>NW_027094017.1:0-2427808 GCF_019434415.1 Metarhizium acridum | reverse complement strand
CGGGGCTGTCCGATGAGCCGCTGACCAGCCTTTTCCATGGCGGCCAGAGAAGCCATGGCACTGGTACCGAGTAGTACGGAGAACAGACTACGGGGCAAGAGGCAAGAGGAAAAGGCTTTGAAAAGGCAAAAGGCAAAAGGCACACGGCATAAGCCATGGCCACCGACGACACTCCGTGATTCAAGCTGCCAGCCGTGTGGAAGGTGGAAGCCCGGCGTTGCCCCAAAACTCGTAATTAGAGTATTTTATTCCGGCACCGCCCAGCCACTGCCATCCTTGGTCGCAATTTTCTTCCTTTTCTCCTAGGACGACCGCCAAGATCACCGATTCAAGTCTATCGTACCACCTATTCTCTGCATTGTTTCCGGATCATCTACCCGTGCTCAAGGAGTAACACATCAACTGCTTCCCAGTATCAGTTGGCCCACCTAACTGATGTGGGTTTCAGACTGTGAATCGTTATTCGCCCGCTCTTGACATCGCGTCTGCTATTGATAGGAGCTGGACTCCTCAAAAGTCTAGCAAGTGCCTTGCCGCGGGGGGTGTGCGAGCAGACCTTGTTTTTCTCCATCATCCCAGAGAACTTAGAAATAGCGACTCTCGTGCCGGCTAGACGACGACTCGCAATCACTTCTGCATTCCGAACCTTGTACTCCACTGAAACATTAGCCACGGTCGCGTTAGCAAAAGCTCAGGCAATTCCACCTGTAAATTGGATCTTTTCCTACTCCCAAGTCGGACGCAATATAGGCAACCGCAGAGGCATGGCGCCGGGAATTTTGTCCAGTCCACAGCGTTCAGCAGATGCGACCCCAATCACCGCGATGGACGTTGAAACTGCGGTGGAACGGCAGATGGAGCCGGTAGATGAGGATGCTGAAGACGCCACTATTGCCGACCTCTCCCAGCTACGAAACTTCCCCGAGCCGCCGTCGGATTGTCAAGTGTGTGTTGTTGGTGCAGGCCCGGCCGGCCTCATGATGGCGGCGACTCTGACGAGATATGGCATTCATGCCGAAGTGGTTGATGATAGAGCCGACCAAACACCAGTAGGAAGGTAAGGGAGAGAACTTTTACGGCTTGTCGTACTGGTATTTGTAAGTGGCAATGACTTATGGATGGAGAAACTCACGTCTTTATTGCACAGGGCGGACGGTTTACAACCCAAGACGATCGAGACCTTCAGACAGCTACGACTAGCCGATCCTTTACTCCAACGAGGAGTCCGTGTCTATGATATTTCATTCTGGAGAGCCACGAAAGATAAGCCGCTGCACAGACTAGGCCGAGAAATTCATTACCCACCCGTAATTGATGTCATTGATCCGTATATTTTACTGGTTCACCAAGGCATCGTAGAGAGTCTATTCATCGAAGATCTAGCCAAGAGAGGGAAAACGGTGCGCAGAAACGCCGCCTTTGAATCGTATGAGAATATTGCCAAGACCGGCCAGTTGCAAGTAAATTGCCGCACGAATGTAACCCAGGACAAGAAGACTTATACTACGCAATACTTGGTTGGATGTATGCCCCCTCTCAAATTGGCTCATGAGCGCGATCTTTCGCTGACAAGAGTGTAGGCGACGGAGCGCACTCCAAAGTCCGCAAGAGCATTCCCGATGTAGCAGCCATCGGAATGTCCCAGGCCGCAATCTGGGGAGTCTTGGATGGAGAGCTCATCACAGATTTTCCAGACATTTGGTCAAAAACACTAGTATACTCAGAGGAGCACGGTTCTATTCTCATCATCCCCCGTGAGAGAAACATGACAAGGTTTTATATCGAGCTCAAGACATGGGCCACCGAGGATCGTCGCCAGCTCGGCCAGCAATTCGTCACGGAACAAGCCAGGAAGATCATGGCTCCATTCTCCGTCGATTGGAAGTATATTGAATGGTTTGGACGATACCAAGTCGGCCAGCGCGTAGCCAGCCGGGTTCTCCGACGCCAACACCAGGGTGTTCCTCGCCGGCGATGCCAGCCACACGCACTCACCCAAAGCCGCCCAGGGTATGAACACGTCCATGCACGACTCCTGGAATCTTTCGTGGAAGCTTAACCTTGCCGTCCGTGGGCTTGCCAAGCCAGTCTTGCTTGAAAGTTATGAAGAGGAGAGACGGAAGATAGCACTCGACCTGGTCAACTTTGACTACGACACGCCAACCAAATTGCTGGAGGGCGATGCGGTTGCCCTGGCCAAAAACTTCAAGGCAAACGTGCGCTTTATCTCTGGAATCGGCGCAGAATATTCCAGGCAGCCCCTATCAACCGTACCGAGACAGACAGCTTTGCCATTCCCACTGGGGATGCCCGGCCCGGATGTCTCTTGCCTCCAGCGAAAGTCACTCGATACATTGACTCGAACCCCGTGGACATCCAGCTGGACATCCCCATGTTGGGTCAATTCAGGATCTTCCTCCTCATGTGGGATGTCCAACTGGCTGCGCCGTTTCTGTCAACCTTTTGCCACGCCGTTGCTGAAAAAATTCGTCGTTTGTAAGCCAGCTCTCCGCTGCGGCGAGCAAATCCTACGCCGAGCAACCCAGAAAGGGCTCCGCAGAGGACATTTACATCCGTCCGGAGCGCTATACCGCAGTCAGCCACCTCTTTACTTTTGCATTAATCAGTATGTCGCCCAATTCCCAACACCAGCCTCTGCATATACACATCATCATTCAGGCATAGCTAACGAAGCAACAGCAACCATGCCCAAGGAGGAAATGGAATCTTCGATCTCCCAGCCATGCTGCAAGACAGCCGCTGGACTCTGTACCTCGACAACATCCCCGAGCAAGATACCCGCGGCGCCCTGTGCACGAACAAGTGGCTCGGCAACCTGGAGCCAGGCGAGGTGGCCATTGTCAACCGTCCGCCCAGATGGGTATGTGGGCTCTGTCGGACGGTGGGACACAAACGACGACGATTCGGGCGAGAGGGCGGCCGAGTGGCTGGACGATTACTTCGGTGGGTTTTTGCAGATTCCCCCAGCAGTAAAGGGTTAAGGATATGCCCAACAAAAGGAATGGTGGGTAAATTTTACACTATTTCATACACAAGCAGGAAAATTTACCACATCTAAACTCGTTCATGTTTGCACGACTATGTATGATTTTCCTCGGGGGGTGAAAAATAGGGTATGGCATGGCAAGGCGTTATCTAGGTTCATACACACGTATAGTATATTATATTTATACAAACCCACGCTACCCAATACACAAGAAAAGGAAAAGAAGCTCTCGCCACCCACGCTATTCATAGTTTTATGCAAAAACATTACATTCACAGCATGGGCCCCTCATATCACACATCATAATCGTCATGGTAAAGTGCTAAAACATCAAAACGGTCACGTCCCCGGCTTCGTCCTCGCCCACAACCCACCGCTCATCACCAACGATGCACCCCTTGCCCATGAGCTGCGCCCACAAACCATCGTCGAGCCGAACCTCGTCGTCATCTGGGGCTGCGTGTCCCCGGTCCCCGCTGCGATACCGCGCGACCCCCTCGACGCACAGCTGCGGCCGCACATGCACCGACAGCGTCTCCATCATGAAGCAGTGTCTCGCCGTGATTCTCACGCCCGCCAGCACGTCATGGGCCTCTGAAACAGTGAGGTACGGGAAGTCGTCGTGGCGCCAGCACGGCGTCCTGCCGGGCCACGTTGAAATATCATCCTCGTCCGCCTCGTCCACCTCGTCCGCGCAGCTGGCCCGGCAGCCGCGGGGGCAAAACTCCATGGCGTGCTCGGCGAAGCTCCCCCGCCCGCCGCAGTCGTCTACCCATCTCGGCCCGTCGCCCACGAGGGGTATCCCCGTGGTGCGCAGGTGGTGCTGCCGCGGAGGCGTGGCGCTGCTATGCGGGCCCGCGCACCAGCGGTGCTCCTCCTCGACGAAGAAGACGTGGCCCGTGGGCGAGCGCGCGTCCGCGTCCCAGGTGTTTCGGTCGAGGGCGAGGCCTCGCAGCCGGGGCGTGTCGGCCTGCCGGACCCCCCAGCTGGACAGGTCGTCGTCGGCGATGCGCCGTATGATTCTCGGCCCCGGGGAGGAGGACGAGCAGGGTGCCGGCCTGCCGGTAGGATCGAGCGACGGCCGGTAGGGGCTCGGCTGGGAAATGTCCCAGGCGACGAGGCGCTCGAGGGGCGCGTACTCGCCCCACGGCGACCGCGTCGGCTGCCAGATGTAGACGACGTAGTGCGTCGCGTTGTGCGTCGAGAAGAAGCGGTCCTGGTGGGAGGGCGGCAGGCCCAGGTGGTGCGTCGTCCACTCGGACCGGAAGGACACCTGCCGCCGGCCGCGACCGCGAGGCGGCGACGTCAAAGGCCGTGGCGAAGTGGCGATGCGCGGCCTCGGCGCCGTCCAGCTCGTCGTGTCCCTGCTCCTCGCACCACTCAACCACCAGGATGCCGTGGCTCAGCCGCACCCTCCGGACGACCTTGCCGCCCGTGTCGAAGGGCACCTCGGCCTCGTCGCCGCTCGCCAGGTCCCTCGCCCTGTACACGACGGCGGCGCCCGCGGCGGCGGGATACACCAGGACGCCCTGCCGCGGCGCAAACGCCCACACGGGGTCCCAGTAGTCAAAGGCGGCCGTCTTGTCGTCCAGCCTCAGGAACCTGTTCCACGGCGTGACGCCCCGGAGCCTGGGGCTCCTCGCGACGCGCACCTTGTCGACCCTCCAGGGCGTCGCATGGCCCAGGTGGTGATAGCGTCTCGCCAGCGTCGCAAAGACGCCCGCCCAGTCCTCGTCCTCGAGAGCCCCGTGGCGGCCGGCGCGGAGGTGCCCGCGGAGGGTGCGGGCCCTCGAGCGACCGCGGGAAGTGCAAGAGGATGAGGCTGATGCTGAGGTCGGGCCGTACGAGCGCCGAGTGCACGTCACGCGAGATGCGGCGCGACGTGAGGGCCTCGACCGCAGAGAGGTGGGACACGATTTCGAAAAACACCGTGTAGGGGAGGAGAGCGAGGTTCATGGCCGGGGGGTGGCATAGTAGTGTGTTTGGGGGCCGGCGAGGCTGCACTGCTGATGTTGGTCTTCTTGTTGGTTTCGGGGCCGCGTGTGTGTTGTTGCGTTTGAGTTTGTAGTTAGTAGAGTCGGCTGGGCACGGCGATCCACGACATGTTTGCACTTCCTGCCGTGTGTGTAGTCAACATGTGACCTTTTTTTTTTCTCCCTCGTATGTGTTTTGCAACAGCCAAGCAAAGTTCAAAGGGCTAAAAAATAAAACCACGGAACCGACGCACAGCACATATTGATAGTAGCTTACATCCCGTGTTGCGGCATGCGCATCTCGCAGACAAAGGTGTCCGTCATAACTCATCTGCATGTCGAGCACCAGACGTGTCATTCAGCACGGCTTGCCCATCCATGTAATCCCGCACATGAGCCCCTCAAATCAATGGCATTCAAGACAGAAAGTGCCATGTTTCCAATTTTGGGAATGATTCTCGGCTGAAGGGAGGCCGGGTTGGATATGAAGAATAGCAGGTAGGACTTGGTGGTGGCCAGCGGTGCGCTCATGCATGAGCCGTCCATGACCTTTCTGCTTGCTCACAATGGCAGCAGTATGTTTTCTTTTGTTAATGCAAAAATGCCCAGTCCGTTCATGTGCCTACGGAATTCCAAGGGTCAAGTCCAGGCAACCATGTCCAACCCGTCTTCCGCCGGCTACATACATACTCGACACACACGTCACCTCAAAAAGAATCACGCCAACCCAACATGTGGTACGCAAAGCCCTCATGCGGCCCGATTTTACGCTGCATCTATTCACAAGCACTGCCGAGGACAAGATTTGTAGAACCCTATTATATTTTCTCTTGACAAGTTTTGCTCAGGCCAGGCCAGAAGCCGTACTTCCTCCCACATGCACTCATAAGAACTAATTTTTGAACTGAAAATCAACACTCATCTTCAATTTCTCATCGCCTCCGGCCCCTCCCTCCATTTCTCTCTTCTCTCTCCTCTCTCTCTCTCTCTCTCTCTCTCTCTCACACACACACCCTTTATTGCAAAGTAGGCATGTGAACAGCGGCCTTCTTAGCAACAGCATCTTGGCTCTGCCACAGCGCCGTGACAGTCTTCAACTGCGTGTAAAAGTTGATACCTGGCTTTCCATAGAAAGTGCTGGCACCGCCACCGGCAACGCTCTTCTTGTTACCAGTGAAGGAGAACATGGGCAGCGGCACGGGGATGGGCACATTGATGCCAACCTGGCCCGATTCAATGTTTCGGCGGAACGTCTCGGCCGTGGGGCCGGAGCGCGTGAAGATGGCCACGCCGTTGCCGTACTCGTTCTTGTTGATCAAGTCGATAGCGTCGTCAATGGTGTCGACGTTGAGGCAGACCAGCACCGGGCCAAAGATCTCCTCCTTGTAACACTTCATGTCAGTGGTGACGTTGGTGATGAGCGTGGGACCGATAAAGTTGCCATTGGGATACTTGGGGTTCTTGTAGTTGCGTCCGTCAAGGAGGATCGTGGCGCCCTCCTTCTCGGCGCTGTCAATGAGGCTCAGGATGCGCTCTCTGCTGTGGGGAGAAATGACAGGGCCAAGGTCAGCACCGGCCTCGAAGCCTCCGTCAACCTTGAGCTTTTTGGCGCTCTTGGCAATGTCAGTCAGCCACTCCTTGGTCTCGCCGACCATGACTAGGGTGCTGAGGGCCATGCAGCGCTGGCCAGCGGCACCAAAGGCAGCCCCGACGACGCTGTTGACAAAGTGGTTCTTGTTGCAGTCGGGCAGGACAGCAGCGTGGTTCTTGGCGCCCAGGTTGGCCTGGACACGCTTGCCATTGGCAGAACCACGGCTGAAGATGTACTCTCCGGCCTTGTTGCCTCCAACAAAGCTGATGGCCTTGATGGCGGGCTCGTCGAGGATGAAGTCGACAGTCTTGTGGGCGCCGTGGATGACGTTGACGACGCCTTCGGGAAAGCCAGCTTTCTGGACCAGCTCAGCGAGGATCATGGCAGCACCGGGGTCACGCTCAGATGGCTTGACAATGATTGTGTTTCCAGTAATGGTAGCAATGGGGATGCACCAAAGAGGAATCATGGCAGGAAAGTCTACAAGGACGGGTCAGCTGTCAGGTCCACACATCCAAGCAAAGCAAATCAATGCTCTTCACAGGAACTTACTAAAGGGGCAAATGGCAGCCACAACGCCCAATGGCTCGCGATAAGTGCGAGTTTCCATATCCCTGGACACCTCGAGAACCTCACCCTTGAGCAGCTCCGGCGCGGCGATAGCCGCCTCAGCGACTTGCAGACCACGCAAAACATCACCCTTGGCGTCGGCAAAGGTCTTGCCCTGCTCCAAAGTGATGCTGGCAGCCAGTCTGTCCCAGTTCTCGCGAATCAGCTGCACAAATCGGAACATAATTTGCTGGCGAGCGAGGACGGTCGTGTTCTTCCAGGACTTGAAAGCCTTCTCGGCGCTAGCCACAGCAGCCTTCATCTCCTCCTCGGTCATCTGGGGGACACGAGTAACGAGGTTGTTTGTAGCCGGGTCAGGCAGGTCAATGAACTTGTCAGTTGTCGAGTTGACAAACTTGTTGTCGATAAAGTACGGCGTGTCCTCGACGGCTTGGATCTTGTCGTGGGTGTTGGGATAGCTGGTGGCCGTAGAGGCCAGAGCAGCCGTGGGCTTGAGCTGCTGGGCAGTCGCATGTATTCTTCTGGCGGCCACGGCCGAGGAAGAAGAGCCGTTGGAAGGCATCTTGGAGGTGGCAATGGTAGATCGGGGTACGGCTGAGGTCACCGGTGACCGCGTGGCGCTTGCAGAGACGCTTCGTGAGATGAGCCGCCGCATGGTTGATGACACCAGGGGGGGAAAGGTAGATATTATGAGGGGATCAAGGCACTGCTGGCGATGACAAGCAGGCTGGGAGAAGAAAAGGGCAAGAGAGAGAAAAAAAAAGGCAACGTACGGTGGTGGTTACGGAATTTCATACACAAGCCTCCTCTCTCGGAGAGACAGAGGTGTTCTGGTGCCGCCTTCTTAAAAGAGCGGCTACGTGCGGATGTGGGGAGGGGGCCTGGGGCGTTGAGCTCTTAAGCCGGGGGTGGGACAGTGGTTGAGTCGTCAACTGGTCAGTCTAGAAATCAGAACTCCGCACTCTCGACCAAGCCAAGCACTGCTTACTCGGCAATATTAATATTCGTTACGATATAAGTTCATATAACTAGGTTCCCGAGAGCACCGGGGACCGGTTTTGGCTGTTCCAGACTAGTCGTAATAATAAAGCTGTCTGCGGGGTGGCACGGTGCCACCATAGCAACCCCCCGCGATCCCAACGATCCCAACCATGCCAGCAACCCCAGCCCTTGGAGGAAACAGACGACTCGTCGTCCACTTTGCCCCGTCACGAGGCTGAGAGAGCGTGTAAGCATTGGATGGCATATTGCATGCAGTCCGACACTCGCCGTAGGACGCAGACGCCCGGTCCATTCACCCGTGCCGCCCAATTCCGTCATTGCCGACCGTTCCCCCCGACCTCCGACTCACGGAGCCAGGACATCGTTAATCGCCCATCCCTGCATCCATGGTGGTCTCTGCTCTCCGGATACGGCGTACCGCCCTGTCATGTTTCTATCTAAATAGATGCAGCGAGTTGGCGTAATAATAATACTCCGTACAATAAAAATACTACGCACGTGCGGTAGCTAACAAGTTAATTACTAATTCTCCGGAGGGAGTACGCCGCACCCGGACGGAACACTGCTTGCGACGCACCGGCCGGCGCAGCGTGGCCTGGCTGGCCAACTTGAATCAGCAAACAGTAGCAGGAACCTGTCAGGTCTCAACTCCAACATTGTCATATATACACGAACAGCAAAACGCCATACATGGACTTCGTCACACATAATGTCGTGCGGTGAAGCTACCAGGTACTAAACCTCCTCCTGCTTGATATCCTCCTCTCTCCACTCTGCCAATCGTCGGCATCGGAAAGCTTTCCGAACATGCTCTCCCAAACTAGGTTTCACTTTCCAAAGCCAAGCAATCCATGCAACCCAGCAGGCGCTTTTAAACATTTAATCAGATTCATGTCGCCTATTTGTTGTACATGGCAGGGTCCGCCCAAGGCCAGGAACGTCCCCATCTAAATACACGCTCGCCATGTCCTAGAGTCCGTCATCGCTCCCAGGCTTCGTGAAAACGTGGGAGGTAAGGCTGACTAAATTAAAAACCAAAGCATCTCTGAGCAAAACAACAAATAGCAATTAGCAAAGCTTTCTTTTGAACCTTTTTTTTTCTTGCTCCAAATCTGTCGCATACTGTTCTCAAAATTCTTGGTCCATCAAGACGCCAGAGTTCCAGGTTTGTGTTTGTCCAGAATTCATTCATCCCCTTTCCCATTCCCATTCCCATTCCATTCATCCCCTCTCCTTTCTTCCGTCATTTTTAGCAATCGGCTTACGACTGGCTGCGAGTGGCTCGCTTGCTGGCCTCTCCCTTAGCCTTCTCGGCACCAGTCGCAGTAGCCTGAGCAACCTTATCCTTGGCCTCCTTGGCCTTGTCCTTGACAGCGGCTGCAGTGTCCTTGACAGCGGGAGAGGATCCGCCAAGGCCAATGAGACCAACAACAATGGCAGCGAGAGTCACGATAATGGCACCAATGCCACCAGCAACCTCAGGAACAAATTTGATGGCCTCAACAGGATCATTCTTGGCGATGGTGAGGAAGAGATCGAGCTTCTCCTTGATGTAGTGGACAGGGTCATCGAGGAACTTGAGATCAGAGGGAGACTTGGGCTTGTCTTCCTCCTTGGGCTTGTCAGCCTCAGCCAGCGCCTTCTCAACGGGGTGCTTGAGTTTGAAAGTCTCAGCAGCCAGCTTCTCGGCATCCTCGATGGAGTGGCCAATGTAGACGTTGTCGAAGAGGATATCGTTTTGCATCGTCCAGATCTCGAAGCCAATCTAAAGGCAAGTTTAGCAAGTGCTCTCTTTGGTACATCGAATGCCGCTTGGGATTACTTACAGCGCCCATGGGTTCAAAGTTGGCGGGGGTCTTGTCCTCGAAGAAGGCAGGGTTCTTAATCTTGCGAGGAGCCCAAGGTCCCTTGTAGGCAGGATTGTCAATGAACGGGGCAGTCCACTTGCCCTTATAGTCAGGGTTCTTCTTCATGGGCTTGGTCCAGGGGCCACAACCAGAGACATCGGCACACTTGGGGTTAGGGACAGTGGGAGCGACCCAGTCGCCATCCTCTTCGTCGTCCCAGTCCTCAGGTTTCTGGGCCTCAGGGTCGGGGACGGTGAGGGGCTCATTCTCAAGCCAGTCCTCAGGAATGGTGGCCTCCTCGTCAACAATTTCAAAGGGAGCGTCCTCGTCCCAGTCCTCGGGCTTCTTAGCCTCAGGGTCAGGGATACGGGCCTCGTCAACCCAAGTGTCGGGTTTGGAGTCCTTGGGGTCGTCGATCTCGGCGGGGGGGTTGACGGCGGGAGTGAAGTCCTCGAGGAGAGAACCAGACTTGACCTCCTCACCATTCTGCTTGATGGCATAGGTGTTGTTGGGGTGCACAATCAAAGTGTACAGCTCGGTAGTCTTGACGATCTTGGCGGTAGGGGGGGAGGACAGGTGCTTCTCCTCGTACTCGCCAGTCTTGGGGTTCTTGTGGTTGAAGATGAAGTGGACCTTGTTGGTGTGGCCACACTTATCGGGACCAAACATGATGACGTAGGGAGTCGTGTTGCTGAACTCCTCCTGATGAAGAGCCTTGTTGTCGCGCAGCAACTTCATGTAGGCGCCACCGCACTCGAGGCCCTTCTGAAGCTTGACCTCGTACTGAACGACAAGAGTCTTACCCTTGTTGTCAATCTTCTTGGGGAACTTGGCAGAGATGGCGTGGTGGGCAGCCGGATTCTTGACAACAAGGCCTTTGTCGCCAGCCATGCCCTTGTACTGGTAGGGCTCCTCGACAGCCCACTCGCCTACAAAGGCCCATTCCTCCTCATCCTTTCCAGAGCCCTTCATGTCCTTCTTGGCATGAGAAGGCTTCCATCGCTTCTCCCAGTCATCGGTGAACTGCTCGAGGAAGGGAGCTTTCAAGGTGGTGGGCTAGTAAAGCAGGGTGTTAGCTTCTAGATGTTCGGATGAGCTGGCCGGCCTTGACTTGTTGGACAAGTGTCCACATGAGCTGCAAGCACCGAGATGGGCTGCACTGGGCAGAGAGGCCAGTGTGTTCAAGGGCAAAGCTGGGGAGGAAGGAGTTTTGTTCTTTCTTTACTTACAGTAAAGGTGGGAAGTTCGGGGACGACAGGAGACTCCTCAGGCTTGTCAGCGTGAGCAGTGCCAGCCAAGATGGCGGCAGAGACAGCCGCAGCAGCAGCATTGAACTTCATGGTATCGACAGAATACGACCAGCAGGTTGGGGAATGCAAAGACTACGACCAAGAGCGCACAGCGCAAGTCGGTTCAGAATATAGGCAAGGCAGGAAGACAAGCTCCAGAGGGTGTCAATTGGTGCCAATGCCAGGGCTCGAGGAGTGGCTTAGGATTCCAAGAGGAAGTTGAAGAAGAATCGGAAGAGAGATGAGATGAGCGAAGGTAAAGTGGCTCGTGGAGAAGTTTACTTAAGGACAGCAAAGCTGGAGCTGGCAGGGCCTGGGGTGGTTAAGGACACGTCGACTGGTAGAAGCTGCTCGAGCCTGGCAGGGGACAATGAGCCCCAAACTTTTTTGGGGCAGCGCTAGAGTGTGCAAAGTCCAAGTCGGCGGCGCCCCAATGCGCAATGCGGGGGGGGGCCGGCCAGACACACTAGCTTGGCAGGCACGACGCAGTTCGGCATGACTAATCAGTTATTTCGAATATCAATTTGATCAAATTGCCAACCCATCTAGGTAGACAGGCTAGTAGCCAGATGCTCCCACTCTCTCGCTCGATCAGCGGGAACCCAAGATGTCGAATTTGGGATTTAGGCGAGCCATTCTATCGTATGCCGGCCAGCATTTTAACTGCAGACGACGACGCCAGTCTGATCACTCTTATTGCACGCTGCTCCTTCCGATGTGCACTATACATGTCAGGCATTTCCCGGATTAATTTACTTGAGTACTTCCCTCGGGAGATGAGAAACGCCAGGCCAGGGAACCGGGAACGTACTGGGTGCTGAGAATGTCTGCAAGGCGTGGTTGTCCATTTCCAGCGGAACCTTTGGCTGCCAGTTGGGGTACGCCCGTTCCTGATTTTGTGAAAATAGGTACACGTATTTTGTTCCTTGGAGCATGTCTATAAGCATAATATTAGCGCATGCTTGTTAGCTCAATACAGCACCTCCTGTATAAACAAGTAGTTAACCTGAGACCATCAAGTTGAACGGACGCCTAGCCAAAACGTTTGATCAGGGTGGGGATGGGCGGGCGTGTGGCTGTGGCCGTGGGATTGTGGCTGGGGGAAGCGCGGCCGGCGGGGGAGCTTGCAAATGCATTGCCAGCGAAACAAACAGAGACAAGCGAGGCTGAGCTTCATTTTCCTTTTGGGCTTTTTTTTGGATTTTTGGACTTTTTTTTCCCGGTATAAACCCGTTCTTCTTTGCGTGTTGGCTTTGAGAGTTCCAAGTAGGATTGAAGAAGAAGAAGAGGCTCTGGCAAGGGAGGCTTAGGACTGAATGATGGGGATATACCTCAGTCTTTATAATTTTTCTTCTCTTTCATTCTTCCACAAGATGAACCATCTCGCATAACGCATTTTGTACCTATTGCGCTGGTAAGATGTGGTTACTGTAAGCCGTGAATAATACCACCAGTCGTGATCGCCATCTATTCTTCTCGAGACTATCACAGCTGATGAGACATTTCGGGACATTGTCCTTATTATGATGCTCGGTCATACAATAGTCAAATTGCAGCAACTGCCCAGGCAACCAAGACATACCTAGGTAGCCATGGCCGTGCCAGGTTTTGCTCCCGGGCCAGTAAAATACTTGCTTGGGATGATGTCTCCCGAATATCGCTTTTCCTCTTCCACCCAAATAGTAAGGCGTTCAAATTGAAGCCTGCTGCAGAATAGAGGTGCCTGAACATAATAAAAAATATAAATAGAAAGCTCAGGCACGCAGGGTTCCAATGCTCACGTTGATTGACTAAGCAACTGGCCACTCACAGTTCAGGGTGTTGGAAACTAACTCAAGTGCCTCTCGCCCGTCTTTTCATCCCATACATCCCAAAGAAGCCCGTCACTAGTCAAATGTCACAGCCCCGAAAAATGACTACTAGCACCCAGAAAGAAGCCACGTGTTATTATTCCCCAAAACTAGGCTTGTAGACTTGCTTTCACCGGTCTTCACGCACAGATCGCTCCGTGACCCGTGTGAGGGGCCTAGAAGCCGAAATGGAAACTCAACTACGCTATACTTGCCCTTTCAACAGGATAACAATGCAGCACCTGAATAACTAAGGCACTACTAAGAAAGGACAAGTCGCCTGCTCTGCCATCCGTTCATGGGCCCCTCCCCACGTGGTGCGAGGGATTTCGGCCAATTCGGCCAAGGAGCCCGGCCGGACATGCGGTTGCGAAGACGGTTTGTCATCATGTGCGAGTTGAGAGGACACGTAGAGGCAAGTTTGCAACACCTCTTCAATAATTCCTCGGCGCAATATTTGCCCTTGCTCCTAGCATGCCTCTGATAGCATGCCTCTGATAGCACGTAGGGTAGCCACAGCAAGAGACGATGTGCATGTCGGGGCTCTCTTGAACTTGCTCCCTCAAACTAAGCTGTATGAAGATATCAATGGCTCTGCTAGGAACGGTACCTATTTCTCATGATAACCCAGAAGATTGCCCCATGCCTTGGTCCCACCGAGTGCCGTGGCAAAATAACTATTTCGTAGGCCCCAGAGGGAAGTTGCTGCCAGTCTGTAGGGTAGCTGTAACGTGAGGCGAGACATGCAATCACTATCTTTGATGTTCATCTACCTGCCTACTACGTACCTACCTAGGTAGGTACCAAAGTTACTGAAGTAGGTGGGTATCTACCAGGTAGGTACCTAATAGCGCGCCAAGGGGGTGTCCTCTGGCTATCATCTATCACAAGACAGCTAAACAGGATTTTTTACTTAATACATAAGACTTCTAATAGTTAGTGACAATTGAAGACCTGTCTTGTAATAGTTATGCTGTCACCAGAACCAGGGGCCGCGCGCGTAGGTAGCTAACCGTACAGGTAAAATTTACCCCATGCATGACTTAAGTACTTAAGTACTTACTGACATGACACTCCATGGATGAGTTACCCAGTCAGCGACGAATTAGACAACCCTCGTAATAACTTATCATGCTAGCCCAATAAGCATAGTGTCACACTAAACGAGACTACAGAGTACAAGGCAGGCCTAGTAAGTAGGAGTGCATTAGTACACAGTCGTGACGAATGATGGTATAAAATTCAAGTTGTCTCCAGTATGTGTCATCTATACTACCAAGTATCTACATTGGCCCGCACAGTATCTAATCAGGCAATGGGTTGAGTCGCGCCAGATGCAAACTGAAGTCGTCCGTCAACGCAAGACTTGTCTCATCCGTTCTCAGCACGAGGAAATGAAGCACTGTATTACGGGCAATAATCGTAGGGAGCGGCGCCATGTACGTAACCTGGCAACAAAAGTACCCCAGCCATGACAAGACTAATTTGCATTGCACATTGCCCATGTCACTAGGCCCAAGGCACGTAATGGCAATGTCGCAGAAAGTTTGAAATCGCAGCAGAACTGATTATCATGGACCAACGCTTTGTTTCATTTTGAACCATATCCAGATTATGGGTATTAACTTTCCCCCTCCCCATGATTTACCGCCCACTCACTACATACAATACAAATACAGGTGCTCCCATTACATCCGCATTAATACCGTATTCCAACCAATTTCAGGCAACCAAAAGATGAATATCAAAATGGGATTTACAGAGCAAGAAGGGCAGCAAGGGCGCCGACAAAGGCACCAGACGAGCCAATAGTGAGGCCGGCAGCGGCGCCAGTCTTGGTAGCAGAAGCTCCGGTGCCAGTCTGGGTACCCGATGCAGACCCCGAGCCAGTGGTCCGGGAGCCAGAAGAACCAGTACCAGAGGCAGAGCGAGAAGGAGAAGCGCCAGTGCCGGTGGCAGTGGCAGTGGCAGTGGGCGAGGCGTCAGAGCCAGATGCAGAACCGCCGCTGTTACCGTTGTTACCGGTACCTCCAGTAGCTTGGGGAGTTCCCTCGCTGGAGACGTAGTAGTACTTCTCCTCGCAAGCCTTTTTGCACTCCCCGTATGCCTTGGACTGTTCTGCGCTGCCGTCGCCCTGATTGCATTTTCTGATACACGCATCGGTGTTTGCGACGTTCTGATCATTGGGAGAAGGAACCTGTGGTAATTGCTCCGTCAGCGAATGGTCCAGAAGATGGGCGAGCGACAATCAATTGGCTAGCACAGTTGGGAGACAGAATCACGCGAACACCAAGTGGCCGGCGCGCGACTAACTACCTAGGTAGCCAATAAAACAAAACTGAAAAGTCAACTTACAGGGATGCAGTGAGCCCTGCATTTTACATCACTTTCCGGGCAGTTCTTCAGACAGGCTTCGGCGGATGATTCAGCGACACTGGCAGAAGTGGTGGCAGACTGAGCGACAGCAACGGCAGCGAGAGCGCCAGAAACGAGGAAGGTGGTGAAACGCATCTTGACGATTGAACTCGATGAAAGTGCAGAAACTTGGACAGTATTAGGGCTGCACTGGATTATTAAAAGGCTAAAGAACAGAAAGAGAGATTGACCGAAGCGAGAGACTTATATATGGAGGACGCACGTGTGAGAGAAAGAGATCGAGGAATAGAATTTCAAGCCTTGATTGAACCGGGGGGGAAGCGAGGTCCTTTATTTACCAGGGGTGACGGGCAGCTGGCGCGGCACGCGCTCCGTATGGTGGGAGCGAAGTAGTTAGTATTCACTTTTTGTTTGTGTCCAGATGTTATTACGCTGTGGTCTCGCCTTGCGCCCTAGCAGCAGCACGGCAGCAAGGGGTCAACGGTCAATTGGTGCCGACAGGAACTTTTCGAACAGGTATTCCGTATCTGGAGTGCTATTGGTGGGACCCGGACGACATGGACCCAATCGCCAGTTGCCAGTTGCCACCAGCCAAGGCAATGTGGGCTCCCCGCTGTCCGTTGGCCGTTTGCGCCACTGGCCACTGGCCAATGTGCCATGGGCCCCGGCCACCCGAGCACCTCAACCCCTGTCGTTTCTCGTGTCGGCCGTTGCTAGTGCCTGTGGTGGTCCTGTTGGTCCTGGTGGTCCTCGAGGGCCAAGTACTGTACATGTCGAGGGCCGAGGGCTCGCGCATTCACAAGCAACCAGGTCCCAAATTGACCGTGATTGGCGCCTGGGGGATCTACAGAGTGACACCATGCACGTCGTACGGAGCGAAGCGGCTTGTACTGTACAACACGCCGTCCTCGTCCAAGGTTTTTCTGCCGAGCTCTGCAAGCGGTCTGGTGCATTGTTAATTACACGATGCCACACAGACACCCTTGTCCCCTACAACGTACGTCTGGACGGAGCAGCCCCATGAGCTGACCTTGGACATTGTGTGAAATCTGGCGTTGCTACTCCGTATTTTATCTCAATGTACTCGGTGGTCTGTATGATTGTGCTCAGCGAGAGGGCATGGCCGCATGATGGACTCGGATTGAAATTGAGCTGTCAACGCGCATCAATCACATCCCACCGCCAGACCCCCTGGCCTCATGGCGGCTAGTAGCAGCCTCCTCCGCACTCGGTGGCGGACGGCTTTGTCCATCGTTGCCAAGTTCGTCTTCTCATCCTGTGGAGGCGGCCGATTGTCGCCCGTGTCACTCCAAGACAAGGCAAGACTCGACATTGCAGTGATTCAGGAGGAATTCTGGTTGCCACTCCGGCGCCGAAAACAGTGCCTGGCTTGTAATGACGTCCTTGTTGTTTGTTATGATTGAGCTGGTCCTATTACTCCGTACTGTGACTGTGATTCATCTCCCGGGGAACAGCTCCAGGCCCATTCCGAACGCGAGCAAATTTCCAGATGTCCTCAGACAGCCCTCGTAGAGGGAGCATGTTGACATGGACGCTGAGTCGTTGACGGGGTTGTGCACTGAACAATGCGGCACCTGACATGCTTGTGACGTCGTCTTCCCCCCCCTTTGGGTAACCTTCAGCCCTTTCATGTCCGGAAATTGAGCCAGGCGCTTGTCCCAGGTGCGACATCCCTTTGGCTGTGCTAAGGTGCCAGTCAGGTATCGAATTCTGGTTTTAGCCAATTAAAAACCCTACATTTAAAGATACTTAACCCCGCTAGGAAATAATAAGATGATAGAAGTACTAGCAATGCTGTGAGTTACAAAGAGCTACATCGCACATATTACAGCCGAACCTAGCGTATGGGGCCTTTTTGACGCTAAAAAGGTACCCGTTAGGTATCGCAGAAAAAATGGGGCCGATACCTGACTGGCACCTTAGCACAGCCAAAGGGATGGGCTCACTCAACAAGCCTGTCACGGGTCCATGCAGTACTGGCCTAATCTGTTGATTTCGGGATTAAAGGGCGGGAGAGTCGATGCATGAGTGGCACAAAGGATATCGAGCATGAAGCTCCGTCGAAAATACGAGATCGGGCCTTTGCTCGTGTTTCTTTGGTAGTCAGTTGCCCAAGATCTGCGGACCGCTTGCTCAAGGTGCTCTCTGGACAATGTCGAGGGACTGGTACGCGGAGTATTAGGTAAAGCTCTCGTGGCCACCATGGAAAGTTCAGCCGTCGCGTCTGTAGCGCGTCGTGGCTGCACATAGCCCACCTTACTCCATAAAAAAAGACAAAGTCCTTACTTTTTTGTACCGCTACGCCCTAGTAAAAAGGCAATAATACAAACGGGCCCGGCGCTGCGACAGCTTGAACTGCTCAGTGCTGACTGCGAGAAATTCGAGACATTTGCTGGAAAGGAGGCATGCCGCGTGTTGAACTTGAAAATGAAATAAAATATAAAATATAATGCGACTCTGTCCTGACTGTCCTGACTCCTGAGTCCTGACACCAGGCCTTGACAAAGGGCGGACTCGTGACGGGTCAAGCCAGCCAACCCTGGCCAACCCGCACTGCGCACACAACCACGAGCATCTATGGAGTAGTACTATTAGAAGCTGCTTGAACCGAGTTCACAAACAGAGTAGATTCTGCTCAAACTCATGGAGCCATTGACCACCCGCAGGCTTGCATGCCATTATCCACGTTTCTACCGTACATGTACAGAGTAGTAATAATAATAGTTGACTCTCTGCGTTCCTCACAAGTCCATGCCACCTCGTTCGTGAAGGTCAGTCAGGCAGCCCCACCCGTGCTTCACCGTTTGCCCAATTCCTCAAACATCACGGCCTCCAGGAAACTCGCCAATTGTGATGAACTACTGACCCAGGGGGTCCCTATACCGAGATTATATCTGAACATATTCGCCGAAACAGTCAGTATGGCAACGCTGCAAGACGTCGAGAAGCCCCGTCTCGACAACGACGCCGCCGACCGGCTCATCACATCCGACAACCCAGAACATCCCGCCAACCTCATCCCCTCGCTGTGCGCCAAGTTTTGGATTCTGGGATGGGTGACGGGCACCGGAGGAGGATGCTCAATCCGCGATGAGTTCGTACCAGACCACCACCCCCGCCTCCCCATCGCCATGCAGCTAGCTATTCACGCAATACTCACAATGACGGCCAAACCAGAGACCTCGTCTACATCGCGCCCTCGGGCGTCCAGAAGGAACTCATGAAAAACACAGACATATACGTGCTCTCCCTCTCCGCCCAGGAGCCGACCCTCAAGCAGCGCAGCTACCTCCGCTCGCCGCCGTGCTACAAACCGTCGCAGTGCACGCCCCTCTTCCTGGCCGCCTTCACGCGCCGCAACGCCGGCTGCTGCATCCATACGCACTCGCAGTGGGCTGTCCTCGTCACTCTGCTCCTCGAGGCCCAGGGCCCCGGCAGCGACAAGGTCTTTGAGATCAACAACATTGAGCAGATCAAGGGCTTCGGAAGGGGCACCACCAAGCAGGGCAACCTGGGCTACCATGACACGCTGAGGATTCCCGTCATTGAGAACACCCCGCATGAGGAGGACCTGACCGAGTATCTGGAGGAGGCCATGGACAGGTATCCGGATACGTATGCCGTGCTCGTCAGGAGGCACGGGGTTTATGTATGGGGGGATAACGTGCACAAGGCAAAGACTATGTGTGAGAGGTGAGTGTTTTTTTTTTTTTTTTTAATATTTTTTTTATTTTTTGGCCTCCCAAATCTCTCGACATGTGTGTGCAGTGAGGAGGAAAACCAAGACCAAAAATGAAAGATAAAGATAGAAAAGCAACGGCTGACTTTTTTTTCTTTTTCTTTTTTGATATAGTCTGGATTATTTGTTCCAGTTGGCGGTGGAGATGAAGAAGCTGGGTATCCCGTGGATCAGTGATATTGCTCGTGTTGCGCCTGATCGATCTTGATTGTTGTTCGCTGTGATATACTTGGTGGCAAGGGAGATATACATGTTTCAACGATCATGAGGCGCATTGAGAATTGAGACCACGGAAGGAGTGCAAAAAGTTCAAGAGCTGTCAATCTTCAACAGAACGAGGAGTATCAGGGAGAAGGTATCGAACTTTTTTATATATAGACGTATGCTTTGTATCATCAACACCTTACAATTCATCGCGTTGCGTGTCCGTCTCCGGCTCCCACACCCTCTTCAAAGGATTTCTCGGCCGATCCTCCGGATTCCCATTTTCATCCTCAACCAGATTCCCCAACTGGTCAGCCTCCGCCACAGCCTGAGCAACCTCTTCAATCATAGAATCCTCACCGGCCCCCGCGTCCCTCTTCTCTCTGACCTGCGCCGTCGGCAAGTCCTCTCTAGGCAGGCCTTCTGCGGAGACCTTTGAATTCCCTCCCACGCCACCAACTTTCCCGGACTCGCCAGCTCCTCGCGGCATCATGGCATTGCCCGCTTTGGAGCCCACTCCAAAGACTATCCGCAGCGGCAACCAAACCAGATACCACATGGGCCCGTACAGAAGCCGCCTGAATAGCAACCACGCCCCCGTCGCCATCAGCATATACATGGCCGTCTGCAAATACCATGTGTCGCTCTTCTGTGACCGCAGCAAAGTCCCCAGCAAGTCCTTTGAACTGGCAAGCATGCTACCCATCGTGGTATACGATTCATTGAGCTGTTTCAGCGTGGCAGAAGACTCGGTGAGAGTCTGGTGTGCATACTCGCTGCGGAAGAGCTCTGCGGCGATGAGGTCGTGCGTGCGGCGAAGCGCATTGGTGACGTTGCTGCTCGCGCCGACGGTTCGCTGCTCGTCTTCACTGAGATTGGAGTGTTGGTGGTGCTGTTGGACGTATCGCTGGGGTCGGGGCATGGGCGCAGGCGCGGATGCTTCGTCGGGTTCGGGCTGGGGGATATCTGGCTCGGAGACGGGCCGGGAGTAGGACTGGACTAGGAGTTGCCGTTCTAGTTTTTGCGCCTTGGCCAGGGATTCTCGTGCTGCTAGTCGTGCTTTTCGAAAGTCGCCTCGACAGCTGTTCAGTCAGTACGCTGGTTGGTGCCTGCATCTTTGGGGGAGAGCAAAGGGTCAAAAATACTTGACTAGTTCGGCACCAAGCCGTTCAACACCATCCCTTAATATTGTTTTGTCGTCGCCATCCGGCCGCACGAACTTGACTTCTTCCCGGAGGAGTTCTTGCTCTTCTAGGCCATTTCGTAACAACAGACTGATTTCTGCGCTCAACTCGCCGCTTACGCTGCTTTCTTCGTCCGTTCCTTGGGGCACGGAGCCGGGTTGGAAATCGAGATGGGCGAGCCGGTCGATCAACTCCCTTAGCTGAGCTGTGGTCTCCTGCAGAGCGGTAAACCGCTCTTGCAGGGCTGCTAGGGACATTGTGAATCGGGGTCTTGGTGGGAACACGTCCTCTTCTTTGTATATTTGGGGGGTTGCAGGACTAGAATGACCATCACCTGGACTGGTTCATAGTCTCAAGACAGCATGGCAGCTCTCGGGAACAGCATAGTTGTGTGGGGCTGTGACGTGGTACGTTTGGGCTGATTGGCGTTTTGGTTTTCGGAGCTTCAAGTTATCACGACGTTCGACAATTCAGGACTCCAACCGGACAAATTCACCGACGCACCACAGCTGGCAACTTGGGAAACAAAACATCCGACATTGACAGTTTTTGTTGCATTCGATATTTAATCATGCGAATGTTCCGAGAATGGATAATGCCAAAATGTACAAAAATGGGAACAAATTTCGCACAGGCGCCAGCCATCCTTTCAAGTCAATGATGCACCACGTAAAGTGAAAAACAAAAGGCACACGATAACAGAACATCAGACTCCATACCGACAGCTTTAGAATTTTATCAATCAACTACCAAACTATCCAAGCCCAGCCAAAATTCAAAAATCAGCCCAATGATTCACCAACTCCTCCCCCAATCCCATCACCACCACCCCGTCACCGGTAGCCCAGACCAAGCCCAGGCACCAAAGTTAGCATCATCCTACCACTGCAAAGGCGCAACATACCTGGGTGAAGGAAAAAAGGTGAAGCATCGCCCTCCAGGAAGAATAATCGGAATCGAATCATGGCTATCAGCCACGCCACGCATCGCACTCAAGTGTCAACACACAATCTGCGCAGCAGCTTCCCAGAGGAGACGACCAAAAATCCCCCCAGAAGAGGACTAAGGCGACCCTGATATTTCTGATGCCAACTGCGGACGTCGATTGACGCCGAGCCCTCACGGGCAGGCCCGTCCTTCTCGTTATAAGAGTGACCGCGGCAAAACAAGTTTCCAAGTTTTTCAGTGTAGAGGCTTCTCCGAATTTCTCACATGCAAATATCTTTCTGCCACTCCCGAAAAAAAAAACAGGGAGCAGAAATTGAGATTTTTTTCTCCTGTCAGATCTAGTGAACCAGATTGCGGGGAGAATCTCCGTTTGTTAGCATGGAAGCGTGGCGTTTCCCAGAGGGCGATGCTTGAGGAAAACAAAAGGAAGAAGAAACAAAGCATCCGCCTTTGCTCGAGCAGTTTTATGTCGCTGCGGGACCTAGTTACATACGCTTTTTTTTTGGCGTGGAGGAAACGTGTAGCACGTGACGTGGAGCCGCAGCGTACTCGTCCAACGAACGAACCGACCGGTTTCTTCTGGGATGGATCAAGATGCCAATTGAGCCTCAATCGCCATTTTCTACCGCCTGGTCCGGTCACCCCGCGCGGTGCGTCCCGTCTTCAAGATGATCACAAAATTTGTGACCGAGATTGCGGCCAAGTTCAACCCGTTTTCAGCATGCGCAAAGCCCGCTCGACTGTTCCTCACGTTTCTGCCTCCTAATGCCCGTGCCAACGGTACATCGATAACGACAACTCTTCTTCCTCGAAATTCGACCGAGGCAAGCTCATTAAAAGTCAGGTTCAGTATGTGGCCTATTTGATGTGTGGTACATGGCGACGAAAAAGCTGACAATCTGCAGAGGACGGCAAGGAGCTCAACTTCGACTGTGGAAAGATCAACATCAAGGGACTTGTTGAGGAAGTAGACCGGCACTCTCGTCAGTTGCAAAAGGCAGCCGACTTAACAGAATAAACATGTGTCATAATAGCCTACTGTTTTGCATTTGCGGCGTTTTTGTGTTACAATAGGGGCATACCGAGATGCTGCCCAAATCGCAGGTCTACGCATGTACAGTGAATAGATTTGCTAAAAGCAGAAGACTTTTTTGTATAATCTTGAGGGGGGGTTGCTATGCAGCCTAACTACTCTTTGTTGTATTCATGATACTCATAAATTATTCTGCCCCCCACGCATGCTGTATGCTTAGGCTGAGTTACCGCTGATGAAGTACCATTTCTCAGAGGTGGGATCCACTGCCGCAGGAGGGAGCTCCTCGTGAGGCTTGACTTCGGGCGGCGTAGCCCTGTAGTCACCCTTGCCCACAAGTGTAGTGTTGGTGCTGGAACACGTGTTAGTACAATGGCTACGAAGAATACTCTTTTGTGGAGTCTTACATCTTGATCTTATCGGCGGCCTTCTCTCTCTGGCCCTGTCGGGGTTCCGTCTTGCCATCGAGGAGGCGGCTCCAGGCCTTGTGGCACTCCTTAATAATATCATTGGCAAATCTTCAACACCATGTTAGCATGCAACTAGTAGTCTGAACAATTAGGATGGACAGTACTCTTTGTTCTTGGTCTCGCCAGTGAAAGCGAACTGGTTCTCGGGTTTACCGTGAGGGATCTTGTAGATGCGGAACCACTCGTTGGTGGCACGTAGAAGGCCGGGCAGCTTGGACTCGATGTCTTCGGCGGTGTTGAGTTCAGGAGCCAGGGGGTCGTTGACGTCGATAACAATGACTTTCCAGTCTGTCTCACCCTCGTCGAGAAGAGCCATGATGCCGAGAACCTTGACCTGCTTTACCTGTCCGGTATAACCAACTTGCTCGCCGATTTCGCAAACGTCAAGAGGGTCGTTGTCACCATAGGCCGCGGTGTGTTGGTCTTCATGCGCGGGGTCCTCCCATGTCTGAAGAAGGGCGTCAGTTACCAAAGTCATTACAACAAGATATGCTGGCCTAGGTAATACCACTTACTTGGGGGAAGGCACCGTAGTTCCACAGGTAGCCCCTGTGGGGGAAACAGTTGCGAACAAATCGAAGATTGCCTGCCTTGTCCTTGTCCTGCACGATGGGATTGAGCTCCTGTTCCTTGGAGATCTGGTTGAGACGGGTGATGGTTAGCAAGACTGTCTCCCCTTCGGTTTGAGCGGACGCGCAATGGCCAGCAAGATTATTTGCTTGCGGGAAAAATCGGGCCGTTGCCAACTTCTCTGTCAAGCAAACAGAGCTTCAAAACAGACACACACACACAAAAAAAAGGTTCATACATACCTCGAGCTTGGCATTGGTCCATCGGGGAATCTCAACAACCATGTTGAGAATGCCCTTCTCCTTGTCGGCATAGAGGGGAATATCGTGAAAGGGGGAGATGACCTTGCTGCTGACTTTGGCCCCCTTCTGGTGAACATGCTGCTCAATGTAGAGCTTGAACTCCGGGGTGTTGAGGGCACCATTCTTGCGAACGGCGTAAGTGACTTCGGAAGCCATTTTGGGTGACGTGGATGAGGCAGAGGATGGTGATGACGGGGAGGAAGATGTAGAGGAGAAATATTGGGTAGCAGAGCCCGACAAGTGACGAGCAATTTGCGCAGTTCGTCGTGACGAGACAAAGGATGAGGTGATTCGGTGGGATGGAGAAAGAGGGGGCGGGGCTTGCAGACCCATAGCCATAATCCTGGTATGGAACTTCGCAGACGGCGAGGCAGGGGCAGCGGCCTTCTGTACTGTTTGCCGCGGCCCTGAGGGCGCTGAGAGCGCTGCACCAGTGGTTGTCCCTGGTTGGCGGCACGCACACCTGGCCAGAGTCGCCGTTAGCAGCGTCGGCGGTTGCTGGCCTTGCCGTTTGACCGAAGTCGATGTTGTTGTTGATCTTGTGGCCGGTCCAGTTCGGGATGCTGTGCCTGATCCAACAGTGCCGTGATTGGCCCAGCTCAGTAGCTGCGACAGACTCTGCAGACGCCGCGGGTCTTGGAGTCGAAATCCACGTTGGGAGAGCATCAATTGGGCTTGTTTGTGCTGCGTTGGGCAAGAGGGGCCGTGCCAGTCTTTATTCCTCTGGCAGTCTGGTTCTGTTGGGCTGGCGTGTGCGGATCCGGGAGAGTGGGAATGAGCACTTCAAAACCGAGGTTATTTTCACTCGATGCTTCTGCAGAGCTAGACACTAGGTTCTGGTTTTTAGCAGTTTGGCCGTCGGAGTTGCTGCGACCGACGAAATTAAGGCACGGACGGGCACGGGGAAGCACGGGAGCGAACTTGGGAACGCCGACTGTCCTGGAGCCAATAATTCGATCCCACGGTGGGCCAAATGCCTAGCCGTTCTAGCTCACCCTGCGGCGTCACCTCGGCTCTCATCAAATTCATCAGTCTTTGCCAAGGACCAGTCTTCGCCCGTATACGGAGTATCACAACGCCTCATTCTATTGCGCCATGTGCCGTTGTCATGCCTTTCTTCTTCTTGCTTTGCGTGACTGAACGTATTTCGTCTTTTCCATTGCATGGACTTGCGCAACGTCCACGATGCCTACCACCCACATCATCACCTGGCCTCGGCAGCACGAAGCGTAACGACAGCATTGTGTCTACGCATTCCAAAACTGTTTGCTTGCCCCCGATAACTGACAAACTGCGCACACAAGACATCATTCTTGGTGACGCAACATTACCACTCGACCATCAGCCAGCCAGTCATCGGTTACAATATTGGGCGGACGCCCTCGAGGTTTCACGACTCTGGCACAACAGCGCGGAACAGACCAGGTTACGGGCCATGTAGCTTTGTAAGCTCGAATTCTATAGGCAGCAGGACGTTGAAGGACGTGGCGCTCTGTATGTCATGTGCAGCCGCGTTATTATGCCGGATACTCCTCATCTGCGTTTCTTCACCTTGTGTGTCGGCAAGTTGTCGAGTAGACATGTGCGGCACGGTTCGCCTTCCATTAAGCATTTGAACTGAGATGAGATCAATTGAACACAAAGCTGTGACAAAAGAAGATCTGCCGAGTAAGGCCAATTTATTAAATACTCGGCTGCAATACTCGACACATAGTAAACCCAGTACAACCTACATCAGAGACGGCCCCTTGCCATAGACATAACACTAGAAGCACCAGAATTCCCAAACCCAACAAAGAAATAGAGTCATACTAGCCTGATAAGCAGTAATCGTTTCAAAAGCCATACAAATTGTTAAGCTGACTCCGGAATCTTCGTTCCAGTCTCAGTCTCCTTTGGGCCATCATCCGCCTCAATGTCGAGAGCTGGTTGCTTCTCTTTGGCAGGGGAAGTCTCCTCGACTGGGGCATCATACGGTTCGACCTCTGGTCGCCAGTCGCGAAGGTCATCCTCGCAGTCGTTGAGGATCTGACGGGCCTGGCTACCCTCGGTATAGTTGGGCCGAGTATCACCCGGGATAACCGGTGTATCGTCGAGAAGGGACAAGAGACGGCGTCCGTGCTTGGCAAGGATGATCTGCTTCTCTGCTCGCTCGATAGTGGCGAGGAACTCGGCATCATAAGCTTCCTTGAGCTTCTGACGAGTCTATTCATTTCATTAGCAGCCTTTTGTAAACGATGCGACATGGGCTATCATCATGGCGCACTCACAATGTTGCTCAATTGGGCTTCGGCAACCAAATTCTCGGCTTCAGCGCGGACAAGCTCCTGCTCCAGGACGACCAATCTAGCACTCTCGGGCTCCTTCATCTTGAGCTTCGCAATCTCGTCGGCAATCTTGGCCTTGCCAACACGGCTAGGCTGGACGCTCTTCTCAGTGTTACGGATGGACTTGAGACGTCCACGAGAGTCGTCCAACGCATGGGCATAAGTGTCTTCCTGCTCGCCAATCTCGCTCAAAACCACACCAACCTTGTCAGAAATGTCGCTTACGGCGTCGTCACCAGTCTGTTCTCCCCACTCGGATAGTTGAGTAGCAATGTTGATGCGCTCGCGACCAGCGGCTTCGTGAGCATTAATCAGGTTATTCTCAGACTTGATGAGCTTGAACAGCTTGCGTGACAGCTCGGGCTGAGACTGGCCACGGAGGGAGCTGAAGGAGAAGCTCGGAAGCTGGCTGCCGGAGCTGGAGCCTTTGCCGGACTTGCCTCCAGAGCGGATAGAAAGCGCGCGATTCCTGTGGGTGGGAGGACTGTTAGTTACCGATTCCCCAGAGTGGTAGCGCAGGTAGGCTGGACCAAGCTGCATAAAGGAGCCGTCGAAGCTTGATCGCGACATGATGAAAGGATGGCAGTGTCACTATAACGCAAAAACTAAAGCTGTCTGCTGTGGTCCGCGTGGTGTTGTAGGACGCGGCATCGTCGGAGTCACTTACATAGCGGCGGCTTCGGGGTATCTTTGGATTCGAGGCAACTGCGATGACGAAGTAGAGGCAAGTACGCCGTCTGTTGCTTCCGAATATGATTCTATGTCAGCTCATGCTCCCAGTGCCCAACAAGCTCCCCGAGGAGCCTAAGTATCCAACCTCCTCAAATCGAGGCAAATCGAGGCAACTCTCCGCCAAGCCCCGATAAAAGATGTATAGACACACTTACAATCAGCGTCGACTAGTTTGCACGTCGGCGTCAGCTTCGATCCTAGTAAGCTGCACAAGATGACCAGCCAGGGATCCCAGTAATAAAACAACAAAATCCCGGGTATACGAAGCGCGAAAGGAAGGAGGGGAAGATCAGCCAAGCCCAGCGGAGCAAGAGGCGCAAGTAGGGTCTGAAGAGGAAGGGAAGGGTAACGGTGATGCAAGTTTGTGTCGGGTGTCAGGGCAAACAGGCTGACCAGGGCACTGGTATAATTTTTCACTCAAGAGAAACGACTTGACGAGACACAAGCCCCGGAAATGAATCTCTGGTCTATTATTCTGGTCGGTATAGGCGCCAAGAGGTGTCTCGGAAAGCTTCCTCGACTGTGGGATGAAGCCTTACATGCTCGTGGTGACGGCATGCGCCATGATGTCATTCACTGGGCGGAAGCGATCTCTTTACGCAATTTGCAGCGACCACCAACCAGACAACACTTCAGCTGATCCCCGATGTCCAGTCCCACCCCCGCCAACACCAGGACACCATCGGTGGCTGCTACTGGACCAGACGTTTAATCGTGCCTCGCCCCACATTTAGTACTGGTTCGCAAGGCCTCACCAACTAAAGTTGGTGCTTATCAGCAACGCGGCCACATTAGCAACGCGGCTACGTATATGTAAAAATAAAATACTACGCCACCCCTTGCACGTTAGAGCTGTGGGTGCAAGGGGTACGATCATCCGAAGGCTGGGAGTCCTTGGGCCAAGCAACTATTAAGCCATTACATTTAGCTAGCTATCTAGTTATGCAGAGCCGTGGTCTGACCTATATGGATTCCGTGTAAGGACCTGTCGTCTTCTATGCCGCTCATCCCTCATCTTCATCTTCATACCCTCTGGTGGAGACTCGTAAAACAGGTGACCACGATCAAAGGGCGCATCCAGCATCAAGCCCTGGAGCGTTTTTACGCGAGAGACAGCTACGTAGCTTAAACCAGTCTGAAAGTCCCGACAGGAGAGATCTGTCACGATGACATCTTCAGTGATGCTCTGCGACTTGTGAACCGTAATGGCGTAGCATACGATCAGGGGAAACTGCGTGCGAGTGCAGAGAGTGCTTCCGATGAGGAAGTCCCTGTCTACTGGGAGAATCGGGACAATCTTTCTGCCATCAGCGGTGGTCAGGAACACAGGTCCACTGTACTTGTCAAACTCCATCATGATAACACAGGGAGGGTCTTGGACTGGGTCAGCCCCCGGTGCCCAGCCGATATCGTAAACGGTACCGCGAGCGCCGTTGCAGAGACCAACTGGCTGCCAAAGGTTAGATGTCAGCATCAGACGGGCGCCAATGCATATAGGGATCTGCTTCGCAAGGTTGCCCGCCTTGTCATCAGGCGCCGCAGCCGCGCCAAGGCCGACATTCTTAGCCTTGACCTGAATGACTGGCCGGCCGAGGCGGTCGAGGTGGTAGTGGTTATATTCGTTCACCCTATCTTTCGTGGCGTATACTCGCAAGGCGTTGGCGAACCTGGCGACCTCCAGATCATCTAGCTTCGCCTGTACTCGACCGGAAAGGAGTTTCCAGGACTCGACTGACAGTTGGAGGAGCCGCAATTCCTCGAGAGCTGTGCGAAACGCCTTCTGATCGTCGCCCCGTTGCCGTTGGACAACCTTCAAGAAGACTGATTTATCGAAGCGTCTATATGCGTTCCTGCCTTTGATCTCCACTCCCTGCACCTCTTTATCGTAATAGAGCGGCTTCTGTAGCACGGGTGGAAGCTGGAAGAAGTCGCCAACCAGAAGGATGTTAAGACTACCAAAGAACTCCTCATTCCTACTCGGGAACGCCTCGCGCAGGCGGTCATCGATCCAAGAAAGCTGTCGCAGTCCCAGCATGCTCTTCTCATCGATGATCAGGTAGTTGATGTCCTTCAGCTTCTTCTGGAGCTGGGCCATGTCAGTGGGCGAGAGGGGCTTGAAGTCCTTGTTGATTGGAAGGTGTAACAGGGAGTGCAAAGTAGTGCCCGATATCTGATTTCCCGCGACGCCAGTGGGCGCGGCACGCCAAACAGGTGTCCCTCTCCCGGCAGCAGCGGCTTGGAGGTGCGCGGAGAGCAAATTAATGAGGTATGACTTCCCGGTACCACCTCCACCATCCACATGGAGCAGCAACTGAGAGGGTTCCTGATTCAGGAAGTGGTCCATCACGGTATCGTATACTAAGCGCTGATCCCGGTTTAGGGAATCTCGAGCTTCCAAGGGCTGATGATCCACATCAAGGTCAAGGCGGTTTGCCGCCTTGCGTTGCTTCCAGTAGTCGCCCTTGAGAATACCGTCATCAGTATACCGTCCAACGTGAGGGGTCCAATCATAATTGATGTCGATGTCTCGGCGGCCGAGCATGTCGATATCCTCTTCCTCCAGCGGGCGGTCGGGAAGCATGCGGGCGAGTTCATGCCAGTCTTCATCCACAATGGGCTCTTCATGGACCTCAAGCTCAAATTCGTCGTCCTCAGCCCTCAATTCATTTGTATCTGGCTCCCCATAATGATCGTCCGCATGGGTGTCACGGTGCTGCTCTCTGCAAAACCTGTACGCAGCCGCGAAGGAATCGAACCGCTGCCCGCCCACGGTGAGCAACTCCTCTGGAGAGCGATGCGGATGAGCCATCATCAATTTAACACGGCAGAAGTCACCAAACTGGGGAGATGCCTCCACGGACCTGTATCGAGGAAAGTAAGACAGGACTCTCTTCTTCGCGTTGGCAGCGAGTCTCCTCCACGTCTTGAGATTATACGATTGCAGGTACTCGAGGTAAGTTGCATCCTCGTGCTGGTCATTTCTCTCGAGATACCTCCTGTAGCTGCCGACGGTCTCGTTGACATCTTCATCCACGCGATACGAACGTGCATGTTGCTCCAAAGGACGGCAGTCGACAGAGACCACCATCCGCGTGCCTTCCTGCAGAGGAATGTTAAGGAGAAGATGGGAAATCTCCTGCGCCGAGTAATCTCTCTCGGCAATCAGCTTATTCATCAGGCGAGAGGAGAAGGATAATAGCGGCTGAAGGTGTGCCGTGTGCGGCAAAACCTGGTCTGCAAGCTTACAGTAAGGCTCAGTCTTCTTCTCAGATTTGCTGCAATACTTGGCAGCGTACGTAATAACCGCCTGTAGGCTGGTGCAAGGAGATATGTCGATATTGGCTAGCCAGCCTAGTATAATGGCGGGATTGAAGTGATTCATGAGGTTGTCATTCCGCGCCGCCTCGAAGACATAGTACGACTTGCCTTCCTTCCTGATCACTGCGGCCAGCTCCCGCAAGGCACGAGGAAAGTCAAAACGACACTCCCGCTCTGGATTGGCCGCATTGGCCGCCTCGATATCTGCAGCAGCGCCTTCCATATCCCTCGCCAGATCAACGGTTCTCTTCCTTACGCGTAAGCAGTATGTGGTATTGCATCTGTGGCGCTGGCAGCGGTTGACGATTTGTGAGAGACGCAGGAATGTCAGTTCTGTACTCAGTGGATCTACGCTCAGGGGGTTACCCTCACCCTGGGGCATAGTCCTAGTCGGCTCAGGATTAATGGCAGTGATGTGGAATCCCCACGTGCGTGCAAAAACATCACGAGCGGCTTCATCCACCATGTCGACTCTTGGGCAATTCTCCATCCAGTACAGGCCATGGTTGTGCGGACTGCCACGCCCTTGCCATTCATACCGATCCCAGTAATCCGTAATGTTGAACTTCTTGCTTAACACGATATCTCGAAAGAAACAGTATCGGCGGTAGAAATGGAAAGCAGCAATGTGAGGATTCTGACGCAAAAGTTGGCGCGAGAGACCCATCCTCTCGGACTCGGACGCAGCCAGCCATTCATCATATCGGGGCATGTGCTGGTAGAGACTCCGCCAGTGTAAATCTGCCGGGCTGAATGTGATGAATGCACCAGGACATCCAAGGTTGTAGGCATAGGCCTCGAGGTCCTGCCTCTTCCTGTTCCAGAAGGGGCGCGTGCCGCGAATAGGTACCGCATGTCTTGTGATTGAGTTGATTAGCACCTGCGCCTCAGGGTCCTCGCTGTGCTCCAGTGCCTGAACAAGCTGCTCCCGTGTGAGCGGTTCATGACTACCATCGTGTTGCTTCACGAAGAATTTGGACCGTGCACGGGCCTGTGACCGCATCAGAGTATTGAAGGCGACGAAGCGGAAGGTCGGGTGGCGTGCAAAACGCCCGTCATGCCAGCGCATCGCGTGCTCGATGTAGTCCTTGTAGTCGATTGACCGTAGCCGAGGCTCAACAAAGTCGGCTCTCCCGTCAGGAAAGAGGCAGGGAAAAGCTAAGGAGAGTAGGGCATGAGAGCGATTGAACTCATTAATGGGTGTGCGCCGTATATTCGGAAGCTGCAGCTCGTGCTGCACCTGCTCCTGGAAGCTTGTGGAAAGCCTTGGTTCAGCTTCTGGTTCTCCGGCAAGAATAGACCGCAGAGCATCGAGCTCCGTGTCCTTGGCCAAAAGGTCCGGCACCGCAGCCTCGTCCTCCAGGTCCGGTTCTGCCTCCTCATCTTCCTCGGGTCCAACTTCGGCAGCCTCCACCTGGCTCTGGGGGATGTCGTCCAGGACATTGCCATCTTGAGGCAATTGACTCAGCCGCTCTTCGTCGATGACGATGCATCGATAGCCAGGATGATGGCGCCGGAGGTAGTTAAGCCATATGGCAACTGGCTGGCGGCGTACACGGAACTGGCGGGTGAATTGCCGGCTAAGGTTTGCATGGGACGACGTATTGGAAGGACGGAGTAATACAGTGTTCAACTCCCGCGGCAAAAGCGGGAGTTGGTTGTACACCAAGCCAACCTCGCGGAGAAAGTGAACAACATGTCCCCGATATTTGTACTGCTGGCCCCGCACAAGCATAATATTCACGTGGACGTGAACACGGCCTATTAAAGACTCTTCAGTAGGTGTAAGCTGAGGCAATTGAGTCGGTACGGAGCCAAAATCCAACTGGTTGTCCACAGAGAAGAAGTACGGCTCTTCAGGGCCGCGTTTATCATCCTTTCGACAGCAACGCGCACAAATGCCATCAGAATCGATCTTCATCTGGAACCAACGCTCTTGACATCGACCACAAAATTGCATTTGGTCATTGTCCAGCTTTGTCCAGAACTCACGGAGGATTGCTTTATCACGACAGGTCAAGGCGCAAGCGTCCAGGTCCCCATTCCACACCGGATCTTGTGCGTGAAATACGGCCGATTCTTCAGGTGGAATCATCACTGGACTCCGGTACCGTCGTGGCGGCCCCGACGATCGAGTTTGCCTTTGAGATTTTTTTGGCCGCCCTCCTGTACCAGGGGCAGGACCACGGCGAGCACGGCGACGAGGCCCTGACTTTCTGGAAGGCTGCCGCGAGCAATAGCGAAGAGGGCTTTCGTCCAAGGCATTGCTATTATCGTTCCCGTCTTCGTCCCCTAGATCGGAATCAGACTCTACCCCTAGGTGTTCGAGGTACTTCCGTGGTCGAGCAGGTGAAAGCAGCAAGTTGAAATAGTCCTCGACGTCAACATCAGATTCAGAGAACTGTCCCCTGTCATCCGCTTCCTTGGTCATTCCATCCCCATCTGGGAGCTCATTTGCCTGTAGTCGATCTTGACTCCCAGCTACGTTCCGTGGTTAGCTTGAACAAACTGCCGGGACCACAGCACAAGGATACCTTCTCCAGGACCATCAGAACCTTCAAAGACGCCGAGTTGAGAGATTGTGGGAGTTAGTGACACAGCCTCCCCTGCACGGCGTCGTGAACGATGGTCGCGCCGAATAGTGGCCTGCTTGGCCCTGGCGCCGGCCTTGGAGGCATCATCTTGCGAGTCCTTCCCGCCCTTGTGGAACCTAACAGCCAGGTAAGAGTAGTCCACACCAGTCGTGCTGCTTCGGACAGTAGATGGATCAGAATGTGAGGCGACAGGATCGGTCGAGGGCGGCACAGGCGGTGAGGGAGCTAGAGCCCGGAAGAGCCGCGAGCTCGCTTGGGTTGGTGGGATCGGCGTCCCCAGCACTATCTGCGGCTGGCTGCCTGGCTCTCCGAACAAACTCCTAGCTGTATGTTGTTGCCGTAGCTTCTCTGGCGATGTAGGTTGGGTTCCAGATCTCTGGTTAGGAGGCGATAGGCCAGCGTCTCTGTCGGTTCTTTTCGGGGCAGATCTCTCAGCTGAGGTAGGACGGACAGCCAGCTTTCTCAATGCAAGGACGGCACCTTTGGACCTGGCACGCTTGATCAGGTTAGGGAGGCATATATAGTATATCAATGGTGTCAGTTACCTCGGAATTGCGGTGGTCCCGGCATTCCAGACAGGTTGTAGTTGGATTGGCAGATTTCCTCCTGCTAACGAAATTACTTGGTGATTTTGTTCGGTCGCAAGACGGGCAATGGACTGCCAATTCAGATCTAGGACTAATATTACCCCTAGAATCATAATTCATACCCAACCATGCGGTACATCTGTTTCAATAATGGAAGAAAGGCTGCTGGCCAAGCAAACGAACAGATCGCTGGGCAAATTTAGCGATTGTAAACGATTGTAAACGATTGTAAACGATTGTAAACAGAGAAGTAAACAAAGAAGCACCGACAGACGGTGGCTGTCCTTTACCCACTTTTCTAGAGCCACCAACCAATCCAGCCTTCTTTCGCGATTTCCCATACAAAATTTGGACCAATAGAAACTTATTTGTCAAGCCTGCACCAAACCCTCATTATTCGGAAAACTTATGGATTAATGTAGAGTCAGCCTTCGGCTGAATAATGAGATTCTGGCCTGGCCGGCAACTATCTGGGAGGATGTGAAGGCCTTGTCTTGATTGGATAGCGCAGATAGTGTGAACAGTGGGTGAACCATGGAGATGATGTATTGACTTGATCATCTTGTACAAGGCTGTCCTGGGGGACGGGGAGGACGAAAGCAACAGTTGATGCTATTGCGAGAGCAGGAAATTTAAATTCAAGGAGTTTAAATAAATAAATAGAATATAAAATAAAGAATTGCAAAGCTATTTGTGATATGGATCATGAATTACTCGGCTGCACCAACACGCTACCCCTGCAGTGAATAGCCGACATCGCCGGCATCCCGTCCCATCTTTACCAAATTTTCCTTCATATGCTCCGCCAGCTTCTTCTCCTCGCCTTCCAGTGCATCGAAATGCAGCCTGTCTATCCAGTTCCTCAGCCCGTGCTGCAGCACATTCCTCGCCCTCAACGTAGCACCATCTACGTGCCCGGCGCTCCCGTGCAGGGTCATCCTCTCAACCTTGGCATCATAGACGCCCCTGTGCACAATGTTGTTATTGTAAAACACAATATCCCCCGGCCCCATCTTTACAACCAACTGGCAGGGCAGTTCCTTCTCATAGGGGTCGGCGTTCCTCTCCGTGTCCGTCCTGGCGCGGAGGTGGGATCCGGGCACAACCACGAGACTTGCGTCGTCGTAGAGGGCTAGATTCCACTGGGCCGAGAAGGCGGGCTTGCTTAGACGCTCCAGTTCCTCTTGGGCGGTGGCAGTAGGCGGAATGTCGTCCCTGTGCCAGCGGAGCTCAAAGTCGTAGTCGGGCCTGACCAGCAGGTTGAAGAGCTCCATGACCAAGTCGTCCCTGGAACACTGCAGGAGTTGGAGGGTGGGGTTGATGATGGCATCGGAGAAGTAGACCTTGATGAACTCTTCCTGGAAGGGCATATCCGGGTGCATTACGCCCTGGACGCCCCATATCCCCTCGGCGGCTGGGTTTGGCCCGTCGATCTTCCATGGCGGGAACTGTTTGGGGAGGGTGCGGACGTCGGGCCATTTGCCGTGGCGGGCGTTGGATGTTGCGGCCGAGGCGGCCTGGCGTAGTTTCTCGAGAGTTTCGCCGGTGAAGGCCTCGGGGACGACGACGAAGCCGTCTCTGTTGAGACGCTCGAGGAGGGTTGGCTGGGCCATGGTGTCGTAGGTTGGTGACGATGTAGTCTGGTGTTTGTGAGGGTTGTAAGAGAGGGTGTATATGTACGGCGGCGCATGAAAACGAGGGAGAAAAGGAAGGACCGTCTTTTCAATGCAAGTAGACTAAAGCACTTTGTGGTAATCAGATGATTTTTGACTGGTTCCTGGCTTCGTTGAAGCTTCGCAAGTACATACGTTGGCAACGTTGCAGCGCTAAAGCAAGTAACTAATAACTACCAGCAGCCAAGAAGGCGGCAAGCGGGGTTGAAGCAGTTGATTTAACTTTTACTCGCCATCTTTCGAAACACGCGAACGGATGCTGCATGCTGATCCAATTACACAAGTACCTCGAACCTAGCAAGGTCCGAGAGGCAACCCATGTCTGGTATAAGTGGCAGCGAACACACGACGTGCCAGCGCCCCGAGGTGGCATCTCTCTCAGAAGCCTTCTAGAAGACGACGGGCCCCTTGGGTTGAGAGATGCAGGGCCCCAGTTCTATTGCCAGGCCGCCCCCCCCCCCCAAAAATCCCCAAAAAAATATTCCGACTCTAGATGTCGCTTCAATCTTTGCCGCAGATGCTCTTCGGTAACAATCGCACGCAATGGCGCCCAGTTCGATCTGCTCGTTGTGCATCTCGACCCTAGGTCGTCGGATAGCGCCTCGTGCCCTCATCCAGCCGCCCCTGGTGCAACGGTTCGTTTCGCGACAGGCCAAGGCAAGGCCATCTCGCATGGTGCTCTCCGACAGAGTCCATCAATCCCCTGCCTCTGCTGGTAAGCACAGGTCGAGACGCGGCTCAATCGATGGGCCCTTTGCCGGGATGAATAGACGAGTCGCAAATGTTGACCGAAATCGAGCACCGAGGGAGGCGCGAGGGTCCTCAAGAAGAGATTCCAGTGACACGACGTCCCGGCGCGATGAGCGACGAAAACCCGACGATCGCAAGGCACTGAAGATGCAGCGTGCCTTGGCTACTGTTTCGTACGGACGGAGGGCCAGTTTAAAGGACAAGATGTCCCAGTACGACACTTTTGACCAGTTTGACTTGCTGCCAATTGTTAAATCGGCTGTGACTGAGGAGTTGTTCAAGAACATGGTGGACATCAAACCGACACCGGTGCAACGCCTGGCTATTCCCGCGTTATTAGGACAAGCAGGCCCCGGAGAGGACAAGACCCCCAGCAAGGGAATGGAGTCATTCTTGCTGGCCGCAGAGACGGGTTCTGGAAAGACGCTGGCGTACCTCCTACCCGCTATCGACGCCCTCAAAATCGCCGAGGCTGAGGACCCGGACATCAAGGCATACAAGGAGCGCTTTGAAGAAGAAAAGGCACGCCAACAGGTGGCAAACTTCAAGGGAAGAACATTCGACGAGCCACATCCCACAATGGCGCGGCCAAAAGTCATTGTCTTGGTGCCCACCGCCGAGCTTGCCCAGCAGGTCATGAAAGTATCCAAGTCCCTGTCACACGTTGCCAAATTCAAAACGGAAATGCTGTCGTCGGATCTCAAAGCACAGCAGATCCAGCGAAACATCTACGGGCCAAAGGGCGTCGATGTCATTGTTGCCACACCCCATCTGCTCGCATCCATTGCGGACTCGGACCCCAACATATTATCTCGAGTGTCTCACGTCATTGTCGATGAGGCGGATTCTCTGTTTGACAGAAGCTTTGCGTCAGTTACGACCAGCATTATTGAGCGAGCCATGCCATCCATGAAGAAGTTGGTGTGCTGCTCCGCTACCATCCCGAAGAAACTGAACAATTACTTGGCGACCAATTACCCCAAAATGACACGCATCACTACGCCTAATTTGCATGCCATTCCACGACGGGTCCAGCTCGGTGTCATTGACGTCTCGAAGGACCCTTACAGGAATAACAAGGATCTTGCCTGTGCAGATGCAATCTATACCATCGGCAGAGAGGCGTCGGCGTACGAGGGTCCTGTTAAAGGGGAGGTGGATGTCCGTCGGGTACTAGTGTTTGTGAATGAAAGAGAGAAGACGGAAGAGGTAGCAGAATACTTGCGATCCAAGGGCATAGACGCCGAGGCCCTACACAGAGACACCCCGGAGAAACGGCACGGCGAAGTGCTCAGCATGTTCACGTCGCCCGAGCCACTACGAATCACAACGACTGCGGCAGCCGCGGGGCGGCGTCGCTCTCTATCCAATGTAAAGGCCTTGGTGGTTACAGATTTGGCGTCTAGGGGCATCGACACAGTAGCTGTGCGCCATGTCATTTTGTATGATGTTCCGCACACCACTATTGATTTTATTCACCGGCTTGGTCGAGCTGGACGAATGGGTCGTCGTGGCAGGGGTATTGTTCTGGTAGGCAACAATGACCGAAAGGATGTCGTTTCAGAGGTCAAGAACAGCATGTTCATGGGCCAGGCGCTCATTTAAAAAAAAAAGTGTACGATTTTGGGTGTAGAGTTTTATTGTGTGTACGATACTAGGTCGGGAAGGGTGCACATAGAGCCAGACAGGGGACCGGGCATATTAATCTCCAAGAAATAGCAGCATTAATTAGAAGATGACCACGGAATATCCTCCTTTATTATTATTATTATTATTTTTTTAAAAAAAAAATATATAATTACTGGTCTCCAAGCTGTGGACGAGCCGGCGGTCAAGTCCATCTATTCTTTGGTCCCAGCCGTGATTCTGTTTCGACCCAGACCAAGACGGGGCTAGTCCACTGTGTAGCTTCCCGCCCGCGTCGCGACGCGTCTTGGTGCATTTTCTACGGTCAAGGTGCCAAGTACCAAAGTACTCAACTCCCAACATATCCATCCACCTCGATACACGATACATGGAACCAATCTTGAACAAGACAGCCACAATACCCGATTTTGATCTCACAAAGTCTGCTTTATTGTCCCCCTTTCCTCGTCTCTAGATTAATAGCATCAGTTCTTGCAAAACAGTAAAGAGCCTAGCTCTGGTACTTTACCAACCATGCCACGACCAAGGCGGGCGCGTCAGGCGCCGCTCGCCACCGACTCAAATCCACCCGAGCCTGCTGCCGTAACAGATGACCAAGATGAACAGCGCGGCCGTACGAGAGGCCGCACAAGGTCGACGCGATCTGCGGGAGCTCGTCTGCGCCTTGACGAGGAAGACGCCATTCGTGCAGCCAACCAGAGAAGGGATGCGGCTCTAGACAGTCTTGCGAACGAGGACCCTACGTCTACAGCTGGCCCCGATGACACGAGAAGCTCGATTGAAATTGGACGACGCGCCATGGCTACGCCTGCTACGAGAAGGGATACCACTGGCCTGGATCTGGCCGACGACGATGTATTCGGGGACTTGGGCGACAGTTTTGCGGACGGAGATATTCCTGACCCCCCCCATTCAGCGGCCAGCTCCTCCGGGACCCTTAGCCACTTCAAAACACGACCCAGATCTCGCCAGTCCAGCATAATCGGACGCAACGACCCTCCCATTCGACCCAGCAGCAGGGGCACCAACACGCCCGGTGTCAGCTCTTCGTTCAACATTGGCATCTTCCGAAGACGCGCCCGAGAGCCGAGCATCCTGGCTACATCTCGACGACCACGCTCGCAAACGGGCAGTCTGGCAGGCAGTGCGGCGAGCAGCAGAGCAGGGAGCGTAGCACGGGACTCTGAGCTTGAAAGCGAGGGCGAATTCGCACCAGAAGCCGAGTCGACACCTCTGAATCCGAGGCGTCGATCAAGACGTGGTCAGGCACATGTGGCACGCGATCGCGCGCCCTCGCCCTCGCCTGAAGGACGCAGGCGCTCACTCAGAAAGCGAAAGAGCGATGGAAATGCGCAATCCGAAAGCCCCCGACCCGAGAAGATTGCGCGCGTCGAAGCCAACGGCGGCATAGACATCAGCGACTCCGAGCTCTCTGAGTTGGCGTCGCCGTCGCCGCCAGCAGCTCATTTTGCCAGAGCGGCCACGCCTATCAATATGGATGAAATCAATGCCCCCCCCGCCAGCAGTGACTCTGAAGCAGATGATGGTGTCTGGCCAGATATCCACTCACTTGCCAAGAAACACCGCCGCCCATCTATCAATACGCCTCTCAGAAACAATAGGGACGACCTATCTGACGTCTCATCACCGCCATCGCTGACGCACTCTCCCAACTATGCTACCCGGGCCCGAGGCTCCAAACACCAGCGTTCTCAGCAGCCCACCACCGCTGACCTCACAAGCCTGCTCCCTAAACGGCGATATAAGCGTAACAGGGAAGAATCCGATATTGACACCGAAGAGGACGACGACGAGGATACCGGACCAAGACGCAGAAAAGGCAGTCGCCCTCCAAGCAGAACTACTTCCCGTCAGGGGCGGAACATCCTCAAACCAAAGCAAACCCCCGCCTCTGTGCGGCGCTCCGCCAGGACAGCCTCGAAAACATACCGCCCCGAGGAGGACAAGGAGAATGAGAGTGAGGAGGAGGAGCAGGATAATAGTCAGTTCCAGCCCCTTCCGGACGATACGTTTGATGTCGGGGCGTCTGTGATTGAGGATATCCAGAATGCGGAGGAGCTGAAGAGAGCGAGTAGGAAGTTTGAGGAGGTAGATAGATGGGAGTTGTCGTTTGAGGAGGTTACCGAGTCGTCATCGCCACTAGGAGCGCGGTGAAGGTGACAAGAAAAGCTTGATGAGTTATGCCTTGGTGGTCAAACTCGGGTGGGAGCTTGTTTACGGTGTTTGGGAGCATGGGTGCAGGATGGGAAGGGGCCCCGTCGTTGATATTAGTTTAGCATCATGGTTTGCAGGGTGTGCTAATTTTTACTGAATACCCGAGCGGCATACCGCTTGGCTAGTTGACTATTCTGACGCTTTGTTCCCTGGGCCTTTGTGTTGGAACACTATTGTTCGTACTCTATACTTGTCAGCGGGTTTTGGTGACCAACAGAGCAACTTGGTTCATGTGCGTGGGCCTCAACAAACCCCCCCCCTCTTGTGAGTCGTCGACGTGGTAGCAGCGACATTTCTTGCCGACTCCGTAGTCTGTACAAACATCTGACGACCTTGATCTTCGCTTTTGTGCTCGCCTTGGCCCATGCGAATGCGAGCGGCAATGCGCAATTCCTACCTAAAACGCCATGATATCTAGATACGCAATTCATACCAACCCATCTGTTTCCATCTACTCACGCCGGCGCCGCTTCTACTTCAGGCAAAGCGCCTCGGTCTGGTGTTGCACAACGTCGAGCAAGGGATCCAACTCGTTTGGGTTTCGCAAGACAACAGTAATGTCATCTGGTAGACGCCCTGACATGGCGAGCTTCTAACAAGCAACGTTAGCACCCGAGCGTACGGTGAGCGCAGATACGGCAAAAAACAAGAAGGGAAAAAAAAAAGGCCAACACGCACCCGCCTCACGTCGTCAAACTTGGCTTCCTTGGCGGTGTACTCTCGCATCACCTCGTCGGTCTCAAAGTCGACGTATATCCTGGTGTCGCGCAGCCTGACAACCACATTGTCTAGCCTCATGAACAAGCGGCATAGGATCAACATGCGCTGCTGATGGACGCGCACCTTGGCGCTGTACATTGAGATTCCGTTGTCGTCCAGCTCGCTCTCGTACAGAACTACCTCGTCGAAGAAGAGGATCGGGTCACGCCTTTTTAGTAGTTGGATTGGGATCTTCTTGTCCGTCGGTTGGAACTGCGGGAGGACGATGGGGCTGCTTGCAGCCTCGCAGGAAGAGGACCCATCGAATTGCTGCTGCTGCGGCTGCTGGCCTGCTACGCCGACCGTTCCCGCATAGGTCGTCGAATAACTCCAGTCGTAGGGCTTGACAACCTCTTTGATGCTTTGCGTTGTCCCCTCTCGCGTGCTCTCCCAGTCCCGTGCGTAGGCCACCTTGAGCATATGCTTGTCCGTCTTGTCCACGGCGTCCAGCGCATCCGGGGTGTTAAACTCAAAGTACCATTTGGAGGGTCTGTGCAGGATGGACACAATGTTGTCGCCGAATATCATCTCCGGCATGGGGATGCCGATCTTCTCGGTGAGGCGGTCGATGGCGCCGGCCTTGGAGATGGGGAGCTTGCGGGCCGAGATGGTGAAGTTTCCTTGCGAGTGGCTCTTGGTAGCGGCTTGAAGGGCATCACGCGTGGGAAACGGCTCGTTGAGGTCGTTGATGTGGTTGATGGTGGGGGGGCGGCCAGTCGGCCCGGGGGGGACTGGGGGCAGGCGGCTGGACTGCATAGCTGCGCGCTCTCGCGAGGTTTTGCTTTCGACGGCGGGATGGTGATGGCCGTGTCGGGAGCTCGGCCGGATGTGACGTCGGGAGGATTGACTCTGATTGAGGTTTCCATTGATGTCAAGTCAGACTCGAGGGGCCTGGCGGGGCTCTCGGCGGGGGTGGGGCGTTCCTGAATCCTGGCGGCTTCTTACTTCCGTACTTGGAACACTTGCTTGATGGGGAGTGTTTGATTGGCGGCCGGCTCGAGCCTTTGATGATTCTTTTTTTTTTTGTTCTTTTTTTTAATTCTTTTTTCCGTCTCCGTATGACTGTAATTATTAGGTTTCCTAGTCCATGCCGGCTTCGGCCGAATGCCCACTTATGACTTTACCAGCAAACGTAAATCGCTGCTCATACCCAGCAAGCATGTAAGCCGCAACCTTGACTGTGCTTCGGCTTGCTTGGCTTTTGGAATATATATGTGATGCTTTGTCCATGCTAAAGTTAGTGTTTACATTAACGCAACAAGATTTAGTCTCGGCGTTTTATATGGTGAATTATACACCCAAGATTGGAAGTTCATCAAAGGTCCTCCTCGCAAGTCCTTTTGACGGGTAGATAGTTATATTGAATACAATAGTACAGGGCGTCTTTTCAGCTCCCACCTTCTCAATGTCCCTGGCGATACAGCTTCACCAGGATCTTTTCTGTGCCAACCGAAGCCACAATACTTGTGCCCTCATAAACAGGCTCACACATCCGAGTGAATCACGGTTTCCAACATGGAGTGCTGCATGTATGAAGGCGTGCTCCGCCGCTTCAAATGCCAAGTACAAAAAAAGTATTAAACTTTGGCCCGGCTCCAGGCGGACGCCATGTTGGTGCTGCTGTGGAAAAGCCACCTCGGCGTGTGTAGAGTCACCATGTACTTCTAAATTCATATATATAGACATATATTCGTCCTCATGCTTCCGCCCTCCTCGCAACATCAGATACCATCATTTCACAAAGTTGTCTCAGAATCGCAGAGAGCTATTTACTCCCCGCCCTGCACAATCAACTCGAGGACAGACATCTATTACTACCCAGTCGTTCTGTTCCTTCTACCACAACGGCATCCACCACGCTTGCCTTGCCTTTATCTCGGACCTGTGCCCTTGGAACTTCTGCAACAATGCCAGACGAAAGAATGCGCAGAGAGCCCAGGAGACGGACCCAGAGAGCGCCCCAGAGGAATCCATCGCCTCCAACCCCGGTCCATAACCTGCCTCGGGGCCATCCATGTCGGCCAAGGTCTCCTCCTCCTCCCCCCCTTCCCCATTTTCGTCCGGTAACTGCTCAAGACACTGTCTTCAGATACTTGCAGTGGCACAATGGAGTGCTCTACTTCATAGAGTGTGTCAATGGAACCTCTTACTACACCGAGGTTCCTGGCTCCGGCTGGTATTACTTGAGGTGTCAAAGGGGTTGGTCAGAATACTAGCTACTTATCGGGCACAATGCGCGATTAGATGCAGCAGGTGCAGCTGCACATATGTGTCACAGCCAAACATGGCCTGACCAAGCCCGAGGCGACTGAAAAGTCATGGACAATACGATAACTAATTTATTCTGATTCTTGAGCATGTCATTTTTCCCTTGTTGTACTACAGGCAGCCCCACACGTGTCCAAGACGGAGATGGGGCCGGACGTTGTCGTTGCTGTGGCAACCCGAAACACCGACTGTTTGGCCTAAGCCGTCCCGCAACGGCCCTCATCCTATCCCACAGCCTTTATCAAGACTAGCCAGCTGATAAAACTTCCAGTGTCCCTTGTTGCGCTCTCTCGCCCTTTGCGAACTTCCTAGAGCTTCTTGTCGATACACCGCCCGTTCTTTGGGATCCAAATGGCTTCACGGACCCTCGAGACGCGCTTCGAGCGCATGACTGTCCAGGATGAGAATGATCATGGGGAGGGCACGAGGCTCTACGCAAAAGGCAAGGTAAGCAAGCAGCCAGCAGACGCCGATTCTCAGATGGTGCCAAAGAGCCTTGATTGTTGACGCCGAGTTTCTCTTTACCCCCCAGACCGTTGTTGCATCATCGGCGGCAGCACAACAACTCTCCCACGGGAACGGTCGGACAAACCTGTTCAAAGTGGCACTTCAGTCGCAGAGCCACAATGCCGTTGCGGCCGTCACTCTCCCTTCACAAGCTGCCCAGCGAAAAATCAACAACCCGGCATCACCTACCCGCAAGCCATTGCCGTCAACGGGATCAGCACGCTCGTCAGAAGAAGGGCCAGAGGCGACGGTTGGCAAGGCCTCGCTGGTAGAGCAGCCCGGCCTGCCGAAGCAATTCCACCTGGGAATGTTTGAAATCGGCCGCCCCCTTGGCAAAGGTAAATTCGGTCGCGTTTACCTTGCCAGGGAGCGCACCACGGGCTTCATCTGCGCTTTGAAGGTCCTGCACAAGAGTGAAATCCAGGGCGGCGGCGTCGAGCGCCAAGTTCGTCGGGAGATTGAGATTCAGAGCAACCTCCGCCACCCTAATATTCTCCAAATGTTCGGCCACTTCCACGACAGCAAGCGCATCTTTTTGATTCTCGAGTTTGCCGGCAAGGGTGAGCTGTACAAGCACCTGCGGAGGGAGAATCGCTTCCCGGAGTGGAAGTCGGCTCAATACATTGCCCAGATGGCATCGGCCTTGAGGTACTTGCACCGCAAGCATGTTATTCACAGGGATATCAAGCCTGAGAACATCTTGATGGGCATCCATGGCGAGATCAAGATTTCCGACTTTGGCTGGAGTGTGCACGCTCCTAATAATAGGCGCAAGACCATGTGCGGAACGCTGGATTATCTGCCGCCGGAGATGATTAAGCCTGGGTCGTCGGATAATTATTACAATGAAAAGGTGGATTTGTGGAGTTTGGGTGTTTTGACGTATGAGTTCCTTGTTGGAGAGGCTCCGTTTGAGGATACGCCAGTCATGACTCAGAGGAGGATTCAAAGGGCAGACATGTCGATTCCGTCGTTTGTCAGCCCGGAGGCTAGTGACCTCATCAAAAGGGTACGTATTTTATTCGTCTATTTCGTTCCTGGCCCGATGGTAAGATGCAGTTTGGCTAACCTGTGTGGCAAGCTTCTTGTTCTTGATCCCGAGAAGAGAATCTCTCTTGAGCAAGTCCAAGTCCATCCTTGGATTGTGAAGCACTGTGTCAAAGGAGAGCGAGCTACCAATCGTGAGAAGGGACGTTGAAGGAACGCGGGCATATATGCAAGTTCTTTGGCCATCTGTTGGAGTTATCGTAGTCGCAAACAAGGGCGGAGTTGGTGTGCAGCAACAGTGAAGTGTTTTGGATTCATCGGCATGCTTTGGAGTAAAGGGTTTTTCTTTCTTTCTTTTTTTTTTTTCTTTTTTTTCTTTTCGTTTTCCACTCACCCCTCCCGGTCCCTTGTTTCTTTGGGGGGAGGTGGAAGACTTCAAAAGGACCAAACAATATGCAGCAAAATATCTGAGCAACTCGGGGGTTTCAGAGTATCCTTATAGCATTGAAATAATACAGACACGTCTAACATGACGTCCTCCTGTGGGGAGATTATGTGGTTTTGTTACAAGTTTCATCGTTCAAATAGGCCTCCTCATCACCTGTATACCTCGTCAAAGGGTCTCGTATCGGAGAAGCATGAATCCCAAACTTCGTTGACAACCTTGGTCGCTTGTACGTCATCTTTGCACCGCGGTCGGGCCATGACGGATTGTATCGCTCGTCTTCTGACGCAGTTTTGAAATTGTTGCGTGACGGACCATTGGCCTCGGGTGAAGGCTTCTCTTGTCCATCGACACTCGCCGCTCAACATTGAAGCTCGGATCTGGGAAGAAAACATGTCAGTATGGCCATACTGATGCCTCGTCACAAGGAACCTGGTGGGCTGCAGAAAGCAAGATGTGCAGACTAACCTCGGTGCATGCGGCATGCTTCAAGTTCTTGTCTCCTACCCAGTCCATCTTCCATCGCAAATGATCCCACGCATGAACCATTTCATGTGCCACCGTGTCTTCCATGTGCTTACGATCTCGCACCTCATTTGCACATATCAGGATGCCATGGTTGGGATCGAAGCCGCCGGCCTGGCGGTTTACCGTGCCATCCTCCTCCAGGATAGAGGGGCATCGACGGCAATGGATGTTGGAGCGGTCCAGCTTGCCATTGAGGTCTTGGATCTTGTCGGAGAGAAATCGAACTACGGGGGAATATGTGAATAGCCAGTCCTTGTACTCTTCGCAGCGTTTACAGTCCCGCTCCTCGTGGACCTTGTACCGCCATTCTCTATAGTGAAACTTGCCCTCTGGGGTCATCTGGTTCGACAGGATCTTGAAGTAGTTCATCCACCATTTCGTCTCGGGATCGAAGCCAGTGCGAGCAGGATCGTTGACCAATTGCCTCGGTCGGTCTGGCAGTTTTCCGTCACTTGGCGCGTCAGCAGCAGCAACCTTGAGCGAAGCCGCTGCTGCTGCTGCGGACGTCGATGTCGACGGCGGCGTGGCGCTCGAGGACGCCATTGCGGTTACAACCCTCTTGTTTCTTGTTTTGCTTTGCCTCTCAACCTCTCTCCAGGCAAAGGCGGCTGTCTCCGCCTTGTTTTTTTTTCTGCGCCGGTTGATCTCGTCCTGGATATATTAGAGGTGGGTGAGGCTGGCCGCTGACTGGATATTGAGCTTGAAATATAGTGGATGAAACGCCGCCCCTACCATGTACTCCGTACCTGGCAAGACTCTGCAAAGCGAAGGCAACAGGGCCGGCCGGAAGGTTGATATTTCGTGAGCTCGTTGGGGTGCGTAAAATCCCGCCGCAACAGCTGTTGGAGCGTCTGCAGCTCCAGCACGGACATGGATCACAGCCCTCGAGTGGTCCAAAAAGTGGATGGGGGCTGGCGGTGCAATTTTCTGCCGCGCCGTCGCCGATCAATGCAGCCTTTTTCCAAAGAGGGACAGGCGAGCTGTGGTTGGGCGGGCGGTGAGTAGGCCAGGCCCACAATGGCACAGGGACGGCTCTTACTAAGGCACGAAAGAGTGGTCCTGCGACTCGCAGAGTCGCAGAAAATACGGAGTACGGAGGTACTGCTAGAGCCTAGTAGTCAAAAGACACCTCCGAGGTACCGGTTCAGGTACTCAGGTACCTACCTAGGTAGTATCCAGTACTTGTCAAGACTCCCTCCAGGCTAGGCAGGTACGTGACTTGGTTTCCAAAATTCTTACTGCTAGTACTCTGTAGTCCATTGATATGTCGCTATGTACTCCGTACTTTTGCTGCGTTGGTACTACTGCCTATATCGGTACGTACCCAAGTACCTCCTCAGGCCATTGCGCGCGCAGCGAAACATTAGCCAAGGCTTTGGCCTGAAGTCTGATGAGTCGGCGTGACTCAACCAGCCTATGATGACTGACGCAATCCGAAAGCGGGTCCGACTTCGGGCTGGGATGTTGCTTCAAATCCAATGAGATGATCTGGAAACATGCAAAATAATGAACGCCAATGTCCCCAGGGGATGCAACACCGCGCCAAGGCAAGCCTTCAAGATGACGGACGAGGCATTTACGGAGTCTCAAAGTAAGTTTGCCAACATGTGAGAATGCCTGTGACGTACCTAGGTATGGAGAGCGCCATCGAGACATTGTACCGTGTACAACTCTGCAGAGTTTTGACAAGGAAGTCCAAATACGCAATGCACAGTATGGTTCCATGTCAGCCTGCTCTCCTCTCCTCTTGTTCTTCTTGCTTGATGCGCTTCTCATTTCTCATTTTTTACTTTCTTTTTCATTTAGTCTCAAAAAGCAGCCTGTTCCTGTCCCTCAAAAGTTTCTGTTTAAAGCCTTTCATGGATCTGGTGTTCCTCACGAACTTGCTGACCCCTGAGAATCAAAAGCCGCCGAGATGAAGCGGTCACGACATCAACAAACAATTGTCATTAAACTGGGTACGTGTTTTAGACAATGGGGTCCCCTCCTTTTGTACCTATCCAGCGGCAATGGCTCGCCATTGTTACTGTCTTGTCTTGTCATTCTTCATGTTGCAGACGCTTTGTCTAACACGAGTCACATTTTAAAGGGACGAGCTCCATAGTGGACGAGAAGACTCATGAACCTCTACTACCCATTCTTACCTTGATTGTGGACACTGCATTCAAGTTGAGAAAGAATGGTCACAGAGTTATCATCGTCTCCTCTGGAGCTATTGGCGTCGGCCTCCAAAGAATGGAGGTCGACAAGCGCCCCAAGCATCTCGCTCAACTCCAGGTAAGCTAAATGGGAAGCTGGATAATTATCCCAATGAGTAGTAAAAAGGCTTCCTCCCGCTAACATAATTTTCCATGATAGGCTTTGGCAGCCATTGGACAGTGCCGTCTGATGAGCCTATGGGACAGCCTCTTCGGCCATTTGTCGCAGCCAATTGCTCAGATTCTGTTGACCAGAAATGACATTGCAGATGTACGCTTCTCTCTTGGGCCTCATCTCCCTTCTTATCCTTTCTTCCCTTTTGGTTTAGTGCTAACACAACTGTGCACCAGCGTACACGATATCTGAATGCTCAGAATACAGTCAACACACTTTTGGACATGGGAGTCATTCCCATTGTTAACGAGAACGATACCCTTGCTGTTTCTGAAATTAAATTTGGCGACAACGATACCCTCTCAGCAATCACTGCGGCCATGGTTCATGCGGATCTATTGTTCCTCATGACAGATGTTGACTGTCTGTACGACAAGAACCCGCGAACAAACGCAGATGCCAAGCCCATTGAAATTGTAGAGGATTTCTCGGTTCTCGAAGCAGATGGTAAGCCTTATTCCCCGCATTACATCCCAAGGTTAAACCGACAAGTGGAAATTGACCAGCATCCAAAACAGTATCAAGTGCCGGTTCCTCTTTGGGAACAGGGGGTATGAGCACCAAGATTATCGCTGCCAAGCTGGGGACTCTGGCTGGTGTAACCACGATAATTACCCGGTCTTCCAATCCGGGGAACATCCTCGGCATCGTGCGTTACCTGCATACGCAGAAGGTCAGCAGCTGCTCATCTGCATCCGACTCTGATGATCAGCGGAGCCAGCATGGCGAGCCGCCCTTGTCTCATACCACCACCTCGTTGAACCTCATGGACCCGTCCTCCAGTGTGGACGATGATGCGCCCCCTCCACTGCACACGCGGTTCCTACCTTCGAGCGACCCGATCTCAGATCGCTACTTCTGGTTGCTGCACACTCCCCACCCCCAGGGCACCCTGTTCATTGACGAAGGCTGCCATAGGGCCTTGATGGACAAGGCTGGTTTGCTTCCCGTCGGCATTGTTGACGTTGCGGGGAACTTCGCACAGCATGAGGTGGTCCGCATTGCCGTCGTCACCCGCAGGTCGACTCCAGGACCTGACGGACACATGTGGGATGGAGAGCCTCTGGAGGTTGGCCGTGCCTTGGTGAATTACGCTTCTGCAGAGATTACGAGGATCATGGGACACCAGAGCACTGACATTCAGAGCATCCTTGGCTATGCAGACAGCGAGTATGTCGCTCAGCGGTCTCACATCGGCTTCTACAGAAAGGACAGTCGTCCTGTGACTCCTATCAGCGATCTTTTCTGACGACCTTCACAACATGTGCCGTCATTAGGCACCTTTTTTCCATATACTAGCGTAATTTTGTTCTTATTCTCCGGACATGGATTAACGACAGTTTGCATTAAGAAAATACTACAATCACAAGAGAAGTGATGATAGAGATATTGGCATTAGACACTTTTGCTTTCTTTTTTTTTTTCTTATCCATAAAAACTTGAACATTTTGCTGTCTTTGGACGTAATGCTCCTGCATAATATGGTCAAATCGCAATCTACTCTGGTCCCATGTGAAAATCTGTCCTTCTAAACGCCTATGCAATGTAACAAGAATGATGCCCCAAATGAACCACAAATAACGCCAACCATCGTCCACCCTACACATCATCCTTGTTCCCCTCGTCTCAAGTCGTAGCAAATAGGTTATCCTCATCACGCAGATACTCCCCGCAGTCCGCCTGTCTGAAACATGTGATGCCCGTCGGGTCCAATCGCCGAGCCTCAGCGGTACTTCTGGCCGTGATGCCAAAGCCCAGCGGCGTGTCGTTCATGTTGTACACCACCACGCCCTGGTGCTCGGGGCAGTCGTCCGACCATCTGCCTACGTGGGCCTTTACAATGTTACCGCCGTAGAGGAAGGGCATCTCGCCGTTGGGTCGCACCCAGACCTTCCACCGGGCGTGCTCGGAGAGGATTTCGAGGGCGGTAATGTGAAGGCGGAACTTGCCGGTCTTGGTGAATTTTCCTACACCACGAAAAGAAATCATGCCATTAGTCTAGGGACGGAGGGTTTGTTTTCAAAGAAGGAGGGCAGGCTTGACGTTTTTTTTTTTTTTTTTTTCTTGTCATACGTGGTGCGGGACGTACCAATGCAGGTTCCCAGTGAGAGAAGCTTGTCACGAGCTATCGATGTAGCGAGGTTGGCGATGGATAGACGGACGTAGTAGACTCGGTCCTTGTTCAGGCGGAAACAGAAGCGATCTCCGTCTGGGAGGGGCGCAATGAGGTTCTTGAGAGAGTTGCCGGTGTAGTTGGCCAGCTTGGTGAAGAGGACCTTGGTCTCTTGCTCTGTGAGCGGACGCATTTTGGTGGGCGCACAGGCGTGAATCTTGGGAGCTTCAGAGATGGTTATGTATACGACCGATGGTTTTTGGACGGGCGATCAGGTATCTCTGTCGGTCGGATTGTCAGGAAGTCGTCGTCTACTAGTTAAGTCGTCGGTCTGGCGGGCACTATTATCAAGTCCTGGCAGAGGAGAGGAAAAAAAAAAGGAGCCAGGGCCTCTCCAAGCTTATCGTGAGTGGGACCGGCAGATAAGGAGCAAACTAGTAGTACAAATACCAAGGGGCTGATTTGGGCATATGATTGGCTGGATCTCTCCTTGCGGAGTTTACCAGATGCTATGGCCATATCGAACCCCTCTGACGTTTCCAGAAGAACGGGTAGTTTATCGAGATTCAAGAACGATGGATGATCTTTGGTCTTGGCTGTTTTTAAAAAGTCGATATCATTACTAATCATTTTGACTTCATGTCTTGAATTGCCATGGTTCTGCTAAAAGTGGTGGGCTTGCTGCAACCGCTCAGCTCGTCTGCCATGAACGAAGCACCGGACAGTGAGAGTTTCTGTGCAAGACTTGATGGGATGGGCGACGCTGACGAAGAATACAATTTTTGAAATACAACGTGCACTCGAAGAATGCGGCTTTGGACGTGTAACCTGCGGCGTCCGACGGTTGCTGGTCTGGTTGGTGTCAGAGCCAACAAAGGAGCGGAATGACGTCCTAGACCCCCCTTTCCTCTTCAGCCCCGAAATTGAAAGTTTGGTACCATGGCAATGCTACTTTACTGTAATGAAGCCTTTGGGAATAGTTGGGTTTATCGGCGGCAATGACCAGGATTTGCCTTTTTGGCAGAGAGAGCGTTGTACCCTCCCGGGTCAAAATCAGTCAGACCAGGATCGAGCAAACGACACAGGTTGGAACGAGATTTCGTGACGGGCTCGAATGAAACATGAACCGTTGCGCTTCTTGAATAGAATCTTCGCCGTCAGCACTAAAAAAAGGAGTTACGTGATGACTGGCCGAAGGTTGCTGTAGATCTTAGTCCATCTCACCAACTCTGCCGTTCCATCCGGGACAGGCGTTCCCCGCGTGCGGGTGCCGACTCGCCGCATCACGCTGAGAAGAGTCTTGACTCGGTCTTGATCATGCCTGCCTCTGATTTCTAACGGTTCTTGGCCTGCCATTGCCATTGTTTGCATTTTCTTCTCACATATATATACCCTTGCAGGCGACGGACTGCCCGTGTTAGTATTCTAATTGGCCATCTAGAAGCCAGCACAGCATGTGGCCGAGCAAGGCCAGACGTCTGGATTCACATACATCAAGCCCCAGGTTCGAAAGGCACATGATATCGTGGTCAAGTCTGAAGAGTACCATTACTATGCTCACCGGACGCGGGCCGAGGAACAGGCTTATATTGCGCCCAAGACAAAGTGGCAGGAGTTGATATTCAAGGATAACAACCAGGGCGGCCACCGCGAGGCACCTATGCCGTCTGGGCGTGAGCTTGGGAATTGGGCAAACCGTATTGAAATTACAGACGAGGAATGGACAAATGCCAGTCGTGCATACAGAACCGCTTCCACCGGAGCTCGAAGTCACCCACGTTGTTACCCTGGCGTATGTAGTATGATTCGGTTAGGGATACTCACTTACTCTTTAGGCTTCTATCTGATCAACACGGATATCCTGGGCCCCTATGGAGTCGGATTCGCAATGGGTACACTAGGATGGGGACCAGGTAGGCGATGTCGACGTCTTGTACCACCCATCTTTCACTTTGACTTGTCTGATTCGAGGAAGGAATTGCCTTCTACACCATCTTTGGCTTCATGGCTGGCTACAGCGGTTACCTCATCTGGCGAGTGTATCTCGTCGTCGACAGTTACCAGTTCCCGGCGAGGAATTATGGTGATCTTGGGTTCCGCACCTGGGGCACGACCATGCGACATATCACCAACCTTCTCCATGCACTAGGGCTTCTCCTGATTGTCCGACAGGTTCAATCCAGTTTGCTCAGAACATTTCTCAGATGTCGCAGTTTAAGCTGTGCTACGTCGTCTGTCCTGTGCTGTCTGTCTGCGCTGGCTTCCTCCTTACTCAGATTCGAACTCTACGAAGCTACGGAATAGTCGCCAACTTGGCTGTTTCGTTGAACCTGCTCGTCATGTTCATCACCATGTGCGTCATTGCACATTCGCCGCCAAACTTTGCCGTTGCCACTCTGGGTTCAGCGGGGAGTGCTGTAGATCCATCAACAGTCACAAGGGAGCCTGATGGGACGTATCCTCCCGTCATACATTACAATGGACTTCTACCGAATGGACTCGTTGGGTCAATCAACGGCCTGTCATCCGGGGTGCTGGCATATGCCGGAGCGCATCTCTTTGTAGAGTTTCTGGCTGAGATAAGACGGCCGCGAGATTTCCTCAAGACCATGTGGGGAGCGCAGCTTTTCATATACACGGTGTACCTTGTCTATGGATGCTTTGTTTATCACTTCCAAGGTCAATACACTTATCAACCTAGTTATCAACCTAGTCATCAGGGTGTCAGCACTTATGGATGGCAGACTGTCGGCAATGGCATCTCTCTGATTAGCGCCCTGATCGCTGCCGGTCTTTATGGCAACATTGGTATCAAGGTGCTGTACAACAATGTTCTTATTGACATCTTCAACGCGCCGCCGCTGGTCACCCGCCGCGGCAGGTTTCTGTACGCCGTCTGGTGGGCCATTGCCTTTACCGTTGCAGCGGCTATTCCTGATTATTTTGGGTTTGTCAGTATTATTTCAGCGACCTGCTTGTTGAATTTGACCTATACCCTCCCACCATTGTTTGCATTATGATACGATATCCAACGTCATGCGCCGCGGGGGTCCATGGGTGAGGGTTTCGATTCGACTACGGGAGCAGTGCTTCGCAACGAGGGACGGATTCAACGACTGGTGTGCGGTTTCCTGAGCGGTGGTTTATTTCAAGTGTCCATCAACGTATGGCACGTTGTATATTTCTTAGCATCACTATCGATGTCTGGTCTAGGCACGCTGCCATTGAAGGTGAAGTTTTAGAGTGTGAAATGGCCGGCGTAATTGGCAGTGCTGACAAATGATGATGATTGTTGTCAGGCATGACTGAGGCTTTCAAGCAGCCGCAGTTAAACTCTTTCTCGTGCGTTTTACCTCTCAATCTAAATGCTTAACCTGGGGGGTTGTCTTGTTCTAGCTATGTAAATATATCTTTTCTGCGACATGTTGGTAAGAAAAACACTGCAGTCGTCCCAACTATGGTTGACTTAAGAGCCGTGTAGTGGGAGGCATGGAGGCAAAGGTGTTTGACACGAAACGAGACACCTGCATATGCCGAGCCATGCTATGAGGCACAACAGTGGCGGTAGTTGGGCGAGAACTGCTTTCCGGAGACTAAGCTGTAAACCTGTTTAATACTGTCGAGTGTGTTGAGCGTGTCGAAAATGTCGAATGATTGGCATGGTACGATGTGACACCAAAGATTTATATCTGCAAGCGAATTCATAGAGTCTGGCGGCATTGCCTTGGAGCTTCTTTAACTTAATAGGTCCAGTACTGTCGTGCCTCAGGCTGTCAGGTGCCCATGTACACAACCCTGTCGCTCTGGGTGTGTAGGTACCTGGGTCTAATGGAGGGGCAATGACTTCTGCTGGCGCCCGCGCTTTTCCCACTGGTTCAATGTTTCCATCTGCCACGCGCAACCAACACCACCATTGTCCACTTGTTTCCCTCTTTACAAAGCTCCCTCCGTATCGGCGCCAAAATCGGAACACCCGCCCTCAGGTGCTCCCATTCGCCCCTTTGGCTGTCCGAGTTCCCACATCTGATGTGTTAGGGTATTGCGGCCTTCCCCTGGATCTATTTTGTTAGGCCTTGCTTTAATCGGGAGTCACACACAGAGCCGGCTTCGAGACGCTTCTAACCCCACCATCCAGTTCATCGAGGGATCAAGTGCGCCAGAGTTTGCTGTGACTCACGCACGTCGTTCCTTGAACGTCTCGATATACGTGGTGGATGAAGCCAATTCGAATTTTACCACTTTCTTCTTCTTCTTCGTATCAATCACCTTTTGTCGCCAGCGGCATATTTCGTCGGTGCCCAGCGACCTGCCAGCGCAACTTTTCCGTTTTTCGAGCCCGCCAGGCCTACCAGGTGTCCAAGTCTCAAAAGAAGCAGCAAACCGCAATGACTACAACGGCAACGACCCTCAAGGGTCAACCCCTTGACAAGCCCGTCCTCGATGCCATGCTGAGGCGGCGCATGTTCTACACGCCCTCTTTCGAAATCTACGGTGGTGTTGGTGGGCTGTATGACTATGGTCCTCCGGGTTGCTCCCTACAGGCAAACATTGTCGATCTGTGGCGCAAGCACTTCATCCTCGAGGAGGATATGCTCGAGGTCGACTGCACCGTCCTGACGCCCCACGATGTTCTCAAGACCAGCGGCCACGTCGACAAGTTTGCCGACTGGATGTGCAAGGACCCCAAGAACGGCGAAATCATGCGAGCCGACCACTTTGTCGAGGCGATGCTCGAGGCGAGACTAAACGGCGACAAGGAGGCTCGTGGTCAAAAAGTAGAAGAGAAGGATGATCCCAAGAAAAAGAAGAAGAAGGCCAAGTCCGAGGCCGTAAAGCTGGACGATGCTGTTGTCCAGGAATACGAAGAGGTTCTGGCCAGAATCGACAATTACGACGGCCCTCAGCTTGGTGAGCTCATCAAGAAATACGACCTCAAAAACCCGGCCACCGGTGTCTTGCCCTCGGACCCCGTTTCGTTCAACCTCATGTTCCAGACTTCAATCGGCCCAAGCAGCAACCTTCCCGGCTACCTGCGTCCCGAAACGGCTCAGGGCCAGTTTCTCAACTTTGCGAAGCTCCTCGAATTCAACCAGAGCCAGATGCCCTTTGCTTCTGCCTCCATTGGCAAGTCATATAGAAATGAGATTTCGCCCCGCGCTGGTCTACTCCGAGTTCGAGAATTCTTGATGGCCGAGATTGAACACTTTGTTGACCCGCAGGGTGGCAAGAAGCATCACCGATTCCACGAAGTTGAAGACGTTGTACTCCTCCTCTTGGATCGCGATACCCAACTGTCCGGTAAGACGGAGACCAAGAGAGTCACCGTCGGTGAGGCAGTCAAGTCTGGCCTCGTTGACAATGAGACTCTTGGCTACTTCCTTGCCAGAATCCACCTCTTCCTGGACAAGATTGGTGTCGACCTGTCAAAAATGCGCTTTCGCCAGCACATGGCCAACGAAATGGCTCATTACGCCTGCGACTGCTGGGACGCCGAGTTGCTTACTAGCTCTGGCTGGGTCGAGTGCGTTGGTTGTGCTGACCGCAGTGCCTACGACCTATCGGTTCATGCCAAGAAGACTGGTGCGCCTCTTGTTGTTCGGGAGCGCCTGGAAGAGCCTCTTGTCATTGAGGAATGGCAAGTGGATATTGAGAAGAAGAAGTTTGGTCCTCTGTTCAAGAAGGATGCCAAGACCGTGGAGACGGCTCTGCTGGCCACTTCGCAAGAGGAGCGGGAGAAGCTTGCCAAGCAGCTGAAAGACACGGGCAAGATTTCTTTGGACGTTGCCGGTGTTGGCGATGGCAAGGTTGAGGTCGCCAGTGATACTCTCAAGATTGAGTTCCGCAAGAGAATCGAGAATACGAGAGAATTCACTCCCAACGTCATTGAGCCTTCATTCGGTATCGGTCGTATTCTGTACTCTCTGATTGAGCATAACTTCTGGACTCGTGGCAGTGATGGTGGAGATGAGGCCCGTGGCGTGCGTGACCCCAACTATACTACAAAACACATGTTACTACAAGATGCTAACTGAGCTGAACAATAGGTCCTGTCATTCCCTCCCACGGTGGCTCCTACCAAGGTCCTCATCGTTCCTCTATCGAACAACACCCAGTTCCGCCCTATCATCAAGAAGCTCTCCCAGCAGCTCCGACTCGCCGGTATCTCCAGCCGCATCGACGACTCGTCAGCCAGCATCGGTAAGCGATACAGCCGAAACGACGAGCTTGGCACCCCACTCGGCATCACTGTCGACTTCCAGACCCTCCAGGACAGTACCATTACACTGAGAGACCGCGACTCCACAGCTCAGGTCCGAGCTGAAGAATTCAAAATATTGGATGCTATCAAAGCCCTTGTTGACGGCTCAAAGAACTGGGAGAAGGTGGCTTCTGAGCTGCCCAAGTTTGAGGGCCAGGAGGTGGAAGTTGCCGCCCGCTAGAACGAAAAAAAAGGCAAAGTTACCCTCGTGAAGATGATAAATAAGGCGCTATGATGAACGAGAATGTAGGGCGGTCGTGTGAATGGGAATATATGCAGCTTTATATTTACTTGCTGTTCTGAGCCAACGTAGAACCGCGTGGCATATAGCTTGTTATAGAGTCAATCTAGATGCTGGCTTAATAAAATGAGGCTCATTTGAATTGCCTAGTCATTCAATTCTCGTACAGTCGGCAACACTACATCACGTCCGGAATTCATAGCTGGTTCTTTCCTCGACTCTGACTCGGCCAATATCCCGGAGGGTACGGCGTATTAAAGCCCATATTGCAATCACAACTAGAGGGCCGGGAGGGGGAGACCAGCAGCGTTCCTAAAATATCAAGCATTCCCTAAATATTGAATTACTACCCAAGTACATGCTAGGTAGGCAAGGTAGCGGTGGGCGCTATTCGTGTAGTGGCTTCCGCACTCTGTAATTTAGAGGGGACTGTAATAAGAAGAGGGCGGGTTCTATAAGAAGAGTGCGTTTGCAGTTTTGTGTTTGGTCGAATGGATGCTGTGATATTGATTATCTCTCTGTGCATGTGCCCATCCATGTACAGTTTCCCCATGAATTATTCTTCATGAGTGACCTGACAGGGTAGCTGCAAGCAGGCGGTAGCACTATCTGTGATCCATGTATTTTGGGCTGTGAGGTGTTAGGAAGATTTATAGTGTTTTATTGACTCTTCTAATAGAGACCTTAACTTATTCAGAAATCTCATGGAAATATGAGGTACTTAAAGGTTTCACTTTTCTCTTATAAAAAAACGCTTTTAGTTGGTTATTAGCCCCCTACCAAGTCACGTATGTATGTTGAACAATTCAGGAAGCGCGGGACTTTATGTCACCATTACGGAGCCCGAGTCAGGCAGGGGCCGAACTACGGTACAGGCCCTGAACTAATACTCCTGTAGCTATTGTGGGAAACTTGGACGGTGGATCGAATGCCGGCGATCTGCAACGAGCCCGGTGGATGGTGAGCACTAGCAAAGAGGTCGTGCGGGCATCAATAGCAGGGCTGTGAGGAGACAGATGACTCGCTGGCGGTGTTTTGTTAATGAAGCATCTCTTGCATTGAAATTTCCATGTTATTGCCAAGATGACAGATGGTTTTCCAACTTGCCGGTTACAGAAAATGTTTGTTTGTTTGAGGTAGCATCTGTAGAGATCGTCCACCACGACAGAAGCCAAGGTAGCAGGGACCTGTTTCTCAAACTTGGCTCTGTCGCAATGAAACAAACAGCAAGCGACTGGTACCTTTTTGCGTGACTTGTTCATCTAATACGAGGGAGATTAGTCAATTTTCAGACAGGCCTGAATTTGTACAGAATGGTTGGCTCGGGCAGTCAAATGATGGACATGGGGTTCTTTTAAGAAGCACCCAAGTGTGCGTATGGTAGGGAAGATTTGCCAACCGACAAGCCACGACGATATCATCCAGTAGAAGTAGAGTAAACCTTGCAGTACTCTCACATGGCGCGCGATATTAGTGAGGCATATGACATAGTCAAATACCAGTCGCTTTCCTCCCCGGACGGGTTGATTGAGGAGGGGGCCCATATTGACCCGGAAAGACAGATGGTGTAATGTTGGAGAGAACACGAGCTGTCGACAGGCGTCGTGTTGCTAGATGTACTCCTCAGTACATACGTATTTAGTGTTTTGCCAGTTGCCAGTAGTTCTTTTCGAGTTTCAACGACATGTAAAACAAATTGCTAATATGTCTGGTGGCAACTGAGACGATTAGCTTGACAAAAGGGTGGGAAAATGAGGGTGTTTCATCTTGCTGGCCCCTGATTGATGAGTGCGACAAAGGCGTAACAACAGATTTCAGGGGCTCAGGACATTTTCAAATTCACATTGCGACACTGCGACGGATATAGAGTATGATTTCTCGAATTCAGCGATGAGTAGGGAGTACTCGGCACACCATAGAGGGAATACGGCGAAACGGCTGTGGCTTGGACAAGACGCCCGTCCGATACCTCGGTCCACTACTGAGGAAGCAGGCAGGAGGACGTAATAGGGAGCAGTGTCAAAGATAATGGCGTCAAGTCAATCCGTTGCAAACTGCATCGATTCCCGAAACTGATGTCGGCATTGCCCGCAGACGAGCGGATGGACGATAAGACAGGTTCGTTTGCTCTGCTTGTAAAGTCGACAGAAGGATGTTGCAAGCTGAAGCGACCCAGCGATTTCCAACCCCTCCCCTCCCCCACTTCGAATGTCACTGGTTGGCAGTGGTTGCCTACCCCAGCTCTGGTGCGGCTCTTGGCCACCTCGTTGGTTCTTGCCCGTTGCCGCTGGTCCCTGCTGCCGTTCGCCCAGCATTAGAGGAGGGGCTAGGCGGCCCAACCATGTTCTGAATTTTTGTCCAGTGGCAAGTGTGCCGTGTGCCAGCCAAGAGCGTTGGCCACAAACTGGCGGGTGGTGACTTCCCTGACACTTGCATCAATTCATCTCCGCACCTTGCCAAGACGAGTAAGTTGTCTGGTGATGGCTGCACAATCGTGGCGTACTCCGTATTTGAGCATCAATCGATGTCTACTAGGTAGCTATCCTTGGCATTTGCAGGCGACTGAGCAAATGGCATCTGACTAAATTAGACAAGAACAAGTCAAATCAGCACAGCTTGATATTGCTACGTGTGCGCCCATGGGCAATCTAATAACTTACCCACTGTGCTCTCGGTACTAAATTTTACAAAGAGTAGACGGCTCTCAGACCTGCAGGGAATCCGTACTTGAGCATAAAGTACTTAAGTACCTAGATGAAAGCAGATGGCAGATGCAAGGCTCTGTGCTTTGTGCTCCGTGCTCCGTACCGTTCGAGCCAACCCCACCATGTTCCTGGCCGACAAAGGACAATCTCGTACGGCCCCGATGCCCGACTCTAACTCTAACGCCTCAGATGCCCCGGCCCCTGTTGACTCTTGTCCTCGTGCTTCTATAGTATAAACTGTCTGGTGGCACATATGAAGCCCTGGCTCAGCGCCAATCCAACACAGCCCACATGCCCTCTCTCACCAGCACCGCCCAATCTGCAATTGTCCGAAACGCAGCCCGCCTCTAGTTTCGGTGGATGGGCATGGAGTACATGACAAGTTCCAGACGGAGTGTAAAGCTTGTTGGTGTCGGCGCTTGATTGCACATATCAACCTAGGTACACATGTAGGTACCCATGTGTTGTGTAGCATCTCCGCCTCTGGATATGTTCTCCGTGCTGTACTCATCATAGTCTTAGCCCGTGCTCCGCCCACTTCCATTTCTGCCCATCCCTCCTTGCTTCGTCATCTTTGGCTGCAGACCTCCCTCCTTCAACACTTTCATGCTTCAAGTTGCTTCTCCGGCTTCCGACTGCTTTATACCGTCGTACGCTCTCACTGTCTGTTTTGCCGGCGACCCTGCCTTGGTTCTCCTTTTTTTTTTCCTTTTTTTTCTTTTTAATTTTGGAAAAAGGCCCCTGGTTATTTTTGGCTGTCGCCTGCAATCGGAACGAATATCTGCTTCCCCTCCCTCTTGGAATCAATAACCAACGACCCTGGCACTTAACCGCTGCTTCTGAGCCAGAGAGGCCAGAGAGGCCAGACACACTCAGTGACCCCCCAGGTTCATGCGCCGGCGCCCCTCTTGCGTCTCTACTTCACCACAACGTCAGCAACAGTCGCCCCAGACTGCGGTAGCGATTCAGAGGCGGCCTTCTTCTAACTCTGTCTCGTTTCTATTTCCAGTCGCTTCTTTATTTACCACGTTGTACCCTGCAAGTGTCAACTGCGCCCTGGCCCAACTCCCTTTTGCGCTCTGCCCGTATCTGTATCTGTATCTGCTTGGCTAGACGTCGAAGGGCAGTCCCAGGGGCTCTGGGCATTCGAAACAGACGAAACCGGCGCCATCATATTGCATATCACAGATCGACATCGTCGCGCGTTTTATTTTCACAGTCATGGCACAAAACGGGTACGTTGAAGTCGTTTCGGTTGTCGTCTCCCCGATCCCTCAAATGCATTCAACCCGTATACAGAACCAACCACTTGTCACCACATCCTCTACTATTCATAAAGCCCTTAAGACCCTGCGGGGAGAAGAAACAAAAGATTTCTGCCCCGTTCATGAGTGGCTTTTTGATGTTTGTAAATTGGCCTTGGTTCGTACGGGATTTCACTATCGGGCTCTGCGGGCAAGGAACTTGGTTCAATGTTTACTCATTGAATCATTGCCTCGCTCCGTCAGAGTTCGTTTGGCTTTACTTTACTGAGCAACCTTATGTGGCCAATTTGAAGCTGACAAGATTTTAGCCTCTATTCCGCCAGCCAATTCATGAACCCTGGCCCGGCTCCCAAACCACCTACAGACAGACCTCGACTTGCCCTAACACCCAGTGCCAACCTACCCGGCAACATGGCGAACATGGCCATTTCACCTATTCGAAGTACCGCCACATCGACGTACACCGGTTCTACCATCTCCTTACCCATCGCCCGCCAGCAGTCTAATAACATGGATGGTATGGGGGGAGTTGCTGTAAAGAAAGAAGGATGGGCATCGGTCAAGGAGAGCAAGAACTTTATCCAACCTTGGAAACAAAAGTATTTGATCCTTCGAAAGGAGTCTCTCGACTTTCACAAAACTGAAGGAGGCAAAGTGTCTTATACCCTATATCTAAAAGATGTGGTTAATGTCGGCAGGGTTGAGGCCGCTGGTACCATTTTTGAAATCAAAAGGAAGCCTGATGGCGCTTCAAACAGCCCGGGTGACGACGATGGCCAAACAAAGACCCTACATATCAAAGTCAAGGGAGACGATGAACTCTATGAGTGGATTGATCTCATCTATGGCGCGTGCCCTGGCATGGGAGGCGTGAGCAACCCAACCAACTTTTCCCACGCAGTTCATGTTGGGTTTGACCCCCAAACTGGCGAATTTGTCGGTTTGCCGCCCGAATGGTCGAAACTACTCAACTCATCCGCAATCACGAAGGAAGATTATGAGCGCAACCCCCAGGCTGTATTTGAAGTATTGGACTTCTACACAGATCTTGCGAAGAGAGCCGAAAATCCTAACCAGTATTCTAGCATGACTCCTACTCCTCCAGGGGGCATGCAACAAAAACAACTCGGGGCCGCGGCCGGGGCAGGTATCGCTCCTCCTCGTCCAGCCCCTCCGACACCAACACAACGAAACATGAGTTATGGTAGTACACCTCCCCAATCTGGCAACGGTCAGCAAAGACGCCCTCCTCTCGGGGACCAGCAGCAACAGCGTCAACAAATGCAGAACATGGCTCCCAATTATGTATCCCAGGATGCCCTTAGAGAAGAACAACGCAGGAAGCAGATGGAAGCCCAACGCCAGCGCGAAGCTGAAGACCGAGAACGCCGGGAACTGGAGGCTTACAATGCATCCCTTCCTAAGAACAAGGTGCCCCTAGCCCAGCAAGAGATCGGTGGTTATGGTGGTGGTTCCGGAGGCTCACCACAGGGCGATCGATTCAACCCTACGAGAGCCGCTCCCCCAGCACCGAAGCTATCAGGGAGCCCAGCAAATGGCATGCGTGCTCAGAGACCAGCTCCCCCCCCACCATCATCTACTTCCTCGCCTCGCCCTCCCCAAGCAGCTCAATCAAGCTCCTCTCGCGACCCTACCAGCCAAACCTCCAGAATCCCCCGCAACGACGGTTCGCCAGCATCCAGAAATCCAAATAGCACTCAGCCTCAGCCAAGACAACCGCAGCCTGCGCAAGGTGCGTCACGTTTGCCGGCTCCTGTCAAGCCGCTGAACGTGGCACCTAAGCCAAGTCAGGCTCACCCAGCGGAGGGAATCAAGGCTGCTGAAGCAGCCCTCACCGCCAAGCCCTCGCCGTCGGAGCGCAAGCAAGATGTACGCATGTCGACAATGTCGGAAAACTGAGGTCATGGCCAAACTAAAGGAAGCCGTGTCAAAAGATGACCCCAACATGTCGTACTCTAAACAGAAGAAGATTGGTCAAGGGGCTTCTGGCTCCGTGTATGTGGCCAAAATCAAGGAGACCGCTCAGGGTGTTGCCCGGGAGGTTCTGCGACAACAGGGTGCCCGAGCACAAGTCGCCATTAAGCAGATGGATCTTGCCCATCAGCCAAGAAAGGAACTGATTGTGAACGAAATCATGGTCATGAAGGACAGTCGGCACAGAAATATTGTCAACTTTCTGGATGCCTTCTTGCGAAACAACAATCAGGAACTCTGGGTTGTTATGGAGTATATGGAAGGTGGTGCTCTGACGGACGTCATTGACAACAACCCATCCATTTCTGAAGAGCAGATTTCGACCATTTGCAATGAAGTAAGTTCGGTTGCTTGTGACTCGCCCACAATAAAACAAGCTACAGGCTTACTAACACATCCTTTTTCTCTAAGACCTGCCACGGATTACAACACCTTCATTCTCAAAGCATTATCCACCGAGATATCAAAAGTGACAATGTTCTGTTGGATGCTCGGGGGAATGTTAAGATCAGTTAGTTTGCTTTTTTGAAGTATGGAGAGAGTTCAGAATGCTAACTTGACAACAGCTGATTTTGGATTTTGCGCCAAGCTGACAGAGACCAAGTCGAAGCGAGCCACCATGGTTGGAACACCATACTGGATGGCGCCAGAAGTTGTCAAGCAGAAGGAATATGGCCCCAAAGTCGACATTTGGTCATTGGGCATCATGGCTATTGAAATGATCGAGTCTGAACCGCCATACCTCAATGAGGAGCCTTTGAAGGCCCTATATTTGATCGCCACTAACGGAACCCCTCGCCTCAAGAAGCCCGAGAAGTTAAGCAAGGAGCTCAAGGCATTTCTCTCAGTCTGTCTTTGCGTCGACGTCAAAAGCCGCGCTTCGGCTGATGAGCTTCTGGCACATGACTTTTTGAAATACGGCTGCCCACTGGGCAGCTTAGCAGAGCTCTTGGCGTTCAAGAAACACGCGAAATAAACAGTACTTGCCTTTCAGCAGCGTCAAATTTGGCCCTTTACCAAACAGGATAGCACACATTTTAAGGCTCGATTTAGCTAAACTAGGAACGCCATGCATGCCGTTTCTCAAGAATGGCCTGAATATTTCGGCGTTTGGGTTGGGATTCAGAGACAGTTGTATCTGCCTCTTAAGCAAGCGTCTGACAAAACTTGGTGCTTGGGGTGTCTGTGACCGAGAAAGAAGTGTGATTTTGTTCATGCGGGTTTAGATTCAGGACGTTCCTGTACTTGGGAGCTCTGTGGAAGGGAGAGACAGCTATATAGTGGTTGGTTTTGAGGGGGTTGTTGAGGTTGCAGCTACAGTGGCGACTTGCATATTTATGGACTCTCAACCAGCCTGGAGATACATATTAATACTAAATAGATGATGCGGTCATGCAGTAAGATATATCATTCATGCAAAGTGTATTCCTCGGGTCTTTTCACATTTACACAGTTGAAATACAGTGCAGGCGTCATTGTGACAAAATCCCTGAACTGTCAAGGACAGGGCATTAGGCAAGTACAAGAAGAATCCTGGGTCGGCGCCACAGTAGGCTTCCCATCTCGCACCCGAGGGATACAAAGGGAGGCTCAGGTGTGTGTTTCAGAACGACTTGTTTGGCAGATCTTGGATCGCCGGCAAGGAATGCAGCCCACGATTGGTGTGCTTTACGATGAGCCGCCGATATCAAGTTGGCAGGTTAGTGGGTGTACACTACGGAGTATTCTGATGAAGGATCTATGTACTCCGTACGATTGGGTATTATTATTACGCAAGTCTTTATCCTGGCAGGAAGCTCCGCTGCGCATTCGCATCATTCCTACTTAGTATGTACATACCCTAGGTACCTAGTAGGCAATTGAGTGCATGCGTACCTACCTAGTAGATATCTGAGCATGGCGCGGAAGTCGCAATAGGAAGCTGCGCGTTCAAGATGATGATGAAAGGCGACCCATGCACATAGACGTGTTATCATGGCCAGGGGCTGCAGGTGGGGAGGGGGGCTCTGGGTGCGGGTACGTGGTGTGGACCCGGAGGGAAGGGGGAAGGCGAAGGGCAGGGCAAGCGCGGCGGATCAGGGCAACCACACCAATTGGCAGTTGGCTTGGTGGACGGGGTTTTATACGTTGACCGTTTGCTCCCCTACTCTGACAGCATGTGGCCCTCCAGTTGATGATGCGCCAATGATATTCATGGACTGTCCCCTGAAATAATGCCCGACTGAGTTAGTCGAGACGGGCGAGGGGGAAAAGGGGGGTTGGCAGGCAAGGCAAGGCAAGGCAAGGCGTGCCTGGCCAGAGTTTTGTATTGAGATGCCTCGCTTGCATGCATTGATGCAACACCATAGGGGCGAGGAGTTTTGAGTTTTTGCCCTTTCTTGTATCCTCTTGATGACGGAGGAATTGGTTGACGGTTCAAGAAGATGTCCGATGGCCCAAGAAGCAGATGGGCCAAGAATCGTCATTGGGTCACTGGATTGAGGGCAGGCTCTGTCTTAAACAGTACTTTTTTTTTCCCATTTATTACATTTCCTCGGGGCAGGGCTGTCTGTCAAATCTGGCGGGAACAAAGGGACCGTGCAAAGACTACGAGGTTTTTATGTATAAAATTAGTTTGTTCGTTATTAACAGCCGCCGTCTATCTATATTGGGAGAAACAATATCGACGGCTTGGTCCGGATACCCACTGGAGGCACAAATGACAGATATCACGGACAGCGGGACGAAGTGCATACATAAAGCTGGCTTCGTATCTCCCGGGACCAGGTCATAAGCCGACGCCAACAATCTAGTAATACTTGGTGCATACAGCCCGATGTGACAGTAGAGTATACAGAGCCACGACGGACTGACGTTGGATTTGTGGGCAAAGGCGTGCAGGGCAGTCTCCATCCCTGCCCTCTTGTGGTGCATTTGACTGAAGGCCAGATGCAAAGATGCTGGCGAGCATGGAAGAAGAGATGAAGGCGCGTGGCGGTCGGGATGCGGACATGGGATGTCGTCGAGTTTAGCGCATAGTAGTGCATTTTAACTGCCCTCACTCTCTGATAAATGAGGTACGGAGTAGCTGGTCCATACATACATAAGCCCTGTGATGGCCTTTTGTTTCAGTATCAGGAAAAATTACGAGGCTCGTCTTTTAACTGGTTGCCAGATATTATCGAGTTTTTTTGATTGCTCGACAAGGACAGGTATTCTTCTTGACTTGAGGGCGGGCTGTCGTGCGGTGTCGTCGCAAGGTGACACGGGCTGCATCGCTACTATTCATTTACTATAACTCAAGTAAGTAAGTATTTCAAAGAAATAAATGTATGGGTTGTTTGAATAATTGGATAGAAATTGGAAATAATAACTACATGTCAAGCGGATTCGTTGGCGGAGGCTTGAAGTGTGTGGCGAGACGATTGTGAATGCCCACATGCCAGTTGCGTCAAAAGTCTCGGGTGTTGTTGACCCTTGCGTGGTAGATGCCAGCTGCCCCGGGAGCACAATTGAAGCCATTGGCTCTCCATATTGATCCAGCTCAACACTCGCGACGCTTGGGGCTGTAAGAATACAAAATGCGGAAGCCTCAACATTCGGGTCGGAGCATTTGAAGCCTCATCAGGTCACCACATGTGCAGACTCAACATTGACCGTTGTGACAGCTTCCAGTCTGCAGCCTGGCCGTTGGGAACCCACCAGACGCCGCCAGCTTCTAGTTACTTAAGTACGGAGTGGTCAAGACTGGTCTGGTTACTTGAGGAACCGGGACGCCGCGTAATCCACTGTAGTAGCACAGTGCTAGACCAGACGGCTTGACCCAGTGTTAGAGCAGCCACCAGCATTGACGACCCAGCTCCCAGCACTGAGGTCCAGTCAACGCTCCGCCAGCGACACAGCAGCGCTCCTGACTCTTGCATTTGTGCTCAAAGCCCGGTTGACATTGACCTGGCCTGTTACAGAGTTCCCATGTGCCAGCTGGCTCGTTAGGTGGCCCATCAGGAGGCGCATTACTCGGTAGCTAGCCAGTGAAGCAGCACTGAACTGCAGCCCCGTCCTCCTCCCTCCACGTCCTCAAGCTGCTTCAACCGCCCACGAATCCCGCTCCCATCATCATCACCATTAGCCTCTTTTTTTTTTTTCCCACTCTCTCTCCTTCATCCTCCGTCCCTTCTTCCTCCGAACCCCCCCGTTCCGTCCCGTCTTCCCCAAATGAGGCTTGTATATTGATCGTTTTTAACTTTATTTCTGCCTCGCTTTCTTCCCCCCAGTGGCACTTCTCGCCGAGACCAGCACTCCGGACCGACGTCGTGGTTGCAGCCAGCCTTCGTGTACAGTCGCATCTTTGACTTCATTGACAAAGGTGTGCTGCAGCTATTGTCACCGCTTCTACAGCTGTCGCCCGACGCCCGACGCCCGACACTGCCGTTCGTCCAAGACGCAATCCCAATTATTTTGGCCTCAGCATCCTTGCTGCGTGTCCACCATCGGTCGTCTCGGGTCTCCTTCAGCAAAAGCCCTCGCGAGTCTCCTTCGGCCAGTTTGTTGTCACAGTACCGTCTTGTAATACCTGGGTACTGGACCACCTGGTGTTTTCTATTTTCTTGTGCGCCTTTCCACTCCCTTCAAGACCTTTGCCTGCTTCGTCAGCTGTCGGACATCTGGCCTCTGGTGCATTCTTCTCTCTGGTCGTCGTCCTTGATCCTTCCATTTCGAACACGAATACGACTTTCTTCACACGTCCGCGGCCGTTGCCCTAATCGCATTCCATAGTTCATACGACATCCGACGCATTTCGAACAAAGAACATTAATTATATCCATCTCACCTAAAGGCTGCTCATTGTACCTCACTGTCATGAGGCCAAACTAGGTAATTGATAATGTCAATGTCCAGATCAGATCATATGGCACCAGGTTTTTCGTCCCACCACTCCACTTCTCAGGCTGGTCGATCTCAGTCACCTGGCAGTGGTAACTCTCCAGTCGATCCATCTGCCTCTACTGGAAGATCTCCTTTTGGCCTTTCGAGCGGCATAATGGCAGGCAATGCGCGGTCCGGGGCCGGTTCTCCGTCGCACGACGTGGCTGGATCCAGCCGGCTCTTTTCCAAAAGGTTGGTGGTGGCCACGCTCCGTGTACGCAAAGCGAAGCTTTGCAACGCACAACTACAGACCTCTTCCTTACTATTTTCGGGTCGTTTTACGCTTTTTTTTTTCAGTGAACCTATGCTAATCAACTTGTTTCCACAACCAGAGCTCGCGAAATCCAGGCCCAGGAAGGCATCCCCGGTCTACCACTTAACCCATGGGGTGGCCCTCCTACAAGCGGAAATTCAACTCCTCTTCGCGAGAACATCCCTGAGTCTCCCACCGACGGCTTTCCTGACTTTGGCCATCTTCCGACTCCCGACAGTATGCCTCACACTGGCAGAGCTCGGGCTGGCACAGTCCCTTCTCGACTGCCCGGCGGTCCGGTCAACGGCCTCTTAAATATCCCTGGACTGGCCGTCAAATCTGCTCGAGTTACTCCGTCCCAAAGCCCATTCGGCAAATCGCCGTCGCCAAACCTTGACCATCCCGACACTGCAACCGGCGGTTCTGCTCTTCTTTCTCGGCTTCGTGCCGGGTCTATGCCACAGCGTAGCCAATTCAGCACACTCCCGGGTACAGCCTCGCCCTTCGGTCCCTCCATCTTCAGTAGCTGGAACCCCGCCGGTGTTGGTCGTGAGCGAGGGTCAACTCTGGCAAGCATCGCAAGTGTTGGTTCCAACGGACCTAGTTCACCCTCCCAGTCCCAGTTTTCCAAGGAAGGCGGCGGTGACTCTGATGTGCATATGCGCACACTAGACTACCTCGGTCTTGCTGAAACCCCTCAGCCCCCTCGAGCCCAGTTAGCGACTCCCTACATGGCGAACTTGGATTTCACCAGGCAGTCGAATCGCTTCAGGTCATATTCAGTCAACAATAAAGACAGGTACGCCGATGAAGATGACTACGAAGTTGACGGCTTGCCCATGGAGAGCCAGTATGTTGCCCTCCAGGATCAGTTAGCTGCCACCAACGCGGCAATTCACAACCACAACCTGGCCGTTCAGGCTTTTGTAAACCAGGCCACGGCCACTCGTCCTCGCGCTCGGACTGCTGGTGTTCTGGAAGCTCCCGGCAACCGGTTGTCTCGAGCCCACATTTCAAGCAACGTGGGAATCCCTAGCTCGGTTGCTCCCGCCGAAATTCGCTTGCAAGATGGAAAGGAATATGATGACCTCCCTCAGGCAATTGCTGGCATGAACCTTGGCAGGTCTAGCAGCCGTAACGCCGGTCTTCTTAATGCGGAAGAACAAGGGTTGGAAGGTCCCACAAGTGCGTTGTGGCTCGGTGGTATTCCAACATCGACCACCACATCGACCCTGATTGAAATGTTCAAGTGTCATGGCCCAATTTCGTCGGCCCGTGTGCTCACACATAAGAACTGTGGCTTTGTCAATTTCGAGAGGGTAGAAAGCTCGGTCGCAGCAAAGGCTTCCATGAACGGCAAAGAGATCTTTCCTGGTGCTGGGCCAATCCGGATCAACTTCGCCAAGCCACCCTCAGCATCTAATACCCCAGGCCATGACGGTGTATTCCCATCTCCCAGCCCCGACCCGTTTGCGAAGGGTCAGGACAACGCCAGTGGGCCTGGGCTCACGGCTTCTGCTGATGGTACCTTGACAGTGAATGGGGGTACTTCTACTCCAACTGTGCCGCCGATGGCCGATTTAGCCGAAGACATGATGGAGATTGTGACGCAGTTCGGAGCGACAGATGAAGACAAGGCAGCTGTTTCCCAGTATATCCAGTCAGCGACACATTACACAGCATATGTCGAGGAGATTCCTCCTATCCGTGAGCCCACCCACACCAGGGTTCACGACGCCCCGAAACTCAGGGACATACGAAAGCGTATTGATAATCAACTCCTGTCGAAACCCGAGATTGAGAACATTGCCGTCGATATGCTTCCCGAGATTGCGGAGCTCTCTTCAGACTACCTTGGCAACACTGTCGTTCAAAAGTTGTTTGAACACTGCTCTGACCAGATCCGAGACGCCATGCTTGCAGAGATTGCGCCGCATTTGGCTGAAATAGGAGTCCACAAGAACGGTACCTGGGCAGCGCAAAAGATTATTGCCGTCTGCAAGACCCATGAGCAGAAGACCACAATTGTTGAGCACCTCAAGCCATACACTGTGCCCCTATTCCTCGATCAGTACGGCAACTATGTACTCCAGGGCTGTTTGAACTGGGGACCTCCATATAACGATTTCTTCTTCGAGGGCGTTGTTAGCCGCATGTGGGAAATTGCCCAAGGTCGCTGCAGTGCTAGAGCCGTGAGAGGATGTCTGGAATCCAAACTTGGCACGAGGGCTCAAGACATGGTTGTCTCCGCGGCCACTGCCATACACAGCGCCCAGCTAGCAACCAACTCCAACAGTGCATTGCTATTGACGTTCTTCCTGGATTCTTGTGCGTTCCCAAAGAAGCGCACAGTCTTAGCCCCTCGCCTGGTTCCCCACCTGGTTTACCTTTGCACCCACAAAGTGGCTTATGTTACTGTTCTCAAGATCATCAATCAAAAAGCTGAACCGGAGGCTCGAGATATCATACTTAAAGCGCTTTTCTTTTCACCCAATGACCAGGTTCTTGAGGCCATTCTTCATGATCCCAACTGCGGCGCCACACTCATCTTCAAGGTCTTAACAACCCCTTTCTTTGACGAGAGTACTCGGACCCAAGTCATAGAGAACGTCAAGACGGTCCTCCTTAAGATCAAGGCTCAGCCTAATCAGGGATACAAACGATTGATGGACGAGGTTGGTTTGTCTACCAGAGCTGCTCCCACTCGCGAAAACAGTAGCACATCCGAGGGCCGACAGAGACCAACTTCTCGACAAGCCAACAACAGAACCATTAATGGCCAGCATGCCCAAGGTGGTCAATCCAACAACCAGCCCTTTTTCAACGCTCTTGGCGCTCAGCCTCATGCGGCCGGTTTAGAGACAGGTTATGGCAGTCAAAGAGGTGACACCGCTGATGCCAACGTTACTGCATTCCAGCAATATGGCCAAGGCATTATGTATGGCACCCCAGCAGGTCCTATGGCGCCAGCCGTGAGTTTGCCGCAGCTCCAGTACCAGCAGAACATGTTAACTCGACCAACGCCGCAAATGACGTACAATTATCCGACAATGCAGGCCCCGTACACGACATATGGCGCACCCCCGGCTCCGGCTGTTGATCAGTATCGTCAGTCAAACTTGGCCAACGGAAGTCCCATTCAGCCTCCGACGTCTCAGATGCCTCAGATACCAACTGGGCAGCCACCCTATGCTCCTACGGGCTTTGGCGTAGGACTCGGCGGTTACAGCTATGGCAATATGGGTGGGATGCAAAGCATAGCGTACATGCCTCAGGACCAGAGCAACAATCGACGTGGTGGTCGCGTACGTGATTTTCCATCCATTCGGTCCATACTGATAAAGGTGCTAACAAATGTTGATAGAGATGAAAAACATTCGAATTCATTAAATGACAAGGCACCGACTTCCCTTGTCCTTTTCTTCCTGAGTTTCAGACCACACCTGGCTTACTAAAAGTTGAGCGGTGGAGTTCGGGTTTTCGAACTCGGTAGACTATGCCCTACGCGTTAGGGCTGTCGAGATGCTGCAATTAAACCATTCTGCTCTAGACGGTTATTGGCAAAGGCTGCTGCATTTTTATATTTCATTGTTAGCTCACCAGCCCCTTTTCACAAGCTCTTGCTTGTTCTCAACCCGAGGGACAAATGAAAATGTGTCGGGCAGGTCTCTCACATTCTTATTTGCGTCGAGGGCCTCGAAGAGAACGCTGGTGTTATATCCGTTTTCTTCAAAACTAACCATGATGACACGCCACGCCTCCCTGAATTTAACGTGAAAATCATGCACCAATTCGATTTTTTATCCTGTGTCGGTCTTCTGGACTAAACTTTTGATGTCTATGTTCGCACCATTTCTTTTTGTGTTCAATTGCCGCCCATAGGGTCATACGGCGGATTAGTTGTGCCGTTGTGTCGGATGAGATGATGGCTTGTTGGAGTGAAGGGCATTATCTAAGAAAGGACAGACAAGACATGGTGTATGGTGCTGGAAAGGACCTGAAGATGTATATCATGGTTGTATCGCTTGACAGAATAGGGACTCTGTCGACTTTGATAGTTCTGCCATGCTACTTCTTATGTGGTTGTCTGATGTTTTGGTCTGTCCTTTGCATTGTTGGAGCGCATGACAAGGGCGTACGCTTTCCCCCTTTAGGACAGTGCAATCACTCCGCGAGAACATATTGTATATTAGAGGTGGCATCCAGGAGACACGGGAGTTCGCTATAGCATCGGTAGTTGAGCATATACAGTTTTGCAGCAGCAATGATTGACACAGCACACTGGCACAGGTGATGGACGAATGACAGCATACGATGAAATAAGCTTCATTATGGGGCGACCATGCACCATGAATCTCCTCGCCTGTTCCTCTCGCTAGTCTTATTCGTGACAGAACCCAAAAAAAGAAAAAGAAAAGGACAAAAAAACATGATACACATGGTCAAACGAGTTTTCTTGCTTCCTGACGCCCCCCCACTCGCTCCTCATTCTGAATGCTATCTGAAAATATCTAGTACACGGAGTAAAGTCTTGCCAAAAGGACGAATGGCGTGTATATTGGTGACAAAGGGACGTGTGGGTGGCGGGAAGGCAGATAAATGGGGTGCGGGAGTGTAAAGGGTATATATATTAGGGCTATTCTTTAAAAATCCCCGCTTTTCGATCTTGGAAAGCGTAATATCTCATTGATACAAGGTAAGTTTTAAAGGTGACGGGATGAATATGCGTCCACGTATAGTGGCTCAAGGCGGATGGTGAGATTGTTGTCTTGTTCCGATTTCTAAGTCGAGATCCATGGTGCCTTCGCCATGGTCGACGGTGGACGGCGGTGTTGGTTCCGAGACGGGCATACAGGGATCCATCTTCTGTGCACGAGGGTCGTTGAGCCCAGTTGTTGATTCAGTAACCGGTGAACTAGCCTCTGCTTTAATAACGGGCTGTGGTGCACGTGTAGAACTGTCCTCTACTAGGAGTTGTCTGATGCGAGTGCTCACGGCGTCCATTTGAGCGAGCATGGCGCGGAGACCGAGGCGGTCCCCGGCGGTAAGCTGGCCCGAGGCAAAATTATCGGCGTTGCCCTTCGCCATGAGCGCAAGCATACTATCGTCGGCGGCGGTCTAGATGTTTTCCATTGTCAGCTCGGGGAAAACACCGGTTGGGCACTTGGCACTTACCAGAAGAGCGGCCGTAAGTTTGTCTACACCACCAGACCGATGTTGCTGGAGGCCTATCAAATTAAGAGACACTTGCATCTCTTTCATCTTGCGATCCAAAGCAGAGCCAGCTAGTGGGCTCGTGGAGTCACGATGGCTTGGCGGGGTAGGATAAGGAATGAGCTTGGACTCGTCCTGCCGAGAGCCATACCCAGCCCCCTTATTCCTCAACCTATGGCATGCCGCGTGTTAGATTACTTTCTTTGTGAATCAAGACGGTCAAGAAGACATGACTTACTGTTCGATAAAGTCGAGAATCACGCCCTTGGCCGGAAGCTTGTATGTCCGGCCAAAGGAGCGATGGTCGGGCCAGCCGGACTCGTCAGGGTCGTCGGGCTCATCGGTCCAGTCAATCTCAATGTGGCCATTGTTCTTTAGGCCACGGCCAAAGGCAGGCGTGACTGTCTGGTTTCCCTTGACCTTGCGGAAGCGATGGGCCGGAGCGAGACTAGGGACGTCAATGAGGATGTCGTCGACGTGGGCGGGACAGCGCCAGGTCTTGAGAACAGGTGGCACCGCGAGAGGCGGATCCAGACAGTCAATGTGCCAATAAAACGAGCACACGCTGCAAGGGATGATGGACCTGATCTGAGTTGCCGGCTTCTGGCAGGAATGGCACAATACGGCCTGTCCGTCTTCGCGCTGCTTGAAGAAATCAGGTTCATCCGTGCCATTTCGCCTCCTGCAATTTCGAGCCACTTGTTAGCCCCAGTGCGTGTGTATGCATGTGTACATGATGTAGTATGTAATATTGGCAGTGAGGCAGGCGGCGATCCCTAATCGCACAAATAACTAGACCCAACGGGATCGACAAAAAAAAAGAAGAAGAAGAAGAGAAAAAAACAATGCGACTCACCTCGCCGTCTTGTTGCTTACCACCTCCTCATAGTCACCGTCAGCACCAGCCTTGACTCCTTCAAAGCGGTTCTGCACGCGCTTGGGCAGACTGAATGCCCGGGGAATGCTCTTCTCTAAATTGTTGAGTGCGCTCCCAAAGATTCCTTTGTGAATGGGTAGGCGTGAGGGGTATCGTCGAATGAGACACTCATTGCAATACCACTCGTCAGGCAAATCATCAGACTGCACCATGTCGACACACTCAAAGTGGAAGGACCGTGGGCAGCCATCGCAACACACGACATCACCCGTGTTTCCGCACGCTGAGCAGTATTCGTCATTGTCGGCATTCTGTGAGATGGCGGTTAGTTGCGGTGAGTCTACGCGTCGGACGCCAGGCTTCTCCAAACTCCAAACAGGACGTGTCGGGAGTTCCTCCATCATCTTCCACACGGACAGAAAGATATGGCAAAACCGGATTGCACGCATGCAGTTTCCTGCAGCCACTAGCAAATTGCTCAGGTGCTGTGGTGATCTGTGGTGATCCTAGTTCCGTCGTGCGACCCAAAACATGGTGTGCCCGGCCGAAACAGCTCCCCAAGCACAGTCTGCATCGCAATTCACTCTTGGCCGTGGAAAAAAATGACTGAAGGGAAGGGAAGAAGGGGAGAAAATGAGACAGTGCCATGGCGTTTCTGCGTTGCGAAGGGAAAAAAAATGGTGACGTACCGGATCCTTCGGAGCGATACCGTTCAGTGATGAGGAATTTAGCTCATGAGATGGCCGCGGCACACCTGCGGCACCGCCCTTCTTCTTGACCGGCCTGCCGACGACATGTTAGCCACGATATTCTCTTCCCGCGCGTGAAAACAAATTTCTGTCAAAATGCCTGGAGCCAGCCGCCATGGCCTCCTCACTCCGTAGGTTGCAGTTGCACGGTGAGAATGTTGAGCGCGGCTACCTGTTTGCTATTTCAAAAGCAAGACCCGGAACCAAGGGAGCGCGCGCAAACCCCAAACAGCAATTCACCCCAGGATTGTCGCATCGCACTCAGGATACGGCAAGGCCTTGGCCCCTGTACGGAGCAAGGAATATTTGGAGGCCTTCAAAAAAAGAGAGGGGAGGGATGGGGAGGACAACTCACGATGTCTTGACGCGTAACCCTGTCTTCTGCTTCTTGGCTGGTCGTAGCGACGTGGGCGTAGCGGCCCGGGATCCCACAGTAGAACTTCCATCTCCCGTCAAGGAGAAGGCAATAGGCGAGACTGTCCTCTCAAAGTCGTCACTTGGACGCTTGCTGGCCGAACGAGTAGCCCTTGTGGTGACAGAGGCCGCAAGGGACTGGCGCGTCCGCCTTGTCGTCTTCACAGGCGTCGTCTCTCGGTCTGCACCACGGCCTCGGATAGAGCTCTCCTGGGGGCTGAGGTTGCTCGTGATCCTCCGCGCAGTCCGTCGGCGGTCCCAAAATGATTCCTCCTCCTCCTCCTCTGGCATATGAGCCGGGACGTCAATCTCAGCGTCCTTGGCTGCTGAAACGGGAGCCGGGACTGAGGCTGCCTTTTCTGCAGACTTGACCTTCAGGTTGGGGAAGAGCTCTGCAGCTGAAACCCGGCCAGGCATGCTGGCATCATCAACAAAGGAAGACGAAGATTGATGAGCGCGCGTGCAACTTGTGTTGGGAAGGGTGGGAGAGTTTGATCGGGATGAGTTGGACACGACCTGTTTGCTGGAGGCGACTGATTTGCCGCGGGTGGTGATTGGCTGGGTCTTTGGCGCAGTCTGGGACTTGGCCCCAGTGCCCTTGGCGGTTGGCGTCGTGGTGGGCATGGTGGTGGTGGTGGTGGCCGTCGAGGTGCTGGGAACTGCCACGCTTCCTCCTCGAGCTCCTCGGGCTCCTCGCTCGACTGCTTGTTCGGCTGCTGTCTCGACTCCTCGCGCGTCTCCTCGTACGGCTCCCCGGCCTGCTGCCCCCCCCCGAAACGCACTGGGACTGTTGAGACTGCTCACCCTCACCTCGGGCGACGACATGCTTATCGCCGTAGAAAGCGATGAGTCGCTGGACCCCGAGTCTCGTCGCGCGCGTTTCCGCGATGCCGGCGTCTTCACCCTGATGATTTTCCTAGTCGCCTTGTCCGTCTCGCCAGTGCCGACAGCTCCTGCTGCTGCTGCTGCTGCTGCTGCTGCTGCTGCCCCAGCCCCTTTCCTCCGTGGCGTAGCAACGTTGGACGTCTCAGGGCCAGCACCGCCATGTGAAGTTTTGGCCTTCTTGGCCGCTCGTGTCGTGCTCTCCCGAGGCAGCCCCTCCGGCTCGTGAATAAGATGCGCATACGGCGCAGCCATCGGTTTGTGCGGTGTGAATCTGCTGTTGGTGGCAGGAGGCACGAAGAAGTAGCACCCTCGATTGTCCTTCTTTCCTTGGCGCTTTCTTTCCTCAATCTGCTTGTAAAACTTGTCCATGGTTTCCTCATCAGCAGTCTGGCTGAAAACATCCTGAATCATGGCCATAAAGTCCCGGTCCCCGCTCTTCTCCTCGTAGAGGGTCTTGAGAGCCCAAGCAGTTGGGTAGCGATAATGCTTCAGCGCTTCGTCCACAGCTGCTTCGACCACCTTGTCCGTGAGTCCTTGCTTTCCGGGTTCACTTCGAGAGTGACGTTTAACCGGAGTTGCTGGCTTTGGCACAATGCCCGTAGAGCTCCTGCGCTCCCGTGTAGGCGACGGTGCTTGTGCCACAGTTGTTGGTGCCGCCGCCGTGGTCCTCTTCACAGGTAATGACACTCTTCGGGAGCGCCTGCGACGGGCATCTCCCTTTGGATCGTACTCGTCGTCCTCTGCCTCATCGTCCTTTGTTCTTGCCACCAGCGACTTCCTTTTGTTGGTAGGTGCAGGAGGGAACAAGGGGGACGCTGGCGGTGACACGGCCGGAGACACGGCCCCAACAACATCACTGTCGTCCTGAGCTGGAGTTTCTCGTCCCGGTGGCTTCTTTGGCGGATGCGTGGTGGAAGTCTTCAAAATGATTTTCCTGGTGGGCATCCCATTCTCCCCGGTTGCTTTCTTCGCTTTGGGCAATGCTCCCAGGGGGGCCATATTTTCCAACACTCCGCCACGCACCAATCCAGCCTCCTCGAAGCTCGGCTTGTTCTGTACAGACGGTTCCAACCATCGCTGCATAAAGGAGCGCGATCCCTCATTTGCGGAACTCCGTGACACCTCCAGTGGCTTGCTCACAGTTCCTCCATTTGGTTGCGCAGGGCTCGAATATCGCGAGGCCGACCGTGAGGCCCTCGCACTGGATGATATCATTGTTGTGTGTGCCCAAAAAAAAAATTGGCCTCTTGCCGTTCATAGGTGTTGGGGGTGCCCGTCTTGTGCGCGCCCCTTGCGGTGGTCGCGGGATCAAGGCAACGCACCTACTCAAGCCTGGCAAACGGTTCGTCAGCAACGGTTGCGGGACAAGAAAAACACGCGGCCACGCGGGACTCCGGGGCTTATTCACTTGCTGCTTGCGCTGTAGCATGGATTCCAGCTACCGAATCGCGCTTTCTCGGTGCGTTTGACGCGGTCATAAGGAAGAGAAGGAGGAGGAACGTCGTGGAGGAGACTTGGGAGGGTCAACTGGGTGTCTGGAAATCTGGATGCCCGGGGCCTGGAACGTTGACAGGCTGCCGAAATCGATACCGCATAGAGCTGTCTGGTGGGAGCACTTTGAGGCGTGCGAGGCTTGCCAGGAGGCCCTGCGGCACCTGCGGCCGTGCTATGCCACGCCTGTGCAGTCAGTGTATGACAGGGGGGGACAGCGCTCAATGCGCACTGGTCATGACATCTCGGCGCCCGGCGCCTCAACATTCAACATTGAACCTAGTAACATACTAGTTGCTCCGCAGAAGTCGTGGGAACATGGAATACGCGAGCTGGTGCTTGCTCAATAACGTCAGTCCCTGCACTGCAGACAAACAACACTTGGCGCACTCGCCGCTTTAGGCCGTGGTGAGTGGCACAATAGCCAGGATTGTCCTCGATTGTCCACACGTCCCTCCGGCCCTCCACGTCCATATCAAAGTTCCTTAAAGTTCCTCAAAGTTCCTGCTCTTCCTCCATCCGGCTTCCGCCTCGTCCACGTAATCTGATTTCTCGTCCGACTGTCCCCTGCCGGTTTCTCGTGCAGCTGGCTACGTATCCAGGTACCTATCGTACGTAGGTCGCTTCAAAAATAACTTTGCAGAAACTTGGGCGCGAAAAAAGGGGGTCGCAAATCGTCTAGTATTCCCTGCGTTCCAAAGGTAACTAGTAAGTAGTTATAAGCAACTAGCGAACGCGACCCATGATCCCATGCACCGGGCTCAAATGCCGACCAGCGTTGAACATAATAATAACCAACCTGGGTACCTTGGCTACGTACGGAGTAGGCAAAATGAGGTAGCGACGTGCCTACTAGGTGAGTATGTCGTTGGTAGGCCTAATACTTGACCAGTACATACATGCATACATACCTAGGTACACAATCCTCTTCTTCATATGCCCCTCGAGATGCTCCAGAACCCCCGGCTTGCCATGTACGGATGTGCGGGCTTGGCTGCCAAGCACCATGGACAAAGACCAGTTGATAGATAGTACTACTACTGCAGCAGCGTACTCCTTGCTCAAAGATACCGAGTAGTGATTACTCCTCGCTTTATTTATTCCACAGAGCATTTAAAGCGAACGGGTTAATCGACAACAACAAAGGCTTGCCCGAGGCCGTCAATTCACTTTCACACCAATGGAGCCATTTCGTCACCTCACTCGATCATCGGCCCATGAATATGTTTGTGTCAAGCGCCAGAAACAGCGTTAGTTGTCTAGATATATTCGTCTCACCAGCCTCACACGCCACGCTCGCTGTGGAGACCGCGATACCACCCAACCAGGCCAGGGGAGCCAAAATCCACGTCCTTGTCCATAATGTGCGAGACTTGCACCGTCACTTCCTAGCTGGAATCCCATGCTACAATTGCCCCTCAAAGATATTTCACGTTCCCAGCCAGTGGCGGTTATGGTTTACTTGTTGCCGCTCTTCCGCCGGCGAGCCATTGCCTTGTCCCTGAAACTCTGACAAGTACTTAAATACTCTTCTAGACATCAACCCTGACTTCCTACACTTGCCTTGCTTACTCGTCGCTGTCGTCGGAATCGTCATCGGAATCCTCGGTGGGGGCGGCGGCGGCGGCGGCGGCCTTCTTGGCGGGCTTCTTCTTCTTCTTGCTCTTGCTCTTCTTTCCGGTGTTTCTGGCCAGGGGCTGCTCCAGAATCTTGAGAATCTCCTCGTCGGTAATCTTCTTGTCCGACTTGACCTTGCTCAGATCAAGAGCAGGAGGGCCACCCAGCTTGGTGATGCCGTTCTTGGTAATGGCTGTTGCGACGTTAGTTGCTACTGTCTGGTAGCGCTGCGTATATTCCATCAGATGCTCTACTTACCAATGGTGGTGAGCAGGCGGGCAACGGGGGCATTGTCCTTGTCACCGACAAGCTCATACTGGCGGAAAACATTGCCACGAACGCACTCAACAACACCAGATTTGGCATCGCGCTCGTCTTCCAGCTGTCGCAGACTGAAGGGGAAGGTGCCAAACTTCTTCTGAACCTCGGAAAGGATCTTGCGCGAGGTAGGGCGCTTCAGGCCGTAAGTCTGCGTGGTGCGACGGTGCAGAGTGGCACGCCCATCCAAGGCCTTGCACTTGCCGGAACCGAGAGAGACGCCCATCTCGACACCCCAGACCTCGGAGACAGCGGGAACACCGTCGCCCTTGCCACCATCCTGGGGAGCAAGAACAATTTTCTTGGTGCTCTCAATCTCATTGCGGTCGAACAGCCATGAGGTGGTACTCTCGACAAGGTTGCACTCATACGCCTCGCAAACCTTCTCCAGCAGGCTGGTCATCTTGGCTTGGGTAGGAGGCTTCTGAGAAGCAGCCTTCGCCTTCTCCTCATCGGTGCCCTGCGCAAGGAGGCCGGGGGGGACCATCAACCGAAGAAGCAGCTCATTTGCATAGTGGGTAGCCAGAATCAGATCAGCGGGACGGCCAGTGAGAACCTCGTCCTTGTTTTCGCCCGCCAGGACGGTGTCACAGACAATGGCACCGAAGCCATCAATCTGAGCACCAAGCTGGATCTTGATGGGCTCGTTGGGCTGGACCTCCAGAGCGGCTTCGCTCTCATCAGAGGTCAAGGGTGTGTAAGGGGTGACATATGAGGCAGGCGAAACAGTGGTAGGGTGAGAGAAGCCTGTCATGCTCTGTGTCAGCAAACCAAAGGAGCAATTCGAAATGAGCGGCGCCGACTACGAACCCTTGGTGATCTTCTTGCCGCGATAAACCTTGCTGACCTCTTCTTCGAGTAGCTTGTCACCCCTCTGGCAGATGTCGACGATTTTGGCACCGGGGACACAGAGCTTAGAGACCTCAGCAAGAACCTTTTCAGAGATCTGACCAGCAGTCTTGTACTTGGTCAGGGTATCGGGGTTGTTGAGGGAGTAGTCTATATACGTCTGGTCAGCGGCCGAGTTGACAGAGGTCGTGTGCCCATTCTGAGCCCAAAGAACACATGTGCAGCCTTGTGAAGAAGCTTTGTAGTCGTCGTCGCCGTGGTGTGTTGTTGGCTGGCCATGGCGGGGTAGATTGTTTTCTGTGCGCGGGAAAGAGGGGCAGCACTTGAGCTCCAAGGTCGAGACGGAGCTTCCAGGCTGGGTGCTGGAGGGTGCTGGAGGGTGCATAGATACATACCAATGGCGTCCTTCTCGTCTGACATGATGGGCGACGCTTAATTGCAAAATACTGACTTCTGGTAAAGGTACGGGGTGTGGTGTTGGAGACGGGAAGAGTGGGAGTGGACAGACAGCTGGATACCGGCGAGTTTTGCTCAGGTCTGGTGTCGCTGAAGAGGGGCACTTGGCACTTGACGTCGCATGTCCAGAAATTACTGTCGGGATTTTGTACTGGAACCCAATCTAGCCCTGCTTGCGCTGCCGAGTAAACCCTGGACTGGGCCGTTTCCATGGTTTCTGTGCGTGTCGCGTGCATCGCATCGCTTGGGCCGGCCAGCCACAACAGACCGTGGCGGACTGTGGATATCTATCTGCTCTGTGCTAGCACCAAGCTCATCAAGTTACCGTGCATCCCACAGATGAGTGCTCGCCTTTTATTGTGCCGCGCTGTATGCTTTGCTTGGGCGTTGCTGCTGCATCCGTATCAACTTGCTGCCTACCCTGTGGCTTGATGAGCTTTTGCAATGGGGTCATCCGGCCATCTCTGCCCCGTACCATAACCAGGTCTGTCCCTGGTGAATCAGATGTTATATTCTGGGTTGGTTTCGGAAGCCTGGTGCCTGGCCGTGACTTGGCAATAAGGTGCCCATCGTAATCGTGACTGGTTGAGGCTCACTCGTGCCATCACGGTGATCTCAAATCCTTGGCAGAGCCTAGTCATCAACAGGGGGAACATCGATTGAACCCACACACTGAGAATATAACACACAGATGTATAGATTTAGTGCCATACGGGACAGTTACCGAAAATATGCTGGTTAACATGGTACATACACCATGACCGGAGCAGGTTTCTGGTAGTTACTCCGTATTTACAACAAAATCGATGAGAGTCCTCCTTCCGCTTCTGATTCCCAAGTGGAGATGAGCTAGTTGCGACGGCGCTCTCTAATTCGTCCGTTGCCACCGGCCCGTCGAGTGCAGGGGGGCAGGTACTGGTACAAGATACAGGAGTGATCTGTACGAGAGTCTATGTAAATATACTTATCCTGCTCAGCCTTCCGCGCCGATTAGCAGCCAGCAATAGGAGCGTGCCGGTTCCAGTCCAGCACGAAACCCTTTCCCAAAGCCATTTCAACATCAGAGCCTCGTCTCGTCGCCATCGCATATACCGCCCAACCCAACGATCCCCTGCGCTACGGGATAAATCACAACCGCTGCGCGTCTGATTGACGCATCTGACGCTGCCGCACCGTTGCGGCGACATCGCTGCGCCCAGCAATCGCGACCATGGCGACACAACCAGCCACCTCGGAGCCTGCGCCGGGCGTGACGCCGACCGCGACGTCTGCGACATCAGCACCGGCTGGTGATGAAAAAGATGCTCTGCAAGGCTCAGCACCGGCGGAAATACCCGTACGCACAAAGGAGTCGTTCAACAAACTCATGGTCGAGCGTTACACCACGCGCGACGCCATCGCCAGCGCTGCTCTGGGCGAGCAGCTGAATCAGACACGGCAGTCCTCACAAGAGATGCGTGAGAAAATCCACGAGTATAGAATGGTGCGGAACGAGTACAAGCCTTGGTTCCCGCCAAGCAGGCTCTACGGCGAAGGGTACAATGGATTTGGAAACGGATACACCGAAAACCAGCAGCCAGTCTCCAGAATCATCTACCCAGCGCAAAAGCCACGACCCGGACGACGGACGACACCATCATTCAGGTTTGCTCGCAAGGACATGCTCAAACAGGCAGAGCAACACGAAGAGCTAGTCCCGCTACGTCTGGAGGTTGAGTGGGACAAGGTCAAGCTTCGCGACACGTTTACTTGGAACCTGCACGAACGTCTTTTGGCCGTCGAATTATTCGCAGCGCAGCTGGTCGAAGACATGGCGCTGAAACCACCTGCAGCACAGCCCGTGTTTGAGCAAATCGTTCAACAGATGCGGGAGCAGCTGAATGATTTCTATCCCTTTGCGTTCGCAGAGGAAGATGCCCTCGACCCGGAGCTGCCGTACTCGGCCTACAAGAACGACGAAATGCGCATTCTAATCAAGCTCAACATCACAATTGGCCAGCACACCCTGGTAGATCAGTTCGAGTGGGAGATCAACAACCCCAATAACTCGCCAGAAGAATTTGCCGCCAACATGGCGCGCGACCTGTCTTTGTCAGGCGAATTCACGACGGCGATTGCACATTGCATTCGTGAACAGACGCAGCTCTTTACCAAGAGTTTATACAGCATAGGACATCCGTTCGACGGGCGACCGGTCGAGGATTCGGATCTCGTGTCCGCATTCTTGCAAACCCCTCTTCCCGTCGTCTTCCGACCACAGCAGCAAGCCAAGGAGTATGCGCCATACATGTACGAACTCAGCGAAGCCGATCTGGAACGAAACGAAATGGTATTTTCCCGCGAACAGCGGCGCCAGAAGCGCTCCATCAACAGACGAGGCGGCCCGCAACTCCCCGACCTCAGAGAACGACAAAGGACCATTCGTACACTTATCGTTTCGTCCGTGTTGCCTGGTGCGGTCGAGAACGTCGAGGACAGTCGACTCTACAAACGAACGGCTGGCACAAGCAGGAAGCGGACAGCCCGTGACGGCGAGATTTCAGAATCCGAGGAGAGTGACGACTCATCCCCCGACTCGCCCGCCCCTTCACAGATGGCTGGCACGGCGCGCACAAGGGGCATGCGAGGGGCTGCGTCGGCTGCGCAGCAGCGAATGGCCAATATTGGCCGCTCTGAAACGCCCGAGACTGGGTCGTTGCATCACCACGAGACTCGAACATCGCGCCGTGGCCGGGAAGAGACAGAGGAGCCTTCTCACCTTTGGGTTACACTGAAGGTGAGCAGGGAGAAGCTTAGAAGAGTGATGAAGGGCGACTATCGCGACTTGAAGGCGCCTTCACAGCCCCAGACACCAGTCGTGGCCCACGCCAGAGCGCCAAGTGCATCGTCAAGCATACCCAAACCAAAAGTGCCATTCACGCCAACTTCGTCATCATCTACACCTCAGCCAGCAGCTGCACCAGCACCGACAGGGAGCGGTTCCAGTTCTTTTCCTGCCGGCCAGCTCGGACGTCTCCCTGCTCCTCCACCGGTTCCCGGACAGTCACCTCCCCCAGCCGTAAGTCCCCCCCCCCCCCCCCCTTTTTTTTTTTTTTCTCGGCAAGAACATTCCGTACAGGTCAGAGCCTAACATGCGCGTCTCATCAGCCGCCTCCACCAGAGTGGCTTGTCAACGCCCTCAAAGACCTAGAAAAGCAATACCCCAACGGAGACAAGTTTGAAGCCATCATGAAATACTCGTACCTCGACCCCGTCACCGAACTCCCCGTCCAGCCGCAGACGCTGCCGTTTCCAGAAGGCGTGAAATACGCCTGGCTCCCGCGTATTCGCTGTCTCGACTGCGCCACCAAGCTGTACACCCCTGGCCCGGACATGACGGCCCAGAAGTTTGAAGCGCACTTGAAATTCTCTGGCCACCGGGCAAAAGTCAACCAGCGACTTGCGGCCCAAAACGGCGGCGCCTCGGGGTCATAGAAATGCCCCCATCCCCGGGTGCCCTCATCTTCTCCAAAAAGAGGGACTGAACAAAAGAGAGGAAAACAAAAAAGACTGTAGATTTCCCGTTGGCTTGGCGCTTGAGAACACAACCCATTGTACATATTTTTTTGCCGCATGGTTCTTTTTTCTTTTTTTTTCCTTTTCTTTTTCTTTCTTTTTGGGAAGTGGTTTGGATTCTTTTGGTTGGCTGGTTGGCGTACCCATTTTGTCTTTGTGGCTGCCGTTGTTTATGAGGGCAGGGTGGTTTTTTTTTACGAGGAAGAGGGCGGAACATGAGGGATGCGTAGAGGATAGGATAGGCGAATTGAACCCTTCGAGATTCGTCCACTCTTGTCCCGCGTCTGTGCCCCTTTGCATGACAGACACTCTTCATCTTGGTGTTGTATGGGCTTGGGCTAACACGGTATGTGAATTTGGGCATCATGACTCCTATCGTAACACTACTTGGCCCCCCCCCCCCCCCCCCCTTCCCTAAGTAAAAGGTCCTCTCTCGTACACACAAGATGAACCCTACAACAAAGTAATACTAACACGCAACTATTGTTCAGTCCTATTCTGAACAATGACAAGCGAATTCCAATTCCGCGACCTATCCATCCGTCCGGACTGTCCACTACTTCTGAAGAATAACGAGGAGAAAAAAAAGGGTGCTCAGCACCAACTTATTCGTCCACTTCCATCTCTGAATCATCCCTTGTCGCACGTCCGCCTCGTCCTCTTGTTCTTGATGTGCGTTCTAGTTTAGCCAGGACGCTGGCTTTGACAGCAGCCTTGCCCTTTGGCGAAGAGGCGATTTTGGAGCCTTTGCGCTTAGCCGCCGACTCCTCTTCATGCTCCTCTTCGCCCTCGCCTTCTGCCTCTTCCTGTTCATCAGCGGATTCAGCATCATCATCGGACAGCTCTGAAGCCTCGTCACTTCCACTCTCCTCTACATCCGAGTCCTCCTCGCCATAGTCCCACTCTGCTACACCCTCTAACATTTCTTCCTCATCATCCTCGTCAGCTCGCTCCTTGTAGTCTGATACCTTGTGGGTGCGACTACTGCGACGGCGCTCGGATGGGGCGACCGAATCCTCCTCCTTATGTTTCTTGGGCTTGGGTGCCTTCTTGGGTTTGGCACTCTTCTTAGATGACGATACTTTAGAAGAATTGGTTTTCGATTTCTCCCTGATGACTGTCTTGACCTGAGTCCTTGGTCGCTTTGCTGGTGGGTCACCGTGTTCGTGGATAGACTTGCGCTTCTGATCCATTCTGTTAGTATTTTGCTAGTGCTGGGCAGTTGAGCGTTACCGGGGCGTTGATGAGGCGCTCACCTTCTTGCGATCCATTGCACGAAGCAAATCATCCAACCTTTCGTCAATCTCATCAGGAATATACAGCTTCTTTGCAATCTGCTGTGCTACCTCGGCGGATGGCAGAGCAGTATATAAACCTGACGGAACGCCAACCTTGTCAGGATGCGCTTGGAAGATCCAACCCTTCCTCTCCTGATACTTGCGAATCACGGCTGCGGCGAGATCACTAAGCACGTACAGATTATCGCTGGCTTTCGGGTTGATTCCGTCCTGTACCTGCTTGACCCTTTCCGTGTATTTGTAGATCAACGAAATATTGTCCTCCGTCGCAATAGCGTTGAGGTAGAACAAGAAGTAGTTTGCGAAATCAACCAAGTCGTCCATCTCTGCGCTGTAGTCGGGGTGGTGCGCAAGCAAGGATATTAACCGGCCCATGAGAGCTTCCATTACCCTTTGCTTCTTCTCCTCGTAATATCGAGCTCTAGATCGTATCCATGTCTCCACTCGGTTTTTGAGATCTGATGCAGGCTCGAATGCGACCAAGAACAAGATAATGTGGAATCTAGGCCTAAGCTTTCCGCGAGTAAGGTAGTTTTGCAGCTTTTCCATAAAGTGTCTGCGAACCTGGAGTTCACTGTCCTGTACCAACTCTGCCATCTTGTTGAAGCTTGTCGGTTCCAATCTCTCATCGTACGCCTTGACTGTGCAGAGTTTCAACATCAACAGTCCAGCTAGCAGCCGAAGGCGCTTCTTGTGGTGCAATGGGGTATCTTTGGTTTTGCAGAACTCGCCCTCTGCGACCACAAACGTTTTGAGAAGCTTGAACACAACTTTGACGCGGTCTTCGGCATTGGGCTCCTTTTCGGTCGCAAGAGCTTGGTTTACCAGAATTCTTAATGAGAGGCATTTGGCTTGCAGCTCCTCATTCATGTCCGCATCATCCACCCACGACGGATCCTTCTCTGTGGCATCTGTCCGCACTTGGCGGAGGATCTGATTGATCGTCAAGTCACGAATAGCCTCGTCCGAGTCGGCCGTTACAGACGGCACGAGCCGTTCAAGTTGCGATATGGACGCCAGCCTGGCCAAGAAGTGCGATGAGCCATATTCCAGGCCCTTCATGATGTTCCTCAATAAGTTTGTAGCCGTTACTTTGCTCTTGTCGTCACCCTTGGCCAAGAGAATATTGACGGCATATTTCGCAGCTCTGGGTGGAGACGCGTACTGAGCGTAATTCATTAGTGATTGCGTAAAACCTCGGTCATAGTTGATGTCCTTGGGATACTTCTTCGCATACGAGGAGTACGCCTTGAGAATATCAACCACAGTTGGGTCATTGGTTTTCTTGTCGCTTGGGACGTGCTCAACGATTTCACGTCGCAAGTCCTCAGCATGCGCCTTGAAGATGTCCGGGTTTCGCTGCGATATGTCGTTTAGTACTAAGTGGGCAACAGCAGCAAACCCATCCTTGTCACTCTTGGAATAATCCATGATGGTAGCAAGATGGCTTCGGTTGAACATGAGGCAACTTGATCGATAGAGCAGTGGGATGAGCGTATCTAGGCAGACAACTGCAGGCGTCCCTTGCAGCTTGGTAATGAGCTCACTGATGGCTCGTCTAATAGTCTTGAAGTCGCTTTCGGACTCGATCGCGTATTTAACAAGCTGATAGCTTCGACGGTCGTTGAGTTTAGCAAACTTCTGCAAATCTCCGCGAACCTTTAATGGCTCTGGAAAGAATCCGCCTAACCACTGGAGCGTTTTGGACAGGCTACTCTTGACCTTGTCCTCATTCGCGTCGATGACTCCCCCATTATATGCTTCGCACTGTTGGATAAAGATACCAACGCCCTTTGCAAACTGTGGTTGACGGGCCTGCATGGCGAAAAAGGCCTTTTGTGCGGGCACATCTAGAGACTTTAGCATGAGAAGGATCCTTTCAGCACGAATTCTGTCCTGGTCAGCAGCAGTGACACCACCCTTACCCTGGGAGCCAGTGGCACCCTTGCCGCCTTTGCCTTTGACCAGTGGATACTTCAATGGGACAAGACACTCGAATAAGACCCGGTCGAGGAGGACGTTGAGGTCGGGGTCATTGGCGTAGAATGCGTTGATGATGCGAGACGGCACCCCGGACAGGCATGCCGTTACTGCCTCCTGACCGTCTGCGATTTCTCCTGCCCCGACCGCCCACAGCTTTCCAAGCAAGACCATGGCATCGACACGGACCGCTGGCTTTCTGTCGCGGCAGCGATCAGCCAAGCTTGCAAATATAGACCCTTCTTTCTCTACTCCGCCGGTTACACCGAGTTTCAGAATGACGTCGCGGAAGGTGAAAAGCTCAATGGCCTTGACGGCGGCCAGACGCACTTTTTCTTCGCTGTCATTGAGTTTGTCCACCAGGCCCTTAATCAGCTCTGTTTCGTCCTCCCTACTCAAACCAATGCCGCCGGCGGAAGTAGACAGAATGTAGCCGGCAGCGGTGACCCACGCAGCTCGAATTGTCCCTGCTTTGTCGTTCTTTCTGCCAACAAAGTTGCGGTATGTGGCGTGATGAGTTTGAGCAAACGATTGCGGCGAATATGGTCTTGTCAATGCATTGGTTTCCGTGTCAATGACTGGAGGGGTACCAATTGCATCATCCATCAGGCGTAGGGGTGGGTAGGCTGCAGGGTCGAGTGTGGGAGGAGCTGGCGGTCCTGCTGCTCCGATGCCCGAAATCATATCTCCAAATGCCTCCGTGGCTATGAGTCGCAGGTGAACATTGTCGGCCGATAACTCGGCGTCGAGTTGGGGAACGACGTTTTGCAAAATGGTGGGAGCAGCTCGCCAAAGTTCTCGGATCAGCATATGAGCCTGCCGCAGGCTTTTCAAATCCGCCTCTGACGGACCAGAATGACTGTCCTCCTCATCAGACTCCTCTCCATGGCGGAAGCCATTGCTCTTGGTAGCGAATCTCGAGGCATTGAGAATGACGTCGCTAAAGTACTGGCTGACATATCGGGACATTTTGTCGGCGCAGCCATTGCAGATGTTCTTGGCCATGACGTAGGCTGCAGGCTCGGTTTTATGCAACAGGGTAGCCTGTTTACCATTCTGTTCCTTGTTGCGACCACCCCCCGGTGGCGCTGCTCTGAGGAATTGGCTGATGATGGCGTCGATGACGGTCGCGGGTATGCTGCCAGGGGATTCGTCAATCACCTCCATGAGCATCTCGGTGAGGCCGATCTCGACGTCCTTGGCAACCTGTTCCTCATTGGAAGCTCTGGAGCTTGTCGACACGCCATCAAAGGTCGAGTTGAACAGGCGCAACCAGAGGTCGTCGGCACCGTGGATTTCAGAAAGGAGCAGTATACTTTTGACGTCAGACAGAGACATCAATACATATTTGTGCTGACTATTGTAGGGATTTGTAGGGTCGAAAAGCGCGGGCAAAATGTCCTTGATAAAAAGAGTAAAGATCATCTAGACAGCCACAATACACGGGTCAGTATTTGGCGGGGAACGCAGAGAGATGTAGATGGATTAATTATATATGGGACAAGTGAGAAACACCCACCTTGAGTTGATCGTCCGTGAACGGCGCTTCTGGTACAAACAAACGCAAGATATCCACCAGACAACAGGCGGTATACGCCTTGACACCTCGATCCTTGTGCTGCAACAGGTTGCGATGCGCCAGGCTTGTGGCGACATGTTTAAGCGAATCCAATTGTACACCCCCCTGATCGAAATCGGCGAGCTCCTTGGACAGCCTTTCGAGACGATCTAGCAGCGTAGCGCTGGGGATGGGCTTTGCGGGCCGCCAGGAAAGCTCCTCGTCGAATTCCAGACTGCGCTGCTCCATGTCGTCGTCTTGGTCTTGGTCTTGGTCGTCGTCGCCAGCTGGTACATCCTCTGGCTCGGCTTCGGCCGCGGACACTGGTTCCGGCTCGGGCTCTGGCATGTCGTCTTGCATGGGGTCATGTTCTTCTGCCTCAACAGGTTCGGGCTCCTTTGCCCTGGTACGGCGTCGCGCCATGTTGTGACGCGGGCAATTGTCGTGATTTGTGATGTCGATGGTTTCGAAGCAAGGAACCACAGCTCCTCAGATGTCAGATGGAGGGTGCGAGGGCGTGGGCGGGCGTAGAGATCAGGATCAGTGAGGGATCGCGTGGTCTCGACTCTGGTGCAGTGCGCCAGACGGGTCACGACATCGCACGGTCGGACGGGCAGAGAGCAGGGCGGGTTTGGAGGAGACTCAACCCCGAGAAGCGATGGGACGTTTAGAGTGTGCGACAGGCGATGAAAAAGAGCAAGAACAGGAGAATAGGATAAGAGGACAAGAGGACAAGAACCCCAAAAAATTTGGGAGTGGCAGTGAGAGTGGGATCGGGAGTGGGAATGGGAGGTCAAGCGGGAGCGGGAGCGCGACACGCAGGAGATTGGCGGACTTGAGACGATGTTCAATGCTCAATGTTGCCCATTGCCATGCCCTCAGAAGAGACGGCGGGCCTTACATGGGATTGGCTGCCAGGCGCTGGCAGCTCGCAAGGTGCTAAGTTACTAACTGTTGGTACCTGGGTACTCGACACGCGACGCGCCGCCGTGCTGGCTGGGCCTTTCTCGGCATCTGGAGCTGGCCCTGGCACTGGCACTGGCCACTGACACTTCGACGCCCAGAGCTGAGCTGTGCTGAGCTGTCGGGTGCTCTCACAGCTATGAGCTGGTCTGTGCTAGCCAGCCTCCCGCCCCTCGCGTCGGCGAGCTCACGAACTCCTTGGTATGCATATGTACCAAGGTACCCGAGCGCGACATTCTGGAGTGGCAAGTGGCATCGGCTGCTCCAAAAGAGGTCAAGCGCCGTTGACTTTGCCATTGAAAGGTACAGAGTAGCCATGTACATGTGCACTCGAAGCATCGTCTCAGCGTTGCATCCCAAAATGACCATGACGGCGACATAACATACGTGCACCGCATCAAGTCGCAGTTTCAATCCCACGATCCGTCAGTATGGCTTGAGGTCGGCCTGTGTGACGGCTTGCCACTTGCGACCGGCCTCCCCCTCATCTAATGCCGCCGTCCGTTTTTCTGTAATACAGCCTACACACTTGAACGACGATCACGCAACATTTCTGACCACACAAATCCATCGTGGTCCCATGCAAACCCTTCCTCAATATAAAATGTATCCCATCTGTTGCACTTGCGACTTACATACTCTGCGGGCTTTGAAACGGCTGACACAATACCAATCCTTCATGTGCCTGACACACTGACTTGCAATTGTTTGCATTGTGCCCAAATGGGCGATTAGCCGTTGACCTTCTTCCATCGACCCTCCCAACCGACAATTCCGCCGGCTGCTTATGCTGCAATTAGATCAGCCGGTATCATCATGTGTTGGATGTGTAGCTTAAAACCAAACTACTAGGTAGAATGAGCCCTCATCCCTCTCCAAGAACAAGACATTGCCGTTGTACACATTATCCGTATTCCTGGCCTCAAGGTGCTTAGAAGTTAGGATTAATGGAACCCAATCAAGTCTCGACGCCAAAGTTGCCACCGATTCATGGAACATCTGCTTGTTTATAGTCATTGTGTGATTCACAGCCTTGCCAGCTGCCAATCCCCATCCACCAGCTGTGAAGAACCGTCAATACCCAAGCTGTCAGAGCTCACATTTCTCTCACTCCTTTCCGGCTCTAGATTTGGTACAATAAACACCAAATTTTTGCCTCCTGCTTGCCTAGGTCCTTCCTTTCCCCCTCAACACACTCGCTCACCAACGGAACCAACTTTTACTTTCGTTTCTATCGCCTCGTCTCGTCTCGTCTCACAAGAGACCACAGCAGCTCCCTTCTGGCTCCCAAGCATTCTCATAACCTGCAGCATCTCTCCCTTTTCCCTCTCTTGTGCGTAATCTGTGACCCCCTCCTTTATCGTCTCCAAATGTTTGCTTTAAACACTGCTGTATCACATAGCTCCGAGACTGGAGCGAGCAAGCAAACTGTCGAGTCCCAGCCTTCGAAGCACTCTCGTTCTTCAAACATACTCACATCTTTAAAGACTTTAGGCCAACAAAATCACTCTTTTACGGAACTCATCCTGATTTAAACGTGAGTTTGCATCGTCATGACAGATTTTGCACCAGGTCGACTAACAAATGTCCACAGTGGCAGCCATGAAGGACCGCGAATTGGGAGAGTTGCCTCATCCATCCTCCCTGCCTCGGGAGGAGGAATTCCGAAGATTGACGAAGCCTCTGTGGGTGCTCATGTATTGGGGTTGGGGGCTGATGTTCATGGCAGCCATTTTCACCATTATCACTACTCTCTTTGGTAGGATGACTTCCCTTGTTTGGCAAGCAAATTCTTTGCAAATAAGGAATATCAGCTAACAACTCAAGGTCCAATGCCATCTCTTCGCGGTCCTGACGAACTCATCCATGCCGAATATGTTGTTTCCGAGGCGGCTCACCAGCTTGCCATCCGTGGCGACTGCAATGAAACCGCTGGCCTGTTCGAACCTGTTGTCGATGCCATGACTGCAAAAGCTCGCCGATTTTCAGGAACCATCTCTGCATCTCAGGTAGTCACAGAAGTCTCTCAGACGACAACTGCTGCTTCTGCTGAATCCGCCACCGAGTCTTCTGGTAAAAGCATCCCCATTTCGTAAGTCGAACCTAACCCTCCGTGGTTGATTAAAGCACTTCCCTAATGAATGCAACTACCAGAACGCAAACTGCTCTTTCCACCGCCAGAAACACTTCTGAACGACGTACCCTTACCAGCACCACCACCGGCACTGTAACCATAACTGTATCTCCAGTCCAGTATACCGATACTACTGAGAGCCACGATACCTGCCATGGAGGAATCACAGAAACCGTCACCGTCACTGTGTATCCTGCCCCAGAGGTAACAGTCACCGCGGGAGCCTCTACCGTCACCAAAGACAGCACAGACGTCTCCTACACCAGCGGTCTTCCAGACGCAACTCTCTCTGGCAACCCATCGACCTATACCGCCATCCAGACAGACGTTACATACACCACTGGTCCCCCAGACGCCACCGTCTCTCAGGATCCCACAACTGTCACAAACGTCCAAACCGACGTCTCCGTCACCACTGGCCTCCCCGATGCCACCGTCTCCGGAGAAGCTTCAACTGTGACAGACGTCGAGATCAGCTGGAGCTGGCCTCTAACCAGCACCTACGCCTCGCCCGTCACAACCATCACCATCTCCGACCTCTGGGGCCCTTCACCACCTGTCGACACCTCTGCCGAGCCTGGGCAGGTCAGCCTTTCCACCTTCACAACCGTCATCTTCTCCCAGGTGACCATCACACTATCCTACCCAACCCCAAGTGTTTCCTCAGAAGTCGCAGGAGAGGTGACGTCTACTTCCGGGCCCTCCCCTACAAGCACTTACACCGAGTTTGTCACTGAAACTGGCGGACCACCGGCCATCGAGACCACTACGATCGATGTCCTGCCCCCAGCTTACACGAGCTACAACACCTCATCCACCTCCAGCCTTGCCCCGTCCATCGTCATCATCTCTGATGGAAGCAAACGCCCAGAGCCGACAGCCTGGGGTGGCAGCAACGGCGGCAGCAACATCGCTTGCACAATCATGCTCATCGCCATCTTCATGTTTCTGCTGTAAAGGATGTGAATGCGACGAGGGCGATTTTGGAACTGTTGGTTGACTACGAAAGGATAATGCGCAGTTTGGTTTTATTTTTTTTTGTTGTTTCTTTCTTCCTTTTTTTTCGGATTTGATTTTAAGGAAGGCTGATGTGAGATGAGGGAAAAATGACTGCTTTGCCAAGGTACCTGGCGGGAATTCGCCCTCCCTGAACCTTCTAGGGACGTTTCCAGGGTTTTTTTTTCTTAAAAAAAAAAGCTAAATTTGGAGAGTAAACCCACTTTGTTCGCAGAATCTGGATGGTTAGATAATACGGAAACTAGAGACTAACCGAGGATCAATAAATGGTACATGAGACAATCCTAAAAGTAATCCGGCATCCCCCGTCCCAAACAAAGCACCATACTTTCTCAAGCAGTAATAATACAGGTCAACTAGCCTGTTCACTGTTAATACGTGTGTATATAAACAAGAGAAGGAAAGAAACTAGTACGCTCGCAGAAACATACACAAACCAAACCCGATTCTACCTAACGCCATACGATCCAACATAAGCCCTACTGCGCCACAAGACATATCCCCCTCTCCATCGAGACACCTTTCCAGTAACCACCTGGAGCCCCAAAAAATCATCTTATACGTGACGACGTGGCTACCGGTCGCGTACCTGAGTCGATCGAGCTTGTCTCGCCTTCCAACTATCTCGAATCGGGCCAGCAGCTCTATATAAATCTTTCTCCGAGACACGATCGTTGATACTCTCTAGGACACTAACCTACTGTGCTCTTGTGATTCGCTTCATGCTTGTCATCCCTGAAACGGAGCAGTCGCCAACGCCCTTGATCATCTTGATTACACTCGATGATGCGGTCGTTCAGTGGATCATTCAGACCCTTTAGGATCTCCCATTCCTCCTCGGTCAGGTACAGCTCGTCAAAGAGCTCGTATCTATCACCACTCTCGCCCAGAAAGATCAGAAGCTCCGACTTTGGGACGCTGTCGTAGTCAATAAACGGCTCTGTGATGCCCTCTTTTCTCTCCCATTCATCCGGCTCGACTAGGGGAAACGTCAGCTTGAGCCGGAAATCAATCGTGTTTTCCTCTGGAGGCTTCCACTTGAGGATGTGAGGGTCCGTGCCGTGTTTGTACGCCGTATTGCGACATGTGAATATCAGCCCATCATTGCCGTGCTTTAGGCTTGGAAGGACCTGCTTGAACATCATCTCAATTCCGTAAGCCAGCTGGAACGGCTTCATCTCGACAAAGAATGGCTGAAATCTCAGCTCATCGGGATACTCCTTGAAGAGCTTTTTGTAGGGTGTATACAGCCTCTCCTTGAAGTATGCTAGTCGTTTATCGAGAGTTCTGTCCATAAGCTTGTTCCCATCCATGACGAGGCAGTCAAACACGAGGAAGCGCGGTTCTGTCTTTCCGTTGGGGAGACTGTCCCAGACGAGTTCGCCGTCTACGAGGGTGTCTCGATGGAAAGCTTGCGTGTTGTTTTCAAGTGGAAAATGTAGATTTCTGTTGGTGATGAACCAGTAGTCGTTTTTGCGGTCGATGAGGTAGTGCGCTTCGCAGGCTTCTTCATCCGAGGTGGAGTAGAGCAAGTATCGAATGCCGTCTGATTTTTCGCAGACATAGTAGCTAGATCATCGCAGTTAGTGCATGCGATCGAATAGTCTATGGCCCTTTGGATGGAAGGGATCGCACTCTTGTTTTTGAAGTTCGTCGAGATGCTGTCTTGCGAAACTAACAGGCTGAGCACCAGGAAACCCCGTTTGGTGCCTTCCCAGCAATTCTGCCACTTCTTTTCTCATAGAGTAGAGAAGAGGTCCTGAAGCTTTGACACCAGGTTCAGCTATCGATTGGATCGGCCCATCAGCCGGTTGCTCCATGGTTGCTAATGTTCGTGTCGTTGGCGCAAAAGGTGGTGTGGCGCTTTGTTGAGGGATAGTTGACCAAGAGGTGCTAAATGACAACCTAAGCAGCGCGGCAGAGTCAATTGCCTCGATCACTTCAGCAAAGATGATTCAAGTACGGTCTGTGAATTGTCCCATGACGCTGCATAGAAACATGCACTCTGTCGATAGCTGTGCTCACCATGTAGAGAAAGAGGGAGGGGGGAAATTGGTTTGTGGTCGCATCTGCGAACCTTGGGGGCGAGTGCTTGGCTCGTGAGCTTATCGATAAGCACCGACCGTGGTTTGGAACCTCAAAAGGAGCAACGAACGAAAAGACATGTTTACAAATCGCCAAAGACGCTCTAGGATACTATGAAATATGTTACATGTTACATGTCATATGTTAATGCATTGCGCGATGTGTAGGTGCAGGCGATGAAAATGAAAATTGCTTTGTCCTTGGAGAATGCAGGAACACTATTGAATGCATCAAACTTACGTCACATTTCCACATATTAGGCGTCTATTTCGCTAAGCTACTCCGATAATATGTTATCGGCTAGATACCCGAGTACCTAGGTGGTATTCATTGCATGACGTGAATTCACATCTACATTAAACTCCTTTGCTTTCTACCCCAAAAGGAGTCGGCTGTTCCAGAGCTGTTCCTACTTTCCGGTTCAATGCGTACGCGCCAGGAGCGGTTAAGTTTCATCTATCTTGTCAACTTCTGCTCGTGCCTCTTCCCATTGTTGTTTACTTTTCTTAGCCCATTCGATTTGGCTCCTTGCATACGCAAGCTGATGGGTGAAGGTTAGCATTCGATGCATACGGTTATTCTTAACAGCGATTTGCACATACCATGTATCGCTTGAGATCGTCTTCCTTATCCTTCTGGAATCTCTTAAGGTCTTGCAATACACTAGCGCTGGCTTCTTTAACATCCAGCTCTGAAGCAACTTGAGCCTGCTCTAGTTGACCAATCGATTCTCGGGTTTTACCAATGGTATCGCGCCGCGTCCGCTCAGGATCTACATCTGCAACGCCCTGTATAGCGTGGCGGAGAGGACCGAAGATCTTGTTTGTAATGGAGTTACTGCTAGGCGCCTTCTTATGGGACGCACTAGAACTTCGCTCAGGAAGGCCCTGACTGGCGGATGGCGTCGATGAGGAGAAATCTCCATGGGTTGGAGGAAAGTCTGAGTCGATAGATTCGGTGTCGTCTTGTCCCGTATCGCGCCTATGCTGAGACGCCGGCTCCTTTAAGCTCGTTGATCGTTTAGGCGGAGGAGATAATTGCTGGCTGCTGGACAGGTATTGTTCAATCCGCCTCGCTTCCGCCTCACTTTGTTCCAGCTGCTCCAACAGTCCCCTTTTCTTAGCCAGTTCTTCTGTCGTGAGATCTTGCTGCACTCTTTTCAGCACTCTGTATCTGAGCACGCTCTTGACGACACCCGCAAATTGGGCATTTTCTCTCATCGGCTCAGCAAAGCTTGCGCCAAGTGACCCAGCTAATTCTTCAGTGGCAATATACGACAAGTCAGCTGCCTGGCCGACTCGCTCAATTGCCGGACCTAGTGAGGGAGCCTGCTCGGATAACGCAAATGCATTGTAACGCGAACCCAGCTCGCAAAGATCTGCCGCAAGGGACGAAAGATGTGAAAGGGTTCGGCGATTGACTTTCTCCATGGGTCCCGTCAGGAGCTGCTCGAGTTCCTTGATAGAGGCCTCGTAGGATATGAAGTAAGGATCTAGCGCGTGCTCGCTCTGCGTAGTAGAATCTGGAGGGAAACGGCCTATGACATGTGTCCCAGTCTGTGGTACTGAGGGATTAATGTCATAGGTCGTCCCGGCCGTTGTCTTGAGCTTGGCTGAGGTGGAAGGAACGGGGAGGAAATTATGCGCCGGAGTTGGATTCGCCGTATCCAACGGCGGAGCCTTAAGAATGGCCTTGGGAATGGAAGCCACTGGATGTGAGTGTAGAACCTCGCTCTATCACTGAAGGTTAGTTACATCAAGGCAGATGCGGGGGTATTGGGCACTTCATACCCAGCTGGCATTGGGGTCGAGAAACCTCCACCAAACACCATCGTCTCGGATTGCTTCCATGCGGCGACAGCGGTTCAAGAAGACTGCTAACATTCGCTTTCGAAGGTCAATTATTTGCTGATCTTGCTTGGCACTGGTTGGTTTGGCGGCGTAGTCTGCCATGGTGTGCTTTTCAGGAATTGGTGGGATAATGAGAGTGGGGTGCAACCGAGTGAGAGCGTCTCTCAGTGACGCGAATTCGGAGTAACGTCGTCTAACTTCTAGATCCTGTGATTTTTTTTAATGTCAGTCTCACTCCATGTTCAGTCCGTAGCTTGCTACATTTCAGTCGTACCCCGGTTCGGATAGTATAAACTATGTATCGACCTCCGCTCTCCAGGCTCTTCCCAGCATCGGTGATCAAGATGGGCATGTTTGGGTTTTCGTAAAGGATCTGTTCGATGCGGCTTGTATAACCCCCAGGCTTTCTCTTCTGAACGGGTTCCTTTTGAGGCGCCCCATGGTCATGACTCTCATGCTGGGGGCCGGCAGTCGCTTGGCCAAACATTGGTTCGTCATCCTCACTGCCTGATGTTGGAGTTCGGGGAGCGTCGAAGGATCGGTCTAAGGTAAATTTGGTAAGAAAAAAAGTAAAAGAAATACGCGATATGCATCAGCGATCTTTGTCGAGAGGGCCGTGAAGTTGTCCCAAGTTGGGACAAGCTTGGTCGTACTCACAGTCTCGAGAGGATGGCGACGTCGGATTTATGGACGACGACGTCTGTGAGTCGCGGCGGTCGAAGCTGGTCCCGTAGGGGTTGTTATCCTCGTCATTCCACATGATGACTAGGCTGCGATGCAATTTCTGTGTTGAGGCACTAGGTGAAGCTGTATGGCACTCGAGAAGGCGGCGCGGTCGAATGGTGACAGACCGCAAACTGCAACAAGTAACAAGGAGCTCCGAGCGAGTGAACCGGCGGTCGCGGGGAACTCTACACGGTGGGTACGGCGCGGTCGGTGGAGTGAGGCTGGAAGGGCTGGCTAGTGCTTGCAAGACGTGTTGCAGCGTCTCGCCATTCTTTGGATACAAATCGAGGGTTGAAGCAAATGAACAAGACCAAGGCGATGGAGATGATGGAGATGATGAGGCGCGGTGTGAGGGCAGCGTGGGGTGTCTGTTGACTCGTCATTACCGGATGGGGTGTGTCAGTCCTGGACTTCTAGAGCTGATACAAGAAGTACGGAGTAACTTAGGCAGGAGGAGGTTGCTATTTGGACAGTATGTAGTTACTGAGTACATGTACCTGCCTTCCAGAGAGGCGCCTTCTTGTGCGGCGCCTGTTTTGAGGGCAGCACAGCTGTCACAGGACAGGCCTTAAATTAACACAGGCTAATATTTGGAAGCCTAGTATATAGTATATTTGAATAAAAATTTTGACAAGCCGTCTTGTCATAGCTAATGAGGTTACATGACAGTCACCAAAATGCTCCTTGATATCTCGGGGAGAGAGGCAGGGACCCAGGTACCTCGTACTTTGGTACTTCATTGCTCTGAGCAGCGATGACGAAGGTCGTGCACGGACCACGCTCGTCACCACTAAGCGGTACCCTAGTAGGTAGGTAAGAAGCTCGGTGCCTGACAACCGGCACCCATCTTCCATCAATCGACAGCCCAGTTGCTGGACTGCGAGAGGGCTACAGTCGCATCGTTGACCGCATACTACCAGACTTCTTTGAACAGTCGTCAAGATCAACAGGCACGCTAACCGTGTAGCCTGTGGTATTCTGGGCCGCCTCGGGGTTTCAAAATGGCAAAAAAATAAGGATAAGCTATAACGCCTTCACTTCTGGCCTGGCATGCTTCTATACTCGTCAGGCTGCCTCAATTTACCTCAACCATTCCTTCTCAGCGAGCTTATGTATGCAGCAGCCCGTCTCCGATATTAGCCGCTCACTATCGGCTGTTATTCTTCATCCCCCACGATGAATGCCATTGTCTCTCGTAGCGTCAAAACCTCCTCAAGTGTGTAAATCACCTTCAACCCAGTCGATAGCTGGGCTCATGACAGAAACGCGAAAAGACACGTCCAATGTGGCCTACTCTCTACTCATTGACAGCGTCCATATGATCGTGGCATGGATGACCTGCGTCGACCTTGGCTTTACCTCCTCCTGTTTATATGAAAAATTCGTGTCAGTACTTGTAGCAACCTGCTTGCCGACTCACCAAAGACGTACCTGGCTGGCCATCGAACGAAGAAGCAGGGCTTATTATTTGAAAATCATCGCTGTATACAGTTGCTGCGTTTGATCGGATAGATACCGCTTCCCCATTCCCTGAACCACAGTCCTGCTTCTTCTCTCCTCCATGTCGGTTATGTTTCCTCTTTTGTCTTCTAGTGCTGAGACTTTGAGTTGAATCAATGATGCCTCTTCTGGATGTGGATTGACGATGGCGAGCACTGACCGGGCTCGCATCACCTGAATCTGTTTGGATCGTTGATGCCCTTCCAACCGGAACCCTTAATATCTGATTCAATCGACGACGCCAACCGGGGGACTTTGAACGGACCATATCTACTGTAAAGGGGTCTCTTGTCCGGTGACATGGTGGTTGTGTTTGCGGAGCTAAACCCCCAGCCAATGTAGTCTGCCGATATTTAGCTGACTGCTGGCCTGGGCAGCGTTGATACGTGGACGGCACCAAAGGTATGCCGGGATGAAAGACGTGAGGCGGCATGTAGGGTTGAGCCATCGGAAGCATGAAATTGGGCGGCTGGTGACCGGCCATCGCTTGCCATGCCATGAGTTGGTTTGGTGCTGTTGACATCCGAGCCGAGGTGCTGGACGCAAGTCCATGTCTGCCACTATAAGCATTTTGATATTTCGAATATTCTTGTGCTTGTCTTTCCTTGTTAGCCACACAGGCACGGCCCAAGGAGTACATGTAGACCAGCGAGGCGACGAGAAATACAACGATTGCACTGAAGATGACCCCAAAGCGTTGGGCAGTTGTCAGGCATTGCCATCCCGTGCATCCTGTGCTGCGTGACAGGAGGGAATGCGGTGTTGCCGGCGTATTTTGATAAGACATTCCAATGTCGGGGGACGGGCAAGAAAGAGGTTGTGTGATTATAGTCCTTTGGATGGGATTGCTAGGTTGAGAGTCACGTATAAACTGAGCAAGTCACGCCAAAAATTTTGATCCGAGCGGCCAGCTGGCAATTGATTTACTGCCCTCGCCTTTTTCCGCGAGAAAGTGACATTTTCCTACTATCATTCCTTCATCATTCATCATTCATCACTCAGCACTCGTCATTTGTTATTCGTCATCATCCTGTTCACCTTCGCATTAATGAAGCATCACCTGGACCTCAAACTGGGTGAAAAGAGGACAACTGTGAGCGAGAGACTGGTGTAGCGCAGCGTTGGAGGAGCTAGACCCAATGCTCCGACTTTTGAATAACCGGCATGCTCCAACTTGATATTCTCCATTGCAATGATGGACTGTCTGCTGCGCTTGCGATCTTTTCTGCCTTGTTAGCGGCTCTACTAGAACACCCCATCCCGCAACTCCCACAGCTGGGAGAATTGTTGATGCGCATAAATAGGTATCAAGTCAGACAGTAAATACAAATGACTAAACAAGGATCTTCGGGATCATGCAGCAGGCTCTTCGGCTTCCATTCCTTCAGCCAGGGTGAGCGCTGTAATGGGATACGGTGCTAATGGAAGATGAACCGAGACCATCACGGGGAGTTGAGACTGCACACTCAACAGCCATCAGGTGACAATTGATATCGTCCAAAATCATATGAAAACCTTGCAAGTCTCTTGAATGCCTCGGTTCTCAACATGAAAAATACGGTAACAGTGAACAGGCTCAAGTTGCGAACTGCATTGATCTGACCGAGGTGGTCGTGCACGGGCCACATTTTTTTGAGCGCCACTTCTTTGTGTGCGATTGCCGTTCTCACCTCCTCCAGCCAGCCAAGTGACAGACAACCTATCTCGCAAGGTCTTTTCTTTCTTGTCGCCAGCTATTGGCATTCAGTATTGGAGTTTTCTGGCTATGGTTTCTGACTGCTAAGGTGACTGATGGTCTGCGCATCTCATTCTGCCGAGGCGCGCAACTAGCTGACCAGAGACGCGTTTGTTTCTACTCCCTCCTTCCCTCTCGTCCTCGTCCTCTCCTCGGATATCTTCAGCGAACCTGGCCATGATGGCTGCCATGGCCAATGGAACGGCAAATGGCGTGACCAACGGCGATCAACTGGTCAGGCCTGTCAGCACTCGATTTTCTGACATCCCCTCCGCGATCGATATTCCAGTTCAAGGAGATCAGGAAGATGAAGCTGTCGAAATTGATCTCGAAGACCTCTTGGACGACCCTACCGAACTTTGCACTCTATTCGAGAACGAACGAGCCGCTAAAACCTACTGGATGACGGTTGCGCTTGCGTATGCAAAGCAGAAAAAGATTGACCATGCCATTGAAATGCTTATCCGTGGTAGCGGCGCCATCCAAAGCAGCAACCCACGCGATAAAGTCAGCATGATTTGCTGCTTGTGCTGGATGTATCTATGGAAGAGTCGCGAAGCACCACGTGTTGCGCCAGACGGAGTGCGAGTTTCCGAAGCGAAGACGAAAGAATATTATCTCCAGTTAGGCCACTTCATCATTGAACGACGCTGCCCGACTGAACCCGTCGTTTCCGCCCATCTTCTTGGCCCGTGGTGTCCTATTGCTCTTGCGGGCATCGTTGCAGGCCCCTTCAAAGACGGCCGGAGGAATCGGGTCCGAGAAGAATGAATTGCTGAAGACTGCAGTCAAGTCTTTTGATGATGCGCTTCGAGTATCCCAAGGCAAAAATATGCTTGCTCTCATGGGCAAGGCAAGAGCGTACTTCTCTATGCACAAGTATCCCGATGCTTTGGCAACATACCAGGATATTCTTCACAAGATGCCTGATTTGGTAGACCCTGATCCACGAATCGGCATTGGATGCTGCTTCTGGCAGCTGGGATTCAAGGAGGACGCCAAGGTGGCATGGGAGCGAAGCTTAGAAATCAATCCCGAATCTAAAATTGCCAACATCTTGCTCGGTCTTTTCTACCTCGACGCCAGCGGCCACGTGCCGGTGAACAGCGATGAATTCTTAAAACTATACAGAAAAGCGATGACGGAGTATACACAGAAGTCATTCAAGTTGGATAAGGAGGTCCCCATCACTTGTTCTACCTTTGCTGGATACTTTCTGTCAAGAAAGGCATGGGAGAATGCAGAAAAATTGGCGCACAAGGCCATCCAGTACACAGATGTCAACGCCATTGCCAGTGATGGCTGGTATCTGCTTGCTAGAAAAGCCCATTACAACGACGATACGGAGAAAGCTAGCGACTATTACCGTCGTGCCGATGATGCACGCGGAGGTGCGGACACAGGGTACCTACCGGCCAAGTTTGGTGTGGCTCAGTTATCTGTCCTTAAGAACGATCTCGGTGAAGCCAAGCTTCGTCTGGAGAAGATGATTCAGCAATCGAAGAACCATGAAGCGATGATCTTGCTGGGAACCCTTTATGCTGAAGAAATCTTTGCAGGTCAGAAGAGTGATAGCAAAGAAGACAAGTCTGCCGAGATGAAGAAGGCCATCACCCTCCTAGAGAGTGTGCGGAATGCCTGGAAGGACCCCAAGCGGACGATTGCTCCAGATGCCTCTGTATTATTGAACCTGGCGCGGTTATATGAACTGGATCAACCCGAGAAGGCCTTGCAGTGTCTCCAGCAGGTCGAGCAGCTTGAATTAGACCAGATACCAAAGTCAGAGCGACCTACAGATACAGAGAATGAAGCCGCAGCACAGGTGGAAATGAGAAAGCTCCTTCCACCCCAGCTTCTGAACAACATTGGCTGCTTTCATTCCCAGGCTGAGAAGCACGAGCTGGCTAGCGAGATGTTTGAGGCCGCCCTAAGTGCATGCATGAGAATTGGCGAAAAGGAACCCAGTATGGACACGGACGCCTTAGTTTCGAGCATCAGCTTCAACCTCGGCAGAAGCTACGAGTCAAGGGGTTTGACGGACAAGGCGATGGAGGTTTATGAAGGCCTGCTCGCCCGCCACGATGACTACACGGATGCTCGCACTAGATTGGCGTACATTAAACTGCGAAAGAACCCTAATAAGGAAGGCCCAGATGCGGTCGCCAAGCTGTACCAGGAAAACACTAGTGACTTGGAAGTTCGAGCTCTATACGGTTGGTACCTCGGCAAGGTGCACTCCAGAAAACGACCAGCCAACATCGTGGAGGACCCTGAATTCCGCCATTACAAGCACACTTTGCAAAACTACGACAAGCACGACCGGTATGCTCTCATTGGCATGGGTAACCTATACTTACTGCAAGCTAGAGAGATGCGGCGCGAGACCGAGTCAGATAAGCAGAAGCGAAGTGTTATATATGGCAAGGCCGTAGAGTTCTTTGAAAAGGCTCTCTCACTAGACCCGAAGAACGCCTATGCTGCCCAGGGTGTTGCCATTGCTTTGGTGGAAGACAAAAAGGACTACAAGAGCGCTCTCACAATCTTCAATAAGGTTCGAGAGACAGTGAGAGAGCCTCACGTGTATGTCAATCTGGGCCATGTCTTTGCGGAACTGAGACAATACTCCAAAGCAATTGAGAACTACGAAATTGCTCTCACCAAGGACGGAAAAGCCAACGATCCCGTCATTTTGTCATGTCTAGGTCGTACATGGCTGAACAGAGGCCGCTCAGAGAGGGACATTGACGCCTACGGCAAGGCCCTCGAGTGTGCGCAGCAGGTTAGCAAAATAAACATCAACACACGCAATCTTGGCTCTTTCACTAATGGCATTTAATCTAGGCTCTCGAGGTTGCACCGGACCAAGTGCACTACAAGTTCAACGTAGCCTTTGTGCAAATCCAACTCGTCACTACGATTCAGAACTTGCCCGAGAATAGAAGAACTGCCGAGCAACTTGAGACAGCCGCCGCGGGTCTCGAGGCTGCTATCGAATCACTAGACGCAATTGCCACCCTCCCTCAAACTCCTTACCCCAAGCACGACATCGAGCAACGTGCCAACATGGCCCGCAACACACTCCGCAAACAGCTCGAGCGAGCCATTGCAAAACAAAAGGAATGGGAGGAGAAGAATAAAGAGAAGATCCAAGCAGCCAAGGAGCAACGTGAGGCCGAGCTCAAGCGCCGCGAGGAGCAACGCCAAGAAATCCTCGAAAAGGAGCGAGAGCGTCAAGAAAAGATCCGCAAGGAGCGAGAGGCCATCGCCATCCGAGATCGAGCCCTCGCCGAACAACGCGCCGAAGAAGAACGCCAGAAGCAGGAGCTTGAAATGACCACTGACGCGGAGACGGGTGAAAAGGTGAAGAGGAAGAGCAAGGCGGCAGCGCGCACCTGGTGAAGGAAGACCCAAGAAGACACCTAAGAAGAAGAAGGCAGCCCGTGATGAGGACGATTCAGAGGGGGAGTCGCATACCAAGAAACGGCGGCGTCTCACGAAGAAGGAGTCGTCGAAATTCAAGTCTGCAGAGATTGTTGTTGACAGCGATGACGAGCGTGAAGATGATGACGATGCCCTGGAACGAGCGGAGAGGGAAATGGAGCGTGATGGAACGCCCGCGTCCGACGGTGATGATGATCTCGCAGCTGATAAGATGGATGTCGATGAGGATGATGCGCCTGCTCGCAGCGGTGCCGAGGACGAAGACGAAGATACCGCTGCCCGACAGGCTAAGCGTTCGAGAAGAGGGCGAATTGTGGAGGAGAGCGACGAGGAGGAATAGGAGCTTCCTCATTCATGGGAAGGTTCATGTGTATTAGAATGTGTGATTTTGTATTCATCAACGGGAAGAAAGGGGGAGTATCTCTGGGACAAAAATGGTACAGTAGTGCCAGATAGGTTTTTCTTTTATACTGGCGGTGCACACAGAAGCAAGAGACACGAATATCTTGAATCCAGGTCTCAATTCATGTATGACTTTAGCATCGTAGCAACGCTCTCCAACAAAGATACACAGCATTTCTTGGACAAGTACTCGCCGCCATCCAGCTCTCCACCACGATTGCAGCACACCCATAGTTGGGAGCGCTGCAGATTCCCAAAACTCTCTACTTTACCCCCTTGACTCTACATCATGGATAAAGATGTTTCAAAGATTTCACAACCGTTCTAGCTACAACACGTCTATCGCATTAGAAAGAAAAAGGAGCAGGCAAGAATCAAGCATAGAATTAAAGGGTTGATTTTGGCGTATTTGAAAAAAGTTGCTCAGTGGATTTTTCTCTCGCGACCGCTTTAAAAAGCAAAGACCTGGTCCTCGAGCTTGCTGACGGGACGGGCCTTCTTGTATCCCAGGCTCTCGGTGGTCTTCTTCAGGCCGCTAACCATGGGGGGAGGACCGCAGAGGAGAATCTTGACGTCGTCGGCGGGCTTGGGGAGCCATTTCTAACGATGAAGGGTTAATATTATGACCGTAACACGCGACGGTATGCCGACGAATACACGTGGAGCCAAAGTATACGTACGGTAATCATGTCACCGGTGACGTAGCCGACACCACCGGTCCAGCCCTCAGGAGGGTTGTCCAGGACGTAGTGGATGCGAATGCTGCTGTCCTCCTTTGCCAGGGCGTCAAGGTCCTCTCTCAGGAGAATGTCCTGGGGCGTGACGTTGGCAAAGATCAGGTCGACCTGAGTCTTGTCGCCTTCGGCGCGGCCACGAACGATGGCACGGATGATCTGGAGCATGGGGGTGATTCCGGTGCCGCCAGCAATCATGCCGAAGTGGCGGACCATGTTGGGGGTGTAGACGAAGGCACCCTTGGGCCCGCGGACGCGAATGGCCTGGCCAACCACCAGGGAAGCCATATGCTTGGAGATGTTGCCCTGGGGATAAGACTTGATCAAGAGATCAAAGTATCCGGGCTGGTGGTCGCCGGAGATTGGGGTGTATGAGCGCACAATCTCCTTGGTTGTGCCATCTTGCTGCTTGAGAGGGGCGCCGATCGAGATGTGCTGACCGATGGGGAGGCCGAGGACAGACTTGGACGAAGGGAGCTTGAAGCGGTATCTGCAAAGATGGGAAGAAATGCAAGTTAGTTTCGTGGACGGTTGATGAGGACCATATGCCCCGACCCCGTGCAACATCCAAGAGCTTGTTGCGCTCGGGGGGGGGGGGGAAGCAAAAATGGTGAGACGATGGTACTTACATGGCGACATTGTGAGAGATGACGGTCTTCTCCTGAAGCTCAAACTCCTGGAAAACATCTGGCTTGAGAACCTTCTTAATCTCTGCAGATGAGAGAGTCAGTCACACGCACGCATTGACCCGAGACTTTTTTGTTGAGGAGGCATGGATATTTACTCACGGAAGTTCCAGAAGTTGTAGGCGCCCAGCACCAGCGCCAGAGCAGCCGAGTACGGAACCCATTCCTTCTTGACAATCAGGGTCCCCGCGACGAGAAGGACGGCCGGAACATAGACATAGTCGATGTAGTGGCGCGACAGCAACGAGTCCTTGGTGTTGGAAGCCATGGTGCGTGGTCAATCTGAAGTCCTGTAGTTCCCCACCAAACAGCAATGGCCTGATTTGTATGTATAAATGTTAGACGGCGGGTGATTCAACAAGGGGGGGGGAGAAAAAAAAGCCGAAGCAGAATCCAAGGGGAGGGGGGCCGCAAAGGAACCGCAGCCGGCAGTCTTAAAAGTGCCGCTTGGCTCTGCAGCAATTGGGCTTGCGGGAGAGAAAAGCAAAAAGAATATGACTATCAATGGGGACGCAACCGCACTCACGAATTCGAATTTGCAGACTGGGATGACAATGGGATACCGCCTGGTGAGCCCATCAGGTTGTGATGGCACTCGCGCGAGAAATTCAGGAGATTCTAGTAAAGCCGTTGGTTGGCTGGGACGGCAGGGCGGGCGGGACGCGGTGAAGTTTTGCCGAACCAGACCTCACTCGAGCATGACTGGACGCCCGATCCTCGGCAGAGGGCCATTGAGAGCTGCAGGTCTGGGAATACGTAGCACATTCAGGTACCTGGGCTTCTGGAGGGTGCGCCCTGGGGCCTCCGGAATGGGGCCGGCGACGGCGCTCTAGGCCGTGTCGAGTGCCCCGAAGCTACTATTGTTGCCCTGAAGCTCGGAACCTGACGGTCCTGTTCCGATCAGTTGACCGGACCAGACTAGACAGAGACGTTCATGCTGCTGTGGCTGGTGTGCGGAGGGCTGTGGCTGTGGCTGTATTGTTGGCTGCATTGTGGCTGGGCCCCGGTTGATCCGGGGTAACAAAGATCCGACGCCGGGATCAAACAGACGTCATCTGAGTCTTGGGTTTTGTGGCCCTTTGACGGAAACAGTGGGTATGACTGCTCCGTATCTTTGCAAGTGGGATTACGGACGGATGCAGCCAGCTTCGGCCAACAGCCATATATATATAATCCACCACGAGTAACTAGATCCCGTCCTGTCGAAACACTCCGGACGGAGGTCTAGGCCGGGTCTAGTGCAACTGCACTTGTCATTGTGTGGCCGCGTACCAACAATGGTTTGCCTGGTCGCTAAATGTCAGCCATTATGTTGCAATTTGGACCAGAGGCTGAAGCTTCTTTACGAGCTAGGCGGAGTAACGCATATCAGCATCTGCCATCTCATCCGAGCTATCCGCGCCATTGGCCCTTCCCTTGACGAGGATTGACGTGGATCTGATGCTAATAAGCGACGATGAAGCTCATTCCCCATCATCCCAAGCCTCTGTTTTCACACATGGTTTTCATGTACTCCGTATGTATATATGCATGCGAAACGACAGATGCGAGGTTGAGAAGCTTCCCACCCCTTTGGCTGCAAGACGCATTACCCCAGCCCGGCCTCAAGCCCACATGCACGACTCGTATTAAATCTGTCAGACGTCCCTATCTACCTGTGACGCGCATGCTGCTCAAGACCAGTAGCGCTTATACGGGTTCTGCCCCCCCACAACTCGGTAAAGCCGCAGCACATCGCAGAATATCTACGACAGTGTCCTGCTCGTTCGGGTTATTGGGTGGATAAGGACGTAGATAACCCTCGTAGCATGCGATTGACGCTGTGACCATTCAGTAGTCGACCCATCTGCCAAGAGCCAAATGAACTAACCATCACGAAGCGCCATTTACAATGTATAATAGTGCCTTTGCCAAGACACCAAAGAGCTCCTGGGGTGGAATTTTCTACCTTGGCCTCTGTTCACGTTTTCAATGGGCGGAATGACCGGCACAGCTGTGTGAAGTGGTCCTGAACGGCCGGTTAAAAAAAAAAAAAAACGTAATATGGCCAGAAACACCCGCCAGGAGCTGAAATCTTGCGATACTTTTAGTACATACATCGGACCTCCAACCTGGCGGTCCGCTGGCCAGGAGTACTCCGCATGTAAGGTTCCTGGATAGTCGGCACGGCAATGGCCAAGCCTCACAGGCAGGTGCGTCACGACTCGCGTACTAAGTTAAGAAGCCATGTATTGTCCTGAAAAGTATACAGCACGGAGCGTTCTTTGTACAGGACAATTGAATTGATACACACGTGTGGTGTTTCCGAAGCACTAGGGGGGTAAAACCTTCGCACTTTGGTCGATTGTGGCGAGAGCCTCAGATTAGGGTTTGTCCCTTTGTCTCGTAACAGCAATGGTCCGGTACTGGTCACGGACTCGTTCCAAACAAGGCACGGATGGACGGTCTCCTGGAATCAATTGTATCTGTTGTATAAGCAGCGGTCAGTGAGGCAGTTCGACTTGACTGACAGAAATCAATTTGATCTACAGAGTCTTATGGTTCTTTTTCTTTACCCACAGTCTGCATGCACCTTGGTGGGCAGTGTGCATGGGCTTCAACGAGCCATCTGCGTATGGCGTTCCCATCCACGTCGGCTGGTCGAGATGTGGATAATGATTGGTCCGACGCTGCAATGCAAGGCTAAGCACACTTCGAGGCATTTGAGAGCTGCCGCTGCTGGGTGGTAGACAGGATGGAGAGGTTGTGAGGGAGGGAGGCTTCGTGGTTTGGTCGCGGCCCGCTAATGACGCTTGCCGGTCCACACAAGGCCAAGGGCCCATGTTTTCCAAGGTTGTTTAGCTTCCGTGAGAAGAGGCCGGAAAAAGAATGGCCCAGTCAGTACGGAGTAGTCACGAAGTTGCTGCGGACATGCTGCTTGCTCTTGCTCGTCGATGGCAAATGGGTCGTGGGCATCACGATCCCTGTCGAGCTGCAGCATGTTGTCGAGCTGCTTGGCTTGGCCGCGCCCACTTTTCTTTCAATCTTGACCTTGCGCACCGTCCCATCCCATTCTCAATCTCCATCGCAAAAGCCACTGCAACACCCTTGTCCATGACGTGACGCTTGGTCGGCCCCCGTGTAATACAATCACCAGTACGGAGTAGTTATTACTAGTTTTGTCGTGTGGGCGGGAGCACGACGACGAGACTCGCTCGGGTGAGGCTGGGTAAGGAAGCCAGCTGTCAACTTTGTTGTAGTTGTAAGTTTCAATGTTCCATCTGGCTGGGCCTCAAAAGACTCCGGACTCCTGGAACCCCAAGGCTTGGATGAAGTGACCCCGGAGCCGGCTCCAAACAAGACTGGCCCTTGACCTGGTCCAAAAATATCGTATTCTCCCCTTTGCCATGCCATGCCGTCCTGTCCTGTGACGCATGTTGCTTGATGTCTGACGACAACCCCCCCCCCATTTTTGCTCTTGGGTTTCTTAAGGTGGTGTCGACCTCGACTGCACACCATAATCCTTTGTCTGTTTCCTTTCGTTTTCTCAACAACAAGCACAAACGGTGCAAAGAAACAAGAAACGAGCGATTGAGCCCCAACAGGGCCTGTGTCCGTTTTAGGATCAAGTTGGCCATTTAGCCAAGCTTCTTTCGCCCTCCTCCTTCTATTCTGAAAGCCCTTCACCCGCCTAGCATTGGCCAGTGTGCCATCTCGGTTGGCGTCGTTTCTGGGGCAGGAATCCGGATAGGAAACTTTAAGACATCTATCTCTCTTTTTCCGTCTTCTATCCTCACTTCCCACGTGCCCATCTTCCCCTGCCTGGATGAATGCGTACGCCATAACTTATATCCTCTCTCAATTATCGGAAGGTTTGGTCCTGGGCTCATCCCGCGATCGGGCCTTGACAACCTTGACAACCTTGGCTGACTGGGACTGCGTCGCCTCAATTTGGTGCCCGTAACCTTGAGAGCTCTTGGATTTCGTTTCTATCTAGGTCGGGTCATCTCCAGCCGTTGCTCTTTTGTCTTCTTGATTGCTGCTTTGCTTCAGGAAGTTCTTATCCTGGCTCTTTCCCTGCATTTCCATACAGGGCGTCCAGTTAGGCAAGGGGGCTTTTTGCTTGGCCTTTTTTTTTTATTGGCTTGGTTGAACTGTGAAGAGCATCGCCTTCACTCTTGCGCCTCTTGTCCTCAACTGCCTGCACACAAGGGATCGATAAGGATCAGTTCTCAAGGACGGAAACTATTACTAGGTTGACAATTTGCCACCGCCCGTGACATTGTGATAACGCGCAACGGGTAAAGATATTCTAGTTGCCGCTCAGTGTCGGGATATTGTTTCCGGAGTGACGGATGCGGGTGCGCTTGCACTAGAGCCGGACTCTTCTGACGGTTTTTCGACGATCGTGCCGTTGGCAGCTTGTTCGAATTCCAAGACAGGGCCTGTGGCTGAGACATCTGCTCCTTTGGCTACACACCTCACGTCATTCAGCATCAGTGAAGACTATCATTCATTGCTTCCCCGGAGCCGAGTCGATACCGCGGGCTTCGGCTTCATTGCCATTGCAACTGCACTCAGTTCGAGCTTGCAAAAATTGGCTTGTGGCTATATCCTTTGTCTCTCGCCATGGTCTTTTAAGACCTACTCTCGATGTGTCCATCGATCTGTCAGCCGTGGGATTAAAAGCACGAAACGCCTAGACCTTGATTTCTAGCAACCGAATTTCGCAGCCATGAACATCGAACGATGGAAACGTAGGTCGGCCTCTGTGCTTTCCTTGAACTTGCCAGCGACAAACCATTACGATGCCAAGTCGCAATCTCAGCCTACCGAGAGCAAGGCTCCTCGGGTTCTTACCCGCGCCCTTCGGTCGTTGAGTAGTTCGAGCATGGACTCTATAACCGCGACCTCTACTAGAAGCAATTCCACGCGCAAGCTACAGAAGACACCGTCTTCGGGTTCTTCTTCCATGATCGATCGCCTTCAGAAACGGGTATCCAAGGACTCCCCTATAACCGATCGCCCAGGAAGCCCAACCGAGCAACTACAACCGTACTCAGCAATGGAAGTGCTTCACTGCGGATCACTCAAGACTGATGTCTCGCTTCTCAAAGCGAAATCTGAATATTTGGTCCTATCGGATCAGGTATTGGTAAAGTTCAACAACGGGGACTCTGCCCGCACCGCTTTCCCGCAACTCCTTGGAACTTCCCCTGACGGCCACAATACATTACCATGTCACCACACAACCAGCAAACTTTCTTCTGGCGACGTGCGTCTGGAAATTTCGCTCCGCTCAGTCGTTGCGGCCTTTAATGAAGACAGCGCCGGCAATCGATCTGGTATCGAAATCTGGTGGTTTTCGCCGTGGCCAAAGCTGGCATACTCCAAGGCACACTTCTATTTTTCCTCACCCAAGGAGCGAGATCTTTGGCTGGCTTCAATTCATCGCGCAATTAGGGCAAAGCTCAGAAAATCATCCAGCAGTGCATTGATATCGGGTAACTTGAGGAGTCGTATTGATCATATTGTCCGAGCTGCTGAGGGGTCCGCCGACGCTGGGTACCAGAGCATCATCTTCCCAGTTGCAAGACGGGTTTTTGGAGGGAGTATGAAGGGTAGCGCAACGGAGGAGGCACCTGATAATTCAGATATCTCGTCCTTCTTCCTTATCATAGGACCATGTATGTGTCATTTCGTGGAGGTCCTGAAGGCTGACCATGCTACTCCCCCTGGCGACCTGCGTGTAAAAGCCATTTCCTACGGCACTGTTACCTTGACTCGCTTCAAAGCGTCTGTGGCATCACACGAGCATCGATTCGTCATGTGTTTCAGGTAAGCGCAAAAATAGGTGATGATCGTGTCATGCTGCATAGGTGCTAAGCAATCTAGATCTCCGTTTGGCCGCGAGACGAGAATTGATCTCGCCAGCTCCCAGTATCGGCGTATCATCGAAACACTGACGAAAGCAGATCGAATTCTGAAGCCCATGTGGCCACAGCATTTCCAGCAGGTTATATTTGATATCAGAGGCCTTCCGCCCCCTCTGCAGCTGACATCTGGGAATGATCTTGGCGGATTAAAGCGAAGTCTGGAAGCATATTGTGCTGCGTATCAAGTTCAAGTACCAAATTGGACCATTGACTGGAGTCCTCCGCCCCAACCTGCTTTTCGATTGTTGCCTTCCAATGGCCGGGCGTACTCCCCCATGCAGCTTCTCGCAGTCTTCCGGGCTTTGCGATACAATAGCTTCTTCAAAGCCATCTCTTTTCGCGGCGTGGATCTCTCTTCTCTCGTCGGTAAGAACGACAAGTCAAAGTACGGGGATTCTCTTGCCTACAAATCCCTGAACGGTACGTAGCTGAACGTGGTTCAAATGCTAAGCGTTATTTGATCCATCTTCTGACCATACCCTAGGTGTGACGATATCTGAAGAGCACCACGAAATTCTTCTCCAGTCGCCGATTCTGGAGCAGGAGATCCACGCCCTACTCTTCGCATCAGAATCCATTCGGAGTCTGGATATGTCCAATGTGTTGGGTCTGGGGGACAGGGCAAACAGGCTGAGTCGATATCAATATGATTTGACAAGTCTCAGTAAGACGACGTCGGAGATCCTGCGACCGTTCTTGGAGTTGTGGCGACGGCAACTTTGCATTTGTCACAGCATCTCCTTGTCCGGAAACCCCATTGCCCTAGATGACTTGGATGAATTCGGTAAAATCTTCCCTGTCCTCTTGTGCGAGATGAAAACTGGCTGCTAACATGGTTCGAAAAGCCGATCTTTTGACTATGGACCAGGTTCATCTCCGTAGGATCGACCTGTCCAAGTGTTCGCTAGGCGATGCTGGACTAGTCAAAGTTATGGGTTAGCCTTGCTGGCCAAGCAGATTCTCTAGAGTGGATAAACACATCGAACAACCAAGGAGTTGTGCGTTTTGAAATTATCCAAAGCACTCTGAGCGGATTGAGGAGGCTTTCCAAGCTGGAAATTGCTGGAAACACCCGTATCTTGTCAGAGGAGTCTTTATTCGACGAGTTGACAATGCAAGCTTGGCAACTCCAGGAGCTAGACCTCTCCGGGATCATGGTAAGTTCAAATAGTGTTCCTGTTAATCAAAGTTTTGTTAGCTAACGCAAAGACTGCAGCTTAACGATGCTACGGTGGATGCCTTGTCGAATTATTTACAGACTGCTACTTCGGGGAGCCTTCATACGATGCGCCTCAACAACTGCGGACTGACTGGCGTGCAGCTTGCACGGCTCTTTTACGCCATGGGTCGAGCGAGGCCAGTAGAACTTTACATCAATGGCAGCCGTCTGGATGAAGGAGTGGATGATTTGTGCATGGCCATTGCTGAAGGGTATGGCCCTTGGTGTCTCTTTGTCCAAATGGTTGAATTTGCCATGGAAGCCAATTACATCAAGCTTCTCAAAGCCCTGACGGTCAACACGTCGATCGAGTGCCTCAGTCTCGCCGGGACATCGACGCCAGACGCCGCTAGTAGTGCGGCGTGTCAAGCAATCGCAGATTTCTTTGCCAAAAATTGCACGGTTCGCTTCTTGGATATTTCTGGCTTCGATTCAAGACTGGACGAGGGTAGGCTTGGGCGAGAATTTTCCAAGGCACTCATTAGCTTACGGACAAACGAGAGCATCGAGCATCTTCGGGTCCGCAGCCAGATGCTCAACATCAACATTGGGGACTTGGCAGAGGCTATCTCCGAGAATAAGACTCTCCACACCCTTGACTGCGAAGGGAATGATTTCAATCTTTCCAATTATCGACACCTCGTCTCCTCCCTGGACCAAAACACCACTATTCGATACTTTTCCGCATTTTCTGCAGAAGAGCTCAATAAGGCAACCTCCAAGTCAGTAGAAACTGCTGTAACTGGTGCACCTGCCCGTCGGCCATCAGTAATTTCCAGATTCAAGTCGGATAAAGTTGCGAACGGGAGTACCAAGCCGCTGGTGCAGCGGCTGAAGGATGAATGGGACACAGTGGCATCAGACTTGGCGCGAATTCTTCGGCGAAACCAAATCCTGTTTGATCACGAAAACACAGCTGAGCCAGATGAGAGCTCTTCTCAGGAGTACCACAGAAATAGTATCACGGAAGTGGCCTTCTCCACGGCCTTTGGGGGATTGCCCCTCAAGGACCTCCAGAGCCAACGAGCAAAGGGTGTTCGCAGCTCTCAGGACCCGCAACAGGCGGTTTCTGGAGACCTGGCTGTTCGGCGGCATAGTCGGTATGGGTCGATCGGGTCGCGGGAGCTGGCGACGCGGCCGGTGTCTATGATATCTAGCGAGATTGCCGCCAGCCCGTCGACTGAGGAAGACAGCAACGGGTCAAGTGGCGCGCCAACACCTCCGGAATTTGAAAGCCCCATTGAAGAAGAGTTTGGTCTGGCGGCCGAAATTTTTGCATCGACAATCTTTGACGAGCAGAATTATACCTACTCTGATGGGCATGATGCCGACGATGGACTGCAAATGAAGAGACATAGGCGATATATGGGCGACCCGACGAGCCGCATCGACGAGGAGGATGGCGCAAATGATGCAGAGTTGCCATGAGAGAGAATAGAGTGCTTTAGAAATGTGATGGGGCCGCAGAGACGTATGCACATGTACACCGTTTACGCAGCCGGATGGCTTTATTGGATTCGGGGACAGGTGGGACTGTAACTTTTTATGTTTTGTGATAAGCGGGACTCGTGCTTGTATGGAGTTGGCAAGGCATGAGGCGCATGGACGGCGTTTTGTTGGAATATGGGAATCATTGGCATTCGCTCGATACCCCCTTATTAATATGTTTGTTTCTTTGGCCTAGTTGATTGTAGTTTGAGAGACAGCATATGAGAAATGACATGGGAAATGCATTATGAAAATAGTGCAGTATATGGCTGTCCCAGGGCAAGTGGTAACTTTAGTGTGGCCTGGGATCGAAGCTACCGGCGACCAGTCTTGGGTCCACGGAGTACTGTCTTCAACAGTCCGTTTTCCGTGTAGCTATTGTATTGTTCTGAAGATTGTCGGCGGCGTCGTCGACGTCGTTGTTCGAGGACAAGCACCTGTGACCTGGGGGCTGTGGGGCAAAAGGCACTAGGCCTGGCGTCTGACACTGGTGCCCAACACTTGAACCACTGCGCCACGCAATTCGACCCATTTGGCCCCTATCTTGGCAGGCGGTGGCCTCTTCACCGGCCCGGACAACTCCTACCCCGTATGCCGCAGTTCTCCCCTCCGTATGGGTTCAATGTTGGTATTGATGGAGTCTAGGGCCGACGGGAGCCAGCGAGGCGACATAATCCCCATCCAAGCTCCTGCTACGCCCAAGCTTTCGTCATCCTTTCTTCCATCCTCCTCCATCACCTCTCACACCGTCAACCCCCCTCGCAACAATTTTGCGTCGGTGATTGACTTGTATTGTTTCGGGCGTCTTTCTTTTTTCGCTTCCCATTGTGTTTTGCCGGTTCACTCCCAATTGTCCGATTGCTTCGCGCTCTACTACCTCCCCTCCATTGCGGAGCTTCTCGCTCCGGAGGCCCCGACCCCCCGAACGACTCGGTTCGGCCACTATCACGACAGCCTCTGGAAGTTGTCTCTATTGAAGCTCCATCGTTCGACGAGCCACCCATCTGATCATGTACTCCAGCTCAAACGCCTTCCTCGGCGGCAATAGCCAACGGCCTGGCGGCCAGCAATATGGCGCGGGTTCCTTCAACACCGCCATGGGACCTGGTGGCCCGCAACAGCAACAGCCTAGCCCCTTTGCGCCGCAACCCACGGGATTCGCGCAGCAGCCGTTGCAGCAGCAATATACTGGCTTCCCAATGCAGGCCCAGCCGACAGGGATGCCACAATCATCGCAACAGCCGCTTCAGCAGCAGTATACGGGATTCCCTGGCCAGACACAGCCTCAACAGAGCTACCAGACCGGGGCTGTTCCTCCGATGCCGTCGATTCCCTCGCAATATCAACAGCAGTTTCAGCAACAGCAACAGCAACAGCACCTGCAGCAGCCGCAGCCGCAGCCGCAGCCGCAGCCGCAGTCTACACTTCCAGCTCCCCAGCCCACTGGGTTTGCTTCGTCCTCTCCAGTCCAGTCTTCTACTCCTGCGCCGCCTCCGGTGAAGCCTCAGCCAACCGGTTTCACCGAAATGGCTGCTTCATTTCATACTGGAGGAACCGCGAAGCCTCAGGGCCGACGGGCGGAGAAAACGAACAAGATTCCTAATATTAGACTTTCGTTTATCACGGCCCAGGACCAGTCCAAGTTTGAGACTTTGTTCAAGTCCGCTGTCGGCGACAGCTCGACTACCATGTCCGGCGACAAGGCCAGAGATCTCTTGCTGAGATCTAGGTTGGATGGAGATACCCTTTCTCATATCTGGTAGGCACCTTCATGGGACTGCAGAACGCCAGGTCTATGTTTTGTTTGCACGCTGCTAACGGATACATTGCGTAGGACTCTGGCGGACACCACTCGTGCTGGTCAGCTGTACTTCCCAGAGTTTGCTCTTGCTATGTACTTGTGCAATCTGAAGCTGACAGGCAAGTCTTTACCGGCATCGCTCCCGGATAACATCAAGAACGAGGTTTCTAGCATGGTTGATATTATCGGCTTTAGCGTAGTGGATGATGCTCCAGCATCTTCATCGGCTACCAACGCTCCCAGTTTCCAAACCGACGCTACGACACACCCAGCCATTCAACAGCCGCAACCGCAGCCGTCCAATTCTCAGCTCCTTCAGTCTCAGATGACCGGTTTTCCTGGCCAGCAAACTGGTTTTGGCAGCCAACCTCAGGGTCTTCAGACTCAACAGACTGGATTTCCCGGCATGCAAAACCCTCAGCCGACGGGATACCAAGGACCACGACCTCCCATGCCTCCAATGCCTACTGGTTTTGGTCAAGGTCCCAACGACGGTAACATGGCAGTGCCTCTGAATGCCCAACCAACTGGCCGACCCGGACAATGGGGCTTGGTGAATGCGCCCGCGTCGGGGCTGCCAAATATTGACGCCCTGCAGGCCCGAATGATGCCGCAACAAGGTCGTGAAGCAGGTAGCTACACTACTCAAGGACTTCAAGGTAATGCCGTCATCCCGTGGGCAATCACCAAGGAGGAGAAGACACGGTATGATGCCCTATTTAGGGCCTGGGATGGTTTGGGCAAGGGATACATTGGCGGTGCTCAAGCCATTGAAATCTTTGGTCAAAGTGGTCTTGAGAAGTCTGATTTGGAGAGGATCTGGACCCTGTCCGACAATGGGAATAAGGGCCGTCTGGACCTCGATGAGTTCGCTGTTGCCATGCATTTGATCTACAGAAAGCTCAATGGTTACCCATTGCCCAATAACCTTCCCCCAGAGCTTGTCCCACCGTCAACACGTAATTTCAGCCAGTCAATCGGTACTCTCAAGTCCATGTTAAACCAAGAATCAGACTTTCGAAAGAACTCTGGTGCAGCTCTTCTACCCCAAAAAACGGGTGTGAGTTATATGAAGAACCGTTCTTTCAGGGGCGCTAGTGTTGGGGTTCAGGGAGGTCGTAAAGATGCTACAGTCTTTCGAAACGATGACGAAGATTTTGGTTATCGGTCTAGTGCTCGGAGAAGACTTGGAAATTCGTCTCCTCGTTCTGAGTCACCCGCATCTGTCGCATCAAGCGACGATCTTTCACTCGATCAATTAAGGAAGAAGATCAAGGAGAAGCAGGTTCTCCTGGATGCTATGGACTTTGCCGATGAGAGGAACAACGAAGAGGACGACATCCTGGATCGACGGGAACGAAGGGAGTCTGAAGAACTCTATAGACGTATCAGACGTATTCAGGGTGACATTGATGCTCATCCTGATGCAGCCCTGGCTACTGGGGATTCAGATGCAGAGAGACGCGCCCTGAAACGCCAGCTCCAGAATCTCACTGACAAGGTTCCTGAACTTGCATCTCAGGTACGAAGGACTGAGAAAGCTATCATGGAAGCTCGGCTTGAACTCTTCCGGTTGAAGGACGCCAAGGCGCACCCCAACAGCGGTCCACAAATTGTCGGAACGGGTCCAGGAGGAACTGTGACTGAAAGCGATCGCCTGAAGGCTAGGGCAAAGGCTATGATGCAACAAAGAACAGCTGCTTTGACGGGCAAGAAAATTGACATTGGCACCGAGGACACTGACGCCCCGAAGCGACTTGAGGAGGAGACCATTAAAGTCAAGACGGAGAAGGAGAGCAACGAGAGTATGGTCCGCGATGTTGAAGAGAGCGTTCGCGATTTTGCACGCGGTATTGAGGACAGCCTTAAGGAAGGCGGCAAGGATAACTCTAGCGAACATGAGAAGCGACGATGGGAAGATGCTCTTGGAGTTGAAGACGAGGTCCGCGACTTTATCTTTGACTTGCAGCGTGAAAGTCGGGCTGCTCGTTTGCGTAGTCAAGACAAAGGCCCTGCTCGAGCGCCGCCAGCTGTCGAGCAATCTCGGCCAGAGAGAGTTGCCAGTCCGCGCGTGGAGAGTCCTGTTTCCACTTCTCGCACTGCCACTCCTCCTGCCGCTGGCGGCTCATACTCTTCCTACAAGACTCCTGAGGAGCGCGCAGCGTACATTAAACAGCAGGCGGAGCAGCGAATGGCTGAACGTTTAGCTGCACTGGGGATCAAGGCTCCAGTGAAATCAGGCGAGACTGCGGCTCAGCGGGCCGAGCGCGAACGGGCCGAACGAGCTGCCAAACTGAAGCAAGCAGAAGAGGAGGATGCCCGCAGAGAGGCTGAGCGGCAAGCCCGTCTTGCTGATGAACAAGGTGTGCCTCCCCCTGTTCCAGCCTCAGAGACACCTAAGGCGACGGCTAGAGCTCCTCCTCCCCCCCCGACAAGAAAAGCCGCTAGAATGGATACTTCCGAAGAGGACGCAGCAGGATTGGCAGAAGAGGAGCGGGCTGCCAAAGCTGCTGAAGGAGCAAGAATCAATAAGGAACGTGAGGAGCAACAGAGAGAGACCAGAGAGATGGAGTACGTTCAAATCACTGATTCTACGTCACAAAGTATAGCACTAACGGCTGATTAGGGAAAGTGTTAAAGAAGAAGAAGATGAGTTCGCTAAGGAACAGGAGGAAGCCGCGGCTCGTTTGAAGGCCCTTGAGGAGCAAGTGAGGCAGGGCAAGTTGCGAAAGGAGGAAGAGAAGAAACGCAAGAAGGCCGCTCTGGCGGAAGCCAAGGAAAAGGAGGCCAAAATGGCTGCGAGACGCGCAGAGATCGAAGCAGCTAAGCAGCGTGAGCTCGAGCTTCAACGACAACTTGAGGCTCTAGACGATGACGACAGCTCCTCGGACGACGACGAAGGCCCTCAACAAATTACACCCCAGGAGTCTACTCCAAGTGGCAGTCAGATTGTTCATCAGGAGACGGAGAAGTGGCACAGCCCTCCTCAAGCTGTCCTGCCCACAGCTCCTCCTGTGCCAACGGTTGTTACATCCCCTCCAGCTGATATCGAGAGCAAGAATCCCTACGACAGCGTAATTTCACAGCCAGCAGTGTCATCGTCCATTAGTCAAGCGCACGATTATACGCCTGCTCCTCCATTACCTCGTCCAGGGGCATCTACTAACCCTTTCAATCGTATGGGCCAGCCTCCTGCTGCTGCCCCCGGGCCAGTATCCCGGAAGCGGGCCGACTCGGACGATTGGGGATCTGATCAAGAGGCGGATGAAGACTCGGATGACGACCGGCCAGGAGGTGGTAATGCCGCCCAGCTGGCATCCATCCTCTTCGGCACCATGGACCCTCCACGACCACTGTCTGCTGCTGGACGAGATTCTACGCCAGCCAGTCCGGCGCCTGTAAATGACACTCCTGTTGCGTCGCCGCCGCCTCCTCCACCAGCTCCTCCAATGCCGGAGAACAGTGGCCCTGCAAGTCCTCCTCCGCCACCACCTATGCCCAGTTCCGACGCTCCCTCGGCGCCGCCGCCGCCGCCGCCAATGCCACCAACAGGAACGGCGCCTCCACCTCCCCCGATGCCCGGTGCGGGAGCTCCTCCGCCGCCTGGTGATGCTCCGGCTGCCCCTCCTTCAGGTGGCCGTCCAGCCGGTTTCCTGAGCGAAATCCAAATGGGCAAATCCCTCAAGAAGACCCAAACTAATGATAAGAGTGCGTCGGCGGTAGCAGGTCGTGTTCTGGATTGAATTGAAATGCGACGCAACAGAGGGCGGTCGACTGAAGTGTCGTCTACAGTGCGGAGCCGCTGTGGACAGCCAGCTCATTGTAACTCGTGTGAGAGAGCCGCTGAAGAAGTAACTGGCCGTTGTACTCTCAGAAGGATTCCCACCAACGCTTGTTAATATATTTCTCCTAGGAAACTGCTCTTTCTCTCTTACAGTCTCTACTCTACGTGCCCGTGTGACATGCTGATTTGACCATGACAAGCATGATACGTACTACATCAACTCGGCTCTTTGCCCTGTGGCAAAACCCGAATGCGCCCCTCTGTCTCTCTGATATGAGATCAACTGATCCGATCAAATCTGGGGGCAGATGGTCTTATCAATGATCACAAATCAGTAAGTGTGGCACGCAAATTTAAGAGGCATGTTTGTTGCCTGCTGGGCCCTCTGATTTTACTGTTGTGGAAAAAAGGTGAGACGAGCTGTACGGATTACATGCCGACTGAAAAACGTTTTGAGTAAAGCGAGATGGAACAAGGGTGGGCACTATTGAGCGCCTCTCGCTTAAGTGAGCACAGTACGACGTCGTGTGAGACAGCATGGTTCACGTTGGCTTGAAGCAATTACCAACGGGTGCGTAGAACACTATCCACTAATATACTCTTGCCTCCCCATGAGTATGCCGGATCCGGTAAACAGTCGTGTCTGGCTGGGCAATGATGTAAAGTGAGGGGAGGGGGAAGGATCTTGGAGCGATCCGAGGACATGCAGGTACAGATGAGCGGTGGAGTTTGTCGTGGGGAACTAGAAGAAAAAGAAGACGTCTGAAATTTTGTTTTTTTTTAAAAAAAAATAGCGCGCTCTCAACAAGAAAAACGCGGGAAAATAAAAAAATTTCAAATAAACATGAAGTGAAGACAAAGGACCGCGGAAATTGTTCTTGGTCTGTGTTCGCTGTGCTGGAGGGGATTAATTTCATGCATCAATGGACCGGCGGTGCTTTAGTTCATATGCTGATGAATCGCGAAAGAAGGCTAGCTATATTGTTATGCAGATTGGATGAACGGGCTTTTCATGCACAACTGCACAAACCCGGCAGGTTGGGGCTTGTCATGGGCATTTTTGGAAACGCTTCTCCTTGTCTGCATGGCTGTGGAAACATGCTCCCTGGGCCATATGGGGTGCATGGCCCATCTCTGCCAGCCCTAAAAAGACCAGGGCAGGAAAAGGAAGGGAATTATGTTGGATTTTGCATGGCGCACGAGATGGCCTTTGAGGTTGTTCTGCTATTATTGGGCGGGGCGGCAGGGATCTGGGGTTTTCAGGTTGGCTGTAGTGGGCTCGTTTCGACGGGCTGCTTCGGGGGCTTGAAGGGCTGAAAAACGAGGATTTTCTAAAGGATCGAGATTTCTCTTCCAGATTGTGGTGGAGGACGAATGATGTCACATGATGGAGGCGCAGGCCGTTTTGGAATGGGGACCTAGCGGTCGATTGAGGGCGATCGGCGGGCCAGGAGAAAAGTTGGCCGTGTTTGATGGACTCACTGGGATGAGGGATTGAAGCCGTCGAAGGTTGTGTCCTCGTCTGGCAGGAGCATCATGCCGCTTGTTTCATTCCTCGACTCTTCTTCTTGAATCATCTCGGCATTCGGGAATAACTATCGCCTTTGCAAACGTACATGCATGAAGGCATTTTTGGTCGTGATTTGGTCCCCTGTCAACCTGCTAGGCCAGCCGCTTGGGCCGGATCTCTGGAATGAGTGGCCTGCTGGGTCAAAGCCGCATCACGAGACGGCCAAACTTGGGCCTTGGGCGCTCCTTGTCTCCTCGTTGCGAGGGTCAAGATTGCTTGCTGCCTTCCGGGAGAGTGGAAATACGAGGCGGGAAGTAAATCGATCGTGTCGTGTTCCTTCCCGGGCCGCCTGGAACGTAGTTTTTCTTTGGCCCGGGTGCAGGCCAGAAGACCTGTCATAAAAGTGTAATTGGGATGCCGACTCTTCGGCAGAGGGAGGTGCAGCCTGCAACAGATGCGGACAAGACGAATGCTTCGTTGTCATCATCATCATCATCATCGTCGTCATCGTCGCCGTCGTTCGACTTGCAATGTTGGGGATGGAGGGCTGGCGATGTGGTCGGAGGAAGGACGTGATTGGCTGGCTACGCGCGTACATGTAAACAAAGGACGCGTCTGGGGAGACGCGTCCGTTTTTTCGAGCCAGCTTCCCCTCCTTTTTGGCGGCCGACTTCAGGCGAGCGGCCGCCACAACGCCTGGTTTGAACATCACGACCAGCCTGCGACCTGAATGCTGGTGAACGGCGCCGTCCCCTCCCTTCCGCGAATATCCGGACGACTGCCAGCCAGTAAGTCATCGGCGACCCCTCCCATCCCTAACATTACGGAGGCTCGGAACATAATACATGGTCTCTTTTCAATTACCTTCAGGCCCGTCATGTGCCAAGCTGAGCTGGGTCTCCTTCTCCCTTGGGACGATTGTTACAACTGCCAAGCTCACAAATGATGATGGAAAATTACTGAGAATTACTCAACTCTTTCTCCACTTGGATATGAAATTTGTAATGTGATGAATGGGATGTCAGACAAGTGTCTTGAATGTACGGAGTACTACTCCGTACTCGATAGAAAGATGAAAATAATCGAAAGGGAAACGGGCGGGGACCTGGCCAAGAACATTGTGGGCAATGGTTTCCTCTCTCAAGCCACCCATCGTCATATACTCTTGTAATGAGAGTGCGGACACGCCTATCTACGTTTCAATAAGACCTTGGCTGGCCGTGGCAGATGTGTGATAACGCCGTCCTGTTGTAGGTACAGTCGATATCCGCCTCTATGCAGCGAACTGCTGGTGATGTGAGGACTGTGCCTCTCGTATTACCCTTTGTTGGCCCTTGGTTGTCTATAGTAATTAATTATATTGGGTGGGAAGTTCATTGTCTTCGGTCCTGAATGTCAATCCTTCATCAACGCCATGTTATCTTCAGGATGGTGAGTTGGACGTCCATCGGTAAAGTAGCATCGCATCGAGCATCTAGCGGCCAGCATCCAGCGTCCAGCATCCACTCGATGAGGCGTCGCGCCATCATGCTCACACTCCATGCGCGTCGTCCGTACCGAAGGACGTCGTCGTGCTTATGTCCTCTGGAGCAGCGGATGGATGCATGAACACAATAGTTGTGGTAACAAACTCGAGCTGCGCCATAGGCCCGTCATCGCCATCATCGGCCCATCTCGTTCATTCCGAAACCCCGCTCGAGGCCCCTCCTCCCCCCAAGCAAGCCACGATGATTGAGAGCCCGAGTGCGCGCGTCTGGAACGTGGAACCCGCCCAGCATGAACTTATATCCCGGCAAAGAGAGTGTGTGTCACGGATGGTCGACTAGAGACATTTGGGCACAACTTGGCCCTCGCAGCGCCAAACGTGTGTCTCTGGTTCGGCGCCTGGCGAAAGTGGTGAATCTTGTGAGCCTCAAGTCGACTCCATCCACCTCCATCGACGCTCGGCGAGACGCATACCCCTGATCTTCGTGTCAGCCCAAAGCGCATCTCAGCCAATGGCTCGCCCCCAGCGCTCCACCATTGACCCCACCCGGGTCGAACCTGGCCAAACTCGGCCTGCTCCAAGGTCGATGTCAAGCACCAAGGTCTAACTAACGTAGTCAGGACCGCTGACTTGGCTGCCCTTGGATGGATCAGATCATGGGCCAAGGCAAATCATCAATCTTGAGCCTCCCGCACTGCCATGCACTTCAATCTTGAGCATCCATGGCGCATCCATGAGCACTTGAGGCATCCATACTTGCAGGCTAGTACCAGGTGCTCCGCCCTAGTGCACAAGTACCGTGGCTCGTCTTGCTCTATGCCAGGTACTTGGTACTTTACATATGTACTCCTACCGCCCAGACTCCTACCACTCTTATCACCCGCTCACTCTAGCTGTCTTGTAACCCATTGCCTTGTGCCTTTTTTTACCTTTTACGGCCTCCCCATCCCTTCCCTTCCTTCCGTCTAATCCTTTCGTTTCTTCCTTCCCTCTCTTGCTGCCCATTTTTTCCAGCTTCACCCTTGACCACCCTCGACGCAAAAAGTCACGGGTTTCTACCTTTTTTTTTTGCTGCTTTTTCTCCCTTTTTGCTTGCCTTAGCCGGAGAAGAAGACAGGTTCGGTCTCCAGTCCTGGGCGCTTCTACTATATCAAATTACGACGCGTCAAAATCCACCGCCATTTCGCCTCACCCGCCATACATCACTCGGCAGTCATACCCAAAGACCATCGTTCAAGACCAGCGTCCGCGCCCTGCATTCACGACCCACAGTCAATTTAAGAGTACAGCTTCATTCGGGTACGTGGCATCTGTTTTCATCTGCGCCTCTGTTACTATGTTACTTTTTGACTCGCCGTCTGTTTTATCAAGCGTCTGGCCGCTGGGTACCAAACGCAATAAGTCGCCCCCTCGGCGTCAGCTGTGAACGCGCACCCAGGAACATTTTGCCTCCTGGATTTGGCTTCACTAACGACCTGGACACAGACCTGTATCCCTCACTCGCGCATTTTGCTCCTAAACACGCGTTCAAAGCTCTTTGCAGCTCCGTTCGGCCACAATGGCCAGAGCTACGCCATTCTCCGGCCCCAATGAGCCGCTACACATATTTCAAGACGATGTATTCGATCGAAGCGCTCCCATGACGAGCCATGCACCCATGCCTTCAGTCACGAAGCCTGCTCGCCGCCCCTTGAGCGGTTCGAATTCCAACGTTATTCTCAACCCTCCAACAACCAACGGAATGAGCCTGTCACCGCACAAGATGAGATCGTCGTCACCCCGATCGCCATTGAAAGCTTCGTCACAAGGCAACAAGCTGCACATGGTGTCAATGGCACCTCCCGTGGGCAGAGCGCCTACGACAGATTCACTGCAGAAGAGGCCTCACTTGTCCAAATTCAAGACAGGCCCCCAGCGACCACACATCGACATGCTTAGCTTCGGAAAGGAGAACATCCACCCGCAGATTTTCCCTGCTCCGCCAACAATCAACTTGTCCGTCGAAAACTATTTCCAGAAGCCCCATGGCAAGCGAGGATTAATGGATGCTCCTCAAATCAAGGATTCGAGACCGGCCAAGAAGACCAAGACGGAGGAACCTCTTCCTGCCCACGATTCATTTCCTCCCATCACCGACGACGGAACAAAACCACAGCACAGTTATGCTCAGCTCATCGGCATGGCTATTCTCCGATCTCCCATGCGCCGCCTGACTTTGGCACAGATCTACAAGTGGATCAGCGATAACTATTCCTTCTACAACCCCAACGATGCTGGATGGCAGAACAGTATCCGACACAACCTGAGTCTGCACAAAAACTTCATCAAGATAGAGCGACCAAAGGACGATCCTGGTAAGGGCAACTACTGGGGCATTGAGCCTGGCACTGAATTTCAGTTCCTCAAAGAGAAACCCACCCGGAAGTCGGCACCTACAGCAGAAAATCTCCCAGTCATGTCCACACGTCTCGAACCATCAGGGCCAGCCACAGCTTCCTTCCAAGAACCGACGCTTCCTCCGCCAGTTCCCGTGAAACACTCGACACTCCCGCCCCTACCAACCTCGCAGGCTACGCAGTCCATGCAACCGGAGCTTTCGTCCGATGCCACGATCCCAATCTCAGACAACATGTGCCCAGAAGATGCTGGAGACAAGACGGCTGACAATGATCTGCCTCTTGAGTCGTCCCTCTATTCCCCGTTACCTGCCAACATGCACTCTTCTCCTCCGGTGTCAAGGCACGCCGAGACACGAAGTGGCACTCCACCTCCCATGTCTCGAAACCCAGCGTCCTCGATATCTCGATCTCATAAACGGAAGTTTGCATCAATGGACGACAGTGGTTACATCTCGTCGTTGGAATCTTCCGTAATGCGGCCAAATCAAAAGGCCCTGCTCCTTACTTCTGAGGCTGATCGACCTCGCCTTACGCGTGGTCGTGCTGAGGAGGAAATTGCTCGTATTCGAAACTCATCTCCCTTGAGCCCAACCAAGTCTCGCTCCCTGTCTCTCTATGGTCCCGTTTCGTCCTCACCTTTGCGGCAGTCAAACGAACACCATCAGACGCTGCCGCCATTGACACCAGTCGTGACAATGAAACCTCCTGTCCGACCACCCCCATCAGTCTCACCAAACACAAACTTGCGCATTCACCGTGATAAGGTCCGGCATATGTTGCAATCACCACTGCGACGTGTGACTGGTATTGGAGAGGAAAGCATTCCATGGAGTCCCGCGTTCAACCTTGATGACTCTGTGTATGCCTTTGATGACATGGGGTTGCCTTCAACTGAATTCGACATTTTCCAAGACTTTGCATCCATGGATGACCATCTCTTCCCCGGGATCGGCTCAGTAGATGCTGGTTCGCCCGTCAAGCGTTCAGCCAAGCGAGCTCGATTAGACAGATCTGTCTCCACGTCGGCACTAGGTGAAATATCAAACTCGGCTGCGAGGAAACCGGTCACCTCTGCCCCGTTGCTCAAGGTCTCTGAGCATTCTCCATCGCGTTTCCTGGAGACACCCAGCAAAGCATTTGAGGGCATGGGCTCCCCGTCCAAACTTTTCCAGCAATCGCCGTCACGGCTGGCTTCTCCAAGCAAGTTCTCTGCAATGTTAGAGCTTTCAGTCGACAATGATTGGCCGACGCTGGGCATTGATCCGAGTGATTTCGGCTCTCACAGCAACAACGGAAACACAGACTTTACTGGCCTAGATATCTTGCAAGGATTCGAGAAGATTGGGTCTGGATCACAGTCTTCAAGACCACAGCAACAACAAAAGGGTAGTAAGCCATCGCTTAGTCGGAGCTATTCTACCGCCTTCTAAGTTGATATTGAAGAGCAAAATACTACATACGTCCGAAGATCATTTTTATGACATTAATGAACTGATGAAAGGAAAGAGGTTGTACTCTGATTTGCCACGGTCTGTTCTGATGCCATGAGCGAACCTAAAAGGCAAGAAGTCTCAGACAACAATGAATATTAGATTAGTGGATGTTGGTCGGGAACCTATTCTCGAGAGGAGCTTCGCAGCTAAATTGTCACGGTAATGATGCACATAAGGTATGCCCATGCTAGGACCGGATTGGGAGTTTCTCTTTATTATTTTTTCCCTTTCCCCTTTTTTTCTTTTTTTTTTTTTTTGGTACTGGATTAGCCACAAATACCATCAGGTGTTTTTGCCTTTTTTCTTCAACATTGTCTTATCGGCGGTTTGGTCGTTTGGTAGCTGGCGATTGTCACCTTATGGCGCGGCTTTCTTGCTTTTACATGTATTTGGATGATGGGAGTCAGGAATAGCAAACTAGAAAGGGTACGGCTTGGACGAAATGTTGTATGCTTGGATCGGTATTAATGTGTTGTCGTCGCAAAACATTTCGGAACTGTTAGGAAAAGATATGATATATTTACGTTACCAAACCCAACCAGCGTTGCCACTGAGTGACAAGCAATGTAGAGAGAGACTGCACCAACAGAAGAAGTGCAACGGCGAAGGAGCGACATGCGCAGGAGTGACAGAGCGGCAGGATTGTTATTGGTTTCGTGTGAACTATGGGGGTATCTATTTCAAGCAACATGCGCCATTCCATCCAGCAACGCCAAATTTGGATCCAAAAGCATGGCATAATATGTACAGACGGCCCTGGCAGGTCAGGTAATCAGGAAGCAGATAATCGTTTGCTCAGCAAGATGGTGTATGTTGGATTGTTTCTCCGTGCTCATTTGCGGTCCTTGGGAAGAGAGGCTAGTAGATCCTCATGCGGAAGGCCCAACCGGTTTCCTTTTGATCAATGTTAATCTTGAACGGGAACGGATTGCCACCCTGAGTGGTGATGGGGGGAATATGGTCTTTATGGGCGTTGGCAAAGGTGACGATTTTCATGACGGTAGTGAGAAGGGTTTGTTCCATGGCACGCCGGACTTTGGCTCGCTCTACGGAGGCGCACATTAGCAAAACCGAACATTGCAGGCCCCGGTCTGACGCAAAGGCATACCGCTTTCAGTTCTGGGCTCGGCAACGGTCACTTTGAGCGTCCAACTCTCCCAGCAGACCTCCTCGTCGCCGCGGGACAGCCAGGCCTTGCGGCGCCGCTTCTCGAAGAACTGGATGGCGACTTGGCCGCGCCCGCCACCGGCGTGGTTGGCGACGCCGGAGGAGCGTTCAGCGTCGAGTTGGCGCTCGAGAGCCGAGGCGCGCTGGTCAATCATGGTTTCGAGCTCGTCGTCGTCGACGTACGGGAGCGTGAGGTCTAGGACGTCGCGGGTGCGGGGCGTGAGGGAGGGGAAGAAGCGTGTGAAGAAGATGGTGTGGAGGATGCCTTTGTAAATATGTTAGTTTTTATATTTTTTTTCTCTTCCCCCCGAGGATCGGATGTTTGAGGAGGATCATGGTGAAGGGGGGAACGGATTATATTGCGTCGTCGCGCGAATTGAAGCGTCGTCGGCAATGTGTGTGCAGTCTGACCTTTGACGACGTCCCGGACGGAGCGGGGATCGGTAAAGACGTCGAGGATGAACTCTGGCGGATCCTTCTGGCGGTCCATTGTAAAAGGACGATGGCGGGTGGCTAGATATCTAGGATCAAGACTGCCCGGGTTCAGGCTGATTCTCAAGAGAGGCGCGAGCTTGCGTCCTGCACAGAGCTCGTCGAGGTGAGGAGGGGAGTAGACGGAGGGAAGATGACGGCCAAGGCGGAGTGGTTTGAGCGATTCTTGATCAGCCGCGACGTCAGAGCTTAGTTTGGCGGGGCGAAGCGGGGCGGGTCGGTTTATCGAGCATGGAGCCATCGAGCAGGAGCAGCGAGGGGCAGTTGACGTTTGGATGCGTGTGTCTGGCGCTGCTGGGCCACGGCCACGGCACCTGGGACGTCCAATTTAGACACGGAATCTGGCATCTGCACATTTGACGGAGCCCTGCACTCCGTACGCAGGTGCTGGGGGCCTGTCTACTGGCTGCTGGCTGCTTTGGGGCTTTGGTGCATCAAGAGCCGTCAACTGGCGGCGGCTGACCGCGCTGCAGGCCAGAGGCGGCGTCTGGACCAGATGTCTAAATGTCCATCCAGATGTCATCGACTTGTGTGGCCTGGAGTTCAATGCTGTCTGGTTGGCACATGACGGGAGCCCAACAGACAGTCAACGAGGACAGGGTCACAAGACTGCCCTTGCACCAGCCACACGCTCGCACTCTCGCCACAGGCCCACAGCCCAGCTCTCTGTATTACATTACTCCGTACTTCGTACGTACAGAGCAACAGAAACAGGTGCCAAGTACCTGGGCACTGACCTAGGCAGACAGGTACCCTTTGGCCCGAGCCTCCGTTCCAATAAACCAGTGCTGTGGCGCCTGGGAACCGAGGCCTCGGCTCCCCACTCCCCAGTCTCAACGGCCACCACTCCAATATGGAAAGTTGAATCCAGAGCTGTTGCTGCATCTTGACCATCGATAATCATCGACGGAACCCACGTCTGCTACCAGACGCCTTCCCGTGCAATACAACTCTCCCAACACTGTATCATTTGCTTGTTCATTTTTCTCCTCTTTTTTCTTAACCCCGTCTCTTGCTCGCATTTTTGTTTGCCTGAGCTCAGTATTTCGAAACTGGTATCACGAGGAAAGCTACTCGCGCCTGATTATACACCACGTGTTTCATGGGCACAGCTTGCCCGCCTATTCCATGATCCCAGTCAGCACTTTTCCCTGATCTCCCCTTCCTCGTCAGCCATGTTCTCGTCCGCACGACGCTGGCTGCGCAACAATAGGACGCCTATTGCCATCGGAGTCGGCATCGTTGGCGCCGGATACGTTGCCACCCAATATGTCTTAAACAAGATCAATGATGCGCGTGAGCGCATGAGCAGCGACCGCATCGCCAAGGAAAAGTGAGTGCTTTCATTTTTTTGATGCCCCTTGTCTTCAATGCCAGAAACCCAGGTTGGGAAAGCTTCTCATGTATGCTGACGCTAGTGACATCACAGCCTACGACGGCGGTTCGAGCAGAATCAGGAAGACTGCACGTTCACCGTCCTCGCCCTTCTTCCCACGGCTACTAGCAATGTCATGGCTGCTATGAACACGGAACAAATTACATACGAGATACAGCAAATTAAAGGCTCGACAAAGGGCCTGAAGAGCGGCACCTCCGAATCAACGAGTCCTCCCAGCATTGCCGATACGACCATGACTGAAGAAGATGGCAAGAGCATGGCTACCTCGGCCAGTATACAGAGCGAAAGCGGGATTCATGCAAGCCAGATTGCTTCCTCTACGCCGTTCTCTGCTGTCGTTGGTCAAGACGGCCAGCAGGACGGGGCGTCTGCGCCAAGGGTGTCTCGCAAAACGAAGCGACAGCTCTGGGACGACCTGACCATCAGCGGTAAGTTGCTATCGTGCCTTGCCTAGAACTAATGTTATTGATTACTAACTGGTATTTGTTTCTTGCGGTCCGTGTATAGCGGTTACCAGAGCTTTCACTCTCGTGTACACACTTGCCCTTCTCACCATGTTGACCCGTGTCCAGTTAAATCTCCTTGGTCGCCGAAGTTATCTGTCCAGCGTTGTAGCTCTTGCCACTGGTTCCCAGCAGGCTACCATCAGCCTCGAAGACAACGACGATAATCCAGAGCAGGCCTACGGCAGTGACTTTGATACCAACCGCAAGTACCTCACATTCAGTTGGTGGCTCCTGAACAAGGGTTGGATCCAGGTCATGAACCGTGTTGAAAGTGCAGTACGAACTGTCTTGTGGGAGCCTCAGTCCCCGCGACCTGGTCAGCTTTGATCGATTTAGTGATCTCACCATGGAAGTCCGAAAGTTGGTCGAAGGTTCCACCGCAGATGAGCGAAGACAAACAGATTGGCTAGCCTTCTTGCTCCCTCCCCGTAATCAGGAGGAAGAAGTCATCCGCCAATCCGGCATCCTGGAAGACAACTCCATGCAAGGCGGCGCTGCCGCCGAGCAATCACCCGCGGCCCTTCGAAGACTGCTAGATGAGACTGCCGACTTGATCGAGTCACCTTCTTTCTCACACGTCCTCACTCTAATCTTGGACGCTGCCTTCGAGGCGCTGGTTGACAAGAAGCTGGCCACCGAAGCTTTCGAACTTCCTCCCCAGTCACCATTTCCGCCTCCCGAATCAATGGAGCTCCGTCACTCCAAACTCATCCTCCTCCCCAAGATCTTATCCGTCTTGACCCGCCAAGCCCACGTCATTGGCAACGGTGTACCCAATGAATATCTCCAAGAAATGGAGGCGGTACGCGCATTAGAGGCTTTCGCCGCCGTGGTCTACTCGAGTAATTGGGAAAACGAGATCCGTGATGAAAGCATCATGGACAGCGCGGTGAACATTAGCAAGAGTGAGGTGGAATCACAACTGCTCCAACCCCTAGAGAGGAGTCGGCAGACTGGCGTGGGAGAGAGCATCGTCATGGTTGATTCACCAGGCGGACTCGAAGATGCATGGGAGAAGGCGGTGCAGCAGAAATCATGACGATGAGGTCGCGGTATATCTTGTCTTTGTCCATACATTTGAACGAAATATTGAACGAAATAAATTACACCCCTTCGGTTGGGTTTGCGGTTTAGGTATGAAGGCGTCATGTACACTGGTTTTGGAGTAGGTTTATTAGTTTATGTGGCATGAGTTGTGGCTACCTGTAGAAAATACAGCATGGTTGGACTTCCATTCATGGCTCCGGCATGGAACATGTCGTTTTGTAGATGAGAAAAACATGACATGAAGTCGTGGCATCTATCATCCCTGACGCAGGTACATCGTCCTTGGAGTTGAACATGGTCGTTCAAGCTCTGGGTCTCCTTTTTCTCTCTGGGCCGACGTCCAGCACAACATGTAGCGTGCCTGCCATTAGCGGCACCTGCCCTCAATTGGGACCGCCAGCCGAGATGCCTTTCTCTAACGCAAGATACGGCCGGTCCATTCGTCCGTGGCTGACATGGGCAAAGAGAAGGTCGTCAAAACTGTGACAATCCTGACTGGTGCCGGACTCAGTCGTCTTCATATGTTATTGAAACACACCCTGGCCACGTCCTCACATCAAACCACGAATAAACTGGTCCAAGCCCAGCTCAAACAGTTCATTCTTGACCCCCTCTCCGCCTTTGTGTTCAACAGGGGCAAGAGGATTCTTGACAACTATAGAGGCGCACTCTGTAAGAAAAAGAAAATAAAGAAGGGGGGGGGGGCCATGAAAGATGTAAAGCATGCCGCAGAATACGCACCATATTCAACCCAGAGATTGATATATATCTGATGCAACACGTTCCGCATACTCGGCGACCCCGTATCCGTCAACATGACGAACCGCAAATTCGCAGGTGTCTCGTAGTAGTGCAGCTTATACTGGCCGGTGCGATAGCTGATAAAGGCGTCGTCGTCACCGCCCAGCTTGCGGACCATGTTGCGCAGGGAGAAGACGGTTCCAAAGATGAGCTTAGCGTCGTCGGAAGCACTGGTGGCGATGCGCGAGGAGGGTCGTTGGGCAGGGAGCCATGACTTGCTGTAGATGCACTCGGCTGATGGATCTAGTTAGCTACGCTCGGACTTGCTTTCGTTACCCGGGGGAGGGGAAGGGGTTGGAGGGCGTACTGTGCCGGTCGAATATGTAGAAAGAGAAGACGGGCATGGTCGTGATGGTTGGCGAGAGGGGGAAGGTGTACGGGAAACAGAAGGGAGGGCCGCCGTGAGATGAGCGTTTCTGCCGACGCTGGTTGCAATGGACTGAAGGGGACTATGGGAGAGTCGATTAATGGCCTCGTGGGCGATTTCTCGGTGCGGTGAATGGTTGAATTGGCGGACGAGGGTGTTGCCGTTGTGCAAACATTTGAAGACCCCCTACTCCGAACACGGCGAGCAATGGATGCGTCGTCGGCGCGCCTAACGGCAAGAGCTACAGCAGAGCACCTGCAAAGGGGGGAGCACCCCGAATACCCCGCCCCACGGGTCGCAACTGAACCTGGGCCAGGACAGAGGCGTCTGTTTGTTGCCGCTTACACTAGAGCAGCTTCTTTCGAATGCTGTTTATTTTCGAGTTTCTTTGTCTCCAGCCCAGTGCCGCTGACGCCAGATACGAGGCTGTAGTGCCGTTTATATTTGCCAATTTCCACCTGGGCCTTCGCTGCAACACACCACAAATCCAGTTCTGGTAATTGGGCGTGAATGAGTGGGCATCGACGCCCATTTCCTCGCGGCAGCCTCGCATAAACAGCTCCCAGGCTCGCGGCTCTGCAGCCTGCTGATGAGTTATTAACCTTTCGTGTGGCTCGATTCACTTGGACGCTTGGCCAACTCTCCACCAGGAAGCGGCCCTGCTTCCCGCAACGGTCTGAAAACACCAGGACAACGAAGCTTGCCACTTATCATGGCCACCAATGCTGCTCCCGTCTCTCAGGGGCAACAGGTTACCGGCCTGTGTTCGCCTCGGTTGACTGTTGATCGGGTTGATGACAACGAAGACAACATGAACAGATCACGCCCGGGTCTGCCAAGTAGCTTGTAAGTCACTGGACGACTGACCTCTACGGAGCCTTTCTCCATATTGATTCTATCTTTGCTGACGATTGGATCATCAGTTCTGAACCGCCTACTTTACGCGGCTATTCTAGTCCTATGAGACAGCATAAACGAACCCCTAGCGCGCATAGGGAGATAAAGGTCAGTTCTCTCAGGTCTAGCATGTTACCTCAGCAGTCTGCTCGTCTCGCTGGCCTGTGTGTCTGTGATGAAGCCACTGCCTAACCCGTGCCACTCAAATAGGAAACTCTGGATGCTCGTGTTGAGTTCACCAGTGATGAGGTTGACGGAAGGACATATCACCGCATCAACCAATATGTTATCGTGGAGGAAATTGGAAGGGGCTCGTACGGCGCTGTCCACCGTGCTACCGATCAGTTTGGCACCGAGTTTGTAAGTTTTTTTTTGGGCATCCTCCATCCATTTCCACCTTGCGGCACAATGATGCAACTCTAATCTATCCGCTCTCAAGGCTGTCAAGGAATTCTCGAAAAGTCGACTGAGGAAACGAGCACAGTCTCATATCCTTCGTCTTGGACCGCAGAGCTCGCCTGATCAAAGTCTTCCACGTCCTCGTAGAGCTTGTGGGCCATTATCACCACAACTGACGGGATTGCGGGCCGGCGAGGAGAATGATGCTTTGTTTCTGATTCGAGAGGAAATTGCCATCATGAAAAAGCTCAACCATCCGAACCTGGTTCAATTGATTGAGGTCTTGGACGATCCTGAAGAAGACTCCTTGTACATGGTAATGGAAATGTGCAAGAAGGGCGTCATTATGACAGTAGGCTTGGACGAGAACGCTGTCCCATACAACGATGAGTCTTGCCGCCACTGGTTCCGGGATCTGCTCTTGGGCATCGAATACTGTAAGTTTTCTTCCCTTTACTTCATGAATGTTGCTTTAATTACATTGTTCCACTACGTTGCATTCCAAACCTGAGGGGGCTAACATTGTTGGTTGGTAGTGCATGCTCAAGGGGTCGTTCATCGAGACATCAAGCCCGATAATTTGTTGCTCTCGGATGATGAAGTTCTAAAGATTGTGGATTTTGGTGTTTCGGAAATGTTTGACAAGCCCGAAAACATGAGAATATCCAAATCCGCAGGGTCACCCGCATTTATGCCACCAGAGCTATGTGGCAGACACCATGAAGTCTCTGGTAAAGCGGCTGATATTTGGTCTATGGGTGTTACTCTCTATTGCCTTAAATATGGCAGGATACCGTTCAACCGCCCAACAGTCCTAGAAATCTACGAGGCTATAAAGTCAGACGATCCCAGTATTCCTGATGGCGAGGATCCCGCATTTGTGGACCTGATGACGGTTATCCTGGAGAAGGACCCCGAAAAACGGATTACAATGTCCGAATTGAGAGTAAGAACTGGACGCGAAATATGACAGGTTCCGCGCTAACATGATTATCCTTCATAGGAGCACCCATGGGTGACAAAAGGAGGATGTGATCCTCTTCTGTCTGCCGAAGATAACTGCGAGCACATTATTGAGCCTCCCAATGAGCTTGAGTTGAACCGAGCCTTCACCAGGAAAATGAACCATCTTCTCTCCATGATGAAGGCAATCCACAAATTTAGGACTCTACTGGCGAGAATTCGGGCCAGGAACAACACTGGCCTGGCTGGCTCCTCCACGTTACTTCAGCGTGTTATGTCAGAAGACGAGTCATTCAATGCCGCCAATGAGAGAGCCAAAGCAGAAGAAATAGAGGCTCTTTTAGCCCATCGTCGGCACTTACTCAGCCAGCCGGATGAAGATGCAGATAAAGGTCACGCTCGAGAGATCGGCGACCAAGAGCCTCTCCTTCTTGGCATCGGCACTGGCGCACGAGATGCTTTCGCCTGGGACGAGGCTACTCCAGATGTAGTGGCCGACTCTCCGACCGCGGTTGATTTCGATATATACGACCGTGCCTACGAAGAGGCCATTAAACGGGGAATGGAGGCCAGGCCGTCCAAAAAACCTACCATGTACTTGACCAAGTTCGTCAAAGAAACGGACTACTTCAAAAGAATGGAAAACCTGGTAGAAGGCACTGTGCCATCACTGCCCAGTCCAAAGACAGAGTTAAAGCAAGCTACCCATATATTAAGGGATAACTTGCCTTCGGAGCCGAGGGCCAAATTGGCCGAAATTATCGACAAAGTTGCGTTGTCCATCCCTGAGACACATAAAGATATGAAGCAACCTGAGCTAGGGCTCCAAACGTAAAAGGGCATGGCCTAGTTCACTTGGGCTTGTATACTGCGTGTCGTCTTAGCAGTCTCGCCTGTTATTTTGCGACGTGCTCGGATATATTCCGAAAAAATCTGAGCAATGCCGGTCTCGGCACAAACGAACATGCATATGAGACAAGATCACAATTTCGATTTCCCCATTCGATTTCCCAAGAACCACAACGCCTGTCTTAGTCCTGAGGGTCTGGACCGGAGGTGCGACACTAGAACACCTTTCAAAGAAACAACCCGGAATCTCGGCAGCATTCTACCAAGACACTGCAGTGTTGCAATGTGCGATCGCGGCGAACAGTTTTGATAGGACATGGCGTCTCCCGATATTAGTAGATAACAAAGCGATGCTACTTGCCCAACAGAATTGTTCACCGCTTCGGGTAGCTGGATTGCAGAGCAGGCGGCACTAACGTCGCGGTAATGGCTAGCGAAATAAGCTCTTTCTGGATGTGTCGCCAAATAAAAGAATGCAGGCTTGGCGATATCGTAACACTGAGCAGTACATGGTCCTACGCAGAAGCGGGCATAATCTCACCAGTTTTTACTTCTCGTGACAATTGCCAAAGGGTGAATGTAGGTATCGCCAAAGCATCATCTCCCCAGTAAAAATAGAGCGCATCATTTTTCTGAAAATTCTCCTACGTTCCCCGCGATGCAAAAGCCACCTTGGCTCATGCTCATAACAGGTCGCGTTTGCTATCAGGATGTGGTTTATGCGTTTGTCACAGACCAAGGCAGCCGGAGTAGTCTAGTCTTTCACACCGAAAAACCTCGATACCCTGCAAAACTGACGGAGAAATTTGGACCATTGAGATGCGAGAAATATAGCACGAGGGTCCTAGGGTGCGCCATGTTATTTATGTCGGGTGTTGGAGATGGGACCGTGGCTGTGAGGCTCTTTCAAGAAACAGCCGCGTGAGGTTTTTTTTTTTTGTTTTCTTTGTTCCCCTTCATTGAAGGAAGGGACAAGAAGATAACAGGGCTTTTAGATAAGGTTAGTCAGAGAGCATAGAAATATCCAATAAGGTGGCAGAAGTTTGCATTCTCAGGTTTTTCCATTGAATTGGTGATGCTCAAGTGCGGCTCGAGATTGTCGTCTCTGGAAATTCTTGCAGTCCTTGCGTCACCGTGAATCCTAGATAGGAGTGCAGCAGTGCACGTACAGTATCTTGAGCGACGACAGACGCCGACAAGTGGAATCGGACCACAACCCCGGGTTATACGACGATAACGTGGTCTTTCCAATGGATCCCCCAGCAGGTACGGAGTACTTGAGTAGCTGGATGTAGGTGCCTCGGTGCGAGTTACCGTGGCTGACCAGCACTGCATCAATGGACTCTGTCTGGACGGATTACACGCCACGAAGGCCTTCTCTGTTTCAGTACATGATTGCGGCAAGTTCAACATGCTTCACATGTTATTTACTCGCCATGACTGGTTCAGATAGGATTCAAAATAGGGTTGGGTGCCGATGGCTTAACCGAATAGTTTATTCCGCTGTTGCTGGTTTTGGGCGCAAAATCCATGTATTGGCACAAAACCTGCCATTGACTAAAGGAAGTGATTTGCAATGCTGATTGAGTAGCAAGCAATTGCCAACGCATTTCCGGAGACCAAATACACCAATAAAATCAATCCAATTGACATGTCGTCCGGTTTCGCCCAGTCGCCATCACTAAGATGGTCTCTTGCAGCAAGCTGAAAACTGTGCCTGACATGTCGTCGGTATACATGTCATGTCGCACAGTAGCTTTAAAAAAGAAATTAGACCGTGACGCGCCGTTGGTGGTGAAGGAAAAGGAACAGGGCAGATACGGGGACGCCTTGCTGCAGTCGACCCATCAGGTCAGCTCGGTAGCATGTAAGGTGGTATGAAGTTCATGTCTCACCAGGGCCTCCGAGGGGACATGCATATGCGGCATGGGATGAAAAATGTGGCCGGAAACTTACCTGGGGGAGTGTCAGTTGACTGAGCGCGTTGGCCGCATAAATTCCTAGCAAGAACGAACAAAAGACTTTGAGCAATGACTCGGCCGAGGAGCTCTAGGACTATTAGCCCTGGGCCTACATGCGCATTCTCGCATCCCGCGCATGCGTATTCAGGCAGCATACAGAGTGTACTGCTGAGATATACTGGTATTCAGCGTATTGAATGGACGGCCCATGGTGATGGTGAGAAAGTTGCCCAGGTTTGTGAGCCGAGCAATCTGCCATGACTAGCGAGACGCACGTATCGACGACTCCGGTTCCTGAGTGAAATATGACAAGCCAATTTTTCCAAAATGACAGTCAACGGTATACATCTGGTATCATAGGTAGCGTAGAGCTAGTTGCCAGACAGGTGGAAAATGTGGCTTCGGCTCAGCTGAGACTTTATCAAGCCTCGAAATCTTAGATCGTAGAGCAAGGGTGACAAGGTGCAGCAATCTCTAATGATCATGGCTCATGGTCGAAAAGAGACGTGGAAAACTCTTAGTAGGCAAATACATAATTCTTGCAAGGCCGCTCGTTCCACTTGGCTGAATGGGTTGGTGGTGGTGTGGGATGAGCATCTGCCTTGATTAGCGCGGCTGCAAGCCAGGGCAACAACCTAGTCCCTTGGTAGTAAAAAGTAACCCGCGTGACATGAGTCGAAATCCAGCTTATGTAGCCTTCAGTGAGTGTAGCATGAGCCGGCGAGGTACGTTGATAGACAAATCTAGTGATATGTTGGGAGCCTTTGTGGTGGTCGAGTCGAGAGACCGCAGTCGCATATACGCTGCCGGACAGTTTCCGAGAGGGTAGGAACTCTGGAACAAATACCCCCGAACTCGGTGAGGCATAATGAGGTGCTTCTGACGGCTGCGTCTGCGTAAGTCGAGAGCTTTGAGAATCAACATACCAAGTAAGCGGCATCGCTTGAAACAGGCATCTTGAACCTTGTTCTTTTCACTTGTCGGCCTTTTCCGTTGAGGGGAGTGTTGTCTTCTGAATAATACAGATTTGCCATTACCATGATTCTGTCCATCCTGTATCACTCTCGGTCTTGAGCAAACTGCCCATGCCCGGCTTGCCCACATGCAGATTCCTCTCTATTTGAAGGTGATGTTTAAGCCAGCACACTCAGCCATCGCTGAATGTCCTGGCACGTACTCAATATTCGGGAATCGGTACTTGATACATCGTATATGGTGCATTAGGTAGTAGTCTATGCGTGGCAGCTTCTCATCATGTCAGATCAGATGGATGATCTTGGTAGGTTGGAAGCCTCACAAGACTGGCTGCCTTGATAATCCAAGCTGCCTTTCTGTCAATGACATTTGACCTGACGGGTTTTGTCGTCAACAACATGCAACTTGGGTGTAGTACAGCATGAAGAAGGGTCATGTGCAAGCAACGTGGAATAGTCAAGGGTGGAGGTTCGGACCGCAATTGGCTTTCAACATTTTCGGAAAACGGGGATGCTGATAGGAGCTGGCCGCTGAGGCTGCCAAGTCTATTGGGCCTTTGTGCGTCAATTCTATATCCGTAAAGTAATTGGGGATAACCAATGAATGGCTCACCTAAGTCTCTGTCATGCGCGGAGTACTCCGGGTCAACGAACCCGTGAGCTTGTGCTCGACGCAAGTGGGTCCTTTGCCAAACGGCCCCCACGATGTCCACGACGTCCACGACGTCCACGACAGCCCACTTTGACCGCGTCCTTGGTATGTTTGTATCTCACGGACCAGTCGACCTGGCTCGCGCATTCGTTAAGCGGGCCGGACTTGATAGAGCTGAGCGAGTCTGGTAGGTTTTGCTGGCTTGCTGAGCAGTTCAGATGATGAAGCGGCTGGGCAAAGAGGCAGCAGGCAAGTAGCTGGCGGGTACCTACCTACCTAGGTAGGTACCTAGGAGGTATCTGGTAGGTATTAGCAGGTGGCTGGCAGGTGGCAGGTACCTGGTGGCACCTGGCACCGAGCACCGAGCACCAAGACGCTATGACGTCGCGCCGCATAAACGCCAATGTTGGCCCGGCCTGGCAGCTTCTGGCAAGTCATACGGCGTACGGAGTAAACACTTGCCCTATGAGCAGTCAATATTGCAGACCACCAAAGACTTCGCAAGCGCACAAGTTCACAGGCTGTGACGGACCAACGGGACCGGCAAGGCCAACATTGAACGAAATCAGCAAGGCGCCATGCGATGTTCCTCCCCGCCAAACGCCTGCTCGTTGCTTGACCCATGTCAAGGGCCGACATTCAAGACTTGGGCTGCGCGTTTCGGGACCCTACTTTCGGCCACCCATCACCATCTTACCCTAAGCCTAAGCCCCATGAACCGACGTAAACTGAGTCTCTCAACCTCCGCACATCTGTCCACAATAAAATGGTAAAGGGGGGGGAAGAGTTTGTAATAAACAACCTCTTCCGGTCTGCCGACGGGTCCACGGTCTCCTCGCATCCCGGACTGAAAAGATTTGCCCCTATTTGGTTAATCGCCATAATCACTGCCCCTAAGCAAAACCCCTAAGCACAGCTAATTTTGGTCGCCGAGGCCGTACGCCAACACGTTGGAGTATCATAGCTCCATGTGTCTGACAGTGGTCCGATGCCGACGGGGTTGCATTTGCCATTGTAGACTTGCACCAGGCCAGCTGAGCTCGGCAACACCTGTTGCACAAGGTGCTGCTTAATAGGTGACACGCACCCAAGGGACAGAATAAAGCAGTAAATGAGAAATAAGCTTGTCAGGCTAGCACGTGGCTCTCCGATGGCTATCGTGGGTGCGCAGTATGAATACTTTGCAGGTTGTACCTCAGCGAAGCTAATCTGAGGCCAACAACTACATGAGAACTAAAAACGCTGGGATAGAGTCCAAGTTCAGCGCAGATGCAATGCACAATATGCAGGCTGTCATGACGGGCAGGCCGAGGTCACGGCGCCGAGCATGGACCACGCTGGACTCCCATACTCTGTACAGCACGCGCAGGCGTAAAACGAGGCTTTACAGAATCGTTGAGCCCTGCAACCATGCGGACTGGATTCGACGCCCCATCAGTTGAAGAAGACACATTGTTGAAAATCCACCTGTCCTGGTTCCTGTGATACTCCCATGGCTCCCACCAGTGATTTGTCCCCCTTTGCTGGGGGGCGACGGGGATAGGCTTTGACGATTTGGCGGTAATGGCAAAACACCATATCGCGCATACGTCTGACTTTTGGATCGACAAGCCCCCCCTAACCGCTGTCACTACCCCAGTTTTCTTATGCGCTTGTTCTCAACATAATATGCAAAAGTTGTAGCATGATTCTTCTCGCACCGCCAAGTAGGCGTAGGCAACTGCGCCGTGCCAAGCTAGCATTCCGATTCTGTATGCTGGCAACACAGCAGACAAATTTACGCAACACATTATGAAAGTAACGGGGTTTGACTTGCTGCAGAATAACATCATGTCATCGTCTCCTGTAATAATATGAAAGTTGCTTGGTGGAACGAACACCAGTTGTAGGTTGTCAAGCGCTGTCCAAGGAATGCTTTCCTTCCCGCTAGACCTTTAATTGATATTACTCTTCATGAAGCCGAAACCTGTCGTCTTGGCGCCCATGGCTGCCTGTGGCTTCTGTGCTCCGCAATGTTCATCCTAGGCTGAGCCGGCTTGGCAATGAGCCTGGGAACACTTGACGTTTCCCGCCAGTGCCTGTGCCAATTTTTGTTCCGCTTGGTCATCATCGTGGTTGGCGGCCGCTCGATGTGCCGGGGACCGTTAATCCTAGCCGCATGTGTGCTCTGTCGGTTTTCTTTTTTTGGGGATTTGCCTAATGCAGTATGAGCCATTGGCAATGTTGGGTTTGTAACTTCGATTCGAGTATTTCTCCCTGTTGCGTGCTCTACCGTCTGTCGTTTGTCGCCAGAACACAGAGTACCTAGGCAGTTACTCCATACTCCACGCGGAAAAGATAGGAACGGCAGGTGACAGGAGTCAAAATGGTAATAATAGAATGTTGGTCTCAGATGCGGATGCCGGATGTGGCCCATGCCCCTAGACCCTCAACATGTCTCAGTGGTGATTCACATCGTTCAAAACCATGTCGGTGGCGGCAGGCGAATAGTAAGGAAAATTCACTGAACCCAGTCGGTGCTCTTGGCGCTTGACCGTGGATGAGGACAGGCCACTTGAGGGGTGACTGGCAGCATTTCCCCCAGTGTACGGAGCGTTGGACCGAGTATTGTATGTACAAAATACCCATGCGCGGCGTCTCATGAAAGTGGCCCAGAAGCTCCGTGAAGATGTGCGTCTTGTCCCGAGTAGTCACGTCACGGTGGGTGCACGGCGGAATTGCTGGGTATTTTGCCGCCTACCATAGGTATGACAACTCGAAGTCGAGCTTGATGGTGTCTGGCCGCTTTTTTTTTTTAGTTGATGCTAGCTCTGTGGTGGTTTTTTTTTTTTTTTTTTTTTTTTTTTGGTTGTTGCGGTGCGCCTTGCCCCTGTCTTGAACCAAGGGCTGGGGCTGGTATGGAGGTACGAATACTAACATAAACCATATTTCTCAAGGTTTATGTCTTGTGCACACTATTATGAAGTAGGTAAAGCTGACGGTTATGAAGTCAATACAATATCTGCCGATGTACTCCGTACACACCGCAGGCGCTCCTTCCTGGGTTGGTCAACCGAGACACGGAAAGACGCCCAGAGCAAAGAGGGAGCAATTCGAAGTTCAGGGCGTAAGAGGGTCTGTCTTCCTGCAGACCGGAGCAAGTAGTAGTACGGAGTACTCCGTACCTCCTTGGGTTACTTCAATGATGCGGCTTGCAGGTATAGTTTGTGCAGCGAAGAAAGGGCAAGGAAACTACTACCTGGGTACGCAGTAGCTGCAGTACAGGGAAGAACTAATACATGAGATGCGGTCTGCAAACATACAAACATGCAGGAAATCATGTCGTATCGTCCAGTACGGTATTTGCACAATGCAAAATATATATATATATATAAAGGCGCCATGGGCCACGCGGGAGGGTTGAAGTGGGCTCACATTTACAATTCCAACATTTTCATTCACAATACTCCGTGCTGTACAATAATATTCCGCATCGCCCCAGCTCGGCACCAAGTCAAGAGAGCATCATTGCGACCTCTATCTTACATGCCACGGATAACTCAGTCTGGACCCTTTCGCATCATATCCGCATCATAACCCCTGGTTCTGCGCATGGCCGCAGCAGCAGCAGCAAACTACTCCGTACATACCTACCTAGGTAGGTACTTATCTATCGGCTCCGTGACAAAGCTGTTCACCAGTATTAAACATTGAATCCTCCTCCACTTGGTGTGCAAGCCACCACCAACCAACAGTGCCACGGCGACCCTTGCTCTGGATAAGCGCTCGACGCTTCGACATGAGAACATTGAAGCTTAGACTGGACCAGCCTGGCCCTTGACTTATTACTCGGCATCAGAACTGCCAAAAACTGCCCAGCAGCATTACCGAGCTCCTTGCGGAGTACTCCGTGGGTGGTCTATACTCAGTAAGTAGGTACTTAAGTACCTGGGTACCTGGGCTGCTGGGGACTTTAGGAGGGGCGTGACCCGCTAGAAAGCCCTAGGAGGGCCCCCTCTAGCCTTCCTCCAGCCACTGGGTACTGGGTACTGCCGCGAGTGTCGAGCTTTTACAACAATTAAACTTCCAATTTGACTCTGCCAGTGCACAGCTATTTAAGTGCTTGAGTAGGAGCCTACTTTTCTACTCAGGTGCATGGCGAACGAACCAGTCAATAAGTGGACAGGTTGAACGTCTGAAGAAGCAGCTACATGTGGACTGACTTCGCCTTGTTGAAGAGGCTCGGATTCAATCAAAGTTACTAACCCGCTTACGGATTCCGTTCCTCTGGTGTCTGTGGACCAGAACAGCCCAGCGTCGTCCCGCCTTGGATGACCAGAACTGGTCAATTCTTCGTTCCATGTTCCTCAGTGCCCGAGTCTAGCCTCCCCAAGCCATCAGCATCCTCTCTGCCCACTATTATTATATTCTTTTTTTTTCTTTCTCCTTTTTCCCTTTTCTGTTGCTGGCTCATTTGTTCCCTCGCCCGCCCTCTCAGTCCTTCGTCCTTTGACCCTCGTCTCTAGGTCGTTTCGCCTCTGTCGGCCGCCCTCCTCTCTCGTCGGCTCAGTGTGAGCTGCTGATCCCCGTTTCATACCTCGACGCCCCCTTTTCTTTCTTCACACGCACGAATTAAATACAAAAGACATATTTTCATACTGCTATTTGCGTGGTGCCAAGGCCATCGAGCCATCGACTACCCTCGGCACGGGTCTATAGGTACCTGTGTACTTGGCCACGTCGCACACCAGTCGCCTGCACCAGTTTGGGCGTACAAGTCGGCCTCACTCCCTCCTTCTCTGGTACGCCCCGGCATTGAACAGCCTCTCTGTTGAACGCCGGCCAACGCTTTGGCAATTGTACATATATTGATTGTTGTCGTCCTTCTCGCGGCGCCGCTCCAGACGCCACCGAACCTGCGAACCTGCGAGCCTGCGACATTTGGCTAATCCCTGTCGCCTCGTTTTGTACGCTGCACGCTGCAAGCTGCAGGCTGTACGCACACTGACTACACCCTGCCTGCACCCTGTCTGCACCCTGCCTGCACCCTGCCTGCACCCTCTGGCACCTTCTGGCCACTGCAGCCTCAACGCCTCCAGGCCTCGACACCCTGACCAGACCCGACGCCAAATCACTCTCGAGTACTATTCACTCAACCCCGCCGTGCGCGAGTTTGTTCTGCCTCTGGTCTTCTTGTCTTCCGTTCCAGCGTCTTGCTCTCCGGCTCTTGGCGTCGCCGTCCGTCACCTCGCCGTCGCCTCTGCCTGGCTGGCTCGCACCTCGCCTTCGACCTCCTCGAACCTCGTCCTTCATCCCGACCCGGCTTTGTCATCGCCGACACCCACCCGCCTTTTCACTAGCCAGCCCGGCCGCGGCCACGACTTGCTGCTACCTGCCACCGCCTGCCACCGCCACCAACCTACTCGTCAACTGGGAGAGGCCGTTTGTGTTTTAATTCGCTTTGTTCGCTTTGATAGCTGCCATAATCTCGGAACATTCCAGTACATCGTTCAATCTCAATTTTTCTTCTTGCTCTTACTCTTCTCCTTCAAACCCTCGCCTCAATCTTGTCAATCTTTGGACCTGTCACAACCACTTTTTATATCGCGCCACCGTTGACCACCTCTTCAACCCACAAGTGCTCGCCGCTGCCGCACGCAGTTCCTTGCGTCTGCGACAGCGAGACTCGCCACTCAACCCACGGCGCTGCGTCAGTCCTGCTGCGCTGCTACTTCGAAAATGCCTGCCGCATCCGGTGATTCGTCAAAGCCCAGTTCCGCGCCGAGCTCAAAACCTTCGTCCATCAAATCCAACGATGGTTCCAGACATTCTCCCGGTCTTACCGCTCAAGATTTCGATTCCGCGAGCGAATCCTCACACCTGAGGCCCCATTCCGAAAGGTCCTCTGTCAAGGAACGCTTCACCCGCATGTTTTCGAGTAAAGACCTTCCCAAACTGAACAACGGCAACGGCGAACATGCTGGGAGGCCTCGTGGCCCTTCCTTGAACGGCGCCTCATCCCCCGCTTCGTCGCGCAAAGAGTCTTCTGAGCGTCCCTCTGAGAAGCCGCCATCCAATGCATCCAAGGTCATCCCCGGCAAGGACCTTGGTAGTCGCTTCGCTTGCAATCCAGAAGTCCAAGGTGGCCACGAACATCACCTGAAGTCAAGCCGACGTCAAGAAAAGCTCTCCGACATGTGGAGATCTCTACTAGGAAAGAAGCCAGAGGCTACTCCTGACAGCGACCTCTCTCTTGTATCCAACTGGGTGGACTCGCTGCGCCAAGAAAAGGAAGAGGCGGGAGACCGCAAAGGTGGACCCAATGTGTCATCGACACTCGTCGAGAAGTATGGCAAATGCCAAGAAGTAGTTGGACGGGGAGCCTTTGGTATCGTTCGAATCTCCCACAAGAAGCTTGGAGGCAGCGAAAAGCTCTTTGCCGTAAAGGAGTTTCGCCGACGACCCGAAGAAACCGAAAAAAAATACAGCAAGCGCCTGACCGCCGAGTTCTGTATATCTTCGTCTCTGCGCCACCCCAACGTAATTCACACCCTGGACCTGTTGAAGGATGCCAAGGGCGACTACTGCGAGGTTATGGAGTTCTGTGCTGGCGGTGATCTCTATACTCTCATTCTTTCAAGTGGCAAACTCGAGGTTCAAGAGGCCGATTGCTTCTTCAAGCAGATGATGAGAGGTGTAGAATATCTCCACGAAATGGGCGTCGCCCACAGAGACCTCAAGCCAGAGAACCTTCTGCTGACCACAAGGGGTGCGCTCAAAATCACAGATTTTGGCAACGGCGAATGCTTCCGAATGGCTTGGGAAACAGATGCTCACATGGTGTCTGGACTATGTGGCTCGGCCCCATACATCTCCCCAGAGGAGTACACGGACAAAGAATTCGATGCTCGCGCCGTCGACGTGTGGGCCTGTGGTGTCATTTACATGGCCATGCGAACAGGCCGTCATCTCTGGCGAGTAGCCAAGAAGGACGAGGATGAGTTCTACGCTCGATATCTCGAGGGCCGGCGTGACGAAGAGGGTTACGGCCCCATTGAGTCGCTACATCGAGCAAGATGCCGCAACGTCATCTACTCAGTTCTGGATCCCCATCCCACCCGCCGCTTAACAGCTGCTCAGGTTCTCAAATCGGAGTGGGTTCGCGAAATCAAACTGTGCAAGGCTGGAGAGGAGGGTCTTTAACACCCCGTCCGTCATGCTGCTTTAGCATGGCGGACTGCAATCTGATGGCCGGCACAATTTACAACAGTAATATTGGCCAAGACATCTTGCAGGCTCTTCTGCCCTAACCCTTTGATCGGCGCCGCTGGGATAAACTGCACCAGGACATAGCCATCCCTGTGGGTATTCTCTCTTATGCGAACTGAATGACCGATATAACGACTTGATGACATTTCTTCATCTACGGCCATACATGCACTTATTTCAAATTTTGATTTATATTTTTACCACGACATACTTTTATCCCGATATTACAACCCTATCTTTTGTGTTGCCCCCCCTTTCCCCCGCCCCCTTTTTTTTCTGCTCTTGAGACTGTTGGCTCTCTCGGTTCTAAAAAGGTCGTTTCATTGTCGATACACCACCGAGCAACGGCGTTCCTGGCGTTCTTTCATCACTCCCCTTGTTCCCATCCTTTTTGTCTTTAATTTCGGTGGCACACTGCTCCGCAAGCGACACCTTTGGCGTACTCTTGAGTATCCTGGGTTATATTTATATTTTTCAGGTTGAGGAATTGGTTTAGAGGAAGCTGAGAGGCTTGGGAGGGAGGCTTCGTTCTATTTCAGGACAGGATTGGTGAACCGGAGTTTGTCCTCTGCCAATAGGGCACGGCTGGCTAACTGGCTTATTTGTTATTACCAGAAGACGTGGGACTTTTTTCGGATTGAATCATCGGTATGCCACCAACAACAGGGTACTGGAGTGTATGAAATCCTGTCAATGGTTGGATGAGAAGAATGCCTGGGCAGTTTAATTACACGTTCGAGTATCGCTGTCTGTACATAGCCTTTGGAAATCCCATGACTTGGAGTCTCACCACTACACTACTATCTCGTTCGCACATATCCACGATGCATGATGCCCCGACGCGTCCGGCATCACTTCCTCTGTACCTTTACGTACCAGCCGTGCGATGGCGCACTTTCAGAGGCCAAGCGGTTGCATGTGCATACGTAATCATCAGGTACAGCCGCGCAGATAGATTCCCAGTTAGGCTGCCCCAAAAGAAGTATGGTTTCGATACCAGTCAGCTAGAACTTCACACCGTGGTGTAGTCCACTTGACGTATTTTCAAAGTTTCATCGCCAATAAGTGCACTTTTATCCAAGAATCTACTCAACCCTAGACTCCTCGAGTCTCGTGAAGCCTTCTTATTTCTTGCCGGTCTGGTCGGCGATGTACAGAACTGTTCAGACGGGGCCAGTGTATGCATGTAGCGTCGAGGCATTGAATACATCCGCGTCTTGGCCGGTGGCATGAGCACCCTCTTTTCACTTTAATAATCGCGCAGTGTTGTTAGTTGACATTCTCAAAAGAAATAAAATGCTTACGGGTGTGGAATTTCCTTTGTATATTGACCTATCCAACTCCAGTAAGATATTATGTAAACCAAGGCCACCCGCCATTTCCAAGATTCCCACCCCTTGTCCTATTGTTGCCTTTCACAGTTCATCCGCCCATTATCGTTTGCTCATGTCAAGTAGCTTCTGATAATGTAAGTTGCTCCCCAGAAATACGAATCCTAGTTCTGCGCATGGACTATCAACCCACCACACAGGTATAATCCCGAACTCAAAAACTAGTAGCAGATATTCGACAACGATCCAGCCTCCTGCTTCTTGTTCGAGCAGGCGAAAGGAGAAAGTGTGAAAAATAAAGCACCCCAAGGGCATCAGGAACAAATAGTAAAAAAAAAAAAAAAAAAAAAAAAGGGATAAAAAAGGATGACGACCTTGCGAAACGAAGAGTCTCAAAATCCACCGTAGCCAGGACGCTGGGTGGCAGGCAGGTCGAGAACATAGTATGCCCAGCACAGAATTTTCTATCCTCTGCTATACTTCCTCCTGAATAAACAGTAGCCGGAGGTGCAGAGTCGATTAATGTATAAGAATATGCATCGTGCAGCCATAATATCCAAAACACATGATATCTTCGCACGAGACCAGAAGACCACCCCTGTTGCCGGCTCTATGGTGCCAACAACGGCAATACACGTGTGGCGACTAAACGGCCATAATGGCTAGGCGACTGAGCTGTATATAAGCTAAGACATAAATAGTTTCATCAAACTGCAACGCAGCAGCCGTTATTATGAGTGAAATAGGTCCCATGCCCTTGAGCAAAGGCGAAGAAATTCGTCCTTCTTTGCGCGCTGTGTCTCGGGACTGTCTCTACCCTCACCAAACGGTCCACGCTTCGTTGCAGATGGCCCGTAACCTAGCGGAGGGCTTGCACCTTCCTCGTACTCAGCTCTAGTGCGGCGTTTGGTAGAAGTTCGGCTGCCATCAATTTGTCGACTTCCCGCAGCGGGAGATGGAGGGGTGGGAGGTTGGTGGCCACCATAATGGACGATCTTCGGAAGTAACTCAGGTCTTCCCTCCAGCAAGTTCTTGTTGTGCTTCTTCGGCAGACTTGTATTCCCTTGGTCGGCCAGATGAGGGAGGCTGTTGATGTGCTGAATGCAGACTCGGGGAAGCTAGAGGAGCTCCTCGTTGAAAAGGTGGTGGTGCGTTGTCTGGATGGGCAGTAGCGCTGTGTCCGAAAACGTCGCTGATCGGGGGCAGACGGTTATTTGTCTGATTAGCAGGAACATGGTGAATATGTGAGTTACTGGACAGATGTGAAGGGTGATTGGCAACTTGGCGTGACATTGACGCGGGATGTTGAGGGCCAGTGAAGCTGCGACCAAGCGGTGCCGACTGGATAACTCGCTCATTGGCAAAATGCTCGTGAGATGGTGCTACAATGGAGAGCCCAGGAGGCGCTTTCCCTCTGCGAGACATGCCAGGTGTTTTGGCGGCAAAGTTTGAGAGCGCATCTTTGTCTTTATCACTGGGGCCTTCTCCTTTCGCAGATTGCTGTTGTAACCTTTGTTCAATAATGCTGCGCTGCTGTTCCCTTACAGACATGCTTCTTTGTAACTGCTCCTTCATGACTGGATCCTGTGTCACAAATCCAGGTGACAGGCAGGCGATGCCTACTTCTTGAATCCCCAGGCTGTCTCGGGCTGACATAGGCACTGCTGAGGCCGGGTTGTTGGGTGTTGATAGAGTGTTTTTGGACAGGTCCAACCGCCGCGGTCGAGGTTTCATGTTTGGTAGTGTTGGAGAACCGGGTTCCTTTTTCACAATCACTTTGGGTCGGCCTATTTCATGACGGTTACTGTGAGGAATTTGATTAGTCAAAAATCGAACTTGATTTGGCACATGAATTCGTCTGAGCTGCGCAACTTACGGTCCATTCGGTGAGGACTTCACGCCCGAGGACGCTCCAGATCCCTTGGGGCTGCCTCTGTCACCATTTTTCTGAGGACCAGCGCTCGTGCTCTTGCTATTAGACCCTGATGCAGCTGTGGGTGTTCTATTGGGGGGAGACGTTGGACCAGTGACCTTGGTGCTGCCGGATGCTTCAGAAGCAACTACATCGGTGGCAGAAAAAGGCGGCCTCTCGTGGGGAGCTGGAGATGGCGCCATCGCGATCGCGGCACTCATGTTGATTTGAGATCCCCAAGGTTGGCGGAGTTGATGTGGGATATGTTGAATGAACTAGCCACGCGATGGAAAATCAGCCGGGGTGACTGAGTATACTATATTCTGGCTGTCGGTAATTGAAGAGCCAGTGTCCTTCACTATCGTTTCCAGGGAGTATGAGTGAGGCGCAAGTCGAAGCCCGGTCGCGGTGTTATCACAAGTTGTCTCCCTGTGCTATTGCGGGTCGGTGGTGACTACCGGTTCAGCAGCTAGCAGAACTCAAACTCTCGCTGTGCAGTCTGTGTGGTCGGGATCCTAGCCTCGGTAAGAGATCTGTTCTTCGGGAATGGTGACACGAACGCAATCAATATCACAATGCGAATCGAAAAAAGTTCCTCCCCCTTTTGGAAGGATTGTTACCGAGACCGTGTTTTGAAAATCCCACAACATCAAAGTGCCGGGTCAGCGGTCACCTTTGTGCAATATCGAAATGGTGCAGGTATGAGACCTGGCGCAACGTAGGCTTTCTCAAGCGAGGGATGTGACGGAAAGTACAATACACCCGCTACGTGCATGCAGGCCAGAAAGGGAGAGTCGACAAGTTGGCTGATAAAAAGCAGAGAGAAGAGAGCGACAATGACAATCAGAAGCGCCGGGAGAAGGCCCAGAATGCAACACGATGCAGATGCCCGCAAAATGGCACCTGGTGGACGGGCTCACACACGCAGGGGTGGCGGTTGCGGACTTTTATGGGCGAATCAATGGGATGGCAGCGTTCCAGTGGTGAGCCACAACGGTGGTTGTGGTGGTTGTGGTGGATGTGGTGGTTGGCGTAGGTGGGTTCGAGATTTGTCGGCGCGAGACGGAGCGAGTTCAGCGAGTGGTCGACGTCGGAGGAGCCAAGGGCCCGTCGTCAGTGAAAGCGGACTAGCGAGGCACACAGCACACAGGGTTTTAAGGGTGGACTGCAGGTGCGGCAGAGGCGACAAGCACCGTCTTTGCGTCGAAATTGGCGAGCGAGGCAGACAATGATAACAGACAAAATTACCATTCGCGATGACGCCGGTGGGCTTGGTGGTGAAGATTATTCTCGAGACAGCACCGGAGTACGAGGGAAAGAGCGAGGGGACGGGGGGAGGTGAGGTGAGTGTGAGAGGGAGAGGAAGGAGGGATCATGAGGATGAAGTGTTAAAGAGAAAGAAGGACCAAGGAGCCGAGCAGCTCTGAGGCGTCGAGCAGCGAAGGAGTCAGGAGCATCCAGGAGTACTCCGTACCTGAGACTAGATAGAGCTAAGAAATGGCTTCGTCGACGGTACAATCCAATCCAATCTAGCAATGCTCCTCCGAGAACCACGGCAGTCTTTCCAACCACCAAGAGTATCCAAACACTGAGACGGACTGAGTGGGCTCGCACAAGCTGCGACGGGTGCTGGTCCTGGAGGATCCTGAAGCAATGGACTGCAGCCAAACAGACCAAGGGGGGAGCATGGGATGATGAGATCGCATGCACACCAGGATACCAGGAGGGGGTCAGTTTGCAGCACAAAGCGCAGGGATTACCCCAAGGCACCGCAAGCCAGTCAGCCAGCCAGCACAAGCGTCGCCCGGGCTCGCCATGGGTCACACAGCACTTCAATGAAGTAAAACAAAGTTGCTGGGTACACGATAATATTACAGTGCTGGGCATCTGGGACATTGGAGCGTCTCTTGTCAACTCGGTACACAGATCAAGAGATGCCGCCTGGACAAAGCCGAGGGGGCTTGGGGTGTCTCTGCTGGTTGAGGGGGGTGGCTCTTTGTCCCAAGTCACCAAAATGCAAACATACCGACGTTTATTCTATGCCTGGCCCTTCGCCCTGCACCAATCGTATAGCCGGCAGTCGCATTGACAAAGAGGAATTGGTTATCACGGCACGGAGTGCATTTAGTTAACAAATCGCCCCTATTGCTATTAGCCGAAGCTAATCTCAACTAGGAGTCCAATGCGGATCGCAGCAAGAACCACATATCAACCTATTATAATGTAAGTACGGAACATGGGCTAGGGAGTACAAGATGGCATAGTATTAGATCGACTCCAACTGACTGTGCAAGTGGCCAGGTCCCCAAGTTTTCCGTTGCTAGTGCCAGTGGCTGGAATAAGCGCGACCGTCAACTGGAACAAGATATTACCAAAGACACATGTTCTCATTCGATCGCGCGAGACAATATGGAAGTACTTGACATATCAAGTGAAAAACACGCACAATGGTTGGTTATGTGTTTTAGAATGAGGTGTTTTTGGCTCATCACAATTCGTTACAGCTGTCTTCCCCCTTCGTCCAGCTTTCAGACTGAATGCTGACGTCCCTTTTGAGCACTAATAGAAGCAGATCTTGACAGGGAGCAGACGCCATGGCCCTGTCTGAAACTCGCCGCATGTCCATGAAGAGGCGGCGCCCCAGCTTTCAATCCAGGCTGAGAGCTCCACCAAAGTGCGACATCAGACGGGACGCCAGGGCCTCTACCAAACATCCCAACTCGGCCATCGCCAGGAATAGTCCAGAACGGACCCCCACCATGAACACGAATACTACTGGTCGAGTCTCTCGTTTCCCTGCAATACGGTACTTGCTCTATGGCTCCATGCCGCACCAGCAGAGACAAAGACGCAGATCAACACGAAGCAACCATGACTAGAACTTGACAGATATTCAACTCCGGCATCAAATTCGCGATATGTGAAAGAGCTTGCAGCCCAGCGACGTCCTTGTGACACAGTAGTACGGAGTACTTAGACGCCAAGTTGCGTACGTCGTATTACGACAGAAATAAATGCTTTGCTCATGCTCCGTAAGCTGGCTGGCCCGGTACCAGGATCGACTCGTATTAGTAGAGAAGCGACCAAGAGTTCATGGCCCAAATCGATACTAGGGAGTTCGGGATTTTTTGTTCAGCACGGTTTAGCTTCTGGGGCAAAGATTCAATGGCCTGGATAACCGTCTGGCATTTTCTTGCATAGAGAATCCGGCGCTAAATGGATGTTTGTTCTCCCTAGTATTTTCTTTTTTTTTTTTTCTCCTTTTGCCCCTGCTGTGTCCAGGAAAATGACACAGCATCTTCTGGCCGTTCCGCCGCGTGTTGAGCATGAGTCGGCTTCCTTTTGAATATACACGAATCGCCGCCAAGAAGCCACAGCGTCGGATTGCCTCGCGGCATCCCTTGACAAGCCCCAAGGTCGCCGAAAGAGCTGACTTCACTAGACAGGGCGTTAGTCTTCCGTCCCACTGCCGCGGTCTAGTCTGTTTTACCTTCAACTTACTCCGTAGCATCATCCTCACAGACGCCGCCACCCTCCACCATCTCCTGCAGCTGCACCTCAAGCCCCTGGAAAGAATCGGCGCTCTACTCTCTGATTGGGTCGCCGTATTGGTCACGATGGTCCATGAGACACACAACAAACAAGCCAGGAGCCTAGTTGATTTATCGTTTAACCACAGCACGCCATGCCCAAACATGTCCAGACCAAAGTAAACGAGTCCCCAGATGGGAATCTACCCACTCAAACCCAACAAGCCACCTGCGCTGAAGTTTGCTCTAGGAAGGCTACGCCTAAGCCGATATTCAGTACGGTTCGCATGGTGAGACCGAATAATAACTGTCAGGTTATTTCGCCGCTTGCACAACGCAGTGTCCGATTATCAAAGATCAGTTGTTGCCACACGCTTGCGCTCGATGACAAGGTCGCTACCTTTCACTCATGGGGATAACCAGACCTATCACGAAACGGAATAGCTGCGACAAATGTAAGTAGAACGGACACAAATGCTATGTTCATTCAGAAATTCCAGTATAACCCAGCGTGAGACAAAAAGTGTTTTATACGACATCCTGGTAAGATCACCACTGCGCTACGGTAGACCGCGGCATGTTAGCAGATACTATCTATTTTACTACGGAGTGGTTGTAGCCATCTCCACAATAGGCTATTGTATAGAGCTTCCAGGGGACTCCAGCATGGGATCGATTGTTTATGTTTCTGAAATGGCGAGTTCTGACGAAATATGTTCGTACGAGTTGGCACCAACTGCTCTCATCACAGCAAAACCCTAAGTAGAAGCGTTGGAAGACAAAAATAACCAGTATGGTGATAAGGTGATAACTTGAAGAAGCAGCAGCGAGAGACTGAACGTGAAGCGCCGATTCAGAAACCATTTCACAGGGCATATAGCGCGCACGAAAAGATGATTGCATACTCCGTATGTAGTCACGAGATTTGAATTCGACTGTCGCCATGCTACATGCAGGTACGAAGCTGTCAATCTTCTCCATCTGGTACTACGACGACGAAAGCAGTTAAGGTGCCAACTTGGTTCAGCTTGATCCATGATCCACGTGGGCCAGTCCAACGAACCGCACTAGAGTCGATCTCGGCATGACGGGCAACGGCGTGCAAGGAGAAATCGTCAATTGATGATATATGTGCGGTATATCGGGCATATCGGGTCGCCATAGTGTGGCGCCATGAAGGCACGATATCACAAATCGGAACTAATACTGACATTGAATATAATGACCAATGATGTTCACGATTCATGCATTCGACATGACCACGAACTGTCAATCAGATCATGGCCTAGCGAATGGCCCTGGCTTCTCGACCGAACATATTATCGAGTCGTATTCTCTAATTGCCTGTCGTCGAGGGTAAATGCTGAGTTGGATGTTAGTGCGAGCATTGAAGTGTTTGTTCCACCAAAACTCTCATCATCCTGGAACACGCGAAGAGTCATATTCATGCTAACTATCACCATTCCCCACTGTGACAGTCGTGTCTTTACGACACTGATGTGACGATCCGGACTCGAGGCCATAGAAATATCCAACATGGGTCGCACATGACGCAGGAGGTATGTACATAATTTCTTGGCCCCCGTCCCCAACGAGCGACCGTCATTCCATGGATGATGGTGGTAATTTCATCAAGACGGGATTGACAGCAGGGCGAGTCCTTGGGGAAAGACGTGCAGGTGGCCAGCCAAGAAACACGACCGCAGCCCTATCCGTCATCCAGACTCCACGCTTGTGTTACCAGCAAGAATAAGCGTGCAGGGGCCTGTATTAAGAGATGATTGCCGGGGCCGTCGTGAGATTCTCGCTAAATCATGTTCACCTCAGCGTCTACTTTCTGTACTTCTTTGCCAGTGTCCTAGAGACTCCTTGCGTGGCCTGAAGGATGACTATGTATTCCGGCACCTCGCTGCCAATGTTTGACTGGTATTAAAGGCCAGACATGTTAACACCCGGCCTGCTTCTTCTTGGTCTCCTACTGTCAGACGGAAAAGCGAAGCCATATTTCTTGAGGCGTCTAGGACTACTGCCTCGCGGTTACGGAGTACTCTTTGTAATACACTGGCCACGGCGAGAGACGAACAATTCATAAAGTAGCTGACAATGCTTTGATTGTCCGAAAAAAAGGGGGCACTCGTTGATTATAGTAGCTTGAGCTCGGAGATTGCCGTCGAGCATGGAGCCCAGCGCATTGTGTTCTCATTGCCCGGATTATCGAGCAAAGACATGGAAAATACGACGAGTTAGCATCGGTTCGAGGCGCCAATATAGCGCAGTATCAATAGCATGAAGGTTCAAGGCTGGGCACTTCAGGTGCCTAGTATTAGTTTAACGCAATCATGCTTTGTGCCCAATACGGAGTACTCCGTCCACCTATTGCACACCATACCCTGCGCCAAGGGTAGTACCGTAGTACTAGTAGTTAGTACGTAGTCATGATGGCAGAAAGCTTCTTTTTGTTTTCTTCGGTCCTCCTTTGCTTGCTCCTTGCTCCCCTCCGGCTCGACCCATCAACCTATGGCCGTTTTCTGGCCGTGGGGGTGGGAGTCTGGTTTTCAAGCGAAACAAGGTCCCTCGAACATGGCACACCACACCAATCTTCAGACTAGAAAGACCCCGCCTGTCAAGACCCAAGAGACTTGACAAAGATCGTCATGGGTAAGTGAAGCGACGAGTGCCGCGCGAGTCGCAGCCAGATGTGCATTCGGCACTCCGTGCTCCGTATGGAACAGGCGGTCTGCGTTTGTTTCTGGTGACGCATGAAGGTTGGGCCTGTTGGTGATGAGTTGTTTTCCAGGTGACAGGGAAGCGTCACTGGCCGCAAGCGGACAGACGGGTCTGGTGTTTTTTTTCTTTTTGCCGGGACAATGGCACGACTACTCGAGTAGCTATCAATTGAGGCATACATGTATGCTCTCCAAGTTGGTTTCGATTTTGCACAATGGGAGGTTTCTGTTTTTCTTCACTGTGGGGTTTGCCGTCGATCGCCTCTCGCTACATGAACCCGTCGAGTCCGAAGTCGACATGGACTTTGGAAAACTACCTAGGTACTACTAGACTTTCTCTTCAGGGGCCCGCATCCCCTGTCCCGTCGGTGGGCTGGACCTGAGACGTCGTCGTCTCAGGTCGTCGTTGCAACAGTGGGGTCAAATGCAGCACCGCCTTACGGCCCTTGGTCCTCCTCCCCTGTCAGGCCTGTTCCGAGTCCTCGAGTGCCTGCCTTGGGTCGTTCATCCGTTGCGGACGAGTTGATGGGCATTTGTGAAATGCGGATCGTCTGTTGGTGTCAACACTACGGAGTACTCCGTACGGGGCAGAGAAATGTGCGCTCGGCGGGCGCCAAATGTGCCAAGGCTGACAGGCAGAGTGACAGGACACCACGGTTCCGATTGGCGACTGTGACGTTTCATGCAAAGGCAGTCACTTGCCATGTCTGTTGATCACGAGCGTCATGTAATATTGTTTGCCACCGAGCCATGTTGTAAGCGTGCACCTGCTTCTTTTCTTTTTCCCAAGTTTGGATTCTTTTTTTCTTTTCATGGGGCTTGTTTCGGCTATCAACAAGTGTGCGTCCACAGAGCAAAGACTTCGGATCATTTTGCTACGCAAGGGGGCAGTAAACAACCGGATTATGACGCACTTCCATTGTCATGTCGCTGTATGTATGTGACTAATATGCACAACCAACCCGAGGTATCGGTAGCGAGCGAGCTCATCACCAACACACAGTTAAACAGTCTCGGCTCGCGGCGGCTTGGTGCTGGGATACTCGCTGGGGGAATGGATGAATGCTACCCTATATCTAAGGTTTATCACCGCCAACGCCGTTAATATATTGTATATCTAAAAAGATAGTTCGATAGCTAGGGCGCACAGTTCCAATGTCAAGTATTCCGTAGCTGGCCACCATGTTGTATAGCACGTGTAGACTTGGCTGTCATCCCGTCAAGTCGTGCCGTGATTCCCGTGAATGAGGTAGCAGAAGGAACAGAAACCCGACATCACACCGCATCACCTGTGTCATTACAACCAAAAAAAAAGAGAACATAGTGGAAAAGCCAAAACAAGACCGCAGGAATTGTCTTCAAAGGCAAAAAGAGAAATTTCCGCCCGAGGGGGGTCTCGAACCCCCAACCTTGGGATTAAAAGTCCCACGCTCTAGCCATTGAGCTACCCGGGCCAAGCTCGGATGATTGATGAATCGAGTCACTAACTCACACTATACTTGTATCCGTGTGCGGTTACCTCTCTTGGCATCCAGCGCCACACTCAGGACCGCCCACCGCATTCCGCCGTATCGACGTCAAAAATTCTGGATAAGTGAATCGTATCATCAAAGAGCCAAAAAACCTGGACAAGGCGCAACCCACGAGGACTGCAGGGACTGTGAACCCATCCCATAAAGCACTCATACTGTACTTCCCGAAGGACTTCCATTTTTTTCAAGGGTTTTTTTTTTCTGGCGGCGGCGCTGAGAATTTTGTGGCCCGATATATGCTAAAATGCCTGGCCGTATAAAGAAAACACAAGACTCGTCGCAAGACGCCAACATGGATGATGTTCCGCCTTCCGCACAGGCGGCTACCGTTGAAGATGCCGAAATGGGAGACGCCCTAGAGGGAGAGGAGGAGGTGGAGGAGGAGGAGGAGATTGAACCACAACGAGTCAAGATTGTACGATTTCCGCCACGACGGATTGCTGCAGTGAGGCCTTGCTAATCATTGACAGCTGCCCGGTTCTACAGATACAGCTGCCTCGTTTGAGTTTACGGACGAGGGACATACCCTCGGGAACGCGTTGCGGTATATCATCATGAAAAAGTGAGTGTTATTGTGCGTTGCGTCAAAACAGGCCGTTTTGTACTGACTATTTTTCTGCAGTCCTGATGTTGAGTTTTGCGCTTATGCTATTCCTCACCCGTCTGAGCCAAAGATGAACATTAGGATTCAGACCTACTGTATGTATTTTTTTCACCCCCATTTCTATGTAGTCAAGATTCTAAGAGTGAGATGATGATTTACTGAATGACTCTGATAGCGGGCACGGCCGTAGATGCTTTGAAGAAAGGCTTGGCGGACCTGCAGGATGTGTGTGATGTGGTTTCCGATGAGTTCTGGACCAAGAGACAAGCATTCAATGCGGAGAATGGCATTGAGCGTTGATTTATTTTCTGGTTGTAACATCGTGGCACATCTGTGGGGACTTTCATTCCTTGTCTTCTTTTTAACATGTGTTTTACTTGTCACGAAAGTTCACCTGCATCAAATCGTCTGGTGACTGGGATAGAAGGAGCTTGCGGCGTTCTTTGCATAAAAGTCTCTTCATAAAGGAAATCTATATATACAGCAGTTTTTGCTATTGTCTAATTTCGGCCCTGTGAATAGAGTCAGTATTTGTAATTGTGGTGTGTACTCTCGGGTTTTCCGGGTATGTGAAGGTCGCCGTACCTCCAAAAATCCATCCATGAAGCTCGATGGCAGCCTCTTGTCTCCTCTAAAGTTCTCCTCCTTGAAGTAGGACATGACGTGAGTGGTCTGCTTCCAGAAGTTCATCATCTCCTATTTTCCCAATTCGTTAGCCTATGAAATCCTCCACCGCCGTAGGGTTTCGTCCTGTGAGAAGCAAGCGTACCTGATATTCGGCGTGGGACTTGAACAAAAGCACATCGACAACAGGAAGCTTGGCCGCGTATCGGTTTCGCTCGAACTCCTGACGGACCCGCGTCCGGATCGCGGAGACGGGCAAGGGCATGTTATACATGGTTTGGATCTCGGGAGCCTGAATTTGCCTCGTCAGCGGTTCGTGTACCATACATGACAACATTTGTCCACCGATATCGATTCCGTTTCGCAACAGCCCCTCACATGATACTATATTCTCGTGACAAGTTGTCAATTGGCGATGGGAGGACATACAGCTCGGATCCATTCGCGGTAGGAGGAGAGAACTCGACGCTTCGCATCCGACCAGTTGGCCGCTACGAATCTTGTTAGCACACTGGCAATAAACACATGGAGGGCAGCGTACATTGCGCCGTCTTTTTGGCGAATTGGGTCGGCGTGATAGCCATGGCGGCAGTCAATGCTTCTCAACTTGGACTGTCCTGTGACGTTGAACTTGTCAAACAAGGTGTACCGCGCACGCCGTCTCCGATAATCTGTCACGTGATGAATCCGCCACTTTTGGGAGTTGACGCCACAATCTGATAGCGACCCTGGGCGAGGACTCGACGGACTCGTAACATTCTTTTTCTCTTCATTCAGCTTCGGGGTAACCTTCGCACCCCGTTATATTTCACGGAACCAGGAAGATTTTTGGCCGTATACACGAAATATAATGCCCGCGATTCGACACTCTTCAAAACGAAAGCCGCCACCAGAGGGCTTTAGCGACATCGAGGATGACCTGCTCATCTTCGCCAACAAATTGAAGGATGCCCAGAATAAACCTCCTCCTCCAGGACCAAAACATCAAGCACAGTGGGAGATTTTCCAGATATCCCATCAGCGGAGTCGATATGTGTATGATTTGTACTACGAGAAGGAAGCCATCAGCAAACAGTTGTACGACTGGCTGTTGAAGAATGGATACGCGGATGCTATGTTGATCGCAAAATGGAAGAAGCAGGGTTACGAGAAGGTTAGCCTTGATTCGTTTCTAGTGAATTGTGGGAAAAAAAAATTGCTAATATGCTGCTAGCTTTGCTGTCTTCGGTGTGTCCAGACGAAAGAGACCAACTTTAACAGCACGTGCATCTGTAGAGTCCCTCGAGTCGAAATCAAGGAGAGTCGAGACGTTCAATGCGTCAACTGTGGATGTAGAGGGTGCGCATCGAGTGACTGAGATGGACTACGCAATATTACAGGCTCACGCACAAATGATGTATCACGGTGTTTGGCGTTTATGAACTACAACTGGGGGATTTTGCGGACGAATGCGAACAGGTTGATGGATACACACAAGTTAAAATGAGGGGACACAAGAGGTAGAGAATCCTTCGTTTGACCGATCATTATGAAAGCATAAGTATTCGTTACTGATCATTACTCAATATGCAGTCGCTCTTTCGTGACTTCCTTTCATGATTTCGAGAACCCTGCTCGGCCGCCACGGCCGAATCGAACGCTGGGAGGAACAAACTGTAGCGCGGACATGGCCCCCGTGAGATCGGCCATGTCTGCATCCACATTTTGCCCTTTGGACGACGTTTCCTTGACAGTATCCGAGGATCGTGGTTTGTTGTTTTTGCCATCACGCTTTGATCCGGCTTCTTGCTCTTCTATGCCTGCCTTGCGCCGTGATTCCTGAGATATTGAGGCTGTTGATGATCTCCGTCGATGGTGATCACCTTCGACCAGGAGTGAACGTCTTCCGTCAATACCTTCCTTGGTGACACCGAAGAAGAAGTTCCTCGGATACATGTGCTTGTCGATCATGTGCAGCCTGCGTTTTTGATGAGTGAGACATTTGCGTTCACATCCCTCAACGAAGCAGGAGAACTGCGCGCCTATGTCAACACCGATTCGTTGTCGACAACTTCTATTGAAATAGAAATAACACGACGATATAAATGAGGACTTACAGTGTGTTCACCCTTGTCTCTTCGAACTCTAATAAGAGGGTCGTGATATTCCTCAAGGTGTACTCCAAGCAAGTGTTCTGACGGGAAGTTCTTGCGGCATTCGAGACATCGATTTGTGTGAAACATGCTGTAGTGTGACTCGAATTCCTGATATGACCTGAAAGTAATTGGTTCTTCGTGAGGAGGCAGCGAGCATTTCATTATGGGTGTGTCGTCGTCTTCGTCTTGGACTGCAATTTCAAGTTGTGATATCTTGGCGGTTTGTAGGCTTGAGTCTCGAAATTCAAACAGCTCTGTATCCCCGTCCTGGAAATTGGAGTCTAGAAATTCTTCGGGCTCTCGTGAGCGCTTCATCTTTAATAAGAGAGTTTAGTTTGGTGGGGTAAAAAAATATTACTTTTTGTCGGCGCTGTCCCGAGTAAGATGACTTGGGGGTTTCAATGTTGGATGTCGAGGCGGTGGCGGAGGATTGGCGGAGTGGTCGAGACGGACTGTTGCGAAGCTAATAATAAATGTGGTGGGTGTTACACATCGTTGTGATTGTCGATCCAGATGACGTGGGAGGGAGAGTGTTGCAAAGACCAACGGGACGCTATCCCAGCTGAGAGGCAGAGTGAAGTGAGCAAATGAGCAAGATTAATATGTTGATGGAAGAGTTGACGGGTGATGTAGTTTGGTGGGGTTCAGGCGCTGGCTTCTCTGTCTCTATGAAGTCAACTCTGGTATAAGTCCCCGTCCCACCTCGGGCCCTTGACCGCGCGCAAGTACATGAGGCAGGTACCTACAAGTAGGTAGTGAACCGTGTGACGCCACAGACATTCTAATCGAAGTACGTATGTATTGCATTGAATGTTAGGCAGGGATTTAAATTGTATTTCAACATTTTAAGGTTTGCTTTGGCTGCTAACTAATAGTTTCTGGACTCTTTCTTGGCCATGAATCTGAGTGGCTTGGGGCCGGCCGGGTTGTTCCCGCGCAACAAGACGTGGATCCGCGGCCGAAGAATTGCCATTTGCCATATAGCCATGGCCCCCAGTGGCTGATCCCAGCACCCAGTTCTTCTAGTCCCTGGCAACCTGGCAACCTGGTAATCTACTTAGGTAAGTACGTAGTAGTCGTTCGTCGCCTTGAGGGGCTCAGAAGCGGCTTACCTTTCCTTCGCCACAGACTCACTTTTTGTTATTCCCTTCTGCTGTCGCAATTATCTTGCCGGGTTGCGCAGGAACCTCTTCTCGACCCTAGTTTGCTTGGCCGGATTTTGACTCCTTCGCCGTCCCTGTTTCTCGTCCCTCCATCCTCGACCCTTGCGCTGTTCGTCAGAACCACCCGTCATCTCCAATGAGTTCCTCCCCGGCGCAGCAAGTAGACTTCCGCGAGCCGAGCCTGGTACTAGCCATTCCTCCTTGCCGTCAACTCGGCATACGGGTGGTTTGACCCTTCGTCATTGCTGGTGGCTCATTGTCATTTTGTCCGAGAGTATGAGGTGACAAAAAGACCTTGACAATATTTTCTTTTGCTACATTGATCGTGCCCCATCACCCATTCACGACGGGTCTGGAAACCCCCAAACCCGGCTGGCCAAATCCATACAAGCCCAGGACCAGTCGATATGGACTCTCCTCCTCCTCCTTCTCCTCAGGCTCGCCAATACTGGCAGTAGGTGTTATCCCGTTCTCTCGTTGGGTGTCGTCTCTGCTATCGCGGCTTGGACACTCGTCTTCAAGCAGAGCAAATCACCATGTTTGCCCCAAGGAACCTGGGCTGACTTAGCGGCACATGTAGCCAAGCTCTGAAACTTAAGAAGCATTTGACGAAGCAGCTGGAGAGACTCAAAGCTGAAAGTGCCTCTGGAGTGGACGTTGCGTATTTCGAGGCTATTGAAGGCACTCTGGAGAGGTATGTTCATCAGCCCTTCACATCCGTGGTTCTTATTAACCACAAGCTGACTGCTTCTCGAGGTTTCGCCTTGCATTCGTCCACACCATCTTTTTAGACTTCGCATTTGCCGTCAAGGAGAATGCAGAGGATGCTCTGTGGACTTTGCACACCATGATCAACTCCGAATACCGACGCATCCAGGGCCGACTCAAGCACTCTTCCCATGCCGTTGAGAGACGCAAGGTGGAAAAGTCATATAATAACTTTCTCCGTGTGGCACAGAAATTCTACAAGGGGTACATCCAACGTCTGTCGGCCCGGTACGATGTCCCGGAACTCAGGAGAGTTGCCCGAGGCATTGATGTTGAGCCGATGGGTAGCGGAGATGAAATCAGCCCTGTGCCATCAAGGTTGAGTGCCATGGTTTTGACATCGTGCCACTCAACTCTTTTGCGACTAGGTGACCTATCTCGGTATAGGACTCAAGCCAGACATAAGAATTCGGGCTATGAGACTGCTTTGACCTTCTACAGCCTTGCGCATCATTTAAGACCACAGTCCGGATATGCCCAGCACCAAATGGGCATTGTTCATTTGGACCAGGGCAATCACCTGGACATTGTCTATAGTTTTTACCGCTCCTGGGCAGTCGACGCACCTCACCCGAACGCAAAGGCCAATCTTGAAGCCGAGTTCAAGTCTCTTCAACTGCCAAATTCATCGAGATCCCGACAGAACGCCTCACCAACAGCGCAGGATCCGTTTCCCATGTGGTTCGTTAGGCTCCACGCCCTCTTTTACAAGGGTGAGACCTTCCCGCAACAAGCAGAGCTTGAAGGCGAGGTTCTACACAAATTAGAGATAGCGTGCCATGGTGAGAAATCTACGGCTACGCTCCTCAAGATGACATTGGTCAATCTTTCTGCCCATCACGTCGCGTCGACTATCTACAGAGGTTCGTCTGATATCACTTTGGGTTCCTGCTCCTTATTCATTGCTAAGTCCACGCCAGAATCAATGTCTCTAGCTGCTTTCTACCAGTTTACTTTACGATTTAATGCTTTGTTTATTTCACACTTTTGTGCAGCCTTCGAGTCAGAACTGAAAGAAGCTGCATCCGAAGATATCGGGAGTGATGGGTCCAATAATTTGCCTACCAAGATTACGCCCATGGTGGAAGCGCTTCTTCCTGTCCTGCGCTTGTATAGTATGTGGCTTACTGCCTGTCGGGGCGAAGTCAGCGCTGCTGCTCAAGCATTTGGCGGAGTCATACCCCGGCTGGTTCAGAATCTTGCCAAGGTGTTAACTTTGCTCTGCATTTTCACGTACAGCCAGGCCTTGAGCAACTGCCCATATCTCCTCGCGGAGGATCTGGAAATCCGCGGTTTTCGCCCTCTATCAGAGGAGACCATCCCCCAGCAATGCCGTTGCTTTTGCACCGAAGATGGCTCTCCAAAGACCTACCTGCAAGACCCCAGCTCTCGCTTGGAGCCGTCCCAAGAAAACTTGGCCAGAATTTTGGACATTCTTCGCTGTGCATACTTCCTCGCCGAGGACTCGAACTTCCCATTGTCTTACAAGGTTGTCGACAACTCCCTCGTTTTTGAATACTGCCTCAAACCTACGTCTGATACGCCTGTGGCTGCAGCCAAGACTTCGACCTCGTCACCAAACACGGCATCCAAGAACCCTCTCGGCAACGAAGATGCGGGTGCTGGGAGCCTGCCAAGCCGTGTTTTGTTGGCCGAAGAGCCTCGACAATTGCGCAAGAACTTGGATTCTGACGCGAATACCCAGCAGCCACAGTCGACCCAGCAGGAAGGGGCTCGAGACGAAGCAAATTTAGATGACCCAGACGATGCATTGTTCGAAATGTTGTCTCCCTTCTTGAAGCCGCCCACGCCACAGCCTCAACAACGGCAGCGTCATTCAACGGATGAATCTTCTTATGGAATGCATACGATGACAGCAAACAGTGTCCTTGGCTGCTTTCAAACAGAGCGCAGTCCGCCTGGCTCCGTCCTTTCAGGAAAGTTTGCTCCGTTGCCATGGGCTTGGTTCAATACCCCTGAGCCTGAAAAGCCTGCTGACAGTATGACGCCAAATGGATCAACTGGTTTTGGCGAGAGCGCCAGCCCTTACAATTCTCCAAGACGCCCTGCAAGCAGTGGAAATCATTTAGACGACCCCTTTGCGACTCCCGGACGAAATCTCCATGGCGTCCTTGTCAATAGTCATACTGCCCAGCAACAGAACGGACGGAGCTTTACTGGGCCTGTCGTTTCGGGCCCGGAAACTGCCCATAGGAACAACTTGCTCCAGGCGTTCTCTGGGACTGGTGTGCCGCGAAGCTCGCCTTTTACCCAATGGGGTGGCAATCAGCAGCTTACGTTGCAGAACAGCGGTCCTGCCGTGTCACCTTGGGGGCCTCGAGCCTTGGACAGCCTTCCCCAATCGACGGGGCTTTCTACTTTCTCTCATCCAAGCAGCCTGTATCAGGGCACACCGGCAAACGTAGTTGGTCTTGGGATGGGTCCTGTTTCTGGGGGATCAGAGCCTCAGTTCTCGAGTCCTGCTCACGCCGATACCGCAGCGAGATACTTGCAAATGGACCAGACTACGTTGAACTACAACGAGGCTATTATGCAGACGGCCTATCACGGTAACAAGTGATGTTCCCTCTCGCCCTTCAAATTCTTTTCCTTTAAACAAGGGACGTTTTAAGAAATTTTCATCCCCCCCGATGAGCTCTCAATGCAGCCTTCAATAGCTGAGCCAAACTTTGCAAAGTGGACACGCGAGCTGTACATTTGCAAGAAACTGGGAGAGACCGCAAGTACACAAGCGATACCTGACAGTTATAAGAAGTGCCTCTTCTAAAGCCTTTTCTTTTTTTTTTAGAAAAAAAAGGGAGGGAAGAAAGAAAAGGAAGAAAGGCAATGAATCTGACGGGCGGTTCGATATGAACGCCGCTTTAAACATGTCTATTTTGCATCTTTTACGTGCTTTAATTAAATTTGAACGAAAACTGATCGGATCGTGGAGGATACCGAATCGCTATGCGAAGAGAGCCACAACTTCCGGGGGCTCCTTTTGCCACAGATGCAAAAACGCCGTTGTTGAAACCGTTTCCCTTTTAGCCCTCAACGCCGAACCACACTCATTTTACCTAATGAAATCTTTGTGCCTTGAAATGAGGCTTTAAGAGGAGGCCTGGTAGGTCTGCTTGGGGAAGGGGTACCTGGATGATGAGAGCGGGTTAGTCATGGCTTTTTTTCTTTTAGTTGGAAAGATATGGCTATGAGGTGGGTGGGTGTAAGGAGTGTGACGAGGCTAAGCGTTTTTGATGTTATATTCGTGAGCGATGATGATCCAATCCGTATAAATCAGACGTAGGATCAGATAGAAGATCGGCATGAACAATGATGAGTATTGCTCGAAGGGAGGGCAAGAGAGGAACAAAATAAAAATTCTGTGACTTACGAAGGTCCCAACTCCTGAATACTCAGCCTGGCAAGCCACTGGCCCATATCAATGGAAGTAGCGAGGTCCTTGCCCTGCATGATACCGGCCAAAAGTCCACCGGCAAAGGCATCACCAGCACCGTTGGTGTCGTTGATCTGCTCCTTGCCGATGGCATGGACTGGGAATTCCTTGACCTGATCCTCGCCCTGGACGGCAACGAGAGTAGGCTCGGTGCCCTGGGTGATAATAGCAACTCGCTTTCTCTTCCCGTTCTCCTTGGGCAGGTTGGCCAGGTGCTTGACAACGTCCTTGGGCTCCTGAGAGGGCAGGTTGTGCGACTCGGCGTAAGCAGCGGCCTCAGTCTCATTGCCGATGACATAATCCCAGTAAGGGGCGGAGGCATCGACGGGATCCTTGAAGAACTGGGGAATGAAGGGGGCAGAGAGCGACAGAACGAAGATCTTGTTCTTTTCGGCGGCCTGTTTGGCGAGCTCCATGATGGCTGGAGGGCAGACTGTATCACACATGACATTGTCGGTTAGGCTGCCCGTGCTGCGAAGGCAAGTCATATGAGTCCATGTGCGGGAAACTTACCCGTAAAGTGGTAGCCACCAATGTAGTACACCTCGGCATTCTGAACGAGGCTCCAGATCTCAGGCTTCTTCAAGTGGTCGAGATCGTAGTGGTTCGCAGCGCCGAGGTCAGTACACAGACTTCGGTTGTGGCCGGTAATGACAACGCCGCAGCGGCCGGTCTTCTTCTCAGGGTCGACACGGTACTCGACGCGGAGGCCAGCGGCCTTGACGGCGTCGTGCATGATGGCAGAGTACTTGTCATCGCCAGCACCACCGAGGTAGACGACGCTGTTGGGAGGCAGAATGTACTGGGCACCACGGGCGGAGTTCTGGGCGGCACCACCAGCAATCAACTTGGCGTCGTAGTTGTTGAGCAGGTCTTCGTACAGAGGGAGGTGTTTCTCCTCGGCGAGGATAGCGTCATTGGCTTTGAGACCATACTTGTCGAGAAGGGCCTGGTCACCAACGGCTTGAATATCTGCTCATGACGGGAAGTTGTGGTGGTCAGCTGGAAGCCATGGGCGCATTTTACAATGAATGGTCTTCATCAACATCATCGTGGTGGGGTCTGACTATGAGGGGAAAACGTAGTAGAGAGTCAGCCAGAGAGGCCACAACAAACGTACCGAGAAGAGGGTTCTCGAGGCAGAGAAGGCCGTATTCCTTTACAGAAGCCATGACGACGATTGATTATTACAATATCACACGCGATACAGGACAAATGCAAATGTAACAACGGTTGGAAGAGATGATGTAGTCGGAGTTGAAGGGTCAACAAGGTGGGAGATTTTTTGAGTGGTTGTCGAGCCATCAATGATGGCGGGGCACGCCGAAGCGGCTTGCTCAGGTACATTTTTATACTCCAGCCAAGTTGTGAGATGGAGGGGTCTACCGGAGTATCTAGGCCAGCTCAGTTCGTCACGGGTGGGGCAGATGCTGCGGGTTTCTGTCTCGGACTTGAAAACCATCGGCAGCAGTTTATCTCGCAAAGAATTTTGGCGGGCAAATATCCCTCAAGTTGCCGCGCTGCGCTGCGCTGTAAGAACTCTGACTGGGCACTTTTATGTTCGTAGAGGTACCGAGTATATTGACCGACTCTACTTCGTTCCGACCCGGGCCCCATACCAGTTGCAAAGGCAACATAGGAGTCTAGGACCTCGTCAGACGAATTCCTACTCATGCAGGCCCCTGGTTCTTTCATTATGTCTGCCCTCAATTATGCTAGTACTGTCTGTCCACTGGCTTAAATTGCCAATAAGACATTGTACTGCCATGTTTTTCACTTTGGCGTCGCTGATCTGCTGGACAAGCTCTTGAGCAAAGACTTCCCCATGGATCACCTTGAAAGGGCGGTTATAGAAGCATGATGCAATATCTGGCAGAGGCCTGCTAACTCCCGAGCCATTGTGCATGCTTGCCAATATTTCGTAAGCTTGAGCTAGGAACTTTTGCCTCTCGCTCCAAATCGAGGCCTGCTGCGCTTTCCAGAGCATCGGCTCGAGTTTTGGCCGGCACTCAAGCTGTCGAAAGGCCAGACTAAACCATTTAGGATACGGCGCGTACTTTCTTCCGTCAGAAAGCATAGATTCATGACATCTCGGACAAGCCGTGACCTGACGAGGGTTGATCCGATCTCGCTACCTGCATGCGCCGCCCGCGGCATCAGATGCTCTCCCTCACCCAGACGCTGCCACCCTGAAGCGAGGAGATACAGCCACACGCTGTGAGGATACCAGGAAAGCTTATCCCTAAGCCGCGAGAGTTCTCCTAGGCCGTGGTGATATATCTCACCAGCGACTACCTCGCCCACGGAGTGAGAAGCGAGCGTCAGCCAGTCAATGGAGGTCAATTCTCTTGTGGCGTCAAGTCCAACATGTCTAAGGAGAAACTTGCTCAGTGTGATCGGTGTGACTTGATGCTTTATTGGACCCGTAAGCTCTGCATCTGATGCTCACACGCTGGGCTTCGAGGACCCGGGCGGTATCGAGACAGGAAGGCCAAGAAACGCATCGGGCAGCTTGTGGCTTAACATGTTTGCCAATTTTTGACACTGTAGCTCGTCTCCCTCCTTCACGAACACAAAGAAGTGCAATCCCCAGTCGTGGTCCATGGACATTTCGGTGTCAAAGCCGAGCACTTCACTTCCTGGACCAACGAGAGCAGCATTGTATTGCAGGCTTGGAAAGCCGGCTGTCAATAGCGGCCGCACAAGGTCATGGTAGAATCTGCGGTTCAACTCCAGTCCTGGTGTAAAGGGGGGCATGATTCGCCGTATTTCAACAGATTGAATAATGGCTGGTCCAAAACACAGTGGCCAGGTGAGAGGGCGCCTTGATCGCTACTTGATGTTTGACGGTTTTCTATACCACGTCTCGCACACATACCCTGGATGAGTCAGACCGATGTAGCATAACCGGTAGAAGGTGTGTAGTCGATAGTCGAGCTGCATCTCTCGTTTGCACTATTCACAGTTTGCAGATGGATGAATGAGGAAATGTTCTTTTTTGTTCCAAATACATCACGCCCAACCCGGATATTCACATCGTCCATTTTCGTCACTGGTGTAGCAGAGGGAACCAATATTTTGTGTACGCCAAATGCCATAGTACTTGCTTTCTGAGCTACCAGACTCCTGCTCGCAGCAGTACCATCGAAAGATGCAAGCAAGCCACTGTAACACCATCCCAATGAGACCAAGAAATCCAGCCCCTTACTCCTTCGTCTTCTGAGTACCACGCAACAGACCCGTCCTTCTGGCAGCGATAAGACCGGCCTTCTGACCCTGAGCGGCGTATCGGGAAATGGTAGACGCCTTACCAATGTGCTGGTGGTTACCCTATAAAAGTCGTCAGCATCAATCTCAGGCTGCACATCCCACTTGTCGGGAACACGTACACCACCGTGAGGATGGTCCACAGGGTTCATGGCAACACCACGAGTCTTGGGCCAGCTGTTGCGCTTGACGGCGAACTTGTGCTTAGCGCGAGAAGCCTTGAGGAGAGGCTTGTCGGTACGGCCACCGCCGGCAACAATGCCAATCATACCACGAGTGCTAGAGTGAACGACCTTCTTAGCACCAGAGGGCAGCTTGATACGGGTCTTGCCCTCGTCAGGGTTGTGGCCAATGATGGTGACATAGGCACCAGATGTGCGCCCCAGAGAGCCACGGTCTCCAATCTTCTCTTCGACGTTCGACACGACGGTACCCTCAGGCATCTCACCGAGGGGGAGGACGTTGCCGACGGTCAAAGCAGCCTTCTTTCCTGCGTAGATGAATTGGCCGGTGTACATGCCTTCGTTGGCAATGAAAGTCTCGGAAACCTGCTTGTACTTGTAAGGGTGGCGGAAAGTCACCTTGGCAAGCGGAGCACCACGACCTGAAAGAAGAAAATAACAACTCCATTATCAGCCTTCAATCCCCATATCCCAAACCAATATCCAAATAAATGTTTTGCCATAGAAGGAAAACTAACCAGGGTCGTGAATGATGTCCTTGACTACGCCACGGACGTAGCCATGACGCTCGGCGTAATCGAGGGTACGGAACTTGGCCGGGGCCTTGTTCAAGCGCGTGTTGGCCGCTATTTCCAAACGTTAGTATTTTTTGTCTCCAGGCGTTGTCGAAAATCGAGCTCGAGAAATTTCGCGGACGGCACTGACTGAAAATGGATCCACGACCCTTGCGCTGGTTGCGAATAACTCTACCCATGGCGGCTCGTGTGGACTCGATGCAATCGTTCGAGTAAACTGCTTGAGCAGATGCTGTCAGTAAATTGTCGAGCCGGGGGCGTGGTGTTGGGTTGAATTTACCTGGCTCCCGCCGCTTGGTGTTTTAGCAAAGAGGCGTTACATGCAACACTCGGCGACAATTTTTTGTGTGCGGGACCATTTCGAGCGATGGAGGAGCCCTGACCACGTGACCTCCAAGTGGACCGCGCAAGCGAGTTGTCGGTCCAATCACACGGAGTATCTCCGGTGAATTTCCAACTTCATGGTGAAGCTTGGCCCCAGGGTTTCGTTCCGGTGTGAGTTGTTAGTTATCGAGGTCAGCTAAAATGGCCATTGCCAAGCATACCCTATTAACAAACTACTAGTACTGGAAGTAAAGGCCTCTGTCGTGATTTTCTGATATTTGCACATAATGGGCTACTTTATACTACCCTAATTGCTCAAGCATATGTCTGTTGCGAAGTACGGAGTACAGTACTCCTTAGCATATTTCGTGTCATAGCACAGTGTTCTAAAGACACACTGTGAGATATACTGTGCATCGAGGAGCCAAATTCTGCCGTGCGGCACTTGACGCGAAATCGCCCCCGCGCCCCTACGTCGTCTCATCTGAATCTCAAGCCTTGCTCATCGCAGTTGCAGAGGAACATCGGTTCTCGTTTGTAAAGACGCGCAAGTCTCTCAAGATGGTCTATGTGATGCATGTGACACATTTGCTTCTTCTTTTTACACGTTTGTGTGCTATATTTCGTTGCTGCTAACTAAAACTCAGTTCATTATACTGTCTCGAATCGTTGTCACGTTTCGGTACTGAGATGGCAAGAACTCACGTTCACAAGGTGGGCTGGCAATTTGCCGAGGCTGTGGTACCGGCCGAAGAATTGGGGCTCCCGTATGTGACGATACTGTGGACAAAGGCTCACGGGTTGGCCAGGTCAGCTTGAGCTTGTCAAGTAGCGATCAAGATGGGTTATCGCCGGAAACGTGCCTCAAAAATGAGATCAAGCACCAACCTCACACTCTATCGAGCCTTGAAGTACTCGGCGGGCGGATAACGATTCATATCGCTGACCCGCCGTTGTGGCATTGTCAAGACCCTAAGTACAGGGGTGAGGGGACTGGAAAGGGACCCGATGCTTGGGAGACATGCGAAGCATGATCCCCATGAGTTCGAAAGACATTGCCATGGAAATCAGTGTGGGTGAGGATGCCGCTTGGTTCGAATGACCACTGTCTGTATAGGTTGGACAGCGTGAACAGTCGATCCCTGTTTGAGCAGTTGACGGTAACCAAGCAATTGGTTTATTAGTCGCACCCGAAAGATGAGAGTCTCTTTCCTGGGAGCTGTGAGCCAGTGCTTAGTTTTACGGGATTCACTGCGTCTGGGCCTCCGTTACGTCGCGATGGTGTCGTTAGTCCATCATTCTTTGGCGGCACTGGGAAAGCCCATTTCTTGTGCAACGACGAAGTCATTTTCGGAAATTGCATGTAGCTTCGATGTTGAATCTGGGCCTTTTGCGCCATATCTCTGGGCATTTCTCGGTTGGTGTTCGAATTCACTGCTACACCCGAGAACAAATGGACAGAGGACCTCCCCCATCATTTATATGTCATATAAAAGTCGGTAGGGATCCTATGAGGAATTGCTTGGTGGTGCACGGTTGATCACAGCCTAAAGATTGCACCTGTTGTTGTGCAGATGCTTACCATGGCATCATGCTGGAACATTACACCGAATGGTTTGTACGAAGGATCCAAGGGACCACACCAGTTGGCTCATTATGCTAAGGCGAGGCGAGGCGAGGCAAGGCAGGTAAGGGAGCGGTAATACCAGTTGTCTCATTGTCCCAAGTCTGGGGATTTTAGAAGGAGTTAGATTCGTTCGTAAGGCATGCATAGAACAAGACGTTTGATAGACTCTTTTGCTTATCCAATTGGGTTAACTCTGATTGCGGCTTGCGGCCGTGGGTTTTGCTAGTGCACGCTCAACAACGAGCAACCCAGACTTCCTGGCTTTCTTCACTTCTCCACACACCGCGACTCACTTCTTGTACCGCGGACAAACTCAACATGACTGCCGATGACGACTCCTCTGACCTTTCATCTTTGCCATCGCTATCGCCAGTGCCGTCGGATGTTGAGCTGGACGACAATAGCGATGACGCGACGACCAAATCCAAGTCGGGCATCCTGAAGTTCTTCCCGAAGCTATCAGAGCAGCCGCCCAAGGAGCCATCGCCTCCACCACGTAAACGGTCACCGTCACCGCCACATGAATATGTTCTTGCCGATAATCCTGATATTGCGGTAAGTAGAGAAGAAGGAGGAAAAAAATATCTCCTCTACCACGTTGAAGCCGTATCTGGTCGTTGTCAGTCGGGGACGCGAAAGTCGCGTAGATGGCTACCCATGACGCGAATCCTCGCGTGTTCAAATGTTCTGAATGTGATCAACCGGCTAACTCACTAGTAGTTCATCGTCATGTTCAGAAGCCGATTTAGCGACGCATTTCCTAAGTCCCTAGCTCATTTCGGGCCGCAGGAGCTAGAACGCGATGTCGTCGAGCCCATTCCCGGCGACCGAGTAGAACACCTTTTATGCGCAATCCTGGGCTTGCTCTTGAACCGAAAGCAAGACGTAAAGTAAGCCAAGCAATTGATAATTTCATGTTGGAAAGTTACTGATTGAAGTGCAATTTGTCCGCTATAGACTGGGGCATTATGGCAGAGCACTGGAAGATGCGATCACGTCGCACAAGAACCAGTGGCCTGCTTCCTGGGAAGACAAGAACCCGTTGTCAGGCGGTGCGACATTTAACTCTATGACACCCACTGAACGAGTATGTGTGTATAGTGTCCATGGCGGTTTAAGTTGCTAACCTGGCACAGCTAACGCTGTTGCGCACCCTCATCCTATGGGCAATGGCTTCCTCCGACACTGTTAAAGGTCTGATTAATTCAGCATACAAACAAAATCGTCAAGAAGACGATATGAATCAGCCGAGATCAGTACAACCTTGGGGATCTGATGGAGACAAGCGACGGTACTTCTTGGTCGAAGGACAGGACGACACGAATTTTCGGATATATCGCGAGAGCAATCCGGCAGGCACAAACAGGTCTTGGTTCAGTGTTGCTGGCTCCATTGAAGAACTGAAGGCTCTCGCCGAAAAACTTGAAACGAAAGATGGTGGTCCAAAGGCGAAAAGGTTGAGCCAAAAGATGCTGCAAGTCATTCCTCGGTTTGAGGCTGGTGAGGAGGTAAGAGCTATACCAAAACAACACCCCGACTACCGTCATTACTACCACACACGTTGAGTTGTAGCTATGGAAAAGTTTGGAATAGTCTAGGCTAACGGTCGTCATAGAAACGAAAGCGCCGTGAATATCGCCAAATGCGAAAGGAGCAGTTCAAACGGCCAGAACCAGGGTTCTCTATGTACGAAGGCCGTACACGAGGCAAGCGAATCAAGTACACATACTCGGATGACGAAGATGGTTTCTTTTCCGACTCTACCGGCGCCAGGCGATCAGCTCGCAATACTGGGGCCAATACCCCTGCGGAGACCGGGCCAGTAACGACGTCAAGTGGCAGACAAATTCGGGCACCACCACGGCTCAACATGGTGGCGGGCGATAGTGCTCCTGGAAGTATCCAAGGCGAAAATTCCGAACTGGAACATGACCATTCAATTGGTACGTCTGGACGAACCAGACGCCCTGCAGCAAATCAGGACACAAATAACTGGTCTGAGCGTAACTCTCAGGGCGATGGTACCGACGAGGAGAGCGAGGCTGAATTCGGAGATGATGAAGAGGACGCCCACGTGCCCGAAGAGTCTGAGGATGAGGATGACTTTGATGAAGCAGAAGCCATGGTCGAGGATGATCTTGATGATCAGCGCCAAACTTTGGTTGTGAAACTCTCCGTCACTACACCTAAGCTGAGAACAGTTCTATCTCCAATTGATGAAGGTCCCAACATGCTTCCCACCCCAGACACACAGGATTGGAAGGTCGATACCACTGTCCCGGAGACCAGAACCGTTGAGATGCAGGATGTGCCGGCACCAGAGGCACATACTATCCCATCCGAGCGGGTCAGGAAAGAGCCGACTCAAACAAGTTCAGGCGATGTGACGGAAAAGATAGATGCCATTCGAGCTCCGACCCTATCTGGCATTCCTTCCACGTCCTTAGCTTTTCGAGGGAGCCCTGAGAAGCCACATGCTCAACTGGCATCACCGTCTGGCGATTTCAACGATACTACTTAAGGGGAGTTTGATGGCGTTGGGATAACTGTTTTCAGGAGTTTGAGGGGTCAGGAAGCTATGTCTGTGATTAGAGCATACATGTACTATTTGATGAGTACGTGCTTTCCATTGGAGAGATGAGTGGGACGGAGAGAGGATCTGGCCATATGTGCGGCCAGTTGAATGGTCTCAGTATGCGCATGAGCCGTGGGCGTTAACCGTCATGACGAGCTGAGGACAATACACGACCAGGAGATAGTTCTGGGCTTTATATTTTTTTCCCATGCGTCCAACATAATGACGCGAGGCTTGCCTGTAGCAGAGGTTGCCTAACCTTCCAGGGCTAATGATACGAGGATACATAAAAGAACTTTCGTCAGTCAACATAATTCATTTGAATTAATTGCGTCAAGGCTATAACTTTCGCTTTGGTATCGTCCAGTTGTTAACGTCATACCACCATCTCCGCACCCTTGAGCCAGCTGTGTTGCCATGTGATTTGGCAGTCCTATTCCAATGTTGCCAGCCACACAGCAGCAGGTTATAAATAAGACCTTGGGCCAAGGGCATCATAACCTACACAGCGCATTACATTGTCAACTCACTCCCTGCAAGAAACCACGTCGCCTAAGAAACAACAATTCCTGAAGTGCCAACTTACCTGATCTCTTGCCGTGATAAGCAAGACCTTCCACCAGGTATCGGCATTGGCGATGCTCCTTAAGTAACTCTGCTCGAATCGCAAGTCCGGTAATGGAGGGAGACTATGTGACTTGCGGGTTGGGTGCAGAACACTGTAGGGTATGTCTTCCTCGTCGTCTTCGATATCGTTCAGAAGATCGTCATCGCTGAGACGGGGGCTGTGGAGGGTGACTGGTTCTCGTTGATCTGCAGCTGTAGAGGGTGCGATGTCGAAGTTGATGTCGGGATGGAATCTGATATGGCCAGCTTGAATGGTCTCGGCGACCTCTGCTGGGAGGGAGTCCATGTCGAGAGCGGACGGGAGTTGCTGTCTGGACTGAACAGCACTACAGATGGCCTCTCGTAGAAGAACGGCCCGCTGGATGAGATGGACTCTATTGGTGAGTCAGTGACGGAGCAGCATGTGCCAAAGGTCAAGTTGGACGTGCAGCGTACTAGGAACAGTTACGGCACTGGGGAGGTCCAATGCGGCGTTGCGCGTCGGTAATGCCGGGCGGTGTGTCTGGGTTCAGTGGAGGAGGATCGTTATGTGGGTCTGAGGGCCGAGGCGCGGGAAATCCAAGTGATATCTAGAGTAGGTACGGAGTACGGAGTACTCCGTACGGTAGTTGGTCAATCACTACGACCTACGAACTCGAGGCATGTTAAAGAATGCACGGGGCCTGTGTTTGACTCTCAATGAAAATCCGAGTCATCTCTATCCCGAAGCGAGAATAATCTCTAATGGAGATGAAGGAGCTGCTCTCGGTATGCGAAACCATTGGCTCTGCACACGACTTGAATCTTCATTGTATACACCGTAGTATAAGCCGGCTGGGGCAATCTGGGAGCATCCCCAAGGAGTTGTATGTAGGTGGTAGGTAGCTACTTGGGAGCTAGCAGGTCATAGAGTAATGAATTATGCACACAAGACTTGAGGTCCAGGGCGATAAGCGGACTTGGCCTGCGAACCGGGCGCTGGACACCAGGATTGAATTGACCATACCAGACACTTTGCGATTCGTACTGGGTACTCCTTGTCCAGTGGTCCACAAAGCACTCGAACATTGAAACGTCACTGGTCAAGTTGTGTGGTCCAGGTCCGGGGTTTTAGGTACTCCCAGCCCTGTTTGTAACTACCTAAAGTACCTAGGTAGGTAGTTGCTGGCCCGACGCGGACGCTGTGAGCCCACCAGGCGTCCACCCAAGCGTCAACGTTAGTTGGGTTACTCACTCCGTACCTATACCAGTACAGTCTGGTCAACTCAACCGCACTTGGTAAAAATCTCTTAGCCTTTTAAAACTCGAAACCTGGCTCCAGCATCCCTCTTCTCCAGTTTCATCGCGTGCAGCACAGCGCCCATCTCCCTCCGAATTCCCTGCTGTTTCCTGTTCATCGTCCAAGGGAAAGTGTTTTCCTGTCCCGCGGGACCAATCCAAATATTTTGTCCGCAACGTCTTGAACAACCGCTATTACAATGTCCGACGCGCAAGCGAGCGAGGCCGAGAGGAACGTGAGTCTCGTCACCCAGAGGGAGTAAAAAAATTGTGCTCTACGCTCTGTGGCCGGTGTCAGCGACGGCCAGCCCCTCCTCTTTTTGGCTCCCGTTGGCTCTGCCGCTCTGCCCCTCTCTTCTGTCTGCCTATATGCCCAGTCGGTGCTGCCCCGCGATGGCAGAGCACCAAACGTGACCAAGGGCCACCTGAAGCCAAAGAAATAACAAAACTTGGTGCAGAGTATCGAAGCTGACAATCGCTGCCGATAGATTGAGATCTGGAAGATCAAGAAGCTCATCAAGAGTCTTGAGGCTGCCAGAGGAAATGGAACCTCCATGATCTCCCTCATCATTCGTATGTCCCCCTCTACAGTGTCAACAGCCGCCCCACCACATTCCCATACTGATGTAGCTTGAAACTTCAGCTCCAAAGGATCAGGTCTCGCGTGCAGCCAAGATGTTGGCTGAAGAATACGTAAGTCGAAACACCCGCTGTAAAGAATGGCCCTCATATTATAGCCCTGTGTTAACTTGGACATCGCTCTAGGGTACTGCATCCAACATCAAGTCGCGCGTTAACCGACAGTCCGTCTTGTCCGCTATTACCTCGACCCAAAACCGTCTGAAGCTGTACAACAAAGTTCCCCCCAATGGTCTGGTCATCTACTGTGGCGAAATCTTGACCCAGGAAGGAAAGGAGCGAAAGGTCAACATTGACTTCGAGCCCTTCAAGCCCATCAACACCTCGCTGTATCTTTGCGATAACAAATTCCACACCGAAGCCCTGGCTGAGCTGCTCGAGTCTGACCAGAAGTTTGGTTTCATCATCATGGATGGTAATGGTGCTCTTTTTGGTACTCTTAGTGGAAATACCCGCGACATCGTTCACAAGTTCTCCGTCGATTTGCCCAAGAAGCACGGACGTGGTGGTCAGTCTGCCCTGCGTTTTGCCCGTCTTCGTGAAGAAAAGCGTCACAATTACGTCCGCAAAGTCGCTGAACTCGCCGTGCAAAACTTCATCACCAACGACAAGGTCAATGTCGCTGGTATTGTTCTTGCTGGTTCTGCCGACTTCAAGAATGACCTGAATGCCTCCGATATGTTCGACAACCGTCTTCAGACCAAGGTCATCAAGGTCGTTGATGTGTCATACGGTGGTGAAAACGGATTCAACCAGGCCATTGAACTTTCTTCCGAGACTCTTGGAAATGTCAAGTTTATCCAGGAGAAGAGGCTCATTGGCAAGTACTTTGAGGAAATCAGCCAGGATACTGGCAAGGTGTGCTACGGCATCGACGATACCCTGAAGGCTTTGGAGCTTGGTGCCGTCGAGACTCTCATCATTTTCGAGAACCTTGAGATTACTCGCTGGGTTCTGAAAGACAGCAATGGCGAAGAGGTGATCCTGCACCTGTCAAAACAGCAGGAACAGGCCAATCGCGACAAGTTTCTGGATTCCGCTACTGGTCAGGAAAAGGAAATTATCGCCCAGGAGTCCTTCCTTGAGTGGATTGCTGAACACTACAAAGAATTTGGTGCTAACCTGGAATTTGTGTCGGACCGTTCAACTGAGGGTAACCAATTCGTCAAGGGCTTTGGCGGCATTGGCGGCATTCTCCGCTACAAGGTCAACTTTGAACAGTTGGCTGATCTCAGCGACGATGACGAATATTACGACGACTGACCTGCGGATCCCCTCGTGGCGAGCGAGGGACCTGCTCAAGTTGAACCGTCTGCACAAAACGAGGATGATGTACGCCACGACAACGACGACGCCGCGCCGAAACCGACCAATGCCGCGCCGCTGTCATTTGCTCAGAAGCGCTTGATGCAAAATGCCGAAACTGGCACTTCAATGCAAGGCCACAAGGCGTCGCGACCAAGTCCACTTCGTTCAATGATGACGGCTACTTGAGCTGATTGATTCGGCAGAAATCGAGGTAAGATACTGCTGTCCCTAGGGTTTTGCTTTCTTGGTCACTCCAGTCTCACACGAAATATTGCAGGTGCTATCTGGAATATCCGAGGCAAGGTTGATTGGGTGGCGCGTCGAAGAGGAGAGAGCCTGCAATGAAAAGTTCGAAATTGTTGAACTCGTGAACTGCTTCTCCTAATATGTCAGAAACGGCTGGCGGATCTTTTACCTTTTGGACTATGCATGTGCCTAGCTTTATTACTTGTCTCGAAATTGCATTCAGCAACCTGGCGAATAGCTGCCGATAGATTAGATAGCCTTCATGATCACAGTCGCTCTTTTTTTTTTTTTTTCCTTGTACGAAATCAATCGTAGTTCGGTCCGTTGCCATTTGCAGCTGGTTGTTGATTGGTGTACGCACGTAAGGCTATCTGCGCCGCGTGGGGCGCGGCTTTTAGGTGCACGTCCCCTTGAGTTCAGTGGGTCGGCGTCGCCACAGCTCGTCCTACCAGACACTAATTACCAACCTAGTAACTAGCAGTTAGTGGTTGCAACTACTCCGTACTATGGGTACCTATCAAGCTGCATCTCCTTTGTCTCTCGTCATTCTTTCTTCTCAACAACGATCCTGCATAGTTATATTCTACGGGTGCGACGGTGCTCCGGAGCACAGGTAGCAGTGCTACTGGAGAAGCTCACGCCGCATTCACCTTTTCATCATGCCTCTAGCTGCACCGGTCGTGACGACTGGCCCGCCCCGGCCGACTGATCGTGGTGTGCCAGTTGGACTTAATGAAGCTGCTCTCGACTCACCGACGTTCCGCGCAACCGCCAGTCACTTTACCGAGCAAATCGAGGCTGTTGAGAAATGGCTCAACGGCTACGTGAACTCAACATCCAAGTTCGCCCACGAGATCCAGGGGCTCGAAGATACCATCAACACGTATTTGACCAAGACGATGCCGTCGGCCGCCGACGGAATCATTGAAAATGATTACGCTTTTCTGGCCTTGAAACGCGTTGCCGATGGCCAAAGAGAGTGTTGGCAGCAGCTATTAAGCAGCGTTAAGAGAATGGACACTGCCGTTATAGATCCCATTCGGAACTTTCTCAGTGGCGACATGCGAAATTTCAAGGAGATACGGAGGATATTAGAGCAATCGCAAAGGGCTTACGATTCAACTCTCGCGAGATATGTAGGGCAGTCAAAGACAAAGGAACCATCGGCTCTTCGCGAAGATGCCTTTTCCGTATACGAGAATCGAAAAGCGTATATCCAGGCATCGCTAGACTATTGCCAGCTTGCTCCTCAGCTCCGACTGGCTACGGATAAACTTTTGGTAAAGGTGTGCAATGAGATATGGAAAGACCTGACGCGATCGAGAGACGCCGTAGTGAATGCTACCAGATGGACCCGGGAAATGGATCGTGTATGTGGATGGGCCAAGGAGATGGAGGCTTCAGAGGGCGTCTTTCGAACGGAGCTACAAGCTGTGAGAAGGGAGTTAGGAGAGACGACTCTTGAGGGCTTCAAACCTTCTAGAGAGCTCGAAGATTACAGCGCATCCACGGTGCCGTTTTTGGGCTCCCGAGGGCCGCTCAATTTACGACCTAAGGATGGCACTGCGGTCATATCAGAGAAACAGGGCTGGTTGTTTTTGAGGACAATGTCAGGCAAACCGGTTCGGTACAACTGGACTCGGAGGTGGTACTACTGCCGTGATGGCGTCTTTGGATGGTTAGTGCCTGGGCCCCAAGGAGTACTCCAAGGTGACGAAATTGGCGTTTTGCTTTGCAATGCCAAGCCTGCAGTCGGCGAAGAGCGTCGCTTCTGTTTTGAAGTCAAAACAAAGAACCAGACCATGATGGTACAAGCTGAGAACCAAAGGGAACTTATGGAATGGCTTGAAGTTTTTGAGGCCACCAAGAAGAAGGCGTTCGAAACAACTATGGGCAATAATGATAACTCTGTTGCTGGTGGCACTGACCCGGCCTTCTCGATACACCCACCCAGCGCTCCGGAGTTTTCAGCCAAGGCCTTTGATAACCCGACCGGCGCCGTTGATGACGCTGGTCCCGGATTTGATCGAAGCGCAACTCTTTACATACCCGGGCAGGACGCACATGTTGGAGCTCGTCACAGTGTTGACGTTAACAATGCAAGCTTGGGTCGGCGCTCCTTTAGTGCACTAGGAAGAGATTTGGCCCGAGAAGATGACGAAAGCAGGCGAGACCATGCTGCAAGAATCATTCAGAAACTGGACCTTCATAGAAAATCGACATTCGGAGCTGGGGTAGAGCCCGTGCCACTGAGCCCAGGTATGCCAAACAACGGTGTTGCGAGTCTCATATCTGCCAGCCATAACCTGCTGCCCGCTCATTCGGGGACGCAGGCATCTGCGAGTACCCCTAAGCAGCCTTCGGGATTTCTGCCATCGCTGGATACCCCCCCGGGATCTCTTGCTCCCTTGACTTTGGCCAAACCACCGGCTACAACAAGCCTTAGTCGTGCGGCTGTGCTCTTGACGGCCGAGAAACGTTCTGTGTCCAACAGCAGGAAGTTGCCAACGTCAGTCGTTGCAAATTACTGGGGCAGCAATGTCTGGGCCACGATTAATACGCCGGAGCAGCCAGTTTTGCCAAGACGCGACGATGATGATCCAATTGGTGTGGTTTTGGCGCAAAACTCACAGACCAGTCTCCCTGGCGCTGGTAGCCAAGGCCATACTAGCCGTCCACTTCCACGCAATTACCCGACGGAGCTGAGGGCTCAAAATGCCCAGTTTCGCCTGCTCTTCCCGAATGCGCCGCTAGGAGAGAATCCTGTCTTGGTCTTTCGTGCGGCGTGGTCGAGTTCCAAAGAACGAGACTCCCCAAGTGACACTCTTGCTGGAGACGGTAGAATTTATGTCACACCTGATAACATGTACTTTTACAGCCAACAGATGGGCCTAGTCACAGCGTACAGCATTAGCCTTGACATAATTACGGAGGTGACAAGTGCTGCTGGGAGGGACTGTGACTTTATCTTCATACATCTTGGCCAAGACACAAACGACACGGGCTATAGCTGCATTACTGTCAAGGTGTTCTTGGACGACCTCCACCTGCTTCATACTCGTCTGAACCTCCTGGTGGATAACTTGCAAGCCGAGGAGCCCATGGATACACAAGACATTATTTCAGCGTTAATCAACGTTGAGAAGGAAGAATTTGAGCGGCCTAGCCCTGGCGCTGAAAGCTGGGAAGGCGCGTCGCCGATCTCACCCATTGATGATGGTACATCTTCAGGCTTGCCATTAGCAAGAAGCCAGCGTGAATACGGGTCCCATCTTCACCCGTCCAGGTCGCCGCTGCGACTCCCAGGAAAGCTACATCTCCCGTCACGACCCGTCGTCTATGAGCCCGAGAGCATGACACAAATGGCTGCCGAACGGCACTTCGAAATTAGTGCCAAAGCATGCTTCCATGTGCTTTTTGGCGATAAGAGTTTCGTCTTCCCCAAGCTCTACTTCGAACACCGAGCCCAGCAGATTGCGCAGGGACCTTGGGCGCTTGTTGACCAGGGACAAATGCGGCGAGAATTTCGCTTCAAGGTGGACTGTGTTGATATGCTTGGTCGGAAGAAATCGGAGAATGTTATCGACTACCAGAGTATTGACGTATACAGTGACCATGTCACGTACGGTGTGACCCATGTCAAAACAGCATGGCATTTGCCTCATTCGGGTAGCTTCAAGCTGGTGACGAAAATTGTCATTACACATGTGGCAAAATCTAAATGCAAGCTCGCCGCGTACGTCAAGATTGACTGGTCCAAAACGCCAGCACTCTCGAAGAATTTGGTTGAGCGGCAGGCTCTGCGTGACGCTGTCAATGATGCGGAAGAGATGGCAGAGTTGGCGACAGATCAAGTTCGTAAGCTGGGACCTCGAAGCCGAACGAATAGAGCCATCCAGGTATACGGCCATGTTGGCCAGCAGACGCAGGTTGTTGTGTTTTCGCCAGCGGCTGCGGAGTCGAGCAAGAAGCAAGCGATCAAGCCGCGTACACTAACGGCTATGCTATTCGAGACCGTCAGGTCGTTCGGAGAGAGTGCAGTCTCCTCACTCATCATGTGGGCGTTTGCCGGATTGAAGACACTCTTTGGCATCATTACGGCGCAACGGGTCATTGTTATCCTTTTGGGCTTGAGTGCCCTGATGAACCTATTGTTGACTTCGGCAGAGTCTTCAACCTGGTGGAAAGAGCGCAGCGCGGCAAGATTTATGCGACGAATCGGTGTAGCACCCAACCCAATGATGAGCAAAGCAATTTACTTTGCGGATCTGGACGAAGCCACGGGTGCTCACGGGCAGGCATTGAAATTTCCCAAGAACAGTACATGTTTCAGCACGTACAAGAGCATCTTGGACACAACGGAGATTGACATTCCGTGGGATGAAGCCGGCGCCACGCTCTCATCGCCGTCGAGTCGAGCCACTGCACGTAGGCTGCGACGAACGAGACAGCGCTTAGGATCATACCGACACGACTTGATGGTGGCGATGCGCGTAGTCAACAGCATAGAGAGGGAGATGTTGCAGTCTGAATGGGAGAATTGGTTAATCAATGAGAAATCGCTATGCGATGACCTCGACCTGGTGCTGGTGGAAGACGGCAAGGACGAATCAGCCAAGGGCAGCTCACCGAATCAAAAGATTATGGGGCTATTGACGGGAAGTCGGAAGAAGGCATTGCAGGAATGGAGAGATGATTATTGTGGCAGCTGTCGACGGGATTTCGAATCTGTCATCAAGGAGAGAATAGTTTCAGGGGTGTAACTGTGGATTGGCTCGTCTTTATTTAGTATTCCTTTTTGCTCCCCCCCCACAACCCGCTGGACAGGAGGTAGCAATGATTGTAGCATATCATCATAATAAGGTGTTACCATACACCATACCAGTGCTATGCCATGTATTGGCCCCCAACGAAGTCTAGTTTGATGTTGATTTCCCTTCTCCAGTACATTTTGAGCCCAAGACGGCGAGCGTAGCCTTAGCTCACATGTGGCGGCACATGGCTCTTTTTGCAGGCGCAAAGGTTGATGATGGGGGCCGGATGTGCCGAAGCTATCTGGTCGGGTGGAAGAAGTGGTGGCTCCGAGACGTCCGGACTTCGAAGCACTGCATGTTGACGTCAGAGAGGCCAGTTGAACCACTTCTCTTCCGCACCCCGTCCTTGAGCAAGCTCAGAACCAGAACTCGATCAACCAAGACACCACGCGAAGCCTGAACTGACCATCCTGAGGGTCCTCATTGATTGATTCCCTGGAATCTTCCATTCTCCATTCTCCATTCTCCACTTTCCAATCCAACCCTTCCCCCCGAGTTCTCCGCAGACCACTCACTAAGCTACGTAAGCTGGCAACTGGACTCCTCTCCTCCTTGCTCTTCACATCTTTGCATATTTTTGCCTGTTCTATGCCTTTCATCTTCGTCTCTACTCCCTCTGGACACGGCTGACCCACGAAGTAGCCTCCGAGCCGCGAAAAGGCATGTCGTCGTCGTCGTCGTCGTGAACAAAATTCGTGGTGCCATGGCGAGCCATCATCAACCGTTCAAGGCCCTAGCGCCCATCAATTGGAACGACGTACCACGTCAAGACTTTCAGTCATTTTTAGACAGCACCTTTGAAGACGCCCACGTCGTCATCGACTCTGTCCCCTCCCCCGGGACACCCGCTGCAAAACCACCTTCCACAGGGCGAGCTCGAGCAAAGACCGATTCCGCTGTAGTATATACAGACATCCAACGATCACTGTCGTTGCACCAATCGCCCGCTGCTGCTGCTTTATCTGCACAACTGCGAAAGGAGTGGAAGGAGATCAAGACAAATCCCAAAGATAACCCCCTGGGCATTACCGTGTACAGGCTAGCTGCGAAAGATGGTAAGGGTGCATGGTTTGCTAGGCGCAGCGTCCATGAGGGCTTGTCCTTTGAGCAGTGGAAATCGGGACTCGAGAGAGAGTTTGCTGAGACTATGAAGGTGCAGGGATCACCGGGAAGCGGCAATATTCGCGGAATTGGCGCCGATAGAAATGTTGAGCATCACGTCGTCGTGGATGCGGGTTGTGTTGATGGTAGTCTACTCCCCCCGTATATAACACCCGACTTTGCTGACGACTGTTCGTTACGCAGTGTTTCAACTGTCTGCTCAGTTCCCAGGACCAACGGCCCCGCGGGACTTCATCACACTACTCCTCACATCCGACTTTTCACATATAAAGTCTGATCAACAGCAACAACAACCACCTTTGCGGCAATACATGGTGGTGTCGAAGCCATGTGTTCACCCTGATTGTCCTCCTCGCCAGGGCATAATTCGAGGACAATACGAGTCAGTGGAAATCATACGAGAAATCCCCGTTAATGGTGATGCCGCCGCAAACAAGAGATCATTCTCTTCGGCTGATTTGCTGGCTGACGGCAGTCGCAAATCAATGTCCCCTAGTCGATCTAGCGATGCCCTCCAGACCCCTCGAGCTATTGAGTGGCTCATGGTGACGAGGAGCGATCCTGGTGGTAGCGTGCCACGGTTCCTAATCGAGAGAGGAACCCCCCCGGGTATTATTGGTGACGCAGCCAAGTTCCTGGACTGGGTCTCATCGACAACCCTTAGGGATGGGACCCCTCGTTCTGCACAGGAGACCAATCAGCGCAATGAGAACAACGAGAAGCCTGGCAATGGCAGTGCCAATGGAAACGTTCCGGCCGTGACAATCAATGATAATGCCCGAACCTCACAAGAGATGTCTTTCAATGGCGATCAAGATAGCAGAGAGCATGAACAAGGATATGGCGAATGGATACCGAGCAGCACTGGTCTGTATGGAATAATTAGTGGTGCATTTGGTGTTGCAGGCTCTATTGCTTCTGGTCTACGATCACAGTTCAGCAACCCACTAAGTTTCAGCAGCAGTCAGGACAGCTTAGCGGGTAGCCAACCTATACCCGAAGAAGATGAAGACGAAGACGACAACGCATCGCAAAGCGACACATCTTCTACTCGCAGCTTCACATCCGCACTTGAGAAAGCTTTGACCCGTGAAAATGCACCTGATAGCACAACTGGCAGCGTCTCTGACGAGTCAAAGTCGCAACGCCTTCAGCCAGCAGAGAAAGATCTCCAGAGGCTCTTGGACCGGCGCCAAAAGCTAGAGAGAAATTATACCCAGTTCCTGGAGCGGATGAAAACAAAGCGTCTTGGCGAAAAAGAAAAAGACGCCGCATCGCAAGCTAAACACCGCGAGAAAATCGACAAGGAAATGGCCAAGCGAGAAGCTAAGCATAAACGCGACATGCGAAAGCTCGAGGAGAAGCGTGAGCAGGAGGAACGGAAGGCAGAAGCGCGGAGGAAAAAGGCCGCTGACAGGCAGGAAAAATCTAGCCTGACGCTGGCGTTGGAGAAAGCCAGGGCGGACAATGATGTTGCAATGAAGCAGATCGAGTTGCTGCGTGGTCAAGTCAGGGAGCTCCAGGCGCAGAACACTATGCTTGTGGCGAAACTAGGGCGTATGGGGGCATTAAATAGGGAGGACTCGTCATCTTCAAAGACGAATTCTATCAAGTCCTTGAAATCTTGACGTACAAACTGGAGCATTTTAGATGCGAGGCGTGTTGATTTCCGGAGCTTTTGTTGATGTTCCAGAAGGGGGCGTTTGGAAATGAGGCATGCTTTTATGACAATATTCACAGCATGGCGTAATGGATCTGAGGGTAATCAATTTGTAGCAAATAGGCTTATTTTTTTGTTATATATCCAATCGTATGCAGACCTGTCTAAAAATCTATCCATGCTTCTGTAAGCAGCTTCGATACCCTCGTGCTCTTGGGTCGTAGCGCCTCTTTTGCCAAAGCAACACCTTGTTCCAGCTCCAAGTATTTGAACTTCCTACTCAATGCCACAGAGCAGCGGATTAACCGGGTGCAAATAGCAAACACTGTCGGATTCGAAGCCCACCCCAAGGGCCCGTCTTCCAATTCAGCAAGTCTGGGAACTTGCGCAACCCCCCGCTGAACCCAACTTACCAACTTGCCCAAATGCTCATCCTTTTCATCCCATGCAAGGGTGTCGAAAACCTCTACCCACCGCTTTGTCTCACGCACCTCATCAATAAACAGATTATGCTCCTCGACCACAAAAAGCGAGTCGTCAAATTCAAGTGCCCGCGCAAGCTCAACCTCTGCTGGTTCCCAGCTCTCCAGCTTCGTAGCCTGTACGCCAAAGTACCCGACTAAACGGTCTGCTACAATTTCCTTGAATTCTGGTGCAGCGCCGAATTGTGTGGCGAGGAATTGGAGAAGGCGGTTTGCTGCCTCGATGGGGACCAGGGCGGCGCCGATGACGGAATTCGCGGCCAAGGCGGCTACGTCACGGACTTCGTCGTCGTCGTCGTTCAGGAGGTCATAGAGGGAGAAGAAGAGCGGGAAGCAATTCCGGGTAGGTTGGGGGTGAGGTGGCGAAGAAGGAAGCGAGGGATAGGGCGGCTGCGAAGCGCGTGTCGAATGTCTGTGGTGGTCAGCACCTCGTCATTACCAGGCATGTGCTTTGCCTTACCTTGTTGTCCAGAGCGGCTTCGGCCATGATTTTGCCCCATGAATGGATGTTGACGGGTGTAGATTTCTCGGGACGGATTAGGGCTGCCATAACAGAGCCGCTTGCTCTGATGACTGCGTTAGAGAGAGCTGGGTTCATGGGACGAGCTGGTAGGCCCAGCCATAGCGCAACCAATGCATCTTTAGGGATCTTATCAAAGGCCTTTTGCTGGAGGAGCTTGTCTGTGATGTCGGCTAAATTTTCCACGGCCAGGACCTGGGCTTCTGAGTAGTTGGTCTGCAGACAGACGTTGACGTATAGGTTGGATAACGAAGCCAGAGTATCCTGTGAGCACAACGACGGGTCCCATACCCTGGGGATGGTCTCGAGAGCAGCTACCAGCCCGTCGAGGCCGACTTCTTGGCTTTGAAGAAGAGACTGAAGCTGTGACACGGGTCCGTCGAGTGTGGACAAGACGTACACATTGTGAACGGCCCGTTGGATTTTCAGAAGAGCAGAACCTCTATTTCTGGGCAAGGTGATACTGAATGGAGATAGTGGGTGGTTGTTTGTGGTTTCGAAGAACCAGATCATGTTTACGACTTCAAGATATGTAGCGATGATGTCGGGACAGTCAGGAAAGCGAGCGTCTACCTTGGTTTGGATAAGGAAGGAGTGAAGTTCCGGGAGGTCAGCTGGATAACGGAGTCAGCTTATTGTTATTCCAAATGGACTACATGGGGATACATACCGAGCAGTCGTTCACAAGCAACTTCGTTTAGTCTCTCAATGACAAACTTCAGAGTCAAGAGTATTCCATGGACGTGGTTCGGCTTATTCCTCGATTCGCTAGTCATTGCAGCATCGAAAATACCTCTGATAACCGCCAACCACTTTTCATGCAGGAGACAGGAGCAAAGCGTACGCGCCGCCATGTCGCGGACATGCCACACAGGACTGGACAGATATGCCGCCACATCGACTTGAATTTCGTCCCGGAGCAAATCTGGAGGCCCTGCTCGACGGATGATGTCCAGAGCAGGAAACACAGACTCTGCAGCAGCTGTGCCTGAAGCAGACGATTCGGAAAGGATCCTGTGCCCAGACTGAAGGAGGTTCTTGAGCACACCAGGCAAATTGGGGTATCTGTGGTAGTGAATGCGGTTTGCCTTGCCATCCCACCCGGCTTCAATCACGGCCTTGCTTTCATGAGTCCCAAACAAGCTGTCAATGAGGCTTCGCAGAAAAATGAGGCCACAGTTCCGGATGGCCCATACCTCGGATCGTAGGCCGCTGGCCGCAAGTTCCAGGCACTGGGGCAAGTAGGATTCCGACTTGTTCCCCAGCGCTGTGAGGAGAGAGTTTTTGAAGATGTCTTTGAGGCAGTTGTATGCGTGGACTTGAGGGAGCTTGGATCCATCGGTTTCCGAGGTCTTGGCTTCTCTGGCTGCTATGGCCATGAGGGTGTCCATGACTTGCGCAAAGTTGGGGTGGGAGGCGTTTGCTGCGAGGATTCCAGTGATCATCGACGGAATTCCCGCGGACCGGCGCGTCGTTGATGCTTGGGAGTCGATGGCATTCAGTGTACCCTGAGTCGATCAGCGAAAATACCACCCCATGCATGTCATGTGTAATGGTTTCGAGTTGCCTTTGCTTACCTCGTACCAAATGTCCAACAGACTTCTCTCGTCTTCTTCCAATTGCAGATATTTCGTCTGCTGGCAGCAAGTCGCAAAAGTAGCCGAAACTGTGGTGAACGCGCCTCTGTGACGCAGGGTTGCTAGTTGCGTAAAAGCCAGGTTTCCAATTCTCTCGAATACCTCCTTTGAAGGAATGATCAGGCCATTTCGGGACCTATTTCGAATTGTGAGGATAATCGTGCGCATCAGATTGCTACAAAAAAGATTAACAGCAGTTTCCCAGAAAAGCTATGACGTAGCAGCAGTGTATAGCATACCTTGACTCGTGAACAGCACGGAAACTATAACTTAATAGATCCTTGGTATCAAGTCCATCTACTTCCTCGAGTTCCTGAGGCAAGTGTCCTTCAGGGGAATCATCGCACAGAACATCTCGGACGGCTTTCCATGCTCGCTCACAGCATGATACAATGTCCAGCTGAAGTTTATTCGCCTCATTCGATTCGACTTCAGGGAGTATGATCTCAGAAACAACCTGCCAGGTATGGCATAGTGAAGCAAAATCTCCATGAAGAGGTGCGTTGACGACGGCTTGACCAAGATCCTTCTCTGCCATGGACACCTTGCGGTCCAACTCATTGGCCATAGCTGCCAGCAATTTGATTCTTTCGTCGCCTGATTCGAGAAATCTGTAAAGCAATTGGGACGATTTCGAGGCGCCATCAGAGTGATCAGCTCTGGCTGTTCGACGAGCAAGCTCATTAGCCCGTTGGGACAATTCAGCGATTTCATGGACGGGCACTTTCGTGGTTTCCAATCCTGTGAGTGTAAGCCGGCGATATCGACCGTCGGCGTAGCATTTTGCTAGAGCCGTTGCCGACAAATCTCTGACGTCCTCAAAGGGATTCATGACCAAATCAAACAACGCTCGTGCCCACTTGGCATCCAAACAATTGAAGAAGAGTCCCTGGTCGTCAGATGTCCCCCAGTTTTTATTCGGATCTCCTTCCAAGCGTATTATGTACATTAATGCCTTTAGCGCAGCAATATGCCTCTGGTACGACGCAGTTGGACCTAGCTCCTCACACAAGAAGCCAAGATACCAAGAGAGAAACTCGACATGATAGTCCAAACAATTGGCCAATTGAGCTTCGGGCAAGGAGATCAGGTTCGATTGGTAGAGAATAGGCTGCAAAACGGCATCCTTGTCAGACGAATGAGGAGCGTTCGCTTTCTGCGCCTTGGCTCGAGCTCGTGGAATGCTACGCTTCAGCAAGTGAATAGCACCGCGAACTCTCCTGAACATGTCGCGAGCCTTGGACGCAACATCCACTCTGAACTTGGCATCTGGATCGGCAAAGAATGTGCCCATGTACTTTCTCAGGAGATCAAATGCGACCGGGGAGTAAGGTCGTGTGGTGGAGGGTGATGTAACAAGTAAAGACAGTGCTAGAGATCGAACTTCATGAGAAGGATGGGCCAACACACTCTCTAGAACCTTTTCGTGTAGCGTTATAGATGATTTGTGCTCTACCTGGTCGTTGGCGCTGCCGAGGGCTAATCAAGAAGTTATTAACACTCTGCTGTCAGTACCAAGTGATTGACCCTATCGAACGACTTACCAGGCTCCTCAACAAGACCAACTTTCTTTCCAGTCTCCAGTGCCGCCAATTGAAGAAGCGCAGGAACATCCAAGTTCGTCCCGCTTGCTCCAGAAACTGCCTGGTCCTCATTCATACGTCCCAAAAACGCCAAAGCTTCTGATCTGTCAGCTTTGAATAACGGCAAAAAGATGTAATTCTTGATGGGCTCCAGAAGTGTGGGTTCCTCAGCTAAAGATTGAAGCAGCCATTGGTGCCATATCTCGATGCTAGGAACTGCCCCTACATTCTGCCCCTGTCTCCAGAGACGATAAATTGACACAATCAACTTGCCCGCCGTGGGACGTACAAATTGCAGATGCATCCAGTGAAACAATTCCACAATAAAGTTTCGCCATATTTCAACTTCATCCTGTGTTCGTATATCTGTTCGAAAGGACACATACGTCAGACGAATGTCGCACAGGTTGACTACTCCTTTCGATAGAAAGTGATCTAGCGTCTTAATCGCAGATTTGGCAACAGGTTTGGTAGAACGTCCAATAACAATTGAAATGAGACTATCCAAAACAAATTTCTTGGCCTGCAATGTGGCATCTCGATCTGGGTTTTTGAGAATGCACTGAGCAACGAGGTCGAGCACCAGTTTCATGGACCTATGGGTGTCCGACTCATTCCACTCGATGTAAAAGTTGAACAATTTCAACATCACCTCTTGTGAGAAGGCCCATAGGCGTAAGACATCAGATTTGGACACAGAAGACTGCTCGACAAGTCCGCAAAGTCTCAGACAAGCCTGTCCAGACATTGATTTGGGCTGAGCCGCATCCTTGAGCAGTTTCTCAAAGAGGAGATTTGCATGGCTACGGTGTATAATTAGTCAAGGTTCTTTTCATTTTGAAAAATTACAGAGTACTTACCTTCCTCCCAGTTCCTCATCCTCTTGTTCTAGCCACTTCACCAACTCAACCGGGCTGGCCAATAAATCAGTAACCTCTGCAGGAAGCTCAGGCTTCACCATTTCAGATTGCGCCCGTTAAATTGCGACCGCAATTACATACATAACCAAGTCTGAGACCAGTATGTCATCACAAGCACAAGGCCATAAGAAATGTCGTCTACAAAATATATAACCGTAGCCACCGTCTACAATTCCATGAAAAAGGTCATACTTCAAGGCATGCGGCTCGGAAGTGGTCACGCGTACCTCCACGTGAGAAAAATTTGCCCTGCCGCACACATCCCACCACCAATTGCTGTGAAGTGGGCAGGGTCCCCACACCTCAAAATCACCAAAATCCCTAAACCCACTTGCGGTCTTCGAAAACCCTTCAACAACAAGACCTGTCCTGATTTACCATTAGATAATATTCAATCTATTGGGAGACTGCCAAAATGTCCAAGATCACAGTCGGTACGTTGCGGAACACATTCGACTCTCGATGCGCAATCGCAACAGTCGCCGCTGACCACGCACTACAGCCAATGTCCGGACGCAAGTCGCCGAGCTCTTGGAGTACTCCAACGAGACCAAGAAGCGCAATTTCTTGGAGACCGTCGAGCTCCAGATCGGCCTGAAGAACTATGACCCGCAGCGTGACAAGCGTTTCTCTGGCACCATCAAGCTGCCCAGCGTTCCTCGCCCCAACATGGCCATCTGCATCTTGGGTGACCAGCACGATATCGACCGTGCCAAGCACGGTGGTGTCGACGCCATGTCCGCCGACGACTTGAAGAAGCTGAACAAGAACAAGAAGCTGATCAAGAAGCTCGCCCGCAAGTACGATGCCTTCCTCGCTTCCGATGCTCTTATCAAGCAGATCCCTCGTCTCTTGGGTCCCGGCCTGTCCAAGGGTAAGCAACAACTCCCTCTCCGCCACCAAAGATGCTCACCGCTTCTTCCTACCTCAGCGGAGTTTTATCTCACTCCTCGGTGCTAACACTTAATGCAACAGCCGGCAAGTTCCCTACCCCCGTCTCCCACGCCGATGACCTCAGCGGCAAGATCACCGAGGTCAAGTCCACCATCAAGTTCCAGCTCAAGAAGGTTCTCTGCATGGGTGTCGCCGTCGGAAACGTCGCCATGGAGCAGGAGCAGCTCATTAGCAACATCATGCTCGCCATCAACTACCTTGTCTCTCTTCTGAAGAAGGGCTGGCAGAACGTTGGCAGCTTGACCATCAAGGCCTCCATGTCGCCCCCCAAGCGCCTGTACTAAGTCGCTTCAAAAATGAATGGTTCAGATCCTTGTTTTGGGGGAGGTCTTTGATCTGAGTGAACTGGCCGGGAGTTGCTTAGACTAGAATCTCAATACAAGATTCAAGTTGCTGCATTATAGGTTCCTTCCTTTAGCTGTGATATTTGTGAAGTTATAGTCGTAGGTACAAGCCAGGGACTGGATTTCCAGTGGTGCTGAGATACAACGGGCTTTGAAACCGATGCTACGTCACAGTACGGCGCGCTTGGAACACATGACGTGCATGGGTACATATTGTTACGATTTTGTTCGATATTCTAGCTTGAATTACTTAGTTTTTGGACAGCTTTTGGTTACCCTCCACGCAATCAAGCCCCGTCGACCAATCACCCGCGACAGCGTATTCCAAATACCATCATCCCCAAAATCGAGGTCATCCAGGTTCAAATGCTTTCTGTAACGCCAGACTTCTCGGAATCGCAACCCGTGCAATCCCTTGTTTGACAGATACGGGTCCAGCCATGTTGCTGAAGCTGGCGCAATAAGGTATGTCCCATTCTTCTCCTTCAGGTACTCTTGATTACGTCGATCAGCGGGTGTGTCACAAGTGGCGAGCTCCGTCAGTTGTGTGAGCAATGCATCGCCCTTTAGACCCATGACATCCCTTGTTTGCAGAACCTCGTTCTTGCCGTTGAGGAGCCATATCGGGGGGGTGTATGTCTTCCACCAAATGGCCTGGGTCGCGTCTGGTTGCTTGCTCATAAAGACCTGGCCGGGAACGACACCGCCTTGGTGGTAGATGCCCATTCAGCACCCCCAAAAATAGGTTGAAGATGATCCATGCTCCTGCCCAAGTCCGCAGCATGGTCTTGTTCTTGGGCAGCTCGACTGATGATAGAATCAGGGGCACGGTTGGCAACAGAAAACGAGCTTCTTGATGCGGAAATATGGATAAGACAAAAAGCCCAGAAATGGCGGAGTAAAGTCTCAGCGACAAATGAGGCTTAGCAAAGACCAAAACAGCTGCAGGTCCAAGGAGCTGCGGAAGGTTTGCCGCTACATGTTGATACCACGGATGTATACCATGCTGGGCAAGATTTGCCGTGTCCGAGTTATAGAGGAAGAAGTTGAGCGGAGTGATGGTAGGTCTGGAGATTAAGTCGGCCCAAGTAACGGGCTCAGATGAGTAGAAAGCGGTATCCAGCGCGATAGCTATTATAGTGGTTATTAAAGCAGCCGAAGCCAGGGCCACAAAAGAAAAAGGTCTGTTTTGATAGTCAGCACAATACTACACGAGTAAGCCTCATGAGTCGAGGAAGAGACCACTGACTTATTGAAAAAATGGGGTATCAAACGAAGGCCAGGAATTAACAAGAACGCTGGCAAGGTGATTCGGTTAAACACTCCGAAGACGGCGACAATCCCGAGCACTGTTGAAGATAAAAGCGACGATTGTTGCTGAAACAAAGGGTCAGTGAGATGTCGCGAAATGAAATGTTGGTAGAGGCAAAATTGCCCAGAAGAGAATCGTCATACCCGAGTATCCACAATGCGCTGAATCAAAACCAAACTCCAAGCTACAACCAGAGTTTCCACAGAATTCGAAAAAGTGTGTGTTTGATATGTCCAGGTGACATACGACGATGCCACCAAGAGCACAGCAACACGTCGATGTCGCGGTGAGGGTATCAGTTCGTGAAGGGCCCAGTCCTCCAAGACAAAGCTAATCAGGAACATGAGAACTCGCAAGGTCCAAAACACAGCGATGGGCGGAATTTCGCCATCATGTCCGTTGCCAATCCACAACCATCGAAGGAGTAGCATCGGCAGCCCATAGACGGGCCATAGTGGGAAGACGCTCCGTATCGGGTGCTCGCTTGTGAACTCCCAGGTTCTTCGGACAGGATAACTGAAGATCTGACCTGTACATTTGACAACATGTTTTGGTCAGCAAAGCCACTCTCACAGGACCACAGCACAAGAGCATGGCGAGCGCGTGACTTGGCCGGACGAGTCTGTCGATACACCAGCGCAACAGCCACAGCTCCACCTTGTACCTGGTGTAGGAATAACACAAACAAGACGGGCGCATGAGCATGAGCATGAGCCTGAGAAAGAAAAGACTCAAACGCGCGGCATCAGGACGGAACAAATATAACGTACCGGCTATAACCTCGGGGCCCTGGAAGTTCTCGTCCGGGTGTAGGTAGCTGGGGGACAGGGCGAACCACAGCCGTATCAGAACGAGAAGCAGGTAAGTGCGCCGCCACATAGTTCAGCAACGGTGCCTCGAGGTAGTCGATGACACGGCAGGCATGAGGTCGCAGATGTAGCGAAAAGCAGGCAAAGACATGGGAGATGAGAAGGATGGCGAGTCGACGTGTGGACGCTTTCAGAGCGGCAGCGCGTATAAAAGCAAATCGACGACGTGGGCGCGACGAAGGTGTGTCAGGCAGGACGAAGTAAGTCGTGGTTAAAAGAGATTACAGAGTAGATGATAATACAAATCAGGTAACCCGAAGCTGAAGCTGAAGGGCTATTCGCGCAGCGCCATCGGCCTGAAGATAAAGGATATGGAGGGCGGGACAAAATATCAACGGGGAACAAGACAGATTAATTAATTTTATCAAGGCGTATGGAGTGAGAGTAAGAGTCGAAGCACTAATATTACGACACACTCAAGCAGGCGATAAGCCACGTTTATTAAAGAGCTGAACTTGGACCCAAAAAAAAAGGTACCCACTTGATGTTCAGAGGGCAAGGGGAGCTTGGGAGCTTGCAAGACTAAAGGGGCAGCCTGGCACCTGGCACCTGGCACCTGGCAACTGGCACGGACATGGAGTAACTTGTACTAATACCCAGCACCTGACAATGATAGAGGATTGTTGTCAGCAGGGGGAGCTCCGATGGCCTGCCTGATCGCATCACGCCTTTGGTCTTTGTTCCTGTTCTCCGTTTTTCCATGGACTTCTCCTTGTATACCCTCTTATTCTTCTCTTCATCTCTTCATTTTGCATTTCCCACATAGGCGTGCCTTTTTGCCGACTCCGGCGTCGTCGACCCTGTCGCCGGACACTCGCGAGACTCGACACCTTGGACTACTGCCTATACGTGTACGGAGCAGATAAAAATACAGAGTGCTAGTGGGCAAACAGACGGGAACGTTTCATGTCAATAGATACCACGAATAGGGGCTCTCCGCCAGCAACAGGAGATGCGGAGTTTGCTTGCAACAAACAATGAGCCAAAAACATGCGTTGGGGGTGTCAGGCACCAGGGGTCTGTGCCCCAAACCCGCCAACCGCCAATCGCTGACCTCTGATATGTGGTATGGTGTTGCTAAAACGGTCGACGGGTCAATTTGAAGGGAGGCTGAGAGGCTGAGTGAGATGCTGAGAGGCTGAGGGGCTCACAGGTTGACGAGTGCGTCAACAGATCAACGGCCCGAAGAATGCTAAAACGTTGATGTCCTCCCCTCCCAGGTCACTAATAAAAGGGCAGAACCGCCGCTAAGCTGGAGACGGCATGGAGCCTAGCGGCCTCGGGACTCGGATACTTGTTATTCTGCACTTCACAGAGTAGATTACGGAGACTCATTGACGCTTTTGACATGGCATCTCGCCACGCCAGGCACGCTCCCCCTGGTCAACATAAAAACATGGGTCGGCAATCTAACAACACGCACCCAGACAATGGTCCTGGATCCCCGATTCCCGATCCCACCCAGGGAAATGGGCTAGCCAACAGAACTAACCAAGACATTGAAATGGACCAGATTCTTTGTCACGGGAGCCCAGGGCCTCTGAGCTCTGGTTCTGTCCATTCTTCGGCTTTGTTTGGTATCTGAACATTGTTACTGTATGCACAGCGCCTAACTTCTTAAAGTTGATGGCTTCCATTGATATAATCAGGCGCCGTGCCCAGGACAAGAGAAACCATCCGCAACACCTGGGAAACTTTAGCACGTCACGGACAACCCCAGCTCGCCAGAGACTCAGGTGTTGCTAGACAGCCTTGCCGCCATTACGGTGCAATCTCCTCGGCCGAGCTTGATGCTCCCTTCACCCGTTGTTAGTGTGCGGCGACAGGCTCTGATCTTGGCGTCACTGGCCACAAAGGTATGTCATTGGAGTCTTGCGCCATCAGATCAGGTCAAGAATGGCCCATACACAAAAGAAAGTCGTAACCACTACTCCGTACTTGCGCGAAAAAAGCCTGCCGTTGCAAGGAATGCGCATCGACCTCGGTTGAAACAAGGAATCTAGGAGTATGTTGGGAACGCGCGGAGACAACTACCTACTAGTAGTAGCATACCCGAGGCTGCCGTGCCAGACCCTAATACGGACGGCGGTATACACCAACATCTCGGAGCTAGAACGTTATTGTATTGCAATCTGAGACAAGAGTGAATCGGATTTCTCAAGTGGGTGGGCAGGAAGCCTGGAGAAGCGCTTCGAATCGTGCCAAGTAAGCAAGTGAGAGGCTGGCGCGATTTATAGAGGATGCTTGCAGAGAAGCACAGGTTACGAGGGACGTCTTTTTAACGTTAATTATTCGGCTTGGCAATGGCTATTGAACGATACCGGGGAACTCGTAAAGGTTTGATGAAGGGTAAGGTGTATTAAGCAAGCAGTCAGACCTGTTTAGAAAGGACCCGGCATCATCGAAGTACTCGAGGCAGGTTGCGTTCATAAAATGAACGGGGGGGCAGCACGTATTCAATATTCACATCCTTCTATTTAGCATATTCTCTGAGGTGGCCGTATCCATTGAGTAAAGCCATACTGCCTGTGCTCGTCGAATGTAAGTCTGCAGTCTAGACGATAGGCTGCAAGAAAAGGGCTCTTTGGCGTAGTTGGTGACTCGTCGTTAATGAAGCCACAAGAATCAAGCGATGAGCCGCTTGGTGCATGGCCTTCCCAAGTCTGCTTGAATCATGGTGAATTTTGGTTCGCAGAGCGAGCATCAAACATCAATATTGAATGGCTGCATGGGGACTTAGTGCTGGGATTGACAAGGCAGACACCAGTTGGCCGCATAAATTGAGAGGTGGTCGCCAAAGGAGGACAGGTCGCCAAAGGAGGACAGAACATTGAACGTTGATTGAAAACACTGCGCTTGACATCTGGACCTTGACTGCATGTGGTTCTAAAGTTCAACGACTCCTGCTTTGGCCTCTGCATAAAGTACCTACAATACTTAGTGCGCACCTGTCTACCACCCTAGGGACCTAGTAGGTATGTTCACTCGTTGCAGTTGATGTCAATGCTTTTTGTCTTTTCAACTTGACTTTCTCATCATTACACCACCACTCTTTGGCCAGCCGCCATCATTATTAGGCTCTGCAAGTGCAAAGAATCGTTTTTTTAAAGTTCGAAACAAGGCCCTTCCTCCTGCAGCACAGAGTTCAAAGGGCGCGGTTCCTAATTCAGGGCACGCCTCGCGATTGATCTGAACAGACACACAACTACCTGTGTGCTTTTAATCGGTGGCGACTTTCTCGCTTGCCCGTGACTCTTTCAAGTTTGGTGCAACTTGGATGTGAATAGCACCTCACTGAGCAGAGCACTAAAGCGCTGCACTGAGCACAGTCATCCCACATCAGCTCCATCCGTCCTGTCTGTCCACTGACTGGCTAGCCCGTCTCTTGCCAAACGTTCGAAACCCCGCAGTGGCCCTAGCTGAACTTTGTGCTCTTCTGCCTGCGAACTTGCGAACTCTCTGAAACTAACCTGATCATCTGCAGCTAGCCGGATATATAAGACACTGCCTTGCCCGCCTCAAAAGCAACTGCGCTTTACTGTCTCTATACACGTCACTGCTTTAACCTTTTGATACGCGATCTTCCTCACTCCTAAACATTATCCATTCTCGTTCGTCACAATGTCCGCCGAAGACACGTCGGGTGCCAAGGTCTACTTGGCCTCCAATGATAACGCCACTTTGCAAGTCGGTAGGTGACTTGCTGATTGCTCCCAGCTCTCGCAGGTCCAAGAGTTCTTACTGACTCCTTAGTTAGACCGTGTCGTTGCCCAGCGCTCCATTCTCATCAAGCACATGATGGAGGACATTGGCTATGACACGATCAGCCAGGATAATCCTATCCCAATTCCCAACGTATGTTGCGCCACCCAGCCAGCTTTACCAGCCCTTCTATCACCCTGCCTAATCTACCAGCATCACCGCTAACTCGGGTGCAGGTGAACGAGGCCGTCCTTCGCAAGGTTATCGAGTGGTGCGAGCATCACCGCAACGATCCTCCTCAAGCTCAAGACGATGAATCTGACGGCCGACGACGTACCACCGACATCGAGGAGTGGGACCAGAAGTTCATGCAGGTTGACCAGGAAATGCTGTTTGAGATTATTCTGGTAAGTCCATACTCGATTACCATTTAATCACCATCCATGCCATCAATATTTTCGCAGACTGACCTTCGGCAGGCTGCCAACTACCTTGACATCAAGCCGCTGCTTGATGTCGGCTGCAAGACTGTGGCCAACATGATCAAGGGGAAGTCACCGGAAGAGATCCGCAAGACTTTCAATATTACCAATGACTTTACCCCCGAGGAGGAGGAGCAGATTCGAAGAGAGAATGAGTGGGCCGAGGACCGGTAAGGGACGTAGTCAAGACTCCTCAGGGTGAAGCGCGAGTTGGGAACATCCACGCCTCGAGAAGTGAGCTGGCCCCGACTCATTGGATTTTTATCTTTGGTTTCTTATTTTCTGCTTCGCAAAGGCCACCTCTGCCACGCAACTTGGGCGTTCGTGGGGTTGATTACATGGTATTGACGATGGATTCTACGTTGCTTCTGGTTTACGCTTAAGCACCCTAGCTATGAAGTTGTGAATAAATGACAATTCTAAAACTATTATTTCAATGTCTTCTTGTGTCAATGTGCAAGTGCGATCGTGTATAAGGAAACATGGTCATTCGAGTGAAAACAGTATCAGATCGTCACGCCCTGATGTCATTGCAAAAGGTCACACAACCGTCGCTAGCGTTACAAGGATTATGGACAGTCACGAGGACATTGCAATGTATAGGTGCGGGCTATGAGCCGCAGCGGCGAGCAGAGACAATACCATCTCCGGCAGATACTGGCTACTCCATCTCCCGATGGGTGGCAGATCATTGATGCTGCGAGCAATCATCATCTACAGTAGCGTCACCATGTGCAGATTCCATTATAGTAATATTTCCCTTTTTATTTCAGAGACATCAAAATCTGTGCATTCCTTCCCTAAACCCGACCGTTTCGTGCAGTAGTGGCGAGAAATTCGCTTTAAACCTGGCAAATAGAATCCTGCCTTATAATCCGGTACGTTTTAACATATCCCCGGTTTCTTCTTTGTTCATCCTTTACGCTCCGAGCAGCAGTAAAGTGAATGCCCTCTTAAAATCCGTGCAAGATAATTTAATCCATCTCATCGTGAAGCCATGGCGAGAAAAGGTGCAATAGTCGGCGACACTTGATGGGTAGAGGAGTCGAGAATTGTCGTAGGCGAAACAGTTTAGATGCCGAGGCGGGTCTTTCTCCAGTGCCGTCTCTTAGCGTTGTAGCTGCGGAAATAAAACCGTGTTAGCAGGCAAGTTTCTATCGGTTCTCCCCTGATGGCCTTGTCCTTGAAAATTCGGATCGACACAGCGGAAATACAGTGAGGAAATGCATACCGGACGGAGTTGTTGGTTCGGAGCCTAATCCATTGAGGCACAGGGCGGTTCTGCTTCTGCGCCTTGGCAAGCTTCTGCTTGGTACGGAAAGACTTGTGGCTCTATTGATAAAGTGTCAGCGTTCCGTGGTGTTTTCTCGGCGACTGGACGAGCGGGGGGTGCATCACACGACGCGCAGAATGATCCGAGAATACAGGAGCGAGCGAAATATGCAATGAGCATTCTCTGAACATGAGCGTCGTCGTGGACGGCGTCGCAGGGCGGCGTACCGGCATCTTGGTTGGCTTTGCGTGTCGAGTCGCTAAGGTGAGGAGGAATTTCGTGGAGTTGAGACTGAGAGGATTTTTGGCCCGCACTCGAGGGCGTAAAACCCTAGCGAGGATGTGTGGTGCGGCTGGTGAGAAGGAGTGTGTGGCTGAGCACCACTGATGTGGCTATTCTTGCCTCAGGCACAAGTTGTCGACTGGTTACTGCGATGGGCTGGGACAGTATGAAACGTTGTGCTGACTAAAATGTGATTAGTCGGCAAACAAAATCACACCGACGATGTATGCAAATTAGTATGTAGTGTGTCCCATTAATTATGTCTAGTGTCTTCAGCCAACCGTAACCAAAAAAGCAGGGCCATACATTTGTCCCTGGCCCGCCGCCCCCAGAAACATCGGGAATGGTGGTAGTGTCTGACAGAGGTTCCAGAATAGGAGACGGATTTCTAATTAATGCTTGCCCCTTCTGTCTAAATTCTTGCCTCGGGACATTGCAAATTTGCAAGCCATCAGGGAAGCACGCAGATAGAGGACGAAGCCAACGAAGCCAGCGGTCATCTTTCTCTTCTCTATTTCAGTCCTTTTCTTGTCATCTGTGTACGATATCCCTCCCCGATTCGTCCGATCAAGTGACCACGTGTGTTGGGGCCCTCTAGAACTACAGCCTGAGCTTTTCCCTGATCCTCGGCACCGAATCTAGCCAACACTAATTTGTTTTTTCCCTGCACTCGCCGTGTACGCAAACATTACAACTTCAGTCACCATGGGCGCGGGCATGTCATGGCTGTCCAACTTGCTTTGGGCGAAGAAGGAGATTAGAATACTGATCTTGGGGCTTGTATGTCGTTGATATTGTAGCAATTCTCCTTGGGAGATGAAATGGGCAGCGACTAACGTGTTGTGAGTTAGGACAATGCCGGCAAAACGACGTTGCTATACAGGCTAAAGGTACGACGTGTCCAGTGTGTTCTGATATTGGAGAACGACCGAATACTAACAGGTATACGAATAGATTGGCGAGGTCGTCACTACGATACCCACAATCGGCTTCAACGTCGAGTCGGTGACATACAAAAACTTAAACTTCAACGTCTGGGTATGTTCGGACACACGTATCAGAATGGTCATGCAAATGAGCAGGAGAACAGCTGCGGCTAACGCTACGCTCTTGCAGGATCTCGGCGGTCAGACAAGCATTCGACCGTACTGGCGATGTTACTACGCCAACACAGCAGCCGTCATCTTCGTCGTCGACTCGACTGATATCGAGCGATTACAAACCGCAGCCGAGGAACTTGCCGCAATGCTAAACGAGGAAGAGCTCAAAGACGCGGCGTTGTTAGTCTTTGCCAACAAACAGGATCAGCCTGGCGCAAAGGGCGCGGGCGAGATTTCGGAAGTGCTACGCCTGGGTGAGCTACGTGACCGGAACTGGAGTATCATGGCGTGCTCTGCTGTTGATGGAAGCGGTATCAATGAAGGGATGGACTGGCTGGTGGTAAGTACACTCCACCGCGGAGTATTGCACATGTACAGGGGATGAATTGCTGACTTTGATGTGCTTGGCAGCAAACGGTTAACCAGGAATAAGCATGGCATACGCGATGGGTTCTTTTTCTTTTTTTGTTATTACGGTTTCCGGAGCCCAATATGTACAACAAAAAAAAAACGACGTGATGATAAAGGCTCCCTCACGATTCCGCGCATCATGGTGGACAGGCAATCACAACTCATGGGAAGGGGGAACAGAGGAGTTGAGTGTCATTGAGGCGCAGGGTACTGGCAACAAGGGCCGGCCATAGGTTTCTTCCTCTCGACCTGGCAATCATGTTGCAAAAAGACAGGAGGAAGACCAGCAATGAAAACGAGTGCGACGCAGAGTGCGATAAAGACGTAATATAGTACGACGCTTTAATACTACAATCGGGATCTATGGAGGTCCTCTTCCTTTTCTTTCCATGGAGGGATTGTACAGATTCTGATTGAGAACACTATTGTTTCGAGTTAAGTCGACGTCCCCTATTGGCCCCAGCTCAATGCGAAAGACAGATTACACCCAGGTTGATTTGGGGATTTGCGAGGCTGGCAATAATGTGAAGAACAGAGTGGGACGAAACCGAAATCAACTACTGGATAAAGTTGTCTGTCATTGTGGCGTGAGAACAAGGCCTCACCACAGATCGATGCAGGCGATATACTTCAACTCGTGAACGGATGACTGCAGCACTCACGCAAAATTCACGACAAACTAGTATATCTATCCTTTGCCCTCGTGTAGGGTCTAAATGTTTTGCATGGCCCTTACTAAAGATGCGGGTGCGGCAATGGATATGATTCGAGACGACAAAAAAAAAGCAGTCAACCACCGACATTGCAAGCAGCAATATGCCGTGAAGATCAGAATTCAGTCTGTTGCCATAGTGGAACGGCTAGTTCGGCCTTTCTGGAGATTGATTGTTCGAGATCTGATGTGGTAATAACAAAGAGGGACGGTTGAGCTCGCGGCGAGTCGAGTTCGAGGACGCCGAACGCGATCCCGAAATATCGCCTGCCGAGTCTGACTATCACATGGGAAGCATGGGCAATGCGTTGGTCAAGTAGTGTCGCTTCTCGATGCCGTAGCCTTAATCCCGAAGTGTAAGCGTCACCACCAACCCCAAGGGCCCCAACCCACGCGTGCATCTTGCCAGTGCTACTCATGACATCAACCATCGCAAACAATGTTTCCGATCCAATCGTTCAATTCACAAATCAATCTGGTCAGCATTCGGCAGCGTCTATTCATTGCCTCCAATCACCAAACTGTATGTGAGATCGGCGGCCGAACTCAGTCACCGCGGGGACTGGCAGCGGTGGCACGGAAAGTCGAGACGACTTCGATGATGCTGGATCCCACCGGCAGATAGGTACGGGATGCTGGCGAGGTCCGTTTGTACTGTGAACAACTGGGTTACGATGGGTTCTCTCCATGAATACACTTTTCTCAGGCGGAGCAGTCTAGTATATAGGGCTCGTAGGTACGAAGTGGTCCGGGGATTGGACGTCCTACGTTCGTTCAATCATTCATATCAGCATACATCTTGTCTTGACTTGACTTGCTTGCACCTACTTGTCCGGTATCTAAAGTTTCCGAAGGCGATACTTCATTAAGCCTGCCTTGACATCACTTCTACTAGTTCTCGCAAGACTCTTCTTGATCTGTATCGAATCTCCATTCAAGAAACCGTCACCATGGGTGCCAACGAAGCGAACTCGACATGCCGCTACAATGAGAAGCCCATCTACACAACATCCAATGGTGCTCCCATCGATAATCCGGAAGGATGGCAGCGTCCTGGACCGATGGGGCCCCTGTTACTACAGGACTTTCATCTCATCGATTCCCTGGCTCACTTTGATCGTAAGTTCCTCATCAAACTATAACCAAAAAGCACAATCTTCGCAACATCCCCAAAACCCCCAAACCTTCAACCACCCCCTGAGTCATAAACACAGTATACTAACATGCTTTTGACAGGCGAACGTATTCCGGAACGAGTCATCCATGCCAAAGGCGCCGGTGCATACGGCGAATTCACAGTCACCCACGACGTCACCGACATCACTAGCATCAACATGTTCAACCAAATCGGCAAGAAGACGCCGTGTGTCGCGCGCTTCTCCACCGTCGGCGGCGAAAAGGGCTCCCCAGACTCTGCCCGTGATCCGCGAGGCTTCTCCGTGAAATTCTACACGGAAGAGGGCAACTTTGACTGGGTCTACAACAACACGCCCATCTTCTTCCTTCGGGATCCCACCAAGTTCCCGTTGTTCATCCACACGCAGAAGCGCAACCCGCAGACCAATCTCAAAGATGCCACCATGTTCTGGGACTATCTCTCAACTCACCAGGAAGCCATCCACCAAGTCATGCACCTCTTCTCGGACAGGGGAACGCCGTACTCGTACCGCCATATGAACGGGTATTCCGGCCATACGCACAAGTGGACCAAGCCAGACGGCAGTTTCGTATACACCCAGGTACACCTCAAGAGCGACCAAGGCAGCAAGACCTTCACCAACGAGGAAGCCGGCAAAATGGCCTCGGAAAATCCGGATTGGCACACGCAGGACCTCTTCGAGGCCATCGAGAGAGGCGAAAACCCCAGCTGGACCGTCTACGTGCAAGTCCTCACGCCGCAACAAGCTGAAAAGTTCCGCTGGAACATCTTCGACCTGACCAAGGTCTGGCCGCAAAAGGAGGTGCCCCTCCGGCCGGTCGGGAAGCTCACCCTCAACAGAAACGCCGACAACTACTTCGCCGAGATCGAGCAAGTCGCCTTTTCGCCGTCCCACCTCGTCCCCGGAATCGAGCCGTCCGTCGACCCCGTCCTGCAGTCCCGCCTCTTCTCGTACCCCGACACGCACCGCCACCGCCTAGGTACAAACTACCAACAGATTCCCGTTAACAAGCCCCTGAATGCGTTCAACCCTTTCCAGAGAGATGGCGGCATGGTTGTCAATGGCAACTACGGCGCCAATCCCAACTACCCGAGTTCTTATCGGTCACTGACCTACAAGCCCGTCACGCCGAGCGTCACACATGAGCAGTGGTCTGGTGCGGCCGTCCACGCTCTCTTTGGCGATGTGACGGATGACGACTTTGTCCAGGCCACGGGGCTGTGGGAGGTGTTGGGACGCACGCCTGGCCAGCAGGAGAATTTCATTTCCAACGTGGCAGGCCACTTGTCTGCTGCCCATGTTGATACCCGCAAGAGAACGTATGACATGTTTAGGAGGGTGGACAAGGGACTTGGGAAGGCTATTGAGGAACATACTGAGAAATTGGCCTAGTCTTTTTTTTTCGTATATTACGTACTACGCCTAAGAACGAGACTTCAAGTCCACAATGTAATTTCTAGTGGGTTTGGGATGTGCTTTGGGCAGTCAAGGATTGTTATGTACGGGGAAGTTGATATGCAAAACATATAGGGTAGTCTCCACAACACACTAATCACCCCTTTCCTGGGGCAGAACATACACCACGAAACGTATCATGTAATCACTGAAAGATACAATACGCATTGGAAAAAATTTGTTCGTATTTAGATTAACTATAATTCTGCAACGACTGAAGAACAAACGAGCAGGGGGTTCCCCTTTGCAGCAGCGGTCCGCTTGTCCTCGGTGTATATAAACCCAATACGCATGACGGACAGTATAGCACACTTTGTCAGGGAGAAAAGGAGCCATTTCTCGCTCCTTTTACCCCCACGAGCATCACACGTATAATGCGGGTGGAAGGGGGAGAATAATATCCAGCATCTCAGTGCCTACAAACCTGCGCTGCAGGTCCAGGGGATGACGGTGCCGGGTATGCTGATCTACAGCGTCCGGGAAACGCCAGCCCGTTTGTGGCGGGAGGACTCCTCCTCTACTTTGTCCCAGAAACATTCACAACCGGACCTAAGCTGAAGTCGTGAACATGAATGGGGCCGTAGTTGGGAGAGTCTGAAATCGTAGTGAGATGAGCTACTTGTTGTGCCCTTCATTGCTTCAAACTCTTTCCCTCGTGTTTCGCCGTGATTCAAACGAGAGAATTGACATAAACGGCCGTATTCCCCCAGCCGTGGTAGCTATGCATTCGCTTCAAGGATCGGGCGGCCCCCCACGACTGGTTGGTATGGGCAGAATACTCTCGGGCGGAGTGTAAGAAGCTCAGGGCTGAACGGCACGTCAAAGACGTCGTACCAAGTGTCCTTACTGCACAGCACAGTACACTTGGCACGACCCAGCTCTTCGGATAATACCCGAACTCGACCATCACCTTCTCATACCCAAACGTCCAATTCCGGACTAGCCGGAGGACGTTTGGCTATATTATTCCCGTCGACAGCCAGTGTCAGACAAGCTCAGAAACAAATTCCGGATCAGTTTCTAAGACAAGCCTCATAACGAAGTATTAGTGTTGTCGTACGACGGCCGGTTAGAGCAAGTTAGATCCAGAAACCAGTCCAGGGTCTAATCACGCAATCGCTTCCATGTTGACGAGTTGACAAATCGTTTCACATCGATGGAAAGGTCGACATAGCGGCATCAAGCCGCATGATGCATCCTTTAAGTCGATCGTAATCCATTAAATTTCGTCAGTGGTCGTCAGGTGGTCGTAGGTCGTCATCATTACCCATTTCGTTAAGACAAGAACGAGAAGGAAACACAATGAGGAAAAAAAAAAGATGGTGAGGTGCAAGCGTGAGGCTTGTTCAAGGGTATAATCCGTAGAAAGTCTTCGTACAGGCCGCACCAAAATATTGGGCAAAGACTGAAGCTAAAATAAAAGATGAAGTATAGAAGTGTCGGGGAATCAAGAGTCCAACTAGGGAGTCTGTCTCGGAGCCAGGCCGAGTATCGCGCATTGCTGCATATTCCTCTTATCTTTAACCCAAAAAAGGAACCGTAACAAGGACAGAGGGAGAGGTAAAAAAAGAAAGCATAAAGGGGAAACTGTGTCCGAGAAACGAAGGGAAAGTCGCGAACCGCCTCTACTGCTGGTGATCAGAGGCCCTGCCCATTTAGAAACGACCGAGCTAACGGCGTCAGTGCAAGGCGGCGAGGGGGCTTTATAGTATCGGAAATAGTAGTAATCGAAGAACATATTCCGAATCTCAAGCGTGCAATCGCTCGTGCAGTCGCTATGTCGCTGGTAAAAGGACAGGGGCCACGCCAAGACCAAGAAATGCACAGAAACAAGAAAAGAGTAACGCAGCAAAACTTTCAAACCGCTTTGTCTCCCCGAAGAGTGGGTATTTGTCGAGCTTGTTCGAACTCCGTTCCCAATGCAAAAAAAGAAAAACGCCGATCTCAAATGCCGTTTCGATAATGGTTGTCTATGTCGCTGTGTATCAGAGCCTTGTGCGGATGATTGCTTCTAAACTTATTCCCCAGGTCCCGAGAAACATTAAATAGGGCGCAACGGCTCAGTGGCCTATTAAGACGTCGTCACTGCTGGATAACCGTCCCCCGTGACCGGTTGTGGTTGTCACATTATCGTCGCATACTCCTGGTACCGATCCCAACCGAAGCCACCCATGCCAACGCTGACGCCGCATTGCGACGAAGCAAGCATGCTAGGCAAAGGTAGAGCTGCAGGCATGGGGGCGGTCATGGGCGGTGAGGTGAAGTAAAGAGCAGCTGTAGCGTGCGGTTGAGTGAAGGCCGGGTTGGGCGAGGGCATCTGGAGTTCGTTCATGCCCATGGTAGCCCACATTGGAGGGTTGTTGGACTCAGCCGATGTCGAGGGCACACTTGGACTCGACGGCAGGACTCGCCAGGGTTCGACGGCAGGCAGAGAGCTGGGCATTGTCGGCTGCGATGACCACATGTTGTTGACGGGAGAGCTGGGGAGGAGAGGAGGCTGGCGCACAACGTCGACGACGCGAGGGGGTGGAGGCAGCAGAGGCTTCATCAACCCGATGAGGCTGTTCCTCACTTCTTCACTCTTGCCACACAGCAGCTCGCCTGCTCCCTCCTCTTCAAGCCCTTCCAAAGCGCTTACGTGGGTGCGGTAGACAAACTTGTTGATGGCCTGGACAAAGTCTTGGTGGAGCTTTTTGCACTGTTGCTCCTTTTCCGACCAGTCGTAGGTGTTGGCCTTGGCATCAGCGCAGTGGACCTTCTCGTGGTGGTCGACCAAGGCGTCGATGGTATCGGTTGTGAGTTTATAGGCGACTTCGTTGCGCAGGACCATGTCAACGTGAACAATGTAGGCCTCGATGTGAACTAATCGATAGCTGAAGAGCTCCTCGAGAGGCTCCTTGGGCATTTCGGCTTCGGGAAGTTTAGGCAGCATGACGGAAGCGAGGGTCCAGATGGCGTTGGGTGATGACAGGGTTTCGGTCAGGCATCTTTGGTGTTGAGGGACGCTGTTGAGTGGACGCTTCACTTTGTTGACGCGCTTCAAGGTCTGCGTGAGCCAAGGCTCGACCTTGGAGCCCAAAACGACATTGACTGAAGATGCCCTCGGGGCAAAGGCGGCGGCCGAAGCCGGAAGGAGTTGGACAGGCATTCGGAACCGTGAGGCCGTATTGGTCGTAGGGGCGGCGTCGTCGCAAACGGCCGAAACGTGGCGGGGTTCAGCTTTGTTCTGGCGGTACACCGAGGGAGGGGCGGGCCGGCGGCAGGTGGGAACGGAGGAGGAGGGGACGGGACGACGACGAAAAGCACTCTGCGAGGAAACAGAAAAAGACAGTGATAAGAAAAGGAAATGGAGGCAACGGAGCCGAGCAGGGAGTGCCGAGAGCGGTTGGCTTTATGAAGGGATCGCCTGCTGACGGCCGCAGCCAGGAAGAAGAGAAAGGCGGACGAGGGTGTCGTGAGGAGAGAAGAGGAGAGAGCCGGCGACGGGAGGGTGGCGGCGGTGGGGAGATATACTTTGCTCCAGAGTTGTGCACCTGGAGTGAGCGCCAGGCGCGAGTGGCCTGAGGGCCTGAGGGCCAGGCGGGCTTCTGCACCTCTGCAGGTCTGCAACCAGCGCTCAGCAACTGCACCTGCACCTGCACCAGACCTGGGCACCAGGAAGGGCTCAGATGTCCGGCCAGCCACCCATCGATCGGGACTAGCACGGTCGACCAGCGGCATTGCAGCACGGAAGAGTAGTCGGTGGGTATAGCGAGTTACCAGGGACGGAGTGCCCCAGGGCCTGCCCTAGCTCGCAGACAAGAATAGCTCCCTTTCCTGAAAGTGACATGGAGTGGCTGTGGCTCGGCACGGTGGTTTAGCAGCAGCCACAGTTGGGCCCCGCCGCTCGTGCTCACCACATGTGCAGACTTCTTCTTCCATGTCTTCATGCTTTAACAGATCCGGTTGATAACATTGAACCTGGACAACAGCTTCACGCCTGGCGCCTGGCATGTCCGCCTCGTCTTTTCCAGCATGGGAAAGGCCGGCAAGCCCGGCAAGGCCTCCGCGGCCCGGTTTTACCCTCGCCAACGCAAAACGTCGCCATCCATATCCAAGCCGCCGACTATCCCCATCCCCATCCACAATCCACCTGGCCCGAGGCCATGCAAAAGCCATGACTGATCTTTTTTTTTTCCCTCTTGGTCACGGCATTTGGTACTACTGCAACGTACGGGTCCACCATTATGCAGTCGTGTTTTCAAGCTACCAGCACCCAGTACTACCTCCGCGCGCTCAATCATGGCTGTGCTTTCGACCTGCACGTCGAGCCTCCTCCAGACACGAATATCGGCCGCACACCCCCCTTGCCCCCCTTGCCCCCTTCACCCGAGAAATCCTTTCTTCGGGCGCCCTCATGCGGCGTGTGCGTCGCATCACGGCCAAGGCGTGTAAGTCTCGTCCTGCCTTGATCTTGTCTAGCTGAAAGCTGCATCGGAGCGCCACACACGCGCCATTGCTCAACTGGCCATGGGATGACTGCATTGTATGTATGTCCGCAGCTTCGGCCCATGTGCATGGCCTTGGGGACCAGCCCAATGCACCCTCAAACTGCCAAAGTGGCTCACTTTGCCGGGCCAGCAGAGGTTGTGACAAGGCGAACAGGTTCTCAAGTCTACGAGCAAAGACACTGGTGCTCTTGGAGTCTCGGACCTTGTGTTAGACATGGAGTGATTGCGCCCATCCAAAGGATTCATGGCCGAAGTGAGAGACGAGCACGTGCTTTTGTTTGTTTTACATTAGACTACTGTGAGCCAACCCGGGAGGTTAGACTGGCCTCAACACAGCCAGCCACTTGCTCCTTCACAGACGGCGCATAAACAACCATTCTATGGCTTGTTTTTCTCTTGAAGAGTCATCCATCTACCAAGCTGTGCAAGACGTGGCTTAACCTGTCCCCAGCCAGCGGCTGCTGAAGACGACCGTTGTCGTTGGATGTGACGCCTCCCAGACACACCAAAATCCAATACCACCTCGCTCGGCGCTTCATCCAACACGGCACATGGTATGGAGTAACGAAGACATCTGACATCTTCCATGGCTCCGAATTCTTCTCTCACTGGCCCATTCTTGTGTGTTTTTTAACTACATATCCTACTCTCCTCTCTACATTATGCTGCTTCTCGTCCTAGGACGGAGCAGTCAACCCCCAGCCTTGCCCCTTCTTGTAGTTATACCTTGCCTCCAAATATGAAAAGTGATACCTATACCCCCTTTCGAGTATTTGTGTTGCACTCCTTGCCTCCTTTTCGAAGAGGAAGCTTGCGCGGCCATCGGTCCGGGCTTACCTGGACCAACAAGAAGGAGGGCAGCCATATCCACGCCCTTCATACCGCCCCATATCCAATACTTGTAGGCCCATTCGGGAATTATGCAGATAAACTAGCGGATTTTTGGCTATCCATGGTGAGATTTAGGGGGTGTGAAAGCACATCCTGCACATCCGTCTCCTGTTCTGCCCTAACCACGGCATAGTTGAACGGGATGATGGATTTCGCAAAGTCAAACTTGACTGATTGCTGTTGGACTAGTGTCACATACGTTGAATATTTAGTCTAGATACCCCCTTGGGTTTTCAGATCATGAGAAAACATTGCCAGCTTGCTTTTGGGTCATTAATGCGTCTTGACTTGTGCCTGGGATCGCCACCTCACCCACATGGGAGCGTCCGGGTACGCGCCGAATGCGTACTTACAGCGGAAATGAGCCTTGGCTAGCGGACCATAAGAGGCCGTCGGCTTCTTCAGCCTTTAAAAGTGACGCCGCTTTGTTATCCAAGCTTCTTGTCCCGAGATCGTTTCCGGGTCCGTAAGAGCCGACAGTTCCTCGTCAATATCTGGCCGTCGAAATAGGTACGTAGTCTTCATATATGTACTTGCTTAGCTACTCATTAACTGTGCCCTGGGGGCGTGAGCATGACGTGCATATTGGCTACATATTACATGTTATGTGTTGTATAGAAGTTATGCAGGTTTGAAATGCGCATACGATCCCAGTCCTTACTAACATCAAACGGAGGCCGAATGCGAGGGCGCCATTTCGAGCCCTCCTATCTCAGGGTTAACAGAGAAAAGTTAGTCGTCTGCTATGCGCGGGGCGACCAGGCATGCAATACAACAAGTTGAGAGAATGGAGTTTGATGTTTTGGTCAATAACCACTTGGCGGCTAGCCCCTGGGCATTCACTTGACTAGCAGTTCCTTGAATCGACTGTCAGTAATCTCGACGGCTTCGACGGGTCGCTCTAGGGAGAAGCCGCTCGGGTGGCGTGTGTATGGCACATCCTTGGAGACTAAAGAGCACCCCGGATTTCCATCAGCCCGTTTCGTCGATAATGTCAGGTCCTGGGATGTGGTTGGACAAGGGCAATCGAGACTCGACAGAGCTAATGCACCGACCAAGGGGAATGGGCTGCTTATTGAGTTTGGAATAAGGAGAGAGTGTGCTAGTACGGGTAAGGGAAATTGGGAAAAGGCGAGTAATAATCATGCCGCTGATGTTGAGGGAATAGGCCAATGCAAGCAAGTAGACTGAGTAGAATGATAGCCATCCATGTTCCCTTTCCCTAGCGGCGGGTGAGAGGTGAGGCGCAAAACGCTTTTGACCGTTGATTGGCTGGATTTTTAAGAGCCAGAACAAGTCAGTGGAGGTGCCAGTGGAGTTGAACTCTCACTTATGGAGAGGTTATTGTTGATTGGCCAGGTTTCAGACGACAGAAGCCAATCATAGTGTCAGGCGTCAACTCGATAGCTTTGAGGCTTTGGCAGGGAGTCAAGGACCCATTCAAGTACTGTACTCCTTTGGAGATGGAACACAAGGGGGTGTGAGCCAGGAAAACCAGTGTCCATGGGAGCAAGGCAACGTTGGAGCAGAAATAGGCAAAACCTCCGTCGTGCGTGTCCCAGATGGTGAACTGAAATACCGAATCAGATGGGTCTTGGATTTATTAACATGGGCACTTATCAGCCCAACCGCAGCCCTATGACTTCCAAGTTGGGAAATCTGAGCTGTAGGATGATCGCTGAGATGGGAACTTCTGTCCTTCTTCGGCGCCTGCTCGGTGAAGATAGACTTTGCTTGTTCGGGGGTCACTGTTAACTTAGTGTAGTGGGATATGAGTTTTTTTCGGTTGCGGGCGTAGGTGACTCGGCTGAGGATGGAATAATACCCGTTAATAGTATTCATGCACCTCGCATGAGGGGTGTGACCGTGCTCATGGCCCAAAACTTCAAGCTTCATATCAAGATATGTCCTTGGCGTTTTGCCCCTTGGGTGTCTACGGTTGCGTAACTAGTTGGGAGCCTATGAAATTCGGGTGGGTTTTGGCTCGTCAGAAGATATGGCACCGGCCTTCGAAGTTTCCTCGCGAGTCTGTTGGCAAGATTGTACAGGCCACTGTTGGTATCAAACGCGGACAGTGAGCTTCGGAGCAGGGTGTGGGTAGAAGAATGGCAGAGCCCGAAGATATCTGATCATGGTCATGTTCATGCTCGCAGTTTGACAGGATTCGTCCCGCAGGCTGGCATGAGCGCATGTGGTGTACAAATGCAAGTGTGAGAAGTGATCAATGTATGTACCAGGCACGAAGAGGAGTCGGGTCAGTTTGTTGGTTCCGCGATTTTGGCGTTCGAGGAAGGAGCGACAGGCACCGACAGGAGCGTGAGGTTGTCTGGAATTGAGGCAATCAAGAAACCAGACGGCTCCACCAACCTGCATGCAGCTCCAGTGCACTCATCGATAATATTTAGCTTTTTCATCAAAAGAGTCGATCGACGGGGTAATTGCCGAGTAGTTAGTCGGCCAACCGTCTGTTTTTACTTTTTTTTTTCTCTCTCAAGACCCCTGAAATCCATCCAACAAGTGAAGGAAGAGAGGGCGCGTGGAGATCAAAACAACACCTGAGGTACGGCGTACAGCCTTTGGCAAAACATGTCTAGTATTAACCACGCCAAGTACGGAGTACACACTAATGCAATACATTCTCTACCTAGATAGGTATCTGACTGACATGATAGTTCGTAATCGACGTGCATAATGACGGCTGAGAAACCCGCTCAGCAATATTTAGCTAATACCAGGTTGCGTGTCGCCACCACAGAGCCAGTCGTACCAAACAGGAGGTTCTCGTGCAATGCATCCAGTGCTCAACTGCTGTCCTTTGATGCCACCATTCTTTTTGGTCCGACTCCACCACTCTGCTGCGCAATTTTGAAGTGCCCAGGTGCCTTGCCGACTGTGTTGCAGGTTCACGCTATGGTATGGTGACGCAGCATTCGACACCCTGTTGCCTGTCTGACGGGCATGAGAACCACAGGACTGGACACGAGCTGGCTCACGACAATCCGAGGTGGTACGTCAACACTTGATTCCTCATAGGACAGAGATTCTCCTCTTTCAACACATTGGGTGAGCCATGGGCTGTGTGGCATCCTCAGGCGGTCGCAGCCGTTACCAGCACGGAGAGAAAAGACACATGAAGACCGCAACAACTCACAAAGGAGGGCAGTCCCCAGAACGGCACAAGAATGGATTGCGCCAATTCAATTTATTGAGTGCTCTATCTGTTTTGCGCCAACAAAGGCCACAATCTCGGTACAACCGCACCCAGCCTGCATGTGTACGATAATTTCTGTTTCTTTGCGTCAACAGTCGCCAAGGTCACGAGTCATTACCGATATATTTCTGCGTCTCTCCCCTTCTGCAGTTTGGGCTGGCTATCCTTTACTGAGGACTATTGACTGACTGGGAGAGATTCGGGAGCCATGTGCCTCTGAACCTTTCTAGGTCACGAAGACTTCCCGACCAGTTCAGTCATCGCCGTGAATGCCTGCGTCGCTTTGACAGGGCAAGCCCATGTAGCATGGCTGCTTCGCTTCAAGTTGAAGACTCCCTACAGGCCATTCCGCTCTTGGACCCCGTGCTCCATCATGTGAAGGGCAGATATGCCCAGCCATATCTTGACACGTCTTCTACATGGCAGCTGTTAAGGTCCTGGGTCTTTGATGACGCCGCCCTCGCCCTCGGCTCGACTAGTACAGCGGTACGTGGTGGCACAGGTGATTCACTTGCCACGCCGAGGGTTCATGATTAATGCTAGATGCTACGGCCACGGCCAAGTACTGCGCGCATCAACAGAGAGATTGATGCGAAAGTCAAGGGATCCCACTTTAGGTACAACGATATGACTTACAATGCCAAACGGAAATGCTCCGCAGTTACGGAGTATATGCATGCGTAGAAGAGACACCAGCCACACACACTCTGGATCCTCGACAGGGATCTGTCGGCTTTTAGAGGCAGCCAACCAAGCCAAGTCTGAAGTTCAAAAATGGTTTCAGCATACTTTTTTTTTTCAGTGTGCTTGGCATGCTTGTTTAAACGGATCTAAGTTGCTGGGGCGCCAAAAATACAAGCGAACCTGCGCACCGATGTCTGCGGAGCTTGGCCTTGGTCAGCGCACCCAGGTACACGGAGTGCGGTACGGAGTACATCCAAAGACGTTTCCGAGTTGCAACGACGAGAATACACATCCTGAACTGCGGCGTGTTATCCTTGGGGAGCTGATCGAGTTCCCGCTTCTGTAGAATCAAGACCTCTCGGATAGTCCAACGCAGAGATATTTTCAGCTCCTTGAAGCATTGGAGACGGTGACGTTTTCCAAGTTTTACACCGACAGGTCGGACAAGCCGCTGCAGAGCGGCGTGGCTGTGCCTCTGTGGCGTCGCGGACGACAGTACTTCCCGAGAATAGAAACACAGCATTCCCTACTCCATCCGTACAGACAGAAGACAATCAACGTTGCAATGTGGGAGGGCCACGCACCGATCCCGAGGCAAAGGGAAGCTATCGAGACAGAGCCCCAGTCTGCCGGTAACCCAAGCGAAGCTTTTCCTTTACTGCAACTAGTAACTAACACTTGTAGTAGCTTTCGGAGTAGCATCTGCATACGGAGCCTGCATACTTGCAAGGAACCGACGACATATTCTTCTTGCTAAGCACCGGCCACACCACGGCTGAACTAACCAGACCCCTTCCGCACTTGCCTTTGACGACATGTTCGTGTTTCGGGATTATGGCAATAAAGATCGAGGAAACCACTGCCAGCGGAAAATGACGTAGGAGCCTGGTCTTGTCTGGCCCTGCTAGCCACCCTTGCGTGCCCTCAAAGTCCACCGCGTCCAGATGCCCACTTGTCACCTCGATCACGCGGCCTGCCAACTGGCCAAGACACAAAACGTCCTCGTGACCAGGATGATACCTGACCGCAAGTCCGGCGGTGTCTTTCCTCCAATTCTCGTGACCTAGTTCGCACAATGCCGTTTTCCAATAGGGGAGTGCAGGATTTTTCGACTTTGCCCTTTGAGCATTGCGTGTGGGATCCCATCCCAACCAACAACATGCAGCCAAACTTTTCGTCTAGGGTAGCCCTGGCTGGTTCACACAGGGGTTGAAGGGGCACGATTAAGCGCCAAGTGAAACATGCAGAATGTAATGTATAAGGTGTTAAGTTACCATGGCACCGAAAAGCCTGGTTTTTGGATCGAAGCGAGACGGATAATGTGCTGGTGCAAACCGCGTCGCCGGTCCGGAAAGCGACTCTCTCGCGGGCAGGCTTCGTTCCCTGCACAGGCGCAGCGTATGCCCTTGTTTCTCGATTGCCGCCTCACTGAGTTGTTGACGGCTTGACTGGCCACGAAAGGTTTTCTTCAAGCCACCGATGTGAATGTACATGATCCTTTTGCAATTTTCAGCTTTGATCCGTGAGAGGAACGCGTACCGTGACAAATATGTGTGCAGTCTTTACGTGAACTGTCCTGGGACCTGATATATCGCCTTACAGCGGAAGAAACGGCTAATCAAGAGAATATATTGTTTTTGCTACAAAATGCACGCTATCACACGTTAAACGGCGGTCCAACCACCCAACCCCAAGTTCGTCAACATCACCGCAGCTCATCGCCCGTCAAAACCGGCTCCCTATCTCGCTACCATCATGATTCCCTGACGTGCGCCCGGCCGCTTGCCTCATAACAACAGGTCAAGGCCTGAGCCTCTTCCAGATCCCCATTCACAACACTTTACCAGAGTCCAAGTCCCCCCCCCCATCTTTCTACCCTCCAGCCAATTCACTAGCGACGCCCCGCGAGATCCAGTCGGCCAAGGACATGACCGTAACCATGGGGTTGACACCACTGGCACTAGGGAAGACACTCGCGTCCGCGACGTACAAGTTATTCGCACCCCATACCTTGCCCTTCATGTCGACAACGCCAGTATCCTCGTCGGCGCTCATGCGACACGAGCCCATCTGGTGAGCCGACATCCACATCACAGTCGGGCCTTGGTTGTCGACCACGCGCAGCTTCTTGATCCAGGCGGCAAATTCGGGGTCGGTGAACTCGGGGTCCTTGCCGGCTTGGTGCTCAGCCTGTCGCTTGCCCCCGTCGCTGGCCACAAACGGCTTCAGGTGATTAAGGTGAGGCCTGATCTCGGTCGCGCCGGTGACGTAGCATATCTTGGCCAGGGCAATGATGCCCTCGATGGTGTGCTCGCGGTCAAAGTCAGATGTGTCGTACTGGACGCGTGGCGTGCCCTTTCGAGGGTCAGAGTATACGCGGCCGGTGTCGCGGTCCCGGGTTAGTACGATGAAGGTACCGATGTGCCGATACTTCAGTGCTAGTAATTTGGCGTCGATGCCGTCCCTCCATGTCTGTAAGGAGTATGTAGCGTATGGCTATAGGGTTAAACTGTCAGTATGGCTCTCTTGAATCTCCCCCCCCTTTTTCTCTCTCTCTTTCTTTCTCTTTTTCTGTTGCAGCTAAAAAGAGGGAAGTTGATTGTTTGCGAGAGCTTTTGACAGTTTCTCTCAAAACCAGTGGGAACCATTGACTTACAACGTTAACAACGGGTTCCAGCTTCACACCATGGCCCTTTCCGTCTAAATTCTCGAACTCGTCGACGTAAGATGTAATGATACCGCCTTCCCATGATGCCAGATCCTTGTTGCCAAAGATAGCGGAGACCAAGTTGACGGGATGTAGATGAAGGTGTTTTCCGACATTGGGGTTCTGGTGTTAATGATAAGAGCGTTAGCAGTTATTCAACGCCGCAAGAATTGGCCTCGGTTAAGAGATGTCCTGACGCATCCTACTATTCTCACTCACCTTGATACCGCTCTTGGTCAAAATAACCGGACTCCACATGGAACCACCAGAGATAATGACCTTCTTAGCCTTGATGACCACACGCCGCTGCGTTCGAGTGTTCTGTGGCGCATGTACGCCTCCATTCTCATCTCTAGCAGTCCATGTGCCTTCCACTCCAACAGCGGTGACGCCATCCTCTGCAAAAACAACTCTGTCCACAGCAAAACCTTCCATAAACTCAGCACCCGCGTCGCCGGCAGCCGGCAGCCAGGCCACCGAAGGACCTCTCTTCTCTGCTGAGCCACAACCAAGGTGACACTGGCCACAGTAGTGTTCCTTGCCGCCTGTATTTTGCTCAACAACTCCACCCTTCCAGCCAAGTTTCTGAGCTCCTTCTAGCAGAGCTTGGTTTCGCGGATTCTGGCGGATGGTATCCTTGCTGGCCCCAATGAAGTCCCAGACGCGGTCCATGCTGTCGTCAAAGTCGCTAGATGTGAATAGAGGCAGTCCGGCAGCAGCCCACTCCTCACGCACGTAGTCTTGTAGTCGGAAGCAGACGCTCCAGTTCACCGTGCCGCCGCCGCCCCAGCAGCCACCGCACGCGATTCCCATGCTTGACGAGTCCGAAAAGAAAACACCACCGGCGTCGTACAGATGATGAGAGCCGGACGCTTGTGTCATGGGAAGCTGGGACGGTGGGAAGTGGTAGCCCTTGTCAACAACAAGGACTTTATGGCCAGCCTCGGCGATGTTCTTTGCAGAGACAGCTCCTCCACACCCAGATCCGACAATGACGACGTCGGTGGTGATTTCGTGCACGCCGGTACCTGCAGGCGCCTGAACGAAGTTGTAGTCATATCCCTCAACAGGTTTCCAGTCCTTGGGAACGTCCGAGTAGCCAGAAATCTCCCTGAAGTAAGGGCTGTGGATGGCGTTTGCTTTCTGAGCCATTTGCGCAAGAGCCTTTGCCAGCACGCGCAAGGGAGTGAGGCGGGACGTGGCCCATGACTTGAGAATGGCTTCTCGAACCTTTGTTGGCTGCTGAGTGATTGGAGTCCAGTAACCGGTCAGAAGCATGCTCCCTGCATGACCACTATTGCGAGAGCAGATGGTCAGCAAGACTGCAGTTTGTTCACGGTTTGTATGTGATACAAGGGGGGTTTGTTTATCCGTATTCACCAGTCGACCTCGTTCGCCACATACAGGAAAGGCAAGATTGAAGAGGCTACTACGCTGCTTGTGAAAGTTGCTTCCACTTCCACTCCCACTTACCCGAGGAGATTCAAGATCTTGATCAGCTGGTTCCTCTGGGGAACGATGGCGAGAGATCGCAGGCAATCGTCACGGAAGTTTTCATCTTGAGAGGGGCGAAATTCGAGATACTCCTTGATCTTGAGTCTCGAAGGAGGATTCGAGAGGGCGGCAGTGCAGTCGTCGATGAGAGCTTCGAATTCAGTATCGGACAGTAGAATGCCAGAGTTTTTGTCTTTGACATCAGAAGAGGTAGTTGAGGTGATGCAAGGTAATACACCGTCTAGAAGAGCGTAGAGGGTTTCCCATTGAGCGTCCGTCATGAAGTCCTTGGCCGGGGCATCGGGCAAGGGGGTGGGTGTGGGAGCCCCAATGTCAATTGCGTCCATGGCGTGGGTTTGAAGGCCAAAGAACAAGAGGAAGCTGGAGGGAGTTGGATCGGAAACAGGGTCAGCGGCATGACGGGAACTTTAAAAAGGATGGAGGTGGCTGACACAAATTAACTACCTAGCTCAAGGTACGGGAGGATGGAGTACGGAGACGGGAGCAGGTGGACTTTGACCTCAGGAAGCCTGTCGCCAGTAGTGGGGCCAGCCATCAAGCCTGAAGATTAATGTTTCGAAAGTACTGACAGCATGAGGCCACAACCACAAAAGACGGAGACGTGCAACGAGGAAAAAGAATAATGATAACTACGCGCCAGACAGTCGAGATCAAGCGACAATGGCATGTGAAAACACGCACAAGATGTGGAGGAACGTCACCCTCTCGGTCTCCATGGCCTCTCTTGCCTCTTTTTGCCTCTTTGGCCCCTTTTGGCTCGTCAACCAGCACCACTAGTCGACATGAACCTTGCCCCGCGAAAGCCTCGACAGACTAGATGGATATCCCCGACGTTCCAATTCCTGATCTGACGGGGCATCGATCCACCAGTCCCTCCGTGTGGCCACCCCACCATCTCCCCATCTCCATCTCCCATCTACCATCCTTCGGAGCACGGTTACGGAGCAACTCTGCAATCCGCCTGGCCCGATTTGTTGCATATCAGTGGTTCAACCAAGCTTCGACAACAAATTGGCGAGCAAGAATCCTACGCATCCAGCAGCCTGTCACCGGCGCGTTGCACGACAGCAGCCCACTTAGCCAAGCATACACATGTCCTGCTCGTCCGCCTCTGCCTGTACTACGTCAATATGCTAGAAATACCGAAGTCTCAGTGTGTCGGCATTTCATAGATATTCCCCATTGCCACGTGCCATTAATAGTTAATATACCCACCAACCCAACCACCCATGGATGGAGAGGGGGCCAAGGGGGCAGCCAGAGTGTTGGTAGGAAGACAGCTTCGAGTTCGAACCTACCAAAGAAAGGCTCGACACCCTCGTGAATTCACACGGAGCCACTCTGAGATGGAAATACGTACTACTACTGTAATAGGTGCCTGGGTACTCCGTACCTACCGAGTAACTACCTAGGTAGGTGTTTGTGCAGAAGCAGGTTCCGGTCTTCCCGCCGTAAAAGTACCAGATCTTATAAATCACTACCCCAGCACCGTTAGCCCGTCCTCCGCAGGAACTCCCAGCCAATGCGAAGCAATTGCAGAAACCCCAGACTGTCCCCTCTGGCCCCCTCGTCTCTCCCATCCCCCCTCATGTCGAATTATGTCGTTACTCGGTCCCATACTCATTCAAGGCAAGCGCCTGAGCCCTGTCCGATGCAGCCCGGCGGCCGTCCCCTGACCCCGGTACTACTATCCCCAAGCCCACGACGAAAAAAGACAGCACAGCACTGAGACCTTGACCCCACATTTGCCTCGGCAGCTTCCCTGAAAGAATCCACCGACATGCTAAGATCGCCGCAGATTTCTCCATCGCCAGGCATCACAAACACATTCCAATTTTTCATCTTACTTTCAAGCTCTGCCGTCTCAGAGCCATTGTTGCTCCGGCCGGCCGCTCGCCACCAGCCCATTCATGCAACTGATCCTGGCTAATCTTGTTGCCCCATGTCATCAGCCGCCACTGGCCAAACGACACATTCACTTTGCTTGGTTTGCCACGTTACAAAGAGACCAAACTTGCTCCATGGCATAAACATCCAAGATTTGTATGTGGTATTCTTCCGTCGCCTCTATGTAACCTAGCTCCAAGGCAATCAATATCGCCAACCAATAGACCATGCAGACGTACCCTCCCTGTGCATCATATGCCTCATGAGGTAGAAATCCAGTCAAGAGGAGACGGTCCATGTCCCCTCTGCCATCCCCGGGTACCACGCCTATTCCCAAGACTAACCAACGTATAACAAGAGATGAGGAATTAACGCCATGTTTAAATGTCTCTGTCCCCCAGGCTCCCATTGTGAAAAAAAAACCAGAAAAATGTACACCTTCCATCTCCTCCTTCACTCGCAACGGTCTATGTCAAGACAGACCGTCAGTAATTATACAAACATGCAAACAAGACGAGGTCGAGAAAAGAAAAGGTGACAGCCTCCGAAGAGTCCATGGTAGTAAAGAACCAAAAGACAAAAAAGCGAGATGGAGAAAATCTTATGTACGCAGAAATCGAAGCAAACGTAGGATACCCCCGGATGCATGACCCTGCCATGGTCGTGGTATCCCGGCATATTAAGTCGCGCCTGGCCGTCAAATCCCGGCACCCATTTTTATCCCCAACCAAACAGATTAGAAGATGCCCGATCGGTAAAAAAAAAATACAATCCGTGCAAGGCTGAGAGAAATGTCATGACATGCCAAGTGATCTGGTAGACTCTCTGAATGCACCGCTGGGCCAACAATTACAAAATATCCTCGCACCTTTTCCGTGCAATCATTGTTTCGCTAGCTTAGTCGTGGTAAGCTGTGCGTAGTCTCGTCATTGTATCGCCTACGCTGTTGTCCTCTGTTCGGCCACACGGGCCCGTTGTCAAAAATCTTCCGTCTCGACCCATACATTGATCAACTGGTTGTGTCCGAGGCGGGAAGGGGGGGGCTTGATGCCTTATTCCTCCTGAAAAAAGGAAAGTCCTTCATCCTAAACCGACTCGATTTCTTCCTCAGAGACTTCCCTTCAGCCTTGACGATGCTGCCACCATGGCTCAGTTCGTCATCACCTGCTCCTGTATCACGGAGGACCGTGCCTGGAGACCCATGACTCGAGGTACTTGGAGGCGATATATTCAAGCCGGTAGCACTCAGTGTCCGCTCTATAGACTCGTTGCTTACGATGCTAGTGCCCTGGGTGCTTGGAGAGAGTGCCATCTTCCCGGTCGTGGCAGTTGTGGCTTGCGAGTGCCAGTCTCCGGCAATGGCACCGGAAGCACTGCCTTCGGTGGTTTCACTGCATCGCTGTCTTCCGAACTGTGCTGAAGCTTTGCTCTCTGTAGTGCCACTATCGCCCTGTGACCGGCAGTTAAAAGGGTCACTCTCAGCTAGCTCTCGCACGGCGTCGAAGGCAGATGTAGTTCCGTTGAGATCCTGGCGCGGCGCCGCAGTACCACGCGGAGGAACTTGAGCAGCAACATCAGCCGGCTCCTCGGGTGCAATTGGCGCCTGCTGCTCGACTCTGGCGACGACGTCGGCTACAACCTGCGGAGCTTCTCCTTTCTCCTCTGCTGCCCCATCAGTCAAGTTTTTGACCTGCTCAATCTTGACATCAGGTTGGCCTTCTGGGATGTCACGCTCGCCTGTAACACTCCTAGTCCTAGGCGAAAAGGTACCCTCTCCAACGCCCCGTCTTAACCTCTGTTCATCAGGAGACTGCCTTGCCTTTTCCTGTTGCACCTTTTGCTCGAAAAGTCTCTTATTAACTTCGAGTTCATCCACTGTGTAACGCATGGCTGGCATAATGTCTGCAACCCCTTGAAACAATGGGATAGCAAACATATTCATAAACCCAAGCTGGGCGTTGGACAATGATAGTATGTCCTTCTTAGGCTGTGCCATGAGCGACGATTTGATATCCAGCTCATCCTCCATAGATGCTTGCCTTGAAAACTCTTCGGAGAGAATGTGCATCCACCTTAGGGCTGTGTCGTGATGTCGAGCCTGTGATGGAATGAGTCAGCCTTGTTGACATGAAAAAGTCGGCGCACAGTGGACTGACAGAAAGCTGAGAAACACTTAAAGGACAAGAATCACTTACCACATTGCTGATGTCGGCGCATTTGATAAGCAGGGAGCACGCGAGAGCCTTATGATCCTCAAGCTGACGGCCGTTCCAGCCGTCGGTGCTATTATTATCCTGCAATCTTTCCTGTACATCACCGAGCTTCTTCATATAGTCGAAGTGAAGTCCCATGTCCGTCGCAAGAATCGAGCTAATCATGAGACTACGCATCTTCCTGTCTTCAAAGGCTGATGGCCAATACCGGCGAAGAATTTGGGAGTATGCGGCACAATGGAATGACTCCAAAACCGACCTGTCATTATACAGTTGTGCAAGTGGTGCATTTAATGTCGCCAGAAAGCCATTGTTGACGCCAGGATGGCCTACATCGTGACCAATGGCAGTGATGAGCAGCGTGAGGGCTTCGAAGGGACTCAAGAGTGCCGCAATCGGTGACTTCTCTGCAGCAGTGCCTTGCTGGCGGCCCGCTGGATATGGTGCGAGGGCTCCGATATGCACAAGAAAATTGAAGGTGGCTTGCAGGACATCCACAACGTGTCGGAAGTTGTGGTATGGGACAAAGCTGTTGTAGGCGGCACGGCAGGCGACAAGATAGCTAATCAGTTGATCTGTCGTGCAAAGCAAATTAGCACATCAATTTCTCACCCAAATGCAGGTGAGTGCCAGAGAAGACTGCAACGTACCTGCCGGTATCCGCCATGGCTCTAATTCAGGGTCAGCCAAAGCATGCTTGAACATAACCAGTGCGGCAACTAATAATTCATCATCGGAGAAGGAATGAGCGCAGAAGTGCCACCGACCCACGGCGTCTGCGATTTCGACTTGACGGGTCGAAGATACCGCAATGTGGGCGCTGGCAAGCTGTCCATCGTTGCTGTCCAGGCGGCATATACCATTCATGAGTCCGGATACCATAGCCTCGCGCAGGTATGCAAATGGCTTTTGTTCATTAACCCCGACCCAGGACCGCTTTCGACCTTTGGCGACCTCCATCAACGCTTGCTGCTCCCTGGTGGCGTCCCTGTGTGCTTTGTAGGCACAGATTTCAAGAGTAGTGATGCACTTGGAGCTGAGAGGGCTCATCAGGACATCAACGGCACCAAGATCCAGGCACGTTCTCATCAACTGGCGATTAGCGGCCAGAGTTGCTGGCGGAATTTGCACTGCTTCCGAAGCACCGTCAGTCATTTGGTGGCCGCCGTTGGGCACGCTTGTTTCAGGGTGGCTGATAATGGCCACGGGAACGACAAGTTTCGACATGTTGCGGAGGTGAACTTCGGTAATAATCTTTTGCAGCAAACCCAACCCGTATAACTCTTCATTAGGCGTGTGAATTTCGGAAGCATGAGCCATCGGAGGAGGCGTGGGGGAGGATGACCTGGATCGAGCATGCTGGTCTTGTATTTGGTCATCGAATGGTGTATCCAAAAGCACCAACGTTGGAATTATGTTGGTCATTGAGCCGTCTTGGAGCTGAAACAGGGTCGACAAACAGGCCGCGCCTGTACCACAGACATGAACTAAAAGAAATGAATTAGCACACGTTCAGAGCCATATTGGATGGGAAAGGGTGTGAAGGGTGAGGAATTGAAGGGTATCCGGTTCATCCCCGGGAACTAGAGCAAGACTCACCGTCGCCAAAGGTGTCAAGCAGTGGCTGCACAAGCTCTTTGGCACCATCGCAATTCCACCTGGTTTGAGCGTTGTCGTTGGCTGCATTGTTGGTATCAGGCGCCGCGCGTAGCAATCTATCCTCGCCAACGACGCGATTAACATAGATGACATTGCATGAAAGGCGGTCCATTGCGGCAACGGGAGGCTACCAGTCTCGCGACTGGAGCACGTTGCCCACAAAAGCAGGATTGTGTCAAGCGACAAATGGCAGGCTATGAAGATGCGGAAATGCGGCTGGACGCGAATCACGACTTCGAACCGTCTCGAGAGGAGGCACGACGACTATTGGTGTAATTCGAACCAGCGGCTCCGAGTTGATGGCTAGCTGTCCACAGGGTGAGAGCGGGAACTAGGGACAAAGTGAATTGCGTCGTCGTCGGGCAACGGTGTCGACCATACAAGGCAGTGTTGATGGGTGTCGGGTGGTGCAGACGGACGGAGGCTGCACAAAAGTGAACTCGACGCTGGGCCGTGACGCAATGAAACTATCGCGGACGGTTGTGAGCTGGTTGGCTGCTGGAAAGCCGAGTCGAATTGGGTCGACTGGGAGAGTTGCTGCCAAGACCAGGCTCAGATTCGGATCCAATGCCTCTAAGAGAAGTCTCTGCAAGCAAAATTGCGCTCGGTGGCGAGGAAGTCGCGCGACAAGGTGGGTGGCTTGTGGCTACACGGCGGCGCAGGAAATCGACGGTCGGGTGTGATTGAAGAGAGAGAGAGAGCGAGGTGAAAAAAAAAAGAGCCGACGAAAGGAGCGAGGCGGCGGATCAACAGAATGGAAGTTGGGAGGGAGAATGGAGAATGACGAATTGGACCGGGACGGGTGCGAGTGTGAAGAGAGAGGGAGAGAGTCGCAACTCTGCGTCGAGTGCCGACTTGTCGCACGTGGAGGGCGAGGGTGGTGTTGCGAGGCCACTGTGAGGGCCACACTGGAGGCATGGACAGCGAGGCGTGAAGAGGGCCAGAAGTCCAGAAGTCCAGACATGGAAGCCCAGAAGCCCGCAACTCGAAGTCTAGAAGGGCCAGCGAAGGACGACGGCGGTCTTTGAGTGGACGCGGAGGAGAGAGTGGGTTCTGGTGGACGGCGATGTGGGCAAAGCGACCAGTCGACCGTTTCGGGGGGAGGGGGCAGGGTCGAAGGCCAAGAAGGAATTCCAGAAACATGGAGCAGGCCCAACAATGGCGAATCGTAACAATATTCAAGGGCGCAGCGGAAGGGGGAGCGGGCCTGGACAAATCAATGGGATGGAGGAACGTGGAGGGTCTTGGGGTCTTGGGCCCCCCTCAGGCCCCGTCAAAGCCGCCCCATGCAAGCCATGGCGAGCACCCAAGCACCCAAGCACCTCAGCTGGCACCTTGGCTCCTGGCACTCAGCAGCCCTTGGAGCCGTTGATCCCGGCTGAAATGTTCAATGCTCGGTTAGATGTCATGTCAGGCTCGGGGCAGCACTCCTGCTGGCTGTCAGTTGTGAGTGCTCAACACTGGCAGGTGCAGCCGTCATCTTCAGCCGGGCCTCTCTTGCCCTAGGTAATACTACTTACCTACCTAAAGTAGGTAGGTGAGTTATTTAACCAAGGTGCTGGCAGTCGAGCCCAACAGAAACCTCCAGGGGTCCGACAAACCTTTTGATACTGGTGATGACCTTCTTTGGGCTTTCTCCTCCTCCTCCTCCTCCTCCTCCTCCTCCTTCTTTTGTGTACTCACCATGTGCTCTATACCGAGTTCCAGGTCCTGTTTGCCCTGCTCTCTACCCTTTGTCGGACACACTCCCCGACGCATTGACATTTCATAAAGGCACCATGTCCTTCTACAATACGAAGTACATACAGAGTAGCTGTGCCATCGACGAGTAATCTGGCGCTCTGGCCAAAACCATCCAAGCCCGGCACAATGCAGCTTATACAATATTTGCTGGAGTGCAGACGGACGACAAGCGTCTGAAGAGAAACCGGTCAGCTGCCGCCCGCAGTGCGCCTCTAATTCCTAATTCATTCTTGGGCAAGAGGAAGGCACATCTCGGGTGCATGGCTCGAATGGAATGTTGCGGCGAGGCGTTGCTAGTTCGCTGCAGTGGCGACTGGTTTGGCAGAGACTGGCAGAGATTGGCATATGTCGAGTGGTTGCACCACAGGTTGCCGTGTCACCATCGGGAAGTGAGGGACACAGAGCTCGGCAGAGTAACTTCAATGTTGCTAAAAGGCAACATATCCCGGCGATTACAGTTGCTAATTGATAGCGTGCCCCCTGCAGGCCCTGAACCAAGCATTTCCACAAAGTACTAACTTTGCTTACATACCTAGGTACTTACCTAGGCAGGCAGTAATCGCAACTGAGCTTCGAGCAAAGGAACAGTTACTGTTGCTGTTGAAAGTCGTCGTCTATTTTCCAAGGTTGATACCATCCTAGCAGGTGCTGATGAGATGAATGTCAGATCAATACGGAGTAATATGCACCAGATCAACAACCCTTTATCCTCGGTCCTCTGTCTTTCGTGTCTGGGAATGCGCATCCTTGCAACAGCGCCCGAGCGTTTGACCTCCACCTTGATTGGATTCAGTGTTCCAAGTCCGATGGGCGACCAACGATACACTTCGGCCTTCGCAAATTCTATCTAATACAATACAACAAAAGGAACGGTTTTGGGCCAGCATGACCGGATGGTCTCCCCTCCTCCCACAAAAAAAAAAAAAACAAATGAATTTGAAAACAGCCGAGGTCCCGGAAGGCCATCATGGGATCCAAAAAAAACCTGGGTCGAATATGGGACTCGGAGGGGCCGTGATGGATACATGACGAGGTTGAGGCACCGCAATGCCAAACTATGTTCTGCTTCCTCTCATTAATATTAGAAACTTGGTCTCTCCCTGGCCCATAAAACCAAAGAATACGGAGCACATAAAACATCAACGGCCCCATCTACCAAACTACAGCCTCTGTCAGAATTGGCATCATGACCGGGTGTCGGCCGGTCGGAACGGAGCCCTAGGTAAGGGATCGGAAAGGCCAAGTTATTATGTACAGAGTAAGTACAATGGGTATGTTGCTGCTTCTCTCTCACCCTACGCCAGTTGATGATACGAGCACAACTTGCTCAGTTGTCACTAATCGTACTCGATAGCGCCATTTTCTCGAGTACCGAAAGTGCTTGATTCCTACCTAGGTACCTACCTAGGCATGTGGGTATCCATAGGCACTCGAAGTAGCAACAACGAACTACCACTTCGCCCAGGTCGCCGACGTAGTATGTACAATACTTGGTATACGTACTCCGTACAGACCTACATACTGTCGACAAGGATTGCAGTAGGCAGCATGTGGACAGCAAGTGGGCAAGACGAACACACCATCGTCTCGGGGCAGTGAATCGGCTCAGCCGTTCCTACACGGCAGACCGGTGGCCGCGTGCGCACTACGGTTAATCTGGGAAGGCCAAAGGCAAAATTCGAACAAGGTAAAGGTGAGAGGAGAGGATGGACTTGAGTGACGAGCAAGTGGCATTTGCAGCAGTCAACAGGCGAAGATGTTAGTGTCCAGGACTACCGCACTCCATGTGCATTTGCCAGTCATTCATCCTATTTTTTTTCAATTCTACTCATACGCACTCCGTACTGCAGTCGGTATCTGGCATCCGCTGTCATGACAAAAGAGTCTGACTGAGCAGGAGCATTGGATGAATGAACCTCCATCACAGCCAGTGGCGTTGATGCGGCGGGCGCTATCGAGTCCAGGTGTGATGGCGTGCGGGAAGCGGATGGCAAAGGCATCCCCCAAGAGAACATCTGTGCAGTGGACGAATCCCTGAAGTTTGTGACCATGACGAGTCCAGGAAAGGACTGGCCGACCCTTGCCCATTATCCCAGCCTCGGGCTGCTTGTGGCTGCAACATTGAACATGTCGTCGTACAGCGAAACAAGGCGGGAGCACAATCTGATACAAACATACGGAGTACCAGCTTGAAGCTCAGTGAGGACGAAAACCGAAAGGCCCTTTGGACCGGAACCAAGGTTGAAGGCGGCACAACAGTTAGTTACATGGAATTTTCAAGCCGGTTCGGCGCAGGATGCGCCACACCTTGCGGTGAACTTTTAGCTGTCATACTAGTGGCAAGACTGGCGACTCTCACCGTCCTCCCATGAAGCTGGATTCTACCCGTTCAGTCCACAATGTCTGCGCCATGCCATTCCGTAACGACACATGAGTGCATAACTTTGGGTGGTGCAAGTTGGCTGTCGCGCGAATCTGTCCGTCTGTGGCGGGCACTTTATGCCGTGGTTGATCTGCGTGCCAGATTATTAAAGTGGTTTCCTCGGGGCATTTCGTCAAGCCGCCTTCAAATTTACATGTATGTGCCTGCCGCCGATGTTGGGACCCCCCCACTCCTCAACTCAAAGCCCCTTGCTCTTTAAACGTTGGCATGCGGCTTCTTGGCAACCACAAGTTGAGTTGAGAAGAATTCTGGGTCGCTCGCGGGAATGGAATGCCTGGCCCACCATTCCGCTTCCGGACACCTTCTAGAATACCATCTCGAACGCTCCTGCAAAGAAAAACACGGCGGGCTGCCCCCATCACCCATGATATCGGCCTCGCTCAATCACTACCTCGGATGCTGCTGAGCCAACCAAAACATGATGATCAAGCGCGGCTTTGTTTCCATGAGCTCACAGGGTGAGCCCAGCAAATGCGCCGGCAATGCACCAGCACACACACAACGACTGTCTCCCTCGGTATTCATTCCGTCCACATCTGTCGTCAACTGGTAAAAGTCCAAGTACTATTCTGCAGGAAGCCGCACACACTGATAAGACCAGTTGACTACATCCCATTCCGTGGTCTGCCTGGCAAAGTGGGAAAAAAAAAGCCACGCGCCATCGGCACGCACTAATCGCCGAGTTTTGCTGGCCGCTTAGTCATCCTAGTAATACGGCAGTATTCTATTATGTTTTCCTTTTTTTTTTTCCCCTTTTCCCCCTTTTTTTGCGAGCCATATGCCACGTCAGGCTTCCTCCGTTGCTTCCCTTTTCTGCCTCCTGAGCTATGTGCAAAGCGGGTTGCTTTTTAATGACCGAAAAGCCACTCCCACGGAAGCAGCGCTTATAAACGTGGCAGGTGGCTGAAAACAGGTATACGTGCTAATTCCTAGTAATCACCTAAAAAAATAAGCTTTCGCATTTGCCAACAGGCCTAGTGATGACGTTGGCGCATCTAACTGCCGACCTCGCACCGCCCTGGACGCTAATTGGGCGGCAGGCATCCTGAAGCCGGCCGACCAAAACCCAGTATATGGGCAGCGGTACGTTGAGAGTTGGACTTTCTACTTATGGTTGGATGGGCGACTATGACCCGTCATGAATGACGAAATAAATAACCATCACGGTGATGATGATAAAAAAAAAAAAAAAAAAAAAGAAGAAGAAATCAAATACTTGTTTGTATATGGAGAACTCGTTCCCCCGCATCGCTTGCCAGATATCCCATAATATCGAGGCATCAAAGAAACATGCGTCTCACGTCGAACAATATTAACAATATTCATCCCGCTCGCAAAATTCATCTTTGTTCACGGAGTACTCCTTTAACTATGCCAGAAATATCGTTACTATCCCACGCCCCGTTTTCACAACGTAACTCATGAGGCCACGAGCCGATACCGGCGTCCCCTTGTCTTGCCGTGCCATTGCCACACCATGCCACGCTAAGGGGAGCCGTCTCTATATATCTATTTACAATCCTTTACTAATGCAGTGTGGCCCGCAAGCCCGTGCTTCCCTATAGACGCCCCAAGGCACTCTGCCCGACTCTTCTTGTGAATACCCCCTTTTTATAAAGGCTGCTTTGTATTGTGTCTTGTTGGTACCTCCGCTCATTGGGTCTAGGCGCTGCGTGTTATCTTGTCACCCTTGTCTCCCTCGAGATGGATCTCGGTTACTTCCTCCGGCGCTCCTTCTCCAGCTCCATCTGCTGGCACAGAAATGACCCCCCGCTCATCCCATGAGGCGCCCTCTTCGAATGGGGCCGCCGATGCCATATCCGTGTCTTGCTCTGAAAGTGCTTTGCCCCTGTCATCGCCTGATGAGTCAAACTGCGCATCGTCACTGGCACAGTCTGTGTCCCCGTTGTCATTTACGCCGTTGCCGTTCAGGCTTGTGAAGCTCCAGCTTTGAGTCATGTCCAGCCCCCTTGGATCCGGCTTGGTAGTTTGCCTCGTCCTCAATGCTACGACGGATAGTGTTGCCGTCGTACAGGGGCAGCAGCTCGTCATCATCATCCATCCCTGTCAATGGAGTTACTGTCGTCTTGGTTGATCGTTGCGTCATAACCTCTTCGCCAGACTCTGTCGCTTCATTGTCAGAATGCGCCGCCTCCTTGTCGTACTTGTCAAAGATTTCCTTGAATCTTGGTCCTCCTAGTGGCCCGCTGCTACGACGACGGTAGAACAGCAGATATGCTGCAGAAGTGATGACAGACGTGGGATCTGATACCACATGGACGGATGAATCTATTTGCCAAGATTAGCCTTTGTGTCACAAATGCCCATTGAGCCGTTACTCGTTCGTGTGTCACACGCACCATTGTAGTTGTACCACTGCCCGTCTACAAAATTCTTGGCATATGCCGTGTAGTGGCCACCGCCGAGACCACCATAGTGGTCATCAACTCCAATCAGGTCGTAAATTTCGGCCTTGCCATCTTCCTTTTGAATCACTCTGGATGTAAGGTCCAGGCCTTCGATAGGAAAGTCAACAAGAACGTCAAGTTTATCGCGACGCCAGCCGGAACTACTAAACCGCTTCAGATGAGCCACTAGAATATCGGGAGTCTTCCACAAATCGAATTTCTTGCTGGCGCGACGGTGCTCCTTGCAGCGAGGACAGTACCACATGTCTTGCTCAGACAAGATTTCTGCTCGCTCAAACTCATCTAGACACTCTTCGAGGGTGATGCCGCGGGTTTTGCGCGTGACACGTCGTCGCTGAGTAATCTTCAAAGCCGGATCGTGGAGAGTCTGGACATCTACAAACGTCCTGGATCCCCGAGCCGGATCTGGCTTGTTCGTGTTATTGCCAAAGACGGCGTCCCAGGCATCCTCAGTCCAGTCAACAACGATGCCCTCGAAGAGGCGTACTAAGGGCCCGCCGTCAGAAACGGCAGGGGGCATGGGCTGAGGGGCAACGATATTCGCCCTTTGCGATAGTTTGCTTGCTCGGGTTTGCTTGTCACGCCTTTTATTGCCCTTCTTGCCGTATCCTTTGTGCCCCTTAAACTTCTTACGGCTACCCTGGTTATACTTGAGGTTGTGTCTACCAGACCGTCCATTAACCTGATGGATGTATTGTGAGCATTTTCGCGAACCAAAAAAATAAAAAAAATAAAAAAAAATAAAATCATTCGCAGGAATGCAATCTCACCTTGGCAGCTTGATGGGCGTCCTCCTCGCTGGATTCCTCAATCATCCGCGTCTGAGAGGACTCTGGTGTGGCTTCATCCTCGTCACCACTCTCCTCGTTGCCAGAGCCTGTACTGTTAGAGCTTCCAGGACTGGATGCATCGCCATCCTTCACCTTGGGTTCGGGAATTCGATCGGCAAGTCTGGGCAGCGTCCTGGTGTTGTCAACACTGGACCATCCAGTTGGGACGGGTCCATCAGTGTCAGTTTTGAAGTAGCAAAGCTCAAAGAGGTTCTGAAGCTCTGGATTCAGAAAGTTTGCAGGGTCAGCAAATTTTGGCGCCTTTGTGTTGAAGTGCTTGAGAATTGTCGGTTGCGTGATTGAAGAGTTGGTGGCCCGATTGCTAACATTATCGGCTGCGTCTTTCATCGTGATATCGACCATGTCGTCTTCACCCTCAACGGAGTTGCTGACGATCTTGCTATCGCCTGAAGAGTCAGCGTCTGAGGCTGTGGTAATGACCAAGTCTGTGTCGACTCCGTCGGACGCATCAGATTCCTGTGTGTCCTTGAACTTGGACCACGTAGAGAATGTGGCAACCTTCTGCAAGATCTTGCGCTTGATGGCGTCGTAGTCGAATGCTTGTTCTCTTGTCAAGGTAATAAAATGAGGGGGTGAGATACCCTCTGGACCACGACCGGGCATTTGCGGTCTCCGGTGAAGGACTGGGACGACCATTGTGTGGCATTCCTCGTCGCTCCACTCTGCTGACTCTGGGGGGGTATCGATATCCAACATGGACCGATACTTCTTATGTGGTCTCTTGCCCGGCCAGTTTGTAGGAACGGCTTCCAATTCGTGAATCGTTGGCGTGTCCGAGGACTGGATCTCCTCAGATACGTCCTGAGTATTGTCATAGATTTTAAAGAATCGATCCTTAAATTCCTCAGCACCCATCAGGCGCTCCACTGGAACACCAGTTCTGACCGAAATGAATTGCTTCAATGACTCTATGGAACTGTGCCTTGACAACTCGACCTCAATCTTCACGGGGACGTCGTTCAGTGGGAAGAATTTTACCGACTTGGACCACATGTTCTCCAGTGGCAGCGGCAAGGTCAGGTTATTGAAAGGATCAAAGGTGATACTAATCTTGCCACACTCGGGGCATTTCAGTGTTGACTTGTATAAGCCAGTGAAGAGGTCTGCGATGACGGAATCATCCCGGCGGCACGTGATGTCCCATACTTTATCAGCCATCTCTTTGATGGCTTCAGGGTTGTTAATCATGTCGTCAGTGGAGTCGGGCTTTTCGATGTAGGGCTTCTTTTTGATCCTGCTCAGATCTTCTTGAAGGGCGTCGAGCAAAAATCCCAAGAACTCCTGGGAATCCTGCTGGCTCCATCCGGAAAAGGTGGGACGGCAACGACCGACGGTTGATTTGAAGTCTCGTGGACTTACAGAACCGCGACCTTCCTCGTAGACTTCCCTGAGGAGATTACCGTAGGCAATGGCTACTCTGCCCTCAAAGCCTAGCACGTTGGTTTTGTTTATTTCGGTGAAATAGGACTCAGTCAAGAAGTACTTGGTGAGCTCCTCAACGCTTCGAACACACTGCAAAGCAGAGTTCATGTAACAAGTGTTGCCCAGGTTGTGTAGACCAACGGCGCCGATGCTTCTCCTATGTCGCTTCTTTTGCACACGGCCTCGAGTCATGGGGCCGTCGAATACGGGGCTGCTTCGATTGCTGCTAGTCTTTGAGGAGATTGTGCTTGCCAGAAGGCGCGACGATGTGGACTTGTCAGCCGCCTTCATCCGGCCGGTGTAGTTGCTCACATAATCGCTACCAATAGCCTCATCCAGAATCAAGGTCTGATCCGTCGTCAGCTCGTAATGTTGCAAGGTTGACTGCCCGTTGAATTTGTCGTTGGCAGTGTGATCGATGAGGGGCACAGAGACCCTTACATCTCTAACCTGCGAGAAGGAGACAACATCGACGAGCAATGTAGGCCAAACAGACCGGTTCTCATTCCCACCACGAGCTTTCCCGGGTGAGTCTGGAGGGGTGAGTGCTGACGCAGCATCGGTCTCTTGTCTAGTCACTTGCACAGAGGCCGGAATAGTGAACAACCGTACCTTGCGCTCCAGACCTACTCCGGCAAGGGTCTTGATCTCCCTGAGGAAGCTCTGAGCATGAGTCGTGGAGCTCCTCGCGACGACCAAAGGAGGTGGATTCTTGGCCTTGAGAGACTGTTCAATAGGAATGGTGCTGACATCGGACCACAGTCGATGTACGTGAAAGACGGGTGGGTGAAACTCGTATAGGATGTTGGGCGGTGCTTGTTTGCTATCCGCAGTGTTTACAGCAATGCGAGCAATAGGCTGCTGTCCTTCCTTTATGCCATACCAATCCATGACTAGTTTCCAAGCATCTTCCGGAAATAGTTCGAAGGATTCATTGCCCAAACCAGGTATGAGACGCACAAAATCCCTGCCGCTCGAGTCTTTGATTATCTCCTGGATAATGTCTGAATTGTCAACCGGCCCCAAGAAGATACTTTCGGCGTCAGCTACGGCAGACTTCGAGCCGGACCGCAAAGAAAGGGCTTTATCGACCCAAGTTCTCGAAATCAGATAGGCTACACTGCCTTCCTGCGTAGGAGCTTCGGCAAATGCTTTTAACAGCATTTCGATGATTTTGCCTTGTTCTAGCAGTGGCGGGGGTGCTGTTTTTTTTGAAGAAAATTTTTTTGCCAGCGTCAGCATTTGCTCATTTAAATATTTTTATACATACATATTAAAGTCTTGGGTCGTTTTTGTGGGTGTAGGTGTCTGTTCTTGGCATATACTTATATGCCATACAAAGGAAGGCATCATATCTTGTCGGGGTGGCATAGTTTCTTACGTTGATTCGGTGGGGCTTCGTGGCAGTTTACATCGGGGGCATCGACGCTCATTGCGCGGGGAAATTCAGTGGTGGATGGATCTATTTGCTGGCTGGACTGAGAGCCATCCGTGTCCATGGTGCTGCCGTTCTTGGATGGAGCAGCGTCGGGATCCATGCTGGAGGCTCTTCGTTTTAGTGGCGAGGAAGATCGTTGCGGCAGCTCGGCGTCGCCATTCATCATGGCCCTCCTTGAGACAACAAAGGGAGACTGGCTTCTGCCTGGGTTCCGTGCAGAGCCAGTCTCGTCTCCTCCTCTGTCGCTCTCGAGAGAAAGCTCAGCGTAGGCCGAGGCGCAGGGCGAGGATGCGGTCGAGGAGGCGTAGTCGGCCGAGACGAGGGAGGCGGCGTGGGTGTGTTGCAACCGCGGGGGGAGGCTCGAGGCGGTTGCAACAGGCAGCGGCTCTGAACGGAGAAGATAACGAGGGGCGTTGGACGCGCGGGAAGGAATTATAGAGTTGAATTCGGCAGAGAAGGACAGGACAGGATCGTCGTCGGCTTCAACTTCACACGAGGGCAGGGCGGAATCGGGGGATGGCGAAGCTGGAGCGTCCAATACTTGCTTGGTCGAGGGCGGCGGACGGGCAAGCTTTCTCTTCTTTGAGGAAGACGTCTTGACAGTGAGCTGCCCGAGCAGCTCGTGGACAAACGCTGATGATGGCGCCGGAAGTGACAGATATTCTGATCCAGTGGAAAGCGAGGGACTGATGAAGCAGCCTCACGCATCGAAAGGTACGAAAATGCGGTGGTCTTTGTGGCGACTAGACGGAAACAAAATGGGATTCCAGATAGTCCAGACCGACGACTCGACTGCCTGCCTGGCTTGTAAAAGTCAACTGGTCTGGTCTAGCATTGAGTGCTAGTTGACGGCGCCGGGCTGGGGCCACTTGGGCAGCTGAGAGCCTTGAGCACACAGCCAGCGGCAGGCGGCGTCAGTGCTGGACGGGGCACTGGGCACCGGGGGGGGGGTGGGGGGGGGGGGGGGGGGCACACAAACGGGGGATCAATGGCCGTAGGTAGGCTCAACTAGTGGGGCAGAACGTGTGAAGAAAGAAAGAAAAGACGAGACCAGTTGACATTGAAAGAAGCACAGAGAGAAGAAAGAAAACAGACACTGGATGCCAGTGGAGAGAGACGGCTGGGCAGACGACATCGAACAGTGCATACGGCCACTTGAGCGCCACCAGACCCCAGGTCAACTAACTGGTGCCTGTTCCAAGGAGTCTGTCCGGTCCAAGTGTCGTGTCGAATGGTTCACTCACACCTACCAGCCCGCGCACATCTTTTCAAAATCTCTATGAATGACATGGTGGCGCTGGCTCTTTTACTCGCAAAGCCTACCGCCTTCCCGGGGGCGGCCCGATCCCAGACAGTCTCACAAATGTAGCCGAGGGGTTACAAGCATGAAGCCGACAGAAGTGTTATTGTCTCGTGGTTGTCAAGATTTTGCTGGTAGCAGCTTGACCAAGCGCGTGACTTTAAGAGTTGTCGAATATAATAGCCCCCCTATGACGTGTGGTCTCTTAATATATTCTAAACTATATCGAGTAACTCTGCGAATTGGGGTTAGAAATACTCGGTGTGTAAGGCAAACCGCTGTCACTATGTCACGGCTGAGGCAGTTGTACGGAAGCACATCAAGACAGATTCTGCAGAGACATTTCGACTCGGGTGCTCAGCCCATTTCAGGTCAGTCCTCTGCTTCGTTACAGAGTTGGTCCCAACCAGGTCGGGTGCCTTGGGTCGAATGGACATCTGACAGCTCCTTTCCAGTCGTTGGAATGCTCTCTGTTTGTATGTGGCTAGCCGGCCGTGTCTTTGGATTTCGTGCCATGTCAATGGACCAGAGAGCAAAAACTGTGAGTAGGCGCGGATCGGTCTTCCATTTTAGGCAGCGAGTCGCAATCAAGAGAATTGGTCGTTTCTTTTTGAGTCTGGACGTATATCACCCCGTGCGATGCGGTGTTGCAGGTACACCGACAGCGTGAACTGTTGTTGGATTCTCCTCCCGCCTTCAGGTCATGGAGACCATCATTTATACTCGTTCAGATGTCGTCATAACAGTAAACGATGCAAAGTCTGCCAAACCTTAAAATGCTAGCTGAAACGGGCCGGCCACACATACGATCGGCCTACGCGTGCGTGTAGGGCCGCAAATGAAGTAAACGCTCAGTTACGGCAAAGTCCACGGAATCTTGAGCGCGTAAATCGCCCTTCCCTGAGACTCGACGGAAAAGGACCATCTTTACGTTGGGAGGTACGCTCGAGATGTCTCCAACACGTTTGTCCACTGTAAACACGATAAATCAGCTACTAACAGCGGTTAGGGATACGGCTTTGTGATATGTAGAGGAGAAGTGCAGTGTCGGTCGATTTGATTGATGCGTATGATGACCCGGCACTGGCGCTAACGTGAGACACGATTAAAAATGCGGACCTGGCGCCTTAATCGAATGCGTGGGGTGGCCGCTGAAGAGATTAAAGTTTGGTTCAGAAATCGCAGTATCGTCTCCTAGTGTTCCATTCGGAGCTCATGACGCTTCGGCTCTAGAGAATTTGGTCAACCATCGCACTAGGAGAAGGCATTCACTGCAACGCTCCTAGCACCAAGTGTACTCCCAATAAGAAGGAAAACACCCCGCTGTTTTCCTAGTCAATGATGCCGACGATTTGGTTTCCCTTGACCAATACATTGGACTTGCGGAGTTCCCCGTGCGTAAAGGCTACCGTGTCAAAAGGTTTGGGAGCTTTGATGGAGCATTTGTCGCAGCTGGTAGAGTATGCGATCCTCAAACTCTTCGGGCCGGCTGTCCCATCCACGAGAGGCCATATGCCCCGTACTTTTGCTCATTAGGATGTGCAATGTCACCACCTTTGTTGGTGAATGCGCAATATAATTTGGGCACCGGCGTCGATGTCTCCTTAGCCACAAGTCCCATCGCATCAGCTTCGGCCAGGTGGTCCAACGGCTTTGACCTTGACGCATGCATTGGAAATAGAAAGAAGGGAAGGCCGGGACGGGATTTCCAGGACTTGCGCACAAAGTTTTGATTTCTGGCCTTCAAAAAAGACCGTCAACAGACGGGTAAGCGGGCCAGCGTGATGCATTGCTGTCAGAGGGCACAGTAGGTTTGGCATGCACTGCACCACGGCTACATCAGCATAGTGTCATGGAAATCATGATAAGTATTCGTGTTACGGTGATTCGACAGCATGCAGAACGTAAAGAATATTGGGCCTGATATCATGATTGAAACAGATTCAGGGAGTTTGGCCGAACTCGTCGTGCCTTGCCTGAAAAGGGACTGGTTCGGCACCCGCTACATCATATTTCCGGGTACAATCCCAGGCTGATGGCAACGTTCCATGCTTCTCAATCTCGACTTCCAGCTCCCCTATAACCCCGGAAGAAATTAAAACTAATGATGGTATTTCCAAGACCTCTTCATTCAGCGTCCAGTTTAGACGGCGCCTTGAGAAAGAAAGTATCTTGATCACAGCGGTCTGGATCAACATGGCCGCGTATTATCGCCGTGTACTCCCTCTTATTCTACGTGATCACAAGCCAATCTTCACACGTGGCGGCTTGCAAAGAAAGAACATCATGGCAAGAGAAAACGGGGCGGTCGTTTTGATTGAGTGGGAGACAGCTGGTCGGTAGTATCCGAAATATGGGGAGAATTGCAATACTACATTCTAGCAGTCTCGTGTTCACATGCGGGGCTTGGCAAGATGATTGGCCACATATTGGTCAAATATCCCGTTGAATATGACGGTTTGGCATGCTAAGAGGAGAATGACGGAGCCTGAAGGAACAAACGAGCTTGTGAGCCTTCAAACATCGAGCAAGCGGTTTCTAAAATTATTATCAATTGATCCCGGGGCGCGGACGAGGACCCAAGCGTTCAGCCGGCCAACGGGGGTTAGACTCGCCTCATCAATCTGTTTCAAGACATCTGTAGCTGCTGGCGCACACTATTTTTCCTTCAATTGAACAGGGAACACGGGCTTGTGATGCTTCGACCATTCGCCCTGTACTTTCAGCTACATAGATTCCACCATGATGACATCCAACATATCGACCCGACCTTTTAACTAAACTCATCTCAGCAAGCCTGAGCGCCAACGTACTGATTAGCGTGGGCTGCTTCTATAAAACAGTGTCTACAATGTTGCTGTCCGTCGCCGGTGTTGCTCGTCTAACCTCTTCTATGACTTTTCTTCGCCTGCAACCCTCTGCTACCAATATGAGCCTCCTGGTTGCTCTGATACCTCACGTTGAAAGCCACATGGCGTGTAGTCTTCGCCCTAAAAGAAACAAATAAAACCAAATTAAGCAGTTCATAAAGCAATAAAAGAAAAACGAAAAAAAGAGGGGGTCCAATAGCAAGAAAGAAGAGCCATCAATGCCTTCATATCCATTATTCTTGTTTTTATTTTTGGTGCTTCAGTCTGTTTATAACTTGGCATCGGTCTCTTCAAACTCACTAATCTGCTTGACAGGTCGTACGCCTGAGCTAGCCTGCAGACTCGCTTTGAACTGGCGCACGTCGGTAATCTTCTGAGCTGTTTCGACTGCACCGGTATCTTTCGTGGACCCATTTGTCGCGTTAGTTTCGGTAGACGGAGGAAGTCCGCATTTCTGAATCTTTAAAATAACAGCACCTAAGTTTTCACTTTGGAGAATTTCGCCGCTTTCAAGATACTCGCGTAAGACGTCCACACTCTTCCGCTTCTTTTTTGGGACATCCTCAACACCGGCTTCTTTCAATATTTCCATGACCTTTGTATCCAGGCCGCGTGCCTTGAGATGCACTGAGAGGCGAGAACGAGTGCTTGAGCAGGGGTGGAAATAGGTCTTGTAGAATTGCACCATTTCTGCCTTGGTAAGTGGCTTAACATGGGCCGCATCTTGCTGGTCTGTTCAGTCATCTCAACGTCAGCATACTTCATTCATATACTCCAGGTCGAATGCGACGTGGTACATGGTAGACTTCACTCACCTAGCTCGAAGTCGTAATACTCGCCATCAATTGGACCCCAGTGTCTCGACGATTCCTGATCGAGATTACGCAGTTTCTCAAGGAGCCTAACCATCAGACTTCGCTTGTGACTCTCGAACTCGGAGTCGCTCATCTGCTCAAGCTTCTGTCCAAATTGAACCAAGAAGGCTTCAATTCGTCTGTCAATGTACTTGGGTTTCTGCGTGCTTTGTATCAAGAATCGAAGTCCAGAAGTAGTGGAAAAGGTTCTCATGCCTGAGAAGACGACGTATCCAAGTTGCTCCTTGGTGCGAAGTTGGTCAAACGCGGGCTCTTGAATCATCTGTGCAGTAAGAAGAGTCTTTACTCTGAGTTGGCGGTCGCCTTGGTCGCCAACGTAAAACCATGTCTCAATACAATGGTTAATAGTTTGAGGGTCTTTTAGCTCCTTCTTAAAAACAAAATTGGAACCACGAGGAAGTATGAGAGAGCGAATAATCGGCAATTGAGATCGAGGTAGAGGACGAGACCTGAGCGTGGTCTCGACCATGTCAGTCAACTTGACAGCGTCGCCTCGAGACAGGTTGCCGTGTGCATATACTTCAATGTACAACTGAGACAGCATGTGCTTTTGGAAAAGTCGCACAGCATCAACAGTGGCGTGCTTAAGCTCGGCAGCCATTTCCTCTACATTGTAGAGAGTCTCGGCGTTGAGCCAAGGCAAATAGCCTCCTATTTGTTGAAAGGACGACTGAAGTTGTGAGTTTTCATAGGCACGTACAAGCCGCTCATGGACGATACGAAAGCGATCCTCCTGGATATCGAGGCCTCTCATGGTGTTGACCACCTGCTCCAGCATGACAGGGAGCTTCTCGTTGTATCCAGAGAGTTTTATGCAGAGTCCTCGCGTATCAAGCGAGTCGCTATACTGTAGCCCGGCGAGTGCGGCATCGTATGAATATTCTTCGAGGGCATCTTCAACAAGCTGAGTGAAGAGTGTCGCCTTGACGCAATTCCCCACAGACGCGTGGAAAATTGGGCTTTGTAAGCTAACAAAGACATTTGCTTTGGGGACCCAAAATGTATCGTCCTTCTTCCACCAAGTCCGCGCTCCTTGGTCATTCCGTAAGACCCGTGGAGCCAGTGCAGGTTTTGAGACCTCCTTCTTCTCCACTTCGAGTTTATTAGGGATGAAGTTGTTCTTGTGCGGCAAATGTAATTCGGGCAGACGCTTATTTTTGGACATTTTAAGCGCTGCCTGGAGTTCGGCCATGAGGCTCGGGGGTATTTTCTCGTGACGGTACTCTGTTCCGTACCAATATTCCCTCTTGTCCCAGTCTCCTGGATACTCTTGAGAAACAATCACAAGTCTCATGTTCTCTGGGCACAGCTTTTCCAAAGCCTTTGTAATAAGTGAGGCGTCAAAAGTTCGCAATCGCTTTTGGCCGCTAAGCAACCACTCACGGGGCAAAGGCTTCTGCATGACCGAGCTGATAGAACTCGTGAATTTGCTAGCCAGTGTCTTTTGTGTGAACTTGAAGTTCTCCTCGGCCATGACCTTCTGCTCTTCGAATATCCATTGCTGCGGAGGACTTTCCCGTAGCATAGCAACGTACTGGAAAAAGACCATGGCGATTTCGGGGTAGTGATCCAATCCCTAAATCAACACGTCTGTTAGCGTATACGGTTCCGGTCCAAGCATGGCCGGGGATGTTTGTACGTGCCTCCTTGGTAAGCTTCACTTCCACTTCAAATATACTGGGCGATCCAGGGCACACAGGATACGCACCGGCAGATATGCTATTGGCCCAGCCCTTGTTTTTAAGGTATGAAAAAAGGCTGCCGCGGCCTTCATGCCCAACTAGGTGGCTAATGTATCTGCTCGGTTGCGTCTCAAACATATTCTCCTCATCGATGAAGGGAAACAACAGACCCAGCGTCCTTGAGTCCAACACTGGTTTGGCAAAGCACTGTGTGCCCAGGTCGGCATCACGATACAGTGGTTGCTGTGTCCACCTGTTCTGAGGCAGATTCTTGTTTTCAATGCCCGAGAACAGTTCCACCACCCATTTCTGTAGTACGTCAAGGGGTTCGCGGCCAAGAACAACAAGCTTCATTCGGTTGGCAGAGTAGTGCTTGTCATGGAATTCGACGAACTTGTCACGAACATTGATCCCTTGGGACTCGGGTTTCGTCTTGAGCACTTCCAAGTTACCCGTAGAGAAATGACAATAGGGGTGCTCGGGATTTGCTAGCGACTTGTTCAACTGGTTTAAGCGCCAGATATCATTTTGCAGGTTCTTGCGGTTCTCGTCGTTCACAGCGTTCAACTCTCTGTCCAGCGTGTTTTCCAAAAACAAGGGCTCAATGAAAAACTGCGCAAAGCGGTCAAGAGCCCCAAAAAGCGGTGACGGATTGGTGTCTGAAGGTTCTTCATCGTTGGCTGGCTTGGCCGCCACCTCAAAGAAGAAGTTAGTGGAAGTGGCTGCCGTGTAGGCATTGCAGCTGCCCGAGTTGGCAGCCAAGTACTGGTTGTATTCATTTTCCCCGGGATATTTCTTTGTGCCCATGAATAAAAGCTGCGGTGCTACAAGCATTAGCCAATGGGCCAACAAAAAGAGAAAAAAAGAGTGCAAGTACCCGGATGGGCTGTTTATACTGACATGTTCTACACCATGTGCCAAACCAGGCATTTCTTTCGAATCGCTGAAATTGCCAACATTGACGTCCAAGGCAGCACTGGCCTTGTCGGCCTGCGGGTCGTGGACGAGAAGTACCTCCAGCTTGTTCTCGAGGAGGACAACGCGATAGTCACGGTCGTCAAGCGAAGGCTTTTCGAGGCAGTCCGTCAAGAGAACCGCAGGAGCATGGCGGCTGGTTGCCAAGCCCGAGGAATGTACCGACGGCATTGTGCAGTTGCGACGCGAGCCAGGTTCACGGAGGACGGATTGCAAGACGCTGCGCGAAGAGGTCGTCCTGGCTGGCAACGGGACAGGTCTGGTCCAGGTGCCGTCAGATGATGATGACAGTGGGGTCAATAGGTACAGTTCGAGCCAGCCGACGTCGTCAAATAGCCTATGGGTCTGTGCGATCACTGTCAAGGTATGTATTCCGCTAGTGGATGAGAGGGATGTAGCAGCCCCTCGGGTGGGAAGAAGGTCAAAGAAGATATGGTGGTGGTGGCGGCGGCGTGCGCTCGTTTGTTTGCTTGTTTCCCAGCCGTGGTGGCCAAGATCAAATCGATGGGCGTTCTGGCTGGTGGTTATGTGCTCGGTTCGTACTTGAGGTCTTGGATGCAGAGTGCCTGTGGAGGTTGGTAGGTTTTTCTGGCAACACGGCAGCTCAGAATTGTCTGGTGCAATTGAGGCAAGGAATGTCCTTGGGACGAGGTAAGGGACAATGTCTGGGACCAAAGAGGCGCCACGATGCCAACGCGGATAGTGCAGAATCGGTATCTGGCTTGCAAGGCCTCTCACTCACCGACTTGATGCTCGAGTCTCGAGTCTCGACTGCAAAGATGGACCGGCCGCGGGTCTGCGGATGGTCCGCCTTTTATATCACCGCCGTGGGGTGTGAACATGGGTATCCAGATGTTCCCAAAGGCACAGTTCATCGAGCAACATCAAGCAACATCAAGCGAACAGGCATCCGACACAACAAAGATGGAGTCACTATGCCCAGTCTGGCTTGGCCGGGTTTGCAAGGCGTGATTGCTGTGCCACAAAGTCAAGGACTCAGCTTTCAAATGTCCACAGGTTCACCAGCGTTCACGCAACTCAGGTTGAAAGCAAAGACTGAAGATGCTCCTGAAGCGAAGCGTCGTGGATCAGCGCGGAGACGAACAAGCACCATCACTACAAGAAGCATCAATATGACAATCTCCCCAGGGTACTCTGCAGCAGGTACCAAGCAACTGTGCATGGATGGGCAAACTTTGGAACAACGGGATAGTTGGTGTGGTACCACCCACCCGCCCCATCCTCGATCCATGTTCAACCACCATGTTGGTTGGATTTGTAGTTGCAATATTACCGAGGATGTAGGCAACGTTGGTAGGTTAATATGTGTGTGTGTTGTGTGTGCGTACGGAGTATCGAGCACACAGTCAGTATTACTCCGCACCTCAACACCTCAATCGCAACCACGAGTTCTGTTCACCAGCAGCATTTGGACAGGTCAAGGCCCATTAGTTCAATGTTGGGCTTTCTTGACGCATCACCAGGGCTGCCAAGAGAACCTGTCTGGTTAGCCGTTGAGACAGCATGCATCTAATCCGGCATACGCACTCTGCACACATGGCTCTCGATAGCTGGATCAAGCAGTGAACGCCTGTCTGCTCCGGCACGGTTACCAAATGCGGCCGGTGTGCAATGTTCCTGTGAGACCTCGTCACACGGGCGTGAGACACGACCATGCTAACTGCCTACTAATATCGGGTCAACAAATTGTCAACCATTGACGCCCTGATTCTACGAGCACAACGAAGGTCTTCAGGGAGCCTCAACTTATACTCCAAGTCTTCTTCCGGGCACGCCAGAATCGCCAGGAACACTTCTGTTACGTACTCGCAAAGTTCCTGATTGGCCTTTGGTCTTTCTTGGTTAATACCACCAACTAACTACCTCGCAAAGCCTTCTCAAGCACCAAGCATCCATCACGATTCATGTTCGCCATCAGCCAACCCTTTCCAAGAATGAATCGATGGATACTGAGTCGTTGGTTCAGACCTGCCCACTTTGAACATCACCCTCCAAAACACACACCTCTGGAGGGCGAGGATTCCGACTGCATGGCTGCGGCACATGCATCCCCTAAATGCAGCGAAGGCGGCAGTGAGGTCACGGGCTCCATAACGCCCCTGCTACCGGCCGTAAACCTTAAGTGACATTACCAATAACTGTATTAGGCCTAATAATAATAAGGCTATAATATATGTAATGTAGTCTCTTATATTATAAAAGTTTATAGGGACTTTTCTTATTATATAAATTAAGTATAAAATAAAGTACCTTTTAAATACTAGCTTTTAATTGGTTTAAAATCCCTGTCGTGACCTCGCTGCCGCCTTCGCTGCATTTAGGGGATACCATCTGCAGCTCCAACTTCAAGCCTCACTGTTGCAGGTACAGTCGGTCCCAGTAATTCCGAAAAAAAAATCCACTTAAAAAATAAACTTATACTTTTTAAAAATTTATATTAAATAATATATAAAAGTAAAATAAATACTAAAATTATTATTTTTTAATTTAATACTTAAATATTATTCATATATATTTTTAATATTTTATATTATTTTATTTAAAGTAAAATCTAAAAATAAAAATAAGTTAAATTTTTAAGAATATTTAATTATTTTAAACTTAAATAAAATAAGAAATAAAATTTTAAAAATATTATAAAAATAATATTTATAATTATTAAGTATTTATTTATATATTTATAAAAGAATTTACATTTTTAATATATTATTTAATAGAATTATAAGCTTTTAAAAAGTGTAAGTTTTGGTGTAAAAGTGGGCGTTTTTCGGAATTACTGCGAACCCACTGTACATAGGGTGACAGGGGCCTCAAACCCAGAATGTCACCTGCACATCGTGTGGTACTGTGGTATCGGCGCATCAATGTTTCCTACAATAGACGACCAGTCCCCTGTCCTCTGGCTTGCCCTGCCCTCTGGGGTACCTTTCCATCCCTCAGCGTTTCCACTCATTTGCTGGCTACGGCACATCGTATTCGATGAGAGTCGAGGGCTTACAGGTCCCTGAGCTATCCATGGGGACACACGCGGAATATCGAAGTCGGTAATGCCGCTCTGAAAACTGCCATCCGAATGCTCAGTACAGTATTTAGGTATCCTGGTAATGGAATTGATTCCACGTATGTGCGGGTGCACGTCCAGGGCATTGAATACTGACAAAACTTGTGGATATGTACACCTGGAGGTGCGTGAAAGGAAAGAAGACTGTAGCTGGCAAATGCACGGTATGCAAACGTGCATGAGAGAAGAAAATATGTGCCTTAGTGCAAGTATGCATATTGCGCACACCGCAACCTCGCGAGCGTGCGTAGAGTTGTTCCGGAACCTTCCCCGGGCAAGGGCGACAGACGCTCTATCCCCAACAACAAACTCCAAATACTACCGGACCCATTGTGTATATATATATATAGTATACATTTTTTTTTTTTTTTTTAAATACGCAACATATCAGACTTAGTTTTCTCTTTGCTTCTGCATTCACGCACCCACCTGTCGAATAGTATTCACCCATCTATCACACTGTGGCGGGCGTCGCTCTGGGCGGTGACCCCATCCGTTCACATCACTCGGGCTTTGCAAGTAGCTACTATCTGTGATAATCGGCACGCGGCATACGAAAATGGTTTCACGAATAATGTTCGGTCTCTATGAGGAGGCTTTTGTCATATCCCGTCGTGTAAAATATGCAATGCGATCAGTCGGTCAAGACTATGGCCAGGATTAGGTGGCTTGTCAACAGCTTGCTGCATGTTACGTACCCCATACTCGTGGTATACTATTAAGCCGTACGTCCAAGTGCTCTGTAACCATGCATGGTTCTCGTTCCTGAAGCGACTCAAGGAATTGACTCGTCAGTTCCGGATTGTTGCGAGAACAAAATTGCACTCGCAATCATGATTATCCGGCTGGGTGATCATCCCCCCGCCAAATCCGAGTCCCGGCCTCGGTAAGCAATTGGCACCTCTCGGGCTGAGATATCTGCGAACATTGTACTCCGTAGTGACCATGCCATGCAGCCTTGGCTATCAAGACTTGATTTCGCAACACTCAACTTTGAAAAGAGTACTCTGCAATGCCCTCCATGGACCCTTTTCAAGCCCCATTCTAAACTTCGTAGGCCGATTAAGTGCCATAGGAGCATTGTAAGAGAACCAAATTGATCTGCGATGATGGCGTGCAACCCTCGGGATATAATGGGCAGCCAGAGCAGCTCTCTGAGATGCGAGATATTGATCCAACATCAGTCGTACAAATGCCCAGCCCGCAATGCACGATATGGAATAGGAAACGTTTCTATAGAAAGAACAAGGCTTTTCTATCCAGCCTTGATGTGCTACTCATTGCGTCCGGGAGTGGCGCCAGGCAATGGCTTTAGTAACCTTGCGCACCTAGACATAGGTGACGAGTGGGCGAGAAATCGCCTTAGTATAAATGTCCTTTATCTGTAAAGAGTACGTTACTTCGAGAGTGGGCTCAGAATTGAAGTTGTTATCAATGCCACCAACTCTCCTCATCGCCTGTGGTGAGTAGCCAAATGTACCCATTGTTTCATGTCGTTGACGTTATCCAAGTACGAAACGTATGGCGCCGTCGTATATACACGTCGGTCATATTTGCACGCCAAGTGAGTCGTGTTTCGGCATTTGGAATACTCGAGGGCATGAACGACTACTACTCTAATTCAAGGGTGGCCACTCCGCTGAAGCTTAGCTAGTAAAGGACAAGGATTGTTTTTTATGCATGTGCATGATTCGGCATGGTAACTGCACTGGTCTTTGGTGTGGGCACTACTCTGGACCTTTGGATAGGCTCTGGATTCGAGGCTTCGTAATCCATGTCTAGCAGGGCGTACCAGGCATAATGGTGTTATTAGGCTACGCTAGCTCTCGGCCCGGCCCTGTTCGGAACCGTATTCTATTCATGACTTCAATGCAGCTATCGTTAAGGCGTGGCTGTGCTCCGCCTGCTATTGGAAAGATCATCATGCCCTTCTACTTGGGTGTCGGTCGTGGAACACGAGGCTGCCCTGGTAGTTTAATAGTCTCTGATGTGAAGCAGACGTTGACCTAATCGAGGTGGTTTCGAAAGGGAAAAGGATCTCTATATTGAAGACTTGTTATCGAATCCTGAGTGGGCGAATATTTGACAATAAATTATGTATCATGTTTCGCCTAGCAGTTCTAAGATAACGGACGTGCGTGTGCGAGACGTTGGCTCATGCAGTCTTCTCTCCAAGCTGGATTCACTCCGGGTGTCCACGTTAGTGGTACGATTTATTTGCGTACAAATTGATCGGTTGACCATGTGCACCGGCCCACTGCTAGTCCTGGATATCTCAGTGGCCACATCTGGTACACAGCAGTTGACAGGCTTCGCTGGTCACCAAAGACAGGTTCACTGGGTAATGGTCACGAGTGGAAACTGCCATCGGACAGTATCGAATCAGGCCCCTACTTAGTTCCGGCTCCTTTCGCTTGCCACGATAGATAGGATCATGACACAACACTGCCGTATTGCACGCTCAATTGTAAAGTTCGCCAGCAGCTCTTGATCCAGGGTTTCATCCCCGGTCACGGTTCAGCATTATCCAAATGCCAGTGTAGGAGCATGTATGAGACGGAAGTTGCGCTGGAACGCCCAGATGCAATTCCGCCACGGCACGATTATGGCGATTGTATGAGGCGCACGCTCCGCTGACAGGGAAGCATCGTGGTACGGCCGTTCCAATCCTGTCGTATGTAAGAAACAACGGCTTGATGCAGTGGCTAGCAAGATGATGCCATAGCGCCATATTATTAAATGCGGGTGTCAGAGAGGAGACGAGTTGATAAAGTAGCATTGCCGCTCTTTACTGAGTTTTGCTGTTAGCCCCTTGTACTTCGCTTGGAGCACTCTGAAGCTTTGTGACCAAGTTGTTGGCAATTGTAGCACTTTGTTGCCTTTGTGCTTGCGGATCCTTGAGAATTAAAATGTCCATCGCCTGCAGAAGAGATAGAAGTCAGCTTATTTAAGCGAACTTCCTTCTTTTTTCTCTTATCGCGAAATTCCTTCGCCTTGGAAGCTCGATGGCTTTGTCGTGACTGCGACTGTGACCGAGATCGGGAGGGTGTCATTCTCTTGTTTTCGTCCGACGATCCAGTCCTGTGATTTCGGCCAATGGAGTCGCTTTCGTCATCCGAAGTTCGACTTGACTCGTCGCCAGACTTGTCGGAGTTACCGCGCCCTGTTGACTGATTGCGCCTTGTTAGTAGACCCATTTGCAATGTGAAATCTAGTTCGTTCTCTTCGGCGATTTTGAAACTATAAACACACCTGTTCTGTCTTCAAAGGTTTATGATAAGTTCTTCCCTCGGCAGGATTGTCCTCATTTTCATCGGAATCTTTGGACGCGTCGATGTCGCCATATCCCACGTAAACAATATTCAGAGGATGTGACTGCCTCTTGCCATGGGACTTGTCAATATTAGTTTTCAAGACCCAGTGAGTGTCAGCAGCAGAATGCTTTGCTAGCGCTGCTTGACGTGTGGCTTCTTGATCATCGAGAGCTGCTTGTATCAAAGCGTGGTCAATGTTAGGATTGATGCGGCCAGGTGCTGGAGAATGATCTAATTTTCGCTTTTTGGACGAAGAAACGTCTGAGCCAGAAGATCCGTTAGACGGAGCAGATGCAGCTGCACGCTGCATAAACTTCATCGTCAAGAGTCTTGACGAGACGCCTTTAGGTGTTTCTGGAGCCATTTTGTGAGTGTCGCATGAAAAGGTACAAAATAGCAATTCGACGTCAGCGAATGGGGTCTTGAATTCTTCCTAAGGTCGCTTAAACCAAAAAAAGGAGCAGAACAATGAAATGTCGATGCAGACCGGCAAATTATTTATTTCTTTAGGTTGGGTAGAAGAGAGAGTCTGCCTAAACATGGCACTTGGGCAATGAGCTTTTCAGGGCGCAAGCTTCACCCAGGAACTTTTTTGAAAGCTCCCGGAAGAATGATTATTCCGGCACATCGTCTTGAAGGTGGATCGAGTTACTCCCGACATCACGCCCGAAATATGCTTCTAATGCAGACCTGTAACCGACAACACTGCTGATTTCGACCTCGGAACTATGGCATACTCTCAATTGAGATCAATTGGCGCGTTCGCACGCCAATTGCGTTTTGCCCGACGTGCATTTACCACCACCACTCGCCAACTCGAGGCTTCCGTGCCTGCAACTTCCAGAACCAAGACTGCTCTAGCTGAAGAGACTCAAACCACGCCTATCGGACAGGCCCCAAACCGTGTCGATATTTGGTCTCGCAGCCAGAAGCCCCGGTCGAATGCTATGACTGGTCCCCGTTTTGAACAGACCGACTTTGATCTCCAGGTGAGCGGCCATGCTTGTTTTATCTCACCATTGTAATGCTAAATGACGGGCAGCCTCAACCTCTGTCGGCTATGGAAATGATACACAAGGAGCCCGTGCGGTGGACACATGATCGCATCGTAGCCTGTGATGGCGGCGGCGGCCCTGCCGGCCACCCTAGAATTTTCATCAACACCGACAAACCTGAAATCGCGACCTGCAACTACTGCGGTGTTCCCTATGTATGCCACCCAGAACCGTTTCGTATATGCCAAAGGAATCTAACTGAGGAAAACTTAGGCAAATGAGCACCATCGAAAGCACCTAGAGTCCCTCCCCAAGACGTCGTATCCTTTGTCATGATTGCGTCCATTCAGCGCGCCGTGGAGAGGTGAACAGGGCGCCTGGGTTCTTTGACAATGTGCAGTATAAGATATGAGCAAAAGGACTGGTTGGAGAGCCGCCGTATTACTTTGCATGCAACCATGCCGGTGACGGAGGCTCAATGTATATATATCTCCACGAATAGATGTGTGGTTAGCTGGTACCTGACCAGCGTCCCTTCAGCTGTGACACAAAGCCACGACCACTGCTATCCACAACTTGTATAATGTCATCTGTACAGTCGCCATGGTATGTGCTACTTCGACTACGATTCTCGCGCAACGGGGTTATACACTGGGACATCTTTTCCCCTCGTGCTCCCCTGGACTAGCACAGGCGATTGTAATGATGCATTATATAGAAGGAGAAATTGAATTTCAGTATGCAAGCACTTCAAACGTTACTGTATGGAAGCTGCCCTGCTACTCGCTTCGGGTTTTAATGTGGTCCTCAAAGAGACGATTATGAAGATTAAACATATTATTCGCAGTCCACTGACTCTTCCTCTCATTGCGCCCCACCTACCGTCAAACATTCAGTCAACGAGCAACCCAAATGACCATATGGAAGGGTCTCCCAAACTTCACCCAGAGGATTTTACCATTCCGTTTCAGAGTTATCTTGCTCGTTTATCATCAACTGTGCTCGGCCTAGTAGTGAAGACGTTGCCCTGTATTAAGCGCTGCGACAAACGACTAACACATAAGAGTCAACCAGATTCGAAAGTCAATGGAGGCTCTAGCTCGGTTAGCGTAACCGGCGCGGCGCATATAGGGGCCACGTAAAGATCCAGAGACGGCTTCCCATTGACGTATGGAATTGCCCACCGGAGTTTAAGCTGGCCAACTGGAAGCTGGTCCCCGTCTTTGTCGCGAGAGCTGGGGGAAGCGGTTTAGCAAGGCGACTACTCCGTACTTGAAGAGATAGTTGACGGCGCTGCTTTTAGTTCAGCACGTTGGCGATGGTAACGCTTACACTTGTTAGGTAGTCAACGACGTCGACCCACGGGAGCCAGCCAGTTACGACCGGATCACGTGCAGGGCCTCTCTAGGCGTGCCCAAAGAACCCCAAGCGTAAAATTTTTGAAAATTATCAAGATAATTTCAAATTATATTTAATAAAAAATTAAAACAAAACTTTTACTTCTAAAAACTCTAATAAAATAAAACCGCTACCAATTCATTTTTACCTGGTTCCAGTCTAGTTCACGGAATACTCAAAAAGATAGTAGAATATTTTATTGACCCAAAGGGTGACCTTGACACACCAGCTATATACACTAACTGGCCCCTAACAAGCCCTTATCGCGTGTGACGGCTGCAACGTCGAGATGACGCAGCACACATCTCAACACATATCTCTCACCACAACCATTGTGCTCATCCTAGTCCTCTTACTCGCATTCTTCCCGAACTTGTTCCACAGCATCTGGACCCTTCCATTTACCTTGATCCCGTTCTTCCACCCCTCATCGAAGGGATATACCGGAACCGGAACAATGACCTGGTTCCAGAAGCAGTTCACTCTCCCCGCAAAGTCTCGCGGCTCCTATCTCATCACCGACCAGGTCGTGTCTAATCTTCCCGAGATTCGGAACTACAGGGTTGGCTTGCTTAATTTGTTTGTCCAGCATACCAGCTGCGCGTTGAGCTTGAACGAGAACTGTACGTGAGGTTGTACCGGACCCTTCTGGGGGCGACTTTTCGCTTCAAAGCATCGTTCTGTCGCTTTGTGCAAGGTTTGAAGCTGATTTCGATACAAGGGGACGAGGACGTGAGGGCAGATATGAGCGATGCGCTTGATCGCATTGCGCCGGCTGAGGGGCCTAAAGGCGAGGCATTGTATCGCCATGAGTAAGTCCAGGCTTTGCGGCTCTTGGCACAAGATTACGTCTGATGCGTTTGGATTGTAGCGCCGAGGGTCCTGACGACATGCCTGTAAGGAATTGGATTTGCAGAGACCACATTTAGCAGTCCTGGAGACTAACGTGCCTTCAACAGGCTCACATCAAGTCGGCACTGATCGGAGCCAGCGTGACCATCCCGATCAAAGATGGAAAGCTTGTATGTTAAATCGCGATGAAAATGCGCCCAAGCATTCTTTATTATTATGCTGACATGTCCAAAGGCTACCGGCACCTGGCAAGGTATCTGGTATCTCGAGTTCCGGGCCAGCAAGCATCAGCGTCGGGTTATGGCTACCATTCAGGGGGAAAAGTCATAGGGAAATGAATTAAATCAATGGCTGGATTAAATGCAAGAAGGAGTCACGGTGTTTTAACACACAGTCTCCATTGTCTATGATACAACAGTTGTAGTAGCCATTACGCCGAACGCCGTCGCCTTTTGCTTATTCCAACGCACCGTAACCATCACCTAAATTGTACCATTCTCTTCCTTCATTTCCATGTCTTCGCCAGCCAAGACTTTTGTCTTGGGTACGTAGCCCTCTGGAGGACCAGCACCAGGTGTCATAGCCACAACATTGCCATCTTCGTCAACAAATTCAAAATTGTAGCGGCTAAGAAGATGCGGAATTGCTGAGAGTTGTGGTCCATATCGAGCAGTGTTATCGTAGAGCTCAAAAAGCGGTACTGCAAGGAGCTTCATATTCTTTGGTACGCTCAACACTTCTATCAGATTAGGCGGATTAGTAGTGGACGTTTTGGATTCAGCAGGACGTTTCTTGGGACATACTTGTTTTGGGCAAGTGAATGAAGTAGAGTTTCTTGCATTCCTTTGGCCGTGTGACATGGGCGGGAACAAAGGGATACATGAAGGTCTCGAAGTTTGGTCGCCACCACTGCGCGAGGCAGTCACCAACTTCCCAGTCCCCAGCCTCTTCGCCTTCACCTATCCGACCAACAGGGGCCAATCTTTCGTCTAATCTAGCCTTGAAGCCTGCTTCCTCATCATCTTCGGGCCGAAGATAGTCTCCAGGGAGCTTGAAAAAGGCGTTTGCGATCTGAAGCATCAAAATATGCGGGTGGTTGTGCTCGTGACACACGAGGATGCCCTCACATGTACGACGCATGCCATGCTCAGCAAAATGCTCCTCGAGGCGCTTGAGTCTTGCAACTACAGAGGGGTCTTCTTCAGGTTGCGTCTCCTTGACACCGAACGTATAGTTTGATAAAGGGTAGAGTGTGACCTTGTCTGGTTGCTTCGAGTTGAAATCAAGCGGTATGATGGGTGGATAGGCAGACTGCTGCGCAGAGGGCGGTATTGTTGACATTTTCGAGACAATTCGATCGAGTCGGTGGCGTGTTCCAGTTTTCTCTGAAATTGAGGTATTGATGTGTGCGCAACGTTATGTGGTTATGGGCTTTCACAGTTTTGTGGGCAAGAGTGTAATTTGGCGGTTTGCTTGCTGAGCTTCATGAATGTAAGCTTCAGGGCCGCCTCGTACCTGGCAGAAGGCGTTGCTTGCGACGGCAACGACGAGGTGGTTGTAAAAGGAAGGCGGTGTGAGGAGGGACTCAGTCCATGCTACGGGTGGACCGAGTCGCTGGCGATCCAGTTCAGAACACCCCAAGTACCTAGGTAGTATGTACAGTGGGTCTCCAGTAATTCCGAAAAAAACCCACCAAAATCGCGTATCAACCCACAACGCGTCCATTACAATAATATACCTTCTATCTTTAAGACATAATTACTACCGCTATAATGCCTCAGGTAACTTAAAATAAGAATTAAAGTCCTTATAAGAGGGGTAAGGTTTATAAAATGTACTCTTTAAGTATTTCTATTAACCGCATTACTAAAGAGAAGAAGATTCCTGCTAGTAGCGTACACGTGTAACGGTGGCTTAGGTTCTAAGGCACAGTAGGTCTGTTTCTTAGGAAGTAAGTCAGGTTAAATGCTATAGAGTAGCTTTTTAAGTAGTATTACAATAAGGCCGTTAAGAGTATAACTCTTAATAGTAAGACTATTGCTTAGATTAATTAATAGAGAACTAAACTATCTACTATAGCGGAATACCCCCTTCTTAAGTACTTATTTACCTCTCTATTATAGTCCTAAATTAATTAGCTTAACTATTAATCCCTTTAAACCTTAATTAACTAGCTTAAGGTTCGGTCGGTTTAATTCTTTCTAGTTAATGTGTTTAAATATTAACCTCTTTAATCGCCTCTTAGATCACGTGGCTAGTCACGTGCCTTTACCTTCTTCTTATGCCTATAAGTCGTGCTTATTCTAGCTAGTATAGTCCCGTCCCGTGTCTTATATAGTATTATTTGTAATATTATACCCCTTCTTTATTAGTCTTATCCTTAAGGCCATTAAAATAGGCCGGCTTAAGTGTCATGCGTTTTCTTTCTTCTATTATTATATGCTATTATATTAATTAATCGTGTCTTAAAATAGCGGTTTAAAGCTTTATTTACTTCTTCTCTTCGCTAGGATAACCTTCTTTCTATAATAATTAATAATTCGTCTTTATCCTTTATAAAGGCTTGCGCTTATTACGCTTGTATAGGACTTCCCTAATATAAAGCTTTCGTTTCTAATTTAAGTTATTATGTAAAGTGTGTAGTAAATAAGTAAGGGAATTATAATATTATAGGGGTAACCCCTTAACAGCTTCGCAGTATTACGAATTAATATTATAAGCTTAAGAGAGAGCTTAAAAAAGCTAAGAAGTATACCTTAGCTAAGAATTAAAAGGTCTTACGTTTACGAAAATAAAAGAAATTATAATTTAAGAAAATAATACGTGCGATTACGCGTAATATTAATAACGTTAAAGAGTTAAAACGTGTGAAACGTAAGGAAGCGAAATAGCTTTAAAAGACTATAGGGGTCCTTTTTACTTCTTTTAAGAATTTAGATCCTGCTTTAGTTTATTTCTTAAATACCGAATTTAGTATTAAGTTATTAAATGGTGCTTAGGAGATTAATTAGGATACGTTTCTTAGGAATAAAACTATTTAAGTAACGTTAAGTAGTTCATAAGATTTTTAACTAGTTCCCAGGTGTTTTTAAAGTTTAAATATCCCTTTTATTTAACGAGATAATAACAATTCTTTATATCTCTTTATGCTTTAAGTATTCGTTTAACTTTGTATTCGTTAGTATCTTTTATTATAATATTTATAGCAATTATAAATTTATCTAGTGCTTTCTCTAATAGCAATATATAAAATATAGAATAGATTCTTATTCTATTTAATAATAATAGTTTATAGTTAGTATTTAAGATTTTTCGTTTAATAAGGAATAGTCTAATCTTCTTCTAGTTAAGTTTATTGCTAGGTCGCTTAGTTTTAAAGTTTTTATGAATAAGGTATACTTTATATCCCTCCTTTAGGATTAGCGCTAGTAATCTCTTTTTATTCGCGTAGTATTTTATTCGGTTCTATAAAAATATCTATTCCTATTATAAGTGTTTTTATATTTCTATTATAGTTATTACATGCATTATAGCTACTAGCGCGTTTATATTCTATGTTATATGTGTTTTAATAATAAGGTTAAATCTGTAATTTACCCTAAATAGTAATATCTTTATATTATTAATCTTAGAGCTATTATAAGCCTATTATACTAGTGGTAGCTATTCTACCTAATTATTCTATTAGTAGTTAATATAGCTTCGCAGATATTATTCAAGTATTTAGTTTAAGATTTCTATTTATCCATTTAATTATAGGTGGAATGCTATTAATAAGCTTTATTTAATCTTTATGGTTTCTATAAGATATTTCTAAAAGTTTAAGGTGAACAATTTATTGTAATCTAATATAAGCTTTATTAGTAATCTATGTTATATAATAACTATTTTAAAGAATATATACGCTAAGTTCTTAGTATTACTTAATTCCTTATATAAAATGTAGTAGGCGTATTTTATGAGTTTATCTACAATAATTAGAATGCTATTGTAAGCTACTCCTATTATAGGTTCTTTTAACTTTAGTAGTTTAACGATAAAGTCTATTATAATAGTTTACTATACTCTTTTAGGTAGTAATATTAGTTATAATTCTTCGTATAGTGCGTGTTACGTTAATTTTACTTTATTACACGTGTTATATTTCTTAATAACTTCTTATACCATTTTTCTGCTTTCTAGGAAGTCGTATAATCTTCTTAGCCTACTAATCGTTTTCCCTACACCTTAATATCCGTGTAGTAGGTACTCGTATATTTCCTTAATAAGCTATTCTTAAAGTGTACTAGGAATATATTACCGTTTATTATATAAGAAGGTCTTACTTTCCTTAGATAAATGCGTTTTCGTTTCCTAATTATTTAGGTAACTATTATTCTTAATATATAATACGATTCGTTATATTTATATTTTATTTAGCTTAACTTACTATATTATATTAATTTCTTAGGTGCCTAATATAAGGTTCCTATTCTTAATAGCGTGTAATAGAGGTGTATTACTTACTTACTCATTTAATTTTAAGTTCTCTCTTTAGCTAAGCGCGTTTACTCTTTCGTTTTTAGATCCTTTATAGTATATAATCTTAAAGTTATAATTCGTAAGGGTTTTATACTATTTAATCTATCGTTTATTTAGATTCTTTATGGTTAAGAATAATGTAAGATTCTTATAGTTAATATAAACCTTAATTTAATGCTTTACTTCTATAAGATAATGTCTTTATTCTTTAAAGCACTTAATAATAGCTATAAGTTCTTTATCGTAGATTTTATAATTAAGTTTAGGTTCGTAAAGTTTCTTTAAGAAGAATGTAACTAAGTGTAATTTTCCTTAATTATCTTATTATTTAAGCTATTCGCCTAGTGTAAAGTCTAAGGCGTTCGTTTTAAGCTTATAAGGTTTATCCTAATTAAATGCTTTTAATATAGGTTTTAACGTAACTAAATCTTTTATCTTTTAGAATACTATAGCTTCTAGTTTATTCTATTAAAAGCTAACTTCTTTTTTTATTAGATTTATAAGAGATTATAGAATGTCTTTATATTCGCTTAAGAACTTACGGTAAAAGTTTACGAATACTATAAATCCTTTAACTTCTTTTAGATTCTTTAATATAGGCTATTCCTTAATAGTTTTAATCTTATTTAAGCTTATTCGTATTTCTTTGTATATAAGTATATACCCTAGAAAGTGTATAGTATTCTAGTAGAACTAGTATTTTAAGGCTTTAATTAAGAGTTTATTATTCTATAGAGTTTATAGTACCTTATATATATATCGTTTATATTTCTTAAGAGTATTTAAGTAAATAAGAATATCGTTAAGGTATACAACTATAAACACTTTTAGTTGTTTTTGTAAGATTATATTGATTATTCTTTAAAAGGTTATTAGTGCGTTAGTAAGCCTAAAAGGTATTACTAAATATTCGTAGTATTCTCTGCTAGTTTAGAATACTATTATTTACTTGTAGCCTTCTTTTATTTATATAAGGTTATAGGCTCCTTTTAAGTTAAGTGTAGTAAACCATTTAGCTTTTCTAACTTTATCTCTAATTTCCGTTATAAGCGGTAACGGGTATTAATTCTTAATTATAATCTTATTTAAGTGTTAGTAATTAATATATAATTATAGTTTCCTATTCTTCTTTAATACCTATAGGATTAGGTATTCTGCTAGGGACTCTAATAGTTATATATATCCCTTTTATAGCATATCCTTTAAATACTCCTTAAGCGCCTTATTTTACTTAAGGTTCTAAGAATAAATTTTATTAAACGTTAATTTAGTACTAGGCTAGAGTTTAATCTCGTAATTCTAGTATAAATACTCTAGTAGTCCTATTTTTAGCTCTTTATTAAATAGCTTACTATACTTTAAGTATTCCTTAGGAATCTCTATTATCTTAGCTTTAGGCTCTCTAGTAATTACGTATATTCCTAGAGGCCTATTATAGTCTAAATAAGGTGCTCTTTATAGGCCGCTCTCTGCTTTATAATCGCATTCTAGTAAATCCTATTAAAGTTAGCCGGTTCTCCAATTAACTCGTGGATTACTCGCTTATAACTAGGGTATTTTTAATATAATATCGTGTTTTAAGATTATTATAATATTTAGTATAACTTAGTATTTCGTGCCTTATATATTAACTAAAAGCTACGTAACTTTTATATTAACTACTTCTTAGCTATACTTTACTATAGTTCCTTCTATAATTATAAGTTAGTAAAGCTTGTCTTTAGGTGTTTAAGGTAATTATAATCTATTAACGAGATTTAGCGAGATAAAATTTCCTTATACTCCGCTATTAATTATTACTTAAATCTTTCGTCCTATTATAGTTATATTAATTATAAGGTGTATTATACTACTAATATTTACAGTATATAAAGACCTATTAGATCTTCGTTAAGGAATTGGTTTTAATTGCAATAATAGCTATCGTTTCTTAATTTATTAATTCTATTCTTATATTATTCTTTAGCGCGTTATTCTAGGCGCTATTATTAGCAATTATCCTTTAACGTATTATTAGAGCTTCCTTAGTAATCGCTTAATCTACTATTTATATTAATTAAACTTAGGCTAAGCGAGTTACTTATAGTTATATAGTTCCCTTTCTCCTTATATTATAAGGTTATAGCTTAGGTAGTGTATGCGTTATTCTTAGTATAGTATAACTTCCCGTTTAATATCTTTGAATTAGTTTATTATAATTTTAATTATATTATAAGGGTTATTCTCCTTCCCTTTCGTTCTTGTAGAAACTATCCGCTACCTTACTTACTACTAAGGTACGTGTAGTAATTATTATTATAATAGAAGGTTTAATTAAGGAGTTTATATTCGATTTTAGGTTTATCTTTCTTAGTTAAATAATTCTCTTCTTCTTAGATCTATTCTAGTAAAGGTTTACTTTTTAGTAAAGGTATCTAGTATTCCTAAAAGTTATTAGGTATTAGTTAGGTTTTAAATTTCTAATCTTTATCCAAACTAATATTATTTACTAATATAAGGCTTCCTTTATTACTTGCTATACTAAGATTTCGCGTAGGTAAGTCTTCTTAGTTTATAGTATAAAGCTTCTTACCTTTAGAAATTAGCTTTTATAGCTTTTTTAAGGCTTTACATTTATTTATAAAGTATTTAGTCTTACTATAATTATAATAAGTCTTTCCCCTTTCCTTATTTATAGCGTTAAGTTCCATAGGTTTAGCGTAATACCCGTATACTATTAATATTTAGCGTAGCTTACTACTATTAGGTTTATTAAACCTAGTATATAATCCGAATTTCCTGTGACTTTTTTCGTAATATTACTTATATAAACGGTTACTTACCTTAATAACCATTTTAATAAAGTCGTTAAATAACTTAAGATAATCTTCTTAATAAATGTTATTCTTTACTTCTTCTTTAAGTTCTTAATAGAAAACTTCTATTTTAAGTTTAGTATTTTAGTTAAGTTTTACTACGATACGTTTAAACTTCTTAGTATAGTAAGCTATAAATTTAGTCTACTTAAGTTAAGTAAGCTATTATATAGCTTCTTTATACTTATTAGGGTTTCTAAATATAACGAGAAGTTATTCTTTAAAGGTTTTGTAATTAAAGAAGATATAAATAACTTTTACTTTAACTTTAACGCTATACTTAAGATATACGCGAAGGGTTAGCTCCTACTATTCTATTACTTTCCTAGTTAAGAAGTTACTAATATAAAGAATCTATAACTTAAGTATTATATAGATTTTTTCGTTAACTTATAGGTAAGCTTAGGCTTATATAAGAAAGTTCCTTATATTACCCTTATAATTATCGTATAATTTAAGCTTAGGGAATTTTAGTATATTATTATTATTAATAGAGAATATAGGTGTGAGATTTTAAACTATTATAAGTTTCTCTTCTTATACCTTAAGTTTTTCGTAGAGATTATTCTATTAGTTAAGAAGCTATTAATTCTACTTCTTAAGCTTAGTAATCTTATTATAAAGGTACTTTATTATCTCCCTAGGGTTAATAGTCTTTCCGCTTAAAGTAAATATCTTAGAAGTTATTATTACTTAAAGTTTTAAGGTAACTTACTAAATAGAATTAATTAAAATATAACGGTAGCTTAAGTTCTAAGGCATAGTAGGTCTATTTCTTAGAAAGTAAGTTAGGTTAAATACTATAAAGTAGCTTTTTAAGTAGTATTATAATAAGGCTATTAAGAGTATAACTCTTAATAGTAAGACTATTACTTAGATTAATTAATAGAGAACTAAATTATCTACTATAGCGGAATACCCCCTTCTTAAGTACTTATTTACCTCTCTATTATAGTCTTAAATTAATTAGCTTAACTATTAATCCCTTTAAACCTTAATTAATTAGCTTAAGGTTTAGTCGGTTTAATCCTCCCTGGTTAATGTGTTCGAACATTGACCTCTTCGATCGCCTCTTAGGTCACGTGGCTGGTCACGTGCCCCTGCCTTCTTCTTGTGCCTACGGGTCGTGCCTGTCCTAGCCGGTGCGGTCCCGTCCCGTGTCTTGTGCAGTGTCGTTCGTAACAACACGGTATCGCGAAACGGTATAAGTAGTAAATTAAGGGTTAAGATTTACCACGCTTTAAATAGCTCTTAAAGCTTATAGATCGCAAAAAAAGATATATTATATGAATTATTAGTTAAAACCCTTTTATTTAAAACTAAGATCTTCTTTATTAGGCTAACCTATTATATAATATTATAACTTTAACGCGTTACCTTAAATTAATAGGTATTTAAGATAAGCGCGCACTTTAACGGCTAAAATTAACATTAAAAAATGTAAAAAGACGCCTAAGATTTGCTTTATAATATTATTAAAAGTTAATTATATAATAGCGTTAAAGTTTTTTTCTAATAAAGTCTTAATCGCGACTTTTAATAGTTAAAAGGTATAATAGTATTTTTTAAGGCGTGTAAGCTATAATAGCCCTTTAAAGAATCTATAATAACTCTAAAATTAATTTATTTTAAGGTGAGAGACTTAATTAAAATAAAGTATAATTAAAGCCACGTGGAACACGTTAATTACTAATATTTTAGGGTGTATTTAACGCATTTAATCGCTTATTATTATATGCTCTTTTTAAAGATAATAACTTACCTTAGCGTAATGTAACTTCTTGAATAATACTTAATACCTTATAATTAAAGCTACCTATAATTTTAAAGCCTAAGAATACCTTTATATAAGATAATACTCTTATATATTTAAGTTAATTAGTGTAAGATTAGCTGCGTAATTAGACTATAAAAAATAGGGTTAAATTAATAAAGTAGCCGCTATATTTACCTAACCTTAACTCTATTAAAAACCTTTAAAAATTATTAAAATAAAAAATAATTAAGTACCACCTTAAGCTAGCAGACATAAGGAATAATATCACCTTATTTTTAAGGCTTAAAATAGCTGCTATAAAGGTCTAAAAAGGTTTTAGTTAAGAGCTACTATAAAAGCTAATTAATATAATACCCTATTAAATTAAAGCTATTATACACGTAAACGGCTGGTATATTAAGTACTAGTTATATTAATTAATATAGAATTAATTAGATTTTTTACTGTCTACATAAAAATACAATTACTATTTAATTAGCCGAGAAATCGCGGTTTAAATATTTGCTATGTAACGCGGGTACATAGGGTCTGTTTTAGGTTTTTCGGAATTACCGTTACCCACTGTACGTTGACTTATCTACCCACCTACGCGCGCGGCCCCTAGTTCTGGTAACAGCATAACTAATACAAGACAGGTCCTAAATTATCGCTAGCTATTAGAAGTCTCATATATGAAGTAAAAAATTCTGATTAGCTGTCTTGTGATAGATGATAGCCAGAGAATAGTTACCAGAAAACCCCTTAGCGCGCCAAGGTAGAGGTACTTTAAGTGCTAGCACGTAGTAGGTACTGTAGGCCTATACCAGTTGTTAGTTGTTGGAGAATCACGATCACCAAGTAAAGACTCCATAGGCCGTAACGTATTACGGATTTTAGTGCCGATTCTGCAATGTCCAGGCGCTTCATAGATGTATTGCTTGTCATTCCAGCTGCATTTGTGATACAAATAATTAACAACACTCACCATCGATACAAAGGGGTGGGCACGCATACTGCTGCAAACAAGTCAGCAGATGTCCGGATTAAAAAAGCTCGATGCAGCGCGACCGTGCTTGGATATTTTCAAGCAATGCCGTGTCTCCGTTGATCAGTACTAACTTGAAGGCTCCCTCTGAGATGGTGGAGCACGTGAATCATCTTTGTTCATCCCATTACTCGCATTGTTCAGTTTGGGCTGTGCAGACGTCACATGCATCTCAACGGCACCAGACCCGAACAACCATTCGTACTCGACGACAATGGCCCAGTCTCGGCTGAAATTGCGGATATTGTGTAGCTGGCTTCTCGGGGGCTGTGGAATGGTGGAATAGCCAGTGCTGCTGTGGCGCGAGAGCATGCATCACCCGTCGTCGCGCTGCATGTACATGTAGGGAGCAACCGACTTGGCATGGGACAGGGTTCAATGTTGCGACCATTTCACCCGAATGGCTCCGGCAGGAGTACTGGAATAAAGAGAAAAACTTGCCGTTGTCGTGATGAGTAAGGCTGAGCCGTGTCGAGCAAACCAGCTGCAGGAAAATCGTCATGATAATAGTCCTAGGTACCTACTTAGGTAGATTAGAGGCGGCCCATGTCTGGCAGTATGCTTGGGAGCTGCATACTTAAGTACTTAGGCAGAGAGACTTGGGTGGGAGGTTCAGTCTTTGTCCAGAAGCAGTGCATGGTGCACATGGGGCCGGCTGTTCAGTGGGCGTACTCCGTACTCCGTACCTGGGCAATGGGCATAGTATTTTTGGTGACATATGTAAATTCCATTGCGCATGTGGTTTGATCGACCCGCTCCGCAAGAGAACAGCCGAACAACATTGTAAATATAAGGGTTCTCAAAGAATGTAGCGTACGACTACTGCTGGTCCATGTCGGCAAAACTGTCTACTAAGTACCTGCTTAGTAGGTACTTAAGTACTTACCTATTGGGCACTTAAGTACATAAGTGCCTGGGCTGCCTTTCCTGGTTGCCTGGCACTGGTAAGTTTACTTCAAGCACGAGGCACCGTCTTTTGACAGACCAGCTTCTCGAAGTGCCAGGCGATTGCCCTGACATTGAACCTACCCCGCCACCTTCCATCTCCGGAACCGCTGATCCCTCCACATCGTTCACGCGAAGCCCATGATTTCAACCTCTGCAGTGTTATACTAGAACTCTCCCGTCATTTCCTGTCGGCGAATACTTTACTCTCATCGCGCTGTTCTTTTTCGTCTAGGGCAGCATTAATTAGCGGGCGCCTTGTATTGCGCAACCGCTTTCCTGTTGCCTGCTCTGTTGCCTAGCCGCAGCACAGAGAGCACAGAGGGCGCAGGCACAGTGTACTCACATTGACTATGGGAGGGACAAGTACGAACACAACTGCTGGGTTGGGCGCCATTCATGACCTGCCCGTCCAGCCAGAACCAGATCTCTCCGTCTCAACAGGACTCGAATTTAGTGCTGGCTCTGCGGATGGCGCCGAATCATCAATATCGTCGGAGAAAGGCGACTCGAAACCACCCAGAAGCGCAATGCGACGATCGTCTAGCATTCCCAAACTTCCACAGAGCCCGCGTCGAGTCCGGTTTGATTTTATGGGCGAGGAGGTGCTTCCAACAACATCTCCTCAGCCCAGTGCATTCATTTCTGCACGCATTTCTTCACCCGATCCTATCGGCGATGGAGAAAATTGCGCTTCTCATCTTGCCACAGAGCCTGGAGAGGAGGACGAGGAAGAAGAGGGAGAAGAGCGAGCGCCGCCTCGCAAAGTCTCGTCATCTGATGCACTGCGGTTTCTGTCAAGGGCTCCCTTGGAAGAGGACGGAACTATTTGGACAGTAGTCAATTCAGACCCGGACCCGGACGAAGCTGTGCCAGATCAGCCGCATTTCTTGCAAGAGAGCCAGGCTGTCGACACTGCCCCAAGCGTGCCAACCACTATGATGGCCACATCAGGCGCGAATGCCTTGGGACCAACATGTGCAGCCACAACACCCGAGCCCAGCCATAAACATACTATCGTCGGCGATACCAAAGGCGCATCATCCAATTCTGAAGAAGACTCATCAGACGACGACTTCCTTGCAGTGGCTAAGCTCAAACGACCTGTGTCATCAGTCTCTCGAGCTCAAGCATTGCTATCTCCTACAAAATCGAGCCAGCGAGCTACTTCGGTACAGCTGGGCGACCAGAGCAGAGAGTCACCAAAGGCCAAGACATTAGCTGCCAGTAACGCCAGCGGCGAAGCTACCCATAGAGTGTCAGCGACAATAGAGGATGATAACGAGCTGTTTCATTTTGAGGAAGAGGGCTTGCAATTACCTGAGCGGCCGCGTCAAACCCGAAACCTGGCCGCGCAAATTGATCCCGACGATGGGCAATCCGACCATGATGAAGAGTCAAGTGGCACCCCCACTCCTCAACCGCTTAGTCTGTATGCTACATCGCCGGCAGTTCCAATTACAAGGCCAGCAAATCGAGACCGAGAGCCAGATCCTACGACCCCTTCAAGGGCCAAGTTTGAACCCAATACTGTCGGTTCCTACAAGGGCAGACCTTTAACGATACCCATCCTGCGAAACCCCGAGATACTGTCCCAGCTGGAATTCGCTCAACCTGTCAATGAGGTTGTAGGTAGCGTCCATCACCGTGGCCCTACGGATGCATTCAATCCAGCCAGTCTCCAGGAAAGCGCTGAACAAGCCATGGTTTTCAGCGCTCCAAGAAGCTTCAGTGAGCGGCTCATGATTGAAGATATGATGGAGGCAGCCAAAGCTAGATCTCCAGTTTCCGGTGCTGGACGGACAGAGCACGGGCAGTGACAAATTGTGAGGGCGGCTCTCTTTTACCTCTACTGTTTCAATTTGAAGTTGTTCCTCTGCCCTTTAGGTCTTGGGGGGGAAGGCAAGGATGTAATCAAGGCACACACGGAAGAAAGCGGCATCATAGAGGCGTTGAAATCTGGGAATTACTATGAATCATGGCGGAGTTAACAGACATAATGGCAAGGGCAACCATGGACCGACGTCTTTTTCTAGGGATGGATTTGTATCAATTACTGCAGGCGGCATTTCCCGTCACATCATGCAACTATGTAGTTGAAAATATCTATATCAGTCGCACTTGACTCACGAAACAATATACTAAATGCACCATAATTGAGAAGGCATTTTGCCTATAAAACACCAGTAGTCCCAGCTGCCGCACCATGTCGTATTTTTGAGATGAGGTGAACCAGTTGACCTCATGGCGGCATTGCATCGGGCTATACACGCTAACGTTATCGTTATCGCTGGTGCAGCTTTGTAAGTGCACTGGCATTATTAGTGGGCTGATTGGACTCAACATTCAGACCTCACCTGTATGTAACTTTCCACCCTCTGCAATCTCCATCCTGGACAGACAACTTCAACATCAACCCCCGCAACATACATCCAACACTCAATAACCAATCACACACGGCGCTCATCACAATGGGCGGTCTAAACCTAGAAGTGTTCAAGGTAAATCGTTTTGCGCATGACTCTTCTCAAGTTTTCAAATCATAACCAAAATTTCTGCTGGCACAGTTTGGCATGTATGTCATGTTTCCCATCGGCATCATGTACTACTTCGGCACGAATCTCGACGATCGCTTCTCAGTACCCAATTTCTGGCCGAGACCTGAAGAGTGCAATAAGCTTCCGCGCGACAGAGACGAAGTCAAGGCCGAGTATGAACGTATTGTCGCGCGACAGAGGTTTCGACAGGCTCAGCTTCAGGAAGAGCAGCGTCAACGGGCTTTGTTACAGGGAAACCAGAATAACGGAAGCGACTCTTGAAAAAAAGAAAGTGCCACAGGGCTGATGTAATGTATTGATGGTGTGTGAAGGGGGATGGCTTGAGATTGTACGATATAGCATGCTTGCGACACTAGAAGGATGTGTACTACGATGCGAACCGATGCATGGAGCGGCGTTTGGAATCCCCCTCTTGGCAAAGAAAAAATTGTTGGCCATATTCTACCTGACATATTTCAAATTGTATAATTCGGATCAGATTTTGCCGGCTGTTGGGGTCGAATTCATACATACATGTGCCTCTCTACCCTCTCCCACTCTTCCTCGGTAATGCTACCTTGGTTGATGTTTGCAAAGATTGCTTTGACTTCGGAATACTCTCGTAGCCCAGTCAAAAGCGCATCTAAGCTTTCCACAGATTGCTTGGTGTCGATTGCAGTCCTGGTATCGTCATTTGCGGCCCAGATTATGTCTGATTCGACGACCTCAAGCCCAAATCTCTTCGAAAGTGCTTCTGTGATGGCCATCAATTGCGTTGGCTCTGTTAACACCAGGAAGTCCCCGTCTGGTAATTCTTCTACGTCGTCAGCTCCGTCATGCTCAATCGCCTCTTCTAGAAGATCAGACAGAGTTGGTCCGCCCTGCTTGTTCCTGAATATTATTCGGCCACGCCTCGAGAAGTAGAAGGAAGTTGAGCCGGTGACGCCGCCGGCTTTTTTGACAACATATTTGAGGTCATGCAAGGTGCGGGTTTTATTGTCGGTTTCTATATCGGCGATCAGGGCAATATTAGGCGGCATGAGTACTTCGAAGGTCATTGATTCCAGTTGCGCTCCGGCTGCTGATCGGCCTTGGCCGCGAGCGATTGCTGCTTCGACGAGGGCTTTCGGAACGCTCGCTGGGGCAATTCGTTAGAAAACCACTATTCACTTGGGTTTATCAGCGCATGGGAATTTGGGTTGCCGCCTTACTTGCCTTTGGTGGCAGCCGCTATGGCATTTGCTAGCTGTGGGTTAAATTTGACATCTTCACCGTACACTTTGAACGGTTAGCTCCAACAACTGGACAAGGCGGGTATGCAACGTTACTAACTTCGCGAGTACATTGCAATAAGCTTTGTGAATGCCGTTCGCTCCGCCATCTTCTTCTTATCCGTTACCGCCTTGATGTGTTTGGTCTTGGACCACTTGTTGTGGCCTGCCAGCATCGCCTGGCTGGTGGAAAATGATCGCAGACATTGTCGACAGAATTGGAGCTTTGCAGGCGGTTGGGATAAAACTGTGGCAAAGGATAGTGCTGAGGATGTATTTGCTATTGCCATGATAGTCTTCAATGAAAGCACTGCGAGGGTATTTCAAGGTGTCTTGAAAATCCCGTCAAACTTGCTCAGAGACGTTGTCAGCTGATGCATTAGCCTCACTGATTGGCTGACAAGCTCAGGCTCAAATTCTGTACCCAGTCCAGTGAGCTCAGATGTCCCACATATGCATGTCTCACTCAACAGCTCCCCGCCAGCTGGCCGAAGTCCACCAGAAGGAAGCCTACCCACCCTGCCCACCTCAACCCCTTACACCATAAGACGTCGACGGGTTGTTTACAGCTTGCTGAAAATCGCGAATCATCCGGCAAGCACACAGGACGTTGCTCGTCCCTATTACTCGCTCGTCATGTCGTCTAATTCGGAGCCTGAAGCTCCCACGGAGCAGCCACCAGCCCAGGCCTCCGCCGAAACGGCCGCCGCCACTGTTGAAGCCAAAATCACAACTCCCGAGCTCGACCTTTCCAAATTACAGGCCTTGCCAGCGGAGCAACAAGAGCTTTTTTTGTTATCTTTTGTGTCAGATCTGAAAAGACACGTCCTGGGCCTGGTGGCCGACGATTGTACAGCTCAGCAGTTCTACTTGAAGAAGGAGATCTTCCAAATTATCAATCTAGCAACCCCCGCGCCGTCTCGAGTAATACGGAACAACTTGGGCAAATGTTTAGCTCACATATTCAGCAAGGGAGACCGGAAATTGCTTTTTGAGACCATCAACGATTTGATCTCTGTAATAACGGGGAGCAAGGGGAAGTCTGATGGTGAGACTCGCTCTAAGCAAGCCGCCGTGTCCTGCTTGGGTGATGTCTTCGCGGCCGCTGGCGACAGTGCGATTGGTTTACATCAACTTGCTTGCACTACCCTACTTAAGTTGTTGAAAGCCGCCTCCAACAATGCCGGTCTGCGTGCGGCTGTTCTCAATGCTCTAGCTAAACTCATCGCCATGGTGCAGGGCAGCATGGACGAAAGCATATCACGCGACATATGGAAACAAGGACGAAATCACGCTGCTTCTGATAAGGGTTCGCTGGTAGTGGCGTCTGCATGCCGCTGCCTCAAATCTCTCGTCAAACATACTGCTTATTTCCGCAGTTCGGCTGACCTTGATAAGCTGGAGAGTGCAATCTTCAAATCCGTCGAATCTTCTTCTACTCAGGTTCGACATGCAGCCGCGGATTGCTTCGCAGAGGCATTAGTTCAAGGCTACTCTCCAACTGGCAATGGTGAAGCCTCCAAGAGTAAGAAGACGAAACCGAAGCCGAAGCGCGCTTCCACCCACCCTGGAATAGCAAATATTGATGAAAACGAGGACGACCTCCCGCCAAGATCAGCAAGCCCAGCTCCTGGTGGAAAACGTGTCCAGGACCTAGCCTTATCTGTGCCTGATATGCTCAAAATACTATCGACCCAATATGTCAAGCAGAGTGCATCAAATAAGACCCGCGCAGCGATTGGTGTCTGTTACGGAAAGTTGTTTCGTCGACTTGGGGAGCGGACAGTTCTCTCCAAGTATCTGCAAATTGTGGAAAGCTTTTCGACTGAAATTTTGGGACACTCGGCGATAACCAACAATCGATATCGCCTGTTGATTACTCGGCGGATAGTTGATACTGTTCTTTACGATGTTATTGGACGACAGATTCTCGGCGAATCTGGACAAATTTCCGCTGCTGAGGCTCTGGTTAACAACATTCTAAAAAACTATCCGCAGGCCCTCGCAGAACGTCCAGAACCTTCAAAACAGATGCTGATAATAGCTCTGCGAGCCGTGGCGTCTCTCATCACGTCCCTCGGCTCGGCATCTAACAGGTTTGCTGAATCTTGTCGGGACGGGCTATTGCAAGTTCTTCAGCATCCTAGCTATTCTGTTCAGGTATATGCTTCTTATTGTATGAAGGCTTTTGTTCTTGCCTGCCCTCAGCAGCTACTTCCATGCCTTTCCGTGTGCATGAACAGCTTGGCTCGGGAACTCTCGCTCCTCAACGGTGGACGAAATTCACCAAGACGGTGTCTGGGATTTGCTCATGGACTGTCAGCTACTCTCAGCACCAGCTCTGCTCGACCTCTATACGGATCTGTCGACATCAATAGCCGTGTTCTGACTATGGCCACAAACTTGCTCAAGTCGAGCAGTCAGTCAGAGTTGCGAATTTCCAGTATCCAAATCCAGGTTGCGTGGATTCTCATTGGCGGCTTGATGTCTCTCGGTCCAAATTTCGTCAAAATCCATCTATCACAGCTTCTGCTTCTGTGGAAGAATGCGTTACCAAAGCCCCTTGCGAAGGACAATACGTCAGCCAGAAGTCTCCTTGAAGCTTCATTCCTAACTCACGTACGAGAATGCGCCCTCGGCTCCATCATGTCATTCTTGGAGTTTAATAGCCGCTTGTTGACAGTTGATGTTTCAAAACGCATTGCCGCCATGCTTCAGAGTACGACGGCTTTCTTGAAGACCTTGCCCTCCAAAAAGACGACGGAAGACATATCGCAGAGGCTGACCCCCGCTCTTCAACTATATGATCTGGATATGATGGTTCAGCGCCGGGTACTACAATGCTACATCAAACTGGTTAACCTGAGTCCTGCTGGGGGGAGTGAGGCTCTCTTGCAATCAAATCTGCTCACTCTAGCCATTTCACTCTTTGCGGACCCTGAGAACTATACACCTAGCTCCCTCAGTGCGTCCATTGCAAACGCGGCTGGTACATTTGACTCTATATGGGATGTGGGTGATAATTCTGGCTTTGGAATCACCGGCTTGGTTTCCGGCTTCAACATTAAACAACTACCTGGTCAGCATGAATCGTCCACTGGGACTGAAATTGAAGTCGACAGCCCAGAGGATTCCATCAACAAACTATTGAAGTCCCCGGTATGTGGAAGTCTTGAACATGACGCGTCGATACTGTACATAGGAGGTGTGGGTGATTCTTCCATTCTCCCAGATCCACCGGCTACAGAAGTTATCAATAATGCCATTCAACTATTCGCTTTTACATTTCCTCTCACACCGGCCAAGGTGCAAGAGAGTATTTTGGAACAAATAAAGACGTTCGCTTCTGCTGGTTTGCTGCAAAGAGACCCTGGTCGCAAGGCTGCAATCAATGTCAACGTTTCTCTTGCTATCCTTTCGAGCCTGAAGGTAGCTGTCAAAGAGACTAGATCCCCTGCAGGCAACGTCTCGAATCTGGCTGTAGAGCGCTTGTTGCAGGATATTGTTCGAGATATTGTTCTGGATCAAGACCAGTATGTCCGCAGTTTAGGGTACGAGTCGGTGGCAAGACTATGTAATGTCTACGGAAACGCATTTACCAACCAAGAAATCAAGTATCTTGTCGATACAATTGTTGGTAACCGAGAACCGAGTGCAAGAGCTGGATGCGCAATGGCACTTGGTGCCATTCAAACCAAGGTCGGCGGCATGGCCGCTGGGTATCATTTGAAAACTATTCTTGGTATCTTGATGTCTCTATGTAATGACCCTCACCCGATTGTTCACTATTGGGCTCTTGAGGCTCTATCATTGGCCTCAGATGCTGCTGGGCTTAGCTTTGCGAGTTACGTTCCGAGCACATTGGGAATGCTAGCCCAACTATATGTTTCGGAAACACACCATGCCGAAATCTCCTCGGCTGTCACTATGAATCTTGAAATGGAACTTTCCAGCGTTGCAGCGGTATCGAAATGCGTTGATTCACTCATCAATGTATTAGGTCCCGATCTGCAGGATGCCAACAAGTCTAGGGACCTCATTTTCACACTGGTCAATCAATTCCAGGATGAGGATGATGTCCTCGTTGAAAAGGCTGCTTTGAGTTGCCTAGAACACCTATCTCTCTATGCTCCCGGCCAGATGCGATTCGCCGAGTATGTAAAACTTCTCCAGAAGTATCTCAAGTCTGGGAATGAGACGCTACGGGATGTCTCGGTGGATGGCCTGCACAACATAATGAAACGGGAGCCACGCGACGTGCTAAGAGAAGCTGAGGATGGATTCGAGGAGCAACTATGGCTAGTCCTTGACAGTGTACCAAGTCATGACGGTGTCAGAAATATCATTCGAAACTGGATGCATCAGTCGTGCATATTTGAAACTAATGAGTGGCTGCATCGATTTCAGACTGTGTTAAAAATGACAAGAGCGAAGAACGAAGCGCGTGATGAAGCAAGGCCAGTTGGTGGAGTTCCCGATCTTCAGGATGAAGAAGTTGCTGGATTTGCCGCGGCTGTGCCTGGTGCCAAGGAGGGCAGAGACAACTCTGCGCCATCAGAGGCCGAACCACTGCGATGGCAAGTCAGAACATTTGCACTTCGTTGTATAACCGACATATTTGCCATTGTCGCCAAGGATGTTGCGGCAAATGGAGAATCAGCAGCACAGCTGGCGTTGCAAAATAAGATTGCTGATGTAGTCCGTATGGCTTTCTCAGCTTCTACTTCTAATGTACTGGAACTGCGAATATGGGGACTGAAGATAATCGGTGCTGTGCTCAAGATGTTTGGGAAGACGCCTGACCCTGACTTCGAGGAAGCTATGCTTCTGGAACAATATCAAGCTCAAATCAGCTCTGCTCTAACACCCGCATTCGCTGCTGACTCCTCACCAGAACTAGCCTCGGAGGCCGTAAACGTCTGTGCGAGCTTCATCGCGATTGGTATTGTCACAGATGTGGATAGAATGGGCCGAATCCTGAAAACACTTGTCACTGCCTTGGAGAACTTTTCCAATGACCATGAGAACGCAGGAATTGGAGAACTGAAGGGACTGAGCAGCAATGCACAGGTCATGGTTAAAATATCCGTGTTTTCCGCCTGGGCAGAACTTCAGGTAGCAAGCACAGAGCAAAAGTATCTAATGGATGTTCTGAAGCCTTACGTCGGAACTTTAACTCCACTTTGGCTAGAATCTCTACGGGAGTTTGCTCGACTTCGATTCGAACCCGATATCTCCATGACACTGGGGCCACCGTCTCTTTCCGGGAGCCTAGATACAATTTATGCGGCCTTGAATCGGGAAACCCTACTTCGATTTTATCAGGAGTCGTGGCTGAAGCTTGTTGATGCAATTGCCAGTCTTATTGAACAAGACAGCGAGTTCGTTTTCGATGCACTCGATGGCAAAGAGTCCCGAGAGGGGGGACCCAACGGTGACACCAAGAGCCCTGCTATCAACTACCGAGACGAGCCTGTGGCATTTTTCTTCGTGCTCTTTGGGCTTGCCTTTGAAGCCCTGGCAATCAGGCCGGGCCAGGCAGACTCGCTTGCTACGAGAGAGCAGGCCTTAGATATTCTGGAGGCATTGAAGAAGATATTGCATCCAAGCGTGTCTGGTCACGCTATTTACAGACCTGATGTCTTTGCTGAAACCATGGACTTGCTAGATCGCCTAGTTCTGACCGATGGACTGGATATCCAAAGCGTGATCGTTGATATAGCGCGAGCACTCTGTGTAACACACCCGTCTGCCCGAAGGCAGTCAGAGGATGAAGGCGACCTCTCCGAAGACATCGATCAGCTTTTTGAGTTGACACGAATCATTGTGTTGGTTTTGTCTGGCTTGCTCCCTAATCTCTCTGAAGGTAACCAGCCTGTCCGACATCAAATGAACGAAGAGGCCATCCTTCTCGTTCGTAACTCCTTGGATGCCCTCGTGGACGCAGCGGAGGTCTTTCCGTCAATCATCAAGACAGATCTTCATGCCTGCATTATTCACATCTTCGCCACTATTCTTGCTACCCCTTCCTGTCAAGAACTGGTTGTTCCCCAGTCACTGGCGATCTTGAAGCGATTTGTCGCTAGCGCGTCATCGTCAACAAGTAGCGGAGATGACGACAACTTACCACCTCAAGCACAAATTCAGGGCTGCCTTCGCCGCTTCTTATCGATATATGTAAATGCACAGAAAAGAGAGGAGTCGACATCTTTGGCATGCGTCAGAAACTGCCTGCTTGCTACAACAATCCTGTTTACTGGTGGAGAGAATCAGTTGCCTGCAAGTCACCCGCTCGTCGCACGATATCTTGACGAGCTGCTCGACTGTCTGACTGATAGAATGGTAAGTCGACTGACCGCTTGGGACACTCTATAGTTCTCGCTAACACACTATCTCAGACCGCCAAGATTGCCGCCAACTGCATCCGGTCTCTGCTCCTACAATCGTCGCCCACGTCGGCAGACCTGAGTATAGCTCGCTATCTCTTCCCTAGACTGGTTACCTTTGTGACAAACGTGGAGCCAGAGGACCCAGAACGAGCCCGGTCCCTCGTATCCCACACTCTCTGCTTATATGTCGGCATAATTCCTAAGGGCCGTGTCCCCGCAGCAATGGGATTGGTCATACCAGCCCTGATGACACGGGCAGTTGGAGAGGGAGAAGACATGTACCAAGAGACCAGCACACGGCTCCTAGAGCTCGTGGCCGTCGACCAGGCTGGCTTCAGAGCTACGGTTGGCGCGATGAATAGCGGTCAGCGAACCTTTTTGGAAGAAGTCATCCGCTCCGGACAACAATCAGGAAGCGAGGCGAATGCGTCATCTGCCGGTGAGGCCGGCCGGCCAAGTATCACTCTCAAGATGAACTTTGGCGGCTAGTCGCACATGCGAACTGTACCTACACGAAAATCCAAGCAAATTTTCAACATGCATCGTGCCGGACTTAATATTAATACTCGCTGACAGCCGAATCGACGCTACCGCTGTTATAGTGAGACAGATGCAGGACAATGAGCTTCGCTGCCTGCCAAGTGGATGTGTCCCTCCCATTGGGTGACACAGCTCTGTCAGTTTGACGACATTGGCCAATTTGATGTTTCACCGCGGGCTGACGCACTTGGAACGGTGGTGGATAAACCGGTCAATGAATGGGGAAATGGAGCAGTTTGATGACGAAAGAACATGACTAGCGACACCCTAGCGTTTGATATGCTGGGTAAATTCATGCCTGTAAGGACAGCCTCACGACAGAAACGAATTAAGACTTGATATTGAATGATGGACATGCCGTTGATACTTTTTTCGGGTATATTTTAGGCAACATGACAGCATCCTATCATTCTACAAAATTAAAGAGGATTTTGGTTTGAAAGTTTAGTGATAATGTGATGTACGTCGTCGTCTCATCATGAATTCTGTAGAGCCCGTTACACGTCATTACCATCAGTTTCATAGGCTTCGTCAAGATTCCAAACGCAATATCATCGCACCAACATTCTCGCGTACCTCGACACCTGCTTAGTAGTCTAACGCTGTGATACTATACAAAAAAAAAAAAAAAAAAAAAAAAAAAGAGAGAGAGAGAGAAAGAGTCAAGATAGTTGTACGCCCGCCTAAAGGCAGAATCGCCTCGTCAAGTACACAAGTTAAGGTTTTGCTCCCCGCCTGTTTGTTACGCCAAACCAACCTGGCCACCACTCACTCGTGACTCGGTCAAAAAGAACTGTTACACAAACTATATTTAGAACAGTATCGATCGAAGACTCTGGATGTGGGTATCCCTTGGTGTTCAGTAGTTGGCGGGAGTAGAAGCGAAACTGAATGGAGTTTTACTTTTCTTTCATCGTCTTTTTCCGGGTCGATGACCCATGGGCGATGACTGGTCCAGTGGATTTGATTGTATCTTCAGTGGCTTTACTGGTTGAGCTGTCTCGTGTCGACGGTGAAGGTGAGGAGTGAAAGGTCCGGCTTCGGGGCTTTTGGTCATTGGCATCGTCTCTATGTGATTTGTCAAGCTGTCGTGTGGATCTGCCCGTTTCCTTGGACGATTCGGAACGGTGGTGTCTTGATCTTGGGTCCTTAGCAGCCTTGGATCGTTCCGCATCAGTTACGCCTTCTGTCGTGAGCTTGGTTGATACAACTCGTCCCTGAAAGAGTTTCTGGTCCAGTATACGAACGGCCGCTTCGGCGGCAGTCGGGTTCGTCAAGGTAATAAACGCATGCCCACGTATCCGCCCTTTGGGCTCGACCAATGGAATATCAATTCCAGTTATGGCTAATGAATATTCCCCTACTTGGTGACGGATCCAGTTGGCCACTTCGCTCTGGCGCGCTTTATGCTGTATAGACGTAACAACGACTTTACATGGTTTCTCTGCTGTGTAACCCAACCTCTGGCGCGTGTCGCCGAACTTCGGGCCTCCCATGGAAGGAGTATAGTCCAAGGTTCCCAGGGACGTTCGGAAGTGGGTAGATGCGTGAGTCTGGTGCGAACTGGCATGCTGCGAGTCGGCAGACTGAGATCCTCCGTACTGTGAATTGCCGCTATAACGCCCGGACGGCATGGGACCGGTTTCTGGGAGAGGCTCGTAGTAGCCGAAGCCCGGTGTATATGTCAGAGTGTGATTTCTCATGGCTGATATGGTGTTGTAGGATTCTGCCATGGTCGTATAGGGGTCCAATACCAGCATACCGCCGTATGCCATGGTTGCTGCCACAGGTCCAGCAGGGCAACCGATAGACAGAGGTAGTCGACCAAACTCATGATCCATGCCAAGCTGGGCGAGATCATCCTTTGTTAACCAATTGTAATATTAAATTTAGGGTTTTCAGAGGTTATTGAGAATATTACTAATCGTACCGGACTGGGCAGAGAAACTGCTTCCTGCATGCAACTCCGAGATGGAGGCAAAGCTACCTCAGGGCTCCGCGGTTGTCCAGCAATCAGGTCCCAGTGTCCTGATGTGCTATACTGGGCGACTCTGGAGTCGACTGGTTCTTTGATCTTGATAGATTCGGTCCTGTTTCTGTCTGAAGCGATGATGGCTCGGTTGCGGAAATATTCTTTCTTCACACGAGCTAGATGTCTTGGTCAATGTTTCATTCAGCTGCGAACCTGTGCCAACCCTGAAAGACATGCAGTAGGAAAAAGGAAGACATAAACAGGATAATGTCATCCAACTTACACCACGCCTTGTTAAAATTCTCCTCTCCACGAAGCCGTATCCAACCGGAAGTGCTAGACTGAAACAGCTCGACGTGGTCAACATCGCAATCAACACGTAGCCAGTCTTTGAAATCCTGCCAAGACGTGCCGAATGGCAGCTAGAATATCTCCAAATGCGTTAGCTTCAAAACCTCTGGCACTCGAAAGATAGGAGAAACGATAACAGGGTAGATTTTTTTTCAAAAAAAAAATAATAATAAATAAATAAATAAAAGAAATGAAATGAAGTGGCCATTTACTACGAACATTGCATATTGGCATATAGTAGATTCCAGTTTTCTCCCCTGGCTCGACGTCTGCCATAATCACCTTCTTCTCTGGTCCTCCATGGCGGGACATATTCCTTTGAGTGCGTGCCGGGCAAGCAACAATGATAGTACAACACGACTAAACTTATGAGCATGGGAAGACGGCGTATTTGAGACAAACAACAGATGTACCGAAACAGATGCTCTTGTTGGAGATGCGGGTGAAGGTTGTATGACGACAAGTGGCATTCAGTTGAAGACGCCGACGTTGTGATAAAATTTCCCTGTCGCGCAACCGGGCAGGGGCGTATGAAGCTGGGTAGAAACAGTTTGCGACGACGAAGAAATTCCGCAGTGATATTAAGAGGGAACTGCCGGAGTGTACAAGGCCAGGAAAAGCAAATACTGACGGCAAGGATGGCAACACACATGTCCAAGCCACCAGGCCAACGATGAAATCGCGATTTCATACGACTTGGCCACTCCTGCGCAACTAGCCAGGGGCAAGGGCAGGGAACTGGGGGAAGAACAGAGTAAGGAACGAGAATCGGCCATGTCAGGTTACAATGCAAACATAACATATCATGCTGAACAGGCTTTGAGCAGCTACCGCCACCAAATCGGTACAATACTCAGGCCTGCACTCAAACGTTGAGGCAGCGGGACAACAGCTCCTCACATGCACTCGCCACCGCTCCAAGACCCGGGTAGCTGGTTCTCCCTCGTCATCAATGGTTGTTCGATCAATACCAACAGACTGTTGGACAACCGGAACTGGCTGGCAAGTGGCTGACCGAGGAATTGCCTTGACCGCTGCCACTACTTTGCCCGGGAGACAAGCTGTGCGTGGGCATCGCCTTTGACTCGAGTTATCCTCAACGCCTGCTCTGGTCTTCTAGGCTTCCAACATATCCCATTCTCATCGCTTGCTTCCAGAATTTCTTCAAATCTCGAGCCACTTACGACATGCCAGGCTTGTTTTTGGTCGATCCTTGATCCAGATTCTTGCCCTGAGAGATGCGCCGGCCATCCGAGGATCCCTTCTCTCGCCTTGACGGCTCTTTCGCTAATCCCCATTCGCCCCCCATGTCTCTCTCTACCGTGACACTGGGGTCTCGGCACCACGGGCGGGAATGGCCCGCCGAAAGGCGTTGTGGCAAATGACTGAGGTGAGACGGGTGCTGGCCGACGGACGCAGTATCCTCCAGTTCTCTGTCTTTTTCCACCAATTCGCATGGCATCCTACCAGAATACAAAAAAAAAAAAAAAACATGATCTGGCACCTTGTCAACTACTGATCCTGCCACGTCTTTGACAATTGGCATAATAAGCGCGAGGGAAGGGGAAACACATGGAGGTCGCACCTTACGCTGTTTGCGCGAAATAGAACGCCACGCTGCAACTAGCCAGATGCAGAAGTCAGGGGCTGTCGTCCACCGCCTGTACATGTGGCTCCTGGCAAACCGCAAGTTGGGCTGGGGCTTTCACAGTTTCTTTGGTTTGCTTGACTTGAACACGGGGGTTGAAAGGCCTGGTAGCCTGCTGACCTTGCAGTTTGGAAGTTTGGATTGGCTCATTTGATTGACCACCGCTCCCGCTCAGATTGAAGTGTATCTGAAGGAAAAGGTATCGTCTAGATTCGAGGCGTCGTCCGCTATGACAATTGGCCTCGCGGAGCCCAGGCTTTCGGCCTCGTCCCGTCCCGATGATAGTGCCAGGCTTGGTCCATCCAACTCGACCCCGCCTACTGCAGCCTCCCATGGGCTCGGTTCTTGGTCCGCATCCGCGAGGGACAACAAGAAGTAATGTTGTGAGTTGGTTATCAATAGTTCCAGAGACTCACTCGGTTTCATTATTCAGCCAGGTGGTCTGCATCTTCGACGCGGGTTTGGACGCGGGCAGATATTTCTTGGCATAGAGTGGTGTTGGGCCGTGTGATAATGGATCCCACACATACGACATACACTGCTCTTTATCGTCCTGGTTGCATATTAGGAGTGTTTCTCTAATCGATGGGTGCCAAGTAAAGGTGACTGCTAAATGGAATATCAAAGCTGCACGAAGCTCTGCAGCAGCCAGATCCCAGATCCATATCGTGCAGGGACAATCGTCGAGCCTCGTGGCAAGAAGAGTGGAGGATGCGTCAAACGAAATGGAAGAACATCCCCCGCGCACATCTGTGGATTGCTTGGTACTGTAACTGCCGTTGGCGAAAGTCGGTGGGGAAGCAGTTTGTGTTGCTCTAGAAAAGGAGTGAATGTTCCGTCCGTCAACCCCAACACTGACCTGCTCTTGCCACACCTAGATGCAAAACTAGCGTCAGCACTGCATAATATCGCAGAATGACGGCCCGAGAAAGGGAAGAAAAAAAAAACAGACATACTTGAAGTGTCTCTCGCGGGGCGATAACGGTGGGATGCATCAATCTCATCACTGATCGCCATATGCCGACCTGGAGGACGGTAATCCCTCTGCTATGATCTCCCGTCGCACAAAGCTCTGCATTGGAGCTGAGCTGACAGCTCTTGATCCCTGGTTGCATGTTCGACCCGGGCTCGGTAGTAGAATCCGGTCTAAGATTGGATGCATCAAGGGTTCGGAAATGCTGCCCGTCTCCGGTGTAAACCAGGAGCTGGCTGCCCTGCGCCGGCGACTCCCACAAAATGATCCATTGTCCGTCAGGAGTCCACTGGACGCCTTGAGCATCGAGGGTATCTGGATACCATGATCTCGTAACCCGCCGTGTCAGCGGGTGGTGTATGCTAACCATATCCTTGCCACCCACCCTCGTTAGCATAAGGAGATGTCCGGTGTCGGGGCGAAGAGAGAAACCTCGCGAAGCTGACGTTGGGTGATAAAACTTGGGGTAGCTAATCTCAACAACTTTGGAGGCGGCCACGTCAAAAATGGCAAACTTGATGCCGAATGGAGCACACGCCAACACTTCGGTATCGCGACTTCCAAACTGGACCATAGGCAGCTTGCCGCCAGCCGGAGCCGCAGGGCCATGAATGGTGGCCTGGAACGAGGAGTCGCATGCTGCAAATACTTGAATGTAGTCACCTGCGGAGACGAGTATTTTGGATGACGACGGGGCCCATATGAGGTTGCTGATCGGACGGGGCAGCTCTGGAGAGAGTTTCACAGCATGGATGGTCTGCAAGGTCTCCGTTGACCGAACAATGATTGTGGATGAGCTCAGGACCGCTACCAGACGTCCATTTGGACTGGGCTTGCAGAGCGGGGATGCTGGATACAACGGGTTAGTTACCACTCTGGGCGTATGTATTGCAGAGTTTTCTTACATTTGAAGGGACGCGTGTGGTGCATTGGGGGCAGCGGAGAGACCTGCATGTTTGTTTGCTACTACTGGTAACCTTTGCTGCAGCTGGCTTCCACGGTTCGGGAAATAAAGAGAATGTTGGCACAAAAAGAGAGGTGCAGGTATCCGTCTAGCCTAATAAATATATTGCCCAGCCGTGTTCCTGGATGCGTTGGGAGCCTGGCAAGGTGGCTTACATGCAACCTTGCCGACAACGGTGTAGGCGATGCGGGAAGAAGCGAGAGGCCAAACAACGGGCGCCTTTGCAGAATCAGCCAGGGCAGAGGTGGCTACCCCTCATTAGTATCAGACGCGGTATCTTATGGGGAAGAAGCAAAAGAAACTTCTTCGACCATACTTTTTAGATCGAGGCCTGGGACACCTTGTCTGATCTCGAGAACTCGGCGACCAGGTGACGCCCAGTGATGTGTTGAAACCCACTTTCCACGAGATGTTTGTGTGCAGGTTGGTGTTTACTTGTTTTACTCCTTTGGGTTTAGCGGCTCTATCACAGCGGATCGCCACCATTTATGTATAGATATGCATGAAGAAATAGTTAACATTACTACCTTGCTTCCGTGCACACAACAACTGCTTTCAGCAAGCTTCTCTTGACGGGCGGTGCCCTCTTTCAAGCAACAAACTTAGTCCGCTGAGGGGAAGAGGCGTCCAATTGCACAGCACCTAATAATGCGTAAATCAGGCGTCATCCAGCTTACTCATCCATCTGCCATGTCACTGGTTGGGGCCGTTTCTGGCAGCAACACCACCTCTTTCAACCTCCCCCATCCAACCTGTCCATCAGTCGCATTGCAATTTGTCTCCGAGTCCTGTGCAAGCTGATTGACTCACAGTTCCCCACTCCCAGCTCGTCCGATCCGTCCAGCATGGAAGGTGGTGTAGGCAGTTGAGAGCATATATCTCGGAAGTTTGGAAGGCGATCGCAGCGGCAACTCGGGGGGCATCATCGGGACTCGGGCCAACGACTCCTCCGACTAGATTGGTGTCGTGTGCTTCAAAATGCAGACCACGAGCAGGATGCTTTTCACTTCGCTGCCACGTGTTAGTCGTTGCCGCAGGGTATCGATGGTATGGCAGTATTCTTACTCGCTCAAACGACAGATTGTAAGCTCTGCCTCGGCGCATGAGGATATTACTCAGGTATCGGGCTCCCTAGACACGGCCGTATCCCTCTCGCGTCGAGACCGCATACGTAATGCGAAGCCGTTCTCGGAGTTTTTGACAGACACATTTCATCGCCAACATGATTACCTGAGAATATCTGTTACAGAACGGTGCAATCTACGGTGTGTATATTGCATGCCCGAGGAAGGCGTTCCCCTGTCTCCTAATCGGGAGCTTCTGACGACGCCGGAGATTATTATGCTGTCATCCATATTTGTCTCTCAGGGGGTGAACAAGATTCGTCTCACTGGTGGCGAGCCTACGGTTCGACGTGATATACTGTCTCTGATGCATCAAATCGGCGCACTACGGCCTCGTGGCTTGAAGCAGCTATGCATAACAACTAATGGCATATCGCTGCATAGGAAGCTAGATAGTATGGTAGAGGCGGGCCTTACGGGTGTCAACTTGAGTCTTGACACTCTAGACCCATGGCAGTTTCAGATCATGACTCGAAGAAAAGGCTTCGATGCAGTACAAAAGAGCATTGAGAGAATATTGGAGATGAACGAGATGGGCGCCGGAATCAAGCTGAAAATCAACTGTGTGGTAATGCGCGGGATTAACGATCGCGAGGTGCTCCCATTTGTCGAGCTGACTCGGGAAAAGGATCTCGAGGTACGGTTCATTGAGTATATGCCATTCGACGGGAATAAATGGAACGAGGGCAAGATGTTTAGCTATGCCGAGATGCTGGATCTCATTAGAGGACAGTATCCCGGTCTAGCCAAAGTCAAAGATGACAAAAACGACACCAGCAAGACTTGGCATATCCCGGGGTTCGTTGGGAGAATCGGATTCATCACAAGCATGACACACAACTTCTGTGGCACTTGCAACCGGTTGCGTATCACGGGCGATGGCAACTTGAAAGTGTGTCTGTTTGGCAATGCCGAAGTATCATTGCGGGACATATTGCGCAAGTCACACCGTGGAGAGCCCATTGATGAAGAGGCATATGAAGCAATGAAGCAAATTGAAATGGACCGGAAGCAAGGTCGAGTGTGTCCAGACCAGCCTCTGGGTGTGGCACCCAACGAGGCTGAGTTACTGGATGTCATTGGCATAGCAGTCAAAGGGAAGAAGGCCAAGCATGCTGGTCTTGGGACCCTTGAGCACATGAAGAATCGGCCGATGATATTGATAGGTGGGTGAATGTATTTCTTCCCCGTACATATGTCACAACCATGTATTCTTCCAAGCTGTCTTGGCTGGCTGGCTGGCGTTGAGGCGCTTCATATTTTGTCTCATCTACCTTGATTTGTCAATACGAGCACATCGATATGATAATGTGCAATCAGATACGACTTGGCACTTTACTTGTTCAGATTTCACATGCATACACGGCGTGGCATTTGGAGGCAAATTGCTGAGTAGTACATCTGTAGATCCTATTCCAGCATCACTCCGAGACCAAATGCCACACAAAATTCGCCGTCTGATCAGCGGCACTGGGATCCTTGGTCGGGCGCCATATAGCATATACAACCCTAGCTCAGCTGGTTACAGGATGCTATCTTCAAGTTCACGGCGCTACAAGGCATATGTTGGCGAGGGTCAAGAGAAGAGGAGAGTCCACCTGACGCACGTTTCGGACACTGGCTCGGCTCACATGGCCTCAATATCAGAGAAAGCAGTCACGTCTCGAATAGCCACGGCAGCATGTACGGTCCGTTTCTCTAACAAGACGGCGGTATCACTTATTCGAGAAAACCAGATGAAAAAGGGCGATGTGCTCGGCGTGGCACGCATTGCCGGCATCATGGCAGCCAAGCGAACGGCAGACTTGATACCGCTATGCCATCCGATCGCAATATCCCACGTGACAATTGATCTGGAACCTGGGGAAGGGGGAGACACAATCGAAATCCGAGCAACAGTGGCATGCGATGGGAAAACCGGTGTCGAGATGGAGGCAATGACGGCGGCTTCCACAGCGGCCCTAACAGTGTACGATATGTGCAAGGCAGTGGACAAGGGCATGGTGATTGACGGCGTGCGGGTCGTGTTGAAGGATGGCGGTAAGAGTGGAAGATGGGAAATGGGTTAAGATGGAATCGGCTTTGGGAAACTTGTATTAAGAAGCGGAGAGATTGCATCACATCATATACATGTACAATGTGAGGTACACACGTAAAAAATGACAGGACGAAGAACTAGAACTGAAGCCATGTCGACGATCTCATCCGATCAAACCCATTAGCGCCCCAACAGACAATTAGTTCAAACTCTCCTCCGCCATGGGAATGCGCGAAGCTGGCGTGCTATTAATATCGTGGGCCACAACCCAAACCACAGTGCATCGGTAGCCAGTGATTCGAGTCCTCAGATAAACTATGGCATGCATACTGTATGTATCCATGTATCGCAAAACATGATGTACATGCAGAGGCGGCCCATACGTGCGGCACGAGTGTTCTTTACGAAGCGTCATGTGAAAGTTATGATGCGCAGTTTGCAGGGCAGGGCAGGGCAGGGCGGTGCTTTACCACCTTCACGATAATGCTGTATTCGTTTTACTCCGTAGAAAGTCTTGAGCATTTATCAGCAAGCTTTGATGTCTTGGGGGTCTGAAATTCAGGTCCGGGTTCTGGGTTCAAAGTGAACAAACAGGTGGCGGTCAAGACGGACCACCCGAGAGGCCGTGACGACTGCCCATTGACACTTGTTATCGTCATCGAAGTCCACGGTGGTGCTGGTTCGACGCCCGCAAGAAAAAGTATTGTAAATTATAAAGGGTTCGATTTTAGAGGACGTGAGTCGTTTTCGGTGAAACTTGTCTTGATGCGCATCATCCACCCACTCACTACCTTTCAAAGCCTAGATGGTCATCCTGGCGATCAAGACATTGTCGGCAAAAGGCCCCGACTGAACATTCCAGCAAAGGTTTGCCACTATGGCGGTCGAGGCCGCCTGCAGTTTGCGTGGGACAGCAGACGGAACGCCCGAGGCAGAGGCAGCTGTTGAGCCTCAAACAGCCGTGGAAGGGCATTCAGGGGATCAGGGGATGTCGTCGGGAACCGCATCGGCTTCCGTGGCCACGGGGCTGTCGGGGCGGTCAGTCCCAAGGTCGGACGACGGCCAGGACGAACGGACGACTTGACGGCTTGGGAGCAACCAGCCGTGACAAAGGGGACAAGGGAGGAAGATTGGTTGTGCCTCAGGACAAGTTGGCCGCCGCCGCCCGTCAACTGGGGAAAAATATCCCCTAGAGTGCGATAAGGCTCCAACGAAGTCACGGGACCCACAACAGCTGGGTGACTTCGGGTGACTTTGCTAGTAGCCCGTCGGGCTGCGATGTGTGGGATGTAGCTCTTTGTAACTCAAAGGCTTGTTGGGACTTTTATCATAGTACAATTTAAGTGTGAAATAAAGTACCTTTCATTTTCTAGTTTTTAATTGGCTTAAAATCCCTGCAAATACATGGCTGGAGCCTTATCGCACTCTAGGGGATTAGCAAACATTGAACTGTTGCGCACCTAAGCGATAGCAGGGGTTCCCTGCTGCAAGTAACATTTAGACCCTGTCGGCTCCATGGCAAGGCTAGCCGGGGACCCCCTAGCCAATCACGCATTTGCGATAAGACGGGCGACACTGGGCCAATCCTGATCGGGGTAGGCGATGGATGGGGCGGGAGAGAGAGGAGCTGCGCATGTGGAGGGCGGAGACGACATGAATCAGTTCGAGTTCCCAGATGGCAAAGAGCGACGGGAAACGTATAATGTACGGTATGTGTGTGTGTATAGAGGTCCAGATTGCGACAGTGCATGTACGAAAGACGGGGTAAAGAGAGGATGACTTTTGCAGTGGCAGATCAAGCGATGGGATCTGGATAATAAAATTTCCCGCTCAGCCCTGAACCAACATACATATTCCGTAATACAGACGACCGCAGCAGCGGAGATGCGGACCACACAGCCAAGCCATACCATGCAGATCAATTTCACAGAGACCGGGGACTCCTCAATGTGACTTGCTTAGCCTAGAGGGGGTCAGCGAATCCTTGTCTCATCACCAACGTCTCCACCTATGCGGAAGCCAATTCATCCTTTTTTTTTTTCTTTTTTTTTTATCTCATCATTGTACTCCGTATTGCAATAGTCATGGTGATTTATTTGTGAAAAGGAGAGAGCGAAGTACAAGCAGAGGCAGAGAGAGGATGGACAGCGGGCAAGTTGCTCTCTACAAAATCATTTCATCATAATGTTGACTGACTTGAGAACGGCAGCCCCTTTCATACTGGGCCGAGTCTCAAAGTCATGATGAACAGACAGTGTGCAAAGCAATTGTACGGGGCACACCGCCACAAATGCATAGGGCGGCATTCTGCCGCATCGTCAGGGTTAACAGAGCCGCCATGTGAACCGAGTGTCGGAGTGTCGGTTGTCAAGACTCAAAACTGGTAACACAAAATGATGCGCACATGATGACGGTGATTTGTCTTTTTGACAAAGGAAACGAAGGCAGTCCATGCATGCATGCATCAATGATGCATCCATCTCCCCCCTCTTGCCCACCACCAAGCCTCCCATCTTGCCATCCAACCGCCCACCGCAGAGCCGCCTCAACACCATTTGACCATCCAAACCAGATTGAGCGGGTGAGCGGCTGGCTGTCAAGAGCCTGGCCGCTATTACGCCAATGCCAGGTGGCTTGCGACCACCGATCTCACAAAGGCCGCACCGCCGCCACCTTTGACCCGGGACATTTCAGGCTTCGTTTGTTTCCCCGCCCTTGCTTGCAGAAAGGCTTCTCTTGGCGGGCAAAGCAGGGCAATCTATTAATCGTGTCTCTGCGTCTTGAGGCGAGGAGAGTCTTGTGTCAAATAATTCGAGGAAGAGAGGCCAACCAACATTCGACCCACGTCGCGGACCCTCCCCTAGCCAGGGGTCCTGCTGCCCTCCTCCTCCTGCCCACCTGCCCTCCTGCCCTCTCCAGCGATAATTATTGCAATGACGCTGCTGACAAGACCTGTTGAACCCACAGGCCACTGGGCGTTCTGGTTCCCCAGAGACTTGACTCGTGCATGGCGCTCAATATGTCCCTAAGCTTTGCTGTCTGGCTTTTTGTAATAGTGTGGTAATAGTGGCATTGTAGTCTGGTTGCTGTATACTCCGTGTGTACATACGTCCATGTACGTACATGGCCAACCCTAGCCGTCTTGAGTTGCACCGCTCCGCCAATTGCCGCGCTGCGATAGTCAGCTTAGGCTACTTGGTTTCCCGTCGCTCCTTCCAGATGTCACCCCTTCACACCACTCACTACGCCCCTCCGGCCATTCACTCCCGCCCTTCTCGGTTCGGCGCATCCGACATTTCTGCTTCTCAAAAGGCAAGCCGCCCTCCCGCAACCGAGTCGTTGCTTTCCCCTTTGCGAATGCCCTCAAGTTGTGACGTGTGAGCTCCTCTGCCACCAAGCAGGCAGCACAAACATTTAAGTCGACCCTTTTTGCCGCCACGACTTTCTGCAACAAGCACTGGCCACCAAAGACATCCAACCCCCCCCCCGACGAGCCGCTCCGGACGACGGGACCCCGACACCCGTTGCGCTTCTGGTCTTGACGCACATATATTGTCGCCACGAGCACTACTACCTCGTCTCGTGTCCCCCCTGTTGCCCCCTCCTCTCGCGTCCCCGCGGCAGCATACACCATCTTTTAAACCGGCCGCCAGCCTTGGATCTCGTCGCTGCTTCACTATCGCCTACCCCCGCCGTCATGGCAGCGCAACTCATCATGCCCACGCTGCCTGGAGATCAGCCGCAGTCGCGGCACTTCCTCCCCAACCAGCACCACCGACCGCACCACGCGCGCTCCCACTCTTACCAAGTTCCCCAGGGACTTCAAATCTCGCCTCTCGACACCTCTGCCATGCCTCAGCACCAGGCCTGCTCTACGCCGCCTTCTCCCAAGCGCGGGAGACAGCACTTCCGTCAAGGTGGTCAACCCATGTACATGCCCGCCGTCCTACGACCCTGCCACGAGTTTACCTCCCGCAAGGTGACGAGATGCAAGACGGCCGGCTCTACCTCCTCAACCGACTCGGACTCGACGCTCCGCCGCGCCAATACCGCCATCATGAGTATTCCGGGCTTGTCTCTCTTTGGCCGGCGACTGTCGCGGCAGTCGACTGGCGAGACTGGCGAGACTGGCAAGACGCTGGATGGAGAGTGGAAGCTCGATGCGTTCCCCGAGGTGACGGGACAGCCTACGCGCATGCATTGGAAGGTATGTCGACGTGAAAACTCGCTCCATGTTGCTCCGTTTCTTACCAACATTCTCAACGCAGCCTGATCCCGAATCCACCGTCTGCGACGACCCAACCTGCAAACGCACCTTCAACTACTTTGTCCGCCGCCACCACTGCCGCAAATGCGGCAACATCTTCTGCGACTGGCACTCCAGCGCTGTCCTGCCGCTGGACCAAAACGGCAGCTTCAACCCTCGCGCCGGTCCCTCGCGCACCTGCAATCACTGCTTCCAAGAGGTCAAGGCTCTCGTCCACACCAGGAACAACAGCCAATCTTCCAGCTCCACGGCCTCAGATGCCATGCCTCCGACGCCCATGAACGCCCCGACAGCACCTGGTGTAACGCCCCCCCACAAGCCCGAGGTGGCAGCCAGCGTTCCTCGCGACTGGAACTGGAGTACTTTTTGAATATTGAGGGGGAAAAAAGGAAAGAAGAGAAAGCTATATGCCAGAATGAAACTACAAAGACTACACTCACTCAACTCCAGTGGGCGTCCTCTGTCTACTTTTACCTCACAACCTTTTCAACATAGAAACTGTCACCAATCAGGACAATCTCGGGTTTTCTTTGGTCATTTTGAGTCCGGAAATATCCACAGGACGCTGAGTTTTTGATTTATGGCATTTGATTACAGCGCGGAGTTGGGAAATGGGTTCGCATCGCTCGACGTACTTTGAAACCAAGGGTTTCAATGCTCTCATCTGGATATTTTCTGGTTGCTCATCGTGTTTTGGTCATGTACGTACCATGCGCCAGTGCATCATCCTTTTGTTTGTTTGTTTTTCCTGGTCGGTGGTGGGAATACCCTGGATGCTGAGTACATCCTGAATTTTGGGAATGGCATAGTGCTTTTCACTACTTTTGAAATCTTTTATCATTCTAGGTGATATATCTGGTCGATGGATCGAAATGAGTGATAATTTACATTCTCATTCTCAGGAACTAGGTAATTTAATGTCCATATTGAGCTAGATTCAGGTCATACGTCAGGTTCTTATCCTAACGTGGTCCCGCGAGCAACATTTCCCAATGATAGATATGGCTTGCGCGTTTCGGCCGTGCAATATGTACCCTAATCCTCGGAGCCAGGTCATGCAGTCAAATGATCCGGCCAGCAGTTTTGAATATATTTCGTCTTCATATTATCCATCAACACATCTAAAGCCCAGCCTTCTAGTCTAACATGAGGGCCATGTCAAAAAGCACATCAAAAAAAAAAAAAAAAGAAAAGAAAAGAGAACCCGCAACCTAAATCAAAGAAACACCGCCATAACGGTCCAACGAAACCCATTTTTGGCAACAGCCCAGTACCCTGCTAAAATGACAATATGCTACCCTACTCCATCATCATTACGTAACTGCTCGAAATGATTTGGGCCCCCCACTCCCCTCCCTATATGTACAAATATATAGCTCAAATGGGATCTTTTTATTCCCTTTCCTGCAAACACGCGCCGGCAATTCCTGAAGAGAATGTCTAGGGTATTCGAAAAAGAAACAATTGGCCGTGGTCCCCGCCGCTTGCAGGAATGTGTGTGGATGCGGTTTGGAGCCGAGTGGCGGGACGCCAGAGGCTAAAATAGCCAGTTGGACCCGCCAGTTCGTGGTATCGCCTCGATTCTTCCGTCTTGTATTTTCGAGAAAATGGTGGCCTCTCTACCCACGCGGTTTACGCCTTTCTTCTAGCACGGCCGTTGGTCTTCGTGGATGCCGGCTCGTCCGCCTCCTCGATAGCCTCGATGTGACCATTGGCGTGGCCGTTAACCATGTTTTCACCTCCATAGACTTCCCTCTCGATACCACGGGCAGCATCCCAGCCGGCCTTCTCGGCCAGAGTCACGTTGCTGAGACGGCGGTTGGTCTTGCCAGGAATCTTGCTATTTGCAGTGCTGCGCTTGACGTAGCTAGCAATGAAGAAGCTAACGAACAGGTAGGTCAAAGGGGCAAGGTACAAAACATTCAGCCAGATGGCAAAGGTCTCGTTAGCGGTAGAAATACAGGGCTGAGCCACATAAGAAGTCTCAGTAATGAGCGCGGATTCCTTGACAGCACCAGAGGCAACAGAGTCCAATGCAGCAGAGCCAAAGATGAACTTCTTAAGAGAGTCCAAGGCACCGGTGGCAGTGGGCATGGCAGCATCGGCGGGTGCGGCTGGCAGTTCAATCGCCTCGGTGGCGATCTTGGTGACGGTAATGGGGGCGACGTAGGTGACGAAAGAGTGCAGGATGGCATACGTGGCACCCACGATGAACTGGGTGATTTGCATAGTGGTCAGAGTTCGCTTGATAACCATGGGGACCCTGATTGAGAAAGCCGTCAGGGTGTAGTAGGTGTACATCAGAGCATGGATAAACGAGTTGACCAGAACAAATACCCAGATAGGAGCAGACATGTAGCGCATACCAGCCCACATGCAAAGCATGGCACCGGCGTGATGGTAGGTCTGCAGGGTAGAGCTGAATTTGCCCTTGGCGAGGATAATGAAGGTATCCAAGACTTCGTAAAACTTGCTCAGGTAGAAAATCCAGCCATAGTAGTTGAGTCCTTCGTTCCAAATACGCCCCATCTGTGTGCTGCTGGGCTGGCTGCCGTCTAAGCTGCCGATGAGAGAATTGGGGTCGGCGCTGTCCCAGTGAGACGAGGTGTCGTTGAAATACAAGGAGCTCCCCAAGCCAGGAGGACCATGAAGGCGGCAGAGGCTGTCTGCAGTGGCAGCAACACCGCCAGGCCCGAATGGGCTCACGATGCTGCGTCGCATGCCACTCAACATGCCCCAAAAGGTCCATGCCGAGTAGACAGCGAGCAGCACGTTGTGAAAGACGACGAAGGCGAAGAAGGGCCTGGTTTGGCTCATGGCCCAAGGCTTCTTGTTGCGGGAGGCATTGAACTTGTTCAGGGCCTTGGCAGTCACGGCGTACAGCGCGGCAATAGTCAGAGGGACCTTGGGGTCAAGAGCTGCCTGGTAGATGTTGTCGGGGATGTTGAACGGCCGCATGAAGGAGACGGCCACAGGCGCAGGTGAGAGAGGCGTGGGTTCGTTGGTAGGGGGGAAGTTGAACAGGCTGGCATCTGGCATTGCCGCCATCAGATATGCTTGAGCCGCGGACATGTTGCACTGTATCCGTTGTGTGCAATTGTTCGTCTCTTGTGTGTTGAAAGGGGCGATGGATATCGTTACAGTTGATTGGGGGGAGTCGTGTGCTCGTTGCTCGCTCGATATCGACGGCTTGCGAGACGGAGGAAAATCACGCCTAAGCTCCAAACAGGTGCCCACGAAGAATAAAGTCTCTCGATGGGGGAGCAAATCGAGATTGAACAGTCAAGGTCAAGAGGGAAAAAAAAGAGACGAGTGAAGAGGAGACTTTTTTCTTTTCAAGGGCAGTCTAAGTTGGGATGCAAGTCGTTGCGGCCATGGCCACCCTGGTGCTGTATGGGTGGAGGCAAGACGAGGGGCGTGCCTCTATCCGCGCAGACGCCAAGCCTGCCCGCCGGCCTCGTTGTGGTTTCGGGTGAGGAAGGAGCAGCAGGCCCGTTGAAGTGGGCGGTCCCCAAAGTCCCGCCAACCCAGCGGGCGTGTCTCTACGAGACTCGGATCTTGCAGACCAGTTGACCTCATAACTGAACACCAAAATGGCTGTTGTTGGGATGCGCAAAGCCCCACGGCACCCCAGCTCGGCCTCCAGTTCTGTCTTCCTCGGCAACTACGTAGTAGCAAAGCGTGGGAGAGATCAAGCACATGCAGAGGAGACTTGAGAAGTCCCGAAGCTCAAGTGCTGCCTCTCGGATCCATCTTGGTGTAGACCGTTGGACAGACTGGCAGACCACAGATGCCCGCCATTACTGGTATCAGACTCCTATCTGCCCCCATCTTTGCTTCAGTTACGCGTCATATAAAGTGGCAAGCGTGGAAAAAAGGCCATTTACACATGCTCCGTGCAGCTCAAGAGTGCTCAACTGCCGCTCCTAACCGCATGATGGCTGACGTTGAGTTCGAACTCAACGTGAGGTACGGAGGAAGTAATTTCCTACAGAGTACGGAGTCGGAGTACAGACTACTCGGCTCATGTCACAGAATAGCTGTGTCCCTTGCCCGAGCAAAGCACATGTCTTGAACAGACATGCTGTAAGCTCAGACGTGGCCATCCAGCCGGCTATTCGGTCTCTAATTCTTTAAATCCTTGGCCATGACTATCAAACAGCATTGGATATTTCTTGCACTCGGCACCAATCAGCCTTTGGCCAGGGGCGTGTAAGTTGGCCGCAATGCGACCCAGACATTAAAGTGCTCCGTACCCAGACATGAACCCGGACGCATCGGTCCTCGTTGCACTCGCAGCTACCTTACGGAAGATATAGTGCCCATACATGCTTCTATTGAAAAACTATCGCGCTACAAGTTCCACCATATCTGGTCCCCGCTCTGCTAGGCGGCGGGGCCGAGGAGTCAAAGCTGGTGCTGCATGTCCCTTTTTTTTTGTTGGGGATGAAGAAACTATCATGGTTGCGAGAACTTACACGTGGTTACAGAGTACAACCAGTGCATATTCCCCCCCAGGGCACCGCCGGGCAATGGATTATATGCCACAGTTGTGTGTATTGTAACTAACTACCGCACGTATACGTCCAAGTACTCCGTACGGTTGCATCAATACTTTCCATGCCAAGGCAAGTATTCCCCTACTCAAGTCGGCCAACACATTCCTCTCTGCAACGTCAAGCCATGAACGTCTGCTCTCTCTACCACAACTGGCACAGAGTAATTTGAATTGACCCAAATATATATATACATAAAGCGTCACAGAGAAACATGAGCCCTTCGCCCTCAACAATTTTGGCCCCAAGCCCGGTTGCAAAAAGTCGGGCCCCACACCCGGGTGGCTCCGCCTACTTTACGCCACACTCCTTCTAGAAGCGGTCAAAGGATTCGGGGAATGGAGCTTTCCCCCAAATAGTATTACTACTAACTTACCAGTTGTCCATGTTGCGTGTCTGTGTTGTTGGACATGGCATTACGGACGTCTGGTTGCCCATCTGCCGCCAACTTGTGCGAGACTGCGAGGAGTTATTCGTCAAGACATGCCCGAGCTCTCCATCAACCAATTCCAACCCGGGTACCCAAGTGCCAAGCAACTCGATGCCCTCGACTTTCTGCCATCGTGCCAACCACCTCATCATGTAGTCGAGGAGTCTAGCACACATTTACATATATACCCCACCAAAACACATGTCTCTTGCAAGTTCTACCTTGGCCATTCATCAGATCAGATAGACGCAACTTCGTCATGCAATTGATTAATCCTACTTGTATTCGAGCTAGGGTTCAGTCATCCAGTCTATTTGAGTCCAAAAAGTACGCTATAATCTGGCACAGCCAAATAAACACAACTCCTGCAAGTACCGTCTTCTATGCCTGTATGCCCGTATGCCCAAGTTCATCACTGGGCCATTCTGTTCCTGCAGATATGTAGTCCATTTAGGCGTCCAAGCTACCGGCCAACCAGCGGTTGAGGAAGTCAAGAGATGCCTCGGGCTGGTCAAAGGGGGTCATATGGCCGGCCTCGTAAATCTGAAGGAATGACAAGTTGCCGTGCGACTTGAGCTTGCCGTACTCCTTGGCCCCACTGCCAGAGCCAATCTTGACCCCCTTGCTCTCGGCCTCAGAGTAACCCTTGTGGCCAGACCATTCGAGCTTGTCGGTCCAAGCCTGGTTACCGAGCCAGTTGCAGATGAAGTCGGCATCGCCAGCGTAGATCAGGACGGGAATCTCGTCAAGGATCTGAGGAACAAGTCTGAAGTACGGCTTCATCCAGTCACCCTGCAGGAGGAAGTTGCGGTTAATGTCAAAATTGCAGCTGTCGTACTTCTCCACCTCAGCACCAAGAGCCTCCATGACGTCGGCCTTGTTCAGCCACTGGGAAATGTACCCGAGCTCGTCGTAGCACAAGTTGCCGCCCTTGCAGTCACGGCGAACATCATAAGGATTGCGGCCAGTGCGTTGGTAAGGTCCAATCATGGCATTATTGCAGTAGATGCTGGCGGGAACGCAGGTCCAGACGCTCTCGGAGTCGTAGCAAGACTCGATCAAGGACTGGCAGCGAGGGAGGGCGCTGTCAAGGCTGCGGCACTGAGCATCATCGAGAACAGCAGGATAGCCGCCTTTCCCACATGCCATGGGGCGATAGTACTCGTACTGAGTGTACCCGTCGGTTAAACCATTTCCAATCAGGACGCTCTTGAGGTTGATGTTGCGGTCCTTGTGTGACAGGATTTCAGAGGTAAAGACGGGGATGTAGTGTCCGGCATAAGACTCTCCAGCAATGTGGAAGTCCTGCTTGGCGTACTCTGGGAATTGGTGGAAGAAAAGAGTGAGGAGAGCGTAGATATCTTTGCCGGCAGCGACAGTGTTGCTGACCGTACCACTACCATATGAGTAGCCCACATTGACGGGCTGGTCGAGGAAAATGACGGAGGCGTTGGCATTCCACGAGTGTGGGTTGTGAACGACCTCGACCTTGTTGTTGATGGAAGCAGGGCCGAGCTCCATGAAAAGACCTGTGAGCGAAGAGCAACCTGGACCACCGTTGAGCCAGAGGACCACAGGGTCGTTCTCTGGGTCATTGCGTGATTCAAAGAACCCTGTGTGCTTTGGTCAACATCCATTTCATCACCATTTCGACAAGTCATTATCAATCATTGCCAAAAGAAAGGGAAAAGGGGGGGGATGTTATGGGGAATGCTGGCCATGCTCACAGTAGAACAAATGCTTGTCCTGTTCATTGTCATCGAGGTACCCGCTGTACTGCTTTACCTTGTCGACGCCGAGCTTGGCAGGATCAACCTTCTTGGCGCGAAGACTGAAGTTGTCAAGCTTGCCTCCGACCTTGCGGTGAGACTCGCCCTTCTCGTTCTTGACCCAGATATTCTGGACATCGGCGCCGTGCACGACGTGATCCCACTTGCTGTCGGAGATGCGTGAGTGCTTCTTGGGCTTGGCATTGATGACATGCTTCTTGAAGGCATCGACGGCTTCGGGGGCGAGCATGGAAACTTCTTGCCATAGGGCCTTGGCCTCGGAGGTGGCCTCGCCGAATGCCTCCCTCAAGGGCTTGGTCCAGACATCGAAATCGACGTTGCCAACCTTGTTGAAGTCGAGGCCGAAGGTTGATTTGGGGTTACTGAGAACCTTTTGGTCCTGGAGGCCGACGGCGGACGAGGCGGCGCCCAGTACAAGGGCAGAGGTAGACAGCCGCATGATGGGACTGTCGTCTACTTTTAGCGTATGATGCGGATAAATGTAGGGCTGATAATGATGATGGTGATACGGAAATGGAGGAACGGAGGGCTGAATGGGAGAGGAGGAGGGACGGACGATGCGGAAATGCGAAGGGCGAATGCAAGCGGATGACGAGGCCGCCGCAAACTACGTAATAATTGGGGGTGAGCACCTGAAGCAAGCTGGGGGCAGCCTCAGACGCGGCACCTGGGAGCTTCCTGTGCCTAGCAACGAGCACTCGGGCCCACATGAAGGAAACCATGGGGTTTCATAGGACAGAAAGGTAAACAAGTGGGGGGGCAAGGCCGATCATGCACCCCAGGCTGCAAGGTCTTGTACGATGGGCAACGGTGTACCCGTCTCCAGTGAGCAGAAATGCCGGAGCCAAGAGGACGAGGTAATATCAAATGTCATTTTAGTTTCCATGTTCAACGGGAGACGTGGGGGGACAGACAGATCCAAACAAATGCAGGTACCTGATGTATTGAAATCTAAGGAATGAATCTAAGGCAGCAACGAAAACTTAAAACAAAAAAATCCACCGACAAAAAAAACACACTTCTATCCAAAAAGAACAAAAACCACGGTCCCTAATCATCATCAACTCCCATTGCTCACACGTCTATCCGAGAAGCGACTAGTGTAAAATTCCCCATCTCGAAAAAGGGACGAAAGAGAGGGAAAAAAAAAGAAGGGTCAATTAGGACGATGCGGCGCACTGCTGGCCAGTCGCTTGGTTGACGCAAACTTGAGTGAGAACGGTCTCGCCGCCCGACTGGTAATAGCCCTGGCCGCAGGAACCGCCAACATTGCAAAAGATGCTGTCGCCGCACTTGGGCCCGTCCTGGGGGAACTGGGGATCGGGCTTGTTGTTGCACGTGCCGACCTTGACGCAGACGTTGGAGCTGGTGCCGGAAAAGGCGAAGTCGCTGGGGCCGCAGATGTAGCCGGGCTGGCAGTCGGCGCTGGTGTTGCACTGGGAGGTGGCTGCGCTGGCAGCAAGAGCCATGGTGACGGCGGCGAGGGCAGACTTGAAGACGAGGCCGACCATTTTGAAGGTATCTGGTTGTTTATATGGATGGTGGTGGATATGATTTGGACAAGAGCTGGAGGGCAGACGAGGCAGAAGAGTGCTTGCTTTGATTGCTTTTGTTGAGGAGTGTCAGCATCATTTTCCAGCGAGGAACTGCACCTTTATTTATACCCAGTCTCGAAGCGCAAGGAAACATTACAACCGCCGTACAAAACAGCTCGTGGGCAGTAGTAGTAGAGGCGACCCTTGGAGCATGAGGCTGACGATGTTTGGCTGTCACCACTGCCGTCATCCGCCCTGCGGCTTCTCCGAGCTCGTCAATGGTCTGAAATCCATGCCACACTTCATTGCTGGGCTGGCTTGCTCGGAGGAGCAGACACCGATGGCTTCATTCTTCCTTTTGCTGCAAGTGGCACTTGTGGCTTGCCGTGACAACGTTCTCCGCGCACGTGTAGGAAGCACCACTACGAGAAACATTCTATATTAAGATTTCTTAAAGGTGTTGACACAATACTGGGCTGTACATTTCATAGCTCATTGCCCTCTTTAGCCTCCACCATGCGTGTCTTGGAACTCTTTACTCGACGCAGCCGGCGTGCTAACATGCATTGGCCCACGGAGAGTTACTTTTTTGCAGTAAAGAACAGATGGTAGCAAGGAGAAAGAATATAGAGTCCTTTCTCCCTGAACCAGATTTAGTAGAGATGCAGCACATCTCGCAATGATCATCAGGGGAAGATGCAATACTAGCTACACCATTCAACACTCGGCACATGGTCGTCCATCAAAGCTTCCGCACCCATCGGCTCCGCCGGCACGCGGGATAGTCTGCACCGAGCCCTGCCAGACTGTCATTCTAGAAAAAAAAGAGCACAGAGGGCATGCCATTGTACCGATAGCAGCTAGGGCAAGCCTTAGCAGCCCAGCCGGGTTTCGCTTCTCCAAGCCCTCATCTCACATGGGGATCCTTCTTCCAGCCAACACGTCATGGGACGATCGTAGCTTCACCCAGTCACACGCGACCGTGAGGGTGCTGGCGGTACGACCGATGGCTGTGATGGGCGAAAGCTGTGGCACTAAGCTCCGTACAATAACTCATGGCTTGCCGTGGCTCAAGTTGCATCCACCATCACACGTACTTTTCATCGGCCGACTGCCGGGCCGGAGGATTGCCATCACGACGACATCGTGCTTACCTCCAAAGTGGTGGCTATGTTCATCACGAGAAAATACAGTATGCTCACGTATATTCGGTCCGTCTTTGCAACTGTCGAATTACGGGAGAGGGGCCTTTACAATTCGGACATCGGGTCAACTCGTAAACACGCCGGACATTCACGTTGAGCCGTTGATACCAGAGTGCGGCAACAAAATCCCACCGCCAATTCCAAGGAGCGTATATTGCATCGAAATTCTGGAAAAATTACCCACACATTCCTACTCTTTGACATGAGCTCTAGAGAGACCAAAGACTCTGCCAGACGCTTGATCGGCCTGGCCTGGCCTGGCCTGGCCGTAGTACAGAGTGTCCACTTTGACGACACGTCTTATATCGGGAATACACATCATTGAGAGATCCGACAGTCACCACTGCGAGGGACATTGTGCCACTTCGCAAAAGGGTCATCGCAAGGATCCTTGGCCCTCACATACTCCACGGCGCCCTGAATCGTATGTGAAGTCGTCTCGTTGTACACTGTATCAATAAACTCAAAGATGAGATCAAACCCAGACGTCACCTACACACACACACACAAACAGTCAGCATGCCGAAACCGTCGGTCCGAGCCTCCAGAAGACTTACACCTGACGAAGTCCAAATATTACCGTCCACGGTCCATCTTGCCGGCGACACCCACTTCACGTTTGGGCCCATCTTGACAATCTCATTCCAGGCCGCCTTGTTCGTCGTGGCCCGCTTTCCATCCAGGACGCCGGCTCTGGCTGCAACGCCCGCGCCGGTGCAAGTTGTGAGAAGGTACTTGACCTTGGGGTATGTCTTGCGCACAAAGTCGACAACGGGCTCGGACGAGTTTCCCCGTCTCATGCCCAGCCCACCGGGGACAAGCAAGACTTCAATGTCGTCGGGCGGGTTGTCAAACGTATGCGTCGGGTTGAAGGAAGCCGTAAAGTTGGAGCCGGCCTTGTTCAATCCCCGGCAAGGGTGGCCGCATCCAGACGGGATCCATGGTAGCAGCAATGAAGTACAAATTCAGCTGCTGCGAGAGGGACAAGATGTACAAAACGTCTACCGGCCCGAAAACGTCGATAACGTCGAGGCCGTTGTACAAAGCAACTGCCCAATTCTTTGGGGGCTCTACCTCGTCAAGGATGGGACATGTCAGTATTCTTTTTTTTAACCTTTGGTAAGTATGATGGCAGCTCGTCGAGAGGATGGCTTCGTAAAAAAAGACAGTGTAGCCTGGTATTCAGGAGTGATAGCTTGCCTCACCTGTAACATTGCACGCCGTCCTGCGCATCACCTCTGCAGAGGCGGCCATGGCAAAAGCAGCCAGCCAGGTAATCAGCTTAAACTCCATCGAGATGAATCAACTCAAGAGCGACGATAGGCGGGGATATCATCTCCATAGTCTTCGTGGTTGCAACAGCAGCACCTGCAGAGGTTTATAATATCATCGTATTTGTTTCCGCGCACGGCCCCGACCTGCCCACTCGGCAATATCATGTCGCGACGCTCGGGGCCAATGTGCCGGTCGATCTTGGCATCCCGACGTTGAAAAGACTTGAATGGTGTGATATAGTGATCGAGTCAACTTTTCGACCCCCAAATTCAGCGCCAAGACCTGTGCTAGGTCCATATTAGACGCATGAAGCTTATAATTTTAAAGCAAAAAGGGGTTAGTTTTCGGCCATAAATCTCTGTATACCCTTGTTAGCGACATCTCAAGCTAGCAAGGGCTGCATAAATGCCTCATGCCACAACCGAGAATATCATACTGTACATACTATTGACGGTGTTAGATGCTTCAAGATGCTTGTTATCTATACGAACTGTTGGGATTAGGAAGTTCCTAACCAAAGAGGCTTAAATCCCGCTTGCTAGCTGCGCATATGACCCAACGAACAACTTCGGCGTCTAACACCTCCACGTGGCCTTAAATGCTGATGATATAAGTTCAAACCCCTTTGTTCTGTCCGTGAATTGGTCAATTGCGTCATGCACGGAAGCGGCCCGCAGCCAGCAGGTTAGATTTGACCCCCTTCATATAGAACTTCTAGCTGCAATAGCTGGTATAAAGAGCAAGTAATCTTACAAATCTTCGAACCCCCTTTTGATCGCGACATTTGTACCCGGTCGTGTCGAATATGCCCTTTCATCCCATGTTGTTCTAAGCCCCCTTCGTTTTGTTGCCACACAGAAGGGGGGGGATTGGCATGCCTGGAATCTGCCGGCTCACATTATATATTTCTGCCGGAAAGGCCGCTTGATGGATCTCGGATATTAATTAGGTAAAGGCGATAAAGGCGAGCCAACCAGATGGTAATAGTCCTCTGAAACACGATATTGCCCTTACAGAGGACCCGAAAGTTCCGAAGATAATGCGTTACCAGTACCAGATACAAAGTTCATCCAAGAGTCAATGGGTCCTCAATAGGACTGAATTTGACATGTACAACATGTACCAGGTACCGCAGTATCAGAAACTCAGTAGTCCTTCGGCAAAACAAGTTTTGTAAAAGTGGAAAGGACCGGGATTTGCCGTCGAGCGTTTACGAGTAAGTTGACCCGTGCGGGGCGTTGGTGCTGATATTAATAATGGCCGGCTGCTATGCAATGTGAACGGTCATGTCTTTCGAATGTCCAGACGACGAGAGAGCGTAGCCCTCCCCCGTACGGGGTCAAGCAACATAACAACTCTAATTTGTCTATAATATGGGTTTCTGCCCTATGCTCCAATTCCTCCCTCTGTGGCGGCTTCCTTCTCCTTTGCTTTTTGGGCCTTCTTGGCGGCGATTCGCTGTTCCTTGAGAAGCTTCTTCATTGCGTTCTTACTTAGCTCACCAGCGCCAGCTGCGTCGCCGGCAGGGGTAGCACCGTCGGCGGCCCCGGTGACTGGCACGACGAGGTCTGCTCGAGGAACCCGTGGGTTGCCTTTCCACTCCAGAGGGCGGACCGACATGAATTCGTCAACCACGGCGTCGCTGACTTTTGATCGTCGTTCTTGGAAAGTGCCGACGTATTTTTGGAGGTGTTCGATGCAAATCGCTTTAAGCTGTAGAGGGGTGAGTATACAGTTTGGTAAACTTTTGCGAGCGCAACGTACCTCGCCGGTGAGCAATTTGCCACTAGTGTATTCGTCCTTGATTCTCTTGAGCTCCTGTTTCATCCCGTTAGCGTAACAAGCTTCAACAGCTGCCGGACAAAATCGGTCATACATCATCATCCTCTAGGAAGAAAGTGAGATATTGATACGCAACATCGACATCAGCATTGCCGCCCTTTTCGCGGTGCTCCTCCAGGGTCTCCCGACCGCCCGAGAATGCATATCTAAACAAGTTAGCATACCGATTCGATGACTCCACTAGAATTTCTGGGTCACGTCTTACTTGTTGATCTTGTTCTTGATCTGCTTAGCCGTGTCGCTTAGGAAAATAGCGGAGTTGTCATCACTGGCCGACATTTTTGACCCAGGCCCTTGCAAAGCATCCAAGAATCGCATATGGATCAGAGCTGGCTTGGCAAACTTGAGACCTTGGGCACAATCTCTGGTCAATCGGAAGTAAGGGTCCTGGTCGATGGCACACGGGATCAAACAGGGAATAGAGCTGGTCTTCTTCTCGTCATCACCAAAGATGTGAGGGAATGAAGATGCGAATGACGTGGCGCCTTGGATGCTGGCAAAGTGAATCTTGCCGATATTTGAGCTGCCATCGAAACCGAAAATCGCCTTGGCAGTGTTGTATGTGACTCTCTTGGCGAATCGAACAATGTTCTTGTAGAATGCGCCTCCAACGTAGGCAAAGTCGGAGAAGATGAATGTCTTGTTGGGGTCAAAGCCGGCGGCAATAATGTCCTTGGCATTGGTCCTGCTGTACCCCATAACCTCTTCCACAGTCCGTTTCTCGGAGAAGAGATACTTTTCGTCTAGTTACTGTCAGTGATATATCCCACGTGTCCAATCTCCGAGGACTTACCATCTGTCAACATGACAATTAGAGGGACATCGAGCGTCTCCTGCAGCCACCTAATTGCAGGTGAATGTCAGTTGTACAGATTCCGTCTTCCGTCTTGCCTCGTCTTGAATACACGTACTTGACGAAGTCAAACACTTGAGTGTGTCCAATGTGCATGCTGTCACTGCTAGGTCCACGACCAGTATACAAAAAGAAGGGCTCATTCTAGTAACAAGTCAGTGATGATACAAGGCGTGGTCGAATGTCAATTGACGAAGCATACCTTCTCATAGCGGTCCAGAATCATGTGCAAATCACGATGACTGAAGAAAATACCACGGCGCATAAACCTGTGAGGCTTCTGGCCGGTGACCTTCTCCCAGCGCTGAAGCAGTGCATCGTCAATCTTGCTGGTGCCAAACTCGTCAATGAGCTTGGTATAGTCAATGGCCTTGACCTTTCCGTCGTCACCAACCTCGCCCGACACTGACCAGGGGTTAATGTCCTGCTTGGAAGGCTTGGTGTCTTCCGACGAGGCAATGTTATCGGCGGGGACGTGGGCAACCGTTGCGGGAGCGGAGGCCATGGTTCGAGAAACCCTTCAGCTGTGCAAAATATCCAGATCTATTCCAGTTTCTCGTTCTAGAAGAGGAGTCAGATGCATGCGGCAATGGTCTCTGCAATTACATGCGTACCTAGATAAATGTGTCTCAACAGGGAACAGTCAAATGGGCGCCTCTAGAGTCACTCGAATGTCCAGGGTGCAAGCAAGGCGGGGCAGTTGGGAAGATTTCACTTGGTGGCATGGCATGGCGGGGTTTTTTATTTCTCTTTAAAAAAAAAAAGAGAAATGATGGAGTGAGAAGTCTGCCGTCGCACCCTCGCTGTTCCTGTGCGTTGTCAACAGCCCGCTGGCGCAACAAAAAAAAAGGGGAAAAAAAAAAAACGCCAAATTGCGAGGAAAATAAACGAAAAGGCATAAAATACCTTGTTACTTATATTATAGCCACATTCACAGTACTGTTAGCAAAAAGTACTTCCTGGTGATGTGCATTTTATAGAATACTGTTTTTCGTAGGTACTAGGTGCTTGGGCCACATGCACCTAGGAGTACTACCACCTCAGAATGCTAAGAAGTGAGTCATACTGACGGCACATCTTGAGCGACTATTTCTCACGAGTAGCTCAATTTGTATACAGTCTCATAATAATACGTTTTTTTTTTCAGGCATTTTGTAGTTTGCAGATCTTACGTGTTGGCCTTTTCTGCGCTTTCCTAACGTTGGCTAATGTCCCGCCGCAGCCCAACCTAAGCTGGCTGGCAGCTACATCACTATATATTGGTACACCAGAGGGCTGCCCCGCCATCGACATCATCTGGATGAATACTTTTTTGGGCTCTTGCGCTTCCCACCCGTTCTATTCGCTTTGGATTACAGCAGGCGGCATTCTTCATTCTCCCTCCAGTCCAACCTTTCAGAATCTCCAAGCAAGCCAGCAACAAGCATCGCCCGCCATGTCTCGCCAAATCAACCAGCCCTCCAACCAAATCAAGCTCACAAACGTCTCGCTCGTGCGCCTGAAAAAGGGCAAGAAGCGCTTCGAAATCGCCTGCTACAAGAACAAGGTGATGGAGTGGCGCTCCGGTATTGAGACAGATCTCGACAACGTCCTCCAAATCCCCAACGTGTTCCTCAACGTGTCCAAGGGCCAGACCGCCCCCAAGGAAGATCTCGAAAAGGCCTTTGGCAAGGGCAAATCCACCGACGACATCGTCTTGGAAATTCTGAAAAAGGGCGAGTTACAAGTCGGCGAGAAGGAGAGAGCCGCACAGCTGGAGCGTGTGCATAATGAAGTCATTGGCATAGTGGCTAGTAAACTGGTCGATCCGAGGACAAAGAGGGTATACACGTCTGGCATGATTGAGAAGGCCCTGGACATGTTGAGCTCCCAGGCACACAACACGGATAAAGACAAGAGCGCCACGGCGAGTGGTGCGGCGACTCCGACTCCGGCCGCCGGCAACGACGGCGAGGCGAGACCCAGAACCAAGGAGCATAACTGGACCGGTGTGGTGACCACAAAGAGTGCCAAGAGTCAGGCTTTGGAGGCGATGAAGGCCCTCATTGCGTATCAGCCCATTCCCGTGGCAAGAGCACGTATGAGACTGAGGATATCGTGCCCGACGAGCGTATTGAAGCAGGCCGTCAAAGTCGCCAAAGGTGCTGCAAAGGAGGAAGACGGCGAGCAGAAGGCGCCGGGGACAGTCAAGGACAAGATCTTGGGATATGTAGAGCAGGTGGAGAATCAGGACGTTATGGGCTCCGAGTGGGAGGTCGTTGGCTTTGTTGAACCGGGAGCCTTCAAAGCCTTGTCGGATTTCATCGGGAATGAAACCAGGGGACAGGGAAGGGTCGAGGTGTTGGATATGGCTGTTACGCATGAAGATTGAACGGCAGTCTAATAGATAAATTACGAATGATACCCATGCCACTCTCCCTTTGAGTGAATCTCTGCCATCCTCACGGGCTCTGATACTGCATAAACATGATGTTGATGACTATTGCTGACGGCGTAGCTTTTGTTTGTTCATTGGCGAGGACCTCGAGGGAGAATCCATTAGCTGCCAGTAAACAAGAGACCCAAGTCATCTCCAGATGGACCTCTTGCGATTTCGTCACCTGCGCTTTTTCAGCTCAGTCAAGGCCCCCCCCCCCCCCCCCCCCAAAAGAAAAAAAAAAAGGTAATCAACCATCATCACGACATGTGACACATTTGGCGGAAGCTCTTTTAAAGCAAAGCACGAATTTGTTTTGAATACTTTTGATTCATGACCTCTGATCTAGAGTACAGCTATAAACCAAGCTGCATGCCCGAAAGCAAACCTCCGTGTCCAGATATGCGCACAAAGATGGAATAAACCCAGTCCGTCACGCCTTTCCACACCCATCCCAATGCAGTGATCGTCACAGCGTATAATTTAACCACCCTTCTTCTTGGAGACACCGACAGTTCGGCCACGGCGACCAGTGGTCTTGGTGTGCTGACCACGGACACGGAGACCCCAGTAGTGGCGAAGACCACGGTGAGCGCGGATCTTCTTCAAGCGCTCCAAATCATCACGCAGCTTGGAGTCGACACCGTTGGCCAAAATCTGCGAGTCCTTGCCGTCGACAATGTCGCGCTGTCTGTTGAGGAACCAGGTGGGAATCTTGTACTGGGTGGGGTTCTGGATAATGGTGACAATTCGCTCAAGCTCTTCGGAGGTAAGTTCACCGGCACTATTGAAAGCACAATAATTAGCACTCTTGCTCCATCTCTATATTCTTTTTCCTCTTTCTTTCTTTGTTTTTTTCGTCCGTGGCTAATGGAGGAGTCTGAATCGTACCGCTTGTTCAGGTCGACATCGGCCTTCTTGCAAACCAAGTTAGAGTATCGGCGACCGACACCCTTGATCTTAGTCAAGGCGTACATGACCTTCTGCTTGCCGTCAACATTGGTGTTCAGAAGACGCAAGATCTATTTTCCCCAAGTGTTAGCTTCTAATGTTACCGAGATGAAGAAAGTAAATTGGTTGGCGATATGTTTGAAGATTTCGCGGCCGCCACCGAAACGACCGCAAGAGTTTGGCTGAAATCGTCGAGCAATCGCCAATCAAAGGAGGGGCAGTGCGTTACTTACGAACTGAAAGTTCGTCTTCTCTCCCGAAACGAGCGACATGATGGGCAACTGTACCGGTCGTTGCCGTGTGCTCGATGATGGACAATGGATTCGGGTTGAAGGGAAGAGAGGCGGAGATTTGTCTTCGCTCGCTTAACGAGGTGGAATTTTCGACCCTGTGGGGGCACAAGTAGGGCAAGTGGTGGTGCACACACCAAAATTACCGTCACGGAAATGTGCACGTGATGAAGACCTGTGTTTGTTGAGAAGTGGGCTTAGTTATTGTCTCTCGGGAAATTTTGTTTTTCCGGGAATTCCGGGAAATGAAGTTTTCAACCGAAATCTTCAGACAGCCCATGTCCATAAACTTGGGGCTTCAGAATCAGGATGTTCACCAACCATGTATGGTAGTATGACGCGACAGCCAGGTAAAGTCGCGGGATGATTCTGGCCCGCCCATCTCGGATCTTAACTCACCGATCTCTTTGATGTTGTCGGGGCTGTTGAGATTGCGAACAGCCTTAGGTACAGACAGCTCTCCCTGCGGTAGGTGTTGATTCTCGTAGCTTGTTTCTGTTCCTCGTCTTTTGCCAATGCTCGGTCAATCCATCTAGAGGACGGATCTTGAGCCGGATACCCTCAGCTCGCTGTGTGAGTATAAGACAAGAAAAACTTTTTACAACGTTTTTTGAGTACGAGGCCTTCAGTGACTTCGCAAATGGAGGTCATCGTAATTTATCAGTTGTTACATTTTTCGTCTATCCATTACACCATTTCCGCCTTGAAGTACTGAAGTACTGTTCATTACTTGTAGAAATTTATCTTCACACTCCTATGAGTATGGCAAACTCGTGTAGCACAATCTCAGCAATTGGTTGCCTTCCTGAACTCCCGAAACATGCAATACTTTGTATGCGCTTTTTCGTATATCGCCAATTAAATTGGTTATTCTTTCAAAGGCTCAACGCATTTGTCAAGTCCTACGACTAGTTAGCGCTCGCAATCAAGCATAAGCTCATGTACGCACTTCTCGTGGTTGTGTAAGCTGACTTGTAAGCAAATCCCAAAGGCACACACGATCCATTTCCACGCCATGGGAGTTACTTTTCGGCTGGACATTAATTACATGTACATCTTGGAGGCCACGCACGAGCAACAGCTCATCCAGGCCCAAAATGTCTGACATCCTAATGTTTCGATAGGCAAGAGGGAAATATGTCCGCATTAAGCTGGCACGTTCGTTCAAATGCACCAGCGTCGACTTGGAAATATTGAGTGTCAGAGACTCTAGCTTAAGCAACTGGGGAAGCAATTTGAAGGTATTTGCTGATTCTGGGCCGCACCAGTGGACCGCTATGTGGCGAACATGATCCTTGAAGTGCGAATTATGATTTATATGAGCAAGAAGCTCACAAGCACAGCGAAATCGGAACCTTCTCTTGCGAAAGAAGATGCGGTAAAACTCTTCACCCAGAGCCATACCTAACAGTGTCGGCAACGCCTTCATCTGAGAAGTCTGGAAGACATTGTCCCTGTCGAACCTGGGGCATCTGCAAGGTGACGGTTTCCCAGCCGGCACTACTACTGGCGTTCGAAATGTATTGTCGATTATGAGATCCAGCGTCCTTGCACGAATTTCTATTGGCATTTTCATGAAGGGAAAGCCTTCGGTAGAGCTTTGCCTGTCTGCGATTGCATGTAAGACGAGTGCCCAAGACTTGGCGCAAGTCACGACATTTTCTCACCTGCAATCTCCAGAATCTCTGTGCACATCTCGATAATGTCAACGCAAGTCTTGACCTCTGACGGGTCCTTTTTAAGAATGTTGGCACATTTCGTGATGGTATTTGCAACAGCGGCCCTTCGTCGAGGACTCAGACGAACTAATCTTCCGAGCTCTTCGACGTCGAGGCTTCCGACATGGTAACTGTCGAGGCCCTCGAGCAGGGTCTGGATATTTTTGGACAGCTGGTAGCGACTCGGGATGGCCTTTGTCTTCAAGACGAAGAAGGATTTGGAGGACATGATGGCCGGCTGGCTTTGATTGGCGTCCATCAGTCAAACGTCGTGGAAGGGAAACGTTGAAAGTAGAAGGTTCATCTCAGCTGCGGGATGGAACCAGGCGTCCTCCAGACATTGTTTTGATTCCTGTGGAGACGTTCGTTGACAGCTGGCTTCAAATATGGTAGGAGCAGCGAGCCGTGAATGTGACAGCCGTGACAGGTGGCAGGTTGAGATCGAAGTCACTTGAGGAACGTCTTGAACAGTGACGCATCGTTGCTCCTTCCGTTTGCGTGGTAGATGTCAGTCAGCTTCTTTGCGGTACGCAGGACCAAGAATCACAAGACATGGGCGTCAATATTGTCAAGCTGGTAGGGTATAATTGTGACACTGCCCAACAAACATTGCCATGACGTGTCGACCGTTCACGAGAAACAAAGAACTAAAAAAAGGATCATCCATCATGAATGACGAAAAGATATTCACCGGCAACGCTCACAAATAGGGGGTGGGGGCAGAGAGACTTGAATCTCAAAAACGGTGTATTATCGTCTATACCAATAAGGTATTCGTACTGGCCAATATTAGCTATGACTTATATTGGCCAGTACGAATACCAGACACCTTGGCTAACATAATAAAGAGCATGCCGATATGTACACAACAAGTAGATATAGTGCATAGGTCGGTAAATAAAACAAAGAACGCCGGCCGGGTCATCCCTCCATGACCGCCGATTAACCGAATATGCCAAATGCTTGATATGTGCCAATGCTGAATGCCCCAAAGTAACCCGTGGTCCCGTGTAATTCATGCCCGTTCGTATAATACATGCAGGCACTTTTTTGTATTCTTCGCCATGGCAGTGCCAACCATTGCGTAGTCGTGTTGTAGTAACCACAGAAAAGTGATTGGGATCGTGAGAGTAGTTGCAGTGGCAGTCTTCTATTGCGATACCTTGTATTCCTCTAGTTCCTCTAGACAATATTCTTCCATGTTCAAGGGGGAGAGTGTGCGCGGGAGAGTGAGAGTGAGATTGATAGTGAGAGTGAGAGACACAGAGAGAGGGTAAAGGTGGAGAGAAAGAGAGACCCTGCAATGCTGCTTGTTCTTGCTAGTGTCTTGAGTGAGAGATTGACGGACTTGGGTTATGTTGTCTCCCAATTCCCAAAGGTCTGCAACGGTCGTTGCAGGATGCCGGTCATTTGGAGAACAGTGCCGTGCCTCGTGTGCCTCTTCGGGGTGGCAGTGGTACCACCAGCGTATTGCAACGCCAATGTTCTGCCTTTCGAGTGGTGTCTATATTTATCGCCGTTGGCGCCAGGGCGTACTGACGCTCTCTCGCCGTAGAGATGCAATGCGGCGCGCCTATTCGCCTCTTCAGTCTCGCACCGAGTCGGGGTTCGGCGAGTCCGTCAGCGAGTGGCTGATCTCTGCCCTGTCGATCTCGAGACTGGGTGCGCGCGTGCAACACGGGCTCACACCAATAAAACTGGCACTTTCAATCTGGCTCGGGTCCGTGGCTCCAAAGGTCATGCTGAAATGGCTGAGCAATTCCTGATGCTTCAGATTTTGCAGCGTGAGAGGTCGTTGGCTGGGGTGAATCTTTTTGTCCTTTTTGTTCCTCTTGGATTCCTCATGTGAGTCGTCTTTTGAGCGGCGGCCAAATGCAAAGGTTCTGGCGAATCTGCTGCTGGTCGACTTGTGTACCGAAGACGTCTCGCTGGTGGTGGCAGTGGTTGTGTTGCTGTGTGTCTGCGAGATGGTGTCTGAGCTCTCGGACTTGCGCAAGGCACGACGAAATCGGTCACGGATGGCCATTGTGACAATCTTTGGCAGAGTATATGAGGAATTGACGAGCTTTGTTGCAACACAGGCGTAGACAAATATATCGCAGTCGAGGGAGGCTCAACAGAACGACAAGCTTGAAGGGGAGGCAGATCTACAACAATTATAAAGGAATCGGGAAATCTGGGAAGCCTGGGAAAGTCTGCAAGCCTCTGCTGGGGCGGCGCCCGCAGGAACCCTCTTGGCCTCGTCTTCGCGTGCATTAAGGCGACATGGTACTCCGTGGTTGGTGGCAACTCTTTTCGGCCCATTGGCGCCGGGTGGAGAGAACAAGAGCGAAAGCATGCTTGCGTGGGTTGACTGCGAGGCGTGAGGGCGGCCCTGCGTGTGGAGCTCTGGGGCTCTGGGGGCGCTGGGGTGCGGAGACGGAACTGATTCGGAGGGCTTGACGCGGTGTTTTCAAACTGCTGGGGTTTGGTTGGGAGGTGGCAGGCATCGGCATGCAGCAACTCGACCAGACTGCATGCATGTCCTTGGCCGACGTCAAAAAGTCACTCACTTGGCCCACGCGGTGCCGGTGTGGCTGGTGGAACAGGAAAAGAACATTGATGGAACCGCGAGCGACATCTGCGCTTCTGGGCTGCTCCAGGCCTAGGCCGTTTGCGGTGGAGCCCGACCAACGAAGTGCAAGTTCCCGTGGCTCCCATGGGCCGAAGGCACGTTACCTGGGGGCCTTCAGTGGGCTCTAGTGGGCTTGTGTGGAAACTTTGGCACCGCCACTGGCTGCCCCAGGTCTAGACTAGTGGTTCCATGTCAGCTCTGAATCTCGACTAGGCCGGACACCCGCGCTTTCCTTCCTGGACCGGACTTTTACACCGAGCCAGTGCCACCCGTCAAGCGTCAGACGGCCCTCGTCCCCGTCCTGAGGTCGACGACTGGCTAACCGACGCCAAGAGGGCGGGAAAAACTCTGCGCTTGTTCACTGCTCGCGCTGCCATTGCCGTCGGTCACAACCTTTGTCCTCGTGGCTTCGACGGGCGTACCGCGATATGGGTTCTCGTGCCGATCTAGGGTGGAAGCGCGGCACAAACTCGGAATGAGGAAAGTAGTTTGGGTCTGATAGGTGCTTGCCGTTTGTCCCGAGTCAAGTCGAGACACAAGGCAGTCCATACTCCGTACGTGTATGTGCATAACTTACTCCGTGTAAACGCCGCAATGATGGAGCGGAAGGTAATCGCTTGGTGCAAGGGCTGGGGCCGGACCAGGTTTGCCAAGATTACGGAGCACTTGACTTTGCCTGGGCGTCTGGATGCGGTGTCGACGTCATTGGGTCCATTCTGTGACACTTGACATTTGGAGTCCTCGGGGCCAGCTCGGAGGGCCACCAGTGCCACCACATCGTAGCAAGTACTAGAGTACATGTACAGACCACCTACCTGCCTGCTGATTGGCTTCCAAATTGTTCGCCTCGATGACATTAAGACCGGTCCCATTATTGATAGAGTGGTTAGCGGTCAAGCCAAACGGCAAACTGGCCGCAGGGCTCAGCTACGAAGTCCAGTAATCACTCACTGACATCAATGTGCCGTGGGTGGTACGCATGTACTTGCCATTTTTTTAAAAAAAGTTCTGAGGTTGCCGGGAGGTTTTTTGGTGTAAACCCGGACACGCTGCTGCAGCCACAGGTTTAGCGGCATCGCCCGTTCAGGCTAGGTGCCCCATGGTCAACGTGCATCACGTGACCATTCTGTATAAGACCTGAACGACTCTTGGCCCTGTCCACAAAGCATCATCCACATCTTTCTCCTTCTCAATGCCTTGTCCTTGGGCTGTTTCAGTTACTGTACCAAGCTGAAACATCGATAGATATATTCAGCAGAAATACATTTTCGTTAAGCGATTAGTTTTCTCATCTAGTTTTCAAGATCATGGAGTGATTGTGACTTTGGGTATTTGACTCTTAACCGAACTTTTTGTCATTCGACTGGGCAAACCGGTGCCATACCTACTAGGTATGACGGTAGAGGTTACATGAGATTCGATAAGGGATTTGTCGGTCACGATAAGAGAACTGTTCTGCTGTTGTGTAGAAGTCAGTTTACCTAAGTTTGCGGGTGCATGTTTTGACTCTCCTCGTTTTGTTCATATCTTCCCATTGCATCTCAGCATTGCATCTCCCAATCATCTTTCACAGTTCTTGATTTCTGAAGAATACTTGCAAAGAATAACTACCTCAAAGCTTCACAAAATGTCTCTAAAACGTAAAGTAAGCGGACCCACTCCAGATATGTTCGCTTGCTCGGTGGTGCTTGGCTTGACCTGACTCTCCATACTTTTACAGAAACCTGTCGATGGAGACTTTGAAGAGTACGATGACGTCGATATGCTAGAAACGTCCGAGAATGAGGAGGACTTCTCTGAGGACAGGTCCTTCACTTTAACGACGAGAACGAGCTCTCTGATAACGAGATTAAGCTCTTTAATGACGAGAACGAGCTCAAGGGTGACGATGATATCCCCGAAGACCACTCGATGTCGCGGAGGACTCTGACGATGATCAGAGTGAGTTCGTGAGCTAGTGAATGGCATGTTCGCAAAGGGCAAGTGGCAAGAGCAATTGACCGAAGTCACGAACTGCGAGCGACTCGGATGCGAGAAGCAATCTTCCATTGGCACACAGTTTTGCCAAGAACACGCGATGATGGCCGTTGACTTGAGTGTCCCTGTATCACATGTGCGAAACGTGGTCCGGGAGAATTTAAATCGCAACATGAACTGCCATTAGCTAACCCCAGATGACGCTAGACGGTGGTTTGAGGACCCCTTGACGACATTTGGAGTCTTGTCGGAGGACGAGATCGCATGCCTCGACAGAATTCGTGACTCGAACAACTTCTACGCAACAGACACTGAGGCGGTCGGACAGCTTCTGGTCCAAGCAGCGGTCGTCGACTCAAATCAACGCGTGGTGTTCTCCGGTCACATCCATCACGACTGTGCAACAGCTGAGGAGCTATGGCAGCTTGCCACCGATGTGAACGGAGGGAGACTCACCAGTGTCGAATCCATAGGGCTCCCAAGAGCATCTGGATCTCCATCCACACAGCCCCCTCAGGGGTATAGCGTGGCCTGGCTCAGCGAGCAGTGGAGGCTGCTTAAAAAGAAAGCTCCGGACCTACAGATTGCGGAATGATTAATGCATCCGCATGATCGAGTGCTATACGAGAGAAACTTGTCAAGGGCAGGATATAATCCTGATGATGTGCTACCGGAGACCACCATCTGGGTCTCGCCGATGCAGTGGCTACAGTACTCCAGTCCAAGTCTTCCCAATTACCAACTTGGATATGTTTGCGCCCTATACGCGCCGTCTTACTTGGTATCCCGATGGCACGATGCCCTAGTCGATTCGCATATGCTGATGGATATTATGTCCACTCGACAAAAAAAGTATCATCAAGGCAAGGTGACAATTTCAAAAGCTGCGCTTCCCCGATTTTGACGAGGACCATGAGAGTCCCGAGTCTAGCTATGCTGTACCTGTGGGCTCGATTCGTTGGACAGCAAGAGAGGAATCATTATGCTGCTCTTTTCTGCAGACGCAGATGCAAACGAGCGGACCAGCTACTGCGTGCGACAAGTGTCTACTTGGTAACCGAGGGCTACTTTCGCAACCCTATACGCATCTACGTACATCTCCGGGGAAAAGCGCGTCACCTTGGTTTGCAGAGTGCATATGTTTCGCGCAAAAAAAAAGCAAGACGGCTTGATCACGTCGACAGGAGGCTTGTAGGTGCCAACAATGCCAAGAAAAATTTACCAAAAGGCGGCGAGTGGAAGATTCGAATTGAAAAAAGTCGAGAGACGCGCTGAAGCCGAACGTTGCGTTGACTGTGGCGTCAAGTTTTTGCCCTTTCCTGGAGAATCGATCAGGTGTGCCAGTTGCTTAAAGCGCCACGAGGCACGAACTAGCCGCAAAAGCCATTTGTTCCGACTGCGGACGGCGAGGACGATTCGGCAAGAAAAGATGCGAGGTTTGCCAAAAAGCATGTGTGAAACGATGTGCTCAGAATGACGGAAGAGCGAAAAAAAAAGAGGAGGCGTGGCACCCGACTCATCACGAATGCCGTATTCTGTCTTGATTGTGGAGAACAGCTGCCAGTCCCAGTCCACACAAAGAAGAGATGATCTTGTCAATATAAATTCGGTATAGACAACAGACGAAAAAGGAGAGCGAAAAAGCCTGCCGGCCGAGGAATTCCGCCACCCGTCTGCTGCGATTGCGAAGGGCCAGGGAGACATAACAAACCAAGGTGTGAGTGAGCCTTGCCAAAAAAAGATTGAAGACGAATCGAAAAGCAGCGGAGTTCCTCGAAGCCCTCGGCAGGCCCGACGCCATTTGCTATGATTGCGGAGAGCCAGCAAGAGTCGGCAAACAAAGGTGTGCGTCATGTGCGGTGAATCTTGGAAGGAGGGAACGCCAGAAAAGGAAAGAGGCCGCTCAACCGACCGTGGACAAGCCAGAACCAATCTGCTGTGATTGCAGAGGACGGGCGCAGATTTGCCTTAACGGTAGGCCTAAGAAGAGGTGTGCGACCTGCGAGTTGGAAGAAAAGAAGGCCAGCCACTGTCTGTTTTGTCTTCCTCGCACGGCCGGATTCTCTCATCGTCGCTGACGAAATACCCTTCGCGTCCTCTTGCGTGAGCGCCGACGCTTCCCGAGGCCGCCCTTTGATCGTTCCTTCGGCCATGTAAGGAGAATGCTGATCTCGTCGTGCTCGCCAACCGGGGATGTCTCAAGGCCTCCAAACATCTCCGGGCCCTCTGCCACCAGCGCAATGGTGTGCCACGCGTTGTCGAAAGGCTGCTCCTGGTCGTGCGCAGGAACTTGTCAAGTAGGCAGAGGAAGAACAGAACAGTACTATGGCAATCACCATCGCTGTAGTGTAGGCCCGTCCCTCCGGCCCGGGCTTGAAGGCATTTTCGGTTTCATTAGGGAAGGACAGAACATGGACAGGGCCGAAGTCTAATAAACGATGTATTCTTCTAACGCTTTAGATCTTTGCGAGCACCTTTATCCTAACCGTTCTATACTACTGGTGTTTCCCCTTGGTCTCCACGTTCACTCGTAGTAAATTGAGCCTCGTACTCGGAAATGTACTACCGTCCAGCTGCGGCAATCTTCAGGCCCATCTGCCTCGCGTGCTGAGCCATGAGGGCGTCAGCAATAGTCAGAGCGGCCATGGCCTCGACGATAGGAACCGCGCGAGGAGTAACATTAGGGTCGTGACGGCCCTTGGTGGCCAGGACGCCCTCGCCCGAAGCGTCGTAGCGAGCAGTAGTCTGGTCCTGGGAGATTGTAGCGGGGGGCTTGAACGCAACGCGGAAGAAGATGGGCATGCCGTTGGAGATGCCGCCCTGGATACCGCCGGAGTGGTTCGTCTTGGTCTGCAGGCGGGAGGGAGGAATGCCAGCGCCAGCGCTCGGCGTCGCATCGTCGGCGGCGGCGGTGGGCACGAAGGGGTCGTTGTGGCGGGATCCGCGCATCTCGGCGCCGCGGAAGCCAGAGCCAATCTCGAAGCCCTTGGTAGCAGGAATAGACATGATAGCGTGGGCGAGGAGAGCCTCAAGCTTATCAAAGCACGGCTCGCCGAGGCCGGAGGGGCACCCGCGAATAATACAGGTTACGGTACCACCAGTAGAGTCGTGCTGATCGCGGAGCTCGGCAATCTTATCCTCCATACGCTTCGCGACGGTAGTATCAGGGCAGCGCACGGGAAGGAACTCATCTACCTTCTCGCGGGTTAGGGAGTCAATAAGCTCGAGGAACTTAGGGTTGCTACTAAGGGAGTCGATATCGTCGCTCTCGGTTATAGGCCTGTCCTCAAAGAGCTTGATGTTGCCAACCGAGGAAACAAAGGCAACGATCTCGACGCCGTAGGCCTCGCGCAGCCACTTCTCGGCAACAGCGCCGGCGGCGACGCGGGCAATAGTTTCGCGGGCGCTGCTCCGGCCGCCGCCAGAGGAGGCCTTGGTACCATACTTCTCAAGGTAAGTCCAGTCGGCGTGGGAGGGACGCGGGTAGAGGTCGATGGTCTTGGAGCCGTAGTCGTGAGGGCGTTGATCCTCGTTGGGCACGGTCAGGAGTATGGGTGTGCCCAGTCTGCGACCCTAGGGTATTAGCATCATGGCAAACATTATGAGTTCCTGTAGGGTTGTCACACGTGCGCCCAAACTCGCATCCAGATCCTATAGTCACGCGGTCCTTCTCGTCGCGCGGGGTGGTGATGGCCGACTGGCCCGGGCGCCGGCGGTTGAGCTGCGGCTGGATGTCGGACTCGACGAGGGACAGGCCTGGTGGGCAGTTCTCGATGATACAGGAGACGGTCTTGCCGTGGGACTCGCCGGCGCTGTGACGATGGAAGTCAGTGGGCTGTTGTCTTGCGTTCCCAGCAGTTTAGTGGAGGGAGAGGACTCACGTCGTCACGCGAAAGTATTTGCCAAATGTCGACATGGTGTCCTTATCTGTTCTGCATGCCCACTGGGTGAATTGATTGACGGAAGAGGGAGAGGTTGGAGGGGGAAGGAATGTAGCGATGTCGCAAAGATATTTTTCTTTAGCGGTGACTAATTGCGGAGCGGCGGTCTTACATCCCACCAGAAACCCCACCATGAGCCGCTCCCCCAAAAAAATAACGACTACTCGTGCCACGCCCCACCATTAGGTAATTCAGCTACAGAAGCTCTCACCACCCATACTCGTGCCCGCCCCACTATTTTAGGCGTCTCGTTTCACTCACCACCTAAAGGTGGTGCTAGACAGCAAGGCGAGCCACCCACTAAGGCGGGCCACTTGAGATATACATATATATTTATGGGAGAGTGAAGGGTAGATAGTAAGTAAGAGAAGAGAACGAGAAGAGGGGAAAGATCAGGAAAAAGGAAGGAAGGAGGAGAAGAAAATACGGCGGGAGGAACAAGAAGAAGAGGAAGGTGAGAATGAGAAGGTAAATAAAAGATTTTATAATTTTAAATATAAATATAAAATTATTTTTAAAAAAATATATAAAGTATATATAATTATATAAATAAAGTATTATAATATATTATACTTTAATTTTAATAAATATAATATAATATCTTATATATATAATATAATTTTATTTTTTAATTAATTTTTATTTATTTTTTTAAATATTTTTTAAATTTTTATATTATAACCAGAGTATTAACTATAGTATAGTTTTATAGTTTTATAGTTTTTGTAGTTTCGAATATAAAACATTATATTAAATCTAATAAAATACTTATAAGATTATAAGTTTTACGAATAACTAGTATAAATTCTATATTATAAGCTTATATTAAAAAAGTGGGTCCTTATATAGCATTATAAGCTTAAAACTTCAAAAACTACAAAATGTAGTTTTTGTAGTAGTAGTATAGTGTAATGTGTTTTTAGAAAATTACATAATCTAGTTTTTAAGCTTATAATAAGCTGGAAGGACCCACTTTTTTATGTGAGCTAATTGGTTATAATATTAGCTAATTTATGTATTTATTATTATAATTCAAGTATTTTATTAGATTTATTATTAATTATTTAAGCTTTTTTGAAAATTGAAAATGTAGTTTTCTTGTTAATGCTCTGATTATTAGAGCTCTTACGAATATAGTAAATACAAGTGTATTATGTATTGTATTGTATTTTCGTGTATTATATTTAAATACATTATATTACATTACGAAAATACTTATAAATGTATTTTAAGTAAAAAAGACCCTTGTTTTTTTAACTTAGGATTATAAGGCTAATTATAAGGGTTATAAGAGAAAAGTTTTATATCATTAAAAAGAGCTAAACTAGCTCTTTAAAATGACCCACTTTTTACTATTATAAGTTATCATATGAAAAAGTTATAAGCAATTGAAAATTCGCCCCACTTTACTTACTTTTTATTTTAAGACATAACTTTAAAGCTTAATATCTCGCTTAATATCCACATTTTAAAGTTAATTTTGAAAGATTTAAAATCACGTGATTTTTAGCTTTATTTTAATATATAATATGCTTATATTAGCATATATTTATAATATTAGATATTTTTTAGCCTTATAATACATTTATAGGTATTCTTATCTTATAATATATTATAATATATTACATTATAATACAATACAATATAGTATAGTAAAAACTACAAAAAATACAATACATTTAGAGGTCTGCTAATTATAACGCGCACACGAAGTTACCTGTAAAGAGGGACCGAATCGGGCACCGCGTATAGGGAGTTACCTGTAAAGGGGAATTAAATTAGGTTCGCTTATATTTTAAAATAAAGTATAAATCTCTATTAATTCTAATTTAAATCCTATAAGTATTATTACGTAAAAAGCAAGTATAAATTAAAGTTAAAACTCTTAATAAATAAGTATAAAAGAATTAATTTAAATATTAAATAATTTAAATAAGTTTTAAACTATATTATTAAGAGACTTAAAAATAAAGTTCTTTTTTAATTTCTTACTTAATTATTTTATATTTTAGGTTTACCTTAATAATTTCTAAAACTTCTTTATAAAATTACCTTTAAAAAGATAATAAAAACTTAAGAATAAAGCTATACGTTATATAATAATATATTAAAAGAAAAGATATTTATTATATTCTTTACACGTAACTTTATTATAATTATATAAGAGGTGTAATTAAAGAAATACTTATATAAACTTAAGTGAATTTAAAAACTTAAAGTTAAAAGTAAAAGTTACTTTAAAACTTATCTTTAAATAATAAGAGAAGATTCTTAAAATAATAAGACTTTTTCTTCTTAAAAGAAGATTAAAGTTTAAAGATTTAAATTAAAAACCTCTTTAAGTTATCTTTTAATATAAATTAAAGAAAGAGAGATAATTAATTAAATAACCTTTAATATACTTTTAAGAGTACTTTAAGAAAATTTAAGAAGAATTACTTTTAAATCTTACATATAATTATATAAATAAAAAATAAATGTTATTTTTAATAGAATTAATATATTAAGAAAGTAAAAGTATATAATTTAAACGTAAATATTAATTAAAAAAAATTTAAAGTATAAACCTTAAATCTTATTTAAGATTTTATTAATTAAAATATAATTATAATATAATAGCTAAAAGGTATACGTTAAAGGGAAGATTAATCTCTTTAAGACTTTTACGTATACTTAAATTTATTAAGAAAGTACTTCTCTTATATTTTAAAGGTATAATAAGTACTTAACTTCTTTATAAAACTTTACTTTTACCTTTAAAATTATATTAAAATATATACGTTAAATATACTAGAAACTTAAAAGAAAATTATAGCTCTTATTACTTATTTTTAGAATAATATAAAAGGTAAATAAAATAATAAGTAGCTTTAAGATAAGAACTTAAATAAAAGACTCTTTAAAGCGTTTTAAAGAAACTTTAAAGACTCTTTTTTTAAAAGAGAAAGCAATTAAAAAAGGTTCTTAAAACTTAATTAAAGGCGTTTCTTACGCTAAAACTTATTCTAAAATAAAGATAATAAGAAAACTAATAGTAAAGAGAAAAAGAATTTTATTTATTAAAAGTATAATAATAATAAATATCTTAAAATAAATATCTTAAGAGAGAAAAGATTAATAATATAAAAACTTAAGATAAGAAGAGAGAAAATAAAAAGAATATTATAAAAAAAAAGAATTAATTATAAATAATATTTAATCTATAATTAATAAAGATTATATTTAAGTAAAAGCTAATCTTATAATATAAGTTATAATTTAAGAATAAAGATTAATATTCATTAAAGTAACCTTAAATATTAAAGCTAAAGTAAACTTAATTAATATTACTCTAATATAACGTGTAAAATTATATTACTTAAATAAAATTCTATTAAGCCTTAAAATATTTAATAATATTTATTTATAAAAGCTAAAAGTATAAGAGATACTCTTAGCTCTTATAAATTTATAAGAGAAATAAAGAGAGTTCACTTAAATTTATTATATAATATTAAATATAAGTAAGAATCTTCTTTTACTTAAAATACTAGCTCTTAAAAATAAGAATATTATTATAAACGTAAAGTTATAATAATAATAGTATAATATAAAGAAGAGTAAATATAAGGTAATTCTAATATATAAGTTTAAAAGAAAAGCGTAAAATTATATATATATTTTTACCGTATTTAAAGTAAAAGAGGTAATACTATTATAAGAAAATAATATTAAACCCTTTCTAAAAGTAACGCTTTTACTACTAATATTATAGGAATATATTAACGTTTTTAAAGATAAGAAAGTAAAAGAATTATTATTATATTACTTAATTAATTATATAATTAATCTAATAAAAGAAGAATTACCTTTATATAGATTTATATACTTACTCTTATTAAAGAAGCTAATAACGTTATAAAACTATTTAAATAAAAACTTAAAGGTAGGTTAAATTTAACACTTTAAAAGCCTAATAAGAGTATTAATTTTATTTATATTAAAAAAGAATAAAACGCTTTACCTTTACATAAACTATTAAAGATTAATAAAGTTAATATTAAAAACTAATATTAACTTCCCTTAATTATTAAGATATTAGATTAAATATAAGAAGCTAAGATATTCTTAAAATTAAATATTAAGAAAGCTTACTATTAAATTAAAATTAAGAAAGAGAATAAATAAAAAACCGTTTTTTAAATATAATATAAGTATTTTAAATACTTAATAATACCTTTTAAGTTAATTAATATACTTATTATATTTTAAAAGTTATATAAATTAAGTGCTATAAGGCCTAAATAATATTATTTATATTATATACCTTAATAATATCTTAGTATTCTTTAAAATAAAGAAGAAATATAAAGAATACCTAATATAAGTATTAAAATAAATAAGAAACGTAAGATTATACGTTAAATTATTTAAGTGTAAATTCTTTTAACTTAAATAGAATTTCTAGGGTTTATCTTATTAATAAAAGAGATCTTTATAAATTTTACTTAAATTAAAACTATTACATTTTAATTAAAACCTAAAAGCTATTATAATATATAAGTATTCTTAGAGTCTTATAACTTTTATTAATACTTTATTAAAGCTTACTCTTATATAATAGCTTTATTAATAGCTTTATTAAAAGAGAGTAAAAATAAGTAAAAACTAAGAAGTATAAAACTTAATTAAAAGAAAATAAAAGCGTTTTACGCTTTAAAAAACGCTTTTATAAAAGCTTTATTATTATAATACTTTAATTCTAATTAATAAACTTAAATTAAAATAAATGTATTAATCTTTATAATTATAGTAATTCTATTATAATTTAAGAATAATAAGAAATAGCACTCTATTATCTTTTAATCGCGAAAATTATAAGATATAAAGACTTATTATAGCACGCTTAATTAAAAGATACTAGTAATTAAAAACGTATTTAAATATTAATAATATTATATAAACGATATAATAAAGCTAGTTAAGGTTTTAATAGATTACTATAACCTATAAACGTTTATAAGTAATAAGTAACTAAATAAAAGATAGTTTTAATAGTATTTATACTTAACCTCTTTTAACTTTATAATTAAGTATTAAGTAAGAAAAAGAAACCCTATTAATATACTATTAAGATAATTAAATTATATAAAGAGGCTACGTAAAGATTTTATAATTCTTAAAGAAATTTATATAAAGATAATATAGGTAAATAAAGCGCTTATTAGATTTATTTAAATATAAAAATATAATTTATTATTTCTAAATAAAGCACTTAATTAAAAGAGATATAATAAAAAGCCTTTATTAAAAGAAAGTTTATAAGTCTTTATAAAATCTAATAGGCGTAATAAAATACCTTTATAAGAGAATTTACCCCTTTTAAGCTATTAATTTAACCTAAAATTAAGAGATAAGTTATAATTACCTTTACTTTAAAAGAAAATTTAAAATACTATAAAACGAGAAGACTCTTATAAAATAAACGTAAATATACCTTTAAGAGATATAATCTTAAATACGTAAAAAAGAGATTCTTAAATAAAAGCTAAATATATAAGAATTTATTTTAATTAAGATTTAGCTAATAAATAATACTTAAATAATTAAGGAATCTTAATGTATTAATAACGTATATAGGTTTTATTAAATAAAGCTATTATTTAAGAATTACTTAAATTATACTATAATAACTTATTAATTAAATACTTTAATATAAAAAGAATAGTTAAGCTATTAAAAAGAAAGTTTTATTAAATATATATAAATATAAATATAAAAGATTACGTAAAGTCTTATATAATATATTAAAGAATTATAATATAAAGGTATTAGCCTTATAGTAAATTAGAATTACTATTAATTTCTTAAGGCTTATAAGCTAAATTATTAATAGACTTTATAATAGAATTATTAGAGATCTAATATTATAAATAAAACGTTAGTATTATTCTAATAATAGTAAACTATTATATAAAGTACTTACTATTTTACCTAGTATTAGATATAATTATAGCTAGTAAACTAATAATATTATTTTATAAATAGGTTAAATATACCTATAATATCTTTATTAAAATTATATTTAATAAAGAATCTTTATTTATTAGTTATTTTTAGTTAAATTTATATTATTTAATAAAGATTTAAAGATAACTCTTTATCGTATATTACTTTTAAATAAGCGAATAAATAAAACGCGTTAATTAAATACTAGAATATTATCTTTAAGCCTTTATAATAAAGAATTAATTATATTAATTACTTTTATTACTTATAATATAATTCGCGTATAATAATACTATTAATTTAATAATTAATACCTTATTAAATTAACTTTTAATAGGGTATAAGCCTTATATATATTATAATATTAAGAATAATATTCTAAGAGAGAGAGTATTAAAAGTAAGAAATTAAGTTAAAAAAATGCTTTAAGTAAAATAAAAAATAAAAGAATATTAAAAGTAAGTGGTAATATTTTAGGTAAAATATTATAATAATAAATATAAACTAATATAATTCTAAAATAAAAGTCTAGTATTACTTTAAATTAAAAATATAAGATTTAAGTATAAAAAGAATAAATTAATTTTAAAGTATATTAGCTCTTTTTAAATTCTTAATTAAGTTAAATAATAAGTATATTATTTAATACTTTTAATTTAATATAAGAAACTTTATAATATCTTTTATATAAGCCTATTAAAATAATAATATTAATATAAGGGTATTATAAATAAGTTAAAAACACTTTTAATATTAAAGCTAAAAGATAATAAAAATAAATAAAAGATAAAAAGTATTAAAAACTATATTTAAAAGAGAGCTTAATTATATTATCTTATAAAGTAAAAGGGATAGCTATATAAGTATAACTAATAGCTTAATAATAAAGACCTTATAAATATACTTAATATTATACGTAATTATATCACGTTACTTTTAATTATAAAAAGAAATAAAATTACGTAAGAACCTTAAAAGAGAGATTAACCTAAAAAAGTATAAGAAATAAATATTAATTAAATTAGCTAAATAATATAAGTAAAAAGTATAATATTAAAGCTTATCTCTCTCTAAAATAAGCTAAATATTTTAGGCTATATTAGACTTAAAATAAAGAAATTAAGTATTAAATAATTAGGCCTTAATATTAAAACTAGTGCTCTTATAAGCCTTTTTCTTCTTAAAACCCTTAATAATATTATTTTATCTTAGCTTAATTAAAAACGTTTTTATAATCTATTAAGCCTTTTTAATATCTTTAAACTCTTTTAAGTATAAAAATAAGCTATTATAAAAATCTACTAGGGTAATATATTAAAAGCGGTAATAAATATTCTTAAAAAGAAGATAAGAAATACGCTTAAGAGTATATTTAAAATAATACTTAATACTTTAAAATAAGAAAGGTTAATAAGAAAATCCTAAAGAAATTAAATTTAAATCTTATACGTATAATATTAGCTAAAAGTAAAAATTACTTTTTTAATTTAAACTTAATTTTATTAGCCTTCTTTATATAAATAAAAAGACTTTATAATTTAAGTTAAAAATAATTTTAAGAAAGTGTAAACCTAAGAATTACTTATAGTATTTAGACCTCTAAATGTATTGTATTTTTTATAGTTTTTACTATACTATAGTATATTATATTATAATGTAATATATTATAATACATTACAAGATAAGAATACCTATAAATGTATTATAAGGCTAAAAAATATCTAATATTATAGATAAATGCTTATATAAGTATATTATATATTAAAATAGAGCTAAAAATCACGTGAGATTTAAATCTTTAAAAATTAACTTAAAAATGTGGATATTAAGCGAGATATTAAGCTTTAAAGTTATATCTTAAAATAAAAAGTAAGTAAAGTGGGGCGAATTTTCAATTGCTTATAACTTTTTCATATGATAACTTATAGTAGTAAAAAGTGGGTTATCTTTAAAGAGCTACTTTAGCTCTTTTTAATGATATAAAATTTTCTCTTATAACCCTTATAATTAGCCTTATAATCCTAAGTTAAAAAAACAAGGGTCTTTTTTACTTAAAATACATTTATAAGTATTTTCGTAATGTAATGTAATGTATTTAAATACAATACACGAAAATATAATACAATATAAAATACAATACACAATACACTTGTATTTACTATATTCGTAAGAGCTCTAATAGTATTACGTAACTTATTACTTAAAGATAAGCTATAATTACTTTAATAAGCCTTTTAAGTTAATAGAAACTTAAATATAAGTTAAAGTAAAAGAGTAAAGATCTTCGTATAAATATTATAATTATAATTAAAATTACTTATAAGTTATTTTTTTAAGAAGATAGCTTAAATAAACTTTAAGACTTAAATTAAGTTAAATAAATTTCTAGCTATAAGGCTACGTAATATTTATCTTTAATTAATAATAAAATTAAAAAGAAATTAAACCTAATACTTATACGAATATAAAAACCTCTTTAAAAGATATAATAATTATAATTATTCTTAACCCCTTTAATAAAGTAAATATAATATAGCTTAATTTTAGTTAAGAGAGTAAAGTTAAGATTAAAATTAATCTTAGGTAAATACTTACTTAAGTATTAGATTATATAATAGAAATACTATTAATTATTATTATATATATTAGAATCTTTTTATTAAGCTTTAACGTAAGCTTAAATCTTTAATATTATATTATTACTTTTATAAGGTAAGCTAAACTTACCTTTTATTATTTAAATTACTTAAGCTTAAATAATAACGTTAATAAGCGTAAAATTAAGCTAATATAAAGTCTTTTAAGTGAAAACTTATTTTAATCTAATATTAAATACTTTAATAATATTTCCCTTTAAGGCTTTACGTTTAATTAAAGTTTTAAAGGGGTTATAAGTTAAGGTTTAACCTAATAGAATTATAAGTATAATAATTAATAGCTTTAAGAATAATATAATATTTATAATAATTATAACGTTCTTTAAAGAATTACGTTAAAATTAAAATCTAAGAGAATAATAATAAATTACTTATCTTATTTAATAGAACTATTTAAAAAGGTAATTTAATACTAGATTAAATTCGCTTTATTAGAAAAAATATACCTATAAAATAAGCGAGAAATATTAATATATATTACTATTAAATTAAACGCGCTTTCTTAAGTATAAGAGTATAAGAATATAACTTACACTTAAATTAGCTATAATTTAAAGTAAAAGTTAAATATAAAAGTATATACTAAGAAAAGTAAAGAAGAGCGTAAAGAAGAGCGTAAAGAAAGCTAAGTTAAGATACTATAAGAAGGCTCTTAATAGCAGACCTTTAAATGTATTGTATTTTTTATATTTTTTACTATACTATATTATATTATATTATATTATATTATATTATATTATATTATATTATATTATATTATATTATATTATATTATATTATATTATATTATATTATATTATATTATATTATATTATATTATATTATATTATATTATATATAATATAATATAATATAATATAATATAATATAATATAATATATATAAATGAAATACCTATAAATGTATTATTAGAATATTTAATAATAAATTTTAAAAAATATATAATAATAATAGATTTTTTTCTTATTATAATAATATAAAAATTATACTTAAAAGTTTACGTATTAATGAAATATTTCTCTTTAAAAATAAATAAATATAAAATATTATATAACTTTTTATATAAAATAAATTAAAGAATAAGGTTTTTTTTAAGCTTTATAAAGACGTTATATTATATGAATTAAGTAAATATTTTTTAAATAATTTTTTTTTACTTATATTATATATAAAAAACTAAAAAATATATAATATACATTAATTATTTTAAAAATATTATTGAATAATAAATAAAAATATATATATAATATAAGATACTTTTATAATAATATATCCTTAATAATATATATTTTTTTTATTTTTCCTTTATTTATTACTAATTTAAATTATTTATTATATTTTATATTTTAAATATTTTTATTAATATAATATAAATCATATATAAATTATATATTATAAAATTCTTTAGCTTTTTTTATATTTATTCATATATTTTATAATTATAAAATATTTATATATACTTATGTATATTATAATATATATATATATATATATTAAAAATAAATTCTATGACTTTTATTATACTATATATTTAATCTATTATAACTTTATAAAAAAACGAATTTTATTATAAAATTAATATCATTTAAAAGCTTATAATCTCAGCTATTTAAAAATAATATTTTTATTTATTTTTTATTAATAATTATAAAGATATTATATATAGTATTTAGTAGTGTAAAGAAAGTAGAGTATTTAAGTTACCTCGCGTAACCTCGCTTTAATAAAAACGCTATATTATATAAACTAGAATATCTCTACTAATAATAGACTAAAATAGATAAAAATAAAACTAATTAATAGCTCTTAAAAAGCTTTATCTTTATATATTAGGTGTATCTTTATAAGTTTAATATTATAAAAGTTATATTAACTTAAAGTTTAAAAATGTAAATACTTCTTTTAGTATATATATATATGTTTTAGGTGAAGAAACGCCTTAACGTAATACAATAAAAAGCCCTTTATACATTATAATTACACTAGTATATTCTACTATTTCATAATAGTTGTATTTTATCTTGCAAATTTTTCACTAGTTTTTATACGAATATACACGTTTTAGGGGTAAGTTAAGCATTAAAAAAATGCCTGAAATTTAAGGTTATTATAACATCTTTCATTATATTTAAAGTTTATATATTAACTATATTATCCCTCTTTAAAGTTTAGAATTCTCTTTTTTTATACTAACACTTTAACACCTATAACTTAACTAATATCTTACTTTTAATAAAACTTTTTTTTTCACTAAATAACCCTATTTTTAGGGTATATAGTAATGTAACGGTGGCTTAGGTTCTAAGGCATAGTAGGTCTATTTCTTAGAAAGTAAGTTAAGTTAAATGCTATAGAGTAGCTTTTAAGTAGTATTATAATAAGGCTATTAAGAGTATAACTCTTAATAGTAAAACTATTACTTAAATTAATTAATAAAGATTTAAATTATTTAATTATAGGAATACCTTCTTCTTAAGTACTTGTTTATCTCTTTATTATAATTTTAAATTAATTAGCTTAACTATTAATCCCTTTAAACCTTAATTAACTAGCTTAAGATTTAATTAATTTAATTCTTTTTAGTTAATATATTTAAATATTAACCTCTTTAATTGCTTCTTAGGTTACGTAGCTAATTACGTACCCTTACCTTCTTCTTATACTTATAGGTTATACCTATTTTAGCTAATATAGTCTTATCCCGTGTCTTATATAATATTATTTATAATATTATACCCCTTCTTTATTAGTCTTATTCTTAAGGCTATTAAAATAGGCTAGCTTAAGTATTATACGTTTTTTTTCTTTTATTATTATATACTATTATATTAATTAATCGTGTCTTAAAATAATAGTTTAAAGCTTTATTAACTTCTTCCCTTTATTAAAATATTTTCTTTTTATAATAATTAATAATCTATTTTTATCCCTTATAAAAGCTTATACTTATTACGCTTATATAAAATTTCCCTAATATAAAGCCTTTATTTTTAATTTAAGTTATTATATAAAGTGTATAATAAATAAGTAAGAGAATTATAATATTATAGGGGTAATCCCTTAATAGCTTTATAATATTATAAATTAATATTATAAGCTTAAAAGGGAGCTTAAAAAAGCTAAGAAGTATACTTTAACTAAGAATTAAAAGGTCTTATATTTATAAAAATAAAAGAAATTATAATTTAAGAAAATAATACGTGTAATTACACGTAATATTAATAACGTTAAAAAGTTAAAACGTATAAAACGTAAGAAAGCGAAATAGCTTTAAAAGACTATAAGAGTTCTTCTTACTTCTTTTAAGAATTTAAATTCTATTTTAATTTATTCCTTAAATATTAAATTTAATATTAAGTTATTAAATAGTACTTAAAAGATTAATTAAAATACGTTTCTTAGAAATAAAACTATTTAAGTAACGTTAAGTAATTTATAAGATTTTTAGCTAGTTTTTAAGTGTTTTTAAAGTTTAAATATTCTTTTTATTTAATAAGGTAATAACGATTTTTTATATCTTCTTATACTTTAAGTATTCGTTTAACTTTATATTTATTAGTATCTTTTATTATAATATTTATAGTAATTATAAATTTATTTAATACTTTCTCTAATAATAATATATAAAATATAAGGTAAATTCTTATTTTATTTAATAATAATAGTTTATAGTTAGTATTTAAGATTTTTCGTTTAATAAGAAATAATTTAATCTTTTTTTAATTAAGTTTATTATTAGATTACTTAGTTTTAATATTTTTATAAATAAGGTATACTTTATATCTCTTCTTTAGAATTAATACTAGTAATCTTTTTTTATTTACGTAATATTTTATTTAATTCTATAAAAATATTTATTTTTATTATAAATGTTTTTATATTTTTATTATAATTACTATATACGTTATAGCTATTAGCACGTTTACATTTTATATTATATATATCTTAATAATAGGGTTAAATCCGTAATTTACCCTAAATAGTAATATCTTTATATTATTAATCTTAAAGCTATTATAAGCCTATTATACTAGTAATAGCTATTCTACTTAATTATTCTATTAGTAGTTAATATAGCTTTATAAATATTATTTAAGTATTTAGTTTAAGATTTTTATTTATTTATTTAATTATAGGTAAAATGCTATAAATAAGCTTTATTTAATCTTTATAGTTTCTATAAAATATTTTTAAAAGTTTAAGGTAAATAATTTATTATGATTTAATATAAGCTTTATTAATAATTCGTATTATATAATAACTATTTTAAAGAATATATATATTAAGTTCTTAGTATTACTTAATTTCTTATATAAAATATAGTAGGCGTATTTTATAAGTTTATTTATAATAACTAAAATACTATTATAAGCTACTCTTATTATAGGTTCTTTTAACTTTAATAGTTTAATAGTAAAGTATATTATAATAGTTTATTATACTCTTTTAAGTGGTAGTATTAGTTATAGTTTACTATATAATACGTGTTATATTACCTTTACCTTATTATACGTGTTATATTTCTTAATAACTTCTTATATTATTTTTCTGCTTTTTAAAAAGTTATATAATCTTTATAATCTACTAATCGTCTTCCTTATACCCTAATATTTATATAATAGGTACTCGTATATTTCTTTAATAAGCTATTCTTAAAGTATACTAAAAATATACTATTATTTATTATATAAAAAGGTTTTACCTTTCTTAAATAAATACGTTTTTATTTTTTAATTATTTAAGTAATTATTATTCTTAATATATAATGTAATTTATTATATTTATATTTTATTTAGCTTAACTTATTAGGTTATATTAACTTTTTAAGTGCCTAGTATAAGGTTCTTATCTTTAATAGCGCGTAATAAGAGTGTATTACTTACTTACTTATTTAATTTTAAATTCTCTCTTTAACTAAGCGTATTAGCTCTTTTATTTTTAGATTCTTTATAGTATATAATCTTAAAGTTATAATTTATAAGGGTTTTATATTATTTAATCTATTATTTATTTAAATTCTTTATAGTTAAAAATAATATAAGATTCTTATAATTAATATAAACCTTAATTTAATACTTTACTTTTATAAAATAATATCTTTATTCTTTAAAGCACTTAATAATAGCTATAAGTTCTTTATTATAAATCCTATAATTAAGTTTAGGTTTATAGAGTTTCTTTAAGAAGAATATAATTAAGTGTAATCTTTCTTAATTATCTTATTATTTAAGCTATTTACCTAATATAAAGTTTAAGGTATTTGTTTTAAGCTTATAAGATTTATTTTAATTAAGTGCTTTTAATATAGGTTTTAACGTAATTAAATCTTTTATCTTTTAGAATATTATAGCTTTTAGTTTATTCTATTAAAAGCTAACTTCTTTCTTTATTAGGTTTATAAGAGATTATAAGATATCTTTATATTTACTTAAGAATTTATAGTAAAAGTTTATAAATACTATAAATTCTTTAACTTTCTTTAAATTCTTTAATATAAGCTATTTCTTAATAGTTTTAATCTTATTTAAGCTTATTTATATTTCTTTATATATAAGCACGTACCTTAAAAAGTATATAATATTTTAATAGAACTAATATTTTAAGGCTTTAATTAAAAGTTTATTATTTTATAAAGTTTATAGTATCTTATATATATATTATTTATATTTCTTAAGAGTATTTAAATAAATAAGAATATTATTAAGGTATATAACTATAAATACTTTTAGTTATTTTTATAAGATTATATTAATTATTCTTTAAAAGGTTATTAGTGCGTTGATAAGCCTAAAAGGTATTACTAAATATTTATAGTATTCTCTATTAGTTTAAAATACTATTATTTACTTATAGCTTTCTTTTATTTATATAAGGTTATAAGCTTCTTTTAAGTTAAGTGTAATAAACTATTTAGCTTTTTTAACTTTATCTTTAATTTTTATTATAAGTAGTAATAGGTATTAATTTTAAATTATAATTTTATTTAAGTATTAGTAATTAATATATAGTTATAGTTTTTTATTCTTCTTTAATACCTATAGAATTAGGTATTTTACTAGAGACTTTAATAGTTATATATATCCCTTTTATAATATATTCTTTAAATACTTCTTAAGCGCCTTATCTTACTTAAGGTTCTAAGAATAAATTTTATTAAACGTTAATTTAATATTAAGCTAAAGTTTAATCTTATAATTCTAGTATAAATACTTTAATAGTTTTATTTTTAGCTCTCTATTAAATAGCTTACTATACTTTAAGTATTTCTTAAAAATCTTTATTATCTTAGCTTTTAGCTCTTTAATAATTATATATATTTTTAAAGGTTTATTATAGTTTAAATAAGGTACTCTTTATAGGCTACTCTTAGCTTTATAACTATATTTTAGTAAATTCTATTAAAGTTAACCGATTCTTTAATTAACTTATAAATTACTTACTTATAACTAGGGTATTCTTAATATAATATTATATTTTAAGATTATTATAATATTTAATATAACTTAGTGTTTTATACCTTATATATTAATAAGAAGTTACGCTACTTTTATATTAATTACTTCTTAGCTATACTTTATTATAATTTCTTTTATAATTATAAGTTAATAGGGCTTATCTTTAAGTATTTAAGGTAATTATAATCTATTAATAAGATTTAGTAAGATAAAATTTTCTTATACTCTACTATTAATTATTACCTAAATCTTTTATCTTATTATAATTATATTAATTATAAGGTGTATTATACTATTAATATTTATAGTATATAAAGATCTATTAAATCTTTATTAAGAAATCAATTTTAATTATAATAATAGCTATTATTTTTTAATTTATTATTTCTCTTCTCTTATTATTTAATACGTATCTTTAAGCGCTATTATTAGCGATTATTCTTTAACGTATTATTAAAGCTTTCTTAGTAATCGCTTAATCTATTATTTATATTAATTAAACTTAAGCTAAGCGAGTTACTTATAGTTATATAATTCCCTTTCTTCTTATATTATAAGGTTATAACTTAAATAATATATACGTTATTTTTAATATAATATAACTTCTCGTTTAATATCTTTAAATTAGTTTATTATAATTTTAGTTATATTATAAGGGTTATTCTTTTTCTCTTTTATTCTTATAAAAACTATCTATTATCTTACTTACTATTAAGGTACGTGTAATAATTATTATTATAATAAAAGGTTTAATTAAGGAGTTTATATTTAATTTTAAATTTATTTTTCTTAGTTAAATAATTCTTTTCTTCTTAAATTTATTCTAATAAAGGTTTACTTTTTAATAAGAGTATTTAATATTTTTAAAAGTTATTAGGTATTAATTAGGTTTTAAATTCTTAATTTTTATTTAAACTAATATTATTTATTAATATAAGGCTTTCTTTATTACTTATTATACTAAGATTTCACGTGGGTAAGTCTTTTTAGTTTATAATATAAAGCTTTTTACCTTTAAAAATTAGCTTTTATAGCTTCTTTAAGGCTTTATATTTATTTATAAAGTATTTAGTCTTACTATAATTATAATAAGTCTTTCTCTTTTTCTTATTTATAACGTTAAGTTTTATAGGTTTAGCGTAATACTCGTATACTATTAATATCTAGTATAGCTTATTATTATTAGGTTTATTAAACCTAGTATATAATTTAAATTTCCTATAACTTTTTTTATAATATTACCTATATAAACGGTTATTTACCTTAATAACTATTTTATTAAAGTTATTAAATAACTTAAGATAATCTTCTTAATAAATATTATTCTTTACTTCTTCTTTAAGTCCTTAATAAAAGACTTTTATTTTAGGTTTAATATTTTAGTTAAGTTTTACTATAATACGTTTAAATTCCCTAGTATAATAAGCTATAAATCTAGTTTACTTAAGTTAAGTAAGCTATTATATAGCTTCTTTATACTTATTAAGGTTTTTAAATATAATAAGAAGTTATTCTTTAAAGGTTTTATAATTAAAGAAAATGTAAATAACTTTTACTTTAACTTTAATATTATATTTAAGATATATATAAAGAGTTAGCTTTTATTATTTTATTACTTTCTTAATTAAGAGGTTATTAATATAAAGAATCTATAACTTAAGTATTATATAGATTTTTTTATTAACTTATAGGTAAGCTTAGGCTTATATAAGAAAGTTTCTTATATTACTCTTATAGCTATTATATAATTTAAGCTTAAGAAATTTTAGTATATTATTATTATTAATAAAGAATATAAGTGTAAGATTTTAAACTATTATAAGTTTCTCTTCTTATACCTTAAGTTTTTCGTAGAGATTATTCTATTAGTTAAAAAGCTATTAATTTTACTTTTTAAGCTTAATAATCTTATTATAAAGATACTTTATTATCTCCTTAAGGTTAATAGTCTTTCCACTTAAAGTAAATATCTTAAGAGTTATTACTACTTAAAGTTTAAAGGTAACTTATTAAATAGAATTAATTAAAATGTAATAATAGCTTAGGTTTTAAGGTATAATAGGTTTATTTCTTAAAAAGTAAGTTAAGTTAAATACTATAAAGTAGCTTTTAAGTAGTATTATAATAAGGCTATTAAGAGTATAACTCTTAATAATAAAACTATTACTTAAATTAATTAATAAAGATTTAAATTATTTAATTATAGGAATATCTTTTTCTTAAGTACTTATTTATCTCTTTATTATAATTTTAAATTAATTAGCTTAACTATTAATTCCTTTAAACCTTAATTAATTAGCTTAAGATTTAGTTAATTTAATTCTCTTTAATTAATATATTTAAATATTAACCTCTTTAATTACTTCTTAGGTTACGTAGCTAGTCACGTGCCCCTACCTTCTTCTTATACCTACGAGTCGTGTCTATCCTAGCCGGTACGGTCCCGTCCCGTATCTTGTGTAGTGTCGTTTGTAATAAGTAACTACTTTTTTTACCTTAAAACCCTATCTTATTTATCATTAAAAATAGCTGAAAATCCCTTTAATTTTAAACCCGATTTATTTACGAATAATAACTCTACTACAAGTCTTTTAACGCTAAATTAATATTAAAATAACCCTAAAAATAATAAGAGCTATTAATTTAGTTTAAAATTATATATCTTTTAATATAATCTCTTTAATTTTCGATTATTAGAGATTAATTTTAATAAAGAAAGATTAATTTATTGTTTTTACACTTAATAAGATTATTTATCTACTTTTTATAGTAAAGTAAAGCGTTTTTAGTCTTTTAATAGTATTACACATTATAAAAAAAATATTCTTCTATTATAACCTTAAAAGACGAAGAAAATTCTAAATTAACGTGTAAGTTATTAACTTATTATCTTTAAACTATTCTTTTAATATATTAATATAATATTAATATTATATTATAATACTTTAAAGATATTAATTATTAATTTATTAATATATAGTGCCTATTTATACGAAATCACCTTTATTATCCGAAATATCAGCTTAATCTAGTATATCTAGTAGTAAAAGAGGTAATAAAAGACCTAGAAATAATACTATTATTAGTGAATTTTCTAAGGATACTACTCTTATACTAGCTATTAAGTTTATGCTTTAAAATAACCTATCTTTTACTACTATTACTAGTAAAAGCTTTAAAAAGTTAATAAGCTATTATAATAAGTAAGTTTAAAATATTATATTATATATTTTATTATAATATTAATATTAACTTATTTTAGTTAAGATACTAGCTCTTTTTACTATTAGAATATACTTTCTTATATAAATATTTTATATTTAAAGATAAAGAAGAATATAATTAATATAATTTAAAATCAAGTTAATAAATTGGGTTATATATCTATTTAACTTAATATTTAGACTTTTATTAATTCTAAATCTTATTTAAGAGTTATAGCTAATTAGCTAAACTCTAAATTTAATTTAAAATACTATTTAATTAATTAGTTTATTATGTTTATTATTTTTCTTATTTTTATTATATAATATTATATTATTATTTAACTTTTTAAATTAATTATATTTAGGATTTAAATATTTACCTAATACTTATACTAGAAGTTCTATTAATCTTTATTTTAATTAATTATTATTAGAATATAATATAAAACCAGAAAAAATATTAAGGTAAGTTAATTATAAGGTTATTTTATGATATTTTATTAACTTATTTTAAATTATAGTTCTACTAGAGATAATAGCTCTAATAATAACACTTTTCTTATCTCTTTTTTAAACTTTTATACGGAAAAAAACCTAAAACCTTTGAATATTTATTATATACAGACCTCTAAATGTATTGTATTTTTTGTATTTTTTACTATACTGTATTGTATTGTATTGTAATGTAATATATTACAATACATTACAAGATTAGAATACCTATAAATGTATTATAAGGCTATAAAATATTTAATATTATAAATAAATGCTTATATAAGCATATTATGTATTAAAATAAAGCTAAAAATCACGTGATTTTGAATCTTTCAAAATTAACCTTGAAATGTGGATATTAAGCGAGATATTAAGCTTTAAAGTTATGTCTTAAAATAAAAAGTAAGTAAAGCGGGGCGAATTTTCAATTGCTTATAACTTCTTAATGTAGTAACTTATAATAGTAAAAAGTGGGGCATTTTAAAGAGCTGATTTAGCTCTTTTAAATGATATAAAATTTTTCCTTATAACCCTTATAATTAGCCTTATAATTTTAAGTTAAAAAAACAAGGGTCTTTTTTCCTTAAAATACATTTATAGGTATTTTACTAATGTAATGTAATGTATTTAAATACAATACACGAAAATACAATACAATACAAAATACAATACACAATACACTTGTATTTACTATATTCGTAAGAGCTCTGATTATATAGCTTATATTTTAAATATTATTACTAAAGATATTATATTTACGTTTATTACTAAATTAATAACATTCAAAAATATTAAAAAATACAAAAATAGCGAGCTTTTATACTTTTTAATAGAAGAATTTAACTAATTATTATCTGAAAAATAAAAATAATTTTCTAATTTACTTTCAGGTATTTTAAGTTTTTTTTTATTATATTTATATATATTTTAAGCTAATTATTATATAGGAATTATTAGAAAAGTTAAAAAAATAGTAATTCTTCTTAAAAATAACTAATAACTTTATTCTTAATAGATTAAAGCTTTAAAAGAAGCTAAATCTAAGAGCTTTATAGCTAAAAATAATAATATTATAAAAATACTATTAGGTAAGTTATATAATATATTTAATAGCTTTTATTTCTATTAAAACCTTAAAAATCTATTTAAAACTACTTTAATTTCTATTAGAACCTTAAAAATCTATTTAAAACTATTAATAATTATTATTAATTATTTTTACTTAACTTAGTAAACGTAATAAAATGGAATTTAACTTTTAGAATAATAAATACGACTATTATACTTAAAAAAGCTATTATATTATTACAAAACGTTATAAATATAGTAGCTTTTAAAGATGCTAATTTAATAACGTAAGAATAGCTTAATTTAAAGACTTTATTAAGTATTTTAGAGGTTTTTAATAAGCCTATAAAGAAATTATAAAGCTAGGCTTATAATACTATAAGCTTAGTATCTTTTTATATCTTTAAAATATACTTTCTTCTTAAAAATATATTAAAAGATTACGAAAGTTAGCTTAAAAACGTAAGTTTTTTATATTTTTAAACTTTTTATATTAAAATAATAACTATTTTAACTTATTTATAGAAAAACGCTTATAATCTATTAGCTAGAGCTTTTATTTTAGCTTTAAATATAGGTTTAAAGAAACTAGATTACTATTTTCTAAAAAATATTAATAGTAATTATAGTTTTTAGAAGCTTTATTTATTTACTACTATATTAAACCCTAAATTTAATATTAAAACGGTTAAAACCCGATTTAATATAAATTCAATTACTTTACATTTATTATTAAATGATTTAAAAATAGAGTATTAAGAGTAAGTATAAAAATAACTTTTTTTTAATATTTTATAACTAATTATATCTTAGAATATATGAATTATATATAAAAGACCCTAAAAATAAGCTTATTTTAAATATAAAAATAGAAGAAGATTCTTCTTCTAGTTTTAATTTAAATAATCGAGTAATAATCGATTTAGAATAACTAGCTAAGAAATTAACATCTTATAAAGGTTCTAGGCTTAAATTAAAGCCTAGTTTATTTAATAACTTATTTTTTAAGCAAAAAAAATAAAGCTATTAAAGAAACTAAAAAAAACGAGATTTCTAGTTATTATAAGCTTAATTTAGAAGATAATAAGGTATTTTTAACTTTTATTATAATAACCTTAACTTTATAAGCTTAATTATATTAAAAAAAATACTAACTTTTAATAGAAAGATATATTTATTTAGTAGGCTAATTCTATTAAAGCTTTTTTAATTCTTTTAATAATAGCACGAAAATATTTAGCTATTTTAGCTACTTTAAGAGCTATAAAAGGGAATTTTAACTAAGGAGGTAACGTAATTAGTAAGCGAAGAACCTCTTTAATATATTCTAATATTTAAAAAATTTTATTATTAAAAAACTAGGTTAAAAACAAGGAAAAACGAGTTAAAATAAAGAAATATTATAATTTATTCTCTTATTTTAGCTTAGATTTAGAAAAATCTAAATTAAATGAAAATTCAGCTTTTTTTAGTAGTAATAAAGCTATTTTTAAAGTTAAATTTATAAATAGTACTAAAAATAGGGAAGAAGAGAAAGATAGTAATATTTATAATGTATAATAGCTTTATATTAGTATAAAATAAAGCTTTTAATATTTTTTTTGAATCTTATAATAATGAGAAGAGCTTTAGCTTTATAAAGATATTTATATTAATATTATAAGTTATATATTTAATAAGTTACTTGCATTTATAATTTTTTAAATTTAACATTTACTTTTAAGTCTTTTTATAGTATATTTTTAGATATATTATTAAGAATTAATTATATAAAAAATAGTATTATATTAATATAATTTTAAGGTTTATAATAATATATTATTTACTATTATATTTTTAATAATTATTAAGATATTAAATAATAAAGCTTAAAAATTTAAGTTTAATACTATATAAATTAAGAAAAAGAACTTAAAAATAATAATAATTAAGTAATATAATTAATTAACGCGTTTATAGCTTTAAAGTATTTAATTTTATAAAATTTATATATTTAAAGTTTAAACTTTATATTTTAAATTTTTAATAATATATTTTAAATAATAAAAATATAAATAACTCTCTTATTATATAACTTATAATAATATAAATTAATGCATTTTAAAGGACTAAAATAGCTCTATTTAATTATATAAAAATATTTCTTATAAGCCTTATAATTAGCCTTATATATATAAGTAAAAGATTTACTAGCGTTTTTCCCTAATAATACATTTATAGGTATTTTAAGAATGTAATGTATTGTATTTAAATATAATACACGAAAATACAATACAATATAAAATACAATACATAATACACTTGTATTTACTATATTTGTAAGAGCTTTGCTTAATAGTATACTATATTATATAAATTAAAATAGCTATATTTAAATATAATTATAAGGTGGTTGGGGAACCCCGCCTACCTGCAACGCGATTAATAACGTTACGTGAAATGGGAGCTTTAAGACTATATCCCTTATATCTTATATAACTAGAGAATAGGATAAGCTTTAATTATTATAATATAATTACCTTTACTTTAGCTACTTAACTTTTAGTCCCTTTTATAATCTTATAATTTTTAAAGCTTCTTAAAAAGTTACCTAGTTAAAATAGTAGAGATAAGCACTTAAAGAACCCCTATTTTACAGGTATCTTTACCTTTAATAGTAAAGAACTTAATAGAATTACTAAGCAATTAAAAGAATATAATAGCTTTAAGTAAAGGGAAAACACTTAAATAATTAAATGAGGCTATTCTAGCTCTTTAGAATTAAATCGTTTAATTAAAGAAGCTATAAGAGCTTTAAGAAAAGGAAAAGAAGCTATAAAGATTAATTCTTAAAATCGCTTACTTAATAGCAAAAAAAAGGTGTAACTCCTATAATTTAAAGGGGAGTAATAACTAAAAAGTATAGGTTAAGAATATTAACTCTCTTTATTATTTAATAAACCCTTAAAAGTATAAGATTTAAATAAATAACTTAAACTATACTTTTAATAGAGTAAAACGTAAGTATTATAAGAATTATTAGAAAATTCTCTTTACCTTAAATTATATAGACTTAAAATATAAGGTAAGATAAAATTAATATCTTAATAAATAGCTAGTAAATTAAAAGAAAAACCTTAAGAATAATTAAAATATATTTTAAGATTAAACTCTTATACTTTTAAGAGACACGAAAAATTATAAGGCTTAAATAGCTATATAGCTAAAATAAGTAAAGTAACGCGAAAATTAAAGCCTTATAAACTTTAATATTTACCTAGATTTATTAGAGAAACACTTAAAAAGAGTTAGTAAAAAGTTATAAGTACTTACCCTTTTTATTAAGCTATAACCTAAACTTTAAGACTATATAAACCTATATATCTTTATCTTTAAGAAAACTTAGAAAGAAGTAATTTAAATTACTTAATAATTTTAAAATATTATATTAAAAAGAAATAAGCGAAAGGCTAACTTATTTTAATTAAGAAGCTCTTTAAAGATATCTTAATAAGAAAGAAGTAACTTATTAAAGGCTTACCTTAATAATAAGAGGTTCTTATAATTAAATTACTATAATTAAAATTTAAACTTAATTAAGTAAGAAAAGCTATATTATTATAATTATAATAGCGAGAATTACCTTTAACTTACTTATAATAAACTACTTAAAAATAACTTAAATAATTAAGGAAACGCTTAAAGGTTAAAGTAATTACCCTTACTTTAACTTTAAGCTAAAAAGTATTAATAGGCTAGTACTTTAGTATAAAGGTTATTATATATAAGTATAACGCTATAAAAACCCACGCTAATTTTAATAGTTATATAATACTTAATCTTATTAGTATTAACTTTATAAGGTAATAAGAACTATATTAAGTAAAGGTAATAGCCTCTATTTTATAGTTAATTAAAACCCTTATAATTTCCTAATATAGTATATATAAAGTACTTATTTAAGCTATTAACTCTTATAGGTATAAGTGTACCCTAAAACTATTATACGTTACTATTAAAAGGGACTTAAACCTAAAGAGAAACCCTATTTTAATAGGAATATATATACTAGTTAAATAAAAGATATATATAGTTATATATAGCTAGAAATAGTAGTATAAGTCTTAAAAAGAAAGTTTCTTACTAGATAATCCCTATAAATTTACTAAGAAGTATTAGAACGTAACTTAAATTTACGTTATTACTAGTATACCTAAGAAAGACTTTTTTATTTTAAGGGGTAAAGAGCTAATAAAAGGGTATAATTCTATAAATAATATTCTAATAAAGCTTTATAGCTTTAAGAATATCTTTATAAATAGTTATTTTAAGACTCTATTATTATATAAGAATACTAACTATAATATTAACCTTTTACCTAGCGTTATATTACCTTATAAACCTATTTACCTATTATTTTAAGCTAAGTTAAAGAAGCTTTACTAGTATATTAACGAAAACCTAGCGAATAAACGAATAAGACCCTTAAAAAGCCTAGTTAAGGTATTAATTTTATTTATACCTAAGAAGGATAAGACCCTAAGATTATATGTAAATTATAGAGAATTAAATAGGGTAACCTAAAAGAATTACTATATATTACTCTTAATTTTAAAGTTACTTAATAAATATTAAAGGGCTAAGTTCTTCTTAAAAATTAATATTAAAGATACCTATTATAGAATATAAATAAAAGAGAGGAATAAGTAAAAGATAGCCTTTTAAACCTATTATAGGTATTATAAATACTTAATTATACTTTTTAGCCTTATAAACGTGTCTACTACTTTCTAGAATTATATCTATTAAGCCTTATAAAGGCTAATTAATACTATTTATATAATATATTTAAATAATATTTTAATCTTCTTAAAAATAAAAGAGAAATATACCTCTTATATTACTTAAATATTAGAACGAATATAAGTAGCTAAGCTATTTATAAAGTTATTTAAGTGTATCTTTTATTAAATCTTCGTAGAATTTCTAGGGTTTATTCTATTAATTAACGGCCTTTTAATAGATTTAAAATAAGTATAAATTATCTAAGAATAGAAAGAATTAATTATATATTATAAGGTATAGGTATTCTTAGAATTTTATAACTTTTACTAATAATTTATATAGAGTTACTCTAGAATAATAGTACTCTTAAACGCCTTATTAAAGGGGAGCTAAAATAATAAAAAGCTTAATTACTTAACCTTTATAAGTAAAGAATAATTAGCGTTTAATCGTTTAAAAAATACCTTTATAAGGGCCTCTCTCCTTTAATATTATAACTTAAGTAAGGTAATTTAAATTAAAATAAATACGTTTAACTTTATAATAGTTAGAATTCTCTTATAGCTAAATAATAAGAGGTAATATTACCTTATTACGTTTTAATCTTAGAAGTTTATTAATATAAAAAGAAATTATAAAACACTTAATTAAGAATTATTTATTATAATAGAATTATTTAAATACTAGTAATATTATATAAAAGGGGTAGTAAACCTAGTTAAGGTTTTATTAGACTATTATAACCTTTAAATATTTATAAGGTAGCTTAAGTTAAATAGGCGTTAAGCTTATTAATATATATTCTTATTCAGAGCTCTTACAAATATAGTAAATACAAGTGTATTGTGTATTGTATTTTGTATTGTATTGTATTTTCGTGTATTGTATTTAAATACATTACATTACATAACTAAAATACCTATAAATGTATTATAAGTAAAAAAAACCCCTGTTTTCTTAAACTAAAGATTATAAGGCTAATTATAAGGGTTATAAGGGAAAATTTTATATCATTAAAAAGAGGTAAATTAGCTCTTCAAAATGCCCCACTTTTTATTACTATAAGTTATTATCTTAAAAAGTTATAAGCAATTGAAAATTCGCCCCGCTTTACTTACTTTTTATTTTAAGACATAACTTTAAAGCTTAATATCTCGCTTAATATCCACATTTTAAGGTTAGTTTTTAAAGATCTAAATTCACGTGATTTTTAGCTTTATTTTAATATATAATATGCTTATATAAGCATTTATTTATAATATTAGATATTTTATAGCCTTATAATACATTTATAGGTATTCGTATCCTGTAATGTATTGTAATATATTACAATACAATACAATACAATACAGTATAGTAAAAACTACAAAAAATACAATACATTTAGAGGTCTGTTCTTATTACTCTTTAACTTTATTATTAAGTATTAATCTAGTAAGAGTAACCTAGTAAATAAGCTATTAAAGTAACTTAATTATAAAGGTAAAGTTATATTTAATAGAGAGCTATTATTAGACTTATAAAAGAAGCTAATAATTACCTAAGAAGAAGTAAAGAATACCCTAAGAAACTATAAAAGTAATAGTAAGAAGTTAACGTTTAATTAAATATATAAAGCCTTAAGGCCCTTAAAAGAGAGGTATTTAGCTTATATAAGCTAAGTAATTACTATAAGTCTAGTAATTACTACTTATTTTATTAATAAATTTAGGGAGAAAGTAGGTATAATAAGTATAATTATATAAAGCTAAGTAAGGTATATTATAAGATAATAGTTAATTTATAAGAATAAATTAGCTATACTACTTAAAGAACTCTTACTTTAAGCTTAAAGCTATAACCTAAATATATAAAAGTAATTTACTAGTAAGCTAATAGTAAAATAAAAAGAAAAGAAGAATTAAATAAAAGATAAGAGTAGCCTCTTATTATATAGGAATAAAGTAGCTATACTCTAAGATTTAAAGATATATTAGAAGTTACTTAAGCTATATTATAATAATCTATTAGCGGGTTACTTTAAAATAAAAAGAATCTTAGAACTATTATAGCGTAACTTTTATTAGCTATATATATAAGGTAAAGTAGAAAATTATATTATAAGCTATATAGTTTATTAAAAGGTAATAATCTAATAGTATTACTTATATAACGCGCTTAAATTACTATTAATTTCGTGGTAACCTTAAGTTAAAATATTAATAGACTTTATAATAGAGCTACCTAATATAAAGTACTTTAAGTAAAGCGTTAATATAATACTAGTAATAATAAATTAATTTATTAAGTATTCTCTTTTCCTAGTAATTAATACTACTATTAATACTATAAAACTAGTAGAACTCTTTTATTATAAGGTTAAACTTTAATTTAATATACTAGAAGGTATTATCTTTAATAGAGAGCTAGTATTTACTAGCTAATTTTAGTTAAATCTTTATTACTTATTTAAGATAAAAAGAAGGCTTTTAATAGCTTTTTACCTGTAAATAAACGAGTAAATAAAAAGGATAAACTAAACTATAAAGTATTACTTATATTATTTTATTATAGGTAATTAGCTAATATAAGTGTAATTACTATTATAAGCTTAATTTACCTGTAATAATACGAAGAGTAGTATAATAGGCTACTTACTTAGCTATAGTTTAATAGGGTATAACCTAAAGTTTTACTTTTATTTTAAGAGTAAGGCTTATTAAAAGAGAGTATTTACTATAAAAACTCGTATAATGAAGCTTAAGAAAGTATAGGAATAACTTTAAATTAACTAGTAAAAAGTTATAGAATTTTAAGCGAAGTATTATAATTAATAGTATATACCTCTTACCTTATATAAGGGAGACTTAATAGGCCTAGCTATAAAGAATATTAAATTTAAGGTAAGAAAATAAAAGCTTATCTCTTATTATATTAAACCCTTTTAAATTCTAAAAACTATTAAAAAATAGGTATATTACTTAGCGCTATTAGAATAATATAGTTACCTTTATAATATCTTTTATATTAGCTTATTAAAGCTATAAAAAAGGTAAGAAAATACTAGTAAAAACTTACTTTTAATACTAGACTTTAAAGAGAATAATAAAGAGTATAAAGTTAAAGAAGTTAAGGATTAAAGAGAGTTTTAAGAAGATATTTATTACCTAGTAAAGTAAAAAGAATAGCCCTTTAAGTATAACTAATAGGTAACTATTAAAGATATAGCTAATATACTTAAGGTAATTATTATATTTTAATAAAATAAGAATAAATAAAAAGCTAGTAAAATATTATAAGAAAACTATAAGTAAGGGATTATTACGTGAAAATTAAACGATTATACTCTTAATACTATTAATTTTATTTACTTTAATTTTTAAGCTAGTAAACTATTAAATAAAAAATAAATAAAACGGCGCTTAAAGTATAAGGAGAACTAATAGAAAAGCACTTAAAGCGCCTTCTTTAAGTAAGTTATTATTAAATTTATTAGTAGTAATTACCTTCTTTATACTATTATAAAGGTAGCGAATTACTACTACTTAAGTAATATAATTTAAGTTAAATAAGTGTAAACGTAAAACTTAAGTTACTTTTTATTTATTAAAGACTTAATTATAATTTACTTAATAATAATTAATAAGCGAAATAATAGAGAGTTATTAGTAAAAAAGTCTACTTATATTATTAAATTATAAAGAGGGAATTTAAGTAATTAAAAGCTACTCTTAGGCTATTATATACTAGTAATAAGCACTTTAAGCGAACTAGAAGAAGGGGATTAGCTAGTAAATATATTACGATAAATTAAGGAAAAACGCATTTATAAGCTCTTTACTATACTAGTTAGCTTATAAGCGATATAATAGGTAGTCTTAGCGTGGTTAAAGCTATAAATAATTCCTAGTAAAAGCTAGATAAAGCGTATATAAGTTACACGCGAAAAAATATAACTAGTATTATTATTACTATTATTCTTATTCTTTAAGACTAAGGTAATTATAAGCTATTAAAGGTAGCTTAAAAGGCGTAAAAGATTAACTATATCTTTAGCTATAATAGAGATAAGCTATATAAACGTTAATAAAAATATAATAAAACTATAAGAAAACCCTTTAAAGTTATAAATTAATTAAATTACACGTATTAACGCGCGTAATATACTATTAATAGCGCTTAAAAAGGCTAGTATTTAAGCTTAAGTTACTATTAAAAGTATAGGGAATTTAAAGGAGCTTAAGCTTCTTTAAAAAGCTATAATAATAAGCGTTTACTATTATATATAAGTAATACATGTAAAAATAACGCTTAATACTAATATTTATTATTTTAATAGTAAATAATAGGCGATTAGCTTAATAAAATAAGGTTTCTTAGGTGAAAAAAGGGGATTAAATAGGTGAGATAAAAAAGAATAAGGTAAGTAGTAATATTTAAGGGAGAAATAACTAGTAAAAGTGCGAAGAGGCTATACTAATTTATATATATAGCTAATTACGTAGTAATACGATTAACTTTAATTAAACGTTTAAATTATTTATATATTAATTAGTAATATATTATTATATAATTAGCGAGTAACCGTTAAAGCTATCTAGCACTTAGCTAAAGTAGGGGGGGAATAATTATAAGGTAATTAGGGAACCTTACTTACTTATAATACGATTAATAACGTTACGTGGAATAAAGGCTTTAAGACTATATCTCTTATATCTTATATAACTAGAGAATAGAATAAGCTTTAGTTATTATAATATAGCTACCCTTACTTTAGCTATCTAACTTCCAGTCTCTCTTATAATCTTACAATAATAATTAAAAGGGTAAAATAAAATGTAATTAAAAGTAATAAGAGTTAATATAAAAAACCTAATAATAATATTAATAGTAAGATTTAAGCTAAAAATAGGTTAAAATTGATAAATATATACTTATAATTCGCGTTAAAGTTTTATTAATTATAATAAAATATATTTTAATTTAATACACTTAAATAAACTATTATTAATCTAATAATAAAACGATTAATTAATTATAACGTTAATATAACTTTAAGTTAAAAATATAACTTATAACGTTAATACTTTATTATATTAAGGGAAAATGTAAATAAAGTGTTATATTAAGTATATATTTAAAATTTAAGCTTAATAAGTATTATTATAGTTTATAAGTTAAAGAATATATACGAATTATAAGTGTAAATATTAAGTAATAGCTAAGTATAATAAGAATATAAAATATATAAGAGCTAAAAAAAGAATTTATACTTAAATAATAAGAAATAAAGCTATTAAAGAGAAGAAAAAGAAGAGAGATAAAGCTAAAATAAGAAAGAAAAAAATAAGGGATAAAACTAAAAATTTATATTAAAGTAAACTTATAATTACTCTTAACTTAAATCTATAAGTTAACTCTTAAGATAATTATACTTATTAAAATAAAGAAAAGAACCCATAAAGCTCTTTTTTAAAAAATACTAGACTTTAATTAAGAGCTTTATTAAGAACGAAAACAAGTAAGAGTAATACGTATTAATAGAATAAACGTTATAGTTAAGTAATTAAGGGTAATAAGTATAATCTAATAAAATAAAGGTATAAGTAGACCTCTAAATATATTGTATTTTTTGTAGTTCCTACTATACTATATTATATTGTATTGTATTATAATATATTACAATATATTACAAGATAAGAATACCTATAAATGTATTATAAGGCTATAAAATATCTAATAATAGAAACAAATGCTTACATAAGCATATTATATATTAAAATAAAGCTAAAAATCACGTGATTTTAAATCTTTAAAAATTAACCTTAAAACGTGGATATTAAGCGAGATATTAAGCTTTAAAGTTATATCTTAAAATAAAAAGTAAGTAAAGCGGGGCGAATTTTCAATTGCTTATAACTTTTTAATGTGGTAACTAATAATAGTGAAAAGTGGGGCATTTTAAAGAGCTAATTTAGCTCTTTTTAATGATATAAAATTTTCCCTTATAACCCTTATAATTAGCCTTATAATTTTAAGTTTAAAAAAACAAGGGTTTTTTTTACTTATAATATATTTATAGGTATTTTAGTAATGTAATGTAATGTATTTAAATACATTACACGAAAATACAATACAATATAAAATACAATACATAATACACTTGTATTTACTATATTCGTAAGAGCTCTAGGTATAAGACCTTAAAATAACGCCTTAAAATATAAGAATAAAAATAAAACTATAAGAACTTAAAGGGGTTAATATTATTACTCTTTTTTCTTATTAGGTTTTAACGAGAATAATATACCTTTAAAGCCTACTTATATTAATAATAATTAGGGATAATTATACTAAAAGAGAAAGATAATTATAACGCGTATATAAAGTTACCTATAAAGAGAGATTAAATTAAGTATCGTATATAAGAAGTTACTTATAAAGGGAAATTAAATTAGGTTTACTTATATCCTAAAATAGGGTATAAATCCCTATTAATTCTAGTTTAAATTCTATAAGTATTATTATATAAGAAGCGAGTATAAATTAAAGCTAAAACCCTTAATAAATAAGTATAAAAGAATTAATTTAAATATTAAATAATTTAAATAAGTTTTAGTCTTATATTATTAAAAGACCTAAGAATAAAGTTCTTTTCTAATTCCTTACCTAATCGTTCTATATTTTAGGTTTACCCTAATATATATATATTTTAAATTAATTTTATTTTCTTAATTTTATATTAAATTATATAATTATAAAAATATAATATAATTGTTAGGATAAACCCAGGATATAGGACGATTAGGTAAGGAATTAGGAAAGAACTCTATTCTTAGGCCTCCTAATAATACAAGACTAAAACTTATCCGAATCATCTAATATTCGGACTAATCCTTTTATACTTATTTATTAAGGGTTCTAGCCCCAATTCGTGCCTGCTTCTCACGTGATAATACTTATAGGATTCGGACTAGAATCGGTGGGGATTCGTACCCCGTTTTGGGATACAAGCGGACCCGATTCGGTCCCTCTTCACAGGTGACTCCGTGTGCGCGTTACAATAATATAATATATTATAAAGTTAAAACATAAAATAGTTAAAAATTATAATATAATATAAAAATATAACATAAATTTATAATCTTATATAAATTATTTATATTAATTTATTTTTAATAATAAATTTATTAAATATATTATTATTTTAAATCTTATTAATATACATAACTATTCTCTTCCTCTCTATCTCTCTTTTATCTATTATTTTCTCCTTTCTTTTCCCTTCCTCCCTTCACTTACCTCCCTTTTTTCCCCCCTTTTTTCTTCCCTTCTCCTCTCTTACCCTTCTTTCCCCTCTCTCTTACTTCCTCTTCCCCCTTCCCTCTTCTCTTCCCACCCTTCTCCCTCTTCTCTTCTCTTTTCCGCCTCCTTTCCTCTTTTCCCCGGTCTTCTTCTCTTTTCCTTCCTCTTTTTCTCCCCTCTTCCCCTTTTCTCTTTTTCTTTCCCCCTTCCCTCTTCCTTTCCTCCGCCGCTCTCCCCTTCTCCCCTTCCCTTTTTCTCCTCTCCTTCCCTTTTTCTCTTTCCTCCCCCTTCCCCTCTTCTCCTCCGTCTTTTCTTTCCTTTCTTTTCTTTCTTATCCATACATTTTACATGAAGTAGCCTGCCTTAGTAGGTAGCTCGCCTTGCTGTCTAGCACCACCTTTAGGTGGTGAGTGAAACGAGACGCCTAAAATAGTGGGGCGGGCACGATTAGGTGGTGAGAGCTTCTGTAGCTGAATTACCTACCTAATGGTGGGGCGTGGCACGAGTAGTCCCACAGGCAACAAGGCCATTCAGCGACAACCAGACATATTAACGAAAACCACTCTGAATCTGTCAGCGATTGGCTGGTCCAATTGGGCACTTTTTGCTTTTGACTGAAGTATCTGACTAGAGTAAGTGGCCGCACAAGAGGTACGTCATGTTGCGGGAAAGCTGAAAACATATAAATTATTGCCCAGTTACGAAGCCGCATTCTCGCTGTGTGCATCACTGAAGTCCTCTGGAGCCCATTTCACTGGCAAAGGATACAGCCGTTTCTAGCAATGTTAGTCACCATATTCTGCAACCGGATTACTTAAGCATACGTACTAGCTCCCCCGATGTAAGAGGAAAAGTAGGGTCAGTTGTAGACTTATAATCATAATATCAATGGCGGCGAATTGCGAAGTGAATGTCTGCTCCATATCTGCGGCTTAATTGATCGCACCTTGAGGCCAACCGCCTCACTGCTTGCTTAAAAATTATTTAACCCTCTATTCTAACCATGACGCAAAATCTCGTAACAAGGCTATAGCACTTATACTGGTAGGTCCTTGACACAAAAACGCCGGCCTAAGCACGGTAGCCTCGGATGAAACTGTTCGCCTGTCCATTTAGCTTCAGCACGTGACACGAAGCAGAGCACACAAGACACGTGGGACTTCGAGCAACAGACATCTCATGTACTTTAGCCTGGAGGACTGAACTGGGGCCACAACTGTACACAATTCCGTAGCCTCCTGGAACTTGACCTGACGCCCAGTCGTTGTTGGTCCCTTTCAGGATTGCTCAACAACTGTTTCTTCCACAACAGTGCCTGTGGCTTTGCCCTCAGGCTTCCATAGATCGCATAGTTTCTTCCAATCTCGACTCATTAGCGTTGACGATTGTGTAGCTCCAAAAGAATCGACAGTCTCGAATGGTAGTCGAGGAGTGTTGAGTAAGAAGAAACAAGGTCATTCGCTTGAGCTACTGTCCTCGGTTTGTAAAATGATAGCCTCCTTCTTGACAACAACTGTCATTACTCTTGGTCTTAAAGAACGACTAATCGAGGCTAAGGCTTTCATCCCAGCTATGATTGACCTCTGCTCTTCTTCCTCTGTTGTCAATTCGACAAGCTGTTTGCCAACCATGAGAAGGGCTGGTTGCCACTGAGTTGGATTTCCAGTAATATGTCCAGGTGGCGGTGGCGGAAGGAGCGACGCATGGCCATCCCAGGCTATCCGCAGTAGGGCTATCTCAACTACTGTACTCTGTTGCATGTTCTGCCTAAAGCCATTCTGATTGGGTAGAGAAGCTTGTCTAGTTGCTGGCTTATGAATATTGGCCATGCCTCTGTGAACATATGCTTTACGTAAAGTCGGTGCATTTATGGCTCATTGATAGCGACAACCAAGTTCTAAAATATCTCCCCCAATCAATAATATCGCATACGCACGCAGACCTTTGTGAAGATTGTACGTGCTATCCGGCCGTGGCCAGCAGTATATATTCTTTACCATCTAGACCAGGCATGCAGGGCCGATCCAAGGCTGTGCAGATCTGGAAGCGACTCCTAAATAGCCGTGATAATCTCAATAGGCAAGGAAGATATCGTGCACTGACGTGACTTTCGTTTCGTACCCGCTGATATTCTTAGCCTGCGTCTGGGAAGTCGCGTACTGATACGCGGAGCGAGTCGTGGAGGCATCGAGTGTTGGAGGTGAAGGATGCAGGTGAGAGTTCGTGTAGAGAGTGCCCGGACTTTCATGGAGGGGCACAGGCTCTTTATACCCCAGCGGGGTAACTGAGCTTCCGAACCAAATGTGGCGGAGCGTCACAATGAGGAGGATCGGATCGCCATGACTTTGTGGCCAGCATGAAGTGGATGCTGGGACGAACGGAGTCGAGAGCGGATGCGCAATATTGTTTAGCATTGGCACATCAACTAGCACTTGCCTCTGACCATTTGCCGTTGATCGCAAGGCGACGCCATGGACCTTGAAGACGTGGCAACGAAACGCATCCAAACATTCAAATTTGAGATTGCGACACTTGGGATGCTCGCACCGGATCTTTTCCCCACATTGCTCAGCCTGCTCGCGCCTGATCAAATGCTCGCGATCGAAATGATCATTCATCACGGTTGGCCGACAATACGTGAAGGAACGCTCCACCAGTGATAGCCGCTCGTCGCCAATGCAGTCTGGGCATTGTGCGCCGTGCATGAGAAGAGGGAAAGGATCAGGGCTACACCCAGTGCTTGATTCTCGGCGGTTCCTTATCGAATATCGTTGTTGCATCCATTAAGCTTGGCGAATCAAATGCCTTGTCGTGTAGAGCGAGCGAAAGGATTGTCGAAACGGCGCAGAAGATGAGCTTCCTGTTGGGTGGAAAATAGAAAATGGTCCTGTAGTGGAGGCGGTTAGTTAACAGACTTCGAAATGAGGCGAGGATAACAACATACAACCCAGGTTTATTGTCTGCTCCCTTGTGATGAATGAATTTGATGGCCATGGCCGGGATGCAACGTCTGGTGACAGGGTGCCGCACAATCATCATCATGATGTCCTCATAGCACAGGGCCTTGGGGCGCCCGCGGCCAACAGTCTCCTGAGACAGAAGGCTTTCGAGCAGTTGAAAGTCCTGATCGGGAGCCAACTCCTGTTGTTGGTGTTCTTCACAATTGTCCAGAAGGTGGGGCCTCGACTACCTTTCGACCGAAAAGCTGCTCGACCGATCCATCTTTCGGCTTCTTCCGTTCGCCATCCACAAGCTCAGCTGGCCGTGCCCCGGTATAGCAAAGAAGTTGGTAGCAGCAGGTAAGCTGTATACGATGTCGTTCGCCGGGGAAAATGCTCGCATCGTAAGCGAGTTGAAGCTCAAGCTGACGAGTAGGTTATCAACGTTCAGAACCGGCTTGCCGTCAATGTTGGGCGGGAGGTGGCCAAAGCGAGGAATCAGAACATGCCTGTAATACTATGGAATGTTAGTCAACCGTAGGCCACGCAGCCGGTCTGCTATATGTGGGATCACAAGCTTTGTCGCACCTTGTATACCCCCTTGGCATCATTCCGATCCATGTACTGCTCGTTAATGGTCGTACACAGTTGTTGGATCTTGCCGAATGTACTCTTCGCCGGTGCCCCATGATTTGATCTTTGAGTTTTCGCAAATGTAAAGGAGGGAATGCTGCGTCGTCTGTCGCTGCAGATTCTTGATCGTCTCCTCCCAGTCCCCAACCTTCAAGTCTTCGCAGTATCTACCGAGTCACCAGAATATATTAACACTGGCCTTGCAAGAGAATCCCAAGATATTTTGTATGCATCCACTGCACGACAAAGCGGACGTTGCCCAACTGTGCTCTGTGAGCGGCATGCTTCTCAGCCGAGAGCTTCGGTTGCTGCTTCGCAGCTCGATTTGCTGCCTCTCGTGCAACAAATCCTTGAAGAAAAGGGGCATTGCTTTCCTGAATGAGACTTGCGGTGGCTAGACGGGTGCGTGAGGAGGTGATCACGTGGGGCATCGTCTAGGCAGAGCATTTGCCGTCGGGAGACGCTCAAAACCTGCGAGTGGAAATGTGCGATTATTCCGACCGAAACGAGAGTGTGAGGATGAACCAGTAGAGAACAAGGAAGCGAAGTGAGCGAGCGCAAGGCGCAGAGGGCCTCGCGGCCCTTTAATAACTACCTAGGTACCTAGGATGTAGTTACCAGTGACATTGTATACTCGTGCCACGCCCCACTATTTTAGGGGCGGGCACGAGTAATACCTGCCCCGCGACCTCTCCCGCGTGCCTGGTTCCCCTCAATCCTAGAGCCCACTAGAATGTTGGTAGTTTCCGCTGGGCCTTATCGCACCGCACAGGATGCACGTCGGTGTCTTGACTCTTCAATGTCTGGCCTTCTTTTTCATGACAGACAGCCTCCCGCTGATGTCGCGTCCGCGCCCACGGCAATCCTTATTCCCCGTAGGCATACAGCACCCGACGACGGAAAATTGACAGTGATACCTGGTTCAATACGCCAAAACGCAGATGAAGCTTCACAAGCCCACACAATTCGCACACGGATATAAGGTAGGCCTGACTGGAAAGGCCGAAATGGATATGATTGGCCGAACAGAGTAGGCCGCCTATAGGGTAGGGAGCCACCTGCGGAAACACGGGTATCCCCAATGGCGGCCCAACATGGAAGGGCAGCAGGTCGACGGTACTCTGAACATCAGCTCATTCAAAGCCGCGGTCAAGGTCCCTGTACAAGCAGAAGCCGTGGTGGCTTCGGCCCCCAATGAAAGTGAAAGGCCAACGACGTCGTGACCTCATTCTGAGGAGCATTGGTCACAGCACTGTGTCGCGTGGCACTTTTTACTCATCACAATAGACCAGACCGTTGCACGAAAATCACCCGAGCGCACTGTCTGCTATTTCCAGAGACTCACCTGCTGCACCATCATGATCCTGTACCATTTGACGCTCTTTTGCGCAGGACAGGCCTCGCTGTAACCCCGGGCAGCTACGTCAACCTACTTGAGTACACGGGTTTCTCCATCAAAACCTCGGGGCGAATTAGCAAGCCGGCGGCCGCACGCGTAGATTGCCTCTCTGCCTTGGCCAAGTTTCCATCATGGCGAGTCTACGGGATCAGGACGCCCAGGATACGAAAGCCGTCCCCGAGCCAGTCAAATCACCATCGACTTCAGGACAACCGGATACCCGTAACATCGAATCTGGCCAGACTGCATCATCACTCGCCACTCGCTTGGGCGACGTGGTTGATGAGAACTCACCCCTCCTCAGCAGCAATGAGTCGGATTCAGACGATGCAGCAAGACCAACTCCTGCCCTACAGCACGTCGACGAGACGCAGGAAACCAAGGGGTTGTGGTACATGATCATGCTGACTGTCAGCATGGGCGGTTTGCAGCTTGCATGGGCGGTTGAGCTGTCGAATGGATCTCCATATCTACTATCTCTCGGCCTTAGCAAGTCACTCATGGCACTGGTATGGATTGCTGGGCCGTTGACGGGCACTCTCGTTGTGCCGTATGTCGGAATGATTAGCGACAACTGCCGCATGCGATGGGGCAAACGTCGGCCATTCATGGTAGGTGGCACTATTGCTACTGTTGCTGGGCTCATGTTCCTCGCCTGGGCCCGGGAGATTGTTGGAGGTGTACTAGGCATCTTTGGCGCGGACCCGAAGTCGGAAGGTGTGAAAGTTGTCACCATCATCGCCGCTGTGATTGGTATATATGTGCTTGATATTGCCATCAATACCGTCCAAGCCGCCATTCGCGCCTTTTTTGTGGACTGTGCGCCTGCTCATCAACAAGAGGAAGCAAATGCGATGGCGAGTCGGGCTACTGGCATTGGAAACATCATAGGATTTATTGCGGGATACGTGAATCTTCCGGCATACTTGTGGTTTCTTGGAAACAACCAGTTCAAGATTCTTTGTGCCGTGGCCAGTATTGGACTAGCAATCACAATTGCACTCAGTACGATTAGTATTCGTGAAAGGGATCTTCGAAGAGACGGTTCTCCTATCAAGAAGACGCCAAACATCGTCACATTCTTCTTCAACATCCTCAAGTCGATTAAGCGACTGCCCCCGCAAACCAAACGAGTCTGCGAAGTCCAGTTCTTTGCCTGGGTTGGATTTTTCCCGCTCCTGTTCTACACCTCTTCGTACATTGGAGAGATTTACGTCCAGCCATACCTGGAGGAGAATCCCGACATGACGCTCGAAGAGCTGGAGGCTTTGTACGAACAAGCCACCCGCATCGGGACATTTGCGTTACTGGTGAACGCCATTGTAAGCTTACTCACAAACATATTTCTACCCTTCTTCATTGCGCCTACTTTCGACGGTCACCCGGTGTCCGTCAACAAACACACTGGTCAACCTGTTGCGACCAAGACAACTGGACTGCCGCGACGATCATACCTCGACTATTTGAGAATACCAGGATTCACCCTTAAGCGAGCCTGGCTCGGATCACTGGTTTTATTCGCAGTCTCCATGTTCTGCACCGTGCTTGTCCGGTCCGTTGCAGGAGCCACGGTCTTAATAGGTTTGGCTGGCATCACCTGGGCCATGGCTCTGTGGGCTCCATGGGCCATCATCAGCGGTGAAATTAGTCGGCGAGACGCCATTGCTCGGGTACAGAGGCTTCAAAATATGGCACCATGTCAGAGCAATGGCCCTGATGCACCGTCGTCCAACGGAAACTCGCAAGACATGGATGCTGAATTGGCTGATGATGAAGAAGAAGTGGACCAAGCCGGCGTGATCCTGGGCATTCACAATATGGCCATTGCAGTCCCCCAAGTCATCGCCACTGTGGGATCAAGTATAGTGTTCAAGTTTCTGCAGAAGCCACGGGGTACGCCTGGTGACCACAGTTTTGCCATTGTCATGGCACTTGGGGGCATATCTGTCCTGGGCTCTTGCATCTTTGCCGTTAGAATTAAAGATGACGTGGATGCGACGGAGGAGGCTGTTCATGACGAGGCTCGGGGTGCTTTACTCGCCGACGAAGACGCAGGGAACTAGGTCGCAATAGACAATGCCCTCAAGGCATATATACATTTGGGGAAGGTGATAAATGATCCGGGCGTATGAGTTGACGCAATTTTTCTTGGGGTGGTCAGATTTGTATGTCCACATCCCATCTGCTTGGATAAACAAACAATTGAATTTGATTTTTAAGAATACTGGTTGTCAGCGGACAAGATGAACAATTTCTGGCTAGTCAAGTGCCCTTTTTTTTTCTAGAAGTTATTCGCAAACCCATATTCCTCTATCAACATTCGAACAACAAGCCCCTTCCCCGAGAATCCCAATCTTCGTCGGCCTCCCAAAACACCAACGGAAGAAGGAGCCAAGCAACAGGACAGCTCACCCATTTTTACCCGTCACATTGATCGTGTCCACAGTTTCCCCCGCGGCATTTGGGGGCCACAGTCTTTGGTTTACCATCACAAGTCCCGAGATATACCCTCGTCTCACCAGGAACTATGCCGAGTGAAACGTCATACGCTGATACACCACCCCACAGGTAGCACCACATTGCCTCATGTTCGTCGCAGTAGGTGTGCTGACAGTCTGACCTGTAACGCGAGGGGACGTCACACCGGATCTCGGTTGGCAGAGGACCTGGGACGTGAGTAGCCTGCGGTCTCGATGCCGTACTGAAGTAGTGGCGATGAGTGACTGTGGGCGTTGGGCAAGGAATTCTGTCCCTGTCGAGGAACCTTGCGGTGCAAAGGAGAGCGAAGAGGATGATGGGCTTGTGGGAAAGCATTTTAACCATGTCAGGATATGTATATATATATAATGACAATGTGCGGTCTGAGGAGCGGCAAGACAAGGTAGGAGGGAAATTGGAGGGGTCTCGTTTTTTCTTCTCCCGCCCAAGGATCGGATTGAGAATTTACGAGGAAGGAGTATATGATATTTCTTTTTCCTCAAGGGTCCATGGTTGATACATCTAGTGGAGTACTTGGTCTACTTGGTTGAATATCGTTATAGGAAAAGAAAAGGGCAGGAGCAGCCGTTGTGAAGCCAGCGCAACGACGACGGCAACAACAACATGACGCCATATAGAAGCACAGGTGTGACCTGGATGGGACGGATCGTTGCGTCAAAGAATCATCACTGCATGGCCTTCATTCCAGCCTTCACCCACATGGTCAAGCACAGTGCCACGCCGGCCATCCACGCCACGCTGCGCAGCCCGGACAACTTTCTGTTCCCGCCGAGCTTGACGTAGCAAAACACGTAGGCGAGCCGGGCGGCGAGATAGCCGATGCTCAAGGTGTTGAGGACGCACGCATGAAGCCCGACCTGGTTGGCGGCGAGGACACCGCCTGCGAAGAGGCCCAGGGATTCGAAGCCATTCTCAGAGGCGCCCTTTGCGCGGAGGATCATCTGCTGGCGCTGGACGGAGAAGAATTGTCAGTTTTCTTTTTTTTTTCCCTTTTTTTTTCCGTCTTTCTTTTGGACATGGGCGGCTTGCAACGCTTACGGGCTTGTCGATGGCTTCGCTCTTGAAGACGGCGTCGCGCAAGGCTCGCGGGTTTGCGTTATCGTACGTCTTGCCGGAGCAGGCGACGGCGAACATGTGAGGGCCGAGGCATGTTGCGACGAAGACGGCGGGGATCTAGGTTAATGAGTTGGTTGGACACGAGGCATACGCGGGGGTCGTGGGCTCACGGTGAAGTAGGAGAGGTTCTTGGTGAAGTCGAGGCTAATTGCAGACATAGTGGGCACTGCTATCCTGGACTAATTTTTCTTGGAGAAAGTGAGAAGACGTATGTGATTATGTATGTTCCTCCCGTTCCGTTGGGGTGTTTTGCAGCTCAATTGAGGGCGCGATTGATGGAGTTGAGAGTCAAGAAATCAGAAGCGGCAAACTGAGTCGTGGCGCGACGACTCGAATACCCACGATGTGACGCGCCGAGTTTCTTGATGATCCGCCTGTGGCTGGGCCTGGCTCAGCCGGCCGCTCGCGCCCTCGAGCCTCGTGCAGTGTGGAGATAATTTGGGGTATCAATCACGGGTCGGTTGTCTAAGGGGGCATGACCAATTACTGTTGAGTCTGTCTGGGCGTTGCCTCGTAGAATTTCCATATGGTTCCAAGGCATTCTCACCAATCATTATACACGCTGAACAACATCCCTTCGCTCAGCTCCATCCAGGCACCAGCTATCTGGTACATGGTTCATTCGTGATTGTCGTGGGCTTGGCGGTGAGGCAGAGTGAGAGTCGCGAAGTGAAGGCGCAGAGGAGGATCCTGGCTGTTGTCGCTGGTCTGGCAAAGGCGAAGAAGACAATGCAAAGTGTGTGTTTCATTCTGTTCTACACGCAAGAGTCAACAACATAGCCCTTGTTCACACATGCACCGGAGCGGGAGGGTCAAAGGCTTCATAGTCGAATCTTTGTTTCATACAGTTGCCGCCACACGCGCAACTCATCGTAAAAGTTCGTATATACAGTGAAAAAATGCATCGCAGCGGCTCTTGCCTAAATAGTGGAATATATCGAACACTGAATGCAAAAAAAAAAAAAAAAAAAAAATACGTTAACCGATATTTCTGTCATCATAATGCAAGCACTATCATCATGCTTAGCTGTCATTTCTTTTCAATGGGAACCCGCCCTGGGTATCTTTGTTTTAACCACTCTTGCTTGCATGCTTGCATTCTCTCTTTGTGGTAGTGCAGCTCCTGCATATCGTGCCTAAGCAGAAAACCGTTTCGCAACAGCCCTATTTCGTATCTTGGTATCCCAGCCACCACCGTTCCAAACTTGGCCATTCCATGAGCTGTCCTGTTTTGGTGGGGGCGGCGATTGAGAGTTGGTACCAGGATTAGGCTGTGGCTGACCATTCCATACTTGCCCATTCGTAGGCTGAGGTTGAGTAGCTGGCTGAGTTGGTTGAGGCTGGACCTGGGTTTGCGGTTGAGGATGGTTTTGATTTTGAGGCCCAACTAAGCCTGAAGATGGATTTGGAGCCGCCCAGTGCTGGACTGGACCTGGATTGCCTCCTTGCTGGTAGATTTTAACAGAGTTGACGACCCAAAAGGCATTCGCAAACTGTTCAGGGTTGCCAGAAACATATGCCTCGCAAGTAGGGGCCAGAGCTGCACACTTAGGGTCCGCGTACCAGACCTTTCCAGCCCAGTCGCCACAAAAGGTGGTGTCAAAGACAATCTGGTGATTCTTGAAGAAATTGTCAATGTTGCAAGTATTTCCACCCACGAATCGAGCAGTTGGCGCTCCCCAGCTGCCGGGGTTGGGGTTCTGGGAAGTAATGTCCTGGGGAATTCTTGATCGAGGGAAGAACCAGACCGCAATGTGATCGGAAGTCCATTCAGTGGCATAAACACCACCTCCAATGGCGTTGAAGCCGTCGCCATAATTGGAATTATCGGCGGTGTCCTGTTTGCAGCCACTTGAAACACCAGAGGCACCACAGTTCGTAGAGGCAAACCTGGTAGAGGGAAGAACGCCCTGGTTAGACATTATGCAGCCGTCCATTGTGTGAAGAGTAATGGAATTCTGGGCTTGGGAATTGACACCCTCAAGAATGTCAATTTCGCCAGATGTTGGCCAATTGTCGCCGAACATCCAGAAAGCTGGCCATGTGCCACAAATGCTACCAGGCATGTGGGCTATGTCGGCAATGAACAGACCACGAGTGAATGACTTTTTGGACGTAACACGAACTGACTTGCGACCTTGGGGGGGGTTCTTGGTCTTGAAGTCAACGCCCATATATATCCCCCCCTGGGCGTAAACGGCAAGGCCTTCCTTGTTGGCAGTCTGTCCATCAACATATTGAACGAAGCCCTTTGTAGGATCTGGTTGTGTGAAGAAGTCGAAACTGTTGAAAAAGTTGGTAGTATCGTAAGTAGTGTCAAGTTGGTAACCCGCATGAGCAATACCTGCAGAAAAAAGCACAGTGCTAGCGAGGGCCGCGAAGCGACCTGAAAAGCGCATGGCGACTGAATGTAGGATTGCCGTCGAGGTTTGGTATGGATGCTTCGTCGAATAATAAAGTGAAAATATGTGATTTTTTGGAGGCGGTTTCGCTGTGTGAGCCGGCACGACAGCGTCAATGCAAGCGGTGAAATAGTAGGAGCAAGGATCTTGCGAGACTATTCCCGGCGCGCAGTGATATGAGAGATGAAAATGCCTTCGAGTTTCTCTGCTGCGCTAGATAACGTAATGAAGCCGTCACCAGAGCCTTGTTTCCAGCATGGACTTGGATGTGAGGGAGACAAGAGAGAGCGAGAGAGAGAGAGAATAACTGTATCGCACTTGCAGTAGCAGCTACCAAGAAGCCTAGAGAGTGAAGGCTATGGAGTAATGTACAAACAAGTCTCCCAATGAGATAACGCTGGTTTGCCTTGAAAGTGCCGAGACTAACAATAGGCAGGCAATGAATGTATAAGAGAGGGCGGCTGAGGAATGGCGTCCTCAATATAAAAGATCGAGTTGATCAGGAACTGAAGACAGAGTCCAAAGGAAAGGAATCAATTGTTGGGTGGGAGAACAATGATAACCAACGACTAGAAGGTGGACAATTGAAGTTAAATGACGTCTTTCTCTATTCAATAGAGAGGCTGGTAGTCCAAAAGAGGAAGATGGATGAATCTAAGACGAGAAACACAATGTTCACCAGCTGCCGGAAGGATTGAACGGCAGGGAACAAAGGATGCGGGAACCGTCAACGGGACCGAAAGCCTGGGGCAGTGCCTGCACAAAAAGGAGAGAAGAAGAAAGGTGGTGAAGAGTGACTAACAGAGACGTGTTGGACGTCGGACGGGAATCCAGGTATCTAAATACGGTTCATTGTTTCTCTGGTCGCCTGGCTGTGTCTGTTGGGTGTCGGTCACGGATCCTTCCCCCCCTTTGCCCCCCCGGTCAAGCCCTCCGTTTCTGGCGTTTCCGAGCATCAGGATGTACATTGTCGGTAGAATAGAAAAGGATGGGAGGTATTCCTATGTTGCTTCTGGCCCACTATTAGCAACATGTTTCCCGCGGTGTTGCAGTCGTGGTTTTCCAGGAGCCAACAAGAGCGAGGCGGGAAGGCTAGACTGCTGGGCGTCGTCAGCCAAAGAAGTGGAGGCTGGTGAATCTGAGACTCTGGTGTTGTTACCGAGGGGCCAATCAAAGCCTGTGAATGGCAACGCCAAGAGGCAGAAGGGGCAAGACTGCTGCTAAAGTCCTGTCCGTGCCTGCCACTGGCGCTCAGGTGGGGCAAGCCACGTCTAGTGTTCGTCAGCGTCCGCAAGTGTTCGTCCGCTGTGTGCTCCCTGCACCTTCCCTACGCACACTTGGCACACCGTCTTGTGTGGTCAGGCAGCTACGATGCAGCTTTCACGGTTCGTCCATTGTACCTTTGGGCTTGGCGCGCGCTTTGTGGTGTCGATTGATAGGCAAGACTTCCTTACCCGGCTTGTGTCCATGGCACGTGTTCACAGCCGCACGGTATCTCGACACACAAACGGGCGACCTCTTCAATGAGATATTGCGCGAATTTGCCCCAGTTCCGTCACATTCTCCAAGTCAGGCCCTTTGTTCACCCGGGCCAACAATCCTTGGCGCCTCTTCACGTCTAAGAAGTCGACATAAAGCATGCTATTGGGTCATTCATGGCAAACAACAAATATACGTCCCCCCGGACATTCGAACTTCAGAGACTGAGAGCCCCAAGTCGCACGGCACCGAGTCCCTTACCGATGAAACGCCGAGACCAATAGGAAGATTGAAACAACGCAGTTTGACTGCACAGTGAACGGGTGCGTTTGGGCTCCGTAGAATGTTTGCCGCCTTGCCCCATCCGGCCGTCATCCCAACTCGACCATGACACCCCAAACTTGACTAGCCATGCAGGAACAAGAGCATGCCTGTGCCTGACACACTCTGACTGTTTGACAAGCACCGATATCCCCGCTTGGCGAAACAGAGGAAATATTCAACAACTGCCGGCTATCCGACCCTGATCCTCGCCAGAGAATTAAGCTCTCCCACAGTGTTTGACGCCTGTGTCGAACATCACATGATCGATTCGCAGGCCCCAAGAGCCTCTTTTATTGAAACATTGTTGGACATACAAAACACTAGGGTTCTGACAACCACCTTGATTTAGGAAAGTTTACTTTCTACGGTGTGTATTATCTTGATTCGACAAGCGAATCGATGCGTCATGTTGGCGCACCGTGCACCATCATTGTGCGACATGCACTTCGCGCTGAGATGCAGTATATATGGAATTCATACTCGCTAGCCATGGACTGTTTTGCGCCGCCGAAATATCCATCAACCATCAATTTACCATCATTAATGCGAGTGAGAAACCCACAACTTGCTCCACCTTGCTCGCTTTCTGGCTTGCAGACCTTTATCATATTTTCCGGGGCCAAATGACGACGATCCTATGCAAATAAGCGCCATGGGTGAGAAGCCAGCCATCTCATAATAGCATCTACGTTACTACCTTCTTCCTCCTGCAGCCCCAACATTTCTGATAATAGCTTACGGGTCCAAGACAACGGCCCACTTACCACGATTTGGCCAATTGCAAATAACGTTCCTCGAGCAAGGCATTTCCGACAGAGAACACACAGACGTATCCGATGCTCGATTCACGTTTTACAGTGCCTCCCTTAGATGCACAAGACTGTTGTGTTGGTCAGCAACTGTTTCACGGTCTCTCCTTTTGCATGGCAGAAGTTCCGTCCTGTAGCCCTTAGGCTGCGATAATGACCCGCAAACACAACCGTAAGAAAATCTGCACCTCAGCCACAACACGAGAACAAAGAAAGTTGTGGTGCTTCCATGATGACGATTTTTTTTTTATCTCTCCCTTTAAGCGAAAAAAAAAAATTCCCGCAACCCACAGTACTCCATATTCCAGCTTTTAACTTCAGTCACTTAACCAAAAAGCGACTCGCCGCCCTTTCCTCCTTCGAGCTACGTACATCGACTTTGAAACAGCCAACGCAGTCAGAAGGTGGAACCAACACCAGAGCAGACAAACCGCTGGGTTTTCCTCGAGATCAATCATCCAACAACTGTGTCCCTCAGTCTCTGCAGATCCCCATACGCACCTTCTTGTCTGGTGCACTGCCCGGTGTCAAAATATGTTGGCTGGCCCTTTGTGTGCTGCAATACAGTGAGAGGCAATGAGTATTTGCACACCCCCAGATCACTCCACGCCACCAGGTAAGCAAATACACGTCTCCTGTTTCAGCTGGAGTGCATACATAAGATGCCGCTTCCGGATCAGGGTTCCTCTTCAGCAATATCCAGCAAAGGTCCGTATCTACAAACGGGGAATGATTAAAGGCCGTCCGGAAAGAAAGGTTACAAGCCTCTAGACACCCATCCTGCTTCCTTCCACTTGTCATCAACATACCATAGCTAGGTAGATGAACAACCCTCTCACCTGTGTCTTCTGGTTGTTGCTACTCCGTCCTTGGTACAGCAATCGCCTCTCACCTTTCCGACTTGTCTATGCTGCTGATTCACAGTTCCTGTAACTACTTGTGCTCCCCCTCAAACCCATCAATGTGATATAGTCCCTAGTATCGACATTTCGTCTCAACCCCCACTCCTCCGATCCAATCTTCGGCATCCCGTCCCGTCCCGGCAACCGCAAACAAGGTTCATCCTTACCTCCCCAAGTCATTTCCTTGCCAACGGAGTACAAAGGACCAGATCATGTTGATCATGCTCGGCGGCGAAAGTCACGGATGAGCGCCAACCAACAGCCTGGTCGTGATAATCATGCTGCCTAACAGGCGCAGGCCGCCCAGTGCCAACACCATATTCTGTCTGACGCAACGTCCAATAAACTCCGGTCGTCGTCGACGCCGGCTCCCTCCCGTAACCATCTGTATGGAATTCTCCTACAGCTACATCGTGTTACAACACGGAAAGTTGGTGAGACGTGATGCCGTACATTGTAAAAATAAGCCATACGTAAACTATACAAGTACAGCGAAGAAAAAAAAAATAGAAAAATAAGGTATCAAAATACCACGAGCATCAATATCATGCTCAAGAAGAAGAAGTCCTTTGAAGATTAAAAATGTGACAACGCCTGTGAGGGCCGTCTGACAGGGTTGGTAAGTTGTGTGTTGGACAATAGAACAACAAGATAAAGACGGGACTAACAAATTCCTCTCCTCCCCATTAGCCCTTGCCTCGTGCTCCCTGAACACCAAAAAAAAATTTGCCCGTCCGTGTGGAAGAGAAAAAAAGTAATAAATAATAAAAGCATCTGTATCTTCTTTTTTCGGCTCCTAAAAACGCCTCTCAGTCGTGGTGACGATTCATTGAGCCTATGCACCAAACCAAATGCATATCGTCACGTACCATCCAAGATAACCCAACGTCGTGTAACAAGGCCGTCGTGTATGTCCTGGTGCTCATTCTTTGGCCGCATGTCGCATAGACCGGCCGTCAGTTGCTTTCATGGTCTCATCTGAACCTGGCCTACCCCAGACAGAATTCTCTTCTCTCTCCCCTTGCAACCCTTTTTCGAAACATCCAATCGTGAAGAGAACGGGTATTAATATGACACAATGAAGGGTAACTCAAACAGTCGCAGTTCGCTAGGCCGGGGAAATTCTATCCAATCTCCATTGGGCTATCAAGCTCCGCGCTACCGCCCCCGATGTATAAACGCCGTGATTATGTCAATGTGAGAAAATCGCTTGACAAGCTTTTTTGAGCTGCGGCAAGGCTGCTGCCACCTGCTTGTGCCATGACAGGGTGTTTTTTTTTCACTGCTCCTGCAAGTGATAGATAACTGGAAAAAGTCCGGGCGAGTGACAGCCTAGCCACAGTCATAGCTTCACCCACTTGCCCGTCAGTTTCCACCAGATAACAGCAATAAAGTCTTCCTTGAAGCGTTCCCAGGGGTTTCTGTTGAGCCAGTAGCTGAACTCTCGGTAGTGGTACATTTCGCCCCAACAGTCTCGACCCCATTCGCAACCAGCCATGTTGACAACAAAGTCACGCTCATACTGATTGTAATGGAAACGAGTGTTGTTCTTTCCAGAGCCGTCGCCACATGCGGCCGGGGGGAAGCTGTTGATTTTTCGTTGAGGCAAAAAGCCAGTGTGCTCTCGCACCCAAGCATGATTTTCGTAGAGGGTCTCTAAAGCATCTTGCTCCTTGTGCTCCCAAGCCATGTGCTTCTGCTCGTAGGCCACTGGATCCCACCAGATATCCAAGAGGCGTTCGGTCCAGGCGCTGCGACGCACGAAGAACGATCCCAGGTTGAAGCCAGAGCAGTCCTGCGAGAGAAGCAGATTCACAGAGTTGATGTTGCCATCCCCCACTGGGCTCGATGCGAATTTGTCAAGGTACGGGTAGGTGAGGGGATGGGTGATATTAAGCGGGTTGTATTCGTTGATATCGCGGTACACATGGTTTTGGAGATTATCGAAGAGGTGATCCTGTAAGGAGTACGAGGGTTCCATTACATATGTGTTGAGATCAAGCCACCAGAACCTACAGCGTTGTTAGTGACGGTTCTTTTGTGACTGATGCCCATCATGAAAGAAGACTGGCGACATACCATTCGGCATTGGGGTATTTTCTCATAGCACTTCGGACGTAGTCAACTTTTTCCCAGCTTTCTCGCCATTCGTGGGCATACTTCTTTCTAGTCTTCATGTCGACGATTTCGAGGTCATAGCCCCATCTTGTAGCATATTTTCGCTTATTTCGTACGCTGTCCCGCTCGATTGCCCACTCTCGGGCACCTTTCCATTCCATGACACCTCCTCCCACGTTCGCTGCAAGGATGATGACGAATTTTGAGCCGCCTCCACCCCAACTTGCTCTTCGATACCAGTAGACAAGAGCTACGCAAATCTGGTGTCAGACATCGTCCGACTCAAACTTTGGTCGCATCCCAAACGGCGCGGAGATACGGAGCACTTACGAGAATGGTAGAAGACGTATAAGCAAAGTAGCAAAGCAAGGACAATAAGAAGTCTGATCTTCAGCTTTCGACCCATGCGACCAGAGATTGATCGTATTCTTCCAATCAGTGGTATATTCTGACCACGGAAAGGCTTGTCCTTGTCGCCATATCGGGGAATTGTATTATTCGAGTTGTACCGCGGAAGGTTGCTTGAAATGCGTCGCAAGTGGCGAGCAAAGAAGCCCGAACTATTTGTTGCGAAGGACGGGTAACCGTTGGCACCGAGGTGTCGCATTTTTGCAGATTCCCAATGTACCGGGCCGGAAGGGGGAGCATTGGCTGGGCTTGACCTGCCACTGTTGATATTCAGGCCGGGGCTCGACCAGCCACCACCGGGGACTGGTGATGGGCTACGCGATAGGGACATTGGAGTAGCAGGTGTACCTAAGCACGACATGAGGCGTTAGTGTGTCTGACGGTGGAGCGAGTTGTGCAATCGCGTATGACTTCGGCATGTAACCTGCAGGACCGTGGTGTCACAGGGGTGAAGGTGATGAACCACCAGACGGCACAATATGGCCAGAACGTACCAAGGATGGGCGAGAGAGGTGCTTTGTTTGCCAGCGCAGGGCGAATCTCAAGAAAATTGCTGGATTTCTGCTCGCTCAGAGTATGGGCTCCGGCCGAGGAGCGTCGTCGGTGGTGGGACGGCACAGGCCGGTCGTTGACGGAGCTCGAGGAGCCGGCGGTCAGCTTTGAAGAAGCCAGTTTGAATGTTTGGCCGTCGCTGTCGAGTATGAGGCTTGCTAGGCGCGACCAGTCATCCGCAAGGCCGCCGGCTGGGATGAAGATAGTGAGCGGAGCACGATGCCTCAGCTAAATTCAACGGGGGATGCGCAACTCTGGTTTCGCGGGAATCGGATCGGCTTTCTGGGACTGAAATGGTGCCTCGTAGAGGAGAAGAGTAGAGCGCGCGACGCACGAGAAGCCACCGTGGCTCCTGTGTCCCTTGTTCCCAAAGGGGGTACTGCGTACCGTTAATATCGTTTTGAGACGGGAAGTAATAAGTAATATCAACTCGCACGCAGAGAGGGAGAAAAGAGAGGGAGGAGACTGGAAGTGTTGGCGACGAGGCGCGCAGACCACTCACCAGTTGATCTTGACACGAACCAAAAGAGAGGTGCCAGAGCACAGCCGTTACTTGCAAGAATCCGGGACTTTAAAAAAAAAAAAAGAAATTCAGCGATGCTGCAGAGAGTAGACAGCTAATCAAGGCTAGGTAGCACAAGAAGTGTCGCTCTGGCTTTTCGTTACGCAAGACTCGAGTGAGATGAGGCTTGGCCGAGAAGTGGCTTGGGTTGCAGGTACTAGCACCGCAATAGCATGGCAAACGGGCTCATTGGTTTGCAGGAGAAGGGCTGAAAAGGCGCTGTAGAACTCTCAGTCTCGTATCTGCAACTTTCTGACAGCCTTGACTGAAGCGTTACCCCGAGCTTAGTGTTTTTTGTTGACGAGTTTTGGCCGAGCACTTGAGCGCACCGGGCACGGAAAATCGGCCGCGAAACAGGCAAACAGGCAAACAGGCTAGGGCGGCAAGTAACCCCCACGTACCTGCTGTTATGATGTGCGGCAGGGAGGCACACAAGTACCTAGGTACTCGGTACTCGCACAACAGGTGAGACCATCCCATCTCTGTGCTCTTGTGCTCCACGTCCGTACTGGAGTAGTTCCATGTCTCCTCATCTTATTCTTGTTATTATTACTAAGACCTAGGCAAGTACTAACTTAGCATTGTGCCACTGAGGCCACCAGCAGAGATAAGAAGTCGCACGCAATCTTGGTGGCCGTCCCCAACAACAAGAGGGCCAAAACATAAACTCGACGTGTTTGCGCGCGACGCAAAAGAATTTGCTGGGCGCCCGAGCAAGCAAACGACAGGGTCTGCAGATTGCGGCGGCGGGGGCGTCATTGACGTGCTCCGTAATATTTTATCAGGTCTGGTACTCAAGTATGGACTAGTTATTAGTTACCTACCAGGCAACTAATAATATGTACGGAGTAGTGACTCCGTACCAATGCATACAGTCCTTCTCCCGACTACAAGGCACAACAAGCTGGCCCAGGAGCGAGCGAGCACTCGAGGGAGCATGCCGTCAACTCATGCAAAAGCTGGTCAATTTTGGTTCCGGCGCATTGCTAGGCTTTGCTCAGGGGCGTGAATTTGACTTTCTCGGCATTTTCCTTCATCTATCGCAAAAGTTCTGGCTGGGTGCCCCGTAATTTGAGGTCAGTCTTGGCGCAGCCGCCAATCACCAGCTTCGCAGTGGTCAATGGCTGCATGTAGCGAGGAATCAATGCTAGCAGGACCGACCAGTTGACCTTTAGCAGGTGCTCTTAGTGGTTGCCCTACTAACTATTAGTTTCCTACTAGTGCTGTCTAGCCCTTCTGCTTGCCTTGCCTTCCTCTTTCAACGTTACATCTTCTGCCGCCTTGCTCTGTCTTGATGCTATTACGGCTTGTGCTTGTGCAGTTGCAGTCGCGCACATACAATACGACACCATCGCACACTGCATTTTTTATTCCTCTGGCCGACGTGTTATCCGCTCCCAAAGCGGATGAACCTAGGCACGACAACTTTCCCCTAGCCCGCATGCAAACGGAGGAGTACTCCGCCCTATTATGGCCAGTGCGCGCCCAGCTCTGGTGGCAGAACAGAAAAAAGAGAAAAGGGGGAGGGAATCAGACTCAATGGCCAGGCCATCAGAGGATGGTGTCACTTTGTCATTGAACGAGAGGAGAGCCTTGATGACATGCCGAGCCCATTCGTTCGGACGTGGGGAGACCAGGCAGGTTGTGGATAGCCAATTCCAGCTATCGTGGGCACTTCGGCCATTTGGCTACAAGACATCTGCCAAGACTAAAGGACTATCGGTCCCGTTATTGCAGGGAGTCAAGCAATTGGCTAATAACAATTAACTAATTCTTGGCGAATCGGCACATCTCTGGCAGGCCACTGGAGCAGTAATAAATAGTATAACAATATGTACTATAATGATCACAAGCCAGCATCTCCTCCTGGTCAATGGAGAGTGGTAGAATCCATCATAGCAAACTGCTACAATGCTTCTCCCGTGTAGTTGAATCGTTCATGGTTCATGTTGTTGGATCTGCTCTGGAGCATCCTTCTGGGCCGGAGCGCGCTGTGTTGATTGCCCGGCTTGGCAATCAAGAGACAAGACCAATGTTGAACTCCAGAGCCAGGGCTTGCAAGATTGTAGAATCCGCGTCCTCCAAATACCAAATTTGCGCCAGATGTAGTGGGTTCGGTCAATGGCAAATAGGTTGCTCCCATGGTCTGCGCTGATCTGACGTCCCGATTGTGCATGGAACAGAAGCTTTTCTGTATGTATGTTGGGTGGTTCCGCCGTTTTGTTGGCCTCGGATGTCCGTGAGTTTTTGCATTCGTCTGACTGGATCGAACGGTAGCCTCGTCTCTTGACGTTCGTCCTTGGACCCGGCTGCCTGATCGCAATTCATATATATATGTACTGGTCACGCGAAGCAGTCCGGTTGGAAGATTGGGTTGAACAAGCAAAGGAGTCTGTACGAAACCGAAAAAAGTACCTGAAGCCGAAGAATAACAATAATAGTAAAAAAATGGATAAATAAATAAAAATAGTACCAGGCCCAACAGAGGGCTACACATTGGACCATGAGTCCATGACCACCGGGTCTAGATCCTCATGAACCGCACGTATGGCAAGTCCAGGGTAGCACGACTTGTCGTATTCACTGGAAAACAGAAGCTGGGGAACAACAATACTACCACTGGACGGACCCCTGCGACACCCAACCAATTAAAAATCCCCGTCACAACGGCGCATAGCGACAACCAATTGAATCACAATGTTGCCCAGAACAAGCGCCGTCATCAGACTAGCATCTCAACTTCCAACCATCCAAATCCACGAGGCGACACTTAGACGCCGACGTCGACGCGGGAGCAGATGCGCCATAATGGAGCCCTCGCTTTATTTAGCATACGGCCATGAAACCTGAAAATAGGTGCATCATAACAAAATGAACCACATTGCGCCGTGTTTCTGGCCACCCTGATGCGGCCGCCGAGGTTGGGCTGCGACAGTGCCAGGTTCGCCGTGGTCCTATTGTCGCGTGATTTATTCTTCTCCCATCTACAATCGTACTTCTCATGCCTCTTGTCCATTCAAATTTCGTGCCTAGGCATTGTTTCGTCTTTGTTTAGAGCCGTTGGCTCTAATGGTCTTTCGCTATTGTCTTTGTCTCTCATTTTCTCAACTACCCTCTCATTCTCGATTCTACATTTTCCAAGTTTTCGTTTTACCCTCCAGCGTCGAGTTAGTTACCCATCGTTCGTTCCACTCATTGATTCTTGCGGCGGTATTTGAATGTTGAGAGTATCGTCCAGTTACTTTGTTGACCTGCGTTTGTGAACCACATCCCTTTGTCGACCTGCAATTTGGTCACGACTCTTTCCCAAGTGACCGTCCAGTTGTCATTGAGATATTCATCCGCGATACAACAGCCTTTGTCGACCGTACATGCTGAATACGAAAATAGAAAAACGTCATGACTCCACCACCTGAATACCACAATGGACAACTGGCTCCCACAAACAACACAAAAGCAGTGGAAGAGTGGGAAGAGTGGGAAGATAACGATGTCATCACTCCAATAGACGCAGGAGAACAGGTTCAAATCTGCCTGCCTGCCAACGCACCGCCTCCGCCATCAAACAGGAATACAAAATCTGCGAATCTGAGGGCGTCCAGGCTAGCAACGCCCAGAGTGCGAAGAATTAGATCACGCCAAAGGCAAAAGGCTCAAAATGCCAAAGCTGGAATCCACCTCATCACTGACATGTCGGTTTTCCGCCGCAATAATCATGCCACGAACAACATGCGCAGTCCGCCAGGCCGAAAAGGAAAGTTTGTCGACGCCGCTGCCCTGAGAGCCCTGGAAGGGGAACCTAGTTCAGCATCAGTCGGGAACTGGAACTGGTTGAAGAAGGGAAGTGGGAAGACTCCTGAGCCAGCGATAGAAATACGGAAAGATCGAAATAAGGACCAGCAGTTGTCACCAGAGGACAGGCCCATCGTCATTGGAATCTCGCTGGAATCGTCAGATGTGGAAGGGCAGGAGATTAGCCCTCAAACTGCGCTGACTGACGACTCGAGAGCTCCGTTTCCTGCGCCCGAGCTGAACAATCACCATGCCCCCCAAGCGGCCAAGGTTGGAGTTCAGGGACACAAATCCGTCTGGTCCCCTGATACGCCAAACACCTCATACTCGTTTGGATCGAACAATGTGGCATCTAGCCTGTACTCGCAATTCATCATGCCAAATCAGACTCCCAAAGAACAGGCCCGCCCCCCGGTTCCGGCACTGCCTTCGAATTACAAGAAGGCCGCGCACCAAAGGGTTTCGAGCCTTGACCTAGGGAAAAGTCGACAAGGGGATGATGAAAGTGGCACACCATGCACTCTCTTCGAAGAAGATGGGGTTCCAAGCCCACAGAGGCAACCCAAGTCCAAGGAATTTGGTGCCAGCCCTGATAGTGCCAGTTCAAGATCACACGGTTGGTGGGATCATGTCGTTACACCCTTTGTTGACAAGAAAATGTCCTTTTCAAGTCGAAAGTACAAAGCTGAATCTCCAAAGTCACCCAAATCCCCCAAGTTTCACAAAGAAATGTCCAGGGATGGGTCATGGGAAAACCTCGATGTCAAGGAAGAGTCTCGATCAAGACCATCTCCAAACGTTGCTCCGGCACCAGTACAAGCACCGATTGTTCGAACACCAACACCACGCCGAACATCACCACCACAGTCTGATACAATACATGCAGAGAACCCTCAAAGTCTCTTGACAAAGACACAAATGTCTGCTGCAGGGCCGAGCATGAGACAGACACCGCGAATTGTCATTAGTCGCGACAGCCCATGCCCATCAGATATTCCACCACCTTACTCACCACCCAAGAAGAAGCAAAATGGCAAGCCCATTAGATATCGAGCCGTCTTCCCACCTGGACACCCGCTCCATTCTCAATTTCCTCCTACCCCGAGACCGGCTTCTCCGGGGCTAGCCGGCACAATGACTTCCCAGAGAGGACACCAAAAAGAGAACCTGAACCACGCCTCTGCTGTGCCCACGACGCAAACACAGCCGATTACTACTGAGCCCCTTCCCGTGCGAGCAGTGGGGACATTCGTGACTCAAGAACACGCATACTCTGCCGCAGGCAGCGGACACAAAGTCGAGCGGCGGCGGCGGCGACATGAAAAAGAGGATATCATTGCTCGCCGCGCCGGTGGATTCTGGAGAGGACGTGGCTGCATCTCGTCAAGGGGCTGTTTCGGACGCACGGGTCGTGAAGGCCGCAAGAGAAGACGGGTCTGGATGGCAATCTGGGCCGGCGTCGTTGCCTTGATCCTTCTCATCATCTTGTTGGCAGTGCTGCTCACACGCAACCACACCCCAGCAGAGGCACCGTCTATCTGGGTCAACTTGACGGACTTCCCGCCCATGCCCACAGGAGTCTTGACTGTTGTGGGACCGGATAATACCGCTGCTAGATCTGTTTGTACTGAACCATCTACGCTCTGGAGCTGCTCTCTACCCAAGGATCAACAATCATCTGTTTTGCCATATAAAGCAAACCAGCCAACGCTGATTATGCAAATCCAATGGGACAACGGAACTCGTCGGTCGTGGAACGTTGCCAACGGAGATGCACCTGCACCTTTATCGCGCAGAGCATTCGGAGCAGCATCTCATGCCCTGAGTGTCGTAAGGCGTGATCCAGCACCAGCCGAGTTCTCTCCCAATCCCGCGGCTCCAAAGTTCAGAGAAGTGTGGTTCCTCGGCGAGACAACTGACAACATAAAGTCGGACCAGAAAGGCGGCGAGCCAGCACCCTTCTACATCAGCCTCCTCAGGTCGACAAACGACACTGTGCCGACACCAAGTGTCTCCCGCAGAGGAGTCAGTCCCAATATTGGCAACACGACGTTCAAAAATCTCATCCCGCCTCCAGACTTGGAAAAGGACGGCACGTCCGCCCCGGCAGTCATGATTCCCAACCCCGTCCAGCAGCCTATCCGTCTCTTTGACCGTGGCCTAGCCACCGAACACTACGGCTTCTACACATACTTCAAGCGCACCATCTTTCTCAAATCAGTCAACATCCAGAACAGCACGGACGACAATATCCCGCTGGATGAGGACGGTGGATGCCGCAAAACAGAAGCCTCTCATCTCGTGACGTGGGGCGACACCCGGCTTCACGTGCAGATTTGGACGCGAGCGCTGTCAAGCAATACGTCCTCGTTGCTCAAACCGGATGGCAGTAAAGGAATTGGCGGCACAGGTGAGCTCGTTCGGCCTGGGACCATGCCGTACCCCGTGACTATTACGCAGGACACGCATGGCGGAGATCCGGATAAGAAGCTCGTCTGGGATCGTCCCATTGACGATCGACTGCAGGTTGCGACGACGGAGGCGCAGGCGCTAGTCAATGACATGGGGAATGGGGGAACGTGGGTCAATAAGAGGGGGACTGGGGATGCCAAGTTTGGAGGGTTTGATGGAGGCAGCGGAGGATGTAAGTGCGAGTGGGTGAATTGGGTGTAACTTTGGATCAATGCTAAATATCAGTTGCTTGGAAAGTGATGATATGTACAACGTTGTTATGATGGAGCACGTGACGTACCGGTTTGTAAGATGAGGTGGATGGGTGGGAGGTGGGCGTTGGGGGGATCTACTGCGCTCCAAATCTAAGTTGCAATTACGTACAGCCGTCTCTTTTAAAAGCATTCATCAGTTGATAACTTAATTAATACAATTTCCAAAATTGTACATGTACACAGCCACTAATAGGAAAATTGCTTTGATTCAAGCCGAGTTCCCCACCACGGCCCGAACAGCTGCCACTCTGAAAAGGTGGGGGGAGCTTAACAACCTCGTCGATTTCAAAAACCACACAACTTCTCAATTAGCACCACCAGTTTTAACCACCCTCTCCAACTCGCCATCAACCAATGCTCCTCCTCCTCCGTCCACGATGTCGCTCTCCCCAGTCTCTGCTTCCACGTCACAGCAAACACCACCCTAATAGAAGTCGCCTCCAGAAGCGAACCCTGCTCAGCCTCGCCATCGAATCGTCATGCGATGACACGGCCGTCGCCGTCCTCTCGCATGCACCGCCCTCCACAACGCTTCTCTTCAACGAGCGCATCTCCTCCGATAACCGCGCCTTCAAGGGCGTGCACCCCGTCATAAGCGTCCAAGGCCACAACTCGTCCCTCGCGCCGCTCGTCCAGAAGGCGCTCCAGTACCTCCCCGATGCCTCGCCCTCCACCCCATCCATACGGATCCCCTCCGACGACGGGGCGCTCCTGATGAAGCAACGGCCAGACTTTGTGTCCGTGACAAGGGGGCCCGGGATCATGGCCAATCTAGCCGTGGGATTGAACATGGCCAAGGGCCTGGCAGTCGGATGGGACGTGCCGCTCGTGGCGGTCCATCACATGCAGGCTCATGCCATGACGCCCCGGCTCGTGAGGGCGTTGGAGACCGACGCCGGGGGGTGCAGGGACAGTCGCGGCCCCGAATTCCCGTTTTTGTCGCTCCTCGTTTCCGGCGGGCACACGCAGCTCGTCCACTCGACGGGACTGACGGGGCACCGCATCGTCGCGACGACGGGGGACATCGCCATCGGCAACCTCCTCGACCAGACCGCCCGCGTCATCCTCCCCGCCCATGTCCTCCACGCCAGCCCAGACGTCATGTACGGCCGGCTCCTCGAGTCGTTCGCCTTCCCCAACAGCCCGCCCCACGAGCAATACTCCTTCTTCGAACCGGCTGCGTCCCGCTCCGACGAGATCGACACCCTCCCTACAGGATACGCCTGGGACATCCCGCTTCCCTTCCGCAACACACGCCGCCTCGCATACTCCTTCTCCAGCATCCACACGCGGGTCCATCGCATCGCCGCCTCCAATCCCACCATGTCTCTCGACGAGCGCCGCTCCTTGGCCAGGCACACCATGCGCGCTGCCTTCCAGCACCTGTGTTCACGGCTTGTCGTCGCTCTTGAAGACAGACCCGAGCTGCGACCAGCTGCAAGGACAATCGTCGTCTCGGGCGGCGTTGCTTCAAACAAGTTCCTGATGCATGTTTTGAAAGAAACCCTCCGCGTCAGGGGGTATCCGGACACGGAAATCATAGCCCCGCCGGTCAAGTTCTGCACGGATAATGCCGCCATGATTGCGTGGACGGGGATGGAGATGTTTGAGAGGGGGTGGTGTTCGGATTTGGGTGTCTTGCCGGTGGGAAAGTGGCCCATGGAGATGGACGGTGGTGACGGAGATGGGATATTGGGTGTCGGGGGTTGGATAAAGAAGGGGGGCACACAGTAATGACGAAAACGGGTGACAGGTTTAGTGAGACGGTGCATCATCTGTATTATATATCTGGTCTCCAGGTGCAGACGGGAGCTGGACTCTACATGCATGTACGATATACAGGACCAGGAAGCAAACGCGTTAAGACGTTTCTGTAGTGTGTATGATAATTGTGTGAATCGCCACCACATACATATACACACACACACACACATGACACACACAAGTTCAATGTGCACTCGGGTTCAAAAACAATGTAAACACAATGAAATAAGTCTCTGCTTATCTTCTTGTACAAGTTACATTGCCGGCAAAGACAGCTGCAACCCTACCCATCTGCCGGCTCTCTCTCCACCAAGCCGTCCACACTCATCTAGTCCAACTCGCTCGTGACATTGCTAAACTCTCCCTTCTCCAACTTGGTCTTCCAGAACACTGGGTTCGTATCCGTGAAGCCGTGCTTCACCCAGCCTTCCTCCTTGACATGGTACAAGTTGATGAAGCCGCCAGAGTAGGCATCGCGATGCGTAGCCGCCAAGATGCTTCGCCTACCAAGCTCCAGGGCATCCTCAACGCTCAAGTCATAGTTGTACTCGGCGTCGAGAACACCATACGCAAATGTCTGGCCGGACCCGACGCAGAACAAGTTCCCCGCGAGCCGGGTACCGTCGCTGTCGACGTAGTACAGCGCGGGGCCCTCCTCCTTGGTCACGCCAGCGCACATGGTGCCCATGCTGAGTCCCATGCCCTTGTAGCTGTAGACCAGGTTGGCGAGGATCTTGCTGGCGGCCGCGACGCTGATGCGGCGTTTGTGTCGCAGCTCGTGGAGGCGGCACTGCATGCCGAGCCAGGCCAGCCAGTACTGGCAGTCGGCTGCACCGCCGGCCATGGTGCCCAGCAGGACGCTGTTGATCTCGATGACCTTCTTGACCGTCTGGGAGGCGATCCAGTTGCCAGCCGTGGCGCGGGAGTCAGTAGCGACGATGATGCCGCCCTGGAAACGGAAGGCGAGCGTTGTCGTGCCGTGAGCAATCTTGATGGGACAGTCGGGATTTGATCGGTCATCTGTGGCGGCTCGGAGCCAAGATGACGGCTGCGTTGCGCATGTTAGCTTTCTGACTCGGTGGATTCTCTTTGGGAAACCAAAGCGTCCATTTTGATGACGGGCGCTTCTTTCTAGGGCTGCTTGACGAACCTGAGAAATGGGAGGCATGGCAAACTTGGTGGTCAGGGACGACGTGGCATCCATCATTTCCTGTGCCTCGTTCTCGAACGGCTCATTCTGCTCATATGCCGGCCGGCTGTATCTAGATACAAGAGTATCCATGGTAGCGATAGAGAGATGAAAGTGGGAGGTGACTCGGTCCGCAAAAGGGCTTCGTGATGCCCAGTTCGGTTCGTTGGTAGAACACGGCCGGGAATGCTAAGGTACGAGTTGACAGCCAGAAAGCTGGCGGAGGTTAATAGTTGTGGGAAGATAGGTAGAGTCGTGGCGGATTGATGGTGCAGGCCGCTTCAGGATGGAGACGTGTGTGGTTGAAGGTGCCTATGGAGCCTATGGAGGAGGTTCGACGTTGGCAAGTCAGGCAGCTTCCGTATCGCGCGTCACCAACAGCAGAGCAGCAGAGCTTCTTGGTCCAGCCGGATAACCAATCAGAGTGCAGCATGGACTGGAGGTACCTGCATGGCCGGTTACATAACACGGACCGAACTGGAGACTGGAGTGGAAAGTTGGTGCCTTATCGCCTGGCACACGGAGTGAGTGTATTACATGGCGACGATGACGAAAATGCTTCGTCTTATCCTACACAAAAAAAAATAGAGAATTTGGGTCTATTTAGTTGGCCTGGTTTTATTGAGTGCAGTTGGGATAGCGCAATAAGTATAATCGAATTCATTCCACAAAGACTATTCAACTAGGATATCAAGCCTAACAATACGAATTTCCTTCCCTATCTCCCTCCCTTGAATGGTTACAATCAGAAAATCTAACATCCTCTTTTGCCTTTTCACTGTCGAATCCTTGGTAACCGCATCCCTTAGAGACGAGAGGATTGGTCGGAAAAGATTTAAAAAAAAAAGAGAAAAAAAAAAAAGAAAGGGACCGATTTCCCACAAACAACCAGAAACTAAAGAGATGCTCGCCTCCGCAAATAAGACCATACCACACGTAAAATACTATGAGGAGCTGCTTCGTAAATCATGCTATCCAGAATAGCATATGCAGATTCATATGAATACCAATGTGAAAAGAGGCTTAGAAAGACACCCAGAATACGGCAGCCCCAACCTAAGGGTTAGGTGTCGTTTCCCGGCTAGCTCGAGACTCTCGCTTGCTCAAGAAACTACGTCGAAGGTTGGACTTTGGCGTATCGGGCGCGTCTGTTTCAGCGGGCTGGAAGCTGCTCTTGAGCGTGACTGTACCATCACCAACAGCAAGCGCCTTTGCATGTCCGGATCCACTCTCATCCACAAAGTAGATATGCTCTCCAAGTTCGTCACTACTTCCAATGAAGTGATCTCCCTTGGCCTCAACCTTGAACTGGGCATCAGCACCGCAAGTGACCTTGAACGTCTCCTCAAAGCTCCACTTTCCATTTGATGACTTGAAGTGCTTCGTCTTGCCAACGACCTTCTCTTTTGGTGAAAGCATTGACACCTGGATGAAAAGATCTGTTGACAAGGGGTAACCAGAGGCACCCACAATAGTAAAAGTAGCGGTGCCTTTTGGACCGCTGCCCGGTACAGTACTATGGATTGAAGTAGCAATGCTCTTCGTCCGGGCATGGCTGGGAGAGCTCGCCTGCGATATGCTGATAGTCTGCGCCACATCTTGAGATTCAGAGAGCCCAGGAGCTTTTCGCAGCCCGGGCTCCATTCCTAGAACCCCCTCATTGGATGTGGTGGCAATGACTGGAATCTCAGGATTTTCTGGCAAGGTTCCGTTTTCCTTTTCTTTCTTGCCGCCAAGAAGACCGCGCTTTAGGAATGATGCACCTTTGCCGACACCATGACCGACAACGCCAGCCACAGCGACGCCTCCCTTGATGGGGGCTCCAGCAACGCCCGTAACGATTCTAGTAGGAGCTCCCAGACCGGAAAAGGTTGAAGTTCCGTGAATGCTTCTTGTGATGTAGTCTGGTCGGAAGAGCAATCGCAGACGAATGGTACCGGACTTTCCGTCCAGAATGTATTTGGACTCACTGGCTTTGAACGGCTCGAGAGAGTCCAAGTTAATTACAGCCGCGCCTAAAAAGTCGGGCTTGTCGGCAAAATCATAATCGTACACATCGACACTGAACTTGGCTGCGGTTCGCGAAGGAACGGCAACCTCAAAGTACTCGTTCCATGTTGGATTGAGAGTCTTCTTGATGACCTTGGTTTTGTATACCTCCTCGCCGTTGAGCTCAAACTTGCAGTATGGATCGCTCTTTCCGTTTCGGTCGGCAGATGGTAGTTCTGCAGCATCAAGAACATCCACACGAAGTTTGCCCATGTTGTTGATGCTTTCGCTCGGATCCAGTTCCATCTTGATAGGAATGTACTTGAGGCTGACCTTGACCCATCCATCCTTGCCGTCATCTGTTCGCAATTTGAGCATTGTTGGGTTGTTCTATACCGTAAAATTAGCGCCCCATTCGAATCTTTACTCCTTCAAATTCTGTCATCATGTAGCCTCCACATTTCTTTCACTTACCAAGCACTGCTTGAGCGTCTCCATCGTATTTCCAGTGAGTTGGGCCAAAGTTTGGTCCTTGTCGTCACCTTTCTTGCGAGCTTTCAAAGTGAGACGGGAGAAGTCAAGTTCACGGATGACACAGTCGCCAATTTCATCGAACTTATAAGTCCTGGACGGGGCAGTCGAAGTAATGTAAGAGGCATAAGCCATGTCATCCACGTATATTTCGAGACGGCTGTGGCTTTCAGGCAATTCGGCATCCAGGAGGCGGAAGATGAGAAGACCACTTTCATGTTTAAGGAGCTCTTCAGGGCTGAGGCGGATCTTCGGAGGGCCCTGTCTCTCGACCGAGCGTCGGCTTGTAGTTTCAGAGTCTGCTTTGCCACTGCCTCCGTTTGAATTGACATTCTCCAAGTTTGCTGGTGGTTTGTCCATACTAGCTCTGAACTTGCCAGCATTGGAAGAACGGTCAACGGAAGCGCGTGGGGTTTCCTCAGATTTGTCACCAGAAGCAGCTTTGCCATTAGCTTTCTCTGTCTTCGTGGGAGCTTCGACCCCTCCCTCCTCCTCCTCCTCCTCCTCCTCCTCCTTCTCTTCTTCTTCGGGATCTGCAACGTTGAGGCAGGGATAGAAGGCGGCGGTATAGGTAAGCGTTCCTTTGGCAATGCCTTTGCCGTGTAATCGAAGGCCTTCATTGCGAACCGACTTTTTGTCATTTACCATGTATTCGCCTGTCTCCTCTTGGTGAACAAAATCACCAGCAAACAGTTCTACTAAACCAAGACTGCGGTCTTTGCCCACCTTTTCAGCATCCATAACTTCCAAAGTGAGACGGTCGCGGGGAGAATGGATGGGCACATAGAGAACCTCATCCCACTCAGGGTTGAGGTCATTCTTGAACGTTACAGTCCTTGCCTTATCAATACCGGAAAGCAGAACACGAACGTACGGGTCAGATTTGCCAAATGACTCAAAGTTTCGCAAGTCGGTGGCTTTTTGGAAGTGCAGCCTCATGACGCCGATTGGAGTAGAATAACCGCCCGTGCCAATGACGCCAGAGATGGCAACAGGTCGCCATTGCGCCATCATCTTGACGCGGCCAGACTGGGTCCCAGACAACTGATACCATTCTTTGCCTTGAGCCATGCAATCAAGAATTTCATCGAGTTTGATCTGATACATACCGAGCGAAGGGTCGCTGATAAGACCGCGATCATCCTTGATAGTAACACCTAGTTTAGCCTTGCGTCGGTCTGTGATGAGAATCTCTTTGGAGCCGTTGTCCCAAATGGGGTTATTAGTGCGCTTGAGTATCTTGGTTTGGTGAACTATCTTGCCGTTGAGGAACATGACCGCGTATGGGTTTAGAAGGCCGACCAAACTCTTGGTTCCATCCAGGTCTTTGGCTTGCTCGACAGTGAAGCGAAGAATTCCCTGGTTAGACTCTGGTGCCGGCTCAACCTTGCCATCGGGCAAAGTTTTGCTTTCAAGCACAGGGAAGAACCGTAAATCACAGGACACAACACCGCGAGCTTTACCATCTCCAATGACTTCCAGTCTCTCATTCTCATGGACATTGAGCTCTTCGAGGTCTTCCAAGCGAAATGTCGCAACACCAAGTTCCTTGGATTTTCGGAATTCATTCTTGTCGAATACCTGTATGTCGAGAGTGTCGTTGAAGGATGTCACAATGAGATAGTGAGTCTCGTTCCATCTTGGGTTCGCGTTGTCTTCGATGGTCTTGGTTCGGGCGAGTTCCTGACGGCGACTGAAGCTAATAGAAGCATATGGGTCGACGGTTCCAGCAAAGTTGTCTGAATTCTTGAGGCCTTGTGCGCCATGCAGAGTAAGCGCAAGAACGCCGACGGCTTGGTCAACCGGGGTGCCGGCGAGCATCTTTGCAATTTCGATGGGGAAGACATTCGGCGAATACATCATTGGCGCTAAGTTGCCGTGAATTTGCTCCAGGATGAAGCTCTCGAGACCGGGGATGAAGTTGATGTCGAAACCGAAGTTGTCGCCGCCAAGAGGTTTGCAGACATAATCAATCGTGGGGCGTTCGAGAAAGCACATTTCAATCCTGTCGACGTGGGGGAAAGGAATCTGGAGCTTAATCTTGAGTCGCATGATGCCGGAGAAAGACATGTCTTCCACAATAACGTCGAGACCCTTGCTAATCATGGCCTTGCCGATTCTTATCTCGAGCACGACCTTGGGGTTAATCTTGTTCTTAACCTGACGAGCCGTCATATCAGCCGTATCATTGGGAGTGAAACTGAATTTCCAGTCCATGATGACAATGTCGTCCTCGGTTTTGGGATATGTTTTGACATGCTCCATGCGAGGAGGCTTCGAGCCGAGAGTGAAGGTCTTGAGCTTCAGGCTGTCCAGGAAAGCTGGAGTTGCAGAGCTGAGAACTTGATCGACCGAATTGATAATAGTTTGCGCAAGGACAGGTTGGTAGATAGGCCAGAACTTGACCATGAAGGAGTTGATCCACTCCAGCGATTCATGATCGCTTTCGAGGTTTTTCAGAGCAAGCTCTCGAGTGATGTCATCGCGGAAATTGCGACGCACTCGTCGTAACGAGGTTCGGTAGTATGTTGAGCATATAGCCATGATAATCATAATCCAGGCCAGGCCGCCGCCAAAAACAGCGACAAGCCACGAGGAAATACAAGCAAAGATAATCAATGCGGTATTGTGGTACCAGTCTATGGTGGGATCGTGCAAGTCGGGTCAGTAAAGAGCTCTGTGGTTTCGCTACAAGAGAAGAAGTTGCCAAGAGGCCAAATCTTACCTCCGTAAAGGTTGTGAGGCAATCTACCCTCCAACCAGGTGGAATGATCCAGGAGACTCTCTGCATCGATTGCACCGCCACCCCATCCGAACTTGGGAGCCCAACCCGTGCGGGAGTATGGAGCTTCTTGGGAACCGTCAATCGTGCCTGCTGCGTCTTTGCCTTGCGCATCTTTTGCGACGTCAAGAACACCAGCCTTGCCAACGTCGGGCAGTACCTCGTCAGGTCCAGTACCATCGTCGACATCGGTGATGATTGCAGCACCTTTGGGGCGCCTGCTCCTTTGAAGTTCGGGAGGAATCGCCTGTAAATGAGGGAGAAAAGAGAGCTAGTTAGCAGCAGGTTCAGGACCAAAAAAATTATGTCTACTTTCGCTGGTCGCGACGGTTCAACATCTAACACTCAGCGAACCAACGGACGGCTGTTAGGGGGCGCAAAAGCGGGTAGCTTACAGCTTGAGCTTGAGCTCGTTTTTGCTCTGGAGTAGCATCTGGATCAAAAGTGAAGGCAGGGATACCGGCGTTCTTGGCCTCTTCCACCATCTGCTTCTCCGCCTGCTCGGGAGCGACCAAGTTCTCCTCGGCTGCCTCGATGGCGCCTTGTTGCTTGAGCTCACGCTCCTGCAAGGCAGACATGACGCCAGCTATAGGCGCAAAGCCAGGGCAGCTTAAAAAAATGCTGATAATCTATGCTGTCGATTTCAATTGGGAGTAGATGGTCAAAAGAACGGCATCTAGGGCTCTTGAGATTGGGCACTGGCAGCTAGCAAAAGAGGGCGATTAGCAGTGATAGGACGAGGAAGCTGGTGAAGCAATGGGGGGGATGAGTGACGGGTGACGGATCAATCAATTGATGGGCGATGACGTGGGGTGCTCATGCAAATGCTGCGACAGCTGAGTAGCGCGGAGAGGCGCAAAGTGGGCAGAGCAACACATGAGCCGGAACATGAAGATCATCCTTGCTCCTGAGTCAGGACGTAAGGGCTTGGACGTTTGCTGTACATACCTCGATTGGATCGATAGAGTGCCTGGTGTAGTTGTGTCGCTGACAGATTTTAGGAGACAGCTTCTTTGAGGTCTCTGGTCGCGACAATGGCGAGGGGCTGAAGCTTGCAAGCGGTCTTGCTGGTATACAAAGAGCAAGACAAAGTTGTCAAGAGGGTGATCGAAACAAAGGGAAAAAAAAGACCAAGAAAGAGGGCGTGCCAGTGGAAACTGGGCTGTGAAGGATGAGGAGTCTGATTGAACAAGAATCCGGACAACAAAGCTAGATTCTGCAAAGTCTCAAGTGGTCTGCCGGGGCCAGCTATCAGCTACTTGGTTCGAAGTCCGTACTACGTAGCAAATTAGATGCTGCTTGAGCGATGCAGGCGGCGCGCGGGAAACCTGAACCTACAACACTGCATGTAGAATGTAGAATGACGAGTTGGGGATGGGGGGTGGATTTAGAAGAACTGAGCCATGGGGGCTTTTGCCTTTGGGGACCAGACGACGCCGAGAGGAACAAGCCGCAGATAGAATCACAGAAGGGGGGTGGTGAGCGAAATGCAGTTGGACCAATTGGCCAGTCTGGCGTGTGAAGAGAGAAGACGAACGTGATGGATCACTTCCAAGATTGCGTGGGCCGTGGCCTGTGGGAGAGCTGCAAAGTGGATCGAAGTTCGACGAGTGGCTCCCCGGCTGATCGGATTTGGGAGGAGCGACGGAGTAGTTCCGCAGTCCGTCAACTTGAAGCCCTTACTGAGTTGGGCGCCCTGCGTAGCCGAAAAGTGTCAACGGTCAGCTGTTTCCAGTATTAAGGCAAGTTGACATTGGTTCTACGAACTCGTACGGAGTGCTCCGTACTCGATACAAAATGTTTCAACACTTCGCTGGCATGTCTCGTGGGCTGGCGCTGATCATGATCCAGCAGGCCCAGCATATGCCCAGCTTCCAGGGCTCCTCCATGGGCAATCGGCGGCCGTATCAAGCTTAATCATCGGCCAAGCCGCTATTCCGTCAAACTGCCCCAGCAGCAATCTCCTTCAGGACATCGGAGCTAGTCAACGCTGCGGGTTTTGAAAAGGTTGAAAAATTATAAATAAATAAAACAAGATGAATATCTTGCTTGATGCTTGCCATTCCACACAGGCGCCTGTCTGTCCAGGCACTCCGTCCGTACTTCATCTCCATACGGCCACTGCTAGCGACCAGACAACAGGTAATATTTGTTCTCGAGCATGTTCCTGGTTCCCACGAAGCACCAGTTGACCCAGCTAGTACGTACTGAAGTAGCCTGGTCCAGCTGCTGGCAGATCCTTGGAACCTCGTCTTGGACGGCCCCGGCCCTGCTGAAAATTGACGGAATGGTCCATCGGCCACAGCCTTCCCTAGCCTGCCTGGCTTCCCCGTCTCTAGTGCGGCGCACGCGGGACTGCTGCGGCTGATTGGCTGGCTGAGGCTTGTGGCGTAACTTAGTGGCGCTTCTAAAGTTGCTGCACACGATTCACTAGCTGGAGGGGTCAGCCAGCACACCACACATGCCCCAGGCAGACACTGTATGGAGCGGGGGCTGAACATTGAACCAGTCAATGAAGCTTAAGAGCACGCACGTGTTTGGTAGTTATTATTTGAGATCTGCATAATAACTCCGCACTCCCTGCTCTGTACTATTTACTAGTCGAATGTATGCTTGACCCTACAGTGTCGGGTTCTCTGCTCAAAAAGGGAGACCCTGGCCGATCATCATCACGCCTTCCACCCGCCACCACGGCCACCGACGTCGTGCAGCATCAACATTCAGCCCTTGTGTGTGACCCTTGTACTCAGATCTGTACTCCACAATCGATATTTGAAACTTGAAACGGACACCTGGTCTGCCGGTCCTTGAGCCCTTGATATGCGCAACAATGCAGTCTTCTACAGTGGGGTCGCAGTAATTCCGAAAAAAATCCACCCAAAAACGCGTATTTTCTTATAACGCGTTAATAAAAATAATAACATTCCTTCTTTAAGATATCATTTCTCCCGCTATAATGCCTTAAATCACACAAAAAAAGAATTAAAGTTCTTATAAGAGAGGTAAGATTTATAAAATGTATTTTATGAAAATTCCGATCTACCATATTGTATAGGAAGAGGGAGTTCCTATAGAGAGTGTGTACGGTATTACGACACGCTATAAACGCTAAAATAAGGGTAGAGATTTACCACGCCTTAAATAGCCCTTAAAGATATTAGATCGCGAGAAAAGAATTATTAATAGAATTATTAGTTAAGACTCTTTTATATAAAATTAAATTCTTCTTTAAGAGGCTAACCTAGCGTGTAATATTATAATTTTAATACGTTACCTTAAATTAATAGGTATTTAATATAAACGTGCACTTTAACGTTTAAAATTAACACCTTTAAATGTAGTAAGACGCTTAAGATTTACATTATAATATTATTAGAAGCTAATTTTATAATAGTAAAAGGTTTTTTTCTCTAATAAAGTCTTTATTATAAGTTCTAATAGTTTAAAGCTATAATAGTGTTTTTTAAGGCGTGTAAGTGAAAGTAATTACTTAAAGAAACTACTATAACTTTACAATTAATTATTAAAAGGGCGAGTAACTTTAACTAAATAAAGTTTAAGAGAAGCTACGTGTAATAAGATATTCCTAGATGTTTTAGGCCTCTTTTAGCGCTTATAATCGCTCTTTATTATACATGCTTCTTAGAGACCTAAATTTATAGCGTGGTAGCGTAACTTTACGTATAATATACGAGACCTTATAGTTAAAATTACTTATAATTTTAAAACCTAGGAATATCTTTATATATAATAATGCTTTTACATTTTAGAGTTAATTAATGTAAAATTAGCTGAGAAATTAGGCTTTAAAAAACGGGGTTAAATTAATAAATTAGCTGCCTTACTCGCTTAATCTTAATTTAATTAAAAACTACTAGAAATTACTTAAGGAAAAAATTATATAATAATATTCTCACCTTTTTAATATGTTAAATATAATAAAGCTTTTTAATTAGCTTAAAATAGCTGTAATAAAGGCCTAAAAAGATTTAAAAGAAGAGCTACTTTTACATTTAATTAATATAATACCCTATTAAATTAAAGCGATTATCACCGCGCGCGGGTGGTACACTAAGTATTAATTATATTAATTAATGTAAAATCAACTAAATAGACTACTATTTAAATTTAAATATAATTTCTATTGAATTAGGCGAGAAATCGCTGTTAAAATATTTGCCTTGCGACGCGGCTACATGTGTTGTGTTGTGGATTTTTCGGAATTACCGGGAGGGACTGTAGTATCAGATGTCCTGGCTGACCATGTTGCTGGGACTTGGCACATGAACGCATGTCCACCCAGCAGCATGCGTGATGCATAGCCATTGACCTTATGTACCTACCTGTCTAGGTACCTAAGGTAAGTACCTACCCTAGGTGGTCAGGTCGAATACTTAAAACCATGGAGTTTGTTTTGTCAGAGAAGCGACTTACCCCGATAACCCTAGCACAATACATCAAACCTGCCGTGTCGTTCACTGACTGGTTGTGTCTGATTTCATACCAAGTAAATTATTATTGATATCATTTATTCACACTCGAGATGCAGTTCTTACCATCTGTGCTCTAAATCTCAGTCTCGCTCTTCGCCAGCCATATAATCCCGATACGAATCCTTCCCAAAACGCCCAGCTTTGACAAACCCAGCGACAGCGCCAATGTGTCGCATCCGAAATGAGAGGAGTCACTGAGCAGAATACATATTGACCGCCTTATAAATGAATCGTGAACGACTGAAATGACCAAAGCATTCCCCACAATCAGCAAGAGAGGAGTGCGTGGCAGTTTCAAAATGTAACCCCAATCGGGAGGGCATTGTACTTCCAATGCCTAAAATCCGAATCCATCATGCTGATGAACCGGACATCGACCGGGATGGTTAACAAACCAGGCAGATATGCAAGACTTATGAAATCGACACAGACACTCCAATCGAGCCATGGGGATCCCCACCGTAAACTCTTCCAAGCATATCGTACACTCTGCGTCGTCGATGCAGTCCTTCTCTGTTGCTGGGTATATGTACATGCCGGTCCTGCGAGATAATATTGGCGGCGCCGACGTTTCTTGTCCCTCGGGAGGACGGAGACTGCCATATGTGCTGTGGTCCCGAATGCACTTGTTGATGTGTGCTTCTCGAAGGGCTTCAGAGTCTGGCAACGAGCGAAGGGGGAGCTCTCGGTGACACACGGGGCATTCATCCTCCTCAGCAATTTGAGGAGGGAGCGGTAGGGCGCGTTGTCGAGATGATGATGAGAGTTCTCCGTAGCCGTATGAACTGTACCTGTGGCGTGAGGAGGATGGGTGTATGCTGGACGAGCCGGCGACTAAGAAGCGCTCTAGATGGGATGGATGGACATGCGGCGCGCTCATACGATGGCTGGATGGGGCGAGATTAGGTGAATTCTGGACGGGTGGGTTCTATGTGCACACTACTGTTAGTCAAGGCCATCCGCCTCGTCGTGTTATAAAGGTGGAGGAAAACAAAACATACCATGGTGATGCTCCTGGCTCTGGCATAGTGGTACTGCAGGGGATCGCGGCTGTCTCCTCCCGTGAAAACAGTCCCATATCTGTTTGATGGATGTGCAGCGCCGTGTGAAGCTCCGAAACTGCTACGTGATCTTTGATGTGGTGATCGCGGAGACCCAATAGACGGTGTCGGACTCTCAGGTGGTGCTGTGTTGGGGTCTGGTACACATGGATTACAGAGCCGTACGCGCTCGCCTCCTGATAACCCATTCACGTCAAGATAGCCAGCCCCCATAGCGTCGACAAGCAAGCTAGAGGGCACCGAAATATCGGATCCCGGCTGCCTCACAATGTACTGATGCGGTATGATAATCCTGTGCGGGGAGCACGTGGCGCACACGACTCGGCCGCATTTTCTTTGAATCTGTATTAGCTTACACACTCGCCGTCGGAGCCTGGGAAATATGATGGCGTACCTGCAGTGGTGCTTGCGAACAAAGAAACTAAACTGGGTATGACAAATAGGACAGTAGGTAACTTCCGCGTCTGGCTGCCACCTAGGGAGCACAAACTCGGGTGTGACGCTGTCGTCGCCTCTAGGTCGATTCACTCGATGATCCTGCGATGCCCGTCTGCCCTCAGATTCGCGCCGTCTGTTCGAAGAAGGGGGATGGTGCATATCCCCCGCGTGTACCATTGTACGAGGCAAAGACTCCATGGTCTGGTGTTCGCTTTCGTGAGCCGGTTGCAGATATGCGCCTCGATAACGAGGCTCGAGGTCTGTCCAATTAACCCTTGGATTTGGCATGTTATGCACATGTGCTCTTGCTGCTTCTTCCCGGACAGGAGGTTCTTGACTTTGGGATGTGGATGGAGTAAGTATAGAAGACGATCGAACAGGAAGAACCACCATGGGCTCGTTTTGATGCTCGTCGGCGGACTGGGTGGTACTGTGTGAGGCTGATTGTATGGCTGACTGGCGGTGGGATGCAGATGTTTCAGACTCTAAAGCAGTCTGTGTCTGCACATGCGAGTGGCCGGACTCAGGTTGTGTATTGCTTTCGTCATCGGTCGGGGGACGTCGAGGTGCATCTTCAGTGTCGTTGATCTGTATGCCGGCGCCCGGTCCTGCTTCTGGACTATCTGCTCGCCGACTCTGCTCTACATGATCTGAATCGGAGAGCTCTCGTTCAACTACGTGGGAAGGGCAGTCAAAGTACCGGGAACATTCTTGATCATGGAACTCTGCTGTTTTCCAATGACAGTGTTGTGAGCCACCGCTTGCATATGAAACTGTAGATTCCGGTCGGGGGGAGCTGGTATGATGCCTTGGATGATGGTCATCATGGACGGGGCTTGACCCGCCTCGAGGACTCGACATGTTGGAACATGAGGCCGTCTTCCAACTTGGGTTGTGGAGTAACTGTGCTGCGCAGGCAAAAAAAGAAAGAGGGGGAAATGAAGGGAGAAGGAAGAAAAGATCGAGCCCCAAGACTCTGTCTCGAAATTATGCAACGACGCGAGATGTGTAGGTCGCCACGACGAGGTTTCGGGTTGCGTTGTCGTCGGCACGGAGGGCCTGAGCTTAGGTGAGCCACTCGAACCAACACACGACGCTTTGAAGGCGCCGCTGAGCGCCCGAATGGGTTCGTCCTGTTTCCAAACCCCGGGACCAGTTTTTTTAATTTTTCTTTTGAAAAAAATAAAGATGGGCATCAACTCAGCCACAGCAGTCAGTGTCTTGGGCCATCAGGCCACGGCCAACAAGCAAAGACGCTCGAGCTCCGTTCGCAGATGATTGCAGATATCACACATTGGAGAGGGGAAGCTTTGGCACGCGATCACGCTTGCGTCAGTGTGCAGCACTGGTGGCCTGTCATAAGCCGGAGTCGTGGACCGATGTCACGGATTCACGGTCAAGTGGTTGGTCTGGTCTTATGCCCCTGCCACCAGACGCCAGACAGTAATTTTGAGGTGCTCCTAAAGTGCTCGTCCCAACCCCAGCCCTCCCTGCGTTTATTGTGCTTTATCACTTACTACTAGTTATTACGCCGTAACTATTTAGTTGCAGCATGAATAGAGTGAACGCTGCACTAGTACGGAGTAGTGTCTGGTGTAGCTGCATGTGGATCCACAGGCTCCAATAGTGTCCGCTAGCTTCCGCCGCATGGCATTGCGCTGCAGCCATGTGGAGACTCTACTTTGTTCTCCTCCAACATGAAATCTCTAACGGTCCGCATTCCCATTATCAATATCAATCTCATTTGCAGTAGATTTTTACCCTGCTAACGATTAGTATGCTCAAGTGTATAACAAGATTGGCACTATTCTGTAAACCACTAACCTTTCCAGTGTCGCTTCGGAATTCTTTCAGCACACAACTCGTCGACCTCCGCAAGAGTCCGGATTGATGTTTCGGGCCTACGAAAAGATTAGGACTTGGGACCACCTCTCGCTTCAGTTTAGCCGTAAACTTACAAGTAAAAGTACGACCAAACCAACGTTATCAACATGCAGCCTCCGAAGATGAGGAAAGCCTTTGCTCCCAGGTTGGCTCTTATTATACGGACCCTGTCAGCCAACTGACGCATGTCAGATTTGGGGGAACGACAAACTTACGCATCGGCGTTGGTGTTCTGAGGAATAGCACAAGTGCTAATAATAGTCGTGGTGTAGCTCCAAAACGTGGTCCAAGATGGTCGACTCACGAAGTCGTGATGTCGGAATTTCAGTTGGTAAGACATACGCGCTTTTATCGGTTCGTCAGTTCGTATATACCGCCCATGTACACTCGTGTGCACACCACTTACATCGACTGAAGGCAAGTGGCGTTGATGAAACTGAAGATAATACATAGCGCGGCCAACCCGATTATCTGCGACTGAGTTGCCAGCCCAACGCAGGCCAGCGCACCGCACACAATGTCAATCGCAAATAAAACCACAAAGCCCGTCAAGGCAACCGGCCGCCGCCCAATCTTGTCAAGTAAAAATTGTCCAATGAGCGTTCCCAGAAACTGCAGCAAAAAGATGATGATTGTGATCTTGAATAGATCAGCTACACCGCTCTGCACCAGAATAACCGTTGAATACGTCAAAACTAGAATCTGGCCGCCGATCTCACTTAGATACAGCGGCGCAGACGCAGAAATTGTTCTCTCTGGATTCGCTGGTTTCAGAATATCCCAAGCATTCACATTAACGTGCTCGGAATGCGACTGAGCAGCAGTCGCCAGGGCAAGTTCTTTCTCAATGAGAGCGGCGTTGCCTTCACGGAGCAGAACAGGCTCCTTCGCGCATCATGATGTCTCCCCTTGGCGAGCAGCCAGACAAGAGACTCTGTCGGCAAAAGAGACAGCAGGGCGAGCGTGGCAGGGAAAACAGCTTGGATGAGGAGCGGGATCCTGTACTGCTACTGGTCCGTAAAGTTTTCCGTGGCCCATGCGACGACTGTGGCGACACCAAGTTCTTGTTCGTCTGAAGACTAACAAGAACTCGGTAGTGACTTCAGACGTACAAGAACTTGGTAGTGAAGAGAAGACGAGTTGTGGGAGTTACTGGAGTTATGGTTGCATACAGTTTGCAAAACATCCAACGACAGGGGCCCCTAAGTTTGTAGCCACCACCTGCATTATCGAACCTGGGATGCAAAGGAGGGAATGTGCGAATATATACGCCCTCTTCCGGCCAAGATAGTTTTGTACAGGGATGGCTGCAAAGGCACCGCAGGCCGCTCCAACCAGGGGTATACAGATGATGAGGCTCAAGTTTCTACCCCATATCCCCCCCCCGGTCAGCATCAAGTTCCCATTTCCTGTATTTGACCTGCTCAGTCTCACCGAAAACACGAGAACGCCCTGGAAACCAGGGGCTTGATATCTCTCCACAAATAAAGGCAGCGAGACGAGAGGCGAGGCGAGGCGGAGGCATTATCGTAACCGAATAGCCCCATGGCTAAACCGACAATAACGTCTCGAAGCACGAAGCAAGTGAATGACTGATGATCAAAATCGGACTGCATGGACGGATGTACTGACGATACGCAATAACGCGCCAGTTCCACCAGCGGTCGTTTTCATCCATCACTATAGACTGTTTAGCAACACAGGCATCATCGACATGCGAAGTCGCTACTTCCTTCGACTTGACTGTGTCCATGTCTACAGTATAAGTACGTCAACTTGCAGGAAGATGTTTGTTGAAGCAAGCAACTACACCATAAACCAGTGTGGAAACGCAGCAACAGCAGACCACTAGCTAAACATGACAAACGCAAGTCATCAGCCACGGCCCAAATGAAACAGAGCCATTGACAAAATCAATAGTTGCAATCGCCATGCTGCTACCCCATGCCCTGGGTTGTTTGGCCGAGGAACGAGTCAACCAAGTTTCCCCGAGCTTGCTCCCGAGCAAGACGCCGACTCCGCGTGGCGGCGCCACATCGTGGGGAGTTATCCAGATAACGTCGACTGTCGAGGTCAGCATCCCCGACATTTGGCTTATACGTATTTATGTGGATGGACTTCTGTTATTGCACTTTTAATTTTCTGCGGTCTTTTGTCTTTGCATCCTTCACTTTGTAGCGCGCCTCTTTATGATTAGAGCATTTTTATTATACTCCAACCGAACCACGATGGCTGCCGTGGCTACGTCAGATCCCCTGAACCCGAGCCTAGAGGCAGATCTCCGCGAGTCCATAGCTAGATTAACGGAGGCTAAGAAAATGGGTCTGCAAGAGGACAAGGTCATCCTTCATTGACGCCGTAGACCAACATTGCATACAGGTAACCCCAACCCGAGTCTACCACAAGTTCCATTCCATAGATAAGTCACCAACATGACCAGGGCGTCTTCAAGTCTCCGTATTGCAAACACCGCCCTCGCAGACCCACTTGACGAGAAAATTGCCAGGAAATGGGTAGGTGAAGTGGTTATGAAGTCCCCCCCAGGGCACGCCAGCGGATTGCCGCAGACGGGCCCTTGCAGAACTTGCCATCAAGAACGTGTCCATGACCTATGGATCTGATGCCACTTTCAGAGTGAGGGTGTATGTTCCCGCCGTAGAAGACAAGCAGTCCGTGCCTAGTAGGCCTGCGCTGATCATGTATCATGGTGAAGGTTGGATTCATCGCTATCCTGAAGTAGATGAAGGTAAGTGGGCTAATCTCGAACGTAGAGTTCCATGCTAATAATGCCTTGAAACAGACCTAGCCATATTCTTCGCTTCGGAACTCAGAGCCATTGTCATAAACGTGGACTACCGCCTCTCCCTTGAACACAAACTCCCACCCCCCCCCCGACGACTGCCATCAGGCCGTCTAGTGGACCCTCGACCGCGCATAAGAGTATAACATTGACACGGCGCGAATCGCGATATGGGGTTGCTCTGCAGGATGTAGCCTCGCCGCCGCAGTGGCACTTCGCGATGCGGAAGAGCACAAAGAATCACGCATCCGCCACCTCAAACTAGTCGTGCCGGCAACATGTCGTCCGCAGCTGTACCCGATGACACTCAAGGCCGATGACTCGAGTAGCAACAAGTTCGGTGTAGGTTAACACGGATTGTTGTTTCCGCCGACAGCGCATGCTGCTCGGCAGTTTTTCAGGAGCCAGGCTAGGATTCTAGACTATGCTTTGAACTAGCTGTAGTTTATTTTAACGATGGTTTCTAAATGAATTGAGAACTTGGCTATCTCTTCAATGAAAAATGAAACCCTTTTCACTGTGTATCGGGCAGATGCGTTGTGCAGTTCCAATACCTGTTGTCAATGACTCAGGAAACAAAGTAGTGCTTCGCACAAGTGCAGTTGATTGAAAACCCCTATATGAGTCTTTGTTTGGCAAAGCTAGCCGTTTGCATGGATGCCTAGCTAGCTATTAGGGGTCTCGTTAACACGGGTACACCTCTTGTTTGGCAAATGTAAGAGAGGTCGAGGTCTGTAACCACAAACAACCAGAACCTCTGCTTTATATCAAGCGCAAAAAATCACACAAGGCAGTCACTGCCTTCATCAATCACGAGCGCATCCTGCTCCCCAAACGTAAGCTGCCTAGAGACAGTCTCGACACACAGCTGCACCAAACTTAGCCCGGCGCAGAGAAGCCCTCATAATCCGTCTTACACACCGTTCGAATCAAAGTCTACACTAACACTTTAACAACTCGCGAGGAGGCCCAGATTCGAAAATATATCGTGAATCGCGGCCTCGAGTCTCGCCAACTTCCCGTGCCCCGCGAGTCTACACTCCCCCGAACGTATTGCCCTACTATACTGAAGCGACGTGAGTCCCATGATCTGGAGCGTGTACGCCGCCCCGGGAGTAGACTGAGAGGGCCACTTGGACTTGCGAGCCGACAAGGCCTCTTCCTCCGCTGGCGAGACGTCTTGTCAGCTGCTCGGAGAGGTGAGCTCCCGAGGACACCTTGCTCGATGATTTCGGACACGGCGGGACTGGGGACGGATACCCTGGAGATTTCATGGACTGTCACAGCGTCGTACAGGCATACGAGGGCGCGTAGCAAGTTCACGGCTTTGTTGTCCAGAGAGCCGAGGTGGATATCGGAGAGGGCTGCCGGCAGGGCGCAAGTTGGCCGGCGTTGCTCCGTGTACTACCGCATTGAGGATTCGAGGATGCCCAAGTTCTCAGAACGGGGAATCAGTCGGTTCTTTCATGGCTTCCCGTAGACCGGCATTGATGCAGACTCTGTGACAAACAGGATGGCTTCTAGGCGTCTGTACAATGCTCTGTCGAGAGAGTCGAGGGCGTCGATGTCGTCTAGGCAAAGTAGCCCCGCCGCTTCATTAAGATCGTAGAACGCCAGGTTATGTCGATCAGAAACACTGTGCGCAGCAAACAAGAGCAATGATACAGTGACGGACGCGGTGGATGGGCAATCAGCAAAGTGGTTGCTGTTGCAGTGAGCGGGCATCGATTCAAGCTCTTCTGTTCGTAAAAGGCGAGCTGAACCATGATGTGGGTTTTTGCGGGAATAGGGATGACTCGTCGAGGAGATATATCGCGAGGCAGTGAAGAACGGAACCCGCTATCGGTAGCATATTTCTCGTGTTTAACCTTGCTGACAAGTGTGTCCAGATGCCACAGCGGATAGCGCTGGTATACTGCGGAAAGGCATTGTCATACCTGAGCAACAATGGCGTCTTGTTAAAAAATCGACACTATTTCCGCGTGGGATTGCAGCAGAAGTGACACTAGGTTCGGACTCATTAGGTGCAGAGACAGGGGCGGCCAGCTCGACGTCAAAAGGGAGAGTATCCGATGTGACAAACGTCGTTGGTCCAGACCAAAATCATGGGGTATAGAATCAGCGCCGTCTGCTCCCCCGAGGTCAACCTTGTCGAGCTAATCCCCCGAGAACTCGTACGGCACAGAGTCAGTGGACTGGTCTCGACGTCCACTAGCCTCACACATCTCTTCTTCCTGACCCGTGATTACCGGAGGGCTGGGGCGTGATGAGGTGGGCAGAAAGGGCTTTTCTCCAGAGTGAATGGCTTGGGAGGCCCAAAGTTCTCTCAGTCGGCTGCCGCGTCGTGTGCGTCCCTGGATGAGGCTGTATGGACATTGGCCGTTGTAGCTACTCACCTCCACGATTTGGCCCTCTTCGTCATCGCTCATCATTATATGTACGCTACAGCCCTGTATGCACACATCTTATGCACCTAGAACCCGACAGGGACTCTGAAATATTCCGTCGACACTTGTCCAATTTGTCAGCGTTCTCGTCTTGCCAATGTGAGAGAGCACCATGTTCGACATACCCCCAGCTTGCGCCGCCGACAGGCATCGCACGCCTTGGCGGTGGCTCTACTATCTTGTACCATGCCGGGGGCGCTCAGAGATACGTGATAGTCCCGAGAGTCGAGATTGAAGCGAGGAGAGGAGGACTGTTGTCGGCACAGATGCCCGCACCGACGCCCCCTGTTTCGACGGCTTGCTCCATAACTTATCCACTCCGCAGTCGGAAATACGTATTCAGCCGTCAAGTCTCCTCGCAATATTAAACAAAGTGCGGGGCCCCGCATCGCTAACAATTTCTTTGGGTACGCAACAAGTACGTACTACTCATTCGTCTGAACGCCTGCTGCAACTTTTATCAAGTCTGCACAATATGTATTGAAGCCACAAATTTCCGGCTATTCTCCAACCTCACGATCGTCATTCCAATGTATAAACGACAACACCATCCACTTCCAAGTCGCATGTCTGATCTTCTTGCCCCACAGGTATAAAGGAATCCACAAGATGAGGACGCCTGCGGAAATACGACCATGGCCCCATAGGCGTTTTGGTAGCCGCTCACGTTGATCCAAGGATTGGTCTCAAATGACAACAAGAAGCCATAGAGAGCTGTACACCGTTAACCTTCCCATCCATGCGTCAAGTTGGTCTCCAGATAAACACTTATACTTGAACCCCATTACAGTCAGGGTGACTTCGCCTGCAACTGGTCGATATGTGTCTTATGACGTACACCAGGCAAATATTTGTGGCTTGAGTGATGGAAGAGTTCACTGGTAAATTTGATTAGCCGTCATTCTCCTCGAGCCATCCTAGCAGAGCATCTACCCACAAAGACCTAGCCCTATCGTCGGGCATATCCAATACAGCTTGAGTTCGATACCGACTCCGTACAGGACAAGCGCCAGCGGGGATGTCAAGACAGACAATGTCACAGCTGGGAGTCGCATCTCGGGTTCGCGGATTCCCCCGTTTCGTTTGGTAAGATAGTCCGCCACAATATCGCCAAGATGGTGGTCAAAGTGAAACAGCCAGGCTATGTAGTTATTTCCATAGACTCACTCTGCTGGAGCTCACGTCTTCTTGAGTTGTGTGTCACAAGCAGCGAGACGTCAAATCCAAACGGGGGCCGAAACATAGCGACCCGCGGTCATTGGAGGATACGGAAGGTCAAGTTCCCTTTTTTGGGCACGGTTTTTTTGGTCAGCTATGTCATGGATTTTCGGACTGCCCTTGCCGTAGCCCATCTCTGAAAACCTTGATTGAGCCAATACCAGGATCAATAGATGGCGCCGGAACATGTAAGGCGGGGCGCCGTGTGTCCCCACGGTGTTGGAATAAAAGTAGGATATGCAGGTCGGAAACGTTGACAGGCATCAGTGGTTCAGAGGGAGCACACTTTATTCAATAAAGTTGCATTCGCCAAGGCTTTTGGCTGATGATGCGACAGACGAGTCTTCGCGACACCCTGTTCCCTGACTGTGTGTACTTGGCTGTAGGTCAATCTGATTGTCCAGGCAGGTGTTACCATTCAGGTGTCACAGTGTTCCGGGGTTTACCACGATGGCCTTGGGAACACTGCATGAGCTGCGCGTGAATGCTGCTCAGCATCGACTGGTCTATCTGCTTTTGGTGTGCACTGTAGTCATGCAACTAGGCTCTTGTGTCAGAGTTAGACATTGTGGCTTCAGGCCGAATGGGCAATCCGGTGGCCAAACTTTAACTGCCGATGCACAAGTGTTTAGGGTACGAAGAGAGGCGAACGGTTTGCGTTCATGCCCTGTTCCCTGTGGCTGGCTGGCTCCGATTATGTAGTTGTACAGACCGAGTACAATGTTGCATGCTCTGAACTCTAGAACTGATCTCGGAATGCCTGCATTTGGTGGCGCGTCGGACAGCGACCCAACCTGCTCCTCCAAGGCCTAGGATTACCGATCCCAGATACCATTCTGAACCAGGCTGGCCAAGTAGCAGGCCTGGTTGGTGCTGCCGTTCGTCTGGCCCAACGATGGTGCAGTCGCGGTCTCTTGTGAAGCGCAGCGTGTGTGGAAGGAATGTTATTGTTCTTCAAGCCCAATATCGCACTCCGGACTCGATCTGCAGCCGATAAGCAGATGTTCAAGAAACAATGATAATTGCTCACACTTGACCCAATCCTGGGAGGAGGAGACCGGCTGCCCCAAGCCCCTGATGGACAGGCAACACTCGACTTGAACATGAACGTGGGTATGGTCCTCGTCGGCTCCCATGCGGGCGAATGAATCGCGAGATGTGTTTTATGGCCGCTAGTTTCAGACTCTGTTCGACTCAGGCCAACTGAGCCAGACACTTGATCGTGAGTCGATGTGAAGGCTGCGGGTTAGCGTACTCTTGGTGTCTATCGGTCAATTGATGTCAACATTGAACAGTCGGGAGGGAACATTGAATTAATATCCTCGGAGTGTTGGCCTGCCCACTTAGCGTCTCGCTACTTGACCTTTCGAGACGAGGGCCCCACCCCTGGCCTCCAACCCCAGCGCCAGAACGCCAGGCCGTCGACACGGACCATCGACTGGTCATCTTTTTGAGACCCATCAATCGTCATCATCACCGTCGTCATCGCTTGTCATTACGCAAGTGTTATGCCCAGTGCAGATGGGCTACCAGACACCCACCGAATCCTCCCAACACGTGGAACCTGTAACCTTGATTCCACCCCAGAACCCGAGTGACCCGTCCCGAGTTCTCATTGCAGTACGGGATACTCCGAACTCTGCTCCTTGCGGCGTCTTGGTGTGGGTTGGTTCGAAAAAGGTGTGTGGGCGCAAGTGTCCGGCAATCAATCTGGCTGCAATCTAGCTGCCATCTTGAGACAACATTGGAGTGCTGCATTCTTCTGTGCCATCAGTGCGGCCCCTACCTACTCGCCTTCTCCTTTACTGCAACTCCTTTGGACAATTGCCAAGACTACCAGGTCCTGGTATCTTGACTTTTCTCAATACACACCAGACTCGAGATACTGCTTTGAGTGCTGCATACAGCTATCTGCACGCTCATGCGCTCCATGAATTCTATCGGTCTCGCGAGCTCCTCGTGAGATTGCGGCATTGTGTGCGGAGTATCTCCCAGAGATTTCCAATTCTCGAGATCGGGGTTTGAGGCCGCTCTTCTGGTCGCGCCATGACCGGTCCGTCATTATCGCAGATTCTTGATCCCCCACGACCACTTTCGTCAGTGTCGGATGTTCCTCAGCCATATCAAGATCAACCTCAGCCTCAATCTCGGCCTAATGTTGCTGTGTCGCCGCCGCGTACTGGAGCTTCAGGCTCGTGGCAATCTTTCGGAATAGGTCACGGTTCTCTAGCCACAGTCCCAGGGTCGACTGAATCACAGCGGTACCACAATGCGGGAGAGTCTGCTCCATCCTCGGCCTCGCCCGCGACCACGACGACAACCACGACAGCGCTACCAGTTGAGGGCTCTACTTCTGCTACTCCATCACGTCAGAATCATGGAGACAACAAATTGTATTCCTGTCGGGATTGTGGACGCTCCTACTCTCGGCCAGAGCATTTGGTTAGACACGTCCAAACCCATACCCTGGGCCGACGCTTTACTTGCGAAATCTGCCAAAAATCCTTTGCTCGAAAGGATCTTCTGCGCCGCCATGTTGCGAATCACGAGAATGACTCGCCGCAGAAACGACGGCGAATAAACTCGTCTCCGGCAACGGGTCGTGTCTCTCAGGCGTGTCGACCATGCGCCGTGGCCAGAGTCAAGTGTGACGATTCCAAGCCATGCAGGCGTTGCGTGAATCGCAAGTTGACTTGCATCTTCTCCGAAGCCGGTCCCTCGTCCAACCCTCATCACCATATCCCACCAAAAAAACATGCCACAGCTGCCCATGATTTTAACCATTCCGCCACAGCTATAGCAGCAGCACCTGTAGCCGCCTACAGCACAGAGTCAGGCAACTCTTCTTCACCAGCCGCGCACAGCCATGCCAATTCAGCACCTAGTGGCCCTGAGGCTAGCAGCAAGACCAGCCCTTACTCACAAACGACGACATTTAAACTCGAGGAGAGCGGGGAGAGCCAATGGCCCACACCAGAAACTCTCATGGACCAAGGTATGTACATGAACAAGGACTCACTCAGATGTGATTGACAAGCAGCATGTGCTGACAACTACCCTTTAGCCAGCAATGAAACACTTGCACCGCCAGTATATGAACCTCCGACAGGAGTCATGGATTTCAACAACTCGCCATTCTTTGATTTTCTTCGAGATGTGTTGTATGAGCAGCCATTTGATCCAAACAAGATGACGACCCCGCAAGGAATGCCCGTTCTTGATTTCTGCGACAATGCCAGCCTTGAACTGACGGACCTGGATTTCGGCATGCTGGACCAATGGAACATGGATGGCATGACTGAAGGCACAATGCCGGCCCAGGATCCCATCCCCCGCCCTGAAAATTCGGCCGAGATAAACCAGATGCGAAAGAGCCTGGTCAAAGTTTGGACCGAATCGCCATGGCGTTGGGATCCAAATTCCAATGACAACGGGTATAAGGAACAGAGCTTCTTTGCTGTATCGACCCAAGATACATCAAGCTCCCAATTTCAACATAGCCGAGATTGTTTGGAAAGAGTCGTTGTTGAGAAACTGGAACAATCGGGGCGGGACCGTGTTATGGCCATTCTCCTCTCCCAGTGCCGCCAAACCTCCGTGGCTAACCAAGTTGCCGCATCTTTCCCCACCGTGGAGGTGTTGGATACTCTGACGCATATGTTTCTTGCTGCTCAAGCTTGCCAAGTAGACTCATGGATTCATTTCCCTACGTTCAAACTCAAGGATCAGTGGCCAGAGTGGATCGCCATGGCTGCCGCTCATGGAGGCTCCTTGACCCCGGTGCCAGCGTTGCGCAAATTTGGTTTCGCAGTGATGGAAGCGGTTCGTAAGTAGTGACATGTTTACCCAAGATATTCAAGCTCTGGGCTGACGTCGTAAACAGGCATCACAATCCCCGCACGGGTATGAACATTTCCGGATCCTTTGAGATGATTCAAGATGAATGCTGACGTATGAACAGTTCGAGGAAAACAATACGGCAATCCAGCGGTTAGGCTTAGTTCAATCACTTATCTTGGTCCAAGACCTCGGTCTTTGGAGTGGCAATCGCCGTAGGATGGAGATCGCAGAATGCCATCTTGTCATTCCTGTCACGGTACGCACTGTCACGCATGTAGCTCAAACCACAAAAGTAACTCTAACGACGAGACTAGATGATGCGATATCGGGGCAAATTCCAACGAGCAAAGTATCCCATCATCAATGTCGATCCATCAGATGAAGGTGAAGTTCTCGAGGAAAAGTGGAAGCTGTGGATTGAGAGAGAACAATGGAAACGGTGCGCACCGTTCTGTCTATTTCTTGGTATGGAGACAGCTGGCTAATATGTGGCGTAGACTAGTCTTCCATTGTTATCTTCGAGAGGCTCAGACATCGATGACGACATTGACAAACCCATGCGTGTCGTATTCAGAGTTGACCTTGCCATTGCCCGAAGCTAGAGAGTTGTGGTTGGCAAAAACAGCACAGGAATGGAAGGCGCGGTACCTGGAGAGGAACGCGGGTCTTTCTAAGCGACCACCGTCTGTGGGCGACCTATTCCACGACGTCCACCTGTTGACGGCAAATCACGCGCGCCTGGACGTCCAATTCTCGGTTTCGATCTTTCTTCACGGATTCTGGGCGCTGATTCTCGAGTATCGACAACTCAGTTCGGTTCACAAGTCGCGGTCGTATGCGAACAGCCTAGGAGGCAACCCCAACTTGCTACTGAGCTCTCGCCACCAAGAGCTAGTCAAGGACCTCCAAAGTTTTCATCTCATTGCGGCTGGTTGGCAAGGCATGTCAGCGCGAGAGCACTTACTCCTCTATCTTCTAATGATGAATCTGCATGTGTCTCTTGACGACCTGCAGTTGTTCTTGGGCAAGGAGGGCGAGGACCAGGCACGGCGCGTCTACCCGATATTGCAGCAATGGATTACGAGTTCTGAAGCCCGCTCGGCGGCTTGGTGTGCGTCGCAGGTTTTTCGACACGCCAAGCTTTTCCCGCCAGGTCACTTGAAGGACTTTTATGCGGTAGCAGTACACCACGCTGCAATAACACTGTGGACATATGGCGTGGTGACTAGGGCAAACCGACGACAGTATGTGGCGTCACAAATTGGCACAGAGCCAATATACTTGGATGGTGCGGACTCGATGGCGATTCAGCGATTTATCGGCTTCGAGCAAGGCCGGCCAATGGTCAAGGGTCCCACGATTCGTGGAACAACAAGGGAGGCGGCACTGCACGGCCCCCGAGCCTGCATGGACATGGCTCAGGATATACTGCGAATGAACTTTACGCAGGCGCAAGAGGGACTACCTCCCATAGTTGAGAACTTGGTACAACTCATAAAACAGCTCGGGAATGCGGCGTGGGCAGTTGGCTTGGGCTAACTCGGCGCGGACAAGACAGGTTGACGTCGACGGGGGATGTACCAAAGGATACTGTGCTGTTGATACACGACGATTCGGCGTTGCAATGCCAATCCGTTTACGATGGATAAAATACAAAGATACCCATCTGAATTTCTCAACTCAATAACATGAAAATGGAAAAGTGAAACCGGCCACCGTCCGCCGTGGCCCGTGGCCCTTGCCGCGGCCGCATACATACACAAAGCAACACATATTCTAGACATGATTTTTGACAAGTTACGCCATATGAGCAAGCCAAGCCACACACTTTGGAACAATTCAAAACCGACAAGTAGAATCGCCCCTCTAGCCCATATGCCTGCCGTCCACGCCGACGTCCAAGTGGTGACCCGCCCACGGAGCTCCATGGCTCCCGAGACCCGACGCTACCGATCAATTGATACACACTGGTCAGTCATGCACAAGCAAGTGCAGGCGTCATATGACCAAGGCAGGGCGCAGCTTCAGCTCGTTCAACACCTTCATTCCAGGCCTCGACTTTACCATCTCTGGCTCCTCGGACACAGCCTCTTGGCTCTTTGTTTTTGCCTTTTCCCCTTACTCTCTCTTTTTATTTTGGTTTTCTTTTTCTTAACAAAAATCGAGGCCTGTTAGCAAAGTCCGCCGCCCTCTTTTCTTCCGTCCAGTCCGGCCCGGCGAATCCAGCAAAAACCATGGACACGCTCCTCCGCTGGCCAGACATTCCTCACCCGGCCGTCGTCGCAACCACCGCCGCCGTCGCCACCGCCTCCCTGATAGTCATGGCCAAAGCGACGCTGTGGCCGAGGAGGCAGAGCGTTCTGCGGAGTCCGCTGAAGACGGTGCTGCCGAGGGTGTCGAGGGAGGAGCTGAGCGAGCTGGTGTATTTGCCGGATGCGTTTCCGGGAGCGAGGGACGTTGAGACGCCGGTATGCTTGTTCCTTCCTCGCTTCATTCTCCCTTGGCCCTGGCTCTTATGTGAGCATTGAGTGAAAGGGAGCCATGTCTGTTTGTTTGCTTTACGTGCCGACTAACACCGTGGGGCAGTACGGCACGATACGGGTCTACGAGTTCGGGCCGGAGGATGGCGACAAGGTGCTTCTTGTTCACGGGATAAGCACGTCGTGCATTACGCTGGGACGCATCGCACATGCTTTGGTCGAGCGGGGTTGTCGCGTCATGCTGTTTGTACGTTCTTTGCGGCCCCCTTGAAGAGGGTTGTCACTGGACAAGGAAAAATGACTGACGAGGCGACAGGATCTGTTTGGGCGCGGCTTCACCGACGGCGTGGGCGACATCCCGCACGACACGCGGCTGTATACGACGCAGATCCTGCTCGTGCTGGCGTCGTCCCGCCTCAGCTGGACGGGCAGCTTGGGCTTCAGGCTAACTGGGTATTCTCTGGGCGGCGGCATCGTCATTCCCTTTGCCAATGCCTTCCCGCACATGGTGTCGTCGCTGGTGCTGCTCGCGCCGGCGGGCCTTATCGACGCCGCGTCCTTTGGCGCCGTCAGCCGCTTCATCTTCTCGAGCGGCTTCGTCCCCGAGCGCATTCTTGCCGTCCTCACCGGACAGCGGCTGCAGCGGCCCATTGCGTCGTCGAGGGCAGCCAGGACCAAAGCCGCTGGTGTCATGGCCGCTGCCGAGGCCGAGAATCTGGCCGGCGAGAAGGCGACGCCGCTGGAGGAGAAGGTCTTGGACTACGTGCGGTGGATGGTGCACAATCACGAGGGCTTCGTGCCGGCCTTCATGTCATGTATTCGGTATGCGCCGCTTACAGAGCAGCACGAGGAGTGGAAGGGGCTGGCGAAGCGGGAAAAGGGCACGACGGCCGTCATATTCGCCGAGACGGACGAGTTGATTAGTGCCGAGGACTATGCGCGTGATGGGCTGCCGCTCGTCGGCGGCGAGGGTCATGTCTTTTGGAGAGTCGTGCCTGGGAGCCATGACTTTGTCATGACGCATGTTGCCGCCATTATGAAGGAACTGGATGAGTTCTGGGATATGAAGACGTAGAGCCTCATTCGTGATGTCTTGTTTCACATGTTGACCTCGAGGTAGACGGTGCGAAGGTGGTTGTGATATTGATCTATGTACAGTTTACATCTAGATGAGGAGTGGGATAGCGCTTGCTTTGTGTGTATATACCACGATATTTAAATGCTTGAAGAATGTCTGATATCTAGCAAGGAATTATGAAGAGTAGTGTGTAAACAAGATGAATCGAGATGAAATAAGATGCAAGCGCAATGAGTAGTGTTGAAGCCGGAATAAAAAACGACGCCGATGATATGAGTATTGTTCCCCCCCTGGGTGTGGCCCCGTTCCATGATGTATTACCGATCTAGAGCCTGGCTTTGACACTGCAATCTGTTAGAATCAGCAAGCACTTTGCGTTGTATATGCTGTTTGATGCTCACCATTTGCCAGTAAACACCCCTCTTTCTAAGTAGTTCCATATGATTGCCTTGCTCCAACAGCCTTCCGCCTTCGCCTAGCACGAAAATAACATCTGCATTCTGAACAGTAGCTAACCTATGTGCAACAACGACCATGGTACGCCCTTGGCCAGCGCGCTCAAACGCAGCTTGCACGAGCTTCTCGCTTTCCGAGTCAAGAGAACTAGTGGCTTCGTCGAGGAGCAGGATGTTCGGGTCACGGATGAGAGCTCGAGCGATGGCTACGCGCTGCTTCTGGCCGCCGGAGAGGGTGACTCCTCGAGAGCCAATATTTGTGTTGTATCCTTCTGGGAGGGAGACGATAAAGTCGTGGATGGAGGCGTCGCGACAGGCCCGGTGGAGCTTTTCTTCCGTAATTGCTTGGTCGTCGACGCCTAGCAGGATGTTCTCTCGAAGGGTACCTGCATCTCTTGTAAGCTGGAAGGCAGATACGAACCATCAACCGAGGCTACTTACCTTGGAATAAGGTTGCTTCTTGTGCAACAAGCGACAAATGTCGCCTATAGGCGTATATATTCACGTCCTTGATATCTCTGCCGTTGCAAAGAATTCGTCCCCTTTCCACATCATAGAACCTGGCTCAATATTTAGCACTTTACGGGCACTGTTCAGCCAAGAAGTTGGTCAGTTACACACCTCTCCAAGAGTGAAATGACACTCGTCTTGCCACATCCAGATGCGCCAACCAAAGCGGCAAACTGGCCCTTCTCAATCGTCAAGCTCAAACCTTGGAATACCGGAGTGTCGCGAGACGGATACTTGAAATGGACGTTTTCCAGCTCAATCTTCATCCCACCCTTTGCCTCCGGAATTTCATCCTTTTCAGAATGGTCATCGCGCAGCCTTGAGTCTCGCATGTTCAAAATTCTATTTGAAGCAGCTGTTACCTGAGCGGCATTTGGTCCAAAACTCAATCCTTGGCCAGCGGATTCGCCAGCTTGAATGATAGACATGAAGCAAACAAAGAAGTTCAAGATTTGGTACTCGCCACTGAGAAGTAGTCGGCCGCCGTAGTAAAATACAAGAGCCTGGCATGCCATGGTAGCACTGTCTGAGAAGCCAAAGAGCAAACTAACCCATCTGGCTTTCTTGAAGGCTGTCACGACGTGCCCCTGGCAAAGTTCCCCAAATCGCTGACATATTGGGTCCTCAAGGGTTAGAGAAGTGACGGTTCGGAATGCACCGATGGACTCTGATGCGAATTTGGAGCTTTCTGCAAATACTTCGTTATTCATCTTCTCAAACTGGATCTCATATTTGAAACGCCAGTACGACGAACCAAGAAGTATGGGCAAGACAACGCAAGTTGATACCAATGCTAGCTTCCATCCGAACGAGAAGGCGATGGTAATTGATCCTGTAAGACTGAAAATAGCGACGTAAACACTAGCCATGTTCGCTCCCATCAGCTCTTCAAGCTGCTTGGGGTCTCCGGAGGCACGGGAAGTCATGGTCCCTTGCGAATGATCCTCTTCATCGAAAAATGATGCCTTCTGATGGAGAATGGCCTCAAAGTACATCTGCTGATACTTGTTTCGAATAATCGAGGCCAGCCGTGTCGAAAATAAGAAGCAGAAGAAATAAGCAAATCCCACCCCGATAGCGAGAATTGTCCACATAAGAGACCAAAAGTTGCCTTCGGACATAAGCTTTGGCTTGTCGCCCTCGTACTTGAAAATGACCACAACATTGGCAAACATGTAAGCCTGGAGAGGGATGGCAGCTCCAGCACACGCTGCAAAAAACACCGTTAGGCACATGAGATACCAATATTGTTTTGATTCGTAGAAAAAGCGGCCAAAACTCCTGACGAGGTTCCGCTGCTTTTCCAACTTGGTCTCAGCCATGGCTTCATGTTCAGAGGCTGCCTTGCTCTTCTCGCGCTCAAGAATGCTCCCGTCGCCGTCCGTATCAACGGCCTCATTCGCGGCGTCATGTTCAGCCCCAAGGGACAAGGTTTGTGCGTTGACAAGACCGGCATACACGCCATTTTCCATTGCAATGAGACCCTCGTGCGTCCCACTCTCCACCACCTTGCCCTTCTTGAGGACGACAATACGGTCTGCCTTCTTAATCGTTGACAAACGATGCGCAATGGTGATAGTCGTCCTATTTTTGGCAACCCTGTCCAGTGCAGCTTGCACGATCCGTTCGCCGCGGACATCAATGGCACTTGTGGCTTCGTCAAGAATGAGAATCGTAGGCTTTCGAACGATGGATCGGGCAATGGCAATCCGTTGGCGTTGGCCTCCTGACAACTTGGCACCGCTGTCCCCCACAAGTGTATCGTAGCCCTGTACCAGGATGTTAGCGAAAATAATCCCTAAAATCTAGAATGACGCTTGTGATTTCCTACCGCGGGGAGTTTGTCGATGAACTCGTCAGCGAAGGCTTCTTTACAAGCTTCCTTGACTAATTCTCTCTTCTTCTCTTCCGACTCGTGCTCCCATCGGGAGCCTACTAAGCCATTTGCCACGTTCGTGTAGATAGTATCGTTGAAAAGAAAGGGTTCTTGTTGAACCAGTCCAATTTGTGATCGCCACCATTTCAGTTCAATATCATCGAGTAGGTGACCAGAAGTGGATATTGTGCCGCTGAGTTTGATGGGGGGTCCGGTGTCCTCAGGCTCAGACTGGCCTTCCTCCGGTTCATCATCCTCAGACTCGGAGCCTTTCTTTTCCTTCTTCTTTTCCACGGCTTTGGCAACGACATGTTGATCTTTGAGGCTGTACCACCGTTCTATGAGGCCAACGATGGTACTCTTGCCAGAACCAGATGGGCCAACAATGGCCGTAATCTTTTCAGACTCGATCCGTAAATCCAATCGATCAAGGATCTTGACGTGAGGACGACTAGGGTATGCGAAAGTAACATCATCCAGCACTATATCATCTGTAGCAGCTACTTCGGGGTCTTTGAGGTAGCCCTTGCTCGGGACAGGGGCATCAATAACGGTGAAAAACTGGCAGGCGGCTACTGTAGCTTTGCTAACGGCCAACATTGGCGTTGATGTTCTCTCTAGCGAGAAGACAACCATCATAACGGAGAACAAGACGCTATGATGTATCAGTTTAGTGTATTTTCCTTGGGGTGATTACATCTTACATCACTATGGTACTAAGATCGCCCCTTGAGTCGTCAACAAACGACTTGATGCCGTACCAGAAGGCAAGGGCAAAGGCGGCAAAGGCACCAAAGAACTGCAAATGTGTCAGCACGTTGCGACAGAACGTATACACTGATGGGGTTATGGCATACAATTAATCCAAATTGAAGCGCAATGAGTGGAGACATAAACTGAGCATGTTTCTTTGTCTCTTCAACAAACGCCGCGTACTTCTTGGCTATTCGCGATTCAGCACCACAGGCCATGATCATGCGAATACTGGCCATTGCCTCGCTGGCAACGGCTGCAGCTTTTCCCTCGGCCTAGATTCATTTATGAGTGTTAGAAATGATGAATGCGTTTCAATGCGAAAATACTGCAAAATTTACCTTTGTAACTCTCGTATTGCACTTGACAATGAACGGCAACAGTATTGAGACTGTCAAAGCAATAAAAAAAATCGACGATGCCGTCACAAGAGTCAACAACCAATTGTAGGTAAATGCGATGATTATGGCAGCAATAATGGTAGCTGAGAATTCGACAAAGACGCCCAGTTTTTCCGAGATGCCCAACTGCAAGGTGTTGCTGGTGGTAGTAATAGTCGTGGTAGCGTATCCAGGGGGCATCGAGTCCAACACATGGATGCTTTGGGAAAAAAGGGCTTGAAGATAGTGTAGTCGTATTGCCGAAGATAGCCTGATTCCAATCATTCGAAAACACAGCTTGAAAAACGCATTAGTCGGCGCAGAGGTCTATATTGCGGCATAATTAAAAGTACCTTGTTGATATAGTTCAGTCCAAGACGACCAATAAACAATGCGAACATGTACAATCTTGGAGAAGACGAGTTAGTTTAATCCTGGACAACTATGTTTGGTGCGTTTCTTACGCCAACTTGTCCAGCTTGGATTCAAATTCGGCCTTTGTGATGCCGGCGCCTCCGGCGGTGAAGTTTGAAAAACTGCTAAAGTTTCCAACGAACTTGCCTAGGGATAGTCAATTACGTTGAATCAAAATATATTGGTCACAGCGTTTGGGTTGTTCGTTGCACGTGTGGATGAACTCACCGAATACAACGTTCATTAGGGGCAGGGTGATGCCAGCACCGATAGATGCCAACACGCCTGCAGTGTAGGCAAGGAAATCCCATTTCGACGCATATTTGAATACTCTCTGTCGAATTAAGCTGGTTAATACTCGATCCAAAAAAAAAAAAACATCTTCGAAGAGGTGGGAAACAAACCAGATAATCGTTGAATGTCGCTGTTCGCTCGGGCCGGGGTTTTGCCTCGTCTGGGGCAACGTCCTTCGCTCCTTCCTCATGTTTCTCATTCTCTGGAGTAGTTGTGGCGGAAGAAGCGAGACGCTTTTCGACCTTGAGGCCATCTTCGACGACGGCGGCACTCATTTTAACAGCACTCGAATGAGGCAGGCCATCTGTGAAAGAAATACACAAAAGCCGAAAGAACAAAACCAAATCACGGGCACAAGAAAAAACAAAACAAGAGAGCCAGTGCGAGAGGGATACAGGTTATATCACGTCCACTTGCGCCGCCGGTTCACGACGCCACTCTTGGCGAGGAGCGCATGGTCTGTTGGGGCAAAGAAAGGCGCAACAATTGACCCTTCTCGGACAAGCAATTAAAGTACGGAGGGCTAGAGTTGTCACGTCTGGTCTATCATGTCATTCGGGTCCGTTCCAAGCCCGGCTCATCGGCCACCAATTTTACTACCAGATTCGAGGCAGGCCGACTTTCAAGTCAGTTTGTTGCCCAACGGTTACTGCATCCCGGCCGAAGCTCAATTGCGTTGGCTGTCTACGGCGCGGAATGGATGCATGACACCCTCCAAGATCGACTCGGAAATCACACCGATTCTGGTATACGAAATACGACTCTTGTCACGCGTCAGCTCCAGAGTCCTTCCATACTCCGTACAAACGTCAGCTTGACGGCCTGTGGCGGGTCTGATGCTTGAAGGGGGCCCAACTAATGCCCATCGGAGATAGGCCGCCCTTGCAGCCTTCAAATGTTTATGTTAACCAGTCAAGTCAAGTGTTGCTACGGCTTCGTAAGCCTAACTCGGTGCCAGGAAAAAGCTGTCGTTTCACCGCGAGGCACTGTTTACTTCTCTCGCCTTGGCCTGTTTCGATGCCGCGCATTGTTTTTTGCGGGAAAATCGCCAAAAGTGCACCTGGTTTTCGAGCTAACAACGTGTGAATTTACTTAAGCCATAGGGTCCTCCGACACCAGATGTGCTTAGAAGATAAGATTGACGCGAGGCACACGGTGCATCGAGCGGCACGACATTATAAACAACGGCTCTCTACTATGACCTGCAGCTCGGTTCAGGTCGCTGCCAGATCTAAGCGTCAGCCTAATTTGGTGCATGGTGCGTCCTGGAACCGTTTGAAAGTCTAAACCCAAGTACAATGTGAATGCATTGCATTGTTTTTGGTGCCGACGTTGGCTTGGACCATCACGCCACCCTACGCAAGTGGACATGTGCATATCAAACAGACCAGTGTTAGGAACCCAATGACGCTGCTTTCAGCGACACGCTGTGGTATGCCGTTCTCGTATGGACTACAGCGCATCCATCCACCCTCTCGCTTTCCCATTTTGGCTCGGCTTCAGCCCGGGGCCCTTCAAGACTCCGAGAATCCGATATTGATGCCACACTGGCTTCCGCCCCAACTCGGTCAGGCCTGGCAAAAAAAGGGGCTTGGGCAAACTTCAAGTGCAATACAGTAAGCAGTGGAATGAAGAGGGTCATCGAATTCATACTAGTGACTCCATATAGGTAGTATGAAGATGGTTGCTGCCGCTTGTTTGGCAGGATGCCAGACCTCGCACAGCTGGAACATGGCCATTTCGCTGTTTCAATACCTACGTTGTGACGATCAATCGAGGAGGTCTGGATACACGAGTTCTGGCAATTGCCCCGAGATACGACTCCGTTACTTTCGTCCGATACCTGACCCTGCGGTCGTCAATCGGCAATTAAACAAGTTGAGGTCGCTGTGGAAGAAGCACCTGACAAAAAAAAAACCAGCCAAATTGATACCATAAGACGTTGGCTGTGAGTGGCATGCCCAGTTGACCCGGAGAGACCGAACCCCTAGGCCGTTAGTTAGCCACACGTAGACTAAAGAAATGATGAACACATATCCTTCCGTGTTGTGCCCTGCGTGTGCATGGATTCTTTCTGCATATAATATCTATCATGGATTATTTTGGCTAGCTATAAGACATGAATATACGACGGACACCGTCAACTTAATATAATAGTTATTAGTAAGATTTCGCCATTAGAACTCTGGTGTAAGTGTAAAAGGTGTAAGCCAAATTTGGGGAGCATGGCAGTCACTTGGACGTCTGTACCCCTCTAGACTCTGTATCACTCCAGGTCTTTGCCGGACGTTCAAGATCCATTTTTTTGCCAACAATTGGACCTCTTTTCCTTGTTGCTCGCTACCAGTGATGTGCTGTTGATGCAAAAAGGAACGAGTTGTGGTGCTGGCTACCCTACACTTCGGGTGTCACGATTCGTCTAACCACCAGAGTCTGCGACGAAAGGCGCCAATGCTGCTGTAAGGCTAGAGAAAAGTTGAAGAACATTCATCTCATATTTGATGGGGAAATCTTATCTGTGCCTACGGGAGAATGTTCTTTCAGTGAATAGCAGCTTGCTCGTTGATGGAGTCACAGTCGTCCACTAGATATTCTAGTTGTAGCAGAAGGTGCGATATTGCAGAGATGCTTCGTGATCTGTATCATGTAGCGCTATTTATCATCGACATAACCAAATGTGTATAAAACACCCTACCGAATACAATTCTGACAAGCCCCTTTATTCAGCGTCTTTAGCAGGTGTGACTTGCTCTTTAAATTGGAGTCTCAAGTCTCTAGCAAGGCCTCAAGGGATAAGTCATCTTACGACTACGATACTGCTTGCATGAACCAAGCTCAAAATAAGACGAAAAGGGGCACACGAAAACGGTTCGACAAGAATAGCGGAAGCTGAAAGCAAGGAAAATTCCGCAGCTCTATCACGCTTGATGTCTCTGGAAAGGCATGGCCGAGTATAAAATACCCCAACACCATCGATTTGCTCAGAGCAAACTGTACACACATAGGCCTTACACCATTGGCACTACTATCAAGGTAAGTAAACATATAGAGTAATCGTTCTTAGCACCAGGTATCAAGTTACCCTCGATTTTCGATTTTGCACGCTTGTCCTGCTGCTGGAGTGCCGCGCGGTTTACCATAGCGGCGGTGACGACTTCCGAGAATGTGCGCGTGACACAACTGAAAAAAAAAAAAAAAATTATCTTAGTGAAGATAGGATTACACAAACCAGTCATGTCTTCTCATCTGATCAAACCAGGACCGAACAAGAAGTTAATCCCGGGAGAGATGCCAATCAGTACATTGAGAGCCCATGTCGGCCAGCTGGACAAGGAAGCTCGTCACCGCCAAGTGATCTAAATCGGCGGGTACAAATAAAAGTCACACCTAATGTAAAAAACAAGTGAACCAACCAGTAACTATAAGCGAATTCCAGCAAGGGCATCACCAATTAAAGAGACTTTCTTGAATCGCACGATTGCCCCACCATATCAATATTTCCCTTCCCGCAGATCGCCGGCATTTTGATCGAGCACAGACACTCTTGTCGTCCAATGCCAGGATATCCCGGCCTTCTCTCATGGTGATACCCGATGCTCGATTTCAGTGGCTTTCGTGTCTGGGAAGACAAAAACCTTCCAATGTGGTTGATTTCCAAGGTTATTTGTAGAAGGCAGGGATGGACGTATTCTATACGAGAATTGTAACCATTGTTAGATTGACAATTTCGTCGATGAACTTTATCATTCATGGTACGCGAGTACGTCCGCAATATCTCATATCTCAATATGCAGCAAGACCAAGTCGCAGGACGTCTAGCTATCCGCAACTTTGAATATTGAGGGAATTCTTCACCGACAAATACATACGTATGTTTACCCGGAGTCAACCAACAAGCGACACGCATCAACCAACAAGCGACACGCATCAACCAACAAGCGACACGCATCAACCAACAAGCGACACGCATCAACCAACAAGCGACACGCATCAACCAACAAGCGACACGCATCAACCAACAAGCGACACGCATCAACCAACAAGCGACACGCATCAACCAACAAGCGACACGCATCAACCAACAAGCGACACGCATCAACCAACAAGCGACACGCATCAACCAACAAGCGACACGCATCAACCAACAAGCGACACGCATCAACCAACAAGCGACACGCATCAACCAACAAGCGACACGCATCAACCAACAAGAGCACAAATGCAGTAATCACTCAAAGCAGCAAAATGGAGCTCGTCCGTGCGATTACGTAACTTGGAATATCCCTGGTGCGTAAACGTGCAGAGCAGCCTCCCACAGACTGTGTTGGCAAAGATATGGTGGATGAAGGTCGAGGTTTTGCAGTTGACTTCAAAGCAGAATAGCGTGGATAGGGGAACATCAAGTAGGTTTCCACAGAAATCATTATTTAGCCAATGCAGAATTCATGGGCGACGGAATGATCAGTGCCATGGCCAGGCAGTTCTGGAAATATGCATCATTAGACTCGGGCAGCCCTACTCCTCTGAATTGAAGAGCCTGGCTTCATAGATTGGGTGTGACGAGTGTGAAAGAGCTTCCAAAGTGGTCTCTTGCTTCTGCGGAATGGCAGGGAAGATATTTGGTCATCATGTTCCTGTGGTAAGGTGATGTGGAATCAACACGGCCATCCTAAGACGATGTGCCAATATTTCGTCAGCGAGCGATGCTCGACTCGTCATGGCTATACGTTGCAAGCACTTGACAAGATTGAAGCGGCACGTATGTAGCAAGCCACCTTCCTCCCTTTACCCCAGGAATTGAGAACGACTTTGTTGCTAAAATGCGGAGTGCCGCGTAGATCAAACATGTGTGGTTGAAGTGCAGTCGACAAATTGGCTATGAACAAGCCAAGAACAGTTGGCAGGTTGACGGGACACCAAGCAAGCCAGCAGGAGGCTACAACACTCTTGTAACAAGCAAAAGCAGTGATGACCGTTTGACCGAGTGATAATTGCTGGGGGCTGTAACAGGGAGAATGCAGAGGCAATCCCTCAACGGCTGGCACACTTGCACCGAGCGCCATCAGGACGCGGCAAATTGTGTCCGTGCCTCTGTGTGGTGGGAGGGGATGGAATATACTCCGTAGCATCAGACGCAACATCAATCAAACGCGTTTGCGCGTTTGCGCGAGCATGTGGCCAATGTCCATCAGCCACCAAGCAGTCCTGGATTCGCCTGTACGTCGCTAGTTACTTTACTGTGTTGGAGTCCGCAGACTGGGCGCTCACCTCGAAAATTGTTGAGAAAGCGAACATTGAAAATTTCGACAACAGGAAAGACGATGCTGTATGGATGTGACCACTGGGCCCAGACGTGATCCTTGGTGTTGATGACTGATGTTTCAAAGACGAGCACATGTTTGCGCGCTGCAACAGCTTGCCCGGGACAAGCTTAGCCTGCAAAAGTGGCGTCACACCGGGCGCTGGACGGTCTTTGGAAGATTGCAGGCGAGCCAGGGTAGAGGGCTGAGGGCCAGGCGTGCCAGGGTCATATTGTGACAGATGATGGCGGCCATGGCAGTGTGCCGATGACATCTGGATTGTGGTTTTGAGTGGCAGGGCGCCGATCCGGGAGGCGGAGGCGGAGGCGCAGTCAAAGCTCCAGGTTTCTTTTCTCAGGCGCCAAGGAGAGTTGCACGTACCTATACTTGTGCTCTACACCCCGTAGCCTGGTACCTAGAAGGTTCCTAGGTACCTTGGCATTATGAGTGCCTGGCAAAAATAAGGGCAGGTGCGAGGGATAAGCTGCGGGAAGCAGCGCGGGAGAGTCAGGAACCATCAGAGCGCAGAGAGACGGTCAAGTGGTGGCTTTGAATGCCCACACATGGCCATGCTTGGCAAGCTCTACGACGATTCTTTGGCGAATCTGGTCGTCCGTGCTTTTGGTGAATGCAATGACAATTGCTGGCCATGACTCTGGCCTTGGCCACTATGATTTTGATTTGGACACCGTGCTGATGCTCCGGCCATCTAAATCACTGGTTCTGGGCATCGATTGATCCGCCCAGACCCGTTGCAGCCTTTGCTGTGGTCGTTTACACAGCTTGTCCTATACAATTCTTCAAACAGCGCCGTGGCTTGCATGTAAAATCCAACTATCGAGGTGGCGGCATATCAATCTACAATACAGAGTACCGAGCAGTTTGTTACATCAGGGTGAGGTTCTGTCCTGACTCTACATACTATTATTGCTCAACGATGAAATCAGCCGGGGCAGAAGACGAGCTGGACATGGATCTGCACAAGGTCTGTCTATCCCTCATGTTGCACCACAGCTTCGACTCTCTGACCATGGAAGCAGGGCAGGTCCAGACAGCCCTGCTGTCATTAGCCTTGCCGGGCCGAGTAAACAATCTCTCTGTCAACAATCTAGTGCCGCCATCCCTTGTTCGCCGAACCCAGCCCCAGTTTGCCAGCCTTCTTGATCTCTTGGTCTCTCGTTCTCGCCGCTTCTCTTCTTGTACCTATCGTACCAGCACTGCGGTGAGATGGAGCCGGCTCCGGTACTTTGGTCCAACTGCCCCGGTGCAGGGATTAGGACCTTACAAAAGAGTGACAATTCTCAAGCGAGAATAGATCACTAGTAGTACTAGTAGTATTACGCCCAGCAGTTGAGCATCGCCCTTGCGATATGACGGTGTCATGTCTCCCCCTGTCCAACTGGTCCTCAAGTGGATAAAGCCATGTCCAGGCAAAGCAAACCACTTTTTTCGGGACCAAGCGTGCATAACAATGTTGCGCCTCGTCTCCCCCTTCTCTTTTGCTGCAACTACCTAGGCAGGGTACAATGTTTGCTTTGGATATTGCTTTTTATCACGGGAAGCGTTAGAATACGGAAAAGGGACATTGTTTGTCACCCGCACACCATAGCTGGAATAATCTGCTCTAGACGTAAAGGATACAGCATACGGAGTACAGTATCCTATCGGGTCGTTGTCATGATGCGCCATGACCCTCGCAGCTTGCAGCCAGTCGTTCCTCATCCCGTCCAAGCCATTTCGTGCCCTTGTCTCGCGCACCTGCGGGTGACGGGTAAGACATTGCGTGGAAATCTTGTTGAAAGGGAGGATGGTCGTGACTCGGGTGCTCAGGTGGGATGCTTACTGCCTTTGACTGGAACATGGCAAAACAGTAAAAGAAAATATAGGTCCGGAGGACACGGGGTTGCAGCAGTGTAATTCATTTATTCTCCGGCCAGTCCCCCCTTTCTGGAAATTATGTCTCTGATTAAATCAATTTCCCATCACCTAATTGTCTCACCCTACCATTGTACTATATACGCATGCGTATGTCACAGACAAACATTTCCGGTCAAGGCCACTGTCTCTTTTCGCCTCGTACAGACCACGGCTTGTTTTCCACAGCGTCAAATATCTCTTTCCGATCGTGGACAACCCGTCGACCGGCTTGGGACACCCACTTCGTATTGTCGTTATCGAAACGGGCGGCAACAAAGGGACAAAAAAATACCGTCCTCAATAACCCTCCTTCACATACCCACCAGCCTCCACTTTCGTCGCCCACAGACGCGCTCGGGAACAAAGAAGACGGAAAATAGAGCCGAGTAGAAAAAATTTCTACGCGACAGGCCAGGAACAAGCTTTTAATCTCGTGCGTCTCCTGTCCGGGAGCAACTATACTAAAGTTGCCAGTATATGTTGACGCCAGAGCACTGCTACGCTATCGACTAGCTCCAGACAGCTACAGCGTGCAACCCTGCTCTCCCCACGCGATCATCGCTGGTTCCTGAACTTGAAACACCCATTGCATCATTAGCCACATGTCTAAGAAGGGCAAAGGTTGCCAATAATAAATGGTTAACCTTCGATCGTTTTCAGCTTTGCAAACCTTATGCAATACATACGAATTGCAGTGGCTGTGGTGAAGCGATCGAGGGAGCAAATTCCATCGGATTTGTCTGTCTGCTCCCGAAGCACTTATACCAAGCAATGGCTTGCTTGATCCCTCTTTCACTCAATGCGAAGTGTCAAGCGAGGCGATACAATGGAGACATGCTGAAGCGCGTTGAAGCTGGCTCGCAGTTGCATCAACCAAAGTCAACAAACCAGCCGCAATCCGAGGAAGACGACGAGGAATCACTTGGGAAAATGCGTCCTGTCCCTCAAACACGTATGGAGTGGAAGGCGGCTCTGGGCGAGATCAAGAGAGATTATATGAACCGACGGTTTCGAGAGTGCTCCACGCGCTGTCATGGCATCCTCGATCACAAAGACAAGCTTGTAAGCCTCCATTCTCACCAACACATCTTTCCATCGTGAATTCTGCCCGGCGCCGTCTCTCGTGATGAAAAGTAAGATACTGTATACTTACAAAACATGGCCAGGAAACAACTCATCCAGTGCACCTCGTCTATCTGCGTTTCTACGCAGCTACGGCTCTTGAAATGCAAGCTCACGCGATTCACCATTCCTCACCATTCCGCACCGCTCTTCTCAAACAGGCATACGACCACCTCAGCGCCGCGTCCAAACTCGCGAAACAAGCTGACGAAGACATGAGTCGGCCCACGTCACGATTTCCCTCCCACTTCTCCAGCTTACATTCTTCAGCTGGTTCGAACTCATCCGGATCAACTGTCTCTACAAGAAGGTCCTCACCATCTCCGTCTTTCAGCTCCATCGATGAAAGCGTCATGAAGCCGAGCCAACCACCCAGACCAAAGAAGCGCGTCGCTTTTTGCGACGAGCCTATGATGGAGCCCATTATCCGCCCAGACTCTCCTACTCTTGGTTTCGATGAATGTCTCGGCCGATCTTCACCGGAGCTAGTTTATCCCGAATCTATCCTAAAAAACGCCAGACCTTCGCTGCCAACGATCATCTCCGCCCCCCCGGAGTCAGCCAGCCCAGACCCGAGCGAAGCTGAGGACATTGATCCCTTCTTCCACACCCGTTCTATCCATCGGTTCTGCACCATCCTCAGCAGTATCCGCCGCCAAATCACTGCTCACATGACCACACTGGACATTGAAATCGCCGCATGCCATATACCCAGCGTCCCGGCTCACACAAACCAAGAATTGAAAGCACTGAATGTCAAAGCCCGTATTGAGCGGTTACGAGCAAGTGGCTGGAAACGTGCGCGTTTCGATGCTCAGCGGTACGAGAGACTGAGAGAGAACGCGCTCGCTGACATGGCGCGGTGACAGAACATTAGGCATAAAGGCGACCTGTATTATTTTTGGTATATATTTTCAACTTTTGTGGACTATTTTGTCATAAAAAGGGTTGGCGGCGGCGGCGCATTGACCTGGCGTACGGGAGGCTACATTGCTTTCTTGTTTTCGTATTGACGGCTGTACACCAGGCATGACGATGATGATGGGTATGAATAGATGAAGCGCTGGTTCATGTGCGATGGACTTGCATGAAGCAGACTGCTGTCGAAATAATATATCCTTTTTTCTCTCCTTTCCAGTAACAACGTACATGAGTGATGAGAGAAAAGTGGAGGTTGGATAAGCAAGTGATTCCACAGCTATATTCGTGCTGAAGCTCAAATTATTACTCTCTCGATTGAAGAACATGCATGGCAACATAAGATCATCCGTTATCATGAAGATATGTGCGACGACGGACCAAGTCGTATGCAGATCAAAGGGCACGTATTAGGTTGCTGCGGGAACAAGAGAGTCCATGTTCCAGCAAGCAGTGAGGTTTCTTATCGTCTTGGATGGCCGGCCGGCGATAGAGGGCCTTGACCAAGGAATGAATGTGAAAGTGGGTGGGAAGTAGACTGAAGGCGTGGTTGACGCTGGCGGCTGACCTTGTCGACAGGTGATGGAGTGGAAGCACCATGGTGTTAAGCTCGAGGAGCTATCGCCACTTAGCCCGGAGTCTCATAGCATAAAAGGGTCTGGATAATAGGTTGTGATGGTGATGAGGATAGCATTGCAAGTGGACCATGGTATCGTGAGGACCGAGTTACCAAAGTAGTAGTATGGACCACCAGTGAGCATTACGCGGTTGTTATCGACGAATCAACCAACACATTGTATGAGACTGTAGGTCCAGTTTGGGACATGGTGTGATGTATTATCACTGAAGATCAGCCACGTTACGACCTTTTTTTTTCCCTTTGGCTTTCCATAACACCAGCGCTGACACCAAATCCCCTCGTGCCGGGCTACGGCTCGCTTCTATTAGAGATGTCATCGACGGACGTCAGGGCGAGTATAGTCATGCCTCGAGTTGAAATCGTCGACTAGACTCAGTGAATAGTCTCGACCGGCCCTTGTCGCTGGTTCCGGTTTCTCAAAATGTCAACTGGTCCAGATGTCTGGATGTTCTATGTAGAAGATCCACTTGCGGACCGTGCCGAAGCCGATCGAGGCAGGGGGGTGTGAGAGGGATGGTGGGCATCAAGAATAAGTTACTACATAGATTGAGACAAGCCAGTAAACTTTTCCATGCCGCTGCTTATACCGAAATGCACATCACTATCAGACAGTCAAGGTGTCGGTCGAGGCTCGTCGTCGAGATTCACATCACCCTCGCCATCTCACTCCTGGTGCTCCAGACTACCACAGGCATCCCGGAGAAGTTCGACTACGGAGCTATGATATCCATCCTGCAGTGCATCAATAAGCCCTAAACTTCCAAAGATGGCCTATCTATTTTTTACATCGTCTTCCGCAGTTTTTGTACATGGGTAATGTGATGGCTGAGCGCCATCCTGATCCATTATGTTGGAGACATACAACCGTGGGGTGTCTTGAATATAACACACATGTCAATTATTCAATTGCCACCTGTCAATAAACGAGCTACGTTTAAAAAAATATCCCGAACAAGGCAGTCCCCTGCAAGTGCAGAAATGACGACCGGTCAAACTTGACGAAAATCCACATATTTCGACAACTGTCAGTATCAAAGAGCACGTAGCCTTCGAACATGGGGGAAACGAAAATAATCAGTCAGCAATATTCTGCCATGAAATCGTTGCCTACTTTGGTATCACAGCAAACTAGGCGTTGCTAAAACTGCGCCTTCTGCTCTCCTTCTCCAATTCCTCCTCCACTTGAAGACTTTCTTGCTTCTGTTTGGCTTCACGAAGGGCAAATAGTCCCAGCGCATGCAGCCTGGAGCCGTCACCCTTATTATTATCAGATCCACCTTGGACATCGCCCATATCGGACTCGGAAGGGTCCTCCTCGTGTTCCTTGAGCTTGGCAATGCGGTTCTGGAGCTTGACGATTTCGATGGCACGACGAAGGCGTGCTCTTCTTCGGTAGGCTTCGAGCTCGGGCAGCAAGTTGTGGTCGGTGGCGTTCTTGCCGCTCAACCAGATGTGGCCCAGGGCTTCCTGTTTTGGTGTGAGCAAAGCGTGGAGAATCAAGAACGGAGTGCGCTATGGGAATGTACCTTGCTAGTCCATCGCTTCTCGGGCTCCGGAACAATAAGACCCAGAATGAAATCTTTGGCATCCTGACTGACGTCTTTCCAGTAGCGCTCGTGAAACGGTACTGGTGCGGCAGTGCATTCGCGTAGTAGATCGCGGAGGTTCTCACTGCGGAATGGGGAGTACCCGCAAAGCAAGGTGTATGTGATGACACCCATGGACCACATGTCTACAGGCTTGCCATGGCCCTTTTGCTCCATCACCTCAGGTGCGGCGTACCCGAAAGATCCAGCCATGGTCTTCAAAGTCTCCTCCTTGCTGTCCAAGGTCTTTGCGATGCCAAAGTCAGCAAGCACCAGGTCGGAATCCGGCTCGCGCGTAACGTAGAGAAGGTTTTCCGGTTTAAGATCTGCCATCAACTCAAGTAAGCGGACAAGAAACAAAAAAAGAAAAAAAAAAGGAAAGGAAAAAAAGCCATATAGACGTGTCCAGACAACCAAGATCACGCACCTCTATGGACAACGTCATTATCATGCAGATAGTCGACAGCGGTCATGATTTGCTTGATAGTTTGGGAAGCGTCGAGCTCGGTGAACTTGCCCTGATCGCAGATTCGGTCGAACAGCTCTCCGCCAGTAGCCAATTGAGTGACGATGTAAAACTTGTCCTACATCAAGCATAGGCTGTTAGCAAACCTGGCTCAAATACCCTTCCTCGTCTGTCTTGGAAGCTTACGCGCGACTCGAACCAATCAACAAACTTGACGATGTGCGGGTGTTTTAGCCTCTGGAGCATGTCGAGCTCGTCGTATACCATCTTCTCATTTCCCTTGACATTCTTCTTCAAGATGATCTTAATGGCTACCTTGCCCGAGGGGCCGTCTGCTTCACGGACAACTCCATAGGTGCCGGCGCCTAGAGTTCGACCAAATTTGTATTTGGATCTGTCGGCGAGCAAAGAGGAGCGCTGTTAGAAGAAGGCTGACGATGACGGTCGGGGAACAAGATGGGCTGCGGGGTCAAAACGTACTTCTTGTCGTAGCTCTCGGGCTGGCCGTGTAGCCGGTTAAGCATCCCCGCGACTGAAGAGAAACAGTAGCAATGTCAGAAATGTGGTCGCAATTTACAAATGATTTTACTTGACGCGTCCGACGTAGAATCAGAGTAGCCAGTTGCTGCTTGATTTTCCAAGGCCCAAGCCCAGGCCGAATGCGACTTACAACTCATCTTCGTTGGATGGCGGGGTATCGCTTGCTCACGAGAATGCAGCCTGGTCGCAAATGCGGTTCGAGTTTGGAAGGATCAAGGGGATTGAGGAATCACGGCAGCTCGCGGGCTGAGGGCGGAGAGCCGAGAGAATTGACAGGAGAGCCCAGGACCACACAAGAACAAGGTTGAGCTATTGACACTTTTTGGTAGGTGGTGATGGCGGATGCTTACGAGGCGGCTGAGCTGAACTAATAAATACGAGCAGTTGATCTCAGAGGCCCCTCATTGAGCAGCACGCAGCAGAGTCAGCTACTACTCGGCACTCAGCACCCTGTGCGGGCGCCCGAGCAATGATCATCCGACAAGTCCTGTCGCAAGAGGGCTGCTCTAAGGGCAGGGTGGGGGGCCAAGGGTCTAGTCGTCTGGTCCAATGCTGGGGCTTGAGGCCATCAGTGGAGCGTTCCCAGAAGTCTGGGTAGAGAGAGAGGAAGCAGTCAATTGAATCTTCTGCACGGGACGAGTTGAGCCGTAGCACGGGTTAGCTCCAACAGCCTGCCTCGATGGACTCGATGGAGGATGTGACGCGAGACGACCAAGAGGTCAACTGGGTGGATTGGTGTAGTATCGGAGCACTGAGAGTTGAAAGGAGGGGCCTGGTGGCTGAGCGAGGGGCAGTTGGGCCTAGTTGCAGCAGCAATTGAACTGTCGGCCGTTGCAACTTAAAGGAGGCTAATGTCAAGTTGGTTCCGTCAATATTGGGCTCAATCGAGGCAACCGGGTGCGAGCCACTGGCAGCCACTGGAGGCCTCGACAAGGCCAACCAAGGCCCGTTGGAAAGTCGTACAAGACTGTCACGGAACAGTCCAGATGTCTGGTGTCTGCTCTGAACCTACTTACCTACTTAAGTAGGTAAGTATGGAACATGTAGTCACAAAAGCCATGTTGCAACTGTTCACCAAAAAAAAAAATGATGCCATGTCCTTTTCCAGATATTTCATGCATAGATGCTGCTCGAGGACTAGCGACGAGCGAGACCCTGCGACCAAGATGCTACTGATCGAAATACAATTCAATGTTGCTGCATCATCGTGACGGGGTTATTTTCCTTGGTGGTTTGTCCAGTCTAGATCCAGTGCCCACATGTCAGTCAGCCCTACGCCCATGTAAAGTTTGTCCAGAGCCAGGCAGCACCCGAGTCATGGGATTTGGCGCATCTGGAGTCTGATCTGAGTGCTGAAGAGGCGGACTGACTATTATTCCCGGATATGCATACTACATCTATGTGTGCACCTACGGCGGGTCGTTGACATCTGGATGCTGTGTGCACAGCCCATGGTCCACTATCCGCCAGCTGCGTCCCGCCCAGCAGTCTGGTCTGGTCTGTTTGGGGCTGGTGCCTGCAACGTGCCGTCAACGTCAATTTGACGCTACCGCCAAAGCTCCTTGACAGGACTCGACCTGAGGCGTCAGCCTGCCAGCCAGATTCCACCCTTCTACTTCCGCCTTCACTTCTCGCATACCGTCCGGCACACACTTTTCTGCATCGCAACCATGGCGACACATATGAGGGAGAAGCGCGTGGCTAAGGAGCGCCAAAAGGTATACATCACCCACTCACGCCCGTCTGCAGAGTCCATGAAGCTGACTTCTTACTCTACTGTAGATCGAAAGGTCTGGTCTGCCGCCCGGTATCGACCTGGTGGATGGCGACAGCTTGAAAGAATGGACTTTTGATATCCGTGTCCTCGATACAAATCCGCTTTATCAGAACCAGACTTACCGCTTGAGATTTGCTTTTCCACAGTCATATCCCATTGGTATTTCTTCTCCGTTCCTTGTCCCCTTTTGCGGCCTTCGTTACTAGGTAGAGCTGCTAACCCTCCGTTCCTGTAGAACCACCTGAAGTCACATTTGATATAAAGCCGGATCGTCCCGTACCTATCCACCCCCATATTTACTCTAATGGCTTCATATGTCTCGATTTACTGGATACACAAGGATGGAGCCCCGTGCAAAGCGCAGAGAGTGTGTGCATGAGCATCCAAAGCATGCTCACTAGCAATTCCAAAAATGAGCGGCCGCCAGGAGACGAGGAGTTTGTCCGCGGAAACCGACTGCGGCCCCGAGATATTGAGTTTTTATATCACGACAACACTGTATGACCGACATTTGGGGTGGAATCATAGTGACGACGGAGATCTGTCGCGGTGGTTGATGAATGACAAGTCATGTCCTGACTTCGAAGTATTACGTTACATTTTTGGCTCAGACGTTCAAAACAAGCGATCGGCGTATTGTTTTTCTTTTTTCTTCTTATTTTTTTTACCAATCTGCAGTATAGTGTCTTCTGTTACAGTTACATCCTCCTCTTGAGACATCGGGATCTTGCACAGGATCAGGTCACTGGGTTGATTTGGTGCGACATGACGGTATTTGCTCCCCAGACCATCGAGGCCGCAAGAGGTTTACGGCCAGCCAGCCTTCATAGAATCAGCAACCATTTCACAAAAAGGTTGATGCATTCAATCTGATATATAAATAAACTATAAGAAAGAGAAAATATTCACCATTCCTTCACGTCTATTGAGTTGTTTTAGTGTCTCTTGGATGACAGGCCGTCACTAGACTTGCCATGACGTCGACTTGAATTTCCCCCTGGCTGGGAGCCCTTTGATGCTTGACGTGGGGTGCCTTGGCTCCGCCGTCCATCACCTACCTTCACCGCCTTGCCTCTCTCTGCGAGGGGGGTTCTTGGCAGAATTCGCTAGCTCTCGAGCCTTTTTCGTCACCGACGCCTCCACCTGAATCATAAGTAGTTCATGGCGAGTGCTGCCGAGCTTCCTCGAATTATCGTGTGAGCCGCCATGGCTCCTCGTACCGAGTTTAGTACGGAGCAAGTTCGAACCAAGGCCCGCAAAGACTTGCTCTATTTACTTGAGGGCGTAAGTAATAGCCTCCTCCAGCACCTGAGAGCTCTCGGAGCTTCCACTGGGTTCACACACACTCATCTTTGTAGGTCCGCGGCAAGAAGAATCTCGTCTTTGACAAGAGCTTAGTCGGTCCCGTTGGAACGATTGTAAAAGTCAATACGCTACAAGAGTATGGAGTCGACAAGTTCTTCGTCTTGGAAAACGACAATGTGGATACCAGCCAGCACAATGTAGTATTCATTGCGCGAGGAGAGTGCGGACGTCACGCTGAGAACATAGCCAGTACGCCTATCCTCCCTTGACCGCGTATCTCGCATCGCTGCATAGGCCTTTCTTTGATTGACCCGCATGCGATTCTCCCCAGACCAAATAAAACGAGTCCGACGCCAGAGCTCTACAAGCCATGAATTTCACATCTTTTGGGTCCCTCGCCGCACCTTGGTATCGGACCAGCTTCTAGAAGAAGCAGGCGTATTAGGCGACGCGAACATATCCGAGCTTCCGTTATTCTTCTTTCCGCTGGAGAGAGACGTTTTATCCCTAGAACTAGAAGATTCCTTCAAAGACCTGTACCTCTCCAAAGATGTCACACCCAACTACCTCTTGGCAAAGGCCTTGATGGAAGTCCAGCAGAATCACGGCTTATTTCCTCGAATGATTGGAAAAGGCGCTAACGCAAAGAAGATATCTGACCTCCTAGTTCGCATGCGCCAGGAACTCCTCGCGGGCGAAGATACGAGCGACTCGAACAAACCCGGCTTAACGCCCAGTTCGACAAACGAGAGCGTTATTATAATTGACCGTGAGGCAGACTTTGTTACCCCTCTTCTCACACAGCTGACCTACGAGGGTCTGATAGACGAAGTATTCGAAATCCAGAATAACCAAACCAAGGTGGACACAACCATTGTTGGGGCTCCAGCTCGGTCATCTGCTGCGACTACGCAGGGGCGGAAAGAGACGGTTCCCCTAGACTCTAGCGACAAGCTATACGATCAGTTACGAGATGCCAACTTCGCAATCGTTGGCGGGATGCTCAACAAGGTTGCCCGGCGGTTACAGCAGGTTCAGTCTGACTATGAGACCAAGCATAAGACAAAAACATTGGCCGAACTCAAGGAGTTTGTTGCTCAATTGCCTGGGTATCAGCAAGAGCATCGAAGTGTCCGAATCCATACAGGTATCGCCGAGGAAATAATCAAGCGTACCAGAACCGACGAGTTCAGGGGCTTACTACAAGTGCAGCAGAATCTTGCTGCTGGCGCAGATCCCTCCTCTCAATTCGATGGCATCGAGGAGCTTATAGCGCGGGATGCGCCTATTCGTGAGACTCTCAGGCTATTGTGCATTTACTCTTGTATTTCTGGAGGCATCAAGCCAAAGGAGTATGACCAGTTTCGAAAGCTTGTCTTGCACGGGTACGGATATCAACATCTCCTGACGCTTCACAATTTGGAAAAGCTACAACTCTTCCTTTCTCGATCCTCTCCCCTGGCTGGAGTAATCCCTATGACCGGTAATGCAGGGGCAACGGGTAGCAAAACGAACTACACCTATTTACGAAAGCAGCTGCGCCTTATTGTCGATGAGGTTCAAGAAGATGATCCCAATGATATTGCCTACGTATATAGCGGGTACGCTCCTCTATCCATTCGTCTAGTCCAGTGCGTTCTGCAAAAGCAATATTTGTTGTCCTTCGCGAAGGGCGGTAGTGCTGCAAACGCTGGCGTCGCAGCCGCGGCGACCACAAGTCAGGGCTGGCATGGCTTTGATGAAGCGGTCAAGCATGTCCGCGGACAGACATTCTACGAGCTTCAAACTGGCGAAGACAAGGCGGTGAAGGCTCGTGCACTCCTTTCAGGGAGCAGCGCAAAGCAGACTGTGTTTGTCGTTTTCGTGGGTGGCATCACATTTACCGAAATTGCTGCACTTCGCTTCATAGCCAAGCAAGATGAAGGTAGGTCGGCTTTTTCTGACGAAAAGTTATCGAGTACTCTAATGAATCGCACAGGCCGAAGAAATATCATCATTTGCACGACATCCATAATCAGCGGCAACAGGATGATGGACGCTGCGATAGAGACTGGCTCATACGCAAGGGAGTCACCGTCAGTCCAGGTTGAACGTCGTTGAAGTGAGCGACACATGTACGATACCTTATTGAAAACAATTCGGGCCTGTGCGGCATTATAATAGTCAAAGACGAGGGAATCAAACGCATCAGCATGCTTCTGGCGTTCATGGAAGCAATGTTTGATTTCTTTCCTCCTTCCTCTTTTTTTTTCCAGCTCTGCTGGGTTGAGAGTTGGTGAGCCCATTCAAAGCTGCCCATCAAGTTCCGATTTGAGATTGGCGTCCTGAAGGCCCACAAGTTCGAACATTGCGATTCGAGGGAAACGGTGGCCTCACGTGATTACTAACCTTGCGATGTTTCCGGGGGGGCGTTGAGGGGCGTAATGGACTGACAGCTTCAATTCTTCATTGAGCCTTCCCTGTACTAGTTTATATCATCCAATCATGCTTGTTTGAAGTATATACGTCGTGTGCCACTTTTAAATCCATTTTTTAAATCACTCTCGAACTCATCAGCCAGCTGCAACACTCTCATGGCCTGTCATTGAAGTCTCCAGGTTAGTACCTTCAATGCGCTTACATCTTTCATTCTGGAAAGCCTCCGCCATATGCTGACGAGATTCAACAGGCATGTGAAGGTGACATACAATTACACTGTCGTATAATGCCAAACTCAGAGTAACCACCTCTATGAGTCTGATTGGGAGCCATTCCCCGGTCGGTGGCCCCTGGCCTTAGCAATATATATCAGTCTCATGCCTCTGAGAAGTTTCAAACCTCGTCGATGGCTTAACGTAATATCGCCATGGACATAAATATAAACTGTAACCCAGAAAGGGACGAGGGCGTTATTAACGACACTTTCATCAATCACGATAATGTATACTCTTCGAGATCACTCAGACCTCAACCGACATCTCATTTAACACACAATATATCGACACGTGAAGCGACTCAGCGAGATGTGGCTGGTGGCTCGCCAGATCGGCTTTCAGGATCTGGAAAAGGAGGTATAGTGGATTCCATCCGCGAACGCGATAGCATAGAAGTATGTGTGGATGAAGGAGGTGTCGAGGAGCAAGACTCTGTGGATGGTTCCGTCGGGTGAGTCCCTGCTTTCACGCTTTGCATCATCTCATCACATGATGGCTGGCTTCTAATGCGAGATGACAGAGTATCAAAAACGGATGGGTGCAAGATTTTGCATGTGGCAGACAACGACGCAGCGGCCGAATCTTTTGGCTCGTCAATGTCGGCTGTCACGGAGCAGTCAGAAGCTTCATCGTCATTCGTTTCAAGTAAAGCCACAACTCCGGTAGAGATTGAGTTCACAAAACTCCAGCGCGGTGATCAAGTGAGCCAACGACTCGTACCGAAAACATACCACCGTAGCCACGAGCGGCTAAGTTTTACTGTCCGACCCAAGTCATCGATCCCCACCGATATTCCTGTCCACCAACATGCTGCTGAATGCCTTGATGCCGCAGAATCCTCTCGACTGAACCCGTATGCCTTGAATTCTGAGGAATACCATCTTTTACGACATCACATCTCTCATAGTCAAGTCACGACATATCTGAACATAAGAAACGCGATCTTGCGTATTTGGTTACAGAAGCCTTGGGCTATTGTAACGAGGCGAGAAGCGGTCGGCTGTGCCAATGCAAGATGGTTCGATGCTGCCAATGTCTGCTACGACTGGCTGGTTCGAAGAGGATATATTAACTACGGCTGTGTCAAACTTCCCGACGTCTCTATGATGAAAAGTGGAACGTTGAACGGTAGAAAGCGAAGGAAAATCGCCGTCATTGGCGCGGGCATATCGGGTCTGGCGTGTGCCAGACAGTTGGAGGGGCTTTTCAAACAATATGCGGAAAGATTTTATGACATGGGTGAGGATATTCCGAAAGTTGTTCTCCTTGAGGGACGAAGTCGCGTTGGAGGAAGGGTGTATTCTCGAGAATTCAAGACAAAGCTCAATGATCAAAGGCCAGAATTCGAAGGTAAAAGACATACAGCAGAAATGGGAGGCATGATCATAACTGGCTTCGAGCGTGGCAATCCTATCAACGTCTTAGTTCGGGGACAACTCGGTCTACCGTATCATGCCTTGACAGCAGAAACCACCATTTATGACAGCAATGGTAAACCTGTAGACCCAATTCGAGACGAGCTAGTGGAAAAGCTTTACAACGATTGCTTGGACCGAGTAAGTGAGTACAAGTTCAAAGCACAGCCGTCAAAAGTAATCGAAGGCAACCGTGACCTTCTCGACGAAGGCCGCGACAGTCCAGGGGATGGCAGCAAAACCATAATGCAAGCAGAAGAAGCAACCGCAGCACTCCCACATGCACCATCGGTTTCAGAGCAGAGCGTCCCAGAGAAGATCAACCTCGTTCCCGTGTCAGCCGACAAGCTGACTGGCCGGGTTCATAACCAGCCCGGTATTCCAGCTTCTGAAAAGGTAGCGGAGAAGGCCCGAATGATGGGCTGGAGCCTCAAGCCTGGAGCCAATGAAGACTTTGATCTGAATCTTGAGGATGCTGTGTCTCGACACGGTTCAACGCTGGGATCAGTCCTCGATCACGGAGTCACTCGGTACAAGGATCTGGTTGATTTGACTCCCCAAGACTACCGTTTAATCAACTGGCATATTGCCAACCTCGAATACAGCAATGCTACAAACTTACACAATCTGAGTCTTGAATTATGGGACATTGATGCCGGGAATGAATGGGAAGGAAATCACACCATGGTCGTTGGCGGTTACCAAAGTATTGCCCGTGGACTGCTTCAGTGCCCGACGCCCCTTGACTTATCTACAAAGTTTGCAGTAAAGACTATCAAGTATAATAGCACGAGCTTTGAAGGTCCGGCAACCATCGAATCTGAAGATGGCGTAAGCGTCAGCGCCGACAATATCGTTTGTACCGTACCCCTAGGCGTCCTCAAGCAAGGGAGTATCGATTTTGAACCTGCATTGCCTGCTTGGAAACTTGGTGCGATAGAACGCTTGGGATTCGGCATTCTGAACAAGGTTGTGCTTGTGTACGATGAGGTATTTTGGGATCCCCAGCGACACATATTTGGAGTTCTGAGAAACCCCCCGAATAGACACAGCACATCACAGGAAGACTACGCCCTCAATCGTGGCCGCTTCTTCCAGTGGTTCAATGTTACCCACACCACTGGACTTCCGTGCCTAATTGCTCTAATGGCCGGAGATGCCGGCTTCGAAACTGAACGCTCCAGCAATGAAAGCCTGGTCGAGGAAGCCACCGAGATTCTTCGTGGCGTATTTGGAAATAAGGTTCCATATCCAGTCGAGTCTGTAATCACCCGCTGGGGCTCCGATCGATTTGCCAGGGGAAGCTACTCATCTGCAGCCCCAGCGATGCAACCAGGAGACTACGACAGCATGGCCCGATCCGTTGGCAACCTCGTTTTTGCCGGAGAGCACACTATTGGCACACACCCGGCTACAGTTCATGGCGCATACCTGTCTGGGCTGCGGGCAGCCTCCGAGGTTCTAGAGAGCATCCTCGGTCCCATCGAAGTCCCTACACCACTCATCCTGCCAAAGGACTCTCTTCTCTTACAAAAACGCAAAGAAGCAGCAAAAGACCCCCGGCAAGCACGCCTCGAAGCCTACGAACTCGAGATCTGTGACCACATCCGAGACCAAATAGGCGAGCGGCCCCTTCGCCCCAACAAGGTCGCAGGAAACGCCTACCTTCTCTACAGCAAAGCGCACATCGAAGAAGCCCGCAAGCGCTGCGAAGAGAACCGCAAGCCAGGCAAGGCACGTAGTTTCCCCAATGAAGTACGCATGATGACTTCCAGGATGTGGAAAGACACTCCCCCCCGAGCAACGGCAGCCATACGAGGAACAGGCCGCGGAGCAGAAGAAGGCCTATAATACAGCTCTCCAGGTGTACAATGCAACGGTCCATGAATGGGACCAGAAGGCTATTACCCTCCGAGCCGAGTACGAAAGAGCGCATCCTAGCGTGCCTGGGCCGGAGGAATTGCGTGAAGAGCAAGGCACCCCTAACAAGTACCGGCGTGCTAAGCAGGTCAGTTATGCCGAGGAGCGTAACACGGACATGGACGTGTAAATTTGTCTGTAATAATTGTATATACATGTGCTGCTTCTAGCCGGCACCCATAGTCTAGTCAAAGGTTCTTTTGCTTTTCGGGCTGGAAAGTACATTAGTTTTTGGGCTTAGTGGCCGACGGGGGATCGATCATATTCTGGCGTCTGGCAAAATGTTGCATTGCACCGCATGGGCTTGGGTAGGTAGGTCGTGACTTTGCTCATATACTATAACAATACACATGGACTGCATGGTAGTTTATTGACAACACATGATGTGATATGGCGCCGAAATGGTCATCAGGTGAATGTCGAAGAGAAAATTACGAGAGCTGCGGGCGGCCGCCATGTGTACTTCCAGCGAGACGGACTCGTCGATAAAGACACAGAAAACGGAATTTTCAATACACATCAACAGAGCTATGCCTTCACCAAAGCCGTAAAATCGACAACAATTAACATTTCAGGTGTTATACATGGGTCGTTCAAAGGATACATCCACTATTCGATCATGTCGATGTCGTCATTGCCCGCAGCCGGGACAGCTTCGGTGGCCGGCGCTGCACCGTTAGCCGGAGCATCCGCCGCGGCAGACTCATTACCACCGCCCCCAAAGTAGTCTGCCATTTCAGCATCGAGTTCTTCCTGCGTTTTCTTTCCCCTTGGGTTGCCACGACCGCCACGACCACCTTCATTGTTTTTGTTCCCGCCTTCACGTCGAGCACCGGGACGACGTCCTCCGCGACCACCTTGGCGTCGGGGCATAGGGCTTCTGGAACGTCTTCCTGGAATATATCTATCAATTCCCTTACGGGCAGCGTCCTCCTCTTCAAGTCTGCGGCGAGGGGAAGTGGAGCGGGCTCTGCCACCAGCACCAGGGGCTGAGATTCGCTCCGCCAGTGGACGGCCAGGCATAACTGCAGTATCGAATGGATTCCGTGAAGGGAGTAGCGTGAGGCGTATTGGTTGCCCTTATCAAGTCCAATTAGAAGCGCTCTTGGTGGGCGATATGCATGTGATAAAAACTTACCGTTGGCATTTGCGCCGTCAAACTGTTTAATAGCTTCCTCAGCATCTTCCCTTTGCTCATATGTGACGTACGCGACGCCTTCTGAGCGCCCTGCGCGGTCATATCGCAGGTTGAGCCTCGAAACACGACCAATCCTAGCAAAGAGTTCCTATAGTCATGTTAGCGTTGCACTGCAGGAACGCGCATGCTCTTTGCGTGACGTACATCTAGATCCTCCTCTGTGAGATCGTAATGGATATTCTCGACACGGATTTTCGATCCTTTGTTGTCACTGTCGCGGCTAGAGTCAGCCTACGGTACAAAAGTCTGAACCTCTCGGGATTCGTGGCATACCTGACTGGAGAGTCGCGACGGCGTCGAGATGCGGGGCCACGGCGAGATTCTGTAAAGGTAAATGAGCCTGTGATGGCAAGTAAAGCTGACGACACCGTCGTCGGTTCTTACCGCTCTCATCGTATCGGTCGTGAACCCATTCACTACAAGTGCAGGTTAGCTTGATGAAATTCAGGCGGCACAAGAAGCCTTAGGCACGGACCTGTCTATATTTCGGCGATCATCGCGGGTTGACTGTTGGAGGGAGGAGAAAGAGCTGGTTAGCGATGGGTCTAGGAGAGGATTATTGCTGTCCGCATCGTCAAGGCGCTGTATGCATCGATTCGACAGAATGAGAGGCGGACCAAGGCAACCCGCCAGTTAGACAGTTGCGAGGAGAGGAGGATAATGCAACCTGCAAGGCGGCAAGGTAAGCACAAGGGGGTCCTCGAGGGTCTGGAGATTCAGGAAATGGAAGGGAAATAGACTACCTTTCTTACCCCGTCCCGGGGATAGTCATTGCGGTCGCGACGGCGGTTATCTCGACCGCCGCGTCGGTTTCGAGGGCTACTGGTTCGCTAGATGGCTTTGTCAGGCAGGCTGCTTGAGGTTTTGGCGAGTCGGGCCCAAAAGCATACCTTTTCAGCAATGATCTCGTCGAGGCCACGGTCCATGTTCTGAGCCATTGTGGGCAGTACAGAGAAAGCTCCTTGCGATGTTGCAACGCTGCGACAGCACAGGACAGCACAGGATATGCTGGGATCAAGGAGGACGGAGAATTCTGGATGAGGCGAGCCTGGTGTGTCATTCCAGGATCGCCGGCGTTGGCGAAGCTCAGAGGAACAGGACATTGAACGGGACGTGCAGCCCCGGTTTTTGCCCGAGTCGTATGGAGGACGTTGCCGGGTACTAGGTACCTACCTAGGGTAGGTAGTCGGTACGACCGACCCTGACTGGCCACCATGTCAAGATCCAGAGGGCTGAATGGGCACCTAGTGCTCGAAGTACCTAGGTGTGCGGTACTGTCATGTTGGCATGGTTGCTGACGTTCTGCCCAGGCGGTCGGGCAAGAATACCAAGTACAAACAAGTACGGAGTACCAGCTTCCAGACTTCAGGTACTGGAGTGCGGAGTACTACAGAGCGCAGCACATGCCCACTGAATTAAGTAGCCGCAGCAGACCATACTGGACAATGGTACTTGAGTAGCAGGTACCTACCTAGGTACATAGCAACTTATGGGGCGCGCCGCTGGAACGGACTTCAATCGTGCATCGCCTCGTATTTTCCCAGGTCCGCTTCGCTTGATGATTCCTTTGCTCCCTGACTCGCATCAGCGACCACATTTCAATTCACTATAGGCGTGCATCCTGCCTGATCCCTCTTTTTGTTTTCCGACACATTGCGCCAACCCGTTCGACGACCGCACAATTCATTGCGTGTCCTGGCCGGTTGCACTGGCTGCCGTTGCTTGATGCCCCTGTCATCTGCATAGGCCACGCCGCGTTTTGTCGCAATCCGTCAACGTTATCCCAACCACATCCCAAGCCATCGGGACGCGCATCGAGACGACTAGGCGCACTATCTGGGTTCTTCCTGTTCCCGCACAGATACAGCCTCCATGGCTCGACCCATGGGGTCAGTCCGTCTCAAGAAGGCGAATCCCTTGACTCTCCTTCTGGGCCTTGTTCTTTGCATCTTCATCCTGTTCTTTCTTGTCTCTCCCTCAAGCAAGGCCACGTCGAGCAAATTGCCCTCCGTCACAGCTGAGCATCACCTCTCGCCGCCTACCTCACCGTACAAGAAGTCCTCTTCGAAATCTGGCTTGCAGACCGGCCCCCCGCCCGTTATTCGATACAACCTCAATAATGTCACTGTGACTCCGAATCCCATCGAGAACCAAGAACATGTCCTGATCTTGACACCAATGGCGCGCTTCTACCAGGAGTATTGGGACAATTTGCTTCGCCTGAGCTACCCCCACGAGCTCATCACCCTCGGCTTCATCCTCCCCAAGACCAAGGAAGGCAATGCTGCCACCGCCGCCCTGCAGCAGCAGATCCAGAAGACCCAAAAGCGCGGCCCGGCAAAGGATCGTTTCAAGAGCATCATCATCCTGCGCCAGGATTTTGACCCAGCCATTGAATCGCAGGATGAGAGTGAGCGTCACAAGATGGCCAACCAGAAGGCAAGGAGGGCAGTCATGGCCAAGGCCCGCAACTCACTGCTCTTCACCACTCTGGGTCCTGCGACTTCCTGGGTCCTGTGGCTCGACTCTGACGTTATCGAGAGCCCAGCAAGCTTGATCCAAGATCTTGCCCAGCACAACAAGGATGTCATTGTTCCCAACTGCTTTCAGCGCTTCTACAATGACGACAAGAAGAAGATGGACGAACGGCCATACGATTACAATAGCTGGCAAGACAGTGATATCGCCATGCAGATGGCTTCCAAGATGGGTCCTGATGACATTTTGCTCGAGGGTTACCCTGAAATGGCCACATATCGGACTCTAATGGCTCACTTGGCCACCGACGGTGGTGACCAGAATCTTGCTATTCCTCTGGACGGCGTGGGAGGGACTGCTTTGCTGGTCAAGGCCGATGTCCACCGTGACGGTGCCATGTTTCCCCCGTTTTCCTTTTACCATCTCATTGAGACCGAAGGTTTTGCCAAGATGGCCAAGAGATTAGGATGGCAACCTTACGGTCTTCCCAACTACAAGGTACGCACGGCGTCAGTTTAAGTGACGTAACGGCGAGACTGACTTGAATTAGGTCTACCATTATAACGAGTAAAAAACACAGCACAAGGAGAAATCGAGGAAGACAAAGTGCTGAATATCGTATAGACTGGAGTTTACTGCAGAATTCTAAGAGGCCCATGTCATGGCTATGTGCAGGTTGCGTCCTCGGACTCATCAAGAAGCGTCATCAAAAAGAACAAAAGTTGATATACTGCATCCCGTTGGCAAACCCTGGTCTCAGTGCAGGCCAATATTGGCGGCGTGGCGGCGTTCATGTAGCATCTTTTTATTGTTACTATTGTTATTTCTAGCAGAGATGAGGGGGGAGAAGAGGAAGAAGAAAAAGGCACCGGGAGACAAAAGACAAAAGGGCTGTGGATCTTTACTATTTCCTGCTTTGAAACCCCTTTAGAGTTGGGCAGGAGTACGGGTGCGGTGGACTTGTTCCGCTGCTCAGAGCTTTGTTCACATTACAGTCGCGTTTCTTTTTTTCTTTTTTTTTTCAACTATGTGTTTTACATTTTCTTTCTTCTTTTTTTTTTCATGTTTATAAGATACACACGACACTTTTTAGGGGTGGGAAGCGAAGGGTTTGGTTTTGGGATAGACCGCAGTAAACTCATCCTGACATGACTTGAACTCGGCGTGCCGAACATATAGAATTTATGCTAACATGCCAGCTATGATGAGTTCCTCTTCTATCCTAAATATGCAACAATGATTTCGACTTGAGCGCACAGGATTGCTCCACAATGAATTCCATGCCCAAATACAGCTCCAAGGAGCCTCGCTTCAATGTACAATTTTGTAATTTGCAGTCCCGACGACTATCCCAACTCCAAGAGAAAAGAAGAAACAAGCACATAAAACCCAGGTATCCCTCCATCCAGGTGAGAATCGCACATTCACCGAGTACAAAATCACAGACCCGAGCCTCATCACTGCTCTCCCCCAAGCGCCCATCACTCACCCCCTAAGGCCCATCATACCTACCCCCATCGTCAGCACACCAACACTCGACGAGCCTCCTCGTGCCGACGACATCGCCGGCCCTCAGCAGCGCCGCGACATCCACGTTCAGCGGGCTGTCCGTCTCGGGGCAGCTCAGCAGCATGCGCACGGCGCGCACGCACTCCAGCACGCTGTACGCCGGCGTCCACGCGTCCTTGAGCAAGTCCAGGCATATCTCGCCCGTCTGCAGCGCAATGTTGGGGTGCACGATGGGCGTGACGAAGCGCATCTTGGGCGCCTGCAGGGGGTACGTCGGCGGCACCGAGATGGAGACGAGCCAGCGTCCGCCTGTACGAAAGCATGTTAGCATAAAGGGACCGCAGAGATTCCAAGGAAACTCGGGGGGGGGGGGGGGGGGCTTGCCGTCGTAGCCTGCTCCCACGCCTTGGCCGTTGATGACGCCCTCCCACTCGAGGAGGTTTTCGTCGCTGACGGGGCCGAGCCGCTCGATGCCCTTCTCGTCGCTCTGCTCTCTGCGCCATGTGTCCATCTCTTTGAGGAGGCGCTTGGTTGCGGTTTTGGCGGAGCTGCCGTTGGGGCCGCTAGCTGTGCTGGACCGGCCGGGGGATTGGGTGCGCGGCATGCTTCGTTTTTGCTTGCGGTGGCGTCGGTGCGCGGGTGTCTGCGGTTGATGATTTGTCCCTGGACGTGTGGCATGTGGTGATGGTTGACGGAGGTAACAAGTGAGGTCAGGTCGGTCTAATAACTTCAGGTACATTTGGCCCAAGGCCTTTTCTGGGGTCGTGAGGCAGCTGATTGGGGTGGGCGGGGGGAAGCTTGGACAGGGATCTGCGGGCAGAGCCGAGGCTGCGAGTGGCTGCCGACGAAGAGGGACTGACGGAGCTGTTCTCCGTCCTCCGTAGCTAGTGTACAGGAGGAGGTTGACGTTGGTCGTCGTGTCGTGGCAATGCGCCGACGGACCATGACCAACATGGGGTTCATGTAGCCTGCTCTCTCCCCCACTCTTTTATTTTACTGCGTTTGTACGTACTCCCTGCTCAACTTCATCTGCCATGGCCGCACCTGTCCATTTATTCTTGCGATGACAGGTACCCATCGCCCTCGCACGGGATAGCTTGTGACGACATACACCGAGGCACCAGACGTTGCAGTTTATGCGTTCGATTACAAGTATTATCAGGAATAGGTATCATGGGGACATACACCACCGACTGTTTGCTTACTTCTTCTTCTTCTTCCCTGCAACCTGCTTCCGCTTCACTGGCGACGATGATTTCTTCTTACTCCTTACGCGTTCAGGCGACTCCTCCACGACGATAGTCGAATTCCGACCCCTTCCCCTGGACTTACTCACTGGCTCCCGAATCGGCGGCTCGACACGGCCATCACTGCTGCTCTCCTCGCTGTTTGAGCTGTGGGCGTCACTGGTGTCCTCGCCGTAGCTGGTTCGCCTGGACCCGTGGCTGCTCCTAGCTGCGGGGGGAGTCACCGTGCTCCGACGTTGGTCATGCATGACCTCGGAAGGCCCCGATACATGCCGTCTAGAAGAAGCACCCGCAGCGCCCGGGGGGTATGGAGCGCGCGGACTCGCTGTCTGGTATTGGAACGGATCGAGGTGACCATCCCGGAGAGAGCCTACTGATGAGCGTGGTCGGCTGGCAGAAGATGGTCGGGAGGAGCTGTATTCGTACTCGTCGCGCGCACGACTGGGCGGCCGTTGCGATGAGCTTGTCCCAGAGCGAGGTCGCGAACGAGACGCAGACGGCGGCGGAAAGTATCCCATGGGTGGGTATCCTTGTCGGTCACGACCATCTGCCGGTAGGTCGCCGCCTGTTATTTGCCGGGGAAGGGAGTCCTGTCTTGGGGGTAACTCCATTGATGCCGGCAGCGACGATTTCTTTTTGCGTGAGACCGGTGCGAGCTGCGCAAGTGGCACGGCTATCCGCTGCTCCGACTTCTTCTTTCGATCACTCCCGCCTCCCGAGTGGCGCTTCTTCTTGCGTCTCGCTCGCTCCTCCTCTTCCATACGTTTCCGTCGCTGTGCAAGTGCCTCAAGTTCTTCCTTTCTTAGATGAACATCTGTCTGGCCAGCGGCTCGAGCCTGGTTTATTCGTTGCATCGCCGACTGAACCAGGACCTCTTCCCTCTCTTCCGGACTCAAGCCCGACAAATCAAGATAGTCGCTGTCCTCACTATCCTCACTATCATCCGAGTCACCCTCACTATCACTCTCGTTTGAAGTCGCATCGCTGTCATCCTCCGAAGCGCCAAACTGTCGGCGGCGAAACGTGCCACTGTCCCGGTCACCCAAGTCTACACCAGTAAATTGAAGAGAATCGCTAACGAAGCGAGTGCCTCGCCGCGTGGCCAGCCCAACGCCTTGTGCATCCGTTTCGTCCCCTTCGGTCCCCAGCTCTTCCACCCTAGAGCTATAGTGCGCAGCATCCCCATCAGTTTTCCTCCGCCCGCGCCTCGATGGTCTTCCCCATTGGGGCGCAAATTTGGGAGCCCGCGGCCGACCACCTAGACCGCCTCCCCTGAAAAAGCCTCATCGATGGGCTTGTCCAGAAGTGAAGCGTGACCAAGAATAGTCACGCCGGTAGCGCCGATCAGCCAAAGCAGGGTCGAGAATGGCGAGGCAATCAGACCCAAGGGAACGGCGACGATGAGAAGGCCCGTGTACAGCTGCGAGGAGGTGGCACGGAAAGTGCCAATTTCGAGATCGCGGCCGTCCAGGCGTCCAATGAACCACATACCGACTACCACGAGGATGATATCGAACAAGAGGAGCCAGTTGGTCAGAAGAGCGTACAGGCTCAGCATGCAGAAGACGACGGCATAGTTGCTGGAAAAGTGGCTCAAGTTGTAATTGACGCGCGACTGCATCTCGCTGAAGTTGGCGGGCTTGGAGAGTCGCTTGAAGTCAAGAAACTCGGAGATGGGCCGCAAGTTGGAGAATCGGCCAGTCAAAGGGCCAGACGTGAGGCCTGAGAAGCGGTCTCCCAAGTTCAGACGCGACGTCAGAGCGTCGAGGGGGATCTGAATACGAGCCATTGCGACGGAGGGTGTGGTTGAAAGTCTGTATGAATAGAGCAGTTCGACGAGTTGCCAACGAGCCGGGGTTGGAATGAAAATGAAGGTATTTCGCTGGTGCCTAGATGTCACTGTCCAAAGGCGATGTCAGCCAGAGCTGCACCCCTGTCGTGATGGATGCAGTTTGAGACGTAATGCCCAAGTCGCGACGAGTTGCCGCAAGAGTACTCGGTACACAACTGCCCGTCCCAGAGGCCAGAAGAGAGTGCTTGGTATTTCAAGGTCAAGAACAGCAACAGGAACAGGAACACGCGAAGAGTTTGATCCGCCAAAGGGATGCGGAGTCACTCAAGGCAAGGAAGATGGATGGATGAGATTTGCAACATACCAAGGGATTCTAGGGCGGCAAGGGAGCACCTAGGTAATCTAGCTAGAGAAACAAAGGCAGCTGTCGCAAAGCACGGAAAGAGGTAGTATATGGTCGGCCGGTGAGAGTCGGAGTAAGATGAGGTTGGTTGGAGTCCAAAACTTTTTCCCCCGATCCCCTGTGAAATAATGCAATAATGCCGAGAGTTGGTTCCTTGTACTTGTCAGGGGCAAGAATGCAAGAAGTTGGCTGCTAAAGTTCGCGGGCAAGGCGAAAACGGGCGATTCGCCGCGCCCCTGGCTGGCACAAGCACGACGTCGGGCGTGCGGTGTACCGGAGACTTGTCCTATTTGCAGTGATTTGACTAGCTGGTGCTTCGTTACATGCCCGGCAAGTAGCCCACTATGACGGTTTAGTCAGCAACTGGCGACGGCTGCGCGAGTAGTGGCTTGCGGCCAAGCATCTGAGCCTGGCACTTTCGGTGCTCCGTACCTGAAAGCAAAAGTCAGCGCAGCCCGAATCGTTGGCCAAAGCCAATTGCAGCTCCTACGAGACGACAAGAATACAGGTCGTTTGCCAGTGAAGACGGCTTCAATCCGAGACCTCTAGTGCAACGGGTTTCGACATACCTTGGGCTCAAGCTGGCGCAGCCAGATGGCAGTGCACGGGCTGGCCAGCAGCTGAAGTGCTCAAGGCTCCAGCGTTCAGCGAGAACTGGACGGAGTACTGGGTACCTGGCAGCCTGGGGACCGGAGCGCCCACCCGGCAGGTAATACTGGTGACTCCCTTCCGATGGCAAGTCCTGAATCTCGTACAAGACGTAGAGAGACCACATCCATCCGTCCCCAAAGTGTGCGGAAGAAAAAAGGAAAGGAAAGGATTGAAACTCAACTTCCTAGCAGCTCGTAGAAGATGGCAATCACTAGAGACCAAGCTTTTTTTTCTTCCCTTCTGTTCGTCCTCTGCTCCGCACACCGACACAGGCCAGTCAACAACGCTTAATCCACCCGGCGTCCACTCTTCATGCAAGCTGCAAGCTGGCACCCGCTCGAGCACGGCGACCGTCACCGCCTCCAATCGACATTGACCAAGTGCGCTTTGGCACAGACGTTTTACTTGGGCTCTCGTGTCCGGCCCAATGTCATGCACGCTAGCCATGACAACAAGCCACTGTAAGCTACGTCTCGAAACAATCGGACGGGAGATCGAAAGCAGGACCTCAAGTGCCTGCACGTCTGCCTGATGGAACAAGTCCCTCCTCGCTTCTGCTATACATGTACCTAGTAGGCACGTATTAACAAACAGAAATACCAACCTTGCTCACCTGTCTCTGGGACTCCGCCTTTCAGGCGTCAAGATCCGCCATCACAAGCAGAAAGCGTGCCATGGGGGCAGAGAGAAAAAAAAAAGTTTATCTGAGCTGATACTATACCTACTGGCCACTAGGTAATTCACACATCTATCACTAAGCCCATACACGCCGTCTCATTGCAAAGGCCAGGACTCTAGGTACCTAGTAGGTAGGTATCTAGTGACATCATCTGAGGCCAGCTTTACGCGGAGTAGCTCGATGCCCAAACAATGCCCTCAAGACTGCTGTCCAACCAACAAGAACGCGTCCATTGGTGCTCCGTACTCCATAAGAGACTAACCATTGGGCTCGGCGACACAGGACATGATCCTATTGAGCCGAGGACAAAGCCCCCCCCGGTAATGCGTGGGGATGACCCCAGCTCTGCATGGATATTATTGCGGGACTCTCGACGATTATCGATTTCGTCAACTTTTACCTCTTCTGGCGAACACATGGCTCATCACATGGTCGAGAAACTCGGGTATTGTGTTGCTATTTCAACAGAGTACTCGTACATGCTGCCCATACACCACATATTAAGATGTTGAAAATGACCGGAAAAAACTCCCAAGCATGGCAACCCGGCCTCCCGCTTAAGAACCAACGCAGGGGCGGGGGTATATGAGAAATGCACAACGGCGTAACCACCACCAATTAGTCGGTCAATACAGACCATTTACAAAAAAGGAACACATCAAGTAAGCTTGTGCCTTTGAGTCTACACCTCAAAAAAGTAGTCCTCGTCAAGTCCTGCTCGGCTGGGTACCACTCCAGCGCCTGGTGGTGGTCCCTCAAACGCCGAGTCCATGCGGACGTTGAGCAACCGGATCTTCAGGCCGTACTCGCTCACCAAGTTGATCAGCTTGTTTGTTTCCGCAGTGATTGGAGCCTGATTTAGCAGCATGAGCAAACCATCGAGCCATTCCGACGCTAGGCTGTGGCTGGTAGGCCACAATGTCAACATTGGGTATTCGTCAGCCTCGCCGTGCTCGTTGATTTCACCGGCATACATGGTAATTTTGGTGGTGGTTTTGGAATGGCTGGCCAAGTTTTGTACCGTGGAGCCGCTTGCGTGGCTTCTCCTGTCGTCCGTTGCAGACACGTTGGAGCCCACGGAGCTGACGGTGCCCAAGTCGATCTTGTTGGTCAGCACGTCCAGCCCTGGATCCTGGGCCATTTGCTCCTCAAAGTCTGCGTAATGCAAATATCGGCGGTTGTGTGATAGCTTGACGAAGCGCCACGGAGAGACGGTCTTGGCATCGTCTGCGTCTTCCCGACCCTTCTGGTGACATGCCGGCTTGCAGAACCACGAGCCTTGCAGCAGACACCGCACCCGCTGCTCCTTGACGAATTGCAGAGCCTCCTGTTTAAGAGTCTCGCGCACTTGGTACAGGTGTTGGCCCCATGTGTCGTCGAAAGACAGCTCCAGCAGCTCCATCTGCAGCTCTCGAAGCTGAGCAATATCATACTCCAAAATATCGTCCTCTACCTCGAGAATATCCTTTGTCCGCGATGCTCTACCAACGACCTGTTCAATGAGGATACGGACGAGCTCTGCCACCTTTTCAAAGTCATCCGACTCGGCACCAGTGGCCTTCCATATGCGCAGGAAACCCAACAAGCCGGCCGCGTGTAAACGAGACCACTGCAACAGCAATGGCCGGAATAATCTATCGTGGTCCTTCCCTTCCAACCCGTGATATCCCTTGCTGTCCTCGATTTCGACCCTATCGACCTCGAAATGATGATATAAGATGAGGGTTACAGCTAGGCTGGCTCTTGCAATCGGGCATCTTTCTTGGAGTGGCCTTGCAGCTTGTTCAAGCAACAGCTTTCGAAACCCGTCTTCGTGCTTCCGGACATAGTCTGTGAGGTCCATCATGCCCAGATAACCCGTAGTATCAAACTCATGCGCGGGACTCTCCGTTTCGAAGCCAAGCCGCCTCCACTTCTCGGGGTTGTGCTTTCGGCCGTCCCTCTTGCCGCCTTCTGCAGCGTCGCCTTTTGAATGTCCATTGACAGCGCGTTCCGGGGCGCTGGCCAGATGTATTCCCTTCAACGCGCGTCGATGATCTGGCCGGTCCAGGTCAACAACAACCTCCCGCCACTTCCGCAGCAGCACCTTTGTGAGTGATTGGAATTCCAATACCGGATGCGCCAGGTCTTGTATGGAAGAGCTCTGCATGAGCTGGTGCACGGCCTTTATGAGACCCAGGTCCTGCAGGCACTTCACCAGCTTTGCCCAATCCTCGCCAGCGCTCCCTGTGCTGCCGTTTGTGTTGGAGTATGTAGAACCGTTCGAGATGGAATCGCGGATGAGAGCATTGATGAGCATGAGGGCATTTGCGCACAGCGCATGGTCCGCACTTTGTAGCTGCTGGATGACCAATTCAAAGAACTGCGGGTAGACAGCCACGGCTGGCTTGAGGGCGCGGAATCCAAACGAGCCCGGTGTTGACCCAATCGGGCTGGGACTCGCGGGCGGACTGGACTGAGAATGGCTGACGAGGGCAACGAGAATCGACATGGCTCCACGGAGGATGTTAACCAGCGGATGAATGACAATGAGCTCCACGATGCGTTCAACAAAGGCGCTTGCGGACGGCCCCTCGAAGATGTCCCAGCCCATGTCGACTTCCAGGAGGCGCGTGAGGCTCTGCAGCGAGTAAGCCAATGTGTTGCCTCCAGATTCCATAATCAGGCCGCGCAGTACGACAAGACCACCAGACGATATGAAGACGTCGGCAAACGAAGGGTCGTTGATGGAGGTCTGGAGTTTGAAGACTGCCATCTTGCGCGCGGCATCCTCATCGCTGGACAACCGCGCCAGAAGCGCAGGAATGTCGGCTTGGTCCATGGCGAGCGAATCACGGCAGCAATATGGTCAACGGTAGGCTGTGACTGCTCGTTGGCGTGCAAACTCTCGACCGGTATGATGTGATGGTGTCAGTCCTCGGTAGAGCATCGTTTGCGATGGTAGCCAGAGGCAGAACCGAGGACTCTGCAACGGCACCGTCGCAGGTGAAATCCAACCCACCCCCTTTTTGGCGGTGGTGGTGATGCTGCCAGGCTGGTGTCTTGTCTCGTCCTGGTTTACTTGGATAAAGTTATCATTGACATCAATTGTGCAAGAGAGTGACCTTGACCACGGCAATTAAGGGGAAGCCATCGCGCATTGAGGCAGAAGAGGTCCCGCCGCACCGACCCCGACAATTAGACCCCAGTTGCCCAGCTGGAAATAATGTGGGCGCGCCGCAAGGCAAGACAGTAGCCGCGTCAATTCGCCAACCCGGCGGCTGCTAGCAGGGGTTTCTTTGTTGCCGCAGACTGCAGCAATTGATTGTGGACGAAAAGTGCTGTTTACTGATGCGCTCTCCATGCCAATCCATGCCAGTTTAACTCGGCTTGAGGCCATTCTAGAGTATTGGCCGCAGTATTATCGACTGGCTGACTTACTTACTTAAGGTCAAGTCCGCATCGTAATCTGTTCCCAGGTCCTTCAGTAATGCCAACTGCACCGCCACAGAACCATCCAGACAACCTTACAAATCAGCCACGCACGTGATCCAGCCTCCGTGGCGCAAGGCTGCAGTCCTAATCCCCAAAGCCATTCTCGGTACTTCTGCATCTTCTGGCCAAGAGCCATCTCCATCACCAAGCTTCACAAGCTCAACACCAGCAACCCAAGCACATTTTTCCCCCAAACCGTCGCCCAACCCACCGGGGGATCCTCACTTTAAAAATGGCCAACTTTCTAGCCTCAATCTTTGGCACCGAGCTCGACAAAGTCAACTGCTCCTTCTACTTTGTACGTCCCACGACCCCATTCCCTTGACCATTTCTCCAATCGCGGCAAAAAAAAAAAAAAAAAGACCAAGATAAGACTGACCTCCGTCTCCAGAAAATCGGCGCCTGCCGCCACGGCGACCGCTGCTCCCGCAAACACGTCAAGCCGTCGTACTCGCAGACGATCCTCATGCCAAACCTCTACCAGAACCCAGCGTACGACCCCAAGAACCGGATGAACCCGTCGCAGCTGCAGAACCACTTCGATGCCTTCTACGAGGATATTTGGTGCGAGCTCTGCAAGTACGGGGAGCTGGAGGAACTAGTAGTCTGTGACAACAACAACGACCGTAAGTGTTGATGCCCTTTGGAGGGCGGCACCTCCCCAATTTCAAGCGCTCCCCACGGGCGCGCCCGAATGATTCGCAAAGTCCCGCGCAGAATGAAGGAAACAAGAGAACTAACAAAAAGACAGACCTCATCGGCAACGTGTACGCGCGCTTCAAATACGAGGACTCCGCGCAAAAGGCCTGCGACGAGCTCAACTCGCGCTGGTACGCCGGCCGCCCCATCTACTGCGAGCTCAGCCCCGTTACCGACTTCCGCGAGGCCTGCTGCCGCCTCAACTCGGGCGAGGGCTGCGTCCGCGGCGGCTTCTGCAACTTTATTCACCGCAAGAATCCGAGCGAGGAGCTGGATCGCGATCTGACCCTTAGCACCAAGAAGTGGTTGAAATTGAGGGGTCGGGACGAGCGAAGTATGAGCAGGTCGCCTACGCCAGAGGCGTCCAAGAGACGATAAATCTTGAACCGCGATTTATTTATTTATTTTGTTTTTTACTTTTTATTTTTGTTCGCCTTTGGTATCATGTGGCAACATGAAAGGGCTGAAGGGGGATTGTTATGATGGCTTCACAATGGCAGAAACTGTATTACATATATTGGCGTTACGAAAAGGACGGGTATATATATTCCAGGGTTGTTTATCGGAATTGATATCACGCCGACGATTTCTTGTTATGTACCTCCGCAAGATCAATCCAATCTGAAGTCTCCCGACAAGGCCGAGTAGGACTGTTTCTCTTGTCGTGGCGGTGTTGAAGCCTCTTCGTGTGTTCACCCTCATTCTCATACGCGTTGCGGCCCTGCCTTTATGCTTGTCAGGACACTCTCGCAATCATGCATGACACCCTTTTTTATCGCCACGTAGCCTGTTCTAGGACTCCTCCGCGTCCTCGATATGCTCGGTATGCGCCCCAGTCATTATTTTTATCTGTAGACCAAAAAAAAAAAAAAAAAGCCAAGAACGCCTCAACCCATGTATTCGATGGCCGCGGTAGTAATCAAGACGTATGAGCATCTCTAGGGCTTATCGCCGTCGGCTGGTAAATCCTTCTTCATGTCTTCGGTGAAATCGATTAATGCGCCTTCTGCCGGTTTTCCCGTTGAGTTTAGCAAATTCTCAATCTCAGTAGACTTATTATTGTTTGTTACTGGCTGGGTAGGCGGGACATCACCACCAATGTCAATAAGGTCACCTGCCACGCCATTCTTTTCTGCTTGACCGTTCGCTTCCTTTCGAGGTGGAATGGTGAAGCCGCCATCCAGTTTTTGCCCATCAACTACGGGGTAGATAGACAAGAACTGTTGAGTTTGCTCTTCGGGGGACGCCGTAGGGTCTCTGTTCAATGTTAGCGCTGGGTTACAAGTGGGTTACAAGTCCTTTGCTCTGCTTACACTCGAGTATGGATGATCCATTCGAGATCATCTCCTACGCCATCGCCAGGCCTGACCCGCCGGAACAAACGCGGATGCCAATCAACGCCATCTTGTGCTCTAGCAGCGGCTTCCTCCCGTTGTCTGTCCTCGATCTTGGTCTTTTCATCAGTAGCTACTTCGTGATTCCTCTCTTTGACAGCCTTTGCAGTTGAAGCCCAAAGTTTCTGTGATTCTCGCTCTTCTTGCTCAGCCAACGGTCGAACTTTTGGTGAACTTGGCTTCGATGTCATGGCGTTGAAGAACATGTCTTTGTGCCCGGTCTTGTTGCAGTTATTGTTAGCAGGTTTGGCGTGTTTGAAGAAGCTATCCCGCTAGTAGGACTTGCCTGCACATTCTTGATGAACATCTCATCACTCCAGAATCCAGACAGCTCATAAAGAACCTCGCCGGTGCTTTCCCGCTTGATAACTCCGCCAATTGCGTTGTATGTACCACTGAGCCAGCCCTTCATCTTGAACTCGATGTCCGCGGTCAGGTCCAGTTCTGGACATCGTACAAAACTATGATCACCGAGCTCATACTTCATCTTTCCAAACAGGATACCGCGAGCATACATGTTTGGCTGGGTCAAAATGCTAAAAGCTCTTTGTTAGTGGTCCGATCTTAACATGCCAGCTGTGTCATCACTAACTACTGCTCTCCAATTTCTTTGTTCTTCCCTCTATTCAAGAGGCTCAGGTATGCGACACCCTCCATCATGCTAGCAGCAGAGTTGCCGAGGAATCTGCTCCTCGGCTTCAAGGTACCATCGATACGAATGTGATAGTCCGGGGCCATGTAGAAGTAGCTCGATTTCGGAGGATGGTGCGATGTTTGCTCAGAAATGTAGTATGCTCGCTTGTTGTTCCCGAGCTCCCAATAACAGGTAAAGATTTCGCCAAGAATAGGGTTAAGTGGCTTCTTGACACCTCTGATGGCCTTGTTAGCGATATGATTGTCTTTTCAACGATAAGCGCCGCGGGGTCGTGGGGTAACTGACGGGGGTCGGATATGCCATCCACTGAGGTAAAACTTGACAACAGAAACAAAGCGCTCGACAGGGTCGTCTATTTCGGGTATTTGAAGAAGCATTTCCGGGTGGCACATGAAGCTGCGCATGTCGGTTAGCAAGAGGCGGGCAAACAAGATAGTGACGACGTTGGTCGTAGTTCGTCAGAGCCGCCACGGGGCGGTCCGGGGACACACATACTTGGTTATTCTTTCCAGCATGCTTCGAGGCTCGAGGATAAAAGTAGGCAAGACGACCCGACTAAGATCGGCGTTAGGTCGCAACTGTGAGATGATGTGCGACAGAACTACGTTGTGCCTGGTTAGCTAAACAGTTTGGCGCGAGAAAGCCTGCCAAGTAGATGAGGCAGGAGCCCAGTCGTGCGAAGACTGGCAGCCGAGCTTGGCAAGGTTCCAAGTTGAGGATCGAGAGGATCGAGAGGATCGCCTTACCATTGCCCTGATCAGGGTCCATGACCTGGGTGTCCTGATCATTATCGCCGACCCTTGTCTCATCGGAGGAGGAATGGCCGCTACCTTCGGGTTGCGAGAACCAGTTAGACAACATGGCGGACTGGCAGGTGAGAGGTGAAACCAAAGACGAAGGGACAAGAAACACAAGACAGAAGACCAAGAAGTCGAAAGCAGGGTGGCACTGTGGAAATGTGTTGCAAGAGTATTCGATGGTCTTGTCCGTGGTGATGCCAAGGACGCCGGATGGATTTGTGTCAGAGACTCGGGCGCACTGGAGATTCCCGACTTAAAAAGGGCGCCACTAGGCAAGTGTGAGTGAGACCCGAGTGTTGGGCCCGAGGAAGCAAGGCTATAGGGTACATATGTAGATGGCGGCGGAGGGCGGGGGATCGCCTGGTGAGTGAAACAAACAATAAAACCCCGATTTTTTCTTTTTAAAAAAAAAAGAGAAAGAGAGAGCGAGAAAGACAAAAGGCTAAAGATTAAAAGAAAAAAAAAAAAAAAAGGCACGGCACCCGGAAACCATGCACAAGCCTAGCATGAGCAGCAGCACAGGCAACATTGAAGGAGGCTAGACGGAATGGGAGCAGAAGCTGGATTAGGACATGGAACGCTGGAAACAGAAGACTCACTAGCAGCAGTTGACGCACGACGTCGGCCTGGCACCGAAACCAGGCCTCCCAAGCCACTTAGGACCATGACGACAGACGAAGGCAGACGAGACAAAGCAAGCTGTGACGAGAAGGAGAAGGCCGGCAGCGGCGGAGGCGTCGTGGAGCTATGCTGTGGCTGCTCCCGTAGGTCCCGGTCAAGTCAGCCAGATCAAAAGATGGTCGGCGTTCAAGGCTAGCTCCAGGCAATCGTTGACCGCAGGGGAATGCGCCTTTGAGCCCGATATTCTGCGTTTCTCGCCGGTGTACTTGATGATGTCCAAGAGCACCTGGATTCCCAAACAGCCGGAATGCTCAAAGTGCTCAAAGGATGCCGTTTGCTCCCTCAAAGTCTCTCTTGAAGGCAACTCTCAAAGCCGAGTGTGATTGATAGGAGGCGACTCCGAAGGCACCACGATGGTCAGTCCACCACGTCAACTGGTATTGCGGGTGGCAAATAAGCAGGGTCAAGTCCAAAGATCGAGACGTTACCGCCCCGATTCGCGAGATACGTCTCGTCTTCTTCGCCTCCCCCCAAGACCTGGGCAACTCGCTACACTTATACTCCTCTTGGCTGGTCTGAAGAAGACCAAAATGCCAACGAGTCCGACAATGTCCTTATCAATTGTGGCTGGTGCGTAGGCCAAGAGACACGCTTGTCTGTTCTCTGTACCTGAGTATGGGCGTTTCCCGAGCTTCCCCAGTTATGAACCTCGCCGTGGCCACGCGTGAAGGCCGTTTGGCTAAAGTTTGGATGAACAATGTATGTATACTTTTTTTGATTGACAGGGAACAAGGAACCGTGAAACAGAATGCTTGGATAGCTGGAGTTGCGTCACTACCTGCTCAAGTAGACACGGAGCAAGTAGGTCTGCTTCATGCGTAAATGGCGGGCTTGAGGACGAGCAATAGGACATGTAGGGGGGAAGCGTAGGCAAGGTCGATGGTTTCGAGAGTCAACCATCAACGCGAGATACAAGGCGTACGAGAGTAATAAACGGGAGGAGAGGGAGAAGAGAATTGAAACCAGGCACGAGGCCGGGAAAGGAAAAAAAATCTAGGTAGTCAACCCGGTGCCGGCAGCTGAAGGCTGAAGTGGTGGACTGGTCAATGGATCGGTCAATGGACCAGACTAGACTTGACACAAGCTCAGCGGGCAGCTACTGAGGGTTTTGGCGTTTGCAAACCCTTGCGGATCAACTGATGTCTCAATGTTAGCACCACCCACACGGCATGTGGCTACTCCACGCATGCACGTACACCCAGACACTAATAAGCAACCACTTTGGGCCCTCCCCTCAGTCGACGAAACCATGCTCGCCTTATGACTTCTGTGGCTGGTCTATGATTCTCACGCAGGTTCACAGATGCCGCAGCGTGACATTACACTCTACTAGTCTCCAAACTTCTATGCAACACGGGAACACAAGGTCCATGGATAACATTGAGGACGTTGGGAAGTTGGGGACATTTCAACTCACAACGCCCGCCACATCTGCCACTCTCCAAAACACGGCATATGCGAAGCTACCCCAAGTTCAGTGGCGGTCCCGAGTGCATGGCGATGCGCTGATGATGCCGTGCTGAACCGGGGGTCCGGAATGCCAGACAAAACACTTGCACATCTAGCCTCGGGGTTGGCCAAGACAATTGAGGGGGTCAAACTCTTTTATCAACCAAAGCTAACTTGGGAGTATCTCATAGAACAACGATGCCCTTTCTCCCCAGACGTCCCGAGTCGTCATTCTCCGTTCGTCCGTGCGCCTCCCTACACCAGTCTCAACACCAGTCTCAATTACCCAGCCTCCTGCACCATTGACGGCGGGGTCTATCCATGCCCCATGCCTGACTGACTGACCAAAACGACGTCAGCGTCAACATTTCAACTTCACATCTTCAGAACTGGCCCGGAGAAAACGTTACGGGCTACTTGAGCTGGTGTGACGTCTCACCACCCGACAGTGAATGCCTGTCCGCCAATGCCCGACATTTGCAGCCAGATTGACTCAATGGGGCTCCCATCCGAGATGCAGAGCACACAAACATCGCAGTCATGTTCCCGCTTCTTTCCATGTCCGTGTTGGCGTCCCGATGGATCTGGCCCATCCATGGAATACGGCAGATTGCAATAGGCCTGATGACGGCTGACTATTGTTCCCTGTTACGTAGATGCTTCTCCCTCATGCAGCAAAAATGTGCTTTTTCGAATGTCTGCGGTTCCAGTGAACACTTGATTGCCTTCTACCGACACGATTACCACCACCAACCCCCCTCTTCCAACCCTTCTTGAGAGACCCTCGTAGCCTGCCTTCCCTTTTCGTTCAGACATCGTCCTGCAAATCAACCAACAAAATAGCCTCGAGTGCTTCTTCCACGAATAGAAACATTGACACCCTTGCCTCTATGGCACCCCGAAAACCCCCGTGCTTTTGTTGAGACGCAGCCCAGTCCCGCTGACCAACCCTATTCCGCTGACCGACCCAAGAATCAATCTTCATCCTACCACATTGATATTATCTGGGTCGGTCTTGGCTCTCGGTCCAAGACGCTGCTCTGGAATGAGCCCAATTCCCACTTGTGTGAACGCCGCAAAGCGACAACACAAGCCACTACATGTTTTCCAGAGGCCGACTTGGTCATCACCTCTATAATCTTTACAATTTAGCTTCGAGAATGGAATGGCCTTTGACATGGATGCTTTCGTGTCGCGTGTTCAATAGTCGCTGCCTTACTACTTTCCCGCCGTTGCGTGCAACCATTACGCACCTCCGGATAAAACCCGGCCAGGATAATAAACACCCATGTCCCAAAACCCCAGCACAGCATAAATCAAAACCTTACGGAGTACTTGTGGTACTATTTTCAACAGACCCCTTGCCCCATTGGTTACAATCGTTGTGCAGAAAAAATAATAATTTGTGTATTGCAATAATGTGACGGCTGTCGTCGTTCAAATGCTCCGCTTCAACGCCTTGCTGGCCCGACTGACTCGAATATGACGAGCAATCAAGTGGGCCCATGCTGATTTGTTCTCAAATCTAGTTATTCGTCCATCCTTTGGCAAATCGACACTAGGTAGTCGTGCAAACTCTCACCCTCTCGTCCAAGTAGCTGCTGCCTGCGCTAGAAGGGTGCCTCTTCGCAGATGATGTTAATGTATGTGTCTCTCTAGACGATGCTCGTCATTTGTCAAATAATGATTCTTCATTTTGTCTTGCTTAGCTTGCTCCATATGTTAATGAAAGAGGTGTCATTCTTTCACCTCAGTCGAGATGAGATTCTTGATGACCCTTTGGGGGTAGCGGGCAGGCATTTGCAAAGTAGGTCTCGATCTGCATCCTAGTGTCAGTGCCGTGACAAGGTCAAATGGCGTATATCTCAAAGATCCGCGCTTACCTGCTTCGTTCTCGAACATGATAAAAATGTCATCATGTTCACCAGGGAGATCTGGTAGATCGAGACACACAAAGGCCATGTCATCGTAATCCGAATCCTTGTCCGCTGGTAGCTGTGGTAAAGGGAACTTGGCGTCGACAAACCTGAGCCCGGCCTTGCTTCCTCTTTGAAAGGTTTCGTAGACATCCGTGCCCTTGAGCACAAAGTTCATACAGTGCCCATACTGGAAGTCCTCGAAGAAGGCCAGCAACTGAAGTTGTCTATCTTCTAATTTCACCACTTGGATTCTTGTAAAGCCCGCTTCCCACTTTTTGTGAATGGGAACGACCATACGTCTTCTTGAGATGGCAAAAGTTGTTGCAATGGAATCAAATATGATTTCGAATCCAGTCATCGCGGTTTGGAACTCGTGAAGATCCTTCAAATTATTGAACTCATATGAGCGAATAGTTTGGTTTGCCTTGAGGAGTTGCAGAGCATCTGCCAGGTTTGTAGGAAGTTCCTTTGACACTTGGGCCTCTGAGACCGACATTGTGATATCCTGCTGCGGTTGGCGGAGAACACGTAATACATGTGCATTTGATACCTCAAGCCGCATTCGCAGCTCGCCGGGCGCGACGTTTACTCTGTCCGCAACAGTGCCATTCTGGTACTCCAGGATAACTTTGAGCTTGTCTGCCAGAACTGTAGGCGGCAGGTCCCCATTAGAGCTAAACTCGTCGTTGACCACTCTGGCGGCTTTCCAAGGCATGCGACTAAAAGGCACGATACCAGTTGGCTCACGTAGGCTTTGCGCTACCATAAAGCTCTTGAGAGGCGCATCAGCCATGACTCTCTCGTCGTGATTCAGCGCTGTCCCTGTCAAAAGGGAGTGGAACTTGACTCTTTCCTTCTCATCGCTAAACACAAACACCATTCGTCCCTTTTGTCGGCCATTAACAAACCTGACCGATAATGCTGGAGCGTCTCCTTCGCCTCTGAAGAAGCCGAATTGAACAGGTAGCGGCGGTGGAAAGTTATGCTGAACACCGCTGGTGGCTCTGGTACGAGGTCCCGTCACTACTGCAACCCGAAATCCACAATGCCAACTACGTGGACCTGCCGGGCCACTTTCCTTGTATATCTTCTCGAACAAAGCTATGTCGCACTGCGGTACGGCTTCTTTGGGGAAAACGCGTGACTGAGGGTCTGCATCGAGGTATTGGAAAGACCGCAGGTTGTTTCTGAACACGACAAGCTCATCGCTTCGAGGGCGCAAAGTCGACTGCACTTTTGATCCAAAATCGTACATGTTCCAGAGGGTCCTGTAGTCATTCTGATTCAATTGCACAACCAACAAGAAGCCTCGAGGCATTCGAACTTCTACAGCGCAAGTATCATTCTGCCATCGAAGGTCTTCCCAGACTGGTCCAACATTCTTATTCTCCTGGATGGCCAACTGCACACATCCGTTTTGGCTAGCAATGATAAACACAAGTCCTGTGCTCTTTTGAGGTCGGACCATGGAAAGAATGCACGGCAAAAAGATTCTTTGAGATTCTCGTCCTTGCTCCATCAGAAATACATCTGCCATAACGCGACCATAGCTGAAGTATTCGACGGTGTCACCCAGAGGGAATGCTTCGAGAAGTTGCAATGCAGGCACTGGGTGTTGCATCGCTGTCAAGCCAGACGACCAGTTCCCGGATAAAAGAGCATTTAAATCTTGGCTGAGGGAGGGGTACTCGAGCCATATTGATTTGTCAATAGTCTGAGGCAGAAACGGCTCCTCTGGGGGAAGGAAGCCATTCCGCTTCATAGACTGTGACAGCTTTCTTAGTGCCGAGACAAGACTTTGTGATGCTCCAGTGACCTCTGCATCTGGGGCAAGCCCGAGTCCATCCATAATTTCCGGTATCACTTCCCGGCAAAGCCAATAGCCCTTGGCCAGGTTGGAGTAGGCTTGCTGCCTGTCCAGCTCATTCTGCATCTGCGACTGGGGAGAAGTTGGGCGCTCTCGGACGGCTGATTCTAAGCCCATCCTGCCTTTCAAAAACCACCATATGGCCGCGCGTGCGCAGTCTTTAGGAGCGCATGTCAAAAGCGGCTGTATCGCTTCGGCATGTAGCCTAAAGAGCTCAAACAGGTGCTGTGTGCCCGTGACGAAGGCGTTCAGGGCATCGTCTTCTCCAGCCGAGGCAACAGCATCCTGTAGCCTAATAGACGCTGATCTCGCAGCTATTGGCGGCGGATGGCCAAGCGGCGGGCCAGGTGAAGATCCTCCAGGTAGAGGCCCTTTTTGTGATGTAGCGCTAGGTTGGCGGACTGGGAGGCTTGTTTGGGACGGGTTCGACAGTTGGTATGCGCTAGAAGTATTTGAAGATATGGAGGCGGCAGGGCTGTAATCCAAAGCAGGCTTCTTCATGTGTGTTTCGGGTGATGATGGATACCGGCGGGATGAGTCGGGAGAATCGTCCACATTAGATAACGAAGGTCGGGTGACGTCCTCCCGATCGTTCTGAGACGTCGAACTCGCCGTCCTAGCAGCAAGTGCAAACGCCTTGCCCTCTGCCTCACGCATCTGAGCTTGGTGTATCTCGATGAAAGATTTCCGCTGATCGTCGCGCCTCGCGGATGTTTCAAGATATCTGGCCGACGCAGTTCCTCCAGGCACCAAGGTGTTGCCGGTCCCCCGGTCGTTGGCACCCGGTGGCATGAGTGACGTATTTCGCTCCTCCTTTTCTGGTTCGTGAATAGACGAATAGCCCGTCTGAGTCCTTCGAAGAGGTTTGGGCTGAAAAACGTCGTCGACTGCTCCCGGAAACCCAACCGGTCCTCCTGGCGGTCCTCGGGGACCTCCTGCTGGTGGTACCGCTGGGCCGAGCCTTGGAGATCGATGGACTGGCGGCGGCGGCGGCCTCGCTCTCTTGTTCCTCCCAATCTCAATGGTCGGTATATCGGACTCATCACCGCCGTCGCCGATTATCTCTGGGTATGAATCGGCAAAACGTACGGTCATACCCTTCTTATTTGGTCGGGGGCTTATCCTCGGTGATTTCGACTCCATCTTTCCCGGAGCCATAGGACGGTTCTGTTGAGCCTGTTGATTGACGGCCAAGGCCTGTGGATATCGTGATATGGTGGTGTCGAGCTTGGCAAGCTTGGGCAACGACGGCGGCGGTGGTGGGGGCGGATGGGTGACTTCGAGATGATCAGCAGCGCTGTGTAGGAAGGCGTCCAACGTGGCAGGAGAATTGTCCTGTGATTTCTTGTCCTTGCCAAAGAGCTTGCCCATGAAGCGTCCCCTCCGGGACGGCCGCCCCTCGTCGGCAGATGGTGGCTCGCTCTCCATGGTGTGGACGCAGGACTTTGAGAGTGTCTCATTGACATGGAAAGTTTGGGAGGCGTCGCTATGCTTGGAGGACGGTTCGTCCACCAGGTCCTGCCGACACCAACGAGAGCCGAAGGGGCTTATAAGCCCTCTGCGCCTTTTCAACTGTGTTGTGCAAGATGTGAATGGGAAACACGGACAAAGAAGGGAGAGAGAGTGTGGGCGTGCCTGTGTGGGCGTGTATGTGTGTCAACTCGATGGAGCAGGGCGAGGCGACAGCTGGTAGGTCGTCTTTGTATTGACTAGCGTGTGGGGGAGTGGTCGAGCACCGTTGACCTGAGAGTCTAGTGACAACAGAGCCCTGCGGGGAGCCCGTTGCTGATGCCTGACGCTGTAACAGATCCCCCTACAGTGCAGTGCCGTGCCCCCAAGACGTCCAGGCACAAGAAGGCTGGCGAAAGCCGCGGTGCCGCAACGAAGCCAGGGGTCCAGCACCCTTGGTGAGCAAGGGTCTCGATTTCTGGGCGGCACACCCAAAATAGACGTTGGTGGACACGTGGATGGCGGTGGAAATAAATGGCTGGGAGTCCGTTTGAAAGACGCATGCGGCCTGGACAGGCAAAAGGAAAAAAACAGAAGTTGGAAACGGAAGCAGAAAACAGAAGCGAGCAGCAGATGACGGCGGGTTGTCGGGAGGAAATGTCGTCAACAGCTGCCGGGATACTAAGACAGCACAAGGGGCTCAGGGAATGGGAGAAATGGGAGAAATGGGAAATGGGCCGATCGTCACGGCTAATGAGTTGGCTGAGGATTGACGATGGTGAAGTGTGCGCATGTGCTCAGGTGTGATGAAGGACGTGGTGCGGGCCCGTCTCTGCACCCGTTGACCACCCTTTCGAGGCGTTCCACGACATTGTACGGAGTAGATGGCCAAGCAACCGGAACCAATTGTGCGCGGTGTATACCTCGCCAACAACCTGTGTGCAAGCCCGCGATCAGGTACTTCAGTGAGCACACTGAGGCCGCCCCTGAGACACCAGGCTCCACTGTGGACAGGCGGGCCCTGGGGTGGCGCCAAGCCCAACGTCATAAACTTTACAAGACCACACGTTTTGTAAAAGTACTAGTTAGTACGTTCAGTCTGCTATAGCCTACACGGGCACAATGCCAACCGAATCGGCCGGCATGTTGAACGTAATATCCATATTTATTTGAAGACGACCGGGGGGGGGGGGATGACAGGTGACGGGGGCTCCATGTCACAGGCCTGCGTTGACCTCAAGGGAAGTATCAAGTAGTGTAACTTCCAAGTTGTCTGCTCAAACGGCAGGATTTATTACATACTGGTATGTTTGGTTAAGTACCAAAAGGACCCAGATCAGGATCTCGTACTTTGTGGCATTGGCCTCACAGCTTTCCACCAGAGATGGCCGACTTCCATCAACCGACATCTGGAGCGGATCGAGCTTTAATGCAGGCGCTTGAAGCTGCCGAGCACATGGCCTGGCAAGAGCACTAAGCCCCCTTGGGCGATGCCGTCGTCGATTGTTCCGATCTATTTTAAGCGGCCGCCCGCTGGCGCCGGCGCTTAAGACTCAGATGTTGGTGTCTAGACATCAAGACGCCTTGCCGAGCCTCGTACCCATCCCTTGAGCTTGGCGTGCCTTTGGTCATGAGAATAACTACTGCATACCTACCTAGGTAGCTACTCCATGCTGGTTGTGTCAAGGCTGCAGGGCGGTCGCTCGAGCAATGCTGGTGCCGGCCCTGTTCATCGCCTTAGGGCTGCGATATAATACTACAAGCTCTTTCTTGATGGCTCTGATCCAATAAGCGCGGTACTCCGTACGGGCGGCTGCTTCTCAATACGAGGACCTGTTGCTACTTCCGTAGCAGACGTCCCATTCCAAAAACTGGAGCCGCAAATAAACATGGCACTACTCCGTACTCGGCCTCGTATTGACTTGAGTTCAATTACCACCAACAAATTTCAGTGACGAGCAAGCTTTCGAGTCAGGTCAACTCGAAATATTAACAAGGGCAGCCAAGGGCACGCATACTTTTCAGGTCATTTCCGGTTGGCATTGTTCTTGATGTACTATTTTGGGATTTGATTACCCTAATGAACAGTTGTATTGCTGCCTGTGGCGTCTGTTTTCTGTGTGGCAGCCTTCAACTTACGTCGATTGACGGGGAGCTGCTACGCAAAACAAGGTAGCATTCTATCGCTGAGTGAATCATGAAACTTCAACTTACTACTGTCATATCATACTTAGCACCTACAGTCTGTGGCGGAATATATTTGCCCGCCGAGAAGTATACGCTCATCTGTTGCAGTATATTATAGGATGGAGCGCGACGGCCTGGTACCTGATCTGGTTGAATACTTGTTGCCTAGGGAAAAGCAAAACTTCATACTTTGAATCCTTCCTTCGGCATCTGGCCCCACCGCACGAAGCCGTGAGGTACGTACGGAGTATTATACCCAATGCCAGCAAATGTCGATTGACCCACAACTCGTGAAAAGTGCTTATCGACAGGATACCCCTGCTTAGTAACCGCGTGGATGCCTCACTTTGTCCGGTTTTCGCGATGCGACAAGTCTAAACTCTGGTCATCTCCAGCCACACTAGACATGTAGATTTGCATCCGTGGGGCATGGTGCTTACATTCCTGAAGAGAATAATGGCTACCCAAGTCAACAAAGTCCCCATCCCCCGCCGGGGAGTCGATTATCGGGGCAAGATTGTCCTTGCGCCGATGGTGCGCTCGGGCGAATTGCCGTCGAGGCTGCTGGCTCTTCACTATGGAGCGGATCTCGTCTGGGGTAAGCATGATTGCCACTTATCAAATTACAAGCACAAGAAGAGAAAGAGGCGCATCTAACTTGAAGTTCCCTAGGTCCGGAAACCATTGATCGTGCCATGATTGGAACGACTCGGCGAGTCAACCAAAATACGAGGACTATCGAATGGACCCGAATGTCCTCCCAGGGCCACAAGGAACCGCCGCCAGATGCCAAAGAAAGCATAATTTACAGAGTGTTCCCGGAAAAGGAGGCAAACAAGCTCATCTTTCAAATCGGCACCGCCGACCCCGACCGCGCTGTCGAAGCCGCCCGCCTTGTCGCTGCAGACGTCGCAGGCATCGATGTCAACGCGGGTTGCCCCAAGCCCTTCAGCACCAGCGGCGGCATGGGCGCAGCCCTCCTCAGGACACCAGACAAACTCGTTGCGATCCTTGAGGCCTTGGTCAAAAATATCACCCCCGAGTTCGACATCGGCATCAGCGTCAAGATTCGTATCCTCGAGACACCCGCCGAGACGGAAGCCCTCGTCAGACGACTCGTCGCCACTGGCATCACTGGTTTGACTGTCCACTGCCGAACCACCCCCATGAGACCCAGAGAGCGCGCTATTCGCGACCAACTACGCATGGTCGCAAATATATGTCACGAAGCAGGTGTCGCGTGCATTATGAACGGCGATGTTGAAAACCGCGATCAGGGATTAAAGTTGGCAGAGAAGTATGGTGCCGATGGAGCCATGATCGCCGTTGCCGCTGAAAAGAACCCCAGCTGTTTTCGGAGCGAGGCAGACGGCGGCCTGTTGGGTTGGGAGCCCGTCGTGGAGCAGTACATCAAGTACGCCATGGAAATCAGCAATCGGTTCAGCAATACCAAGTATCTCCTGGCGCAAATGATTCCCGGAAAAGCAAAACCCTATAAGACTGTGCAGCAGTCCAAGTCCTACACAGAAGTTTGCAATGCTTTGGGACTCGAGCACCTTCTCGAGAAGGCGCAGGATTGCGATATGCAGAGGGGGCTGGACAAGCCAAAGGAAAAGTTGTCAAAAAAGGCCAGGAAAAATGCCAGTGCATTGGCTGCGGGCGGGCAAATGGTTGAGGCGAGGGCTCAGAGCCAGCATCGCAAAACGCTGTCTGAACGAAATGTCGGTCCCAAGACTGCGCCTGAGCCGGCACCCGTTGCAACTGCGGTTTAATGCTGCTTAAATGAGAAACATGGACTAATCATGTCGCGGTTATGCGGCATAGCATCACTGGAGTTTGGGGTTTCAAGGCATAAGGGGTGGTCTGCTTCGCGCATGAAAACAGCGTCATTCATTCTTGGAAGACTTGAAGAAAAGAATATCCAGTTTCTTTCAAATGGGCATACGATATATCTAGATAGAAGTACATCTTGCAAATTCACGACTGGACTCGGTATAGAAGTAAATCAACATCATCACCACTGCGAATGTCGGCATGTGAATGCTTGGAAACAAAGAAAAAAATCAGTGTTTGTTTGTTCAAGTCATCTGTTCTCTATTTTGATGATGGTACAATAGGTAGCCGCCGTCTCCACCAGCCCACCTTTTATTTACCCGTGTACTATTTCCCCTGCTTCACCCAGCCCTCTACTGCTTCCCTGGCGTCCGTGACCTTGTCATCCACATACTGTACACCAATCTGACCATGTACCTTTGCAAAGCTAATGCCCTTCCTAAGACCCTCCCGGATATTAACATGCGTCTCCGCAATAGCCGGGAACCGCTGCTCATACTTCCACGACAAATCAGAGATGTTCCTCATTGTCACGGGTAAGACTGTCCATCCGGCGCCAACACCAAACGCCAGGGGCACGGTGCTCCTCAGCAAGATGTTGCGGTTGCGCGTGAGGATGCTGCCGGCCATGGCCGCGACCAGAACATAGATGGTGCCGGGCATGAGCTTCTCGCCGGACTCGCGGGAGGGTGCGAGCGAGGCAATCGTGTTGGTGAAGGACTGCTCGAGGTTGAAGGCAGAGTCCATGGTCTCGTTGACTTTGTTCTCGGTGCAGACGGCGAAGCGGTACAGGGCCATGCGGACTTTGCCGATTTGGACTGCGAGACGGTCCGTCGGCGAGGGGCCTCGCGGCTTCTTCTCCTTCTTGGGCTCTTCGGCGGCGGCGGGAGGCTGTGAGAATTGGAGAGCCTTGATGGGGGCGGCTGGGGCGGATGCGTCATTTGCGGACGGGGCGTCGAAGTCATCGTAGATGGGTTTCTTCTGCTCTTCAATTAGTCCTTCGAGTTGTCCTCTCAAGGGACTAAATAATGCGTTGATGCTCTACCGACCTTGTCCACAGGTCCTTCGGCCAGGACAGTCGCAGGGGCGAAAGCCAATCCACCGAGCGCGATTGTGGCCAACGGCGCTAGGGAGCGCTGGAAAACAATTGTTAGCAGTCTTCGTCGGTGACTGAGAAGGTCTAGAAGCGTTCTCACCCGTTGCATCAGCACTCGTGCAGCCATTGTCTGTTCAATTGGCCAACCGTCAAGCGGTGTTCAAAGTTGTCGTCGGATCCGGCTATGCTTTGTCGAGAATGGCCTTAGCGGAGCAAGCTCTCTGGTTCCTCCGAGAACCGACACGTGACTGGGAAAAGACGTCACTTCCGCTCCCGGAAGAAATCTTCAACCCAGAGAGCGCGAAAGCAGGCCTTCAGATGGCATGCCGCCTTTTGACAGGCGCGGCGAATTTAATTGAGCGAACCAGCCAAAGAAAATCGTGTTGATGGCGCATGCAGAGACATGTCCAAAGTCGTGTCTAGTACAGCATGGTACGCTTGGCGGATGGGCAAGCGAACTCACTTGAGCTGAGGTTCAACAAAGCAGGCATTTCTCAAAGGACAGAGTCACACGGCAATTCTTCAACCTGCAGAGCATAATCCATCAAGCTACTAAAGGGGCCAACAATGAAGATTCTGCCTCGTGCATAAAGGTTTGAGCAGATAATCTGCTCGCAAAGAAAGAATACATATGCCTCAATTCGCGCTGGATAAATTGCCACCCTGGCTGGGTCTTTCAAACCAATAGCCAGGACATGCCTGGCAGTCGTTATTGACTCACTACTCTGTACACTGCACGTACAGCGGATTTGCAGACTTGGATACTGGAGGGCTTGGCGCCGCGGAGAAGGATGCAGCTAGTGAATGATCAGTGGTTGGTGGTGGATTATCTCGTGCACATGAAATTCCCAAAACGACCTTGTTGAGGGCGATCGCGGCCCGGCGGACGGGGAGTCGGCGCGGTAAGTCGTCGAGACGTCTGTTCCATCAAATAGTGTCAAATTTGCAACGATTATAGTAGAAATACGGAGTAGTAGATCAAAATAACGTGCGTCATTTGCCCGCTACTGTTTACATGCACCCACTCAACAGCTTACCACGGCATATCTCAGGTGAAAAGCCATGGCTGTACGGAATTAGGTCACACACATCTCGACCCGGCCGGCTGAACGGACGGCGCCGCAGCAGCACTTGAAGGCCCTTGAGCGAGGCAAAGGTGGGTTCCGATGCACCTAAATGCAATGCGCCCGTCGTGCGCTACCAAACATTCAATGTCGATTTCTACCCCCCCACCAGTTGACCCCTTCCTCCCCGAGAGCCACATTGCAGAGGCACTGCAGCCAGTACTATTGCGTGCATTAACCGAAAGTTGGCGACCGGGGGGGCGTCATTACCGCAAAACTCCGTACTTGATTCAACTTTGCCATTCTGCTATCCCCCAGAACTGGGGCCGTCGATTCGTCCATCGTTTCTCTTTTCTCTCTTCTCTCCTGTACTCATTTCATTCCAATTGCACGCTCATTCTTTCTTTTTCCCCTCTCCAAAGTGTTTCTTGTACATACTAGCCCAGTTCACATCACCGCCGCCTCGCATGCCTTCGACTCGAATTCCTTAACGACGCTGCCCCCCTGGTCAAGTCACTCCTCGTCCAACATGCTCAACTCCAGTAGCCATCGTCTCTGGATCTGCACCAGATGCGTTCGTCGCGTGACCTGGCCAGGGACGACGGCCACCTCGATACTTCAACAGCGGCGGTGGGAGACCACAGCTGCCGCAGAGGCCACGCGTTCCTCAACGCCTGCGGACCACCATGTTAGTTCTCGACATGACGACGCTGTCCTTCGCCATCTTTTCGATGCTCCGTCCGGTGGCCTGTCGTTTCCAAGCTTCAGTCTCAAGAAGAGTCAGGGCCTTTTTAAGAATCGATACCTTACAAGCCCCGACGGATTCTTCGTATTTGCCCAGAAGAACCTCGAGAAGGCAACACGTCTTGTGCAAAGAGTTCTCAGTGCCTCGACAACCGAGGATTACCGGGGGGTAGTCAAAGACCTAGATCGGTTGAGTGACTTGCTTTGTCGAGTCCTCGACATGTCTGACTTTGTACGCATGGCACATCCCGATGTTCGCTTTCAGCAGGCTGCGGCAGGTGCCTGGTCCATGGTATACCAATATATGAATCAATTAAATACCATGACGGGTCTGAATGATCAATTGGGCAAGGCGCTTTCGCTCCCTGAAGTTACCTCTGCCTGGTCAGATGAGGAGAAAACCGTTGCCGAACTGCTCAAGTTGGACTTTATGAAGTCAGCTGTCAACTTGCCCAAGAGGGCAAGGGATCGGTTCGTTGAGCTTTCATCTCGCATCAGTGACGTCGGCTCTGCTTTTGTACAAGGCATGGAGCCCGAGATCAAAGAAGTCATGCTGCCATCCCATAGATTTTACGGATTGTATCCTGGTCTGGCTGCCACCCTCAAGATTCGGTCTCAGATATCCATTGCAACAACAGGTCCTGAATCCGCTGCTGCTCTTCAGAGTGTGTACGACGAGGAGACGCGCAAGGAGATCTACCTGGCGCAACGAACAGCATCTCACAGCACCATTGAACGCTTGGAGTCGATGCTGAAGCTTCGCGCAGAATTGGCCAATCTCGCAGGGTTCGAAAGCCATGGGCACATGGCCCTCAAGGACAGAATGATGGCCAAGTCGCCGGCCTCGGTCATGAAATTCCTCCTCGCCTTGCGCAACCACAACGCCCCCATTGTTCAGCAAGAACTTCTTGAGCTGACAGAAAAGAAAAGGGAACGTCTTGCCATGCCAGAAGTGGACCTTCAGGCTTGGGATAGAGACTTCTACATGGAGAAAGTACGGGCTGAGATGCGCTCTCGCGTCCGTCACGAAGACCAACTAACAGCTTTCTTTTCTGTGGGCACCGTCATGCAAGGTCTGTCACGACTCTTTGATCGGCTCTATGGAGTACGCTTCGTCCCGCGCGAAGCCTTGCCCGGAGAAGTGTGGCATCCAGACGTCAAACGATTAGACGTCGTGTCGGACGACGGAGAACAGCTCGCCGTCTTGTACTGCGACCTGTTCTATCGTCCCCAAAAGTCTCCCAACCCAGCACACTTCACAGTCAGATGTTCTCGTGAGATCCTCGCCGACGAACTCAACGAAGCAACAGAGGACATGGTCTCGGCGACACCCATCTTTGACTCCCCCGAGTCCGCTGCCAACGACGGCATGGAAACATCCCAACGTGACGGCAAACTCAACCAACTACCCACCATTGCTCTGGTCTGCGATTTTCCCAAGAACAATTCGGCCCGTGAGCCCGCCTTCCTATCATACTACTCTGTAGAAACACTCTTCCATGAAATGGGCCACGCCATCCACTCCATTCTCGCACGAACATCGTTCCAAAACGTCTCGGGGACCCGGTGCGCCACTGACTTTCGCCGAACTGCCATCCACCCTCATGGAACACTTCGCAGCTGATCCCACCGTCCTCTCCCTCTTCGCCCGCCACTGGAAGACGGACCGCCCTCTCTCGTACGACCTTGTCCAAGAGCGTATTACTCTCTCTAAACGTTTCGAAGGAATCGACACGGAGCACCAAATCATTCTTGCAATGCTCGACCAAGCGTACCACTCTCCCCAAGTGACTAACCTCTCGTTTGACTCAACTCGCATCTTCCACGAAATTCAGCACAAATTTGCCCACGGGCCCAAAGACCCCCCCGGAACAAGCTGGCAAGGCTTCTTTGGTCACTTGCACTCGTACGGAAGCACGTACTACAGCTACCTCTTTGACCGGGTTCTCGCAGAGCGTGTGTGGCGGATTGTTTTCAAAGGCGGCGATGACCAAGCCGCCATAAGTAGGGAGAATGGCGAGCGTCTGAAGCAGAATTTGTTGAAATGGGGCGGGGGTCGAGATCCCTGGAGATGCCTGTCAGACACATTGAAGGACGAGAGGCTGGCTGCTGGCGATGAGGAGTCAATGGCTCTGGTGGGTAGCTGGGGTATAAAGGATCACCATCAAAGTTCATAAAGGAATGTAGATTCCGCCCAGAGCGCACGTGTCGCAATCGGAGATTCCGTCTCCTGATGAGAACGCATCGGTTCTTGGAGGGTCAAAACACGTCCTCATTTGTGCCGTCCTGGATTGGTTGGAGGCATTCAGTATCGATCGATACCAGCATGCAGACGGGAGGGAAGTCGGGCACCACCACGTCTTTCGTCTTTCCCTTTCCAACTTGACATTGTGGGAAGAAGGCTCTCACTCGACAGACGTGTCCTGCTTCCAAATAGTCCAAAAAGCTCGTCCTTCCTAATATGTAGGACGGTAATCGTGCTACATCCCGGAATATATTGCACTATATTAACGTGTACTTGTCAATAGGCGAGTTTTATCTTGTCACGGACGGTACACGATGCGGAACTTACGACATTGGTGGCCTCACATCTTCCATGGTATGATGCATTATATGCTCATTGGGCAACGAAGCACAGACCCGCATGCAGGAACGTATGAAGTCATTCAGTTACGAATATAATTCAGCTTGATCAAACATCGAGTTCAAATGATTCATATTCTCATAAACATCTTGCCATACTATCTTACAAGGGTATATTAGTTCTGCATATCCGCCTTCATCTTCCATCCCCTTCATCCTTTCATAAACATGTAATTCCGACCGCTATTTGCTCGTCAAAGCAAACCAACCGGGAAAACAAGAAGAAAGCTTCATCAATTGTTCGAACTCATACAGCTTTTGTAGCAACTCGCTGCATTATTGTCAACGGCTGTCTCTCAGTCAGATGTGACAAAGATAATTTCCTGCCATTTGACAACATTGGGTCATTTTCGTTGCCGTACATGTCCAAACTGCTTTTAGTAGTCTCAACAGGTGTGACGAACGAGTCCGTATACTCTTTATCCGATCCATCTTCTGCCGTTGTTCCAGAATCTTCAATGCCTAAATTGGTATACCCAAATCCAGGAGCTGCTAGATGTCGTCGCTCATCATCCTCATCATAGTCAAAAACCGACACCTCACCAAGGGACCTGTCAAGTGACGGTGACTCGCTTTGATCTGCGTTGGTGTATACCATGCTTTTGCTCATGACCTGGATTTGACGTCCCAAACTTCTTACCCGGGCTTCAAGAGCCTCACGTGCTGAACGCTCCGTTTCAAAAAGAGCCATCAGGTTTGTGTAATGCTCAAATGTGAGTGATCCATGACGGCTCCTTGATGTGGCATCTAATCCGCGTGGTGCCGCCACAAAGTTTGGGCGAGCCTCTCCATCAACCGGCGACAGAATTGTTGCGCGGGGAGTTGAGTCGCTAATGTCCCCAAATGTCATTTTGGACGCATCAGAATGTCTAGTAGATGGTCGGCTCGTGCTCTGCCGATGCTCATCAGCAAGGGAAAAGTCACCAGGTTGTATTCTCATCGAATGTATGATATGGTCGGGAGTCTGAAGCTGCGCTTGTCGCGGTCCCCCCGACGAACGCATCTGCGTAGTGGATGGCTGACGCAGGGCCGGAATGCTTTGTCCAAGTTGAAGAACAATGCTCTCCAGTCGGCTCATGCGTGTCTCGAGGCTACTAACTCTACTGTCCAGGCTGAGACGCTCAGCAGCTCCTGCAGGCTCCCCTATTTTAGTAGGAGTTCGGCGTCTGTACCTCCTTTGTCTCGACTGCTTCCATCAGAACAATCTGCTCGGGTGTCACGGCGCGTTGCTCGGTAGAAGAGGTTAACTCTTCAGCATCACCCGAGAGCAACTGCCTGATTTCCTCGTCTGCCGTTGTGGAGGTTGGCGACATAAACGGAGCGGCATAGCTTTCCCTCCAGTACCGAATTTCGGCACTGCGACGTCGAACGACTCCTTGCGACGCAAGTTCAAGACTGGGCATAACTGACAGACTCCTCGAACGGCGCTTCAGGCCATGGGCCTCACTTGAAATTGCACGTCCAATCTCACTAGGATCATCACCAAGGCCAGCCTTTCGAGTTCCTCGGTCTTGAGAACTGGCAGGTCGGGGGGACAGTCCTGTAAGCTTTGATCCGCCAGCCCATCCAGGACTTTCCAGGTTCGTTGAGGGCTCAAAGACGGCAAAATTCTTGTCAGACATTCTGATATCTGCATTGATGGAGTTTCGAACACTTGTAATGGCCATGACATCCTCAGGGCCAATGGAATGAGAATGGAGAGCGCGGTCGAATTCGGTAATGGGCATTGAGAAGGACCGTTTTGGTTCGATGCTCATTTGGTTTGATCGCTCCCATGGCGGATCCTGGTGCCGCCACATTAGCTTACTCCTAGACGCATGAACTTGGCAGGAAATTAACGTACGCTTCTATGCTGCTTATTAGATAAAAGTGTAGAAGCGTCAGAGGGCTTCCAATCAGGCGTGCCTGCCTTTTCATTGGTCTCTGACTTCTTCTTCCGGCCGAACAGTTTGCCTAATGCTGACCGAATAGTGGACTTTTTCCGCTGAGCTTTGCTGGACTTGCTAGCTTTGCTGTGTCTGCTGTCTTCTTGATCTGATATCCGCGTAAATCGGTCATGTTGGCTGAGAGAAGACTTTCGCAAGGTGGATGCTCGTCGAGGCGCTGAAAGTGTGTGCTGCTGCTGGCGTGTAATCAAGGGGTCTATATTTCCAGCAGAAACGGCTCTAAAGTGAGAGGTTTTATAACTCTGGCTACTGCTGGTGGGCTCTTGAGGTATCAAATGGGAGTCACTTGAAGCTTCGTCGGCATTTCTAGCTACCATGTCTGTCTGGTCTCGCATGGGGAACTCCTCATCCATAGGATCAGGGATAGGAATTGGTCCAGAGATCTGGCCCCGGATAGACTTGGATGCAGCTCGAGGCTTTTGGCCATTGCCACCAGTAGCAGGCTTCCACGGCATGGTGTAGGAAAGGGACTGTGCCGGCGACCCAAGGGATGACTAGCAAAGACGAAGAGATGGAGGTAGACAAATTCCTCGGGCGCCTGCCAGTAAGAGATAGGACGTAGATGAAGCACGGAAATTCAGGGCCTGGTAATTAATCTGCTGACAAGAGAAAGAGAAGACCAAACAGGCAGTTCTATGTTCAGCCGACAGTCAATGAGGAGTTCCTATCTCACCATGCCACATGGTACAAAGAATACCCAGGGGTCTTGATGAGGAGAAACGCGGATAACACGAGCAGACAAGCCCGAGAAGCAGGAGCGAACAAACAAGAGCAAGAATAAAGAGTTCAAAAGGCGAGCAATCGAGCAATGCTGGTCAAAGAGGAAAGAATCTACACCAGGCGAGCAAAGAGTCGTGGCGTCATGATTGAAAACCGAACATGAATGAAACGGCAAGGCATCTGGCGATGCGCCTCTGGTGGGCTCTGGCTCTCAGCGCGATTCTTGGTTGTTGTTGTGGCCGTGGTCGTGTTCGTGGTATGTTCATGATGGTGTTGTGTACTTGGTCCCAGTCGAACCAACGGCCAAAACAAACCAAGGAGTCGTCAACCAGAAGCTACGGTTTCAAGGGAAAAGGAGAGTGGTGCAGAACGCGGCTCGCCAGTTATGCACCTAGTGGTTACTTAAGTATATGGGCTATGCCACCGGATGAATTGCAGTCGAGGGGCACAATTGCCATTGGACAAGGCAGGCTGAAGAAGGGAAAGAGTGAAACATGGCTGCCACGTCTCCAGGCACGACAGGCATGTTGAGATGCAGACGAGGACCGGTTGACACGCCAGGCTATGCCGAGCCATACCAAATGGCATGAAGGCCGTGGCGTGGGCCTGCAGGAGTCGCATAGTACTAAGCACGTTAATACGTACAGGTAACTCGATAATAAATGAAATAGGCGTTGCACCAAGGAGGTGTGCGGGCTTGAGTGGGTTTGGGCTGGAGAATGATGGCTGCATGACCGTGATGAGCGTGCCAGAACAGCCAAGAATGGGTCACGAACGAATCAAGGACTGTGAAAGTGGAGGCAAATGAGGCAAAACTCGGAGGATAGCCTGAGTGTCAAGTGTCTCGACTAAAGCAATAGGCACTGACTGGCGCGCCGAGCTATGAAGTCACCAAGGCCAGCCATATCGAGCGGGTTGCAACCATGGGCGGAGAGCGAACGAGGGGGGTCGAGAGAGGGTCAAGGGTCAATCGAGCGCATCGATTCATGGTCGTTTCTGGCGTCTTGGGCTGACAGGGTTGCGCCAGGTACCACAGCCCAGCAGGACGTAGGCGGGGGGGTCCCCTCAGCCGGCGCCCATGTTCGACGTCGACGATGATGTTGATGGATGGATGGATGGTAAGTGGTGGACGAAGTCCGAGTCGGAATGTTGTCGAGAGAGAATGCAGCGAGTTGAGATTTGAACAACACACTCATTCACTTTCACGCGGCCACTGGGGCCAAAAGTGCACAAGACATCAACACGGTCATCGCTCCTTCCTCTTGGGGGCCACGCAGTCTTCCTCTCGCCTCTGCATCTCTGTCATCTGTCCATGTCTCTTCCTCCTCTGTTTACTACTTCCCTCATCAATTCTTGGTCTGCGGCGTGCACCAACGTCAGAAAAAAAATACATACACATGCATGTCTTCCTCAAACGGTCCACTACGTCGAACGTGCGGTCCAAATCCCACGGCGATACCCCTCGAATGTGCATTGCTAGGACATTGCAGACGAGGCTCTGTGTTTCCGTCGTGCTGGATCGAGGGGCCATCTTATCGAAACGGACATCAGACCCCCGTGGCCTTGGGCTCCAGCTACTGTGCAAAACAGAACAATGTCAACCCGCGTACGGAGTTGGGAGTACTAGAGGGGCACAGCATTGCAGATCCTCCGATCGCCATGTCTCACTCACTCAGGACCAAACCCGCTCACTGTGCCATCAACAAAATGCATGTCTCTCAGTCGCGTATAGGATCCCACTACGTCCCGAATTTTCCAAATTCCCTCCAACGGGCATCATCCTTGCAGTGTCCCCCATTCCAGCATCCAGGGTCTCCCGCGAGCCGGTCACTGGTGACATCCCCCCGTCGCTCGCCAACAATGACGAACACCTTGCTCCGTACAATACCCCGTCAAGATGCCCGGCATCCAAGGGTACCACAAAGACGTGCTGTACCAACAAAGTACGGAGTACGTACCACAGCATCGACCAAAAAAAAAAAAGATTAAAAGGATCTTCCGGGTTTACATGCATACAGACAATAATGGCGGTGGCGCAAAATGTCCCGGGCTGGGATCCCGTTTCCCGCCTCACATAATAATATCTAGGAAGTATACTAGACCATCTGCAGCATTGCGGAAACCGACATACGTGTCCATACACGTGCATTGATTGATTACCCATCAGCGTCTTTGCATTGAACAAAGCCTCACTTGTCCCCTTGTTCGCCCGGGCTCCCCGAGGCTGACCTTTGGTTCAAAGGTTAATATTAGTCGCTGCTGGCGCCAAGGTCTAACGGGCACCCCCATTCATTCATTCATTCATTCACCTCTCAGCTTTGTGCCTGGAGGCCATGCACAGTTGGTCCTTCTGATAGGATACAGACTGCGTTGCGGGTGGATTTGTTTTGGCGCAGCGTCCTGGCCTGTTCGAGATGTGTGCCTACGGTATGTGCTTGGGTCACATTTCGGGTGGGCTATCTCACATCCCAAGTTGCGTGTCATTGTCGAGAGGAATTCGCAGCATAATCATAACTCGACGGCCAGGTTGGTCGGTCCGGAGGTCCATGCTCACCATCCTGGCGCAGTCAGTCCCGTGATTGGGTGCCCCACATCCCGTCGCGAATAGCGCATCTCGACTCTCAATTGTATCAAACATTGTATCTCACCAGCTCGGCGCCCCTAGTCATGTCCTCGACGTACATACATACATGCATACCATACACAGCACAGTACAGATAGGCGAATGTCACGCAAACCCACCAATCTGTCTTGACTTTTGTCCAGGCACACAGGGACACCCTGGTCATGACCATCTACTCACCACATCATGTTTACGACTTGGAACCAGAAAGATTGCCCGTCAGTCATCAATTTACGCCAAAAGCAGACTTATACAACATTCACCTAGTGCCATTGATGGCGACCATCATCGCCCTCACTTACATATGTACAACGGAACACACAGCTTGACACGGCGTGAGAAAGGGGTATTCCCCCATCGTTATGCCGGAATTTCCACCAACCGCCAAATGGAATACACGTCCAGTTTACAATTCGTAAGCTGCCTGGACGTCTCGTTTGCCAACACGACCCACGTTCTACATTGTCGCTGCGAGAATCAAACGTCACAGCCAACCCTACGCTGACGTGCAGCCTGCCTCGGGTTTGCGACCCCGTGTGCTTGGCCTCGTGGCTGAGCATTTTTTTTACGAGCTCTAACACTCTTTGCTGCATGACACAAATTACCCGGTGTTCTAAAAAGGAAATCATATTCAACAAGGGAGAGGTTATGCCATTTCAGAATTCAAGTGCATTAGATACAGTAGTTGCGATTACGGACCTGCAGCCGGGCCAGTTACCAACGTCAAGGCCAACCACGGGCGTTGGATGTAAAGCGTCAAGTGCCATCAACTTGCATTTATTCATGCTCTTTGCCCTTCTTTACACGATTGGTATATGGTGCTACAGCTAGTACTCCCACCATCCCTGACTACCCAGGTAGTTGTCTCTATGTAGTACGCAGTCAATCGACCAAATCCACCCATTCTCAACACCAACTCCCGTCTCAGACTACAGTAGTACAATGCAATCATCGACCCGTATGACAAACTCCCCCACCCTTTTTGAAGAACAATATTCTCCTTCCCGTCATGAGACGACTCCCGCACGTCCCGTTCCACAGCGAACACCACCTGAAACCAAACTAGGGAATCCCTTCTCCCGGCTCACACCCACCCCTTGCCGGTTTTCCAGAACCTGGAATCCAGTGTCCGATCAACTGGTTCTGTCGCTTGGCCACCCATTGCAAACATACCCTTTGTCTTTCCGCATTTGGATGTAATTTTCCCCCGTTTCAGTCAAGCCTAAGGGAACTACACCTCCTTGCGACGCCATGCGAGTCGGGCCATTAGTTGCCAATGGAAGATATGTCAGGATACCGAAGGTCGGCGTTATCTTCGAGGAATTCCATCCATTTTTTGAGAAAGTTGCTTCCCTAATGTTTGGGTCAGTACACTTCTGCCCATAAAGTACCTGCAGACGCTTGGGACTGAAGCTTGCTTCTTCCTCCCCACACCCAGACCGTCGTCTGGAGTTGATTCACGACGACCACATCGATGTCGGACTTCTTACCTCTTTACGGTCTCCGAGTCTCCAATTATAGTGAGCGATCGCCTCGGACGAGTCATGGCCACTGCAACAAAGGTTAGGGTGGTTTCGTGCACAATATGACGACTGCGGTTACAGTGGGCTGGGGAAGAAGAGGGGGCTAAACTCACCGTTTAATCTTCTCTTTTCACCAAGGAACCCTACTTCACCGTCGGGATTGCTTCGCACGAGGCTGACGATGACCGCCTCCTTCTCGCGGCCTTGGAACCCATCCACACTGCCTAGTTCTATGCCCGGGAACCTTTCTTTCAAGGGCGCTAGCACGCCCAGCTAGCTCATGCACGCACGTCAGATCTCTTTCTTCCGGAAGTCAACAATCGGGCTTATAAATGATCTTACCTGAGCATTATATGGGGTTACGATGGCAATGTCCTCCGGACGAACGCCCGCGCCAACCAACCGTCCCGCATGCTGCATTACCAATGCTGCTTCCATCTCGTTGCTCTTGCTCTCACTATGTAAACTGCCTTTCCCTTTCTTGGGATTGTCCTTATCGTCTTCCTCATTTTGCTCCGGGAAATCACCCCCTTGGGTGTCGATAAAAATAAGCGGCGCGCTTGTGTCTTCGTTATCTTGGACCCCGTATTCTAAATCTTTCAGGAGTCTGGCTTTGACGGCATCTGCTGCAACGAGTTTCGACCCGTATAGCTCCTCTGAAGGAAACCGCATAATCTCTTCATGCATTCGATACTGCGTTGTAAGCATCCTCTTGATGCTTGGGCCGTGCAGCGCCAGCACTCTGTCAAAGAGCGTCGTCTCAAGAGTCATGCCCTTGATAACTGGGAGGCTTTCATCCTTGGGCCTCGGGTTTGCCTTTGAATTGAGTGACTTGATTGTTGGGGGTAACTGTAAATGATCCCCCGCGCAGACAGCTTTTCTCGCAGACAGCAGTGGTACCCAGCATTGCGCCTCCAGCGCCTGACTGGCCTCGTCAATAATGACGACGTCAAACTCCTCGTTGCGTAGTTGAAAGCCTCCGGAACCATGTAGTGTGGCTAGAACAACTTTGCTGCCGCCGATGAGGTTGCTCACGCATTTGCGCTCCCGCTCACGATACTCCTTTCGTAGTTGTTTGAGATCAGAGTAGATTTCTCGTCGTTCCTTGCCGCTTTTCGTCTTCTTGACCGACGCTTGTTTGGAGTCCATTTCCGCCCTTACATCTTTGACTATGGCCCCTGCTTCCGATGTATTGGTGAGGACATCTAAAGAGTGGTGGAGGACAGAAGGGAGCAGGCGCGCCGGGTGGCCTAGTCGGAGAATGGGGAGTTTATGAGGTGAGAGGCGCTCCACGATGTTGTCGACGGAAATGTTGGAAGGGCCGCACACGAGGATTCTCTGCTTTCGTTTGACCATTTGCAGAATGAGCTCTATGAGGGTGTGCGTCTTGCCAGTCTGGTACAAGTTAGCATTGCCTCCTCGAAGATGGTGTATTGCGTTGTGTAGTGATGCTTTACTCCTGGTGGACCGTGGATTAGAGCAATCTCCCTCGAGGCCAACGCAAATCGAATCGCATCCTTTTGTGAGTCGTTCAAGGTAGGATCAATCCATTCAAGATGGCCAAGCTGAGAATCCTTTGATAAATCCTGGGGGAGAGGCGACGGGCTAGAAAGACCAAACAGAACTCTCATAAGGCTCGAATACTCGGCCTCGACCATGCCCTGCAGCTTTTCCATGGTCTGGTTCATACTGTCGCCACATGTCAATAAGAATCGGAGAAAATTTTGACGCTCACGACGCAAAGGTCCTCACCGTTTATACGTCACCTCATCCGCCAATTTGACCAACCACACCCTCCCCGGAAGCGAAACCTCGTCCTTGCCATCATCCAAAGCCACATGGACGAACCCCCTCTGCACCTTGGTCACAACCCCCCTCGAGCCCTTCCTCTCCAAGTCCCTGACTTCTCTCTTCTTAGCACTGCCGGCGGGCTGCTCGGCCACCAGGACTATGTCGCCTGTCCGGATGCCATGTTCAGGCAGCTCTCCCGTGGTGGATGTAGCACTGTCAGGACCCAGCTCGAGAACAGTCTTGCCTCCCAAGCCTGTCCGCTGAGAGGAAACCACCAGATTGGTGATGGCTAGCCCTGCGCGTTGTAGGCCGGCAGGGCTGTGGTTTGAGATGAGTTGGCTGGTCTCGTCGACTTCGCTCTTGAGCTCTCTGTCGAGGAGGGCGAGCTGGGTGCTTGCAAAGGATGGGACGTCGACGGCATCTTTGGACGGCATTGCTGGTTTCTTTATGCACCCGACGGAGACCTTGGCCACGGGGGGGTTTGGTTTAATCTCCTTGGGCGCAAGCAAGCGATGGGCTGGTGCTGGTGCTGGTGCTGGTGGTGGAGGGGCACTGAAGCTCAGTTTGGGAACCCCACCACGAAGCAGAAGCACAAGCTCCAATGTCTCAAGCTCGCGCTCCCGCTCTGTGGCCGTCAACCGCGTGTGTAACATGACATGATCCCCACTCAACTGGTTTTCTGCGGCCAAAGACAAAAACAACTTCGCATGAAGCACAAATATATAGCAGGTATCAAGATATCAACATGCAGCTGGCGGATAATATAATGCGTGCCCAATGTTAACCATCATGGATCGGGTCGTGTCATCCAACCAACCCGCTGGCCGCGCCTACATCCAACCCAGAGCGCAATTTACAGCTCTTCATCAGACGGATGAATAACAATGACAACCACCAACGAAGCCAGCATGATGGCCAGCGCAACTAGTGCAATCAATATAATCGTCCCGCGACTGGCCGGAAATTTCCCCTTAATCACCCACTCCTGTCCGCGAAAGTACCTCCTAGCTCCCAGCAGCAGCGTGAGGATGCTGATGCCGAGAAATGCCGAGCCCAGCGGTTTGCCCAGGCGTCGAAGAGTAGCACTGTCAGAGTTCCTATTGCCGTCGGATATCGTTGTGTTGAGCCGGAAGAGTTGTGTAACAGCTATGCCGATTGATGCAAACGCCAGGGACGTGCGTAACCAGGCGAGGAACGTTCTTTCTGCGCGCACACACGACATTAGACAGGCTGGCCGCAAGTTTGGGCTACGAGTGACGGCATACCTAGCGCAAGGTGGTCTCGTGCAACGCTTCCTTTATTTTCCAACTCGATGGACTGCAAGGTCCCCAGCTTTCGTCTCACCCACGACCTGGATTCCCTTTCAGGACTTTGATTCGGGGCATCTTCCCCGGGACGGTCTGCCGTGGCCGGCCGTGATCGTCTTGAGTATATAGATGGCCTGGAGCGAGTCGCCCCGGCCATATAAAGCGCCTGGTAATTCTGCCCTGATCCCCGGGACACAATGCCCGTCATTTCATCGGGCGCGGGCTCATCCTCGCTCGTCGCAATAGCCTGAGACGACAGCTGTCGAGTAAGTTGTGCCGGGTTTGTACTCATGGTATCGGCTCGATCGCGGCCACTCTATAGGTGTGTTGCCGGTATGTCAACCAACGCCCATAGCTCTCGGCGACAGCTGTCCGTTTACGGAGTGCTGAGACAAGGCGGGGAAAAAAAAGGAAAAAAGAAAAGAAAAGAAAAGACAACTTTCACCCACCTCGAGAATCTCATTGATGCGCTCGGTCGTCGACTGCCGCCGGAAAGACACACTGCGGGACCGAGCTGTTGGCCTACCAGCGCCTCCATCTGCGCTCCTCTGCGAGCTTGGATTGTCGCCCATGGCTTGCCGACAGGGACCTCACGTCTCTTGGAAATCGATAGTCGTTCTCATGAGCTTGCGTGTGGGCACGGCTTCGTCCCTGGAAGCGTTCCAACGTTGGTTGGCGGCCCTGTGATTGGCGAGGCGGATCTCCGTAGATGCAAGATGGGAAGCTCGGCTCTTGGGGGCATGGCGTGCTTCGAGGGCCACGTCGCGTGCGTCTGGGCAACTAGTTAGATGGTCCGTTGACGCTCTCCATCTGCAAGCTTATTTGCCGGTGTCAGCCGATGCGATCTGCTTGGTCCGCGTATGGTGGGGGCTGCATCGCGGCTGAATGATTCGACGTCATGTCAATGCTCACACAGCTGTCATTGAGCAATCAACCTGGGACACAGTATTTTTTTTTTTTTGCTCTTTGCCAGAATCAGGTCATCTTGTATCTTTCTCCTTCTTTTATCTATTGTATGTTTGTATAGCTTATGAGCGGTGGCTGTTCATTGCCTAAACCACAACCGGCCTTTACGATGCGCATGAATCCGTCAGAATTGACTTGTATAATGCCACCGCAGTTAGGCGCTGGCCGGCAGAATCCCATATGGAGTGACAGGGCACAACGGCAAAAGGTATCTCAACATCATCGCTGCCTTTGTGCCCCCACAGACTCTCCGCCCTGCGTAAATCAACGTACCCAAGGTAAGGCAACGGGTTTGCAGCAGCAAAATTCATCACATTGGGCTGTAGCTTGTGTATCGAGGCCCAGTACATTGCGCCAAGCTCGCGTTCCAACACTCTAAACTCGGCTGATCCATCCTGACTGGCGCCAGAGTAGGCCATCGTGGTGTACACAATATGGCTTTCACCAGCCTTGACAATCAGATGCCAGCTCTGCCAGCCATCGCTGCCAACGGTGCCAGCAGTCGGCAAATATATCAACTCAACAGAGCCGACCTCGATCTGCTTGAGCCCCGTTGTGAGCATGCCACTCAACAAGGGATCCTCTCGGCAGACTCTCAACCTCAGCTGCAAACAGCGGTGGAATACTTAAGGCAGGTTCATTCTGTTGCCGCAACGTGTACACAGACCAGTCCGGAATAGATGGATAAGATGTCTTTGTTTCCGTGGCCCCCAGCGCCTGGAACTGTTGATTATACCTCAAATCCCAAGGATCAGGCCCATTATCGTCGTCATCGTCGTTACAATCTGGCGAGCCATGTGCGAACTTCCAAGCTTGTCCAGCAAGCACGGCACTCTCCTGTGCGTCATTCTCACAGTGCTGACGAGCAAAGTAGGCCACGGCGCTACTCCAGCACTGAACCTTCATTTCAGCTCCGATCCTCCATAAATGTTGGAGAGAAAGCACTATCTGATCTCGCAGTAATGTCTTTGATGCAATAGGTAGCGCCATGGATGCCGGTATAAGCGGGATTTGTCCTGCAATAATCACTGACCTCAAACTCGTCGGCTCACCGTCCACGGAGACAGCAGTCTCAATAGCTTGACTGTAGGGTCCAATATTGGCGGGTGCCCAATAGGACCTAGACTGAACATGAAGCCCATTTCTTGCGACCTTGGCGTTGGCAACGGGTGCTGTGATATACATGACAATATTTCTGTCTTGCGGCAGAAGATCTCCGCTGGATATTGTAATTCTCGAGGGTGGATTTGGCTTTGTGAATAACTTTCCATACTCGCTGTTAATTTTTGAAAAATCAGCCATGTTACGAAGGAGAATGAGTACGCTTGTAATTCGGCTTGATTCTAGCCCGTTTGTCGAGAGTAGCGACTTGATCTTGTCAACCACATTGATGGTCTCATTCTGAATACATGGTCCGGTTGCCGATGGATCTGCAACGACAAACCAATGCAGGGTGTCCGCGTCTGCTCTGAATTGGACGTCAGACTCCGGGAGGAGCTTCGAGGTGCCGAAGCCAGCGGCTTGTTTAACGGGAGTAGTCTGGTCCAAAGCATCCGCAACCGACTGGAAGCTCGCCTCCAGCAGCGCGGGCTCACGAACCGAAGACGGCGTTTCCTGCTCATGCACAGCTTTATCTTCAAGCTTTGCTCCGCGAAGCATCAACCAAGTGGACCCTCCACCCTCAGCAATCACCTTCCTGCCATCATCGGGAACAGTAATGCGTTTCTTGAACAGTATATCCGGCCCATCCACCACGATAGTCTCAAACTCACCGCCCTCGCCAAGCGATGCACCCTCAGCAGCGCCAAACTTCCTCAGGGAAGACTTTACCCTCCTCACGCCAGTTTCGCTCGTCACCGTCTCCCACAGGTGATGCTCATTCAGGCCCGCGCTCGCAACCTTGATGATCCTGGCCTCTACCCCAGCAGTGGCCATGTCCCTCAATAGCTGGGCCTCATCGGCTGGAGTCCCCGGCACGGATGGCAAGATCGGATACTTCCACAGATACGATAGCGGCGTAAGTCCGAGCCGCAGCGCCACTGACTCGACTCTCGTCCGTTGATATGTCGACAGGATTGCGCCAGAGCAAAGCGCGTTCGCTTCTGGATGACGAACCAGAACAGCCCGCAGCAGGGGTAGCATGGACTCGGTTTCGTCACCGGAAGCAGCCGATCCTTGCCTATGGGCCGATGTGTAGTCATAGTCTCGTTCATGGCGAACGGCACTGCCAACAATGGGCTGGCGGTAGAGCGGGAGACCTGTCGCAGAGGCGTAGAGTGGGATGATCTCGTGTCCAACGGTCTGGTACATGAAACTGTTCAAGTCCCTTTCCGGAGCAGACCATGCAGCAGCGTCATGGTGATCTGTTGTTGCTGATGCCGAGTCTACATAATACCGGCCCGGCTCAATGATACGAACGGCAGTAGAGGAGGAGGAGGAGGAGGAGGAGGAGGAGTCTGCACTGATAGGAAAGAGATTCGCCAAGGCGACGATGCGGTGACCATGGTGGATGCAGTGGAGGAGGCTGTAGAAACTGTCTTTCCCACCCGATATCAGGGCAATTACACTAAGCTTCTCGCCGGACATTATAGGAATGTACTGGCGGCCGAGGCGCGTGGAGTTATGGCCGACAGTTGACTGTCATTGTTTGTTCGAAGCTCACTTTTTGCATTTTGCATATTGCACCTGACTTCTGTGTCATTGCGGTCGTGAGTGGATCCCCACGTGGTGTGCGTGCTTGCCTGTTTCATGCAAGACGAGGGCATTTGCACGTTATTTTTTTTTTCTTTTTGGCTTACACATCATGGCGGAGGAGATGGGGAGGAAAAAATTACAAATAAATAAATTCGAAATCGTAGTGGCTATGAAGTACCTCGCCGAGTATTCATGCATTTATGCAATGCCTTGGAGAGCAACGAGCCCATGAGTCGAGACTGCTTATCGCCGACAGGACCCATCTCCATGTCCAAAAATTCGCTGGCATCGCATAAGAATCATCTCCGCCAGCAACCATGATTATATTATGTATTTATTCACCGATACACTTGCGCAACAGTGCAATAATGCAAACAGAATCCGACGGTGTGGCTAATGGGACTCGTTTCAAACACAGGCAGTTCTTATGCAGAATCCCAATTCCCATCGCTCGGTGCCCCTCTCCCCGCCCCATTATTGACAGCTGCCACCAAACCTTTCTTGTATGATGCTTCGTACCACGAGCGACCTCACACGATTCAAGCCAGAGTTTGAGAGAGGCTGGAACAGAGAGCTACCATGTTCAGTGCCAAGTCTCCTCATGCCCAGGCTGCATGCTTTGGTCTAACAGGTTGCCGGTTTGGTACTGCGTACACGCCACGGCCTCGTCGAGTCAGGAAAGTCATCCATTGACAATGCACAAATGGTATGGTAATACTGCTACTACGACTACTAGTATACGACTACTGCCACTACTCTATACGGCGCTTGTACGGAGTATATGAGTAAAATAAGGACGACATCTCAACCTCGACGTGGGTTACAAACTTCTGCACACGGGCTGTATGGTGACAGATCTCTTGTCAATGCGCCCTGAAGTAGCGAGCCAACTCTAGACTAACAACGCCTGCAGTCAAAAAGTATACATATGTTTTTCATTTGTGTCATTCAATGCGTGCCACCAGTACTGCATGGACATATCATGGAGAGATGCCTGGCGGGTGAGTCCTGTACCGACCCAAAGACCCGAGGCAATAGCGAACTAAAAGCTAATTCAACTGCCGATATTACCAGCATCGTGCGTGCGCCGGCACTGGTGTATGTACTCAGTGTGGTTGTATCGGCTGGGGGGGTGGCAAACTAATAAAAAGCAAAAGAAGAAGAAAAAGTGATAGACATGGCATTGCCCAGGTGTTCATCACCACTCGCACCACCTCGCCAAGGAGGGAAGAAAAACAAATTGGTCATAGCACCGGGGAAGCTGAAGGGATGGTCCGGCTCGGCCAACTCGACTCTTCTGTCTGTACTCCGTACATTTGGCGCAAGTTATTACAAGGTGGTCTGTCTACTCAGTACTACTCTGTTCCTCCGTTCCCTGTTTGCCACGGGACAGGGTCTCGGAGACATGGCTGGCACGGACATTCGTCCAACCATCTTCCAACCAGTAGTGTGCCTGGTTCCTGGGGCTCATGCACGAAGCTTAGATTGGCAGGGTCTTCGTCCCAAGCTTCGTGATTCTGTCTCTCCGATGGAGAACCATCCACAGGCACGGAATAATACCCTTCTACTCTCATGGGGGAGGGGGGTACACGCACATATACCGAGTATACACACACACCCTATTTCCATCCATCCAGGGAACAAAAAAAAAACGAAATACTACCACCGGAAGCGAGTTCCGTTAAAAAGTGATGAGTTCTTCATGGGACGTTGGGTGCACAACGCCCAAACACCACGAGGAAATTGAGTGGTTCCCAGGCCTACAGGGCGTAATGTTGCAATACGTCCCAATACGGAGGACAAACCACGATGTAACGGTAAGACCGTTTGACGTGCCCGATACAGAGTATTATGGAATATATACTAATACCCAGCACAGAGTACAGAGCGGTTGGCTACTAAGAACGCCCTGGCGGACGGTCGAGAACAGACATGCCGGACGCCTGTGGCCTTCCAGAAGGTCATAGTACTGGCAATTCGCTTTTGTATATTGGCTTCGTAGCCACGACATGACGGTCGCAGCCATGATCAACACCACGACTATGTACTGTACTTCCGGATTGTATTGTACAATTATACTCCGTATGGACTGCGGACTACGGAATCCAGAACTCGCACAGAGGACCCTGGCAACAGCTTCGGCCGATACAAGACTCCGTCGTGTCCGTCTACGAGGGAATCGTCAAATTTAGCAATATCGCCAATGGAGCCGCAGCCAAACGAAGAGCACGGCTCCCGGCTCACTGCCGAGTTTTCCTTTCCTCCGGGCTCCGTATGGACAGGACATTACGAGATTTCCATATTTTCTCAGGCACGGGCACCTGGGCAATTTTGCCTCTGTTTGTATGCATGTACATGTGTTGTACTCGGCCGCCGCCTCTAGGGAAATGCGAAATTTGCAATAACCCTCACGCCTAAAGCGAGCATGGGTTTGTCGCCTAGTTTGCCCAAGCACGCACTCCATAGCCTAGTAAAACGAGCCCGAGGTCCCGCCTTTCTATATAATTTCTTCTCTTTTCTTTTTGGGAAAGGCGCCAGCGGATATTGACCACGGCCTGGTCGGCACGCGGCTGTTGTATCGTTGTACTCCGTACGTTGTAGCCTCGTCTCCAAAAAAGAAAACAAAAAGAAGCTGATGCCTCCAGCTTTTTTTCTGGAGCCAGGCAGCATTGTGAAGCGGCTTCTCCACCGGTACGGCCCTCTCCTTCGCAGGAAATGGGGGGCCCCCTGGGCGATACTCGACGATATTTTGAGTCGGAGGCTATGCTGGAATCAGCAAAATCTGTACCCACAACCCTGGTGGTGGATCGTCTTAACAAGCTGCCAAATGGATGCCCCCAAGCCGTGGTGTCGGGTCATGGACCACATGGAGGTCATGGCTTTCAAGGCGGAAGGCTGAGGATCCCCATCTTCATCTCGACTAATGCCCAGCATTAGCTGGTCCAAGGCAAAGGTAAGGATGAACACCCATGCTCTCAGGACATGCATGGAGTGGGTTCTCCGCCGCCCAGGCTTCGAATAGTACTAGACATAACGACGACGACACGGCCATGGGTGGGCTACGAGTCGTGGGTTTTGAAACCAGGAATAGTTGGCGCGAACTACTGGCTCGTTCCCCTCCTCGTCTAATGATCAGGGCCTTGGGCGATGCAGGCCGAGTCTATCGGCTGCGGACGATTGGGAGACGAAGCTTTTCTCACCCTTGCGTTGCAAGATTCTACCCCTCTACCCTTGTCCACTCCGTATTGTAAACAGATGGAGAAGGACAAGGGAAACCGGTCCTCGACCCGTACAAGCGAGAAGCAAAAAAAAGATCGGATCGAGGAGACAAACACACACACACACGAATTTATTTCACCAGTCGTGGAAGGACAGCCTTAGATTGGGGCAGCAGAGTCAATTTTAGTTAAATATTGCAGTAAAGTTCTAAATGCTGTACAGATGTACGACAGGATGTGTGTGACCTGGGGAGTCGTGACTTGTGACCAGCACATTGATATCACCAACTAGCTGATCGAGTAATAATAAAAGAGCAATGCTCGGCTGAAACAAGCAGTCAAGAAGAATCGAAGGCAAAAAAAAAAAAAAAAAAAAAAAAAAAAAAAAACTCATGAAGGTGGCAGGGCGAAAACACCCAACCGCCGATTCACAGTTGTGTCCAAGTCGTTCCAAGCAAAGAAAGGCTCCGCTCCTCCCGACTTGTCAAGGATTACAACGAGCGTAAAGAAAGCGACAAAAAGCTGCCCAACTGAGCCAGGCATGTCTTCCCAAGCATCCTCGGCAAATTGCAAAAACCGCCACGCACGCCAGTTCCTTTTGATCCAAGATGTACCCCAACTTGTCCGGTCCAAGCATTCTGTAAAATAAAACTTTTTTTCGGTCATGATGCAGCGTCGAAATGAATCACTTTGTCCTCCCGAGAAACGGTGTCAACAAGAAGTGTTGAAATTGATACAAGAATCGAAAGTGTAAATGCAGGTCATAAAAACGCTTGTTGCTGTGCAAATGTTGTCTCCAGCCGTCTACCGAGGCGTACCCTACCTGACCAAGCACACGACAACAAAATGTGTCCTGGCAGCAAGAGAGAAGTGTGAAAAAAAAAGAGATGTCGAAAAAATAGCCTGAAGCTAGAAAGAATAAGCCAATGTCAAGAGACTTATTCAAAACGCTTTCGCTTCTTCTTGCCATTATCGCTAGCCTCTTCGGATGATAGCTCGCTTGCACTCCCAGGAACCTCAGACGCAATTTGGAAGAGAACCTTGCCGTAGTTGGCATAGTCTTCTACTGAAGGGGGGGCGACCATACCAGCCTCGTACGCAGAAGGGTCAGGGTTATCAATAATGTTCATGACAATAGCACCTCCACTGGCGTGAGTGCGGGCATGCTGAGCGAGGTTGTCGCTTCGAGAGAACTTCTTGCCACACTCATTGCATTCAAAAGGCTTCTCCTGAGTGTGAAGGGATCGGTAGTGACGCTTCAAGTGTTCTTGACGACGGAATCTTCGGTTGCACAAATCACAAACGAAAGTCTTGGAAGGATCCTCCGTAAGTGATTGCTTGCGACCCCGTCGGTTGGTGGGAACTGGCAGTGGAGCAGAGGGTGTGTCGGCTTCACCAGAAGAGTGCGACTCAGAAGGGACTGGCGAGGCCTGTTCAGACTGCTCCTCAGCCTCCGCAGTCTGGTTATCCGCAGCAGCAGTGTTCATGACAGGTTCCCCACTTCGACTATCCTTCTCGTTCTTACTGTTCTTCTTCTGACGCTTATCCTTGTGGCCGTCGTCGACAGCTTCGACGCTTGAGGGAGGGCTGGGTGACGCGAACTGAAACGTATCGTTCTCGTCAAAGCTGAAATCCTCGTCGGCAATAAAGCTACCGTGTCCCAAGGAAACAACGGATGACCCGGTGCACGCACGGGGCCGGGATCCTTCACCTGGCTTGACCAAGTTGGAAAGATCGTCCTCAGACTCGAAATCGGAGAGCTCCTCAAACGCCGGCAAACCACTAGCAATAGCAGGGCTAAAGTCAAATGCGGGCTGGGAAAGGACAGTGTCTAGGGCACTCTGCTCTGAGGAGCTACCCTCTTCCTCCCCAATAGGATTGAGGGTAAATTCTGGGGCAAGGCTTGGGTTTGAAGTGGCAGAAACGGTCAGGTTGCGAGGATCGCAGAAGTCGACGTCGTTCTCAGCAGAAACCGATCTGGCGTACGGTGCAGGTGATGGCGACAGAGATGGGCAAGAAATGTTTGACAGGTCGCTAGTGGTGCTGCTAAACGAGGGAACCCTGGACGGCTGAGAGTGAATGAAAACTACCAATAATAATTAGGCACTGGGACTTATGCAGATCCAACATGCAACATCAAACAGATAACCATGGCGTTTGAAGGAAAAATCAAACGGCGTGACAGGCGTAGAAAGAATTTATCAAACACAAAAAAAAGTGGACCGAGCTTGTACTCACCAGGTGTCATGGGAGGTGAGTCGCAACTGGCCCAATCTAGGATTGAGCTCTCGATTGATTCAAATCCGGATTTCACACCAACAAAACCATCCAGACCCGAGAACATGGGGTTCAATGGGGTCTGCAGCACTTCATAGCTCTTGGGGCTGCCAACAGCACTGCCAGAAGTGGACAGTGGCGGTGTGGAGGGAAAGTATGAGTTGTCCCCAAATTCCGTTTCCAACATGACGGCTGGCTTGAAGCCGTTCGGTGGCGGCGATCCCGTGGGAGTCAAGACGGCCGGGCCGTTGCTGAAGAGAGTTGGCGGCTGTGAGCAAGATGAACCGGGTCTGGAGCAGACAGGAGATGCGGGAGCCACGGCTTGGTACAAGCCCAGCTTTTGCTGAGCAAAGTTGGTCTTGGTGAAGACAGCGTTTTGCTGAGCTGTTTGAGGCATCGTGTTTGAGTCCATTTTGAAATACAGACTACATTATGGGAAGATGGATTAGCTGCCAACAGATCGTAATACCTCAATTTGGTCTTCCAAAAATCCAGGCTTACCAAAGGCAGCAAAATGTGCTTTTTTTGTGTGTACTTTTGTTAGCTTTTTTTTGTGGTTCGTCGTTTATATTAAAATAATTGGTACTATGGCGTGTATAATATCGTGTGCTGTCGTATCGTGAATCGATTAAGTATTGTAATGTACAGTTGCAAGAGCTGGCAATGCTTGGTCAAAGGACGGCAGTGCGGTGATCCTCGGGTTCTTCGACAATGAATGGACGGCAGACAACTTGATCAGATCAAGAAGCTGACTGTTGATTAGTGACTCGGCACGGTTGAGGATGTTGTACACGGCAACTCTTCATCCAGACTGGTGCAAGACAACAGACAGACAAGAGTATATCCAGAGGGCACGAGTGGTTTGTAAATGAGAGGACTGGAATCTCGTCCGAGGTGGGTGAGATGTTCCAAGTTGAAGTATAAAGGCGCGAGACCACAAGAAGGGAAAAGGAAGAACCGAGAGGGTATTGAATAAAAGAACACACAAAGATCAAAAAGCACCAGATCCGACCAGGTTGTCGATCAACGAGAAACCAAGTCCAAGGTGGTGACGGGGTCCGTGAGGCATAAGTACGAGGTCGAGCCCGAGATCAACACCAGTGCCATCCAAAGAGTCGACCGACGCCGATAGGCGTGGTTCAAGTGGAAACGTCCCAAAGTTGCCTCCACGCTTGTCTCACTCGCCAAGTTGACCGGGGTGGGCAGAGCGGGCCTCTGGCTAGGGTCCGTCGCGCGGGCAAGGCGGCACAGGTTTCCTAAGAACTACACCCTTGTCAGCGGGAGTGTGTCTGGGGTGGGCAGATTGAAGACAGAGAGAGAAAGGATGGAAGCCCGAGCTCGTACCAGCGCGCAGTCAAGAGATGGTGTGTGGGTAACTGGGGGCCTGAGGGCCAAAGTACCTGGGTGCTGCTGGGCTTGGACCAACGACGATGAGGAATGTCGGCGCGCGTACAATGTACATACGGTACGGTGTATGGTACGGAGTGCCTTCTTTTTTTTCGTCCCGACACTCCTCGTACCTTGGGGGAGGCGTGGGTGATGGAGGATGGTGAGTGGTGTGGCTCTGCCCGGGTAGAAAATGGTGCGTTGGTGGTGGTGGAGGGTCGAGAGTCGAGGGTCGAGGACAGTTGAGGGTCAGTGGACGACACGATGGGAGGGCCACTGGGCGTGTGGATGTAAAGCTGGATTTGGCTTCTGGCTTGAGAGGTGCGCGTCAGGTTGGACGAGACGACGACGACGGCGACGTCGAGAGTGGCACATTTTTCTGGCCTTTTTTGCTTGACGTCGTCGATGGACAGCCACCGGCCGTGCTCGTCTTCTCAGCTCGGAGCAGCAAGAGATGTGGACAAGACGACGGAGAGTACCGAGTTTACGAGCAGTGTAGTGTTCTGTATCCTGCAGCAGTGTGCCAGATCAATGGATCATCACCACATCATGATGGGCTACTAATTTCTCTCTATAGCCAACGAGAAAAGCTTCCTTGAGCTGCCACGGACTCGACGGCCAGGTTCCTCGCGCGTTGGCATGGACGCCATTCGAAGGCATTAAGAAAGTTGGCATCACCAGACATGAATGGGGCCCGTGACGGTCGACCTGCAATCCAATCACTTCAGTGTTGGCTCATGACGGCCGCCATCGAGAAATACTACAAGCAGTCCGTGGTGAGGTTGCCACTGATGGGACCGGAAGGGACATCTGGACGGCCTTCACAGCCAGTGACTCTAGTGGGTAGCGGGATTTGCGGACTGTCTGGTGGATTTGTGGGCAAGAACGGACAGAACAAGCATGGCGCAGCTACTGACACGGATTTTCGTTCTAATTCTGGACCAAGCCGTCCGTACCTTAATAAGTGTCCTCACACCAGCCAGCCAGCCATCCCCGAGGGTTCGCAGGTACCTGACGTATGTACATGGTAAGTTTCCGCGCCAAATTTTGGCCCGAATCTACAACACGATACGGAGCAGTGTGCCGAGTACAGAGTAGCCGTACTGGCCAAGTATCAATACGGGCTGGCTGACAAGTCGCACGAGCATCCAGTCCAGCTGCTATGGTTTATCAACCCGCACCTTTCCTTCTTTTGCTGCTCGCAGGCTGTTGCCGTGGGCTTGACTTTCTGGGAAAGCGTTGAAGCACGCTGATACGTCGAGCACTGTAATAAAAACGCTTTAATGCGGCTGCTAGGCCCGAGAGGACACATTGCCGACTTTCAACCTCAAGGTTCAGTCCCATCAAAATGTGGTGCCCACACTCAGACTGTTATTGGCATGTGTTCCAAAATTGTGAATGCAAAGGGCCGTCAGCCACCTCGGTCACCCACTTTATTCAGGTTCGTGCATGTACTCGGTAACTTGTGCACTCGCTTGGCCAGTTTCCCCCCCCCCTCTCCTTTCGCCCACCACTCACCTAGACGCACAACCACACAACCAGCTGCAGGCGGCCTCTCTGCGTCTGGCTGCACATATTTATTTCTTTTCTTGTTCTGGGTTTCTGATGCCGGGGTTGGTGCGATGTGCACAAAGGCTCGTGCACAATTCTCGACGTGACCTTACCCTGTGATAGGACCACCCAAAACAACCACAAAAAGCCTCCGAGTCGTTCTCCCAACATGGGGAGCCTGGAGACGTTATCTGAGCCCCTGCGATTGGAGCGTTGCAGTGAACTGTGAGTACTAGTAGTGAGCACAGAGGGCCATGTTCTCAGCGCACTCTCTGGCCTTGATATCAAAGCTACTTAAGTATCTGTTTGGATTTGTGAGTGGTGGTGTGCATGTCACGGGAGTGAAACGGTGTGATGGGCTCGGCCAATGCAAGGCACTAGCAAATACCAGTCCAGCTCAATCAGACGACGCGATTCGGTCATGTTCACCAGACTCTGTTGTGCCTTGACATCGGCTTGTCATGTTGGCGTTTGTCACGCCTCCATCCGGCGGCTACGACGACTTGCCGGCGCCTCGTGCTTTGACTTCGTAAAGACGAAAATCATGGACAAGGTGGAGTGCCTCTGAGGAGCATGACGCCGAGGAGCATAAGGCCGTTTGCCTGCCATTTCGTGGTTTGCCATGCCATACTGGCGATCTACATGACCATGACGCCTTGCTTCCGGGTATTATCGACAGTCTTTGCTGTGGCTGATGATATGATCAAGCATGTCCATGGAGTTTTCTTCACATGTCCAGATTGGCGACAGGGCCAGGGAGGTTGTCAACAAGTCAAGTCTCCCTTCATCAGACCATGCACATGCGTACAATATGTGGATTGCGCCTTGCATTGATTGGCTTGTGCATGCATGCCCAAATGTGCAGCCCCTAGTGGAGCGTGTTAAGTTTTATGCGCGCAGCTCGTCGTCATCGTCTCGTTTCACAGTGGTTCGGTGCAAGGCACTTGTGCAAATAGCCCATGCCCAGGATGGCTAGCACCGCGGCGTGCATTGAGCTGGGGGCATTTCATTAGTTGTGCCTGTGGCGACTTTGTCCAACCCTCTTGCCCTCCAACCGCCCGCCAGTCCAACTGCTTGGACTTGCCCCAACTGCGCGAGGTGGACCAAGGCGGCGGTGCAAGGCGCAGAGCAGTGCGCAAGTGCAGGTGTGCAAGTATGTATGTAGTACTGTAAGTGCCTTCCCTTGCCTTGCCATGTAATGCCAATACGAGAGACATGCACACACAAAAAAAGAAGAATTCATGTGCAACCCTATGAATGGCAGGGATGGAAAATTTTCAGCAAAGCAAGGCAGCATTGAAGCGAACGAGAGGTAACGAACTGCTTGCTGCTCGTGCTGAATGGATTACGGCCACGGGCCGGCAAATCTTGCTTGTCAGCACCGTACCTGCATAGGACGGACGCCACAGGCCATTTCCTACAGTGACATAGCTGCTACTCCGCAGTTGTTCCATCCGTCCGTCCTAGTGTTACGACGGCAAACCTGTGGATGCAACTAAATTTGGCTGCTGGGATCGTCGACTTTTTTGTCTGCTCGTTCCGCTAGAAACATTCACCATGTTTTTGCTTCTCGCTTGGCCGTCCAAAACGCAGCGACTGAAACTGTCCACTTTGCAAAGACGGCCAAAAAGGCTCATCACGCCAGGCTTGCTTCTTCTCGTCACAGCTCATGACGGCTCGTCACGATCGCTTGACACGGCAACCGCGTGGACTGTGTCGTGACATGAGCAAACATAGGTTTCGCCATGGACCGCAACCTCACGAGTCAGCTCACGTGCAGCCTCTGCCGATTCCAACGCTCGAGCAGCCCCCAAAATGCAAGGCAAATGTCATGCATATCTGCCACCGCCGAGAAACAATTTGAAAATAATGATTAAATAAATACTCCGTACATTAATTAATACAAAAGAGAAGGGCAAGGCAAGGTCGGCAGATAGAGGAAATGGCGAAAAAAAAAAGCATAGTTGTCCGGACTTTAGGACCCATGTTCGTTCAGCTGCGTGGTTTGTTGGAAAAAGAAGTTCCTTTTGTTTCGTCCTTGCATGTTATGGCTGCATGTTTGCCTCGATGCAGCAACCGGCCAGGCTTCTCTATTACACCACCAACAGCATATTCAGCCCTTCCCAGAAATTACTTCTTCTTACGGCCCAAGACACCCTTGCCGACGTATGCAAGATCTTAAAGGATCCGTACACACGGATATTCGTGGCCAATGCCCCGAGTCAACATACTGGACATTGTTGCAGTCTATAACACAATGTGCCTATAATTTGGTCCGTCCCTACACCGTACATCCGACTTACATATATCGCTATTGATACAGCCAGGGACTTTCAGAAGGAGCCAATAAATCTCCTGCCGACTGCGCTCAGATAGTATGCCCAATGTTTGATGTCACATCGCGTGCCATCATCAAAGCCACTGGTCCGGTGGTCCTGGAGGAATGGAAGTATTTCCCCGCAGACAATGGCGATCAAAGAAGTGAAAACCCTGGCTGCCGTCAGCCGAAACGGCATACGGACTACGGAGTACGAAATACATTCAGACCAGTTTGAAGCCACGGCCCGCTGATGTGCACCCGGTCTGTCAAGCGGTGGGGTGAGTGGGCGAAAGACTAGCAATGTGAAACAAAGCCGACGATGGAGTTGGCGACTTTGGGACGAGACCCTATTGTAATCGGCAGAAGCACTGAGGGGTTCAATCTGGCCCCAGATTGTTTCAAAGGGGAAAAAAAAGGAAAAAAAAAAAAAAAGAGAACCACTATGGATGCGTCGTTGAAGGGTCCTCTAGCAAGTAACTAGTGTCATCAACCGGCGATCTTCAGTACCGTTGGAGCTGCAGACAAATCGCATCAATTCGATGCAGAGGCCACAAGGGGAATGGAGTCGACTGGCTGGCCCTTAGCAACTTTGGAAGGCAACAAGACCAGACGAAATGTTGGCTGCGTCCGTCGCTTTGTGAAAAGTTATCCACGCCGAAACTGGATTGTGCTCCAAGGTAAAGGCTGCGGATGTAGTCCTATTGGCCAAAGTCGGGGCTGATCAACCTGAAACCCTAGCGCTGCATAAAACCTCGATGGTGGTAATAGAGCCAAAACCCGGGTGCCTGAGCCACCGGAGAGAAAGTCCACAAGCATCAGTCACTTTCTGCAAGGTACCAGAGGGCTGGCCAACCCTCATGCAGTGGCCTTTGTGAATGGGGAAAACGTGCATGTGGGCGTAATAGAGGGTTCCGCCACGGCTTGCTTATTTGTCGTGGCACAAGCATGGCTTGCACAACTAACGCTGCCTGACAAAGGCCCAGCCAGGCATGGAAACCAGTCCAGTTCAAAAGTCGATGAGTTGATTGGTGATACCACCTGCCAAGGTTGTTGGCCTATCTACCTACCTACCTACGCGCGCGGCCCCTGTTTCTGGTGACAGCATAACTATTACAAGACAGGTCCTAAATTGTCACCAATTAATAGAAGTCTCATGTATTAAGCAAAAAATTCTGTTTAGCTGTCTTATGATAAATGATAGCCAGAGGACAGTCACCAGAAAACCCCTTGGCGCGCTATGGTAGGTAGGTATCCATTCGTTCCGAACATGCATCCCGTCCGTTCGTGAGAGGGTACAGCCAAACCTTGGCGGGCAGCTCGGCAGCTTCCATCCATCGAGCAAACCATACGCGAACACTCCAAAGGACCTAATTGATACTTCTCGCGGCTGCAATGGCGGCCATGTTTGCAAAGGGAAAAAAAAAAAAGCGCCAAGCATATCCTTGCATTTGCAGGTAAGTGAGATAACCAACATCCAGCCACTGTGATTCAAGCCCAATGTTCGGGGTGTACGGAGTAATACTGAACCGTCCAAGTACCTACTCAGAGGTACCTATGTTTTCAGCACACGTGCAAACTGTCGGTATCGAAGTTGACCGTTGGCAGCGTATGATCAGATACGAGCAGTCTTTTCCGTTGGTTGCGGTGAAGCACCAGAACCCTTGTGGCCCGCACCCGGTCGCCCGGCCTAGGATCCATCGTTGTACCATGCTGGCTGTTTTTTCTTCCATCTCTCTTCGGTGTACTCAGCGCGACACAGGCAAGTCTTCCCGAGGTTGTCAGATCTGTTAGGTAGGCGGTTTACCAGCGGACGTTTCCACGCACCGAGAATCCTGGAAGGCAGAAAGCTAGTTTGAAGGTGGGCCATGGTGCCAAGTATGAGGTACGGGGTATATGTATGCGCGGTTTTGAGGCTTTGTGTAATGGCAAGGCATCAAGCAGCTATGTCTTCGTCAGACCACCCTGTTGCGATGCTTGGAGGCAGTCAAAAACGGAATCATCATGCCGCTTACTGCATTATCACAAGCAATCAACGTTTTTACCGGCCAATGTGACAGGGAGCCATCTGCATTGCGCAACGCCTTCCTGCAGGTACCGACGACACGCATACTGATGCAGGTACGGGCAAAGCATTGCTGATGATTGGCCTTGGCGGATATTTGATCCCTTCTGTGGACGAAATGTTTGGGTCCCCGCTTCCAGAAGCTGCATATTGCTCCTCAATTTCAACACCACTGCAAAGCCAACGCCAACCACCAATCTTCAACTTGGTCATGGAAAGTGGCTCGAAAATGTCGGCGTCGTTGATGTTGATCTCTCAAATAAGATTACCCCCGCCGCCAACAAACACAAACCAGACAAAGAAGGGTCCGACCTGGGCGGGGCCTAGTAGCTAACCCTGAGGGTTCTGTATCTACAAAAACGCAATGTAGAACTGTCAATGGTCTGAGACATGAAGAGACCACATCAACCATTGCGCAAACCTTAAGCTCGGGCCACCAGAGTACTATCGATGAGCCAAGGCTGTTCCACTCGCGGAACCGGAACAAACCCTGTCAAAAAGGCGAGCCAACATTGAACTTTGCGCTGTCCAGGCCCCTTGACGACAATAGTCCACCGTCCTGGCCTAGTTCTTAGTTATTAGCACTTTGCCACCGACAGTGTGGTTGGGCCGTCGTATGTTTCTTTCCAGGCCCACACGACTTGCCTGATCATCATCCGGTGTGTCTTCAACATTCATCCGTGTCTGGGGTTTAGACAAAACAGAACCGAGAAATAGTACTGTTTAACAAGTTTCTGGACCACCGGGGCTCTGGATTACGAAGGAGCTCATCAATTGTTGTCAAGTTCTTTGGAGGACCCTGGAATATGTTTACGATCCTAGTCCGAATAAACGCAATCACGAAATCCAAGGGCAGTCACCACCACCAGGGGGGAGGGCAAATCATGCGAGGTTTGGGCATCGAAAACCTACTACTATGGTGTTTGTCTTGTTTGACACGGCCATAATCTCCCCATAATACAACTTGATCATCAGGTGCCCGCAATTTCGCAACAAGAAAGCGGCATAGCTGTCATAAGTCAGACACTGGAGAACGACCCTTTGAAGACGCCACTTGCTGTGTGGTTGACTAGGCGTGGGTCAGACTAACGGCCCGGGTGGCAGCCGTCTCGCCAGGCCAATCTCATCATCCAAAACAAATCCTCATCAACCAGGTGCAGGAACGGTACGCTAGCATTGGACTGGCCCTAGTCGTTCAAGTTCAGTTCATCCCCAGGTTTATTGCAAGAAAAATACGTTGGTATGGTTCTGGAAGATCCCAAATATGGAGTCACACAAGAAGTGGCAATAACATGGCAAATTAGGACGGACTCTGTTGAGCCGACAGTCTCGGCCGTCTTATCATCTCTTGCGAGATGAACGAGTGGGTATTACCCGAGAGAACTGGTGGTCCAAGTTGGTCATGGTATATTGTTGGTTAACGTGTAAGACATGTTCTCTCACATATCTGGTCCAGACTACGGGTACGGGCGTACGGCATAGTCACAGAGCATACGCCAATTCAGAACGACTCGAGGTAACGCGCTGTCGCGCAATATGGAAAAGCAATGTATCCTTCTTCGGTCTTCTTCAGCCCACTGCACTCGGAGACAGCAGCAACCCTAGTTCTTTGCACCACCTGTTCCTTCGCGCGGAACTTGTATCTCTGCCCGAAATGACGCCAAGGTTCCTTCTACGGCGGTAGGCACTAAGCAACCAACCCATGTCCTAATTGGTACTCTCTTAACTACTCCGAAACCTGGTTAGCAACCCTTCGAGAAGACCAATGGATCCACCACAATCTTCTTCGAATCATTTAAGCCGACTAGGCCCAAGGGTAAAGCTAATTATATTACAACCAGTTACGGAGTAGTTTCTCATGTTAGGTGCCTTCGGCAGAGACAGGTATCGGTACCCCTGGGTGCCCGGCATGTGCTCATCCCAGACCAGAACAGACGCTGTGTTGTGTAACTCTGCGGGAACAAGATGAATTGCCCGACTAGCACAAACGGCCCGATGCAACGTATGTTTAAACCCCAGGGCAAATTCTGGATACTACTATCATTTGAATTCTCAGTCATCGAAGCTCCAGAGCGGAGTATACACCGTCGTATAGGTGAACGCGCGCACTGATATATCGGAAATAGACAAACGCAGTTCGTACAACCACGGAACCTGTCGTGTATAGTCCTACGTGTGGCAATAATATGCCTTTTGTCTCGTTGTTTTGTATCGCGCTCCTTCGAATTTTCCTACAGCCTACTGATTAGAAATGATCTTGACAGTTCATCCGCGTTCAATATAGAGCCCATGGCAAACACATGGTTCCTTGGCCCGTGTTCCTTTACACGATCATGAGTCAGCGAATAGGTCACGGCATCCCCGTACTGTATGAGTAGCGGCCACTATATGGATTCAAAGGCAGCAAAAAGCAAACAATGGATGCCTTTGCGCAACATATCAATTGTTTTTAGCTGGATCATGTGTTTCGAAACAAGGCCGTAACAGTGGCGTCAGGGTTCACCAGGTATCTCGCACAATCATACAACGCTCTCGACTTGCCATTCTGTCGGTATTGATCTCTGTCTGAATTCTCCGAGTAAAGTGGGACACGGTAGGCATATGCTGGTACTTCGTACAACGGATGGCAAAGTCTGATCACTCAGATCTCATCTCATCTTTTCTCTTGGCGGCTGACGGTGGCTGTCTATGCAGTACTTTCTTTTTTTTTTGGGTTACTTTTTTTTATCCTTTGTTCCCTCTTATTTATTCCGGCGCTTGGTCCGGTTAGCTGAGACTCTATCTAGTCTAGAAGTGCCTTTCAGAATCCGAAATGCTTTACTTGCCGCGTTGCGTTGTCTAAACCGCATAAGAAACATCAGCGTGGCAGGCTCAGGTACAGGGTACACAGTTGGAGAACAGATTGTTGGTATATTGGTACTCGTACGTCGGCCTGGTCCAGTTAATAGAGAGGAAAAATAAAAGAAAAGGGAGATAAAGAGAGAGGTGCTCAGCAAGTTCCGAGACCGGGTAAAAACTAGCGTCCGTTCGTTCCGTACCTTTGCCTCGCGATCTTTTCTTTCTCTCTTTTTTTTTTCTTTCTTTTCTGGTTTCCTGGCAGGGGGCGGAAGCGAGTTTGTTACGTATTGCTATTTTACGAAAGGCGTTGGCTCGTCTATCTTGACGTGTTCTTCTCGCCGAGTCACATATACGCCATCCTTGTTTCGAATCTTACAGATCCTTCGGTGTCAAAGATCCAAGTTTACTGCCACTTTTTGCAAGACCAAGCAGGACGGACAGTTTGGCCGTCAGCCATGATCAGCCACGGAAGCGGCCACAACTATACGAAGTACATGCTCAACAAACAATGGCATTGCCGGATACCTCTATATTCTTGCTGGCATTTGTCGTTTGGTCGACCCCTCCATGAAGAACGAGGGGCGTGACGCGAGTGAGACGGTGGCGCATTCGCTCCTCAGAGTTACGAGTTATGGTGCCACATGATACATGCTAAGGCGGCGGGAGGTGATATCTGAGGCTGAGGGTGCGTTTTTCTTTTCCCTTGTCTTTTTTCTTCTTCCTTTTTTTCTCTCTCAGTGTCTCTTTGGCGTTGGCGGGGACTGTGCTAGGCTCACCTACGGCATTCGTCTGTGCCAAAATGCGTCTTTTACTTGCAGAACTAACAAAGAATACTAGTGTCATCAGACGGCGGAGCGTGCGCGGCTTGGGACACAGAGCAGTCTTCTTACCTGTCTCTATTGGCGTGTCGGATGTGGGCTAGCCGCGATCTGAAGTACGCGGCGGCATGCGGCTCTTGGCTTCGTCCAACCACATCTGGATATCTTGCGGCGTCGCCGTCTCAGGGTGCGGGGAGAGTGGGCTCGCGAAGTCTCGCAGAATGCTTGGACCTGGACGACAGAACTCGGATCAAGGCTATTGATATGTCTCGATATGGTGAGCTGTTTCGTGTCAAACGTGTACGGTCCGCATGAGGCACGCAGCATCCAAGCCTATTTTCATGTGGGTGCGAGTGACAACGCGTCATGGCCACGAAAATGCGTTCCTCGCTATTCTTGGGCTGCCGCGCAACTCTGTCCAGGGAATGTCATATGATTGGCAAGATGCGAGATGTGCGCACAGCTGATGGACGGCGTGCGCTTGAGCACCCAAGTAGGTTTACAACACAGTTGAGGCGTACCCGGTCCCTTGCTGGGAGTTTGTTGTGGAGGCACAAGTGATGTCATGTCTGATGTTTTTTAGACTCTGCAGTATTGCAGATCGGGCATTCTTCCTGGCCTGCGGACAAGTCATGGCTATGTAAGTTATAGACAAGCCCACCTTGTTGAGTTTGTGTGGCGTTGCATTTTTTTTCCCAGACTACAGTTTTTGCAGGTTTCAACGACGCTTTGACATTTCGAAGACCCGGCACGTATTGTAGGCATTAACTGTATGAGCGCAGCATGAAATCATGGCGTTGAAACTAGTTTTGCACTAAGCGACTACATACCCACTCGCTCCAAAATCATGAGACGCCACCACTGGTAATACAGGCTCTGGTGCCAAGTTGTGCCTAGTCACTAACATAGTTGCCGACCTGAGTAGAGAAAGAAGAAGAGAGAGGCCAGGATAACGCCATGTGATATAGGGTAGCCTGCCTTCCGAAACGGGCCATGTGCCGCGGATGCACCCGAGCTGGTATCGTGCCTGATGCCCCCCACCCCCAGCCACTTTGCCCAACCTCCTCCAATGTCGACAAACCCACCGACGGCCAAGGCAAAACAATTTCAAGATTAACGGAGCGCGCACTCAATGCAGCCCAGCCTCCAGTATTAGCAGTGAGTTGTTCCGTTTACAGCTTTTCTTCCTCTTCTCCTTCCGTTGAATGCAACGGCTGATTCATCCGTAGCCAATCATGTGTGTCTCGACCGGCTTGGCACAGCTGTACGAGAATTGACCAAGGATTGAAAACTGGGGATGCTTGCTACCTGCTCTGCTGAGATGAAGATGACGACAGATTGTTGATGGCTGGTGCATGGCGGTGCCCAACGTGCTGGACTTGATATAATTACACCTCGTCGATTCCTTCCTTTGCATGCCGCGTGCATATTTTCAACTCGGAACAGACCAGAGCACATTTCGTCGAGCGGCGTTGAGACCACCACTACACACTACACACATCGACTGACACGGGGTGCGCATGTCACAACCGCCATGAGGGGCATATTCAAGGCTGCGACGGCGGTAGCTGCAGCAGCCACCTGCTTCCAGCCAGGGCGAGCTCAAACTTGGAGCAAGTGCAATCCAGTACAGGGCGGTAGGTCGGCAAAACAGTTCGAGATGCTGCTATCCATTGAACAACAAGCTGACAAGCTCGCCAGGACAATGTCCTCCCAACACGGCGCTTGGGATGGCAGTCAACGTCGACTTCAGCAAAGGCGCCGTCAACTCGTTCGCGGCATCCGGCACCCCAAGCTACAGCCGCGACGGCGTTTCCTTCACCGTCTCCCGAAGCGGCGACGCACCGCAGCTCGCGTCCCTCTTCTACATCATGTTTGGCCGCGTCGAAATCACAATGAAGGCCGCGCCCGGTGCAGGAATCGTCTCCTCGCTGGTCCTCGAGTCCGACGACCTCGACGAGATCGACATTGAGTGGCTCGGCACCAACCCGGACGAGATCCAGTCAAACTACTTTGGAAAGGGCCAGACCACCACCTATAACCGCGGCCAGTTCCACGCCGTCAGCGGCACCCAGGCCGGCTTCATCACCTACACTGTCGACTGGACACAGGACCGCATCGTGTGGATGGCCGGCGGCAAGGTCGTCCGCGAGCTCAAGGCCTCCGAAGCCGAAGCCAACCAGTACCCGCAGACACCGATGCAGGTCAAGTTTGGCGCCTGGGCCGGCGGCGATCCCAGTACCAATGCCCCAGGGACCGTGGAATGGGCCCGCGGACCGACCGACTACTCCAAGGGCCCCTTCAGCATGCTCGTGCAGAGAGTCGTCATCTCAGACTACTCCACGGGCAAGCAGTACAGGTACAAGGACTCCTCCGGATCCTGGCAGTCCATCGAGGCCGTCGGCGGCTCTGTCAACGGCAACTTCAACAAGGGCAACTCCCTCACCGTTACAGCCAGCGCCGTCGGGACCACCCCGACCACGACGGGCATCGTGTCCATCCCCGTCGGGGGCATAGCCAAGGACGGGAGTCCCGCGACGGCCACGCAGACAGGTTGGCCGTGGGTGGCCAGCGCCAGTCCTAGCGGCGGAACCATCCCCAGCGGCTGGTACATGAATTCCAACGGCAAGATCATGCGCAGCAACGCCGCGGCCTTGCAAAAGTCAGCGTCCTTGTCTGTTGCTATTTTAGGACCTCTGACGCTGGGCGTCGTGGTGTTTTTCCACCGTCTTTGGTAGTTAGTTGCGTCAGCTTTTTATTTATTTTTTGCCTCTGAAGCATGTACGATTGCTGCGCCTCACCTTGGTTTGTTTATTGTATTTTATATTCTTTGTTCTTTATGATTGGCATGACGGTGGATACACTCATGATACTAGCCCGGCGTTTGACATTTGTTTTGTTTTATTTTGAGTGGCATTCGGAGCAGTCGCACGTATATTAACGGTGTTTTGGCATGAAACGGAACCGGTATGATGTTCTGATTTACCTGCATATTTTGACATTTTGGGAGATGCAGAGATCGACAGTGTGCATATGCGGTCCTGAAACTTGTTTAGACTTGTCGTTGAAACACATATTGTGTTGCGGTATGATGGTAGGATGGCATGTAATGGGTTCCTAGATAGAACACTGCATGGTGGTAGTCCGAAGAATGGCACGAATACGCATCAAACCATAAGAACAATACATTAATAGATGCAGCACGTCGCTTTGACAATGGACTTACCTGAAGCGTTTGACAAGTCCTTGCATCGGAGTGTTTCGCAAGGTCAAAAACCTGATGCTGACGTCATGTGTTGCATAGCTTACATGTTGGGTTTTCTCATTCATCTCTATTCTGCCAATATCATTGTGCAAAGCAAAGCTAGTAATTGATTCCGCTTTATACTCTGTAGAACGGACTGCCTCATCTAAAATCGAAAAAAGAATCCATGAGGAACACCCTCGGAATCTTCACACTTGCCACCGGGCCCGGAAATTGCGTCCCATTCACACTGCTTTTGAAGAAACCCGCGTATACATATATTCCAGATGAGCCCAAATATATATATATATACTGCGTTTCCAAAGAGTGTCAAAGCCCCAGTGGAATCACTGTATCAAGGAAGCCCTTCCACTCACCATTGCGCCACTTGATCCGGTTCGCCGTACCAATGCTCCATCGTACAAGTCGTCATTTCGCACATCTCTTTTTTTTTGACGAAATGATGTGTGACCGAAACCCCGTATGTGTATAATCAAAGCTATCTGTCGAGAAAGAAAGCTTATTTTTTTTCCTTTATTTTAAAATAGTGAAACACGCTTTATATAACTATATTGATGCAATGGGTACGTTTAGAACTCCCAATCTTCTGTGTCCTCAACTGACTTGATAGCCCATCGGAACTTGTCTCTGAGAGTTTTGGAGAAGAACTTTTCGATGGGCACGTCAAACTTCTTGGCAAAGACGACAGTCAGACGAGGATCAATGTAATTCTATCGGGAGTTAGCGTGACGGCGGATAACCTTCTTCAGTCGCCAAGACTTACAATTTTCGAAGTGCCCAGGGCAACCTCCTTGTTTCCATCACGATCTTCGGCCTGGGTTTCGAGAATCTTGACTCGCTCATCAAGTTTCTCGATAGCCTTAAGGTACTTGTCAACGGACGCGCCTCTGCCCTCTGCTTCAACCTTGCCAGTTTTGTTCTCTTTTTTAAACTTGGCTTCAAGATCCTTGACTGCCTGGAGGCGCTCCTTCAGTTCCTTTTCAGGCATGGGCTTCTCCTTGTTAGCTTTGCGTTTTTCATTGTCTTTCTCAAATTTCTTGGTGATCTTGGTGCGTTGTTCCTCGATGAGAAACTGTTGATGCTCCTGAATCCACTCTTGGTCAAGGTCTTCGTCGAGCTCAAACCAACTAGCGCCTTTCTTTTTCTTGTAGGAGGGCTCGAGGTCGAGTATCATCTTCTTAGTTCGCCATTTCTGGTAACGTAAACCTTTGATCTGGAAATGTATAATTAGAATTTATCGTAAGGAGAATGGGATGCTTCTGTTTGCTTACTCGATCGCCCATTTTCTGCATCTGCTGCTCATGGCTTGCGCCGACGGTTCGCTTGTGGTTACATAGAATGGCAACCTTGCGATTGCAGTCATTGTAGAGCTTCACCTTTTCAGCTATGGTGCCTTTCGATCGAGGATCTTGCGACAGCTCCTTCAACAATGTTGACATGGTGTATGATGCATTGTAAGTACGGAATACTTTTGCCGTCAAACCCGTCATGTAACTATTGAGATGCTTGTTGAGTTGCGAGGTCTAGGTATCTCGAGTCAGCCACGAGAACAGAGAATAGAAGTGAGTAATAGCAACGTTAGGATTCAGACTCACAGTCAGACGGTCGAATAGATCATCTCCATCAGATTTTGGTGCCTTCTTGAAGAGTTTCAAATTCTTGAAGACTTGAGGTTCAACGAAGGCAGTTTCATTGTATCTGATACTGTCCTTACCCAGGAAGTCAAAAGTAACCTTGTTAGGTGGCTCAAGTGTAATGTGCTCATACTTCAGCGAGCAACAACCCACCGTATCAGCCTCGTTTTCAGTGTCTTTTTCGTTTCCGGCTCTGAGAGCAAGTTGGTCAATCAAATACATTGCCGTGGCTCGCTGGCGATCAGCCATAATTTCACTCTTCAGTTCCCGGGTATAGTCCTTGCGGATCTTGTCAATGTACTTCTTTAGCTCACGAGCTTTCTCGAACTTCTTGTAATCGCTTTGGCCCTTGACATCACTGGCAGCGCCAAGCATGACGTACTTGTAAGCGCCGTTGATATTTTCTTGCCACATGGCAAGCCAGGTGGCCTTCTGATCGTGCTGAACGGCTTTCCATTTATGTCCGGCAGGAGGTTCCGGGATCTTGGCATCTTTACCAATATTGATGGTGATTTGTTCCGGGAAAACTCGAGTTTTAACACGACCAGTCTTGGGGTGCTCGCCACGGCCCCGGAAAAGACTCGGCGGTTCAACTCTGAAGTTGCCAACTTTCTGCTTTCGTCCATCCCAGAGGCAGTACATATATGGCGCTTCAAGAGCATCTTTCTTTGCTTTGGCGGCTTCTTTCTCTTCCTTTGACAAGTTCTTTGTTTTATTCGCTTCTGTCTTGGCGAGCCAGTAATCATAAATTTTGGAGAAGTCGCACTTGTCCAGACTCTTAATCTGAACTTTGTTTCCCTCTCGATCTGTAGCCCCCCCATTTTTCTTCACAATCTCTGAGAAATCGGTGAAAAAATTATTACGGAAGACTGGATTATCCAAATGATGCGAGGAGGCCGGTGTCATCATGGCAACCCAGAAAGTTGCAACCTCCTCAGCCTCTTTGCTTAGGGTAACCGGCTTGCCATCATAAAGGAGCTTGACGTTCTTTGGAAGTGGTTCGTATTCAGGAGCAAAGAGAACCCCATTGTGCTCGAGAGTCTGCCACTTGATGCTGTCATCCTCGGGCTTTGGCGCGTTCCACCATTCATATTCTTCCTCCTCCTCACTGGTCTCCTTGGCCTTGGCCTTCTTGGAGTCCTTGGTCGCAGCAGCGCTTTTCCCCTTAGAGGGCGCCGTAGTCTTGCCCTTAGCTTTGGTCTTCTTCGAAATAGGGGCGTCAGAGTCGGACTCCTCTTTTTTGACACCATTGGATTTGCGTTTGGCTGGAGCGCCATTTGACTGGCGTTTGTTAGCAGACGACTTAGCCAAGGGCTCGTCGTCGGATTCTTCTTTGATATTCTTCTTGGGAGCCGACTTGGCTGAATTAGCCTCCTTTGAACGAATGGTCTGTGCTTCATGGGCTGCCTTCTTCTCAATGGCGGCCTTCTTCTTCGCCAACTGGATGCCTAGTGGCTTCTCATCATCAGACGAATCAGCCAGCATAGATGTTGATTTCTTCTTTGCTTTGACTTTGCTGATTGGCTCATTGTCGGAGTCGGAATCGACTGGTCTGGCAGAGGATCTTGGACGTTTGGCCTGTAACAGGAGGGTTAAAATTTTCACCCAACTTTCAAGGCTGTACTGGAAGAAGAAAAAGGCTCTGAACCTACCAAAGGCTCACCGTCGCTATCAGATTCATCTCTATAACTGACTTTAGAGATAGATGTTCGTGATTTGCGCTTGTTGACACCATTCGGGGCGTCTAGATCCATGGCGTCATCAACTGGACCATTGCGAACCACAATGCCTGCCATACCGCTCGAGTTTCGTGGTTGTGAACGATCCAACGCCTCGTCCTCGGCGCGCGACACTTTAGCGGATGAAACTGTTAGAGAAAAGTGTTAGCTTCGAGCCTCCTACAGGCAGATTGCCCTGGGCCCAACAGGCACCAGCAAAGCGAGCTGACACAGGCTGACAAGGCTGTGGTTCGCGACGCATCGCTTGTGCAAGGATGGCTTTGAAAAAAAAAAATGGACCAAGGACTTTTCAAGTTATAAGAAAAAACACTTACGGTGTCCATTAGGCCTAGCAAGAGGTCTGTCGTCGTCGGAGCTGTCAGAACTCATCTTTGTGGTTGCTGGGTCGCGGTTTGAGTTGGACAGAAAGCTCGCGCTGACGGATGGATCTCAGCATCAAAGGTATTACAGGAATTCGAGCGAGTGCAGAAGTGAAGCAGGGAATGGAGTGAAAATTGAGGCAGTGTAAATGTAGTTACCCCTCAACGCCTGGAGAAGGAGAAGAGGGAGAGAAATCAACCGCCTTGGGCAGGAAGCCTAAATAATGGCAAGACTGAAAGAGAAATCGACGACGGCATCGTGTTTTCTTAGCATATGCCCGGAAGGCAGGCCGAGCAGCTAAGGCAGGATCACGTGATTTCTCTTAGCCGCCAATTTGCCGGGAAAATAGCGTTGGAGCAAAACCAGCGACCGCATTCACCTCACCCGATCAACTACGAACCACTTCCCGATATCAATTGATCCGTACATCGCGATCAATTGGGTCACCGCTGGCCAGAGGCTCCTTTCGTCTTCTCACAGTTGCCACGATGTTGTCGAGGGCGGCTCGTCCGGCTCTTCGTGCTGCGGTCACTGCTCCTGCGCGGTAAGTTTAGGAGATTGCATAGCCCCGAGATTTGTACCGAGTAGCCGGACGATTCGCAGCGAAAAAGCACCACGACGGCCATAGTCAAGGCCATGCACCGCTTTGCATTGAAGGACAAACGATTGGAGGGATACTTGTGAGGAGAACTCGTTTTGCTGACGAGACTCTTGTCTTTAGAGCTACGGCTGCTAGCCCCAATGGAGCTGCCACCTACGCGACCCTTCGTGAAATCGAAGGCCGCCTCAAGTCTATTCGCAACATCCAGAAGATTACCAGCACAATGAAGATTGTTGCGTCGACCAAGCTCACCCGTGCCCAGCGTGCCATGACCGAGTCTCGCAAGTATGGTGAGACTGCCAACGAAGTCTTCGAAGCCGCCGAGACGGCTGCTCCCGAGGCTGAGCAGAAGAAGTCCCTCATCATCGTCTGCTCTTCCGACAAGGGTCTTTGCGGTGGTGTTCACTCTGGCCTCAGTCGACGCATTCGTGCCTACACCAATGAGGTCACCGAGCCTTTTGACCTAGTCATCATTGGCGAGAAGTGCAAGGCTCAGCTCCAGCGAACCAACGCCGAGGGCATCCAGCTCAGCTTCGCTGGTGTTGGCAAGGACATTCCCACTTTTGCCGATGCCCAGGCCATTGCCGACCAAATCATCATGCTTCCCACCGAGTATACCGATGTCAAGATTTTGTACAACAAGTTCATCAACGCCCAGAGCTACGAACCCACCTTCGTTGAGGCATTTTCCGAGGAAGCTATTTCCCAGTCCCGTACGTCCAGAATGCAATACCGGCAAAAAGAAGGAAAGAAAAGATCCGTCAGGCGAGCTAACACTTTTGCTAATAGCCAACATCTCCGCCTTTGAGGTTGATGATGAGGCTCTTGTCAACCTTCGTGAGTACAGTCTCGCCAACAACCTGTACTGGGCTCTGGCTGAGGGCCACGCTTGCGAGATATCTGCTCGACGAAATGCCATGGATGTAAGTGATACATTCAAACATGATGTGCACATCGGCTCGAGTCCATCTCTAACAAATTCATTCAGAACGCCTCCAAGAACGCTGGTGAGATGATTGGAAAGTACCAGATTCTCTACAACCGTACCCGACAGGCCGTTATCACTGGAGAACTGGTTGAAATTATTACTGGTGCCACCGCCTCGGAGGACATGTAAAAATCTTGATAAAGAAAGGAGAATTGCCACGCCCTGAGTTGAAAGACCATATATTATTCCCTTTGTAACAAAGCTAGAGGTTATCCATCCGTCTGCCGGAGGGTATCCGCAGTGTATCAAAGCCTTAAATATACTCCCTTCGTAGATCACAGCGCTGATCGTCATGCTTCGGATATGGGTTCCCGTTTTGTGTTGTGCTAGTATCTTGCTCGTCAGCTTGCCTTCCCACTTGACCAGTGAGTGATAACCCAACGTTTCAGCTACAGTTTACAGAGTATGTAGTGGTCGGGTTCCAGTAATAGCTTTTCAAGGAGAGTCGTTTTCGAACTAGAACCAACCTAGGCAGCACTGATCTCCAGAGCCTTTGGCGTTGTGGTGTGTGATGCTCTATGATTCAGCTGTGAGAGTCGGTCGTCTTACGATGTTCTACAACTGTAGATCGCATGCGCGAGCAGGGATCGACTGTCACTATATTCTGGGTTCTCCTCACAAAACCGAAGCAATGTATATAAATGGAACAAACTATTGATTTTGATATGTAGGGCGATTCGCACTCCTGCAATCGCCCGTCAATCGACTCATCTCACCAACGACGGGGCTCTGAAGCCTTACTAATTAGCAACAGTCTGATCGCCGCCGCGTCTTTGCAGGCCAAATTTCGCTCTTACATCCACTCGCAGTCTATAATCATAATCATCCGCAAGTGTTCAGAATAGTATATCGAAACCACTGATTCATGTACAATGTCTTGTGGTGATCGCAAAGCCACAAAGGTCGGCATTCTGTCCATGGGGGACATGGGCGCTGGTATAGCCAAGCTATTAATAGCTCATGGATTCTCAGTCGCAACCAACTGTCGAGGCAGAAGGCGAGCTATTACCTTTCCCGCGTTCGCGCGTAGGTAAAAAGTGAGACGAACTAACACGCTCCCAGTCAAGATACTATTGATAGAGCCAAGGCTGCCAATGTCGAGCTCCTGCCATCGGACCTTGAACTTGCGAAGCAATGTCCAGTAATTCTCTCAGTTGTACCACCTCGCGATGCAGAGGCTACAGCGCAGCGGATTGCAGACGCCATATCTGGAGGTTCGTCGAGTCTTTCGGTTTTTTTCGTGGACTTGAATGCTGTTTCCCCTTCAACATCCAAGGGTATAGCCGAGATGTTCAGAAGGGCCCGAGTTCCAGTCCCATTTATCGACGGATGTATCCTCGGCGCTCCTCCCCGTCAAAGACTGGCAGCAAACTCAGCAACAGGCTCGGAGAATAGTGACGAAGAGCCGGACTGGATACGTCCGAATATGCCCATTTCTGGGCCCCATGCTCTCTCTTCATTAGAGAATGGTGAGAAGCTTGCGAAAGTGCTCAACTTCCGCTCTATTTCGCCAGATATTGGTGCAGCAAGTGGTCTGAAAATGTGCTTTGCTGCCATGACAAAAGGTTTCACTGCGCTAGCTACGCAGGCATTCACCACTGCTCATCGACTGGGAGTAACGGATGAGTTGAAAAGAGAAATGAGGGAGATTTTCCCAAACCATCTGACTGCTGCTGAGCGGAGTGTGCCAAATGTGCCGCCGAAGGCATATAGATGGGTTAAGGAAATGGAAGAGATTTCAGATACGATGCATGAACAAGGAGGCTGGACGAAAGAGTTGTTTCATGGTATAGCTGGTGTATACAAAGCGGTGGCAGAAGACGCCGTTCTTGGAAAGGAGCGGATTGGCAAGAGAGTGAGAGGGAAAAGTATAGAAGATGTTGCAGCCGCAATGGGAGAGGGATTGGAGAGGAAAAGAAAAAAGACCGAGTAGGGTAGTCTACACGAACTGCTTGAAGAGATACTTTGTTCAAATCTCCGCAAGCCCTGCCCATCGTTGTGAAGCAATTGACTTGGTTCACTGGGTGAGCAGCACTCGGCGGCGTCTAGAGGTTCAATTTGGACTTGCAGTATAGATACATTTACGGTTATACATTGCATATTACAGTGGCTTGTTTTGCAATTCGTTACATGAGCGCTATTGTTCCAGCATCGGCAAGACTTTCAGCGCCCAAGAAGTTGAAAAAACCTCCCGGCTTAGCCTCGGGATATCCGACGAATATTCTACAGCCTGGAACATTAATCTTTGACTCATAGCCGGAAGGTGAGGCAGCATCTGTCCGGCCAGAAAGATAGATCCCTTGACTCGATAGAGCCCCAAAGTGGTCAGCAACCAAATATCCTTTTGGAGCAGTCCCAGCTTCTCCCGGTATTTCTATGCCCAATGGAACCCCAAATACAACACCTGTTGCAGGGCAGTTGGTTATTTCTGGAGGTGCCATTGCGGGGACGAAGAATTGTACACGAGCACCTGGAGGTGCGAATCCTGAATTATCCATGGTTTTCATAAACCTTTCCATTTCATCTGCTTCTGAGAGGGCAAAATGCGTCTGTTGGGGATCAAGTGACAAAAGACCTTTCTTGGGGCCCCAGCCACCGCCGCCGCTCACTAGGGATATCGTCAGTTGCGATATCTCGCACATCAAATACCATGTGTACTCACAAACTTGGTAGGTTCGGCTGCCTAGTTGGTGTTGTTGCTGGAGGTACCTTGCTGTTGTCTCAACATCCTGTCGCTGCACTATTTTGCCCTCCAAAGTATCTGCCGGATCAGGAGCGTCTGCTAGAACGAGTGACTCAGCCTCCGATGTTTCGGGGGTGATCACAGCCCAGACTCCCATCGGCCATTGGTGGCTTTCAGACTCTTTTCTATTTGCCAACATAGTATTTACAGAGCCTTCTAACTCTGTTGAGGCCGGTGTCGATTTGCCACTAATTTCAACGCCCCGTACAATGTTGCCAAAGCTTTCCGTTATTTTTCGAGCTCTGGTGACCGGTGATAGGGGTGCCCATAGCCCAAGGTCAGTAGTTGACTGTACGGGTTGATTGAGCGTAATTTGTATATTTTGCCATTGTTTCTCGTTTCTATCTTTGGGCTCTGGCTGGCCTTGTGAAAGGCTGTAACGGCTACTCAAGAGGGTGGAAGCCCTGTTATTATGAAATGTTGTTCGCGTCAAGGGCAGTGCCACAGTCGACTTTCCCAAGCTGAATGTGAGTGCCGCAACAGAATCCTTGTCAGCTTTCTCCCTTGGTGGATCTGGATGCCATAGTTGAGGCAAGAGACTATCAATATTGCCTCGCAAGACTGAGATGCCCTGCAAAGGGACAACGTCACCAAGGGCTGGCGCAATATGGTCAACAACAGCGCATAGGAGATGGAAATCACTGATTCTTGCGGATGCTGAAAGGAGTTTGACTAATCCCGAGATGAATTCTTGATCATCAAGCTGCTTGGTTAGATCTGGAGTTGCGAGAACAACAGCAGCGTCGTGGCCACGTGAATTCTCTAAAACGGCATGGCCACTCAGCTTCGTCAGGAGATCACAAGTCCCGTCCTATAGATTTAAGCAATAATTCTAGCACACATCGAGAGTTGAATTTCCGACTCACACACCTTTGGCGACAAGAAATAAGAGAAGCGCGTTTGGTCAGGCGCCTTGAGGGTAGAGAGCTGGCGCCGTGATATTACACAGCATCTTGATACGAAGCCTCTCAGCATATGGCGTTGCGCACAAAGCGCCATGCTGATCGGACTGCCGCTACAGTATCAGCTTCACTGAAGAGTTCTGTCGTGAATTGAAGCCCAGATTTGAGGAGCCGAACGGGTATGAACGGAGTGCGTGTGGCTTGGACAATGTGGCTGAAGCTGCTCCAGGTACAACCCAAGTCACACCGCCACATTCTAGACCCCTCCTCATCCCACCTTGTCGAGATTGGTGGTGTCGTGGAGTGACTCAAAATTTCAAGAAACAACTGTGCTTGCACCGAGACTCGGGCATTGAGTCATCAGTGCCGCTATATATCCCTTGGGATCTAATTTTTCAGCTCGAAGACGTAGAAGCCCGAACATATCGGGCTTCCCGCAAAGTTTTTCAGTACGACGTTCAGATTAGCAGTTCGAGCACTTCGTGTGCGTTCTGTTTCCCCAAGACGACCCTTGACTACAACCGCACGTGCCGCCATGGCAAGCAACAGCACACGAGGAGGCCCCGGTAAGAAGTGTTTTAAAAGCACATGTACTTGCAAGGAACGTCAACTAATTCATCATGTAGTTGGGTCAAACGAGGGAGCCGAAGTACGAATTATTCACCCCACCATCGAATCGATCAGAGGAGCATAAAACCGAACTAATGTAACTCAGGTCCCCAAGCCAGCGGCGCAGACCACCGTTCCTGATATTGGAGCACCTCAGGCTGCTGATGGAGCTCCTAAAGAGAAATCGGAAAAGGATTGTAAGTCCTTATATGCCTAATCATCGCTGTGGTGGCCTATCGTTGCTAATGGCAACTTGATATAGTGGAAAAGGAGCGCAAGAAGGCCGAAAAGGCTGCCAAGCTAGAAGCCAAGAAGGCGAAGGCAGCTCAAATGGCCGCAAACGCCGCCAATAAGGAGAAGAAAGCTAAGGAGAAGAAGGCAGAGGAAGTTGTTCCTCCCTATGTCGAGGACACCCCTGCCGGCGAGAAGAAGCGCATTCGACCGTTTGAGGACCCCAATTTCAAGGCTTACGACCCTGTTGCTGTAGAATCGGCGTGGTACGACTGGTGGGAGAAAGAGGGCTTTTTCAAACCAGAGTTCACGCCCGATGGCAAGGTCAAGGAAGCTGGCAGCTTCGTTATCGTTCATCCGCCTCCGAACGTTACTGGATCATTGCACATGGGTCACGCACTAGGTGACTCGTTGCAGGATCTAATGATTCGATGGAACCGAATGAACGGAAAGACGACTCTGTGGCTCCCGGGATGTGACCACGCGGGTATCTCAACGCAGAGCGTTGTCGAAAAGATGCTCTGGAGGAAAGAGGGAAAGACTAGACACGATCTCGGCCGGACTAAGTTCGTTGATACTGTCTGGGAATGGAAGGAAGAGTACCACAAGCGCATCAACAAGGCCTTGACGCATATGGGTGGTTCATTTGACTGGAGCCGCGAGGGTATGTATTCTCGACAACTGGCTTCCTGGACTTCTTTGTTGACAACTCACAGCCTTTACCATGGATGCCAATCTTTCTGCTGCTGTCGCCGAGACTTTTTTCCGGCTGCATGAGGAGGGTATCATCTACAGAGCTAACCGACTTGTCAACTGGTGCACACATCTGAATACCGCACTCTCCAACCTGGAAGTCGATAACAAGGAACTCACCGGCCGGACTCTCCTTGATGTACCAGGCTACGAAAAAAAAGTTGAGTTTGGCGTCATCGTTCACTTCAAATACCCCATTGAGGGCTCAAACGAGACCGTTGAGGTGGCCACAACCCGTATTGAGACCATGCTTGGTGATACAGGAATTGCTGTCCACCCTAACGATGCCCGTTACAAGCACCTCGTGGGCAAGAATGCTGTACATCCTTTTATTCCTGGCCGAAAATTACCCATCGTCGCTGATGAGTATGTCGACATGGAGTTCGGAACTGGTGCCGTTAAATTGACCCCTGCTCATGACCCTAACGATTTTAACTTGGGACAAAAGCACAATCTTGAGTTTATCAACATTCTCACCGACGATGGTTTGATGAATGAGAATGCTGGTCCGTACAAGGGCCAGAAGCGTTTCGATGTCCGTTATTCTATTCAAGATGCTTTGAAGGAGAAGGGCTTGTACGTGGACAAGAAGGATAATGCAATGAAGGTGCCACTGTGTGAAAAGTCAAAGGATGTCATCGAGCCCCGAATGAAGCCTCAGTGGTGGGTTCGCATGAAGGAGCTCACTGGACCAGCTTTAGAAGTTGTCAGAGAGGGAAAGATCAAGATCAGACCAGACACTGCGGAGAGAAGCTACTTCAGGTGGCTTGAGGATATTCAGGATTGGTGTATTAGTAGACAACTTTGGTGGGGTCACCGATGCCCCGTCTACTTTGCCAATATTGAAGGCGTCGCCAAAGATACTGCAGATGACAAGCTTTGGTTCTCTGGACGAACTCGCGAGGAGGCGGAAAAGAAGGCTGCAGCCGCCCTGCCAGGCAAGAAGTTCAGCCTCGAACAGGATGAGGATGTTCTCGACAGTAAGAAGTTATATCGTTCCTTCATTTTATATTACATTACTAATATGAATCATAGCTTGGTTTTCCTCTGGGCTCTGGCCCTTCAGCACCCTGGGCTGGCCTAACAAGACACATGATTTAGAAACCTTGTACCCTACCACTGTCCTTGAGACTGGCTGGGATATTCTATTCTTCTGGATTGCCCGTATGATCACTTTGGGTTTAAAGATGACCGGAAAGATTCCATTCAGCGAGGTCTACTGCCACAGTCTTGTCCGTGACTCCGAGGGTCGAAAGATGAGCAAGAGTCTGGGTAATGTCATTGATCCTCTGGATGTTATCTCCGGTATCAAGCTGGAGGACCTGCACCAGAAGCTCTACCAAGGAAATCTTCATCCTAGCGAAGTTGAGAAGGCAACCAAGTACCAGAAAACTGCCTTCCCTGATGGTATTCCCCAGTGTGGCGCTGACGCTCTTCGTTTCACCATGATTAATGCCAGCACTGGTGGTGGTGATATCAATTTGGATGTCAAGGTGTAAGTGAATCCCTGATGCCAAATGTTCGGTGCTGAAATTTACCTGTTGTCCAGTATTCACGGATACCGCAAGTTCTGTAACAAGATTGTAAGTAATAATCAAATTAGCGACCTATGTCGGATATCGATTAACCTTTCTGAAGTTCCAAGCCACCAAGTATGTTCTAGGCAGCCTGCCTAAGGACTTTACCCCCGCCGCAGACGGCATTATTCGAGGCAAGACCTTGGCCGAGCGATGGATTCTTCACAAGATGAACAGTGCCGCTAGAGATTTGAACGTCGCAATTGCTGACAGAGAGTTCCAAAAATCTACCAACATCATCTACAAATACTGGTATGCAGAGCTTTGCGATGTCTACATTGAAAACTCAAAAGCCATCATCCGAGACGGCACCGAGGAAGAGCGCCAGTCTGCTCTTCAGACTCTGTACACCTCTTTGGAGTGGGCTTTGACGCTTATTCACCCGTTCATGCCTTACATCACAGAAGAGATGTGGCAGAGAATGCCCCGCCGACCTGGTGACAACACGAAGTCCATCATGGTTTCCAAGTATCCTCAGTATAGCCCTACACTAGATGACTCCGAGTCCGAGGCTGCGTATGAGCTCGTTCTGGCCGCTACAAAAGCAACCAGATCACTCATGTCGGAATACTCGCTCAAGGAGAACGCCCAAGGTGAGTTCCCATGTAGTGTGGCGGCCCCTCGTGTCCATTGATTGCTAATTAAAATTCGACGATGTAGTCTTTGTCCAAGCTTACAACGAGGCCACTTTGAAGACGTGCAACGCCGAAGTTGCATCAATCAAGTCCCTTAGCGGCAAGAGTGTCAAGACCATGCACGTAATCGGGCCTGATGCTCCCCGCCCTGCTGGATGCGTCGCTTACCCCGTTTCTACTTCTGTTGCCGTTTTCTTGCACGTCAAGGGCCGTGTTGATATGGATGCAGAGATATCCAAGGCCCAGAAGAAGCTAGAGAAGGCCAAGATGAGCATCCAGAAGCAGGAGAAGATTCTGTTGGACCCTGGCTACATAGAGAAGGTCTCTGCGGCTGTTCGTGAGGGAGACGAGCAGAGACTGGCAGATGCTAAACAGGAGGCGATCAGTTTTGAGGAGACTATCAAGCAATTTGAGCAGCTCAAACTAGAGTAAACATGGTAGACAATATACAATTGCTCTATTTTTTATTATCTTTTTTTATTATTGGCAAATTCACCTTCACCAAGAGACAACGACGACAACCACACAATCTCGCGGATTTTATTTTGACAGTTGCTCGTCCGCTAATACGATTCATGATACATTTGATATTCTACTTTCTATGAGTACACCCTTCACCAGCCGCCCTTGCCGGCTCCCCCACCACCTCCGCCTCCAGCAGCGGCGTCATCTTTCTCCCTCCTGGCACCACCCCGAACGGGCTTCGACTGCGCCGCCTCGTGCCTCTTCAACTCTTCGGGCACCTTCGAGATGGAGCTCTTGCTTAGCATCTGCCTCAAGTCGTACATGACATCAGCGTCCTCGTTGCCCAAGAACGTAATCGCCACACCACTCTTGCCCGCACGACCAGTACGACCAATACGGTGGGTGTAACTCTCGATACTGGTAGCCATGTTGAAGTTGACGACGAGCGAAACATCCGGCACATCAATACCACGACCAGCAAGATCCGTTGCGACGAGGACCTGAGTCGCACCTGAGCGCACCGAAGCAAGTGCAGCCTCTCGCTGCTCCTGTGTCTTGGAACCGTGCAGAGTAACGGTAGACCAGCCCATGGACTTGATGTCCCGCGCGACAGCGTCGCAGTTCCTCTTGATGTTGACAAAGACGATAATGGGCGGTGCAAACTCGTTCTTGGAAAGAATTTCCTGTAGCCTCTTCTTGCGGCGGTCTTCGCCGGATACAAACTCCACACGCTGCTCGACAGTGTCGACTGCTTCACCGGCGTTGCCTATGGTTGCGGTGGCGGGACGACGGAGGTACTTCTTGGCAATGCGTTCCACGAGCGGTGGCATAGTGGCCGTGTACATCATTGTCTGGCGGTACTTGTCCCTGCTCCCGAGATAGGACTTCATGAGCTGCGCATTTTCAGCGTCGTCCGTGTCGGGCTTCTCGTTGCTGACGGGCAGAGCGTCGAGGATCTTGTTGACGGACTCTTCGAAACCGAGGTCGATCATGCGATCGGCTTCATCCATGATTATGTAGCAGCACTGCGAGAGGACGAGCAGTCGTCTCTCGATACAGTCTACTAGACGGCCGGGCGTGGCGACAATGATTTCTGCGCCGTTTCGCAGCGCAAAGGCCTGCTCCTCGAGAGAGTGGCCACCGACGATGCTGACGCAGCGGAAGCCCAGGGGTTCAGCAAACTTTTTGGCTTCCGTCTCGATTTGCTGGACCAGTTCACGGGTTGGTGCGAGAATAAGAGCGTATGGTCCGTCGTTCTTGTTGACTTCGGTGAGGGGGGGGAGATCGGAGATGTACACGAGGAGGGGAAGAAGGAAGGCTGCTGTTTTACCGGAACCGGTGACGGCCACACCGATCAGATCGCGGGCTTGCAAGGCAATGGGGATGGCTGCTCTTTGAATAGGCGTGGGTTCCTTGTAGCCCACTCGGTCGACGATGTCGAGCAAACGTTGCGGTAGGCCGGACTCTTCCCAGCTGCGCATAGGATCGGGTATAGCACCGCCCTTTGTAGAGATGCCAAAGTCCTCTTTGAATATTCTCCAGTCTCGCTCCCGCATCTCCCCGAGTTTCTTCTCCGACCAATGACGCCCGAGACCTGTCCTCTCCGCTCTCTCCTTTGCTTTGGCTCGCGCACGGTAGAAGTCCTCCATGATGCCCTTGGCGCGCTCCTTGCCATGTTCGACGTCTCGCTCCTCGATCAATCTTGCTCGTTTACGGGCCCGTCTCTCGGCCTCCTCGTCGAATTCGCCGCCCAAGCCAGCAAGGGAACCGCCCCTGTTGACAGCCTGGTTCTTGTATATAGGATCGTTGTCTCTGGATGTGTCATCTTCCAGATCCCATTCAAAGTTGAACTTCTTCTCCGTCGTCCGCATACGCTTCTTTTTGGCAGAGAAGCTAGACTGCTGGTTGACTTCAGGGCCCAGATATCGAGACCTAAATAGCGTAGCTTCAATATCCTCGGCAGACTTTTTGTCCCCGTTTACTTTGTCGCTCTTCTTGCTGTCACCCTTTCGCTGGTTCATGGCTCGAGGCCCCGTGGGGGGTTGCGTTGGGCCATTTGGAGTCCTGTGTGCCGTGGATGATGATCCGTTTCGCGACTCCCATTTTCTCTCGTCTTCTCTTCGTTTTTGTGCTTCGTCCGCAGCTTTGCGTTTTTTCTCGTCCTCCTCTCTCTTGGCCTGCTCTGCCGCCATGCGCTCGCGCTGCGCTTTGGGGATGAAGCGCGGCTTTGCGGCCGCAGCATCTGCGGCCTTCCTTTGCCGGAGAATCTCCTCTATATCGAGAGGCATCGCTTTCTCTGTCTTGAGGTCTCTTCAGAGCATCAAAACTGCAACCTAGCAGCAACAGTGGAAGGAGTGTGAGTACAGACAGAAGGAGAATTGCCCACAACTGAACTCAGAGGCAAGTTAGGCAAGGCTGCCGGGCTTCCAGAGGTCCACATGCGGCAAGCTCAAATCTGGCCAATCAGATGCTGCAACTGGCGGGGTCTCCAGCGCGGACAGGGGTCTAGCAAAAGTCGCAGTGCAGCCTCGATACCGATACCTGTTTCGCTTGATGACTTCCACTGCTTCAGTCAATTCGAGCCCACAACCCATCCCGACCGTCCGCCGGCCGATCCAGCATCTTGTATCATATCGAAGAGGTGCTCCTGCTTGAGGCGTGTGAGCAGGATCACACCGTGACAAGACGCAATGGCTTCGGCAACAAAATATATCCAGCTAGCCAGGACGCTGCCCGAACCCCTACAGCGATTCTTTGCTCGATGGCCGCCGGCGTCAATCCAGTCCCCGGGCACTGCTCCAACCCAGTATCAGGAGCAGCGACCTGACCCATTCCGATTCTACAAGCACCCCGTTACAGGGAAATGGCACGGCCCGGTGTACTCACACCGCCGACAAGCACAGCTCGTACAATTAGCACGCGAGCACGGCGTCGAGGATCTGCTTCCCGAGACGACCAAGGGGACCGAATACCGACTCGCACACCGCGTCGAGCACGGTTTGAGAGTGAAGGGTACCGGTGTGGGACAAAAGGTCAAGGGTCACATTCACGAACGACACATGATTGCAAAGTATGTCGACTCTAACAAAACCTCAAGCCTGTGGGCTCCTTGCGGCAGTTATGCTAACGATAGTGTTCAGGATGGAAGAGAGAAGAAAGGCAATGCTAGAGATGCCCAAGCTGATCAAGGCTTGGAAGAGGGTACGTATAAAGGAAAAAAAAAAAAACCAAAAAGAACAAGCCGCTGTCCAAGTCTCATTTGCTAACCAGGTAAACAGGTGGGAAAGAGGAACTGGACCAAATGGCCCAAATAAACCAAACGGCCATGGCAGTGATGGATGTGCCGTTCTCGGGAGGCACTGTGTATACTCTTGTATATTTTATTGTATCACCAAAAGAAAATAAAAACTTCATACCCAGCATTGTATTCTTTAAACCCAGATGCGTGTATTGAATGTATCTACAAAGGAAATGATTCGATTGAAATTCTGCGCATCACAAAAGCTAATCGAAAACCCTAACTCTACACAAAAAGAATCAACACCTGCATATATGTATTTATACAGAGTTCAATACAACATGTAACATGATCTCCAAAACCACTACGACTCCCCATCACCAAATCACGTGACCAATCATGAAATTCACACCACCAAAGTCACCACTCCCGACATCAACCACCCTCTGGGGCAGAATAAAAAAGCCTCCGGAGTCCGGCATAACTTTAATTTCTGAAAAGAAAAGAAAAGAAAAGAAAAATCACACCCGCTCCGGGCTTCACCCAGAATGAGACCACCACACCCCCCTACACATTATGAGATCCTCAACCTCACGCCCTCCATCATCGACGACTCACCAGACGCCGCCAAACTCATAAAGAAAGCCTACCACAGAGCCTTGCTCCGCAATCATCCCGACAAAGCCACCACTCACGCGAAGACGCCACCGGGAGCACTATACTCCATAGACCAAATCACCACCGCATTCACGGTCCTCTCTGCCCCCCGGCAACGCACAGAGTACGACGCCAAACTCCGTCAGGCTCAGACGTTTTCTGGCTCCGCTGGACCGGATTCAGGACAGAGGTTTCAGACGGGTGTTGAGAATGTAGATTTGGACGATTTGCCGTACGACGAGGCCAGGGAGCGGTGGTACAGATCATGTCGGTGTGGGAATGTGAGGGGCTATTTGTTTGGGGAGAAAGATCTGTTAGAGGTCGAGGATGGGGGTGAGCTGATGGTGGGTTGTCAAGATTGTAGTTTGTGGCTACGGGTTCATTTTGCCGTGGTGGATGATGTTACACCTCTAGATGACGATCCAATAGACCAAAGTTGACAAACCCATCGTGGCAATTAGGCTTGTAGAGTGGCTCTCCAAGTGAACAGCTCCAAGTTCCCCGTCGTGGCTAGCAACGGTCGTGTCATGCAACAATCTATCACGGGCAATTTCAACGCAAGTGTTCGGGCGGCAAAGTTTGGACCCATTTGTTCCGTGTATTGAAAGCAATTTTAGTATTTTTTATTTGTCCAGACGATCGCAAGCATCAAGGGTCTAAAAGCAGAACTTCAAAGAAAGAATGCTCTCCTTTAGGCCTCAGTGCCAGCCCGTAGGGGCATATTCGACGTCTCCATCCATTGTATACGCACGTTTACCTAAAAGATGCCGAAGCTCTTGATCAAACACAAAAAAATAACGAGTCTTCCGTCCACTCCGTAGACACCAGCCCGCCGGATACCATAGTGATCAAAGCATTTATTTTGGCAACACAATCACCCATTTTATTCAGTGGCCTTTGTCTGCTCGGCGGCGGCAGGGGCCTCAGCAGCAGCACCAGACTCCTCCTTGGCAGGAGCATCGGCCTGGCCAGCGGCGCCGGAGGTTTCGGCCTCGGAAGAAGTCCACAAAGTCTACCAGGAGATGTTAGCTGGTGACTCCAGGCACTCGATAGAGTCTCTATACGTACCAAATTGTCACGCAGAAGCTGCATAATGAGAGTGGAGTCCTTGTAGCTCTCCTCACTCAAAGTGTCAAGTTCTGTTCCGAGTGGTTAGATATGTTTCGCATCGGATATGTCACGAGACAGATAGGATGGCTTTGGTCAACATACCAGCAATGGCATCATCAAAGGCCTGTTTGGCAAGATGGCAAGCCTGGTCGGGGGCATTCAAGATCTCGTAGTAGAAAACGGAGAAGTTGAGGGCAAGACCCAGGCGGATCGGGTGAGTGGGAGGGAGCTCCGTCTGAGCAATCTCAGTAGCAGCCTTGTAAGCCTCGAGGGACTTGTCGGCAGAGTCCTTGCGGCGGTCACCAATGGCGAACTCGGCGAGGTAACGGTGGTAGTCACCCTTCCTGTACGGTTTGAAAGGACAAAATTAGGCAAGGGCAAAAAAAAAAGTGTGTGCAATGGGCTGGCTAGTCCACATTGCAAGTACGTGGAACATACATTTTGTGGTAGAAGACCTTGGACTCGCCAGATTTGGCAGAGGGAATCAGGTGCTTGTCGAGGACATCAAGGATATCGTCGCAAATCTTGGCGAGCTCGGCCTCGATCTTCTGTCGGTACTCCTTGATGAGGGTGACCTGGGACGAGTTGCCCTTAGACTCTTCCTTCTGCTCAATAGAAGTGACTATCCTCCAGGAGGCACGGCGAGCACCAATGACGTTCTTGTAGGCGACGGACAGAAGGTTGCGCTCCTCGACAGTCAGGTCGCGGTCTTCAGAGGCGACAATCTTCATGTTCTCGACCATCTCTAGATGAAAGTTGACGAACAAGTCAGCGCAAAGCCATCCCCGTAGACAGTGGGTTAGTTGCGAGACAACAGGACCAACTAACCTTCGTATCGCTCAGCCTGCTCGGCGAGCTTGGCCAGGTAGACTGCATCTTCGTGACCCATTTTGATGGTGGTTTTGGCTAGTGCGTGAGCAATTACAAGTTAGCGCAAGCTCGTGATAGAAGCAATTTCGTAAGTAATAAAGTCGCGTGACTTGTTGCGGCCCAGCCCCGTCAGACCACGTCCGTTGACTCCGAGATTCGTGGAGGGCGGTCAGAGGCCATCGACAGTCTGGGCAGGCACCTGCTCGAAACGCTGCCAATCTCGAGGCCACGGCCAATTTGCACCATCAGACGGAGCCAAACGGGGACTCAATGTCTCGAAGCCGAGGAAGCCTTGTGGGCATTCGCGTCGGCTCTGCGTAAGCCAATTTCTCGTCTTTGGTGGGGTTCGACGAGACGACAGCAGGTTCGTTTGAGTCGAGCTGGCGCGTTTGAGCCTCCAATGGAATACGGCACCCATGTTCTCAGGGATGGAGAGTTTCGATGGCTCGTGCAGCGCAGCAACAGGGCTCGGCAGTTGTGGTGATGAGGCTGTAGGAACAGTGCATCACAAATCTCCTCACCCAAGGGAGCGGGCGTGGGAGGAGGCGCCATGACGACAGAGGGGAGGGAGGGGTGCGCCGTAGGGATGAAGCAGCAGAGAGGGACAGCACATTTCAGAATCGACAGGCGAGGCACGTACCGAATGTAGAAAGTTGGCAGTTGGACGAGAAAGTATTCCGGAGGGGGATCAGGAGGAGGGAGCTGAACAAGGGACGACAGCGTGGCCGCGAATGGATGTGGTTGTTGTTTGTTGGGAGTTTGGATTTGATGTTTGATGAGCGAAAAGCGTGGGATGTGATGGAAAGTGAGAAGGGGCTCGGGACGGAGGCCGGAACGCAGCAGCCAGCAGCCAGCAGCACAGGCAGGCGGGCAGTGGGAGGCAAAGTGCTTCGCCAGATCAGGTACCTGGCTATCGCGCTCCACACTATAATATACTATAGCATGCTAGTGTTTACTTTTTAGTGGGCAGATGTATTCTACCATAGACTGTACTAGCACCTAGCAGTTTTAACTACCAGCCAACGTGCGGCAGTAGCCAGCAGCCAACATTGAACCCTTGGGCCAACAGCCACCAGACAACCAACAACAGCCCGCCCGAGTTGCTCACCTGCGCAAAGTTGCCAGGCAGCCAGTGCCTTGAGTCCAGCCTGGTTCTGCGGAGTGCGGGGCCACCCAGCTCCGTCGCAGTGATTGACTTGGATCGCCACCCGCCCTGCCTTTGGTGTCTTCAAGCATCTGGAGCTGCCCTAGCGCTGATTCCAAGTGGGCTCTGGGCGGAGGACTGCACTTCTTTATGCTCAGGTTGCGCCTCAACCAGGTACTAGTTATTATATGACTTGCTCCTCTGCTCGGCTGTTAGTGACCAGTTGGTAGTAACCTGTTGCTCACTTCAACTTCAGCACACCCTCGAGCCCCAACCCGGCTGCGTCCCAAGTACTTGTCACCGGCAACAAGTGGGAGCAAGGTGCTACTTCAGAACATATCACCTCGGGCAGGCAAAGTACCTGATACCTCGTGCGTGGGGCATCTCTCACGTGTGTTCCGCGTGGCAAGCGGCTACCTTGTGTAGCAGATACAAGCACGAATGGCCTCACCGCGGTGCTGAGTGGCGACAGAGCTCAGTTGAGCAAATACCTACTAGGTACCTAATGTACCTAATGCAGGACCCAAGGCTCTCCTCCGAGAACAGCGACACGTCCCAAATGGTGCGGAGGGTCCGTCGTGATGACGCGAATAATCAGCGCCAATATAAGGCCAGAACATGTAGCCAATGCCGGCAGCCCTGCCTTGCTGAAAACGATTCCACGTCCCCTTTCGCTCGTATTTCGTAGGGTAAGTCTCTGCTGCCTTCCCAATGCCTTTAAGGGAAGTGGGGTCGAATGTTGACGCACGCCCACGGGACTCGAGGCGAGGGCTTACCCCTTCCCTTGTCCTTGATTCCGGCTAGTCTTTGATCGTCGTGAACGTCAAATAGTATTATCCGGTCGTCGTGGGCGCCTATAGTCATTTTCTGGAGTTCTCTGTTCTGCACAATAAGTTTGCTCTCAAGGTAAAGCCTCGGTTTCGCGGGCGCCACTTGCGTAACGACCCGGCGCTTCGTAACATTGGAATATCCATCACAACCCGCGCATCGTTTCAACGCTTTATCGCTCCACGGGTTCAATGCCGGTGTATTCATGCAGCCCGTTAATGGCATGTTGTTTTCTGCCTAGGAAAACGAAGAATTTCCAGCCCCTGTTCATGCGAATGGTCAAGCATTGTTATGCTGTGCGTCTCCCCCATAAAAGCACGGCGTACGGAGTACCGAGCAGCCAATGCCTAGGAGTTTATCTCTGGGCAGTAGATCTGATGCCCGCCAGAACGAACCGTGTCCACCGGAACTCGGCATTTCACTGGCTCTTTCCAGGGTTTTTCAATGTTTCTCCCGTTGTGAAAATTTCCTGCCTGGGCATCAAGGTGTGATGAACCCTGAACGTGTTGCTATTAGAGTTGCCATATTAGTAGCGTAGCTAGGACTGTGCATTTGAGTCATGCCATGACATAAGCAAAGGGAGCTGTAAACATAGATGAAGGTACAAAATAATGGCGCCTTGATTGATTGTTTTACATCAAGAGGCACGAATTGGATTCTGTTCGCTTGCATCCATTCGTCGTGAGTGGAAATTTGCGGATCAAGGAAGCAGCCTACCCACGATGTTGGAAAAATACATACTATTTCTGTGGGCCGTGGCACATTCACTGTGTACCCTACTATCGTCGAGCTCTGGCCACTCATGTGGCGCATAGCATCAGCCCATTCTCCGAGCTCCCCCAAAACCTCAATAATGCCCGCACGTCATACGTAAAAACATCACCACCACCATTACTCTGCCTCCCACACTCGCATCCCAATTGTGCCCATCATGCTCCGCACAACCTTTACCAAGACGGCCGCATTCCGTCCCCTCAGAGCTACCTTCACCACTACTGCTCGAGCCATGGGCGAGGGTGATACCGGCGCGCCTCCCAAGACCGGCGGCCCTGGGTGAGTTACTTTCTTCCGCTGCGAACCAGCTTCCCCCCTCCAGGAGGACCGCTGGGAAAGACAGCAGATCCCCTCTATGCAAACTGAAGTTTCTGGTTCCATTAACTGACCGGGGTGCAATTGGGCTACTTACAGTGACGCTTTCCAGCGCCGTGAGCGCGCCAGCGAGGACTGGGCCATCCGCCAGCGTGAGAAGGAGCGTCTCCTGGAGCTCAAGAAGAAGCTCGCTGAACAGCAGCAGCACCTTCAGCGCCTCTCTGACCACATGTTAGTCTGAAGTCCCCGCATTGATTCGTCTCCGAAATGCGTTATGCGACCTCGGAAATGCCATGGGTTGATACTGACAGAACATCTGCGCAGTGAGGAGATCACCCGCGATCAGGGTGGTGAGAAGAACTAAATATCGTCCCGGACGCCCGCTGGTAACGCCTCCTCCGTCGCGACTGTAGAAGCTTCAGACACCAAGGTTACGATTTCTTGCCGAAAGGTTGCATCTACTACATCCCAAGGAAAGGAAGAACTGAAAATCAATGTGGCAACAATTTTTTTTCATCATCAAAGACTTATGTGATTGTGCCACAGTCTAAGCTAGTGTACAAATACCTGCTAATCGTTGTAATTTTCGAGTATCGGGACAATGTTTCAGCTCTGTGTCTCCATTAAACTTACTCTCAAAAACATGTGATTGCCCGAAAAATGTCATCGACCTAATTGCCCTCCAGTACTCCGTTACATATATTCCAAAAGGCCATGTCAACCATTTGCCTACTCCCCTATCGGCGTCCGTAGTAAGAGCGGTAGAAGCCCTCGGCAGCATCGCTCTCTGGTCCAGTGTAGTGGTTGTTCAGGGAGCCGCTGGACTTTTGTGCAGCCGAAACCTTGGCCTGTAATGCCGATGCATTTGCATCAATCCATTGCAACTGCGTGAGATGGCCATTGAGAACCCGCACGATCTGGCTCAGCTGTGAAAGTTGTCTTAGCAGTGAGACACAAGACAAGGGAACTAAATGAATACTTACGGGATCTTCGGTCTTGGTCCCCTTGCTCAAAGTCCCAGAGATGTCGTTGATTTCCTTCACCATCTTTGAGAGATCTCTAGATTTCTCATCCAACTGTTGCGTTAGCTTTTCAGCCAGCTTATATGTGCGCTCACGCTCCTGATCAGGTCCCCCAAGCTGCTCTCCAGGACCAATTTGTTTGGCAAACATGTCCTGCACCTCTGACTCGTAGCGATTGAGCCACGCTTCTAGCTCCTCTTGCTGGCTTTCCACAGCGGCTAGCTGACGTTCAATTTCATGGCTGGCTCGTTCAGCTTCGAAAGTATCAAGGTAAAGCTTCTGAATCTTTTCGCCGTTATCAACCAAGCTGCGATCCCAGGTCGACACTGTGGTAGCTTGCTCCTTGAACTCTTTTTGATACTTAGTTAGGTCTGAAGCCCATCGAGTGACTATATCCTCCATGGTCTTGTTCTTCAGTCTAGCCATCTGCGAAGTTGGACCAGTTGTGGAAGCACCAAGGGCGCTGGTGGTGCCATTCTGCGTCGTGGGTTTAGGCTCCTCCTTGCTTGGCATTGTCCTTGTTACTTGCATCTGTCGCAGGTTTGGAGCCAAATAAGCCTCCAGCAGTTGAAGTGGGTGCCGCCGTCGGTGCTGCCATCGACGTGGCGGCTGCGGCCGTGGGCTGAGCAGGCGTTGATGCAGCAGCAGTTGAACCGAATAGAGAAGACGCAGGTTTGGTTGCAGCAGTAGAACCAGCCTGGCCGCCCCCGAACAGACCACCTGCCGTTGAGGTAACAGCTGGAGTTGCTGAAGAGGTCGTGGCAGTCGCCGGCTTGTTTCCGAATAACCCCCCTGTAGTACTACTAGCGGTTGCAGGCGTAGACGAAGATGTGGTGGCAGAGCTGGCGGCAGTTCCGCCAAAGAGATTGCTGCTGGTAGTTGTTGAAGCGGGAGCGGTTGAACCCACAGCATCAGCAGCTTTCGCACCGAACAATGAGCCTGCCGACCCTGTGGTAGCTGCGGCTGGTGCAGAGGTTGCCGAAGTAGATGGCGTGCTGCTGGCGGGGGCGCCAAACAAACCACCAGCAGGAGCTCCGGTTGTAGCTGTCGGTTTATTGCCAAAAAGACTTCCTGCAGAAGATCCGCCTCCAGATTGTGCGCCCGCGAAAAGTCCAGAAGTAGCCGGGGCGGCGGATGTTGAGGCTGACGAGGTGGTTGGCTGTGCAGCACTGCCAAAGAGTCCACCGGCAGCCATCCCGGTTGTAGATGCGGGCTTCGATGAATCAGTCGGGGGAGCTCCCGCTGGAGTAGTCGATGGCAGGGAAAACATAGGCTTGGCTGGTGTTGCCGCAGTGGCAGTAGTTGGGGTTGTAGTCAGCGTGTTCGAAGTAGGAGTTGCGCTGGCTTTGTCTCCGAACAAAGAGCTTCCGGAATTTGCGAACAAGCCAGACGAGGGCGCTGCAGCTGTCGTAGTCGTACTTTGAGACTGTCCACTGCTGGTCTGGGTGCCGAAGAGACCACTGCCAGACGATGAACCAAGGCCAGTAAACAAGGTACCAGAAGCTGGCTTGGAAGAGGAAGTGTTGGAGCCTCCAAGAGCGCCACTACCTCCTCCAAACAGCCCAGTAGATGCAGGGGCTGCTGATGTAGGCGTAGAGGAAGTATTGCTTGTTCCGCCAAAGAGACTGCCAGCCGCGGGGGTTGTGGAAGTTCCTCCAAACAGAGTCCCAGATGTTGGTGCTGATGCCGTGTTTGAAGACGAAGCTGCTCCCCCAAATAGACCGCCCGCTGGCTTCTGCGCGTCGCCCGCTGGTTTTTGACCGAACATAGATCCACCACTGTTTGTTGGAGTTGTGTTGTTGCCGGCGGTGCTACCTAGCGAGCCAAACGAGAAGGAAGGGGTGCTTCCAGATGAAGTGGCCCCAAAGAGGCCACCAGAAGCCGGTGCAGTAGTCGTCGCATTATTGGATGGCGCGCTCGATGAGCCCTGGGTTCCGAATGTGAACGACATGGTAGTTTTGGCTATCTGGAAGACGGATCGTTTCCTAGGGTGCGGGCGGACCTGCGAAGAAGGGCGGCGTGGACGACGGCAGAAGAAATCCTAAAGTCTCAAACACCACCATACCAAGTCCTATAGTGGAGGCTGGCTGACTCACTGCCGATACAGCCTGCCCAATGCTCGTCGCGATGTGGTTGGGATACAATCGTCGAGATAGCAAAAGCTTGCGCGGCAGAGTTCGAGGTTTGGCAGCTTTTTTATTTTTTGGCGATGTCCAGTTCCACGCGCCAGGCTGGACTGGCCGCGCCAAAACCCAGAGGCTTGGGCGCAGCCTTGAAGGTACGTGTACTCCACCCTGCACTGTCTCTATACTGTATCTGAAGTACATATGTACCTATGTACATACCTCTCTAAGCTCGAACAATGCTGTGCGACTATGCAGGCCTAATTAATGAGCCCCACGTGATAGAGCGACCTCGACGCCTCGAACGCCGACTCGTCGACTGTTCATATGAAACGTGACCAGATCCGAGAGGGAAACATTGGAAGCGATTATTCCACGGCGGATTATGCTGACCCAAGTGCATCACTGATCGCGTCGCAGCATGATTTGAGGCTGGAATTCGTAATACCGAGCGTCACGACCAAGAGGCCGTACTGGTCTGTCCACTTATGCCACATTGTCACACAACTGGTTGGGACTTTGTTCAGGGGCCGACACGACAGTAATTGTACGCTAAATTGCCGTCTCGATATTGATCACAAGCAGCAAGTCGTTGAATACCTCCCACTACAGTTATGGCGGCATCTGAGGGCCTGAAACCCCCTCCGGAGATGGGCAAGACTGACCCTGGGGCACATCAACTATGTATGCATTCTGCACCTCTGTGACTGCCAACGTATGCAGTAATATATGCTAACTGCTATGCAGCTGAGCCAGAGTCCTCAGATTCCGACGATCAGTTCACAGATGCTCAGTCCGGGACCGCAACACCACATGTAACTTCTCCCGTGCCGAAACCACGAGCTGAGAATGTCGATTCAAGTTCCTCTCCCGTCAAGGTTCCAGCCGCGGAGACAAAAGAGAAGATGGATGCCGATGCAAAATCAGAAGAAATTGCCCAGCAAGATGATCCTGAGACCGAAATACCGACCGAGGTATCTAAACAGGAAGTACCTGTTACCGTATTGGAGCCGGTTGACTCAGTTGATGCCCCGCAGCGCTTTTCAAGTACTGATGTCAAGCCGGACGTTGAGATTGCGGCGGGTGATGAACATGCTGAACATGGAGGCGACGAGAACGCGGACGAAGATGATGGGGACGGTTTCGGGGATGATTTCGAAGACTTCGAAGAAGGAGGACAGGATAATGATTTTGATGAGTTTGAGGACGGCTTTCAACAACCACAACCAACAGCAGCAGCTACACAAGCTCCGCCCACGGTTCAGCCATCCATACTACCATTTGTAAGAACAACACCCTTTCGCCCCTGATCAAATGCCTTCTAACAACGTCATGCAGTCGATACCCGATTTCGACGGCTTAGGGCCGGATGAAGTAATGTCGACAGCCGAGCCATGCTTGGACAGCGTGTTTCCCCCCGGGGAGCTAGGCTTCCCTCCTCCGCAGACACTCCCCCAAGAGTCATCCATATTCCTCACTCCAAGATCGGCCTCACTCTGGTCTCAGCTGGTCGCTCCTCCCCCTCTTGCGCCACCTGACTGGATTCGGTCTCGCACTCGCCGTCTCTTCCTCGTTTCACTAGGTGTGCCTGTAGATTTGGATGAAATTCTTCCAGCATCCAAGCAGAAGAAGCTGGTTCTTCCTTCTCTCAATATACGGGCCACGTCACCTAGGAGGTCGAGCGATTCAAGGTCCGCATCCAGGTTACAACAGAGCGAAGGAAACGCTTCATCAACATCAGTAGATACGGAGGGCAAGCCCAGGGGCTCCAAAAAGAGGAAAGGACCGCCTCCCCAGCCCGAGCTGGATTTGGTTGCCGCCCGATACCTCTGCATGACGACGGACGAGGCACTGGATGGCATGACGAATGAAGAATTAAAGGCGCATGTTTCTAAACTAGAAGCCATGCAAGGAACAGCCAACGAAATCCTGGAATACTGGAAGAAACGAACAGACGAGAAGATAGGCGATAGGGAAGCGTTTGAAGGCGTTATAGAAAACTTGGTCAAGCATGCACGGAAAGTGAGGAAATAATACAAGAGACGACAAACAAATAATGTCCAATTTTTTTCTTCTCAAGTTCGATTTTGGTCTAGGTGTTTTGTGTATGTCCTCGTCTTATACGAATTGTTGCAAATAAGGATTTCGGATCCCATGATGCACCCTACAGCACACAGTCGCGGCTGGCTTATGAGCAACATGGGGGCTACTAATTCAGTAGACGCCAGGGATACGCCATGCGCTGCTGCTGCCACTGTCAACTCTCCTTCTGCGCCGTCGTCCTCTTCTGAGTTTCCAGCAAACCATTTTGTACCCAGCCCCATTTTGCGCCCAGCCATCTCTGGTATTAACAACAAACTGGGGATACAGGCGTTCGAGGCGCTTGTCACTGTAAACACTTTTTCTAGCAACCGACCTCTGTGGCATATTACGCTCCTCATCCCGTCATAACCGTACATTTGTGAATTAGGAGGTGCTAGGCTCCAGAGTGACACCACTATTGGCTGAGGGTTAGATTCTCTACATGTCTTTAAAGAGCAAAGGTAGCAGTATAAGAATGAAGCAAGACTTACGCAGTAATGGTAGCCCATCCGATCAGACGCCAGTGCTTTTCGATACGTCGGCTGAGTGCCACCTTTTCGCCAATATTGGTGCAAGCAGGGCTGACGAGGACAAGCTTGGCTGCATCGTTCTTGATGGCAGCGACCTTGGCACCGGTGGAGGTGGAACCGATGTTGACCATGATGAACTCGTTTTGAGCGAGTTTGGCGACCTTGGCCTGCTTGCCGTCGGCGGTCCGAACACCGAGCAGACGACGCAGCAGGTAGAAGTTGACCTCGATTTCACTGTAGATCTCGGGGAGTCTGCCCTTGAGACCGAGGACGAAACCGACGAGACGATCAGCTCGGCAGAGGGTAGGGTCGATGCGGGTACCGACACCAATAAGACCGCCGGGAACGGCGTACTTGAGGTCGTTAGCCTCGGAGTTGAGCGAGACGACGCGGGAGAAGATGGGTGTGCACTTGAGGGCACCACTGTCGTCACGGGAGACGATTCCCGGTCGAATTTCAATCTCGTCGCCCAGCTTGACGACGCCGTGCAGAATGGACCCACCGGCGACACCACCCTTGAGGTCGTCAATCTCAGCACCAGGCTTGTTGACATCAAATGATCGAATGACAATCATGTGGGGGTCCATGGTGAAGTCTCTGGGAGGGACCGGGATGGTGTTGACAATGGCCTCGTTGACGGCATCAATGTTGAACTTGAGCTGGGCGGAGATGGGGATGACGGGTGACTTGCCAGCAACGGTTCCTCGGATAAATTTGAGGATAGATTCATATTGCTGCTGGGCGGCTTCTTCTCTCATCAGATCGACCTTGTTTTGTAGGATAATAATCTTGTCCAGTTTCATAATCTCAATGGCAGCCAAATGCTCCGAAGTCTGTGGCTGAGGGCAAGATTCGTTGCCAGCAATCAAGAGAAGGGCAGCGTCCATGACGGCAGCACCCGACAACATGGTGCTCATGAGAATATCGTGGCCAGGGCAGTCAACGAATCTGGTTGATGAGAAGATGCTTGATTAGCCTCACTATAATCTCCGGGCCATTGAGATGAGGGATACAAAAGGAGGGGAGCACATACGAGACGTGTCTCAATAATCTGTAGGTACCACTGCATCCGTCTCGCTCGCAAGGAGGATCGACCTCCTTCTCGCTCTTGTAGCTTCGGTAGCATCCTGGCCGAGGGCACTCGGAGTTGTCACACTTGTAAATCTTGGCGTTGGCGTAGCCCAGCTTGATGGTAATATTTCGGATCAGTTCGTTCTTGAAACGGACAGTCTGGACGCCAGAGATGGCCTTGACCACAGTAGACTTTCCGTGGGCGACGTGGCCGATGGTACCAATGTTGATGGTGGCTTGACGCGCAATAATTTCAGGAGTCAGAGGCGTGAGGCTGGATACATCGAGATCTTTGGGATCGGTTTGCGGCGGCAGCGGGGGTCTCTGCACAGCAGGCTCAGGAGCGACGGCGGCGGGCTTCTTGAGCGCAGACTTGCGAGGCTTCTCATCCAAGCCATCGCCAACCTCGTTGTGCTGGTCGATGGAGTCGCCGGAGTCAGACTCGGAGTCAATGTCGTCGTACTTGGGGTCCCCGTTCGACATGGTGGGCAGGGTTTTGGCGGGGCAGAAATAAATCGTCGCTTTTGCAGGTTTCCTTGCGGTTTTGAATTCGGTCTCGGCCACACGGTACAGGAGCGTTGGTGGATATAGAGTCGCTGAGTCCGGAAAATTGGAGTTCACTGAGTGCCTCGACAAGTTTCACGCAGAAGAATCGCCACTTTTCGTTGCTGCGCGAAGCTCACGAAATCTTGGGGTTTTAGCCTTGAAGCAGTCAAAATTCCTCGTGTGCAGTCATTGCGAGAGAGATGACTCTACGCTAGTCCCTTTAGGGCCTGATATGCTGATAACGACCCAATGCCCCTCCCCGGTTGAAAGTCGGTTGCTTGCCCCTCTGACCTCGGACACAGGCAGTTTTCACGAGCAAGTCTTCAATGTTGCCACAACCAGAGGGACGTGAAGACATGATATTAGGTGCGGGCTACTATCATTTCATGTACCGCCACCACAACCACGTTGCTATCGCCTGAAAGACGAGGCCAACTGTGACTAATCCTGAATATTGATGGCTTTGGACCAAGTAGAGACTGCCACCCATATTACTCATCCATGTCGAGAGTGCTCGATAGAGTAGCACGGGCACTGAGTCGAGCTGCCATAGACTTGCATCTGTGTTTATTGCTCGTCACTAATGGCATGATCTAGCGGCTGTGTTGATTGAATTACTACGAAAAAAAAATATATAAAAAAATAAAAAATTGTACTATCTTGAACAGTATACCTCCACTGGGTATAGAGTTTGTCCAGGTTTTGTTACACCTCCGAGCAACCATCCCAGTTTCACTCCCAAACCTTCTCAGCTACATCATCATCATCACGGAACTCTTAAAAATAGCTTCAAACCCACCAAGTCCCAAAGTTCTGTTCCTTGAGATGTAAGTGATGCTACCAATGCCATAATTTTGTCCTCCATTGTACATCGTCAAGTTCAGGTCTTGCCTACGTTGACCAGTGGCCATCTGACAGTTCTTAGCCCAGCTTGTGATGGTGTATTCTGGAGTGGTCATACCCACGTTATCACATAGTGAATTATCTTGGGAGAGCATCATGACCGACAAATTTTCCATTGACTCAAATTTTAGAGCTGTAGGGGTGGATAAGGCTTACAACCTCGAGGTCTAGTTTTGCCAGCGGACCGGCACCTTGTTTCGGAGACGCGTCTTGTTTACACAAATGTCACAATGGAGAGTGTTTATCTCCAAATAGTTTAGAATTTTGTTAAAATGATGCAAAAATTGAGCATGCTGCGATGCGGTGGTGATTCGGAGAAGGGCGCGGCGCGGGATTGTGAGACCCTTGGACTCTATATCAACAGCACACATAGATCAGCAAATTATCAAAGTAAGTATTCATGCTTGAGCCTTGGGCTGCTGTTCGTATAAAAGAATTAGACTCTTCAATACTTGGTGAAATTGCAGCCTTCATATCAGGTTATTTTTACAAGGTGGTGGCCATGCGACTCAGAACGGCGGAATAGCTAGTTGGCAGATGGAAGCATGGCAAAAAGTCAAGCTCACTGTCACACAATGGGATGACAAATATGATGTCGACTCCACTGATGCTGGAATAACAAAAAAGTATCAGATCCGGAGCTCTCCGCAGAAGGATGCACAACATGCAATAGAGCATGGTACCTGGCAGAACTACATCAGTTCCATTAGTTTTAAGAAACAGCCACAGGTTGGCACATTGAAGCCGACGTTCCATTAACCAATGATACAAAGATGGCGTGCCGAATCAAGAAGCACCACTCTGAACGCTGGTGCTGAACCTGACCGAGGCCCGGGCGGCAAGATCCAAGTCGGTGGGCAAAATAGTACATGTTTTGTGAGTATGTGAGGCTGGTCTGGTCCTTTCGGCGGTTTTGCGACGGGAGGATCAGACATGCAGCGGATGAACTTTGACAACATGCATGGGGGCCAAAAGTCGATGATGATTGACGGAATGGGTCCGTGAGACCGATACTTTTGCCATCCGGTCTGTACTTGGCAGCGTCTCAGCCAACATGGTCGGAATATATTGGCCGACAATGGCAATGGTCCAGTATGCCTTCGCAAGCTTGAGCCAACATGACATATTTTAGTATCCTGTCGTAAAACAGGCGCCTGCAAGGGTCAACTGGTACCTTGGTCGTCAAGACTCAAGACTCAAGACAAATGCTTTCGTGACTGGCACTGTCGAACAAGACACAGCAGCAAGCAAATGGATTAAAAAATAAGGCGAGTGCGACGAAGAACTGGTGGCCGTGGCTGGCCATGCCATCTATGCAAAGTCTATGCCGGAGCATTGAAGCGACAGGTTGACGACTTTCATGTGGGATCAGGCCTAGTCCATTTGCAGCGAATCCTGACGCGCGCATTGCCGCCCAGGTCCTGCAAGCCTGAGCACGGAGGCCGGCATTAAGCCAGCTTGTCACGCCAGATAGCCATCTAATTGGCTGAACGGATGTGAAGATTCACATAGCTCCCCTGTGGTCCACTAAGCGGCCGCTTTCCACGACCTAGTCCAGAGCGGAAGCCAGCCAATCACGACGTCGATGCGTCAACAAGGTCAACCACGACGTCTTGGCTCGCCGCTCTTCCATGCCTTCACCCCCAGAGCGGCACCATCATCAATTGACGCATCGGAGGCCAGCCTCGTCAAGAGCTCAAGGACCGATGGCTCAATGGTCCTTGGACAGCCGCCAGATGCCCTGCAAACAACCTAGCCGCCAGCAACCATGTCGCAGGTCCAAGGTTGGACCAACCACGTCGTCGTCCGCCATGTCGACCGTATTCACATCCCACATCAACACCGCGAGCCGGCTGTCCCATGCAGCATGCTGGTCAAAGCTTGTCCATCCTACCAAGGTGGAATGTGAGCACTTTGTTTCCTGCCAGTCGATGCAGCACCTAGGTAACTAGTTGGTGATGGATTTGCATGCCGTCCCGCTAGCCCCCTCCTTCGATGCTCCGTGTACTCCAGACCAATGCGGGAACACAAACACCATGTTATTTCAGAGGACTTACAAATGAGAACTTGGCCCTCTCTCGAAATCAGCATACACGAGTTTGGTCTTTTTTTTTTTCCCTCTTTAGAGATCTTAAATTTGCCCGTCATCACTGACTGCTGGCTTCTGTCTAGTTCTCCAAAGATCTATAGTGTAAGTCGTGTCTCTTGTTGTCTCATCACCGCGCATGTCGATTCTCGCCCTTTTCCATCACCACTATCGGAAGTCTAAGATTTGCCAACTACTGCCCAAGAAGGCTTCTACAACACTGTTTGACGCCACTTTCCGTTTGGTCAGGTGTCGGCGTCTTTCAAATCAAGCCATCTACCTAGTCCGACCAATGCGTCGTCCGCCTATCGCATCCCGTATTCTCTATCCGCCAACTTTCATGCATGATAGTCTCATTCACACTTCACTTGTTCCTTGTCTCCACCCGTCGTTCTCCGTCGGTGTCTGTGGCACATGAAACGGGCTGTTATTGAATGGACTAGGTTGCACTCTGGAACCTTAGCCGCCGCTCTCAAAACCGATGTGCTCCCTCACCGGCACCATGCCGATGACCCTCTTCTGTTCCTCGTTAGCTGGTCTCGCCGTCCCTTTTCAACCCTCTTCTCACTCGTGATTTCTTCTCGTTCTTCATCTGGGCTCTGCTTGCAGCTGGTTTGAAAGCTCTGTCCACTTCCTATACATAAATTCCATACGAAGGCATTTGTCCTGTCTTTTTTGTCTCACACTGGCCCGTCGTTTTTGCGCTCCATCCATATACAATAAGACTGCACAATGGCGGGAAAAGGTCCGTCGTCTAGTGATATGACTGTTCAATTAATACACCCCGAAAAACTCGACTGACGTGGCTGTAATGTACAGGCTCTGACGAGAAGAGGCGGCCAGCCGCGTTGAATCTGACCCCCAAGCGGTCAAACTCTTCAAATTCCTCATCTACAAATAACTCACTCAAGATTCCCCGAACACCTCGCTTTGCTGAAGCAACTTCTGTACACTCGCCTGTCGATATGAAGAAGTCGCCCTTTGCCGACCCCGAGCAGCCTACCGAGGGCACCTCACAACCTGGCGATGTTGGCTTTGGCTATATCGGCAGCAACCATGAGTCCGCAACAGGTCCCAAGTCTCCTCTCAAAAGCGCCATGAAGGTGCCAGGAACTCCTGCGAGACAGCTCGCAAACCCCCTCAGCCCGACCTTTCGAGAGGAGGAAATGCTCGAAAAGCGGGAGGACGTCTACTGACAAGGAGCAAGTCAAGGACATTGTAAGTCCATGCTGGGAATCTGTTTTCGTTTTCGATCAAACTTCTAACATCATGGCTACAGAAAATCAAGACTCGTGTTCGTATGGCCAAGTTTGCTCTCCGAGGTGTCAACTTCAGCTGTTCCTTGATCATCTTGTCCATGCTGTCGGCCTCTTTTGCCATCTTCAACTCTACAAAGTCTCTGGCCGCTGCCAGCAAGTTTACGCCATGGGCCCCCAACACCCAGCAGACAGCCTGGCCACAAAAGCTGACTCTTGCCATGGCATGTGTCTCGCTATTCGCCTGTATCCTCGTCTTCGTCGCATACTGCCGAGGAGGCCACAAACGAGCGACCAAGGTCAACACATACTACACCATGTTTGCAATTGGCTGGGTGAGTTTCTAAATCTTCCACGCCTGAACCACGCCAACAACCTTCTTTTTTGCTAACAATGTCTATTCCAGTTCATTCTCAGTATGATTTTGTGGGTGGCCACGGCCGTCATCTTCCAGCACAGCAAGAACAACAGCAGCAACAAGGACATGTGGGGATGGGCATGCACCAACAACCAGCGCGCGGAAATTTATCACGAAAAGGTAGACTATGAACTCGTCTGCCGCCTGCAAAACTGGACTCTCATCTGCATCATCATTGAAGTGGTGGTCGAGGTCATCAGCATCGCGCTCTACAGCATCGTCTTCTACCGATTCTATTCCAAACGCCGTCTCATGAAGTCGATGGACATGAGAGACCGTGCCCGTTCCGACCTGTACCTTGCGCAGCTGCGAACCCAGTCTGCACCCAACACTCCCGGCTTCGGGCCCAAGTCACCTGCTCTCAGCAGCTACGCCATGTCTCCTCGCCACCCGCCTGCTGCGTACCGAAACCTCTCTGACATTGACGAGACTAGCCCTTTCACCCCTGGAGGCAAGGTCGTCGTGCCCCAGTCCCAGTTTGGTACTCCCAGTCCGGACTTCAAGCTGCAGCCTCCTCCAACAAAGGCGCCCTCTGCCACTCCCAAAACCGTCCAGGCTGCCTTCGAGCCTCCCGCGACAAGAACGCCTTCATCACCTGTCCAGCCTCAGCACGCACCCGCTCCCGCCGATGAGCCTACGTACGAAGCTGTTCCTATTCCTGGCGCGTACGCAGGCCAGGCCGTGAAGAGCCCTCCTCCTGGCCAAACGACCTTTGGGGTTGCTAGATGAACAAATGGCGAGTGGATATAACGTGGTACATGGCTTGTGGGAAAACGGTGGTTGTCGAATGGAATGTCGACTGTTGAATCTGCGTTTTTGGGACGATTAGGTTTCTTTTGTCTGGGTTATACCATTCTAGGCGTTTCCGGGAGCGAGGCCTCCTACGTGTGTCATGTTGTGAGCATGGAATTTGAGGGTAGGGGATACATGGCCATAATTTTTCCATTGTACAGTCAGTCATGTTTTCTCTTTACGTGCCTATTTTGTGATTATATGCTGCCATACGTTTGTCATCCTAAATCTTCCGTAATCTATACAACGCGCGTAATGTGGGCAAATCAAGCACCCCCACCAGCCATCTGCCCCGTTGGTCCGTCACCAAATGCCATGGAACTTGGTAAGTGTTTCAGGAAACAAAACATGTGCGAAACTTCAACATGGTGGGTTCGTCGTGAACCACGGCTCCACCAAGGAAATGGAGACATGTCCCTGTCCCATGGGGAACTTCCCCTGCTTGGCACGTTTATGCACCGGAACATGGGCCGGACGGCAGTAGGGACATCATGACGGATAGTATAATGACTTTGCCCATTGTACATACGTTGTATTATTTGCCGGTTACAAGCGAAGAGCGCTTTGGTGACATGCCCGTGCCGCCATTGGAGTTGGCTGGGGTTACTAGGCTGGGCAAAAATCTTGGTGTCACTCGTGCGGTTTTTGTTTGCATTGCAACCTTTCACATCGAGTAATGAAGAACGAATTTACAAGGCACCATCATCTTCGTAGAAACAAGTATTCGTCATGAACAGCGACTCCTAGATACAGACACCAAAGGCGACAAAACAAGGTAAAGAAAGAAGAAACTATTGCATTACTTTTTGATGAGCCCACCCACACCTTCAATGTACTATTAAGGTGCAAAGGACATTCTCGGAGCCTTCGTCACGCAGCCATTCCATTCTTTTCTCCCTCACAAAGTCACCATACGAGGTGGGTGCCTCCCCCCCCCCCTTTCACCCGGTTCATGGTTCGTGGGATATAGGCGCGAGAGGGAGGCGGTATTTCGTCCTCGAAATGTCAACTCTAGAAAACGCAAATCTATCAGGAGAGCGGCAACAAAGGAAACAACCTAGTTTAATAACACTTTCTTCCCTCCCCTTTCCCTCCCCAAAGATGCCAAACTGCCGTTAATTGCTAGCGGGCAGAAGGGGGCCACTGAATGACGGAGCAGCCCGAGAAAGGTTGAGACTGAGAGGATAATTTGAGAGAGAAATGACGTCTTGGTCTTTGCTGAGTAAAAACACACAACGTTTAGATGAGGTCAGCAACGTTCATAGGCATTTCCTCAATCTGGGTGCTGTAGAACTGCTCAATCTCACGCATCATGCGGACATCCTCAGCAGTGACAAAGTTGATGGCAACACCCTTTCGGCCGAATCGACCACCACGACCGATACGGTGGATGTAGTTCTCACGGTTGGCAGGGAGATCGTAGTTGATGACCAAGGAGACCTGCTGGACATCGATACCACGGGCCAGCAAGTCAGTGGCGATCAAGACACGGGAAGAACCGGATCGGAACTCCTTCATAATCAGGTCACGCTGTGTCTGGTCCATGTCGCCGTGCATGGCAGAGACGGTAAAGTCACGGGCAGTGAGCTTTTCGGTGAGCCAGTCGACCTTTCTGCGGGTGTTGCAGAAGATGACGGCCTGGGTAATGGTGACAGTCTCGTACAGATCGGAGAGGGTGTCGAGTTTCCACTCCTCCTTCTCCACGGCAATGTAGAACTGCTTAATACCTTCCAGGGTAAGCTCGTCCTTCTTGACCAGAATACGGACAGGGTCGCGCATGAATCGGGTGGTGACCTCGAGCACGTCCTGGGGCATGGTAGCAGACAGGAGGACAACCTGGGTAGACTGGGGCAGCAGCTGGAAGATGTCGTAAATCTGGTCGGTGAAACCACGAGACAACATTTCGTCAGCCTCGTCAAGGACGAACATCTTCATGGCGTCAGTCTTGAGGAAGCGGCGCTGGATCATGTCGTGGACACGGCCAGGGGTACCGACGACGACCTGAGGGCCATCCTGGAGGGCCTTCATGTCGTCGCGGACGCTGGTACCACCAATGCAAGCGTGGCACTCAACGTTCATGAAGTCGCCAATAGCGACGACGACCTTCTGAATCTGCTGAGCCAGCTCACGGGTGGGGGCCAGGATCAGAGCCTGGCACTGCTTGACCGTGGGGTCAATCTTCTGGAGAACGGAAATAGAGAAAGTAGCCGTCTTGCCAGTACCAGACTGGGCCTGGGCAATGACATCGTGGCCTTTGATGACGGGCATAATGGCGCGCTGCTGAATAGCAGAGGGTCGCTCGAAACCGTAGGCATAGACTAGAGGGATTGGTGTCAATAATTTGAATTCTTTGATCTCTTCAAGTGAGGCTGCTTTGCGTCTGCATGGCTTGTTTTTTTTTTTCCAAGCCATAGGCAAGGCACCACCCGAAAGGAGACTTCTACTCACCACCTCGGAGAAGTTCAGCCTTGAGGCTCATGTCATCGAAGGAGTCGACGGTCTCATCGTAGTTGGACTCGATCTGTCCTATACTCAATAAAATACAATTGATCAGTCTTTTGCGCTAGGAACGTGTTTGCCATTTCGGTGTGGAGCATTTGAGGGCGGGCCTCGATGAGGCGCCATCGTGGGGTCTTTTTTTTGTCTGCTGGACCGACACGCGGGGGAGACTACGCGCAGAAATCGCCGTCTCTCTCCTCAATATGCGAACCCAGACCATGGAATTCCCCGATGCGACCACTTCCCGCTGCCGTTCGCGCCCAGGCCAAAATGTATCAATGAAGAACTCACCCTCGGGGACGTCCTCGAGTCCCTTATCGGTAGCCATGATTGCGAGAGGGTTGGCGGAAAATCTAGATCAAGCGCAGCTCGACCTAGACAATGTCAGACGCGGGGCGACGAGAGTGAAAAAAAATCGCAGGCTCCGCACTGGGAAGACTGCGACGACCGTAAAAGAAAAATTAAATTCGACTAGATTCGCACACTCTCGCAAAAACACGAGAGCTGAAACGGGATCTAGGAAATGTCGTGGTATCTCGTTGTGATGTTCCTTGGAGGGAAGGGTTGAGAGAGAGAAAAAATTGTCTGCGGAGGGGCGTTGGCTGCTTGTATAATTTTCACCTGAGGGTGTGCGCGGGCCAATCAGGGCCGAGCGAGGGGCTGTGGGCCCACGCTTAGGGTACCTCTTGAGCGTTCCACAGCTGCCAATGCTGCCAAATGTGAGTTGAAGTGGTTTCGCTGGGCAGACGCCAGACATCTGGAGCCCGAGTCCTCCACTGGGCCAACTGGCCACTCAAGCCATGTTGCCATGCCCACTGAAGCCCACTGGACTCGACGCAATCTGGCTCTCCAGATGGCGGACCCATTCCCGCGCGCCTGTGGATGTGTATGCGACTTTTCGCGTGGGAATTTTTTTTTTTCCCAACCTTGTCCTGCTTCGTGTGGCGGAATTTTTTTTTCCCGCCCCATCGGGTTTAACAATGCTTCTGATACGGAGTATTGATACGCCAATGAACTATTGATTAGAACCTGCTATCGATACGACATATATACCTCCTAGTAGGTGCCTAGGCGCTTCGAGTCGTTCTCTTCAGTCTGGTGCAATGTAATCCAGCCTGATCCATCAAAGGCAAGCAAGCACTTTACCCAATGCTCTCTCACGTCGCCTCATTTCCAGTGTTGCGTCACCAACAAGATACCGACGGTGTCCTGGGTCTGCCTCTTCACCACACCACATAGGCACACAAAGCTGCACACCCGCAATATACACGGACTCTGTAACTCTCACATTCCGTCACGTCGTCGGGTTAGCTTAGCCTGCCACCCTCCTCATTTTTCCCCCTTGTTTCCTGTGGCAGCCTAGCAGTATCTAAACAAATTCAGTTTGAATCTTGCCCTGCATCGTCACCTGTGACTCACCATTTGTCCTGCCATCGATCCTTGTTCGATTCACTCATTCCGCCAAATTCGGTCGAGCCGAGCAGAGTTACGTCAGCGCCATCAGTTGTCAGCCCGTCCGTCTACAGGCTTACTCGAGTTTGGCCTTGCCAGACACTTACATGACTGTCCAAGGGAAAAGTGTCAAGTCGACGTCTGACAGCTGGAAAACCGACAGCAGGTGGCGTGGTGTTGCAGGGTTTTGTGTCAGCATATCAGCCCTGCTTCCCAGTTATGCCGTCCGCAGTCTTGCACCACCAAGGCAACGGCATCGTCCATCGTTCACATGAATATGAATCTGCTGAGTCAACATCCTTTGACGACAACGCTGTCACGCAGGGTGACTCCATTCCCACACATCCGCTTGGAGTGAAGCCGTTAGGCAACCGCTACCTCTCTGATGGATCGAATGCAAAGGCAAACAGTGGCATATGGAGTTTCTTGCCCGATGAGATGCTCATGTTGGTCCTGGAACAAGTGGATGCAAAATCCTTACTGAGACTTGGTTCAACCTGCAAGTTCTTGTTTGCCTTTTGCCACGCAGATGAGCTTTGGAAAGCCCTGTTTTTGCAGTAAGTTCTGCCTAAAATTTCTCGTGCCTCCCCGTTCCAGTGTTCTTGCTATCCACGAATGACACAGTTTGCTGTAGTAGTCTTGGGTTACTAATCTGAGAGCTGGAACCAGGTTATCGACAGAGGCTGGTCGTTCCCTTAACTGGCTTGGCTCATGGAGGTCGACTTTCTTGGCCTTGTCCAAAGATCGGGAGGCTGCAGTAGACTGCGGAAATGTCTTTTCTGACGTGTTGCACAGGCCATTCGCTTGTAGTAACATTGACTTATCAAACTTTGTGAAAAACATTCCCAAAGCGAACCAGATTCGCCGGATGGAGAATCTGACATATGAACAATATGCAGAACGGTGGACTGAGAAGCCATTTATTCTCACCAAATGCATCCAGGACTGGCCAGTGTGCTCCAAGTGGACCATAGACGAGCTGCTCAGGGCATACGCCAGCGTTGAGTTTCGTGCAGAGGCAGTCGACTGGACCATGGAGAGATATTCCAACTATATGAGGGACAACAATGATGAAAGTCCGCTGTATCTTTTCGATCGCAAATTCGCAGAGAAAATGGGCATTACTGTCGGCCACCAAGACGGTACGGCTTACTGGAAGCCAGACTGTTTCGGCCCTGACCTGTTCGAAGTTCTCGGGAACGAACGCCCTGCGCACCGATGGCTGATCATTGGACCAGAGCGAAGTGGCTCGACCTTCCACAAAGACCCCAATGGTACAAGCGCTTGGAATGCAGTCATCCAAGGGTCCAAGTACTGGATCATGTTCCCTCCGGCAGCTCAGGTTCCCGGTGTGTACGTGTCGGAGGACAGCAGCGAGGTCACAAGTCCTCTCAGCATTGCCGAATGGCTCCTGACCTTTCACGAGGAAGCCAGGCGGCTGCCTGAATGTGTTGAGGGCATATGTCGCACGGGCGAGATTCTGCACGTTCCGAGTGGATGGTGGCATCTTGTTGTCAACCTTGAGAGCGGGATTGCCTTGACTCAGAACTTTGTTCCTCAGTCTCCCAGCCTTAGCCTCTTGTCCGAAGTATTGCTATTTATGAGAGACAAGGCTGACCAGGTTTCTGGGTTCGAACGCAGCGTGGAAAAGCCGTTTGAGTTGTTCACGGAAAGATTGGCACAGCAGTATCCAGATATTCTGAAGAAGGCTCTTGAGCTAGCTGACAAGAAGAGCGGGAAGAAGCGCAAATGGGATGCCGCCATCGGCAAGGAAACGGAAGGGGATGGATCTGGAGGAGGCTTTAGCTTTGGGTTCGGAGGTGGGGATGACGATGACGAGATTCCGTAAATGGAAAGCTGATATTGAACTGAGCAGTAGCCATGTATAAAAAGGTAGGGATGGAATAATATTGTAAATCATGGCTCAAGTACCAGACACACAGTAGCCTTGGTTAGTGCAGTCTGGTGGTAGATAACTTACAGCCTGGTCCTGGTCCCTTCTGATGAAGTCCCTTCCGCACTAATCGCTTGAAGCGTCAGGTCGAGGTGCGGCGAGGTCACGGCGAGGTCCAGCGCCGGAAGACAGTGGTGTCAACTCCATGTCCAGTGGACGACGGTCCATTTTGATTTGATGCAAACGCCTGGCTTATGTTTGAGGTTGGCACAGGCCAAGGGATCGTCTCCACAGCGGGACGAGGCTGCAAAGCCGCCGAGTGGTCGCCTCAGTGGTCGCCCGAGCCAACATTGGGAAGTCGAAGCATATTGAAGCAAGGTAGGCAACAGACAGAGGAGCGAATATTGACGGTGGAAAGCCAATGCTCCTTTGCGCCTCAAAGCCCAGCCTCCACCCCCCTCCCTTAAACCCCCAAACCCCCAGCCAAACCAGCACTTGAGCCAAACCCACTTGGGCGGTCTCGTCATCGCTCGTGGTCCTTTCCTTTACTCATCAACCTCCGATTCCTGCACTGACGCCGGGCGCATGCGGAGTCTGCGTGCGCGCGGTTCGACTGTTGTTATTCTCTGTCTCTCGTCCACCGACCTAGCTGCTGGGCCCTTTTGACGACTTATCCGTGACCTATCTGAACCTTGTGTTGTCGCGGCGCAATGTGAGCTCCCCATCCCGGTACGGAGTAGCTGGATCCATTACTCGTCACCTCCACCACCAACCCGCCCCGTGGCCGACCTCTGAACACCTTCGATTCTTCATCACCTTGTGCCTTTGTTGTCCTGTGTTGCTTTCCACCCTCTGAGGTGCGATTCATCCGGCTTTCTTCTCTTTCATCTGCAGTGTTTTGGCTTTTTGACTTGGAGTCTTGCTTTTTTGTCCCGTAAGTCCTTCCGCGTTTCGCCACCGGTTCTACGTCTATCCCCCCCTTTGGGACGCGTCGTTCTTAACTTCGAGGTTGCAGGTCTAACCCAATTTCATCTCGCACATCCCTCTCATACCTGAGCACGAACCCACGAGCCACGAACCACCGTGCTATTTAAAATTACTGGCTACTAAACTACGCAAGCTCACGCGCGTTGATCCATCTCTTGATTTCGACTTGACCGCCGACCACACGTATGCCCTCGATTTGTGGTGCCATACCTGGGTCGTGCCTTCCTTGTTTTCCAACTTCATCTAGTACACCAGAGGATCGAATCGCCTCTAGCTTTCTTGTTTGAATCACCCCCTTTCGTAACAAGCCCTCGTCGTAACGTTGTAAGCAGTCCTGGGATCACCGCCCTTTTTGTTGGAGAAGCCACAGTCATCATGGTCTCGGACGAACACTACGATCTGTGCCTGCCCATTTTGCAGGACACGACTTTAGAAGATGAGGACAGGACAGACAAGCTGGAAGAGCTTCTGAAGAAGGAGACCAACCTGACTGGCTCCTCGCTAGACAATGTAATTCTCGATGCAATGTGGAGGTTTCGAGACGGAGGAGGCTCGTCAGCTTCTCCCCCTCCGATAAGATCGTCCATCCTGCGACGGCCGTCTCCGGCCTCTTGGCGTGGGTCTCCGACGCCATTATCCGGCTCTCCAAGACTTGCCGTGAGCCCTCTCGCTCCGCCAGGCTTCATCCCTTCAACCTTCCAGAGGGCCAAGTCATCTACCGCCTCTCCGTTCTCTTCGCCGCGAGCATCCCCCCGGCTGGCCCTAGCCACACCAGTTATTCCTCACAGTCCAAGCCTGAACGCCTACGAATTCGCCAGTGACGCCAGCCCTGCGACCGAGATTCTCGGCGATTATCAATCTGAGAATGTGGAATGGCTAGTCAACGACGACGCTGCCAGCACGTCGTCATCCGTCGGCACACCTAGTCTTTTGAATGCCGCGGCACCGGAGTTTTCATCCATGTCCTCGCAACAGATTGACATGTCCCCATACGACATGCTCCGATCAATCCTGGGTCAAACCAGAACAGATGAAGAGATCGAGGCTGCGCTGGCCTCACACGGCTACGATTTGAGTGCTACCATTGCGTCCATCATGGAAAGTCAAAGTCAAGACGGAGGGCCACCTCTCAATAGCTTGGATGAGCCTAAGAGTGTGTTGATCGGGAAGTCGATTTCTTCAGACGGACGCCCAGTTACGCCCAATAGTCAATCCAAAGGTAGTGTCATTTGCAAGTTTACATGTCCACCGGCCAGTGTTTACGAGCCGACTGTCGATTCAGCCACGACCTGAGCAACCATCTCTGCAAGTAAGTAAAATCAACACTATGGCTTTTCACAATCTAACTGTATTTATAGATATTGGATCATGGGCAACTGTCTTGCTGGCGGCACTTGTGTGTTTTCTCATGATCCATCAAGATTCATGAACAAGCTTTCTCTGGATGACCCAAGCGGCACGAGCAAGAGTCAGGGTAATAATATTACGCTGCAGGATATGGCATCTTTCCCTGCATTGCAGCATGGAGGAGAAAGTTTGAACAATTTTGGCGGTGCGGGTGCCAGCCTCATAGCTGCTGGATTGAATCCGCCCCAAGGGCCCAGAAGCTACCATGGCGCGGAGAGTCCGCGGTTGCGTTCCCGGCCCGGTAGCCGCCACCAGATCAAGGACATTACTGCTACTGCTCCTGCCATTGATGATAACGAGGCGTTCCCGTCCCTCGGTTCTGCTCCGACGAAACAGGGCAAGAAGCACCATGGCAAGCGTGGTGGTCATGGACACCACAAGGAAAATGCTGTCCCAAACTCTCTGGCGGACATTGTCAAGATGTCACCTTCACCCACTCCCGGTTCGCCCAGACTTGAGTCTAGAAGACTAGGTAACGGTAACTCTGGTGCCAACAGGAATGGTGAGAATAGCGCAGCAGCCCAGGCTATCCAAAACCCGAAACACATTCCTTGGCTGGAAACCGGTGATCGAGTGAACAAGGCGTACCTCAAGGCTCGCCAAGAGGCCATCAAGCACGGTGGCCTCCGCAATAAATTTTTGCAAAGGTACTTGTTGTCTAGCAGCATGTGGTCTTGAAAATATGCTTCTAACATTGAAATGCTAGTGCGGCCCAGGCCTGGAACCGAAACGATGCCAGAGCTGCCAAGGCTCTTAGTCTGCGGGGACAAAGTGAAAACGAGTTGATGCGAAAAGCACATAGAGAGGCAGCACGAGAACTTTACGAGCACCGCAATAAGAATATGGGCTCTGCGGCCGAGATTTATGTAGATCTTCACGGACTTCACCCGGAGGAAGCAGTAGAATATTTGGAGAAGATTCTGATGGATAACAGCAAAGAATCGAGGCCTGTCTATGCTATCACTGGCACGGGTCATCACAGCAAAAATGGTAAAGATAAGGTCGGCAGGGCGATCCGCAGCTTTCTCAACGAATGGCGGTATGCATATCGCGAATTCTCTGTACCTGGCGATAGAAACAGCATGGGGGGCATTATTGGCATTGACGCACGCAGCTGGGACAAATCCTTGGCGAGAGAGGGGGCGGAGGGGGCGGCGGAGGACAAGGAAGAGGTTGATATCCTGAGTCAAGGTGTTGAGATTGGTGACGGCAAGGTCAGACTGTTGGTGAGGGACCCTCCGAAGGGCCCCAGTGGCCGGCGGTAACGATGTAGAGCCAAAGGAAGTAAAAGACAAAACTTTACAAAACAATACACATGCGCCCTAGGGATGCTATGGGTTGATATAGGTTGTTTTGCGTGGATTGTGACGCCCCGGATTTCAAAAGTAAATGAGACGGCTGTCACTATATGTAGTAGCAAGTAGAATCATGGTCAAAATATTATACATTAGATTGGTGCTGACGCTCCTTTGGTTGCTGATTATCAGTATGATGGGGTGGAATGGCATTATAGAAGACGGCCAACAGGACAGCTGCGGCAGCCTGACCAAACCACCATATCCATTGGTCTGAAGAGACAAAAGATTTAGCCTTGACAGTCTCAAGTATTGACCAAAAAGAAGAAGAAAAGCCTACTCACAAGACATGTCTTTCCTCGCAATGGCAGCAGCAAAACACCGCGCAGGGTTCGCCTGGGCGCCTCCATAGCCCTCGGCAATGCCACTGCTCGCAAACGAAACGAGTCCGAGCGAAGCACCGACAAGCAACGGCCCCAGCCGGGGACCGAAAAGGATGGCCTGCCGGGGGTCCAGGCCGACGCCGTACGCGAGGTAGAGGACGACAAAGGAGGCGGCGGCCTCGTTGAGGAAGACCTGGCCGGCCGAAGTCACGGACGGGGTGAAGAAACACCCTCTGCCGTGAATGCTATATCCCCATTGTGTCAGTCTACCAAAAAAAAAAAAAAAAAAAAAAAAAAAAGGGCGCGCGCGTACCCGGCTGCTTTCTCTTCCCCCCAGACTCCGGTCAATATGCCGCCTGCCAGCGATGCGCCGAGCAATTGCGCGCAGAGATACAAGACGCCTACAGTCATTGGTTTTTTTTAGCCTGGCAATACCATGTGAACGAGGGAGGTTCCTTTGCCCGAACCTCGTGGCACGGGACATATCCCCGCCAGGATGGCCGAAAAGGTAATCATGGGGTTCATGTGGCCGCCGGACGCGGGGCTAGTGGCGTATATGAGGATGGCGAGGAGGATGGTGTTGAATATGCCGATGTAGCCGCCTATCCGGGGCGTGTTGTAGCTGACGAGCGTGGAGGCGGCGAGGAGGGATGCATATGCCAGGCACGAGGTGGCGATGGCTTCGACGACCTTGGTGTTTCCCGTCTCGTCTTAGCAATGGCATTCTTATTCTTTTTTGGGCAGGGGGGGGGGTCTCGGCGTACGGCGGCCCTCCAGATAGCCGGGCTCAGCCATCCGGCTAGGAAGTAGTCCCTGTCTTTGTACCACGGTTTCTCGCGGCGGACGGTTGGGCGCACGAGCGGCGCAAAGGAGCCGTCAAAGGCGGCGACGCTCATGCCTCTTTCGAGCGTGGGCTTGGACTCTTCAGACACGCGGTCGGGGGTCTGGGGCGCGGAGGGCATCACGCTTTGTGGGGGGGGCGATGACGGGGCGGCACGTTTGCTCATTTTGCAGGCGGCAATTCCTGTGTATTATATGTTTTTTCTTTTGTTTTTCTGGAGAGCACGGGGGTAGAGGATGATGTTGTGTAAGTCGGGTTTGAAGGGTTGATTAAAGTGGGTTACGACATGCAAGTAGTTAGTAGTTAATCCCGGTGTAGCTACCGAGGTACATAGCTCGTCTGGTAATTTATTATGCAGAACAAAGTACCTAGGTAGCTAGGGGGTGGCAAGGGCGCGCAGAAGTGGGGCTTAGTCACACTGCGTAAGCGCGTGTAAGCATTAGGCGCCGCAGGAGACGGGTCGTGTTCAGAGTTGCGTGAGGATTGGTAAGAGGGCATGTTGGAAAGGGCCGCCGCGGCTATTGCTATTACGTACTGCGTGTCCAGGGGGGATGTCGGGGTTGCGACATTGAGGAGTAGGTCGCTTGCTTATACTCGCTCACATGAGACCGGGTGGGTGGCCCGCGCACGATGCATAATTACCATCTTCTAGGTTCTACAGTAATCCGTACCACCAGGGGAAGAGAATGTCCCCTATGACACTGTCGAAATGATTTACCAAGCGCACCATGGCCGCCTTTTGAACCGAGCCGTGACCAAAACAAAAGACAAAAAGTCTTGTTGCACAAACAATGCCAGTTTTTATTTTTTTTATTCTTTTAGGCGCCGGCAGCAGCCGAAGCAGGTAGAACAAGTGGGGCAGGGCTGGTCAGAACTCGGAGCCACGCACACACGCTTTACCGAGCTCGAGCCTCACACCGTCACACACACCGTCACACACCCCCCAGGCCTCAAGCCCCCCTTGTGCCCGTTCGGCCCAGCGTCAACGTCAATCTTGGGTCATCCGTCAAACGGCCTGTGAAACACACGCCTTCAATCGCCACGCGTCTCGTTCTTCATTGCCACAAACCACCAAAAGGCATTGTTGCGCAACTCCAGAAAAGCTTTTGTCGAGCCATCCGCCTTGGTCCTTTGCCCTGAGCATTAAGTATTACTACCGCCACCCATTGACCCACGAAGTACTTCCGCCGCATCACCGAACATCCGAGCGGCCACCGCATCGACCCAAAGTATCCTTCTTGGCCTCACCAGAACCACCACATGATGAAACCGTAGCCTCTTCCCATCCGCCATTCCGCCTCGATTCCGCACAAACTCCATCTCACCATGGCCTCGGGCTACTCAGCGGCCAACCAGCCGCCGGGCACGTCGCCCCCATCGTCCTCGCCATCACCACCACCGCAACCCTCATCCTCATCCTCATCCTCATCGCCCTCGCCGTCACCCAGCTCCTCCTCCGCCAGGGCTTCCCCCGAGCCCGTCCGCTGGTCGCGCCGCAGCTTCTCGCCGTCCGGCCGCCTCTCCGGCGCCATGCGGCGCGCCCGGTCCTCAAGCGCACCCCGAACGCTCCTCCAGCGCGCCTGGAGAAGATATCTCGACTGGAGCCGGTGGCTCGTCCAGTACTACCTCCGCCTGTCGCCGCTGCACCGCGTCCTCGCCGTCCTCGGCTGCCTCCTCGGCTGGGCCCTCATCGTCCTCACCGTCGTCTACTCGCACCGCTTCTTCAGCTGGCTGACGCCCGTTGCCAAGTCGTGGCGCGAGCTCCCCGGCGGCTGGCTCATCGTCTTCGCCCTCATTTTCGTGACCGCCTTCCCCCCCGTCATCGGGTACTCGACCGCCAACACCATTGCCGGCCTCGTGTACGGCTTCCCCCACGGGTGGCCCGTCGCCGCCGTGGCCTGCACGCTCGGCAGCCTCGGCGCGTTCCTCGCCAGCCGCACCGTCCTGAGCAGATACGTCGACCGCATGGTCGGCAAGGACCACCGCTTCATTGCCCTCGGCCAGGTCCTGCGCCGCGACGGCATCCTGTACCTGACCGCTATCCGCTTCTGCCCGTTGCCCTTTAGCCTGAGCAACGGCTTTCCTGGCCACGATCCCAAGCATAACACCGCTGTCGTTTACAATCTCCACGGCTCTGTCCACGCAAGTTTTCTCCGCTCCCTCTTTCCCCTCTCTCACCCGTTCTGTAGTCTTCGTCACCCCAAACTAACCGACTGTATACATGTAGCCCCAAGCTCCTCATCCACGTCTTCATCGGCAGCCGCCTGGCCGTCCTCGCTGAAGAAGGCGACAAGATGACCGCTGGCGACAAAGCCGTCAACTACATCGGCATGGCCGTCGGCGGCATCATCGGTCTGGCCGTCGGCCTCGCAATCTACCGCCGCACCATGGCTCGCGCAGCTGAGCTCGCCCGCGAGGAGGGACGGGACATTGGTGAGGCTGAGCAAGGGGACGGCCGCTACGACGACACCGACGCCACGCTCTTGGACTCCGAGGACGCAGCAGGCCATCATGTCAGGTGACGATGTGTCGCTTTGGAACGCGCAAGCAAACGCCTGGGACACTTTTGACAACGACGACGACGGCAGCCGTAGGCCGAATAAGAGTACCGCCTCCTTTAGCCTGTAAAACGAGATAGAACTAGAACCGCCGTTGATGCCGGAAGCAACTGTTCAGAATATGTGGCTTTTTGTTTTTCCTTGGGCCGGCCTTTTCACACAAAACTAGATGGTTGAGTAATGCATCAATCACTTCAGCAGGAAATAGGGTCTCTTGGCTCAGGCGAGTTCGCTGGGGCCCATTCGTCAAATTCTGCAACAATCACTGCAATATGCGTGTAATAGTGTCTTGTATTGTATCCACATTTTCCTATGGATTTATTACTATCATAGAGGGGCTCCATGGAGCAAAACCGTCTAGGTTCAGAATATAGACAATGTGATATCATGAGAATCAGAATGCGCCAGTAGCCCCCTTCGTTAATCCTAGCCTTTGAAGCAAATTTGTACATTATCATGCCTGCAACTCCCCAATCCGCCAAATGATTCCTAATGTTCATACTCATTTCCCTGCTCTGAAGCACAAAAAGTCAAAACGCCGACGCTTGCATAATGGGGGAAAAAAACGACAGGTGATATCAAGTCGCTAGCATAAAATCAAACGCAGCATCAAAGAATGAGATAACCTCACTGAGGTCCTCGATGGCGATTCATAAATTCAATAGCCTGTTCCATGGGATATCCAATGAAGACTGGCCCGGTGAAGACCATATGCGGTCCCCTACTACCCTCAGCATGCGTCGAGGCTGGGTTGATAAAGGTTGGTTGGGGTGGAGGCCCTGTGGTGGTAGGTGGTGCCTCTTTCAAGTTGGTGAATGGCGTGTCCCCAAGCCCAAGACCTTGCACAGGTTCACTGGGTTTTTCTTCGGGTTTTGGGGTACATGGCGGTGGTCCAGCAAAGCCAGCGGAAAACTTTGTATGATCAAACGGACAATTACCAGCTCCCGTCGTTGCAGCTGGTGGTACATGACCATGAACAGCGGTTGACATCCTGACAGGTGCTGGCGGCGGCGAAAGAGGATGTTCATCTTCGTGGCCTGAAAGCTCGTAGATGGGCACCGAGATACCCCATGGCCGGCTGGGGGACTCTCCAACGCGAACTTCCTTCAGTGGGCGATCAAAGTGGCTCTGACGGTCTTCATCTAGTGGGGGCAATTCTTCGTTGGCATCGGATTCGGCGGTACCGCTCACAGCCTGTGCCCAGGTTTCAACTCGGACGTTGGAATCGCCATCTGCCGCGCCTTGTTGTTGCAACTGCTCCTCCGACTCCGGGAGCATGGGTTGATGTAGCTGGCTGAGCCCCTCAATCATGCTCACAATGTTGCCATACTTGGAGTCAAGCTTTTTGATCTGTGTTTCGTTGCGTTGATATCGACGCAAGCACACCTCATGACTGCGCGGTAGCTCATGCTTGTGGGTCTCCACATAGTGTGCTATCTCTTCGGGAGAATGTTTGTCCATAAACCGGATTGGACACTTGGAGGAGGTGCCGTTTGGGGCAGGCTGCGATGTAGCCTCTTCGAACATGGCAGCACAAATGGGGTCGGCAGAGCTGTGAGGCGTGTGGTCAACGCTCGGTCTACTCTCGCCATCATTTGTGCCGCTGACCGACACCCGTTTGGAAAAAGGGCATTGCAGGTTGCCCTTTTTCCCTTCGACTGTGAAGTCCTGTTCCAATGCGGTGGACATGGAGGTCTCGTCCTGTGAAGTACGGGAGAGTGTCTCTCGGCTAGAGCCAGTGGTCTTGCTCGAAGAACTCAGAGAAACCAGTTTGCTGGCCATTCGGCGTCCGTCACGGATGATGACAGCAATCTGGTGTAGAGGCTGGGGTGTGGAGCGTCGCTGCGGAAGGGGAACAGGCGAAGTGTCGTCGACGGATGTGTGTGGTGGAAGCTGTAGTTTGGCCAGCGTCTCCGCTATTTCTGGCGTTCCAGCGGCATATTTGTCCGCCAGATATTGAAACTAGAGGAGTGGCATGTCAGTCTAATTACACTCATGCTGCAGGGCTGCGCGTGGTAGATGACAAAAAAGACTAATGACGTCGAGGAATTAAAAATCAGAGTAATAAATGGTGTCAGTCTCGGTAGTCAGCCTTTAAGCCAACTGCTCTTGATCTAGAGCTAATGATATCTCATCATATTGATTCAACGACGATTGCAAACCAGCGGTTCTGGCAATGGGGAAAGTGAGGGCAGCTTGTGTAATACATGTCGGGGGCATGTTGGAGCTCCAAAGCAAAGCTCCTGGTGGTGGTACGACCAAAGGCTGGGGGTTCGGAAGAACGAACAAATGCAACGGCATATGCCAGGCTTACCTGCTCATGGGCAAAGCGTAGCTTGTGCTCGAGGACGGTCTTTCGATCAGCCAGGATCTGAACCTCGTCAGCAAGAGCGTTGAAAGCGTCGGCCAGAGAGTGAGTAAGATGAAGTTGGTCCATGCCCACGGCGCGAGGGTTGGATGTGGAAGAGAAAAAAAGAAGAGCGAGAGAGGGAAGGGGACAAAGACGATCAAGCGATGCTTGCTAAGAAATGTGCCGGGCCAAGGGTCGATTGACGGATTGTGACTGGCCCAAGAGGGCTGGAGTGGGCGGTGGGCGGTGGGCAGTGGACCAGCTTGTGGAGATGGGACGTCGTTCAGTGGCTCCGAGGGCAGTTCAGAGCTGATTCGTCAGCCACTCTTCAGCTGTATTAGGGAGCAGACAATCAACTGGAGTAACCAGACGCAAGGTCAGGAATGATGCCAGACTCCAGCTGCTCAGCATACGTCGTGATCAAAGGCAGCCGCTGCAAATTGGCACAAGCGACGTGATTTTGGAACCACGTACTCTCCATCAACATTACCTCCACTTTGCCCTCCGAATCACCATGATGTCCCGATAGACGAGAAGTGGAACGATGGCGAGTGTAATCGACTATCCATCTCCCCTTCGGCTCGGTGTCGGACATCGGAGTGGCTCACGGCCTACCCTAGACGGCTTTGCATTTCTTTCTCAAATTAATCTCTTGTCACATCAAAATAAGCCAATATTTGAGGGCTGAGGCACGCAATTTGTGTTTGGTTTAAAAATTACATGTGCATATGTGGCCTCGAATACTTATTGTAGTGTCTGCTAGGTAGGCACCATCACGACCGACCGTCACCGCACAGTATCATCATGCACAACGTGCATATTGTGCATGTACCACGGCGTACAATCACCAACAGCCACCACCATTCTAAAGCAAATCATCACACGCCGTCAACTGGCCATCCATCACCTTACCGTCTTCCCGGTAGAGTATGACCCAATCCTTTGCAGCGGCGTGCCTTAACCACCAAGGTAGTATGCCTACTATGTACCTAGGTACTCAGCACGCCACCAGGAACGGCGCCTAGATACCCATGGATGGAGTACCCATGCCATCAACAACACCGCACATCGACTGCCAATCTCTGTGTCACTCAAGTCCCAACTGAGTCTAGTCCATGGGTCACACCGGCATAGGCAACATGGGCAACACACCGTGATTCTTGCTATTATTCCACATATATATATATATCTCCCAAGACTTGAAGTATCGAGTGCTCCAGGATGGAACCGACATGTCGAGCCCGTGTCGAGTCCGCCCACGCATCATCGCCGCCTCCCTACGCCACAACTGACTGCAGGTGAACCCCATCTCCAGAAACAACCAACAGCCAGCACCAAGCAACATGGGACCAGCAATTCTAGACATCCCCCCAGCCAAGCTGCTCAGTAGCAAGGACCATCTTCTCCCCGGCCAGCTCAAAATCACAACCTTCTTCTTCCAAGTGCCCCTCGACTACGAGAACCCCTCAGCATCGTCCATCCAGCTCTACGCCAGGCGTGTGGTGAAGCATGAGCCGCCCATCTTCCCGCCCGACGAGGAAGATGCCCAGAAAAACACCAAGCCCTACATGATATACCTCGAGGGCGGCCCTGGCTTCGGCAATCGGGCACCAGCCGACCATCCCAGTGACGAGGGCCGCGCTGCCTCGCGGATACCAGGTCCTGTACATCGACCATCGCGGAACCGGTCTCAGCACACCCGTGTCCACAGCCATGCTCGCCAAGGTTGGCGATGCCGATGCCCAGGCCAAGTACCTGCGTCTGATGCGCCAGGACAACACCGTGCGGGACTGCGAGGCTGTCCGGAAGCTCCTGACGGCAGGCTGGCCCGAACAAAAGACCCAGTGGTCTACCTTTGGCCAGTCCTACGGCGGCTTTATCACCCTGTCGTATCTGTCCATGCACCCGGAAGGCGTTCGGGAGTCCTTTTTGACCGGCGGTCTCGCCCCCGTCGGCAAGACAATCGACCAGGTCTACGACGCGACGTTCCGCAAGACGACGGAGCGGAACGAGCAGTACTTTGCCAAGTTCCCCGAAGACGCCCATGTCCTCCGCCACATCGCCACTTACATCGAGGGCCAAGGGGGCAGGATCCCCCTCCCGGCTGGCGGGTTCCTGACCGTCCAGCGCCTCCTGACAATCGGCATTGCGTTTGGCGGCCACGGCGGGTTCGACAGCGTCCACAGCACCCTCAGCACCCTCAAGGCATCCCTCGACCAGTTCGGTTTCTTTACGCGCGCTGCCCTAGCACCAATGGAGTCGTTCACCCCCTTCGACACCAACATCATCTACGCCATTCTCCACGAAGCCATCTACTGCGACGGGCCCCGGGGACCGTCCAACTGGGCAGCAAACCGCGTTGGCAGAGTCCTCGGCGGGCCTTACTCGTGGCTCAACCCGGGCTTCACTGTAGCGCAGTCCACCGGACCGCTCTACTTTAGCGGCGAGATGATTTTCCCCTTTCACTTTGATACCTACCCCGAGTTGATACCCCTTCGTGACGTCGCCGAGAAACTGGCAACTTACGCAGACTGGCCGGCTCTGTACGACGAGGCGCGTCTGCGCAACAACAGGGTTCCGTTTTACGCCGCCTCGTATGTCGAGGACATGTATGTTGAATACCACTTGGCCAAGGACACATCGGATATGGTCAAGGGGAGCAAGGTGTTCGAGACGAACGTCATGTACCATAATGCTGTGAGAGCCAAGGCTGATGAGGTGATGCATCAGCTGTTCAGCCTGAGGGACGACGTCTTGGATTAAGTCACTTGGAAGGAATCATGCAGCAAAGCAAACATGATTTTCAACTTTTGGAAGATTGTAGGCTTCAATGGTATTCTGGAAGCCCGTCAAGTGTACCTGACATTTATATGATATATCCACGTCTGACTGTGACATCCGTTGCCTGTGCTTTACAAGTCGTCTCTTGATGTTTGCTATTCCTCTTCCATCTCAGCCTGCATTTGTATACCTGCACCCAGTCAGCACGTCATCAACCATGTCATCAATTTTACCAGGACATGAAACTTACTCCAAAGTCTATTTGCCGCTGCCGAAATCACATTCGCCTTGGCAAGCATCTTCTCTTCCATCAATTCATCATCCTGGCTCTTAATCCGCAACTTATTCGGTTGTGCCTAGTCGTGTTGGCTGTCGTACGTCCTTCTTGTATCATGTTTTCAGACAACATACCTGCATAAGTATGGGGACCAAGTCTTTCGGATTGGCGTTGGCTAGAGCTGCCACACTCCGATATCCATTTTCAAAGAAAACTCTCCTAATTGTGGGAATTTAGCATACCTATCACACTGTAAATTTCCAGCTTCATAGACGTACGCCGTGCGACTCTTGATAAAGGGCACCTTGGAGAGTGCTAGGAGCTCGGATCTTGCGCCTGCCATTAAACGGTCTGAGAAGTGGTCTAGCGCTGCAGCCATTGGGCTGTATTGGCATTAGTAAGTTGAAAGGCTTGTGAGCTGGGACAAGGTGAGTACATACCCCCAGCCCATGTGTTCGCAGAACTTGACCATGCCTGCTGCGAATCCCTGACATGTCTGTGATAGTGTTTGCACTGAACCCCTGGGCATGTCGTATTTGCGAGCCACAGCATGAATAGGAACTTCATTGCAGAGATCACGTAGTTGCATGGCCAGGTAGAAACGGCGGTAGACACGGGCCATTTGCTTTTCTTCAGTCGTCGTCTCCTTCAGGATGGCGCCTTGAGCACTGTTGACAATCAGTGGCTTGTATGACTGTCGACGATGATAGACCTTGCTTACAGACGGAGAACAGAAGTGGGCTTGATTCCGAGGAATTGAAGTACTCGCATGCTGCTTTCATCCAGATACTCCATTTCATTACGGAATACTTGCCAATTGACAGTTGTGCCAAAGTCTTGAACCGGAGTGAACACATAGAGTATGTGCATCTCACCGTCCATGACAAATGCTCGTAGCGCTTTGACAAGCTCTTTGTGAACAAAGACACCGTCGTCTGGGTCAATAGCTGATGCAACGATAGCCTTTCCTAGTTGTGTGGGCGCGTAGCCTGTGGAGGAATCGGGCATGATGAGGCCCATACTTTGAAGCTCTTCGAGACTTAGTTCTATGCCTTTGTGGACAAAGTCTGGTGACTGCGACCATTGCAGCAGGGAATTGGAAAAGTAGTCAGATATAGATTCGCGGCTGGTAGCCAGACGAATGGAAATCACCTCCAATAATGCTCTTCTCTACAAGTTAGCAACATGGTCAGGTGCCATAGGTTAATAGTGACAGAATAACAGAATATCTTACCGCTGAATACGCCGATTCTCGGTACTAAGACAGCTTGAAACTTTTGGTATATCTGCATGCATGAGCTCTAGGACGTGCTCCAAGTCTGGTTGCCGACAACACAGATACGTTTCTCCGAGCTGCGTTTTCCCTTGTCTGCCAGCTCTACCTCGCATCTGTCTCAACATGGCGGGACCGATGTACTCCCTGCCCATTTTGACATTGTGCAAAATTACCCTACGAGCGGGTCTAATCATCATTAGTAGAGCAATCCCGCAGAGGAGATCGCCAGTTTTTGATTACTCACAGATTAATACCAGCAGCCAGGCTGCAAGTTGCTATGCATACCAGAATGGTCCCAGCATCATAAGCAGCGGCAATGAGATCTCTCTCCTCGCTAGTTAAACCGGCCTTTTCAGTTAGTTACGGCTTTCAGCGCAGCGCGTAAACAAACTTACATCTGGAAAAAGTTGATTAGCTAACATGGAAAAGTAAGTGACACGACGAACCAGACTTACGATGAAAGGCTACCCCATAAAGAACGGTTTCTTCAAGAACTGGGTCTGCTCCTGTACTCAAACTACGCAGATCCCCCAAAAGATCCAGCCGCTTTTTGAGGACGTCTGCTGCAAGCTCGTGCAACTGGGGCATGACCCGGCTGATCCAGCGAGCATCAGACTCGCACACTCCGCGGCTACCAGCAAAAACCAGCACTCCATAACCCATGCAGGCAGTTTCATGAGCGAGAGACACTACTGCATTTAGCACCGAGTCTGTGAATTCTTTGTGCACAGAGTTCTCTATTCGCCGGACAGGTGCTGTTTTCCCTGCCGACACATCCTGGCTGCCCAGTTGTGAGGGAGTATGCCCTAGTCCGTCATTGGGACCTGCTAGAAAGACCTTGCCGTCGTACACCAAATGTTCCTCTATTGGTACCGGCCTATACCGTGTCTCATAAGTGTGCCCGTGAAGCCACGAGGCGAGCAAATTTAAGTTCTGCCGGTGGTCAGTACCCAACGAACTTGACAGTAACACTATATCTGCTCACCGGAAGTGTTGCGCTCATTCCAATAAGTTGAACTTGCTGCCCGAGACAGAGCAGCTTGGCAGCAATCAGTTCGAGGATATACCCCCGATGGTCGTCATCAATTATGTGAAGTTCGTCCAAGACTACAGACCGAAGCTTCGATATTGAGCCATCAGCGATAGCGGTGTTGATCAGGGCATTTGCCTGTATGACAAGTCAGCGTTATGTCGTTACAACTTTCATCAAAACTTCCCACCTTTTCCAATGTGCAGACACCAATGTCAAAATCGTCCCAGGTTGCTCGTACTTTTCCACCTCCAAAAAAGCCAACTACTCGAATGGTACCGTAATCTGCTCGCCGACGCCAGGGCCCATTTTCGGCACCTTGGGACATCGATCGATCGAGAATCTTGACATGTTGAACCACCTTGCGCAGCCAGCCTACTTTTTCTTGTACAAGTGCAACGTATGGAAGAACAAGAAGCGCTTTAGTACCAGCTTCTTCAATTACTCGTTTCAGCATAAGCACTGGGGTAATAATCAGCTACGTGAAACAATTGAGACAACGCGAACAGTCAGGCTCACAGTCTGCCACTAAGGATTTACCACCTCCGGTTGGTGCACAATACACCAGGTTTCTCTCCCCAGTTAGTAGGCCTGGGCCTTTTAAGCAATTCTTTTGCCAGGGATAGATGTGTTTTATACCCAATGAAGAAAGGTTAGATACAATTTGACGCTGGAGGCCATATGTCTGATGGGCAAGGTCTAGCTCGGGGTCTTGAGAGGAAAGTGGTGTTGCGGAAATAAGCCTTCGCTGTGAGTACTCGCTCGTTGTATGATGACCCGCGGCTTGCGTTATCTTACTCGCGGATAGTCGTTTGGGAGCTGACGGAAGAGAAATGGCTTTCTGGAAATGAACAATGGAATGCGACGGGGAATTATTGGCAGTACTAGTAGCAAGTTGATGCGACGTAATAAAGCCATCGTTACTGGACCACGGTCTTTTTTGGCCAGCGACAGGTTGTGGAGCAAAGGAGCGTTGCTGCTGTTCACGGGCAGTTTGAAGACTGGTCTTGTGCAAAAGACCCTGCATGCTCTTCATGGTGAGTGTGAGTAGAAAATCGCGAGGAGGAAGACCGGGTGGGCATGGTCAGACGCGACAAGCAGTGGCAGCAAGGAGATATGATGCGCGAACTGCATGCATTCAGCAAAGCGATTTTGTTGCATCTTGAATGAGGATTTGGAACATCTTGGGAGGGATGAGAGATTGAATAAATCTGGTTGACGTACAAAAACTGCCTACCTACTTAAGTACTCAAAGTAGGAGGGGGCGATTGTTGAAGTGCCATCAGTCTTTTTTGGAAGCATGTCGCGGTGGTGGTTGGCAGGCGTGTTTAGTGTTCCTGATTTCCCACGCGCCGTCACGTGCAGAGTGTGACGCGAACAGAGGCGGCGGAAAGACACTGAGCCACTAAAACGCGGGGCGTTCCTGACACCTGCTGACACCTTATTACGTTGTTCTGGCGCAAAGAGGGTGCAAGGTACCTTGTACCTCCCACCACTCACCCTCCCCCCTCCCACCTCCCTCCAGATGTCGCCCACCTGCGCATCACGACACGCCCCTCCCTTCCGAGCGAGCGGCGTCTGGCGCACGCTGCAATGATTGATCCCGATTTACAGGGCTCTTCGAGGGCTGCCCCGCGACCCGCTATTGGTCGGCATGGCAAAACCCTGCGCCATTCCCTTTTGATATCGAGGCTGCCGGTGATTGGCGAGACCAAGATGCACCGCATCCATCCCCATCCGTCATCCGTTTGCCGTCCTCTGAGTTTGTAGCTTTTCACCACGCTCGCGGGTTTTTTGGCCTTTGGGGCTGACTTGGCCTGCTTACCTGCTTGCACGCTTGCGCATGCATATTAACGCTTCCCTGCACGCCTATGCCGGGGATGCATGGTCTGGGGACGACTGCAGATGTGCCTGGTGCTCTGTACGTGTGCGCAACACTCGGTCCATACTACTTAAGTACTAACTAGTAGGTATGTGCCCCGGGGCCCGTATGCACAATATTGAAAGGGCTCCTTGGGGGAGCCTGTCGACACTACTGGCATCCATGTACATACATACCTCGCGTTGGCCCCAACCACACACCACACTCCGCAGTTGTTTCTGATCATGTCTGCAAGCGCACTCTCTCACCCAAAATAACTCCCTGGCATTCTACGCATGCTCATCAGTTGTGCCTGTCCCGCTGCACGCCACGATGGTGGCAGGTGGGTGTTGATGTGAGATTATACAGCGTGACCTGCAGTTTGTGACTAGGGCCAGACAACACAGCTGAGAACTTTCTGGTGTCCGGATGCTCGTTGCCTGGGACTTAATGCTGTACAACATGCTGCAACTACCGCATCCCCGAGTATCAGAGAAGGCGGCAGCATCGTACCTGTCTATGTATTGCAGGGTTGGTGATGAATGCCCCCAAAACCTTGGACAGGGAAACCTTGACAGGACGCACTACGGAGTAGAATACAATGTAATGGGTTGTGTCCCTGTATTTTTTCCCATGACGCCGCCGAGCCATCATTTCGGCGACTGGCCAGATATCGCGATGCGCAAGGAGAGCCGCCCATCTTGCACGGCCCGACGACGTCTCGTTCAGCAAGCTCTTCCCGCCAAGAACTCCCCAGAGACAAAATCCGGCCCAGATTGATGTTGTCGCCGAGGTTCAATCGAGGGCAAGGATTCAACAGGCCAGCTTTGAGGCGATGGCGGTGGTTGTTGGGCGGCGCCGTGCCTCGAAGCCATACCATGTCGAGCCATTCGTCGAGCCTTGCGCCACGACCCCCGGCAGTGCCATCCGGTTGGACTCGGGTGACCTTGGGGGTGAACCTTGGCTTGGCTTCTCCGTACTTGCAGTCAACTTCGTCTTCCATTTCTTTCTATGTTCGCACGACCACGCACGTAGTTTTGTTAGTGCATCTTTTGCAAACTTGTCTCGATGCCGCGATCCGTCTGCTGGCGAAATCCTACAGTCCAGATGTCGCGTATTCGCCCTCCCTCGGCCACCTCCCGTCGCTTCAGTGCTGGGGAAGAAGACGACGACGAAGCAGCCAAGGAAGCCTACCGGGTCGACTCCTCCTCGCCTCCCGGTCAATCCTGCCGACCCATGTGTCCTCCCCCATCCTGGCTTGGCCTGCCAACTGCATATATCCCGCCAGTTCCAGTTCTGCCGAGTTACTTTGACTCAATTTACCGTGTCTCAGCTGCTCGCCAGCGATCTCGCGATGACAACCACAGCACAGAGCTTGGTCCTCACACAAGCCAGCGCCAACAGCCAACCGTGCTTGTCACCATTGAAGCTCCCGCAAGCAAACAAAAACTGTCATAAGCCCTTGGAGCACACAAAGCGCCAGACTGGGCCTGTCACTCCGGGCCCTGCGGAGAATGCAAGATATCCGTACTGTGACATGACATCAACCGTCTCTTCGTAGTAAAGATGCCCAAGCTCGGAACTCCAAGCGGACAAAGCCATCCGTTGGGCCTTTTTTTCCCTTTTTACTTTTCGTCACGGCTGTCGCCATCCTCCTGGCCAAGAGGGGGGGAAAACGGCAGACAGCAGACAGCAGGGCTCGGCAAAACCATCGTCGATTTTCTAGACTACGCCATTCTTGGCCGGCTTTGGCATGTAAGACAAGGCCAGCTGTTCGGTTCAGATTTTGTCCAGTTGGCGTTGGTGGGCTCCGTCAAATAGCCCTTGGCATGCCTGTGCTTGCCTTTGAGCCCCAAATCTATGAACCGGATCGCGCCGCATCGTGTCGAAAGCGACCTAGCCAGGCGACGCGCGATTGATGGTTCAATGGCCCGTCTTCAAGCTGGCTCAATGTTTTTGCAGACGCTACCAGAGAGCCCGTTTCTGCCTGCAAAAGTTGTGTGCTTTTTTGTGCATAGCCATGTGGCAGTAGAGACAATGAGATGGCTAGACTAACTGTCATGGGCAGTCGTGGCTGATTAGAGTTGGCTGGACTGTCCGAGGTACCTTGACAACATTTGAACCCGCTTGGTTGCTGCCTGCATGGGCTGAGCCTGGTTTGCCAGGGACTGCCATTTCGCCCATCTCGGGACGTATTGGCAGAGTTTTGATGTGTTTGATGTTTGATGCTACCAGTTGCAGCCTTAATGCACATCATTATATTGGGGTGGCAGCCCACGGCCACGGGAGAGGCAGTGAGGCAGCGGGGGTGTTGAAAGGAATTTTCTCATGCCATATCGAATAGAGAGAGAGAGAGAGAGTGTGTGTGTGTGATAAAAAGAGGGAGAGAGAGAGATAGAGAGAGGGAGGCCCGGACAAGCGAAGCCCGAAACGCCAACGCAGAATCACATTGTGTGGCGAGGCCTGACAGCCACGCCATCCCTCCCAACTCCATTGCTCAGTCCAAAGTCTCCAAGCACTGGCGTCCCAACTCTTCGCTGGCCTCGTTCGTGACTACAACTGTTGAAAAAACTGTGACACGCACATCTGTGTTCGCATTCATCCCACTTCGACCCATGACGGATTTGCTAGGTCGTCGGACTGCCAGTTGGGGTCTCTTGTCCCGCGCGAAGTCATCACGAAACTGGTTCCCTGAGATCTGGCCCTGAATCACTTGCCTTCATTCAGCCTGTGCCGACTCGGCAACACTATATCTGACCAGTGCAGCGTTTATTGCGCCGGGGAGTGTTAAATGTCCAAAGGGCGCCCAGTCGATCCTGCCGACCCCAAAGGGCCTAGGTAGTTCTTGTCATGATAATTGCTTGCCATATACTCCCCGTATTAGTTACAGACGTCGACGTCAGTGTGCAAGGACCCTGGCTTTCACGAGCGAGGTGACGCTTGACGGAGAGCAAATGCAGGGACTAATACCTCGCCGGCACATGTTCGTCCTGAAATTTCCTTTGCGGTGCGTCACCGAGTATGCCTCCCTTCGATGACACTTTGGCAAACACCGGAGGACGTTTCATTGACGACGCCAGCAACAACATGGGCGAACAAGGTGGGCGCTGATGAACGCCTCACAAAAACCTGGGTTGAGATCCGTCCACTCATCAATGGTGTGAGACTCGGCGGGCCTGCGTGGAGACCAAGGTCGCACTTGATGGCCGGGGTGTGGCATGTATATATAAAGTATACTGTATCGCTTCGCGTGGCCTCGCACCGCGGCTCGGCACTAGCAGATACTTTGCTCGTACCCAAGGCGCTAGTGCCGTCCCACCCATGCTCTGGTTCTCAAGTTGACTATGTCTACCAGCGTGGGACGTATCGAGCTAAACCAGGGCCGCCGCCTCGGGGGTGCCAGGACGTTTCTTTCTCTCTCCCGGCGCCTGGGAACCAGACCTCTCTTCTCTTTCAACCTTGTCTCCCACTCCATACGCCGCAGTTTCGACGTGATTCTGTCTCGTCGAGACTATTCATGTTCATCTCTTGTTTTTAGGAAACCCCGGCGTTGCGTGTGACAAGTTTGCCGACTCCAAGATATCACTTATTCTTTACCTCGCCGCCCCGTCCAATTTCCCACATACATCATCTCTCATCATTCACATAGACCTGGCGAGGGCATGCCTTCACACGAAATTCGCCTCACCTTACAGCCGCGCAAATGATCTGTTGATGCCATGGCGCAACAAAATGTGAGTTTCTCACGTCTACTTGGACAGCTGTTAAAATGTCCTGGAATATTTTTTTCCCTTCTTTCTTTTCAATGTATCCTCGGCTGTGTTCTGTGCTCTTACATTGTGGTTGTGCCTCATACCTTGCTCATTTACCCATTTGTCCGTACACTGCTAACCACGTAATTGATTTGAGCAGGACTCCAAAGTCACAAATGCGGACGCGCAGTCAGCGTCCGATCCCGTGAATGCCTCATCAAACTCTGATCCGTCATCCAAGGACTCGGGTGCTGATATGGCCGCGGGCTACGGCACGCGCTCCCGCAACAGAGGGGGCAATGCCCGCATTAACTATGCTGAAGACAAGGACATCGATATGGATGTCTATGACTACTACGACAAGAAGGACCAAGATGTGCCCAAGAAGTCGTCGCGAAAATCAGACGTCGCTGCAAATGGCGACGGCGCGGCACGTGCAGTCGTTTCGCGACGAGCTGCAGCAGAAGAAGCCAGAGCAGTTGGTGCGTCAAATCAAAATGGCTCCAAGAGCTCAACACCGAGTGGTGTTGGCGTTGGCGTTGGCGGCGGTGCATCTCAGGGCGCGCCAACATCTGGCGCGGCGCAGGGTTCACGGAAACGAAAGGCAGCCGCCGCGAATGCAGTCTCAACGAGAAAAGCAGGGCAGATGGGACAGCTAGAGGGCACGCCGATGCCAGAGACCAACATGCTGACGTTTGAGAATTGCAACCATCGCCCGGATGCGAATGGGTGCATGGTGGCTGACGATGGGACAGTGTTGGAACCAAATGGTGAGTGCTTCAGGGACAGACACCGACACCGACACAGGCACAGACAGGCACAGATACAAAAACGCAGACGCAATGCAGACACAACAGAGCCGCGCTCTCGAGTGAGAGTGAGAGTGAGGTGACTTGGGATCCTCTCGACTTTCTCTGCTAGTTTGGTTGGGTTGTTGCGTACCGATCCTGCCAATTGCACCAAGCGGCGCGGCCGGGATCCACTCATTTCGGGAGGACAGGGCCAAGGAGGCAGAACAAGGCAATTTCACCAGCATGCCGGCTAACCAAGGAGTCGCAGATCATGTGTACCTCGTGTGCGAACCGCCGGGGGAACCTTATTACTTGGGACGCATAATGGAATTTCTACATGCGCATGCAAAGGGCGAGTCGTCGAAGCGCGTGGACTCGGTGCGCATTAACTGGTTCTATAGACCAAAGGACATTGGGCGCAAGAACACGGACACGCGGCTGCTCTTTGCGACTATGCATTCCGACATCAGCCCTTTGACGGCCCTGCGCGGGAAATGTCAGATCCGGCATCGCGTGGACATCGACAACCTGGAAACGTACCGCAGAACACCCGACTGCTTCTGGTACGAAAAGCTGTATGACCGATACATACAGAAGAACTACGACCTTATCCCCACCTCGACTATTGTCAACGTGCCCGACAAGGTCAAGAAGGTGCTAGATGAGCGCTGGAAGTTTGTCTTGGTGGAGCAAGGGCGTGGCAAGGAGCTGACTAGCGCCGTGAAGCTCTGCAAGAGATGCAGCGGCTACTGCGCAAGGTACGTACCTGTCGACGTCTCATGCATCGTGTACTCTCGAGCCTTGCTTGCATACCATAAAGAGAGAAAGCCCTCTCATTACAACACGCCGAATCTGGAGCCCCCAAGTCTGGAGTTGGACATGCATGCTCCACGTCTTTTGGCCACTCGTTTGCCCGTCGTCTATGCAATTGCAGCTGGCTTTGCATTGCTTTCTCTGTCTGGCCTTCTCCCCCTGCGCTGTTCTTTCCTCTCCTTCCATCCTATTTGTGTCCAGATACGTCTGGACCTGACTGGCTCAAACACCCCACCCACACCCACTTTCCGAACCTTGCATCACTTCCTTCCTAGGCTTGGCTGTCTGTCTCCCAACTCTCGCACCCATCCGTGCTGTGCTCCAGACAAACCACCACCCACCCCATTTGTGACGCCACTGGCAGCGACATGTGCCGCCGCCATGCCATGCCCTCCGAGCTGGTATGCTCGGTATGCTCGTCCATTGTCATGGCCCCAAACATCTGCCATATACTGCCTCTGCGCGTTTGTATTTTGTGCAAGCTGCCAGAATACCAATTCAAATATGGAGCATGCAGGATCGGATGTTGTTTGATTTTCATTCCTTTCTTTCTCACTCGCTGAAGCCTATGCATGTCTGCTATACACTAACTCTGCTTCATCTCCAGCAATGACTCGGTGGATTGTGCAGTGTGTCAGAACACGTACCACATGAATTGTGTTAAACCACCCCTGCTCAAAAAGCCATCCCGAGGCTTCGCATGGTCGTGTGCAGCGTGCAGCCGAGCCCAGGAGCGCAAGCTCGAGGCTCGCAACACCCCTAATGGCACTGACGCTAATGGCGATATTGACGATGATGATGCTCTGGATGACGACGACGACGACATGCCCGGTATCATCACCGACCGCACCACCCCAGCGGATAACGAGGAGCATCACCACGCCACAGCGGAGCAGATTTATCAAGCAAGTCTTTGGCCATGGCGCTACCTAGGCATGCACTGCAAACCGGAGGATGCCCTTGATTACGATGACCGAATCCACCCTCGCGCAAGCACAAGAATTGGACCCCGACACCAAGCTAATGTGGGTGTTTGGCCTGGTCGCCCGGTTGAATATGTGAAGCCGCTGGAGACGAGAAAGGGCAGGGGAGCCCCTAAATTATCCAAAGAAGCTCAAATTGCTCAGGAAGCCGAGAAGGCGCTTCGGACCAAGCGACCCAAGTGGGTGCAGGATGAACCACCTGGTTATCAGGTTCGCGGAGAAGATTTGGACGAGAATGATCCAGCCGCCACGTCTACGCGCCTTTGGGCGCCGCCACCCTCCGACACCGTCAGTAATGATGATATTGTCGGCTACATGACCAAGGCCCAAGGCATGGCGAAGAGATGCAACATTCCAGAACGATCCACGAATCTTCAAGACGTTGCGCTGGAGACATTATTCCGCCACGATTATGATCCCGCTGCTGCTCTAAAGGCACTTTCAGACACCAAACGGGACTCATTCAAGGAGCCGACCCTGACCCCGGCTGAGATTAGGAAGTTTGAGGAGGGAGTAGCCAAGTATGGGTCAGAGTTGCACCTGGTGATGAAACATGTGAAAACAATGAGATCCGGTGCGGTAGTACGGTGGTACTATACCTGGAAAAAGACCGAGCGGGGCAGACAGGTCTGGGGGTCTTACTCTGGCCGTAAAGGCAAGAAATTGGCCAAGAAGAAAGAAACTGCTGCCTCAAAGGCGGCTGATGATGTGGCTGACGCTGATGACGATTCGGCTTTCGACACAGAAAAGGCCCTCGTTCAGAAACGCAGCTTCATCTGTCTGTTTTGCGAGTCGCAAGACTGCCGACAATGGCGTCGAGCACCCGCCAGTCAAGGTCCCCTTAGCGAAAATGGAGGCAGGGCAACCAGCAAGGACAAAGGCAACCAGTCCGTGGTGGCTCTGTGCCGACGTTGTGCTGAGCTGTGGCGCCGATATGCTGTTCGTTATGAGCCACCGGAGGAATTGATCAAGAAAGCTGGTCAATCCGGAGCCAAGATTTGGAAGAAGAAGCAGGAGGAGGAGCTTCTCAAAGAGATTCAGATTGCGGAGGATATGGGCTTGATGAGCCCTTATCGTAGCTCCACGCCAGCTGCTTCGGTCAACGGGTTGGAGCCGCCTAGAAAGAAACTAAAGGGGGCACCAGAAAGAGACACAGATGCTGCAGTCTCGGATGCTGGAAGCAATACTACCGTCTCACGAAAGAAGGACAAGACCGCGGAAACTACACCTGTTCCCGACTTGCCAAAACCACGAACTCTTCCCTGCGCTATTTGCGACCAGATGGAGCCTCTGGGCGACCAACATCTCTCCTGCAGAGAGTGTCGCTTGACGGTGCATCGTCACTGCTATGGTGTCATGGACCATCGGATTCAAGGCAAGTGGATTTGTGACATGTGCTCGAATGACAAGAGCCCACAAGTCTCAATTGTAAGTGCCGACTTCTCCTCGTCTGCTTACAGGTTGATCGGTACTGTGACTAACTAGTAATGTCCAGCAATACAAGTGCGTCTTGTGTCCAGTTGAATACACCGAACAAGACTTCATTGAGCAGCCCAAGCTCACACACCATAAGAAGAAGATGTCCGACAAGGATCGCGAGCGTGAGAGACTGGAGGTCCAGCAGGCGCGGAAGGCTGCTGAGTTCTATCGCAAGAGACAGGAAGATCTCAACCGGCCTGTTAACCCTCGAGAGCCACTCAAGCGCACGGCTGATAACAACTGGGTTCATGTTACCTGTGCAGTATGGACCCCTGAGGTCAAGTTTGGTAATGCCAAGGCGTTGGAACCGTCCGAGGGTATCCCGTCAATTCCCCGTGCTAGATATGATGAGGTTTGCCAGGTCTGCAACCAGCAAGGGGGTGCTTGTGTCTCTTGCCACCAATGTCGGATACCTTGTGAGTAGCGGGCAATAACGTATGCGAAAGATGCGAAAAGGCTAACGGGAATTGCAGACCACGTGGAGTGTGCTCGCCAGGCAGGCCACCTTCTTGCATTCGACATCACACCTGTGAAGAGTAGCCGTCGCGATCAGTTCAACATTGTGACGGTGAAGGGAGAGATCGGAATTATGTCGGCCGTACTATGGTGCCAAGATCATATTCCCACCAAGACGATAGCTCACAAGATGCATGATGTCGTCAACGAGTCGGGACTAAGCGCACTACAGCTTTACGTTCAAAATTACAAGCAGGCAGACCTGACGCTGACGGGCACTGTGCGCAAGGCTAATCTTATGATGGCTGCTGCCAAAATGTCCGGCCTTCCTCTTGTGCCGGGTGCTCGACGGACGTCGACTAGTACAACAACAACAGCAGCAGCTCCAAATGGCGCGTCGAGTCATTCGCGCAATAGACAACCGATTGACGCAGCAACGAATGCTCAACAGCCCGGAGAGAAGGTGTGCATTACCTGCGGCATTGATGTGACGCCTAGATGGTGGCCGATTGAGAAAACACAGGAACGACAACTCACAAATGGACACCATGGTGCGATTGGATTCGAGGCACAGAAGTTTGTCGAGCAACGCAAGTTTCAATGCCACAAGTGCAAGAAGAATCCCCGAACGCCCAAGTCATTTGCTGCTGCACGTCCATCGCCTCCACCAGTTGCAGAGCCTCCCCGACAGCATTTGGGCGGACCACACAGCCAAGCACCCGCACCACCATCGCTGCGAAGCCCTTCACGAGTACTCTCTGCGGATTATCGAGCAGCTCCTTTGCGTCCAGAAATCCATTCACTACTGCATCATCCATCATCCCATGCTCCGCCACCACCTGGCCCGCCAGCAGCTCATGGGCCACCACCCGGAGGACATCCCGCCACACACTCGCAGGCGCATTCGCTCGGCTCTCGGCCTGGGCCTGTATCTCATGGCTATCCCCAAGTACCACCTCCAAGAACAACGTACAACGATTGGGGGAGCCAACACGGCTCGCCGACTCGACATATTAATGGAGGACCACCACCACCACCACCACCACTTCACAATACTGGACCACCTCCAGCATCAGGTCTTACAGCGTTACGACCACCGTCTATGTCGGGGCCACCCCCAGTGGCCGCAGTCTCTGTACCACACCAGCGTCCACATGGCTCCCCGGTATATGGAAGCGCATTGCCCCCCTCACCGCGACGACTAAACGGAACGACCGCATCGTCTGCTTATGTGCCCCCATATGGGAGCGCTCCTGCTGCGGCGCATGCTTCGGGTCCACGGCATAGTGCTTCTCCAGGCTTAAGTAACGGCGTATTACCTCCTCGATCAGAAGGATTCTCACATGGACTACACCCACAACGGCCGTCCTATGCTGGCGGCACACACGGCAGTCCTCCACTGGCTCGAAGTGGTCTGGCTCCGCCAGGTGGACCACCGCCTGCTGGCCATGAATCAGCGCACTCGGCTAGCGGGCTTGGAAGTCGACCCCCGGAAAATAGACCGGCCAGCGGGGCAAGCGCAAGCCCATCGCTACGGAATTTGCTTTCGTGAAGCTGTTGAGAAGTATCTTAGAACGGAATCAAGGAAGCAAGGAGACATGGCCATGTGGTCATGTATTGTCTTTTCGCAATGTTTGTGTTAGTGTTTTGTAGAGCAAAGCGACAGGGAAAAACAAAATGGGAATCTGGAAGACCCAGAAGGCGTTATTTTGCTTAGTTTCTCTTTCTCCTTTATTCTTTTCGTTTATTATGGGGATTGGGAACCGTGAGCTCTCAAAGGAGTTACTCGTTGTATCTGATTCAATTTGGGAGTCACATGAGTGCTTTTGGATTCAAGTTGGATGAGTAGAAGTAGAGACGAGGGGAGGATGCTACTACCTGTATATTATTATATCGAACGAGGTTGGAGGCCTTGGATCTTGGCCCCTGAGTACTGTCACGTACTTGCGGATATAGACTCGTCTGCCCCGCCGGGCGACGGAAGGGGAGCCGCGGAATTAAGTAACGGAGATACATTCTGGGATCTCAATTTGCCTATTATTACAAGCATCCATGTGAGGAATGATATGGACAGTCACTGGACAGTCACTGGAGAGGTGGTGTTCACTCCCCCCCCCCGTCCAGGGTTAGGGTCACGCCGAGCCCACCAATCAACCGAGGCCCTCCCGTGGCCCAATGAAGTTTGATGTCAGATCCTCGTCAGCTCTGGTCTCCACTGACAAGGTACAACGTCAGTCCAACAGCTTGCATCCCCCGTCTGAGGGTGAGCTGTCGCAACACGAAACACACGAAACACACGGCACACACACTGCTCCTCGGAAATCGCATGGAATTGTCGATGCTGTAATCATTGCCTTCTAATTTGCATCTCGCGTCTCGGCGGCTTCGGTTTGCATTGCAATTCCATCTCGAGCTTGGCGAAAAGCTCTCCCGCTCGACACAGCCACCCTTCTGCAATCCCATCGCCTCCCGACGGGAAAGACGGCCACGTCAGTCACAGCACATTCGCAGCTTCTCGAGGGGCGAAGACTACGGCCTCTTGCCATGGCACGATTCGTTCTAGATTTGGTCTATTCCCTAGGGAACTGTCTGAATTGTTTCCCCGGTTCGCCGACACTGAAGATTAACAGCCGGAGCTTCAAGATCCTCCGTCTTCTTGGCGAGGTACCTACCATCCCCAATCTGCAACTCACGATACCATGAAGAAGAACAAAAAAAGAGGGAGTTGCTAATGTTGAATTCTCCCCTTCCCTTTCCGCCAGGGCGGCTTCTCATACGTGTACCTCGTTGAAGATGCAGCCACGCACGAGCTCTTCGCGCTCAAGAAGATCCGATGTCCGTTTGGCGCCGAGTCTGTGCAACAGGCGATGCGCGAAGTCGACGCCTACCGACTCTTTGCACACATCCCTACCATCATATCGGCCGTCGACCACGCCGTGGCTACGGAACGGGGCGCCGACGAGGCCACCAAGACGGTCTACGTGCTGCTGCCGTACTACCGTCGCGGCAATCTCCAGGACATGATCAACGCGAACCTCGTCAACAGGGGCAGCTTCCCCGAGCGCCATCTCATGACCCTCTTCCTGGGCGTGTGCAAGGCCCTCCGCTCCATGCACGAGTACCAGGCGCCCCCTGCGGAGCGCATGGAGATGGGCAACGAGGAGGACGTTCCCGGCGCGAACAGCCGCAGCGGCACGGGCAGCAAGATGGGCACGCGGGGCAAGCGCACCGAGGCAGACGAGGAGGAGGACCAGGAGCGGCCGCTCATGGAGTCGGAGAACCGCGTCTCGGCGGCGGGCGGCAGGATCCGGTCCTATGCCCACCGCGACATCAAGCCCGGCAACATCATGATTGACGACTCGGGCTCGACCCCGATCCTCATGGACCTCGGGTCCGTGGCCCCGTCACCCATCCCCGTGACGTCGCAGTCGGTCGCGCTCCAGATCCAGGACACGGCCGCCGAGCACTCCACCATGCCCTACCGCGCGCCGGAGCTCTTCGACGTGCACACGGGGTCCGTCATCGACACCAAGACGGACATATGGTCGCTGGGCTGCACCCTCTACGCCTGCCTGGTCGGCAAGTCCCCCTTTGAGATGCGCTCCGACGAGACGGGCGGCACGCTGAGCCTCTGCGTCCTCGGCGGAGACTGGCGCTTCCCCGACGAGACACCCGGCGGTGCCAAGCGCGTCAACACCATCAGCCAGGCCAAAGCCCGCGCCGCATCGGGCGACCACTCCGCAGCGAGCGCCTCGGAGGCCCCGAATCCCACCATCAGCGAGCCCATTCGGAACATTGTCAGGCAGTGCTTGAAGGTGGAACCTGCCGAGAGGCCGGATATAAATGAACTGATTTCCATGGTGGAGGGTGTCATTGAAGATCTTCCCGATGAGGGGGGCCTGTAAATCACCCTCGTGATCGATCGACGACGAATGTTGGGGGGTTTTCGGGGCAATATTGTTTATTTGCACTGCTGTGAGTGACAGCTGGCAATGCCATGGTAGACGATGTCAGATGGACCAGACCTTTGTGGATTTCCACATCACATGGTATTCTTTCGGGCATAGGCGTTACGGATTAATAAATGTAGATAATTAGCAGAACTGGAGTCATAGACTCCCTGAACAAATGACTTTTCTGTATGTAGCATACGAGAGCAAATCTACACCAATTGCATGCCCAGGAGCGGGCAAGAGTTTTGTAGGTGTAAATACTGAATTTGCATTGCATAAACGTTCCGCAATCAAGATACCTACCGTCGTCATCACTTTCATCTCTATATTTGCTTCATACGTCCAATGTAACCTTCTTATCGCATTCCTAGCAAAACTTTGATGCTGGCATCGGGACATATGCACTCAAGCTCATTAGTGTCCTAAAGCTGAAGCTTGAACGTTGCCACCTCAAACGGTCTCAGCTTGATATCAAATTTGCCATTCCTTAGTTCCACTTCTTCCAACTCCTCCTCGAGAATGTTTGCCTTGCTCACTCGCTTGATATTGTACGACGTTTCGATGGTGCCTCTGCTATGGCCGCCTAGAGATTCGTACACACGCAAGATGATGCTTTGTCCCTTGTTCACACGCAAGCCCTCGCGAAGGCTGACGTCCTCATCGTCGTGACCTCGCTTGATGGTGTCGAGAATCAATGACGAGGACTCATCCCTGTTAATCAGTTTGATTGGAGCCTCCGACAGGGACTGGATAGCTGTTTCGGGGGCGGACAGCAGCTTCAGTGGGTTATTGAAAACATAAGCCGCCTTGACAGTAACAGAAGACAAGGCGCCCCTATGAGGGAAAATAGCCCAACGGATGCTGTGCTGCCCCATATCAGCGTGCTCGTCAGGGGCCTTTGGGGCACGAAGAAGTGACAGACGCATGGTCTTGCCTGCAGTAGCAAAACCGTACTTGCTGTCGTTGAGAATAGAAACACCATAGTTGTGCTCGGAAAGATCAGCAAACTTGTGGCAGCATACTTCAAACTTGGCCATGTCCCAGCTGGTGTTGTAGTGTGTGGGTCGCTTGGTGATGCTGTATGCAGTCTCGTACGAAGCCTCGGTATTAACTACATTGACAGGGAACTCAACCTTTAGAAACTTGGAGTTTTCATGCCAATCAACTTCGGCGGAGCAATCAACTTGAGAATGCTGTCCATTCAAAGCCGCCCCAAGAGAGATGTAGGATTTCATGGAGCTCTGGTCGCTAATTTTGATGTCGGTAACCAGAGTAACACGGTGCGGCTTGTTCTCGTGGATCTTCGTCTTGCCATAGTGAAGCTCTCTGCGGGTATTGAGATGATAAATCTCAACATCCCAGGCTTCCCAGTATAGAGGAATGTCGTCAAAGATAACAAATTTGTTTGCCTGACAACCTTGCTCGATGACTTCGCGATCATTGACAAGATCGTACAACGATGTGATACAGCCCTTTTCAACCACTACACGGAGTTGTTCGTTCTGTAAGACATAGATCTCTCCGTTCGAGGTCAAAGTGACTGCGGGTTTGTTCTCTTGAATCTTAAAGCGGCGGACCGGGAGCAATTGAGCATCTCCACAAGCAACACCAACTTCAGTCTCAGATAGCTGGACAATTTCCTTACGATGCCAAGGCAGTGTGTTGACAACAACAGACTCGTGGACAGAGTTTGACAAGGTAGAAGATACTCCAAAGGAGTTATATAGATCCCCAAGCAGCTTTTTACCGGTCTTGAACACTTCAGCGTAGAACTGTGCCTTCTGTTAGTATCTTGCGTAGTACAAGAGTAGCCGGCCGACTGTAACCCTTACCTTGTCGGATTCATCATAACACATTTCAATGGAGCTGCCAGGAAGACAGTCGTGGAACTGGCAAAGCAAAACATTCTCCCACATGCTGTCAATTTCCCTTGTTGGATACTTGTAGGACGAGTCTTTGATAGAAGCGATTGTTGCTAGTTGCTCGACATCTCTTAAAAGAACTTCGGCCTTGCGGTTGAACATCTTGTTGTTGGCTTGTGTGGTATATGTTCCCCTGTGAAGCTCAAAATAGAGTTCACCATACCACGTAGGAAAATCCTTGGCTTTTGGTGCCAGACGTTCAAAGAAGTCGTCAACGCTCAGACCAAGCTTGAGCTTGGGAATGCCCCCAATGGTGTTGCTGATGCCTGCGCATCGACGCAACTTCTCCAGGTGCTGCCATGTTGGGCCACCGCCCCCGTCGCCTTTACCAAACACCAGCAGCGAGGAACTGTCGACCCTCATCGTCTTGTGTCTGCTGATACTGCGACGCAGGTCACCAAAGTCGGCCTCTGCTGTGTATGTTTCGGATGGTGGCATGTGACACATGACTTGGCTGCCATCTGGGCTCACCCACATAAAGGTGGTATGTGGGAAGGTATTAATATTGTTCCAGCTCAGTTTCTGGGTCAGGAAACGGTCCATGCCAGCCAGGCGACAGAGCTGGGGTATTTGGCTGGAGTATCCAAAAGTGTCTGGCAGCCAGAAAGTGCGGGAGCGAGAGCCAAACTCAGCCTCGAAGAATCGCTGACCATATAGAAATTGTCGAACAAGGGACTCTCCACTGGGTAAGTTTGTGTCGTGTTCAACCCAGCTGCCACCGATGGGATGGAACTGTCCCTCATTGACCTTGCGCTTGACACGCTCGAATGCACTGGGATAGAGTTGCTTTAACCACTTGAACTGTTGCGCTGAGGAGCAAGCAAAGCGCGCCTCAGGGTATCGGTCCATCAAATCGCATTGGCTGGACCAAGACCTGACGATTTTACGTTTTGTTTCCGCAAAGGGCCATAGCCAGCAAGTATCAATGTGACAATGACCAATACCAAATACGACAGGCTCCTTGCCGTGTTCGTAGACTTTGTGAGAGTCAACGTCTGGTCCAATGATCTCTTTGGCAATTTCTCTGCACTTCAAGATGGATTCTTGATTGTTGACCTGGAACGTGTCAATGATCCTCATGGCAACGGCAAGGGCATGATTCTGTTCAGCAGAGTCTTCTGGAAGCTCTCGTGCAGCGTCTCCAAGCTCCCACACGTCAAAGTACAGCTTGCGAGCTTCCACATTGACGGCAGTGATGTTGGCCTTGCTCAAACCATAGTATCTGTTCTGATCCGGAGGAGCAATGCTGGTCTTCCCGTTGGGAGCATTTCCAAACATGCCATTGCAAGCCATTTCGATGTAAATGACATGTTCCTTGCCATCTCTGAAGGAGTCGGGAACATTCCATTCGATACGCTCACCCCCGCCCGTCAGGCCCTGAAGGGGGATGCCACACTCAGTCCAAACGAGACCCTCATTATTGGCATCCCATTCCAGAACAAGAAGTTCTTGGTCGAGGATCTCCTCTGGCACCGTCAGGTGAACCCGGAACCAGTGGGTGGTCCATGACGGACCAAAAGAGGCACCAATGTGAGTTTCCTTGAATTCGTGTGACGTTGCCTCTTTGAACGTAGGTCGATCCTGACCAGGGGCACTCCAAACATAGATCTTTACGTGAGGCTTATCGGAGAACCTTGCGTTGTATAGGTTGCTAATTCAATTAAAGTTTGTAAGCCAGAGCGCTACGATTCTTCTTTTGTCTATGTAGCGATGGAAACGCAATCACTTACGCCAACAGGTTCACCTTGTCATACTGGCCAGACTTGTAAAAGGGTTCGATTCGGTCCTTCAGAATGCTAGTCTTGGGAACGCCCACTGGTCTGCGAACGAGCACGGGGTAGGAGACCTTGCTCCTCGTATCACCACCGCCGCCCATGTTATGAGCTTCGATACTGACTCCTGGGGCTGGTGGAGCTGAGCGATTGGAAAGCCGTCGTAGCTTTCCAGTCAGAGGATGAGGCTGTGCGTAATCCAGCGAAGGAATATGGCCAGGGAAGTTGGCCTCCGGAGAAAAGATAGGATGGGCGAGACACTCGTAGGAACTGCAATATTTAAATCAGCAGCTGACTAGAGCAAGTGACCCAGAGCAGTTCAGCCGACGCAGGATGGATAGGTAGCAGGACGTTGCCGTGGTATGGCATGCGACTCAAAAGAGCAGGATTCCGTACAGAGAGCCCGATAGCAAAAGAGTAAAAGCTTATTGAGAGGCTTGACGATGTTGGATGCAAGTCGAAGGCGGATGACGGTGGCTGTAACTCGGGAGGGGGCATCGATGCTGCAAGTGGTGGATGGGGAAGCTCAAGAGAGCTTCAACTTGGGGGGGGGGGGGGGGGGGGGGGGGGGGGTGGGTACTTTGGCACTGGGGTCAACTGGTTGGGCGGGGCCGGGCCTGGGGGCGCTTGGGGACCTGGGGCTAGGTGCCTTTTGGTGGTATCAGTGCCGCTTTTCAAGTGCTGAATCGTGGAGGGGCAACGCATCAGGTGCAGGGGAGAGCACGCCAGGCCTGGTCTGGTTGGCCCGCGACTCTGCGTTCCATGGCGTCTGGTGTCACGTCGGTTTCCGTTTCCATTTCCATGGCTGATGCCCTGCTCCGAGGACCGACAGCCGGCCTTGAGCTCCCTTGCTCCCTTGGCTGTCGATGTGGATGCTGCATCGGCTTCGGGAGATTGTGGAGCGGATGTGGCGTGCGGAGAGGATGTCACGGACTGTCTCATTTTTTTCTCGGCCAAACAAGCAACACTGGGATGGACAAACCTCATCGTGACAAAGGGTAACAGTATCGCTGCTATGTAATTCTATTTTATTATTCGGTATCGACTCCAACGAGGCTTTGGTGTGTGGTGCTAGGTAGTCGGAGGGCGAAGGCAAGCGTTCCGAAGACTAAGTACAGGTTTCGGGGAAGCGATGCACCGACGACATGCGACCAGGGACCGACCGGGTATCAGGCGGACGGCAGAAATGCGTTGGGGGGTTGTCGCGAGACAAACAAAGGTCGATAGATGCCAGACGGCTGCAATAGGGAAAGCAGAGGACAAAGGTTCCCGGCCGAATGCCGACGTTGCGGTGCCAAGAAAGAAGATGCTGAAGGAATGCAGAAGCGTGAGGCAGCACAACGCAGCTCCGGTGTTTTCTTTAGATATTGGCCCAAGCAACAGTCCATGTCCCCAGACGTCGTTATACGCTACACATGCTGTCGTCTAGCGAACGTCTTGGCCTTGCGTCACGGGGCAAGCGCATTCGTGTATCGACGCCAATTGCTGATCTGTTGGAGGTTTCGCGTACGCACGCACTTGCGACCGGGTGGCAGTATCGGTGTGTTATTTTCGAAACAATGACGGATAGTACAAAGGCAAAGAAGCGAGGCGTACATGTGTCTTTTGCGTCTGAAGATGGCTTCGTAGTCGTTGTGATGGAAACCTGTCAACCAGGAGAATCACGGTTCCATGTTGTTTGCACTCGACCAGCTCGGAATCTGCCACTACAGCTTGGAACCACGAGGCCCCGTCATATATGGCTCGAAGCTTGTGGTTGCAGGTTTTTTGCGCCGGGCGATTTTCTTGCGAATAAACTCGTCTAGTACTTTCTTTGCAACCGTATTTTGATTCTGATAAGTTGTAAGCTTCTCGCATCGGGGCTGATCGAGTATTGATCTAGAAACTGCTAGGTACCTAGGTACCTAGGTAGTTAGTATCCACCCGTACTAGCTACAGCCTGTAGCTAGAAAGTACCTAAGTAGACACAAATATACTGTATACGTTGTAGAATAAGACGCGGTACCCAGGTACCTAATCTGGTTAAGTACCTTAGGTACCTACCAAGGTAGGTACCTAGCCTAGGTAGGTAGGTACCTAGATACATGCCAACAGTACTCTCCGTGGCATGGCCATATGGGTTTCCCAATTTAAACATGCAAAGGTGCAATTGAATATGAACAAAGGAGTATTCTGTCTGAGCATGTACACTTGCCAACTACTGTCTTGACGCCCATACGTCTTGATCCTTGCGCGCCTGTGCTGGCCGATGTCATTTGCTGGCCCTTGCTGACTGGACCACCACTTGTGTCAAGTTCATGGAACAATCAAGGACAGAACAAAAGCAATACTGCCAACTTTTAGACTGAGGTAGAAATGCAAAAATAAATAGATAAATATACCATGAAGCTGTTACTATTATTCCATAGCTAATATTTGATTCAAGCTGCCCTCTATCGACACTCTTAGTTCTGGAGCCGAGTTTTGCCAGAGTAATCAATACCTACTTCCGAACCGCACACGACGCAAGCTCCACACCAGAAACCACAAGAATATCGACAAGGAGCAGCGAGACCGCATCGCCATCTCCATCAACTCCATCCAGCCTGCATCAACATCGCCAGCTACACGGAGCAGTCAGGGGATCCGAGCTCCCATGTTCCCGCCACTCCGTCTCCATGGAGCTCGACTGTTGCAAAACCACGGAGCCCGAATCGTAATTTGTCGTGGCGGCCTGTATCCTCTATTCGCACAATCGTCCACCTTGCCCTCAAACGGCGCGCCTCGTCAACTGCAATGTCGCGGCGCAAAGACCAAAACCACCATCAAGCTGTGTGACTTGCCCCAGGGCCCAATCAAATCCGAATTCAAACCCCTTGAAGAAGAGGAGAGTGAGCCCAGCTATCCCACCGTAGTGCTCCAGGCACGCCGCAACATGCGCAAGTTTGAGAACTGCGTGCTTCTCACCCGCGTCGGCAGCTTCTACGAATTGTATTTTGAGCACGCCGATGAGTATGCTCCCCTGCTGAATCTTAAGCTGGCATCTAAAAAGACCAACGCTGGACCCGTACCAATGGTAAGAGACGAAGCCAACCCCATATATTTTGGTTGGAATCTTGCAGCTCACAATGTCAATCGTAGGCTGGCTTCCCCTTCTTCCAATTGGACCGGTTTCTGAAGATTCTAGTCCAGGACCTGAATCGCTACGTGGCTATAGCTGAGGAATTTCCCAATGACGCCGCAGACAAGGTCAAGTCTGGAGGCTTGATGCATGACAGGAGGGTGGCTCGAATTATTACCCCTGGCACCCTGATTGATGAAAACTTTATTGATCCGTATGCGAACAACTATGTCCTGGCTATACACTGTGTCGACAGCAAAGAGGCACCAAAGTTGAAGTCTGCCATGGTTGAGGACCATGGCATTCGCGTTTCACCTCCGGCAAGTCCAATGCCACTTGGCCTGGCATGGCTGGACTTGTCGACGGGCCATTTCTTCACGCAGTCCGCAGACCTGGCTTCTCTACCATCAATACTGTCCCGTATTGGTCCTCGAGAAGTCGTTTTGGACGAGAACATCGAGTCCCAAAAGGATCATGGCATCTTTTCGATCCTAGCCGAGGACAGACATCTAATAACCTACTCTTCCAGTGGTGGCCTGACGGACATGGGAGACTGGATGCCATTATTGGAATCAAAAGTACCAGAGAGTGCCCGGGAAACTTTCACAAGCGAGGAAGTCCTCGCTGGTGGTCTTGTCCTAAGTTATGTCAAGGGACGACTCCAGGGAATGACCATGAGGCTTCTGCCGCCTCTGCGACACGAGAGCATGCAAATCATGAATATTGATAAAAACAGTTTGCGGGCCCTGGAAATCAAGCAAACGATCCGGGATGGCTTCTTTCGCGGGAGTCTTTTACATGCCATTCGACGAACAGTTACAAAGAGCGGAGCAAGACTGTTGAATGAATGGCTCAGCTCGCCCTCCACATCTCTTGATGTCATCAACACGCGACAAAACTTGGTTGCAAGATTCATTGCTGCCGAGCATCTTCGTGATTCCATCATTATGCTCCTTCGACGGAGCCACGATTCGCAACGACTAGTCCAGAAGTTTTCTCTGGGAAGAGGCGATGCGGACGACCTTCTAGCACTTGCACACACTATACGAGCCACGGAAGATATCGTCACTTTACTCCACGAAGCAGCAGCTTCAGGTACTGATGTGGCACAGAACGAGTGTCTTTCGGGGCTTTTATCGCGTATCGATCTCACCCAGCCACTCAAACTAGCTCGCAGAATCAAAGACGCCATCGACGAAGAAGGGATCGTCCACCAACATGAAGTAGAAGACTCCGAGGCAAGCCAGATGCTCGCTCTCGCCCAGGACATTGTCGCAACCGAGGGATCTCAAGAAGATGCATCATCCCTACCCAAAAGCAAAAAGAAACGACCAACATCTATCAAGGAGTACTACGCCGAAGACAACGACGCCTGGATCATGAAACCTGGTGCGAGTACCAACCTGAAAAGGCTCCACGCGCAACTTTCTTCTCTGCTAGATGAGAAGATTAAACTAAGTAACTCTCTTCGCGAGAAACTCGGTGCGTCTAGCCTTACGCTGCGGTGGAGCCCAGGCCTTGGCCACATTGCACATATAAAAGGGAAGGATACCAAAAACCTCACCGACATCCGAGCCCTTTCGTCCAGCCGCTCAACCAGGTCCTTCCATTTGCAAGAATGGACGGCGTTAGGCCAACGTCTTGACCAAGCGCGCTTCCACATCCGCCGAGAAGAGCAGCAGGTGTTCCAATCCCTTCGCGAACAGGTGGTCCTGAACCTCGTCAAGCTGCGCCGAAATGCCGCGGTCCTCGACGAACTCGACATCACAACATCCTTCGCCAGGCTAGCCGTTGAGCAGAACCTCGTTCGCCCCAAGCTCAACAACTCTACAACGCACACCATCATTGGCGGGCGACATCCCACCGTTGAAGGCGGCCTGGTGGAGCAAGGCCGAAGCTTTGTCAGGAACGATTGTTTTGTCGGAAGCCAACCAGACGGCTTGCTCTGGCTGATCACGGGTCCCAACATGGCAGGAAAGAGCACCTTTTTGCGGCAAAACGCCCTCATTACTATCCTCGCCCAGATCGGATGCTACGTACCCGCTTCGTACGCGGAGCTGGGCATCGTAGACGCCATATTCAGTCGTGTCGGGTCCGCGGACAACTTGTACCGCGACCAGAGCACCTTTATGGTCGAAATGCTGGAAACGGCCCAGATTCTTAAGCAAGCGACGCCGCGGTCGTTTGTCATCATGGATGAGATTGGTCGGGGGACTACGCCTGAGGACGGCACCGCCGTCTCATATGCCTGTTTGCACCACCTGGTCACGGTGAATCAGTGCAGAACACTGTTCGCGACACATTTTCATGGTGTCGCTGACCTGGCGGCATCAGATGGACTATGCAAAGTCGATGGTGGTCCGGTACAACTATACTGCACCGACGTGGAGGAAGATAACCAAGGAGGGTTTGTATATGTTCACAAGCTACGGAAGGGCATAAATCGACGGAGCCATGCTCTCAAGGTAGCCAGGCTGGCGGGTTTGCCTGAGCGAGCCATGGATACTGCAAAGCAGGTTCTCGAAGCACAGGGCGTTACCAGCACGTTTTCTACATGTGCTGCGTCGGGGGCTAATTGATGGGCGTGTACACAATACAATGTACAATAGCGAATCTAGGATGTAGATGTTATCATTACGATTACACTTTATTTATTTTCTCACGTTAGCCAATACTCTGGAAGACAAGGGCAATACAGTAGTATAAATAACAAAAAGAGGTCATAGGGTGGTGATACTTGTGTCATCAGGAGATATTCAGGGTTAAAAAGCTCTTGAAGTTGTTTCATAATCATCCAAAAAGCTGTATCATGTCGATTGACGAAAAAAAAAATAGCAACTAACCTTTTCGTATATAGCGTGAAGCAAAACGTCGAACCGGCTTCATCACGTTTCACATAATCATTTGTATGAGTCGTCATGTGAGGCATAGCTTTCATTACGTGTCGTGTGTCAAGAGGACATTTCCAGATATCCTGGCTGACCATCAAGCGACCTATGTAACTTTTTGGAAGATGCATGTATCGTAAACCCAACCGAGATTTTGAAAGCCAGCCCAACGCCGTCATTCCGGGATGCCGTTTAGTCACTGCAGCAAAAGTCAGTACAAGCTCAGAGCAATCCTCCAGGAAGGGAGAATGCACGCACAAGAGACCACCGAAACCCTCCTCATCCTCATCCTCCGACTCCTCCTTCTTCTCCTCCTCGGCAGGAGCGGCGGCAGCACCACCAGAGGCGGCGGCAGCAGCAGGGGCAGCAGCGGCGTAAGCCTCAGGGTTGGCAATGCGGTCCTTGAGGTCCTCAATCTCGGGCCAGCTGATCTCGGTCTCGACGGCAACGGCAAGGATGTTCTTGTAGGAGTTGACGACGGAGTGCATGACCGAGGGCAGGGTGGGGAAGTTGATGGCCAGAGAGATGGTGGCAATGGTGGTGATGGCCTTGGACAGGGTGCCGAGGAGCTGCTCCTCGCCAATGTCGAGAATTTCGGCGGGGAAGGCCTGGCCCTGGTCGTAGACCTGCTCGATTCCAAGACCGTAGGTGAAGGGAGAAATGTTCATCATGTTGAGCAGGGTGGCCTCGGAGGGGCCGACCTTGTTGCCGGCCTCGACGAGCTTGAGATCGGTGGTGATTTCAATGGTACCACGGGCAATCTTGGTGGGGACACCGAGGGCCTGGAAGAAGGACGTCTTGCCGGGCTCCATGCCGGTGTTGCCAGCGGGAATCCAGACATCGACGGGAGCGACGGCACCAGCACGAGCAGGGGCGGCGACACGGTTGGCCAGAAGCTTGTCACGGATTTCCTTGAGGTCACCGTTGGTGAAGACGAAGCCGACGTTGCCCTTGACGAAGGGCAGAAGACGCTCGTACTCGGGAGTGTCGTTGATGAAGGTCTTGAGGGCACGGCGAACCTATTGGCAGCAAACTTGGTTAGCAAAAAATCAAATCGCTTGGGAAAATTTCCCAGGGGAATTTGCCCCAACTGTTTAATGGCTCGGGTTCTGCCCCTCTATTTTTCAAGGAACTGCCACATACCATAGTGTTCTTGCCCATCAGGACAACACCATCTCCACGGAGGGAGTGGCGGACTTCGTGCATCTGCTGCGAGCTGACATTGTCAATCGAGACGATGAAGACGGAACGGTACTCCTCGAGCAAGCCCTTGAGCTTGTCGAAGTAGCCGGCCTTGTTAGCAGTCTTGCCCCCCATATCTTCTTATTTGTGAAGGCAGGATTTTTTAGGGCAAGGGGTATATGTACGGAGAAGGGGATTTGATGATGAGGTTGCGTGATGGTGTTGTCGCGAACCAGCTCGTCGAGGGTGGGCGAAATTTCGGATTTTGTTTCGCCAGTCACGAAAATGTGTGCTATGCGAGCCACACCCCGGCCCGTTTGTTGCAGCTTAGGGCTTGCCTGGACTAAGCTGGATTAGGAAAGTATGGGCCACGCGAGTCATCTCCAACGAATAGTCACATGTTTCTTTCTACTCACCCTGTGGTGCCCACTTCTGAGTGTCCCGACGACCAACCAAATGCCAGGCAGAGAGACGTAGGAAAAAGCGACATGTAGAATGTACCTTCTTTTCTGGAGGTGAGCCTCGGTATATCAAGTTTTTTGCCTTATAACGATGTAAAACTTGCAAGTCAGGGCAACTGAACAACATTGAAAATAGACCCATTGGGTCAATTGTCGGCCCCTTTATATATATCCCTCGAAATGAGTCTCACGGCAATCCCGTATAACCGGGTTCAGACCATAGGCAATATTCTCTTTGCCACACGCGGTGGCAAGATTCACTCATTCAACCTCTCAGACCATAATCACATATCAACATGGCAACACCCCGATATAGAAAAGCATATCAGAGAATCTGACTCAAAAACGGAGCCTAAGGATGAGACCAAAACACCAACAGATGCCGAAAATGTCCCCGAAACGGAAGAAAGTGAGCCGCCGGCCAAGAGACAGAAAGTTGCTGAAGGCGATCTGAACTTTCCCGTAGGAGATGCCACTGCAACCAAAGAGGAAAACGTGCAAAAAAAGGGCAAAGGGGGTAAAGGAAAGGGAAAGGGCGATAATCACGGTGATAAGTCACGAATGGGAAGGGTGGTAGACCGCCCTCTCATCACACTCATGACATGTACAGATGACGGGAAACATCTCATTGCCGTGTCGGGACATGACAAGTCTGTCTGGGTGTTTGAGCACGACGGCGAGGGTCAACTAACTCAGCTCAGCCAAAGGTACAACATGTCTTTTAAAGAAAGAAGAAGAAAATAAACACGCTTGATATACACACACAAGACTAACACGAACCAGAGTCATGCCCAAACGCCCCAGCGCCATCACCACCGGGCCAGGCTCTCAAATCATAGTCGCCGACAAGTTCGGCGACGTATACGCCCTCCCACTCATCATGACGCCCCTATCACCATCAAGCCTCGCTCTTCGCACTGCGCCCACCCCCAAACCATCATTGACGGAACCAGCAGCCAACACCTTCACCGTCCACTCCAAGCGAAATCTCGAGGCCCTCGAGCACCAGCGCAAGCAAATCGAGCTCGAAAGATCCAAGGGGGCAGAAGCGAAGCCCGAGGGACCAGTCTTCGAGTCACACCTACTACTAGGCCACGTGTCCATGCTCACGTCTCTGATCGTCACAGAGACCCAGGGACGGAAATACATCCTCACGGCCGACAGGGACGAACACATCCGCGTGTCGCGCTATATCCCGCAAGCCCACATCATCGAGGGCTTCTGCCTCGGGCACAAAGAATTCATCAGCGAGATGACGATCCCCCTCCGCAGAGAGGACGTCCTCGTTTCCGGAGGCGGAGACGAGGAGCTGTTCATCTGGGACTGGAAAGCAGGCCGCGTCCTCTCCAAGACGAACCTGCTAGCCTTGGCGCGGGAGATTGCGCCGCAAACGACGCGAATCGCTGTTTCGGGCCTGACATCACTGGTGTACCCCGAGGAAGGCGGCGTGACATATGTTCTCGCCATATGCGAAGAGTAAGTTTAGGTATTCAGAGCAACATTGCTTGGCAGAGTATTAATAGAATCGACAGCATTCCGGCCATCTTTACATGGCAACTAACACCGGAAAACGAACTCAAAAACCCGGGCATCATCCAACTCCCCTGCAACCCGCTGCACATTGCCATCGCCTCCGCTTCCAACGAGACGGCCCTCAAACTCGTCGTGGCCATGGACCCAGGCCCAAATGTACAGGCCAAGAGTCTACACGCATACACTCTCACACGGACTGAGCACCGACTGTCATCTGATGTGGAGATACCTATTCATGGACAACGCAGTGATGGGCCAGAGATGCAAGTTTCTGAAAGCGAAATTCGCAACATGTTTTATGCGGTTGAAAACTTGCGCAAACAGGGAGGTGGTGGTGAGGATGCGGGAACAACAGAGGGCAATGGGGAGGTAGAGGCTAGTCCCGCCGAGGCATAAATATATGTGTATGTAAACCATGAAACAAATCTTACACGATACTTGGATTCAAAAGAAAATCAAAATTCAACGTAACGCAAGGTCTAAGTCTGCAACTACCAAAACTCGTCGAATCATCTATATCCTCTAAACGCCAACCAACCAGATCAAACGCTCACAGCTTCTCCGGCAGACAATGGCGACTAAGAGCGCAGCCTTGCTTCACCACCTCCCCCCGTTCATGCTTCGTATTTCCCATAACTGCGTGGGGCCACAGCTGCTCATTATGCCCTTTCTTCGGTGTGGTATCGATGAGATCGCAAGAAACGATGCGCTGCGTGATTCAAATCAGAAGATTCACATGCGCTGCGCTAGTAGTAGTTCGTTTATATTGTCGGCAATGCCTGTGACCTCGGCTCTCCCTGTTCTAAGAGCAGGCATATTGAATTGTACAGCCCCCAGGTTGCTGTCAACAACTTTTATGTAGTCAAAAGTTTCGCCAAGATCAGTCTTCCCAGCCGGTTACTGTGAAGCGCACTGGACACGCTCGGCGCCGGGGTGGCCCTCCTCTTCGTCCTCGTCTATGCCAGGGCTGCCAAAGACTCGGTTCTGTGACTGGCCATCCATATCTTCCAGATCGGCGGGTTCGGTCATGGCGTCAGTGGGAGGGATGTTCTGAACAGACGGTTGAGGGAGGATCTTCTGGAGGGCGTCGAAGGCAGCCTGATCCTGAGTCCAGTTCTTCTCGGGGAACTTGACATTGAAGTGGATAAACAAATTACCGAAGTTGTGGTGGCGGTGCGATGGCATTCCCTGCCCACGGACCATCTTGATGGAATCTAAAAAGAAGTAGTCAATATACACGTCGTCTTGAAGACACTGTGTGTATGGGGTATGAAAACTCACCGGGAGCAATAGCCTCGCCAGGTAATATGTCAATAGCAAGCCAGCGATCATCAAGGTGCTCAATATAAATGGTACCACCAGCCAAGGCAGTGACGAGTTCAATCTCGCATTTGTAAAGCAAATCGTCATCCTTGCGCGTGAATCGAGCGTGAGGCTTTTGCTCAATCTCAAAAACAACGTCGCCAGCCTGAACTCCGGGGGACTGGTCACCTTCCCCGCGGAACTCGACCTTGGTGCCACTGCGTACTCCCTTATCGACGTGGACATGCAGGACTTTTCTGTCGACAATCGTCTTCTTGCCATTGCACTGTTTGCAACGGTCCTTCTCTTTGATGATCTCACCTTCACCGTTACAATCCGGGCAAACAGTCTGGAAGCGCTGAATCATGGGACCCATCTGGCGCATCATGGTCTTCATACCATGGCCGTCGCAGCCCGCGCACTTGCTAACAGCACCCTTCTTACCGCCAAGGCCCTCGCACTTGGGGCAGATGATGGATCTCTGTAAAGCCAGCTTGGAAACCTTTCCCCGGTAGATGTCTTCGAGAGAGACCTTGTGAGTGTGGTGGATGGTGCGAGCCTTGGGGGGACCACGACTGCCGCCGCCGCCAAACATGCCTCCCATGCCACCGAAACCACCGCCCCCAAAGAACTGGGCGAATAGGTCCTCGGCGGGCATTCCGCTGCCGCCCCCAGCGCCATTAAGGCCTTCTTTACCGTACTGGTCGTAGATTGATCGCTTTTGAGGGTCGGTAAGGACTTCGTATGCCTCTGTGGCGAGCTTGAATTTTGCTTCGGCTTCGGCATTGCCAGGGTTTTTGTCTGTGTTGTTTGTTAGACCGATGCGAATGATGGAGACGACAATAAAATAGATTTTCATGGCCACATACCAGGGTGGTTTTGCAAAGCCGTCTTTCTGTAGGCCTTCTTGATTTCAGCCTCTGATGCGTTACGCTCGATCTAGAGAAACGTTAGATTATTATCATTTCATTGTTTTCGATAGTTATTGCGAGGACACGATATGCGTGTTGACATACCCCAAGGATCACGTAGTAGTCTTCGCTTGACATGTTGACGGGCTCAAGGAGCTAGTGAGCAAAGGCAGTGGAAGTTGAGATAAAGATATCGAATTCTGTCGGGGCGCGAAGTGTTGGTTATGGCCAACTCTTTTAGTCCGGAGTGTGATCGCAGCTATGTTGAGTCTGGTGGAAGGGGGACCAAGTATTAGTCAACATGTACAGATACCAACAGAGAGCGACTGATGCGTGAGGCGGCAAAGGCAGGAGGGGAGGCTCTGGTCAAACAGCAAGACGCATCGCCGCGACCACGGCGGCGTCTAATATAACGGCTGGTCTCGCGCTGCGAATATCCAAAGCAAGCGACTGTGCAAGTAGTGACTGTCTCAACGTACCCTGTGATCAATCAAGACAGAGACGGGGAGATGAATGCGTTTATTAGCCTCTGTGGCGGGGCGCCTATCTGAGAAATTTGCCAAAAGTAAGCGGCGTCGGCGGCCCTTGACAAATGCTCTGCAACAATGGTTGCTCTGAACGAAAATATGAAGGAGCAAAGAAAAAGGTCGTCTGGTTCTTTGGTGCTTGGAGATCGGGAAGGTCGCTAACCTGTTCAAGCCTGGATAAAGGTAAGGAAGAGGACTGAAGTGGGAGGGAGAAGAGATGAGATTATAACAAAGGGACCAGGTTTGAAGTTTACGAAAGCGGCTCCTGGGAAACTTGGAGTTCAAAAAAACAAAGTCTCGTTCCCCTAGGACGGAAGACGCTGCAGGGGTCCGCCCTAAAGGCTGTGCGCCTCATGGAAATCTATCGAAGAAAGTCGAGTCTGTGGCGGTGCTGATAATGCAAGACGTGAGCGCAAAGGACACAACCCCCGGACAAGAACGACACAGCACCCATAAAGTGGTTTTATATGAGGAGAATCCGCACTGAAGCAGCTATGAAAATGTATTACAGGCCTTTTTCCGAGGGTAGCCATCTTTTTTTAGAAAATTGAGCCTGGCAAATGGCGCCCTGACAAAAATACCTGGATGTCACACACTAACAGTTGCAGCCTGGCTGTCCCCGCCTGCATCGGCAAAGTGAGGCTCAGAGTGCGCTGCCATACGGATTAATCCATGTAGTATATTCGATCAGCAACGAATCCATCCATGTCCGTACGGGGTACTCATTCTCCGTCCTCCGCCTACCATTGAATTCTTTCTGGATCCAGACGCGCGCCCTCACGATTCGCAGGGAATCACATCTCGCAGGGATCATGTGGCATCTTGACCCTGGGGTCCCACTAACCTTCAGCTAACTCCGAACTGGCACTGACTAGAGTTCCCTAAACCCCTAAACCGCCTTAGTAATAACTGCGCGCACCCTTTCAAAGTTGGGAATACTAATGCATATTGTTGATCTCACCGGGGATCAACACATCGCATCGCTACCAAGGCAGAACGCCATGCCATACCGGAAAAGTTGGAATCATGATGATATGGGTATGTAGAGTAGAATGTTATACAGTAGTTCATTATTACAGAATCTCGTTTCCATGCCCAAACAACACACGGGGCGCCGCTCCTTCATCAATAAAGAAAATGGGGTATGGTGGTATCAATAAAAAAGAGTATACTGTCAAGGGAGTGGCAGAAAACAGGAGACACTCTGTCTATGTAAGTGAGTGGTGAGTGTCTCGTGTTTTCTGCTGCCCGCGTGACTGTCCAAGCAACGCGCTCCATGAAGTGACACACTCACCTCGTAGGGCGAGGACATTCGCCACTGTACTCCAACAGGCATACATATCTTCCTCATCAAGCAATCATCATCCACATTGTCGAAAGCCTAAAATGCATCCTCAAACGGACAGTCAACACTATCATGACCATCTCGCTCGCACACTGCACACCACTTCCCTGTGTCAACAACTCCACTCTCCTTGCCCGCCACCGGCCCAGATTCCATCGGGTTCGGGAGGATTTTGATAGCAGGAGCTGCAGGAAATGCTGCCTTGGGTTTTGTCGGCGAGAGCGGAGCCGGGTGGGCGTCCTTGACGCCAAGAGAGTTTTGAAGCTTCAGGCCTTCGCGAACAACATCCTTGCCCATCTTTGTGTCACTGGCAGCTTTGGCGCCCTCTGGACCAAACATGTTTGTGCAAGTCAAAATGTCATGCCCACCAGTCTCGCAAATCTCACACCAGAGAGTGCTATTCTCCGTGGCTGTTGAGTAAGCATCGCTCTCATGCATTGTGTCCAGTGTATTACCTCGCCTGTGGTTAGGCTCCCTCTTGTGGTTCACCTCGGGGGATATAGGCTCATAAAATCGGACGGGAATGACTGTGTCGCGGGAGTCTCTGAGGGATGAGCGATGACCCGAGTTTTTCTGCGTCGCAAGATTACCCCCGCGAAGAGCCTCTAGCTCCTGTTCAAGCTCTTCCTCCCGGGCATTCTTCTTGTCCAGCAGCAACTGCAGCTCTGCGACTTGCCTTGCTAGGCTTGCACGAGCCGTCTCGCCGTCGTCGCCACCATTCATGAAAGACCCCCGGCGCTGTGTCGGTGTTCGGTCCTCTGCGTCCCCGATGGAGTCCCTGCTGAGAGAGTGGATGATGGCCTTCAGTCCTCTGATTTCGTCTTCCTTTTGCTCCAGTTCCTTTAGCAGCGCCCCTTTGTCATCGTGAGGGGTGCCACCACCAGGGCCGCTTTGTTCACGCTCTCGTCGCAACTCGGTCTTGGTTCTCTCTACCTCGCCTCTCAAGAACTCAGCCTCACCTCTTGCTTCAGCCTCACCACGGCGAGCATCCTCCAAGCCTTCCTCGAGCTCTTGCACAAGTTCTTCGAGTTGTCTCAGTTGGCTTGCGACGGAATCAACGTCAAGGTTTCTGGCCTCAAGCTCCCGGATGTCTCCCATGAGCTCTTCGATTCGCTTCTCATACACTCGTTCAGTTTCTGTGCTAGCCATCTCTAATGTGTCAATGGTGCTGCGGAAGTCTGCCCGATGAGCGTCAAACTCTGAGGTGAGCATGGCGATTTTGTCGTTCTTCTCCCGCAACATGGCCCGCAGTTGAGCAGAATCCTTGTCGTCGAGGCTGTTCCTTCTCATCTTGGGCATATCAGTGCTTTCGATAATGCCTTGAAGTTCAACAAGGCTGCTCTCCATTTCGGCCAACGTTGTAGCTTGATCCTTTAGCTGCCTGTCACGGTCCTCAAGCTGGGATCGAAGACGCTCCATCTCCTCTTCATTAGCAGCATTGGCTCGGGAAGCTGGGCGCCTCAAGTTCAGGACAGACACCGAACTGCCAAGTCCGTTTGGCCCTACCCGTCGCGGGCTCCCATGCAGTGACGACGCCGACTCTTCATCAAAACCAGGGGCGGAACCTAGGGCCGAAGCACTGCGAGGACCGCCAATACTTGGCTTGCGATCAAGTCGAGATGGTTTCTTGTTTGGGTCGCCCGCTGTGCCACGGACGCTTTGGGCAAACCGACTGTTGTTCGTGGGGCTACCGTATCTTGCTGGTGGCCTGGGAGCCGGCGTACCGATTGAGGGACGAGGTCCAGGAGTCATTTGAGTTCGGCGCACAGGGGAATCCGGCCTTGGAAGAGATGTTCTCGGTTGTCGTTTGGGCCCGGGGCTGGGTGCTCTGGCGCCAGGTCCGACGGAGGCGCTGAACTTGGGTAGGCCTGGCGGCGTATAGTTTACTCCGTTGGCTCGTCCATTGGTGCTTGCAGTTGGGGTCATCGGGAATGAGTTGTTGGAAGATCCTCGACGAGACGCTTTTACTACCGGAACAAATATGCCTGCGCCTGGGGTTGAAGTGGTGAAATAAGATATTCTATTGTAGTATCAACAAGTTAGCGCTGCCACTTTGGAGGCATGGTTAAGAACGAGCAATTGTAGGTAAAGCATACCCGTCCACATCGCCGTTGTTCTTGCCCCTCGCAGCAAAGTCCTGGTGAAGTTCGACGCCAGCAAAGGTGCCTTTTTTCCCCTGAACGGTGCCGACAAAGCGAACAGTACCGTACATGCCACCGGGAACGTCGACAGTATCTCCAACGAGGAGATCTTCAGCCGATTGGCGGCCGGGGGTCGCTGGGACCATGGCTGACGAGGAGTCGCTCAATACAGTGTCGAGGGCGTAACTCTCGCTGACATCGGGTATGCTGGCCAGCGAACTAGGGGTAAGGGCAGCGAGCGAAGCCTTTCGCGATAAGCCTAGGCTCGAAGGCAGCAACTTGGACTGCGCAGTAAATAAAGTATTCAAATTGGGGGTCGAGGCAAACGACGAGGGACCACGTAGTCGCGATAAGGATGGTCTTGAGCGCAAGGCTCTGGTCGACGTGGCTGTGGCGGTTGTGGTTGTGGTGGTGGTGGTAGAAGCCATCGCGAAAGCAGACGGCCAGATCGGGTCAAGATTGGCTGCCCACCCTCAACGGTCTGGTGGTCTTGGGAGCGCCCGGGCAGGTACAGGAAGGAACTTGCGCCTGCCGTGTTGGTTCTGCACCCGCGAGTACGTACTACAAAGTTGCGGTTGACATGTAACTTAGTCGGTGCCCGCTTTTGCCCGCACTAGACTCTTCGATGTCTAGACGTCAACTGGTTTGTTTACCCAAGAACTCCACGGTTGGCTTCTGCACACCGGGCAACTAACTACTACGAGTAGCTACCGTGGGTAGGTACTCTGTAGTTAGAGCCGAGAAGGGCCGAGAAGGGGGGAAGTAAAATAAAATAAAATAGCCGAGCACACCTAGGCCGTCGTCCCTCCAGCGACTATGGACCGCAGATTGGAGAGCGGGAAAAGAGACCAGACCTAAAAGGGGGGGCGATGGAGTGACAAACAGGCGCTGCACATCCAATTTGTGGGTTGGTATTTGGTAATTAAAGCCAGCGAAGAAGAGTCGAAGCCAAAACACTGAATTGTTGCAAGAAGGAAAAGGCTGGGCGGGCGGGTAGGGAGACGAGACGAAGGTTAAAACCGAAAATTATGACGAGAGCACAGATGCATGCCCAGGCCGAACAACAGATGAAACAAGCCCTCCAATATGCTTTATTGTTGAGGTCCTGGGGCCATTGAGTCCATGTCCGTGAGTCTGCGAGGCTGTCGAGTTACTGGTGGCCCTGTTGCCGGTGCAAGTCGACAGCCCGCCCTAGCGGCTGGAACCCTTCAGTGACCACTTCGCCTTGGCACTGGCACCAGCTGGCCATACCCTGGACCACGAACAATGGGTCCTGGCAATACGTCCCAAGACGTCGAGGTCAGCTTGTTGCCCCGTTGATGGCCAGCCGACACCGCCTCCCAACATCTCGAGCTGCATCATTGATGCAGTGTCTGCAGCCATACCACCCGAGAATGGAGACAGCTCATTAGAACGCTGACGCCACCGCTTGGGCCACTTGAGAAATGGTTGACTAACTGCCGTGGTCGTGGGGAACGAATCCTACCTCGGACAAAGAAAACAAGATTGCGAAACTTTACTCCAAATTAACGAGTTGATGAGCCGTCTCTTCCTCTGTCATTCCACCTAGATGCTGACGCTCTGCATCTGGTGATATAGCTCTCGACCCCCGTCTTGTCTTGTTTGGCCAGATCCTTTTTGCCTTCGTTGCTCAGGCAGACCATCGTTCAATATTGCCCGTGTCCGATTGTGTTTACATTTCCATCAATTTCTGGACGTCGTGCATCCTCCCCCCACGCCAACTGGCCCACTAGCAAGGGCTGTCTACATTAGTAGTGACTCTAGTCCACCAGCGAGCGACCCAATCCATCCGTAGGCCAGATCACCACGCTGGCATCATTTTGTTTCCTCAAGTGAGCTCCTCTCGTCTCGGAAGCGGTGATGCACTACACTGCTAATTCAAGGATAGACGTCTTCAAGTAACTACAGCAGCCAAGGCTTTTGAGCCATCTGAAATATATATTATCGCATTACATATACCTACTTCGTAGTGCGGAGGACATATTCTGCATGGACATGGAGTACCCGTCTCTCTCCAGTGTGTCTGATTGCAGGGTCTCAGACAACTATCCGGATGCAACGACATAAAAGAGCTAGCCGTAAACACTTCTCCCGGACCCCCTCCTCATTTACAGAATTATAAGACAACACTTGAAAACGTGCTTGGCTCAGAACACATCGTGCTTCTCCTGATTAATGGAGCCTCATCACAGCGCAGCGATTCCATCACAAGCTTTTAACTGCCGATGAAAAACAAACAAGCAAACAAGCGTGAGACGGCATCACAGAATATGCATGAATGGCTATATGCCCTAGAAAGTATATAGAGGAATAATTACCTTCAACTTCAAAGTAAATCTAGGCAATTCATTAGGTGCTGTACACGGAGCAGACAAGCATCATAAATTGATTCTTCGTTACAAGTTTATTGTCTCTGAAGGGCTAGGTACTTTCGAGGAACTGAGTACCAGCCGGCTGTGGTGCCAAGGGCCTGCCATTAATGACCTGCCCACACACACTCAATTGCAAGATACAATTCGAATTTAGTGAGATAGGAATACCAATATTACTGCTAGTCCTATGCTTGCATATTACGCTGCCATACTGGATATGTCTGGCTTGGTACGCTTGCCAGAATAGCCATTTCTCGCTAATCCAATAACAAAACTCCATCCGGCGAAAACCAGTCCCTTCCCTGCCATCTCACTTTGCCTATTATTTATCCAACGGTAAAGATTTTAATTCCACGGAAGCCGGAAGCGGTCTCGCCAATAAGATACCGAAGCTTTGGTGACGAGGAGATCAAACATGATCTACCGATGGACAACCCCTGTGGTTGCAGACGATTTGCCATCGCCGGCATGGAAACCCATGCAAATCGCTATTCATCTTGGCGCAGGAATGCGCTGGTGCCTGCCGACGTCCAAAGGGAATGACTCTACCAGTCATAAGCGATTATGCGGTGCTGGGATCTCCTATAATATCTTGCAAAGCCTAGGAAATAGGGTCCGGTAAATCTCCAACAGAGGTGCCTACAATAACACAGCAGGCTGAATGATAATATGCCAATACTAGAAGCTATCACCAGGTGATGAGGTGCCAAGATTCAAGCCGCTATACCACTCGTTTTATGTTGGCGACCCATGGTCCCTTTCTATAATGTCTTCTCTTCCGAGAGGTCTCGTGCCATCGTTGAGGACCATCGCTTCGCGGTGTTGGCGCCGAAGTCGCTGCTCCTCCACAGAAGTCTCTCGCATAGGCCTTCGAACGCGATTTATGGAAGGGCTTTCCCCCACAATTTCCTCTTCAATCTCCATGATGATGTCCGGAGTTCGGATCCGACGCCTGGAACCGTCGATCAAGCCAGCTTGTTCCAAGGCTCTCAAGCCTCTCTTGGAATGTTTTAACTTATCAACAATCTCCACAAGCCTATTGTCTTTGAGGTCCATGTATGCCTTGAAATTGTGGCGGCGCGCAACCGGATCGTCTCCCCATTTCTGTTTTGCGAGCCACTTTTCCACGAACCTAGCCTTGATAAGTGCATTACTCCCATATTTGCTGATTAGCTCGTGAATGAACATGAGGTTGAATCTTTCGGCCATGTCACGAAGATAATATTCGTCCCAGTGACTATTAGTCAAGTCTGGAAGTTCTGCGTCTTCGAGACTAAGTTCCAGCGACCTCACCAATGCCGAGTACGCCTTGTCATTATTAAGTTGAGCTAAGCCATCAAGGCCTGCAGGAATTAGCTTGGCACAATTATTGATGCCGGGATGGCTTGTACGTACCCATGGTCTGTCCAGTCAGCAGAGCAAGAGCTCGAAGACATCTCATGCGCTCTTCGTAATCTGGCCGAGTTATTCCGTAGAGAAGCGTAAGGAGAGTTTGAGGATCGTTGATGGCTCTATCACACAATATCTTGGTAGCAACCTCCCTGACGGAATAATTTGGGTGCACTAGAAGCTTCTCCAAAGTATCGAGCCTAAGGGAATCTTCCGTTTCCTGAGTGATGTATTGCGCCTTAGGCTCCTTTGGTGGGATTTCGTTGTCATCGCGAATGATGGTCAAAACGGTGATTATGGTACGGACAAGACCGAACGTTGCGAGGCCAATACCGACCAGGTGCACCCGGTCGTCGCGACAGAATGACCAACAGGCTTCTTTCCACCCCATGGCGGCAAAAATTCTATGAGGATAAATGCTATTTCTCGCATGCCGGGTGCGTTTGTTGGCACGGTGTAGCAATGTTAGCGAGGTGCTGTTCAAAGCGCTCGTGGCAAGGCAGGCGAAGGTATAAATAGTTCTGCCCCGAGCCACCACCAAAACCTTCATCCGGTTTGAGTTTAGTGGGTTGCGGAAGCTGGCATTGGCATGGTAGGAAGCCGCACTGTGGACGCTGTGGACGGGCAGGCCCCACTGGGCGCTTTATCGATTGCAATCTGAAAGTCAAAAAATTTCCCATCCAAGTGCGACGAACGTCTAGCGGCCATCCCCAGCAACACTCGAGGTGAGTCGGTGTTGGCGATTTACATCTTTGAAAATGGCAGGGTCACAACTCAAGCGTCTCAAGGCGTCGTTGAGAGAACAGGGCATAACTGGACCTCAGCAGTCGAAGAAACAGCGCCGTAAGAACGCTGAGCAAGGAAAGGCACGCAGCGATAAGAGACTCCAGCGAGGTGTAGTTTTGGAGGGAATCCGCGAGCAGTTTAACCCATTTGATCTGAAGCATGCTGCTCGAGGCCCCAAGTTCGACGTGACAACCAACCGAGTCGCTACTGGAGATGCTGCGAAGGGAATTCGAGGACGACCGGGTGTCGCCAGAGCTGTGGGTGAAGAAAGGGTGGGTTCCATCTCTGCGCATTGTTCGGGAGGCTCAGTCTAACGAGGATGTTGTGTAATAGAGACGCGAGACACTGCTAGTTGACATGCAGCGACGCAACAAGGTCGGAGGCATTCTGGACAGACGATTTGGCGAATATGACCCCACGATGGCGCCTGAAGACAAGATGCTCGAGCGATTCGCCAGAGAGAAACAGCGAAGTCACAAGAAGAGCTCAATGTTTGATCTAGAGGAGGATATTCCCATGGAAGGCGGTCTAACCCACGGGGGCAAAGCCTTGGAATTCGACGACGACAACCCAGTGGACGATTTCCAGGAAGATGACCTGGCCATGGACTACGACAGCGATGGTTCCGTGAGGGAAATGCAGCGGTTAAAGCGACTGCGATCGTTGGCATCGGCAGATAACGACGAAGGTGAACAAGATGAACCAGAAAGGAAGAAGACCAAGAAGGAAGTCATGGAAGAAATCATTGCCAAATCAAAGATGCACAAGTATGAAAGACAAGCTGCCAAGGAAGTCGACGAGGATATGCGTGTCGAGCTGGACAAGGAACTCCAAAGCATTCAAATGCTTCTCACATCTACCAAGGGTTCACGACGCGAGAATGGGGCCAACAACACTCACGTATCTTCAATTGCTGGTGTCGACAGAGACGCTTTCGACCGAAACTTTGATCTTGAAGTTAAAAAGTTGGCACAGGACAAGCGTGCTCAGCCCACTGAGCGAACTAAAACTGAAGAGGAAAAGGCAGAGGACGAGTCTAAAAGATTGAAGGAACTCGAGGACAAGCGTCAGAGACATATGAAGGGAGAGATTGTGACTGACAGCGAAGAGGAAGAGGAAGATCAGGATAAGGCAGCCGACTTGGGCGGGATGGAAATGGATGATGAAGATGATGGTTTTGGCTTGGGTAGTGGTATTCGCGCTCGTCCAACAGCTACAGAGTTGGGTTTCGACGATGAGGACGATTTCATCATTGACGACGACCTCGTCGCGAGCGGTTCCGATGTCGAGCCTGTGGACAGTGACGAAGAGTCGGAGGAAGATGATGACGACATGTCACAACAGAATGAGGTGGATGAGGAAGACGAGTTTACCAGGGGCTTGCTGAACGAAGAAGAAGCCAGGAATCCTATCTTTCGAATTGTCGACTCTGATGCGAGGGCGGCAGCGGCCCAACAGTCGGATGAGCACGGCCTACCTTTCACCTTTCCTTGTCCCCAGTCTTGCGACGAGTTTCAGGCCATAACCACAGCCTACTCTCATAAATCCTTGCCAACAATTGTCCAACGAATCCGAGCTCTTCATCATCCCAAGCTGAATAGCAAAAACAAGGAGAAACTCGGCAATTTTGCCATGGCTCTTGTGGACTTTGTGGCTCTGCCGTGGAATGAAAAGACATCTCCGCCATTTGCCGTTTTGGAGAGTCTAATTCGTCATATTCATTCTCTCTCCAAGATGTTCCCAACAGAGGTGGGTCGAAGGTTTCGCCATCATATCTCGGAAATTGGCCAACATCGACCTTTGGCCCTGGAGCCATCGGATCTCGTGGTACTAACGGCTATTGGCACCGTATTTCCTACCTCGGATCATTTCCACCAAGTCGTGACACCATCTATGCTCACTATGGGTCGGTTTTTGGGCCAGAAGGTCCCTCATAAACTATGCGACTATGCGACAGGTGCATATCTTGCCATCTTGTCCTTGAAATATCAGCAACTATCAAAGAGATTTGTTCCGGAAGTGCTTGGCTTTTGCTTGAATACGCTATGTGCTCTGTCGCCATCTGCACCGGCCAAACGGCTTGGCAATTTTCCTCAGCACGAACCCTCAGCTGGTATTCGAGCTCAAAAACTTGATGCTACTGCTGTTAGAAAGTTGACGCTAGGCGATTGTGCAGCTGTCGGCTCAAAGAGCGACTCTGCCAAGGCTGCAACCATTGCCACCATGTTAGATATTCTAGATGCTGCTGCTGACCTGTGGTCCGGAAAGGAGGCATTCTTGGAGACATTTGGCCAGGTAGTGAAGGTACTCGAGCACGTCACCAGCAAGACCTGCCGACCACAATTGCCATGTCAAATCGTGGACAGGGCAGAAAAACTAGTAGCCAAACTCGGGCGGATGCTCAGCCTTGCTCAAATATCACGACGGCCCTTGGAACTGCACCACCATCGACCACTTGCTATCAAGACATATATACCCAAGTTCGAGGAGACATTCGATCCTGACAAGCATTACGACCCTGACCGGGAGCGTGCTGAGTTGGCCAAGTTGAAGGCCGAACACAAGAAGGAGCGCAAGGGGGCCATGAGGGAGCTGAGGAAGGACGCCAATTTCATGGCTAGGGAGAAGCTCCGAATCAAGAAGGCCAAGGATGAGGCGTATGAGAAGAAGTTCAAGAGGATTGTGTCCGAGATTCAAAGCGAGGAGGGCAAGGAGGCGAATGCGTATGAAAGAGAGAAGTCGGCGAGGAAGCGGGCCAGGAACAGGTAGATGTCTTTGGTTGATTAGCTGTTTATGGATATGTCGTGGCAAGTTTTCTTCTTCAGCAGGATGCGCCGCACGTGCGAGAATAGTTGCGTGTGTGCTCCATACTCTGCATGTGAATCCTTGATCTTGATGAGAACTGTAGTATAAAATCACATCTGGGTCATCTCCATCGTTTCATAACGACCGCCTCCTGTGTCATCGACATATATTAGCAAGTTTTTTGTGCAATAATTTCCAACACCCTTGTCAGTCGTGGTCTTCCTCGGTGACGCCTGGGCATCCGTCCATCTCACTGCCATCATACTTCATCTTACACCAAAAACAATACCAGTACTTTTCTCGCAAGTATTCGACCAATCTTCTCAGCCTCTCCGCCGGCTCAAGAGCATTAAACGAATCCAGCTCCTCATCCTCCTCATCCAAGTCCTCGGAAGTAACATATGTGGTCTTCTTCTTCCCCAAAGCCTTCTTGTCATCCTCATCTTCGTCGGCGTCGTCATAGGTAGGTAACCGCGAGAGAGACTGCTCCAGGTCGTACCTCATCCGTCTATCACGCTCCTTTTCCTCCCTGCGGCGCACAAGACCACGATACAGCACGGGTATTGACTTTAGCGGCCGCGAAGAAGGAGGTTTTGGCCGTGCCGCCGATTCTGACCCCTCATCGGACGCGCTCTCATCCTGGACCTGCTCTTCATCCATGCGCTCCGCGACACGCTGCGCAGCATGAAACTGCTTCTCGAGCCTCTCGTCCTCGCGCTCTTTTCTTACTCTTTCTCTGTACTCGTCGGGATCCATTTTGACAGCCTTGATGCCCCGCTCCTCCATGGCCTCATCAAGCTTGCGCTTCTTCTCGCTCTCCAAGCCAATGCCACTCCGGTCCTCTTTGATGCTGACCTTGATCGGCTCTGTCCTGCTGGAGCCCTCGCCATCATGTACCTTTTTGCCCAACGCGCCTCCGGAAAACCCCATCTTGGCCATCATGGCCAGGCCTTTGCTCTTCTTTGCTCCGGGCGCTTCGAGCATAGACGTTGACAGGGCCTTTTCTCTGGCTGCTGCGGCCTCTTCTGCAAGCTGTGCTTTGGACTTTACTACGCCCCTGGCCAGGGATTCCTTTTTTAAGCGCTGTGTTCGTTGTAGAGAGGTTTCTTTTTTGGGTGCAGGGTCGTCAAACGTCATGTTCATATAGTCGTCCTCGTCATCATGGCCTGCGGTACCGTTGAACGACGGCATGATTCAGACAAGCCGGGTGGATGACGGCTTGGTATCCCTAGTATCGCAAAAGCAATGAATGCGCTTCGAGCAGTTCTGTTTACTCAGAATTGGCAATGAACTTGTTGTTTGTGATGTCCAGGCTGTACATAAAAAGGTTGGATGGAGATGTTGCCCGTGGATGCAGATGCGGTGCATGAACATTGAAGCTAGTGTCTGGTTACTTAGTTCCCGGTCGTGGTTCCACCCGGATCCACACATGTGGGCTTTCAATGTTACGTATGTGTTGTCTGGGGTGCCTCCCCATGCACTGTGCGACAACTCACCTCCAGTGGGAAGGCAAACGTTGAAAGTCGACATGTATTACTGGGCCCCCTCAGGTGCCTGGCTATCACGCTCCAAGCTGCAATACTGTAGTGTATTAGTGTGTACTTCTCCTTAGGCAGAAATACTCTGGCAAAGACTGTATCAACTTGACTTTTACTATTCATTGAGCCATGGCAAAATACATGAATTTCGTGTAGCTTAGCGCCTAGCAATAACCGTCCATTTACGAGGTTAGTATGTGCAAGTCAGTTTACAAACGAGTGAAGGCCCAGGGCTACGCTGAAAGAAGGTCGTCCGACGAGATCAATTCTGGAGTACGTAGCGATGAAAACTGTCTAGCATACTAACCTCGTATAAACCGCCCTCAAAGTCTTCCCCTCAGCCATTTCGTCACACGAAAAGCAAGATATGTAGCCATAAACCGTTACAATTCCTCGGCCATGTGCGTTGTAACCCAGTGAAGTCAGCTCACAATGATGCTGGCCTCATCAGAAATCTTTTTCTTTGGCCCTTCTGACTCCTCTGTATCATCATTTGACACTTCCTCTTTGCGAACTGTCACGTTTGCAGGGCAAACCAGCTCCTTGCGCCCAAAATACTCACCCTCAGTGGTGCTGATGATGAAAAGTGGCGGGCTGTGTATTACCTCGACTGCGAATTTCGCTGGTTGACTCGTATATAGACCGTTGGGCACGTTAAGACATGATGAAATCTTCATGACCCTCTCGTCATAGGCTATTTTCTCCCTAGCCGGTCGGTTGAAGAAAGACCCAAACTCGTAGATATCTCGAGACTTGATGAACAATCTCATGATGTTAATAGCAGAATCAAATACGAGGGCCAGGTCCTCGCGTAACTTGGTGCTTATTGGACGCTCTGTGAAAGGCTCCAGATGTTTGCTTAAACGCTGCACGTATTGCAATTTCAAGGTTTCATTTGCTCCAAGACCAGAGATAATGATCCCCGCTGCCCGGAATTTCATGACTGTCATTGCTGATGGCCCTCTTTGAGCTTTCCATTGCAGTTAGTGAAAACATATTAATATAAAGCTTTGATTTCTAGACAGGGTTCTTTAGACTTATCAAGTGATACATACCTCTCAAGTCGCGGACATTTTTCACAAAGTTTGTCTCGACACCACCATCCCAAAGCTTACTGTTCTCTTTGAACACAGCACTCTGTAAATCTTGCCATATGTGCCTTTCAAGAAGTGGTACCTGTAACTCGGAGTTCTCTTCAACGCCCCTGATTATTCGATTTATTTCCGGCAAGAGATTTGTAATATCATCGCTTATCGGTGTAGCTGTGAGATTCCGGACAACCAAGTCGTGAATAGAGTAGATGAGGTGCCTCCATTCTTTATCAATGACATCCATAGACACAGTCGAAAGCTCATCTGGGTGGTGTATTTTAGCATTATCTAGAGCTTGTATTGCGTTTTGCTGAATTTCGTCACGATCCTTTTCCAACTCTCTGCATTTGACCTGAATCGACTTATTGCTGTCCCTCAGACGTGCGACTTCGGCCTCAAGATTGCCCACCTGCTTTGAAAGCATAGATCTTTCATCCTGCAGCGCGGCTACTTCAACCTCTTGGTCCTCTACGCTTAGCTCGAGGTCGATAATCTTTCCGGTTGAGCGCCGCAGTTGTCGTTTCAGCCTATAGTGCATGTCTTCGAGCGCTTGCACAAGATTCTGGAATCCTTCATCATACTTCAGTCGCTTCGGTGCAGGGTCTGCTGCATTGGAGACTTGAAGTGATCTCTTTTCTGCCGACTTTGGGAAAGTTCGTATTTTTCTCTCGCCAAGTGACGCATTCTCTTCCTCTAAATCATTTTCTGGTATTGGAGAGGTTGTAGTTGATTTTGCTCTTCGAAATGTGATAGTCTTTCGTTTGCCTGGACTTGAGTTGGTGGCTGGCTGACCCTTTTTGACACGAATGGTAGTCGTCTCAGCCTGGGGTACACAGTCTGCGTCGCCTTCAGACTCAAGCCTTTCGCTAGCAAGACGGGAGCTTCTTCTTGGCGTCATTTTGATAAAGTATGCGAGATTTGGCTACTAATTTGATGGTCAAAAGATCGGAGGATCGTATCATAACTCTGAGATGAATGGTGGGAGCAAGAGGAGCAGATTGGAAAGTCGAAGCAATAAAAAAGGAAAAAAATTAAATCCCTTCAAATGATGGAATCGATTGCTATTGTCCTCTAGTTTTGGTCAATAACGGCAGAAATGGGGGTCAAAAATGAAAAGAAAGTGAATAGTAAGTGAGAAGGAAGTGAGCTGACTGGAAAATAAAATCCTTTAAGCTACAACGTTATTTGTGCCTCTTTTGACCACCTATCAGGTTTCATCTGCGAATTTGATAGCATATGCAAAGCTTCTCCTACACCAGGCCCAATTCCGTTGACGGCCAAATAACGATTGATAACGCGGACATGTTCTTCCAATGAACCAACGTCTGCATAATGGCTCACTCTCGTTCTATAATAGTGGGAATTGATTTTGGCACCACGTTTGTCCCATATGAGCTTATACACAGAAGAATTTTACCGTTTTGCTGACCGGTTCCAGGTACTCTGGTGTTGCCTTTGCTCGAGACGCCGAGCCAGACCGTGTTCACTTTGTTTCCAGCTGGAGCTCGCCGAACCTTTACTGCTTCACAAAACAAAAAGTCCCTACTGCTATATACTATGGCGATAATGATGAGACACCAACATGGGGCTACGACGTGAAGCCAGAGCAAAATGCTTTACGATGGTTTAAACTCCTTTTGCTCGATGACGAACACATGCCCGCTCATGTCAAAAACTCGAAATACATTCGTGCTGCAAAAGATTTGCTAAGAAAGGAAAACAAACATGTCACAGAGGTCATTGCGGATTACCTTCGACTACTATGGGAGCACAGCCTGCAAGTGATAGAGAGGGCCATGGGCGAGGGCATGGTCAAACTCTCAACTTTCAAATTTGTAGTGACTTTGCCAGCGATTTGGCCAGCTTATGCTCAAATTAGAATGAATAGAGCCATTGCAGCTGCAGGATTGCTAAATAGACGAGCAGCTGGCAAAACTTGTTTGACTTTTTTGCCGGAGCCTGAAGCTGCAGCACTTGCAACGCTTCACAAAATGTATCGAAGGCCAGATATAAAGGTGAGAATACTAACATCACGGCTCTATTGTGTTGTAATTATCATTCACTAACTTGAAAGAAAAATGATGATGTTGTGGTCTGTGATTGTGGCGGTGGTACTGTGGTAAGTTGCAGCAGCTGAGCCTTCGACTGGGCTGGGATTAACAAAGACTAGGACATCATCACCTATAAGATCTTGAGACCGCTTCTCTTATCAATTCGGGAAAGCGTCCCTGGCGACGGTGAGTATGAATATGCAGGGTTATTCTCAGATTTACTAAATATGTTTTGCAGGGAGGCTCTGCGGTGCAGTACGACTAGATGAAGCTTTTGGGCGTCTATTAACGAGCAAGATGCCGCGGGACGTCCTACAAGCTTTGTCTCTTGAAGAGTGGCAAAGAATTCTCAATGACAACTGGGAAAACGGCATAAAGCCCGGGTTTATGAATAATAATAAGTCGTGGACCGTCCGAATTCCATTTTGTGAGAGTTTAGTCGATGTACGACATCCCAAAGACATTATACTTGGAAGGTAAGATGTTATCCTGCACTATTTTAATAATTTATTTGTCTGGAGTTATAAGAGACTTATTTCAAAGCAGGGATGATATCTGGTCCGTCTTCAAGATTGTCTTGGGCGAAGTTGCATCGCTAGTCTAGGACCAGATTCGGGAGGCGCATAGGAAGTACAAGAGGCCGCCCAAGGTATGTGCAATCAAGTACTACGAACATTCGCCAAACGCTTGCATGCTCACGTCTCTCGACAGTATGTACTGCTTGTAGGCGGTTTTGGAAGATCTCGTGCTCTGTACGACTATCTGCAGAAGGAGATTAGATTACGGTTTAGGAGTGTCGAAATCCTCCAAGACGAAGGTACTGACCCGTAAGTTTCGCCCATAAGGCAGGAATTCGGCGCATGCTACGACTTGGCCTCTGATATTTGTTTATAGATGGACAGCAATTTGCGAGGGGGCAGTCGTAAACGGCTTAAAAAAACAACAATGCCAAACCTCGGCACAACACTGCCTAGTTGACTCCAGATTTGCTCGGGCTAGCATTGGAACTACTTATAATGCACTCCCCTTCGACGAGGATATCCATGATATAAAAGACAAGGAGTGGTGTCCCGTGCAACGAGAGTATCAGGCATCAGACCAAGTCCACTGGTTCATTTACAAGGTAACAACCCACATTCAGTAGTCAAGGGCATGGTCTGACGGAGCATAGGGCGAGGTGGTCAACGCGAATGAGCCTGCTGTCTTTGAATTCTTCCAGACCTTGACAGAACAACCTACTGAAATGGTCAACGAAATGGTGTATTCCCTGGCTGAAACTCCACCAAACAGATTTGATCATACCGTCAGGTCTCTTTGCCGCATGCAATGGTCATACATCCCAAATATTACTGTTCTTCGGGAGAAAATGAATGACGCGGGCCATATATTTTACGAATTGCCCTACAAAATAGAGATGGTCACACAAGGAGTCTCACAAGACTTTCAAGTCTTTTACGAGGATAAGATAGTTGCGGCGCACAACGTGAGTGAGTTTCTGAAGACGGATCTGCTGATTGAAGACGATTAAAGATGGTTCAAGACGAGTAAAGACAGTTAAGAGTGGTTCAAGATATATGAAGACGAATGAGACGGTTAAAGACGATTGATCTTGCACCAACTTGCTTCCTTTATGTATAGATATCCAAAATATGAGACTGCATGGTGTCTTTTCCTTGCTTATACCGTGGAAACCGGTACGATTGGGCGTTTGCCTTGTAAATACACAGAACGCTTGATATTCTCACTCAGATGCGAGATTGATAGCCTTCTGAGGATAGGAGGCGCCCTGTAGCTGGAATACATATATTTCCATCCAGAGTAGTCTCGACACAGTGGCATCACTGAGGATGCGGAGTATTGGAGACGAGGGCACTGGTAACGTTCTCAAGGCTGAAAATCACGGCTACTTCCCGTTGTCCAGGTGGGGTCCGGCTCGTGCGCGTGAGCTCGACAGTGATCAAATGGGGTGCTTGAAGAAGCCTGGCAGGTAGCTGAATCCACGGCTTTAGAGAAACATGTCTGAAGCTGAGCTCACGACACTTTTGCAACAGTTGACAGAATGTCGCATAAACGGGCTGCGGGCCGGCACTTAGAATTCGGGGGCAAGAGCGACCCCGTCAAGAGGTCTGCCCCTGTCCCACACATGTGCACCGCCCCCCTGTCATTTGTCACTTGGCTAGCCGTTCTTGGGTGTTGAGCCACCTGGCCTTGTGCCACGGCATCACTAGGCCTTGTCTTTTTTTTTGCAGCCCGTCAATCTGTGCATCCAACAAAGCAATTGAACCTTTGCGACCCTTCATGCCATAGTCGTCGGCGGTGTGTGCCGTTTCTCGCCGCTATGAAGATCTTGTATCTCTCCCTCGGGCTGCTGTCCCTCCTCACGCCGCTCACGGCCGCGTGGAGCAAGGAAGGTAAGAACAGATATGTACCCGTTGGCTATTGCTGTCGCACTCGATGTCGCAGTGCTATTAGAGATTGAGAATCTTCTTCATCTCAGTCGCTAATACGTGTTCTAGATCGTGAGATCTTCCGAATCCGAGATGAAATCTCCGCCCACGAGCCCAACCCTGCTGCGACCTTTTACGACATTCTTGGTGTGCCTCCCAGTGCCTCTTTCGATGACATCAACAGAGCCCACCGGAAGAAGACCATGGCCCTTCACCCTGACAAGGTTGCGCAGCGACTGAGGGCCGAGCGCTTAAAGAATGCTGGTGGCAAGGGAAAGAAGAGCGCTATCAAGCCTCCCAGCTCAGCTGAGGTCAAGGCCGCTGTCAAGCAAGCTTCGGAGCGCCAGACCCGACTTACCTTGATTGCCAACATTTTGAAAGGCCCTTCTCGAGACCGCTACGACCATTTTCTTGCCAATGGATTCCCTCTTTGGAAGGGCACCGATTACTACTACAATAGGTACCGACCCGGGCTGGGAACTGTCATGGTTGGCCTTTTCATTGTTGGTGGTGGTGCTATCCACTACTTAATCTTGTACATGAGCTGGAAGCGGCAGCGCGAGTTTGTCGAGCGCTACGTCAAGTTTGCCAGGGACACTGCTTGGGGCGGAAATTTGGGCATCGCGAATATTGAGCCTCGGTCTTCTACACCAGCTACGGCCTCGGATGAGGAGGCCCCTCCCCCATTGCCCCAAAACCGAAAGGAACGTCGCATGCAGGAAAAGGAAGCCAAGAAGGAGGGCGGCCGTGGACGTGCTAAGAAGGTTACTAAGAAGACCCCTAGCGCTTCTCGTGATGCCTCATCCGGCCCTACTGGTGTTCGCAAGAGAGTCGTTGCTGAAAACGGCAAAGTCCTTGTAGTTGACTCTTTGGGAGACGTCTACTTGGAGGAGCAAGATGAGGAAGGCAATGTCAACGAGTATCTCCTCGATGTGAGTGTTGTCACTGGCCCTTTTGCACGTGGACATCGTCAAGTATGCATACTAACAACCAAGACAGCCCAATGAGCTTCTTCAGCCTACCTTTAGGGACACCGCCGTTGTGCGCCTTCCCATGCATATCTTCAACTTGACTGTCGGTCGTTTCACTGGTAACAGAGATGCTATTCCGGACTCCCAAATTGTCGAAGCTGAGGAAGTGGTTGATGCTTCTCAGCAAACTCCCAGTAGCGAATCTGCCGGCGATGACTTTGAGCTCCTGGACAAGAGCACTGACTCTCTCGGCAAGGCGAAATCATCCGGAATGGAAAGGAGCGGCAAGTCTAGCAAGCGCAAGAATAAGAAGCGATGAGCACACACGACAAAAAAATGCATCGGCGCAATACTTTATTACTCTGCGCCACATGGTGGTTTTCTTGGAAATGAAAATAAAAGCGACAGGAATTTGAAGGGATGAGAAGGGTTTATGCGGGCGGTTATCCCCCCTGTCGGACTGTATCTGTAAAGTATAGATGAGCTAAGACGCGAATAGACGAGATTGTGGTTGATGGTGCAGCGCCCAACGTCGTGGTTCGTTAGCGCATCGGTATTGGTCAATTGGGTCAAGCTAATCCCAGTCGTGGCATGCCGGCTGCTCCCTTTTGGCTTTGTTGAGCATGTGTGCATTTTAATGGCGGCCTTTTTTTTTTTGCTAGATCTATCCCTCGAGCTTCTCTAGTCACCAATTGTCTTCTCTTTCCCCTCGTCAATTGTTTACACTTTGGCGGACGCCATATAGTCATCCACCAACACATGTCAGCATGCTCAGGAACAGAGTCATCGTCACTGACAACGCTCCGTCCACGGCACCCATCCGCCTGCCTACGAAGCAACTCTCCTCCGCGGCTAAAGATAACATCCCGCCCAGCAAGTCCGTCCTCCTAACCATCTCCCAGATCCCCGAGTGGTACAGCGAAAACCCGTACATCCACACCGGCTACCGGCCTGTTTTCGCCGCAATAGCTCCCTGCATCGGGAGTTGGTGCTACCTCCACAACCAGAGCTTCAACATCTACACCCATCTCATACCGGGGATATTTGCGCTTGTCGTAAACGCCGGGCTCTGCCAATACTTCTCCGTGTGGTATCCCGAGGCCACCGCGCTGGACAGACTCGTGTTCCATGTATATCTGACTGCTGTGTCTGTTTGTTTCGGGGTATCAGCGGCGTATCATACGCTTCTGTGTCATTCGAGAGAGTTTGCGGACCTGTGGGTGCGATTGGACTATGTTAGTATCTCGGTGCTGATACTGGGCTCGTTTGTGCCCGGGCTGTATATGGGGTTTTATTGTGAAATGGGTTTGCTAGGTGCCTACCTCGGAATGGTGAGTTGAACGGTGTGCCGCCATTGTATGCTCCCTGTACCCGGAAAGCGACACGGCGGCTGATGACATGTGTAGATCTTTTCCATGGGCTTGTTAAACGTATATCTATCCATAAACGACCGGTACGGGGCCAAAAACTGGCTTACATCTCGACTCTTGCCATTTCTGGGGATGGGGTTCTCGGCATTCATACCGATTGTCCATGCGGCCGTCATCTTCCCGTATGACCAGCTGCAGAAGCAATCTGGCTTGCATTACTATCTCTTGGAGGGCGTTTTTATGCTGGTTGGAGTGCTTTTTCTTGCGGTAAGTCGTTACCCCGAGATGTGTGCTTGTCACGGGTTTGAAGAAGTGTGTGTGTGTGCGCTGACTCTTGTAGACCAAGTTTCCGGAGTGCTGGCTTCCAGGCACGTTTGATTATATCGGCGCATCGCATCAAATATTTCATTGCTTTGTCGTCATGGGTACGTTGAGTCATTTCGGTGGTATCATGTCGGGTTATGATTGGAATTATAGAAACAGGCGATGCGCTTTGCATGTGTAGAAGGGCTGGGTGCCAAGATGCGTGGGTATAGAGATGGAGGTTTGCATTGAGAGAGTTAGATATTGCCGGTACGATGTATGGTGGATCTGAATAAAATATGGGAGCATTGAACGGAGCAGAAGGTCGCTGATTCTTGTGTTTCCACGTCAAAGCGTACCGTTGCTTGTGTGAATCGATCCTACAAAGATTCCGGCGCCGCTGTGTCACACAAGAAATGTGACGCCATACAGCATGCGTTCAACGTTGCAACTGGGCCTTATATTGTATTGTGACCGTTTCGCTTCACTTTCTTGGGCGGCATACTTGGCCTCACTAAGCCGCGGCCCAGGCCCGTCAACTACTAGCCTAGTGGTGCCCTGGATGCCACTTCCGAGCAAAGTGGGTCGACTACTCCCGTAGCTCGGGCGCTTCCACGGTGGACTGTGGCAGGTCTGTAGCCAATCAGAGCCACCAGCTCGCAGTTCAGTGCCATGGTCTCCCAGACGCAGCCACTAAGAGGCTGCAACGAGGCGCCGAGGATCGCCAGGCGAGGCAATTGGACCCTGGACAGCCTCTTGTGCCACTTCACGTCTGTTGCATGTCGTCGTCCGTCTGCGCAATCATCACCAATGGCCTCCCCCGCATAACCTGTTGCCGCCCAGTCCCCTGCCTATTGATGGAGCCTATCTGTGCTAGACACATTGTACTACCAGCGCTTCATAGCCTGGCACTGAAGGCTTGGCTTGGGGTGGAGGAGCCTTCAATGGTGGAAGGACAAGAGCATGGAAGATTGTGAAAGACTGAATGTCGTTTCAGATTGCTTCCTCTCTTTCTCTCCCCTTGCCCTTCCTCCTCCTCTTCAACTCTGTTTCTCGATTTCTTTTAAAACAGTTCCTCTCCTGCAGGCGGCCGCATCGAAGGCGGCCATTTCTGCGACCAAGCCCGGCCCTTTTCCCCCTCTCAGCTGGTTCGAGAAACGACCCCGCCCCCGAGTCATCAACTCGGTTGGTCTAGTATCAACAGCTCCCAAACATCCGATAGCTTGGAAGACAGCTCGAAGATTTGAAGACGACGATATTGTTCTTCCCCGCGCATCCCGCGATAGGTTTTTTTTTTTTTTTTTTTTTTTTTTCCTCTGACGTTGCAACCCAAGGCTCACACGGACGGCCGCGCCAATAGACGTACGGATTGTTAAAATAGTTGGGCGTTGTGCGGCAAGCTCATTACACCGTTCCGTCATCCGAGAGGCACACACTTTGTCGTGAGGCATCTTGCCCACGTCGTACTACAAGATGGAGAGAAGTCGTGGAGTACCCGACCAGGAGATGTTCCTGAGCAAACCGGCCCCAGAAGACTGCGATAGCCCTACTGTCGAGCCCTTGCGCATTTTCAAACCAAAGAGCCCTGAGCCCGCCGGCCGCACCTCAGCTTCTCCCGCGAATAAACCTTCATTCCCTCTACCGCCTGGCGCATCAAGCTCTGCCGCACCGCTTCCCTTCCCAGATGACGACGAGGTGCGCAGACCGACTGCGCCAAGGCCTTACGGCTCGGCTTACAACGACACCACGCCTCGTCTAGACACGAGTTCCATCGAAAAGAGGCCTGGCCTGGCTGAAAGGCGAGGCGCTTCACCCAAGGTCATTCATTCACCAACAACTCCCGAGGCAGATCAGGGACTGTTTGCGCAGCCTTTGAAGGAGCAGCCTCGCCCAAATCCCGCTAGTACAAGCTACCCGAGTTATCAGAAGACATACTACCCGCCTCCCGGCGCTGCTACTACGACGACGACGACGGCTAGCTCCTCGTCTACCCAAGCTCCCAATGCAGACCAAGGTGTAAATCGCTTCGCATCTACAGCTTCAAACTCCACCACTCGAGCTAGCCGGGGCTCACCACCACCACCCGAGACTCCTGTTGTTGAACCTGGAACTATTCCCGGTGGCGGTATCGAGGCTCGATATGCTGCCTCTGGTATTTCTGGCACGGCGACGCTCACAAGCTTGCAGGCTCATCAAGCACAGAGTGCTGCTGCATCTCAGAGGCTAGCACAATATGGAAATCAACCTCCCCCTCAGCGTCCCTGGACGCCCACCGAGTCGCCTGATCAAGCGCCCTCGGGACCCCCGACAGTATACCAGGGCTTGAATCCCATCTCCAGCCCCGAACCGCGACTGGGAGCCGCCTCAGCACCTCCGCAGCCGGTACCGGCACCGAATCCCAACCAATACCAACAGAATGCGCCCGTACAGGTAAGCGTTTTGGAACAGGACTTCCAACGTCTAGGCACCAAGACGCCGCCTCCGGCATATTCTAGTGTTAATCCCAACGGAGGTTCAGCGTACCCCAAGGAGAAGCAGCGGCCTCAGCAAGCCGCTCCTCCTGGGGCTGCTACCGCCGCCGCTGCTCCCACAACCACGAGACCCAACACCACTCCTCCTACAGCAACCGCTTCTACATCTCCTCCGACTAAACCGGTGGCACTGGCAGCCGGTGCCGGGGCTGTGGCGGCGACGGCAGCTGGAATGATTTCGCCTGCACTACAACATCCCGGACATCCTGCCTTCGCCAACGATCCGAGACCCGAGCAAAATGGACAGTCACTCCAGTCCCCTGCTCCTACTATATCTCTTCAAACCCAGACGCCAGCTTCCCCTCCGCCATTGCCAGAAGGCTGGATTGCTCACTTGGATCAGAACTCTGGGCAATACTACTACATTCATCTTGCAACGCAGGCAACTCAATGGGAGTTCCCCAAAGGTCCGAATCCAATCTCACATGAACAGACGCCACTTTCGCCAACGGCTTCTACATATGGGAATCCATTAACATCACCCATGTTTGGCAAGCAATCCATGGCTTCGCCCATGTTTCCTCCGCACACACCAGGTTATGCTGAGAGCATCATGAGCGTCGCTTCCCAGACTCCTACTGCTGTTGGGTTTTCCGGTCCTCCACCTGGCTCAGGAGTGGAAATGTACAGAATTCAACCTACTAATGGTGTCTATTTCGGTCCCTATTTGCGATATGTCAACATGGACATTGAGAATGGAGTGTGGCGTGGTAGCATTCTCATCGTCACAGATGCTCATCAGCCACCGACAATTCATATCCATCTGAGTGTAGATCTCTCGCCAAACCCGAGACAACTTGAACCGCGTAACATCTTTACTCACCAGCGATGGACATTTTACAAGTATGACATTGACTTGCAAATGAGCGAATCTGGTACAGAACGGTGGACTTATGCTGTGACTTCTCACTTGGGCTGCACACGATACGAATTCGTAGTTGCAGGTCGATACGAAACTGGCTGGCGCTTCATTGCCCACTCTGGAAATGACTTTGCGGCTGGTACTTCCCAGAATGAAAGAGCGCGCCTCGGCGGTGTTGGTTTCATGTGGAAAGATGTTTTGCAGAAGAATGTAGACTGCGGTGGATTTCACGTTCAACTCGGGCTTGGGGATCAGATCTACGGTGACAGATTGTGGAGAGAGGTTCCGTTACTAAAGCAGTGGTTGGCAATGAGCGGCAGGGACAACAAGAAAAATGTACAATGGACCGCTCGGCATGAGGAGGATGTTGCCCATGCATATTTCCACTTCTATACAAGCCACTTTGATCAACCGTTTATGAGGGAGGCGTTCGCTCAGATCCCACACGTTCTGCAAATCAATGACCACGACATGTAAGTAACCCCAAAATAGGGGCGGTGTGCGCACACCTGACTGACAAGATTCAGCTTCGACGGATATGGCTCATACCCCGACTACATGCAGTCCTCGCCCATATTTAAGAACATTGGCCGCATCGCGACGGAAATGTACCTCCTATTTCAGCACCACACGACCACAGAGATGATGCGAAACATCAGAACAGACAACGACATCTTCACAATTACAGGCACTGGCTGGCACTTTGTCAAGTACCTTGGTCCGGCAATGGCGGTTGTCGGACCAGATTGTCGATCCGAACGGACACAGGCTCGCGTCATGGCCGGCCCAACTTACCAAGGTATATTTCCCAAAGTTGCAACGCTGCCTCCAAGCGTTCAGCATGTGATATGGATGGTTTCGGTGCCTATTATATACCCGAGATTGGACGCTGTGGAGAGTTTAGCCAATACAGTTGCAGCTGGCAAAAAGGCTGTAAACACTACATACAATATTCTTGGAAAAGTCACCAGCTCCGTCGCAGGCGTTGTTGGTGGTAAGGAGGTTGTGTCTCAGGGCTTCTCGCAGGTCAAAAAGGCGGTCGGCAAAACGGGTCTCATGGGCAACGTCCTGAACCAGTTTGGTGAACTGGACATTCAAGAGGTGTTGAAGGACTTGTGGACTCATGAGACTAAAGACTTGGAGCGAACCTACTTCATTCGCACTCTGCAGGGCATCGCCCAGCAAAAGGGCATCCGAATGACCTTTTTGTCAGGTGGTAAGTTTTTTTTTTTTTTTTTTTGCCCTTTTCCATGACAATCAACACCCGATAGTTGAAGGCGGCCAGGCTAACAGAAAGCAGATGTCGCAGCTTCAGGTGCAGGCCTCGTTCACGATCCCACTCACCCCGGTGATCACAAGACCATGTATCAGATCATCTCTTCTCCCATCGTCTCAGCACCACAGGGCGGCTATATCCTGAAGCTTCTGCACAACCAAAAGACGCTCTACGTTCCAAAGAATGGACAAAAATCGACGCACGAAGTGTCCGATACCAAAGAAGACATGATGGAAATCTTTCACACTGATGCTAGCGGTGCCACTCGCGAGTTGAAGAAGTTGATGGGCCGCAGGAACTACGTCACCTTCCTGGCATATGACCAAGAAGCGGTCAATCAAGTTCCATTTAGCCCTAACCCCAGTATCAGTAGCAGCCAGCAGGGCTTGTCGAAACTCAGTCTAGCCGTGGACTTTGTTGTTCAAGGCGACGGGGCGTACACTGCAACCACCAAGTACGGACCAGTGATTATTCCCCATCTCGAGTATGGGAGGTAATATATTCCTTTGGCAATAGAAAGTGAAAATACGATGTGATAGGGGGTAAACGTTTCCGATTTCGCATATATTCTTGGCTCTTATACTACTTTGAGGGGGTTATTGGATATTTGACATTCCTTAGTTATGCCAGCATGGCGTCATTCAGCGTTGAATTTACTAGACTGATTTTTTTTTTTTCTTGTCGAGCTTACAGTATTACTATATTTGTTTTGTATAAAGTAAAATAGGCAGGCAGTAATTTCCTTCACCCCCTATTTTCACACTGGTCTCGGCCGGAACCGAAATTTAAACTCTGCCCTTTTTTTTTTTTTCCGAGGCCCCGTGTTAGCACCTGGACACGTATAAACCGTCAGATGGATCCTCCGTCTGTGTTTCCATTGTTCGTCAAATCCTCGCGACCCCCGAGCGTGTCTAGAGTCCGAAAGTCTCCTTTAAGATGCGGATAGTATCGTCGGGGGACTTGACGGCATGCCCAATGGTCCTGGGATCAGAGTAAATCTCCCAATCGTTGCCGCCCTCAAACGCCTTGTCCCCGAAGAAGTGGATATTCTTGTACTCGACGCCGCCGGGCTTCTTGGCCTCGGCCTCGAGGTGCTTGAGGCAGTACGTCTTGTCCCAGCCGGTGGGGAAGACGTCAAAGGAGATCTGCCCGCCGATGGAGTAGGTCAGGTCGAGGTCGGCAAACCTGTCCTTGAGGGCCTGGACAAAGGCCCTCCTCACGCCGGCGCCCTTGTCAAAGGCCTCGAAGTCGTTCCTCTCCCGGGTGGTGGCGTTCCTCCCCACGGGCGACACGTTGATCATGCCGTTGCGGAACTCGACAAAGGTGCCGCGCTTGACGGGGATGTCGAGGTCCGCCACGTAGTGCAGGATGAAGTTGACGAGCTGCTTGTACTTGTCCTCGCCGATCCACTTGATGAAGCTGTTGGACGGCAGCTCCTGGCCCAGCTTGTACGCCGTCAGGCCGTTCTCGGCGAAGCAGAAGTCGAAGAGCGTCGTGACGGGCACGTTGCCTGCCGGCTTGCCGATTTGCTCCTGCTGCTTGTTGAGGTCGGAGCCGCCGACGAAGCCGATGGCGCATTTCTGCCGGAGGGCGGCGAGGGTGGAGAGGATCTCGGGCGATGCGTCCTTTTTGAAAGAAAAGAAAATTTCTCGTTTCAGCGCGCTGTGTGTAGATCATCTTGGTTTTCCCGGGGGAGAAGGGGGGGGGAGCTTTAGGAGTCGCGTACCAGGCGGGCGGGCGTCAGGGTCCCGTCCACGTCAAACAGGCAGATTGTGTCCTTGAGCGGACGCTCCTCGAGGGGGGGGTAGCTGGGCTTTGTAGCAGCCATGGATTTTTTGTGTTTTGGATTTCCTGGAAATCCTTCAATGGAAGCGGCGGGAGATGGACGAGTCTTGGTGAGGGCGGCGTTGCGCTGCTCAGGGAATCATGGACGTGGGGTCGAGAGGGGGAGGGGCAGAGCTGTCGAGCTATTAGTGAGGGGCGGTCAGGCAAAAGAAAGCAAGCATGGAAGGCTGGATTGGATCTGACGAGGGGGAGCAACGACGTGGGCTGCCAACAAGAGGCAAACTACGCAAAGGAGAACCTAAAACGTACTTGGGTCTGGTAGTTACAAGGAAAACCTGCCTCGCTGGGTGCACTTTTTGAGGTCAATTTGACTCGAGTTTGGCGGCATTTCTCTCAAGTTATCTTGTCCTTTTATAATTCCCTTCATCAAGCCAGCTGTTCTTTTCTTCTTTTCGCAGCCCAGCGGCCGATGGCGTCTGGGCTTGAGGACAGTTTTACATTAAAGTTGCACTAATTTCCGTCCCTGGCGACTGCGCCACCAACTGTCGTTTCCTTATTTTTAGTACGCTGCATGCGTCTCACGGAATAACTGACGTGTCTCACACTCTACTTCACAGATTTGTGACTGTTCTCGAGATTACCAAGGACCAGCCAGACACGTTTACGTTTGCAACTGTGCATCAACGAAGCCGATCCGTAGGTGGGGCTCTGATGGCACATGACAAACAACCCTGGCCCTGGTTGGTGGTGAGTCTGTGGCTCGGTTGCTCCCGAACGCAGGCACCGATCAACAAACAGGACGTCATGGGGCAAAGACAAGCTGTGCTGTGTTTTCCTATGCTGTTTGTACGACGTCGAGTAATCAATGTCAATACATAATATACGCCGAATGTATGCTGCCGTTGATGTTTCCCATCAGCTGTCCAGGAGCCCCAGATTTTCGTGTCGACAACAATCGTTCATGCTACAAGGTCCATAGGGAACCGAGAATAGAAAAAAATAAAAAATAGGAAAGGAGAATCGGAAATTCGTTTCAACGCCATGCAACTAGGGCCCCGGACCTCGCCGCCTGAAATTCATGATTCCTGCCACACCCCCGTAACTTCCACCACGACATTGGCAATTGTGCTCAATGTCCAGAGCGCAATCAACCCACATCCGATCTTGCGGCTCAATATCCATTTATTCAATGGCACGATGATTAATAGTAGCACCAGTATTATGAGAAGTGTGACGGACGAGATCATGAGCGTCGGTCCTACCTTCACACTGTAAGGGCCGTAATGGATGGGTCGCTCCGGGTGCTTGGCGTGTTTCTTGTTGGCGTTTTGGACCATCATGAGAACACCGCCGATACCAATACCAAGCAATATGTTGAGCATTGGTCCTCCGAAGCATGCAGACCTGGGCAATGTTGTGTCAGCGAGTGCTAAATAGCCTACAATATCGGGTTGACCGTCAAGTGAGTGCAACTTACAATGCCATCACTGGATACCCCAATCGCGCCACCGTGATATCAGCAACTAAATCACCCACACTGTTGCCAGCCGCAAAAATGGTCAGCCCAAGTAACGCCTCTGAGATGTTCAAAACGACGCCAAATGTCTTCAAAACCCCAACCACCTCGCCAGCAATCGTCGAGATCCATGCAATGCTAATAATGAACCCGAGGAAACAGAGAAGGAAGTGATATTTTGGCCGTTTATGATCCGATGTGCACAGAAAGAGGAACGCCAGAAGGATTAGTGACCCAAGAAGAGTGTACAAGATCATCTTCACAAGCACTTTCCCAGGGTTCGAGAAATCTTCCGCCATATTCGCCCATAGGATCATCACGGCAAAGAGCGGTCCAGTAATGAATTGTACACACACGAGCCACCGGTTCCACGTCGAGAGCTCGTCATTCGCGTTGCTAACAGATGGCATGTCGGACAGTGGCTTTGCTACCGTCTGACCATTCGTTGCCTCGACTTCTGGAGTAACCACGGTATCTTCGTTTTCGAGAGTGACGACCAATCGCGGTGAGCGATCTTCGACAGTTGCGAGGCTGTTCCTACGGCTGCGACTTAGCGAATGCCTTCGGTATCGCTCCCATTCGCCTTCCGGTTCAATGAGCTGAGGTTCCATAGGAGAAGACTGCGTCCCATGGCCCGGTTCCCGCCTACCAGAACTCTCCATGACGGTCAAGTCATCCACCGAGCTTTCGTTTGTCTCCGACTCTACAACTGGTAATGTAATTACGAGCAAAAAGATGCTTGGTACCGATATGGTGCTCAAAAACTTGTCCCATATAGTCTTCTCACCCCAGGCCTGCAAGGTCGGAAAGAGAGTGGCTAGAACAACGTCGGGTGGTGGCAGAAGCGCATATGGCCACCAGCGTATCGGCCGTCGACGTACTGTAATAGACCCTGACATGTCTGGAAAGTGACCATCTCGGTGCGGCGCTACGGGTGGCGGTAACATAAACTCCGTCCTCTCTAGATGTTGGCTAGGTGTCATAGCCGAGGGTGAATCTGTATAGCGGGGGAAAGGAGAGGATGGCGACGATCCTTCGCTATAGCTGCTGCGTCTGCTAGGTATAATCAAACGCAAACCACTGGGTTGTTTGCTATGCTCTTGGGCGCCTGAACTCGGCCTTCCAGTTTCGATAGCGCCGGAAGGTCCAACAGGAGGTGGCGCCAAGTTACCACCGACGACATATGCTGCGGAAGGAGTCGTGCTGTGAACTGGAGTAGCATGTCCAGGGCTCAGATTCGTGCTCGATTCGCTAGGAGTCTCTTCATCTTCTGAGATAGGAAGAGGGGCCGACAGTGGTGCTCTCGCACCATATGAGAAAGCTCTCTCACGACTGGAAACCCCAGGAGTTGACACAGTCTCCCAGAGCCCTGAATCCGGTACCACACTGGTTGTGCCCCTCCTCTCTCGCGCTGTTGGATGATCTGAATAGCTCCGTCCAGGAATATCTGAGAGCTGAAGGTTACTCTCTCGCTGTAGCTGGGCCAAAGCCGATCGAAATTCCAAGGCTCCAACCAAACTTGGACGGATCGGGGTCAAGTTCATTGACTTGGTTCTCCCTGTTCGCAAAACTCGCATGCTTCTTGACACCTCAGCAGCCACCATTCTTTCATGATCATCATCGCTGCCATCATCAAGGGATCCGCCCATGTCACTTTCGTGGTCTCGGTTGTCAATGTCGATCCTTGGAGCTCGCTCCAGGGCCGAAATGTCAGCCCTCGACGAACCGCTGCGAGAGTCATCCCCAACGTCGTCCTGGGGGTTTTCTGGCTCATCGCGATAAGGCTCACCAAAAAGTTCATCTCCAGTATGTCCCGCTATGCTGTAGTAATGGCTGCGTGCCTCGCCTTCACGGCGCAACCGCCACTTCCTCCTGGTCGAGTACCAATGCCAACCTACCACGGAAACGACGTAGACGGCGTAGTAACCCACCATGGCCCAGCATTCCCAGAAACGCAGTTGACCATCGGCTAGAAAAGCCATTGAAAATGCCACTGCCGCGATGAAGAAGCCGATATCTCTTACATATGTTCTTCTGTCCACACGGAATTCGCGCACGAGGGCCATGGAGCCAGCAACGACACCAGTAATAAAGCAGGCTGCGCCGATGAGCTCGCCGACGGCCATGCTAGGGCTGTTGGAGCTCATGGCGGCAAAGGTGCTGAACACGTCAGGAGAGCCATTGCCAAAGGCAAGAAAAGTGACACCCGCGAGGCTTTCGCTGAGCCCAAGAATGGCAGCAATGGTGCTCAAATTGATGCTGAAGAAGTCGCTAGCGGCAATCCCAATAGTGGTAAACAGTAGTCCGAGCCAGATGACGAGTAGAGTGAATCCAATGGGTTTTATGCCATTAAAAGCACAAAAGTACCACTCGAGATATGGCAATAGGCCAGCATCCTCATCCAGACAATATTTCCTCACGAAAGCACACTGATCCGCGGCAGAGTGTACGTCGCTGCACTCGGGTTCCTTGGCCCGTCGGAAAAGAGCCGCCTGGTGATCCCGTCGCAGTTCGGGCCTTCCATAGCGATGAGTCTGAAGCAAGACCGAGTATGCCGTCAACACACTTAGAACAACAGCAGTGGCGATGAAGGGACGAGAGCGCAGTCGGCTCCCTCTGGCTTTGGCTGGCTGCATTTTAGAATCGTCTTCATATCGCTGGGCCTGTCCTGTGTCCTCGATGCGGTGGGTCAAGTCGTCAGTTGGGCGCAAAAAACAAGCAAAGATAAGTGCAGAGAGAGGAAGATCAGATCTACAGAGACATCGGCAATGAATGACGACTTGAAATGAGAAGATCCGGGAACTCGGTGCGCTATTCTATGCAGAAGCGGTGCCGTTCAAGGCAGGGAGTTGGGATGCAATTGGCCCCCGACTGCAAGGTCTGGGAGGCAACCAGGATTCAATTGCAGCCGGTGGCGTGATTGGACGGCCACTTGACCTCGCCACTCGAGCAGCCGAGCCGACGAGCCCATACAAGCCACCATGTGCAATACTCAATCTACATTTGGATAAAGTTTCCAGGTGTCGGGGTCTTTCTCACCACTCGCTCACCACCACCAATACCACTACGTACCACCACCCTTCTCCTTCTCCTCCGACCTCCGACCTGCTGTCTCGGCGGTTCTTGTACTACGCCGCTTTTGTCAGCTGATCCCCAATGCCAGCCAGAGCTGTCGCCACTGTTACGACGCCTTTCGCCTTCCGCAACAAGATGACCACAGGGAGACATCATCAGACAAAATCACGGTCAATGGTCGACCGCGCCATCGGATGAGGGACAAGGACAATCAAGAAACCCGCAGCAAGCGACACCAGACAAATGAAGCCACTACAGCACCAAGTAATAGAAGAGAGCTGAACAAGGACAAGAAACGTCGTTCACTACGTAACCCCGGGCTGAGGATGGGGCAAGGACTCTCCAAATGTGTCCACTGTCTGCCTAAATCAAGGCCACAAAACTTGGTAAACCGTGCTTGAACCAACGTTAAACGACAATATTTTTGTGACAGCCTTTGTCGGGGAACATGTCGACGCAAGCTTGAAAATCCTGGCATCAATCACACAGGACACACAAAACTGATACATTGCTCAAACCAGCCATCCACCATCATACACTCTCTTCTTGTCATGTTCTTCGTGGAGGAATTGGCCCAACCGGAACCAACGGATGAACCCGGGTGTCTCAAGGCAACCTCTATCTGCTACTCCCCGACCTTCATGGCTACTTACCTAGGTACTTTCGTACTTTACCGAATAACTAACTTATTAGTAAATGGATAGACGAACGATGGCCCCGCTAGGCTGTATCTACGGAATATGTTGAGGCAGGGATAGTATTCATTTGTATGGAGTACTACGTACTCCATCAATATTGTGTATCAATCAATCTCCGGAGTCCGCTGGATATCAGGCCATCTCTGCTTGGCATGTGATGGTTTATGTGCTTCATGCGAGGATTCACCACCACGCCCGTCTCCTAGCTCTCTGTACCTGCATATCAACGCGAAGGGGCCATTGCCGCGTCCCTTCAGTAATCCATGCAACACACAACACACTCTCTACTCCGTATCAGCACTGAAACCCTCCATAGATTAGGTAAGTTAACTTACATACTCCGTACCTACTAGGCACCTAAGGGTAACCTTGGCCCAACGGACCCCGTGCCTTGTCGCATCACGTGCTAGGCGTTCAACCACAGTGGGTCTCTCGCACAACCGTTCCACGAATGACTGCCTGGATCCACAGGCCAAAACACAGGAAAACGGGCATCCATTGTGTACATGCAGCCGATTAGGCATTTTGTTTACTTTGGCTGCAGCTGCACGAACCAGGACGCGACACCGGCCAAAATCAAGCATACCTCTGCATTTCACTGCACAACAACGCCAGGAAATGCCTCGGGTTGCCCAAGTCCCACGCGCCAGAGGCGTCAAACCGACGTCTGATTCCTTGTCAGCTTCGCCCTTCAAATCTCCTGTAAAGTAAGCCCTTTCCGTCTCGCGTCGTGCGAAGCTCCGGATACCCCCTCATCACAGAACCGCGGTGATACTACTCCGCGCTTGCGCATATGTTGGCAAGCCATGTTGTCTTACAAATATATTGGTTAGAATTCCTTTAAACGACGATGCGCATGAGAGAGGTCAGCGAATGCATTCACGAAAAGCCCTACACGAAAAACAGATCAATGAGATCAAGGCTGCGGCGACGCCCCGCAAAGCCAGCTTAAGGCTGGATGATATTGAAAATGCATCGCCAGGCTCGGCCCTCGGCACGCCTCGAGGGGGGCGCATAGGCGAAATCACTGAGGAAGTCATGGTAGGAGGTGTGTCGGTGACGCCAATCAAGCGAGTTCCGATTCTCGCCAACTTCGAGGAATGGATGAAGATGGCAACAGATAACAAAATCAACGCAACCAACTCATGGAACTTCGCCTTAATCGACTACTTCCACGACATGTCTTTATTGAAGGAAGGTGATGGTGTCAATTTCCAAAAAGCCAGCTGCACTTTAGATGGGTGTGTCAAGATTTACACAAACCGAGTCGACAGTGTCGCTACCGAAACTGGCAAGCTGCTGAGCGGCCTGGCCGATAGCAGCAGCAAGAAGAAAGGGCGAGATGGTGAGGACGCAGAAGGGGACGAAAGCGAGGACGAATTGGATGAAGACGGCAACCCTAAGAAGAAGTCTAAGAAGAAGGTAAAACATGCGGTCCTTCCTCTTCCCACTAACGCCAAGGTCAAGATTGCCCTGTTACTAATGCGCGCATCACTCAGACACAAAGATCATCAGAGGCTACGTTAGCTCCCTCATTCAGTGCGCTACAGCTGAAGAAGTTTGAGCTTGAATTTACTGTCGACCCTCTCTTCAAAAAGGCATCGGCGGATTTTGATGAGGGTGGTGCCAAGGGCCTACTACTTAACCATCTAATGATCGACTCTCAAGGGCGAATTGTTTTCGATAGCAGTGACGATTCCGGCGATGTTGCCCCCATGGAGAAGAATGACGAAATGGAAGACGCAGACCCAGATGCTGACGAAGCTGACATTACTGCGCAGCTCGAGGAGCGGCCAGTGGAAGAAATTGCAGGGGAAGACGAGGAACCAACGGTCGAAATTGACCTTGTATCCCTGGGCCAGAAATTTTTGCCCAGTATAAGCCAACTTGATGGGCTGGATGTATGCCCTTCTCTCAAGAACTTTGATCTCGGAGATTCATCAGGCTCTATGGATATCCCTTTCTTGAGGGCCCCGGATGACTGGAGAGACCAGGACAAGAATCACGCGGCGGGAGATCATTCTGGCATGCTTATTGACGACGACGCTCCCATTGAATTTGACGATGACGACTTAGGTCTTGGCAGCTTCGACATTGGCGGTGATGTTGCGTTCGGTGAAGGTGGCGAGGCTTGGGCCCGTGATGCGGCCCTAGCACCACAAATGAGGATATACGATGCGGAGATGGGCAATGATGGTGCGGACGGGGACGGCTTCGACGACAACGGCGAATACATGGTGTCCATGGTCAAGCCTCAAAATGCCGATAAGATGCATGAGGATATCCTTGGATTCTTCGATCAAGCTTTACAGAAGAACTGGAGCAGCGCAGAGCATTGGCGGATCCGTAAGATCAAGGACGCTAACAAGCCAGCCGGCGAGACCAAAAAACGCAAAGAGAAGGAGCCGTTTGAGATTGATTTTGCTTCACCGCTTGAATCAACCATGGCAAACATAATCCATACACCAGCTTCCAGCAACTCAGTGATTAGTATGCCAAAGAAGGACTGGAAGTCCAAGTCGAGGAATCTACTTCCTGATGACAAACATTTCAATTCCAAATCACTTTTGAGTCTCTTCCTAAAACCGAAAGCCCGATTATCAACCCGCCGAATTGTGGGCGGGTTCGGCCCACGGATGGGCTACGGTCAAGATCAGAAGGATGACAACGAGCAGATTGAAATGGACGAGGCTTTCTGGGCAAAGCAAAAGGGGCCTGAGGACACGGCGCTCCCTGAAGGCGACTACGATGCCAACTTCTTTCAGGACGATGGCTTGCCTTTCCCAGGAGGCGATGACGCAGATGACGACGATCTTGAGTTTGCTGATGCTCGTGAGCACCTATCGCCTGATGGGGATCCAGGCATGACGGAAGCTGGAGGTATCACTGCCATGTTAGGAGGAGAGACGTACACAAATGCGGCGTTTGGCCATACTCTCGTGACTTCGACAAGAAGGATAAGGCCGGAATATGTCAATTACGCGCGTAAAGCCACAAAGGTTGATGTACGGCGCCTGATGAAAGAAATCTGGAAAGGCATGGCCTTTGACCAGATCGACGTGAGTGCTCACTCCGGGTAGCTGTTGGAAGATGGAAAGACGTGGGTTTCTTGATACTAACGACCCTGCAGGCTCCCCCCGAGAAAAGAACGTCTATGACAGCTTCCTCTGAAGCAGAAGAGAAACCACTGCCTTCAGCGGACGACCCAATTCTCAACTTTACTGAGGTTATGAATGGCCTGAAATCAGTGTACCCCAAGACTGCCATGAATGACATATCAACTTCGTACTGTTTTATCTCCCTACTGCACTTGGCAAACGAAAAAGGCCTTGTGATTGATAAATCAGAAAACCTGGAAGAGCTGAAGATTCGGAAGGACTGGACAGCCAAAGTAAGCGAGGGTGACGAGTAAAACGGTATTTGGGTACATTTCACCGATACCTAATGAGGAAATGTGTATGAATTGGATGAGCAGGCATGGGTTCTTATGCATATTGCAATTATTACGCGGATATAGTTTGCATCTTGAACTCTCGACACCGGTTACCAACGTGCGGTGACAAGTGCAGAGAGGCGTTCGTGGGATCAAGTTCGACGTCAATGGGTAGCACAAGGTTCATTTTGCATACGATGGAAGAATATAGCACGAATTAATCTTCAGTGGGTCTAGAAAATTTGATTATGTTGAAAAGGTGACCAGGCGGGTGTTGCAGAAGCCACAAGTTGCGGAAAGGCAGCGGCCACCATGAGCGGTAAAAAAATGAAGATACGCAATCGGTTTGTTACGCTCCCTCTCCTCCGCCTCCGTAGTAACAAATGCTTCGGCCAAACTGTAAGAGCGTGTCGCAATCTCCCATCACCACACCACATCTTCCGTCCCACTCCCAGCCGCGGGACTGGCGACGTAATCAAACCCACGCCTCGCCGGCAGCCCATGTCGTGTCGAAAAACATGGGAAACTGTCAAAATCCCATGTTGAAATCCATGGACAAGGCAAGAACGACGTATGCGGAGTAAAGTCTCCGGTTCTTGGAATTCTGGCCTGTGATTGGCCACATTCCCCTCTTTCTGGGGTCATTATTGTTCGAAGACCCTTGGCATTGTTTCTTCATTCTCAGGAACGCATTGCGTCGCTTGGGCCGGGCTTCTGGGTTCAAATCTGCTTCTGCTTTTGCACGTCACTCTGCGTTTTTTGTGCAGCTTCGTCTTTGTCATTGCCCAATCCATCCCTCCATCACCATGGGTGTTTACCAGTCAGTCATTTGCCAGTTTTGAGCGCAAGCGCCGCCATGCTTCTTCGATTCCATACTCGTCGGCGATGTGACCGCTTGTCTCCACGACCCGAGGGAGCACTCTCCATTCACGGTATTTAAGACGCGAACCAAACTTGATGGTTATGTCGGCATTACTTTTCTTAACATACTAGAACCGCTGCAACGTCTCAAAAACATTGTGCGTCGAATTTTACCAACCTTGTTGTTCTGGCTGACATGTACAGTTTGGGTCTTGACGACTTGAGTGCCTTCCACAACACATCCTGCGCATTTCCTCTTCTCCGTCGTATCCTTCATTCGTCTTGAGCCTCAGGTCTATGTGTCCCCCGTTCATATATCCTATTCCTGTCGAAAATGTCCAGAAGAGCCTTCGCTTCCCGTCGTTCAAGCCCGATTCTACTTTCGCTGCGCATACATCCTCGGTCAACAGACATTAGTTCCACAATTGCCGCCTTTCGCCTCAACGCCGGCCATAATTTGCCCAGGGAAATCACCAGTCTGCAAATATGACATTTCAAAAACAAAAATAGAAAGGAAACAAGGAACCTTAAGTCATTCATATTCATGACATAGCCGCAGCCGTTGAAGATTCGAGGGTATCACCAATGTTCTCCAAACCAACTTGTGAAGCAAGCACTCCATCTGAGAAAAGACGACACACTCCGTCATTCGCCTCTAAAACATAAAAAAGAACCTTTTCGTGTCAAACCATCTCTTCAGGGCTCGTTAGCGGCATGGTCGAAACAAAGTCTGGTCAGAATTCGCAAATAGGGCACGGCATTACCGCCGTACACCACGCCCAACAATCTCGCCAGCTCGCAATAGAGCATTCATACCGTCGAGGTTATCCTTCGTTCCGCGAGTTTGCCTTTGAGACGCCAGCGTCTCATCGGTTGTCATGACCACGTCTCCTTCACTCGACTGTTCAACCCTCATGTGATGGAACGGCGATGAGTCGGATTGAAAGCCTTAAGGACCACAGTTAGTTGGCATATCTGACGATTCTGGGGATTCGGGAGAAGTATGTACCATAACCGCTAGGACCATGGGCAAAGCCAACGAGAGACTGCTGCGTGTTCATGGGACCAGTAGCGCCGTTAAGGATTGGATTGGGTTGTTGTTCATGGACTGAAGATCCAACCAAGGTGCGATCTGAGAGCAAAGCATGAATCGTTAACGAACCCTCCCCCGGTGGTCGACCAAAACTCCCCATCGAACTGCCTGATATATTGGTGCCATTCGATGAGGACTCATGCCTCAAAGCAGGAGTTCGCCCCCCAGAAAGGAGAGATGCACTGTCAAGAGACGTGCGCGTGGAGCTATTTGCTGCTCGACTAGGGTGCGAGAGCCCGTCAGCAACGGGGTGAACAATCGCCTTTTGTCTAGAATCTAACATGTCGGAAAGGGATGGCAGGTGTTGATGCATTGAATCAGCCCGACCTCTCCCACGCATCGTGGGCTGATGCCAGGAAGGATGATGAGCATCCGTTGGGCTCCCGTTATCAAACTGCAGTGCCCGTGGAGATGGTCCAGCATCGTCGTACGAATTCTGGGCTGATATTGGCGTTGGTGCAGCCGAAGAATGAGGCGATTCGGCTAGCGATGTTGTGGAATCTACACATTCTCGTCGTGTTGGTGGTGGTTCACTACCCCGAAGCCGCTCGCTGTTGCTACCACTAGCACTGGAATTTGTGGTGTTTGGTGTTGCACTGCTGCTCGTACTACCATGACGAAGCCTGGCAGGCTCAACCTTGGCTCTCTTCGAACCATCTTGCCCTTGTTGAAGTCAGTTCCTTTTCCTCATCTTGCCTTCTCAAGTAAGGAAATAAGCCAGTACACTGGCTCACATCCGCTAGGTGGGGAGAACTCAACTTACCTTTATATTGCTTGGCCTGCCTCTCTTTGAAGTCATGGAGATATTGCGAATACTTGCGGTATTCCGGTGTCTTCTTGTATTCCGCCAATTCTCGATTATATTTCTCTTTCGCGGCATTGGCCTGGCTCTCAAAAACGTCCTTTTCAGCAGGTTGGAGGCTCTGCCAGTTTTCTCCTACCAACTTAGCAATCTCTGTGAATGTGAGATTGTGGTCTTTAAGATTCTCTCTCATTCCTACGAGAGATTTTATAGTCAGCCCTTGCCACATGGCTACGATCTGATACCAGAAGGGGGCCTACTGTTTGAGAACAAAACATATGCCGACGGCGGTCGCTCGGGGGAATTTTCATCTGGCTAAATAATAATGTCAGCTTACAAAGCTGCGCCTACAGAGATTCGATCTTTTACTCACCTTGGGATGCCGTCGGTATTTCCTCTTGGTAACACCATTGGACTCGGCGACAGTCCCATCTGGTCGGGACGAATCTCGCTTCACCTCATCTTGCTTTGATTCATCGGATCCCAGCTTAACAGATGAGCTCAACGATACACTAGGCGCAATCCCCCTGGCATTTGCGATACGCCGTTGCAACTTCTGTTGCACAAGTCATTAGTCACCTCGCCATGGAATCAGCGTGGCACGTTAGCCTGCACTTACTCTTCGATGGCCTAATTTTACACCCAGGGCATCTCTGTTGGCAAATGTCAGTAGACTAACATTCGAGGTTGGTTTTACCACCATGTGGTGTGTCGTCGTCGCTTACAGGTCAGACTCTTGGATATCAAGGATGGTGTCCCAAGCGTCAAAGCCTTGATCAATAAATGCATTGAGATATTGGGACAGGCCCAAGTCTGCGAAAATTCGTTCTAGTTCTTGAGTCATACAGCCTGATTTCAGACCAAATCCAAGATGTGATCTTGTTCAAGAGATGAAAGATGCAAGTTCGGGTTTCGATATGGCCAAGTGGTCATCATCTAAACATGAGCTGGGCAAGTTGCAGGTTGGTCGAAGACCAAATATGTCGAACGATGGTATGCCAAGTTAGGATGGAATGTGCCGACACAGAAGGTCGTGCGTGATATTCCAGAGCAGTTCTGGCGAAACGAAACACTAGTTACAATGCCTTGAATAGGTAAAAGTGGTGTGAATGCGCGCTACGTCGAGATTGGTTGTTTCGGTTCAGCAAAGCCTGATGACGACGAGGGGCGAAGTTGTCAACAGACAAAAAAAAAGTCGACGCGACACGATGAGTGTTCAAGGCCAACGAGGCTCTAAGCTTGACACCTAGACCAACGATGTGGAATGGTGATCTGATATTAACAGCAGGTCGTAGGAAGGGACGAAATTGACGATATCGAAATGGCACCGGTGCAAGGAGCCGAGCGAGGTTGCAAGGGCAGAGGACGAGGATAAGACGTTCTGTCGAGGATGGGCAGGCTAGATGAAGGTCGCAGACACAGCACGTTGGACGAGATCCGGCATGCTAGTGTGCGGATGAGGTGGGCAATGATGCATACAATGACGACGAGGGATAGATGCACGACTGTGTGTGCTCCTGATCGACTGCTTTTGCTGGGTCAGTACGAGCCGGGGAGCCTGGCTGGTTGGTGGATGACGACAGTACTCGAAGAACGGCCAAGTGCTGAGATGCTTTGGTACTCAGGTATAGATGGAGCTTACAGCGGCCGCTTGTTGCTTTTGTTCAGTCAGTCGTGGTGGTCTTTTTCCGGCCTAGTAGCCGTTGTTGGACATGACTGTCTCGAGGGTTTGCCAAGTTCTGCCTGAAAGGAGAGAAATATGCGCAGTCTCCGAGCTGACAGCGCTGATTGCAAGCAGAGATTGCAAACGAATGGTTGTTGAAATCGAAGGGAGGAGGTCCGTCAAGAAGAGATGATAGTCAAGCGCGAGAGAAATGCTTCAACAAAGCCGACAAAGCTCTAACGTTCAAAGGAGACGGTGCCATGATAACTAAGGCAGACAAGGTCTAGGGCAACTCACTCGCTGGTCACGGTGGAGAGAGCAGAGGAACGGAGGGACGAATGCTCTCTCTAGCTTGTACTCCGTCTACGACCAAACGAGATGAGGACGGATGGCTGGCGAAGGAAGCCCCTGATGGGTGTGTGGCTATACAAGGTACATTGGATGTACTTTGGTGGGCTGGAGCATCCACATCACTTTGTTTTGACAGACATTTTGCGTCACAACACCATTGGGCGATTCTCAGCAGGCGCAAACTAGATGGATCCTTTTCTCCATCAAAACTCCTGAGCGATGGATGGATGGTTTGACGAACCGGCCTTCACATACATACTCACTTCTCTCTCATGCTTGCGTGCCTCGTTACACGAACAGATGCAGCTATCTGGAGTCCGTTCCGCTGCTGCCAGCCCAGCACCTGGAGGGTGGAATGATGCCGGTCTTGCGCTCCGTAGTCGGGAATAGGATAATGGCAGACGCAGCCAGCATAGCTTCCATGCGCGCAAGATGTAACTTATGCCATTGCAAATCATGGCGATTTTTGTTGGAGAATCTGATGGGCGCCAAGCATGTCCGGCCGCTGGGCTGGGGCTCTGCGACTACAGTAGCAGCAGAGTCAGTGGTGTAGACAAGAAACAAGGTAACGTGTTTGTAAGTCGGGTTGGACGGACCCTTGCAACTCGTGGCAAGCGGCAATCTCAATCGCAATGGCAATCGCAAAAATACCTGTGCGTTTCGTGATCCCATTTTGATAGTGCCGATGCGAAGGGCTGTGTAGTACTCTGTACTCGGCGCTCGGTTGCCATTCACCCAACGGCTGCCTCGAGACTCGATCGAGTATTCTGGCTGTGGGTAGCACGGAAAGTCCGGAGAGGCATACTTGAATAGTTAACATTGACCTGTTTGCGGTGGCACCGAGCTGCTCCAACGTTGCTGTTACCTGTCACAACAGCTGACCATCACCCACACGTTGGTAACCGTTGGCGTATGATGTAATGATGGAATTACTCGAAGAGCTAGAGCCCTCCCCAATTTTTCTACTAGTGGCCGATGACGCATGAGACATCGGGCTTTCATGCCAATGCCACGGCTTTCGTTGATCGAGGATCGGAAACAAAGACTCTCGCAGGGGAAAAAACGAGATGCTCATTTCGAAGCAAGCTAGGCATGGTTCTACCCGCCAGTGAGCAGGACAGGCCACGATGGTGGTGATCGGCAGCACCACAGAAAACACCACAGTAGCGACCACAGTAACTCTATGTGCACAAAGTACACTATACGCCTACTTTCGAGAGTTGGGGATGCAGTACTGGACGCACGAGGGCTCTGAGGCTTGCATCCATCGCAACCACCAAGGCCATTTATGCCGCTGCATGTTGTTCTCCCCGGGCCAACAATCCTACATTGCAACACGCCACTTCACAAGCCTTGCAAGCCTTGCAAGCCTCCTGGGCAGGCGGCTCACACAGATAGTACTATTGCAAAGAAAAGAACTCGTCAACTTCCTCCTAGTACGCCCAGTGCAGACAGGAATCAAGTCATCATCCCTGCCATCCTGATGTTGAGGGGGCATACCTTTCACCCTTTAAAGTGGACGTACACAAGCAAAGTACTCCGTACGCTGCGTACAATATATCAATCAGACTGGGATACTCCGCACTCCGTTCTAGTCGGCTCAACCAGGTCCGTTTGGGGAAGGGGAGTTGAGATGCATCGAATAGTGAACACTTGTCAACCATGGGTGCGGGCTTGCTGTGGAGCAATGGGACAAGCCGATGCTTTTCTTTTGTCTGGGAATTCTCTTCGGAGAATTAAGCAGGCAAGACTCGTGCCCAGCGAGCATTATCAACCCAAGCTTAACCTTGCGGTTCCCATGCTGCTTCATGCAAAGTTGAGTTGAGACGGGCATGATGCAAAAACACCGGTACTCTGAACTATAGTAATGCGAACCACAAAAATTGCGATTGTCAGTCAACTTTCCGATCATGTTCCTGGAAATCGCAATCGCGATCGTATCGATGTGCCTAATTGTGTGTTTGGGCGATGTTGAGGTGGGTAAAGATAGAGTATGACTGTGCTCCGTACGAGCAGGAGAGCGCGCATCTTTTCAGCTCAGGAGAGTACTCGGTGCGCGGGAAAGAGCTTGGGACTAACGCCATAGTCGAGAGGCAATGTGCTGTACGGTCCCAAGTGAGTGACGACGGGTTGTGGTTGTGTGACTAGCAGCGGCCAAAGGCTAGTAGTGTTCAAACGCCACTGAAGCAAGCCGATCCATTTGGCCAGAGAACCGAGGATGAGGTACTACAGTGACCGTCATCTGAGCACTGGATTCCGTCTGGAGAACGGTTCAATTTACGGAGCAGTTACGGAGTACCTGCTGCACGTCGTGCGCAAATGGTGCCGTTGGCGTGGTGGTTCTGCAATTGGAAGAAATCTCGATCCCGCGTCCCACAAAAGCACAAAGCCGCGACTTCGGATTGGTTCGGCAACGGCCAAATATTCATCCGCAGTCTCTGGCCTGACTCTCGTCGGTACCCCTGCGCCATGAGATCCAATGAAGTCAACGCAACAAACATGGCTTGTCAAGACACATTCGTTTCCATACGCCCGGGCGTGAATTAACCCAATTCAGCGAATCGGCGCAAGGACGACATCCGCGAGAATCGATGTTTTTATTGACGATCGCAAAAACAGTGCCATGCCAAATAGACATCCCATGCCTGGATGCTAACCCCCCCTTGCGCAGCCACCGTGTGGGAGTCTGGCATCACTAAGGGGCCCCCACGCCGCCATGGAACCATGGAACACCAACAGGCACAAAATGCCATGGCGCTGACAGCTTCCCCATGATGAGAATAGTGAATCGATCAGGAATCAGCAACCTGCGACTCCGTTGACAGACAAAGCTACGCGAGAAACGGACCAAAGGGTTAGCGTAAGGGAGGGGGTGTTTGGTTCCTCATCCAGAGCCATGACGGAGTAGACGGGCGATGGCATTCGTGTGCCTTATCGTCGGTGGCTACAACCATTCATCTTCATCAACATCCCTCGCGATAATCACATGGTGTTTATTCATCTATGGATCCGGAGACCCCATGACAATTAAGTTGCGCTTGTTCGTATTCCCTTCCCTTGCTGTCCACACAGTGGTATTTCAAAAGAAAACGTCTCAGCATCAGGGATGGCAGCAGCAAACGTGATGACGGAGATTCCTGGAAAGTCATATCGATGGTAGCCGCGCAGCGCGTATTCCGTTTTGTCATGATGAAACAAGCACCCGCGACTGTGAAATTTCCATAAAGTACGGAGTAGCATCCCGAGCCTGCTAAGAGCGTTACGACAGAACTTACAGAGCTTCGGGGACATCGCCACTACGGAGTACCGACTATGTCTCAGTGAACCGGAGCAGCACTCCGTCCGAACCGCGCTTAAAGCCCGCGTGCCAGACAGAACGCAGCCCTCATCCAGCATGGCTCCGGTTGACGGGATGATGATGGATGTTCTGGCCCTGTGGCCAGGGGTTGGTTTCTCCCCTTGTCATAACTACCACATTCTCACCATGGGGATGTGAATGGGATTGTGATAGTCCAACAATCAGAGATATTTGGATGTACATACACCTGCGATCTCGATCCCATCATCTAAGCCCAGATGCTCGCACGAAACGGAGATCTCAACGAGACCGCACTAGTTCGCAGTAGCCACAAAGGAGGAAACGGTGACCCAAAACATCACCGTCGGGTCAGCTCACTTTTGCCAGTTCTCTATGGCTTGGGTCGTCTCCAATCTCCAATCTGATACAGAGCTGTAGTTGACAAACGCGCACAAATACAACGTCTTGCGGTTCCAAGAGGCGAGCTTCTGAGCAACTGCGGCAGGCCAACACAGGCCAGCAAGTGATGGATGGTTGTCTGGCGGGCATGCAGTGACAAGCGGTAACAGTGTGGCTGCTTTATCCGAGCGTAAAAGTAAGGTAAGGTATCTAGCATTCCTCCTTTTTTTGTGCCTTCCACTGAGTTCTCGTCGCTGCTGCCGTCACTGGCTGTATTCTTGCGCATCTCGATTCATCACAAGGCAACTTCGATTTTCTTGCCGGCCCGCGAGGAATCCATATTCAAGACTTGGCAGCAGCTTTCCCTGTCACATTGAACACGCCTTTTCAGTGTGTCCTATTATTCGACTGCCAAATATTCAGTTAGGTTGGCCCTCCCAGGTTTTCGAGGCTCGCCCAGAGCCAGACTCCAAGGACTCATTCCCAGCCCAAGGTACGGAACTCCGTACGGATCCAGGCGAAGCATGGTTGTCGGGGCCACTATATTGTACAACACGCTGGCCATGCAATCCCGGCAACAACGAGGATTCTAGACCCGTGGGCCGGGGGGACGGGGGCCAGGGGTGTTGCGTTAGAGACGGATGCCCTGGTGACTGGCGCGGTACCTTCAACTCGGAAACATGACAATTGCAATACTATTCGAATACTTCTGTTCCTGGGGGGTTCTTGGCGTTGAACTGCCGCTTTGTCGGGCCCCAAAGCCCATGTACTCCTTATCCTATTCTATCACACCTATACGCACTTACTCCGTCTCCGTACGTCGACATTGCATGGGGCTGGATTCTGGTTGGTTCCCGAGGAGGGAGAATGGCCTGATTTTGGTTTCTTTTTGCGGCTACTGGATCTGCCCGCATGAGAGTGCATGGCCTGCAATACGCATGTACGGAGTACCGAGTATACGCACATACAATAGAATTTTCTTCCGCCTGAAACCCCTGAAACCTGGGGGATTAGGCATTGGGGAATGAATGTGTTGTTACGGTAGTATTCTGAGCATTTTCAGGTGGCCGCGGGCGCGCCGACCGACAAAGCACCGCCAATTACCTAGTCACGTTCAGCGTGACTATCGTCCAACTTACATGCAGCCCGTCACTTAACGAGTCAATACTCGGTAAGGAGTGTTCGCCCGCCGCATTGGAGGCCGGGACGCCGTGCTTGATGCATGCATGTATGGACAGCTAGCTGAATACGGTGGTGCATGTTGTTTATTTGTTGGCGCCGGTGCAGGGTAGGCTGGCGTACGCGAACAACGTCGACGCATCGAAAAGTTACCAGTCGTATAAGGACAAGCTGTGGAGCCGTTGTAAATTCCTACGCAGGAAGGACGGATGGCTTCGGGACGGAGATTACAAGTAGATCAGAGCAGGCCATGTCTTACCAGCGTGGCGCAGACATTGTTCTGTCTTGCTCGAGGAAGCGACACGTATTCGAAGGTCTCAAGTTTACTGAACCCTGAATATGCATGTCCGGAGTTTACTCCGGGGCAGCGGCGGAGTGAGGCATTGTCAGACCGCATTCCACGAAGCGGGCCAGCAACATGGAGATGTGGACGACTCGGTGTGTCAATTGCGGTCTGGCACGACGGCCCTGACCGACAGACTAGCTCATCGACTAGCTCGAGGATTCAATATACCCTTTCATAGCACACATTAGAGGAACCCATGGGCTGTTGCGAGATACTACTAGTTCCGGTTCCAACTCGGATATTATCACTGATTACGAGCTAACCTACACCTCAAGTCGACTTACGCATCAACATGAAGTACCAGTTTCCAGACAGGTCTGAATACACACACAGAGTACCTCCCCAGTTCAACAAGAAAACAATCTTGGATAGTCCACATAAACCGCCATACGACTTCCTTGCGAACAACATCCCTTAATCCCATAGTCACCCGAGCCACCGCTCAACAGTCACGTGAGATCGCCATATTCGAATCCCACTCATCTACACATTGTCAACGCAAGAAGCATTTTAAAGCAGACTCAAAAATAAATGACGCTCTCATTCATCACTCCGCAAAGAAAATTTCCAAATGTCCCCAGCAAAGGAACAGACTCCCAACAAGGGGAGCGACTGCGAACCCGCAGATCTCGCTCAGGTATCAACCCACTACTTCCCGCCTTCCGTCGTATCTCCAGTCGCTCGTCGAACCGAGTGCTAACCCCGACCAGGCATACCGCGACCTAGCAAAGTATGCCCCAGAACTCGTCCCAGCCTGATATTCCCCTCCTGTACTGACCGCTGTCGCAGGGGCGAACAGGCCGCCACGGCTCTGGAGGCGAATCTGACTCATCTCGAGTCTAAGCTCGATGCCATGCTTGCGGCGTTGGAAAAAAAGGCCAGCGGTGCAGAGGGCAAGGTACAAGGGGACGGGGAGAGTGGCAAGTAGCGCTACATGGCATTTGGTTTCGAGAAGCTACAGGGAAAGACAAGGCGGCATGGTTTGCATGTTCGGCGTTGGGGCGTCCTTGACGATCTACACAGAGGTGACATACATAGAACTCACGATTAATCACAACCTGTAAGAGTCATCTTACAGGCCTCTTTATGATGCTTGCTCCAATAAAACGCCATGTTCTTGGGATCAAGATGTGAACAAGACAAGGCGCTCCACGCGCTACTTTCAATACTCGCTAAGTATAGATTCCCACACCTCTCCTCGCCATGTAATATGATAATAGAGAAAACTCATCGTCTCTCGGATGGAAAATTAAAAAAAGAGAAATAAAAAAATCGGGTTAGTCACTCGGAGTCCACCTCCGCAGGATCAAAAACGTAAAAAACAATAAAAAACGAAACTCATGGTTCGCTATGCCATCTCCCCCCACTTCTTCAATATCTCTCAGCAAAAAGAATATGTGACGCAGAAAGAGAAAGGAGGATTTTGAGGTGAACCGCTCTTTTCTTTACTTGATGCCCTTCAGCGTGAGCGTTTCCATCAAAAAACAAAAACGACGCGGCAGCCAAGTATACCCTCAGCAGACCATATGAGCAATTCCAAGACTAAACCCGATTCGAGACGATTGCAACAAATTTCAAATAAGTAGGGAAAAAAAGAAAATGAAAACAGACCAATGGTAAGAGGGACCCCATCCCCGAAACACCGCTATGTAAAGTACAGATAATAAAATGGCGTGAGAAGCATGAAGCGAGTATTCTTTTCATCTTTCCAGTCCCCGGCAAAATCATGCAGCGGCTTCTGTTGCTTTTCGCGCTGATGTAGAGGAGATAATACCAAGCGCATTGAGGGCGCTAATGCAGACAATCAAAGGAGTCATAATGAACTGGCCCGGAGGAACGTCATCCAGGCGGCATGGTGATATAATACATACGCACGTCAAAGATCAATAGTCTTTTGGCAAAATTAGCGTGGTAAGACCTTTACCGCGACCAAAACACACAACTAACCTGAGATGCTACGCATGTCAGAAAGATCACGTCGCTGCCTAGCCCAGGGGTCGTCCTCCTCTGCGGAGATGATGGAAGGACTCTCTCCATCTTTGTTTGTCACTGGTTCTCGCGAGGTCATGGACCGGTTCTCTAGTCCCGGACGAAGCAACCCTTGTTCCCCTGCTTTACTGTTTCTCGACTTTGCGTCGGCCTGAATTGCAAGCTCTCTCTCCCTATTCTTCTCCAACAATGGCCCTCCTAGCGTGGCGCACTTGAGGATAGTTTGGATGAGGTGATTTTGTTGTAGTGGTTTAGAGAGATACTCATCCATTTGAGCTTGGATACACTTCTCACGATCACCCATCATGGCGTGTGCAGTCAAGGCGATGATTGGAGTTCTGTGTGTGCCCATACCACGTTCGTAGTCTCGGATCTTGCCAGTAGCTTCAAATCCCCCCTGTGAGCATTGTGTTAGCAAAGCTTGTTTCAAGATATTGACAAGTCAAAGCACAAGAAAAGAAAAATTAGAGGATGTAGTTAGTCAACGTACCATGATAGGCATTTGAACATCCATCAGGATGACGTCAAACTTCTTCTCCTTGACAGCTTCGACAGCCTCCCACCCATTACCCACGACAGTAACCACATGATGGTATTTCTCCAAAATCTTGACCGCTAGTCGCTGATTCACAGTGTTGTCCTCGGCGAGTAAAATCTCCAACGACTTGGTATTATCAGCCAATGATGGGGTTGCTCTGTTCTCGAGCGCGGGTACCATGCCGTTGCCGAGATCGACCAGCGTGCATGGTGTTGTCATGTACGAGGTGATACCTAGATCGAGGCATGATTTCAGACTGACATGGACAACAGGTGCCAAGAGAACGATCGGTAGGTACTTGAAGTCATCTACTGCTCTCAGTCTTCTCGCTGTGTCGATAGAGTCGACAAGTATGGCATCATATGGTAATGCGCCCCCCGCCTTAAGCCTGGTGAGTGCAGAACTCTTCTCGGAATCAACCACAACAGGGTGCAGCCCAATTTGCTCCAACATGTCCTTGATATCTGCACCAGAGCCTGACTGGGCCTTATCGACAAACAGAACCTGGTGACCACGATACGGTTTAAGCTGTTTAAGGGTGCCTTCAGTATCGTCGGCAGCGAGTCTGACTTTGCACGTGAAATGAAATTGGCTGCCCTTGCCGGCCTCACTGAGCACCCACAGGTCACCTCCCATGAGATTAACCAGACGTTTTGAGATGGATAAGCCGAGACCTGTACCACCAAACTTGCGAGTCATGGAGCCATCGGCTTGCTGGAATGTATCGAAAATGAGATTGAGTTTGTCCTTGGCTATGCCAATACCAGTATCTTCAACGACAAACTCGATGGCGTACTCTCCCACGCCCACCTCGTGCTGATTCGCCCTCTCTTTGATAGTGAGACTGACTTCGCCATGCTCTGTAAACTTAATGGCGTTGCCCACAAGGTTGAGAATAATCTGCCTAAGACGGAACGAGTCTCCGATGACATGGTCAGGAACGGAACTGTCCACCTTGTAGGTAAGGTCCAAAAACTTCTCATTTGCCTTGACAGCCAGGGTCTTGAGGGCATTGAAAACAGTTCCTCGCAACGTATACGGGATCTCTTCAACCACCATTCTCCTAGCCTCGATCTTGGAAAGATCCAAGATGTCATCGATAATCGTCAATAGACTGTTGGCAAGGTTGTTGACGATATTGAGCATCTCGCGTTGGTACTGCGTCAAGTCGGTGTCGAGCGTCAGTTGAGTCATGCCGATGATGCCGTTCATGGGCGTTCGAATTTCATGAGACATGTTTGCCAAGAATTCAGATTTGGTCTTGTTGGCCAACTCGGCAGCCTCTCTTGCCTGCGTGTTTCTCTGGATACTGTCTCGCAGGTTTGAAATCATTTGATTGATCTTCCGCTTCAGCTCGTCCATTTCGCCAGACGCCTCGACATCGACGAGTTTGGTAAAGTCTCCGTCAGTCGCTAAATTCGTGATATCGGAGAAGGCTCGCACTTGGGTCGTCAAGTTACTAGCCATTGTGTTCACGTCCGTGGTGATTTCCTTCCACCGTCCGTTCAGGCCAGCAACGTCAGCTTGAGCACCCATTTTCCCATCAACACCCACGTCCTTTGCGACTCGTTGCACCTCGTAACAGAAACTTGACAGTCGTGAGACCATGTTGTTGATTGTTTCTTTCAATACTTGTATTTCCCCACTGGCTTGCACGTCAATCGTTTGACTCATGTCTCCGTTCGCAATAGCCTGTGTGACAGCAGATATACTTCTCACCTGAACCGTCAGGTTTGAAGCCATTGTGTTAACGTTTTCGGTGAGGTCTTTCCATTTCCCCTCAACATTGGCGACTTGTGCCTGGCCACCTAGCGTGCCGTCCGTGCCGACTTCTCGCGCCACCTTGCTTACTTCCACGGCAAATGTGCCCAGACGGTCTACCATTTGATTAATAGTGTTCTTCAGTTCCAGAATTTCACCCTTGACCTCGACGCCGATTTTCTTGGTCAGGTCGCCCTTGGCGACGGCGGTGGTGACTTTTGCAATCTCTCGCACTTGTGTTGTCAAGTTCATGGCCATGCCATTTACGTTCTCCGTCAGGTCTCTCCACGTTCCTTCAACATCATGTACAGTGGCTTGTCCACCGAGGCGGCCCTCGGTACCGACTTCTCGCGCAATTTTGGTGACTTCCCTGGCGAATTGAGAGAGTTGGTCCACCATCGAGTTGATCGTAGACTTGAGTTCAAAAATTTCGCCTCTGCAGTCGGCCTGCACCTTCTGGGTGAGGTCTCCCTTTGCGACAGCTGTGGTGACCTTAATAATGTCTCGCACCTGAGTCGTCAAATTGTTGGCCATGGCATTGACGTTGACAGTCAAATCATTCCACATGCCCTGCACCCCTCCAACATCGGCTTGACCACCCAGAATTCCTTCAGTTCCGACATCTCTGGCGACTCGAGTAACTTCAGAAGCAAAAGTTCGCAGCTGGTCCACCATGGTGTTGATGGTTTGCTGCAGTTGAAGAATTTCACCTCTGGCTGGTCGTTCAATCTTCTTGGTCAAGTCGCCGTGTGCGACGGCTGTCGTGACGGAAGCAATTTCACGCACTGCATGATCCTCATGTTAGTTTTCGACGGCACTGACTGTAGCACATGGGACTATCCCCCCTTGCCCAGCCCAACAAAAGAAAGAGGATGACCTGGCGTACCTTGATCGGTGAGGTTTTGAGCCATAACGTTTACTAATCAACAGAGAGAATTTGTGTTAGCCACAAAGGGACAAAGAACAGACAAGATACATGTAGATAGGTCTAAAAGGAAGTCGGAAAATATACCGTTATCTGTCAATTCCTTCCATGTTCCGTCGACACCGCCGATACGGGCCTGACCTCCGAGTAAACCTTCAGTACCGACTTCACGGGCGACGCGAGATACTTCGCTGGCGAAGATCTGCAGCTGATCCATCATTGCATTGATGGTTCGCTTGAAGGTTGTAATTTCGGGGTCCATTTCGACTGTATTCATGCGGACCTTCATGGTCAAGTCACCACGAGCGACGGCGGTGACGATTTCACCAATTTCTCGCAGGGCCTTTTGGAAAGCCTCATTGGCCTTTTGGTGTTTCCAGAGCTCACGTTCAAGAGTAGCCACACGCTCTTGCTCAAGCATGGCGAGAGCCCGTTCTTGCAGCTCTTTTTGTTCGAGTAGTTGGGCGTTGACGCCAGCCAGCTCCTGTCGTTGGCTATCGAGGAGCTTGGACTGGTCGTCCACATGGTCGCGCAGTCCTTCCAGGGCTTCCTTGGTCAGCTGGCGAGGCAAAAGTTTCGGACAATCCAAGCTACCTTGATGCGCATGGGCCAATTTCGACTTGTTCGAAATTACCCCTCGGTTGCCCGCGGGCGATGAGCCCGCGTCGTCACCAAAGAGGGAGTCGTTGACTTCATTTGGCGTTTCGGGAAATACGGCCGTGGCCGATGCACTTGCTCTGTTCTCTAGCTGTCCCAGTCGAAGGGATAGTTTCTGGAGTTCGATTTCTAGAGCTCGTTTGGCGGCGGTTTCAGGGCCAGGGAGGGTGATTCGGGGTCCGATACTGGCAGATATAGAAGAGGACGGCTTGGGGTCGGCGGCAAGAGAGGACACAACCTCAGCTACCGCCACCAACACGGAGTCGTCGACCATGTCAGCCAAGTTGATGTGACTGCGGTGCGGGCAGTCGGGTGATGGATCGGGCACCAATTATCGAGGCGGGTTGATCAAAGAGAAGCGGCGACAGTCACGTCGCAGCGAGACAACAGAGCTAACTGCGTCCCGAACAGCAGATGGCTGGCCAAGAAAGGAGACGCAAGAAAAGAGAGGAAAGGAGGAGCCGTAGGGAGGGCTATTCGGTAGCTCGACTCGACAAAGGTCCAAGGGCTGATTATCAGATTATCCACTGGCAGGCCAGCATCATTCACAACGGTCGGAAGAGGGTTTTTGTTTGGTCAGTCGACAACGAGGACTCCCTTTCTCACGCACTCTTCTCTACCCGAGTCGACACAAGCTTGCGGGGCGGCGCAGCGCGACAGGTCGTCAATGCAAGATGCAAAAGCAAAGGGAAGGCCGGAAGGCCAGAGAAGGCAAACAAACTCAGATCTGACCTGATCCCGCGCTCGACAAGCCGGTCATCAAGAGTGTGAACGAAGCGAGAGGAGGGATAGGAATCGATCAGAAAAAAAAAGGTGTGGGAGTGATTGCATGCCGGGATGTTCGAAGGAACAGGGACAGGAGAGAGGGAACATTGGACTGTGTGCGAGTGGAGGCGTGGGCTGAAGGGACTGGACTTCCAGAATATGGAGTCTGCCATCAGGGCGGGCAGGCGGGCAGGCGGGCAGGCGAACAGACACCAGACACCAGACACCAGACTCTATACAGCACTAGGTTATAGGTTATTTGCTCTGTATGCAAATTCAGATCGACCCTGACCCTGACCCTGATGTGAGCATCAGCCGGGGTGTTACATGCACCAGACTCCATTCCTCTGTAGGCGGCACCAGGCATCACGGGAATGACTGCAGTGACTACGACTCTTGCTGGTCACCAGCACGGCGCAAAGGGAGGGTTACGGCTGAGGATGCGGTACTGAACATTATCAATGAACGGCCTAGCTGACCTCTTGACCTCTCGACTTGAATCTTCGAAAGGCCGCAAGCCAACAATGGCTTCCGTCCAACGACCACAATCGCCAGTCCGCCACCAGACGTTTATCCGTACCGCCAGTCACGATGCGGATTCCCGCTCCGACCCGATTGTCGCTATGCATTTGCTATGCCAACGTTTCCTTGGCCCAAACGTCTGATATGCTTGCTGTGTTGTGCTGTCTGCTGTGCTCCCACCACGCGTATCTTGGTTGCATTCCCGGCGAGGGCAAAACAGTCGACTGCAGTGTGCTGTACTCCGTACTCCCTCTCCTTACATCGTCAGCGGGGACACTTGGCTCCATAGGGACCAGGCAGACGTGCGATTCTTCGATGGAGGTTGTAGTAGTACAGGAATTCGGCGTGATGCCTTGCAGCTGGCACTCTCATGTGCATCTGTCGTTCTCTGTACATTTCTTTCCGGTTTTTCCTTGCTTGGAAAACGGTCCCAACAGATCAATCAACAGGCGGACAGGCTCGTGTATCATCGCCGGCATGGAGTACTTCGCCAAGCCATACAATACTCTTCAACTACCTAGGTATGCTACTGAAAACTCCTGGACGGTCAACTGTACATACCGACTTGTCAGAGGCTGACCGAGCACCGGAGTTTACTCTGGGTACGCTGTAGCCCAGGCCAAAGCTCTTTTGGGTCATGACAGAAGCGCAAAAACGTAGATTTGGCAGACGGACAAGGATGCCCCCTCGTCCAACTGCCTTGTAGGGGAGCCTCGAAAAGCCACGGCGTGGAGACGGAATCTGTCGGCGACCAGAGACCACCGACAGCCAAATACGAACTGATCGATCGGCCTTCTCTGTGCGCGACTAAGCGCCAGCCCCTGCTGGCCCAGTGGACGTGTGGGCGTGTGGGCGTCAAGTGTCAGGTGTGTGTGTGTGTGTGTGTGTGTGTGTGTGTGGTGTGTGTCGTGGACTTGTGGACTTGTGGACTCGTGGATTTGTGGCCCGGGCAAGACCCCGTGAGGGCAAGTAATGCGGAACGTCTAATATGTATGTACGCACGGAGTACGGAGCATTGTAGTGTGAGAAGTGACCATTTGGCTGGCATCTGCGGAGAGGGAACGTCAAGAGACAAAAAAGCTAAATCCATCAATCATCTCATGGCCATGTTGGAGTGGTTGAAAGGTCGAGGCCGCGAGAGATCGTGGGCGACAACCGGGGCCAAAGGTATTGGCCACACACCGACTGACTGATGCGCCATTGGCTCCTTCCCGTTCTGCTGGTCAGAGTCGGACAAACACAACATTTGAGCTTGGATCAGACACTTGAGCGCCATCAAGTCTCATCTGTACGCAACGCCTGTGTCGTACAACACTCATCCGACACTCCATCTCATAACCACTCTGAACCAAGTGCCTCTTTACTCCGTGCTTGCCTGGGTACATTACCGCGTGCTCCTCGGGACGTGCCCTCGCGGCTGGGCAGAAGGTCCCTACTTGATGTACCGATCTGGTCTACCTACCTAGGTACCTTGTGCGCAACCATGCTCCAGTCAACTGTTTGTACTCTGGGAGAGGACAGGACACCTCGCAAGGCCCTCCTCCGATTCGAAGCCTCCCGAATCCTCAACTGCTCTTCAGGGTTGCTTGAGACCTTTGAGCCATCCCGAGAGGTCAGTTGTCGTCACATGCCCTCCAATGTCCTCCTATTCGATGCCACCGAGTTCGGCGAATAGATGCGCATGCCCATGCTCTGCCGTGCCGTTCCCTCCCTGACACTGCTCGTGGAGTCTGGTGCCGGAAGTCCAACACGCACTCCGTACGGAGTACAAGGCCTACAATATTGTACGGAATACGGAGCTGCATCATCCAGGATGAATCGGCTCCAGGAAAACTTGGCACGCCTCCTGTCATTTGCGCTGCAGTGGCAGTCCTTTGCCATGTAGCCGAGGAGGGAAAGGTGGTAGCACCACTTCTAATTTTCCCATCGCCTCAGCCTGCAACCTCGATGTTGGTTCCTCAATGCTGTCGCCCTCAGCGGTTGTGATCCAACACGTTTTTTTTTCCTCTTTGCCCGCCGCTGTCGACCTGTTGATTTTACCCAGCTAGCGCCGCAGCCAGTGCATTGGCAAACATTGGCTAACCTGTCTCCGCATATGTTGGTGGGCATTGAATTGTGGAGTTTTGCTGGAGACGCGAAGCGGCACCACAATGTTCTATTAGCTATTATTGTACATCCTATCGGGCAAGGCGAAGAGTTCACGGCCAGTTGACTCTTTATGCACGTGTGACTACCCACCGCTTGGATACATGAAATTGCCCAAGCAGTGTCATGCCATCGTTATCATTACTCGCTTGCCTTATGGCTCTCAGAGGTTTGATGTCAACCGCGTCTGCTCGGTATATTCCAAGAACGACGACCCTGTTCTGATTGATCCCAGGGATTTGGAGGAATAAGGAGATCCGAGTTGCTGTCTATCAGGAAATCCACCCACCGTACCAGGCTTCTGGACATCCCGTATTACCGGCTGTGCGATACCAACGGCCAAGCCAAGTCACTCTCATTCTTCTGTCAACAGAAAGGCAACCGTATAACTACTCCGTGTGCATAAGTGATTTCTCATGGGTTCTGACTAGTACTAGTCGTACCATGTACTAGGCTCCCTTGTCAGTCAACCCTGAAGCGTGCAGCGGGCCGTTAATGCATGGCCATGGAACGGATGGGGGTTCTTATTCAACTGCAACATCAAGTCTCATGGACCAAAAACACGGGGCACACGTACTGTGCTTTTGCTAATGTCGAGATGACCATTTACATGCGCAAAATGGGTATATGGTGAATTGCTTCCGCCATCAAAGGTGCTGCTGGCTTGTGGTGGGACTTTGAATCCGAGTTTCGTGCTGCGATTCTCGCCAACCGCCCACGCAACACCAGGCGTCTGGAGCATCACCAAATCCGTCGGTACCGAGTGCTCAGAGTCATCGCTGATTCGCAACAAGGCGGCTCCTAGTCGTGCTGGAAGGCTGGTGATTCAACACTACCGCAAGTCCAGAAGGGCTGGATATCTGTTCTAGACCCAATTGCACCTTGTCCGTTGCGACAAGAAACCTCGCAGCTAACAGAGAGCATTCCAACCATCCCCAGGGCTTGGGAGGGCACGAGCCATCATGTTCAGGCCATCCTCCACCCTCTTCGCTCGTCCCTGCTCCCTGCTCCCTGCTCCCTGCTCCCGGTGATGTCGGCATTTGGCTGGTCATTGTGTACTCGGCTGGTCTCGACGTGATGATGACCTCGGAGCGATACCCCAGACGGTGGCAGGGTGGCTTGCTCGCCCGATCTACACCACGTTTCAGCTTTGCGTCTCTCGCCCTAAAATGACATGAAAAAGGGTCCAGTGCAAATTTCGTTTCCAGCTTTATCAACAATGCCCCAGTCATTAGGACAAAGTTGGACCATTGGCGCCTGCGACCGAAAATCTCGGTCTGAATCTCCACCCGTCAGATGTGGGGAGGGAGGCACTGCAAAGGGCCCTCGGAGCGAGCCCAAATGGCCCGTCTGGCAGCCGCCTACGTCACTTGCCGCCAAGCCGTCTTAACCCATTTTACTCTGTGTGATTCGCTACATGGCGGAATGGGCTGACTTGGTCCTGTGCCCGTCACCTTTCTGTCGGTGGACCTCCGACTCTGCTTCATGTATGGCCTTAGGGTGCTTAAAGCGCTAGCTAGGCCGTGGGCTGGAGGGAGGATGCAATTAACCTTTTGGCGTGGTGGCTTTTCAGGGACTGACCAAAAGCAGTTGGCTTGGTTTGAATTCAAAAATGTTATTTCGAGTACCACGAATCATGGATTGTATTCTTGAGAGCAACCCCTGGTGACGGTCCCGGCGAAAATATCACTTTATTGTCACTAACCAAGTTGGATATAGGAGCATACATATATTATTGCATGCGGTACGGCGGAGCACCGAGTCCTTGCGCATTTGAGAGAACCCGAACCCCGTACGGGCAGTTTGTTGCCCCTGAAACTACGTTACGGTGGCATTAGGAAGAGTATTGGGCTCACTCAAAACGTCAACTTGGTACCAAAAGTGGACTTGACCCGTCTATTCGTCTCCGGCAGTTGCAAAACTGTTCTCGGCCACGGTCGCCACCCACACACGACAGATAACCACCGCGCAGCGCTCTGAACTTTGCAGTCAATGTGAAGAAGAGGTCAATGTTTATCATGGGAAGCTGCACTCTGTTGCCGTGAGGCCAAAGCGAAAAGTAGTTATCATTAGTTTTGCCTGGGAAGCCGTGCGGTGGCGCGCCAAATTCAGCCCATGGTTTCTTAGGGATGGAACCCCTTTAGCCTGGGTTGGTTCGTGTCGATCGCAGCGTGGCCGCCAAGCGTGCCTTACATGAGATGAGGTCACTTGGACGGGTTTCCTCAAAGGTAATAGCCCATATGGTAGGAAACTGAGTTTATGCCTCGTGCAACAACGGTCAGCATATGAGGACCCATCCCTGGAGTATCCTCCTATATCACGGACAATACTCGATGAAATTGGCTTTGGACATGGCAATTTTATCCAAACCACCTGAAAGCTGGGAACGAACTACTTGCGGTTGCCGCGTTGTTTGTAAAACACTGTCAACGGTCACCTACAGCCAACAGGGTTATTGTCAAAGGCAGATTCAAAATTCAATCGAAACACACCCAGACCTTCGTTTTCCAATAGCCATGTTCGTCCCCGAGTTTATGGCACAGTGAATGGGTTCAGCACGACGTGGCCTGTTTGTATACACACATATCTAGAGCCGTCGGATTCTGTACGGAGTACCCATGCCAACTACAACAGTAAGCTCTCCTTGACGTCAGACCTCGAACAGATGCTAAATCTGTTTTCACAACTCTCGCGCCATTCTCCTCCCCTCGGCTAGCTGGGCCGCACACAACAGTACCAAATCTCCTAAATGCTCGTCTCCCCGCCAGGGCCGATTTACACGCTGCACGTGTCGCCAAACACACGCATGGATTCCCAGACCGCCATTATCTCCCGCCCGCCGTCAATACAAACCCCAAAAGCACAAAACGACGTCATTCCCGCCCGAACCCCAGTGGAGAATCACACCCACCCGTCATGAACCTGTCCGTTTCAACCACACACAAACGGACCAAACCCAGCCCCCTCCCTCCCACTGCCGATCCCGTCACCCCTAGCTAATTAAAACATTCGGGCCATGCTGTGATTGTTGGAACCTCTCCAGGCCGCATAGTAGCTTTCATCATGTGACCTTGTACAAAACGTCACAAATAGCATCGGGTGCTTATGGAAGGGAGGGGGCATCAGGAGATGAAAACATGGAGATTGACTGACGATCCTTGAGCGCGGCGGATGCTTCTTCGGCGCGTGACAGATTGGCTGCCTCTGGTTTTGGTTTCTCCCCCCCCTTGTGTTGACAATCTCTGCACAGCCTCTCTAATGGATGGATGGACAGCCTTTTGAAGATGACGAAAGTTTGCAAAGCCGTGCTTTGCGTACTGATTGCGATGAAGTAGGTGGCTGACAGCAAAGCGTCACTCGCTATTCTACAACCCAACTTGGACAAACGGTAAAACAATCATGTGCGTCCAATTGATAAAATCACTAACCAGCGCTATCGCTGTTTCGATATCAAAGTATTACACGCATTCGTTTACACAGCCCATGTAATCATATCCTCTTGCTCATTGTCTCTCGCTCATGCATATATGGGGTATCCGATACTTTTTGCCTAAATCAACTTTGTAAACCCCAGATATTCGCCCCTCCAAAAACGAGGAAATATAATAAAGGATTTTAAAAAAGGAGAGAAAAAAAAAGACGGGTTGTGCGACATCACGTCGCCAACCGTCGGGAAGCAGCTCTACCTCCTAGGTAAGGTGCTTCTTCCAAACTGCCCTGCTCCAAACGCTCCTCCAGTCTGCCAGCCCTGGCTGACACTATTATTCACAATGAGCGCCGCCGCCACCAGGGCCGCTTGGCGTTCCCGTTGGCGATGTCGCACTTTTAGATACTTTGCCGCCTCGGGCCGCATTCTGAGAATTCGCAAGATCATGTCGTCGCTGGGATCGGCCTGAGCCTCACGTCGTTTGGCCTCCTTGGCTTTCCGCATCGTGCCCAAGTTGCGATTCATCATGATGCTCTTTCCGCGTCTGATGGTGCCCATGCTCGCAAATGCGCCAGCACCGCCAAATGACGCTCCGAAACTAGCCGGAGCGGACATGCGGTTCTGCTGCGGCGTCTGCTGCTGCAGCGCTTGTTGTGCTCGCTGTGCCGTAGCCGAGGCCATCCGTTCTGATTCTCGTATCAAGTTGCCAGTGTCCTCAAAGTAGAAGAAATTTAGAGACGCAAGCTCGTGCCACTTAGGCGATTTGAGCACCTCAGCAGGCACACCCAACTGTTCACCGGATTGCTCATCCTTGGCGTTGAAGAAGTTGAAAAGCATCTCCAGCCAAGAATACACAACATCTAGCTCCTTTCTGCTTAGAGGCTTCTTGGTCGATGGTTTATCAGACATGGGAGGAATCAGCAAGTTTTCGATCGAGATGAGGACTTCCTTCCACAACCTCGTCATGACTGCTATCATAGTCGCGTCGGTCAACGTCTGCTTCATGATGGCGAAGTTCTCGTCAAAATACGTGAAGAGACGAGCTAGCGCACCCTCAATCTGGCTTGGTGTGACTGTTGCTGCAATTGAGGCTCGCTTCTTCCATAGACTGGTCATTGAAGCCCCAATCCCACCTATGCCCAAGAGATTTCGCAGCGTCTCCAGAGACAACGTATCATTAATTTGTTGTGTGAGCTGCAACCAACGTGTTAGTGGGGGTAGATGTGAGGACCAACGAAAAAAAAAAAAAAAAAGAGAGAGAGAGAGAGAGAGAGAGAAGGAAAAAAAAAAATAACAACTTGCCTTGTCTGTAATTTTTCGTACCATGTCCCTTTCCGTCCTCTTGAGATGACGGAAGGCCTTGCCAAAATGGAACTCAATATCATCTCGCTCCCCTTCCATGCTGACTCTGATAAGAAGCCGGCCTTGGGAGTCCAAGTCTAGCCAAAACTCTCGGGGAAGATAATCGCCAAAGTGCACTGGATCCAGCTTAAGTGACGTGCGCCCAACGTAGTCGTGATCGCCGAAAGTATCGTAGTCCCAGATTGTGGCAATAACATTCACTGGTCCCTGAACAGTGACATCAAACGACTCGTCCCAACGGGGGTTGAGATTCTTATAAATGATGCGCGTTTTGTGTAGTCGCTTCTGGTATTCGTCGCCAAAGACGACATAGGGATCACTGAGTCCATTCGCATCACAGGCCTTGAGATCCTCCGCCTCCACAACCTTAATTGTGAAGGTGTACTTGCTTGGTTTGCGAACCTTCTTCTTAGGGCCGTCAATTTTCTCAAGGAGCAAGGCACAGGCTTCCGAGTTCATGCTCTTCTCCAGCTTATCCAGCTCTTGCATGGCGAATTCAATATTATTTAGCTTCACAAAGGACTGCGCTGTTCGTTAGCATCCAAGAGAGGGATACGCATCTTGGCGGAAAAAAAAGGGGGGGGGGAAATCCATACCTCGGGATAAAATTGAAACGGTTCAATCTTCTCCTTATTGCTCCAAGCGTCCTTTGCGTACTGCATCCATTTCTCCTGTGTAGTTCTGCTCTGGGCGGCAACTTCCTCCGCCGATGGACGATCCATTTCTTTCGCAAACTTTTGCTCAACAACCTCGCAATATCGACCGACAGCTGTAGCAATGGTTCGTGCAAGTGATGTCATAAATCGTGCATAATGTTCGTCATTATTCCACCCCAAGCTGACCACCTGGTCCACTGTCTGGTTTAGGATCCTGAAAAGATCTATCACAGACACACTATGTCGCTCTGAGTCGAGCGGAATTTGTTCTGCGCCCTGAGTCCGGACCCGAAACTCGTCCTTCTTGATGGCTTCGTCAACATAGCCATTGACCTTTTCCTCTGCGGCGCGGATGAAGCGCCATACAAATTCTACAAGAATATCTTCGATATCGAACTCAAATGGTACACCATCTAGTGACTCAACGTGGATGTGCCGAATCGCGACCAATTCTTTGTACAAGTCAAATCCATCTCGGATAGGAAGCTCCTCACCGGCCTCGTCTGCGCCTCTCATAATCGTCTCGATAATAGCTACCGCGTCTTTCTCAAAGCTGGGGAACACCTCTTGGACAAGAATCGATAGAGGATTCACCCCCATTATCTCCATATTATTCTTGTACCGCTTGCGAATCCGGTCACACAGTTTGGTCACGGACTTGCCTAACTGGATCACATGAGCAAAGTCCCATTCCTCTTTGTGGGCTGGTATCTCCTTTTGCATATAGTCTCGGTAGACATCAGCTGCTCTTTGGCGTAATCCTTGGGCAAGATGTTCTGAAAATTCAGCCAGAGCATTGGGCCGCGGAGAGAACATTGGGTCACCACCAATATGGTTCTCAAGCAGGAACATGACGGCTGCAATTTTGGGAGGCTTGGAATCGTAACACTGCTCCATGAGCTCATACAATTCTCGCAACAGCGCATCATGCAAGCTGTGAAACGTTTGCTGGTAGACTGCAAAATCATGCATGGTCCATCGACTGGTTTCGATGTCACTCAATGGGGTTGCGTAATGTGTGATGTGAGGTGGTTTCCTGACCTCGGGCATCGGGGACTTGACAAAGTCAAAGATGGCATCCAGCTCTTCAGGAACGATTTCTTGGTCTAGGAACTTGCGAGCGGCAACTTCCAGCAGGGCAATCAAGCGTGAAAATTGTGGGATGCGCCAACGGACACAGAGCTCTGTCAAAAGCTCGACGGACTGCTTGGAGAGTGGCTTGTACTCTAATGCAGGATCTGCATGCAGTTGATCAAAGGTGACGGCGTGTTGCAAGATGTACTTGTAAAATTCCCTGGGCTCAGGGGGGATGAATGTATATATCGTCTCTTCAACGGCTCGAATGCTGCTTGGTTCGCCACCAATTGACAGATTTGCTAGGCTGACGGCTGGATCGAAAGCGTTTGTCCCACCATCTTGTGCGGATATGGCACGACTGAGGTCAGCGTAGGCCTGGTCATTACCAATAATAGACTGTGGCCGACTGGGCAGCTGCTTTTCATAGCTACTTGACGAAGTCTTGGCCAGCTCTGGCCTGGCTGTCAAGATATCGAGCATCATTTGAGACAAATGAGGCGATTCTGATTTCTTCCACTCAACAAAAGCATCCTCGACGTCAAAATCCTGGCTTCTCAGTGCGCCGGCCATGTTGGTGTTTAGCCTGTGTTGATACGACTTGAGATCCTTGAGCGCAGCTTCTTCTGTCCAGGTTTGGCGATGCTGATTGATCTCGGACTGTACCTCGGATAGACTCATACCAAAGATGGCTGCAACCACCTGTACCATGGGCATGTCCTTGACGTCGTAACTCAGGGGCACGACTACTTCAATGGTTTTGCCCTTGCCGTCCTGGGCGCTGTCGACCAAGTTTTGGTCATTGGTCAACAGCTTCTTTTCCAAAGACGTCAGTCTTGATAGCAAGTCGGCACGGTCCCGATCATGTCCATGCTCTCGCAAGATGTTTGTGGCGAGTCTCACAAACATTGCAAGATGACGGTCCGGAAGGAGCTTCCATGAATCGTCGTCGGGGGCTTTGCCCCTCTGAGCTGCCTTGCTGGCAGAGGAATAAAACATTAGGACCAGAGGCTCGAACTTCCTCTCCTTTTCAATAGTCCTGCGGAAGTTCTTCTCGGAGAAGGCCGTGTATGCTTCGGCGAAGCTTCGTTTGACAGCAGCATCGCTGAAGCCAGGGAGGGGTTCGCCCCCCCGGACCACGCCGCCGACACGATCGAGAAGCTGGGTCGGAAAGCTGCTCGGCAGCTTCAAGCTGGTTGAGTTTCCCGAAATGTATTCTTGGACGAGCTGGCCAACGCTCGAGTGAGATCGAGCGGGCGGCTTTGGTGCGGGGACATATTGCTTCCGTTTCGCTCTTGGCTGCAAGAGGTAGTGAAGGTAGGCGGTACGAAGGGCGAAGCTCCGAGCCTCTTCATGCTCGACAACGAAATGCTGTGGGCGTGCAGCAGCCCGCGAGGATGCTCTACTTCTTGCTATGTCCCTGCTGCTGCTCTTGACGCGACGATTGGGCGTAAAGGAGCGCCGCGAGGAGGTCGACATGTTGGTGGTGGTGGTGCCGATGTTGTGACGTCGTTCCGTGTTCAGAATGAGAGAGCGAGTTGCTGCCCAATGCAATGCGCGATGCACGAGGTCATGGCCAGCCCAAAAAAAACCAAAAAAAAAAAAACGAGGGCAGCAAACGCTCGCTATACAGACAGAGCAGATAGAGACAGGAAGAAGTTGAAATCGGACGGGCCAACGGCAAACGGGCTAGGAGGACAGTTTGTAGCGTTTTGCATTTATGATGCCAGCCGAGACCCAGAAGGTTGGTGTTTCAGCGGGCCGGTGTCAGTCCGTCCGTCCACACGCCTGGGCTCGAAAAATGGTGGGTTCAAATTGGTGTTTGCAAGGGCGACCCGACGTCATCCAGGCCTCAGCGTGCCTTGTCAACATTAAAGCGTGGTTCCGTCTAGAGTGCCAGACGCACACGGCGTAGAGGGGGCGTGCCTGCGGGTCAGCTCAGCCTTGATTGAACTGCTCCCGTGCTCAAGTGCTTCCCTCGAGAGACGTCTGGTTGATTGAGGTCTGGTGTTGAGGTCAACGGTCCATGCGCCGCCGGCGTGGTGCGCAACACCGCATTGACGCCTGTGATGCTCCCAGGCTATGCTACTCTGTCAGACTCCAGGTGTCTGCAACTGGGTCAAGTCAAGCATGCAACTACATGTGTGATTACTCAAGTTGGGAGTAGGGGGAGTAGGGGTCCATCAGTGTGAAACCGCACTTGAATGCCATCAAAGAGCCAGAACATTAAGCGCCCCACACGGGAACTTGGCAACATTGAAGTTATTTGTTTGATTGTGCTCTGCACGGAGTACATACCTAGTATAAACGGAGCGTCGAATAATACGGCGCTATCGTACTTGCAGTTAGTACAATACGGCGCTGGTACTGGCTACAGCCACCAGACCGTTCGCCTATCTGGAAATCCCGGCGCCAGGCTGGAGTCTCATGGCCAAACACTGAATTCATTCGTTGTTTTGTTTGTTGAAGCCCTTATGGACTTTTTAACCCCAAAAATAGCAACCTCGAATTTGTACTTTGCACCAGAAAATCAGCTGTTTCGGTGCCAACAGAACTCGATACCGTCACTTCAGTATCCTCCCAGTAGGCAATTCCAGACGGTATTCTGCCAGAACCAGGCCATCACCGTGGAATGAATGGAACGAATGCCCCTCGTCCTTAATGCCCTCCCATGCCCGTAATGTCCAATCCCCCACCCACTCGAGTCGACATGCAGGGTTCAGTGTTCTAAAATTGCCCGCCAAGGGTGGCGGGCATTGGGCAGCATTCCAAGTTTTGATGCTTTGTTCGATCTGGCATCATGCCACTGCATTGTGCCCATGATGCGTATTGATGGCGAGATATCAAAGTTGACGCTTGCGGGTGTGCTCGGCCATTTCGTGAAAACCATTACGCCAGCAACGCCCTGCGTGACAGGCTGTGTTTATTCGTATTGACTTGATGTTGCGTGACGTCGAGCGCTGCACAATGGGCCCAGCGAGGCGGGAAAAGAGGCGCATGTGCCCAGGTGCCGTTTATTAATGTTCCTGCATCGCTGTTTGCGCCGCTGGCTCGCTATCTGGTTGGCCTGACAAGCACCATCGTCGTCAGCTGGGTCCACGCGCGTGAGCAGGCGCAGCTGTCAATGTGACTGCAGTGGTTGGATTTCTTACGGCTTCGCGAGACGGAAATGCTCTTTGCAAGGGCCTGGGTCTGTATTCGCACACGAAGGTGATGTGACGCCTATCCTCGGGGTCTTGGGGATTTCCTATTACTAGATTCGCCGATTCGTCGTCGTCAGCAACGGCGAAGCTGGCAGAACGCGCCGACTAATACAACCTTTTGCGCGGCTGCTACGCGACTAGAGGAGATGTTTTTGCAGAGACCCCAGTACCTAGGCCCTCTGTAAGTTGCTCCTGTCCTGTTACTATCTCAGCTGGCTGCAAACTTACTTGACTCTTGGCATGAGGCTCTCTCGATATGCCCCATGTTATGTTGCCTCCAATGTCCCATGTTCCAAAACATAAGCCACCAGCGCCCTCCCCAGCGCCTCCTTCTTCGCCACGGCCAAGCATCGGATACTGGTGCCAGACGGAATATAAACTACTAGTACTTACTACGTCCTTGGAGCTCAAGTTCTTGCGTGTCCAGTAGAGGGCTGTGGAGGGCTGTGGAAAAAAAAACTACTAGGTAGATACGGAGTACTACTTTAAGTAGCAGAGTGGCACTGGCCAATTTTGTGGCCGCCAGAGTGAGTTCCTTGAATGTTGACGAACCGGCCCATCCAATCTCCAAACATGGAACATTGAACCGCTGAGAACCCCACCACCCTTCCGCCACCAATTGATCCCACTGCCGCCACCCGTCCCCCAGTCCCCATTCCCATTGTCACTACTCCGTAGACAGACCAGACCACTGACTTGAATGAATTGTGTCCACAAACAGCCAGCAGGCAGATCCGTGGCACCAGCAGTCCATGCCCGGTGTTTGATGGCTGGCGCCTGCGCTCGCTTGCTGTGCCTCCCGTCGCGCTCCATCTTTATACGCCCCAGGCTCCTCCAAACCGTCTCCTCACACTCATCCATTCATCCATCTATCCTTTCTTGTTTCCAGACACAGCTCCTTTTACCGTTTTACTACTGTTTGCCCATTCATGCGCAAGGTGCGGATATCTCTAGGAACCCGCCTCCCGCGATATATACCATATACTTTGCGACCTATCGTCATCTCCAATTCGAGCCCGCGCCTTTGCAACCTTCTCCTCCTCATCTGATCTACTTAAGTAGGCAGGCGACAAGCATCTTGGGGGGGCCTGGGCCTGGGTTTCTTCTGTACCCACCACCAAATGACGGCCACTGGCTGAGCTCCTCCAAGAGCGTTTCGCCCCGCGCTGCCCCGACCCTGCCTCGACTGCATCAAATGCTTCAGGTGCTTCCAGCGTTTCCAGTCTCGAGCGCTCTCCTTCTCAAGCCGTCCATTTCAACTGCTCGACGCAGCTCCCAATTTTAAGCACCGTGCAATTCTTCGCACTCGAATGCAGTCAAGCAATCCTCGGCATGGGCAACATCACTAGTAGGCCCGACGACGGGTCGTCGCCATATCTTAGGGACCAAAACAGACGTATGTTGGCTCCAACCCTTTTGATTTTTTTTTTCTTCTCCTTTTCTGCTGTTGACCTTGGCACTCACTCTTTATTCTTCGCAGTGAGCATATCCTCGCTGGTTGTTACCAATCTGCGGAAGCGCAGTTCCGTCCACATTGTTCCAAATGCATTCCCAGCGAGCAGAATAGTCGTTAGTCGATTGTCTGGCGAAACATCACCAATAGAATATGTACAGGTGCGTTGATCATACCCGAAAGCCTTCGATGTGTTTGCCGCCACACTGAAGCCGGTTGCTGTGTTCTGCTAACCACCATGCCGTCAGGATCCTGAATCATCGAATAATCTCACCGCCGCACCCAACTTTCTGCTTAAACTGAACGGCGATGACGAGCTCATATTCACATTCACATTTGTAATTCGCCAGTCACACGCCCCTGCTGCTGCAGATGGCCGACCGGCTACTTCAGATACCAATATCTCTGGCTTAACATTTGTTTACGCCTCCACTCCCCGAGAAGTTTCGAATCTTGTCACGCGAGAATTCCATGCCGACCCAAACCTTCACAAGAACGCCAATGTGGAGCTCGTGGGCGATTACAGCACCGGGGGTAGTTCATCTGTGACGTTTGAATGGACTTGGAAGTGGAAACCCCCCAAGCCTGTTGAGGACAAAGGGGGCGGTTGGAGGAACTGTTGCAGCGTAAGAATGCGATGCTATTATCAGGTCACTACCTATTTGTTACATCAGCTAACCTTTTTTTTTCTTGGTCCGAAGTTTGTCGAATACGACCCTCGAGCCCACCGTTTGGATACTCTGGCGAGCTTCTCCTATTTTGTCTCCAGTAAGTAACTCACGCTATTATTGACACGGCGACAAATGGACGCCATTGGATTCTAATGCCGTTGATAGGTCCAGGTTTACCCACGAGTAACCCCAGTTCACCTTCGCCGCAATTCCTATTGAGTTCGCCTCCAAAGATTCGAGTTGCCTCTACGCAGTCGGTCGAGTCTCGATTAACTGGGGTTGATGTTGATGAGCCCGTCTCTCCTCTTCTTGCGCCGAATGAAAGCCTGTCGCAAACGAACACGAACCAGATGCAAGAGCCTGTCAAAGTTGACGTTCCATGTCCCAAGTATGACGATGATGTCACTGTCAGTGATGATGGTCCCGTCTTTCGGGCAACTTTAAAAGCGCTGGAGCAAAAGACCGGCAATATGCGAGTCCAAATGAAGAAGGTTCTCAAACGAGCAGAGCATGCCCATTTGCAGCAAACCGAGGCTAACGATGCTTTTGTTTCCTTCATGGAAGCTCTGCGTGAGGCGTCTTCTACCAATGCCAACGCCTTCCAACCCGCTTTGGAACACTATTTTGATAAAATTGCACGCGAAGTCGTGGCCTATGAACGCCAGAATACAGCAAACTTACAAAAGATTATTATAGAGCCGCTAAACAAGCTATATCAACTCGACATCAAACAAGCTGAATACAAAAAGCGTGACTTTGAGGAAGAAAGCAAAGATTACTACGCATATGTATCCCGGTATCTGGGTCAGCGGCAGGATTCGGGCAAGGCGAAGAAACTTGCGGATAGTGATTCAAAATACCAAAACAAGCGACGGAATTTTGAGCTGAAGCGATTCGACTACTCCAGTTTTGTGCAAGATCTTCATGGTGGTCGCAAAGAGCAAGAAGTCCTTTCCCACCTGACAAAATACGCGGATGCACAAACAAAAGGCTATCTGGCTACTGCAAAAAAGATTGAGGACTTCCTTCCACAGTTGTCGGCGCTTTCTTCCGAAGTTCAAGAAGCAGACAAGGAGTACCAATATCGACGTCGAGAGCGGGAGGAGAAACGACGACAGCTGGAAAAGTCCAACACCCCTTATTTGGAACCAGAACAAGCAAGCCTGAGCAGTTCTGCTCCGTTGTCCTCGAGCCTGAACGGTAATTGCCGGAAATACTTCTGACAGCGAACTTGGCCGTGCCGACAGTACAGGCTCGCAAATTAAGAACGCCATTGCTATAGGCGTTGGTGGCCAAGGAACCGCGACCCAAGGAGCCGAGCTCTCGAGATCTCCTGGTAGCCAAGGCCAGTCGTCCTTGTCTAGCTCCACACAGGGGGCCAAGTTCAAAGGCTTCCGAGATCTTGAGGAGCGAGATACAGCACAGGGTGTAGTGAGCCAACGAAAGGAAGGTCTATTGTGGGCGCTCAACAGACCGGGTGGCCATGTTGATCCACGAAACTTGAACAAGCAGGGATGGCACAAGTAAGTCATGCAGCCTTTTGACAGGCACTCTTTTTCAAAAAAGGAACACCTGATGTGCATGGGATTGAACATGAAACTAACGAGATTCAGATTTTGGATTGTTTTGGATCAAGGAAAGTTATCCGAGTACAGTAATTGGAAGCAGAAGCTGGACCTCCACATGGATCCCATCGACTTGAGAATGGCTTCTGTACGTGAGGCACGCAATGCAGAACGCCGATTTTGTTTCGAGGTTATAACGCCCAACTACAAGCGCGTTTATCAGGCAACATCTGAAGAGGACATGAACAGCTGGATTCTGTCCATAAACAATGCATTGCAAAGTGCGATGGAAGGCCGAGGCGTCCCGGAACCCTCGTCGTCGACTAGGACACCTGTAGATTCGTCTCTTAAGAGGGATATTGGCTCTATCTTGACGGGCAAAACACAGCACTCGGGCCATGGTCCACTGCAGCATCATTCGACCGCAAACGCGGGAATGCCGCAGCGCAGAATAACAGTCGGCGCTCGGCCTGGTGCGGTTCGCACGACAAGCTCAGGGTACGATGAGAACCCAGACAAGCTGCTGCAAATGGTTCGAAACGCGGATCAAGGCAACTGTTGGTGTGCGGACTGTGGCTCAGGGTCAAAGGTGGAATGGGTCTCCATCAACCTGGGCATTATTCTGTGTATTGAATGTAGCGGCATCCACCGGTCTCTGGGTACACATATCAGCAAAGTCCGATCACTTACACTGGATATCAAGTCATTTACAATCGATATTGTCGAAGTCCTCTTGCTCATTGGAAACAGGGTATCAAACATGATTTGGGAGGCTAAACTGAATCCGTCTCAGAAACCAGGCCCGCAAGCGACTCGAGAACAGCGGTTGAGGTTCATCACTGCCAAGTACGTGGATCGGGCATACGTTGAGCCAATCTCGACAACACTGTCAAGATATGCGACGCCAGACGAGACCTTGCTGGCGGCTATCAAAAAGAATGAAATTCAGCAGGTCATGTACGCCCTGGCACTCAAAGCCAACCCCAATGTTGTTGATAAGATGAGGGGGACGCATGCAATCTGGCTGGCACTTGCAGCGGCAGATCCAGCACAGCCATCGCCAACATCGAGCGTGAGCGCTTCCGACGCAGATGTTAAGGCTGTTCCCTTCCCCGTTGCTGAACTCCTCATCCAGAATGGGGCAGATATTCCAGGATCAATGCCCGCTTTCCCACTTGGCCGATTTGCCCAGCAGTACTACGAACAGAAGATGGGCAGAGGCAATAATCCAGGACACGATGTTTTGGGCTCACTACCCCTTCACCTGAGCTCAAGCGATAGGCCGCAGCGAGAGAGGGAAGCTAGGCTGCAGAAACGTGTCAGTGCTGGAGGGCGACTAGCAAAGTCTCCCATACCCGAAAAATAGGAACACAGATTTTGGGATCGATGGACAAGCTTTGCTTTGTGCTATCACGTACATGAGCTGCCTCGGCTGCGCAAGCTCTGGGCGGCCAGCAATAATGGGAGATGCTATTACGTGTGAATGAAGCCTTTTCTTTTCTTTTCTTTTTTTCTCTCAGGTCATGGGAGAGGCAATGTCCTTTACTGTCTGCTACACGCTGACGCTAGTGTGGCTGATGCAGGATCGAGTTTTGCATGGAAGTTTTGGGGGGATGAATTATGGGCATTGGCGTTTGGGTGGCAGCCTCGTTCTCGTCGCCAAGAGTGGCATTTGCTTTTCGCAATGACGATGACACACACGCGAAGAGACAACACAGATTGGAAGCGTTTTGCGCTCATGGACCAGATGACCAATCGACAATATAGCTTAGCCAGGCAAAGAGCTCTGGGAAATATTGGAAACAGCAGACGTTTGAACGGATGTGTAGGATGGATAGGTAGTTCCTAATACTAATGGGCCAGAGCAGTCGAGTCGGCTGCATGTGCGGTGACGATGTTGAGTGTCAGCTTGCTTGTCTCGGCAGTGAAGTTGGTATACATGCCCAGTACGCAGTTGATAGTGATGACGATGAGGGCAGTAGAAATTGGCCAAAGTTAGAATCAGGATTAAGGTCAGATCCCCAACCTTTCAGAGGATCGGCCCGCTGTGGCTCCAGGGAAAGAGGATGACTATTAATATACATGGTTTGAGTCACATGGCGTGACAGTGTCCCGTCATTTCGCCGCGGCACATCCCGAACAATGTGTGACACTGGTTGATGACTGTGGACGTGGGCGAAGTTGGCGAAGAAGGCGAAGAAGAGTCATCTGCTGTTGCATGGGGGCAGGTGACTGCGGGCCGTTGGACGGGTCAACAGTCACTTGACTCATTGACTGGTTGAAACTCGCGACTCCTGTCGTCAAGGGCCGTGGATTGTGCGGGTTGCTTCACAAGCTGGTGTGCTTGGTACTCTGTCGTCTTAACAAGACCAGCTATTGCGTTTACAGGCGGCACACCCGCAAGACATGATGATACTGTCAAAGTCTTAATATTAAGACTGGGCCAATTTTGCGACCTGGCGACTGAGTGTCATGCCGTTTCTGATGACGGAGTATGTTGACGGACCATCTCCTCACGAGCTAGGCTTCCAACAGGGTAAGAAGACTGTGCCTATGCTAGCATCCATACGGGGTGTAATATCTTCAAGTACGCCAGCTCCAAGTCCCCACCACCAGCGAACTGAGTATTCAGCTTCAAGATGAGTCAATCAAAGCTTGAGACGTGTCTGCAAGGAAATGGCGATGGTGTTCGGTTGCTGGTGCTCGTCCCTTATAACGGACCGCAGTCCACGCACTCATGAGAGAGGTCGTAAGAGACGATTCAAACAAATTCTGTGGATGTAAAAGAGTATTTGTATGCGCTGCAGTGCGGATGAGTAATAAATGTCACGTACGCTCAAGCATTGAGTGGACCGGCCCCAGATGCTCGTCAACTCCAATGTCCCATGTCCGTATTAAATACCAGCCAGACATGTTAGTTCAATGTTACTTTGTAAGTTAATAGTCAGCTGGTCACGTCCAACAACCTGGGAGCTTGCCCCGTGCTGCCAGGCTGCTCTCTCTCCACCGGGCTGAAGAGCTGGCTCAGGGCTGGCACCTGGCCTTGGCCTCATGGGGCTGACATGGCCTGGATGGCATGCCATTTGGTGCCCGTCCAGCTTCCCCTCCGTCATCACTTCTCCCATGCTTTTTTGATTCATCCCAGGCACCCTCCTCGCCCATTCTCCCCTCGATCCGCAATCGTGATTTTTGCCGACATCACAGCCTTGGCCCAGCTGCAGCTGAAGAGCTTTTGTTTTCCCTATTTTTGCTGTTGAACAGGCCCCCGAGGACATGGCACCTCGCAGCGAAAAGAGCCAATTGAAGCGCCAGCGCGTGAGTTTCTCTGCCCGTCTTGTACCTCCTTGCGCACGCTTCGTCGTGCTGCTTGCTTCGCTCTCGTTACCTTTTGGCTCACCAACCATCCAACCCAGGGTTCGCTGCCCGAGGACGCAACCGAGTCTAAGAAGCCTCGGAGATCGGACCGTCTGTCATCGCAAACTGTGGGTGCTGTTGGTGCCACCGGCGCCGGCGCTGACAAGACGCCCGTCACTAACAGGCAGCATCTGCCGTCTCCCGTTACGCACGTCGCCGCTGAGGAATCGAGCGATGCCAACAAGGAGGCCACTCCTACACCCTCTGCGGGCAAGCACGAGGATGTCACTCCGCGAAAGACCGACGAAGCCTTCCCCCAGAGTCAGGCTTTGTCATCACCGCCCCAAGACACGCAGCCGCTCAGCCAGTTTGTCGATCGACACCCTGCACTCTCCGACGATGTAGAGGACGAGGTCAAGGAAGGTGTTTGGGGATACTTGGTGCCTCTAGATCCCAAATATGGCGATAAGCCATTGGTGCTAAAGAGACGAAACGCATGCCCACAGCCAGATAGCGTGGATGCTGCCGTGAATGGTGAAAAAACACCTCTAGACACCAACAAACCTGCTCCCATCCGGGCTGAAGAAACCCTTGAGCGCAAAAATGCAAAGGGAGCGGCTTCGGGTGGCTATTTAATAGGCCGACATCCTGAGTGTGGTATGTGTTTGAAATGTTTTCTTGCCTAGTCAGAACCCTCGTGAGGTTAACCCTTAGCTTCTGTGAAGATATCGTAGTCAACGAGGGCATTGTTTCGAACCGCCACTGTCTTTTATTCACAGAGAATAATGGGACGGACACGGTCGCTATTGTAGAGGATCTTTCCAGCAACGGCACCTTTGTCAACGAGGCCATTGTTGGTCGTAATCAACGCCGAGAACTCGAGGATCAGGATGAGATTGCGGTACATGGCAAGGCCAGGTTCATTTTCAGGTATCCCCAGAGCCGACACACGAGCGCCTTTTCGCAACAGTATGCGTTACTAGAGAAGCTCGGCAAGGGCCATTTTGCCGAGGTGTACCTCTGTATCGAAAGATCTACTGGCCAACGGTATGCCGTCAAAATCTTTACGAAGCCTCCTGGTATGGAGGACAAATCCAAGACGGAAGGTCTCCAGCAAGAAATCGGTGTCTTGATGGGTGTCAGCCATCCAAACGTATTGTGCCTCAAGGATACGTTCAATGAGCGTGATCGAGTGTATCTCGTCTTGGAACTGGCCTCGGAGGGCGAGCTGTTCAACTTTATTGTAATGAAGCAGAAGCTCACCGAAGATGAGACGAGAAAACTGTTCCTCCAACTCTTCCAGGGGATCAAATATCTCGTACGTATACGTAACCCACTTATCACGAATACTGCAATGCTGACGACTCCCATAGCATGAACGAAACATTGTGCACCGAGACATCAAGCCGGAGAATATTTTGCTTGTCGACAAAAACCTGCACGTCAAGTTGGCTGACTTTGGCCTCGCCAAAATCATCGGCGAAGAGTCATTTACTACGACCCTTTGCGGAACCCCCAGCTATGTCGCCCCTGAAATTCTTGCCGACTCTAAGCAACGCAAATACACCAAAGCCGTCGACATTTGGTCGCTGGGTGTTGTGCTGTACATCTGCCTTTGCGGTTTCCCCCCCTTCTCCGACGAGCTCTACTCTCGCGATTTCCCTTTCACTCTGTCACAACAGATTCGAAGCGGTCGATTTGACTACCCCTCCCCGTACTGGGATTCTGTTGGTGACCCTGCTCGTAAGTCAAAGCCGCCCTATTGCGCTCATTCTTGTTCTGCTCAAGTGTAATACTGACAAAACAACAGTTGACCTCATCGACTCCATGTTAATCGTAGATCCAGAACGCAGGTTCACTGTGGAACAATGTCTTGCCCATCCCTGGATGACCCAGAACAGCCCCGGTGTAAATGACAGCACCGGCGGCCTTGTGGGAGGCATTGCTGGACTGGAAGTAAACCGCCGTGCACCAGCTCGGGAAAGAACTCTGCTTGCAACGTTGAACTCTGTTCAAGTCACCGCTCAAGTTGCGGTTGGCGATGATAAGGCTCCGGTAAAGGTATTTTCCAAAAACCAGCAGCGAATTACGAACGCTTCAAAAGAGAAGGCACCAGACCACCATCGAGCCGCTGGGGAATTCATGGAGATGGGAGGCAAGGGCGATCAGCAGCTATTTGGTGACGACAGTGGAAGCATATACGCGACAGCGACGAGGACTGGCCAGAAAGGCAAGGCTCACGACCGATAAACGCACCTCCAAGTTGATAGGTACTTGGTTAATGATCGTGCGACTAATATTTTTGAACCAGAATTGTTTGGATCGTGTTTTATGGATATTGTGCGATATACCGATATACGATTGAATTTTTTCCAACATTGGCATGTACACAGATTCTTTCGGCGTAATGGTTTGATGCGACAGATGGGACATGGCATGTTTCTGTTGGTTACAGAGTAAATTCGATTTCAATGGATAGGCAAGGTGTTGTGAAGTCTATGAGGCATGGACTGTAAGGATGGGACGCTCAGGCGTTGTGATGCTTAGAATAGCAAATACTCATCGTGCAGTATGCAGGGTCCAAAAATTAGTAGCGGAAGCGATATTTTCAGTAGGGCAAAGAAATTTGCAGAACTCGCACGGGGTAGTATGGCAGAATGCAACTTTACAATTTAATACACTTGGCGAGTCGAACAAAGCTAGTCTCCTTCATCTTCTGCGTGATATACAATACAGCTGATTTGTTGGTTTATTTGTCGAGACTTACAAGAAGTTGCACGTGCACAGTCACATGTGGAGCTAAGCGAGGGCGGTGACGCCTAGCTCCCACACATTGAGGGCGGCAGAAAAATCGGCGGGGTGTGCGAAGGACTCACAGGCAAAGCCCCACCACAGGGCTATTCAGGCCGTCGACCCTGCCAACGGACGCTTAACATCACATTTTCCGCTCTCGAGTTCCACCTTCTCCCTCTTGTTTGCAGACGTCGTGCCAGCGATCGCGAGGTACCGCCGCTTCCCGTCTCCCTCGTCCACGTCTCCAAAAGAGGGTTCAAACCATTTTCTTGCTCGCTGGTGAACTCGAATCGACAACCAGCCGACCGAAACTCCTCGTCCCTCTTCGCGAGAGGCGAAACCGAAAATTTCACGATGCCCGCCTCCAAGAATAATGAGCAGCCCCAGCTGCTCTTCGTCGACGGAACCTTTGAGGAGCTTGCCAAGGAGATGGCCGAGTACCTCAAGGCAGAGGAAGCCACTCAGCTGCTAAGCAAAGACAAGGTGTCCAAGGAAGATGTGTTGGCCAAATTGGTTGCTGCTTCGGCCGGTCTCAGCACCGTCCCCGAGAAGGAATATACCGCTGCCTCAAATCTCATGATCCACCTCGTTTTGCAGTCCGCCGACCCTAAGAAGTACCTGCAGGACTCTGTGCGCCAACCTCGCCAAGGTCCCCGTCAATTCGTCCGTCCACGGCCCCGGCCTGTCCCTGAATGCCCTGGCGACGGTTTTCAACCTGCTCCCGCCGGAGGACGTCATCCGCGCCCGCATCTTCCTCGAGATTGTAAAGTTCTTGAGGGCACACAACATGTTCGACAGCATGCGGTTATACCTGGATAAGCTAGGCGAGTGGCTCGAGTCATGGGATGCCAGCGAGGAGATCGAGCGCATGGTTTACGAGAACGTTGCCGAGGCTGGCCCTGGAGGCTGGCGAGGAGGCCATCAGCTACGACTTTATCCTCAAGGCCCTTCGGACCTTTGACGCCGACGAGAAGGACGAGATCACGTCGGAGGATGCGCAGAGATTGTCCCTGCGCGCCATCAAGATGGCCATCCTATCCAACACCCACTTCCTCTTCCAAGACCTCCGTGCCATCCCCAGCGTCCAGGCTCTCAGCGACTCTCACCCCGTATACTCGCAGCTTCTCGACATCTTTGCCGAGCAGGACCTCGAGGACTACAACGACTTCACCGAGGAGCACGAAGGCTGGGTCGAGCAGCAGAAGCTCGACCACGACAAGCTCCACCGCAAGATGCGCCTCCTCACCTTTGCCAGCCTCGCCGCTGCCACGCCCAGCCGCGAAATCGAGTACGCCAAGATCGCCAAGGCCCTCCAGATCCCCCAGGAGCACGTCGAGATGTGGGCCATCGACGTGATCCGCGCAGGCCTCGTCGAAGGCAAGCTCTCCCAGCAGCGCAACAAGTTCCTCGTGCACAAGGTCACCTACCGCGTCTTCGGCCAGAAGCAGTACCAGGAGCTGTCCACCCGCGTGGACCACTGGCGCGCCACTCTCCAAAACGTCCTCGGCGTCCTGCGCCAGGAGCAGGCCAACGCCAAGGCCCAGAAGGAGCGCGAGATCCAAGAGCTGGAGCGTAAGCTCAACAATGCCGGTGTGAGCGGCGGCCAGGGCGGCGGCAACCGGCGGCAACAGAACCCACAGTCACAGCAACGTGAAAGGACCGACAATGACGACTAAACGATCCCCCCCGCTTTTTTTGGTTTGTTTTAAACCTCCAAAAAAAAATTAAAATACCAACATGACAACCTGGAAGATTTAAACAACGTCCAGCGCAAAGCGACGGTTACAAAAAGGGGGGGAAAGGGGCCGGGTCACTTTGAGCGCGAAACCACACGAAGACGCAACGGTGGACCCCGTACATGCATCTCACGAGAGGGACCAAAAAGGAAACGAGAGGCGCTTGAGGGCTAGTGGCGGTATTCTGTATACCGACGCGGTAACTGTGTTAATACGGTCGTTTGGGAAAGCAAGAAGGCCCTGACGATGACAAACGACATGTGCAATGGGGGAACATTTATTTTTTTTACGCAAATGGCGCTGCCGGTTTAGCATCAGATGTTTCTATTCAAAATAGAATCAATGAAGACTATAAAAAATTTGAAAAATAACTTGTCGTCATCCCCCCCCCCCTTTTTTTTCTTCTACGTATGCCGTGATTTAGCGTCTGATTTACACTATTTGACGCTGTTTTATTACGCCAAAGTGTAGGTGAAACATCAGTAGAGCATGAAAATGTGCCACGAACTGTCTACTTCTCGTCATGGTATTATACTTTACAGCGTAGCCAGGGCCACCGGCGGCGCAACAAGCGTTATCTTACATTCCTGTCTAAATTGACACAAGGAAAAAGAAAAAGGAAAAGCCTCTGGCTAACTCCCAAGGGATTGACACCCTATCCCTGTGCCGAGTCCACCCGGTGCAATTTCAAAATCTAAAATGGTGTTTTCTCTCTATCCCAAAGTTGACACTGAAAAGAACAATAAAGGTACAAGAAGAGCATCAAAGGACAGCTCTGAGAAGAAGAAAAAATATAGCAACCAGTTATGAACAACAGCAGCGCAGAAATACATCTACCGTCCCTCAGAAAAAAGAGTTGACCAGATATTGGTGCAAGAGGAGCGAATTCGTCGTAAACTGCGACGCAACTAAAACTCCTTGCCAAACTTCTCAGTCAGACGTGCCTTCGTGTTGGCAAAGACCTGATCCGGCGTGGGGGTAGCATCAATCTTGACCACCTTGCCCTGCTTCTCGTAGTAATCCACAACAGGCATGCTCGTCTCGATAAACGTACGGAAGCGCTTGCGAATGCTCTCGGCGTTGTCGTCGGCGCGGCCGCTGGTCTTGCCGCGCTCGAGGAGACGCTCCTCCATGACTTTTTCGGGACAGTCGAAGAAGAGGACCATTCTGGCGGGGCATACAGACTCTTCAAATTTGTACGCCTGGTCTAGCTTGCGCGGGAAGCCGTCGATTAGAAAGCGGCCCTTTGTGGCGTTGCCGTTGCTCTGGAGCGCCTCGGTCATGGCGTTCTCGAGGAGCTGGATGGTGACCTCCATGGGCACAATGAGCCCGTTCTTGATGTAGTCGCGGATGAGATCGCCGAACTGGGAGCCAGGGCGTTCCTGTTCGGCGCGGAGCAGATCGCCGGCGGAGAGATGCGTGAAGCCGTACTGCTTGACGAGGTTGGCGCATTGGGTGCCTTTTCCGGCGCCGGGGCCGCCGAGGACGAAGAGCACCGTGACATCGGAGGGAGAGAATGTGGGCGAGGATTTGGCCGGCGGGGGCAGCTGGCCCTCGGTCTTGGAATCGCTTGTTCGCGTCATATCTATAGTGATTCGGAATGTTAGTAACTAGGAGGTGGTTTCTTGAAATTGTTGGTTGACGTAAAGGGGGGGCATCAAAATACCTTTGCGACGGTTCACCAATCCAACGTATCCGGCTGAACCAATAGCAATCACGGCAATAAAAGGCCAAAACTTGACCTTGTCCTTGTTGCCAGTCGGGCCACTGTCAGAAGAGTAAAATCGCTGCTGTCGCTTGCCACCACGGAAAGCTGTGCGCGGAGCCCAGGATGAAGGCGTTGAGCAGGCACGGCGGCCAGCCGCAACGGGTCTGCTTGCCAGGCGCCACGAGAGGGACACACGTGAAGCCATTGGATCAGGTGATATGCGCAGAAGAAAAAAAAGAAGAGAAAAGAAAATCAAGAGGTACGAAATGCAGGGTGATGCGCTGAACGCCAGTCGTGTGTGAGACCCCGGTTCCGTCGTGATCTGCCGCACACGTGGGACGAGCCTGGACAAGGAAGAAGGGGGGCGTGACTACAGGCCTGCAGGAAAAGAAGGAGGTCCGACAAGGTGGCAGGGAGCAAAAATGGAAGAGGGCAGGTTGTCGAGGAACAAAACGAAGGACGTGGTTATCATCATTTGGACGTGTTGGCTAGAAGGTGGTGAAGGCGCAGGTGAAGGCGCAGGTGAAATGAAAGGGGAGGTTTTTTAGATGCTGCAGGCGCCATCACGTGGGGCTCATTTGCTGAGTTGTACGGAGGAGGAAGGGGCTGTTTGAGGTCAACCTGCTTTGCGACCGAGGGATCAACTTATCGAGCAGGCTGACGAATGTAGAACTAAAGATGAGCCCTTTTTGACTACAGCCAAGAAGAGCTGCTCAAAGTCTGAGATTTGGGTCGTGATCGCTACACAACCCCCAAGCTTGGTGGGCTGCGTGAACATCCCCATCAAGACCGGACCTGGAATGGTGGGAGATGCTGGTTAAAGCCAATGTTACCAGAGACGCAGCCCGAGCTCTGCATTCCCGGCCTGCCTTTGGCTCTGATGGCCACCCCGAGGCTCTTTTCGGGCACAGGCGTACGTGAGACTACTCAGCATGAGACCAAGTTTTACTGGATACAGCCGCAACTCGAACTTACAACAAAGCTTTCACACCGACGATGCGCGTCAACGCAATCATCATACGTGCCATGCAACCTCCTAGTTTGCGGGGTCGTGATAACTAGCAGCAAGCCCTTGGCAGGGATGCTCAATGCTCAATGCTCAACCGTCAACCAGGCCAATTGTGTTAACGGCCCGACTCAATGGTGCCTCTTAGCCACGTAAGAATAGCCTCCAATGACACAATAAATACCCATGGAAACTCTCCAAGAAAGAAACCGAGGTTCTGCTGTTTCGAAATAAGAGTACAGTCACGTCTTTGACCAGGTTTGCTGATAAAAAGGCAACACCCGCCTTGTCCGGTGCGAGGTTAAAAGTATTTAACCAGATAAGGTACCTGGCTATCACGCTTTATATTATAATATGTTAGGGTATGCTTCTTGGTGGGTAACTATATCATGTCACGGGTTGTATGCCCAAGTTCTGAGTTTTGCATTTTCAGCTCAAAAGAGACATTAACTGATGTGTATTCTCCAGAAACTGAGTGTTTCCAACAGGCATTCCCGATCACTCGGAGATCTTCATGGTAGAACTCTTCAACGTATTAAACGCACGCCTACAAGAGTTCACCCCTGCGGGTGTGGTATGGAACGTTGCCTTTGAGCCCTTAGCTGGAGAGGATGTTATCAACTCGGGAGACTTTGAGGGTGAAAAGATGAAAACCAATGCAAAGGGGTATAGTAAATTGGTCCCTTGTTGCTGTTCCTATGGAGCCAGTGCAGCTTTGATTCTGAGCATTCCTTAGTCATGTTCCTTTCCGCCTTTGTGGCTAAATTCAGTTCTCGCGAGAGGCCGTGGGAGATGGCCACGAAGACAGCCTTGCTTCCCACTGAAGTGGCAGCTTGAGCAAAAGGCTTGTAATCCTATGGGGGGAAAGCAATTGAGGCTCATGAGGAAAGCAAGCCCATACACGTATGATTCTCACGGAATAATGCAGGATCAACTTCAAGGCGGCTATAAACTCTCGTAGATTTATTCAGGTAGTAGCTCCAGTTTGTGCACTCCGAGTTACAGCGCCCGATAACATCTTCATTTCCTTCTGTTGCAAAGAGATCTTATATTGGGAAAGGTCATGTTCCATCATCAGAATGTACTTGGTGAAGAAAATATAGAAATGTGAATATATACCTACGGGGAGGATTCGAGCGTTGGAAATCATTTCAAATATACAACCAGCCAATCGCCGTCTCTTCACTGAAGGGTCCCTCCCCTGCTCAAGTTAAACATTTAGGCACCGTTGCCGTTGTAGGCAAGAAAGTTGACAGTGCCAGCGGGCACATTGCGGATCACGTTCTTGGTAGAAGTGTCCTGGATCTTCTGGCAAAGAGCGGCAGGGCTAGTCTTGCCGCTGAGAGCACTGAAGTAGGCAGCAAGACCAGCAATATGGGGAGTAGCCATGGAGGTGCCAGAGATGGTGTTCTAAACCTTGTTAGAGCTGTTGCTGAAGCAAAAGCGCGTCTCCCGCTTATCGAGGTATAATACTTACGGTGCGGCCATTGATCCAGGTGGAGAGAATGCCGGTACCAGGAGCGAAGATATCGACAACTCTGCCGTAGTTGGAAAAGGTAGATCGGCTGTCATCTGACGCAGTGGCACCAACAGTGCAGGCAGTAGGCTCGGAAGCGGGAGAGGTGTTTTGGGCATCCCGGTTATCGTTGCCAGCGGCGACGGCAAGGAAGACACCAGACCTGACCAAAGCAGCGGCACCCTGGTTGACGGACGCCGAGTAGCCACCTCCCAGACTCATGGAAGCAATGTGGCCATTGGGGCAGTTACGACTCTTGGAGTCCTGGGCAACAAAGTCCATGCCACTGATGATACCGGAGTAGGAACCACTGCCCTGGTCATCAAGAACCTTGACAGCAAAGAGCTTGGCATTTTTGGCAACACCGTAGCTTCGGCTACCAATAGTACCAGCGCAGTGAGTCCCATGGCCGTGGCCATCACGGTTTTGACCGTTGATGAAGCTCCTGAGCCAAGTGGCGCGACCGCCAAACTCCTGAATGATATTGTTAAATTTGCTATGCCGCACTGTGGAGGTTTGACGGCACAACTTACGGGGTGGGAGACCTCAACACCAGTGTCAATTATATATACGCAAGTACCCTCACCAGCACTATCATCGTAGCGGTAGGTGGTGCTTCCCTGTTGGCGGTGGGAGATGCGGCCAAGACCCCAGGGAGCACCGTTCTGCTCAGTGATGCTGCTGATACGCATCACGGCGTCCTTCTCAATGAAATCGACCTATGGCGCAGCAGGTCAGGAACAAACACTTACACGTTTACATGTCTCCCTTGACTATGTGGGAGGAGGTACTTACATCGGGGTGGTCACGAAGCGTCTTAAGCTCCTCATTGGTGAGGGAGCCTGCAAACCCGTTGAAGGCGTGCTCGTAAACGAAGTCGGCTTTGGATGTGAGAGCGCTCACAGCGTCATCGGTAGCGATACGGGCAATACCATCCTTGAACTTGACAATATACTTGCCGGCAATGATGCTCTCAGCCTGAGGAGTGAAGAGAGGAGCTGGCTCAGCGCGCCGGCCAATGGTGGCAGGGGCAGCCAGAACGGCTGGGAGAAGAGTGAGAAGGGCAGACAGATGCATGATTGCAAATTCTAGTACGGGACCAAAGACCAGAGATGTTGGGCAGAAACCGAAGTTGATTTGATGGAATGGAGCTTGTGTGATGAGGGTGTGAATCCAGGAAAGATTCGACTTCAAGACGGCGAAGAAAGCTCATTTTATACTCAAAAGATGCCGTCTTGTTGTCTCCATCGAGGTCAATGTTGAGACGATCCAGGATGAGAGGGAAGCTTCCATCTGAAACCATCACCTTCCAGAACTGGAAGCTGTTTGTTCTTTGCAGACGTACAAAATCGTGACGGTGAAACTAGACATGCTGTAGAACAAAGCCTTTAACGGCCGAATCTGCGGGAAACGACGCTCAATATTTGGCGCCTAGGGTATCACACTAGAAGTGGCTCTGTCGGTGAGGGCGTTGATAACAGCTTCTTGTTGTATGCTAGCGTGGAAAGCAGGACGTGGTCAGGAATCTGGGGACTGAAGGATGGTGCAACCTTGGATAGCGATGCCAAGGCATCTGGTCCTCCATTGGTTGCTTTCATGAGGTTAGAAAGCCTCATAGTGAACATCTACGAATATCACGAGACTCGAGCACTATCAGGGACGTGTTCCACTGCATGAAAAGTACATTGAAGGGACCGACCGTCAAGGGGAAGAAAGAGAAAGAAAAAACAAAGACCAGGGGGGGGGTTCTGTAAACACCTCCTTGACTTGAAAACTGCGCAAGGAAACAGGATGTTGTCCTCTATACCAGTTTAGTCTCATTTTGCGTCATTTCGCAAGCAGAAAAAATCCTGGATTTCGGCTGTTGTACAACCCTTTTTGTTTTGCGCAATTTGGACACCCTTTTCGTGTTGCTGCCTGTGAGCGGTTTCCTCGGCCAGTTCCGAGTGTAATCTGGACTTGGTGGTGACCATCATCAGCATAACCAGCAAAACAACAAACAGGGTGTAGTTGAGGGGGTTTCAGAGAACACTGATGAGAGAGTTCCTCCGCGTGGACCAATTGAGGGTGAAAACCATATGACGAAGTGAATGGTTGCCGACTCATCACCCACAGGATCACCAACCTGCAGGTGCCTGTTGAGCCAGTAGTGCTCAACACTGACAACCCATTGTCACATCATGTGCACCATGATGGGTGGCGATGTTGCAGGTTGCAGTTGTGCTGGCGCCCGTTGCGACAAGCATTACTTTTTGCCGAGAGCTCAGAAGATAAGAATGACTGATTCATGTGGCGCTGAGTGGTGCTAAGTGGTGCTGACGGTGCGATGTAACCTCCAAATGTTCTGCATCCGTGTGCCTTCCTATTTCTTCCATAGTGCGAGTCGCTTCATTTCATTGATATTGTGGGGGAACAGTCCAACACCGCTGACGGACCAAGTCGGCGATGCAAGAGGCTGCAATGTAGAGCGTAGCGCTACAATTTCAATCCACCATCGAGGCCTGCTTCCCCATGTGGCATATTTCTAATAATAAGCATCTTGAACCTGTGGGATAGTTCGGTTGCGGGGGCGCCGAGGTTAAGTTAGCTCAAACTGTTAATAGTCGGTAATAATAGCAATTAATCCTCCGGTACCTGGCCAGGAGAGGGGCAATAGAAACTTGGCCATTGAACGGCTGCCTTGAGCGAATATCAATATGAGGCAGAGCTCTTTCTGCAGCAGCGCCATAGTCAAGTACTGTCATGTATGGGTAGAATATTTACGGTTGCAATGGCCGCTCATCTGCCCGAGCATCGATCCGTGAATCCGTAACCATGACCGTGACCGTGGCCGTGACCGTGGCCGTGGCCGTGACCGTGGCCGTGGCCGTGGACCGGCCCGGCTTGCTCACGCCCAAGACTCCAGGCAACACCCTGTGCAACAGGGGGTCGGTGTAACCCTCTGGATGCTGAGAAGCAATATCTCATTGGATGAATCACGGTGGGGGTCTCTTGACTTCTGGATGAAGCTGAGACGAAAGGATTCTGCCCTGGCGCACATAGCCTCGGGGTTTGGAGCAGATGATGGCCATGCCAATGCCCACGCACACTCCTGGAGAGACTAAGAAGCAGGGAGTCGGGTAGTTGTTGAGATGTCGACGAGATAGGCAAGAGGAGAGCTTGCGCGTTGCAAATAAAAATTCTGGACCAACAACCATGTTTATTATGCATACATACGTGACGGCATGCCGGTGGCAGTTGAGCAGCCATATGCGTCGGGAGGACCAAGGCCACGACAGAAAATGTAGTGATGACCGAAGCGAGGACCAGGTGCGGAAACCCAAGTGGTATCTTCCGTCAAGTTGACTGTGTACACACCACCATGGAAATATCCCAACAATTGTGTCGAGCAGTCCCCATGTATGAGCGTATATATCTACCTACCTAGGTAAGTATGTTTGATGTTTGAATAGGCACGTTCTTGACTGGTGCTCAATTGAGACGTTACGTTTGGCAGACTTCTTGACCGACCAGGCAGGTGGCGGAGTCTTCAAAGGCACTACAGCTCAGCCCAACAGCAAGATTGAAATGCAAGCTGTACAGGCGGCCTTGGGCCGAATGGGGTACATCAAAGTCGCATTGCCAGCAACGGATGCTGAGATCGGCGGAGTTATCACCATGGTATGGCCGCCCTGGCCAGCATGGCTTCCTGTTGGGACGAAGATGCCGCTGGCATTGCCGGGAACGCAGATGTGGCGGACTACCTATCGCCGTTAGCCTAGGAATTATGGCAAGCTCTCCGAAAGGCCAAAGCTGTTCATGCATACACGGAAAACCAAGCAGGTGAGAGGGTTCAGGCAGCGTCATGTTGTGTTGCGTAGCAATATCCGCGGAGGCGCAATGACGCGATCCGTCCAGGCCAGGCCAGTCATCTTGGCACATGTATGTTGGTTCTCGTAATTGCCTAGTTTGGGAAGACGGAGGGGCTGATCAACGGATGTTAAGACACCTAGTAGGATATTGCCTTTATTATTGTGACTGCGCAATTAATAGTAGTCATCCCATGGTGGCCTTGGCAACTTGTTCACGTTGGTTCTGTTAGTGGGCAAATTAACAAGAAGCAAAAGGGCCAAGTTCAACAACTTACTTAAGTACGTATCAGGAGTAGCGGCGGGGAGGCGACATGTAGTCGAGGGCGGCAGTCACCGTCCGCGCTGAGAAGAAACGAAAGAGCCTGACGACCTGGAGTGAAGATATAACGATGCAAGTTGATCTCGCCGTTAGTGGTTGAGGCTGACTGGCCAAATAGGAAACCGACCCGCATCGCCAAGTCGCGCCTGCCCCAATGAGTCTGGAGTCTGAACGTGCGGCTGTTGCAACTTCAAATGAACCACCGAACTGGCCATTCACAGCCGCGAACCGCTTCGAGACTCAGGTCTCGAGACCCAAGAGCGCGAAGCAACGTTCAACGTCCAAAAAGATGGCCATGTCTTTCGCTCCTCTTGGGACAAGCGCTGGCGGATTGAGACATCTGCGTCGACAGGTTGTAAGTACAATGTTTTACATCTCCATGCACACAGCACGCCGTCCAAACCTGTGCGTGCTCAAGGGCACACCAGAATTGGAAGCGTCTAGTCTGAACTATATGGTCATCTTTGGATCAAATGAATGGGATACATCATCAGCTGATCAGTTGATCGGAGCGACACCTCAGCCACCACCTTTTTCTTTCTTTGGTCGGACTTCTCCACTCCCCCCGCTTCGGCTACGGCGACTTCCAACGTCCAACGTTCAACGTCGACTCTTAGTTCTCACTCCGAGCTCTCAGTCCACACCTCCGACAACCTTTGCTCTTCATATCGCCTAACTAGGCAGCTTGGCTATCTGCCGCGCCGCAATTTGCTCCAGGACTGAGCGGCAGCCGAGGCAACCATGCTCACTTGTTGAGACTGGGCCCAACTCAAGAAAGAGGCACTGTTGCACTGCCCAAGCGTTTGCTCGCGACATGGCATCGTCTACAACTCCGCGTAGACGACACTACAAAGACACGCCTTCTACGCCAGTGTCGCCTTCCAAGGCACAGGAATTGCCTTCCTCGCAGAAAAAACGGCTCGATGGTGTCTGGCAGGATGGCCTGTGGTGGTGTAAGCTTGCTTCCTCTATTCCCTCGATACTTGTCCCTCAACGCCGTCCCCACCCATATGTCGTCAAATGAACTGTGGTATTGCGTCTCGATGAACCTTGCATAATGAGTGTGGTGATATGACCTTGAGACGGCCAATTTACTCGAGACAATAGCTCCGTCGGACTGACATATCACACCGTGTGACCAGGTAACTGTGATCCTCGCAAGAAAGCCGTACTGCGTGAAGTGAAGAAAGACGGCCCCAACAAAGGCAGACTTTTCTGGACCTGTGAAATACATCGTCGTCTGTCTTGCAACTTTTTTCTGTGGAGAGATGATGCTGTCGTTCGAGAATCCGGCTCTGCCCCTGGGTCCGACGCCGATCTGGTGGACAACCCTGCTGTACCAACCAGACCCAAGACCCCAACCTTCACTCAGAGGCCTCTGGAGTCCTATGGAATTCAAGCTACACCGTCATGCCGGCGAGATAGAGGCCTGGGAGGCGCAAATAAGGCATCCAAAGCGGCTGGCTCCAGCCCAACAAGCTCACAGAGGACACGAGAAACGCAGGCATTAGCATCACTGGCCAGTCCCGCTACTCCTAGCTCGAAGAGGAAGAGAAACCCGAATGATTCTTGGGACGAGGACGACGACGAGGACGAGTTCACGGACCTGGATTCGGATTTGGAGCGTCAATTGGCCGAGATTACAGACAAAAGTGTCCAAATGGCCACTCTCGGTCTCCCCTCGGACGACGCATTTAGCACACCTTCCACAAATCGTCGTACCACGGTCATCGTTGGCGGCTTGCCCACACCATCCGTGTCCAGAACTTTATTCCCGGCGTCGGAAGCAAAACGTTCCAAGGCGGTGTCATTTGAGGAACCGACGTCTTCCGATACTCTGACGACACCGTCCAAAACGCCATCCTCAGACTCGAGCTTCAGCCTTGTCTGTGCATCAAGTAGCCCCCCCGATGCCACTACTCAAGACGTGACAGAGAAAGTCATGACGCTATTGAGCCGCCAGAAAATTGACCCAGCTGTTCTCCAATCTGTGCAGGGGCTGCTATTAATGTCAGCCCGGAAAACCAAGGGTCTTTCCCTGGGTAGAGATTCAGCGCGCGCCGCACTCAAAGAGAAAGACAAGAAGATTTCTCAACTACAAGAGAAGATACGGGACCTAGAGAATCAAGCCGCATACAATCACAAGCGAATGACTAATATGAAGGCACAGTTGATACGACTTTACGAGGAAAACTGACGCGGCATGGCTGAGCAGTGAGTGACGATTGATGGGCATAGAGCGCGAGGAGTTTCGCCTGGTTTCGTTTTCTTATGCTGCTTGGATATCTTTATACCTACGCATACCTTGGTAGCTATACTTTCCAGACTAGACAAAACAGAACAACATGTAGCTTTTTGCTCTCATCCTGTCTCTCACAGACCGCCGCATCATCCTCCCACTTTCTCCAATTTACCTCGTCACATATTCCCAATCGCCGGCCGGACAGTCCAACACATAACATCCGCCATCGTCTCCCAGGCCGGCCAATAGCACCTTTTCTCAAACGGAAATAGCCCGGTATTCCGACTCCATGCCATTAGCGGCACCAACCCGCCCCCTTTCCGCTATGGATGGTCGTCTGTCAGCAGGCGACGCTGTCAGCTCCGCATCAGCAATTTGCAGTACTGACATTCTAGACATGGGGAACGCACGAACAAGCCGTTCAAAACCGTTAGACGAAGCGAGTTTGCTAGATTGTTTACTCATTGATAATCTCTCTGTATCAGCGGAGGTCTGGCTTGCAAAGGAAAAGGAAAAGTGCAACAGATCGGCCCAGTAGAGTTCGACCCGAGAAAGCCCTTTGGACGCAGCAGCTCGGAGTTTCGTCTCGAGCGAGCGCGTCGGCGAGCCAAGGGACGTGGCTGCTATGCAAGGATGCAAGTGCTTTGGGCTTTTACTTGAGCCAGTGTTCTCATTCACGTTCTTGATGCTGACCATGATGAACGCGTCTTTATCCGGAAATATGCTAGGAGCCATGGCACATGATTGGGAAGTCTAAAATAGGCCGAATGGCGCTGCAAATAAACAGCCCCCATTTCTTATCCTTATGGTCTCCCCCATCAATCAGACCAGACTACCGACATGGCCAGGCGACTCAAAGGAAATCCTCGAACCAATCCGCCAGCCATAAGACTTGCCTGTTTCTCTAGGCGAGGTGGAAATCCAATATGCGCAATCAGCAAAAGCCAAGAAACACAATCGGGGGACGGCCAAAGCCTCGTTAGCCAGACGTGGTGGAGATGTACAAAAAGATTGTCGAGCCCAGCCGAGTTCTTCACAAAGGACAACCTACATTGGCCAGCAGCCCGGGCAAAGCCCACGTCTGACACAGCATTGCGGTCGCCAAGATCCAGCCAATCAACCGAGTCACCTCGCAAGGCCCCTGAACCAACAAACTCGATAGTCTGCCTGGTTCATGGGCTCTCAAGCAAAAAACACGTCCGCATCCACGAATGGGTCACAGGTACGGTCCTCACATGATATTCCGAGATGCGAGGCACCCCGTATAGCTACGGCTGACCCATTTGTACACCTGCCCGTGTAACGAGGCACCGCATAGCCCGCGTGACGTGATACAAGCCGTCGCCTCGGCCCCTTGGAGCCTATTTCTCGCATCAGGTCCAGCCTCATCACCAAGAAAGACAGACCCTGCAACCAAGCCACATCGTCTGCTCCCGGAAAGGCCCGAGGTAGTGACGGCTGTGAGACGCGACAAGTGTAACAGAGGCTGTTTGTGCGAGAATGGGTGGAAAAGAATATGGGAAAAAGAAAAAGAAAAAAAAAAGAAACTTTCCTTGCAACTCGACTACATAGCTAACCGCTCCAGAAACCTAGTACACATCTAGCCTCGTTTCGGCCACACCAACACGACGACATGTTGGTACGCCACCGTCTCCACGGCCCGTAACAGGGCTTTCCTTCCAACTAATTCCGGATATATCGCATGTCTTACAACAAAGGAGACGCCTCAATTCCGTGGTTAATAATCTACTTGTCTTTTTGCTATCCCAGCAACCGTAATTCAGACACGCCCTTCCCCACCCTCTACTCATGCCACGTCTTGTTTAGTATACACGCTTGAAGGGAGGTACAGGCTTGCACTCGTTCTCATCCAGAGTGGTTGAAATAACGCCACGGTACTTCAGGTCAACCTTGCCGTGAGGCGTCTTCTGGAAGGATAGAGTGTGCTTCATCCAGTTCTTGTCGTCTCGGTCGGGGTAATCCTCCCTGGCGTGGGCACCACGGGACTCCTTTCGGGCAGCGGCGGAAGTAGCAGTTTGGGTACTACAAACACAAACAAAGTCAGCCTCGGGGTGACGCAGTCACATATGAAACATGTCAGCATATATATTGCAACTTACGCGCAAGTCAAGAGGTTTCGCAGTTCTAGAGTCTCGACGAGGTCAGAGTTCCAGATCATGCTGCGGTCTTTGATGCCAACTTCCTTGAACATGGGGTCAATCGCGTTCATCTTGCGTACACCCTCGTCCAAACTCTCCTGAGTGCGGAACACGGAGACATCAGTCTGCATGGCCTTCTGCATGGCCAGACGGATCTCAGCAGTGCTCTTGGGGCCGTCAGAGGTTCGGACCTGGTCCAGAACCTCAATATGCTCAGCACCAGCATCAGCAGCAAGAGGCTTGAGCTTTTCACCAGGCTTAAAGTTGTCACGGATAGTGTGCGAAACGGCACGGCCGAAGACGACGAGATCCAGCAGAGAGTTGGCGCCAAGACGGTTAGCACCGTGGACAGACACGCAAGCAGCCTCACCACAGGCGAACAGACCGGGAACAACCTTGTCATTGCCCTGCTCATCGACGGTAAGCACCTCGCCAGTGTAGCGGGTCGGGATGCCACCCATGTTGTAGTGGACAGTAGGTAAGACAGGAATGGGTTGCTTTCGGACATCGACGCCAGCAAAGATACCAGCAGTCTCGGAGATACCGGGCAGACGCTCAGCAAGAATCTCAGCGGGCAAGTGGCTGAGCTGGAGGTAGATGTGATCCTTCTCAGCACCGACACCACGGCCGTCACGAATTTCCATGGTCATGGATCGAGAGACGACATCACGAGAGGCCAAATCCTTAGCAGTAGGCGCGTAACGCTCCATAAAACGTTCACCCTCAGAGTTGAGCAGGTAACCACCTTCACCGCGAGCACCCTCGGTGATCAAGCAGCCAGCACCGTAGATGCCGGTAGGATGGAATTGAACGAACTCGAGATCCTGGTTGGGGAGACCAGCACGGGCAACCATGGCCATGCCGTCACCAGTGCAAGTATGGGCAGACGTGCAGCTAAAGTACGCACGGCCATAACCACCGGTGGCCAGGACAGTGTTGTTGGCAAGGAATCGGTGCAAAGTACCATCCTCCTGGTTGTAGGCGAGGACACCACGGCATTCGCCATCCTGCATAATCAGATCCAGAGCGAAATACTCGATGAAGTAGTTGGTGTTGTGGGCGAGAGACTGGCCGTAGAGAGTATGCAGAAGAGCGTGGCCGGTTCGGTCAGCTGCGGCGCAGCATCGGTAGGCCTGGCCGCCCTTGCCGTACTTCTGGGACTGTCCACCGAAAGCTCGCTGGTAGCTATGAGATGATGAAAGGGGTCAGCACACTCAAAAAACCTCATATGGGCCTCAACATCAAGCGGGTGTCGTGGCTCACATTTTTCCCTCCTCGGTTCGGGAGAAGGGGCAACCATAGTGCTCAAGTTCGATAATGGAGGCGGGAGCTTCACGGGTCATGTAATGAATAGCATCCTGATCGCCCAGCCAGTCAGAGCCCTTGACGGTATCGTACATGTGCCATCTCCAGTCATCCTCGTGCATGTTGCCGAGAGCAGCGTTGATGCCACCCTGAGCGGCGACAGTGTGACTTCGAGTAGGAAACAGCTTAGAGATACAGGCAGTGTTGAAGCCAGCCTCAGCGAGACCGAAGGCAGCACGGAGGCCAGCACCACCGGCGCCGACGACGAGGGCATCGTACTCGTGATCCTAAATATCGATGACGAGTCAATTTCGGCTGTCATTGCTTTGGGGGGGGGTAGTGGTGAGCCGGGATTGCTCGGGGCCTCGTAGAAGTACGCACAATAACGTTGTACTTTGTGCTGACATGAGGAGAAGCCTCCTTAGCTCTCAGGGGATGGTTGGCAATAACTCGAGCTGCAATTGTAGTCCAAAAATCAGCCCATGCTCGCAGTTGTGTTGGGTCGCTGCATCCCGAGGCCAGACTTACCAGCAGGTCGGGTAGTAGAAAAGGCCCTGGCCTGGCTTCTCGCCAATCGCGAAAACTGCATGACAACACAGCACGTCAGCATAGATGCCAGAGCGCAATCAGTTACAAACAATTGAGTGGCCAAAAGGGGTCAGTCGTCCGTCGATCGGTAGGGAGCCGTTCATAGATGGGACGAAGCGGAGGGTTTAGATTGGGCACGAGCTCGCAACGAGGGGGGACGGATTGAGTACGCACAGCAGAGCCAGAGGTCAATTTCCTCAGAGCCATAGAAGAAGCCATGGTCAAGAGTATTCGCGTTCACCTAGTCTGCATGCGCAGAAAATCGAGACGCGATGGCGTTGAAGCTCGGCGGATGGGAGGTAGAATATTCAGACCCAAGTCACGAACGACGGCGGTTGATGGGTTTCTTTGCGCTGCTTAGCATTGGATGGCTCACTTTCGGAACAAGCGTGCTCGGTTCCTCGGTCCATTTGGCCAATCAGCGCGGAGCTATTAGCAGCCTTTAAGCGCTGTTTGGCCTCTGCCCTTTGGTCCAATAGCCTAATAAACCGTCACACCTCTGTGCCACCGGCATGTACATACTTCTGCATGGCAGCCGATGGCGACTGACGGAACATGTAATCGAGATTTTTTGGCTCCCGATTGACGACGACAATCCACACATTTAAGCTTTAATTCTTTTTCTTATGCCTCTCACGCTGTCTCCAGTTCTGTAATGTCGGCGCCCGTCCCGCAAACTCATCGTCGGACGGATAATCTTCGCTCTTGGCTTGAAGACCCGTAGCCGTCACATGGGAGAACCTCCATGTGTTCCGGCTTGTTTCCACCTCCCTCGCTCTTGTCTCCCCGTACTCCCCGAACTCCGTACGGAGTACCTTTCATTTAATTCGCTCGCCCCACAATACGGTAATCAGTCACCGCCAGCCTTCTTCGGGGTCCACACTTTTACAAAGCACGAGCATTATCATCATGGGAGTGACAGCCGTCTGGATACGGACAAAAATAATCTAAAAAATCAGTGCTTTTATTCTTATTTGACTTCTAGTAATACCTAGGTATCTTGAATAACACGATAAATTGCCCACAAAACTTGAACATTGGAACATGATGGCTCTACGCTTCCATACGGCATGCGTAAGGATGGATGTATGAGGATTCAACTTGCAAAAACGTCCTCAAAGTCCTGTCCCTCGCACACACATTAACCTGCCAGCACCTCCCGCAGCATGACCAAGAAATTGTCATGCAGCTTGTGGACCTCAGAGATCTCAGGCTTCACCGGCTCCCCTGCACTACGGCGAAGTCGATCTTGTTTCTTAGCTCTTCTGCGCCTCTCGGCCGAGATAGGATCCAGCTCATCCTCTTCCTCCGCCTCCGCCTCCTTTTCGGACTCGGACTCGAAGTCGTATGCCATGTCCTGCAGGTCTTGTCCGTCTAAGCCAAAATCAGCAGAATCGAAGCCAGTTCCAATGGCTCCTACAGAGCCTAGAGGCTGGCCCTCCGCGGCCATCTTCTGTCGCGTCTTGTCGTGGTGCCACTTCTTCCTCGCCTCCTGCCATGCGATGAGAGAGTTGATCTCTTGAATGGCCTTTTCCTTGTCTAAAATTCCTGCACTAACACCGCCTTCGAACAATGCATTAACATTAAGCGTTCCGTTCTTGGGTCCGTGGCGGAGGAACTCGAGGATTCCTTCGATCCAGCCCATGAGCTGCGTAAAAAGGCCATTGTCGTGTGTGTGGACCTCATGAACAAATTTGTAAAAGTTATGCTCGTGTCTCTGGCATAAATCGATAAAAGCTTGAACCGTCTGGTTGGGATCTGCCGAGGCATCCTGCTCTCTGCACTTGTCGACGACCTAATCATTTTTTGCATGGTTAGTAAGGTAGTCTTGTAACAACGGCGGGCGGCGTGTGTTGATCTTGCCTGGATCATGTCATCTATAAAGACCGCAAAGTCTGTGACACTATTATAGACATTGGCGGACTTGTATACTCTAACAAGAGGCTCGTAAAAGATTGTAAACAGATCTCGGAATAGTTGCAGCGTCACCGGCTCCTCAATCAGTTGAAGCATCATAGCCTTGTCTCGCTGTCGTGTGCAGAGCTTAAGAAGCTGCTTCAGATACGAGAACAATTGTGCGCCTTGCTTCAATTCCTCGTCAACGTTTTCGACGGCATTGTTGAACGCAACGTATGCATTAAACAGACGCTGAATTTGTTCGCTAGTTAATTCAGGCTCAATGAGATTGGATCGCATAATGGCAACAATAAGGTCGATCTGTTCCTCTTCAGCCTCCAAGCGAATCGCGGCTTTCAGATCTTCCTCGGCGTGTGTGTATCTCTTCAGCTTGTCAGTAAAGATGGGGTCCGCGATCTTGTTTGTTAGAGCGTCAATGGACTTTTGGAAGCTCTTGATCCCGTCATTGAGAGTGAGAGAGAATATTCTTTGCATTAGTGATCTGGCACCGAACGGTTGGGCCAGGAAGATATCCAGCACGCCCGACATGACTGCCGCTGGGTTGGCAATGCGAATGACATTTTTGAGGACCGAGTAGGGGATCAGGGAGTGAATGCGCTTCGCTTGGGCAAAAATCTCAGGCGAGTTGTCTTCTGCAAGGAAGAGGTGATAAATCACAGCTGCAACTTCAATTCTCAACCACTCTGCAAACTTTTGATACCGGAGGCTGAGGTCTTGAATCGTCTCCTTGTCCTTGATTTCCTTGAAAAGCATTGTAAGACCGTTTTGTTCGACAATATCCCGCCGAAATCTGTGCCTGCTTAGCATCAAGACGTTGGTGAAGAACATAGGCTAAAGACTTGGACTTACTGCTCCATGTACTCGTCAAGTTCCGCGGCTCTCTTCCTCGCAATCTCGTAAAACTGTTTCTGTTCCTCGATTCGCTTCTCGTCGATAGCCTTGCGCCTCATAATGTCCTCGACATCATCGTCGGTGGGGGTGATGGGGTCACCGCTCAGGAACTCTTGCATGGCTTTGGTGTTGGCCACCTGCGGGTTGTGCAACAGAGACCTCAAAAAGGCACGGAGAGAAACGCGAGAGGATTCTCTCCACAATACCACGCTCTGAGATGTGTTTGTCAGTTCCATTCAATAAGACCTCGAGCATTGTGTAAGTTGCAAACGCACATCGTCAGCATCCTGCTTCTCAGGACTCTGCTTCCCATCAACCGAGGGTCGAGGAGACTCTCTTGCGGAGCGAATGGATCGAGCAGGACCAGGTTTTCGTTGGCCTGATCGAATGTGTGTCAGCTTCGGCAATATCAAGCAATCGCAAGTCGTATATCTTACTAGGTCCTGTGGGCGCCAACAGCGACGAAATACCGCCAGACTGCGGCACGGGGGCATTTGTGAGTCGGGTGGAAACAGACGATACAGACGACGCATCCGAATCATCGGCATTGCTCCATCCGGTCCACAGCCCAGATGCCGTAGTGCTAGACTTATTCTTCTTAGGCAGAGGGGGCAGAATCCGGCCAGGCAACTCCGTCTTTAGTCGTTTGTGGAGTCTACTAAAGTCTCCATACCTCCGGCCGACAAAGTGCTCCAGCTCGCCCTTTTGCTTGATACGAAGCAAGAACTCGGCGTGTTTGTGTTGCCGGATCCTCCCCTTGACAGTCATGACGCGCACACCAGCGACATTGACATCCCAGCCATTGATGTAGTTGCCCTCGGGTATACTATGCACTAATCCAGTCTCAATGGCGTTGCTGTCGACAATCTCAATCTCTGAAAAACGAATGCGCTCTTCGAAGCCAGAGGATGTTGGTATGCCAGAAACCATCATCAGTTCGATGAGCTTCTGGGCCTTGATGGCAAGCTTTCTACGCTTAGTCTCCTCAAGCCGGTCTTCGGATGATGAGACGCGCTTCACGGCAAATGACTCCAAGAACTACACGGTTTGTGCCACTTTTGTTAGAACGTGATGTTTGCGGGGAAGAAAAGGGGGGAAATAATGGGGGGGGAACCCGGAACAGGACGGTGAAGACATACAACTTGAAGCTTGTCTTGCCAAAACTCCTTTTCCCTGGCCTTGTCAAGGAAGGGAAAGTCCCGGACATGGTGGACAAAGATGAAACGAAGAATGGGGAGTTCCGACTCCTCAGGCGAGACCTCACCACGCTCAGAACGAAATGGCGCCCCGAATCGCTGCAGAGCGGTTGGGGAGTTGAGTTCGTCGATTTCCCATTTCACCTGCTTGGAAATAAGCTCGCGCTTGAGGTCTGTTGGCGGAAATTGGAACGTTAGCATCACAGTCACAGTCGTCAGGCGGTATATGTATGTTTGCAGGAGACACAACGCACAATGTTCCTGCTTCCCCGTCAGGGTCTGTCCAGAAGCAGCCGTTCCAAAGCTGGTCTGGCGGATGGGAAGTTCTTTCGTTTCGACAGCGCCGGTGGTGCTGGTGGTAGCAGATGCTGCAGCTTCGGCCGACGAGGTGACGTCGCTATCTTGAGCCATGGCGACAAGGCGTGTGTACGTATGTAGAGCGTCGCGCGTGGTGGCCTCGATGTGCGCGCGGGGATGTCGAAACAGAGGTTCGAACGATCAGCTTGTTTTCCTTCTTCCCAGGGACGCCAGCTTTCCGGTGAACGAGGCGAAGCCGGTGGAGATGTGTTCGAATCTGTTCGACCGCGAGAGCTGGACGGCTCGGGAAGATGCTCAGGGCGAATGTAGTTAAGAAGTTATGGCGGGGTTACAGCCCAGCTGGGTCGCCGGCAGACGTCAACTGGTTACGTCAATACAGCACTTGAGAGCACTTGAGGGAGGGGCGCAGCTAGAACTCGACATCAATGGAGCCGACAGCACTTGGAAACCACATGCCAGACTCTCAACAAACGGTCCGGACAATGAAGAACAAGACAAAGGCAAACTGGCCAGCAAGGACAATGTGACGGGGCTCGCGCATCTTGGCCTTCTTAATACTTTCTATCCATCTGCGGCGGCACGGAAACGCGTCGCAGCATGAGAGACTAGAGAATGGAGACTGGCACCCTCCGATTGAGCGTTTGAATGGTTCAAAGAGTGACCCAGGGTTGCTTGCCGAGCCCTTTGGTGCCTTGGCTGGCCAGTGTCAATGCCACAGCCTCCACATGCACCTCCTCTCGGCGGTTAAATGGGTGAATGGGTTGAAGGCCAGGATGCGCATTGTTTGGTTGCAAGGCCATTGCCTACTGAGTGACTACATACAATAACCAGGTCAAGCACCTGGCTATCACGCTCTATATTTATGACATGTAACGGTATATTAGTGCATACTTCTTGGTGGGTAAATAGTTAACTATATTCTGCCGTAGACTGTAGTTACTTCATTTTCGCAAGCCGCCATTCTTCTCGCCGAGTGCTGCTGCCAAGACATATGGCACCGCCATGGCATCGGGTTGTCGGTGGCTCGAGCTGTCTGGCTCCTTTGCACTCTGTCTGCGTCGTGTCAGCAGCGCCGCCCAATGCACGGTGCTGTCTGGTCTGGTTCAAATGTTTGGTTAATTTCGACGAGATTGAAGATTGCTGCACGCCGCCCGGGATCTGGAATCGCAAGCCCCCCATGGCGGGGCACGACAGGACATGACGTGTGTGTGCCTGTCGAATCACCGCCATCCAGCCTTGCATCTCACGTCACGCCCCTCGGGCGTCCAAGCCACTGTTGGGAAATGATACTGCCAATAATCCGGCCGAGGAGCATTTGACGTCAATCTAATGTTGAACAGCAGTCAGCCGTGCGTGCCACTGCGTGGCGCGGTACTGGAGGTACTGGAGTTGGGTCGGTCGTACGGAGTAATGAATGGTACGGAGTATTACCGAGTGGCATGTCCAGATGTTCTCCAGCCCTACCGCTCCGACCACAACAAACACAAACTACTAGTACCCCATACTTTCCTCAATTACAATGTCCGGTGGCATTCATGATTCACGGAAGTTTTCCGTAGCCAGACTCCATGCACCATTTGGAAGCGGGCCAGTCGTCACTCCAGTCGGAACACGCACTCTGTGGTCAGCTTTATGTAGGTGACTCGAGGACAAGGCAGCCCGTCTTGATGCACAAGGCCGATTTTCATCACCCTACCCGCTTGGCACTGGCAGTGCAATGCCCTGTGATGCTACAAATATCAATGATGGTTCTCAGATCTGCGTTCAACAGTCGGTAGCGCCACGTCAGGAACCGCCGCCAAGCCCGCTCTCACCGTTTGAGGCTCCAAACTGCCGCTCACACCGCAGCCGCTGTTGATGCGGGCATTCAGACCTCCAACGAGCAGAGATGCAGGAATACCAATCATTGCCGTCGTGCCGCCATCCAGCGGATATCACGCAACCGAGGTCAACTCGACTCATCACCCTACACCCACCTGCAGCAACGTATGCAAGTCAGCGAGGCTCAGAACGTCACGCTGCAAGCACAAATTGTGGCTGAGCACCTTGAACCACAAATGCACCCGTTACGTGAAGCCCGTCGGTGAAGCCGAGCTTGGCGCCCATTTGAGCTAGTTGCCATGATGGATATGTAGTCTTCTGTACGCAGTACACAGAGGGTAGTAGTAGTCGCGTGCTCTACATCCTCTTTCAAGCTGATATACATACAAAGTCGTCAGCACACAAACGCAAAGAGATGCTTCACGAATGGGCTTTCAAGTTGGTCAGCATTTTTTACAAAGAATTACCTAGCTGACGTTACCAACACCGCCAATCACACACCTATTGCCTTCACAAAGATCCGTCATGCACCAGTCTATTCCTAAAAGGACATCAGACAAGGAAAACTCTTCTAAATAAATGACCAAGGGTATCGTTGGATTCGTTGGATGTTTCAAGCAATCCAAGTTAAAACGCCAAACCACATGCTGCGTCAACGGCTTGAGCAAATTACTGCCAAATCATTCACAATTCATCAAACGCCCGCAACCTCTCGTCATCCCCGAGGGGCGCTTTCCACAGCAACCTCCTCCCAGACTCTTCTGTGCTCTCGCTATGGTGGGAACTCAACGTAGTCAACCACGGAGGTACATTTGGGCTCATGCTCGCATTCCACCGCATTCCACCTTGCCCTTCCACATTCGCGTAATTCATGCCGACTATGAAAGCGATCATGACCAGAGCCAGAACTGTAGTAACGGACCATATAATCTTGAGTTTCTTGCGAGTCTTTTCCTGCCATCGCCTGTCGGCCTGTTCCCACCTCTCAACCCTCGTCTGGACTACGTCAACCCTGGACGCGAGGGTTTGTATCTGATCACGGCCCCTGTGTATGCGTTTCTGGAGCGACGAGATTCTTCGTTGCTGCTCTTCAAATTGGCCAGCAGCACTTAGTTGACGAATAATATCGCTTTCTAAATCTCTCGCCTCCTTGTCGAACGATTCGCACAGGTTATGAGAGTCTTCAGCCAGATCTTTCAGAGCAAATACCGTGTTTTGAAGAGTGCTCATCTTTTCGAGGACCGAGTAGTACGTATCATCTAGGCGCTTTGTCATGGTGGTCGAGAAAGCGTTGAGGTCCATCAGCGACTGCTTCAAACCTCTGGGCAATATTAGCATTTTGTTATCAACCCCTGCGAGCATCACTGACCCGGCATGGACTCACTCAGTTCGTATCGAGGCCTTCTCCTGTTCCAGCTGCGTCTTGATTTCCATCTTCTCCCGCTTCTCCCTGGATTCCCCATCCCTATTTTCCCTCGGCCCCAATATACTGGCACGTCGGCTCGGATTCGGACTCATAAACGGCGTCGATGTCGTCGAGGGTGGTATATCAAGAGAATGTCGACCTTGCGCCGCAAGAATAGCCGACGACAGTGGGGGCTTATCTTTTTCCTCGGATTGGCTCAATTGTTGACGGTACAGATGTGGGCGACGATGAAGCTTCCCGGGTGACGCGAGCTCTGTCAGCGATCGCTTGATATGATGGCGCCCACTAGGCTGCGAGGGCCATGACCGCTTGGGAACATCCAAGCCATCGTTAAGTGTAGACATCACGTTCCGTCTTGAGCATGTTAGATTGCCCGATCTTCTTGTGCCATGTTCCGTGCCGAGTACCCGTCTGTGGGTGACGCAAGCAGCCCAATGAGAGGCAAAGCGATGGAGTGTTGCTTGTTCTAGCTGGTCAGAGGAGCGAGCTCCGAGAAAAGAGGTGGGTGGGGCCTGGCGGTCAATCGTGACCGAAACCTGCTTCACATGCCAGCAAGCACCAGCAAAGAAACTTTACGGATTGGCCGTGGAAATCAATCACATGGCGCCGGCTAGTTTGCAAAAACGTCTCCATGTTCGAAATAAATGCAACAGTCAATACTGTCCGAATATTCAAGATTTTGCGCAGTTTTTAATATTTTGTCAATACTAGACGTATTTGCTCATACACCTCCACGCGCAAGGAGGTAGGTGCCCATGCCTGACTGTTTCCACACAATACTTCTACAAGTGTTGGCAAACTCTAAAGTAATCCGTGTGTACTGTAAACAGCCTCGTTTCGTTTCATGTTCAATCGTGCTGTTCTTCAGCCACGGCGACGTGGGCCACATCTTATACTACTGCAAAGCGCCTATATTCGAAACGATAGCGCGATGCGTGAAAACCTCCTGGCCAGATCAGATTACTCGGCAGCCAACGTATCCATGTATTTTCGTTCGTATTTTGCGCTTTGCCCGCATATCCGACCACGGCATATGTCAGGTGTATTTCGCTCCGAGCTTGCCATGCCAATCATTCTTTAATGGTCTCATGAATTGATAAGCTTGTTGCGCTTCTCTTTTCTCTTCAATCGCTCAACGCGCTTGCGGTGCATCGTCTCCGCCATCTTCTCGTAACGCTCTTTTTCCTCCTTCTTGGCACGTTTTTCTCGGATTTTCTCGATTTTTTCCTGTAAATTTGGTAGTTAGCCGACTGCCCTGTACCACTGACTGACTGACTGGCTACACACGGATTGCAGAAGCCACCCCGTTATCTGCGCTGTGTGCGTACCTTCCTCATTGCCTCCTTCTCCTCCTTCATCTCCTTCTCCTTTGCCTTCATTTGAGCCATAGCGGCTCTTTCTTTCGCTCGTTTCTCAAAGGTGGTCAAGCCCTTGGTTGGGCGAAAGGCCTTTTTCTGTTCATGCCACTGCTTGCCTGAACGTGCGGGTGTCAGAGTCCAAAGCCGTTCCTCTTCGCGTGTGGTTGCCAGAGAAGCATAGCATACCATTTTTTCGCATACCAAGGGACTTGGTTGTCTGTTCCTGGCCCCCCGCCGGCACAAGAGTGGGTGCCTCGTCGTCAGACATTACCGTTATGTGAGTCGTCGGATCTTCGGTGACAGTGAAAGGCAAACTTCACCGTTAAGGCAGGAGTACCACCTAGGTTTTTTTCTGCCGTCGACCGGATACTAAAGAGCAAAGGCGGTGTATCTGGACACCCTCATCCCCACGGCCGCCACACCGATCCCATAATGTGGCGCAGAATTCAGGGTCCTCCAGGGGCCGCCTGCAGCGTTACTGTGGCTGGCCCTTCCAGACATCAGGTGGCTCTGAAGCGCCACGTCGTCTGTTACACCAACGACCAAGCTGTGCTCATGTCCGTTGGCTGTACAGGCTCCACTGTTCTAGAATAGGTACCTACCTAGGTACCTACCTAGGTAGGTATGTACCTTGAAGCTACCTTTTTAGTGGCTTCCAAGTCTCACAAAGTCGGTAATTATAGAGCATATTCATATACCACAAATTATTCATACTTTTATTATTACCATATTCTTGAGAGATTCAAGTATCCTTAAATATGGGTTTTCTTATTGGGTCGCATCCTGGTTTAGTACAACCAACGCACCTCAACACAATCCAAGGCATGTACATACAGACAGACAGTCACTTCTTTTGTCGGATTTGCGGCCCTTGCCGCATCAGACAAGGCATAAAGGGCGACTAGCCACCTTACGCTGTGCAGACATCAAATTTATCTTGCATGGTGCAGGGCCTAAAAGAGAAATTTTGTTTGGCAGCTGTCCCAGATGCCTGGGCATCCCTGGCAATCTGACAATTATGAACAAGGTCCTCCGGACCAGGGACTGTCCAATTTCCAGACCTTCTCCGATGTCCTGCAGCTAGTAATATTCGGCGCAGAAGCTATCATTATCGCAACCTGAAATGAATCCGATATTGGCATCATTTGTTTGTTGATGAACTTATACACCGGGCAACCACTCAAGATCCCGGAGCGACGTCAAGTGCCATATGTACATATGTGCAGGGACAAGCACTAGGAAGACACTACGGAGCATGCAAGGGACCGAATTAATGACTTAGGTATTCTCCGTGATGCGCTGCGGGAAATGAATATATCCAGGTCATGCCGACTGTTTGCAGAAGACCTAGTGTCGATCATTTGCGATTGTCTTGAATCTATATTCGTATTCCGACACCCCAGCCTATGGATACGTGAAGCAACGTGGCAATGAGCATCCTTTCTCCCAACCGCGGTTAAGCTACGATTCGCGTATGCATAGAGATGGGGACGGACAGGCCAAGACAAAGCAAAACTCAAGGCTAACTTAACTGCTATTGTGAGGCTCGGCGGTCACCACACGGGCCTTGTCCTTTCAGGACAGATTCAGGCCAGTCTTGGGCCCTTCAGAAAGCTAGTGGCCGTGCAATTGAGCAACCGGCTGGCTCCAGAGCGATGGGGATGACGTTGTCATCTAGCTAGTACTCCGCTTTCTTGTCAGAGAGCGAGATTGCGCCGGTACTGGTGGAGAAGTACTACGTAAAGTAGCTGGCATGATGGTGGTAACAAGTAAGTTAGTACTATGTATTCATCCTTGAACAAGGGCTTGGCTGAACAGGTGTGCTTTGTGTGTGTTTTGTGTGTGTGTGTGTGTGTGTGTGGGAAAATTTTGAAAAAGTGGAATATGAAGGAGAAAAGTTTCCTTGCTAGATCGCCAATGGCAAAGAGCGCCACGTCATATTATTCGATGCAAGCCGGACCGTGCTGCTCCAACCAGGGCCTTCAATTAGTAGGACGACAAGCCTGATTCAATGTGTCTAGACACCCTCAAATTCAGGCGGCGCAAATCAACATATCCCGTCAAGTGTGAAGTCCGTGCGTTCCTTACCACACTCCTGTTATCTGGGATCGTCAGTGACCGTTCAAGACACGCAAACGAAGGGCAAAGACAGCTAGCCGATTTGAATAAAATAACATGTACAGGATGAGAAGTCATCGTCGTTATTCGGCCGCGATGCCTTGACGTAGATGCTGTGCCACAACCGCGCCGAGGCACCGGTCGCTTCTGAGAGAGAGTAGTCTGGCGGTTGCTGTCGATGGCAGCAAGGAGGCCCTCGGCGATTTCCTTCAGAGCACCGAGGTCAAACGCGCCGTGTTGTCCAAGACGGGCTTCATTGCAATGTCGAACGGGTCTCTGGATGTGTTTCGTGAGGTAAATTAGTAAAGGATGAGACGTCACCGTCACCGTGTCCCCAGACTTCCAAGGTTGCTGGCTCCATTGTGTGTGTTACGTGCCGCGCGCCGGCAGAGAGTGCCGAACCGCTCCCCGTACCCGCACCAATGGTCTTCCTGGTGGTGAGAAACAGTCTGTCCCAGCTTCTCGACGGAAAATGTTTGACTCGTAGTACATATTTATTCATCACGACGCTGCGGCGAGAAGCCGGGATACCAAACCGCAGTGAATTCTAGCAATCGTTACATGTGGCGTACTGGCCCGTATAGCACCAACTGCCGCAGGGGGGATTTCATATGAGTGAGAGATAGAATGTCGACCACATAGCCCTAATAAACGGCGACGACTAGATGTTTATAATGGAGATTCGCTGTATAATGAATAGCCTGCATTGATATGGCTGTGCTTTGCTCCAGTGCTTGACTCCCACCACCGCAAAAGGTGGTATTCTGGCCGAGGCAAGCGGAAGATGAAGAGACATTCAGCAGCACATGGCCAGTCATCCAGCCATTGGATTGGTGGCTGACATGATGAGTGATCTGGCTTTCAATTACGAATAATGTCTTGCATTTTTCCACCAACAGGTGATTGATACCAGAGTGTTCGTCACATTGGATCCATGTCTTACTAGATCCCACCAAGTCAGCGAGATAAGAGTCAAAATGCAAGTTAGTTAGTCTACTCCGTACCGAGTACTTCTTATTGGAGGCTGTCGCTGGGCCCTGTTGAAACACCATTATGAGTCTGGTCAATTTCCTAACCGCGCTCCAGCGAAGTCTATTCCCCGGCGTGATAATCGTTGGAGATGGCCGCAGGTAAGTTTGAAACGGCCAAATAATACAGGGAGAGGCAATTAGACGGGCGAGGGATTCGAAGTGGACATTTGAATTGCCACAGGTAACTGTCACCACCTCAGACAGAAGCAGTCGCCCAATGGCTCAGTCACCGCACGAAGATTGATAGCCGTGATAATAATGCACGGGGTATCAAAAGACAGACTTAGTACGGGGTACATATCAGTACGGTGATGGAAGTGACGAGGATCCTCGTATGCTCCATCGCACTTGTGCAACTTCTCAGTCTGCTCGTAGCAATCCAGGCAACAACAGCTGAAGTGTAGGGATGCTCCTTGTCTCCCTGCGTCCAAAGAATTTTGATGTGGACCCATTTCAACTCGTGGTGTCGACATCCAAGCCTCCAAGGGCATTTGTTGCCCGGCCATTAACCACCAAAGGACTGGTTAAGGATCCATGTGTGCATGAACGGAGATCCAACGAAGGTCGTATGAACCGTCTTTGTATTTGGCTACTAGTACTGCGACAAGCAGACTCCCGCCTGTGCTACCACCCCAAGCACCCCTGGAGACTTTGTGGAGTCTTGGAGGGTACTGCTGGCCAAACTGGGGTTCTCTGGATGGTGAATTGTGGTGTTCAAAATGCACCGAGTGAGGAAGTTACCTGCATGGGCACGGCCAGTTGTATCGACATGGGACCAGGGGCTGCGTCCGCCAAAAGCCAACGACGCTCGACAAATCAGGGCTGCTAGCGACACCCTTGTTGAATGCACTGCCCAACACTTGGGCCAGGGCTGGGTGGTGGTCTCCAGGGGTAATGGAACATGGAACATTGAATTGGCAAGCCCTTGGGAGAGGGAATGCCCGACTTGGACGGACTGGCTGTATCACCAGAACCATTTGAGGTTTTGCGTGTCTTGTGAAGTTGGCTGCCTGCCGTTGCGGGCGTCGTAGAGCACACGCCGCCAGGTTCCCCAGCAACAGGTATGATTGTCGTGCGTACGGGGTGCGAAACTCTCCTCTCCGACACCAGCCATGAACTGGGACGCTGTGCTGCTAGTCGCTCATGGCCAGCGTATTTGTCTGGCGAGAGACTTTTCATGGCTTGGCATGACGACGGCGACTGCATCTTCCTCTCTCTCTCACACAATTTCCCCCATCTTCGATTCTTGATAGGACCCGTCAGCTAAGCCACAAAAAAATGAAGCACCCCGTTTGTTCTTGTCGCTTGTCCCGGAAAACGAGGCACTAATAATAAAGAATACCAAATGCCCTGTCAACGCACTTCGTATCAAATCAGGGTTCGGGGGGCTTTTCCACGTATCGTGGCCGTGGCAGAACGAACTGTTGAACAGAGCATACACATATTATTCGTTGTATTGTGTGTGCCTGGATGGGTATGGAGGCGTTTTAGTTTGGCACGACTATTGAGCTATCAGCTGGCCCGCTCCTTCGGCCTGACCCGACGAGAAAAGGTATAAAGCCTTACCGGCTATACGAATATGGCCAGGCCCGAGTTACACCATGTACTCCGGAAACTAATTGTATGTACTCGGTGCATTGAATATGGATCGAAATGCTCGGCACGCTCCAATCCTTCAGGGCTGTTCCAACCATGACGGAGTGACAAGTAGTCGATGCCGTTATAACAGAACACGACAACCCGCGTAAAAACCATGGCACAGGACGTTTCTGTTAGACACAGAGGGACTGATGGCAGTATCTACCTAGTAGTCACCATCAGGCCCGTATTGCAATACATGGCTGTGGCACCGCACTGGACGCAACACTAGAGGATTGCTGGATGGCAACATGGTGCCAAGATGGAGTCGGCGAAAACGCAGGGTGAGTGGGCTTTCAGAGAGAGAGGGTGGAGGAGAATGGTGACCAAATGGAGGACGAGAGAGGGACGAGAGGATGGAGATTGAGGCTAAGGCCCACGACGGTCCCAGACCAAGTCCAAGTCCAGCCTGGACCGAAACCTTGATCATCAGCCGCCGCAGCGACGACGACATGGCGAATACGGAGGATTACGAGGCAGTTTGGACCGAGTGTCTGCGACTTGCATCAAAGTCTTGCGTCTGCGTGTGCGGCGTGCTTCTCGCCTCTTGCCTCTCGCTGCCTCGTCTCGTCTATTTTGCACCAGACCCCAAGGCCCCATGTTTCCCATTAATGATTGTTTCCGTCCAGATGTCGTGTTTTCCACCAGCAGCCCAGCAGCCCAGCAGTCAAGTCAATGCCAGGCGGCCGGGTGCCAGATCCCATGGGCCTTGGCCGGGCCCAGCGCTGCCCCTGTCCCATCTCGCCCAGGCCACTAACTCGAGTGCGGCCAATCTCGCTCACCTTCCCTGTCTAGCGGCCTTTTTGCCCTCCCACGCCCCCCCTTTCCCCCACCCTCTCTCCCGTCCACTGGCCACTGGCGCTGGTTGACTGGGTCCGTCGCCTCGTTCGCCCACTCACGCCGTCGACCTAACATTGAATTGAATACAATCCGCCTGGCCTCCTTCCTGGCTGGCCTCTTCTCCCTCGCCCAAGTCCTCCTCCATCTTCGCAACTTCACCTCCAGGTGGCTGCCTCACCGCGCTCTTTGCACAACTCATCACCGCCAACTTGGTGCAATTCCAGCAGCACTTCTCGTCGAGAGCAGGCGCTGGTTTTGGCCGTCCACTCCTTTGTCGCCTTGATTTTGCCCTGCCTATGACAAGTTGGCTTTTGCACTCAGTTTCAGTGTCGTGCGTTTTTTTTGCATTCTTCCACCAGGTTGGTACACTTCCGCAAGCAATCTCATGGTTGATTCTGATGTGCGTCGCAGTCGTCGAGCCGCGGCAACGTTGTTTGTGTAATTCGACCCAAAGCGTGCTAATTTTACAGTCTCGGGTTGTAGACTTAGTGCATATTCACATCTGTTATTTGCCTTAGCCGGAGTATTCTTCGTTCCTTCGTTTGCGGTCTCGGTTTCAATTTCGTCACGAACGAGGCCCTTGTGCTCTCACTCAGCAATTTCGATCCTCCTATGATCTCCACGACGTCCTAAGTTGTCCATCGGTTCTCTTGCCGCAGCGCGGCCCAGGATAGATGGCAACTTCTCACCACGTAGGGTGTGCGGCGCCTGATGCCAGCGCTTCGACCACAAGCATGCATGCCATCGAACAGCCATTTGCTCCAAAACGCGCCGCCTCGAGTGGGTTAGATCAGGATTTCTCGTTTCCTGCCGACTCGCGTCCTCCCAATCCGCCATTCGTATTCCCAGCCAGCTCTGCTTCTTCCTCGTCGCCACCCACGTCCAGGCAGCGTCGACGACCAGTCTCCATGGTAGATCTTCAGAATAGGTCTGCGGTGTCTCCGACTACAGAGTCGTCTAGCAGGGCTCATCGACCAGCAGCGCTTCCACAGTTTAGTTTCAACCCTGGCGCAGCCTTGTCCACAGGTCCTGAATCGATGACGGCTCTCAGCCCTCCAATTACACCAGATTCAGCCAGGGCCTTCCCATCACCGTTACGGCCCGCCGGGCATGGACACCGACGTGGAGGAAGTGAGTTTGTGGGGGGCAGCATTCGAGACGGTAGTTCTATTGCCATCATGAGCACCAGCCCAACCAAATCGGAGAGTGGTTTCGCTTCTCCGGGACTTCACCCACCGCGTAGAGGCCATCGGCGTGGCGTCTCTGGCACGATATCTACCAACGAGCTACCTATTCTCCATCCGCAGCCCGACTTTTTAAGACCAAAGGGAAGCAGCGCGCCAAATAGCCCAACCGCATTCAATCCAAAGGAAGGTACTCTTTTGCCCATAGACCACCAACCTCCTCCACTGCCAGAGCCTGCCAATCCTATTGCGCCGCAGCCGTTCAACATGACCGAGAAGAACACAATCAGCAACCACTCTGTAACCACATCATCTTCTCTTCCAAAGCCAGAGCCTTCCCTGAGGCAATCGCGACCGGGGAGGGCTCGAGTTGGATTCTCGGACACACTAGAATTTATTCCCCGGCCACTGTCACTGGTCTCTAGCGACACATCAAGTACAATGACCGCTCGCCCGGGGCATTCCGTGTCTGGCAGCATATCTTCCCTTGTTTCCGCTGCTTCCCCTGGAGGCCGCGAAAGTCCTGCATCTCTTGCTCGAAGTCCTACCCGTGAGATGGTGGACTCCAGACCAAGCACGGCTGGTGCTATTTTGGAACGCACTACTGATTTTAAGGCTGCCAGCGGCGGAGTTAGCACCTCTCCAAGACGACGAAACTCCATTCCAACATTGTTAGATATGGCCAACTCGCAGCCCATCAGTGCAACACCGCCTAGTCCAACAAAGACGCCGAAGAGGTGGTCTTTCTTTGGCTTGGAACCTTTCATGGGTTCCACGCCGTCATCCAAACATCGGTCTTGCAGTTCTAGTTCCTCAGAGTCCATCTCGAAGACCGTTCCTGGAGGACTTTCATCCGATTCACATGAATCTAGCTCGTCGGGTGATGAAGGCACTGTTGGGGACAGCTCTACTAGCCCTGCTAAAAAGGACCGCAAAAAGACGAGCAAGAAGAAACGAGTGAAAGGTTGGGCTGGATCAATATTACCCCTTCGAAACAATAAAAAACGGCCAAAGATGCATGCAGTGCGCCCACCAACACCTCCGGCGTCGGTAGGTCCAGTTGCAGATGAAGAGGACGAGAATGAGGACTGCGAAATTACACAAAACGAAACGGCATCCGCGCCAGCACCTCCTATCGTTACAGTAACTGAATCACCACCTCTTGAAGAACCTAGTGTCCCCAAACGACGGTCCGAGGAAGAGAGCTCGTACCCTATGATTGACTTGGATGCTGCTCTTGGTCCTTTCAATACGCCGTTGCCTCACAATCCGGAGTGGGATGCAGCACAGCGAGCAGCTGGTTTGGTCAACAAGCGCCGACTACACAGCGCACAGGGTTTGAAAGGGTTTAGCGGACCCGGTATGCACTATCATCGCCGGACAGAATCAGCGCCAGATTTGCCACCATTTGATCCAGGCCGCGCTGGCATTAGTCGGTTTGGTAGCAGCTCTACAATGGCAGACGTGTTTGAAGAGGAGGAAGAAGAACAAGAAGAAGAGGAGGAGGAGAGTGAAAACAAGCCAGAGCAGGCCGAAGTTGCTCTGAATGAGGTCGGCGCCCAAAAGAATGACGATTCAGACGGGGAGATGACGCCACCCGCAACAGAACTCATCACAGCAGATTCTTTGATTCCTGGTGTGGATGAGCTGACAGCTGCGGCAGTTCATCGCAACGCAAGCTCTGGCACATGCAACACTGACCACTCGACTTCTGCCCATGCAGTTCGCACAGAATGCTCCAGGACGTCGCTGCACGAAGACGTTATTAATGAAGAGCCTGCGCTCATCATTTTCCGCGGTGGTCCGGTCTTGCCGGGCTTACCAGCTGATCAACATGGTTCAACTTCGTCTTCTCCAAGAATGCCACCTGGACAACGAGATTTGTCAATGGTTGAGATAAATCAAGCAATGCCCACCAGTCCATACTCGACAAGCCATGCCTCATCCTACCCCTCTCCAAGATCACCTATGTCCATCGACGCCCAGCGAATCTCTACTGCCCCCTCGTCCGTCACCGATGAGAACAGCTTCCATTCGCTGCTGATGGGTGAACCTGGTCCTGAAGTGCGGATCTCAGTTGACTACGATATTCCGTCACTGACCTCAAGCAACTCGACAATGACTCGAGACAGCGCCTTCATACCCAGTGCACGCATGTCGCAGCCAAGCCTCCGGGAGCAACGTCCATCGTCAGTTTCCTCGGCCGCTTTCGGACGCCGTCGATCGAGTCTTGTGTCACTGAGCCGACTCATCAGCAGCTCACACGGCGAGAGGAGTAAACTTTCCATGGAAGTGACCTTGGAAAATGAGGCAGAAGGCAGAAGAAGTCGGTCAAAGAGCAGCAAGACAAGAAGGCTTGGGCGCATGATGCAGTTTTGGAAGCCAAACAAGGAGTCGAGCCCAACGTGAATCACGTTGGCCACGAAATAAGCATTGCCATGCAGAGTCATGGACACGGCGAGAACATAACATCTTTCTTCACTTTGCATGACATTGCAGCAGCGAACCTGAAGAGAAAACTTCACGGGAAAAAACAATTAAAAAAAGGGGGGAAAGAAAATCATCACCAAATATCATTACGAATGAATATGGCTTATTACGTACCTGCGCATTTTGCAATCACTGTATAATGTGATGGGAAGAACGACATCTATCCAGCTTATCAACAGGTTTCCATCTTGTGAGCAACAATCCTAATCACGTGGCCAAGATGTTGCATGTGTCATTATCGAAAGCAAACGACTATGAGAATGGGTACGATATATCTGATATTGGACTCTTCTCAGATGGCACGTTGAAACGGAGTGCTGAGGATGAAAAGGGGGTCATACAATCAACAAATTTGAATCTAAGCCGCCTAACACAGGAAGACATGGGGCATGTGGCGTTTGATGACTTTTGCATGAGCATTTGTTATTTTGAGCATGAACACATAACATGTCTTTTCTTATCTGCTTTATCCCTTTTTATGCATTCTTAACGGGTAGAGGCGGGCGAGGAACTGAGGATTCAGGTACCACGACTTGAAAATAGTTCTGGTATTTGTTGGGCCTTGTGTCCAAGGGGGGTGGTATTTGTTATTTTATTTCCATCCATTGGACATATTTTGCATTGGGCGCGGGATCGAAGACGGCGCTTGGTAGGCGACGATGGGATATAAGAGGTAGATTTTGGCAGAATTTGCGAAGCTGAGGTGTAAATGAATGATACAACTTATACACTATGAACGACTTTGTTTTTAATGCGACTGCTTTGCGCTGCGGCGTGATTACCTCTCCGACGACCGTGAATGACGTTGGGTCCCCTTCAGAGTGATCAACTACTAGGTACTCACTGTTCGTACTCTGCGCAGTAGCATGCCCAACACGATGGATGAAATTATATAGATTGGATCGTCAAATAATAGCCTGCATGATAACGAGCGTAAACATGGCCATTTCTAAGCGAACCAAGGGACAGACGCAGCCCCAATACTACCCAATACAACCAACAATCCGCAAGCACCACTGCCGTCGGCAACCCTGAAAGCCAAGTATCCCACCACCCTTTAAACGCCAAATACGCCAGTGAATGAAGACTTATTATGCTCATCAAGTACTTTGCTCGCCTGCTATGAAAGGGTATAATTCCGACGCAGAGCTCAGAGGAACCGCCTGGCTACATCCGCAATGGTATTGCTCCAACTGTCCGCCGCTCCCGCCGTAGCCGCCATGGCCCCTGGAATTGCCGTAACCGTAGTCATCATAGCTGCCATAGCTGGATCGTCGCTCCCACTGCATGCCGCCGTCACGGCCACGGGAGACGCTGGCGCCGCGGGTGTTGCCGCCAAAGTCGCCGGCCATGCGGACAGCATCGCTGACGAGTCCAAAGGAGTCTCCGGAAGCCGCGCGGGAGGCCATGCCCATCATGCGCTCCAAAGACGGCGGGATGCGCAAGCCAAAGCGGGCAAGCAGGCCGGCCAATGCCCCCGTGGTGATGAGGGGCATGACCACCAGGAAAAACACCTTCCACGGGTGGCGCTTGGCATAGTGGATGAGATCTCGGATAAGGCGTTTGAGTCGCCTGTATGCTCGCTGCATGAAGCCTTGTCGAGGAGACCGCTTGTAGTACGAGGAGCGACTCCCTGAGCATTGGGTGTTAGCGAAACAGGCCACCCTCGGGCCAGTGTGCGACCAACAACTCACCACCACCAAAGTTGAAGAAGCTCGAGCGGCTGCTGTTGTTGCCGACACCGAAAAAGGACCCCCGTGACGAATTGTGCTTGCTGTAGTGGCTGTCGCCGGTTAGACCGCCCAACAGAGCGCCGGCGATCGAGTTGCCGCCGCCGCCGCCGCCGCGGGTACGAGAGCTTGATCGCGAGCGGGAACGGTGCTTTCTGCGCGATCGAGAGGCATCCCGACGGTGTTTGGAGGGGCGGGACATGCCGCCGGGGCCGATGGAGAGGCCATCAGTAAAAGGATCGAGGAAGCCCATTGTTGTCTTCTGCCGGCTGCGCAAAGATGCCAAGGGCGCAGGCAAAATTGCTCTGGATGGTAGATGCCAAGGTAGGTAAGGTAGGATAGCTCCTCGGGGAGGCTTAAATAGCTTGACCGCAACCTTAAACCGAAATAGTCGGAAGCAGCTGTTGTCCAACTTTCTCGTTTTGGAGGGCAATGCGACGGTAATTTTTTTTTTTTTTTTTTTTTTTTGCCCTCTTTTTTCTGGCACGATGCAATCTGTGCAGTGGGAGGAGAGAACAGATCTGTGCTCAGGAGAAAGGCTGGATGCGCAGACCGCTGACGATGCGGGTTTGTGCAGGTTGCAGCTGCAATCTGCAAGACAGAGAGGGAGAGAGAGAGCTTGGACAATGGTAATCTGGAAGCGGGTCGGGGCTCGAGTGCTGGTTGAGGCTGGGGCTGGGAAGGAACGATGGGGAAAATCGAGTGGCTGGTAGGCGCACAAGTTCAAACCACAATATCGTACTCCGTACTCCGTACACGACATATTAATTGCATGTATTTCAAGTTTCCACAAGTCTGGGCTCGGACTCGGTACTACGCACCCACATACGGAGTACTGCGTACGATGCGTCGACTGGCTCTCCAGCAACTCTTGATGTTCATCGGCTGGCCAAGCCCCTCTCTGCAAATGCATGGAGACATCTATGCGATCGTCGACTGATGGGATACATACTCGGTGTGGAGTCTCAAATGCTCGACATCGGGTCAAAGGCGGGCAACTGATGATGACCGGCAGGGTTTGACTGGGCCGTTTGTCGCGGTTCCTTGATTACTAGCGCAGCCATTCAATAGGATCATCCCGTCAACTGGTTGCGTTCGTTGTAGCGGTCAGCCATCGCAGGGCCCTTCGCACCAAAGTGGAAGACAAGCCAGCAGTGTACAATAGGAGTAGGTGAATTATTGTAAATTTGTCAACCACTATCTCCGCGCGCCCAATGATAGATGGGTCGTATTTGATTGCTAATAACACATGTACAAAGTTTATGTGCAGGCTGCATATATGGATACTCTTGTTGACTAATATCCGCAGTCGATGCTACATGATGCCAAATATTTTTCCACATGGCATGTTTATATCTGCCTGAGTGGGACAAGACGACCGAAATATATCCACCATGATAGCGAGCAATCTAGACTTGCAACTTTTGGAAACACGTCGACCAAAGCCCGCATTAACTAGGAACCCAAGTGGTGAAAACCGGATTCATCATTTGTGCCCGAATTCAATAGTCGTGGAGAGGCCAGGAGACCCGCACGCGCTCAGAACACGGGTACCGGACAGCGAGGTCCTCCAGATGACTCAATGCAAGCCCGCACTTTGTCGAACAGATGAAAACTTGGGAAGAAATCATCAGTCACATACATAAGTGCGAGAAGGGATGCTACGGTATAGCGGGTCTCTGGTCTCTAGGACGTGACTATTTGGGCAGAGATGCAGAGTCCAGTGTGGTGCTGAGCATGAGGTATCATATGAATGGTAGTAGCTGGCCTCGGGAAAGATGCAATGCCAAGTGACTCAACTGGAGTTGTAACTCGCAGTATTTCTCTGCAGACACATTCACCAGAGTGCCATGGATTTCTTTTCATCATCATCTCCGCAGTGCTGTGACTGTCAGTACATATTTCGTCCCTCTTCGCTTAGTTCCCTCAAGTCCTGCCAATAGGAACTCAACTATCATCAATAGAGCACAAGGCAATATTAGCGATAGTTAGAGGAGCCTCCAATAAGAATCACGTCGTAGAGTTGTATCATCCACACGCATTCACCTGAGCGCCTGAGCACTTTGTCATAGATATCGTGTGCCACTAGGATATCGGAAGCCTCCCAATAATTTCTCTAATACATCGGCACAAATATTCCCTCGATTTCTCAAAGAGCTGACTTCGTGTATACATACATCTGGTAAGTTTCATAACCTCGGAACAGGCACATGTTCTCGGCCAAATTTCCCTTTTGAACAAGCATTACAGAAACTATGGCCATGTTTCTTGTCAGGAGAGTGCGGCGGCGGCGAATCTGCCGTAGACAAGTATTGGACCATGGGGGATGGAGCGCAAGGATACTAGAGGTATGAACTGCGTCGATTGAATAAATATGAGGTGGGAGGATGGGTATGGCTTCGATTCACTGTCTCATCGTCGCTACTATTACGAGCCTACCTCCGTTTATCTCCCGGAAATTCTGACCCTTGCAAGAAGTTGCACATGACGATAATGTAAAGCTTTGTAGGCTATGTACATATTACTACGTCTATTAATACACATATATGTTGTATATTGTATATATTTCCATCGGCATGTCATGGTTCTCTGGTTTAGATACAACTAGGCAATTGGTGTTTTGTATAATTAGGCCCTAACCCTGACAATATACACATATATATGATACTAGAATAACCTTATCCAAGCTTAAAGTACCCTGGCTGCAGATTTTGCCACGCCTTGGTGGGATCATACTTGGCCTGAATGGACTTCAACCTCGCCAAGTTGACCTTTCCGTAGCTCGACAAGACATCTTGTTGCAGGGCGGCGTAGTTCTGGTACAGATATGGGTGGTCCAAGCCCTTTGCCTTGGCAGCCGCGGCGAAGCGAGTGGCCATGTTCTGGGCGGCGGCAATAATGCGCATGTCGTCGGCCTCGTTGGACCACGAAATATCAATGTTGATCACTGTGCGTGGTCAGAAACAATGAAGAACATTGCCACGAATCAAAAGGAGCATACAGTTTAGGGGACCTTGGCCGGCAAGACCCAGAGGGTTGCCACCGTTTTTGGACATGAGCTTGGTCATATCCGTAGAAATGGGCTGGAAAATGACCGAGGGGACAATCCCAGGTGCGTCCTTGACCTTTTCAACTTCGTCCTGGTAGACGGCAACCATTTCGGACATCAAAACAGCATCGTTGCCAGTCGTGAGAGCCCAATAGGTTTGTCTGAGAACAATAATTAGTTGCCGTGATGCAGGTCAAGCAATACGCGAAGACGCACCGGAAGCCGCTAGGGTTGCTGCTGTTGAATTCAAGGGTCAGGCCTGTCAGGTTGGTAACACGGAGCGTGTCTGCAACAGGTCCAGGTATTGAGGTAAAGTTGTTCAAAATAGCCGGGTTGGGAGTGGGCTTTCCGTACTGAAGGTCGGAAGCAATAACATATACGCCTCGGGACTGGACATAGGCATATGCAATGATGATCTGAGCGTAGGGATCTTGCGGTGAGTTGATGGCCAAGTGGTAAAAGGCATTGTTTATAGCAGTCGCCGTTTCATTGGTGAAAAGGAAGGTCTGAGAGCCAGCCCACATATCACCTTGAGGATATGTCGCGAGATCGAAGCGAGTCACAATACCAAAGTTGTTTCCTCCACCACGAAGTGCCCAGTACAGGTCAGAGTAGGCACGGGAATTAACATGACGGATAGAACCGTCGGCGAACACTACCTGTCCAAAGGTTAGTTGCCCGGGGCTTACAAATGGACAAGACCGCAAGACGGTCAGTCGACCTACCTGGAAGTTATTGACATTGTCACAAGCCCAGCCATATCGGTTAGAAAAGAATGAAATCCCTCCGCCCAGAGTCAAGCCACCGACGCCAATAGCAGACACTCTGCCTCCAATGACCGTTAAGCCCGTGGGCTGAAGCTTGGTGTAAACGTCGTACCAAACATTTCCAGCGCCAACTGATGTCTGTTTTTTATCAGCAGAGACGACAACCTGATTCAGGTTTCTCAGATCCAGCGTCAAGCCACCCTCAATGTTGGAGGCACCAGCAAAGGCGGCATGGCCACCACTCTTGACAGCAAACCTGCACTGTGTCACGCGAGACGTCAACACGGCAAGCGACACGTCGACTGGTGCACCTGGTGTAAATCTACAGGCAGGACGAGTGAGCGCCTGTTGCTGGGACCAGTACCGCGACTCCTCGAATTCATAGGCCAGGCTATTGGGGTATGATAGTTTTCCAGGCTGGCTGAAGGCTAAGAAGCCACACTACAGCGTCGATTAGCAGCCAGTCGCACGTTCTCTGGACGACTTACAAGTCTCGGGCAAGTACCTTACAGCTAGACTACAGCCAAACTGGGGATCGGACGGCGCGACGTGGGTTCCATTCTGCTCTTGATAAGCCTCGATCTGTGCCTGAACCTCACTCAAGGTGAACGTCGCGGCACCGACACCCAGCTGGGCCAGAAGCATAGCACCGAGACCCAAAAGCCTCATGCTGAAGCCGGATCAGGATAACCTGGGGAGGTTGAGCTGCAGGTACTGTGCTGTCTTACTAGGAAACACCTAGTTTGGCCTGCAGGATGGAGGAGATGGAGGAGCTTCTTGAGGGGTCGGAAATTCTGGTCAAAGAATGGCATGGGTGGGGAGTTGGGGGACGAGTATGGTCCCTGAACGAATTCAAGGTTGTCGTCGTTCCCCCGGTCGTGCTGGGGCTCTCTGACAGGAATACTGAGACTTTTATCATGTGTATTATTTAATCATGGATTGCATTGGGCATTTCGGGTAAATAGATGGCCGCCGGTCTCTCTGATAGTGCAAGATCCCATGTTTGTTCCCGCAATCAGGGCCATTATGTCCCAGCTTTGCAGGAATATCAAGCTCAAGTTGAGCGGAGCGTTTTCCCGGCTCGGTTTGGCGGCTGTCTGGGGGTTGATTGAAGATGGAGAAACGGACGAGGATGATGTGATGGCGAAGGCTTGCAAGCGTACAGCAAATATGGAAGATTCAAGGGGATGTGAAAGGTGGAGCCTGGATTGGCGGTGGATTGACGGCCCGGGGGCGGGGCGCCGTCTCTTCCGCTAAGCACCCGTTGAGTGACCCCTGCACGTGCTAACATTCAAGGCTCCGTCTGGTCGTTATCGAATCTTCCAAGGTTGCGCCCATTGATCCGAGTTGGGGAACTGCGCCATCGACATGCATCAGAACAGACTCATCAAAGCCGACAGACGCCTCAACAAGCCTAGGAGGGCCCCAACAGGGACCTGGACGACCCTGAACAACCTTCTGTACCGCATGCCTGTTGCCTTCATCTTACCATGCCCATGCCCATGTCCAGCCCGCATCGTCATCGTCTCCAAGCGAGGCACTGCGAGACGCCCGTGCCGTCGCAAGAACCAGGCATGGGATCGACTTGGGCGCCTCTCGCAAACTGCTCCTTGCACTGCCCATTATGGTGGCTTATCATGGCGTGTCAAGGTTGACGAAAGTCATCCCTAGCGCCCCAGGTGCACCCCCCCCCCCCCCCCCCTTCTCTTTTCTCCCCCCAAAAAAAGTGGCTGCTACTAATGGAGCAGGCCTGAGTTTGCCGAACTGACAATTCGGTCTTGGTTGTAACTTAAACCTTGACATGCTGCTTCGTGTGGCGCCTCTTATACCTCGATTTCAACCGTCAAACTGCTCCCTTGGGTCAACTTCCCGATGATGAGCAAAGCCTGCCGATATCTACTCGGGGTACTGCACACGGGTCGTCCTGGAGTGCGTCCCGAGATTTGATACGAAGACACTTTTTCACAAGGCAATTCTGGAGCCATCCTTGTCGTTATCACTTCTATCCATTTTGCCTTTTTGCCACAACAGCTGTTTTGTCAGCTCAAGGACACCAATTTCTAAAAATGCTGTTCCATACGTGGGATCTCATCCGGGTAAGCCTCGAGCGATTCTCAGGGCTGGCTTGAGAAGGTTTGGAGGCGTCTCGCGTTTGCCTTTGGCTGTGGCAGCGATATGACATACAGTGGGAGGCAAAAGGTTATGACCAGGTCCGGTACCTGGTCATCACGCTCTATACTATAACATACTGTGGTATATTAGTGTATACCTCTCGATAGGCGAATGTATTCTGCCAAATATTCTGTCCCAGACTGTATTCATCGTATCAGCCAGTCCGCCTCTCATCATTTAACCCCCCCAAAACCTCATTCTGGAACTGACCGGCCTTATTCCATGTCAGCATCACATACCGCCCTGGTAAACTAGTACGATAATGGAAAAACCAGGGCATCTCGTGTCTCGAGGATTGCCGATTCAGCGGCCCCAACCGGAGACATGTCATTTGGGTTTGTTTAGCAACCAACACACCCTGTGCCATGGCTGACAGAAGATGATGCCTGGACAAGGACAGTGAGAATTCGCTTTCATCACGTGGATTAAGTCCATTCGCATTTGATACGACCCGGCCTGCTGCCATTCGTAGTTGGATTTCATGTTTTCTGATTTTTGCCTGGAGACATCATGAATGAATAGAGATCTGAACTGTTGTACATCGATCCTTGGTGCGCGGATCTTGCCGCAAAGACTGCCTTAATGGTGTCACAAAACGTCTCTCGAGAAGCCGATGCGGTAAACTTCCCTCTCATCAGTATCAATATCTGACTGAAGTCGGCCCGCGGGTTCTGAAAAAGGATTCAATTGAACTGACTCCTACACAGAGAGGTGTAATCGCATCGCTATGCGTCGGCACCGTCTTCGTCATGATGCGCACCGGCGCACGATGGTTCAAGAATGGTAGAATACCAGTTGAGATGGAAGACTTGTTCATGTATCTCGCATTGGTGTCATTTGCCATTACTTGCGCGCTCTACTACGCCACGATTGACACCTTCTTCAACCTCATGGCCATCACCGCCGGGGAGATGGCGCCATATGCCGGTTTGGAGCACGACGTGCGCGTCATGCTCTACGAATTCTTCACAGTCCAGTTCTTCTTCTGGCTGACGCTCTGGTCCGTCAAGTGGAGCTTGTTGTTCATGTTCAAGAGACTCACAGACGGGTTGCCTTTGTACAACAAGATTTGGTGGACGGTCCTTGTATTCTCCGTCCTGACCTTTATCGGGTGCTGCATCAGCAACTTCACCAGTTGCTCGTCCATGCATGCTTGGTTTACGGCGGGGGAATGCGCCACGGCTCGGGATTCAAGGGCAAAGGACATTAGTCTGTGGTTCAGCCTTGGCGCAGACTTGGCGACCGACTTGTTGAGTAAGTTTGACTCGGGTGTTCTCCAGCTGGACTGTGGTGAACTGACATGAAACAGTCATGGCTGTTCCAGTCCGTGTCATTTGGAACTTGAGAATCTCGGCTGTTGAGAAGATTAGTATCGGCGTCGTCTTCCTCGTCGGCATCTTTACCATGGTTACGGCCATTATCCGAAGCGTTTCATTAGAGTCAAGTGTGTCATCGGGACAAGTCAGCACAACGTGGCTCATCCTGGTACGTCGCCCCGTTGATTTCAACCGCTTGGACTTGCACAAACTGACCTTTTTCCCCGCAGTGGGCTGGGATCGAGGGAGCTGTCGGTATGTGCACACATATGAAATGACTATTTCCCGCAGAAGTCGACAACGTGGAATATACTCACAATCTTAGCTGTCATTGTTGGCTGTCTTCCGTCCTTTGCCGTTTTCATCCGCGGCCGTGTCATTGCGTCCCGCGCCCAACAGGACGGTAGTTCGAATGTGAACCCATCCGGGTATCGCTCAAATGCCAGATCAAAAGAGCCGACGGGCAGCAGCAGGCGTTCTCAGTATGACCACCAACTATGGCAGGTGCCCGATGCAGCAAGCGACAAGAGCTTGGTTGAGGGGGGTATTATGGTTACGAGAAGTTGGAGCCAGAAATGGCAGAACTCGGGGGGGAGGACGAGAGTGCACAGGGACGGGGAAATAGAACGTGAATTAGACGGCGTTGTTTGATTTTGTCAAGGATCGGAAAATTATAGGCGTTGGGATGAAATAAAATTAGGTTGCCGCCTTCATGTTGTAAGTATAGGCCAAACATGTAGTGATTCGAGCTTGGATTCGACGTCAATTACTACCATGTCCAATTACGCTTCTTCTTGACTTGGACCGATTTACATGGGAGAATAGGCGCGGCATCTGAGAAACCTGAACCAGATTGTGGGCTCATAACCCGGAGGTCGTACCATCGAAACGTACAATTGTTAATATTTTTGCGCCTCGTGGCCATAGTGACACGTGTCCTCTCTTTCTCTATTTCCTCTTCTTTTTCTACAAAACTTGGTCCGACGCAGAGGAGGGCTATGGACACTTGGGGTTGCGTTTGGGCAACGACGACTACGGTCGGATGGAAGCACCAGGGTGTAGTATTCGTCGTTTTTTTAAAAAAAATGAGTTATTGGTGCCATTTTGCGATAATAAGATTTAGATAGGTTTAAATACGGTCCAAGGACAAAAGCGGGCGTTCTTGCATTCCTTTTCTTTTCTTCTCTCTCGCAAAGCCCTTGGCTGAGCTGATACAATAAAGGTCTATGGTAGAAAGCTTACACATCAAAAAGTATACATTAATATACCATGGCATCCTACGGTTTGAAGCGCGGTGGCCAGGTACCAGGTCTGGAATACCTCAACTACCGTTGTCCAAACGTCCATTCCGGGGTCCGAAAAACTATACCAATCCGGGGACCCCCGGGGCGCCTCTGGTTCCTTGCTGATGTTTCTTCTTCGCATGACACCAACCTTCCTAGTAATTCTAGTCTCAATCGCTGGTGTTGCCACACAAAAAAAAAGACAAAAAGAAAAGTGAAAAATACCAGGCTCGATCTATAAACGCCATCTTCTCGTAAAGATGAGCAAAAATATTAGCAATTGTACGTTTCGATCGTACGACCTCCGGGTTATGAGCCCGGCGCGCTTCCACTGCGCCAAATTGCTTTCCATTTGTTGAAAATTGGTACCGTATTTTCCATTGTATAGCTTACCTATCAGCGGGTACGTGGCTTTTTGGGCCGCCCACCCAAAGAGCTGCCAACGGAGGACTCCAACCCAACATTGGCTTTACGGAGAGAATTCACCTACATGAGCTCAAAGACTGGTGGATCAGTTCTTTCTCTGGAGAAGCAACTTAGGCTCGCCTACGTCGAGCTGCCAAAGTTTCACGCTTTGGCACGCAAGGTGGCCAATCTACCCCAGGGCACTAGTTGCCAGTCCGATCAAAGCTGTCGGGCGGGCAACTCTTTGGATTCCATGAGCTTTCGAGTCTAGCATCATCTGTTTCCTTCCACCGTTTGTCAACCCCCCTCGTATTTCTTACACGCCTGAAATGCATCAGAGTACCAATAGAACACAGAGGGGAGATTGGTTTGGTGGGAGACAGCTTTCCGCCACTTTGCGTCTTCATAAGGCTGGAATCCTCCTATAGGGTAGGTAGTGTGGGAATGTACTTGTTTTCAAGGTGGTGACGCTAGAATATTAATACTGTCATATGTGGGCGTAGAGAATTATACCTGATAACTATTTGGTAATTATTTACATAAACTCCCCAGTGTATTGCAGGGCTACAGCGCAGGGTGTGATTATTCTTTCCTGAGCTAAACCGAGGAACCAGGGACTGAACATTTGGCTCGTTCCACTACACCTCAACTAATGCATTGCGGATGTCAACGTCTCTGGTGTTTTCTCCTGCCACTAAGAAAAGGTTACTGGCAGCTTGTGCATCCATCTTAGAGCAGCCTATTTTCACCATGCACTCTAGAGGTGAATTGCTCTAGAGTCTTCAATGAGAAACATGCTGAAGCTGGAAACCCAAAATGGATAAAAGCGGGTCTGCAGCACTCAACGCGTTCAACTCCTGGATGGCAGACGCGACAACTTTTCTAAAGGTGACATGAGCTCTGACCGTCACAAATGGGAACTGGCTCAGGACCATACCATTGCCAACAAGGCCATGTGCGGTGGGCCATGGCTCCGAAACTAAAGTCTGCAGAGAAGAAACAGCAGTCATTGACCTCCTTTTTCACCCCCAAAGCCGTCGATGGACCTGCTGTCCCCTCCAAGCAGCAGACCGAAGCTCGAGTAGCGGACGCTGCCGTGAACCATGACGCCGAGTCTCCTTCTCGCAAGCGACCCCTGGAGGAGAATACCGACAACGGAAATGAAGGGCCGGAGAGGTCGTCGAAAAGGCCCAGAGGTGACGAGAATGATGTCAATGGAGAGAAAAGCACATTCGTTGCCAAGCGTAAACCGACAAATGCTTCGGGTGCACCCCGGGCTGGTCGCTATCTGTACGACGACTCAAGTACCAAGCCTGCGACTGGATCGACACAAGATGACGGCGGTGAGAATGACGAAGTAAGATACAGGAATCAAGATCTACATCGACGATTTGTAAAGAAACTGGGTCACCCTGATGCCATGGCTTGGAAGTCAAGGGTGGCCCAGGATGATGGGGCCACAGGAGGCGAGGATGGCGATGCAGAAGATGCCGACGAAGACGAATCACCAGCGCCTGCAAAGGCAAAGAAGAAGGGCGCAAAGAGCGGCAAACTTACGCCCATGGAGATTCAGTTTCTGGACATCAAGAGAAAGCACCTGGATACTATTCTCATCGTCGAAGTCGGCTACAAGTTTCGGTTCTTCGGAGAGGATGCCAGAACCGCGGCAAAGGAGCTTGGCATCGTTTGCATACCTGGCAAAATGCGATATGATGAGCGTATGTATCTGGAATCATTGAAAGCCCTCGTGTGAACTTTTACCAACACCTTTGCAGATCCTTCCGAAGCGCACCTCGACCGTTTTGCCTCAGCAAGCGTCCCCGTGCACAGACTCTCTGTTCACGCAAAGCGGCTCGTAGCAGCAGGACACAAAGTGGGTGTTGTTCGACAAATAGAAACAGCTGCCCTGAAAAAAGCAGGCGACAATCGCAACACCCCATTCATTCGAAAGCTGACAAATGTCTACACAAAAGGGACATATATTGACGAAGTCGGCGAGCTGGACCAACAAGCTGAAGGAGCGCCAGCCGGCGGCTATTTGCTTTGCATAACAGAGACGAAATCCAAAGGAAGCGGAACCGATGAAAAAGTAGACGTCGGCATACTAGCAGTCCAACCCGCAACTGGCGACATCATCTACGACAACTTCGAAGATGGTTTCATGAGAAGCGAGATCGAAACGAGGCTGCTGCACATCTCACCCTGCGAGTTCCTCATAGTGGGTGACCTCACCAGGGGAACCGACAAACTGGTTCAGCACCTGTCAGGAAGCAGCACCAATGTCTTTGGAGACCGAAGTCGAGTAGAGCGGGTGCCTCGGCCACCCACAATGGCGGCAGAAGCGTACTCGCATGTCACGCAATTCTATGCCGACAAGCTCAAGGACACGTCACAAAACGAGACCGCCAGTGCCTTACTTGACAAGGTGCTCAAGCTTCCCGAGCCAGTCACAATATGCTTATCAGCCATGATCAACCACCTCAAGGAGTACGGGCTGGAACACATTTTTGATCTTACCAAGTATTTCCAGAGCTTCACTACCCGGTCCCACATGCTCGTCAACGGCACCACCCTCGAGAGTCTCGAGGTCTACCGCAACTCCACGGACCACGCAGAACGAGGCAGTCTCTTCTGGGCTCTAGACAAGACCCTCACCCGCTTCGGGCAGCGTCTTCTCCGAAAATGGGTCGGCCGTCCCCTGCTAGACCAAGACCGTCTCGAGGAGAGACTAGCTGCCGTTGAGGAACTTCTCAACAAGCAATCCACAGCGCCAGTCGACGATCTTGAGAAACTCCTCGCCACAACCAAGATAGACCTCGAGCGCAGTCTCATTCGCATCTACTACGGCAAATGCACGCGTCCCGAACTCCTCTCAGTCCTCCAAACCCTCCAAAAGATTGCCACGCACTACTCCTCCATCAAGTCACCCTCCAGCAACCCCTTTTCGTCTCCTCTCCTCGCGACCTCCATCAATGCACTTCCCCAAATTCTCAACACAGTCGTGTCCTACCTCGAGAGAATCAACCTCGAAGCCGCTCGCAAGGACGACAAATACGCCTTCTTCCGAGAAGAGTACCAAACCGAAGATATTCAAGACCAGCAGATGGGCATTGCACACGTAGAGCATGAACTGGGCGAACATCTCAAAGTGGCCGCGGCGAAGCTGAAAAAGAAAAAGGTCGATTATGTGACAGTGGCAGGCATAGAATTCCTCATTGAAGTCCCCAATAGTGACATCAAAAATGTCCCTGCATCGTGGAGCAAAATCTCGGGCACCAAGAAGGTATCTCGCTTCCACACCCCCGAAGTAATGCGCATGATTAGCGAGCGAGATCAACACCGCGAAGCCCTCGCCGCCGCTTGCGACAAGGCATTCAAGAATTTACTCGCGGAGATATCATCCGACTACCAGCCACTTCGTGATGCCGTTTCATCACTCGCGTCACTCGATTGTCTCCTTTCCTTATCCAAGGTCGCCGCTCAGCCAGGATACCATAGACCAACCTTCTTACCATCCTCATCCGAACCTACAGTGGCCATTACTCAGGGTCGGCATCCCATTGCAGAACATACCATTGAAACAGGCTACATCCCATTCAGCACCACCCTCGCCCACCCCTCGCCCCTGGCACACCTCATCACAGGTCCCAACATGGGCGGCAAATCATCCTACGTCCGCGCCCTCGCCCTCATCGTGCTCCTCGCACAGATCGGATCCTTCGTCCCTGCAGATGCCATCTCCCTCACGCTCTGTGATGCAATTCACACTCGTACCGGCGCAAGGGATAACCTCTTTGCGGGGGAATCTACCTTCATGGTGGAAGTATCTGAAACAGCAAGAATACTACGGTCTGCCACTCCACGGAGCCTAGTTATTTTCGACGAGCTTGGTCGCGGGACCAGTACACATGATGGTGCCGCCATTGCTCAAGCAGTTTTGGAGCATGTAGCAACTGAGACGCGTTGCCTCACGCTATTCATCACGCATTACCAAAACCTAGCTAGAGTGGTGGAAGGCCTGCCCGGTGTCAGTAACCTTCACATGAAGTTTAAAGCTGGCAAAGGGCCCGATGGTGATGAGGAGATTACTTTTCTCTATGAAGTGGGCGAAGGGGTTGCACATCGATCGTACGGGTTGAATGTTGCGCGTCTTGCGCGGATCCCCAAAAAGGTCATTGATGTGGCTGCCAATAAATCTGGTGAGATGGAACTGGATATGAGGATGCGGCGTCTTAGAGGAGCCAGCCGAATGCTAGCTGAAGTAGTGAGTGATGGACCAGATCAGCTAGAGCATTTGATTGCGAGTATTGAGCAGTTGTGAGGCATCACTGTGCGTGCAGATATCGGAACTTGCAAGGCGGTTGCGGTATATAATTGTGAGCTATCCCGTCTTTTGACCTATATATGCCCTTGGAGAAGGTGCGTCAATAGTAGTATCGAGACCATAGAACTCCTAATGAAAGACAAGTGATGCATCACTTGAGTGCAGACATTACCATATATCTCCCAATTCAAGAGGTGTGCCCTCCTAGACTGTGCTTATACTTTATTTCCGCCGTCCAGCCTTTGACATATCGATATGATGCGTATTAACCTCATGCAGTAACCCAGAAATTGACGTGGTATCGAGATTGGATAAGGAATTGAAAAGAGCGACGACACCAGAGGACTTCAGACTTCATTCAGTGCGGAGACACCGTATAAGCTGCTAAGATAGTATGAATGCCGCTGTTGATATGGATGGATGCCCCATAATGAATTGGTGAGCGTCCCGTGCATTAATTTTCGCCGCTTTATATAACAGTGCATTTCTGGAGAAGACCAGTAAAAACCCAAGAACCGAAATGTTTGTCCATCATGCCGTAAAATTGATGATCGTCCCAATTTCATTCATAAGATAATGATGCTGAAGACATTGGTGATGCGTATTCGTGCGGCGCTCACAAGTCCAACGTCTCAGTACTCGCCCATACTTCATTTTCTGTGAAGCTACTTTGCTTACACTCTCCGGTTGATGCATTGGCCATCATATCGCTGTAATGGCTCTCCATTTTGATGCTGCAACTCGTGGTGGCGTGGTCCTCTTGGTTGTTAGCTGCTGCTTGATTGTAATCGCTGCTGCGGCTTATTGGTTGTATATTGAAAGAAGAGAGTGTTTGAGATGGTCCTATCGTACTGTATGAACCGAAAATGGGCCGGTCCTGAGCGAAAAGCGGATTTGATTCAGAGATATGGAGGTATTGCGGGTTCCCGGTCCCATTAACCATTTCTCCATGTCCAGGGCTTTGATGCCGTTCGGGTTTTGGTTGCAAGAGACTGTTCGAATTGAAGCGAAACATGTAGTTGCCTGAACTACCGACATTATTACAAGATAAAAATGGCAGCCTGGAGGAATAGTTGTATATCGAGGGGTCGTTCATAGTAAAAGATGTGGCTTCGGGTTGGCCAACCGAAACTACAGAATGTTGGTAAATGGCAAGTAACTGAAAAAAAAAAAAAAAAAGAAAAAAAAAAAAGATGGCAACCCACCGAAGTTCGTGTGTCCACCATAGTTTTCGTAAACACTACCTTGTATCCTCGGCCGTGGTATATTTCTTGCTGGAAATAAGCGAGACGATACGTCCCTAGACGAAGGCGTAGGGGATATGAGCGGCGAGTGAGACACACGGTCATAAGGATACAAGCCGATTCGATTGCGTAGGTCAGGTCTACTGGTTCTAAGTATAAAAACGTCAAGCAGAAGATTGATTGTTCATACCTTTGGTCCTGGCGTGACGGGGTTGTGAACATGCGATCGCCATAGAGTCCTGAATACTCAGCAGCTGCAAAGTCTCGATTTTTAGGGAGGCTTACCAGAAACCCCATCATCATCATTGTCGCGGAAGACATCGTTTCCATGTCTAAGCGAGGTCGTGCTCGCAGCAATCGGCAACATACTGTCACCATTGCTTTCTTCAGGAGATGCCTTGACTTTGGATTGACCATTTCGACGGCCAGGCCGTCTGCTAGCACGGCGAGGCACGTTGACTGATATTTCGGCGAGTGCTTGTGACCGCTTCCGTTTAGGTCTTGCTATCTTTTTAGGGGTCTTGAACTGTTAGCACCATGTATGGCGATGATATGGGATCTGTTTACGTGGATAGAAGACTACCTCTTCCTCCTGACCAGGAATAGGTGAGGAACTGTCATAGACTCCCTTGACCCGCTCGACCTCTAGATCTGGAGTCATGATAACCTGGGTAGGTTCAATTCCCTCGGAAGTATGTTTCATCTTCTCAATTACCGAATTGGGTTTACGCTGATTTCGAGTTCGTTTCATATCGTCATTGGCAAGGTCCATTTTGCCCATGCCCGGCCATACTTGGCCCTTGAGTGACAGCATGTCACCGTTGGCAAACTCTTCATCCACCTCCGCATCAATTTCAGAAGGAAAAAATCCAGGAAATAGAGGATAATCTTGGACCAAATCGTCTTGTTCAGCTTTCACCTTCGTCTTGTTGGAGCCTCGCTTGGACTTCCGTCTAGACTAATCACTGGGTCAGTACTTCTGCACAATACACACAGTCACAACGATAGTTACTAACCTTTAATGTCACTGATGGAGTTGAATCTCGAGTGCGGCTGGTCTTTGCTGCTTCTTTCTTCTGTTTTGCCTTCATTCTCTCCACAAGAAGCGCCTCGATTCCATTAGCTTTGTACCAACTCTCATACTGCTGCAATGTCATAGATGCCGCGATATCCTGATGGGACTTGAGTTTAGTTTGTGTCTCGTGGTGCAGATGCCCCTTGGAGGCAATGTGTGTGAGTAAATGCGATACGTCCGAGAAGCGCGGTGCCTCTGGGCAAACTGTGCAAAGGAGCGGGATGTTCTTGTTAATTGAAACCGGTGTGCAATCCCTCGTGGACTCGAGAGAGGACTCCATATCCTAGGTGTGAAAAGTTAGACTTGAACAAATCCGGGGTGGCAAGAGAATGATGACATGCCGGGCCCGAAGTCGGCACGAACGACGCGATCCCCGGCTTCAACCCTTGACAGGAGTGTCCAGTACTAAAGTCAGGTGTGGTACAATGAACAAGAAAGCAGCAACCAAAAGGACGTGTAGCCCAATTTGAATTACAGGAGCAAAGAAGCAATAGGTGATAGCGGAATCGAGAAAAGAGCAAGTGGAGAGAACTGAGGTACGGAGATGATCTGACGCAGGCAGGGAAGGGTAAAGTAAACAACCAGCCAAACATGACAACCAGTCCGTAGCCGAAGCGAAGATGGTTGTGGGAAGGAAATATCACGGTACGCTCTTACCGTCTGCATGAATGCCATAACTGGCACTCTGGGTTTTCGATCCATGGCAAACCCAGAGGAGGAAGCTGCGATCCAACAGCGCGAGGTTACCCCTACGGTTGGGGTTTGGAAGTTCCAATATGCCGGGAGTTGATGCCAGACATATTAAGTAGAAGCTTATGGGACCTTATTTGACCGAGAATAACTGCGCAACATGAAGGTGCAGGATGATGTGACCCGTGGACAAGGTGGCGAGCAATTTTAGATTAAGTTTGGAAGCGTGTCAAAGAGTGGTGGTTGGTAGAACTGTGTCGAGAGGCTCATGCCCTAACATTCATGTTGAACGGCATGCTCCTTCCCTATCGGTCGTCCTGAGTGTTTACCAGTTCAATGGCATGATCTGCCAGCTGGCAAAATGTATGGTACATCTGCGCGGAGACACTCGGGCGAGGCATCACCATGTGAACCTAGATCGAGTCAGCCTAAAGTTTAGTCGAGATGTAGCCACATTTGACCAAAAACAAGGACAGCTCTCCAAAATTTGATGTCACGGTCGATAGATTTCACATTGACATTTTTATTGGGGCTTGCTTCGTTTAGCGCTCTAGGCCTTGGCATGAAGACGGGCACACTTGCCCACGGAAAGAGCAAGACAAAGATGGTAGATTTCTCACAAGGTTCTTTTCCTGAATGGGATGAAATGTATGAAAAGCAGACGTGATGGAACACTGAGATGTGACTGAAGTTTTATTTCTTGTCTTCCTCGTAGTCTAGGCCGGCTGCACCAGATTGCAGTGCCCGTGAGGCTCCAGATATCTACCTAGGCACTTAGTAGACCTGTACGTGCCGCGTACAGTTCGTCATATAACATTTGGTTGAATCTATGCCACGGCGCATGTCTGAAGGACTTCACAGGGCAATCTCCATGGGAAGAGGATATGCCCCTGAAAAAACCAACATATTTCACTCTCCTCTCGCCTTGTATCCTAGCTATCACGGGGGTAGTGTCTTTAGCAGGTTATTAGATGGCAAGAGGGCGAGACGCGGCAATAGTTGAGAATCACGACCGGCTGTTGTTTGTTTGTTTGTTTGTTTGTTTGTGGAGGGTGGAAGAGGGCTTGAATCAGCGACCTCATCTATTAGACCCAATGCATTTTGCAACAATGGCCTCGGGCATGCAGTAGACCGGGTTCACCGGTACCATCCCAGGGTATTGCAAGAGACTGAGGCCGGCAAGGCCGAAACATGTGTGCCACACATCTACCATATCACCAGGGCGATCCGAAAGGCCGCCATTCTCGGCATCCTGGCTGCTCAAGATGAAGGCAATGAGGGCATCACGGTCGATCCAATGTGTCCGCTTGAGGATAGCTAGACTGGCTAGAACCCACCAACTGTAACAGACATCCTCCTTCTTTTCAGGGCGGCCGTTGAAACCACCGCTCGGGGTCTGCCGCTCGCTAAGCCAGCTTCCGAGCTTCTCCTCATCGACCACGTCCAGCCTATTGGCAATGCTAAGAGCAGCCAGGCAGGTCAAGATTTGGCCCGAATGCGACTCCGCGCCAGGCTTTGCGCCGTATCCGCCATCAAAATTCGCGCAGCTTTGAATGTGTGATACTGCCTTGTCTAGATTGATGCGAGATAGGGCACCGAGGAGCGATAGCCCGTTCAACGCACCATAGAGAAATCGGGTGTCATCCTCACCCCACTCATCGCCATAAAAGCTGCCGGTATTGGGATCCTGCAAGTCTGCAATGTCTGTTCTCACGTTAGAGCGATACCTAGACACTCGGGGCTTTTGTGACCACCTACACTTTTCAACCTTGGCTTTGCCATGTCCCCGCGCATCGAGCTCATCCAACGCGTCGACCATTGCTAAAATCTGCACAGCACTTACTGTGGACAGCATGTGAGCATCATGTCCTGGGGCGGCGCCAAATCCGCCGCTTTCGTGTTGGCATGAGAATACGAAATCAATCGTTTCCTGCCGGGGGAGGGCGTCCGGTTGTCCAAGCAGGTGAAGGGCAACAAGGCCCCAGTAAACACCATTGAGCCGCAAATGCTCCGTCAGCCAATAGTCCAGCTCATCCTTCTTGGTATCAAGACTCTGCACATATCTCACATGTGCTTGCACGGCAAGCGCCGGACTGTCTGTGGTTGTGCCTTTGTGAACCATGGTGTTGGGCAAGAAGAGAAGTTGAAGCTGTTGTGGATCAAAGAGAAATTTGAGGCATCACCCAATCCGGGAACTGCCCTTGCTGCTAGCTTAGGTAATCAAGTCAAATAACTGATTAGAGTTGTAGTCCGGAGCATCTTGCTTTGCCAGGCATGTTCATCGAAGGACTTGGGAAAATAAGGGTTATACCGCGTTTACTTCTTCCACAAAAAGTAGAAAAAACAAATAAAAATAAAACCGGAAAGAGGGGGGATGCGTCCTCAATTATCTTATCTGACTACTTCCTCTGAGTAATCCGTAGGGCTCTGGTACTCCGCATAGCGTCTAGTCTGTCATTATTACTAGAAACAGCGCCTTCTTATAGTTTTGTGTATTTAACTGCTCAAGCAGAATAGAATAGAGGGCAAAACGTATTTAACCAGATCAGGCGCCTGGCTACCGTGCTTTATACTACAACATACTATACATAGCATCTTAGTACCCGTTAGCGACTAAGTGGACGATCCACTTAATCAGCCACAAAAATATGGGACAGCCACAAAACACCGGGATAGCTGTCACCTACTTTTATTCTTTTCACTACTAATTCACCTACTAAACACGATTACTAACTAGTGTATAACCGTCTAAAATCGCCCTTTTTCATTATACTTAACCTATCTAGGAGCGGCTTTTCGCCCCTAGTAATAAAGGCCGCTAATTTAGTAATGTAATTAAGGGCGCTTAAGTAGCCTCACCGTATAATAATAACACTATAATAATAACCTTAAATATTCGTACGAGAAGCTATTAAACGCTTTAAAGTTAGTAAATTATTTATTTAATAAGCTATTAATACCCTTTTTATACCTTTTTAAGCGGTTTTTAGCTGTTTATAAGCTATTAATAATAATAAAGATAAAGCTTTTATTACGTATATTATTTAAATGTAAAGAGATAGTTTTTTAGCTATAAAATAATAAATTAAAGATACTATAAATACTTTATAAAGATAATAAAACCCTTTAAGCTTTCTATTATTTAAGATATAGTATTTTAAATAGATTATAACCTATTTAAAGCTCTTAAAGACCTTAATTAAAGCTATTAATAAGGCTAAAAGATTATTTAAAATAGCTAATACTAAAATTATTAATAGCTTCTTTTATTAATTTTATAATATAATAAATAAATATAATATTAGTCTATTAGAGATTTAAAATAAGAATAAAAGTAGCCTTTAAATTAGCTGCCTTTATAAGTAGGTTTATATTATTATAATTACTATAATTAAAAGATATTATAAGAAAGTTCTAGATCTAGTAAATAAAGAGTTAGCTACCCTTATAGGCTCTATTAATGCTATTAATAATTGAATTTCTTCTTAGCTAATATTTAAGACTTTCCTAACTAAGTCTTAGGCTAAAATTAAAGGGAATAGTAATATTCGCTTTACGAAATCTAAATTAAGCTTTAGTAATAGCAATATTATATATAGTTAAATATACGAATTTAATAGGAGCTTATAAAAGCATTTAGTAAAGGCCTAATAAAGCGAAATAACTTTATTATAATAGTTTAGTTATAATAAGTAGCTTCGTAACCCTATAAGGCCTTAAATTTATTACGAAAAGCCTTTTTAAGCTTGTAAATAAAGAATATATTAACTATTAGTTATTAATAGCTTTATAAGGTATATTTAGCTTAATTTTATTGAATATTATATCTTATTTAATATTATTCTTATTATATTCTCGCCGTATTTAACATATATTATTTAACCGTTAAATATAAGCGTTTTTTAGCCTATAAAAGATACCTATTAAAAAGTAATTTAATTATTATTATTATAAGAAAATCTAGCCTTTTCTTACTAGGCATTTATTATAGCTTTTAATAAAATATTTATAAAAGGCTTCTTAAAGTATAATATTATATTAGGCTTTATAAAAAGCGGTATTTTTCCCCTAGACTTTAAGCCTATTATCATTAAAATCCTTTAAAAGTAATAGAAACTTTAAGACTTAATAAATCCTACCCTATTAAGCCTATTACTAAACGAATAATAATTTTAAATAGCTATTAATACTATATAATTAATTTAGAACCATTATATTAATGTTTTATTATCCTTAACCTATAAGGGGCTTTAATAAGCTAGCTAGGTTATAATTAAGGCTTATATACTAGAATTATAAGTGAAAAGCTTTATTCGTAATAAAAATAAACGTATTAAACGCCTTATAAATTATTACTATTATAAAAAATAGGTTAAACCTTCAAGTTAATTTATTATAAGCGTTAGCCTTAAAGATATTTGAAAATAATAAGCTAAAACTATTATAATAGAAATAAAGAAGAAAAGCTAGCGTTAATTATAGCTTATTTAGTTAATATTAAGGTAAGAGATAAAAAAGGTTAAAAATAAATAATAGCTTAATAAAAAACACACTATTAATAGGCGTAAGAAGACCTTAACCTTTAAGTAATAGCTTTAATACATTAACTATTAGCTTAAATATCTGTCTTTAAAGGCTTAAAATAAAACCTTTCTTAAATTACTAAATTATAAGGAAGATAGCTTTATAATTAATATATAATACCTTTTTAAGGTCTAAGAAGCTATTTAAAAAGCTTAATAATAATAAGATCGCTTAATTCTATTAATAATAGACTAAATCTTTTTAGAATATCTTAATAGTAATAATACCGTTTAATTTAACCTTAAAGCCTTTAATAATAATAATAATAACGATATTCACGATAAATTTAACACTTAAATCGCTTAAGAAGCTACTTAATACATTAAAAATACCCTTATTAAGCTTAATTAGCTACTATAATTATTACTACTAGGCTCGCCGTGCCCTCAACAGCACGCATTAATTAAAGAAGCCCGTGTAAGGCCTTACAATTAAATTTAATAGCATATTAAAGAGTATTAAGCTAATAAAGCAGCCACAAATAAACAGAATCTTTAGTTATTTCTATGGAAGCTTGTCAAATATCGCGGGCGCTCGTAGGCAGCTTCTACAGCTGAGCCTAACCTGACCGACCTCTTTATAGCCTAAAAGGGCTTAAATCCGCTGTTTTTTGCATTTTCATTGAATGTGTACACACTTAGAGGCCTCCTAATAGCTAGAATTAAATATATTTGCCTTTATAAAGCCACGTGACATGAAAAAAATCATGCTTCCATGCCCGTACAGGCAATTTACATGTAAAGGTCTGGGTGGGGACTGTCCCGGTGTTTTGTGGCTGTCCCGGAATTTTGTGGCCAACTAAGTGGCTAGCCCACTTAGTTGCCAACGGGTACATACATCTTGTCGGGCAAATATATTCCGCCAGACTATGACTAACATGAGATCAGTAAACGCAACTTGTCTGCTAAACCTTAGGAGGGCCAAACCCACGTTGCATGTGGCCATGCACCCTGGCACCCCCGGACTAGTCCATGTCTGCACAAGCGGATGGGACTGGTACAACACGTTGTTTCAGATGGCTAGACGGCCATCGTTTCGGGGGCGAGCAGTGGAGCCAAGCACCAGTTTTTGGTCACCTGGAGCCATCTGTGCCTAGCATCGGGATAATGGACTTGGTTCAACGAGCCATCGTCTAGCCGTTGCTGGCATTTTATGTCAACATGTGCCACCTGGTGTACGGCGTATGGTGGATGGCGGATGGCGGATCGTTCAAGAATGGATGGGGTGAGGGGAGAGATGCTGCTCCAGAGGCCCAAAGACCCAAAGGCCCAAGACAAAAGGCTCAAGCGGACGGACAACTGGCACACAGTCCATGTTAGATTGGATTGTTTGCGGGCGGACCTCTTGTTTGCATTTGAATCCCTCTCCTCTCAACCGGGTGCTTTCATCGTAAATGTGAACCGTACACTCCTCCTGCCCGAGGAACAAGCTGAACTTCGCCCACCATCTCGCCCCGGAAAAACCCTTTGTTGGTGAGCTTTTGTCGAGTATTCTGACGACTTTGACAGCCATACGAGACGGACAAAGTCACCAGTCAGTCTCGATCCAAGTCCGGAACCCCACTCAGGCTTCTCAAGTCCTCATCGGGCTGCTCTCGTCCTTTTTTGTCTTGTCTTGGCCGTGACCCTGACAGCCCCCTTGCTGGTTGACGGCTGGCTGACTGCTCGCTGGCTTATCTAGGGTCATTCTGCCGCGAGAAGAGTACGGAGCACTGGTACTGCGTATGATTCATTGAATGCTGGGCCAGGCTTGTCTAGGCACTGATAAAGGGAAGGCACATTTTGACAATTGCCTAAAGCAAGACAGGGCAGGACCAGGCGAGACAAAACCAACAGATAAACAGATAAGCGGCGAACCAGCGGTGCATCGCATCCCTCTGCAACTACCAGTCCGTCAAGTACTCTTTGTACTCTTAGTACGGAGTACGGAGTACGGAGAACCAGGCCTTTCTTTTCACACGCACACAATTCATCCCGTCGCACAACATTGAACAGCACACAACACAGCCTCTTGGTTCTTTGTCGTCTGCGGACACTGCGAACCACGCCGGAGCAGGGCCCCTTCCGACTCCTTTACCAACTCTGTGGCCGGGCCCGTGGCTGCACCCCACGAGACGAGACCAACTTTAGAACAGTACGGAGCAAATCGATTCAGGCACGAGCGGCACAGGGAGGCACATTGACAACATTTGTATGGAGGCTTGAATTTGGACCCCCACCCCCTTTGGCCCTGGCATTGACGGACAATTTACGGGCATTGATTGATTCTGATCCATTCTGATCCATCGTAATCCCCATCCCTCGGGCCACATCAACTAGCGCCCAGCCGACATCTGGAGTACTCCGTACGCAGTGCCCCTCCCTAGTGTACGGAGGCAAAAGGACGGCAACTACCAAGTTGACTCGACACAACCAAAGCGAATTGGGAAATAAAGCAGCAACACTGCCACTCCGTCGTCTGCAGCGGCCACCGGCCACCGGCTGCAGCTGCAGGGTAAATCCCAGGGACTTGAGACCACGGGCTACACGGGCACTGGGCCACTGGCTACAGGCTACTACAGCCTACAGACAACAGCCTATAGGCCACCCGCTCAGTCAGGTACACACAGGCACCAGACTGTTGACCTGACCAACTTCACCCAGCCCCTGGCGCTGTCTCGAGTCTAGTCCCCAGACCGGAACTTTGCAACTGATTCAGGCCGCTCACTGCTGCGCCGCCCGCCAATTTCTGAGCGACGTCGAGGATTGAGGCAGCAGAGAGTCAAGAGCCCCGATAGTCGACATCAACATGGGACGCCGGCCCACGCCGCAGCCACTGCCTCTGGGCAGCACAAAGGCCAGCACGAGCGCAAACTCTATCCGAAGCACACACAATCGCGGCCACCGTCTTGGGGCAACTGGCGCAACCGCAGCAGCAGCCACCGGCTTCGGTTTGGGGGCAACGGCGCAAGCGACGAGGACTGGCACTGCCGCATGCATCGAGTCGACTGCTGAAACGGCCGTGCAAACCGCCAACGTATCGCCCGTCCACCCAAGGCCACCCGCCTCGCCGCAGCCTTCGCTGCCACCGTCACTGCAGTCACAGCCGTCACAGCACTCCCTCCAGTCGGAGCTTTCTCAGTCACAATCTCACTCTCGTTCCCAACCTTCTGTATCCTTGACCAGTCGCTTTGCTGCCGCCAAACGACCGCAGACTTCTCAGGCTTCGCAGACTGGGAGGGGGCATATGCAGACTTCGGGCCACGAGACGAACCAGCCTCGTCGTCCACCCCAACTTCAGCTTCAGCACGAACAGTCACCTCCATACCACGACCAGATCTCGGGATCGGCTTCCCCAGCCTTCCGTCAGGTCTCCTCCGACGCAGAGAAGCGGCCGTCGACCAAGAGTGGCTTTTTCCACTTCAATAAGTCCTCCAAGAGTTCGAACCAACTCCCGCAAAACTCGCAGTTCTCTGATTCGCAGGAATACTTGGCTGCCAGAGGACCCGAAGAGCCACGTGCGCCAAAGTCTGAAAGTATGATATTCATCCAGCTCTAGGGCCTAATGCCCTTGAAAGTGCTCAGAAGAAACACGAGAACAATGGCCGAATGGATGAGGAAGTCCTCGCATCGTCAACATTTGGATTGTCCCAGCATGCTTGCTGTCCTATTAACCCCCAATGACTCGACACTCGGACATAGAGACTTGCTAACATGATATGACTCCGATAGATTTTCCATATACACAAGAATACCTGCAGAAGCCTCCGCTACCATCCCGATCTGAGCTATCACTGTCGTCCGCTGGAGACTGCGACGGCACATCTGCCCATTCGCCAGGCGGCAAGAGGAGTAAGACGAAGTCATTTGGGTTGTTGAGCAGAACCAAATCCCACAAGGACAAAGATCGGAACAATCCAAAGACCGCCCCAGTCCTTGTTCCTGCTGCTACAGGTCGAAACGAGCATTGCGACAACGCTATGCCTCTCCGGACCGCCCCCATGGCACAAGACCGAGCATTCAGAGATATGATGAATTCGAGTGCACGAAACCGATCAGAGGACAGGGCCGCTCGCCATGACTCGTCGCGAGACAAGGAGAAAGGTGCTCTTCCATCATCCCTCAAAGAGAATGGTTCCGGATTCTTTAGTGGGCTGCGGAGTTCTTCCACGAGGGCTGCTGACATAATTAGTAAAGGGCTCTTTGGCAAGAGCTCAAGAAGTGGAAGCACGACGGAACGGGAACACGCTGTAGACGATGAACACTATGTCCTCAAAGTTCTCAACCTCCCCCTAGTGGAACAGACTCGGATAACGCGCATTGCTAAGCGGCTAGAGACTTCGAAAGATAAGACGGAGTTTTGGATGCCGGCTTTCCCTTGGCGAGCCATTGATTATTTAAATCACAAGGGTAGCGATGTCGAAGGTTTATATCGAGTTCCTGGAAGTGGCGCGCAAATCAAGAAGTGGCAGAGAAAGTTTGACGAACGTAAGCCATCCTATGTCTCGCCGTCGGTAACCGTCTTGACGTTAGTTAACCTTTCCTGTAGGACATGACGTTAATTTGTTCAAGGACGATGAGCTCTACGATATCAACATCATTGGCTCTATGCTCAAAGCATGGCTACGTGAACTTCCAGACGAATTGTTCCCCAAAGCGGCGCAGGACCGGATCGCTCGCGAGTGCGCGGGGGCAACCCAAGTGCCACAGTTACTCATTGAAGAATTGTCCAACTTGTCGCCCTTTAACTATTACCTCCTCTTTGCCATCACCTGTCACCTGAGTCTTCTCTTATCTCGTTCCGATAAGAACAAGATGGACTTCAGGAATCTGTGCATCTGTTTCCAACCATGCATGAAGATTGATGCCTTTTGCTTCAAGTTTCTGGTCTGTGATTGGAGAAAATGCTGGATAGGTTGCAAGAATGAAGCAAAGTACATCGAAGAAGAATACAGACTTTTCGACCAACCTCCGCCTAGAGGCATAACCATACCCAATGGCCCTTCACATACAGACGAACCCAACGATCGTCAGCTGTCGTCAACTGATAGTAACAAACCTTCCGACTTTGACAACAGCAATAGGGCTCTTCAACGTCAATTCTCTGGCTCCAATGCGAGTATTGGATCCAGAATCTCAACAATCTCAACCAATGTTACCACTAATAGTGAGCGTGAACCGCAAGAAACGACAAGGCAGCTTCGCCCGTTATCACCCATCAAACCACTGTCTCCTATCGGCTTTTAGGGATGGAATGACTGCTAGGGCCGACTTCGTGGCGTACGAGCCGGCCATCGCGAATTTTTTTTTTCCGATACAACGATATCTGTGCAGTGCATGCTCCAATTCGTGTATTGTTTTCTTCATCTCTTCGTCATTTAACGCCTTTACGACGGGTCTCATCGTTGAATCCCCCCCCGGCACTTGTTTGGTTTCGTACACATTTTCCTTTTTTTCCTGTCATCACTGGCGGCGAATCAAGTTGTTCTAAAGCGCATCGATTCCCCCATTTCGACACGGCCTATCAAACTAGTTGGCTGTTTGGTATACCCTTCATCGCATCATCACATTATAAGGCGGAGTGGATGTGGTCGCCGGCTTCAGTCTTCATATACCACGCAATTTGCAAAATTTTGTTTTATGCTTTTTGATACTGGATTAGGTCATCGTGTTTAAACGTACTTGTTAAAATTACTACTTTTAATCGACACCCAAAAATGGAGACGAGATGCATTTTTGTGGCGGTTCAGAGCCTGACGGACAGTGGCGGGTGTGGCAGAAATTGAAGGTTCAATGCCTGAGAATCACGTAGCCAGGGCTTTCGCGCATCTATCAGCCCAAAGCAAATGATTTTCTCGGGCAATAATGGCGGAGAGTACAAAAAGAGAACATTCGGGTTCTGTGTACAATAGGCAAGGAGGTGTTGTTTGGAGTATATTCATGGCGGAAGGGGCAATATCGGAGAAGACAAAAGGACAATAAGAGAGAGAGGAGAGGCGGGTATAGATGGTCGAGGTTCCGGTAATGGGAATTAAAATCACACAGAAGCAGATTTTTTGGCGAAAGTATGACATTGCTTTGCCTAGCATTTGTAGAGCATTGCCCAAAAGCTTTTGTGAATGCGTGGGTAGGACCATCTAAATATGATTCAACTCCGGACTCCGACTTTGTGACCAGACGCCATGGTAACACACCGATGAGTGTTCGAATAGCCCGTCGGGTTCCGATTTCACATGTTCCTGAACGATAATATTGTTGCAAAGTCCACATTTCTCACCCCGTCTCCATCAACCCTACCTAGCGCTCAAGGCATCCCTCTGATTCTTCCTCATCTTTCTCTCGTTGCGCTTTATTCTCTCCTTTCTCTCCCTTCGGCCGTCACCTCTAATGCTAGTTCCCTCTTTCCTCTCCCTCTCCTTCTTCATATCTACCTCCATGATGGGATAATCCTCACCCTTTTTATTGAGACCCTTGTATCCCCACTTGCGCTTCCATTCGCCACTCTCCTCGTCGTACGCCAGGTTTCTTCGCTGCTCTCTAGTCTTGGCCTTGATGCCCTTCTTTTCGGCGAAGCGCTCCCATTTCGTCTTGGCTTTGGCTTCCGGCAGAGGCTTCTCACGCGGCAAGGCGGTTGACGGGGCGGGCAACGAGAGAAGCACACCATCGCTGGTTGAGCTGATGGGACAGGTGGTGAGGAGTTGGTTGATGAGAGACTGGGCGCCATCTCGGGCGACTTCTGCGAGGGACTGTTCGAGCGAGGAGTGGTCGAGGGTGATGGCATTGGGGTCTTCGGCAAGCAGGAGACCGAGGTCGAAAGTATATGGGGTGGGTTTATCCACGGATACGGGGAGTTTGGGCCTCGTGCCAGGGAGGGCCATTGCGACTGTTGATGAAGAGTAGCTGATTGGTATTTGTAGTGATGAGATTCTAAACAAAGAGGCGCTGCTTTTGTGGTGGTTGTTGCTGGGGTTCTCAGCAAACTGCTTGATGTATGAATTCTGGTTGTTGGATCGCCAACTTTTTTGGGACTTGAGAATTAGACCCTCTAAATTTTTGGAGGCCGATAAGAGCGATAGTACGATGCTGGCGCCGGATCAACGGCGTGGAATTTTCCGGGCTTTTATTTCGTAGTGACAACCCCTGCGAGATGCACAGGTGGACCAATCGGCGGCTGTACAACTTTCGGGGGATTTTTGCAGACAAACCTTCGCAGCTCTCCCGTCTCCCGAGGAGAGCGTATCTCCACGACATCGCCAGGCCCAATTGGCCTCCATGTGACAATAATTCCACGTCCTGCAACAGTTCTCTAGCTGAGATGATGTCTCATCTGACCACCATGGCATCGTCGGCAACCTCTTCCCTCCGCAGCCTCGTCAGGCCCTCAATCCCCCTCGCGCCTCGCATCCATCCCGTTATCCTCTCTCGAGTAGCATTCTTCTCAACCACGACCGCCATGGCCGCTGCGCCTCCTCCCACAATAAAATCTCGAAGAGATCTCCCGAAAAAGGCCAAGCGAACGTTCAAAAAAAAGACCAACGTGGTGGCCGTCAAGAAACCAAATCCCGGAGAGCGAAAGGCCTTCCGCAAGCGCATCCAACTAAGCAACAACAGTGCTTTGCCAGTCCGGAACATTGATGAGTTGTCACCGGAGACTATGGCCAAGTCAGAGAGCAAGGGCAAGATGTTTGCCCTGCCAGATAAAGTGGTTGATCAGTTGAGGGCTCTGGAGGCATTCAAAACAACGCAGACGTGGAGCTTGTTTAGGCGGCCGCATTTCCTGGTGAGGGAGGAAACTGTCCAATTGATGAGCAAGATGGAGGAATCCGTGGAAAAGAAGGATGCGTTGAAATGTGTGCTCACGGGGAGCAAGCTGTCCGGAAAGAGCCTGGCACTGCTGCAGTCCATGTCGTATGCTTTGATGAATGACTGGGTTGTTGTGCACATTCCCGAAGGTAGGGCAGCGTCTCATGCGACTCGGGGTTATCCCAGCTTGCTAATGAGGTGATTGTGAAAATAGGCCAGGACCTTACCAACGGCAACACCGAATACTCCCCCATTGAAGGCACCGAGCCCATGCAGTTCGCCCAGCCCGTCTACACCCTCAAGCTCCTCCAAAACATTTACAAAGCCAACAAGGCTGTCCTAGAGAAAATTGGCCTCCAAAAGGACTGGTCACGCCTCACCCACCTCAAGCAGGGTGCCACTGTAGCCGACCTGGTTCTCAGTGCCAAGGAAAGCGAAAACGCCTGGCCGACCCTCGAAGCCCTTTGGACGGAACTCACTTTACCGGGCCGGCCGCCAGTGCTCTTCGCCCTCGACGGCCTTGCGCACATCAACAAGATGAGCGACTATCGTGACCCGTCATTCAACCAGGTGCATGCCCACGAGTTGTCGCTGGTACGTCTCTTCGTCGACGCCCTATCGGGAAAGACGAAGCTCCCCAACGGCGGTGCCATCATCGCCGCCACATCCGACAACAACACACACTACCATCCTTCACAAGAGCTCGTCCTGTCGCAACTGGAAGCCGGTCAGGCCGGTCGTGAGATCCCCAAGCCTGATCCCTACGAGAGAAAGTACGACGAACGCGTGTACGAATCGCTCAAGAACAGTTACGTCCTCAGAGTCGGAGGCGTGTCCAAGGATGAGGGGAGAGCACTGATGGAGTACTGGGGCGCAAGCGGTATGCTGCGTAGTGTATTGAACACAAGTACCGTGACGGAGAAATGGGCTCTTGGCGGGCACGGTATTGTCGGTGAGATGGAGAGGGTGTCGCTGATGACGATGAGGATGTAAACTATATATTTGTAACTTGTACTATATACAACGCCGATACACTGTATGAGAAGTATACTTTTATGGGTGAAGCAGCGTTTGGTCTCGGATGAAAGACTGGGCGGCCTGTTTTGCGCAAGAGGAGCTAGCTGTTGATGGTTGCCGGGGAGAATCAGTTGGCAGAGACTTGAGGTCTCTGCAAGCGCCACGAGTGGTCACTGCTCACTTTTGGCCAAGTTGGTTGTGGTGCTACGGTGATTTCGAGAGACCATCTATATGTAATCACGTTGTCTAAGGAAGGGCGACTACGGCACTCGGTCTACCGCGCTCGTGAGGCAAGAAAGTGTGGAAGTTGGTAGATTGTGCTTGACTGAGCAACGTGTTCCCGTTGAGAGGCCAACTGAGACCTGCGGCAGTGTATCAAGATGTACGAGCAAGATGTGCGAGTAGCAATTTTGGCATTGCCCGGGAACTGAACAGCATCGAACTATGGGTTCAAACGCCGAGTTAGAACAGGTGAGATGAATTAAATTGCTATGAAACGCATGCTGCAGGGGATTTGGTAGTGAGCCATGGCGTAAATATCGCCAGGCAGTGTTGGGCTTTTTCAGTACCCCCCTGAGCGACCCGACGTACATGGTTCTGCTTCCAATTGTCCCGGCAAATCATGTGGCAACAGTCCCTTCCATTAGATTTATAATTGTACTTGGCATACGTTCATTATCTCTATAGAGCTAGATATTTGGACCCGTTCCCGTATAATGAAAGCGTAGAGAGAAAATCGTACGCTCAAATTTCCATATAGAGCTAGATATTTGGACCCGTTCCCGTATAATGAAAGCGTAGAGAGAAAATCGTACGCTCAAATTTCCATGTTCACTTGACACGTATACTGATGGCCTGCCAAGATTAGTAAATATTGTTAGGCTAAACAAGATTACTCACAAATCGTGAACATTTCAGGACCTCTAAGGAATGGCCAAACATCATACAACGTATGTAACGCGATGGAGCTTGAATCATGGATTCTTCTCATAACGACATGGCCTCTCCGGATCCCTCTCCCGACACCAATATAACCTAAAACGCCATACCCAATCAAAAACCAGAAATTTCTCATGATTCCCACCCCTTAATCATCCATGCCGTCCTCGTCATCATTACCAGCAGTGACGAATACCAATCTAGCACCACTACCGGTAGTTTGCCATACCTGGATTTCCACGTTAGCCTCGACCTTTGTCCTCTCGATAATTTTGCTATACTCACATCGAGCGTTGTGTATTCGTCTAGGGCATTGAGCCACTGATCCTCTGTAAAGCCCTTCGCAATCACGCGCTCCTTCACCTTGCGCATGCTCAACTCAACACCGAGGTCGTCATCTTCGGCGTCGTCAGCACGACAGGCGCCAGAATCAGCGAGCGCCTTGACGAGATTGTAAATTCTGCTGCTGGCGTTGAGGCCGCGGCGACCGGTGTTCACTTCAGCGTTGAGGCTCTCCTTGCTGGCTTCGACCAGGCGCAATGCTTCATCAACGTCATCTTGGGAAACCTGGTCGCTGAAACGGAGACGAGCAAGGGCCTGAGCGAGACGAACAACACCAAGCAATGTTCTCGGGGTAGTGTGGGTGAATTGCTTGCCCTTCTTCTCAGCTCGCTGCTGCTGATCTCGGAGGCGGACATATGTCTTGATCATGTAATCTGAGACGGACTCGGGGACAACAGGTCGGTACGTTCGTGCTTGGGCTACGTATGAGCGGACTTCGTGAGGTGTGAAGACAACATTGTCGGTGCCAATGTCGGGGTGGCGGTTGTTCATGTGAACAAAGGCGACGTGTTTTGCCAGCTGCTCGTCTGATTCGCGAGATGGGGTATCGAGAAGAAGGAAAAGTACATCAAAACGAGACAACAGCGCAGCAGGAAGGTTAATGTTCTCAACGGGAGAGATACGGGGGTTGTATCGCCCATAGATGGGGTTAGCGGCTGCCAGAATGGACGTGCGAGCATTGAGAGTTGTCGAGATGCCGGCTTTGGAAATGGAAATGGTCTGCTGTTCCATGACTTCATGAATGGCTGTTCTGTCGTTATCATCCATCTTGTCGAACTCATCGATGCAGCAGATGCCATTGTCTGCGAGAACAAGAGCACCACCCTCAAGAACCATCTCATCGGTCACTGGGTCTCGCATGACAGCAGCCGTCAGACCGACACCACTGCTTCCACGGCCGGAGGTATATACACCACGCGGGGCAACCTTGGAAATGTACTTGAGAAGCTGAGACTTGGCAACACCAGGGTCACCCATCAAGCAAATATTGATGTCGCCTCGAATCTTCATACCATCGCCCATCTCTTTGGAAACACCGCCAATAAGCAAGAGCAGCAGAGCCTTCTTAACATCCAGGTGTCCGTAGATTTCAGGGGCAATAGATTTGGCAAGTAGCTCGTACACTTGGCCAGTCTGTCGATACTTGTCGATGCGTCGCACGAGTCGTGGGTCGACAATCATCTCACTGTAGGCCCTCTTGTGCTGGTGGATGTGGTGAGCCTCGAGGTAAGTGTCGGTCAGGAGACCAGCCTTCATAGCCTTGAAGCCTGTGTAGGGAGTAGGCAAGAAGATGCCGGAGATGTCAACGACATCACCAGGGTTAATCTTTCGTACAAGGCTGCCGTAGCACAGGACGGTCAGGGAACGAGGAATCTGACCAATAGGAACCTGCTCGGCCATTTCCTGGACCTTGACTTCTTGGAAGGGCAGGAATTTGGATGCTCTAGTGGAGGGATTGAGCTGACCCTTGGACTGGTTTGCCTCGCAGTCTCGGGACGGGCACATTGTCAGCGGCCCATACTGTTTATCGGTAATGGGCTGGAAGATCTCGCATCCGCAGCTGTCGCAGGTATAAGCGCTGATTTGAACGATCGGCTTCACATCAGACACGCGCGTGGCAATAGCCCGGACCGTGATCAGGTGGCCCATGTGATCACCTCTGACTTGGCGAACAGCCAAAGCCTTGGTAGGTTCTTCAGCGGTCCGCGATCTGGGTTTGAAGACCAAAGTGTACCGCCGAGTAAGCTCGGCAGGAAACTGATCGTCCTCGGCAGTAGGGTCACGCTCTGCGGCTTCCTGAAGTTCGCGGTTACGGGCTTGGCGACGAGCCATCAAAACATCGAGAACATCATCCTTGAAGCTGGCCTTGTGTTAGCGGCAATGGGAGTGTTGTTCATGTTTATTCTCTTTATTCTCCCTCCTTACCTGACATCTGTGCTGGGTTGTGGCATGACATTGTCCACGGCTTTGGACAAAATATCGACGTAGTGCTTTGTATTCAGCTCTATTGAGTCAACCAGGTGGAGTTCTTCTTGGCCTTGTCTTTCCCACTGGAGAATTATCAGTTTCATGCTTGTAGCAATCAGGTTAGTTGGCAGAATAGAGTACTCACATCATAAACATCATCGAGGTCAATGGTGATTTCGTCAATGGTTCTATCAGCTAGCTGCTGCAACAGTTCCTTGTACTTGTGCTGAGGAGTTCTTTGATTCCCCTTCTCCTTGCGGCGGCGGTCGCCCGACTCTTCGTCTTCATCCATGAAGTCATACTCGTCACTCAAATCATCTTCGTCGATGGTAATGTCGCCCATAGCGGTGGTAATGGTATGCTCGGGCGACGTCTTGAAGTCTTTGAGGAACTCCTCAAAGGCACCTGTATGCCATTAGTGCCTGGCTCAGTCTCTGCAATTACCCAGAAATAACCAACTTTGCTGCTCGTCATAGTCGACGGGAGCCTTGTACTCTCGGAGTGCCATCTTGGAGATGCTGATTTTGCCTATGACAGGTGAGAAATGGGAGTGCAATCGCAGCAGATCGCAAAGTTGGGGAAGAGCTGCGACGCAGAATGGCAGATGCAGGGATGCGAGATGCGAAATGCGAAATGCAAGACTGCGTACGGAGTAGCTAAATCGCGACCGATCACCGAGCACACGCGACTTTTCGCGTCAGCTTCTCTGTAAGTCGCGTTTTGCACCGCCACAGACAATTAAGCTTTCCGCTTGTCGCTTGCCGCACAGCCACAAGTGCCGTCTCGTTTGGGCGTTTGACCCCCCGGGGCCCGGGGGGTGGGGGATTGGGACCCGTGACCTGGAGCCGAGCCGAGACGGCGACAGCCAGGAAGGGAACTCGGCGACCAGTGGAATAGCAGCCTTGCTTGCTATTTTAAAGGAGAGGAATATTAGTGTATTTCTAGTCACAGATTTGTAAGAGAGAATGGCCAAGTCAGCACAGCCAAGTATTCCTGTAACGCAATCATTTTGTCCTCGTAACCATGTGGACTGGGACGAAGCAGCTTGAGAGACTCGCGAACATGACCGTGCATTAGCGACTTGTGAGTCTAATACAAGGTTTCAAGTTGGAACTAGCTGGCAAGCCCTCTGTCTAATAGGAAATATGCCCTTTTCGCTTCATTGAAAGATGTCATCTTCGTTGTTCAACTTGGACAGCTCAGTTCTCTACATTGGGACAAAGGTATCATCAAGGACGAGTCCATATTTATTCGATCCATAGTTGCTATATAAAACCCGTCAAATCTAGAGAAACTCAATGCGTATTGTAAAACTACTGCATAGCAAGGTCGGTTGCCTTGTTGACAGCTGCGCTTCCGCAAGTATGACATAGTGACTCCTCTAACCCTCTTCTGTGCCCGTTACCAGCTGCCCATATGCTGCCGTGCTTCGCAGTTGTTGTTTACCATGAAGATAATTCGACTACGCGCCTCTGTCGTACCCAACCAGATGATTCTGCGCTTTGCTAAAGGTCGGATACGTCGACAGAAGCCCCAGATCCAGTGTAGGCTGGCGACGGCGGATGGAATACCACTTTGGAATTGAAAAACTCCGTGTGCCTAAACAGCGGGCTTAGGAGGAAATCGGGGGCACGCAGCCTGTGCTGATCGAGTAAGATTTCCGACCCCATCGAGGTCTGCACGAACTGAGGATCGTAGTGGTGAGTCGTAGCGGATTGACCCTAAGCTCTATCCCACGTTAGGTGGTTATACACTGAATGGTTTTCGTACATGTACAGGTCAACCATCTAGCTATCCTTGACGTTTGACAAGATAAACTCGGAATACTGCTGCTCACCGTTGAATGAGGTCATGAAATCGGTGGGAGAAACAAACCAATTTGCACCAGCCCACGTTTTGTCGACAGGCATGACGGCAGCCAAGAAGCTAGGAAAACAATCAAAGCCACTAGGTAAGACAGCCGACTTCCCTACCTGGGAAGCAGAGGCTAGTGGCGCAATGAGGCCGAGGAAGAAAAGAAAGGTAGTCCAAGTAAAGATTGCGTGGGAACGCCGCCCTGGCCTGGGGATTGGGACAGTCATTGTGGCGGGCCTGACTGATAGAGCACTGGCTCCTAGCATAAGAGCAGACGAAGCGGAAGCGTCAGAACTGGCGTGTTTGATAATTCGTTGAGACATTGACAGGGGGTGTTTGCCTGAATGTTTGCACTGGAGCGTCAGTCGGTTGGCCCTTTGGGAAGCTCCATTGAGTGAGTCTATCATGATAAACTCGTATATCTCAATAGAGGATTGATCATCCCTTGACTCATGAAATATCTAGGAATTGTGAAGTATACCTTGAAACAGTTTCTCATATGGCTGTCGCAGCAATACAATATAGGTAATCGAAGAGGCAATTGGACAATGGGGCCGTATTGATTAAAGCTTGATTTCCCAGGTACAAGTTGAGATTTGAAGTCTTTATGTAGAAGAAGGGCTTCCTTAGTGTTCAGTCACTTGCTTCAGTCTCCTTGGATTGTGAAATGTGTTGTATGACAAGATGCGCTATAATATGTGCTTCAATTGGGCCATAGCAGTGTGACGGCTGGGCTGCCAAGGGACAATTTCAGTTAGTGTATGCATACTATCATATGGAGTAATAAGTGCTAGGTTGGAGATGGCAGAGGTTATCACTCTGGATGTACATGACAACGGATGACAAGAGAGAACAGGAAAACACAAAATACACACACACCTAATACCAGCACAGAACGAGGGGCCAACTACCCCCCAGACGCCTCGCTTTTGGGCTGTGCATTTTCATATTCTACTGTATTTTGTATAATATCATTCAATACGCAATCTGTGTTTACAAACACAAGAGTTTGTGCAGGTTCATCCCTGGCCATATTTCGCATATTCGTGCTCGCTCCAGTTGTACATTAGCCAAGATCGAACGGCAGCTTGAATATAGTTCAAGAGGATTCCCCAACTCGAGGTATTAAAGCAACATACGACAATGCTATCTTAGAATCCTTCCGTTTAAAGTTTAAGACCGCTTTCGCTTTTGCGTCAGTCCTTGCGCCTTATGTAACTTGGTGGCATGCATACGCAGGGCGGGCGAAGAGGCAAGTTGGTGCGCGAATAGCAACTATAATTATAGTAGGATCTTGACCCTCCTTCCAGATGATATTCCTCATTGCCCCCATAGAGCCATTTGCCAAGCTATTCCTTCTCTCGCCCCTGGATAGTTCCTAAGATAAGGATTGAATCCTCTACCACGTCATAATGAATACAGTCTGTGGCTGAATATATTTGTACCCCAAGAAGTATTCACTAATATACTGTAATATATAATAGTATAAAGCGCGATGCCAAGGTACCTAATTTGGTCAATTTTATTTTGCTTCCCACTGTAAATAAGCAGCCGAGGTACGAGCTTAATACTGAATCCGTGTTGTATTTTAGGGGGCAGCGGTATCTTTTAGCTTGGTCCATTAAGAGCGAGCGCGCGATATCTTGCACTGTCGCTCCATGCCTCCTGAGATTTGGTCAAGACTGCGAGATGCTCTGCAAACGTAGCCGCAAGCATGGGTGCAATAAGTCAAAACTTCCGAGAAGAGTCGTACTACAGCACAACAACCACTGATATTGACATGATAGAGCCACAGGCCACATGTGACCAGTCAAGTTACTGGCTTAGAAGTAATGTCAATTGATGTTCCGTACTGTTCAATAGAAGCTGCCCAAGTCGGGCGTCAGGCAATGTAAGGAAATGGAAAACCCGACGCGTGCCAGCTCGACAACTGCCGGGCCCCGAGAAGTGTGGTTGACATGACACACCAACACGGGGTCAACCGAGTATACCTTGAAGAATGGCAATGGATCATGTCTTCCCCCGAAGCCGTGTTATAAATCACTGGAGGAAGTACTTTATTTACTCTCGTAGGAAGCCCAATGCAGTTATACTCACCTGGTGAGTGTTCAAAATATCAACTGCTCTGGTGGGCATGAGCTGTCACACGCGTGTCGGCATGGACCGACCCTTGAATCCGACTATAGTCACACAAGGCTTTAAAGCTCTCATCTGTCCGGTGCGGCGACCACTCGAAGGGACGGGCGTGTTTCGCCTCCGAGCTGATGCTCACGGCGCGACGCCGAGACGACAAATAGTATCAAGACTGTCTGTCACGAGTACAAGCTGAGAACAGAAGTCGTAAATCGACGAGAAACAGACGATAGGCCGACATGATGCCCCTTATGGCTCAGAGTATCCGACAGACCCGTACTTGCAATGGCCAAACGCGCAGGATGTTGAGTAAGCCATTCCTCGACCATGACTTCATGGACTATGGCCCCATTAATTGCTCGCGGACCCATTTCAAAACCCCACGACTTGGGCGGTGCCCTTTGGACCTAGATTCTATTGAATTTACGGGACGCATCAATCGGGATCCCGAGCTGAGGTACAAGGCGAGGCTTGATGGCGGAGCTGATGGGTATAATTGGAAAACCCGCTCAAAAAAGGATGGTACGACCTTTGTGTTGAAAAAGCTAAGCAGGCTCCAGCACCTCTAATAGAAAGTGAGAAACACTGTGCTGACTCTTCTCTAGTTTTGAGATTATGAACCCCGTGGCCTTCCATACTAATTTGCTCCCCAGCGAGAGTGCCAGAATGCCGCCTCATTCCAAATGATGGAAGCAGCTGTATCAGAACCGCAGAATGGTCCGATTTTACTTGACCCGAATCCTACAACTCGTCGAGAAGTCGCAGCCAATTTACTCGCTTTTCCCAACGAAGCCCGTCAAAAAGACAAGGACATAGATTTGGGATCGAGTGGTCTGCTGTGTACAACGCAAGTTCCGCGACTGAGGAAATATTACGTCTCGTTGCGGTTCACCTTTGAAGACTTGTGTTGTCGTCTACCCACGAGGTTACAAGTAATGTGACATGTCGTCGTATGAGGTGGACCGGGTTGAGCGCCGTGTTGAGGATGGAGTCCAATACACTGCAGTCGTTTATGAGTATATTGAGGCCGGTGTGAATAATCCAGGGCTGTGCAAGAGGTGCTAGATTTCTTTTGGCGGGCTGGCTTTTCTCGAGTCTCATCATTGGAAAAAGCAGATAATTGGCAGAGCAGCGTCCTACTCGAGCTTTCGGGTATTGTGCAGCCCAGAGGATTCGGACCGGACCCGGTCACCTATAGAAGAAATAGAACAACGGAGTACATGTCGCGAGCACTGTGCCCTGGCAGCGAGGAGTCAAAGCTGGAAGAAGAGGAATGATGCAAGGGAAGCAAACATGAGCCTACGACCACACACATCTACACTTACCCTGGGCATTGGAGTTGGCGTTTAGCATATTTAAATGAGAGACCATGGTGTACTTATAAATTGGTTTCGTGTTCGGAGTTGGGAACTCGGCGAATATCTGCTTGCTGCCGTACGCGGCGCAGACATCAATCAATGATATTATGCCAGACGTGCATGATGCGAGTGGAGTTTGATGCTTGGGGTTTGGGGTTTGGGGTTGGAGGGGCGGAGACCAGTTGACGGGAAGACGGCCTGGTCTGGGAAGGAGCCCAACTAAGCCCAACTGCTCTCTCCTTCCTCCCCACCGCCGTCGGCACGTGGATTTGCCTCGGTCTGGGGATGCCGGTTTGCGCGGGTCATGGCACCGAGCTTCGCTTTGCTCTTGGAGCTCATGGCATCTTCTCACCCACCCTTGGCCTGAACCGAATCGAAACCAGCCCTCTATCTCGTGACTGGATACGTCTTCTGACGGGCTGCGACTCTTCTGTCGACTTCATTATCAAGCCATGATCCTGAGTCGTCCACAATGGCCCCCAGGAAGAGTGCGCAATCTACCACGGCAGAGCTCTCGCTCGTCCACTTGAAGAACTGCTTGGTCAACCTTCCACCGTCGCTGGTGCCCTTGCTCCTCAACTTGAATACAGTCTGTTGTCCCTACTGTTCAATTGCGCAAAATCTCATCCGCTAACCATCTTTCCCTTCCCCACAGCCCGTTCAGAATGTCATTGTCGAGCTTGCCTACAAACCTGCCTCCTCGGGTGGCCAGCCATCATCTCCACAGTCCATCTTTGTGGGATGGACGGGCATGCCCAGCAAGAGACGAACAGCGCCGCTTGTGAGCCGCGATGGAATCAGCGGGAGCCGAGGGTCCCGAGACCAAGAGATTCAGGTCGTTGAGATCGATGCGACGCTGGCAAACACCTTGGACCTCAACGACGGTCAAAAGGTCACCGCCACGGTTCATGTCGATCCACCCGTCGCGCACACAATCAACATTGAGCCATTGACTCCTGAGGATTGGGAGATTATCGAGCTGCATGCTACGTTTCTAGAACTCAACCTCCAATCGCAAATCCGGGCCCTTCCAAACCCTGCATACAATAATGGCAGTGCAACAGTACCACCTCACCCGCTAGCTTTGCATCTATCACCCACATCAACTGCCAGCATCAAGGTCGTGTCTTTAGATCCTGCGCCTCCAGCTGATGTGGCTTTTGTCAAGTTGTCCCCCAACGCCGAGGTCATCGTCGCTCCAAAAGTCAGAGCCAAGATCTCTCAGTCCAGCGGCGATCACCGCAGCGTCGCCAGCACCTCAAAGTCTAGACGTAGCGGGGGAAGCACGATGCGAAGAAGAAGTATGAGAGAAGAATCCAAACCTGCCCTGTTCTTTCGAGCGGTTGAACGATCTGCTTGCCGGGAATGGTTCGATGATGGGCTGCTGGATCCCGATATTAGCATTTGGGTTGACCGTGATCGCCTGCTTTCCAGTTCGTTTAGGGGCGTTAAATACGTCGTTGTCGACGTTATCAAGCCAGCAGGACTGCAGAAACCTCAAGCTGAGGATGGCACCGCTCCTCCGGCCTCAATAGCCTCATCAAAGGTTGTGGCACGCTTAAAGCCCTGGGACGATCCGCCCGATGGCCAAACGGCCGCTCTCTCGTCGCCTCTGTGCGCTGTTCTTGGTTGCCCAGGAATTGTCGGCGGCGTAGTCAAGCTTCAGGCCGCACCACCACCGCTTCCCAAAGGGGCCGTGCAGAGCGTCAGAGTATTTCCCTTTGCGGCTGGGTCAAAGCCGAACGAAGGTCTCAGGTTCGGTAGCGACTCAAAGGCCGAGAAAGAAGAATCGGCTAAGCGATTCAGACACATGTATTCTGGTGCGAATAATACCGAGGGTTTGCTACAGGGGCCAATCACTGACGGCATGGTTGTCGGAGTCTACAGCGAACTGGAGGCACCTCAGGGCTGGGAAGGTGGTTTTGTCAAGTTTGAGTACGGCGCCGAATATGCCTCCCAAGAACACAGCAAGGACGCAATATTCTGGGCCGCCGGCTTAGATGAAAAGACCCAGATTGAATTCCAACAGCCGCAAGCCCGGCCGCCTTGGATTGCCCACTCGGACGTCTTTGACCTGTTGCCCAAGAACGACTCCCTCCTGGTTGGAATAGACTCACTACTTGAGAGTCTGCAAAAGCAACTAGCCCACCTCTCATCGGTTTTATTGACAGGTGGCATGGGTTCTGGCAAGACGTCGGTCGCAAAGTACATGGCCGAGAAGTTGCGCCGGGAGATGTTATTTTACACCATCTATTTTTCTTGCCGGAAACTGGTTAATGATGAAACGAGGATTTCAACTATCAAGGAGACCCTCACCCGCATTTTCATGTCGGCGAGTTGGGGGGCAAGGCTGGGCGGCAAGGCAGTCGTAGTCCTGGATGACCTGGACAAGTTATGTCCTGTGGAAACAGAACTCCAAGTTGGCAACGACAATGGGCGAAGCAGACAGATCAGCGAAACGATTCGCTCCATTGTCAGACAGTTTTGCACCAGAGATGGTGGAATTGTCCTGCTTGCCACAGCTGAAGGCAAAGACTCTCTCAATACTGTCGTTGTAAGCGGCCACGTGGTTCGGGAAATCGTCGAACTCAAGGCGCCTGATAAGGAGGCAAGAAGGCGAGTGATGGAATCCATTACCCGACAAGACTCCATACCGGAGAAGGACCCGGATGAGCTGGATAGTAACCTCAGCCGTCCACCAACATCCGATGGCGGCGCAATGGGTGACGACACCGAAGCATGGTTGCACGGGTCAGACGCAGAAAAGCCAAAGTCCCAATCCACCGGCTTCATCATCGACTCGGATCTCGACTTCCTTGACATGGCTGGCTTAACAGACGGATACATGCCTGGCGATTTGAGTGTCCTCGTGTCTCGGGCTCGAAGTGAAGCCATTATCCGCTCCATTGCCGAGTCACCATCCGATGCCGCCGACGGCGCCGTTCGCTTGAGCCGCGTCGACTTTGATAAGGCGCTCAAGGGATTCACCCCGGCTTCCCTTCGCAATGTGCCGCTACAAAGCTCCACCACAACGTTCAAGTCCATCGGAGGTCTGCACGAGACACGCCGTGTCCTGTTGGAAACCCTGGAATACCCCACGAAATATGCCCCCATCTTTGCCCAGTGCCCTCTTCGTCTCCGGTCCGGTCTCTTGTTATATGGCTACCCTGGCTGCGGCAAGACTCTGCTAGCAAGTGCCGTGGCCGGTGAATGCGGCCTCAACTTCATCAGCGTCAAGGGCCCCGAGATCCTGAACAAGTACATTGGTGCTTCAGAGAAGAGCGTCCGCGACTTGTTTGATCGCGCCCAAGCCGCCAAGCCATGCGTGCTCTTCTTTGACGAATTCGACTCCATCGCCCCCAAGAGAGGACACGACTCGACTGGCGTCACGGATCGTGTGGTAAATCAGCTGCTAACGCAGATGGATGGTGCAGAGGGCCTGTCTGGCGTTTACGTCCTCGCGGCCACCTCACGGCCCGACCTCATTGACCCTGCTCTCCTTCGTCCCGGGCGTCTCGACAAGTCCCTTCTTTGCGATCTCCCCTCTCTGGAAGACCGCCTCGACATCATCAAGGCTCTCTTCCAAAAAGTTAGATTATCCAGTGAACTCACCGACTCGGACGACGGCCTGACGGAGATTGCCCGCCGCACAGACGGCTTCTCCGGCGCGGATTTGCAGGCCCTCGTCTCTAATGCTCAGCTAGAAGCCATCCACGATGTTCTAGACGTAAATGCCCCCGTCGCCAGCTCCCGTAATGGAGCTGGCAACAGAGGCAACTCTGCCGTCCGCAACTCCACGCCCAGCTTTGTCCAATTCCGCTACGGCACCGATCCGGCCCTTGCCAAGGACAACATACCGCAGAGTAAATCGGCCTCTCTCATCGAAAACGCAGCCATCATGTCCAAACTAGAGCAGATAAAGCTTGCCCGCAAAAAGGCCAAGCAAGCAAAGAAAGGTTACGGCGCGCTAGAATCCTCCGAGAATAAAGAATCACCATCGACGCAACATAGAGAAGTCGTCATTGAGTGGGACCACTTGGTCAAGGCTCTCGACAACACAAGAGCAAGTATCAGCAACGAAGAAAAGGCTCGTCTTCAGAGAATCTATCATGAGTTTGTCGTGGGCAGAAGCGGCCAGATGAAAGACGGACAGGGGAGCATGGAAATTGGCGGACGGAGTAGTCTGATGTAGAGAGTATGTACAATAACATTACCACTGCCTCACCCAAGTCTCGCCACCATCAACTCTCATATTTGACCACTCACATCAACCAAACACGCGACATCTTCCCACCCATCACTCTACCCACCCGTCTCCCACCGCCCTGCGCGCCACACGCAATATCTCGTCGTGAACGTTTTCCCTCGCCATGACCAGCCCCCTATTCCCACTCAGATACCTGCCCCTCGAAAAGTCCACCTCGCGTCCGTCCAGATCGGTGATCCTGCCCCCGACCTCCCTGTAAATCAACTGCGCGCCCGCATGGTCCCAGACGCACGACCGCGCATCTCTCCCCGAGGGGATTCGCACCAAGAAGTCTCCGCCGCCGATGACAAGAGCCGCGTACCGGACATGCGAAGACCACACGTCCGTGCCCGGAAACGCGGCCCCGAGCTCCTCGCAGACGCGCCTCATGACCCTCCTATGCGAGGCGCGGTTCTTGTCGCAGTCGACGACATGCAGATTCCCCCTATCGCTCGCCGCCAGCCTCGGCAGCCGCTCCGTCTCGTACGGCCCGTCAAACGAAGCCAGCCACGTCACGCGCGCCCCCCGGCCCCTCGCCGCGCTCAGCATCACCCCCAGGCCGACCCCGTCGACGCTGCCCTCGCGGATCCTGCCCCCCTCGAGCTTGACGTTGGGGTACACCACCGCCGCCAGCACCTCCCGCCCGTCCTCGAGCAGCGCCAGCGAAACGGCGTACTGCTCCCCCGTGAGAAACGTGGCCGTCCCGTCCACCGGGTCCATGGCCCAGAACCGTCCCTGCGCACCGCCCGTCCCGCGGCCCCCCATGTCGATCAAGGCGAGCATTTCGTCCACGCTCGTGGCCGAGCCGTCTCCCCGCGCGGCGGAATACAGCTCGTACACCTTGTCTCTCAGGTTCTCGTCTCTGCGGAGCACGGCCGAGTCCTCCTCGCCGACAAACTTGTCGTCCGGGAACTCGGCGTGGAGGATGCTGATGAGGAGTGCTTGGGCGGCAAAGTCGGCGATGGTGACGGGGGACGAGTCTGCCTTGGAGACTTCTGTCACGGACGAGAGGACCCTTTTGGTGAGTCTGGCGGCTCTGAGCACGGCGGATTGTGCGATGGATAACTCCTTCTCCCAGGAGGACGGCATTGTGACACCTTTCTTATTTTCTCTTGTTTTGCGAGACGGCGTGTTGATGCTCGTTTCTGAGGGAGCTACAGAGTTCCCAGTTGCTCACTCAACCCTTTGCACTTCGGATTTCGATATTGATGGGACTTGTGGGGCCCATTTGGCCATTGACGACTTCATCCAATTCGCACCACACTATTTCCTCACCAGCATTCAAACGGTTCTTCCTTCCCCACTCAACATATTCCACATCGTCACAATGCTGCAACATGCGATCCCGCTCAAACAACATGGTTTGTATTGCATATAATCTAAAGACAACATGGCTGCCAGCTGTCCATGCTTGAGGTCCCTCCTCATGCGGAACAAGACATGAAAGGGGGGGTATTCTATGGTAATACTGTATAAAAGTTCGACACATCCCCACTCCTTCAGTATTTTCACAGTGCCCACGTTGCTGCCTGACGAGAAGAGCGTGCCGTTTGTCACAAACCCAATCCCACGGCCATGCTTGCTTTTCTGACAGCGAGCAAACGGACTCGTTTGAGACGCCCAACCGATCGTCTCCTTTGACCTATTCCCTAGCTCAAAGACGACCAACATGTTTCCACAAGCCATAGACCATTACAAACTCCTCCGCACCATCTGCTTTACCATGCAAATCCGGGTATGTAGTCGCTTCAAGTCTTTTTCCACGCCATAATCTTCAATGCTGTCCATTGTACCAAAACGCCAGTTAATGCAAATGCCAAAAAATAAAAGTGTCAAAATTTTTCAGGTAGTTAAACAAGGGCCCCTTTCGCCTGGTTCAGATATAATACGTCAACGCTCTCATACACCTAAGCAGGCTTTTCTTATGATCCTCTATGCTCCATTCATTCGTGTAGAGCTGGATCCTGAATCTTTGTTGCGGGCGTGGAGTGTACGATACATGTTGCTCAATCGTTTGCCAGTGACGCTCTTGCTAGTATCGTCAACCGGCCAGAGTGCAGCTAGGAAATCCCTGTCGTCCCTAGGATTAGTTTTGCATGTTTCACACATTTCAGTATTGGGTATATACATACCAAAAATTGTTCTTGAGACTTTCATCAGCCGCAGTGACGGGGAGCTTTTCGTCAAGAAAAGTGCCTATAGCAACTAGCTCTACTCCGAAAATTGCCGCACGCTCTTTGCTAGACTTGACATTATCTTTGGTTGTAGACAAAATCTTTTCAAAGTTTTCGCGGACAGGTTTTAGGAGGTACCAAATCATGGCGTCGTTGTCCCTGTTGCGCTCATCTTTGTTGTCACCAATGCGGCGGAGCTCATCCAAACGGCGTAGGGCTTTGGTCCTTCGCTCATCTTGAGGGCGTGAATCGTGGTCACGATCACGGTCCCGGTCTCTGTCTCTGTCTCTGTCTCTGTCTCGAGCATGCTCTCTATCCCTATCTCTGTGGCGGTCCCGGTGGTCTCTGTCTCTGTCTCGCTCACGATCGCGATCACGGTCACGGTCACGATATCTATCGTCGTCCCGACGTCGCTCATCGCGGCGTCGTTCATCGTCGTGCCGATGTCGATGTTTATCATGTCGTCGATCATCATCGTCTCGATAGCGACGATGATCCAGCCTATCACGGTCACGGTCACGGTCAATGCCGTGTTTGCTTAGCCGACGACCATCTTCAACTCGGCGGTGTTTTGGGCTGCGATCATCCTCGTAGGATGATGCGTGTTTTCGCTTGAAATCGGGTCTAGCTGATCCACGATCGTCTGTATTGCTTCGAGCCCGCTGATCATCGCGGTCTCTGTCACGATGCTTCTTAACAGCATGAGGAGCGGGTGATGCGGTTCCACTCCCACGATGGCCGTTGGGCACACTGTTTTTCTTGTTGTTTCGGTGATGATTATCCACGATTCGCTGTGCCGCCCGATCACCAGAGTACTTGGATTGAAGAACAGAGAGCAGATATTCAGACCGACGAACAAGGTGAACTGCACCTGGTGCTTTCAGCTTGTCGTTTGCCTTGTTTCGCTCCTCCTTCTTGCCGACTCTATGCTCCTCCAAGAACAGCTTGTCCTGCATGTCGAGTTCAGGATCATCACGAATTTGTACCCACGCTCCAAATCCATGCCTGTCAATACCAACAAGAAGCATTGCATCCTCTCTGGCTCCCCAAGCACATGTGTAGTTGGCACCCTTGGTGGCATCTGGAAGACGATAGGTTTTCCAGTCTGACTGGCTGCGGATGGCCTTTCGCAGAAGCTGCAATTGTTTGGGACGCTCAATTGCTGTCTCAGCATTGACCTTTTTCAATTCACCAAAGTCGATAAGGACAGCTTTCCGATCCTTCTTTGTCAGACTCTTTCCCGTCTTCTTTTCTTCTTCCACAAGCTTCATGTTGTTGTCATCCACAGCCCGCTGAGCGGCTGTAATGAAATCGTCTAGCACAGACTTGACAAATTCATGGTCTCTCTCTACAAGCTTGGCTTCCTGGATAATATCAGATTCGCGATCATCCATGGATCCAAACCGGAAGTATGCTTTGATCAGATTTCGCTGCTCCTTGTCGGTCAATGGCCGTTTTGGGTCTGCTAATAGGGCTCGCTGTTCTTCCTCCTCTTGCTGTTGTTCCCGTTGGCGTTTCTTGAGACGATCAGCACGATCATTCTCCTTGTTGCGGTTCTTAATTGTAGCTCTGCGAGGTGCATTTTCCGCCGCCAACTTGGCAACATACTCCTCATTCTGGCGTTTCTCCTCGTCCGCCTTGATCTCTGCCAATTTATCAGCAGGGATAATCTGGTCCCAGTCCAAATTGATGTCATCCACTTTCACATCAGTAATTTGCATGAAGTTGTCCCAGTCAATGCCACCGCTGCTAAGGTTCATCTTGTCGTCAACCTTGGTCTTGGTAACTTCTGCATTTTCTAAGATTGAGTCGATATCCAGTTGCTCAAGCCGCTCTTGGTTACCACTTTGCTCGAACATCTTGGACGACCTCATCTTCAGGACCATTTGGATGTCTTCGGAAGATGAAGGGCCGTCTGTCTTGAGACCCTTCTTATTCAGCTTCTCCTTGAATGCTGCTTTGCCATCGTCAGTGACGCCCGCCTGAATGGTCAGGTACTCCAGCAAAAGCTTATTCCTAGCGCGTTCAAGCACTTCTTCCTCCACCGTCTCTTTGGACACAAGACGGTAAATGTTGACGGGACGTTTCTGGCCGATACGATGAGCTCGAGCCATAGCCTGCAAATCGGCCTGAGGGTTCCAATCAGAGTCAAAGATAATGACGGTGTCGGCGGTCATAAGATTAATGCCCAGTCCACCGGCACGGGTCGACAGCAAGAAGCAGAAATCTTCACTGTCATCAGCATTGAAATGATTGATGGCCATGCGACGTGGACCAGCAGCAATGGTACCATCGAGACGCTGGAATTTGTAACCTCGCAAGGACAGGTAATCTCCCAGAATGTCAAGCATTTTGACCATTTGACTAAAAATGAGGACCCGGTGACCATCCTTCTTAAGCTTTGACAGAAGCTGATCGAGAAGCATCATTTTCCCGCTGCTGGTGATCAGGCCTTTGATCTGGTCCTCACGACGAACACTGCCAGCCAACACACGTTCTTCGGCACCAGGGAACATGTATGGATGATTGCTGATTTTCTTGAGCTCCATCATGATATTCAGCAAAGAGTTTTTGTGGCCACCAGTTGCATCGCACAAGGCAGAATAATTCCTCGTCAAGATGTTTTTGTAATAGTCCAACTGAACGTCAGACAACTCGACGCGGATAATCTTTTCCGTCTTCGGTGGTAAATCGGACTCTACTGTTTCTTTCGTTCTTCGTAAAATATAAGGTGCAATAGACTTGTGCAGTTCTTCTAGTTTCTCTTGTGCGTCAACTGCGGATAGCGAGTCCAAATCTTCGTCAATGTCGACCTTTCCGGGGTTCAAGAAATCCAACAAGGCCGATAACTCGGCTAGATTATTCTGGATTGGGGTGCCAGTAATGAGAATCTTGCATGGAACGCCGAAACCCAAAAGTCTCGCGTATAACTGTGACTCTCGATTCTTCAGACGATGAGCCTCATCAACAGCAAGAGTCTGCCACTTGATTGTTTGTAGGAACTGCCAGTCTTGCAGGATAAATTCATATGATGTGACAAGAACATTGAACTTTGGCTTCTTGGGATTGCCATCAACGATCAATTCATTCTCGCGAATGATATTGCGCGCATCCTCAGGACCGAGGTAGACGACATAATTGATGTCGGGAGCCCAGTGATTAAATGTATCACACCAGGCGGGAATGACACTGAGAGGGGCCACCACAAGTGACGGTCCCTCTTGTCGACGGTCATTTCGAAGCCAGCTGAGGAACGAAACAGTCTGAACAGTCTTACCAAGGCCCATTTCATCAGCCAGGATGACATTATTGCCTCTTGTCCAGTTGAGGCACAAAAAGTTGAGACCCTTCAGCTGAAATGAGCGGAGCTCACCACCCTGGATGTAAGACGGTTGGCTGTCCAGCTTGATCATCCTGCCTCGGGTATCAGGGTTTGTTTCGCGTCGGTCAGACTGCCATGACCGTGATGATCGATCAAGGTACTGATCGATTTTGTCTTGAAACTCGGGACTTATTTCTGATGCCAATTCCCAGGTACACTCCTCGTATGTGAGTCCCTTCCACTTGACATAGTATTCGGTGTCGTCTTCCCCGTCGCGAACATTGACCACTCGCTCGACTTTGGTGTAATCTTCGAAGGCATCTTCATCTCGTTCTCTGTCCAAGAAGAACTGCTCCTTTGTCTCGGGCGGGATGTCATCTCCAAACCGTATATCCAGCTCCTGTTCAACGACTTTTCGGAAATAGTTTTCGACCTTGCGAAAACCGCGCATGTTACGCAACGACTCAATGGTTTCCCAAGTGTCATGTAAATGAGACTTGCCCTGCCACTTGATGAAATATTCAAAGTCGTGACGGCTGGCATCGTACTGCAACTCCAGCCCATCTTTGAGCCGGTGACGCACCACTTTTTCAACATATGGCGAGTCGTCCACGTAGTCAGCAACATAGTATGCCGATGCCATGTCCGCCTCGTCTTCATCGTCTTCAAAGTCGCTTTCCTCATACATGCCCTGCTGGACTTGTTGAGCAGCGCGGCGGCTTGACCATCTCTTCTCGGCAAGTGCGAGGGCAGGTTGTGACTCTCTCTGTAATCTCGCCTTTTTCAGCTGGCTCTTTGCTCGGGCTCCGCCGTACGTGTCGGAATCAGAATCAGACTCGTTTGTAGACGGTTGTAAAAGAGGTGTGTTTCTCTTGGACGCTGGTGACGTGAGGGTGATGATTAGCATGTTGGGCAGGATGCCTAGATGGCAAAACGCACACTTACAAGGCTGGGATGTGTTGAATGTGTTGACGCGCCGTCTCTTTGCTTGGCGGCGATTCACGGGCTCATCATCCTCTGAGTCGGAGTCATCAGAGTCCACCTAGAAATGTGTGAGTTCAATGCGACACGGTCGAGAGGGTCGTGTCGGGGAGGCATACCATTTTTCTCGTTTCTCTGGCGCGTGTCTAGGTCATTTGGTCAGCAATTGCAATTAATGCCTCATATACATTGATCTCTGGCGCATACACTTCTTCGGAGCCCATAGAGCTCTGGATTTTCTCGCATATAGTCTTCTTCGGCTACTGTTGTTTTCCGTTTTGATGGGCGGCTGGAGGCGGGTGAGCTCTCGCGGTCTACTTCAGCGTCGTCGTCTTGGTGAGAAGCAACGCTCTCCTGCATGTCAAAGTCGCCATCTTCGGACGCATTGTCTGGACTAGATCCATCACCATCCGAAGAGGCTCGATCTTCGTCGACTTGGTCTGGCGTTTCGTGGGGTTGGGCTTCCGAGGCCGACGGCGATGAGCGGTCCATTGGGCTTTCATGAGCATCGGGGATATCGGTATCGCTCTGCCCGACCTCGGCGTCAACTGTAGATGTCATGGCATCGTCCGGCGACAAGTGTCCATTAACAGGACCCATCACAACCGGGGAGCTCATGGTAGCTGCTTTCGCGCGTAGTGCTTGCTAAGAGAAGTAAAATGTTAGCAGACATGTTCTGAAGCCTCGTTTGCCAGAGGAATGAATGCATTGGGTCGATTTAGGGGAGCTCGCGACACGAAAACACGCCCCTCAGAGTCGTTTATGACTGAAACTGATGGAACAATGGATGTAATCGCATTCACACGTGGGTTGGTGATGGCTAGGCTGGCGGACACGGATGAAGCGATTGCAGAGTGAAGTGGGCAGTAGAGACAGCATAGAGGGCTCAGCTGCATCCGGATCATCGGTAGACATCGTGTTCATCACTTTGGAGCATTGGAGAGGGCATACCCAAGCTCGGAAAGCGTTGATATCGACGAAGCGATGTTCGGGATAATGGCGAACCGGCAACATGCGGCTGGGAAACAGAGAGTGGCACGGGCGGTCAAGGGACGAGGCAGGGACAACTCACAAGTCATTCATGGATGGAATGGCGGTCACGTAGTTGACAGCATCAGAAATGAATGCCGGATTCCTATAAAGAAGCCCGGGTTGTGCTGAGTAGCAGACAGCAGACTGGGGACGCTGGTGTTGGAAGGGGACTGACGGTGGGAATATCAGTTTTAAAAAAAGCACCAGTGGAGAGAGAGGCAGGAAAGAGTTGGAGAGGCACTCTCGCTCGGCCGCCTTTGTACCCAAGCCAAACCTGTGTTGGGCCCTGCAGCGACGGGGGCTAGGCTGGCGGTACCTTGCCACGTGACTTGACGCCGGCCAAGGTGGCGGGAGCGGGCGGTGGAATCCATGTACCGCGACCATGGCACGACAGCCCCAAAGTGCAGCGCTTTTGGTGCTGTGAGGGCCGGCACTGAACATTGAAGTCAGTGAGTGACCTGTCAGCGACTACGTGGACGAGCCACTATCCCACTTAGTTGCCAACGGGTCACTGGCTACCACCAGTTGACCAATTGAACCAGACTCAACTGAGTTCATGTCAAGTTTGCTTGCTGGTTGAGCCTCCAGATGTCCCTCCATCAATGGGTCAACTGGGTAGCCTCAGCCACCGACATCCGGAGCCGGCAGACATGGACTGCTCAAACACGCCAAGGCAGCACTCAATCACTTAGAAACATGGCCATGGGCTGCTGACTCTGAGTAAGAGCCGGGCGACCTTGAATTCTCCAAGGTTTAGCCATACGTATGCTTAATGACCTGGTGTGTTCTTGTACCAATCCAAGTCAATGCCAACTTGGGCTACTAGAAATGCTTTCCTGAAACTAGGTTTCTGCTGCAAGATGTATTGGGCAGAGTGATGGCTCTGGGTTGACTCTAGCTAGACAAGAGCCATTCAACTTTATTTATTCCAAGGTTTAGCCATACAGCTAACTACTTAAGTAACTAGGTAGTCAGTAATCCGGCGTGGTTTTGTGCGCCAACGTGAGCAAATTCACTTCGCCGTCGCTGTTGTAAGGTATCGGGGATCCCATTCCGTGTATCAGTGCAGGAAATTGATCATCGTGCGTGTGGAATTGTATTTCGGAAGCATAATCACCGAGCTCCATCTCCCTGTATGGCTTGGTCATGTGAGTGCTCATGGCCAATTTTGCAATGTTGGCAAACATTCCTATAGATACGGCATCTTCCCTCCATGTACTCATGCAAGTAGCCGGTGCCACCAAACCGCAACGATCCAACCATGCACCCGGTACCTAGTAGTTACTTACCCCTTGCTCTCGGTTCGGCAGAGTCGGCCATTGCTCGATGCGGTGTACCTGGTGCGGGAAATTTGCAGATGCGTGACCAACCACTTGCGAGGTGTACCGGGCAGATGGGTGAGAGCCGTGATGAACAAACAGTGCCGCCTCATAGTTATCATCGCAGGTCGAGCCGGTTATCCCAAGTATTTTGGAACCCATCATGATAATCATGATTCGCAGAAGTGCCTCTAAGGCTGCTGCTCATCACAGCCTGGGCAACAAGTGAGAGTTGAATCCTGGGAGAAAGTAGACACGGCCATGAAATACTGCTCGTTATTCCTATACAGAATGCCTATCCAAGTGCATTCCGGGTATTATTCAAATTATTCATCTAGAATTGGGCTCAAGCTGGGTATCAATCCGTTCACTGCATTGTCCAAGTCTGCCCAACAAATGTCTCCCAAAACCAAGCCCGCAAACGCCAGAAACCATGGTGCCGAACCAAGCAACACGCCCAAGTTACTCCATCGCCGAAATCCGTCTCGCAATCGACTCACTCCTTCTCTTGGCTACCGTAGCAGCATCCCAGGTCCCCGCGAATATGTCCTCACACTCCTCATCGTCATCCGAATCAAACACAATCTCATCGCTGCTCCGCCCTTCAATCTCGCGACCTTCTTGTCCAAGAAACCCGAGATCCTGGACATTATAGTCCTCCCAGCTCCGGTGCGACATGACTCGTTCCGTCTCCAGGATATATTTTCCCACCTTGTATTTTTGCGACGGCTCTGTAGCATCAACATACTTCCATCCGAGCTTGCGTGTACATGTCGCACAACAAATATCCGCAACAACGTGCCACCCGGTAACGAGCTGCCTGTCCTCACTTCTTCCAATGCGAATATTCAGAAGAGTCGTGTTGTCAGCTGGCGGCGGCGGCGGCGGCGGCGCGACTAAGAAAGCTCGTCCATAGCGACCGGTAAAGCCTTTTGAGATAATCTGCGATGTGAGAGCCAGATCCGTCGAGCAGGTCAGTGCAGCGAAGGGTATCTGGGGCGCTGCGCGATAAGCAACGCTCCGAAGTTGGGTGTTTGGAGGCCGGGCCATGTGCCGGTGGGCTGTTGGAGGGTGTTGTCAGTGTCGACGAGACGGCCGAGCCTGCTGGACTTGATGAGGCCGTAGACGACGAACCAAGCGTCGACCGCCGTCGGTGGAAGGCGAAATTAAAACTTGGCAGCAAGAAACTCGGGAAGACGGGCCGTGTTGCTGAGATGCTGGTAGTGCTGCGTCTCCGGGCCATTTTGACGGGAACACTGCCGACCAGGGTGCGGTGCTGTTCTGGATGTTAATCTATGAAGCACAACGTCCAATAATGCAACCGGTCAGAGACGCACAGAGCCTGCCGGGCACGAATTCGTCAAGGACGCTGCGTTTCTCTCAGAAACCAGCGGGGGCCAACAAGGCATGCGCAAGTTCAAAGTCCAAAGAGACAAGAGGATGTAATGGGACATTCGACACCGCGACCAACAGCGAATCTCACATGGGCGGGTGACATGACCACCAAACCAACCCCGCATGCCAGACCGTCAACGTATCATCAGTTCCGAGTGAAGGCTGGGTGGTCAAGTGCGTTGGCACGTAAGTACATCTAAGTACTTCACGTACATACTCCCTTTCGTAAGATATTCCGTACATTTGATACCAGACATGTCATGGTCTGATGGCGCTAGGCCAGATTTAGCATTCGTGGTGCTTGTAGCCCAAGTCTTCCGAAAGACCAAAACCGAGACGCAAAACCTGCTCCCTTCTCCTGCGTATAAACTGACATGAAATACTCTTCATCTGCTGTGCCCGTCCATCAACATCAGTTCCTTGATTGAGCGGGTCTTGGCAAGGACCTCTTGGGACATGCGCTGGGGCCGTTCGGCATCTGGTCGGCGCCGTGATGGGGATTTTTGCGCCACTACCTGTTACAGTTGGAGATGTCACTCGGTGTCCCAGCTCCGCCATGTTTACGACGACTTTCACACCCTGCGCACACAAACACGGCAGCATGATAGTTGTATATTCGGCCATTATGGCCATATCCTAATTATCCGTTATACTATACAGCTCACTTAGTTTTGTCCTCGTTCAATCCTTCACCTACGATTGGGGCTCCTCGGCAACGTAGTGCAGGTACGCCCCGAGGAGCTTGATGCCCTCAATGTAGTTTCGTTTGTCCAGCTTCTCGTTGATCGAGTGGGCACCATCGGTTGAACTTCCCATGGGAAGCAGAAGGACGTTCTTCCCGGTAGCCTCCTCGAAGGTTAGAGTAATGGGGATGCTGAGAACCAGGTTAGCTTCTTGAATGTATCCACCATTACATGGCTTGAATCCTGCTTACCTTCCACCCTCACGCGTGAAGTCAGGCTGAACGCCCCAGACACGCTCGGTAGCCTTGGCAGCTGCGGAGAAGTTCCAGTGCTTGGGAGAGGCAGCCCACCACTTGCCAGTGTGCTGCGCGTAGACCTTCATAGTGTTCTTGCTATTCAACTTGGCAAACTGCTCTTCAACGTACTTGTAGACGCAGTTATTGGTGGTGTCAATGTCCATATTGGGCACAGTTCGGATTGAGAACTTTCCAATGACCTTGGCAGGAATGACCGTCTTAGCTCCAGGGCTAGAGAAAGCACCTTCAACACCATGGATTGACAGGGAGGGGTATCTCCAACGTGCCATCAGAGTGTTCTTCTTGTCGTCGTGGATTGTGGTCTTGCTCCCCAGCGACTCAAAAATGTTGTCCATGGTGAAAGAAATGCCATCATAGAGGCCTTCCTCTTCCTTGGTGACGGGGGCAACCTGCTCCATGATCCCAGGGATTTGGATCTTGCCGTTAGTGTCGACAAGCGAGCCCAAGACGCGAACCAGGTCAGTCATGGGCTCCTGAGCAGTGCCACCAAAAACACCACTATGAAGATCAGCTCCAGGACCAGAGACTTCGACAGAATAGTAGTTGCAGCCTCGTAGACCGTAAGTCAGGCAAGGCTTCTCGGTACCGAGCCAGTAGTTGTCAGAAATACAGACAGCATCGGTATCGGCAAAATACTTCTTGGCTTCAGCCCGGATGAACTCCTCCAAACCCTCTGAGCCGTACTCTTCCATACCCTCAAAGCACATCAACAGGTTGACGGGAAAGTCGATGCCAGCCTTCTGGTGAGCCTCAATAGCGTTAAGCCAGCCCAGGACAGGTCCCTTGTCGTCAGTAGAACCACGACCAAACATGCGACCCTTGTCGTCAACAGCCAGTTCGAAAGGCTCGGTAGCCCAGCCGTCGCTCTTCTCGGCAGGCTGAACATCGTAGTGGCCATATACAAGGATCGTTCGCTTGTTCTTATCATTTCCGTAGCGAGCGAGGACAACGGGAGGGAGATCAAGGTGCTCCTTGTGAGGCTGTTTGCCAAGAGGTCGAAGCTCGACCTCAGCTCCCAAGCTCTTCAACTCGCCGGCGAGCCATTCTCCCATGCGAACGACATCGGGACGACGAGCGTCCTCGGCTGAAATGGAGGGAATGGCAACGGCCTTGCGGAGGCGCTCAATGAAGTGTTTGGCGGAATCGTCCACCTGTTTGAAGTAGCTGTCAAGTTGGGGAGCCATCTTTTTAGCTTGATGGGCGCGGATAGAGTCTGTGAGGTATGAACGACGACAAGAAATCTTCCCCTGGAATTGCGATTTTAATGAAGAATATAAGAAATAGAGGGGGAGAGATCTCCTATGAGTTGCTCGAGGAGTATGGCAGAGCGCCGCCTGTAGCAAGACGGTGCGGGGCATCACTATTCGCTGCGCATACTACCTAGGTAGTTAGTTACCTGACCTTTTGTAGCAGGTGGGGGAGATGCTTGGGTGCTGCTGCACACTCGAGGTAGGACGCGACGCAACTGCACTTGCAAAGAGAAGGAGCGGGAGGAACGGCTATCCCGGCAGCCAATGGAAATGTGCTGACGGTGAAAGGAACTTTTTGCGTGACCAGATCCACCGTAGACGCTAAAAATGGACACAATGGAGTACGTACTTCCTTAGTAGTACTCGCGAGATGTTTATCGGAAACCGGATATTGTGTTTGTCCGCGAAACTTGGCCCCGGGTATTTGCGTCGCATTTGGCCGAAGCTAGTCATTATTAATGGATCGCCTGTCTCCCTGCGCTTCTCCAGCTTTTCTCCTCATCAACCAACTTCAACCCATTTCCCTCCCCCATCATCTGTCGACATATCCATCGTTGGATCGTCAGATTTTTCAACTCTGGCTTCTGGGGAATCGTTTGCACTAATCGACAGCTGGCTGATGCCCACACAGACGACTCTGCGCCACTCGTGACCTTGCCCAGCCGCATCACGCGGATAGTGCATGATCTTTCCGCCATCACCCCTTTGACGAACAACGACGAAGTGGTTCGACAAGCTCAAGACGGAACATAACCCCCATTTCAGTGTCGCGCGCTTGCTTTTTTGCAAGGATATCTAGATATCAGGCTCTTTGGCTAACTCGAGGCGTTTCTGGAGCGGTGGGTGTATTCTCGTGGTTGAATCGGTTGTGAGGTGGAACGTGTGGGCTAGCATATTCCTCGGGCGTCTGCCTATTGTACTCCTTATTGTTCAACCCTCTAACCTCTATATTCATTTGTTTTGTTTCCAAGTACAATCAGAATTGACTATTTAATTTTCAACTTATCCTGAATAGCACTCGAGTGCGAGAGAAGAAACAAAATAAAGGAGAGAAATTTCAAGAGAAGGGAAATCACTCAAAAGAAATAACTGCCGTCTCTAGCACAAGAAAAAAAAAAGAGAAAACAATTCAATTTTGATTTCATTTTGGGCGAGCGATTGAGCATTTACTGGTACAACGCTTCGCGACGTTCGCCAACGCTACTGACATTGCTGCTGTCTGCATTCCTCGTAACAAAGGATTTGCCTGAATCAATCAGATCTCAAAATGGCATCATCAGTGTTTTTCAAGTTTAAGTCTCAGAAAGAACCCACCCGAGTGGAATTTGACGGAACAGGTATCTCGGTTTTTGAGTTGAAGCGTGAAATTATCAACAAGAGTGGCCTGGGAGATGGCACAGATTTCGACCTCTTCATATACACCGATGACAACAGTGAAGGTGCGTATTTCCCGCAAGCTACCAAACGAGCCGAGTTGCAAAGATGCTAACCCTTGCCTAGAATATGACGATGACACGACCATCATTCCCAGATCAACAACCGTCATAGCTCGGCGACAGCCAGCTCTGAAACCTGGAGCCGGCAGAGCCGCAAGATATGTTTCAGGCAAGATGCCGGTGACTGCAAAGAATGCAGGCCGGAAAGAGCAGTCATCCAAGGCCTCATCATCAAAGCCGAGTGCCACTGCTATCAGTGAGATGAACAATGCCATGACGGAGGAGGAGAAAATGGCGGCTATGTTTGCGGCCCAGACAGAACAGTGGTCTGCCCAACAGGAAGAAATGTCTCAGTAAGTGCCTGCGTCTCTACATTGAGTACAGAAACCCAGCTAACACATTCATAGTCAAGCTCCCGTTTTCAAACCCGGAGCTAAGAAGCCGGCGAATGTCCCTGACCATGATCCTCCTCAGGGATACATTTGCTACCGCTGTGGCAATAAAGGGCATTGGATTCAGCTTTGCCCAACAAACGATGATCCTGATTTTGATAACCGGCCCCGTGTGAAGAGGACCACTGGCATCCCCCGATCTTTCCTCCAGAAAGTTGACAAGTCGGTTGTATTGGCCCAGACAGATGGCGATGAATCTAAACGACCATCTGGCATCATGGTCAATGCCGAGGGAGAATTTGTCATTGCAGAGCCGGACAAGGCATCATGGGAGCAATATCAGGCCAAAGCCAAGTCGTCTACGGCGAACAAAGAAGCTCAAGCCGAAGATCAGGAAGTGCAGGAGAGGGGTCTACAATGTTCGATTGACAAAAAGATGTTCATAGAACCAATGAAGACACCTTGCTGTAAGAAGACGTTTTGCAATGATTGCATAACCAATGCTCTCATCGAAAGCGACTTCGTCTGCCCTGCATGTCAAACCGAAGGTGTGCTAATCGATGATCTTCAGCCTGACGACGAAACATCAAAGAAGATGCAGGAATACCTCAAGGAAAAGGAGACTGCCAAGAGCCCTCCGCCAGCGTCTCCCAAGGGTGATGTTGCTGCCCCTGAGAACGGCACTGAGAAAGTCGATGCCAGGTCTGATGATGAAGAGCAGGGGACAGAGGGAAAGCCGTCGGAAAACCAAGATGAGTCGAAAACAACACAGAAGTCTCCGACCCCTCCAGAAGCCACCGTCAAGTCACCCACAGTTGCCGCAGAAGGTGAAATGCAGGTTGTCAAGTCCGAGGACAAGCAAGCTGTGGACGAGTCGAATACCCAAGAGGTCAATCCGAAGAAACGGCCAGCAGACGACTTTCTCGAAAACCCAAAAATCCCCAAAGGCCCCAAAGCGATGCAAAACCAGCAAAGCAACATGAATGGCATGAACAACATGATGAACGGCCTGCCCAACATGGGTATGCCCAACATGATGTTTAACGGCATGGGCATGATGCCCCCAAATATGATGGGGATGCCCGGCATGAACATGAACATGAACATGAATATGGGAATGCCACCCAACATGATGGGCATGCCGATGATGGGCATGCCAAATTTCGGAAACATGGGTGGAGGTTTTGGGATGAACGGCGGCTGGGATATGAGCGGTATGAACGGCATGAACGGTATGGGCGGTATGTCCGGCATGAGCGGCATGGGTGGCATGGGTGGCATGGGTGGCATGGGCGGCATGAATGGTATGAATGCCATGAACGGAATGGGCGGAAATATGGGAAACATGGGCGGCGGCATGGGCGGTTTCCAAAATGGAGGGCAGAATTTCGGCCAGCAGAACAACCAGGCTGATGAGGATGCCTATTTTCGAAAGCCGGTCAACCCTCATCGCCACCAAAACAAGCAGCGCAGGATCAGGCCCAGCGACTACCGCGAATTGTGACTTTGACGACAAGCTCTCTCGCGTCTGGTGCCCAGGATGACATGTGCTCGTCCAAAAGGATTGCTGTTGGGTCCGGATCAACTGCATATTATCATCACGGCGGCTGGCGACCTCGACACAAATGCTTGAGCCAAACGGATATTCGTAGTTAGTGGCCTTTCGTTGCTTTTATTTCATCTTTTCGCTTTTTTGGATCGGCGTTGGGAACGGGGCCTTTTGCCCTCTTATTTCTTTTCAATGGCGTTGACTTGGCAGGCCACCTTGTTTGGCTTGCAGAGCAAAGGGTGGCAGTTTAACAGATGAATTGGCATTGCTACGGCGTAAATGGATTGGCTCGGTTCAGGAAGAATTCTTCCAAATACCATGACCGCAGGTCTCATCATGACTCTTTGCAGAGAAAACAAATCCAAAATAAAAAAATAAAAAAAATAAAAAAAGTTCATTATACACTTTTCCCAAGCAAATCCTTTGTTCCGGTTCTATATATGTGTATCATGACCAATGTGACGCTTCGTGTACGCGTATCATGTCCACCATGTCCATCATGACGAAATATGACCCCATCATCACACACCCACGCCACAACAACGCCCGCTTCAATCGCCCAGCATGCATGTCCAAATCGTGAAACCCTACTCTGGAGGAATATACTGCTTCATCAGCAGCTCGCTAAACTTCTCCAGCTTCTCCTTCCCTCGCACCTCCTCCACCAACAAGGGCATCTTGACGACGTTGAAATCCTCGGCGTACAACTCCTCGTACTGGTCCAGGTACTTCTTTTGCATTTTCCTCCTGGCGTTGCACTGCTCACACTCGCTCGCCTTCTTGGGAAACAGCAGCTGGTTCACGACGATGCAGTGCGTGTCGATCCCGTAGCTCGACAGCTCCTGAATCATGCGCTCCGTCTCGTAGAGACTCAGGAACTCGGCGATGCAGACGCACACAAAGGTCGTCAGGTCGGCGTCCTTGAACTGCGTGTTTACTTCCGAGATTGTCTCACGCAGCGACTCGAGCTTCTCCATCATCTCGTTGAGGTTCTGTCCGTTGGGGAGGGTGCCGCCCGAGCCGAGGACCCCGTTGAGCAAGGGCCCGTACTGGGAGGAGAGCTGGGAGACCTTTGCGAGGGCCTTTTCGAGGACCGAGGGGAATTGGAGGAAGCGCAGGGTGTGGCCGGTGGGCGCGGTGTCGAAGATGATGGTTTCGTACGAGAGCGACTTGACTTGTTTGAGGACTTCGGCGAAGGACATGGCTTCGTCGATACCGGGGATCTTTTTTTTTTCATGACGCAAAGTTAGTTGACATTGTGTTGCGAGTGGTGAAGTTATATTTATAAAAAAAAATAATAATAATAATAAAAAAAAGCAAAGAAAAAAACGTCAAGGAGGGGTGTAACTTGCAGCAAATGCCAAATCCTGCATCATGCCACCTATGCCGCCGCCCATGGCGTTCATGTCTTCCTCGCCCTGGCCGGCCAACAGATCCTGCATGCTGCCGTTGGGGTCAATCTCCATGGCGCTCAAGTTGTCGAAGCCATTGACCAGACGGGCCTCCTTGCCGAACTTTTGAGAAAACGCATCGGAGAGGTTGTGTGCCGGGTCGGTGGAAATCAGGAGCACTGAGCGGCGGACCTTGGCGAGCTGAATGGCCAGGGAGCATGATGTTGTGGTCTTGCCGACACCGCCTTTACCGCCGACAAAGATCCAGCGGAGGGAACGTTGGTCGAGGAGGGACTGGAGCGTGGGCTCGAGAGCGTCGTCGGCGGAGATGATGGCTGACGACATTGTTGTGTGCTCCCGGGGAGTAGGCTTTTTTGTCGCGGCAAGAGATTGAGCGTGGAATCTGCAAAGGCGCCGCACGGGTGCGGGTGTGGGATTGGATGTCGTCGACTGGGAAGAGGACGTGACTGAGAAGGTTGGTTTCTCGCAGATAAGGCTCCAGGCAATGACGTCTACGTTGATGAAGTCGGTTATTCTAGAAAGCACTACTAGGGTCTGAGGGTTGTAGGAGGTCGACGGCGAGAGGCGAGGGGCAGCAGGGGGGGAGGAGGGGCAGGGCATGACAGAAATAGTAGGGCACTTTGCGACATGTATTGTGTGTGGCGGTGCGTGGCGTTTTGGCCGTGAATTTTGTCTGGTCCCTGACATGAGGCGAGCTGAACGAACCTCTTGACTCCTTGGGCATCTTGTATTCATTGAGCTTTATTATGTATCCTCGTTACTACGCATATCCAAGCTAGTCCAGGCGCCACCATCAACTCGTCCTGAAAAGGAGAGGAAAAAAAGAAAAGAAAAAAAAAAAAAAACTACACAACGCGATCAAAAATCCGGACAGCAGTGACGTTCCCAACAGTCGCGCTAGTCGTCATCTGCGCATCCTTGAATTCGCGAACAATAGTCACAATCTTGCTGCCATTCCAAGGGTGTCTGCGTTTGCGTCCACTTGTTGCCGTCCTGAACCACCACACTGCGGACCTTGGCCTCGTCCTGGCGGATTTCTTCAAACTCCTCGCCCAGCTTAAATGTAAACTCGGAACTTCCTAGTCCAGCTTTACTCTTCACATGCCACCCATCTCCGTTTCTTTCTATTTCGATTTCCGGAGATGCGGATTTCGCCAGTTGGCGCTTTATCGTGCGCACGCCTATGTTGGAGTAAGTCAAGGTCAAGGTCTCGAGTACGGCACCGCCCTGGGTCGCGTCTACCTAGCTCTGAGAGGAACTCGTCGAAACCGGTGCTTTTGACGAGTTTGTATTTTCCGGTGAAAACGTCCGTCATATCGAAGTGTGTGTGTTTTTTTTTCTTTGGCACGGTTCTTGGAGACACGATAGATTCTGTGAGAGGATGATGACCCCTTTTGATATAGTAGCTAAGAGTTGACGCAATCTCCGTTCCAAGTGGCCGATGAAAATCCAGCGATGATTTATCTGATACGCAGATGGGACAGATGCGATGCTAGACACACAACATCTGGGCAGATGTTCGGTTTGATGGCTGGAGGCCCATTTATTCAGCCCTCGTGCTTGGTGGTGTTCGTCATGTCGTCATAGCCGTTTACGGGCTCAACCACGACACAACCGCATGGTTGAGACATGCTTTTCCCGCGGCAGCCACAGGTCCAGTGTTGTTGATCGTTTTTTCTTTTTTTTTTTTCCTTTTTTTTTGGGGGGGGGGAATAATATCCCCTCGACAGCGTTTCAAATCGCAAATGGTGAATGGCACAAGCACAACATCCCCGCCTCCCTTCTTGCTCACATCCGATGCTCAGAAACCATCACCTCGGTTCTCTTCACAATTCCCCTGTGCTGGTCCCTTAGCAATTCATCGCTGTCGCTCCTCCGATCAGCATGTCCACTCGAATTGTCACCGTCTGGTTCTGAGCGATAGGCCGCGGCCGAAATCTCCGTCTCATTCCGCCAGTAGCCCGACTCCATGCGCGACAGACGGTGCTGCTCGGTTTGCGAGGGCTGGTTGACGTAGCCTCGTCTGGATTTCGTGCCACCCGTTTTATTTGACGATGCGTCGTGGGTGGACTGGATGTTGAAGACTTTGCGGTAGATGTTGACGAAGAGGGAGCGCATGGGCGGAATGCACGCGGCGATGATGATGCAGAATTGTTCGGTCCTGATTGTCCAACAGCGTCAGTGTTTTTTGCCAGAGCACGGGAAGAAGAGGACATGTCTTGTTTAGAGTCTAAAGGCCATCGAGTTTTTTTTAGCGCCCACTCACATCATCCAGATGATTAGGTCAACTGTTTCATCTGCATTGGCCCGAAAGTCAATTTCCGTCAGAGCGTCTGTCAAAGCGCAGGGATTCCCTACACGTATAGTCGCCTCGGGAGGAGAGCGTCTCGAGTTTCATGGTCTTGACAATGGACGCAATGCCAGCACTTTTGTGATGTTGGTATGCCAGTGTCAGCTTGCCCAAGAAAAAAAATAAAAATAATAAAAATTAAAAAAATTGAAAAAAAAAAAATTGAAAAAAAAAGGAAGTAAAAGAGAGAAAGAGAGAGAGGTCACCTACAATGCTCCCAGGCCCATGAAAAACATGAGGCTCATCTTCAGTCGCCACTCCATGTGCAAATTCCACAACACGGTGACGGGGAAGACGGCCAACGCAAAGTCTGAAAAGACGGACAAGGCTGCAAGCGGTGCGAGTTTTGTCAGTCCCACGACTGGAAGAGAGACTGACTTTACGTACAGGCTGTAAAATATCCATAACCCTGCTGCACCTTGGGATCCCAACACTTTCCCACCTCGCTCAGTCCTGGATCCCACAAGGCCGCAGCAGGCGTGCACTGCGCAAAGATAAAGGCGACGCAAACGACGCTGACGACGAACAGCATGGCCACCATGATGTAGAGGAACCACATGCGGGAATGGCCTTTGCCAATGATTTGCCGGATGAAGAGGACAATTGACATCTTGGCCACTGCGGTGCTCATAATGTGGAATGCCTGACTGACCCAGTCGAGCTTGACCGACTGCATCTTTTCATCCTCAGAGAGGAACTCGAGGTGTCTCCCCGTGCCATATTGCACCTCTGGTGTGGTGACGCCCATGAAGGCGACGGCGAGTGTCTAGCAAGTTATTCCCCCCGATGAGCATCGCAAGACGTGCAGGAACAGCGAGAGGACAAGCGAGAAATGAAAAAAAGCTTACAAGAACTGTGCGACGGGGCGACTTACAAACGATATCAAAATAAGCCAGTCATCTGCTCCCAGGCCACCTCGCTTCTGAAAACGATTGTATACTCGACCGGTTATGAACAAGGTCGTGATGCCGCATTCGATCCAGCCAACAGCCAGAATAACAAACCCTCTGTCTACATCTTGACGGGCCAAACTCCCGTCTGAGGCCATTATGCAATTGGCAAGCGCCAGAGAGTCAAGACCGGAAAACAGCCAGGAGGGGGGGCAGAACAAGTATATACCAACGCGGTCAATACTTCATCCTGCAGCACCACAGGTCCCCTTGAACAAATTAACCGTGCATACGTGACCGAAGCCTCGGAATAATGTCATGTCCCCAGCACAAAGATGATGTAAATTATTCTACGGAGAACATGGGGAGGGAGGAAGGGCATGCAGCCGCATCAACCAACGCGTCCTAGAACGAAAAACGAAAGGCAGGAAACGAGGGTTGGTCAGGACCCTTTTCAGCATCGGTGCTTACAGCTAGATTCAGTCGTGTACCACCATTGGTGGCACAAGTTGGCAGAAGCTTATGGGATCGACATGGGGAGACATGTACACATTACACCACGCCTTACCAGGACCTAGAGAAGAAACTTTGCCGTCCATTTTTTACCCGGAGACGCGGGGATGACTCGACCATGACCTGAAGTCGGTACAGGACCGAGATGCAGTGTCGGTTCATAGAGTCAAGTATCGTTGCATATAGCCTCCGCTACTCCGTACGTGACAAGACAGCATTGAACGTGCGAATTGTTACCGGGGGAGGACTCGGACGTCCTGAGTCGTGTTGCACTGATGATTACCCTCATGTCCCGGCCACGGTGTCGCCACGTAATTTTGTACGCCGCACGGGGCATCAAACCATGTCCGCAACATAGTACAAGAAAAGATGGAGTAGCAAGATCTGGAACGTTGAAGGATTTGTCCTTTTCTTCGACCGAACTGAACAGGTAGGTGTTGATTTTGAGCGTCAACGGTGCCAGAAAAGAACCCGAATTTGCGCTGCTGGTCGACAAACCCTTTCGCACCCTTCTTCTGCCTTCGTAGAAAGTAACTAGTTGGTGCTGTTACAGATCCAACTTTGCTCACATCCGTAGTCAGGATCTGGAGCACCATGTCAGCACCGAGTTGTTTCTTCGGCATCAGGCGAACGTCTATCGTACCAGACCCTCCATACCTGGCTGGCCCGTCTGACCCACGGGGACGGCAAGTTGATCCACCAGCTTCCACCGGTCCAGCGGATTCGCACCAATGATGAATGTCGAGTTGGCTGTTTGACATGTGGTGTCTCATTGGGGGGACATTGGACGATACGCAAATCGCGAGACGCGAGCCGGGGGCCCCCTGGTCGGCAAGAGATAGCCGTTGCCAAGCAGAATTGCTGGCGACAGCCGAGGAAATTCTCCATATCAATTACGGACAAGTACTCCGTAGTACGGAGTACTCTGTACTTTTCGAGTTGGTCAGTTGCCCGGGGGTGTTGGTGTTGGTGTTGTACGGAGTACTCCGTACAGAGCAGACGCTGTTGGGTGTGAAGAAAACAAATCGTTGTCAACATAGATTAAGAAACCGACGCAAAAAGAGGCAAACATGGACCTTTTTCCTCGGTTGGCATTTTGTCACGGCGTTATTTGGACGTGGTCCAACAAGTACTCGTTGGTCGTCAGGGTAATTGGCCACATGCGCTCATGATTCGACGACGTAACAAAGGAGGAATCAATTTCGGATCTCAGACCTTGGACATAATTTGTCATGCCTGTTCATACATCGGCCAACCTGGCAGAATCGGCCATGGTGCGTCACAGATGTACTCCGTATGCGAGATGCAAATTCCCCTACGCGACTGTTTCCGCCTCTCAGTCTGTTGGCCACTGACCTGCCTAGGTAACTATCTAGGTAGGTCCAAGTCGTCTTGTCAACTTTCTTTTTGTACGCTTCCCTTTTATCTCCTCTTGGCTTTGTTTACTTTGTTCATGTACCCTCTTGAAACGTGCCCTAGTCATTCTCCATCGTGACGTCGACATGTCTGCCGCAAAGCCGGAATCCCCTCGCAAAGACATGACTCCCAAAGAGATCGAGGCCCAAGCGGCTATCAGTTCAGACGGCGAATCCCTCCAAGACCACAATGGCTACCTCGTGGACGCGCACTTTGCGAGCCGCAATATCCAGACCACGCCAGATGGGAGTACGATACTCATTCCCCAGCCATCCAAAGACCCGAATGACCCGTTGAATTGGGCCTGGGGGAAGAAACACCTGTTCCTGTTTATCATTGCAGCGACATCCTTTTTGCCAGACTATGGAAGTGCCACTGGTGCAGTTACTCTACTGCCGCAAGCCGAGTATGTGCGATTCCTGATGCATGTTGGTTGGCGGTTGATGCGCAGACAAGCTCAAAAATAAAACAAATTAAAAAATAGAAGAAGAAGAAGAAGACGACGATGATGATGATAATGGTTAATCTGACGTCATGTGTGAAATAGAATCTGGCACATGGATACCAACGTCGTCAATCACTCACAAGTCGGCAATGTCTTCATGATTGGCGCCGGCGGCATCGTCGCCATCTGTCTGGGCGCATACTTTGGCAGGCTGCCCGTCATGTTCTGGTTCATGATTCTGGCACTGGCCACGGCCCTCTGGTGTACAGCGGCCGAGACGTTCGAGTCGTTCATGGCGGCGCGTATCCTCAACGGCTTCTTTTCCCCCGTCGCCGAAGCAGTAAGAGATCAACCTTTCATCGTGCAACGGGAAAAAAAAAATAAGATACGTACACAACGTCGACTAATACCTCGAGTTTTCAAAGGGCGGTCTCATGTTCATCAAAGACGTCTTCTTCTTCCACGAGCACGCTCGCAAAATCAACATCTGGGCTTCCTTCATCATCCTCTCGCCCTACTTTGGCCCCCTCTTCTCCGCATTCATCATCGACACGCAAAAGTGGCAGTGGGCATTTGGTCTCTACACCATCATGACGGGTATTTGCGTCGCCGCCATCTTTGCCCTTGTCGACGAGACGTACTATGATCGCAAGTTGCCCGCCAGTGAGCAGCCTCGGCGCAGGTCGCGAGTCTTGAGGGTCATTGGCGTTGAGCAGTGGCACACGCGGCACTTGAGAAACACCTTTGCCGAGGCCATGTCGCGTCCATTTATAGTGCTGGTCAAGTTGCCAGTGTTGATTTCCAACACGTACTACCTGTTGGCTTTCGCGTGGGTGGTGGGCATCAACACCACGTTGGCCATGTTCCTGACGCCGTTGTACAAATTCGGTCCCAAGCAGATAGGCAAGTCGCCCCCCTTTTCGCAAAAGATGTTTCATATACACACACACTTGGCCTGACCCTGGCACAGGGTTCTTCTACTTCACACCCATTGTCGCCGCCATCCTAGGCGAGATAGCTGGCCACTGGCTCCATGACTTGGTCGCCAAATGGTACCAGCGCCGTAATAACGGCCGCCTTGAGCCGGAAGCCCGTCTGGCCGCCGTTGGGATTTCCACTCCGTTTCTGTGCAGCGGCCTCATCTTGCTGGGCTTCTCCCTCGAGCGCGCATACCACTACATGTTGGCCGCGCTCGGCTGGGGACTCTACGTCTTCGGCATCATGATCACGACCGTGGGCGTCAACGCGTATAACCTCGACGCCTATCCTACTGCCTCCGGTGAAGTGGCCGGTTGGCTGAATCTTTCCCGTGTGGCCGGCGGTTTTATTATTAGTTACTTTCAGGTTCCTGTGGGCGGAGAACATGGGCGCAATCAAGAGCTTCGGTATCCAGGCGGCTATTTGCTTTGGGGCATTCTTCTTGATTGTTTTTCTGCAGCTGTATGGGAAGCGGTTGAGAGTGTGGTCTGGTCAGCCACATTTCAAGACGATGTAGATATTTACTATCAAAGGGATGGTCGTGCTGTTGAGGCGTTCATTGTCTGGTGCGGTGAAACAGCAGCGGCATTCACTTCCAGCATCACTCATATATAAATCGCCTCGAGATTCCCGTGAGTGATTTATTGCACAGTTCAGTCTTTCCGTATCAAAGTGCTGCTTTATTCGTTTATCCGTGGAGGTTTCTCATGCCCCGGCAAATTACAACCTGCCGGAAGTCCTTGGGTCGGATAAAGACCAAGATACTCGACAGGCGCAAGGCAAAGGGACATTGAACTGTGTAGAAACCCGCGATACGGCAGGCCTCTGCCGGCAGGATTTGACACGATGCCCAAGGGCCAAGACAATGGGCATTAGCCCCGTGCCATTGATGCTACAAAGCCAAGATACGGCACCATTCATGCTCGGTCTGCCGCCCGACGCTTCGGAGTCCGGGAGACCAAGGAACAGGGCGCTGAATAAGCTTGTCAACGAAGGCACCATGAAGCCCATGATTGACGTGTGGAAAGAGGTCATGAGGCAGTGTGGCTGTACGGTCACGCCGAGTTTGAAATACCCCATATCGGATTTGCCGCCCCATGTGCGTTTCGCAGCGTGTCTGCCACGAAGGGGCATAGACGCTCCCATAAAACATCCTGCCTGGTGGTCTCAAGTCACCGGTACGGCGACGAGCACCGGTCCCCAAACAACAAAGATCGTCTTTGTGTCCCAGGGGACGGTCAGCACGAAATGGAACAGGCTCGTCATGCCTACGCTCGCCGCCGTCGCCGGCCGACACGATACCCTCGTCATTGCGACCCTGGGTCTTCCTGGCGCCACACTTCCCGAGGGCTTTGGTATCCCGTCTAACGCGAGAGTGGGCCGACTACCTGCCCTACGATGCTATCCTGCCCTACGCCGATGTGTTCGTCTCCAACGCAGGGTACGGCGCTTTCGGACACGCTGTCATGAACGGGGTGCCGACCAAATTCGCCGGCGAAACAGAGGAGAAGCCCGAGGTGGCTAGGCGTGCCAAATGGGCTGGCTTTGCGTACAATTTGAAGATGCAGACGCCGAGCGCCGAGCAAATCAGAGATGCTGTGGATGCCGTTTTCGCGGATGACGGGTGTAGAGTCAGAGTGGGCGAGCTCAGGAGGGAAAATGAAGAGTCGGATGCGCTGGGCACGATTGAGAGGCAGATCTGTGTGTTAGGTCGTGAATGGTGATACATAAAAGGCGGAGGGGTAGGCTGCTTTGTCGACCAAGAAATGCATTGTGTCAGACGTGAACGTATTACCTTTTTTTTTTAACCTGCGGAGCATCACGAGCATCCAAATTTATACGAGAGCAAAACAAAGCATGTCCTATTTTTTTTTAGAGTGAGTCGTACAATAAATACATCAGACGCAGAGACGGGACATGGCAATGTTGGCATTTGTCGTACAGACTTGTCGCCCCACACCATCTTTATTCACGATGCCTCCAATTCACTTGTGCGGGCATCTGCGCCTCCCACGCGGGGGGCGCCGTACAGCGTCCAGATGTCACCAACGGGTGCGGAGCCTAACACGACAGAGAACTTGAGGGGCAGAACAACGTACTACATCAAATACCTAGCTACCTCTTCTCCCTCTCTCCTTCTCTGTCTCTTTCTCTTTAAAAAAAAATTCTCATCTGCAGCGATTATTGTTTTTAATCTCCCTTTCGTTTCATTGCGAACCTCTTCAACATCTTCGCTAGATAGACACTCTTGCGCTGCGATACACGCCCAAGTGCAACTCTGCTCGAAAAAAGTACCCCTCTCACACCCAACCAAAAGTGACCATCACTTGCGGCCTCATCGCCCAACCCCCAGGGCCGCCAACAATGGCCGCCAAAGACGCCATCACCTGCCACGTCCTCGACACCACGGCCGGCCGGCCCGCCAAGTCCATCCGTGTGCGTCTCGAGGGGCCCCGCGGCTCTCAGCCCGCAAAGGAATTCGAGTCCATCACCGACGACGACGGCCGCATCAAGGTCTGGCTCCCGTACAGCTCGGCCACCGCCTCGGGCGAGGTCCCCGTCTACACGCTCGACGACGTCCTTGGCCAGGTGGAGGGGTCGTCGACCTGGACCCTGCGCTTTGATATCGAGGGGTACTACGGCGAGGGCAAGACCTTCTTCCCCGAGGCCGTCGTCGTGTTCAGGGTCCAGAAGGGACAGCACTACCATGTGCCGCTTTTGTTGAGTCCCTACAGCTACACGACTTATCGGGGGAGCTAAGCCCAACCATGACATCAGGAGTCTTCACAGCATAGTCATAGATTCAACTCATGGAAAGAAGGTTAACATGGTGAAATTAAAAAAAGCCCATCATGCGCACTTCATAATGACGTGTCATGGCAATGATGCTTTATACGTTCCCAAAGCTGAACCGTCCGAAATCTGTTTCCCCCATCTCGATAATCCAATGCATCTCTAATCCTCTGTCCCAATCGGACTATCAGGCGCCCAATTTTGTGAAACACATGCTTGCTCAGCCAAAACAAAATAAGAAAGTACCAGTTCAACTCCATCGCTAAACTATACATATTGGCAGGCCGTCATAACCTCGTAAAAACGCTAAATACATGGCGCGAATCCTAACAATATATCGCTCTGTTGACTTCCCGCCAAGGCTTCAAGATCGCTTGAATCGGCTGAATAGTCCAGACTTTCGGCGATGTTCCGCTACATCCGGTGAGGTCGGCGGTGTATCGTCATCTTTCTTAGAACTGGAGCGAATGCTCTCGCCTCCATCCTTGGAGAGTCGAAGACTGGTTGTCGACGTGCTCCTCAATTGATTGGTGTTCTTTACCTCAAAGTCCAGCATTGAGAGAGACAGAATGCTGCTCAAGGCTTCGGATTGAGGATTGATGACGCCGTACGAAACCGTTCGCTTGTGCTTCTTCAAAAAGGAGAGCCTATGCCTCTTGATCATTCGCTCCTCGCAGACGTCTTCGTACGAAAGCATGGCGTTCGGCGAAAGGTCCGCATCGGGGTGAGGCAGTGTAGTGTTTGGGCCTAAGCAGCTGAGTATTAGCACATTGATCACGAGTTCTCTTCTTGCTCGGAGTCACCACTTACCACTATGAAAAGGCTCCGGAAATCCTGTGTCTCTCGGTGTGCGCTTGGGCATTTTAGCACGCGGAGGGGACATGACTTCGATCTGTGGGATGGACGAAGTCTCAGTATTGACGCTTCGGAGAGTATTTTGTCGTTCAGGCATGGTATGCGTTTATGTATTTGTGCTCGCGGAAGACATATGGTCGGGTGAGACTTAGTGGCCGAGGCTACTATGATTGCATAAGAGGACGATTTGTGACAGTTCGTGGCGTTGTATGTTGAATGTTGATTACAAAACGAAGCCTGCGGTCTTTGAGGTGGTGGGTGAAGGTGAAGTATGAAAGAAGTTCAGTGATTCTTTGCTGGAAAGGACCTATTGTCTGCTTGCAAATAGGAGTGTGACTACGGAGTACGGAGTATTCATTGCAGCATCGCACCCCTACAGACGTGGACTTCGATGACGCTGGTCTCGAACAGAGTTGCAGGGTGCCTAGGTGACGCGGTAGCGAGATGAGCCGCTGATAAAAGGTATGAAGATTGGCGCCGTCGAAACTGCTAGGGATAGAAACATGCAAGAAAAGAGAAATGAGTGGTGGAATTCGCTTGAAACAGTCTTGGTGCTAACCGATTCACAATTCTTGTTCACGAGCAGCCCGGAATATGTTGGTTGTTCTTATGTCTGGATGGATGCCTAGCCATGTAATAATTAATGACAGGCGGCCAGAATTTGTATGTGCCGCTTGGCATTGTTCCTGTTCATTAAGCGGAACAAAATCGCTTTCGCCGGGTGCTCGGATTTCGTCCGGGCGGATCGACTCTTCTCCATGCCACTAGCAGTCTGCCTTGGAAGGACCAAGAGCGATGACAAACTGGACGACGTGCATTTCAGTACAGAGTCCTCCGTACAGCTGGCCAAGGTTCTTGCTGTGACAATACGTAGGGTTACTGAGCGACAAAGCTGCGTGTCGAGGGTGTCTGTGCAGGGCTAGGCAGGCTGCGCCTCAACTGTCTCACTGGGGGGGTGACGACAAGGTGGAGGAGAAACAAAAAGGGCGCTGCTAATACAGAGGCCAAGGCCCTGGGGGGAACTCAACAAATGGTGGCTCCTGTGTGACGGCTCCGCCGCTAACCAAGAGATATGTCGGCGTGGTGAGACTCAGTAATCAGAGACTGCCGTCAATGCCCGTTGTTGCTGGGGGCACGGCAGCGAAATGGTCCGAATTTCTGAACTCGGGATGAACCAAAGGAAAAGAGCACGGGGCACATGGAGTCAATACCTCGTGAGAAAGAGTTGAGCTCTGGAACGGCGTGGATCAGGACAGCTAATCATCCGTCACAGAGCCTGATAGTGCGCTCGTCTCGCTGAATTTCCGCTATTCGGAATTAGCGATAGGGAGATCCCCTCGGAACAAGGAACTTATTGGCCAAGTCGGCTCAAACGGCAAAAGCTGTAGGCAGACGGAAGCAAAACAAAAAGAGCTTGAATGATGCGAGCCACAGATTCGAGCACAAATCCCTCGACGTCAAATGGAAGACGCTGCGCCTCGCAGTGGTAAGAAGGTACCAGGAACAAGTCGATAGCCGTAAGAAAGCCACCAAATCCGTTCCGCCAGGGCTGGGAGATTTCATAGGAAGCTTTTGGAACTCTTTTTATATCTCGACGTCCGACCAGGAAGAGATGTCTGTCTGCCCTTAGCAAAAGCACCCAAGGGCCAGATCAGAATCTGTTGGGCCAAATCGCATCATTTGACCTGCCTGCAATGGTCAAAAAAGCATGTTCTGCATGGATTACCATCCCGTTGTCACATTCAACGATGGTCAGCGTGGATCCATGACCAACTACGACCGAACCGAGGCCGCATTTGACGCTTCTCGTCGTCCGAGTCCTCAATGGAGCCCGGTGGCGTCACCAAGTTCAGCTGGAGTGTCGCAAAGCAGCCGTGTCAGAGACACCAGCAGAGAGTTGACGACCAGAAAGAGACGCAAGTCCATGCTGAACTTCTGCTTTCCTATGAAGATCCAGTAGAAATCGGCAGAATCAAGCCACGATCGGTGAGATGGGTACGGAGGATAGTATTATGATTGCATGGAGGATGTATGATCCATAGATGACCAGTGCCGAGCCCTGGGTCTCGGGTTCTCTTCATCATCTGATGGTATTTGCTGTTCGACTTCAGATTTCACTCGTAAGCGCATGGCTACTCGCGGCGATCTGGGGTATCAGTGACTTTAGGAAAGCCCTGGACTCGATGTTGACTCACAATTGTAACATGTCAGAAACTACCCACCATAGCAACTATGACCACTGGGCCGCTTTGATCTGGGAGGATATTAGAAGTGAGAGGTGAGATATCAGATGACAGATGCATGACAGCCTATCGCTAACCTAAGCACGGTCGGGAAGGAACTGCGGCCGCAGTGCGGCGTCGCCCCTGCCGAGAATCCGATATAAACATGAAAGGTGTCGTCAATTCTTTGCCAGGGAGCACTGGAACCAAAGGATAAAAAAGCAGCATGCGGGATGCGCGGGCCTTGGTGCTAGCAAATGCGCAGTATATTGCATAATGTTTCAAGTAGGTTTTCTTATGTTGTAAATGACTGTTGTCGGATGGGACACTGACAGTTGACAGCTATTTGACATCGACTGGTGCTCCCATGTTAGCACCTGTCTTTGCCTGCTACCCTATAGCTGTGGCGCCTGTCTGGCTTGAAAGCCATGTGTGGAGTATTTTTGGCAGCTGTCATGGACAAAACTGCACAGCCGCACAGCCAAGCGTCTCGCATTCTGCATTCTGACGTGGGCTTTGCACCAGCCACAGTCTCTCGCTGTGCTCCACGTCGAGACAACAACCCTGACCACGTCACATTTCAATCATCCTGCCATAGCAGGCAAACCATCTTTTTTTTTTCTCAGGTCGGCCACGGATATTCGCATAGCGCGTCTCGATAGTCGACTTCGCCCGCCATGTCCGACACTCCGCGCGGCGTCGAGCATACAGACTCGATAGACTCCCACGACTCTGCCCCGAAGCAGCCGGAGAAGACAAAGAGTCGCAGACCTCCAAGTGAGTGCCGCCGTCTGCGTTTGACCATCTGCCTGAGATTTGCCATCGTTGGGAAACACGGCCCAATTGAGGACGGTAATTAATGACTGGACACTAGACACCGCATTCCGACAGCAGCGCTTGAAAGCATGGCAGTATGCGCTTCCATGGTGCCCGACCTGCTGAGTCAAGAGTGCACGGCTGACCACGATGCGATAGACCAATTTTGACACCTAAGACGGTGCTGCCATTGTTTTTCACTATAGGCATCATCTTTGCCCCTATCGGCGGCCTCCTTCTCTATGCCAGTTCGCAGGTACTTTGCCCTGTTCACGGTTCTGTTCCTTCTCATCATGGTCTAAATCCCTTTGCCCAAACAGGTACGAGAGATTAAACTCGACTACACGCACTGCATAAACGATGCGCCCGATTTTACCACCTTTGCAGATATGCCTGGCAGTGCTGTGGACTCCGCTTTCCAGAACGCCAACAGCAGCGTTCGCGCGCAGTGGGCAAGAAAGAAAGATGTGAACGTCACCCTTCATAATGGTAGAGAGATCAAGGGCAACCAGTGTGTTCTCCAATTCACCATTCCTGAAGACATGGGCGCGCCTGTTCTCTTCTACTATCAACTCACCAATTTCTATCAAAATCACCGTCGCTACGCCGAATCCTGCGATCTTCAGCAACTCAAAGGCGACGCACGCTCATACAGCGACATTACTGGGTCAAAATGTACTCCGTTATATGGAATCAAACCAAACGACACGGGCAAGCCATATTACCCTTGTGGTCTCATTGCCAACTCCATGTTCAATGATAGCTTCTCCTCGCCGGTTTGGCAAAACCCTCCGAATGACGGCAAGGCCCGCACTTATAACATGACGGACAAAGGCATTGCTTGGGATAGCGACAAGGATCTCTACGGCCCAACCAAATACAAGGCCTCTGATATTGTGCCCCCTCCCAATTGGGCTGTGGCCTACCCCGATGGCTACACCGCCGACGGCATGTATCAACCACCAGACTTGCAGAAATGGGAGGCTTTCCAGGTCTGGATGCGCACGGCCGGTCTGCCCACCTTTAGCAAGTTAGCCATGCGGAATGATGAGGACAAAATGGTATCCGGTATCTATCAAATCACTGTCGATGATCGTATGCCACGCCCAAACTATTATCAGAGTTAACCGGAGCCAGTACCTGGTGCTAACATTCATTACTCGCAGACTTCCCCACAATCGAGTACAAGGGCACCAAGTCCATACTCCTGACAACCCGTACCGTCATGGGCGGCCGCAACAACTTCCTGGGAATCGCATACATTGCCGTCGGCGGAGTATGCATTATCCTCGGCGCCATCTTCACGGCCACACACCTCCTCAAGCCAAGGTTAGTCAATGCCCTCGCCTGAATTGCTCCGCCCTGTTTTCCCCGCCTCTACGAATCACAATCTAACCAGCCGCATTTCAGGAAACTCGGCGACCACACTCACTTGACCTGGAACAAAGCCCCGGCGTCCAAGCCCTCTGGCCCCAGCACAGCCATGGCCAGCGGTCGTGAAATCCGCCCCGGCGATTCCTAGACGGATCTCCATGGCGTGCACCAACTCTCACCTATTCCAGCACAAGCGTCCTTTCCTTCTGTCCTGGGCTGCTCCCCTTTGCGGACCAGCATGGCATTAAGAGTTGACGACGTGCCAGCAGGCTAGGGGGTCGTTTTCTCTCCCCCAGCCTTGCTTGTACCACATACGAAACAAATAATTGTATGCATAGCTTTAAACCAAAGCAGCCGGCATGTCAGCTTAGGGCAGCATGATTTGAGTTGATTTCCTGATTTTGGTTACGCTCGCCCGCACCCTCCTTGTCGAACCTATCCCATGGGAAAACAAAAAAAAAAGACTTGTCTGAACGTTGGGCATGAGGGAGATTAGTATGCTTTGCGGTACTGCTTTGCTTTTTCATTTATTTTAATCTTTTTTTTTCGAAAGTCCTCGGTAGATAGTTATCGAGGCAAGAAGGGCGTTTGGGATCTGGGTTTTCTTTAGTGATGTGGGATGCAATCGAATAAGAATGATGTTCAAAACCTTGTACAAGTGACATTTTGAAAACCGCAGCCAAGGAGTTGGGGCCTCCAACACATAAAGTGTCTTGTGTCAACACGTAGGTCGCGAGTGAGACGATAGGCGTTCATGGACGGAGGAGTATTTGTTCTGGTTTAGGACGACATGGCGTCATGTCAAGCTAGTCAAGTAAAACCCATTACTTTTTTTTTCCATTTACCAACCTGCTACATATCTTGTACAAAATATTAATATCAGTCTCCCAAATCTACATGGCCTAGCGCTTCCTCTTCTGCTTCTTCCCACCCCGGTCATCATCATCCAGACCGCTCTCCCTGTCTCTCTTCTTAGCCTTCTTCTCGAGCTCATCCCAGTCCTCACCCTCTTCCTCACTATCCAGTTCGGCGTCGTCATCATCGTCATCGTCACTGGCGTTGCTACCAAAATCGGACCCCTCCTCGCTAGACTCGGATGCTTCGTCCATCTCGTCATCGTCCATCTCAAAGGCTGACTCCTCTTCAGACTCCTCTTCCTGCTCATCGTCCGAATTCTCTTGCAGGAAACCCCAACCGCCGTCGACAAAGAACTGATGCGTGTCGGCAGTAACAGTCTTCATGATCGTAGGCCAGTTCAGATTGAGTGGACCTTCGCTGTAGGCAATGTCTGATGAGTCTAGGAATTCCTTGACTTGGTCGAGGAATTCTACGGGGATAGTGTTGATGTGGAATGGTGCGCGGGTAAAGTCTTTGAATACAAAGACCATGTCAAAGTTCTTGAGGCCGAATTGCACACGCTCGAGATGGGCAATTTCAATATCTTCAATGGTGATGACCATGAAAGGAGGCTCAACAACTTGCATGAGGCAGTCTGTGGTTGGTTGAATAAATACGTTGCTTCGGTAGGGCACGCCATTGAAACCGAGTTCGCGAATAGGCATATCGACTTCGATGTTTTCGTTGCGGCCAGCCTCTGCAATCTTCTGCGCAAAACCTTGGAAGAGTCTGTCCAAGTCGGCCCGACGCCTTCTTTCCTCTTGCTCAGCCTCGAACTCATCTTCGTCTCCATAGCGGTACTTTCGCTTCCTGTTGCCAGTTTCATCGAACTGGATATCAGTGGCTTCACGATAAAATTGAACATCCTTGGTCTTCTTCTTGTTGCCGACGATGATGGGGTCTTTTAGGTGAATGTGGATGATGACAATGAGCTCATGCGCACAAGGTTGGAAAAACAAATGGCGGACGTTGGAGAAGAGAACATCGACGCGATGCTGAGCGTTGAGCGGTGACTGGTATCGAATACCATTCTGGTGTATTTCGACTTTTCCAGGCACTCGTTTGCCCTCCATGGCCGGACGAATGTAGACATTATCCAATACAGCAGGCCTTCGGTCTGAAAATAAAATGTGGTTAGTATACTTGGTGAACCTAGATCCAAGCCGGTCTATTGCATCCACTTACTTCTGATTTCAATCAGCTTGTCTTGCTCAATCACATCTTCCATATCCTTCTTTTCTTGCTCCTTCTTGACCGCATCTCGCTTCATGTTTGAGATTTGAGTAGCTATCTCACTATATCTCTCTCCGTCAGACGATCTGAAAGTCAGACTGCGCACAAAGTGTGCGGAAGCGTCTTCGAAGGGCTGATCATCCTTTCTACCTACTCCCTGTCCAGGTGACAGGAAGTTGATTCGTAAGAATGAAAAGTCGTTTTCGTCGCTCTTGCTAGCGTTCTTGATTGTGTTGATGTGGAATGGCACGGGTCGGCCCATGATGGGAAGAATGACAGTGCTGTTCCTTGAGTCCACAACGACTTCCAGGTTCTTGACTTTGAGTGGGAACTGATTGTCTCGTTTATACGATTCAAATCGCTTAAACTTTTTGACTTCAGCTCCGTTCTTGTCGCCAGTTGCCTCGGCAAATCTGGCGAGACCTTCCTTCTGCTTCTTGGCCGCCAGCTCCTTTTGGTGCTCTTTTCTCTTGTTTTCGGCATCTTCGTCGACCTGCGTTGTCCTTTCGGACCGAAGCCTAGTACTGGTGATGTTTTTAGTGGCAACGGCACCAACCTTGTGGTCCTTTTTCTCCTTCTTAGGGGTGGGCTCGACTTCTTCGTCATCCTTGAAGAAGAACGAATTGGCATCAGCACTGGTTGGAGATTCAGCAGTGAACACCACGGGTTCCCCGGTAGTGACGCGGATAGTATCAGTCAGTACCAAGGAGTAGACCTTGCTATTCTTGTCCTGGGGCTGTGGGTTTTCGATATCCTGGAACCCAGTATGGATGATGAGAGTCATTCCGTCCTTGAGTATTCTGTTGTTCTTTGCGTTGAGGACGAGGGTTGGGTCTCGGTTTTCCAGTCCGATACCCCAACCAACATTCTTGAGAAAATGCTTCTCCATCTCTGGCTTTTTGATCTTGAGCAAGCTCAGCGCCTTGTTATAGACCTCCTTGGCCGACATTCCGTCTCTGATGTCCTTGATAATGGAATTGTGAACCATGTGGAGAAGCTTGTAATTGCTCTCCTGCGCCTTGTTGGGATCAACAAGGTAAGTCCTTGCAATCGTCGAACAGTATGACTTGTACCTGAGACCCAGACCAGCAATTATGACGCCGGCATGCAAGTTGTCATTGTTGGCTTCGGCGGCAAAGCGAAGATCATACTTGCCACCACTCTGAATAGCGGGCCCTAAGATCCAGTCCAGTTGGGTCGAGTCGAAATCAGAAGGCAGCTTGCCCTTGTTGGGCAACTCAACCGTCTTCCAGAATTTGTCATCATCGAGCTTTCTATCAACCTTCTCTGCCAATGCAGCGTGCGTGACCTTCTTTTCGCTATCGAGAATATTGGACATTTCGTCGAGGAAGTAGGGAGTCATCAAGGCAACGCAAGCCTTGGAGGCGGTTCGCATAGCGCGGAGCTCGTTCTCATCTTTGACGGAAAAGGCGTGCGTCGATAGTGCGGCTGAAATATCGACCTCCTCAACGTCCTTGCACTGCTCCGAGAAGACCTTTTTCCATTCATCGACGAAAGGTCCCTTGGACGTGTCTTTTGCGATGGTACCGACCTTGTTCTTGAATCATAGTCGCGTTAGCCAATATTGATCAAGACGAGAATAATCGAGAATCTGCCTTACTCCGGCCGCCTTGATCTTCTCTGCAATGGTAACAAATAGTTTCTCGTTTTCCTCGGCGTTCTTGCCGCGAACAAGCACCTCGATGGGGAATCGACCGCCTTTTAGCTGATCCAAATGTTTGGCTAATAAATGTCAGATATGTACAACTCGAGTGATTCGCAACGCGACCATTCGTACCTTTCTTAGCCGTCGTAAGGATGTAGAGCGTGTCCACGGTGAGCAGCATCAAGGTCGTGGGGAACTCGTAGCCAAGCAACCAAAACTGGAGCGCGGAAAAAAAGAGAGGAATCTCATCAGCATCACTGATTCAACCACAATTTGCGCGCGCGCTGCGCAATAAGACGCAGGGTCCCAACTTACATGCATGGCATTATTCTTATGGAACTCGGGAATCTCCTCCATCTTGCCCATCATGATGAGAATGGAGGCAGCTCCACCAAAGAGGCCGTCCTTGGCTCTCAGGTCATTTTTCCAGGCGGTCGCAAAATGTGAGATGCGCTCTTGGAAGAGCTTGCCGTCAATCTTGATGTCCGCCATGGTGATTGATGGCCAACCGGGCGGGCTGCAAGATGGACTGGCGAAAGGGAAAAAAAGAAATAGAAAAGAAGCCCGACAAGGGAAATATGCCAGACGGGGGCGGGAGTAGTGCTTGGCTGGCTGACGCGCGAGAAAAGCAGTTGGCGTCGCGTTAATGGGGTGAAGGAGCTGGGCGGTCACGTGACCCGAGTCCACGCGTAGCTCGTCCGGGGGGAGCTGAAGGTACGGGGCTTGAAGAAATTAGATGCGGCTAGGATTAAATTTAGATCTCTAGCCTTGGAGAGCTATAACCTGGCCATTGATTTCTGTCATGGTCTGGGATACGCCTGACCTTGCCTGCGGACGTGGCTGTGTGAGCGACTGGTTCAATTCGTACCAGACCCTTTTGCCGCTATGATGATATATCGAGTTGGAGTAGTGCTGACGTTCACGATGGCCCCGGCTAGTCCTTGACACTATAGAATGAATAGTTGTACAAGTAATTTGTACCAAGTTGAAAAAAAAAAAAAAAACAAGTAATTTATGTCAAATTGAATTAAAGATCCTGGAATTTACTACTCCGTACATAGATAAGTTATTCACAAGTAAAAAAACTTAAATTTAACCGGTTTCGCACTGGTTAGTGCTTACATTTTGCTACTAATTCGGTGCATTCCCGCTTGGCAAAGCTTTCACCAACGTCAACAAGATCAAGTGGATTGTCACTGGTCCCGGCTGCGAGGCCATAGATTCGGGACACTAGGTAGTTTGCAATCTCTACATCTGGTGGCTGATCAAGTCATGGCCGTGGGGTGTCCCTTTTTTTGAGTTTACGCAGATCCTATAAATGTTTTCATTCCATGCTTGACTACTACATGCAATGCTGCCCGCTGGCGATGAGGTATTTACCAGCGGCCAAGTCTCTCTCTCGCATTGGCTGAAACAGCACGCTCTCGTCTCCGCTAGTATTCGGCGGCGACACCAGGACCGTTGACGGCTCTGCGGGACGCGATTGACGCTTCCGACCCCGCTTTGTTTCCGGCTCCTGGACCGGCTCCTCCGCTCTCGCATCCGACGGGCCATTCCCGATCCCGCTCACCATGAAAACCACGTTCCTTTGCTGCAACTTTTTATCACCTCCCCTTTCCATCTCATGCCCTGGACTCGCACTTACACCACTATTTATCCAGAAATACATCCATTGATTAAAAGTCACATCGAACAAGTCAGGATGAGAATCCCCTACGTGCCCAACCCGCCACAGCCTTCCACCGCCGAGGAGACGCAAATCGTGCAACGCATTCAGGCCCGGCGAGCGCCGCGGCCCCTTCAACCGCTCGACCTGGCCCTCTTGCACTCGCCCCCCCTCGCCGACGGCTGGAACTCCTTCCTGGGCGCGGTCCGCACACAGACCTCGCTGGGGGACGACCTCCGCGAACTCGCCATCTCGCGCGTAGCAGTGTGCAACAGGGCGTGGTACGAGTGGAAGCATCACGCCCCGCTGGCTGCGCAGGCCGGCGTCAGCAGGGAAGCCCTCGACGTGGTCAAGACCGAGGGGCCACTGGAGGGACTGTCGCGACCAGACGTGTTGACTGAGCAGCAGTGGGCCGTGTTGGCGTACACGGATGAGATGACTCGGAACGTGCAGGTTAGGGACGAGACGTTTGCGAAGTTGAAAGCACTGTTTAGTGACAGGGAAGTGGTCGAGATTACGGGAACAGTAAGTTTGAGCTCTTTTTTTTTTTTTTTTTTTTTTTTTTTTTTTTTTTCCCATTACAAGGTCTTCTTTTCCAGAGAGAGAGCGTCGACTAACTTTCACGTCATAGGTTGCCGCATACAACTGTGTAAGTCGATTTCTGGTGGCGCTGGACGGTAAGTCAACATAGACTAACTCAATTCTCGTCAATCTACCCGTTTCTAACTATTCAAAAAAAAAAGTCGGGGAGAGAAACGGCACCGGTCCAGACGACGTGATGACTCAGTAACCGATAAAACTGCTTTTTATCAAACCCCCTCTCCTCATGTGCACCATGTTATGCACCAGCCGTTGTATTGCAAGAGAAGCGGTAGTGGGTTGGCGAGGCGTCTGGAACGAAACTCGGGAGAGATAGTCAGTCGCAAGCAGAAGTGACGAGGTGGAAGTGCGCCGAAGAAAATTAAAATGTCAACAACCGGCGTGTCGGAGAAGTGAAACTGGGGGTATCCTATCTAAGTGACCCAATGGGCCAGAAAAGGGAAAAAAGAGAACACCGCAGCGAGCCACAAAACTCCACACCACAAGAACCAGAATTGAAGAGCCGCAAGTGTAATAGGCCAAGAAGAAGAAAAAAGAAAAGAAAACAGCAGCAGACTCGTGGTGATGTGGTGATGCAACGCCAGTTTCTTCATACAATAATGTTTCATGAGCATGTCTCTTTTGTCTGTCCGTGATATGTCGTAAGAGTCGTGGATGGAACTGTCTGTATGTGTGCTGCCCAAAGTGCCTGACAATGCTGTTTTATCCTTGTCGTCATAGGACTGCATGTAACGAATATTTTCATCTCTCCTGGTTTTGTTGTATGGTTTGGTAACCCTGCATGGCAGCCCATATGCGTGACCCTGCTGCATAGGGCATTAAGGCATTAACACCGCGATAACAAAGAAAATAAAAGGGGGGTCTGTCGGCTACGGGGTCGGTTGTGCCATGGCGAGCTCTATCGAAGCATGACGTTGCTGCATGCGCGGCGAGGTCTGGAGCTCTTCGACGACACCTGCCCACCCCTTCCTATGAGGTGTAATGACATTTTCCTGGTGGCCGATGGCCTGGGTGGTGAGGCGTCTCAAGGGCGGGCGCTTCACCACGGTGTCGGCAAGTGACTTCTTAAGCGAGGGCTTCGTGGGGCTCGAAAAGGACATGATCTTCTCGGGATCCCTAGGCAGCGGGGGTGGAGGGGGAGGGTTCCTGTCGACGACAGATGTCATGATGCCCATGTAGACGACGAGAAATCGCATCCTCAACAGATCCAGACGGCGCACCCTGTCCTCGAGCTGAGCTCGCTTTGCGCCCCAGAGCAGCCTCGTACTGGTCCTCAGGGTTGTCGCACCGTCGGAAACCACCAAGCTGTTGAGCTGCTCGCGCAGGTCGTCGCCCCCCTTCTGTATCTCGCGGAGCAGCTGGCCGAGGCGAATCTTGTCCTCGAGTCGCTGGACCTTGGCCACGTCCCGGTCATAGCTCTCGTTTTCTTGTATGGAAAAATCGACCGTGTCAATAAAGGTGACGATTTCCTGGGGCGCGGCGAGATAGGCCGCCCAGTAGGTAGCGACAACCTGGGCGACGACGACGAGTGACAGGAAAAGGGCGGTCAGGACGAGGATGATGGTCCATTGCAGCCAGCCAGACTCGGGCATGATGGAGCGGGGTTCGACGACGACGATGCGCAGACAGAGGCAGTGATGGGTTCGCAGCTGGGTGGTGTCATGATCTGGCGCAACAAGACTAGCGAGGCGCAAGAGGCACAGTCAATGCAAAAAGTATGCAACATGTAAGGCACCAGACGAGAGCAGACTGGACGACGTGGGCGTAGAAAGTGGTGACGAAAGGTTGGGAAACCTTGGAAGGAGGAGGAACCAGACCAGTTGACGCCTCAAATGCCCGATTGGGCCTCCACTGCAAAGCTTGCGTGTTTGTTCAATGTTGGCCGCAACACCACTTGTGCAGCATGGGGCACATGCAGGACGGCCGACGACGCATGCACTCAGGTATATCGTCTGGTTGCGACTGACTGAACAGAGTCCGGACGAACCAAAGCGGTGGTGGTGTGCTGGTGGTGAGTCGACCGTGGACTGACGAGCCGTGATTGATCATTGATTCTGACCAGAGACCCCGGCCACCCCAGCCGAGCCGCCCGCTTGAGGCCTTCAAGTGCTGCCGCCCAAGATCAAAATTCAAGCAATCAATCGCTGCCCCTGCATCCGGGCATGCAGCTGCAGAGTCTAATAGAAAAGCCCCGTGAGTCCGCCAGGCCGCATGGCGTTGGGACTCGACACATGGATAGTATGCCGGCGGGTCGGTTGGTGGTGTGTGCATTGACAGAAGAGTCGAGTGCATCGGCAGCGACCTCTGCCTCTTCGACAAAGTCTTCAGCTATTGGTTTGACGGACAACAACCGACAGGCATGCGTTCGTCATTGACGTGCGACTATCTTGAAGGTCCAAACGGGAGACGGACTGGATGTTTCAATGTTTTAGTGGATGGGGCACCGGCAACAGCCGTAAGCCTGGCGCCATCAATGCTACTCGGTACAGAGCAGGTACCTAGGTACTGGCATGGGTGGGCGACAATGACACACCGCAGAGGTACCGAGGAACCCTTGATTGACTCCTCCTAGACAATAGAGGCGAGGAGGGTGCGTGGCGGGTTGTCAAGGACCAGACCAGTCGAGTGAGCTGTCAGCTGTCCGCAGGCGGGTGGGCGAGTGGGCCGACATGTGTTTGGCCATACTGACAACATTCAATGCTATGCAAGCACCAGGTGATTGTATTCCCACTGCGCCGCCTCACTAGACTTTTTATAACCCTCTTGGTCCTATACTATGCACTTACAAGTCCTAAGACACATGAGACCTTGCCTTTTGGGCTGCCATGTCTATAGCCTCCTTCTTTCAACTTTACTCTCTTTTGTGCTTGGCTTTTCCAGCTTAAAATAGAAAGCTGTAGCAGAATAGCTTGGTGTACTACATAAATAGAAGTGTGAATTCTATCAAGGCAGCTCGCTTAGAGACCTTGGGATATCTTGGGGTCGGTAGGAGCTACTATATTCAGAGTCTGACTGCAATACGCCACCTGGTGGACGAGTCTCCCGGTATGGATACTGAGTTTCTAGATTGTTAGCCAGAGATACGGTCCCAGATGCTACGCCTTCTAATTCTTCATCAAACAGCCTTCGATACCCCGTATAAGCTCCGTTTCGAACCAACTCGGGCGTCGAACTGGGATTACTATGCAACTCCAACGGGTCACCGTGGTTGGCAGGCGTGGCCGACGCCTCGAGATATGCGACACGTTGGTGCTCCGCTTGCTCGCTGCGTAGGCCGGTTTCCAGAATCTCTAAAATGCGAGCCATCTGGTCCAAGGTTGCGGTTGATGAGAACGACAGGATTTTCAAGGCGCCGAGATCATTCGCCCTGGCCCCATTGTCCAGGAGACAACCAACCGCAGAGACGTGGCCCATAAACGCAGCATGTCTCAGAGGCTGCCACCCCCCAGAGTCTATTTCCCTCGCGCTGGCACCACGGTTTATTAGCTCTTGGATTATAGGCACGAAGCCTCCGCTTGCGGCCCTACACTGGGGAGTCGCTTCGAAGTCCGAGGCCAAGCGGGACATTGAGCCTCGCGCCGCTTCTGAACAATCATGATGCTGCCCTGGGAACAAGCAGTAATGAGCGGGCGCGTTCCATGGCCGTCCTGGCAGTTCACCGATGCTCCTCTCTCAACAAGTTTGCGTACCGTGGCTTTTGACCCTGCCTTGGTAGCGAGGTGAAGAGGCGTTTCCCCTGTACTGGTTTTGGCATTGAAATCAGCCCCAAAGTTTAACAGTAATGAGGCTTCGCTATATTCGACGTCTCTGCAGGCATAATGAAGCGGTTGGTACTTCTGACTACACTCCGCCTCTATATTGGCACCGGCTCTGAGTAGCTTCTCAATCACGCCAAAACTCCTCGTCATTGCAAGCCAAGTGTAGTGCTGTTCTGCTATTCTCATTCCGCGCCTCGGTATCGGCCTTTTTCTTCTTAAGGAGGAGCTTCTACGACTTCGTCATGGCCCTCGAAACTCGCCCAATGGAGTGGTGTCATTACGCCCTGGCTCTTTATATTTGTCAAGGCTTTACTCTGAATGAGTATCTCGGCGACAGACCTGAGTCCCAACTTGGATGCAATGCCTAGAGGCGTCATCTTGGCATCGTCTTGGGCCTCGATGTTGGCCTTTACCTCGACGAGTGTCCTGACAACATCGAGGCGGCCTGCAGCGCAAGCGCAGTGCAGTGGCGATCTCATCTGGGAGTCCTTGGCGTCTTTGTTGGCACCGGATTGCAGGAGCAGTCTGACCACATCATTATCTCCGCTATCAGACACTATGTGCAGTGATGTACGTTTTGTTCTATCTCTCGCATCCACCACCGCCTGGCGTCGCACCAGTGTTCTAATCGCATTCATCTGACCGTGGTCACAAGCAACTCGAAGCGGAGTATTATCCTCAGGACCGCGTACATTGACAACTGCTTCTCCGTCGAGTAGGATATCGATGACCTGGCAGTGACCATTCGCGGCGGCGAGATGCAATGGGTCGAGTTGACTCTTATCCTTTGTTCTGAGATTGCAGCCTTCGGCCAAAAGCAACTCAACTACCCCCTCGTGACTGCAGTGCGCCGCTACAGCCAGCGAGGTCTTTCCTGTCTTAGGGTGTATTTGCTCAACATTTGCTCGAAGCCGGATGAGCGAGGTCATTTCGGCGACATCGCCTCTCTGGGCAGCGACAATTGTCTTTGGCGGTGTTATGTCCGCCTGAGCCTTCCGAGGGTACAGTGGAAAAGGACCTAGGTCTTTTCGAGAAGATAGACAAAGTCTGTGATGTTTTCTCGGAGGGGGGAGGGGAATCTGCATACTCTGGTCTTTGAAGAGGTAACGGCCTTTGCCATTCTTCAGTGGGATAGTTGAGCACTGGTAGGTTAGTTGTTGAAGGGATTTGGTCAGAAATTCCCCCTCCCCGGGTCGGAATTTCGATATCCTGGACATCGTCCTGCAGGCTGGGCTGTTCAGACGCAGTCATCTCTAACCATTGACTGTTCTCTGATAGTGGTTATATTCTCTTGAAATCTTTGTAGCAGCTGGGTAGACGTATGTTTCCTCAGCAGGTCGTTCTGTTCGGATAGGTTCTGGATACAAAGAGTAAGCAAGATAGGCCCTAGCGAACCGAACGTATAACCACTGACCAGTAAGCAGCTATAACGAGAAGCTGAAGCGCAGAAATCTGGGACTGGAGACGAGCGTCATGTTCTTTTGACGACGAGTTGGTGTCAAGGAAGAATTGCCGTAGCCGCGATCCGACCGAATCCCCAACGAGCGGGAGGATATCTGGATCTGGGGCCTCTATGACGGCCTGGCAGCCGCCTATTGCTACCTTGAACCATTGGCTAAGTGATTCTCCTCTTGGATTAGATCTGAGACTGAACTCTGCCCATGTCTCAATTTCAGTCAGGGCTGCGCGGATGGCTGACTGGTTTTTGTGCCAAAAGTTGCACCGCCCGACCACCCTCGGACCAGCGGGACCGGACCTGGGAAAGATTCGAAGTAATTCTGACAATGATCTTGATAATATCTGAACATGCCGCAACAGCGCCAACGACTGGTAAGAGGATCCATAATGCCAATCCGCTGTTTTCCGCAATGCAGGTGATGGACAGCCAGAGAGCAGATGCTTTGCATGCGGCAAATCGCCCGACTTAAGAGAGTTACTCTCATGGAGGAGGACGCCTCCAACAAAGTCAGCCGTCGAAGGTATAATATTGCAGAAATCGTCGTGTGTCGCACGTAGTGATTGGTCAGTATGAGATATTTGCCCTGCGCCATGCTTAACCAGCCTATGTTCTCCAGTAGGATGCGAACAATCTAGGCTGATGCTGACCTGGTGGAGGCGGAGCCCTTCTTGCCAAAGTATATCCTAGATTCCTAACCGCATGTTGATTCAGCTCGAGTCTAACGCCATATGCGTGGGGGAGCAACCACGATGACGAAGTGCAAATGTTCTGAGTAGCTCGTGTAAACTCAAACGCTGCGTGGCACCACGAGCCATGGGAGATGCGGTGGCAGAGTGTGTGTAAATAGGGGAAGCGAGGCAGCTTGAGGCCCTTGATGGGAGGGTCAGCAGAATGAGGAGAATCAGCAGCTTTTCACACCACGATGGATTGGGAAACAGCTTCCGAACATGGCAAGCAACAGTGGCGTCCCGCTTATAACGCTGCAGGCATGCCATCTTGCTACTGTGCTGCGATTTCGAGGGGTGTTGATAAATATAGAAATATAAAGAGGTGGGTCCAGGGCCGCTGCCGTACGGCAGTTGAAGCTCAGGGCGCAGTTGATTATGTGGCTTGGGAGCATGAGACTGGTGTTTAGACGGGAGTAAATTTGATTGCTAAAGAGATGCCGACCCTATATCAAGCTAGCATCTAAAGGCTGTTCTTCATACCCAAGTCCTGCGGCGGCCTATATTGTCCGGCCTATTGCCCACGATAGTGATACAGCTTGGTCTTTCGAACAACCCTATCGCCGCATCTAGTAAAGAGTCAATGAGAGTAACGGGATTCCGTGTGAAAAATGATAAAGAACGACGTAGACTAGAACGCCCTGTAGAGAGAGCGGCAGCCTTATCCGACACTGAGAACACCACTATTAAATTAATGGTCTCATAACCCGCCCCCAAGCATCCACCGTGTTCCTCCAGGAGCTTCCGGTTTCTCTGCAATGAAACAATCTGTTACGTAGTTTCCAAGCACATTCGTAGCTAAATAAGCTGCGTGCCCCTTGGGTCTCGCGGCACGCCTCAATGTGTAGCTTGTCGACCCACAAGATGTATCCCCCAAGACCACTGTGCGTATTACACAGCTATCCACACTGTGTGCCCGTCGCTCGCCGCCTCCTCGATTTTTTCTGCTTCCTTTTCTTGCTACTGCGCGACCAAATCCCACATGTCACCATAGAAATAGACTCTCGTCGGCGATACCACCTCGGACCAGAGACCTGTAGAGCCTGGGATCATCAGTATCCCATTGGCATCTGCCATGGCCGCCGCCTCATCGACAGAGTCACCTGCGACTCACCAGTTTCCGCTTCCCAAGATTCTCGAATACCCCGCCTCTACCCCTCCATGCCTCATCACGCAAGGCGCCGAGGGCCGTCTTTACAAAACTACATACCTCCGGCCCGATGTGCCTTGCGCACTGAAATACCGACCACCCAAGCCCTGGCGACACCCAATTCTCGATCAGCGTCTCACCAAGCACCGAATCTTGTCCGAGGCGCGAATCCTCGCCAAGTGCCGACGGGATGGTGTTCGCGTCCCCGCCGTGTACGCCATCGACGAAAGTGCCGGATGGCTGATGCTGGAATGGATTCAGGGAACGCCGGTGCGTGTCAACATCAACGAGCGGCTGGGAAGTAGAACAGATGGTATCGAGAACGACGCGAGGTTAAAAGACTTGATGCGGCGCATTGGTGTGGCCATTGGGAATATGCACAGGGTTGGCATTGTCCATGGTGACTTGACCACTAGCAACATGATGCTGCGCCCGCCGTCCGACAGCGCAGACCAGGTTGATGCGCTCAGCGGGGAGATTGTCATTATTGATCTGGGGCTAGCAAGCGGATCGATCCATGAAGAAGATAGAGCCGTCGATTTGTATGTTCTTGAACGGGCTTTTGGCAGCACACACCCGCGCGCCGAGTGCGTATTTGGCGAACTGCTCGATGCATACAGGGGCTGCTTCAAGCAAGCCGCGACAGTATTGAAAAAGCTCGAGGATGTCAGGATGCGAGGAAGGAAACGCAGCATGCTTGGCTGACGAGTTATGACGCAAATCTAAATGAAGAACAAAAAAAGAAGCAAAAAACTACTTTTTATGAAATTCATGTCATAGTATTGGACGTTAATGCGCCGCCGTGGCGCAGAGTGTAATGCTCGCTATAGCAAAGTCACCTCCCCAAGATATCCCAAGGAATAATAGATGAAAAGGAAAACAAGGTGCAGAAATAAAGCAGCCTCCGACTGTGCACATCTGTAAACGAAAATAAGCCACCGAGATGTTTATCAAAATGCTGTTTCTGTTTGGCGGTTCGTCAAGTTGCCGAGCTTCGAATCAAAGAATTGCCTCTCTACCCCTCAACAAGCTCTGCTCCGGCAAAATATCCCTTATTTTCAATCACACCACGATCTCGAACAAAGGCCATGTATCGCACAACCCACTGGGGGACGATGTTCCCCTGCAGGTCCGACTCCGCCATTCTCCGCATCAGCCAGCACGTTGGCTCCTCGAGGTCCTGAGCCGAGGAGTTCCCGTAGAGTTCCCGGAGGGAGGATGTCAGTGCAATCGCGGTGAACATTGAGCTCGATGCCATGGACTTCGGCTAGTTGTTTCAGCGGCGGAGGCACATTGCAACAATCGTGCAAGTTGATCTGGTCGACGACGGGGGGGATCGAGGCACGCTTGACGAACGCGCTCAGTTTCTCGCTGCCAAACTCGGCCACTCCAAGTCGCTTGGCGAGTCCTTGGTTGTGCAACTCTTCGAATATCCTCCACGTTGCTAGCTCTTCATCCAGGTTGCCTTGGCTGGCATTCTTCTTGTCAGCCTCCCACTCGCACGTTCCTTCAAAGGATATGCCGGGGAACGACGCGACCAGCAAATCGATGGTTTGAATACCCAGTTCCTTGCTGACCAGAGCCAAGGCCTCGCCAATATACTGCACACGCTGTTCCACAGATGTTCCAGGCAGGAGGAACATCTTTACCGTGATTTCGTATTGGTTCGGCTCATCTCGCAGCCCTGCAGCCTGCCAATTGATTCGCGGTATGTACAGGACTTTGCCGTCTCTCTCCGTCCAAACTTCAACGGGCGTCGGCGGCGTCGACGTGCCGCTGCGGATGCCATTGCCGTTTCCGTTGGAGATGCCGTTGGGTATGCTATCGGCAACACCGTTGCTAGTCCCGTTGCCATTCGGGTGCGCGGCCTCGGCATAGTCGCGTTTGGCTTCGGAGAAGCTGTCGCGAAGCGAATTCACGAGTTCAAGGTTGGATCTGTTATTGCTGCCCGACTTCCGAATAATCGACGGGCCGGAAGTCATAACATTGCTGTTCGCACAAAAAGCAAAAATTTTCGGTTAGCCCAGCCCATCACGGCTCAAATGCAGGGTCCTCCGATTCTGGCGGGCACATGGAGGGGAGCACATACCCCGTCGACAGCACCAGCTTCGTCATGGCAGGCAGATTGTTGGCTGCGTGCCAGGAAAAAAGAAATAAAGAAAAGAAAAGAAACGGAAAAAAAAAAAAAAGTCTTTGAGTAATGTATATATCGACAGACGTATTGAGGAACCCCAGTCAACGGATTCAAGGTCGAAGAAAAAGAGAAAGACAAAAATAAGAGAGCCGCGCCGGCAAGAGCGGAGTATGCTAACCAAGGGAAGGTTTAAGCTGGGCGCGAAAACAGACGTAGTTGTGATGGCGCCCTTTGGCGAAGTCGAAGTAACTGCGCCAAGAAAAATCCGCTGGCGGTTTTAGCTTTTGACGTTGTCAAGGCATCAACGACTTTTTTCTTCCTTCAAATACGTGCTGCCATGCTGCAGCCACAAGGCAAGCCCGCGCGAGAATCTGACGGTAATTCCGCTTGGATTAATAATGCGGGGTGCCCAGGCGGCGTTTCTCATTGGCATTGACTTTGTCGGCGTTGCGTTTTAGTCTGTCATACATTGAAGACAATGCCGCCTGTTGCGCCGCAGAACATTGATTCATCGCGCCGGGGCCATGCACAGGGGCTCTTCACCCGATTGCGAGCGACCCTGCGATGGCGTTTTGCACCATCCGAGGGTGGACTTTTCTCGGGTTTCTCGCCGAGGGTCTGTCATAGAAACCACAGTGCAGGACAAACGCAATTCTCTGAGTAGGCGCCGTGACGCCGCATTGTACATGTCGCAATTCTCCCCAGAGGCAAAGAGATGGAGAAAAAAAAAAGGCGTCTCACAGCACTACTATGGAGATGTCTCATTTGACTGGATCTTATCAGAATAATAAAATACTACTGCCAGCTACCATGTATTATCCATATTTGATCTATTCGTTTCCCGTTTCTCGTTTCCCATTTCCCATTCCATGTCTTGTTCTTCGGCACGGAAAAACCTGTCTACTCCGTCACCTCCGGTCGACAAGGCTACCCCCACCCACTCTCCTATTATTCCTGAGAAAGCAGTTGGCTCGTCGCCAACCAGCTTAGACTGCCCTGCCACCTAGATGAACGAATGACACCTCCACATCACAACCCACACCACAAACACAGCAGCCATATCCCCTCGTCATTTTTTATCCCCAATTCCTCTCCCTCCCGACATTCAGGCATACACACGTCTTGCAACCGGCTAGGCTTGGTGACGTGTGCGCTCGCCTCATAATGGCTATTCAGTGCGCACTGTCTCTTGTCCCGTATTCGGGTTCCTCCTGTGCAGTTGCTGACGAGTGGCCACAGATATCTCATCCTGCTGTCCCGCCAGGGCAAGGTGGTCCGTCGGCTTCTCTGTGTCGTATTGCAGGACGAATTTAGATGAAGACTAACTCGGTCACTTAGCGCCTCGCCAAGTGGTTCACTACGCTGTCTCCCAAGGACAAGGCCAAGATTGTCAAAGACGTGTCACAGCTTGTTCTCGCCCGTCGAACACGCATGTGCAACTTTCTAGAGTATAAGGGTGCGTGCTCTGTGACAAATCCTTGCCACCAGTCTCTTCACGATTGATATTCAATCCAGTATGCTAACATGTTGCCCTCTCCCTTTTTTTTCTTGCAGAAACAAAGATTGTGTACCGCCGATATGCGTCGTTGTTTTTTATCACTGGATGTTCGTCAGACGACAACGAATTGATCACACTCGAAATCATCCATCGCTATGTCGAACAAATGGACAAATACTACGGCAACGTCTGCGAGCTAGACATCATCTTTTCCTTCAGCAAAGCATACTATATCCTTGACGAGCTGCTCCTCGCCGGCGAGCTTCAAGAAAGCAGCAAAAAGAATGTTTTACGATGTATAGGGCAGCAAGATTCCCTGGAGGATATGGAGGTACGTTTTCACGCGTTGATATCGTTCCTATTCCCGGTGTTCCCCATCCCCCGTCCTCCCGGCTCCCAATACTGCCACAGAAGGTGTTCCCTTGTTCCCCGTGCAATCTACGCACATGCTGTCGCCAGAGTCAAAACCAGCTGACGCGGGATATCTGTTCCTTTCGCGCATCATTAGGTTGAGGATGAAGTGACCAAGCTCATGTAACCTCCCTCTTCCTCTCGAACCCTTGGAAAAGTGTGAGGTGATATACTTCTGCTAGATGATGTAGCGCCTCCCTTTACAGCACTCCCAAGTGTTGACATCATTTTTACCTTATCGAAGCACGATGTCCAGACAGCCGTCAAACAGGGGCGGCCGCATTAGCGCGTGCTGGATTAGAACACAAGAAGCAAGAACGTGAAGGATGTGAACAGTGATTTGACTCGGGATGGTTGATGCAAAACATTGACACTTGAGTTTGGCAGGCCACGATAGACATCGAGAAGAATCTCAAAGACATCGGCCTGATTTGAACGGAGATGAAGTCGCAAGCAATAGACACGACGAGAATACTGGGCATCTCTTCAATGGGAAGAGAAGACAATACGGAGCACAGGACGCGCGGGTATGGGCTCATTGTTGATGAACTGGCGGTTTGTCACTGGTAAACCGCGGGCCGTGTTGGCTTTGTGTGTATTTTATCTTTGAGGGTGGAAAACCATCTTCTGTAATATCGAGAGATAGTCAGAGCGCTTCGGTTGCAGGAGGAAACGAGTACTCACGCAGCCGCTACGCGGAAGGCATCCAGACCCAGCTTGACGACTTTGGAGACTTGGCATACTCGAGGCGATCTTTGCCATTAAACCGGATGGGCAAGTACTGTCGCGGCGATGTAGGATGCCCACCGAGAGCCATCTGGGAATATTCCGAGTCAAAACTTGACGAGCCAAAACGCCGCACCACGGGCAGGCACCCAATATCGAAAGCTGGGCTGGGTATGAATGAGTAATGACGAGCAAAATTTCACGTTGTACTCTTGAATTCTTGTCCCACAATGCAGCAGTCGACGCGGTGGAATTTTAACTGTATGTTACAAAAGCATTTCGGCCGCAGCAAATATCACGTCCGTGACCCGTGGAACTATTATGCCACCCCATTCGTTGAGAGATTGAAGAGTTGGCGCCGTTGTCAGTATTGGCCCAATCAAGAGGCTAACCAGCAGAATCGATCCACGAGGCGTCGCAAATGCAGCAGCAGAGAAGAAACAGGCACATTCGCGCATCCACGACACGGGTGACGACATGCGATGAAGCGATACAATGCACCCAGATAGTCCTGCCCATGTGCAGAGTCGCGGTTGGGAGGAAGCGGAGGAAGCAAGCTTGTTGTCGGAGGCGGCGCGCGGCATCGGATCTGGTCGGCCAGAGTCCAGAGTTGACGACTTGACAATATTTCTTCGAGACACAGTGCCACTGCCGTCCTCTCAACTGGTGCTTTTGCCGCGTTTTGCCTTGGCGTGCGTAAGTGGGCGGTGGCTTGTTGCTGCGTGCCATGAGATCAAACGGCGAGATGGTGAGCCACTGATTGCACCTCGCCGCACCACGCACCGCGCCGAAGCACGCCGACTCCAGGAGGACTATTGACGACCAGTCGACGGCTCTCTGTGTGTGGTGGGAGTGGCGAGGTTGCTATTCCAGTGGACCAACGGAGCCGCCATGTTCCGGGCGACATCTGGAGCCATTCCGTGCGAGGAGGGACTGGGGAAGGTGCAGCGCCCACAAACCAGATGCAGCACTCAACCCACCTGACAATGGAGACGTCGAGGAGCGCTTCCCTGTTCGCGTCCCGAGCTCGTGGTGGTTTTGGTCCCGTTGGATCTTCATTGAACCTTGGCCCGGTTTGGCTTTCCTGGTGCTCCGGCTCAGGCGCATGCACTAGGCGCTCCAGCACACCAGTAACTTATGTGCGCTTGCGCATCCCAAGTCGGCAGATACGCTCTCACTTCCAACTCCTACGTAAGGACTGGTACTTGCACCACTCACTCGCTCTTCCCCTCTCCACTTCACGCGCTGCCTCTCATCCCCTTCATCGTCGCCTTCCAACCCATTTCCAACCCTCGAATTTCTTCATTGATAGCCATGCCTGCCGACTCTCGTTGCTAGACTTCTCGGTCTGGCACACTACCCTTCCTTTTGGACTAATCTAGGGTCCTGGCATACAGCACTGCGCACTCCTTCCGCCGGGTCTGCCGACTCCGGAGTGACATCTAGGCTTGCGACACGCGACCGACGACGAATACCGCAATCCGCACTTGATCGCTGTGAGCGACTGCGACACTTGCGCAGTGGCTTCTTTGCCATCGCACAGGGATTTATTGCTATTTGGCACATTCTCGAGTGCCCAACTGCCCAATTTCACCATCTGGCCCCGGCATTACACGAGCCGTCCGCCCTTTTGTTACGTGGTCTCCTCACAATTGATTCACCCACCACCTCCCGCCTTGTCCCACAGACAATCGCAACTCCGATCCATCCGACATTTCGCAACATTCAGAGATCACTTCCCTCGAATACGTCGTTTGTATATCTTCTTGAAACATCCCCTGCGACCCTTGCATTCAGGACAATTTCTGGCGCTGCTTAAGAGTTTCGTAACCGCCAAGATGAAGGTGCGCTTCTAAACACTATCTGGATCTAGCCATCTAGAAGACGTTCCCTATTGTTGTTTCTGCTAACGCGACGGTGCCCAACTTGTAGTATCTTCCGGTTCAAGAATTCGAAGCGGTCACAAGCGCGCTCAACTTCAATACTCCCGACTGCAACGTCACCGGCGGCTGCGACTTGTACACAACAAAATCGACTGGCTCCGACAAGAAATTATACAAAAATATCGACAAGGATCTCGACTCACAGCATGCTGCCTTACTAAAACTTGGTGCTAGCCTATCACCGCCAGATCGTGAGCACATGCTGGCTACGTCACCGAGTATGCAACTGTTTTCGACATCCAGCGCTTTCGGGCCACTGTCAGAACTATCCAGTAGGAGGACCTTTGCCTATCTGATCGCAACACTAAATGCCAGCCATCCACACTACGACTTCTCACACGTATTGCGGCCGAACGACTTCAAACGCGAAAGGAATTTGCGCCGTGTCATGGCAAATCTTGATTCCATCCTCCAAAACGTGCGACCCGGATTCGAAGCAACATCCTTTGACTCATCTCTGGGAAGCGACCTGAACTCAGTGTGGGGCACACAATGCTGGTCCCTGATAGACAAGGAAATGCGCCTCAATGAGTGTACGATATTCAGTTATCAACCCGACCCCGATCCATTTGAGGAAGACGAAAGTGCCATTTGGGCAGTCCATTATTTCTTTTTTAACAGGGCGTTGAAGAGAGTGGCATACCTCTATGTCCGTGTGGTACCAGTTGTCTCATCGACCAGCCCGACGCTGCGACCTATGCGAGTTGGTCAAGCCAAGAGAAACGCCGACTTTGACGCCGAAGGCGCGTCGAAACGAGCCAACTACTGGCTTGGTGATAGACAAGTGGAACTGGTTAATTCCCTCGATGACGAAGAGGAACAGATGGATGATGGGCTTTTTTGGAACAGAGGAGAAGACGGCGACTTAGTCTTGTACTCGGAAGACGAATATTTGGAAGAAGTGGATGAAGATGACGACCTGGATGACGAGGACGAGAACGACACGCATATGCTGCACACGGAGAGATTGATGAGTGAAGACATTGCCGGGCGAATGGAGATTTAATTCTCTTCGCATTTTGAAGCACATGTCGACAATGCCACAATTGCCTGGTTGCTTCAACTGCTTGAGAGACCTAGATTCGAGTGACTTTCAACAGCCTCCCTGGAATCTACATGGCAGGCCTCCATGCGGACTTTTCCCCGAGGAATTTTGACAACAGAGATGGTTAGCTATTGATATCTTGCTCGCTTTTATATTTTACCCCTTTCGCCCCTGTTCTTGTTATAGTATTCGATTTCCTTAATGTCTGGGCTGGATAGCATGGTACTGGGTCAATACGCTTCCTTGGTCGGTGAGAGCGGCTGGAGAACTCAGCGCCTCGGGCGTTTATTTTATTTTTCAATTCCATTGGAATGCACTCGAAACACGAAGTCGTATTCTTTTTTTCTTTGCTATTCGATAATGCTTTGTATTCTGGGCTTCCTTGCTTTTATTTTGGCATGTTTTTGGCCTTGATATGTGTGGCTACGGGTTGGGTGATTCCAAGAGCTCATGATTAGCAATATATGATAGTGAAATTGACGACTTCCACCATTCGGGTTCTGATTGTAGTCGACTTTGTGGGTATTGTCCATCGTAATATTTCTGAACATGCATGTGCATCCAATGCCTACCTTTCAACGAGAAAGTCTACGGCATCTTTTTGTATACGTATTGCGTGGGGATATGCATGTGTAGTGTAGGTCATCCATGTTTGCATTCGCATTCCTCTCACAAGTGAAGAGACATGCATGCACACGAGTCACATAAGCGGAACATTTAACTGAGCAGATCGTCACACTAATCTATTCTACCATCACAGCACAAGCTGGATCGCGAGCAAACTCGTCGCAAGATATGAAGAATATAAGCAAACATTGTCTCCGCGAAGCAAATACGTCAAAAAAACGATAGAAATCGAGCCCCAGTCCCAATTCAGATAGGCCCGTTCTTGATTGATTTTCCACATTTCCACCTCCTTTCCATTGCCATCCGTCGGGCAGCTTCAGATATCTGCGTGTCTCGGTATCAGGGTATTTTGTCCAGGAAGCAAGCCAAAGTGCATAAAAAGAAGCAAAGACGCGAGAAAAGTATTATAAAAAATAGGAAATGAACATAATTGGCATGGGGGAATCAAGGGTGTAAAAAAAGGAGACTCGTATGAGGGGTTCAATGCGGCGGGTGGCGGACTGTGTGGCCTCGGTCCATGAGAAAGAGGATTAGTGGTAATAGAGAACAAGTTGAGGAGAGATGTTGTTGTGGGCCCAGGTGCAACGGTACATGCCGTTTCATACTCATGGCAGAGATTCAGCAGCCGCCCGAGTAGTCTTCAGAGTCAAGAAGATATTTTCCGTAGGATGAGTGTAGAAACTAAGAGCGCCGCCGAAAGATGAAAGCCGCGTCCCCCCAGAAATGTAATGAAACGAAATGGAAAAAATTTGCACAACAAGAGGAACTTAAAGCAAGTCATAAACATTTCGTTAGGCCTTTACAAGGCGAGGGGCTTCTTTCTACGCCCAAACATTTTGGTAAACCCGCCACTGTCCTCTTGTTGAGAAGATCTCCGGTTAATCGCCATGGGCGAATTATTAAGTGGCGGTCCCGACTCACGCAAGAAGGCAGCCAAATCCGCTGTCTCACTTCGCTTGCTGGCCGCCTCGCGCGGTTCAAATTTCTTCACCGGAACCCTACCTGCAGTTGAAGAAGTTGTTGACGGTCCTCGGGCTCGGTTAGCTCCAATGTTGCCGTTCATGGGATTGTACTTGTCGTATCCTGGAGGTATGTTGACCTGAATGGGGATATATCCTCTTCCACTGCTGGCGCGGCTCACCGATCGTACCTCTGGCATGCCTTTGACCGTTGCTGAGTCCTTCTCTTTCTCTTTGTCCTTGCTACCGCGAGTAAACCTCCCAATCAAGCTTGGCGCACTAGCTTTCTTCCTTGGCAACCGGGGAGCCGGTGTAGACACAGGCTCCGGTGGTGGCTCATAGTTCTGTAGGAATTCTGCCAGGCTCTCCTCTTTCTTCACTGGGAGTTTGGGTGTATCCAAGACATGGTCATACTGGTCCACTTCCCCCTCCTCATCGCTGAAGTCTATAGCATAGGGGTCGCGCACCCTCCTTGTTTTTCGCTTAGGCATCATGTTATCATCATCAAAGGCCTTGTTTGGAATTTTCGGGGCTTTGTGTTTAATCAATGCCGACTTGGAGTTCACAGATGATTGCATCGACGGCATAGAGCTTTCTGTTACATTTGTGGACGTTCGACTGCTGCGAATGTCAGGGATATTTGCATCAATAGCTTTACCGCCAATAGCTCCAGACATCTGATCCGAGTCCATTGTATTGCGAAAAGGAGCAACATGACGAGGGATTCGATGATTGCTTGCGGCTATTGGCGGTCCTTGTCGAATAAAGTCAATGAGATCTGAGTTATCGACCCTGCCATCCACAGTCGCGTCACGAGGCTGGTAGCGCGAGCGATTGATGATGCCGGTAGCAGAGGCACGTCGAGATTCCCTATACCCTTTATCAGAGCTTACGGGAGGAGATCCAAGTTTCGGCACAGTATACGATTTGGTTTCGTCAGCCGGTCCCGTTGCCTTGATGAATTCTGCAAAATCGGACGCTGAGTCTGGTGGAACGCGCGCCTCTCTAGCTGTGGCTCCATTGTCCCGGACTGTGGACGCTGTTACGGTGGTTGGTGCTCGAGGAACTGGACCAGCAGGGTTGATGATGGCCTTGCTTTCCACAATCTTGGGACTGGCTGGAGATGGAGGCAGGCGGGAGAGGGTAAATTGCCCGCGGCCGAAGGAGTCAAGATTGGGGACGCCTTGGGTGAATATTGATGAGCTCGGGCGTCCTCGCTCTTGCGACGAGCAAACTTCGTTACGACCGGACTATCCAAAGACCGTTTCGCCTGCAACATGTAAGATTAGTATTGGCTTCTGGAAAACGTGATGTATTCTTTCGGGGCTGATCGATTCTGATACTTACATCAACGTCACGCATATTCTCAGGAGTAAGGGTATATGTAATAGTTTGGTTGCTTTGGATGAGCTCTTCGAAATTGCGAGCTACACTCTCCGAGCGACTAGAGCTGTCCTCTGAGGTTCGCACCGGCTTAAGACGGGACGCCCCAGATGACACTGAAGAAGCAGAGGTGTGGGCTTGGCTAACTTGGCGAGAGCCGGAGGTATTTTGCTGTTGCGCTGGCAGGCTGAGTTCATCTGATTCACGAGTTCTCGTGCGCTCGATTGAAAGACGGCTTTTGGTTTCAGGCTTAGGGCTGCTCCAACCCGAATGGACAGAGGCCTTCTTGGGCAGATCCGGTAGGTTTCCTTTTTCAATGTCCGGCGTCGCGGGTGTTGCTGGTAAAAGAACAGCCATTGCACTCACAGGTGACTGTTCGTACTTTGAAGATTGAATCTTAGTATTTAGAGTGACGGGCATTCCTTTTTTGCGCTGTGACATTGCAGAACCTGTGCTGCCAGCTGCTTCCATCTCCGCGGCATCTGCCGAGCTGTCCGGCTGGTTTACAGCCTTGGCGAAATTCTGAGATACCTCTTCCTCAAGTTCGGAGATTGGTGTCGTGTTGCTGGCGGAAGGCTTTCTCTTATCGTGCGATGATCGGGGGGGGAGCGCGCTAATTGCTGCTTTAATTGGGGTTTCGTTACTGGTGGCTTTGAGCCGCTCATCTGAAGCTGCCATCTTTGAAAAACCACTGGCAATGCCAGACACTCTAACTGCGCGAAGCTGTTCTGTAGCGTCTAATGAGGTTGGCCGCGAGCGTGCAGGAGAACGCGGTGCAGGTACGTCAATGATGCGTGCGGAGTGCACACTAGACGACCTCTTCAAAGGAGTTGCCTTGCCATTACTATCGGAGTCTGTGGACTGATCGCTGCTGGACATCGAAATGCGCGAAGTAGTCATTATCTCAGCTTTTTCAAACGCAACTTCCTCTGTACCGTCATAATCCGACTCTGAGCTCTGACTTCGTGCATCGACATCTTTTGTAGCCGGTGTACCACTAGCAGCAATAGGTTCAGCATTTGCCTCTGAGGGACTCCCATGACCGTGTGTACTCATCGCAATTCCAATCTCGGCTAGAGTGTCCTGGTCCGCTTCAGACTCTGGGGTTGATGATGGGATGTGTCTCTGGGTCTTCGGGAAAAAGTGAGGGACTCTTGGAGTCGGCAGTGACGTAGAGCGCTGTCTGCTGGGTACAGTAGGTGTATGCGGCTGTGACTTAGTCGGGGTCGGGAGTCCATTCGCAAACATAGACGAGCTGATCAAAAGACTCTTTGGACGCTTTCTAACCTGCACTTCATCATCGTCCATTTCGTCGTCACCTTCATCGTCGCTATAATGCGCAAGACCCGGAACCTCAATCTCATCCACATCATTGTCTCCAAGGGGGAGCGGGATGTCCACAGGTTGGACATGCTCAATGATGGGGCCCTCGAAATGTTCCTGAGAATCCCTTAACTCACTCCCCGAGTCGCTAGTTGCAGATTTGGGGGGGCTTAGAAAATCGTGCGCAGGTTGCATTTGATCCGGCTTGCATGGGGTCGGTGGTCCCTTTGGAAACAGGCTTCCAGCTATGTCGGTTGTTGGAGTTCTCATTCTCTTCTTCCATCCCCGCCAAAGGCGCCCTAAAGTTCTGTCAAGTGCAACACGTTCCATGTCCAAGTCGGTAACCACAATGCGATCTGCAGGGTCACTCGTGTTGCGAGCACCGTCCTTGAGCTCCTTTTCAATCTTTGATCGAACTCGTTGGTATGCGGCTTGCCCGGCAACTGTCAGGGTCAGTTCGCCCATATACTCGATGACAGAAGTAAGGAAGATTGCCACTGGGGGAGAGATGGTATCGGAGATTTGTTCGTGCGCCCCGATGTCAAGGTTCTCTTCTTCCATGTAGGCATCCTCGTCCTCTTCTTCCATGTCCCCCAATGATGAATAAACCATGCACCGAAGCCTCGTTCTTTTCCACGCAAGCTCCCCATCCCAACTCCGAGATAAGCTTGATCCTTGGAATTGTCCGTAGTCTTCTTCGTTTGCGCCTCCAAGGTATTCGCGCAACTCTTCGTCAGCGTTGCTGACAGCATCTTTGCCAAGTTTCGGCTTCAGGACCTCAATAACGGCAGGGCGAAGGGCAGATAGTGCGGTAGACTTGGAAACTTGAAGCACGTTGAATAGGAGCTGGTCAAGAAAGCTGTTCACAAGTTGCAGAGCTGAGGCCGACACCGTTGCAGTTTCCGCCGCAGGTTCAATGCCGTTCTGATCATACCAGGCATCTGCGTGACTGTCATGATCGTTTGTAATAATTTGAGAAGCGGCACTGGAGGCAATGAAGGCGGCCTGGGGGGAGATGGACACGGGGGGCAAGACCAAACCATATCCAATGGATGACGGTCTGTCACTGGAGATACTCTGTGTCCTTGACCTCACATGCCTGGGGGAGACCATCCCAGATGCCGGTCTGGAGGTGTTGGCGTCCGTAGTCGGGCTCACCATGACCGTTTTGGTCAATGTTGCTTGCAAGTTGTCCTTTGGTTCTATTTCGTATTGCGGGTTTGACTATCTTGTCTAGGTTGCTATCGGGCCCTGAACGGCGGTGCGCGTTTGCACCAAGTCGGTAGTGTCTTTTGCTATCGCAAAAGTCGAGGGCTGACTGCCAACGCAATTACAGATACGATGTATGTCCAGCGTATGATACTACTTGGTAACGGTTAGAACACTATTGACGGCTTTTTTCTTCTCGAGAAGGAATTGAAAAGATTTGGCTGGTGCACACTCTCGGCAACACACAATACGGCGCGAATCAATGTCTTGTACGAGGCGAGGTTAGAGCAGGGCACATAAAGGCACGAACTCGTGGCAACTGCCGCCAGGGTTCTGCACACAATTACTGCCCTGCTTTCTATTTTGTGCAACTCGTGAAATGATGCTGGTGTTCGTACGAGAAGATAACAAGCCAAGGTTCCCAAAGTGTGGCATGAGACCAAGGAAGGGGAGACAACAACCAAGAGAAAGGGGGTGGGTGTTCAAGTAGTAACAGGGGCGATATCCCACGAACCTCGACCCTTTTAGTATTAGAAATTGAAGTGGCGTCTCATCTCGTCGCTGCAAAGGGCCGATATAACTATCGAAGCTGATCAGAATAGGCGAAATGGGAGGTTCGAGCTTCTCGTCACTTGGGTGGCTGGATTGGCATATGTAGCGGGAGGTTGCAAAGACAATTAATGCATTGGTCGTGCAAGAGAAGGCTCAGGATATGGAACGCTTATCCGTGGGTCAGAGATACTGCGACGGCTTCCTTCTTCAATGCCAGCCAAGGCAAAGCAGATCGGGGGACCCGGAGGTGCGCAGCCAGCTTGTCCGTCACACCAGGACCAGCCCAGAAGAAAAGAAGGGGATCTACTAGTTTGGTCCGGTGGGCTCTAGGTGCGCCCCCGGTTCAGACGATCAGGGGTTGATGTATGGATGCGCGCAGGGACCTAGCATGGCGTTTTGTGAGCTGAGCGGACGATGAAGGTGTGGATGGAATTACAACCTAAGTTACTTGGAACACTCCAAAACCCAAGACCACGGCGTGGATTCTGCACCCCTGTCGCGTCGGCTGTGGGTGAGTGAGAGAGTGTGTGAGCCAGCCCCGTTGCCTTGTCTGGTCTGGTTGTCTGAGTCGCATGTCCAATGCTCCTTCCTCAGGGCGCGGCGAGCGGTGGTGGTAACTACAGTGGGTCGTAGGTAATTCCGAGCAAAGCCCCATTTTACACTAAAACTCATATATTTTATTATTAATTATTAAGCTTAATAATATACTAAAAAAGTTTTTTAAAATTTCAATAAACTATTTATTACTTAAAATTTATATAAATAATTTTTATTTATTTTTTATTATTTTATTTACTTACTTATAAAGCTTTAAAAATATTAAGAGTGCTTTTACTAATAAATTTCTTAGTAAAAGTACTTTTATTAACTTTAAAGCTTTATATTATATTAAATAATAAAATTTAATATAAAAATTTATATATATATAATCTTTAAGTAATTTTAATATAGAAATATTTTTTTTATTTAATATAATAAGAAATAATATAATTATAAGCACTTAAAAAGTAAGAGTTTTGGTGTAAAATGGGGCTAAACTCGGAATTACCTGTACCCACTGTAGATGGTGAGCGACCGCGACGGTGGGCCGGCCCCAACGAGTCCCAGCAAAGACGAATTGCGCTCCACCATCACAAAGGCAAGTGAGCTAGCGAGCCTGGAGGGCGAGGGCGAGAGGGCGAACTACCAGCTACAAGCTACCCGCTACCCGTCACCAGCCAACTCAATTTGTAGCCAAACGACTCGTCCGACTCGTCAAGTTGCAGATGATATGTCGGGTAAACCCAACTAGTCCCTTGCTAGGCCATGCGTCCCTTCCCTCTTCCGGCCTGAAGCCTTGATCGTTGGCGGACGTTTGTGGCTGACGATAATTCTAGCTCTTTGGCGGTTCGCTTTTCGCGGTCGAAGCATCGAATCCAAGACAAATCAAATCAGGGGACAGTCGCCATCCGCATGGCCATGCTGGCCACTTGGTCCCCCAAAAGTTGCCTGGTTGCTTTGAGACGGAGCCGAGACAAGGATGCCATGTACGAAGTAGCAATCTTACCCATACACGGCATCTGCAACTACATATGTGAAGGTGCCATCAATTAACGCTACCGTACCCGGTACACTGCAATACATGCACCCAGGGCATGCACAAAGACCGTATCCATTGATTCGACTTCCATGCAAGTCGTGTTGCCTTCTTGCTCGGAATCAGAGCCTTGCGGCTTGCCCCCAACTAACAGACAAGGCTTCTTCTATTCATGGCTGGCTACCCATGGACATGGCACTGTAACTAGGGGCATTTATGGAAAGACAAGAAGTCTGGTTAGGCTCCATTCGTACAGATGTGTGCGTGCTCCTCCGGATGGTGGATTCTGGCATTTCAAAACCCGAACATGCTAACTAGGTACCTAAGCACCTAGGCAAACTAGGTACTCGAGCAAGCTTGTTAGATTCGCCTCTATGCGGAGCATTTAAGTTCTCCGTATTTAATTTCCCAAGTACCTGGCTGTATAGGTAGGTCTCCTCCCTTGTCGATCATACAACAAGCAACATTACCCCAAAGGTCAATCGATCCAGACGTCGGACTACGGAGTACTCGCCCAAATTTCAATCTCAACCGAGCCAAGTTCAGTCGTCTTGTCGCCGCAAATATCATGCGTCTCACCTTCCACCACCATAATCATTGCGCTCTTTGACGATCTGCTGGCTTGTTCTCGACCTTATTTGGGCATAGTAAAGTCTCAATACAACCATCTGCTTCGGCTGCCTGCTCAAGGACATCCGCACCCGAGCTTGCTGCCTTGTTTCCTGTGGTTCCCACGCAAAGTGGAATTTTACGATCTCACTCACGCACGTCTCCCTTTGCGCGCGATCCAACCAACAGTGACTACCTACCAGGCTGCTGGGACTTTCTTTTGTGCATTGGCCAGCCAGCTGGCGAGATTACGGTTCGTGCACTGGTTTGCCATCAATCAATCGATCGCATCTCGCGGGATGCCCAGGGTTCCTTGCAGTGGATGGAAGCCTGGCCTACGATACATGTGACATTGCCAATTACGAGCCAAACCAGCAAAGCACATGGCGACCTTGTAGTCCCTAGAGAATACGGAGTAGAGAGAACATTACAGTATTTGCATGCAACAAGCCGCGTGTAAGCAAACTTGAGTTCCAGAGTGGTCTTGGTGGCAATTCTCGTTTTCCTCTAGACTAAAGTACCAGCTACAAGCAAGGGGCTGGTGCTTCGCTCAAACAAGCTTCATATGAAGGCGCGTGCTGAGCAACACCATATCTACCGAGTTCACCACGCAGCCACAGATGGCACGAGTAGTCCTGATATCCTGGGTATGTCCCCTCTTTCCCGTGAAAACTAGTACGTCGCATACCCGTGGAGCAACCCACAGTCATATTTCCGAAATTGTACGGAGTAATTTGCGCTGGATTCTGTTCGGTGGTGCTATCATGAAGCTGGCGATTGATGATTGACACCTGAGTTCTATGGAGGCAAGCTACGAGCCAACTTGCCAGCTCTTTTCAATCAATATTCAGATCTGCGATGTGTATCGAAAAGCAAATACCTGGTGCTGATTTAACCAGCATCACAGACATGGCTGGCCAACTACATGAAAGAGTGGGAATTGTATGACGGCCGAACGGCTCGTGTTGTACGGAGCGCGGAGTTCACTGGCCCAGTGGTACTGCCCCAAATCATTCATCATCTTGGTACGATTTCCTGTGCCCCACGTCTCAAAGGGAACCTCGACACCATGATTTCTGCTCTTTGTTGGCCTACCAGTGGCTTTGACCGCCCCACGGTTGCCAACGGAGTGGGTGAGCAATGTCTTCGCACAGACTGGCCGATCATTCGAGTCTGTGTGGCTGCCAGAACAAGATGACGAGCGCCAACTGTGCAAGCGACTTGTCGACTACTACTATGAGCGAAGCCTGTGGCGTAAAGTCCCCATTGTCATACAGTCTGGGGTTATAATGCGCTGGGCAATCAATAATGCCACGGAGAACAAACATCTGAGCCCTGGATCCTGTCTCCGTCCCCATCCACGCTTGCTGTCACTTGAAGCCTGTCCCACCAGTCCGGATAGGATATGATCTTCAACGGATCATGCAAGGCATTTCTGAAGGCTTGGAGACTGGAGACCAGAGTATAACGGACTTGCGCCCTTTCAACTCTGACGACTTGGCAATCAGCCCCCAAGCACGTTCTATGCTTGCTAGCTTGGCTATCATACTCGGCATCCAACTATAGTTCTCCCCACGCCCAATGACAAACAGCAGGTTGTCGTTTTGATCTGTGGGAACATTTGTTCTCATGCGGCCTCACATCTGGCCCAAACATGCATAATGGCTGGCTGCTTCCAAAGTTGGACTTTTCCGCCATCTTGAACTCTTGGAGGCTGACTTTCAGCCCACTTTTTGTATGGAAAGCGATATGCATCGCAATGGGTGTGTTCAGATGTCTCAAAGTTGCTTGGGCCCTTGAGCCATCCATTAGCCGTCCGAAAGAAGAAACCACCTGCAGTCAAAGAGGCAACAAGGGTTGTTTGATTTTTCATCATTGGGTGATTGGAGAAGGGGAAGTACGATGTCCAACCTCCTCGTTAATCCTGAAACGAGGGTGAGTTCGCGAGCACCGCGTTGTTCAGGATCAACGGTGCAGCTTGGGTTGGATGCTGTGGCGCTTCTGGCTATGAGGGAAGCGGCTGCAATTCCACAATGCTGGCCGTCAACGACACGGGACTGTCCGCACCGCTTGAACCTGATTAGGATTAGAATCCACCAGCAAGCAGAGTGCCAACACGCGAGTCGACAAACGGCGATCTTGTTGCAAACCACGGGCCAAGTTGAATACTCTGTCTGCTCGCCGGGCTCATAAGGCAGTCTGTGCGGACACTCGTGATGCTCAAAAACGGCTTGATTGTCGCAATCGGGCCCAAGAGTTACGGATGTCAGTTGAGGCAGCAGGCCATGGAGCTTACGCTGACGGCAGAATATGAATAGAACTCGTCATAATGCCGAACGCACTAGCGGTAGGAGTTCTGAAAGCGGTGCCCCAGTGCTCCGTAGTGCTTGTCGATCCCCAGTGCCGCTGAAGCTGAAGCTGACACCAGGCCTTTGAGATCAGCGTCGGTCCTCAGATGGCCGACATGTACGGAGTACTCCGTACTGAGTTAGCATGCATAGTAGAGGCCGGCTGGACAACTCCCTCCGTTCCTCCACGGATCTTATACCGGCCAGGCTCTAGTTTGCGATATGACCAGCCGCGCCCAAAATTTGCCTCACAGTGATGCTTATTTTTGGTCTAATACATATGTCTAGGTATGCGTCTTCGGCCGGGGTACTACTCCTTGTGACGGACTGTCCTGTTTTCCAGGTACAGTCGGCTCGACTCGGGCAGCCAGGGCTTGTCAGATTGACTCGAAGGATTCGACGCTGCACGACAATGGTGTTCGACAAGTGAGACATGTCGGGCTTACCAACAGTCGTCGCAGCACCAACATAAGACGCTGTATCACACTGGCTGCCGCGTCAGTTACCCATCAGCAAGGCGAAATCTTCCCGAATGCAGGGCGAAAAGGCTACCGTTTCTGTGCAACGCCACATGTACTGCCGACCGCCGACGCCAACGCCCGTCGTGAGCGCTAGTCCCGATGTTTGTTGGGTACTCCGCACGGAGTACTGCTTTATACGCATAGGGATATGAATGGTGTCTTGTTCTCGGGTGGTGCGTTTTGGGAAATGGGGAATTACGAAACACGAACGAACACCTTTGCTCCTTTTCCTTTTTTTCTTGTCTTTTTTTTTCCTGCTTTCTTTCTTACGGGGTAAGGCTCTGTGGACCAAGGCTCCGAAGTGAAACACGGTCCACGGATAAGCCACAGCAGCAGTCGTCATTCATTCCGCATCAGAGATCGGTTGAATGGGGAGAGACGTCTGAACAGATGGATTGACTAGATCCACCGCCTCGCTTGGTCCCGCTCCTGGTCTGGTCGGGAGACGAGGCACGTTGTTGTTTTGTGGTGTGTTCATTCTCATGTCATGCTGGTCAAGGACCTACATGCGCACAAATCCTGCGAGTGTGCAGCGGCCAATGTGTCGGCACAAACGTGAGGGCGGATTTGAAGCATGAGCTCATGTCAGCTAAGCAGACGATATATATTCGCAACACTTGGTTGGCAGTTGGGGGCTGTCCGATATGCTCCGGGGTTCAATAAGTTCTTTACTTTTTATGGCGAGGATGCCACCTTGCACTGTCTTGGCGGGATTATTTGTTTTCGGCAACATGACCCAATTGGCAGAATTGCGTGCATCTACTCGGTACACATGATAGCATTGTACTACAAAATGAAGGGAGAGACAGTTAATTTTGCCGGATCGGGCCGGGACAAATCACTGCTTGGCCAGGTCTATATGGTCATCAGGCCAGCTGGTATTACCCAATTTCGTTTTGACACGATATTACAGGTACGCGATTGGAACATCAGTATTATGCAGCCTCGGCCCTCTGCCAGTCGGGATGCCAGGTATTTCAAATCATGATGTTCTGCAGCCTATCCTGGCAAGCAGTCTGTTTCGGCTACGCAGACTCCTTGCGACGCATAAACTTGCCCAAGAACAGCATCCAATATAGAGGATGCATTACAACAAAGTGCCCACCATCAGGGAAACATGATGTTCAAGCCGGCGTCATGTCCAGCCGGCTATGGTGCATTTTGAAACAAGTGGCTCATCCGGCATATCAAACAGTTTGGCTTCGATTCATGCTCTAGAAAGTCTTGCCACCCACCTGATGGGTACATGTCGGGCGATTCACAGGACATCTAGACGACTGGCGATTACATACATACATACAGAGTGACTACAATTCAGACCGAAACAAACCCCGGTTTGACTGCTTGTGGTCTTTGTCATCGTCCTCCCTGCATACGTACCCACGGACGACATCATCACCAAGAAAAACCATGCGCTCGATACCCACCCCACCTTGGTGCCATAATAGACATTATTATATGTAATCAACACGCCAGTACGGCCGCAATACAATAAGTATCCATCATACACAGGCCTGTGTCATGATTCTTAGCTCCCATCTAATTTTGCTACTGTCTATACCCTTTTTCGCTCGTCCACGTGGGCTGATCCATTGTCCGTGGTGTGCCTAAGTGGGCAGAAAAAACCTTAAAAAGACTATGCAGCTGCAGCCATGGCGCAGACAAACCGACCGCCGAGATTCCTGAAATCTTTCCCATTGGCTCTTTGAGTTATATATTCTCTACGTGGTCTGATTCGAGACATATTCTCAAACGTTTTCTCCCAAGAAGGACCATGGCAGCGGACATGAACGAACCACGTGTGACCGTGGTGAATAGGGTAATCCATGCGCAACCGCGGCTGCGAATTGCCTGGAAAACGTCAATGACGACAAGTACGGCATAGCTGTAAGCCGCGGTGGTAATCCTGCCACTGGTATCTGAAAAGTTTTTTTGGGCTTGTAGCTGAAGGGCAGAGGAGATGAGAAGCGCGGCTTGACCACCGAGTGGCCTTGCTCTTGGGCCAAGGGAAAAAAGTAAGCAACGATGAATAGCTGATGTATAAAACCATTTCACCGTGCTGAATTGCAATTGACGCGGGCAAAATACCTATTGCCGCGCTTGTCAATGATGCAACAATACCAGTGAACTCGGTCAGTTGACAACTCTGCAAACACGTTCTGCCGTCTCCCATCTCCCGTCAAACGCCCATCAACACCGTCATCTCGGCTGGATTCCCTCTAGAAACACAATATCAAAACTTCTCAAGTATTACCCTGCAACGCATGTTCTCGCCGGACGACCAAGACTGACACAAAATTCTACGTTGCGTCTCGCCAAAGTACATCATCCGTGTGTGACTGTCCACCGACGACAGTTGGCCTGTGAGCCGCAAGTTTGCTACCCATTCTTCCGGCACGTCCATGACCAACAGTATAACTGTATCCTATATCGTTCTAATCTGACTGAGAGTAGAGTAGACCTGCCGACTATGCTACAGTCTGCAACAACCGTTTCAAAAATGCGCCCCACGATCCCAGTAGCCCGTCTTCTTCCGTTCCTCTGTGTCACGCTCTTCGTCACGCAGCTCGGCCTGTCGCTGAGCGACCTGCCCAGCGTGAAGCTGATGCAGGATATCGCGTGCAAGAAGCACCACGGCCTAGTGACGGAGGAGCTATTGCCAGAGGAGAAGTGCAGGGATGCCGCGGTGCAGAGAATCTTGAATCGGATAAACATTGGCATTTCAGTGTCGGTAACCATTGGAAGTATGTATCTTCCCCCCGGGCTTACCCCCCCTTTGTTCGAAATACTAGTCTTACTAATGAGGTTTTTGTTGTTTTGATTACTTCAGGCGCGCTGGTTGCGTTTCCGCTCGGAGTCCTCGCGGATCGAATTGGCCGCGTGCCCATCCTCGGGGCCAGCGTTGTCAGCCTCTTCCTCTCCCAGGGGTACGGAATGCTCGTCTGCTGGAGGTGGCAAGCGATGCCGCTGGAAGCCATGTGGGCTATGGGCGTCTTCTTCCTCCTCGGCGGAGGACAAAGAATGGCCGAGGCAATGGTCTTCACCATGGTGGCAGACGTGGCCCCCAGGTCGCAGAGGTAAAAACACTGCGCAAACATCGTGTCCCGGATGATACTGGCGCTCCGGCTGACTTGGGGTAGGGCTTCGTGGTTTCAATGGGTAGTTGGAGCGGTTCTTGCCGCCGAGCTCGCTGGTCCATTCCTATCCGCGCGTCTGCTCGAATCGTCTGTATGGCTTCCGCTGTACATTTCTCTCGCCCTCGTTGCCGTCGGTGGTGCTCTCCTCGCCCTATTGAGTCCCGAGACTCGTTGTACCAAGGCGGACAGCGTCAAAGAAGATGCTGACGGTGGCTCGCCGGAAACCGCCAAACGAACCATCATCGCGATATTCAGCCGCCCAGCCGTCTTCCTGGTCCCTGGTGCGGTGCTCTCGTTGCCAATGGCGGCAACCCAATCTGGCATACTGTTCCGATTCATGCCGGTACAGTTCAACTGGCAACTGTCAAAATCAGCTCTCTTAGTCTCCCTCCGCAGCATGATCACCCTGCTTACTCTCCTCCTTTTCCTCCCTGGAGCTGCATATATTTGCAACAAGAAAACATGCTGGTCACACGGATATCGCGACAGCATCTTTGTGAGAGCAAGTGCCCTTTTCTTCTTGGCTGGCTCGGCATTTTTGGTCGTGGTCCTCGACCAAGGATTCATTATTGCTGGCGTTGTGCTTTCTGCGCTTGGCTCCGGTATCCCAACACTCTGTAGATCTGTGATGGTTTCGGCCCTTCGAGAGAAAAGCACTGGTCTGCTTTTTGGCATGCTTGCTATCGGGGAAATCATTGGCTTTTTGTGCTGTACTGTAGCCATGGGTGCGTTATACGACGTCGCACTGACCTCGTGGATCGGGTACCCGTTCGTCCTGGGAGTAGTCCTTGCAGGTGCCGTCTTTATGACATCGTGGATGGCTGGTACATCCAAGGAAAAATATACGCCTGAGAAAGCTGCTGAGGTTTTGGAGCACCTGAAAAACTAGACGGAACCGGACTCAAGGTGCTGCAAGTTAAACCGTACATTCATATGGGTGGCTACCGAGGAACCCTCAGCGGGATTGCGAGCATACATCGGCTTTGAATGATTCAGAAAGTTTATCTCATAAGCAATAATCACTGACGAGGGAAAGCCATTTAGCAAGACTGTATTAGTATACTATTGGATTAATCATGGTCTTTGTAGGGGTATCAATTTCACCACCGTCATGTCACCTCGCCTGGCACAAAAGCCAAGCTCACATTCCTCATTCTTTCTTTTGCTCAGCCTCGGCCCGCTTCTCGAGATCGTGCTCCACGCCTCGCTGTTGAGCTTTGCCGTCGGCTCGCATTTGGTCGTAGTGGGCTTGTCCCTCCTTGTCACCAGTGATGTTGGAAATGGCACCTCCGACGGTACCCTGAGCACGAGCGGCCACGCCAGAGCCCAGGTCGCTGAGCTGACCTTTGGCCTCCTGTTGTTGACCCTCGAGGTTCTGTTCACGACCGGCGGACTTCAAATTCTGGACGAGGTCGTTAGTCGCCACGCAAGTTCAACAATACACATGTGTGGCCACCTTGTTTGCGTCAACTTACCTCACTGCCAACCAAGCCACCAACAGCCTCCTTGGCGGAGCCAACGGTCTGATTCCAGTTGCCTGCGGAGCGATCAGGGTGGTCCTTGCTGACGCCTCCGTCACTGGAAACAGTAGCTCCAGGGACCTTGACAGATGCCTGTGAAGCTTCATGCTCGACTTTGGCGTCATCTTTCTTGGCGTCGCCCTTGGCCTGGTCACCTGTGTTTCCGGTCAGGCTTCCAAGAGCACTCTGGACAGCCCCGGTAGCGGAGTCCACGTAGGACTGGAGGGTGGAAGGTGCCTTGTCAGACATGTTGATCAGAGTGAGTTGGCAAGAGTTGATGAAGATGAGAGAAGACACAAGTTGAACGATTCAAGATCTTTTGGCAAAGAAGCAGTGAAAAGTAAAGCTTTGTTGATGGAGCAGAATGAAGATTGGTCCGAAACTACGATGCGGTTGGAGCTGGTTCTTATAGATAAGACTGGTAACAAGCTAGGTTTGTGAAAGCAAGCGCAATCCCACTTTGAAGTAGCAAACAGGCCCCGCCAAGGAAGCCCCAATTTGACAGATGAAATGTCCCTTCCTATTATGTAGAACCGGATAGAAAAGAACCAATGGCGCAACTGCCTGTGATGTCATTGTCGCCTCTCGGGGTGCACGATAAACCGTCGTTCGGCAGGAGTGAGTGACCGAAGTGACCTGGAAGTGAGTTGGTAGGTTCATGGGTTGGTGGGGCGCCGTTAAAGTGACGTCACCACTCTCTCAGCGTCGCCAGCTGCTGGATGCTATTTGCCATGTGCAATTTTGACCGTGACGCGTCGCGAGCTGTTGCCGAGATCCAGGGAAACTGTAACTTTTGGCATGTGTGCCGCAATTGCCACAACTCGTCGTATCTTGGGCCCGGAGAGACCAGCCCACGTGGCTGGTGATCTACTTGGAGTGGACTGCCATTGACCTCTGTTTAGGACAATTGACTGAGCAATAACATTACCAGGCGTCACTAGGTGTCGAGGTAACCGCCCAGGGTAAATGAGAGCGCGGTCGAATGAATTGATTGATGCCTCTTGAGCCAGCCTGACTAGCCTTTCAAGCGGCCAGCCTCTTACTGTGCATCGTATTGAAGGACCACCTTGCCGTCCATCAAAGCTTTGTCCCAATTGAATCTTCGGCTTTCTTCATTCGAGAGTCGCTCTCCAGTCACCGGCGATGGGTGCTTGTAGCATTCTCATACATCTATACCCAAATATTTGGATGAACGAAATCAAGCTTGTTGTGGTTAGTTTTTTGGGTGGCTGTCCACGATGTGATGGCGATAAAGCCCGACACCATTATATTGCGACTCCTTGGCTCTATTCAGTCCCCAAGAATTGGTAATCCAAGTGGTAATTTATTATTCCCCCCCTTTTCGATTACTCGAGCACCCTATGGATCTGCCCCAGTCTATACATCATGCACTGAAATCTTCTTTGACCCAAGTGCCAATAACCAACGAAGAAGCCACAGCTTGTAGAATACCCGCAATATGAATAATGAGTACGAGAAATTAGCCGAGCTGGACATAGTTGCCTAAACATTCCACCGTCGGGGTTAGAAGATGCGCAAAAGAAGAAGAAATACGTCACAGCTTTGCTTACCAGGGAACTGTCCCTCCTTTCCATTCAGACGTCCCGTCCACCACTCATTCTCATTCTGTGTCCTGGACACAATCTCAATAACATCACCGGCTCGGAAGCTCAAATCCCCCTCCGCTTGAGCAGCATAATCGTACATGGCTGTCACGGTCTCTGCTGCAGGTGCAGCTGTTAAGCGCTTTGGCTTTGGTTTAGGTGGTGGAGGCTTTGCCTTGGCCGCCGCGACCGTTGACAAGGCAGTCTTGTTTCCGGGGGAATATGGCGGGGGTGCGGCTTCGGAATCGCTGGCAGGTCGGCCGGGGGCACCACTCTTGGGGCTGGTACCACCGCTTGAGGTGGAAGGCCCAGCTGTCAACAGGCCTGGTTGCTTGCCGCCTTCGAGGGCTGGGCGAGCTCCGTATCTAATGGGCCGGGGACGTCCAGTGGTTTTGAATCGGCAGATTGACAAGGCCTCGGCTCGTTCTTGGATATCTCCACGCTTTTCCTCAAACGCCTCCTCGATTTCGCGAGTCAGGTCAAAGTAGCCAATATCACAGCGCTGCATTCGTTCATGAAGTGTGTAAAATATGTTGAGCTGCATGTAGTAGAAGGATTGGAACAGTGGCTGGATGAACTCTCGTTCCAGAGTGAAGAGCTTCGGCAACTCATCCTTTAAGAGGTCATTGAAGTATTCGTAGTCTTGTGTCGCTTGCTCGAAATCGCCCTCTGCTTTCCACAAGGCCTTCTCATCCTTTGGGCTGCGTTCCTTCTTGTCCTGCAACTTCTTGAGGGTGGCGCGATGCCGGTCGTAGTCCAGTTTCTTGTGTTCTCGCTTCACCGCCGTCTTTCGAATGACTTTGATGACGTCTAGCAGCTCGGTAGCTGGCCGGATGACCCTAGTCTCAATCATTTCCAGTTCCGGGGCAAGTGTCTCTTGCAACTCTTTGACAATGGCCTCGTACTCTTCGCAAGCGCGGATTCCTTCTGGATTTCCCTCGGGTTTGATGCTGTCGGGGTCTGACATGCGGCCAGAAATGGGCTTGTAGATTTCCGTCATGGCTTTGCTGAATTCTATCTGGTGGTTCAGCATGCCGTTGATGGCTTCGAAGTATTTTTTTGACTCATCGTGGAGCTTCTTGGTCTCAGTCTCGAGCTCTTGGAAACGGCGTTCGGCGTCGATGTAGACGGCATCTTTGGTGTGCTCGCCAATGTTGAACTTGTGTTTGAATTGTTGAGGCGCCTGTACATGTAGAAATAGCCGTCAGTAAAGATGCAGCCACGACAGCGTGGTGACCGACTTTGGTCTCCTCGGGCTGACATCATGATGCTCTTGGCTGGAGGGGCTGGGACGGAGATAGATGAGGGGCAGCATTGCTGACAAGACCTCTCAGTACAAACGTACCCGAGTAAGGCTCTTGGAAAAGCCCTTGAAACTCATGATGGAACAATGCGAGCCCTGTGCTCAATACGGGGATGGTTCACCACGACAAGAAGCCGCACACGCGCTCTATGGCGGGAGCCGGGAAGACGACGGGCGCGCTGGCTTTGAAGAGGAATTGAAGAACAATTGACGTCTGTCGGCGCAGCCAAGCCAGAGCAGGGCAGGATCATGACTTGGTGACGACTTTGCGGTGGCTGTGCCGATTGTTGTGGCGCAGGGAGCTGCCAGTTGGCTGCATTTGGCTGCTTGCGTTGTGCGTGCGGAGCAACATTCCGTGCTTGAACGCGGAAGGAGCCTGTCTGGTGGGAGGCGTCAGCAGCCAGGCGATCATCTGCCCCCCTGCAGCTCTAATAGCTCAGCGGCCGACCGTCCAACACACACGCCCCGACTGGTCCTGTCTCTCACACGGAGCGGAGTGCTCTCGTAGAGTGTGTATGAGTACATACAGAGTACCTCCGTAGAGGCCGCATGTTGGCTTGATCTTCACAGTGCGCACGTTGAGTGACTCCAATCGTGTATGTGTCTTGTGTATCTCGTTTGACGGCCCGTCCGTCGTTGCACCGCCTTTGCCTCTTCCCAAGTAAATTTGATTCTGATGCACCATGAATGGTCTTATCGTCACTGCACTTGGATCGCCGACGTCACAGTCTTTACCCTCGTAATAATCCGGAGTCCTTGGTGTTGCATCCCCCATTGTTTTCCGCCATTCATCTCTGCACTCTTTGGTCAAGCCGTCGACGCCATGGGGCAAGCTTTTTGCACATTTTTGCAGGTGGCCGCCGTGCCCCCGGTCAATTTTGACCAATCAGAGGGCCCCTGAGGATGCTTATCACCGAGTACCCGAGCCGAAGCTCTGCCATGACAAATCTCTGGATGGAGATTTGGACGGGCTGCACCTGAAATACCTTTGCCTCTCCTCTCCGCTCGTCGGGCCTTGGCTTTCTGTCTTGCCCATGCCACTGCACACAACACACTCATCGCTATCATGTCCAGTTTAGCATCTTGCGCGCTACGCTCGGCGAGCCGCAAGGCTACAGCTACCGCCCCGTTGCGTGCTCTGCCTCGTGCTGCCCTGGTGGCCACGAGAGCGAAGCCTGCCAGACGGGGATATGTGACCGAGTCCAAGCAGGACCAGGCCCGCGTCGAAACCGCCATCAAGCTGGATAAAAAGGATTTCGTCGACATCCCTCCTCCGCCCATGGGCGCTCCTGCGGATGCCAAGGTCAGCCCTATGGCTGGTATGTGCGCCTCTGATGTGGCCTCGTTCGCCATCTCCCAGGCGCGCAATTTGATAGACTAACAATTTTTGCCTTCGCAGAGGTTCTAAAGCAAGCTGCCGTCATGGAAGAAGGACAACGACCAATCTACTTGGATATGCAGGCGACCACGCCTGTTGATCCCCGCGTCCTCGATGCCATGATTCCTTTCTATGTCGGCGTCTACGGGAACCCCCATTCTCGGACACACGCCTACGGCTGGGAGAGTGAAAAGGCTGTTGAGGTTGCTCGTGAGCACATCGCTTCGCTCATCGGCGCTGATCCCAAGGAAATTATTTTAACGTCGGGTGCCACTGAGAGCAATAACATGAGCATCAAGGGCGTTGCCAGATTCTTTGGTCGCTCTGGCAAAAAGAACCACATCATCACAACACAGACAGACCACAAGTGCGTCCTGGATAGTTGCAGGCACTTGCAGGACGAGGGCTTTGAAGTCACCTACCTGCCCGTCCAGAACAACGGACTGATCAAAATGGAGGACCTGGAGGCCGCTATCAAGCCCGAAACCGCCCTTGTCAGCATCATGGCTGTCAACAACGAGATTGGTGTTATCCAGCCCCTAGAAGAGATCGGCAAGCTATGCCGTTCCAAGAAAGTCTTCTTCCACACTGATGCCGCCCAGGCCGTGGGAAAGATTCCTCTAGACGTCAATGCTATGAACATTGATTTGATGTCGATTTCATCACACAAAATTTACGGCCCCAAGGGCATTGGAGCTTGCTACGTCCGAAGAAGACCAAGGGTCAGATTAGACCCTATCATTACTGGTGGTGGCCAGGAGCGTGGTCTCCGAAGCGGCACCCTCGCACCGGCATTGGTTGTCGGCTTCGGTGAGGCTTGTCGCATCGCCAAAGAAGAGATGGCGGTAAGTTTTTTTATTTTTTTTTTTTTTTTTATTAAATATCACCCTCCTTCCCTGTACCTTGTCCTCGTCTCCGTATGCGCTTTATATGATGATCTGCTCTACATGCATGGCTTTCTGAATGGCCCGTGACAAGGCCGTTTGTGTTGAGTGAAGCACCCTGTCTGATTTGCGTTTTCATTTTTCCGTACTTTCAAAATGATCCAACCAAGACGTTCAAGACGGATGAGCAAGTAAAGCTGATGCTTTTTATAGTATGATTCGAAAAGAATCAAGGCTTTGTCCGACCGACTTCTTCATGGTCTCCTTTCCATGGAACACACCCAACAGAATGGCGACAAAAATGCCTTTTATCCTGGCTGTGTCAATGTCTCCTTTGCCTATGTCGAGGGCGAGTCTCTCCTCATGGCTCTGAAGGACATTGCCCTGTCTTCAGGCAGTGCGTGCACTTCGGCGTCCCTCGAACCTAGCTACGTCCTCCGAGCCCTTGGAAACAGCGACGAAAGTGCGCATAGCAGCATTCGATTTGGTATTGGTCGCTTCACCACTGAGGCCGAAATCGACTATGTTCTCAAGGCCGTTCAAGAGCGAGTCAGCTTTTTGCGAGAGTTGAGTCCCCTTTGGGAGTTGGTGCAAGAGGGTGTCGATCTCAATACCATCCAGTGGAGCCAGCATTAAAGGGAGGGCTCACGTTTGTGGATTATAGTTGGGTGGTCAAAGTGTGTACGAGATGATTGAAAGCGGGATTATTTGGAGTTGAGCAGGATGACTCTGGGCAGCGATGCCTTGTAACAGCATTGTATAACACGATACCTCGAAATTATGGGATACGGTACATGGGATAATCTTTACAGATAGCAAATTGTCTGTCGTTTATGTCGGAGAAGCATGACATGAGAAGCCCTCAAACTATATTGCGGGTTGATGCACATGGGATCTCATATCATGTCGATGTCCGTGATGTCAACGTTGCAGTGTGCCTGTGGAGTTTGGAACTAATTAGCTCCATTCGGCTGAACATAATATCTGCTGTTGGCAATCAACACATTAAATACGAGACGGCCAGGGTCCATCTATTGGCTACCATAACGCCCGGGTTGATGGCCCCTGGCCGGGGTCGCAATCGTGACAAATTATGTACGTGCCAAGACCAACAAACCAATGGTTTACAAGAATCAACTACCTTGAGCCAGTTTTCCTCACGTCTAGGAATACAATGACCGACTTGTTGACAGATGTGCAAACCCCACGTTTGTTGCTTCGGCCGCTGAAAACAAACAAATGCCCGAGAGAGCCAGGAACTCGAGTGGTTTCATAAAGTCTGGTCTAATGAACAGTCCACCAAATGGAGGTACGTTTTGACGTCAGTCTCTCTGTGCGGAGGTAAACTCATTGCCTTTCCAGTCCCCGCGGACCCTGTCAGGATGAAGCAGATAGCATGGCTTGGATGCGCGGCATCCTCTGCTCCCTAGAACCGGACTCGGAGCCGAAGCTCTCCTACGCAGTCTTGTATCCCTCTGGCGGTGGCAAGGGTGCATGTTCCCCCCGGCACGGCAGACGAGACGCCCTGGGAGGTGGCTCGCATCGTCACCCTGCTGCCTACCAATTTCGCCGCTTCCTCAGACGGCACGACGTCGTCAGACGCCCCCGGGAAGGGGCACAAGGCCATGGAGGTAGGGTACATATTCCCCACGGAGGCTTGGAGGCCGGCAGAGCTACGATGCTGTCCACTTTACGCGACGTGTCTGACCTGGGGTGGTGGTGTTGACGCTGGCAAAAAGCTGTTGAGGAGGAGAAAGAAGCAGCAACATCGACAAACACGTGTTGCTAATAAGCCCGCTTTGGGAGCATGCTGATAACAGGACCTGGCACACTTGGGATACAGGCAGTGCGGTAAGCCCCCGAGGATGTCCTTCTTTCTCTTTCTCCTCACCGGCTTCGCGGGGTGAAGATGAGCGGCAGCGGAGGTGATACCGGCGTAAAGGTGTCCTGTTTCCCCTCTAGGAAGGCCTCCTTTGTCTGGCCGGGCGCGATGCGAACATTGTACCGCCAGAAAAGTTCAGCTACCACGCGGCGAATCTCCATGAGTGCCAGTCTTTTGCCGACGCATGCACTCGTCCCTTGTTCCTCACTGTGTTAGCCGGTGGGAATGGAGCTAGTCTTTTAGGAGGGAGATCGGGTTGTACCTATGTTAAATGGTATAAATGCAGACTTATCGAGGATCAAGTCTGGTCGCGTGGTCCAGCGCTCGGGGATAAAGTCGTTTGGCTGTGCAAAGCAGCGGGCATCTGCGAGTCGAGTCGGGGCGAATACAGCTCGAGACACAAAGGGAGAAGAAGGGGGGAAGATGACTAACCTCTGAAGACGGTGTAGGAGGGAACCTGAACAATGGTGTTTCCAGGAATATGTCTCTCGCCGATAGGCAACCCTTCTTGAGGCGTCATGCGCTGCGTCCCCGAAGGGACTGCGGGATGCAGGCGCATCGTCTCGCTGATGACGGCATCCAGCAAGGGAACCTTGAGTAGATTGTCATGTGCCAAGCTAGGTAGCACGTCGAGCTCTCTGTGAAGCGCGTGGGCGAGCTGGAAAAAGACGTGCGTCATCGTGGTAGAGACGGATTCACTGCCCGCAATGACGATCAGCTGCGCATCGCCGTGCAAGTCCCGCCGATCCTGCTGCGTCTTGCTGCCGCGGTTGAAGTCGGCCAGAAGAAATGAGAATATGTCGGTCAGAAACAAAACTAGTCTTTATGGCTACTGGGCCTCACTTGACACCTACCTTTGGTTGTAAGAGCCAGCTCCCACGTCTTTCGCCTACGGGCATGCTCCCGCCTGTCGCGTACCATGAAGACGGGCGTGCGTGGTTCCAGCAGAGTGTACCATGGGCCTTTGGTAGTCGGTGACGGAGGCTTGCAGTCTGGACAATATATAATCCTCGGACGGCACGGCACGCAATTCAATGCATCCAATGCATGTCGTCCAGAGTGAGAGCATTTTGTGCGACTGTACTCCGTATGCGAAAATTCCAAGATGGCCCTACGGTGAAGGCCATGGGCATGCGGCATGAAGTAACTCTGCAATACTTGACACGGGAGCCCGAGGAGAATTCATTGTACTTATTCTTCAACGTGTAGGATGCCTTGAAAGAAGCGAAAATACAGCATATAGGCCCGGGTCTTGCATGGCCCGTTGTCCAGGTATCCGACTTGAGACAAAGTTGGTTGCCGGTTTGGTGGTGACTGACGACAGAGAGTGCAATGTGCCACACAACACATGGTGTAGCTAGAACTCACCTAGGTAGGTATGGACGTATGTCTTGTCTTGGTGATATCCCAGTTGCTATATACTATTGAGTATTGACTCCATCTATTCTCCATCTAGTTACTCCGTCGTTCACTTGTAGTTACTCCATACGACATCATCTGCCTTCAACCCGTCCACCAGGAGCACAGCACATGGTAGTTACATACTTCTGCAAGGCGCACAATTATCCCAAAATGACTTCGGTGCCACCTCCCGGAAACGACATGGACCCCATACACCTCACGGGCGCACAGGAAACGCTTCTCATTACCCTGTACGGGAGATGGCAAGACTTCTACTCGCCCAGGCCGCTCCTCGCCGATCGCTGGTCCGCACAAGTCATGGCACGAATTCTGGACAAGGCAGCCGAAACACGCCATCGGATGAGGGGAGTGCTGTCGGGTCTCCCACTCATGGTATTGCGCGCCCGTCTCTTGGATGAATGGGCTGCCGAGTTCCTGGCCAACAACGAGCACGCAACCGTTGTCCATCTTGCCTGCGGCCTTGATGCGCGCGCCTTGCGACTACGTGACGGGTGCGGCGACGGCGTGAAATGGATCGACGTTGACTTTCCGGATGTGATTGACTTGCGGCGCCGCATCGAGATGCCAGAGCCGGCGTCCACCACCGACGGGTACACGTACGAAATGGTCGCGTCCTCAGTCGTTGAAACCGAATGGCTGGCCAAGTTGCCGACGGGAAACCCTACGCTCGTCATCTTCGAAGGCCTGACCATGTATTTGTCGCCCGACGACGGCCAACTCTTGATCAAGCGGCTGATGGACCGGTTCGGCTCCGGCCAGATGATTTTCGACAGCATGCCGAGATCAACTCGATTTTTACTAAATGCCTTTCTTTGGCTTAAGGGATGCTGGAATTTTACCTTTGACTGGGCAATCGACGACCCCGGAACCCTGCAGGAGTTGCACCCCGGGTTGGAGCTGTTGACCTTGGTTCGTATATGGGACATGCCTGGCCATGAGCGTTTGGCTTGGTGGATGCGACTCGCGGCCTTTGTCGCTTCTTGGATACCGATTCTGAGGAGCCTGATGCAAGTAACGAGGTTCCAATTCCAAATGAAAAGGTAATCTAGTAGTAAATATAGGTTTCGCTCATGAATTATACTGGCAGTTGGTCGTTTCATCTTGGCGAGGCTGTTGCTGGCTTTTGCTTGGCACACAAAAAAAGGGTACTTGGTTCTCCGACTTCTGCAGTCATTCCGCTCGTAAAGGTGAGAGAGTTTTGGCACTGTTCACATGGAATTGACATGCGGTGAAGTGCACAAGATGATGAGTGGACACAAATTATATCACAATTACAGTTTCTAAGCCAGTACACGATGTCTTCAAACAGTCCTGGTAAAACAACGGTTGCCATTCAATGCCATGAAGCCACGTGCTTTTACACCCTACTTTTCTGCTTTAGCCTATACCTCTGACACAATCGTTCTGTGACCGTCATCATGCTTGGACGTGTTTCATACACGTACAGTGTCAACATTGACAACGGATGTGAGGGAAGCATGAGTCCTTGGTGCTGCTCCTTTGGTTCTGTAAAGCTACAAGCACGATGAGAATTCAGCGTGAATCATATAGACCGTGTACATAAAGAGACCGCACCTTTCAGAGGTTGGCCTCTCCACAGGACTATTACATTCCTCCTGCGTTTGCGACATGAGGTCCTCAAGGTTTTGGGTTAAAAACGAGATTGATGAATTATTTGAGGAAGCTCCCATTTCGTCACTGGAGTTTGATCTGTCGATATACCGCATTCACACCCTTCAGTGATGATGTAGGATGGGGGAGGAGATAACTTATATAGTGGATGAAAAATATTGCTGAAATACACATTTGTTGAAGACCAACATGATGCACAACATTTGGTTATAGTACCAACACATAGTGCTATAACAAGAAATATAGAGCATTCAACGACGCCTCTAGCATTTTGCTTGATGTGTAACCCAGAGCACCACCGGATTGGCTCGGGCCCAACGCCGAGCCCGATTCCCAACCGATGAAGCGTTGGCTGACGGGCTCAATGCATGCGCATTTTGGAGAGCCAATGAGGCCGGCGGGGGAAGGAGGTGACGGCTGAATGTGCCATGTTCAGCTGAAATACCCTTGGCTGATATTAGCAGTCATGTTGATGAGACGCACGATCACATCACTCCCGGAAACACGTCCGACAGGAAACTTTACTCCCTGCTCCATATATGATGAGTCGCAGCGTGATGTGAAGCACGTATGCTCCGTGACAAATGTTAACTGTTTATCACCACATATGCACGAGAGCACATGCATTAGAACACCTTGTGCTGTAGGCATGGAGCATTCTGGCCAACATGGATACTTGTACCAGCGCAGGTTAAGAAAAAAGCAATACAGAACTCGTTTGCGAGCTTGGGCGCTTGACAAGAAGGCGAATTATACAGCATTTTCAAAATCCAACAGAGATGACGCCTAGAGGAGGATATTTCTACTAAAGACATGTATATAGATGCTCTTGGTCTCCCGGCTTTTCTTGAGGAAAAAATACTGAAGAGTTTTGCGCATGAGCATGATCAAGTTTCGTAGAGTGCTTAGCTGAAAGGCTCATTTTCTAATGCAAATTTGCGTCTCTGATATAATGCAATGGGTGTACGCGAAATACAACGAGGCAACGACGCCTTGCGCCAACATGTCACACCCAGCCAGAAAATAAGCCCCCAGATATGCGTAAATCATTTATTGTGTACGTAGCTTGCAGGTTACTCATCTACTCCCGTTGAGGAACCCTTGACTGCTGAGTTTTCTCATCTTACTCGGCTGTCTTTGAGCTGCGCACGGCATATGCTTGTTTCTCAGCGTTTCCACAGACCAACATGATGAAATATCTATACAGCTCTCTGCCTTTTATCCGCCAGATTTCAGAAAACCAAACAATCACGGCACCAACCGCCGGGCCTTGTTTGTCACCACGAGGCCTCCATGGTTCTGAAAGCCGTCTCATGTCACCACCACTGTCTACATACACACAACATGATACAGGTCCAAGAATTTATCTTCATCACTGGCTTGAATCCGATTCAGGCACTTCAACACAAGTCAAGACGATGAGAAATACGAAACATCACAATTAGATGCTACAGCGCATATCTAATAAGAATTTTGTGCCGAGGCTATATAAGTAAAACATGTCTTGGCTAGGTACATTCCCTGAGCACAATCCCAGACTCGACGGGAGAGAAACATCAAAATATGATATACTATAATGTCGCTTCTGATGAAACCACTCATGGCCAGCCTGCCCGCCATTGGATGGGTGCGAAGAATCGCTGGTCCAATCAAAGCACTGCCAGTGGTTCGGAAGAAAGAAAAGAAATGGATTAAGATGTTGTTGAATCAGAGCTCCAAATATCAACAATCATGGCACGCTTCCGCCAACCGAAGAGTGTTGATCAGGGGTACCGTAGCAAAACAATGAAATGCTAAACACGCTGAAGTCGTTCTAGTCCTCAATCTCAAACGGGAGCATGAAAATGAGAACTCTCTCTTTTTTTTTCTACCATGGCAACTTGGTCTTGGTCGGGCAAGCCTTCTTGGTGGTGGTGACGGTCACAGGAGGCTTCTTGGTGCAGGTAGGAGTAGGCGTGCAGTGCTTGCTGTCAATGGCGGTGACGGTGACGGTTGAAGCAGCCGGGCATGTGTCACTGGCCGGGGGAGCAGCAGACGTTGTAGGAGGAACAGCAGACGTCGCCGGAGGAGCTTGAGACGATGTTGCAGGGGGAGCAGCGCTGGTCTCGGGAGGAGCAGCAGAGGAAGATGGAGGAGCGGCCGAGGTAGCAGGGGGAGCAGCAGAAGAAGTCGCGGGAGGCGCGCCGGAATTCTTGCAGTTGGCCGGGCTGACGGCATCCTGAGCATCCTGGAGGTCCTTGAGAAGACCGGCGACGATGCCCTGGGCAATGCCTTGGGCGGCGGGAGGGACCTTGGACACAACGCTGTCGATCAGGGCCTTGGAGGCAGTGTTGATGTCACTGGTCTGGGTGAATGTGACGTCGCACATGCCGGCCTTCTCAATGGAAGGCACGGCAGCCTTGAGATCTGCCAGGAGGGCGTCGCCCTTCTTCTGGAGATCGCCGGCCGGGGCTTGAAGGCCAAGCGCATCGGACAGCGTCAGGTCGCCCGAGGGGTCGACCTTGGCCTTGCCGTCCTTCAAGGCCTGGATAAGAGAGTTTGAAGCGGCCAGCACGGGGGCCGGGTCGCCGGAGAAGCCCTTGATGGCGCTGTCCAAACCGTCGATGCCTTGTCCGGCAGACGTCATGGCAGCTTGGATCGTGGCCAGATCACGCTGGACCAGCACGCCGGCATAGGCACCAGAGGCCAGAGTAGTCAAGGCGAGGAACTTCATTGTGGGAAATTTTGGCTTGGATCTTCAAGTTGGAACGGAAGTTGGTCAGGGAGGCAGAAGGAGAATGATGGTGCTGATACTCCAAGTGTTTCAATTTCGAAAGCTGAAGAACCCAAGGCTGCCTCTTTATACCCGGGAAACTGAACCCCATGCCTTCTCAGATGCTCCTCACAGGAGTCTTAAAGTCGGTTTGTTGAAACGGATGATGAATCGACCAAGATGACGACGGGGCGTCAAAGTTGGATGTTCCTGAAATCATGGAGACTTCAATGTTCGACTTGGGCCGACTTGACCCCAGACCCCAGATTGTGGCGTCGGCCATTCGTTTCGTATTGATGGCCAAAACGCCGCGCGGGACATGTGCTCGATCCAATAAAGATCTCGACCCTCGCTTGCCTTGGTATGGCGGCTCGATTCCCCGGATTTGCCTCGACCGTTGAGCATGTTGGGGAAACCTTGCAGAAGTGGCGCTCAGCTCTCCGGGCAAAGAGGGGACACATCCTTTGTCAAGTCATGTTTTGTCGAGTTGAGCAAGGTTCCAGGATGTTTTGGCCTATGTGAAAGTCATCCTACGCCGCGTTGACAATCACCTCGGCGCACATGCGCACACATGATGGTGGGTGCAATTTTGTACGACAACAAGTTGGCACCAGCTGAGAGGTGTTCGAATCGAGGTCTTGTTGCGAAACTATCCTGCCCGAGCTATTATTGGCATGCTTGCTAGCCTTGTTAGTTCATCGTGTTGTGTTGGGTTGTGTTATCCCCGTGGGTTAGGTTGCAAACTGTCTTACTTGGCCGACGGATGTGCCCGGGACAAACCACGATTCCCCCTCCCGCGATGAATTAGCCCTTTGTCATCAAGAGTTGCCGTAAAACAGCCTCAAACGAAAGAGTGATTAGTGCGAACTAGTCTCGGTGCGAGTATCCGGCACCGGGTGAGTTGTCGAGCAACACTGACCACCGCATTATTAGTCTTTTTAACTAGACTTGTGAGAACGAATCCTCGCCTTCTTCTCTCGCCCCCTTTGTCGTGACATGACTTGTATCCAACAGTTAGTTTCCACACCGACCCAATAAATAGCCATCTGCCCTTTCCCACGAGTTCCACCACCCCCTGAACTGGTGGAACCTTTTCCCATCCTGGCTGTCCCTGGGCCTTGCACCTCCGGATTTCTCGGGGCCTCCCGACGCAAAACTTTCTAAGTTCTCGGTTGGAAAAGTCTGGTGGCTGGCACAAGGGCCACTCTTCCCTGTCAGCCAGCCATGAACGTCCACGGCTAAGTAACACCGTACAGGCAATTTACAGGCCGATTTCACTGACAAAAGATGGGAACTGATAAAAAAGAGGAATTTTCTTGACATGGTTGAATCCTTATCGCCGCCCTTTGTGTCGTTACCTCAGCCAAAGAGTGTTGTCTACAAACACATGCATGATAGTTGCGACCGGCTTGCTGATCGGCGACAACACACAACATGCCAAGCTTTGGTGCTCCAGAACAAGTGCTTTGGTTTTGTTCATTTTTTCTCATTTCTCACCCGCGGTGCGGTCGCTGCTGCATCTATTCCATCCTTTGCGTTGTGACCTACAACACAAATACAGTGGGAGGCAAAAGCATTTGACCAGGTCAGGTACTGGCTATCGTGCTCCATACCATGATACACTACTCTACTGTTGTGTATAACTACTTGTTGAGAAAATACATTCCGCCATGGACTGTGAATCAAGTGTTGAGTCTTGAGCAATGATGGTTTGTTGGGTTTGGCGTTGTCGGCAAATCAGAGTAAGACACTACATAACTATGTACTTGGCCTAATACAGCGAGATACATATCAATTGATGCAGAGGCACTAGTACTCCAAATCAATCGAGTGTGGACTACTCTGTACCGTGTCGGAAGTCGTCGTCGTTTGATTTCGTACTTTCTGACCATCCTTGCCAACCTTCCGCTGCTTCGCATTTGAATCCCTCGTGCCGTACCGCCTCGTCCTCCGGCCCAGTCGACACAAAGGCAGCCCAACATTCATGTGTCTGCGCCGTCTCCGCTCCGTCTCGGCCAACACTTGATGATGCGTCAACATGGCAGTGACGCCGAGAGGAGAGAGAGCGACTTGACAATAGACGCCGCGCCACCACCTGCTGCAGACGACGAAACGCCCGTCCTGTGCGACTTTGGCCAGGATGTCAAAGTCCACAGGGCCTTTGAAGAGGTGGCGCGCGCCAAACGCGGCTTGAAGCAGCGGCACATCCAGATGATAGCTCTCGCCGGGACGATTGGCACAGGGCTCTTCCTGGCAACCGGCAGGGCCCTCGCCAACGGAGGGCCGTTGGGCCTGGTCCTGTCGTATGGAATCGTCGGCATGCTCATGTGCGCCGTTGTCGTGTCCATAGCCGAGCTGAGTGCCCTCGTTCCTCTGTCAGGCGGCATCGTTCGCCATGCCGAGTGGTTTGTCGATCCGGCCCTGGCCTTTGCCCAGGGCTGGAATAGCACCTACGCAAACGCCATCCTGCTGCCTGCTGAAATGGTTGCGTGCGCAGTCATTATAGACTACTGGACGCACATCAACCATGCCGTGTGGGTTACCGTCCTCGGCGGACTCTTGATCCTGAGCAACATGCTTCTCATTGGCGTCTACGGCGAGCTCGAGTTCATCTTTGCCATGCTGAAAATTGCTCTCATCATCGGCGTCAACCTCATGGTTCGTGTGGGCTCTGGCAAGTCATGTTGTCCCGTGGCTGACTGCTGACGTCTTGGCGGCCCAGAGCATTTGCATCACGGCCGGCGCAGGGCCGCATGGCGAGCCCATTGGCTTTCGCTTCTGGAGGCGCCCGGGACCGTTTGTCCAGTATGCCGGCATTCCCGGCTCCTGGGGCCAGTTTGTCGGGTTTTGGCGAGTCCTGGTCAGCGCGGCGTACGCCTTCTCCAATGTCGAGAACATATCCGTTGCCGGAGCAGAAACGCAGAACCCGCGGCGGAACATCCCCCGGGCTGCCAAGCGTGTATTCTGGAGAATCATGGTGTTCTACATGCTCACTGTTTTCTGCATCGGACTCATCGTCTCATCCGCCGACCCTGCCTTGACGGCGCGCTCAGGCGATGCCGGTGCGTCGCCCTTTGCCATCGCGGCCACCAACGCCGGCATCAAGGCCGTGCCGTCCATCATCAACGCCGTGGTTGTAACAAGTGCCTGGAGCGCGGCCAACTCTGGTAAGTCCTGCGGCTACTCCACGATATCGGAACCGGTTGAAACGACTTACACACCTTGGTAGCCATGCTCGTGGGGACCCGAACCCTCTATGGCCTTTCTCTTGAGGGACATGCGCCCAAGGTTTTCAAGCGTACCAACCGCTTCGGCACGCCGTGGCTTTCCGTGACGGCTGTGGGATCGCTCATGGTGCTGGGGTATCTGACGCTCTCATCCGCAGCGTCCGTAGTCTTCGATTGGATGCAAGCTCTCGTTTCGGCGGCCTCGTTTGTGCACTGGATCAACATCGAGATTGTATACCTCCGTTTCTACTACGGGTGCAAAGCACAAGGAATCAGCCGAGACGAGCTTCCCTGGAAAGGCCCCCTCCAGCCGTATGCAGCATGGGTTGCCCTGGTGTCATTTACCATTCTCTTGATTACCGGCGGATTCTTCGTCTTCATCGACGGCCATTGGAGCGCTCAGAGTTTTGTATCATCGTACTTTAACATCCCCCTCATTCTCGTCCTGTACTTTGGATACAAACACTGGCGCAGGACAACGCTGGTGTCGCTGCACGATATGCCTATTCGAGGGTTCCTGGATGTTGCAAGCCGGAACCCAGAGCCTGTCGAACCACCTGCCAAGGGATGGGCGAGGCTCAACATTCTGTGGGCGTAATGTTTCCGAATATGGTAGTCCATCTACATTTTGTAGGTTCATGTTTTGTGATGATTGACCCCTGACATCGTTTGGTACGTGCGATCAGGACTTGGACACCTTATACAGTCATACCAAAATGATTAGCTCAATAGGCTGTGTTGTTTGTAGTTAGATGGCAGCCTTTTGACTTGAAACATGATTTCCGTCATCGTCACCCTTCCTTACGAGTGTAAATTATAATATACACACCGAGATGGCGTGGGCCACGCAATTTTTTGTGCAAGCGTTCTTAGGTGACTCTCTATACATCATGCGGATAGGCACAATCAGCGACGACTTCCAACTACACATCAAGTCTTCAAGAACTGGCACATGGTGTTGGGATATTAGCAGTGTGCGTTCCTGCTCCCACGATGCCTTCCTCCCATCTGGATACAACTGGAGTGGTTTGCAGGGGGCTCTGTGGATGCCATGTATTGAACGCCCTTGGACCTCAATTTGAGATACTAATACCTAATAGCGTAATTTCGATGTTTTATCCACAATGGTTGGATGGATTCTCATGATGCCCGAGGAATGTACTGGATCGCTAACCCACATGCTAGCCGGAGTCGCCCGATCTTGAATAAATGGCGGTCGCACACAGGTAACCATGACTGCTTGGTCAATCGCAGTCCATGTACATCAAAAGCTGCAGTGGCAATCTTTCCCAGGGATCCAGGCTGTGCTTCTGTCTGCACTGGCCTCGTCAATCGACAAGGTTCAATGCTGCGGACCTGCGGACCGACCGGAATATCGACCTGCCTAAATAGGAAGTCAGAGCGGCATGACGTATCCGAGAGCTGACAAGGCTGCGGGGTCCGAAATTGCGGACTCGGTGGTTTCCGAGACGGCCACCTCTTTTCGCAATGAGAAAGAATTCGAGCGAGCCGTGAGAATTTTGCTTGACTTGGGGACTCTGAGTCCTGATCAGTGCCAATCATGTCACTGACGCAATAACAACGCGCGAGCTCATCGTGCTGAGGAATGCGTAAAACACGGAAAGTGGACCGGCCAACGCCTCCACGGACGTTGAGGATGATCGTCATCGCATCCGCATCCAGGCCACGCTAAGAGAGCCAGTTGCGTCGTAGCTAACCGGGAACCTCTAGGATTTTTGGCCAGTTGCCAGGTTGCCAGGGGCATCGTGTAGTCGAGGAACATGGTAGCAATATTCGTCTTGTTTTCTGGAAGAATTCCAAATGGTCATTAATTAGTTAGCAAGCAACGGGAACTGTAATCAAACGCCGGGGTGCTAGCCAATCGAGTGAGAAAAAAACAAGGGGTTGAAATGACGGATTAGATTGCACAACTGGAATTGCCCATCGGTTAATGCCGAACACGACGGCTCGATAAAAAAAACTACAGAAGTTCCCCATCCCCCGAACAGGAAAGACCAAAGATCATCCACCCGAGGACCTATCGCGAGCCCAGCTACCTACCATGATGCCAGCCTTTTGCACAACCTCCCCCACAGCGAGGCACAACGCCGTCCATAGCTCGACGCGGCTGGGGTTGGCTCAATGTTGTTGTACCCGCCGGCTTGTAGCACCCGGGTCTGAGACAGTCCAGGGCAGGGCACTCGCTGTATAAGAAAGATTGGCCGCCTTCACCCTCTTTGACTCCCTCCCCCATACCTTGACGATTGTCAGCTTTGGGCAAAACAGGGGCAGTTTGAAAGATGCGTTGGGTATTTGCCGCTTCCATTGTTGCCTCCGTGGCTGCCGGTGTCTCGGCCCGCGCCGGCCAAGCCATCCGAAACTCGAACGGGAGATATATGAATGTCTCTCCCCGAGCCAGAGCTCACCCGGGAGTGCCCTTTGACAAGTGGACGCGAGACGGCCCTGTTGCCAACAAGTTTGAGAATGCCAACACCCAGAGTATGCCAACAGTCACCCTCTTGAGCCTGTCCGATAAAAAGTAAAAAAGAGAATGCTAATTGGGACACGAATTACAGAATACATGGTCAACGGAACGGGCATTCCCGATGTCGACTTTGACATTGGCGAGGCCTATGCCGGCCAAATGTCCATCTCCAAAGACTTGGACGGGCCAGACAAATTCTACTTTTGGTTCCAACCGTCCCCAAACCCCGACGCCGACAAGGAGATTGTCATTTGGCTCAACGGCGGCGTAAGTAGTCGTCTTTTTGTCCTCCCTGGCGCCTGTCGACTCGTCCGCCGCCCACGCGTTCCGAGGCTGATTCTCGATCAACTATATACAGCCGGGCTGTTCGTCCCTCGAAGGCTTCATCCAAGAAAACGGCCCTTTTCTGTGGCAGTATGGCACTTACAGACCTGTTCCCAACCCGTGGGGATGGCACCACCTCACCAACGTGCTCTGGGTTGAGCAGCCCATCAACACGGGCTTCTCAACCGGCACGGTCACGGCCCAAGATGAGGAAGACGTTGCCCGTCAATTCATGGGCTTTTTCAAGAACTTTGTCGACACCTTTTCCATGCAGGGGTACAAGGTGTACATTACGGGCGAATCATATGCGTAAGGGAAAAAAACCCCAGTGACTAGCACTCAGATGTTCAGGGTCTGAAGTATATTGTATATATATATATCTAACCAATTTCCAAGCGGCATGTACTGCCCGTACATTGCCAACGCCATGATCAAGGCCAACGACACCAAGTACTTTGACATGAAGGGCATGCTCATCTACGACCCGTCCATCACCGACGACCGCGTCACCGAGCTCACGCTCGTACCCTTCGTCGACTACCACCACAACTTGTTCCCGTTCAACGACTCCTTCACCAAGCAGATCCACGACATCGACAACAGGTGCGGCTACGCCGATGCTCGCAGCAAGCACCTCCGCTACCCGCCGCCGGGCCACCTCCCGAACCCTCTGCCCGGCATCGACCCCGGAACCGGCACGCCTCGACCAGAGTGCCGCGACCACCTGCTTGCCAACAGCATCCAGCAGGCCATCACAGACTTGAACCCCTGCTTCGACATCTACCAGGTAGCCACAACCTGCCCCCTGCTGTGGGACGTCCTCGGCTTCCCCGGCAGCTTCGACTACCTGCCCAAGGGCGCCTCCATCTACTTCGACCGCCACGACGTCAAGAAGGCCATCAACGCGCCCCTGGACAGACAATGGGCATCTTGCGGCGGCCCCGTCTTCGTCCATGACGACGACAAGTCCCCGCCTTCCAGCACCACCGTCCTCGGCAATGTCATCGACAAGACCAAAAATGTCATCATTGGCCACGGCGCCCTCGACTTTATCCTCCTTGCCAATGGCACGCTTATGGCTATTCAAAACATGACCTTTGGCGGCAAGCTTGGCTTTCAAAAGCCGCCTGTTGAGCCCTTCTATGTTCCGTATCACACGACCGGTGAGCCTGGAACCATTGCTGGGGCAGGCGTCTTTGGGACTACTCACACAGAGCGTGGCCTCACGTATGTTGGCGTCTCCCTGGCCGGCCACATGGTTCCGCAGTATGCTCCCAGCGCCGCTTTCCGTCACTTGGAGTTCTTGCTTGACCGTGTCGATTCGCTTAGCAGCAAGCGGCCGTTCAGCACCGATCCCAAGGTCCCTCAACCTGATGGATCTCTAGGAAGGGGTACCGCGCCACCAGGCTACAATTGACCCGAGTCAGTGCAAGAAGAAGCGCACTGTTTAGTGCGCTGAATGATGGGGATAATCAGAAGCTGTGTTCCGGCGTGTATTGTGAAATATTGTCCATAGTAACTTGTGTACATATAGACTATTCTCGCCAATGTCACAAAGGATGTGGTACGTGAGATGCCAGTTCTGTGTCATGTTGCCTCCTGAATCACTTCATAAAATACCGCAACGGTCCATATTGCGAAAATAGGATTCCATATTATCGTATAATGGTGTATGTGCGCCGAGCACCAAGGCAGAACTCATGCTTTGCCAATCAATTCGCTCATATTCCGCAGCCCCCCAAAACAACCCATGCTGGATATCATAGACCAACTCCGATGTAAATGCTTCATTCCGCAGTGCCCGAAATAAGTGTTTCCAATTCCCGTGGACTAAGTGTACTTCGTCTCCTTGACGCCGCCTTGCCGACCTTGCGATCTCGTTTTCTCTTCTCCGGCTTGTCAGTCTCCCCTGATGGTGCCCGAGGCTGCTTCACAGGGTCGCCATCCATTGCCACTTCGCGTTCAGTGCTGGCTTGCATTTGCACATCAGCCACTGCTGCATCGTTCTTTATTGATTTTGGCATAGTCGGCCTTGACACGCCCCTTGTTGAGCTCCGCGCCGCGCGCAATTTGGCCCGTACGCGAGCAGAATCTGCCTCCTTCTCAGACGCTGCCAGCTTCGCGGCGATGTTCGATATTGTTAGAGGACTCTGCTGTGGCCTTGACTCAGCAGTACGTGGTAGGATTGGTTGAGCTGCAACACGGCTTTCAACTCGTCGCTGTGCCGAAGTTGTTGGACATACTCCTGTTTCTCCAGGTTCTTTGTCGTCTTCGGAAAACTCCCCAGGAACCTCAAGTTCCTCCCGCTGCACGGTCTCGGCTTCTCGTTTTGGAAGGAGTGCATCATCTAATGACGTCCTTGAAGGAGATCGAGGACGCTCTACCGATTTCTGGATCTTGCTAGGCAACATGGACTGTCGTGCAAGTGACCTGGGCCGGACTGGCAACGATCTCATCGACTTTGGCTCCGACGTTCTATCCTGGCCGGCCTCGTCCCCAACTCCACTCGGTTCGCTGGAAAGTGACTGCATCTTCTCGCTATGCGGAAAACCGCGGTTCCCAGCCGAACTCGAATTGCGAAGAGGACTTAGCTGTGGAGGCTCAGGCAAAGGTATGGATTCCGAGGAGTCATCCAAGCGTTGGCGATCCGGCTCCGGCCCAGAGCCATCTGACATGCCATAATGGGCTGTAGTCGCGAGACGCTCATCGTCTGGGGCGCCGTCTTCATAATCCGTCATCTCGATTTCATAGTCCTCCTCTACCCGGTCATATCCTTCGCCAGGAGGTTCGAATATTGGGCGATTGCCATCACGATCGGCTGGACAAGGAGAGCGCATGAAACCCTCTGCTTCCTCCTCCGACTCTTCCTTGACAACGGATAGTCCCATGACGGCGTCTCTTGTTTCCTCAACATCGCTGACACGGACGGGGCTTAATCGCAAGCCCATCTGCAGTTCCTCGTCACAGACAGATTTGCCACTAGCAGCCATTCTCTTTCGCCATCCGTCGATGAGATGCACTGCGTCCTTCCACCGGGTTTCCATCTTCACCCATCCAGTCTTGAGCCGGTTGATCTCGTCCTCTCTAACCATGACTTCCTCGATAGGTACGAATGATGGATTGGTCAATATCGTTCTCATATGAGCCATGATCGAGTCCAACTCAGCTGCAATATCTTCGCAGCTCGGCCGCTTAACCACCTCGGTGTCTCCCTTGCTCTCTTCTGTGCAGCCGCTCATGTCACGTAGTTGTGCCATGGCTCGCTGCATCACACCAAGTAACGTGTCATTTTCTTCGGTCAGGTGTTGCGCCAAGTTGGAAAGCATTGTATTTGTTTCGCTTCGCAGCTCGTTGTCTTGGCCGAGCAAGCTCCCGTCAAGAGTCGTCCTGTCCCTTTCTTGGCCGGTCTCGCCAGTCACTGTGATTATTGTCACAGCCGGATTGCCCCTAGAGCCTCGCGAACGGCCAGCTTCTCCCAACTGTTTCTTCAAGGTGTCTATCTGTCGGTCGCGCCTCCGGATTTCTGTGGCACATGAAGCGCGAGACTGAGCGACGAGTGACTTCATTCGCGCCACGTCTTCTTTCAGTGCCCTGGCGTTGGCCTCTGCAGACTTGAGCTGCGTCTTCAGCATCGTCTCTGTTGCTGTTGCAATGTCGGCCCTGCGCTGTGCCTCTGCATGTTTTTCAGTCAGACGAGCGGTATCACTCGTGAGCTTCAAGTTTTCGGCACGCAAGGCGCGCATGGCAGTGGAAAGAGATTCTCGGTGTTCGGCATCGCGCTGCACATGTCGTTAGCTGACCAGTTTGTGCATTGTGGCAGGAAGTACAGCATACGTCGCGTCGAATGATCAAATCATTCAAAATGCTGATAATGCGTCCCGAGAGGGCTGCGCTATCCTCGCTACATTTCCCTGCGCTTGCAAAGTCGATTGTGTCGCCATCGCGTAGCAATCCTCGTGAGAGAAGCTGGTTGTTGATGTACAGCGACGCTGTACGGAGGTTTTCTGCGTCGATCATGGCAGCTGTTCAGAGAAAAAATTTTGAATTCAGTTTCCAAATACCATGATGCCACAAACAGGTTTTGCAAGACCGTTTCTTCAGCTGGCTGTGATGCAAGACGAATTCAATGGCTCCAAAAGGGTCCCGTGCAACGAACATGGTGTTTGGTTGCTATGTGGCGGCAAGTAAACAATAGCAGTGAGCCATGCTTACTAACCACCTCATTACTAGGGTGTCCGTAATATTTGGACCTAGGACTAGGCGCATTGTTAAATTGAGCAATACAATTGATTTATTGACTTATTATTTATGCCTATGTATATATTTTTATTGATTTGGCCCATATATGCACATGCTCTGAAGTGACGGCGCGACTCTAACTTCCTGCACCGTGAATGCTTTCTTCATGATTCCATTTATGTTGCTGAAACACTACATCCGCTGGCTAAGTAGGGATGTTGGGTTTGTGAAGCTGTGCCGACTCTATGCCAATGTCTCATGAAGCTTTGGTACTGCATATGCAAATAATCAATGTGGATTGACTAAAGGCAGTGGTAGCACGCAGACAACTGGTGTACGCTTGATGGGGACCACAGGCTTGAACCCCGGGTATGCACGAGTAAAGCTTCCAACGCAGCTCGGAACACGACTTGAGATCCTATAATGAGTGTTAGTTTGCTGATACGTTGCCATCATCTGGTTTCAGTAGGACACAGTGAAGCGATATCGTCTTCAGACGAGGTTGAGAAGATTGTTTATAACGCGGTTGTTTTCGGCATCCGCCAAATGACAGACCTGAACAAGTTCAGATCATTTTGGCGCTTTGATGGCCCCGCGGCGTCATCATGCTAGGAAATGGATAATACGACAGGATAACAAAAGAACTGCACATACGTTGATGGGAATTGGCCTGATCACACTGAAGCATTTCAGGTCTCCGGCTTGAACTTGCCACGTTTCTCTCGCATAGCGTCAACTTTTCGTCTGTCTTCTTGAAATCGTCGAAGAAGGGCTGCTTGTTCCTTCTTGCGCTCCTCACGGAGCTGGAAGCGGTAAAAGTTCTTCAACTCAGATTTCTTCTTGGCAGCCTTTTCTAGCATCCGCTGCTTAGCCTCTTCAGCTTCGCCGCGGCTGGCGGGTGCCGCCCTTCCGCCCCTTGTAACAGTGACAAAGCCATCCTCGTCGGGTTCATTTCGAAGCCGTTTGGCCAATTCAATAGCCTCCTTCTCCTTGCGGTTGTATGCGTTGAAGAAGGCGTGGACAGCCGCTTGTGTGGCAGATTTATCAACTCGTGAGAGCTGTAGATGCTTTGATACCCACGACGATCCTAGCTCTGGAACTTCGTCTGCCATATTTTCCCCCCATACAGGATATTTTTCGCTCTTTTGGACTTTTGCAATCGCCTTAAGCACCAAACGGACGCTCCTCTCATCGGCAAGTAAAACCACCGCGGTGCAACTGCTCCTGTGCAATTGTCTTGTCCATATCTGCGGCAACTGGGAGGCTTGTTCTTCCAGTTCCCGCTCTTCAGCCTCGACGTCTTTCATTTTTCGTTTCCTTGCAAAGCCCTGCATCCTTGTTGCTTGAGCTGGGTCAACAGGCAAGGCAGTTGTGGCTTCATCATCGAAGAAAATGGTCTCGAAGCGGCCAGCGCCTACGAGATTTGTGAACACTGCTCTGAAGTGAGGTTCGGTGCTATCGGCTGGAATATTCTTCAAGAAGAGACTTCGGGAGTCGTTTGCGGTAGGTATCTTTGGCGTATTTCGGCGAATGCGAACTTCGTGGACAGCGCTATGAGGGAAGGAAGGCATAGGAGGCATGCGAATCGGCAAAACGGCGAACTGGTCGCTTGATGCGTCACTGGAAGCCATCATGAGAAACCGAGTGTCTAGCTCGCAAGATCAGCAATTGCGGCTAGGATGCGAGTTTCGCAGCAGATGCAGATGCGGACCCGACACGATGTCGAGGACATTAGTCTGCTAGGAAGGGAAAAAAAAATCGGGCCCCACCTGACATCTTCGATTACTACGGAGCTACTGTTACTACTCACACTGTACTCCGTACATGAGATCATTTCAAAGTAACATTTCGAGAGTTGTAAAATAGATGTGATTTTGTTAAACCAATGCTATTTTCAGTTAGATAAAATTTTATAGATACCAAGATGTTTCTATTGCTGCGTTATACTTCCGTAATGGGGTGCCGGAGTCAATCAGCTCGACCAAGAATCGTAGCACACAATGCGAGCATTTCCGTCAAACTGGGCTGCCGCCAAACCTTCGAGGGTAGGTTAACAAGAAGTAGAAAACTAAGTCCCCGAAAGAGTTTCTGGATAAAATTTCTAATATCTCAGCGTAACATGTAGAAGACGCGAGTCCGACGTTGCGATCATACCATATTACGAAACCTGAAGTGGTCATTAGATGCAGTTAAACGCTAGTACTCCGTAGTGAGTACGGAGTTTAATATAAGCGTAGCCAGTCTTGTAACTAACCGATATGAACCGAATAATGCGTAGAAAATAATATACTTGCATCAGAGTTGGACACGTAGTTTGCCTCATATCTGGACCTTTTTTTTTCCGCCTTTGGCGGATACTCGAGATGTTGTTTTCTCAGAACCAGTCAGCCATATGATCGTGCCTGGCAGCCATAGCTCTCCCGGCGCTAGTCTGGAACACGTCTTTTTTTGACGTCAGCCGCGCACACCTTGACTGGCCAAAGCTCAATCCAGTCTCTGGCAGCTCCCGCAATCGCCAACATCACCAGCTTGACCGGACTTGCTGCACCGTTTCTGTTAGTTATGAAGGCAATTATTGCAATACCGGCGACTCTCGCCCTTATTCTACGAGCTTGGAGCAAGAATTCTCTTACGCCCGCTGGCATTTTCGCCGCGACGCTCACGGCGATTGCTCATGCGTACCATCCGTGGAATCTGCCCTTTGCGCTGCTGTGCGTGTTCTTCCTGGCAGGCACACGAGTGACACATGTATGGACTGCCTTTCCTGGTGAATTCACGACTCTGGGTGCTAACGCGATGAGCAGATCAAAGAAAATGTCAAAGCTACGTTGACTCTGCACTCCAAGGGCAGCTCGGGCGGAGAAGGCCCAAGAACACACGTCCAAGGCATGGTGATGCGCCCGCATTCCGAGTCTAGAGCACAGGGTTACTAATATGCGGGTGTATAGTGTTTGCAAATTCGTTAATGGCATCGATACTTACGGTTGCCCACGGATATCAACTTCGAGCCAGAGCTGCGGCATACGCTGACCCGAATACCCCCAACCCCAAAGGCAGCATGTGCTACTCATGGGGCGGCGACCTCTTGGTTGTGGGTATCATTGCCAACTACGCGGCTGTGGCCGCTGATACATTCAGCTCAGAGCTGGGCATTCTGTCCAAGAGCGAGCCGAGATTGATAACGTCTTTGACGCTACGGAAGGTACCCCGGGGAACAAACGGAGGTGTCACGCTACTTGGACTGGCGGCCGGCCTCTTTGGGTCAATGGTCATAGTGGCCGCTTCAATGGTATTCCTACCTGCATGCACTCCTGAAACGGCACCAACCCCCGGCGGCGGTGCGCCCTGGACCCTGGCCCAGAGACGGATGTTTATGGGTGGCCTCGTAATCTGGGGTGCATTAGGGAGCGTCCTCGACAGCTTCCTCGGAGGCATACTCCAACGATCAGTCAGGGATGTACGATCTGGCAAGATTGTCGAAGGCGAGGGTGGTAACCGTGTGCTGGTATCTGCAACAAGCCGTGCTGCACCAGAAGCTGCTGCGGACGGTGGAGATGGGGGCAAGGCTGGAGCAGGTAAGCAAGATGGCTCCGTCATTGACGACCAAGATGAGGACGATGCCAAGTACAACCTCTATAATAAGCATCGAAAGCCCAGCTTCGGGGACCAACGGCCGTCAAGGGTCATTGAGAGCGGATGGGATCTTTTGGATAACAACGACGTCAACTTTCTCATGGCGGCTACCATGAGCGTGGGGGCTATGGGCGTGGCCAGCTGGTACTGGGGGGTACCTGCCGAGTCGATATTGAGTCCTTGAGATGGAACACCAGGAGGCTACATATTGACTAAGTCACCTCTACATACGGGCGCGCGTCTATATTAGGAAGCCATGTTCATCTAGAAGACTTGTGGAAGGATAGCGTGGGATATCCAGATGCATGCGAGTGCAGCGTTTATGGTACAGGAGGTGGCGGCAGAGTAGACAGACTTAGGATCTGGGGAAATCTGGTACCTGGACGTTTAGCCTTCGACTCACAGACGGGGGGTGGGTGTGTTCCGAACATCGGAAGCAACGGATAAGGTCGAGCTTGAATTTGAACGACTTTGCCCGCCTTGGCTCATCTCTTCAGCCCGATTCTGCCGAATCCTTTGGATGACAACCTTAGACAGACACCACCTTGTTAGGGAACCAATTAAGCATTTCTCCCTAGAGGTAGAACGAGATAATAGCCGCCTGATCGAGTTTCACCGACAGCCCGAGCCGAGATACTTGGCGCCTGACACACGAGCTCCATTGTGTGTGTATGTACCAGTCAGACTACGTACATAGTTTGGCAGTGAAGCACATGTTAGAAACTTCACAAACGCTGCTGACTACCGAAAAATAACGTGGACAAATCACATCACAGGTCAAATAGACTTATCAGTTGCCAGCCGGAGGGTCCCCAAGGCTCCGCAACGTGTCTGGTCGCATGTTAGCTCCTCAAGATCCCTTCGGTCCGGAATCGGGAGAGCCAAAGAGTTGAAAAATTTGGGGGAGGGGAAGAAAATAGCGTTGGGTGAAGAATCCTCCTCCTCTTAGATTGCTTGTATTTACAACCTGCATCGTCAAAGATTGGGGAAGGACGCATTTGCCAATTGAAGTGGCTGGAAATCAGGAGCTGTCTGTCATTCTGTGTTGTAATACGGATAGGACCAATGGATCTACACTAAAAAAAGCGTAAAGTGGAGGGGCTATCATTCTCTGGGGCGGGCAGAAAACAGGGTCTGGCCCAATGGAGGGGTGCCATATTATCGTTTATGTATCGAGGGGGGACGCGTATCAATTGTGTTCAGTGCCCTTTTCCCTTTGCAGATCGGGAATGCGCGAGGCACGGCTGGTCGGCGAATCTACAAGCACCACTAGAAGCGTTTGAAGATGCCGTCCAGCGCTCTAGGGCGGGTAACTTAGAAAAGAGATATGTAAAAAACTCATTTTGTCAATGGAACTGTCTCAAGCGATTTATTTCACCGCAAAGGGGGGCGGTCAATCGGGCTCTTGATGCCGAGACAAGACAAGAAGCTATGCCATGTATATTCCTAGTGTCACCCATCACAACGCGATGCATCATGAAAAAAAAAAGCCGCAACAAAATGCAGGGCATCAATGGTTCAAACTAAAGAAGCAAAGGAAAAAAATCCTGGGAACATCTGGCTTCCTGAGTCGCGCTGCATGAAGAGTGACTTGTGTTGTGTGGTGATGTGAAACCCACGATCGGGTCGCAGTAGCATGGAACGAGAATAGGACCACGTTTTCGTCAACCCGCGATGCTCCGAGGAGACCCGTTTTGCATCAACTATGCTTGAGCGATTTCGGGGGGTTCTTGCACACAGCTTAACAAAAAAAGCGCCAAAATTCGACAAAACACACAGACAATATCAAACGCTTAAGCTCACGCAAGTGCGCCTTTGTACTGTAATCCGGGACATGGGGATGATGTGCTTTTTAAGCGAATCAGCGTCCGACGATAAGGTGTTGACTTGAGCTTGGAGCGAAGCCAGGGGCCTGGCCTGGCTGGGGTTCAGTGGCGACGACAATGAAGCCAAATGGTTGGGAAAAAAGACGAGGAAAAAAGCCCGAAATAATAAGGATAGACGTGGTCGTTTCCGACAGGCCGAGCTTTGAGAAGGACTCAGTGTGCAAGTTGGATGATGGAAGAGGTGAAGAAGCGCGGTTGCAAGGTTCATGTATTTACATGGAATGTAGGTCTGGGACGCGCCTCCCCGGATTGCCTAGGCTGCCGAGGTAACGGTGTCTCATGGTGTGGTTTTAGCCCTGATGCGTACGAGGACTCAAATCGGCCGCTGGGCTAAGCGGAAGGAATGGAGGAGCAAAAGGGTTAACTACCTAGGTAGTGGCATCTGCTCTCACATGCCCAATGAAGAATGAATGACATGTGCGGGAGCGCCCAGAGCCCCAGAGCCAAGTGTCGTGTGCCGCCGTTCTGGGCCAAGACGGGCTCTGTTCCGCCCCGGGGATGGAAGTTGTCGAGGTCCTTGCAATCCCCGGCTTTTGCTGGCCGGGCTGGGGGACTTGTCTCCGGACATGCCCGGGCGTTGATGCAAGGCAATAAAATGGAACATTCGGTGCTTGCCGCGAATCGTTTCGAGGGCTGCCGGTTCGACGCAGGTTGCACCGAGAGAGGGCGCGGTATAGGAACGTAGTGTACGGAGCACTTCATATTGGCAGGAATAATGTCCGCGTTCGACCTGAATCTGGATGATGGCGAAGAGTGGCACATGTACACCGTCTGGTGACAGCCAAGACATGTAGAGGTTGACAACTTGAAACTGTGAGGCCGCGCGCCACGATGCCCAGCCTCCCAAGACCAGCCAAGGTTTGGGGGGGGGGGGGGCTTCAAATGTTCGTATTATGGCTCATTTATGGGGACCCTCCACGCCCATGAGTAATATATCAAAAATAGCATTGCATGTGTTGCCGACCAATACACGTTCAAAACGGAGCGCACAGCCTCACCAAGGCGTCACGTTGGGCGTCAATTACTGTGGCCAGACGGCATGCCCCCTCCAAACGTCCGCAAGGTCAGCCTACAGGCGCGCATTCAGCGCCCCCCACCGCCACAGGTGCCGCTCGCTCACCTGGCCGGCAATTCCTTGTCCACATATATTGACGATGCTACACGGCCGGGTACCTGGGAAGCGGCCGTCCAGAAACGACCAGTCAAGGGAGGTGATTTACATTGCACAGCAGTACGGAGTACTTCGGCAGACCAATTACGAAAATACAGGGAAGTGAGGTCAGTCCGCTTGGATTCAAAGCCCATGACGGCTGCCGTGCAGTGTTTGATTTGGACTACGCAATAATCTGGCAGACTCTGGAAAACCGGTTTGAGGCGCATCTATTGTTGATGACTGGTCAGTGTACTCCGTAAGCGGCCACAGTAGGTACAGCGGGGGGCGTGGGTATTCCTCTCTTTCCCCATGTCAACTGGTCCGTTTTGTGATACCCCAACAATGACGACTAAACTCATTCCATGACCCGAGTCCCTTTGGCCATGTTGCATTTTGAGCGTAAGACAAATTTTAAAGGAACAAAATTGCTTCACGATGGCCAGAGCACTGCATCAATAGTGCCCATCAATGTGACACCTTTGGGCCAGTCTGACTCTTGGCACAGGAAAAAAAGAGCATCTGGGAGCAAAACGGCGGTCCACGGCGACCCCGCCATTTGCTTAAAACGTCAACAAAAAAGCACGTGCATGTACCGGCCGGCTAATACTGTGAGCAAGGTACATACTCCACCGTAACTCTCTCTGTTAGAGGCAAAATGGAAGTCGTTCCAACGGTGGTCGGTGTAATATGGTAGGTGACGTCTGGTCTTGTGGCACACAAGCCCCGGCCCCGACCCTGCACATAAGCTTCAAGCAGTCTGGTGGCCGGTCTGGTCACTGCGACAACACAACATGCCCCGGCCGCACACTAATGGTTACCACCAAATCCTTGATGCAGGCGGCATGTATGTAAGTTTGCTTTTAAAGTGTAAATGGGTGACCTATTAGTTATATCGTGCAACATGTAAACCTGTCGGATAGCAGCGCATTTGCACGGATCAGCTTGGCCTACGTCGTCGATGTTGTTTGTGCCATGGTCCAGGTGACCCGTCCATGTCTCTCTGCTTGATATCCCAGGTGCCGTCTGGGCCCTTGGTTTACGCGCGCCGCCGCTACCCGCGAATGCCCTGTAGTGTCCATTCTGTAGCGTCCTGTGGAAGCCCACGGCAAATCCTAGCAAACTGTTAGCAAATAGTACCGTGGAAGGGCGTGCAGGCGTGTGTCATGGACCCATGGGCCTGTTACGAGTCATAGAGCGAAGACAGTGTCGCGTTTTGTTGGAGACGAATGACTGACTGTTGCCAGGGCCTTGGCTTCACGATTTGACCGTGACGGTGGGCGGTTTGGAGCATGCGTTGCACATACAGTACACTGCATCTCACTTGGCATAATATCAATTGTAATAGCGTTAGCACGACTGGTCAGAGATGATTTTCGCCGACCACTTGTATTCGCCTGATAACCCGAGGCCGTTCGGGGTGGCTTCTTTTCCCCAGACCATCTATCCATCTGATGCGGTCTGCGGAACAGTCTAGAGGTCAACTTCCATGTTGCGTGTCTTGTTGACAGCGCGCCACGCCGCGAAGCGTTTCAGGGCTTTTCAGGGCTTTCAGGGCTGTGAGTGCGCCAAGGGCTGGACGATTGCAGCCAGCGCGCCACTGAGTCTTTGACGGAACTTGACGAGTCCCCACTGCCCCTCCGTTCGCAGGGAAGCACCCAGGTACTGTACCCTGGGGCAAAGTACCCCAAGTACTCCGATCCCAACAGTGCATGTACGACGCAGCTAGTCCCGTCGCCTTCTCCGAGAGCAGGTTCCGGGTGTGTCCCAGGCGCCTCCCAGGCTTTCCCCCCCGTTGTGGGGCCTCCCAGTTATGGACAAAGGCCAATGACACGGTCCAGTTTGGTGGAATCTTTGGGGCTTGTTGCGGCGAACACACGGCGGCGCCCACTCATGGCTCAGCACCGGAACCAGCGACCAAGCCATTGCGCCCTTGTAACTTTCCTTATCTATACCTCGTCGCAAGTCACTCGCCGTTGCAGGCGCTTCGTGGTCAACTGGCGCCCCCCGCGACCTGCCTAGTCCTTTTGAGGGGAGGGGGGTGTGGATAAACTCTTTGCATTACGGAGCACTTAAAATGGTTTCCTGCGATACCGACGTCTGGACGGTCGCCTTCGTTCGTTGGCTCGTTGCGCCTGGATACATAAAAGACTCGGCCGCCCCAGGTTTTGGCGATTTCAAGAACACCCGTCCGAATTAATCCATCCCACATTACGTTGTGTTTGCAGCTCCCCCTGATACCCAGCTGTATTTGACCTTTGCTACACAAAGGCATTTAATCGATTTTTTTTGGGCGTTGTTGCTCTGCCTCTTCTTGCACACCACCCACAAAACACCGCAACTATGGTAAGTTTGTCTGTCGCCCAAGTGCTGCCGCTCTGCCTCGCTTTCGTCCAATAGGAGCGCTCCCAGAAACCCTGCATGCAGGCACAAAACACCACTCCAGATCAAGTTTGCTAACTGCGCTGCTACTATCAGGCGAACCGAGAAGTCTTGTCCTCCCGAACGGAGACTGTACGTTTTTTCTTGGACCCTCAAAGCCGAACTGCAAATATGCTGACCGCCTGACCTTATCCAGCTCAACAAATACCTGAAGCTCGACCAGAAGGGCTCCATCATGGCCGAATACGTCTGGGTCGATGCCAACGGCGAGACTCGATCAAAATCGAGGGTGAGTTCAAGCCCCAGCGACCCCGGTCAATCAATGACAACTATCCTCCGCCTCCCTTCTCTCTGGCCAACCCCTGCCTGCAATCTTTGCCTGCACACGACACAAATGCCCATGTGGCTTGCCCGATCCCGACTTGTTCCGTCAGCATTTTGGATTTTCCATTTTTCTCTGGGCGGCGGCGTGGAATCGCGGCGCTGTGAGTGGCTGTTTTCGGGTCACACAAGGCCGAGACGGGGCGCGCTTTGTCGAGTCTTGAGGAGTCTGAGCTCAGCCACACGCCTGGCGTTGCGGCGAAGCAGGCGACCCTGCCCTCCCCAGCCACGCTCAGAATAGAAAGCCACCCCGCATCAGCGTCACCCCGAGACGGTCCCACTGGCACCGGCCGAGCGGACCAATCGGTGCCCGGCTATCCGGATTTCGGTGCCATGCGGCGGCGTGTGGACGGCCCCAGCCTATATGTGAATTCCTATGACGCACAGCATATTGCAGATCAGATCAAGTCATGCCGAGTAAAGAATCGAAGAAGCTAACTATGTGCGATCTCGATAGACCCTCGCTGAGAAGGAGTACAAGCCTGAAGATCTCCCCGTCTGGAACTTTGACGGCTCATCCACCGATCAGGCCCCCGGCGAAAACTCTGACGTCTACCTGCGTCCCTGCGCCATCTTCCCCGACCCCTTTCGCGGCTCTCCCAACATCATTGTCCTGGCTGAGTGCTGGAACGCCGATGGCACTCCCAACAAGTTCAACTTCCGTTATGAGTGCAACAAGGTGATGGAGGCTTATGCCGAGCACGACCCCTGGTTCGGCCTTGAGCAGGAGTATACTCTCCTTGATCACGATGACCGTCCTTTTGGCTGGCCCGTTGGCGGTTTCCCTGCTCCGTATGTCACTCCGTGTTTTCAAAAAAAATGGGTAGCTTTTGAAGACATCCCCACTAACAGCCTTCTAGCCAGGGTCCGTACTACTGCGGTGTTGGCAGCGGCAAGGTTGTTATGCGAGACATTGTCGACTCACACTACAAGGCCTGCCTCTACGCCGGAATTCACATCTCGGGTACCAATGCTGAGGTGATGCCCGGTCAGTGGGAGTACCAAGTTGGTCCATGCGTTGGCATTAACAGTACGTACAACTCTTCTTTGGTTTTGGCTTTCACCTTGGTTTGTTACGAGCTGGATCACGGATGCTAACAAAAACGCCAGTGGGCGATGAACTCTGGGTTTCTCGATTTATGCTTGCTCGCGTCGCAGAAGACTATGGCGTCAAGGTCTCATTCCATCCCAAGCCTATGAAGGGAAACTGGAACGGAGCTGTAAGAATGCCCGAGGGAAAAAAGAATTCTGTTTTACTTGTGACTAACTAGCTCTAGGGTCTGCACAGTAACTTCTCAACGAAGGAGATGCGTGCCGAGGGTGGAATGAAGCACATTGAGGATGCTCTCAAGAAGCTCGAGCCCCACCACGTCGAGTGTATCAAGGAGTATGGAGAGGACAATGAGCAGCGTCTCACTGGAAGCCACGAGACTGGTTCCATTGATCAGTTCTCCTGGGGCGTCGCTAACCGTGGCTGCTCTATCCGTATTCCACGGGAGACTGCCGCCAAAGGCTACGGTTACTTTGAAGATCGCCGACCTGCATCCAACGCCGATCCTTACCGCGTCACCAAGATCCTCATGACCTCAATATTCGGCAAGCTGTGAGAGGCTTGTTTTTTATTTGCCCTTTTACCACTAGACTAGCATTAATGGTTTCGGTTTCATTGCCATGGCGTTTTTGGATGAGATACACTGTGGAGGGATATTAGTAGTTAGTGAATATATACTACACAGGTCAATAGACACTGTAATCATGTTATTTTTACTGTGTTGACGGGATGTTTTCGTGGGTGAATTGCTTGCCATGTAGGCTGAAATAATGAGCCGGGACTTTGCCCATTATAAAATTCACTTGCACGTCGTCTTGATGACTTGTAAGGGTACCCGACACGGGCGTAGACGAGACCGTCATCAATAGGAGTTGATGACGGTACGCAATTGGCTCGGTTGAGCTGTGCTTTCACGTAAACTAGGTGCCGGTTTATATGAGAGTGGCGTGAGAAATCAGCAAGGATTCCGACATGAATTGGTCCCTGGACTTGATTGTTTCCTTGAAATAAGATGAGAAATAGCGGTATTTGATCTAGCCATGCTATTTTCAGTATACAAAGGGTTAGCAGGAGGATGCAAAACAGGCCATCCTCGGACCAGATGTTGAAGACAGCTTGAACAAGCAGATACCTGGAATAGATGGTGCCTCCAGGTAGCGGAGGAACTTGGAGAGAGCTGGACAAGGGACAATAGGCAAGAACCACGGCCATTTATGTTGCTGCACAGCCGATGAAGGTGTGAATGGCACAAACTTACACCATGTTGACCGAAACTTGGTGGCCGACGCTTTCTGTGTCACGATGATGAGCGAAGAGCATACATGGTTTCATGGTATATAAAACGATTAGCATGCCCTGATACGTCAAAAGCAAGGCAGCGTCAGCATAGCTGCACTCCAAGACAAAATGCAAAGGAATACTTCATATCTGCTCCAAGGCAACTATATCTTTGAGAGATTTATCGTTGCAATCTCATCTAGTATAGGAATTTTCCACCGGAAAGACAAAGATGGAAACATCTTTACCCGTTTGGAGGAATAGCGTTGAATGTTGCAAATGCTGTAAACCAAACTTGGACAAGAAATGTACTAGTTAGTTACACCAACCTGCTGGTTCGGTGCTGACATTGCGCGGAGACGGAAGACTTGCTGCAGGTATAATCATAAGGTAGTCTGTAGCATACCAAACCCCAATCTGGTTGCATCTTGCATCAGACGCATCTATGAAAACTGGCCATGACCTTCTTACCACCCGGAGATCAATTTCTATAAGTACGCCTACTATAATCGCCGTACCAACGGCATCATTACGACGCTATATGTAGTCCACGACTCTATAATCAACACGTTCATTGTGCCACAATCTATGTTTCCCATTATTGATCTTATAGCGTGATCAAGAAATTGATAATGTTGAAATGGGGTGAGCAGCAAAAGTCCTGAGCCGATCGACATGAAGGATTTGAGATGGGACAAATTGAATTCCCAAGATGTTCAACAACGCATAAGAGATTTATTCTTTCTACTCTTTGGCAACAGAAAGACGATTTCGTGACCACCTGGACTGTTTCTTCGGGGCTATTGGCGAAAAGCGTATAATAGAGCTATGTAGCATACCGATTGCATTTTTTCAGTGAGAAAACGAAAAAGCTGTTGTTGTGCAACGGCTACGCCAAGTCGGCAACACGAATATACGTGTCAATGCATTGTCCTCAAATCACGTCTTTTGCGCAACAACAAAGAAATGCAGAAGCTGACTTGGGTCATATGCCGCAATATAGCTAGTAATTGTGATTGTAGACACAAAGCTCATGATGATACCGTGGTCTGGAATGACATGCATTTATCTAAAACCAAGTATATTCTCTGGAAAGACATGTTTGCTTACCACAAGACTGCCATACCATGGACTTTATCACACACGGTTTTGATTAAAATTTCATTGCAATCTAGTCTTTGCCATGTCAACGGGTCCAAAGTGCGCAACCTGGCTCCTGTGCAACAAAACCAAGATAGATGGCCCCTTGTTTCTCCTTGCGTTTTTGGTAAATTGTCAGTGTTTTTCAAGGCTCGAACAATATACAGCTGTCTGTTCCAGTAGCGACGCCCTTCTCCCCGACAACATTTACTTTACCCACCTACTGAGTCTTGCTTCCCTTCTTCGCCTCTATAGCTACATTGAGAGCGTCCTGAAGCGTATCCAACAAGTCTTGGGTATCTTCCAAGCCTGCTGATATCCGAACACTCTCCTCCTTGACGCCGCATGGCCGCAACGCCGCAGCCTCATCCTTATCCTTGCCAAACATAAACATGTTATAGGCAAGCATGATTGTGACATGCCCACCAAGATGGGGAGAGGGATAGAAACCGCAGCGATCATAGAATGCCCTGGCCGTCTCGACGCTGTCAAATTCTACTGTCAAGAGACATCCGTATCCCGGGTTCGGAAGCTCTGCTGTACTACGGCGCTTGAAGGCGTCGTAGTTGACCTTGCTCGGTAGCAGACTTGGGTACTGGACGTTGACAACCGGCGAGTCAGGTTGGCCGATGCTTTTGTGAAGAAATTCGGCCATGATACGGGCGTTATCATTGAGACGTGACGTCCGCTCAAAGTAGTCTTCAGAGTTGGACAGGAGCACCTCGGCATCCGCAGCGAAAAGCTGATTGTGGTGAGACTCGGTGAATCGCTTAGATAACTCAGCGTAGTGAGGTGAGAGAGGATTGAGCACAATAGATCCGCCGAGCACGTCGGACTTGCCACTGAAGGACTTGGTGAGAGAAGTGAGGAGTATGTCGCTCTGCGCGAGGACATCAACGTTGCCAAAGGAGCTCAGGGTGTCGTCCACGATGAAGACAAAGCCATACTTTTCAGCCTAGATGAGAGAAGAAGAAAAAAGAGAGGGTAAGTCTAGAGTTTCGCCCGAAGGAGGAGACTGTGGCAAAAATGAAGGATATCAGGACCGGCGACTTACAAGTTGCTTTAGACGAGGCAAATCGGGGGTGTCAAGGGTTGGATTGCCTGGATACTCGGCAATTACAAACGTCGCACCGCTTCCTTTGCTCTTTTGGCTCTCAAGCCATGCTTCCAAGTCATCGATCCCCTCCTTGTCAACTTTGGGGGCATGCTTCCAACCCCCGGGGCTTTCCTCGTGTAGGAGCTCATGAGTATTGTGGAATACGATACCCAGCTCGACATTGACGAAGCCAGGGCGGTAATCCTGTAACAGATTCTTTGCCGTAAAAACAGCTCCCATGCCACTTGGATAGAGGAAAACGTCCTTGGGCTGACACTTGACCTTGTCCGGATCGATTGCGCCATGTTGGAGCAGCTCCACGATGCGCCGTCTCAGCGGCTCGTGTGAGGGGCCCTCTGGCGTCCAGGTCGGCTCGGGGGGAGCATCTGGACTCTCAAATGGCACCTCAGTCAAGGTGTCAATCTTGTCCAGAAGTTGCTCGGCTCCTCTGATGGAGATTCCGATGCCCGGAGTGCCCCAGCTGAGCATCAGCGCCTTGACGTGCTCTGGCTCAAACAGCACAGCATAGAGGCGATGACCGGCCACATCGACGACCTTGAAGGTCAACTTGTCCGGGGAGATGGCAAATTGCTGGCGCTGCTGGTGCGAAACATGGCTGGCTGTGTATTTCCACATGACGGGGTCAAGGTATACCATGCATCCTTTGCCCTCGAGGCCGACTCCCTTTGCAACGCCTCCTGCAAGCTACGTAGTTCGTGGTCTCGAATTAGCTATGCCAAGATGTTGTCTAACAATCCAGTTGGAGAGTTCATAGAGGCAAGAAAGGAAAGGAGCGGGGATCGCATACTGTGCGGACATGGTGAGTCGGCGACAATCGAGGATAAATGTGTACGACTCTGGCTAATGGAGCCATATCCCCGTCACGGACGCCCTTCAACATGTCCCATCCGGGTATGTTGCTGATGATGCTATATGGTGTCTGGGGAGGCGGCGCATGGCCCCATTCCGACTCTGCCTTGAGAACAACCATTGCGGTCAAGTATCTTGATTTATCGAAACAATGTATGAGTTGCAGAGTAGAGTATGGTGTCTGCGGAAACGATCACGTCTGACAAACCCGTGGTGTTCCTGCGTTACTTGAATATTCCCCCGCTCTCACGTTCCGGCACAATATCACAATGCAACAAACAGCCACATGCCTTGTCAGACTCAGCCCAAGCTGACCTATTAAGCTGTGCCATCCATTGGTGGACCTGTAGGGAAACCTGCGTCTACTGAATGTGGCGTGTTACGGCCCCGACACATGTTATGGACCGGTGCTGACGTGAGGGCAGAAGTGGACTAACCAGTCAACTCGCCCGAGCATCTGCATCTTTGCCCCATGAGCAATGCCCTTTGCAAGAAAACCCCCTCTACTACGTCCCTTGCTGTGTGTGTTGCGGCGTTGTCCAGGCCCATCCATGGTCCAACGGGATCCTGTGGGTCGGCAGTTGATGCCCAGATGTGGTGGCTTTTCGATTCAAATGTTTGCGGCGTTCAGCTCCTCTGGTATGGCTTCAATTCTCACCTCTGGTGGCGTTGGCGGAAGCGTATAGCTATGGTTAGCTCCTAAGTGGCCAATATTTGGCCACAGCGCAACTCCGGCTCCCTAGTTTCGCCAACAAAGAGAGGAATCCAGATCCAGGAATCCAGATCCAGGGGTGGACGCAACTGCAGTCTGTGGTAAGATATATTTCACCGGGCCAAATGTAGCTAAACTATTCCCGGTATCTTACAGAAGACCACGCGTAGTAGACGCTGGTGTGCTTTGATAAACTACACATAGGTCCCCAACTGGTGTACCTCGTCCATCTGAACCTGCCATGGTCCTCTACGAGAGACTCGGGCTGATTTGAAGAGAATGTCAACTCCGGTTTCTTTCCTTCCAAAGTAACGAGCGGACGCGTTTTAAATCGGACGCACATCCGTGTCGAGCCATAGCCCGTGGCATCAAAGGTTCTGTTTATTCTAATGATGCTCTCATACCAAGCGGCAGAAGCCTTTTACTGGGAAAGAAAGCCCAATTATGTATTCCCCATTTGTTTCCATGAAATGCGATATCAGCCTCAAGCCCATTTTCTTCTCCCCATTACCACTCCTCGACGTAGCCATATTTTGCAAACACGTCGGTTGTAGCCCGGTCGAACTCTCTCATAATAGTGTCTTTGCGAGCTTGAGATCTGGGAGTAACTCTGCAAGGAAACTGCTTGGCGCAGACCAACAGTCCAGAGGCGTACGCGCCCTCGGGACTCACATCAGGATCTATCACGCGGCCTTGCGAGTCAACACCAGACTCGATATGCAGCGCCCAGAGCAGCTTTGCCATGGCAATGAATAAACTGCGCTCTGCGAGGTGAATTCCCGGGCACAGTCTTCTGCCACTTCCATATGCATAATGGTCGCGCTTCTCCCAATCACCATTCGCCAGCTCTGATGCCAGCTGCGGGACGCCAACGTAGCGTTCTGGGTTGAAAGTGTCTGGATCGGCGAATCGATTGGAATCATGCTGCATGCCCCAAGCGTTGATGATTACTTGGCTTCCTTTTGGAATCGTCATGCCGTCGATTGCATCGTCTTCGCCGACAACGTGGGGAAAGCCAAGAGGAACAACCGGACGCCAGCGCAAGGTTTCCTTGACGCAAGCAGCAACATATGGCAGTTGTGCATAGTCTTCCCACGTGGGCGACCTATCCTCCCCTACTACACTGTCAATCTGGTCCTGGGCCTTGCTCATAACTTTTGGCCATTTTGTCATGGCGTGAAGAAAGGTGACGAGGGCCGAGCCGGTGGTATCTGAGCCCCCTTCCATTAGTGTGCCCGCCAGAAAGTAAAGGGCATGCCGATTGAGAGAAAGCTTGCCGCTATCCTCCTGATCGAGCGCGCGGTCAAGAAAGCAATCGCGGGATCCTTGAGACTTTCGTCTCTCCACCACCTTGTTGAACCACTCCTCATGGAGGCCGTTCATTTGTTCGCCCACGTGTTGTGCTCGAGTACGCCAGTTGCCGAACAATTTCTCAGGGAGATGCTTTATGAAAGGGAAAATATCCACGGGAGGGCTACTGCCAAATTCTTGCAGGTTGGACCAGGCCTCCATGAGACTGTAGAGCCTCTTCATGTGGGTGGCATTTATGTCGGGCGTTCGTGTTCCAAATACTTGGCCGTGTTAGCACATGTCCTGTTTCATCACTTCAAGGACTCGATAAAAAGAACTTGCCGAGACTCATGATGGTACTGTTACTGAACCGTTTTGGGTGTTGCATAAAATTGTCTGGTTCCTCAACAAAGTCGCGTACCATCTGGACAGCTTCCGCGTCCACAAGTGCAAGATGATTGTTGACCACCATGCTCTCCATGAAGAATTGGTGAATTAATTTGCGGCACGCTCGCCATTTATCTGAATACTGCATGAGAAGAAGGTGGTCGCCTTGGGAAATAATATCGTAGCTAATATGAGAGACCGGCCGATGGCTGTAAAGATTCGACTTCTTATCTATAAGTTGTTTGACGAGGCGCCGTGATGTGAGGACAACGCAGGTCGCAGGACCCATTTTGAGAGAGAAAATTTCACCATACTGTTTTGCCCATTCTGTAAACCTGGACATGGATGTAAGTCAGCCAATGGCTTCCGAGTGCCTAGGATCAGGTCAACCCACTTCAAATACGTGAACGTGGCCGGGATTTGATGCAAGTTTCCAATGATGGGGAGAGTCGGCGGCCCTGGTTGAAAGTCAGCTCGAGTCATATTGCAAAACGAGTGCAATCAACGAACCGGGTGGGAGTTTCGAGTCCCGTCTTCCTACCGATGTGACGAGATACGCAACGAGCAGCACAGTGAGCAAACCGAGGGCAGCTAGTATGGTCATCGCGGTAGATTCTTTGCATAGCACTCTCTAAAGATGATTCCATTCATTCGTTTGTGTTTGAGCTGATGCGGGGTATCGGAGATTTTATATCGACTGCATGTAGCTGAAAGAACAGGTGCAACAACCTGCATACGTACAAGGAAGCATGTAACTGTAGGTGGCTTGCTTCAAGTCGTATTAACCAATAGACCAAGTAATGCCTCCTCACTCGGTGATACATATTCTGCACGCATGTGCTCTTGTGTCATCATGACAAATAAGTTTTGTTACACGACAATCGAATTGATAAAATAGAGTTCGAAGCATTCCCCAGCTTTTCGATGCGGAAAAGCACCATTGGAATGCATCTGCAAGCCATGTAGCGTTTTAGATAAACCGATAAACTCCCGGCCTCTATTGCGTCATATTTTCAGCCACTTGAAGTAAGCATGTTGGTATCCTGTTTCCTAAAGGTGAATTCGGGGTCCCAATGCCATAGCCCGTGGGATAAATTTGCGTGGGCAACGCTCCACATTCATTCTCCGAGACCAGGCCTGGACACAAGCTTCATGTCCATATTAGCTTTCAGTGTGTAATTGCTTACAAGTTGCACAGAAAGCTGCGTAGAAATAAGAAGTATCTGTAGATTCTGTACAGGGTATGACTTGGGCCCGTCTAGAGACAAGTTATCCAACCACGACATGACAACACCTTATCTAGCTGAAAAAAATTACCATCCGATGAGTTTCTAGTTGAAAATGTCGCCTTTACCCTGAAAGCTACATGGAGAGTAACAATCAACATTAACATGACAACAAGAAGCATAGGGGGCCAGCCGCAGGACGGACACGGACCGGCGATAGTGGAGCCCCGGCGCAGCCCCGGCGTTGTGCGGGGGGCAAACAGCGCTAAAGCCCCCCCAGGTGCCAGGTGCCAGTAAGCAGTCTGGCCAATCAAATAACAGCACATGCACTGTTGAGAACATTGAAACCTGAACCAGACGGCTTATACATGTAAATTCTCGACCAGCTTATTCTCACTTACACCCTTTTCACACACAATCCAATTTCTTACACCCAACGCCCGCTGAACTCCCTTATTAGTACCGTCCCCAGAGTCTTGCGACTTGTTACTGCTTCAAGACCTGTTTTTGGGGCGAAAATCTGTTCATTTTTTTTGCCATGGCTGTTGATGCTTGGGCCGCCGACTTCGTGAATCGTGACCGCCTTTGGAGTCGACAGGCTCCTCGAGGTTCGGACTTCAGGCGTGAAAAAAATGCCAGCGCTGAATATCGACACCGGGATAGACAAGAAGATCTGTAGTAAACCCATGAGGATAAACAAACTGGGTCTTTAGGGCGACTGGGACGACCTGACCTTTCACGGGGGCCCGGACAGGCCATCCTCGGGTGTAAGTCGTCATTACACACGCCCCTGACTTTCTAGCTCATCTACCGCTATAGATTGCTCCTCTCGCTATGCCAACTGGAAATCATTGTACCCCGAGCGCGCGGATTCGGCCATGTTGTCCTGTGTTAGCCGTGGTGGTGGACGAGTTGTGATTGAGGTCTAGTGGATGTTGGCCAGAACAGACACACCTTGTCATGGTCGATCAAGTTGATAGACAAGACCGCAGCATACGTTGACTAAATGTCCATTCTTATATTACAAGTCTGCGTATAGTGTCAATTTATCGCTAAATCGTCTGAATCTGGAAATGTCGCTTGAAGTAACATGGAGACGCTGGTGGTAGATATGTCGATACGATTCAGTCATCGCACCTCAGTCATTCCATGTCATTCCTAACAAAACTATTTCTCACGAATCCTCAGTAGCAATATTTAGCTCAGCTAGTTAATTAATTCTTCTAGAATATTATACAAATCATTAAAAAACGTGCAATCCAATACCAAAAGAAACCCAACAAAAGGAAGAATATCAGTGTATACCGGCTCACATTTACATGACAGTCCGCCGCAACATTATCCATTTAGCCGCTGGATGCGTTCTCAGCCTTCCTTGAATCTTTTAAGCAACGCCCTCAGAAACTCAGCATCAACAGCTGGACAGCCAGCAGCCGCACCGGGGTTAAGAACATCCAGGATATCCATCGTCTTCTGGTTGTCCAGACTAAACATGACACCACCCGTAGAAAGATATTGTTTGAGCACGGCGCTTCTCACAACTTGGCCGGCTCCATCCTCACCCTCTGCCGACTCCATACTGCTCAGCCATTCATCAAGCGATACCAGACTAGGCCGTGTTTGTTGCGAACGGAGCTCGGCAATGATCTGGGGCAAGTCTTTGAGGCGCAGCGGTAACGGGTTGGTAATGTGGTAGATTTGAGGAGCAGAGTATATTTCAGACGAGGGAACATGGGAGAGAGCCCCCTTCGTGGAAGTCAGCGTGAAAAAGTTGGAGGCGAGCCAGTCCACAGGCACGACGTCGACGGCGAAGCTTGGCTGATCGGCACGGCCAATCTGGGGCACCGTCCCCGATTCAATCATGCTCGCGACGACGCGCATGATGAACTCATCACCAGGGTCGGGAACGCCAGGACCCCGAACAGCGGCGGTGACACCCGAAGCCCGGGTAATCGTCACGGGGAATCCTCTTTGAGCAGCCTTGGTCAGCAGGTTCTCCGCTACCCATCGGGTCTTGAAGTAGCCAGAATCGTCTCCGGTTGGGGGCGAAAAGTGAGAACTGTCTTCTTCCCCAATGGCGTAATCCTCGCGAGTCCGCTTAGATGCAGACCAAGTCTGGAGATGGGCAACGGACCACGTGGACAGGTAGTTGATGTCGGAGAGATGGGACCCAAGGCCCGACAGTTTGATAACATCAAATATGGGCGTAATATTGCTTGGCTTCAGAGAGCTGTATGTTTTGAGCAGCGAGACGTGACCTCCGAGGTGGTAGATGGATTGCACCGTCTGGCCGAGTTCCCTAAAGGCAGATCGTGAGAGACCAAAGTTGGACTGGTTCAATGATCCTGGAACAAACTTGACACGGCCGCTGATATCATCCAGGGTCAGATTTTCATTAAGCAAGTCGAGTTTCTGGAGGAGATCAATGAGCGCCTGCGGCTCCATCTTCTCCATGGATCCCAAGACGTGAACTGTGGCGTCTCGTTTGGTTCGGAGAATTTCCACCAGCAGGTGGATTCCAACGAAGGATTCTGCCCCTGTCAGGAGAATAGACTTGAGTTCATCGCGATCGATGCGAGGAATACCATATCGTGGTATATACTGGCTGGTGTTGGGTAGATTGGTCTCGACATTCCAGCTAATGACACTCTCAAGCCCGCCCTTACCAGCGCCATCACCGCCTTTTGCACGTCTCAAGTACGCACAGACGGCGGCCGCAGTTGGTTCGCGTATCAGAGCGGGCAAGGGAGGAGCAATCTTGAACTGCTTCTTCACTTTGGCTCGCAGTCGAACGAGGAGGATACTGTTGCCGCCTCTCTCGAAAAATGAATCGTTCAACTCGATTTCTCCGCCAAGTGTAGTCCTGAAAAGGGCAAGAATGGTTCCCTCCAGATCTTCAGTACGTTGGTCTGAGGCTGTCGTTGTGGTCGGCCCATTCCTGCCAGGCTGTGTGGTGATGCTTGACGGAAACAAGAGTTCCAACTGCCTCTCCAAAAGGTTTCTGCGATCGACCTTGCCGCCGAGAGTAACTGGAAGCTTGGCCAGAAACTGGTATCCGTTGGGAAGCATGTAGTAGTTGAGATGCGGCTTAATCTTGCGGTGCAAGTGAGAAATAATGGCGACCTTGTCAGCCTCATTGGTGATGTTGGCTTTAGGAACGAGGTAGGCAATGAGTTGCTGCTGCTCATCAGAGTCCACGGTGCGAGCCACAACTGCAATGTCAACAAGGGCACCGGCTTTCTTCAAAGACTGCGACGCCTTGAAGATTACCTGTTCCACTTCACCGAGATCGATCCTAAAGCCCCGGAGCTTGATTTGCTTGTCTCCTGCAATTCGACCGTGGAACTCCAGTTGGCCATCAGGTCGGAAACGGCCGCGGTCTCCCGTCTTGAACATTCTGTTCCATCCCCTCGTGCGGTCGTCCTCGGATGCAAACGGATCCTCAACAAATGATTGTGCATTTGCTTCGGGTCTATTCAAGTATCCGGCACCGACTTGAACTCCACCTACAACCAGTTCACCAATCTGACCAGCCGGGACAGGGTTGCCTCTGATATCAAGGAGGTAGTGGCGGCAGTTGTCCATGGGATATCCAATGGGGAGACTTACAACTCCCTCACCAGGATAATCAATCTTGCTTATGGCCGTCTGTACAACGAGTTCTGAAGGAGACCAAGTGTTGTAGAGAGTGGCAGGCGTTCCAAGATCGTAGAATGCCTTGGCAACACGGACAGGTAACCGCTCACCAGCAAAGTAGGCGACTCTGTACTTGGAACATTTCCGAAGAGCCTCGCTGTTGAACTCCATGAGCAGTGCAAATTGAGTCGGGGTGAAATATGTGACACTAACACCCTCCCTCATCATGAAATCAGCGAGCGCGACGGGGTCTTTGCGTGTTTCCCATGAAGCAACGGAAACAGTTGCGCCAGCTGTTAGGCCACCGAAGATCTGAACAATAGAAAGATCAAATGATGTAGTCGTGTGTGCGAGAAAGTTGTCATCCTGTGAAAAGGCATAGTCTTTGTTCAGTGTTGCCAACATGGCTTGAGTATTGGACTCCTTCAGCACGACTCCTTTAGGGGTGCCGGTGCTTCCCTGCTATAGTTAGATGGTTTATGTAGGGGAAGCAAGACTGGCCATGTTTCAAGTTCATTAAAACTCACAGAGGTATAGATCATATAAAAAGGATCATCGGGGTGTCGTGCTCGCTGGTGAGCAATGGTTCTGCCCGCAGCGGCAGCGTCTTCGATCCTAATGACCTTGGGGGCCATTACCATCTTGGACAATAATTCAGCGACCAGGCCGTCTTGGCCTGGGCCAGTTAGAAGAATCCTGGCACCAGAGTCAGAAACCATAAACGAGAGGCGGTCGTGGGCGAAATCGGTATCGAGCGCGACATAGCACGATCCCGTCATGAGGGCCGCGAGCATGCCCGTCACCGCCTCAACACCGGGCAAAGCGATCAGCCCGATTTTATCACCGGGTTGTGCGCCAAAATCGAGGAGCTCAGAGGCTACGCTCTCCGCGCTTTCGATCAGCTGCCTGTATGTTATGCTACGGCAGTCAGAGGTGTTTATCGCTGCAGTTTGAGGGTGTTGTCTTGCCGTCTTGGTAATTACATCGAGTACACTCTGCTCCCCCCACTGACATTCTTTAGTCTCCATATTCCAATAGTTCTTTTTGAGAAATTCGATTTCGAGGGGTCCACACATGCTGATTTCGTCAACGGGTTGGCGGTGGTCCCTGATACAGCTACCGAGGAAGGTGTTGAAATTGTCGAGGAATCGCTCCATGTCGGGATTGTAATATAGAGCGGTTGAATACTCGATCTTGAGGTCCAGGCTATGCTCAGAAGTCTCAACGGCTTCAAGTTGAATATCGGCGGCGGTGGGAATGTCGTCAGATTCGATGTTTTCAACAACAAAGTCGCAGGTGGTGTAAGTCGGAACAGGGCCGTGAATCTGGTAGTTGACGGCAATTTGGCCCACGGGCATGTGGCTGTTCGTCTTCTTGACATTCATGATATCGACTATGGTATCAAATGGAACACCGCTGTGAGCCATGGCATCTAGAGCACGAGACTTGGTAGCCTGGAACAATTGATCGAATGGAACATCACAGTCATCTACACGTCATGGTCAGCCAATATTTTCAACTAGAAAATTCTCAAACCCGCTTCGCAAGAGTAACAGCAAGTCGCTGCGCAGGCATAGTCACTTACCATTACATCTCACAGGAGCAAGATTGACGAAGAAACCCATCAGGGGTTCGGTATCGGGGTGAGGTCGGTTTCCGTCAACCATGAGAAGTACAAGATCCTTATCTTCGGTGTATCTGTAAAGGAAGGCTTGGAAAGCAGCAAAAACGAAGTGGAATGGAGTTCCATTCGACTGGGAAGCAATTCGCTTCATACGAGCAAATAACTTGGCGTTGAGGTTTGTTCTGACTTTCTGGCGCAGAGGATCACTTCTTGCTGGGCGTTCACCCTTGGCGAAAGGGAGAAGCTTGCTAGACTGGGGGATGCCCTTGAGGGTTGTCCTCCACCAGTCAAGGTCAGGTTTCATCAGATTGGACGCAAGACGGGCGTTGTGCCATAGCGTAAAGTCGACGTAGTTGAACTTGGGAGCAGAAACGGTTGCAAGATCACTACCGGTTCGCAGAGCGTCGTAGATACCGACAAACTGCGACATCATCGGGAACAAACTAGCACGGTCAATGGAAATATGATGGGTCATGCCAACCACAGCCCATTCCTCCTCACTGAGCTTGGCAAGCGAGTAAGTAGCAACTTCACCTTCTTCAACATTCATCTCAATCTTGCGGTTATACCTGACAAATTCCTCGAGAGCCCTTTCGATATCCGCTTCCTTGGTCAAATCGCGGAAGTCAACACCGAGCTCAAAATCTTCAAGGGGCTCTTGGACGGCAAAGTCATCTCCCTCGAAATATGCAGTCCGCAAAGCAGGGTTTCTGACGGCCATCTCCTGGATGGCCTTCTGGAGAGTTGGGTAGTCGGGCTTGCCCCTGATTCGGAGGACAATGGGCAGGTTCAGAAAAGACTTGTCCTCTAGAAAACTGTGGACGAACCATAGGCGGGACTGGAAAGTAGAAAGAGGAACAAGCCCGCTATGCTGAGATTTTGTGAGCTGTCCAGTAGCCATGGCAGAGATGTTGCTATCCTCCTCGGGGCTTTCAGACTCCGCAGCAGACTTCTTCTCAGGCTTGTCTCCAGCGGTATGCTTGCTGGCGGATGCAGTGGTAACCATCCTAGCAGTCTTGGACACCAGGGCGTTGATAGAGGCAGCGCCCAATATGTCGAAGAGCGCAATGTCAACCTGGATCTCCTTTCGAAACCACTTCCGGAACTCAACAGCAACAATGGAATCAAGACCATAAGCAGACAATGGGTTGTTTGGCAGGATTGATTCGCGGGGAGTAGCAAGGACGCTAGCAATCTTTTCCAAAAATCCGTCAAGAAGGATATCAGTCTTCTTCTCAACATCAGGTTCCTCACTGAGAAGAGCAAGGAGGTTCTTGGAGCTCTGTCCGGCCCCCTCGGCACCAAAATCGTGGTTAGAATAGAGATTCCTCATCATTGGCTTACTAGCCCAGTATACATCCGGTGAGATAAGACCGACGCCGGTGATGATTTGGTGCCCGTTGCAGCCGCGAGCAGTGACGGGGTTAACAGACTTGTCAGTAATCACAGCTTCTTCGAGCTGGTAGAGGAGTTCCTCCTCATTGATGGTGTCCATCCCCATTCTGAGCATAATCTTCTGCAGTTCCTCGTTCTCAGCAACAACGCCAACACCAGTGACTGCGCCGACGTTCATCGTAGTCCCGCTAAGACGAAGCTCACGACGGTGTCGCATGAGGGCATCAAGGTAGCAATTGGCGGCCGAGTAGTTGGCCTGGCCCTTGGAGCCAACAACAGCCGCGACCGAGGAGAAACAGACAAAGAAGTCCAGGTTTTTGCCCAGAGTTGCTTCGTGCAAGTTCCTGGTTCCCTCAACCTTGGGCTGGCAGCAACGCTGCCATTGTTCGTATGTCATGGTTTCAAGAGGTTTATCCTGCAAGACCATGGCAGCTTGGAAGATGCCTCCTAGCGAAGATCCAATCTGTTCAACACAACTCTGGACATCGGTAAACTTGGAGACATCACCACGGTATACGGTAGCGTCAACACCACGTTCAATAAGCCAGTCAATGGTGGCCTTTGCCTCGGCCTTGTCGGCACCAGAACGGGACAAAAAGGCAAGTCTGCTGGCTCCCTTACGGACCATCCACTGAGAAATAGTGCGACCTAGACCTCCAAGACCACCGACCAAGAGATAAGTCTTTGAAGAGCTGAATAGCTTGACATCACGGTATCCGCCACGCATAACCGGGACCATGTCCTCTGGATGGGGTACAAGAACAATCTGCAAAGGTTGTTGGTAAGTTTATAACATTCTTTCAAGTAGAGTAAATACCTTGCCAGTGTGCTTTCCCATCTGCAGCAATCGAAAGCCTTTGACAACCTCAGAATACGGGACTTCTTTGATTGTAGCGGGCGTGCGGATCTCGCCGTTGGCAAGAAGGGCAAAACACTCCTTGAAAAGCTTCTCGCCGAGAGCCTCATTCTTTTTAAACATGGTCTATAGCATGTTAATCTTTGGTAGCTTGAAGGAAGTAAGAAAGAAGAAGGAACTTACCACAAGGTCAATGGAAGCGAACAATACATTGCGCCGAAAGGGGTCCATGGCGATCTTGCTGTTCTCATGAATATCTCGCTTCCCTATCTCGAGAAATCGCCCAAAAGGAGCAAGACAGGCCCAAGAGGCATGCAGAAGAGGACCTGCCAAACTGTTGAGGACGACATCAACCCCCTTGCCGCCACTGGCTTCCATCACGCCCTTGGCAAACGAGACATCACGAGAAGAGAAAATTTGTTCCTCCTTGAGACCATAGATTTCCTTGAGAAGCCTCCTCTTAGCAGGAGAGCCTACAGTAGCGTATATATGGGCACCCGCACGCTGAGCGATCTGGATAGCCATCTGGCCTACACCGCCGGCCGCGGCGTGAATAAGAACAGACTCTCCCTTGGCCAGGCGAGCGGTATGATCTAAAGCAAACCAAGCAGTACCAAGTATCAGCGGCATCGCAGCAGCGTCGACATAAGACAAGTTGTCGGGTAACTTGTAGCACCAAGATGCTGGATTCCGGACAAGACTGCGGTGAGCGCCCTGGCCGGGACGGAGAGCAACAACTTTATCACCAACTTCAAATCCCTTGACATTGGCGCCGACTTTGGTGCAGATGCCAGCACATTCGTCACCAAGATTGAAATCCTCAATAATACCCATGCTGGCGGCAACGTCACGAAAGTTGATGGACGAAGCTTTGGTCTCAACCTCAATCTCGTTGTCGTTGATCTTGGTGTCCATGACCTGAGTATCCTCACCAAAGTACAAGGTTTCGAGCAGACCAATCTTTCCGATTCTTAGAGCGAGAGGAGTACGAGTCTCAGCAGTACCAAAGGGCTCAAGGCGAGGTTCTTGGTTGGGGCCGTTCCTGAGCTTGCAGTTACGCTCGTCATCTGCCTCCACGCGGGGAATGTGTACGATGCCGTTTCTTTCAGCCAACTCATCCTCTGTGATTCTCGTGTCCAACAAACGGATGATATTGGCGGCTACGGTCTGGGCAGGAGAGTCAATACCGAAATCGAAATTTACCGCGCGAAGACTGTCATTCTCAGATCGTGCAGCGCGGACGAGCCCGATAAACATGGCATTGTCTGGGCGGCTGGCTTCGAGAGTAGCACCTTCGGTTGGCCAGACGACATTCTTCTCGAGAGAAATGAGAAGAGCTTGAGCGCCCTTGAAGGCAGTTTTGTCGGAGATGGACTCATCCAATCCCGCAAGGACGACGACATCCTTGGCCAATAGAGAGGTGCCCTTGGACGCCAGCTCGGAAAAGCTGGTGAAGGTGATCTTACCCCCATGAGCAGACTCGAGTTCCTTTAGAATGACGGAAGTTCGTGCAGAAGGCTTGCCGATTGGCATGACCACAGACAACTCAGAGTTGAGAGTGAATGGCTCAGCAGCCTTACGGACAGCAGTACAAAGGGGGCTGGAGAAGAGCTCTTGCAAGTACGCCGTGACGACACCCTTTTGTCCGTCGAACAAAATGCGTCCAGTGTCATTCATAAATGGAACTGCATTTACACCTGCCTCGCTGACAATTACGAGGTCATAAGAGTCGGGAGTTGGCTCTACCACGCTGACCAGACCGCGGCATTCCTTGGACAGCCTTTCGGCTTCCTCTCCAAACTTATTTCCCTCGAGTGACCATATGTCTAGCTGCTTGAATCTTCTTCTCTCTCCTTTCGCACATCCCAAATGCTGGATGAAGTCTCGCGTCTTGTTCAGATCGGAGGTGATGTGCAACATCTTCGTGGTAGGGTACTGGTGAGCAAACATGTCAACAATATCAGAGAGAGGTTTGCCCTTTACGTTGGTCAACATATCAAAAAATGGCTGCCATCGCTGGCGGTAGAAGAGTGTTCGAGGTCCTTGGCCCTCGGGAGCTTCGCGGCCCAGGGAATTCACCTCAAGCCCGGCAATCTCCATCATCAGCTCGCCCCTCTCATTCTGCATAATCATGTCGTTGATAGCAACACGAGGAGAGGGCACCTTTGTGAATGACCCAACCTGAAAATTCTTAACGTCGGTAGAGTATCTCCAGTTGAAGAAGTTGCCTGAAACATTGAGAGCTCGGAAGAAGGACGGAACATAAGGCTCGTCAAGAGGACGACCAAGGCGGTTCTCAACAGCATGGAAGATGACATGGAAGAAGGAGTCAAGAAGAGTTGGTTGCAGAACCGTCTCGTCACCCGCCTCCAAGGGAAGATGCCTGGGGTCGAAAACGAGGTCAGAGACAGCGAAGCCAACACCACTCTCGATGCTGCCTTTGAGAAGACGGAACTTTTCACCATAGGCGAGGCCAAGATCTGCCATGTTCTTGTAGAATGTGGCAGCGGGCATGGACCTATAGGTCTTCTTGCGAAGCTCATTGAGGTTCGTACCCTCGGCATAGCGACAAGTATAATCTACAGGAGCAGCGTCACCCTTTTCAACGCTGATGAGACCATGACAGTGGCTAGTGCAGTTCGAATTTTCGTCGTAGGAGAAGACGTTGAACTCGTACCAGGTATCCGAGTGGCTCTTGGCGGACAGAGTGACTGGTTTGAGTTCAAGAAGTACTTCAACGCCCTCATCGGTAGAAGGAATCAAAAGAGCGTTCTTTACGATAATATCCTTGAGACGAATAATCTTCACGCTCTTGACTTGGTCAGTGCGAATGGCTGCCTCGATAGCCATGCTGATGTAGCCGGCACCAGGAAAGACGACCTTGTTCTCTACCACGTGCTCATTGAGCCATGGTAGCTCGCTGAGTCGGAGATAGTTTCGAAACAGAGGATGTCGTACAACAGAGCCGGCAACCCTATGGCCCAGGGTAGCATGGCGAAACTCTCGCTGGCGATGCTCCTTGATGTGGCGAGTCTCAGACCAATACCGACGGTGCTCCCAAGTATACGTAGGGAGGTTATGGAGCTGGATACCGGTAGGAGTAGAGACTAAAGCTCCGTCCAGGGTTTGACTGAGATTCTGGTTGGCGGCGACAATATCAACGGGGTAGCCGAGAGAGAAAAGAGAGCCGGCCATGTTCAAAAGGCATTCGAAATCGGGCACACCACGGGTCAGGGAGGCGATGTAAGGAAGATCCAGCTTGAGAGACTGGACAGTCTGGCGAGCTGGGCCCTTGAGGGCAGGATGAGGGCCAATTTCAACCAAAATATCCACATTCTGCTCATCCTCTTCGTCGAGCAGAATACCAGTCAGGGCATCAGAGAATCGCACGGCTTGAACCATGTTGGCAGCCCAATAAGAGGCCCCCATCTTCCGGTGGTCAGCCTGGCGAGAAGTAACACTGGAGAACATGCGGCACTTGGGGGGATCGGTCTTGAAGGCAGGGTTGTTCTTAAGAGCATTTTCATATGCCGGGGCCAGGGGAAACATGTGGTGAGAGTGAAAGGCCTGCTTGACAATAAGCTGTCGAACAAAGACCTTCTTCTCCGTGAGCTTTTGCTTGAGCTCAAGGATAGCGTCTTCATCCCCGGAAACAGTCATGGTGGACGGGCTGTTGACAGCAGCAATGGTGAGACGGCCAGCGTAAGGTTTGAGCTCCTCAAGACACTTATTCTCGGGAAGACCAACAGCCATCATGCCACCAGGAACACCTTCGCTGCGACTAGCCGACATGTAACGGCCGCGGTAGTAGGCCGCTATGAGAGCACTATCGAAGGAAAGGATACCAGCAGCATAAGCAGCGCCCATTTCACCAGAAGAGTGGCCAACGACAGCAGAGGGCTTGATTCCCCAGCACGCAATCAGGTCAATGATGGCAAGCTGGAGAGCGGTGCAGATAGTCTGAGAATACAACGTCTCTCCTAGTAAAGTTGTCTCCTTGTTCTTGTTGAGTTCGGCAACAATGGACCACTCAGGGGCGTCAGGGAGGCTCTTGAGAATGGCGTCACATCGCTGCAGACTCTGGCGGAAATGGGGACACTCTTCAATAAGCTGCCTGCCCATAGCAAACCACTGAGCACCCTGGCCAGTGAAGATGAAGCCGAGCTTGGGAACTGCATTCTTAGCAATGGTCCAGGGGGCAGCTGGGCGCGGAGAGGAGAGCTGATCAACAAGGCCAGCCTTGTCATTCGCAACAACAAACGAACGCTGCTGGTGCAATGTCCGGCGAGTAGATAAGCTGTAGGGAAGGTCGGCAATGGTGGCATCCTCGGTGTTGTTGAGGTAGGCCTTGAGAGTCTCCTCTGACATCTCGCCGGCTTTGGAGGAGTGAGACGTAAGTGGAACAAGATAAGGGCGGGAGTGAACGCCGTTGGCAATGGGCTCAGAAGAAATAGGAGCAGGTAGTTTCTCATCCCTACTATACTCCTCCAAGATAACATGGGCATTAGTACCACCGTAGCCAAAGGAGTTAATGCTGGCGCGCCGAGGAACACCATCGGGAACCTTCCACTCGACGAGCTTGGTTGGGATAGTAATCTTCCACTTCTCAAAGTCGATTTTGGGGTTTGGCGTATTGAAGTGCATGTTCGGGGGGATACAGTTTTTCTCGAGTGCCATTGTGGTCTTGATCACACCAGCAAGACCGGAGGCACCTTCAAGATGGCCAATGTTTGTCTTGACAGAACCGACAAATAATGGCTCATCACGGCCGGGGGCAAAGACAGCACCGATGGCCCGGGTCTCAATAGGGTCTCCGGCAGCGGTGCCAGTGCCATGAGCTTCAAAATACTGAGTATGGTTGGGATTCAAGCCAGCTCGCTCATATGTTGATCGGATCAACTGCTCCTGGGCAACAGAGTTTGGGAGAGTGATGCCATTCTTCTTACCATCATGGTTAGATCCAGTAGCACGGACAACAGCGCGGATATTGTCACCATTGGCGACGGCATCAGACTTGCGCTTGAGAACAGCGCAGGCGATGCCTTCACCTCGGACGTAGCCACTTCCGGAAGCATCAAACGCCGCACAGCGGCCGTTGGTGGAAAGCATACCAAGGTCGGTCATGGTGACAAACACGTTGCTATCGTAGTGCAGCGAGGATCCAACAACTATGCAGATGTCGGCTTCACCATTTTGCAGGGTCTGGCTACCGAGATGGAAGCAAACAAGGGACGAAGAGCAAGCGGTATCAATGGTGACACTCGTACCGTGGAGATCGTAAAAGTAAGAAATCCGGTTGGATAGGATAGCGTCACCGGTACCAGTTACCTATATCAACACAAGGGGGTCAGAAGTCCAAGTTTTCGAGGACAAACACGGGGTCGAAAAGTAAGACGTACAGTGTACTTTGGATAGTATTCCAAATCCTTGGTCAACATGGCATTATAGTCATTGGTAAAACTTCCGCAAAATACAGATGTCAATGAGCCTCGAATCTCCTGAAGGGTGATTCCAGCATTCTCGAGGGCTTCATAGACTACTTCGAGAAGCAAACGCTGCTGGGGGTCCATGGCCTCGGCCTCCTTTCCGGAAATACCAAAGAAACCCGCATCAAAGTTTCCGATATCTTGGTCGAGAAAGTACCCGAAACGGGCATTAGTCTGTTGACCAAACGTGTAAGTATACTGCTTCTTTAATGCAAGGGCGTCGCTCATTATTGGACTTCACATACTGTGCCCTTATGGGTGGGCTCTGGGTGGAAAAAACTATCCACCTTCAGCCGATCCTCGGGCATCTTCTGCTGAACATCACGCTGTTCCGCGATGCTCTGCCAGAGCTTGCTGGGAGTGTTGGCTCCAGGTACACGGCAGGCAAGGCCGACTATAACGCTGGGGTCATCCGCACGTCCATTGATTCGGGAAGCCATTATTAATCAGGTGAATGGGTTGAGCTTATTAAACTAGTATAAATTCGCAATCGTGTCTAGACTTGGCCAAGGTTAATCGAAGACTAAAGTGCTGGAGAGTTGTATAGATGTCCTTGGGTTTTGAGGATGAATGGGACGTTTCTATAAAAGAGTATTTCTTCAATAAGAAAGAGCGTTATGCTTCCTGGATCGTCTGTTAAGGGCCTCGAAACCTCGGAATACGTCGTTGCTGAAAGTGGAAGGCTCAAAACCTTCTTTGTTACGAACCAAAAGCGGCATCAATATTGCCCTATGTCTTAAAATGGTTATGTTATGGTACAACACCGAGGACTAGCAATTTTCTAAAACTGTAAAGAGCTGGCTGAGCTGTTGAATAGAAGGTTGAGAAGATGCGAGCGTATCGGGACACCTCAAAACAATGTAGTTAGGACCATCTTTTGTATAAGAACTTGACAAACAACTGCGTGACCCACGAGATGTTCCATCTTGGTTTCTATTGCTCCTGCTTTCATTCATTGGCGGTGCATCCCGGAGCCGAAGATGCTTGGTTTCAGAGTGGTGGCTCCGGCACCATCCGGAGCATCGTCACTATCACGATGGCCGTCACCGAACGGCTCCGGAACGCGACTTTGGAGTTTTTGCTAGTGAAAACTATCGACAGGATTTCATGGGCCCGTGGACACCCTGGAACGTCCATGCCAGGAACTACGCCTGTTTCGTTTCCGTGCCATAACCCGGGTAGCCACGAGGCAGAGAGCAAGGGTCTTTAGGCACGTGTCTGCTAGCCACTTGATCTCGGAGATGTCGCAAGGTTACGGCAGAAGCCCCTTTAGCCTCGTAGGGAGGAAATCCCCTAAATCAGGTCCTTGCGCCAGCGGCATCTGGTATGGTGACGAAGTGGGTGTCTTGATAAGTGAGACGTAACAAATGGCTGGCCTTGACGAGTCAAACCAGCGTGAAAAGAGAGGTACTTACCGATACCACAGTGACTCGGGGTCGGAAGTACCTCGAGTTATGCAGGGGTCCAACATGCTTCGGACAAGGTTCTCTCAAGTTTCTAGCTTCAGGTACGCAGACAAGGGAGGGAAGCCACACCCAGCTTGAGCTGTCGCACATCTCCCTAGTTACGTTCGAATTCGGCTCACTCACTACTTAATCATCTAAGTGAAAATCTACTTGCAGTTTCTATTGTGTTTCCCTCAATTGTGTAGCATTGCAACTCGTCCTATGTGCTCACGTCTTTGCTACCCTCGCTCAGCTCCCCAACCCGTTTCACTAAACATTCAACCATCTTTTCAAACCGGCGACCGTACCCATGGTACCGTTGGAGCCAACAGGGCAAGCCGATGTGGACTTTGATGACCGTGGGGGCAATTTGTCACATTCGCCCGGTGATCTAGAGACACTTGTCAGTCATAGTCAGCCCGGGTAGCAAGTAGGAATATTATGCGACACACTAGGCAACCCACAATACTCCCAGTGCAGTTGTAAACTTGTTATATCAATTGACATAGACTCATTCGATAACCCGAGAAAGTGTTGGTGCGAACTCGGATAAGCCGCTTCTAACACCATCCTGAGCCGAATTGGGGGGCACGGAGCTTAATACAAAGTCCAACAAATGTCAAGCAACTGTGCAGCCTGTTGGTCCTCGGCATGCATCAGCACGAAACAATCCCTTGAGGCTTTCGAAATGCTATCAGTCACTTGAGTGCGGAAACAATTCGCCAGCACAGCTCGGAAGTTTCCACTGGCGAATGCTTCCATGAAACAAAACGCAATTGGCCGTAGTAGAATTACACTTGTGCAAAAGATGGCTTGGAGAAATACTCCAATTTTTGTTTCATACCTTCACATTACTGCTCACCTTGCCGCATAATCTTGTCCTGCGTTTGGACATCCTTGCTTGCCGCATCCTGTCCTCCACGTGTGGCAATACACGTGGCAGGGGGTTTGTATTGTAGATGTCCCTCAAAATAGATTTGATTTAAACCCCCCATGGGATGCAAACATGACTTAGGTGCTCCGAAACACCGATGTGCAAGGGACCCTGTCGTGGACCAACAAGCCTCATCCCCTTGAGTTGGTTTGTGAGAATATGGCGGCCTCAAGCCTAATATTAGCGAAGGCTAGGCGTTGCTGTTTGTTCCTACTCCGATTTATGACGATATTCGCCGATGGTATTTGGCAAGTCGTAGCTTATGTATGATAGAGCCGAGTCAACTATCACCAACAGTTCTTCTCGTATACTCATTGAGGCGAATGCAAGCATGCGGTTCCGGTCATTCTATCTCTAATTCCCAGTGGTGGAGCGGTTTATGCAAAGCTTAAAGCAGTGTACAAGCGAAATGGCCAGCATTATAAGGCAGCTAGCTCCGTCTTCTCCCTATGGCATACCATATCTCAGAAAAAGCATCCTCTGCCATGCTGGGGTTCATCTATCGGCGACGACACCCAGCACTTGCCCATCCAAAAGCACATCCCACCTGAATATGAAACCCTCCACAACACAAGACTTTGTTCAATCGCAAAAAGAAGGCAGATGGGTCGATAGGTCGTCTGTCATATATCAATGACACGACCACACCAATCCGCTTGGTAAAGAAGGCTGCAGTTATTTTAGGCCGAAATCATTCGTCACAGAGGCAGTATCTATTGCCTGGTAACAGAGGGGATGCTGAGACGTATTAATTCGTCTGCGCCAGTGAATAACTTGAACATTTCAGTTCCAATATGAAGCGACACCCTACGGACAGGGCCATCCAGAAAACTTCGCCCTTGCGTGCTTTCTAGTGATTACCCGGCGCTGACTGCTCAAATACATTGGGCGTGATTCTTTGCGGTGTCGGGCAAAAAAGTTACCCCGGTGAACTCGTATCAAAGCGATTGCTAACAAGTTTCTTCTTCGGAGAAACCAAGTTTCGTCTGACAAGCCCATCTGCAGGCAAACAGCTAGGCACCCTGGTACCATTTACGACACCAAGACTCGAGCAGTCTTCTTGACATTGTGAGCAGGCCATTTGCCCGATGGCAATATTGGGGGCCGGCCGTGGAGGCCAACACCACATGTACAACACGGGAATAGATAGACAGACCGGCAGTAGTAAAGACGTAAAACAGCAACATAGTGCAGAGGAGCACATAATCTTTCGAGGCAATACCCTTGCATTGCATAAAAGCATAACAATAAGAGAAGTCCTCACAATATCGCAGAAGACTGGAATAGTTGTCAGCTAGACCATCTCAATCTGTCAGAGAATACTAACTCTGGACCACACACTGTCATAGGAAACAGGAAAGTACTCGGGCAAGGCTGGCATATTGCTTTTTTACCCTTGAGATCTGATACGAGTTACAGCAAGAGACACAACTCGTGGCTTCAAAGGCTACTCCGGCGTTGTAAAAGCCACAGTTGATCAAAGTATGCCTTAATGGCCGCTTCCCGATGCATCTTTTGGCACCATATTTTGGGCCTACCCGGAGTCTCTCTTGTTCACACTCCCATCACCGCTCTGGAAAGCTTGATTGAGCTCGGGTGAGCCGTCCGCAGTGGCACGACGAGCCTCTGCCGTCGCCACCCGGGCGCAAGACACGCAGCAACACAAGGCTATTCTGCCTGTGCTAGCCTCAGCTAGGTCTTCAGGAACCTAGATGGATCTGTAGTCAGAAAAGAGACATGGACCTTCGCTTGTCATGATCTGCAGTTGGTAATCAACCCTTGCTCAGCCCATCGAGAGACGAGGCTTTCCGAAAATAGCCTGGGGCTTCTTTCTGCCAGTAGCATTTTTGCGGATGACAATCGGATGGTTCGTGGTGCGACCCGCAAACATGCTATTACCTGGAGTGTGTTTGTTCCCAAACCAGGGTGTATTGGATGAGGGCATCCAAGTGTGGACAGCAAGGCGAATCTCGTGGCTGCGCTCAAGACGGTGGTGTGTCGCCGCCAAGCCGATGGTGCTGACAGACAGACTCCCCCAGCTCCAGTAAAGGATTCGCCGCTGTTTCAAGTTCTGCCTCACTGAATTTGAGCAGCTGAGGTGATGCATACAAGGCTTAGGGTGCGGGTCAAGTGGCCGTAGTTCAATACGAGGCGCATCGTGCGTGAACGCGGCGTGTACATGATGGATATAGACATTGATGGTTTACTGTATGACATTGGAAGTGCCGCGCCTCCACCGAGCTTATCCTTCCAAGAGCCTGCTGATTCCTGAATCGACTGTAGAACTGTGGAGAGCGAGGGCACCCCTGAAGATTAAGCAGGCAAGTTGCGTTTCTTTGAGTTATAGTCTTTCTACTCTGTAGCAAAACATGTTTGCCAAATAAGTATATATACTAATATACTATAATACATTATAATGTTGAGTATAATAGCGAGGTGCCGAATCTAGTCAAATAATGTTCACCTTGTACTCTATTTGAACCAAAGTAGTCAACTTCAATCCGTTAACGTACACGAAAGCGCTGCCTTAAACACTCGGATTCGTCAAATGCCGGTCAAGAAGCCCAAGCATAATACGGCGGTTTGGACAATAAAGTTTCGAGCCATTTCGAGTCTTTACCGTATGTGCCACAGTGATCACAGGTCTGGCCCCATTCGACGTTGTGTTCGCCCAAAGTCTGAGACTTGAATAACTCTAAGCATCTTTCAACAACTTACTCCCCGAGCACTGGTGAAGCGATAACCTGAAGAAGTGCAAATTATAGCTCATCGGGGCAAATTTTATGATTCGCATGGAGCTGAATCCTCTACAAATGCCTCCTGATGAACTGACAGACGCCCAACATGCCTCTGCTGAGAATCCTTGGTGTTTCGTGTTCACAACATCTCCAGTACCCGCGCCGGCTGCTTACTTAGTGAATCATGCACACACCTTCGATCCGTGGCTTCTCGATTAATCTAAGAGACGTGTATGGACTAAAAGTTCTCCCCCAGTTTAATCTTCGCTTATGTCCGATGTTGGTTTGTAACTTCACTGCAAATGTGTACAGCTGTACCAACACCACCATCCTCCTTTACCAGCAATCGATAATCCTCTTGTTCAACCGCATCTCCACGATGATGGATGAAGCGGGGTCAACGTCATATAGTGTAAGATTCTTCTATTTTGGAAGCATCTCTCAAGAGATTCCTGTTTTGGTCTATCGTCTTCGGCGTGCCCGTTCGGCGGCGCAAGCGCAGGATACTTTGTTGGCCAATAACAACGCGAACCCGTCCATGATGAGCTCCCTGCATCAGCGGCCCCTAGGCTTTTGAGTCTGGTATGGATCTTCTGAAGACTTGAAAATTTTGTGATGCATGTGATTCACACGGTTACATTGTAGTCTCGCATATGGTCTCGCACTGGATGAGAGAACATATGGATCGTTTCAAGACAACTATTTTCAGGGTTGTTAATTCGATCATGACTACAAGTAAGGATGGGGCACCTGCCTAGTTCAACTTTTATATTCATATTATTTCTATGAAAAAGGCGCGTGAACCGCATTATTGCATACATCCGTCCATGTGAGCATGACAAAGAAAAAGTAAACAGAACAATGCAGCCCTGGCAGACTCAGGAATCTAGTAAACAAAATCACCCAAGATCCGATAATGGCACAGATTTTGTTACCGCCGATTAAAATAATAAAACTTAACAAAAGGGAAAAAAAAAGATACAGCCTGCCAAATGTGGAAAAGGTGAATTTGCGCCGCCCTCTCTTCCGTAAGTATGCCCATGAGTAAGAAATAGTAATTGTGCTGCTGGTAGGAAATGAGATAACAAACCAGGGTAGTGCTAATGCCAAGTGGGCGTGTAAAAGTAGGATGCTGGTAAGTCGTCTCCCACATAACAAGCACCGCTTCGATACCGTCAGATCCAGAAAGAGTATATCAAAGCAGTCTCCAATATTTTTATTTCGTCTTTAGGTGCCAAGGGCACTCATGGTACTGATGAAGTCTGTAGCCAATGCAGGAGGGGAGCCGTATGTGTCTCGAAACGTTGGGGGCCGTACCTCCAAAACAGGATGCCCATTTTCTTGGCCCACTGCTGGGGGCGCTGAATTTGCCGTCAAGACCAATTGCCAAGGTAAGCTCCCAGGGAAACCCTCAGTATGCCGTACCATGTTGAGCATCGACATACTATTTCCGTGCAATGTCTTCAGCATGGTGTGTTGTTAGATCTGTTGTCAAAATAATACAAGACAGAATCCATGTCGGCTCCAGCCGTTGCCGCTGCCGTCTCGACCCCTACTTCTGGCCACTCCCGTTGGACTCCAGATATGGATCCAGAGATATCGAAGTCCATGAAACCGGGAATCTGTGGATACCAGGCATTTTGCATGTCAACAAGGTCAGAGACGCTGAGATGGTCTCCCACAGGCGCACCGAGAGCGCTTGGGTCAAGGACAGTGTGAAACAGCTCGTCCGCGGCGCCCCAATCGGGTTTGTGAAGATCATCAACTGGTCTGTACGGAATGGAGCTCCTGCTTGAGTCGGAAGAAGGCAGTGATGGATGCATAGATTGAGGAATCGTGGATGTGCCCATGGGCGAAATGAATGAAGACGTCGAGTCGATGACGGCGGTTGTTGCTGTAGACATGCGGTCTGATTCATGGCCCGGAATGACTGGGGGACTATGATGAAGAGGAGACTGTGGCATGGAGTTTCCAGACCTGCTGCCGGCATCTGGAGATGAGGCTCCGGAAGATGCAGACCCGGACCGAGATCCGCCAAATGCTCTAACACAAGCCCTCAGGTGCTTCCGCACCAATCTCAGGGACCTACCCTGGTTCAAGAAGTCATTCTGACTGGTTGTATATAGCTTCTTTGCCAACAATTGCATCTTGGTATCGTAAGTGTGCATCATTGACAGATCCATGAGTAAGGCCCCCATCTTTTTCTTGGTGTGAATGAGATTGAGCGCCCGCGCACAGGTGTCTAACGCAAGACAAAACAGGTCGGGAAATGAGGATCGTAGTGATGGTGTGATCCTAAACAAGTCTTGGGGCTGCTCTGAAATCACCGTGAAGATCTGCAAGATCTCTTGGCTAGAGGCACAGAATCTGTCCACTATCTCGGCTGAAACCGCTTCTTCAGCTTGGTCCTGTGGCAACATTGGGAACAGAAAGTGGATAGCCATGATATGGTAGACAAGTAGAACTAAACTTCTCGACGAGACCTCTGTAACCTGCCGGTTGAGAATATGAATGCTCTCCATCAAGACTCTGTTTATCTCGCGGCACACTGCTCCCACATCCTGCGAAGGTTTGCCCTGCTGCATGCGCTGCAGGGCAAGTAGTGGTGCTTCTTGCCAGAAATTTGTTTTCGGTGACCCGGATGTGTCTGTGTCGTGTGGGTAAAGAGCAAAGATGTGGGCAATAACACTGGCAATGTGGGCAAGCGGCCACATTTCGCGAATGACACATTTCTGTTTCTGCAATGTGCTGAAATTTTCCGATACCATATCTAGTTGAATGATGACTGACGATGCTTCCGTCACAGGGAGGAAGATGGAAGTTAGGGAAGTTGGGAGAAGACCAGAAAAATAACCGTTGCCCATTTGAATAAACGCCCAAAGGCTCAATGAATGAGTTGTCCAGTAGAGATAGGCTACAATCTCTTTTTCAACGTCAAATACATCAATCCCATTGATTCGACTTGAAGTCATAGGGGCCGCGGTGCTAGATATTTGCTCTTTAATCTCGGTGGCAATCCTGCCTGCGAGGCCGATGTAGCAGGTAGCACGGCGAATCTGGAACGAGCATAAAGCATTCCAAGCCAAGAGCATCAAGGCTTGAGCCGTTGAAATACCACTAAAGATTCGTGTCGAGATCCCGCTGTACTGGGTGACGCCACCTGAGGAGAACTGCTTGGATCGAAGAGGCCTTGTTCGCAGCTGAGCCGTGGCCCATCGAAGCAGAACGTGGCCACGGGCCATGGCAGCCTCATCACCAATGCTGAAGTTGGCGTCGGCCAACATGGTGGCAACGAGGACTTCATCATGAGTTCCATCACGGAGTTCTCTTAAAAGTAGCGTTTTGGAGACGAGGAATGATAATGGATGTACAGAGAACCAAACATCTATTAGCTGCGTCTGCTGTCGCTGTCCATACTCTGAGAGCGGGTTCCCGCTCAAGGGAACGTTGTCGAACATTGTCTGAGTCTCGTCACTAATCAGCCCGGAAAGGAAAAATCTAGCCCCGCCATCTTCGACGTGATGGCAACCGAGAGAGCCGAATTGGTCCGTAATCAGGCCGACAAGATCGTGTGTTAATAAGTTTAGTATACCGGTGTACTTGACATTTTTGGGGTTGAACTTGGCGGTCATGGTTTCGGGGCGTTCTCTAACAGAGTTTTGGATAGAGCGGTGATAGGCTGCAATCCTCTCTTGCCATGGATTAGATCGTGGGCCGATATCTGTAGAAAAGTTCTCGTAAAACTTTTGTTCCAACGCTTGGGCAATGTTGTCAACGTCGTCCATGGGCATTGGCTCCTCAGAGAAAGTGCCAGTAGGGCTTCCATTTGGCGGTGTGCCACCAGTAGAGGATCTCTGTCGGCCAGAGACTCCATCAGTTCGCATTGCAGGATCTGATCGAGGGCCATCTTGGCTGATTGTTCGAGATTTGGGGCGGGGTGGTTCGAAGTCATATATACAGTCAGCTCCTTGTCTTCGACATGCTTCGCAAATCGTCTCATTGGAACACTTGATCTTGCGTGCGCGGCAAAATGCACACGACCGTCTCAATGGATGTTTAGAAGCCATTATGCAGCGTCGATGATGATCGTAAATAGTCTAGCCAGCAACTGGTGATGATCATAGGGCTGGGACAGGCAGGGAGATGGTAGGTATCGAATGAAACAGTTCTTTGCTCATAAAGGTATTCGAGGCGTGCAATGTAGCCAAGCAAGTGGCAAGAGAAAAAAAAGTCTGATTATAAGACTAATGCAAATGCCAGGTTCGGACCTGCTATCCAGACAATTCAGCTTGGGAAATGGAAATCTTTGAACCCCAGCAGCGAAAGACAATGAGGTGATGAGATCCTCGCTTCTCTTAGGATTTCGAAGAGTAACATGACGAGAAGCTCAAGCATGATATCAATGGGGACCATGGATATTCAAGTACTCGCTGTGCTTCAGCTTCAGACTGCGTTGCTCTACCACAACCTCTGGCTATCCATGGAGCCTATGTAAGACACACGCCCGCCTGCATAGTCGGCTGAGTAGGATTGTGTCAATCCATGGCCATGAGGAAGGCCGACCCTTGTGTCTGGAGTGTTCTCGGAGAGGTAAAACGCCAGGCCAGAAATCATGCCAACATGCCCATCCCCGATACAGGCGCTACTTGGGACCCTGTCGAGCTTGTCTTGGCAGTCACCATGATGTTATTGGCAACCAAGTCCCCGGAACCAGGGTCTGGGCTCCCTGTAAGACAAAGTGTAACTAGCGCCAAGCGGGTTTGGACGTCATGATGGATCGGGTGTCGATGGATATGTCTACCAAGTTGGGGGACGTCGAGAGGTGTTGAAGAGGGGTGTATCAAACAATCGAGAGTCGGAGTGCGAGAGCTTGGAAGGCGTGGGTAGGTTCTAGGCGCACATGGGAGAGGGAAGGTGTGGCCCAGCTTCAAATGTTGTCACACGAAAAAATACCAAAAAACGGGCGTGGCCACGCCACGGTATTTTGTGTGTTATACACCCTTATATTCTCTGCGACAAATGTTCCTGCCCCACCAGACAGTACTCCGTTGAAACATGGGGGATGTAGCTCAGGAGTCCTCGGCGCAGCCTTTCCTGTACCATCACCTCCGAGGCGTTCACACCTACGGCTCATGGACATTGATTACGAGCTTGCGAAGGCGGCGCTAGGTGATAGATGATCGATCTGCCGCGTGGTAAGTGGGTTTTCTGCAGGCGTGTTTCGAGTCTCAGGATGGCCAAGGCACTCGACATCAAAGCCGGACCCATCACCCATCTCCATTTGTTGATCCCTGGATAGTCCCCATGGTCTCGCTTTTTCCTTATAGCGTCTAGTCAAACGGCGTCTAGCTGATAGGATTGATAGGATTCAGCTGTCAATTAAGCCTACTTCCTGTCGGAACTGCCTGTTGGGCGCCCGAAGAGCCGCACCTAGTATGACGAGAGCAGCCGTGCCGACTCGTACGGGAAGTCCGAGGCAGCTTCAGCCTTTTCAAGATACGATGATATCATGGCAGATTGCAGTTGTTGTATGTATGACTACTGCATAACTGTACCACAACGTCAATGGCAACGAGGATGGGCCAGAGATAACCGACTCATGAAATCCCACCACTTCATAGTATCCACGCTCTCCCGCTACGAGAGTTCACCTGAAAGCCATAGTCTCATGGCGCAGCATCCGTCCGATGCTGACAACTTCCAGTATACTCCCGTCGCTGCCAAACATCACCACACGTCACTTAGCCATGGACGAAGATGGAAAGTCGAATGGCTTTCACTTTGAAGCACACACTCTATTCCCAGCATAGCAGAGACAACGAGGAGTAGTAAGACTGACAAAACAAATTAAGTCTAACCAAGTATAAACACGAGGAGGAACCTATTCCTGATACTACATAAACACAATAAGAAATCCAACCACACACACCGGGAGCTTATGGACGCCAAGGGGAACCACCGGGAAGCCTCACGCCATCTGCTACATTCTGGAAGCCTGAACAGTTCTCGCAGCAATTCGGTTTCCATTGCCGCCCCCTCCTCTACCCCTGCTCAACCGTCTCGAATATCCAACTAGCGGACATCTCAGATTCGGAATGTCCTTTCTTATTCACGTGTTCTTCTTTCCGTGGGCAGACGGTGCACCTAAAGCAGTCACAGTTGGCTGGTACTTGTACAGCCAGCCAAGGTAGTTAATCCAAAACCATGTGGGTACAAGGGTGTATAGCAGCCATCTCACAAATGGGCCGGTGCCGTACGGCAATCTTGCTGTATGCAGTAGAGCAAAGTTATCACTAAACTTTGATAGGTCTTTGGTTCGAGGCTCTCTGATCCTGGCGTATGTAGAAAGAATCAGTTCAGAGTCTTCAACGAGAGTCTCACGATTCTCGGCCAACAAGTTGCCTAGCACAGCGGCATCTTCAATGGCTTGACAACCGCCTCTATTTCACGACGACTTTTATCAGCGTGTTGTTCCTAATCCAGATTTCCTCATGCGTTATCGCAATTTTTCCGCGTTCCTCGGATATCAGAAAAGGGGTGGGGTAGGGAACTCACTGTCCAAAGAAGCTCGTCATACTATGGGCGGCTATAATCGTTTAAACAACCTGTCAGCAACTGCACATCTTTCAACACAACGTGTCCAACAAGGATATATGACGAAAAACTCCCCGCTTACCGTCACCTAAAAGTGCCACTCTTCCATTGTACATGGATGGAAATTCCACTTCCTGGAAGACGTTACTGGCAATGACCCTCTCCGATTTGTCGATGACTACATATGGTCAGCTTTGGTAGAGCGGAATTTTCCTGCTGCGCACCCCCTTGACAAAGAGGTATGCGCTATACCATTGAGGATGTTCTTACTGCTTCCAAATTGGCCTTCCTCCGCGAATGGATGGAAAGCTCGGCCATAGACTTCCTTGATGGCTGCGGGCGTGATCGAACCCCATACCGAGCGATTTTTATCGACGTCTCCCTCCGCTTTCTGAAACAGGGTTCAAGTCAGCAAGGCATGTAGATCCCTATGTTTCATGCCTAGTGAACTAAGACAGGTTCCCATGTGGCATTTTCGATCCATGTTGCCTATCTTTAGATCAGCAGTTTGATGTCCGAATCTGAGGAAACGAACGGAGGCTCTGCCATGTGTTTTTACCTTCGACTTGAATGCCTCATGAACTGACGGGTTGGGAAAGGCAGCCCCCTGATATTCAAGCTTTCCGCAAAAAAGTAATAGTTTGAACTCACCTTGACCCCAATATACCACTGTCTGTTATCCTTGCATGGCCAGGTGGTCAGGATGGCTTGATCGTAAAGCATCCAATTGGCAACACCAAGCTCCTTGGGGCCACAGTTTGGTAGCGGGCTGGTTATTCCAGAAAAATGCACACGTCCAGTGAACTGGATGGTATTGGCCGCCGCCTCCTGACCAGTTTTGCGCAAGAGAGCTCGTCGGACAGCTGATCGGATGCCATCTGCTCCGACAATAATAATGCCACGATACTCTGTTTCTCCCTCAATAACGACACGCACGGGCTCGCCGGGAGTGTCAACTATGTCGACAACCTTGGAGCCCAGAACAACATTCTCTTCTTCGCCCGCCGCCTTGTAAAGAAGTCTGTGGAAGTTGTGTCTCTCAGCAGACAGGATTGGGTAGCCATAAGTAGGCTCAAATGTGTCCAAACTCAAGCTATTCCACCGGGTAGCATTGCGCCAGATCTGCAGCTTTTGCAGCTTCTGGGCAGTCTCCCGAAGTTCTTCGTAGACACCAATCTGATCAAGGACCCGAAGAGCATTAGGGGCCAGAGAAATTCCAGCACCAACAGGCTGCAAAACCTCGGTTCTCTCCAGAACTTTGCAAGTGATGCGCAGCCGTTTGCAGATTGCAGCGAGTGTAAGGCCACCGATACCGGCGCCAACAATGATGACTTCAGCATCCACCTTGGACATGATTGAGAAGTAGATGAAACTGTGATTAAAATTCAGAATAATGCGGGAGTTAAAGAAAGCTTAACCTATTATTATTATTATTGGATGTTTCGGAAGAATGAACAGGATGTGCCTTTGCAACTTTGTTTTTCCTCGAAGTATGATCTTCCAAAGCCTATTTGTAGCATACCACAAGCTTGTGAAATGCTAGACATCGTACGACTTGGCCGTCCAACTTGCGGCTTTGCCGATGGAAGGCGGAGGTACAAGCATGCAATACGGCGGATGCTAGACCATTGTTCGGACTCGTCGACGGAGAAAGCGGACAGATGACATTCCGGAGAATAATGTCAGATCATGCAAGTAGTATGCGGACCGGCACGGAAGCGAATTCACGTTATATTTGATCAGCAGTATGTGCGTAAATCATTGGCAGCAAGATCTGGATATCAAGATTCCAGTAGCAACATAAACTGAACGAAATACACAAGACTGCGGGTGTGTTTCGTAAGGAGGCCAGCCCGTAGAACAACAGATTGAAAGGGCTATTCATGGGTCATTTAAGACAGGATAGTAAATGATGTAAATAGAACGAATTACAGTGATTACAGTGTGCATATATACTCACAATTCGCTTCATCGGGATTTTCCGCACAGATCCAAAAAGTGCGGCCTAGATACTTATTTTTTTCACATTTTGTCGACAACATCATGAAATTTGAACACTTCCTGGAACGCAGATGCCTGGTTTATACTAAAATTAGAGATTTTAACAGTTCTGATCAAACATCAAAACCCTTTTCTCATCCAAATGCAAGCAAAACGGCCCCTGCACAGCAATACTCTGTGGTTTGTTTACAAATAGGCAGACAGACCAGGGTAGAGCAACAGAAAGTTCATGGAAATATTCCATTTTTATCATTAAAAAGCAGGATCTGTCAAGTTCCCCTTTTTGGCTTTTCATTTGTTCGAATATACAAGGAAATAAAAAAAAGGAAGCAAATAATAGTCCGCCAGGACGACTGATGCTACTACCCTATATTACCCTTTTAGTACAAGCGCCGACAAGGATGTGGTGCTGAAATCAACCAGACCTCGCATCTCATCCGACAACCATCACCTAATTTCCGGCAGTTTAATTGGAACGCTGTGCTGAAGTAAAGAAACGCGTTACTTTATGAATTAAATGCCGAATATTGATTCCGTCTTCGCGACAATCAAGTTATCATTGCCCCGACCAGCCGTGGCTGCTCCTGAGAGCGCAACACTCACGCGGAGTCACGCCCTACGAGAAGGATAAGTCGATGCCATCAGGAAGATGGCCTAGCGTATTGATCAGTAAAACCCTCTTTGTTTATAATATAGATATGGGCTTACCAAAGCATATCTGCAATGCCAACTCGGTTTTTCTCGAAGTCAAGAATGATGTACTTCTCCTTCGCAAACGTCTCGCCAAAGTTCCCGATGCTGTAGATGGAATAACTCGGTCAGCTCTTGTCGATTGTTCCATTGCGAACGCGAAGTGGCTGGGTCAGGACTCACAACTTGTCACCACTGGCAAGGGCTCGGACGTTGAGCACGCAAGAACCGTCCTTCATCTTCTCGACATACATTTCGGGGGTGACGGCCCATTCTCGGCTACTGCCAGTGAACTTGTACTTGATATCGGGGAACAACTTGAGCTTGGAGCAGTCGACAGAGAAGAATATCTGGTCTCCGTTGTTGGGAGGCTCCTTGAGTTCCACGGGTTTTCCACCAGTCATCTGGGTCAGTCTGGCGTAGGCGTTTGGAGTCAATGGAGTGCCACGACCGTAACTGGCGTGGTCGAAAATGGCGCCCTTGCCAGAACTATTTGAAGTAGGCTCAATCTTCTGGACTTCGGTGCCAATCTTGAGGCCTTCAAGCTCGACACCCCAGTAGTTGTACATGGGCGGGTTATACACAAAGTCTAGGGTGTTGACATCGGGGTACAGCCTCACATCATACCACCAGATCTTTTGGTTCTTGATGAGGTCGCGGCGGATGCCACCCATGGTCTGGATACCATCATGCCCGTTGCAAACGGACTTGCGAGATTCTTCATGGCAGTATACAAATCCAGTATGTGCCGTTCTCCAGTGGCCATTCTTCCATTGCTGATAGTAGGCGGACTGATTGTCAACTGGTGGCGAAAGTGTCAGCAAACACAGCCCGGCTTACCTTGACAGCTAATGCCAGGCTTCATCTTACCGTCGTCACCACGAAAGACTGGTGACATGCCGACAATACCTGTGAACGGGAATGGGGCTCCATACTTCCCCGAGACGTTAAATTGGAGGTCTGTTAACTGAAGGACAGTTTCACCCGTAACTGGCCCAACGTGCAGCAAATCTGAGCCATACTCGATGCTCATGGGGTCTTGCATGAAAAAGTGGTTGGGCTTCCATGAGCGATCTGCGTACTCGCTTGTCAAATTCTTGAACGACGTGGAATTGCGAGGATCCCAGTACGGCTGCTGAGGATGCAGACAAAGGCTCGGATTCCACTGGCCATAACACTTGGGCGTAGTCACAATGTTGCTGACCCAGGTCCAATCGACAAAGATTTTGTACTCGAATCTGGGCGATCCAACACCAATTCTTGAAACAAATCCAAGAGGATCCCAGTCAAGTGGCAAGTCATATTGCCCTCCACGTGGATTCCAAGAACCAGGCCTGTCACTCCACCGTCCGCCAGGACCCCAGCGAGCTTCATCCACGCCAGTGGGAGGAACGGCCGCAGGCACTGCGTAGGCAGTTCTAAGTAGTAGTAGGTAAGACACCAAAGTGGCCTTGTATGTCATTGTTACTGATACCTCCTAGTTAACGAAATGTTTAGGTCGTGGCCTGGCACGTGTCGGGCATCGACAGAGGGATTCCGTTGCCACCGCAACCCTAGCAACAGAATGGAGTTTTTCACAAGATAGAATGTTCGTCGAATAGTTTCAGATGGAAGTAATGCCCAACTGACACTAGTGGAATGCAGGAACTTACTTCTTTTCTATCTTACTGGTCAGTTGATGGTGGATGCCTTGCCCTCTGAGATCAGGCGTACCCCTAACACGTGGCTGATGGGAATAAAGACTGATTCGGTTTTCGTGGATTTTCTTGCCACTCGATGAATTCAACATTATTCTGACAGAAATTCGCCGACTTCTTGTACTCCTCTCTTGCCCGGCCAGCTCTCCGGTAGTAAGCGCCATACCGCCGCCGCCTCCGCGGGCTGGCGGAAGCATAAGATGATATCCAGGACTTTGATCTGCAACACCGGGGTGCATTCTCAACCGAGTAAGAATAGTACGGACCGTTTGATTTATGCTGGATGTATTGATTTAGAACGGGGTTTGCACGTTCTGCCTCCCCACTCGTGCCGTGATGATGGACCACCTTGACCGCACCAAGACTCACCTCACCCTCGTGAGCCCTTGACCTTTGCCACCGTGACATACCATCACGAAAATTTACCGAAATCAATGTGGAGGTGGTCCAGTTTGAAACTTAGCCCGTGGGTGGCCAGTATGCCTCCGACTCGAAAATGTGCTCTGGAGGCTTGTCTAGGGAGTCATCCGCCATCATGGCTAAGACGGGTCACTCATTCACGAGGACCCTTTTAGTGACACTTACTATCCATGGAGGTAACCCGAACAAGAGTCAAAGGCAGGGCTACTGCAACCGGAGCAATTCCAGACGGCTGTGCTGAAGGTTATTTCCCATTCGGGACGCAAGCTCTCCTAAGTAGCCAGGTAGCTTGACACGCCATCAACAAGAAGATCGGCTTTCATCGCCTCCTCATTTCTAGATACGTGCTTGGGACTCGTTCTCTATCGCCCTCGGCATTCGTCCCTATGCTCGCGGAGGCGAATTGATGCAGATAATATAAAGCTTGAGGCTTGGGAAGTGGTAATGAGTGTATTGGACTCCAGAACTTCACATTTCATTCACAGGCTCACAGTCGTTGATTGCATTCTTTGCTTCTTCAGAGTTGAACTCATGCCATCCTAGATCTTCAGGAAATAGACTTCTCTCGCAGGTTTTTGGTCTCCCCCAAAAAGTTTTGTTTCACATCAACAGGCCTGGATTGCCCGTTGTTCACCGGAAATCCATCACATACAGAGATTTCCTCACATTGACAATAATTTGACCTCATTTAGCAAAGACTGAGATACCCACACCCATTTTTTGAACAGTCTTCTATTCTTATCGAAAAACACGGCGTGTTTACTGTTATGCTCGACGCATCATGGAAGTCATTACTTTGATTCAGGGCGATGACATGTCTGATCTGACTCCTCTTTTTCTTGTTCACGCGATTTCTGGAGTTGCTCTTCCCTTTTTTCATCTTGATTCCCTTAGTGATGACGACAGACCGGTATACGGCATCACAAGTCCTCTGCACTGCCCCGGCAGCAATAACCTCAAGTATCCCACCAGCCTCAAAGATCTGGCTGCCTTTTATCTCGACGGCATTCGTGATATTCAGCCTGAAGGACCATACCTCTTGGGCGGATGGTCCATGGGCGGCATGATCGCCATGTTCATAGCACAAATGCTGGAAGCTCGAGGAGAAGAGGTCTACAAAGTTATCATGATTGATTCTGCCAACCCGGAAGTTTTTCCAAGCTTCAAGAGCAAAGAAGAACATCAGGAATTTGTCAAAGTCACCTTTGACCGCACTATTTCAGCTGGTGGGCTACAATCCGGTGATGGTGATGGCCCCGACCACTTTCCTGCCTCGCCCTCCATGACAAGCAACTACGAAATGGGCGACTACATTGTGACTCAATCTCGGCACTCTAATGTCTGGAACAGTCCTTCAAGCCCGACGATATCGAGTGCTCGATCCAGCGCAGCCAGCATTTTCGACACTAACAGCCCCTTCACGTCTCCATCTCCGCTTTCCGACGGCTTCTTAACCGATGATTCTGATTGCGATTCAGACTGTGGCTCTGATTGCAATGAGCCGCCCGCCATGGAAGAATTTCTGCAGCAGATCAAGACCCATATCCACCGGGGTCTTGATCTCGTTTCCAGTGTCAAGCCCGGCGACCTCTTTACGCCCGGCACCAAGTCCGATTTTGACGCGGTTCTTATCAAATGCACTACAGAGCCCATCGACGTCGCAAAAGAATACAAAGCAAATGCGGGTGCACAGCTGATTGAGACTGTCATGAGAGAGCAGAATATGCGGTGGAATCCGTCGCAGTTCCGAAGCTTCCAGTCCATCCCTTTCAGCGGAGACCACGATGGTGCATTTCAGCCACGATTTGTTGGAGAACTGAGCTCCATCCTGCGAGAGTGCATTGAAGACGTTGAGTAGCTTGATAACCCCGAGGCAACAAGGGAAATGGCCACAGACAAGTATGTTTTCGTGTACGTCTGGAATCTATCAACCCTGAAGTCATCTAGACATACACAACCTGGACAGGCATGAAGTTGGACTATGGCTCAATATTTTTCCCCTCTCTTTATTTTAATGTTGAGCATACGCTGGCGGCGGCGTCAAATGTCTTTTACAACTTCCACATGTCTAACGACGGGGCGATAAGAGTGCATGTCCATGGCATTCAGAGAGTTCGTTCGCTATCAAGTTAAGCTCTTCATTATGCAGCTTCCTCGAACCAATAGCTTGGCTTCATCTTTGGTAAGAATAAAGTGTAGTTCAAATTAAGTTGCTGCCTCTAAGCTCCTCATGACTTCCTTCAGCCCAAAATGACGCAACCATCTGCAGCAACCATGTCTCCGGGCACGCCACATCGTTTCATGTGTTTGTCGGCTGCAGAGGTGCCTCCTAATCCTTGACTACTGACACATCGGAGGTCCACGGTCGACGTCCGGAGGCAAATAGCCACTAAGAGAATAATAGAAAAGATGTACACGCCTCGTAAAGCTTTTGTTGTTTTGGGGGTGGGGGTCCTCAAGTCAGCTGGGTGACGAGGTTTGTTCTCTCCGTCTGTTGACGAAGATACAAAGTGATGTGGCGACTTATGTCTGCTCACCCGAGACTCAGTTTGCAGTCGAGCAGACTTGGACGTGGCTTGGCCACCCATATTCGTGCAATGCTATTCTTTCTGCATAGCCAAGTCTTACTAGTAACTCGCAAGTTCCCCATCATAGTTAGCAGACAAATACAACCCCTAGATGCAGCCCCCCTCCCTTTGCCTCCCCGGTAGCCCAGAGCACCATCTTTTGGCCCCCGACATAAGTCGGAGAGATGCCGTGGGACAAATCTGCGGTCACGGCACACTAACTGTCCGATCAAAATGGGTTTGGCTTTACAGAATAATTCTCGGTTTTAGATAGAGGCCATGTGCGATGTGCGGAAACAAGCTACGCTATGACGAAAGCCGTGGTTCTGACATCGCGGTTCGCGCCGGGGGTGCGAGATGGCGAAGGAAGGCGAGTGATGTTGCCAGCAGTGCAATTAGTGTTGTCTTCTAGAAACATTTGATGCTTGTCATTGGGGGTTGTACCATACGTTAAGCAAGGTCATGTGTGTTTCTGCATATGGTAGAGTTTTGTACGCTGTCCACACGCTGGAAAGGAGCCATTGAATACATGGGGAACACAAGGTCAAGGCAGAGTATAACTTCATTTGACACCTCGCGTGTGCTAGCTATTATGTGTGACAGTACTGAATAGTATAGCACTTGATATACAGGAACCTTGGCAAGCCAGGTACTCTGCCGTTTGCAAGACCGAGATGCATACAAGTCGCGGGGGGGAAAGAATCTTCATTCAGCTCATTCTAGGCCACCATATGAATTGGTTTGCAAAACATACCTTGTGAAACATGTCTCCCAATATTTGAAGCAGCAAAACAGAATCATTGGGCGCTCATAGCGTCGTGTCATCTAGTAGCTTTGCTCATTCGAACCCGTACGCCACCTCGAAGCCAGGGCGTTCCAACCTTGTCAAAGTTGAGATTTGAAAAGTCAGTCTTTTCCGGGATGTCCTCAGTTTCCCAAGCAAAATCATATTCTCGTATGAGTGTAGCCACCGTCCTGGCCACTATTATCATGGCCATTTTCTCACCTACACATCTGTGGCTGCCGCCGCCGAATGGAAGGAATTTCACACCATTCGTTTTGTTATCTATTTGCACAATTTCTCCCTCGTTGCTGATCCACCGCTGCGGGTTCCGAACTTCCGGCTCAGAGTAGTTCTCTGGGTCAAGGTGCGTGAGATATGGACTTATAGACACTACTGCTCCCTTGGGGATGGTCACGTTGGACTCAGGAATGCATACATTCTCGCGAGCCAGCCGCAGGAGCTTCATTCCGCAGTAGTATCTTGCCGTTTCCTTGATGCAGGCTTGGAAGAGAAGCGACTCTTCTCCCTCGGGCGTCGAGCGCAACTCGCTTGTCACTTGTTTCATGGTGTTGGGGTGGCGCAGAAGCTGAGTTATATTTTAGTTCAATGGCTTGGTGATTATGCAACTGACTCGTTCTGCTTACAGCAACTATATTCCAAGAAATGCTAGCAGCAGTGCTTGTATGAGCAGCAAACATGAGCATGGTGTGGTGACTGGGCATAAGATGCTTCAATGGCACTGTTGCGCCGTCTTCCATGGTGAACGCAACGTAATCCCGTAGAGGCCGAATTTCACTTTTATCTTGCCTGTCTCTCTCATGGAGTCGCTCCGTGAATATTTCCTTGAAACGATTTCGTGCCCTCTGTAAGCGCCGCGCAGGTGGGTGAGGAACCCAGTCAGGCAAGATGAAAGACCACAAACTGCCAATATCGGCTTCCATAGAATGCAGCAGATTAAACAGCTCCGCCGTATTGTGGTCGTAAAAGTCTTCTCCCATGAGAGACCTAACGATGATCTTGTGCACAAGATAAGAAACCGTGTCGAATAGCTCGAAGCCATCCCGCGATGACCACTCGGCGGCAGCCTTTTGCGTCTCCTCCACAGACACTGCGGCAGCATATTTTTGTGCCGTACCGGAGCTTACGTAGCGACTGAGTGAGGATAAAAGGACGCGGTAATGATCCCAGTAGCCGCGGTGGATGATTTTGTTTAGAAACAATCCCTGATGGTAGTCAGTGTTCTGATCAGAATTGACACGGCGGCACTTCTCACCATGCCACCAACAAACGACCAGACATCTTCTCGCGTCTCGAGGTACACCTTGTTGAGTTCATTGCCACGGAGCCAAACATTGTACACTGAAAGAACCCGAATACTGAATACATCACCACACTGTCTCGTGGCTTTCTGTATAAGTCCAATGGGCTTCGTTGCGAAGTCTTTGGCGTCACTTAAAAATGCAAGGGAACCCTCGCTCTTATACCCGGGCAATGAAATAGGTGAACTTCTTCTAAGAGAGGTTAAAATTGCTGCAGCAGTAGTAGTAAGTAAGATGACGACCGGCGTGAAGAGTGCCATGGCCGTAGTAGTTGCGATGGCTGTCGTACGAGACGAACGCTTCATTCTCTAATTCCTCCTGGACTCTGTATTTTTTTTTTAAAAAAAAAAACCAGGACATGTAAGAAGCCCTAATTTAAGTATAAAATTTTGATTCATGGTACAGTGCTCATAAGACGCCACAGACCTCCGACTTCACGAGGCATATTCTGGTCACCTCCGCTCCGTGCCTTGCACCGTCATTTGATGTCACTCTCTGGTCGAAGACAATAGCCCTGATTCAAAAAAAAGACTGCAATTTGTGTTGACAAATCATCTGTTTAAGCGTTTCACGTTGCCTGGGTGTGTCTATATGAACTACCACCGACGTTCCGTGGTGGCGCGGACGGCGACGCTTGGGATGACGACTTTGCGACAAGTCGTCTGAGCTTCAATCATGTCAGACATGAAAGCCGATGATTAATGTATGTAAACTTAAAATGAAACCGGTCGGGGCTGTCATTCGAGTCAATCAGCATAGCATGGCCTTTTGCAGTAATTGGGCATGCTTAATACCTCCGAGCGTCTCTCCATATAGAGTGGCTTGCGTGCCACATCAGCTCCCGCTTAGTTGTTCAGGGATCTGCAAGAAGGAAAGTTTCGCTGATGATTATTCAATAAAAATGAAATCAAAAGACCGGCCCAAGCTGTAGTTTACCGTGGCCTCATCTTGGTTAGTGTTTTGTGAAATCGGGCTGTATAAGCCGGGGCATAAATAGCGCGTGTGCAGCACCTCGATTGTCGAACATGACCTAATACAACTAAGTACCTAGGTAGGTATGTAGTATTTCAGATACCTACATGCCTTGGTTTCGGGTTCAAATGTTCCGGTTTGTGTTTGGGGTTCAATCTAAAAAGGCAAGGCCCAAGCAAGGCCCCTCGCTCGACTGCTTCGTGCCTTCTTCAACTGAGGACAGCTTCGCCGCCGTTGCCTCCGTCACCCGCTTGCTTCTCTGCACTTCCCTTTGCATAAATTTCTCCGAGAAGCGCAAAAATGAGGAAAAGGCTCCTTTTACACAATAAAATATCAAAAATCTGTATTTTTTAATTGTATTTTATTTTGCTTCCCACCATCACCAGCTGCTTGTGTTTGCACCACCGTGCACTTGTCAGCTTGGGCATGTTTTTCTTCCATCCCCTGACAATGGGCGCCCCACGACGGCCTCGTGTATCCATGTCCCTCGCCTGGCATGAATCAACATATTCATCCCCACGTGTAGCCTACGAGCGACTCAAATCGGGATACTCTAAAAAAACGGATTGTGGCAATTCCTTGTACCACCCATGCGCTGCGCTGTCATCTTCTGATGGAGCCGCGGATGACTCTGAACCTAAGCTACCAACAGTTATAACGATTGATGTCGCATATTCATGCTGGCCGCGGATGAAATGGTCCCAAAGAAACCGGAGATGGATGCCCGACACCCCAGATTCAACGTCCAACGTCGACAGCAGCCGGAGCATAGCAGATACCGAAATATCCCATATCGTTGTCCCTGATGGCGGCTTGAGGGCCTGGCTTGTCGTTGTGGGTGGCTTCATCGTCTACTTTTTTATCTTCGGTGAGTCTTATTTCCTGCGCCTTCAGGTTTAGCGTGTGTGCCTGACATCGCAGGGCTTTTAAACGCTTTTGGAAGTTTTCAAGACATCTACACTGACGGTGTGTTTGGATCCTATCCGTGGAGACATGCTATGCCTGGACAAGTTTCATAGATTGGAGGCATCCAGGTATTTCCACTTGATGGCGAACATCCGACCCCAATATGCTCACATTTGTTTAGCTGTGCATTTCCTTCTGCGGTGGCCTTATATCTGGGCCGATGTTTGACAAGTAGGGAGCGCGTTGGCCGATGATCACGGGTGCTGTGCTCGCTTCTGCGTCCTTGCTAGGTTCTGGGTTCTCAACCAAGTTTCCGCACTTCTTGGTCAATCAAGGCATCTTTTTTGGCACGGGAATTGCGTTGCTGTATGTGTCTGCCTGCCTGCCAGCCTGTTTGTCTTCTTGCGAAGCCGCACAGAAACCGGTCGCTAATTCGAAACGTTGCCTGGATAGATATTACCCGGCCACCGGCGCCATCACGGAGTGGTTCAACGAGAAGAGGCCTTTGGCTTTAGGAATCGCCGCATCGGGGTCCTCTGTTGGGGGGGCTCTTTGGTCGACATATGTACCGGAACTGAATGATAAGTTACCACATGGTGTTGTTTTTCTGGTGATTGGAGGCATCGCGACTCCTCTGCTCTTTCTTGGTTGCTTGCTCATTCGAGAAAGAAAAGGAGCGGCTGGTCATGATGAGTCTGGCGATGAAGTTCGACCATCTCAACGGAGTATTCGGTCAGCCGTTCTCGAGTGGCGGTTTCTCGCATTGACCTGGTCTCTAGTCATTCTGTATACCGGTGTTTTGATTCCGTTCCACTTCCTCGTAGTCTACGCCAGGGAAAAAGAGGTCTCAGAAGACGTGGCATATAACCTGGTCGCATTCACATACTTGGGCTCCATTCTTGGGAGAATCGGCTCAGGCCTGCTTGCCGACTTCTTTGGCTGGTGAGTGCAGCATGGGCTTGGAATCCTCGTGCCAAATATAGCTGATTCAAACTAGCTTCAATGTCCTGTTTTGGATGAGTATCATAGTTGGGGTGGTGACACTATGGTGGACACAGGTGCATACTGCGGCAGAACTGATTGCATTCGCTGTTTTATTTGGCATCTTCTCAGGTGGCCTTGTACCCACGGGCTCTGCTTGTGTGGCACAAACGACTCCGGACATGGGACATATCGGTCTTCGAATTGGTGTAATGATGGCTTTCTGCGCAGCCGGTGCCCTTGGTGGCGCCCCTTTAAGTGTTGCCCTTCTAAACATAGCTGGTTAGGGAGTGGTTCAAGGATTTGCTGCACTTGTATCTCTCATGGGTGCTGCCGCCATTTAGTGGGTGAGGCTGAGATGGGAATCTCGTTGGTGGGCGAAGTTTTAGATTGTCGAGTTCCGTAGCTAGATTCGTCTCCTAGGCAGGGTTCTGCGGCATATTCTTTACGATTAGTATTAATACTAGCATGCATTTTCACAAACGACCATGCATTGCCGACCCTCGTTTTGTATCTATGGATTACTGACTATAGAATAGTTCGGTTGAAAGCAGGGACATGTCTGGAAGGCTGGTTTCAATTTCTACCCGTTTCGGTTCCTGAAAGGATTCTGTTGACATCCTATTCTGTGACTAACCGGCAAAGAGACTTCAATATTGGACACCTGTACGGAGCACAGGCATTCGGGACGCTTAAGTTGCGCATTTTCTAGAACAACACCGGAAAAGAGTTCCTTGTATTTCCAATACTGTGTTCTAATTATGAATTGTGAGGAAGCACCTTTTTCTTCACTGTGCGGCTTTGTGATATTTTATGGACGTTGCCGCCCTCCGCCGGACATCGGCGTTAGTATAGGCTCCGACCGTATGCGGGATCGGCACATGAATGCCGTTTCCCTGTTTTCAAAGAGACTCGGCGATTCAAAACATGGCTCTTTTAGACATGTTGGAGTGGCGGGAAATGTGACTCCAAGTTGTTCCGCTCATGTATGGGAGACATTGACTCGTACTGGTCACTCCATCAGTTAAAATCGTCAAAATGCAGTGGCAAGCACCCACGCATTGAGAAATACAAGGCCCTCGAGATTCCATGTCCGTTAGGTATTTACACCATGAGCAGGTGCGTGGCAGGGCCGGGACCTGCGACCATGCGTAGCCCAGGTGCTGGGCGAGGGAGCGGACAAGCGCGTCGTCGGACCAGACGAACCGACGTATACTGATGCTCGGATGGGAGAGTCAATCCAGTGAGTTGTAGTGGTGATTGCTGAGTTGGGGGCCGGGCGGCCAGGCCGATTGCTGTCTGGTAGGTTTGACCAGATGCCTGCGCTGATTGCGTACGCGAGCCATGCCTCGCAGGTTGTGCCTCTTATTCGGCGTGCGCAGCGGTCGCGTGTGAAGGCTGTTCCAGGGGCGGGAGGCCACCAGTAACTTATGGTTCCCTATTCTGAGGGGGGGAGAAAAAGCTGAAGCGTTTGCCAACGGCGACGGCCTCATGGCGCATTCTGCCCTCGGCAACGCCCTCGTCATTGACATCACACCACGACCACGTCCACGTCTCGGCCGACAAGACGGCCGCCAGGGTCGGCGCCGGAATCCGTCTTGGGGCCTTGTACACTGCTCTCAACCCCGTGTCCGCGACTGGCCGGGCGGCATTTGCCCTACCGTCGGGCTGTCCGGGTTCCTGGGCGCCGGCGGCTTCAACATGTAGATGCGCACCTTGGGCATGGGCGTAGACCACGTCGTGGCCGTCTCGTCAATGCCTCGCCCGCAGAAAACAGCGACCTGTTCTGGGCGGTCCGCCGCGGAGGCGGAGGCTCGTACGGCATCGTCGTCGAATGGACCCTCAAGCTCTCGCAGTTGCCTCGCTCGTTCATGGTCCAGATCGAATGGAACGAGCCTGACTCCCGTGTCCATGTGGCAACTCGCTTCATCGACTGGGCACCCAGGACTGACCCGGCATTCACGTCCTGGCTCAACATGTACAAGAGCCGCACCGAAATCCTGGGCTGGTGTCTCGGGTGCACGCTCCATCACGCAAAGACTCTCATGAACTCGTCCGGCCTGCTGGCTATTGGGAAACCCCAGATCCACATCTCAGGAGGGTGTAATTCCGTCAACGCCCGCATGTTTGGCTTCATTGTGAGCGAGTGTATCCCCGACGCAGAGGTGTCCAAGCACGCGCCTCTGGCGATGTTGTCCTCCAGCAGCCGTTCACCCAGGTCGACAAGTATCCGCAATTCACGTGGAACGAGACTCGTCAGGACCCAAGCTCTCTGCAGGCCCAGCCCTGGCCCAGATTTAGAAGAGTGAGCAAGAGCTTCTTCATGCAGAAGAACAAGAAGCTGGGCAGGGAGGCGGTCCAGAGTCTGGTGGACAGGTTGACGGAGTTGCCAGATGAGGCGGCCGACTGGGGGCAATGGCATGCGTGGAGCATTGGTTGGAAGGGGGAGGACGAGGCGGCGTTTGCATGGAGAGAGGAAGCGTATGCTCATCTGGAGTTTATAATGACGGGGTCCGAGGACGCGGAGAAGCATAAGAGGCTGGTGGAGTGGAATGAGGACTTGGAAAGCTATCTCAGACCTCTGACAGGGCGAGTGCTTCCCTCCAATATCTTCCGGAGTGGTCTGGACTGGGTTTCTTTGAAGACTGACGGTGATAGTCCTGCGTCGTATGCCGGATATGTGGATTCCAGTATCTCGTGAGTCGGCAGATCCACTGCAGTCGTACTATGGGCATAATGTGAATAGTAGGTTGAAGCTGATCAAGGCCAAACATGACCGTGCTGACATTTTCGATTACCCGTTGGGATCCGTTGGGATTTCCGCTGGTCGATAGTTGGGTCGAGAGCTGCAATGCACTGATATTGATTCTACTCTATCGTGTACCATACCCAAACTATTGCCTCCCTACTTGTACTTGGGAGGGGGGATCGCCATCCACACAGCTTTTGCTTACCAACACCACCATTCAGAACGCCAACCCAATTTTCAAAATGTTGTAGTGGTATCCCAATGAACATAATCATGAACTCATTTTTACAGAAGAGGAAAAATATTTCACCATACTTTCGTCATCCTTGCGTATTCTGGGTCGTCGCTCATCGTTTGCGTCCCTTGGAGGGCTTGCCGCCGCCGCCGTAGTCAGCAGCAGCAGCTTGTTCCTCTCCCCAGTGCGCATCTTCTAAACACTCCATGACAACGGGGTTGGCGAAAACGTGATGTTGCAAGCCACCCCTAAAAAGAATTTTCATCATGTTGACTCGCGACAAGAGTGACCAAGTGTCGATTCGTGTGCTGTGGTTTCCGAGTCGCAGACGGCATCTGTAGCCATATTCGGCTTGGCCGTCTTCGGTCCGCTGCGATGGCGGGACATGGGAGTCCTTCTCTGGGAGATAGAGCGCAGTAGAGTAGTAGGGGCCGACGCCTCGTTCAAGAGATGTGACAACGCTAATGAGACCCTCGCGCAAGTCGCGACGGGCCTTGCGCGATACAGACTTGCTGCTGAGCTTAGCGAGTTCACTGATGCGACCAATCAAGCGCTGCGGGTCGTATGGGAGCTGGAATGGCTCGCCGGTTTCCTGTTCGTGATGTCGAGAGGACTCAAAAATAAGTGCGATGGCTTGTCCTGCATTGCACTGGATTTCCGTGTCGGAGCTGTCGAGTTGGTCGACAAAGGCGTCCATGGCGGTGTCGGCATAATCCGAGAAGTCGCTGACGTGGCCGGCAACGAATGACCAACCTACTATAGCGGCAGACACGACGGCGGCGTTGTCGTGTGATTCAATGCTTTCTCCGTCGCTGCGTACAATGTCAAGGAGGTACTGCATGACTTCTAGAGCAGATTCTTCCAGGCCGCCAGCATAGAGAACACTCATACAGAGGGCATAAATCGCATATGTCTTGCACTGATCGTCATCATCGTCCACAAGGATCTGCTTCAGAGCTCGTTCGGCGCCTTCAAAAATCTCCAGGTCATCAGTCGTCCCCACAGTTAGGCAGAAGGCCTGCAGGTTGAGCAGTCTCTCGCGAGCGGTCGGAGCGCGATCCGCGTCCTTGAGGAAAATCTCGACAAGCTCGGGAGCGGCAGGATCCAGCCACAGGTGAGTATCAGTACTGTATCTATTGCGCAGAGTTTTGAGGTAAGCTTCGAGAAACTGTTCGCGGACCTCGTAATTGTTGTGCTTCTTGTCCTGTAGACCTTCGATCAAGGCTCGGGCGTCAAATGTACTCGTGCCGCCTTCGTCAGGAGTGGCTGCTCCGGACCCCCCAGAGTGAACACTGGACATGGTGTCGTCAAACTCGAAGTCACTCTCATCCTCACTGCCGCTGACATCGGAGGTCACACGGCTGTGCGTCGCGGAGTGTGTCGGTGACGTCAGAAGGGATGGCAAAGGAGAGCTTCTAGGTGTAATAGTGCCAGAAGCACGACCTGATTTGATGGCCTTTTTCGAAGTGGTCTTGCCGTTGCCCTTGAGAGCCTTGACTCTGGCGTGGTTCATCATGGCGACGGTGCGTTGGGACCTCGAATGGCCCAGTTGCAGTTGCTGCGAGGAGACTTCGGCGATGGAGTAGCTGGATTGGTAGGTGTCCCTTTTCACCTGGAGATGGGTGCGGAATCTTCGAGCTACGAATGAAGAGCTCTTTTGCTAATCGCGGCCCTTGGGACAGGCCGTTTCAATGCTATTTCAACTATCGAATGAGCGAGCTTGTTCGGGTCAAGACGGTGCGTTGAGAGCGTTGCGCAGTCGATGGGTGCCGTAAATTTTATGTGTGCTTGCAAAAACTGGTCGAGGGTCACGATCCATAGGGACACAGGCAGGATATAGGAATGAGGCGTTACAACAAGGCCAACGGTGTCTTGACAAGTTTCGGTGTCGGGTAGCAAGGCTCAAGGAGTAAGAAGGGCGCTGAGCTGAATGGTGGAAAAGCAAAAGAAAAGCTGTGAAAGGCGGTAAGTTGAGATAGATCACATCATAAAGAGGCAAGAGGCGAAGGCCAAATGACATGGATGTCCGCGGGTGGCGCTTTGAGTGGGCATGGCGGGCACGACGGGCCGGGGCATGAGACCCAAGAGTGATTTGGAGCTAAAGCCAACAGAAGCCAACAGGCTTCTGAGGCCTAACAAATTACTCCGCGGCTGCGGGCTGACGGCCAAAACAGGCCGGGTTGCGATGTGGGCATCTCGTTCTTGTCAAATGGTGTCTGGTGGCATGCATTGGTCATGTTGGCCGACGCGGGTGGATGTACAAGCACCAGACAGACCACTTGAATAACTAGATGGGCAGTGTGTGCATAAAGCAGGGGCATAAAGCAGGGGCATTAAGCAAGGGCACAATTCATTGATGTTGTCTGAGACCCGGCTAACATTCATCGTGAAAACGAGCAGCCAGATCTGTGCAACATGAACAACACGCACTTGAGGAATCTACCGATTTATGCAAGCTACACTCAATGCCCGCCGCGCCTTGCCACCCTATTTAAGTACCTTGCATATCGACTGTCAAGGCCATTGCAGCAAGCGCACAAGTGTACCAGACACGCACACCACCTCAGCGCTTCTTCCATTTCTGTCTGAGGAATGTTTCTAGTTACTTGGCACTCTGTGCTGGCGATGCATTCACGGAGGCCCATGTGTCCATGAAGGAGCACTTGAGTGAGACTTACGTCATAGTGGAAATCCACTTTACGCGCTCCAAGCCCCCCGCCCCCACCAGAGAAATGGAAGTTCGTGATGTGTCGAATACAAAACTGAAAATAAACCCGGCAAAAGCTATTCTGGAATTTTCATGGGTAGACGTGCCGCAGAGAGCTTTTGATGCCGGTCTTATCAGAAGCCGACAGAGTAGAGAGTAAGACGGATTGAACAGCACGACGAGCCACCTTACTTTGGAGCTAAGGCTGCTTGGCTGGTCACCCGACAAGACATTTGTGGAGATCCAATGACTATCGGAGAACTCGGTAACCAAGCCATCCGTGTACTGGTGGTGTCGACTGGGTTCCCGAAGTACTTGGGAGCCTTTTGCATTACGGAGATCTCTCCCTGTCTTTTAAGACTGAGAGGAGGACAAGAGAAATGTCCAGGCTACTGAGGGAGAGGATAAATGTGAGTCATAGGCAAATCAGTAATTTTCCCACTCTTTCCTGCGCATAAAACCCCAGGCTCTTCCTAAGCCTTGTTACCATTCCTTGGAGAACCAAGTCAAGGCTGGCCTATCCATCCAGCCGCCTTTGTGCCCGCCTTGAGTGGTCAAGCATTAGGCGGCTGTGCGGACAACAAGGTGGCTTGCCCAAAGGCGACTGTCATCCAGGTGTAGATACTTCGTCGATACTTTACTAGCTGGATCGCGTCTGGTGTGCGATGTGAAGGATGGACAGCAACCATGGCACATAGCACAGTCTAATGTACAACTCCATCACTGCATCGGGGACTTGGCTCGGAGCTCGAGGCTGCGAGGCCATAGGGACAAGAGGACGACTGTGAGCAACTGGCAGTTTCATAATGCAGGAGGTATCATCGTTTTCGAGATGCACGGCGTGGTTTAGCTCTTCGCGAGTCAATATGCCGAACCGGTCTGGACCAGTCCATGTCAGTGCTTACACTGCTCATGTACATCCGTAACACACCACGCCTACTCCGGACTTGGGGGAAAGGCCCGGTACAATAAAGCAGGACGCATCACCTCTTTTGAGGGCAACGCAAATTTTGCTTGAGTTAATAACTTTACAGGTTCGTCAGCTGCCACATGCACTCACCGTTTACAGTATCAGGACCATTGACTTGACTACCCAGGTACTTTGAAGTACTTGTATCCACCATTCGGCCCCACCAGAGCTTTGATAAGGCCGTACTAGTAAAGTTTCTGGCAACTGGCAGCATTAACAGTCCGTCTGCCTGACGTGAATTCAACACAAGGCTAGCTAGCCCTTGTTAGCCTCCTAACATCACCCCGCCAGGCCCGAGGCCCCAGTCAGTCACAGCACGTCTACCACTGCTTCCCGTCTTCCTGCCCCACCTCCTCAGACCTGCCTCAGACCTTCGTCAGACGTGGCCCAGGGTCACCTCAATATTCCGGCTCTGCCTTCTCTGCCCCTCTTTTCGCTGTCCTCCTTTTTGTTCCGAACTTCTTCATCCCAGACGTTGAAAGGCAGGATTTCTCTGTTCTCTTGCCCGACTTCAACCCTTCAACCTCGACCTGTCATCGTCCACAACTCTTCTGCATGAAGGCGAGGCCCGCTTGTCTCCGGCATGCCCATCGTGTAGATTTCGGGCATTGCGTCTTTTGGTCATCGTGAAACATCAAGCTTTGGCCTTGATCGATTCTTTCTATTTGCACCGTCGTTCTAGCTAAGGAACACACCTTCTACGGAATATCGAAACTCGCATTTATCGAGACAGCAGTATAAAAACAGCCATCATGACAGTGCCGAAATACAAGGACGAAGGCTAGTTCACACTGCCATCACCGAACAAACCCGCTCCACGTGAATATACTAACGGCATTTAATATTGCAGTCCAGGTCATCCTCAAAGCCGCTGATCCGAAATTGAAATCCCAATTTTGCGACCGCTATATTTTCCTCACCAAGGATAACCCCAAAATTTTTATTGGCCGCAGTACCAAGCGAGACGCCAGATTGGCTGCAGGTGCAAAGAACGGCTGGTTCGACTCAGCCGTCATGTCTCGAAACCACGCCAAAATTGTCTACCTTCCGGCTACCAACGTAAGTTGGTCTTTTTTTTTTTCCTGCTACTGACATCGGCCCCTGTGGCTCAAGAGCTGTTTTGGGGCAAGTAATCGAATTGACAATCGCCACAGTCTGTTGCCCTCGTTGACGTTGGTTCTCTGCACGGGACATATATAAATGACAAGTCCATCAACAAGATGCAGTTTCGACGGCTTCATCAAAACGACAGGATTCGATTTGGTATCCCCATTCAAAAAGGGTCAGAAATTTTCCCGCCTTGCGAGATGAGGGTATCACTTTGCCATGGTTCACAAGAGTATGATTTCTCTCTTCGTCCTCTACGTTGACGCTTTGTTTATCTAACCTCAAAGCAGTCCCAAAGAACGACCTGTGGTGTTCAAAGTTCCGGATTCCTCTGATGGCGAGGATGAAACTAGTGATATCGATGAAGCGATTGAGACTAGCGTCTCTCTCATCCAAAAAGCCGGCGTGACACTCGATAATCCTCCAGACATCGGGGCTATTGACCTTACAGGCGAAGAGCATACTGATCTGCCGGATGCCGACGCCGAGGTAACTATCGAGGTGCCTGAAGTGTTTATACCAGAGGATAAGGAGCCGAACGAGTTGCAAAACCGACAGCCCTCTGTTCGCTGGTCCGTTGAAGCTGAGGAACTTGAGGGCAATGATGACACATTTAGTCCAGTATCCGATTCCTCGTCCAATTTTGAGTCCCATGATGAGGACTCAGCCGAAAGTATTGCAGCAGGTGAAGAGGTCGAAAACACAGATTGGGACGGAAAAGATAGTTGGAAATGCTCTGATGCTTTGCACGTGGATGCAAGTCCTCCAATCCCCGAAACAGATGGGAGAAGCAACTTAATCGAAGTCCTGGGTGATGCCACGTCTCATCTGCAGACTTCATCTGATCGAGAATCTGACACTCTGCCTCCCCTTGTTATCACTCAAACTGCGCAGCCTAGCGATGTCCATCTGCCATCTCTTTTTGATGCGATCCCTTCGTCTTCTTACCAGTCGCCACACCTCAGTCAGAAGATTTCTACGGAATCGCTCGGGGCAAAGTCTGGGAAAGCAGAATACTTCGAAGCCCGCGAGCATAATCGTCGAGTCTGCTTCGGCCCAGAAGAAAATAAGGAAAACGACTTTCCAACCAGCTTCCAGCAGTTAGACATCGCGATGGAAAACTCGACGCCATACCCGAAGCATGCCAACATCCTCACCGCGGGACTGCTGAACAGCTGCACGAGCGATTCGGCAACCTCAGCATTGCTAGCTTCCGGCGAAAAGTTCTTGCGAACTCCTGTTGACAAGTTTGTCGAAATGCCGTCGAAGGAAGATTACCTAGACGATACTTCTGCATACACATATGAATTGAGTAAAAGAGGAGCGGAGTTGGTGGAAGATGTACAGCCCCGGGAGACGATGAACTTTGCTACTGGGGGTAGGAAAGACAAGCCAGTTTCGGATTCAAACCCAGAATATTCGGCATCAGCGCCTAGAACAGTTCAGCGTTCTTCCAAGAGAAAGTCTGACGCAATATCCGAGCTATTACCAAACGAAACTGAGCCAAGCTCGTCACAGACCGTTGCCGAGCCCTCCATGAGACCGACGGAGCCTGCATTGAACAACGCAACGCAATCCGTGGACGTTCTTCAAGTTGAGCCTTCATCGACGGATTCCGTTCACCACCGCCCGGCGAAACGCTTTCGACGAGTCGCTGAGGCGGTTGGCTACGCTGCACTTGGTGGCATCGCAGTCATGTCTGCCTTGATTGTCACTGCACCTGCATTGTGATGGCTGCAATAATATACCGCTGCGAACAAGTATGTAGACAGTCTTTCTTTCCTTCTCTTAGTCTAACTTTCTCTTCTTTTCGTGAAGTGGCATCTGCTTCCTGTCAGGATTATGGCTTTTGTCGAATTTGGCTCTGCAACGGACATTATATGAGAAATGAACCGGTAATGAAATTGCCAAGGCGTTCAGAATTGCGTGACAGGCTGCTTTAAGAAGTTTGCTCCATTGGAATTTGTTTTTCAATTTCTCATAGGCAGGATACAATTGATACCAGACGGTTTGCACTCATCCATGGCATCCCGTGTTGCTAAAGAGTATGTCATCTTGATGGCTATTCATTTTCTGCCCATTTAGAACATTACATTGCAGATCTACGCTCCTGCCGATGGTGTAACAATGGAGGCATAAAACCAGACATCGGAGATGCACGATTTCTTTCCATGGCGACCACAGCATACCTACTCTCCATTCAATGGGTGAGAAGGCGTTTCCGATACTTGGCCGCGTAGATGTCATGATGCGTGATGACCATCTTCTCGGATATCTATCTTTGGATGTATATTTGGCTGCATCGAGGAAGGTTTGGGAACACAGAGCTAGCGCAGCCGAGAGCTTTTCCCTAGCTTTTGGATTTGCATTTCACTCGTAACACCTTATAGACTAGACATGACTTTTTTTTTGCCCTTCTGCATTTCCATTCAAGGGGGGAAGCAGGCAAGCGCTGACTTTACGAGCGTAGTACCAGTTCCGAGGATTGGAATTCAGAGGGCGCAGTAGTCCTCTCTGATGGATATCGTGTCACGCCGTTTCCCGGCTTTCCAATCATGTGTTACTCTCGTCTTGACTTCCCCTATTTGTGTTATTTTTAGCCAGGCAGTCATTGCGTTTATGGGCTGTTTTTGAGGCCCGGACTATTTAAATAGAATTGTGTATGAAGTTTTGGGATGCAGTTGCGGTATAGTTTGTGTCAATGGTTGTTTCTTATAATACTGTATTTCTGTTGGTTTTGTCCGGTCTTTTTGAATTGAATAGTCAGGGTTCTCATGTCTAGTCACATTTGCTGTCATGAACTTTACGATCAACTCGGGTAAGCCGTTGGCAGAGCAGTATGTTCTGGTTTCATGTGCAATGTGCAGCATGAGGTCGTCGTGAGTATTCTACCACACATCACGCCGGGTCTTCCTTGTCTGTCTTTCTAAATTTGTATTTCTTTCTCATTGTGCTTCCAAAACAAAAAACCCTTTCGTTAATGGACGGCTGACGATGGTGGTAGGTCTAGCTGCGAATACTGTCTTGGTACGTTGGTGTTGTTCATCCCCGTGGACCACGTGCGAGGGATGCAGAGCGGCGTACAGCGCTGGAAACAGTTGAGCGACGTGAAAGTTCTGAACATTACGAGGGTGAGCGTTGGTAACGGGTTGGAAGATGGTGGGATAGAGAGAAGCGGGCGGGATAGGGAGGCTGAGTCGGGGGAGGATGGGAAGGGATCTGGTACTGGGGGAGATTCTCGGGAGAGCTCATAGTAAAAGCCTGTATTGAGATATTTGAACTCGTACCGATATATGGCCGGTGACTGAGTTTGGAATCAAGTTACGGTGGCGAGATGGTTAGGGCCGAGTTGTTGTACGGATACGTGGATGCTCAGTCTGGCTGTAGTACATAGACCTAGGTACGCAATTGGGTGACATTAAACATGAAAATCTCGTTCTACGTTCCTTGTATGGCATATACATCCACAAGCCCGTCTGCGCACGATTCGTAGCTTAAAGGGGAGTGGTGTATAAAGTTGATGGAAGTTGATGGTTCGGAATCGTGTAGGCACTACAGTCTATTCACATGGAGGATCCAGGCAAAAAAGCGACTCGGCCCTAACCGACACTACGATACGTTGCTTAAATTTTTTTCCACGTCTCATTATTGATAAGCTGGATGCCAAGAGACCGACACAAGAACCAAGTTCAAGTATCATTACGTGAAGTTGGATGTGGCTGGTCTTCGCACTAGCTCGCGGAACAAAAATCATTCCATGTCTTATATACAAGACGTTCCGCATTGGCCAAAGGATCCATTCCAACAACAGATATTTCATGCGGACGCCTTTAGGCCACAACGGCCTGACGCAACTCAGACATCGTAGTAGCATCGAAAGCTCTTCGTATTCTGGTTAAAGGCAGTGCAGGCATATGTACCGCTTGCGACTCCGATGCTCTGGGCAACCTTTCCAGAGCAACTGTCGCTTGTAAAGAGACTGCAAGTCGTTTGAAGGCGTCCGTGGCGCGTGAGGCCAGTGGCTCGGATGTCCTGCTTGGGGTCGAGTCGCAGACAGCCTGTGTCGCCTTTGAAGTTTTCATAGGCTCCCGAGTGGCCACACTTGCAGTTTCTACCGTTTTGTCTTTAGTATTTCTTCTTTCTCAAAACACGAGAAGGAAAGAAATTTCTGCGGATGACTGGGGGTGTGGTGAAAATGTGTACTCACCCGCAAGTGTGCCACCACACGCTGCCGTTGGGGGGAGGCGGCGCGGCAATGGCAACGCTGGCCATGGCAAGGACGGCGAGGGAGATAAAAGTTGACCATGGTGTCTGAGTGTTTTGTATGGTGGTGTTTACTATGGGAGGATGATGGTTCTCGAGAATGGATGGGTGTAGTTTTGTGAATAGGGGGATTCACCCAAGATACTTATAGGCATAGCGGTGTTCGTTGTTTTGCAGTGTCAGCCGTTTCAGCCTGCAAAGCCGGGGACCATTTCGGGATACACAATTCGAAGTCGAAAATAACATCGTCAGTCATCTCGGCAACTTGCGAAATAGGGCCGCAATCTGTCAGATTTGACACTGGACAGGGTCGTCTGAGCGGAGCACGGGCATAGCCCGAGCCGCTGTCAGCAATTTTCGAAGCCTCACTGGTGGATTTGGTAGACAAATTCTTCCGCAGAGGGCTTTCGCAGGGCCCGATTGAAGTGCCGCGTTGGAGCCGAAGATGTCTGGGACGGCTTTTTGAGACAGATGATATCGCGGCCGGCGCTCTGAAAGACGACACGATCAAGCCCAACGGGTCGAGTGGATATTGTGGTCTGTGGTCTTTTATACACGCCCAGGGGAAGGCCTCGGGGTGCATCGTGGGATTATGAAGCTTGGTGTTGCGGTTCAAATGTCAGTACATGCCCAATTGGCGTTGTTGTGAAGACATTATAGTTGTGCACTTACACAATTAGCTCTGTGCAAGTACGTCCCTGCCCGGTGCCCAATGAGCACGGTGGGGCAGACCAAGTGGATCCGCCATCGGTCACCGTCACTCAGCACCTCCAATCTTTAAAACGGCAGCAGACCTTCTCGTCCAAGCTTAACTCAACTCGTCGCGACCGCATTTCAATGTTCCCACCCTGATCACCGTCGAGCAACAGCCAGGCAGGCGACTCTGCCCCTTCATCACTACTCTGTCGGGCGCAAGTGAACCCTGTTCACTCTGCAGTCGCCATCATGTCTGTCATCCTCTGCACGGGTATGTTGAACCCTCTTCCATCAGGAGGAGTGATCTCGTGCTAATCAGCTTTCAGCGGGATATGACCACACCATTCGGTTCGCCACTCATCCTAAGCCCGCCGCAAGGCACCCGAGCATGGACATGGTCTTGGGCTCTTGCTAACGCTCCAACAGGTTCTGGGAAGCCCTCTCTGGCATTTGTTCGCGCACCATCCAGCACCCCGACTCCCAGGTGAACCGACTCTGCATCTCGCCCGACAAGCGCTTCCTCGCGGCTGCCGGTCACCACACTGTCAAGCTATACGATATCAAGTCCACGAACCCCAACCCGCTTCTCACATTTGAAGGCCACACGGGCAACATTACCGGCGTCGCCTTCCACTGCGAGGGTAAATGGATGGTGACGAGCTCCGAAGACGGCACAGTCAAGATTTGGGAAACGAGAACAGGCACCATTCAGCGCAGCTACAACCACGGCCACCCTGCAAACGACGTCGTCATTCACCCGAACCAGGGCGAAATTATCAGCTGTGACAGAGCGGGCGCCGTGAGGATATGGGACCTGGCCGAAAATACGTGCGCCCATGAACTGGTCCCAGAAGAAGATGTTCCCGTGTCAAGTGTCACCGTTGCCAGTGACGGCACTCTTCTTTGTGCAGCAAACACCTTGGTTCGTTTTCGGAAGCATCTCAACATCTCGACTTGTTGGCAGCGCAAGCAAGCTAACCGTAGACTATTCACAGGGAAATGTCTTTGTATGGACGCTCAAGCAAACATACGACCAAACGCAAATAATGCCCGTGACTCACTTCAGCGCGCACAAGGAATACATTACCCGCATTCTCCTCTCACCAGACGTGAAGAAACTGGCTACTTGCAGTGCCGACCACACAGCCAAGATCTGGGAAGTCAACAATACCAAGCCCTGCGACGAAGGGGAGAAGGACCCGAAACCATTTCCGCTCGAGGCAACGCTTACGGGCCATCAGCGGTGGGTATGGGACTGTGCGTTCAGTGCTGATTCGGCATACTTGGTGACGGCGTGCTCGGATCACTATGCTCGGCTGTGGGAGGTACACAGCCAGCAGATCATCCGCCAGTATAACGGACATCACCGAGGCGCTGTTTGTGTTGCGTTGAATGATTACTCGGAGACTCGTTAGACGACTTGAACGCGCGCATAGGAAACTCGATGATGGCTGCCGTGCACTTGTTTTAGGGCTTTGGGGGAGGTTGGTCTTGAATTTCATATCCACACTTCGATAAAGGAAGGTTTTCATGGGCTGGGCGTTGTCGGACAGGGTGAATAGTGTTCCTTTTATATCCCTTGATTTGTTTTTAGTGAAACCCAGATACCATACTGGCCGGGTTGCTCAATCCCGCATAGCAATCGACCACGCCATAGGTCGCATTCATGAAACTTGTTGAACAAAGCAGACATGGCTGTCCAGAATACGCGACACAACGTAGCAGGCTCGTAGGCCGACTTGAATTTCGTGTAGAGCGTTTGCAACCACTTCATGTAGGCCGTAGATGGAGCCAGCCGCCGTAGCATATGTCCGACTAGGAGGCCGGAAGCATGGAAGCGAGTCTCCTGACCTGACACGAAACAATGAAATCTACGAATCTCAGCACGTCATCTGCATGCTAAAATAAAGTAGCCAAGCCGTGAAGCACCATGGCTCTATCCCCAAAGTGAGTCCGGAGATGGCAATTGTAAAGGTTGGCTGTGATGCAACTAGTTGCTTGAGATTACAGACAGCGTGTGAACCACCATCGGGAAAGGCCCTTTGGGCACGCTGAAAACTATCCATGTTTTCAAAGTCCAGAAAGTGAGAGGGCGCTTAGAACACCCTATCAAGGTTGTTCCAGGCATGACATTAGATTGCAACACGCGGCGTAGTCACACGTAGATCGGTTGACCCCTTACTTGTGTTCCCTGAACACGAATGTACTCTGCTTTGATGGATCAATTCCCATTCCCCGGCTCAGTTACACGGTTCGACGCAAGCTGAGTCGCGGGTGTCTGGCGTGTAACGTGGTAAGCATATTCCGTCCGTCATCGGTGACGTCGGGACGTGTCATGCATCAGTTGGCGGTGAAATGCTGCCGCTAAGGTCGGCCACAGCGTATCCTTCAAAAATTTTCCAAAGTGCACACTGGCATATTATGCTGCTTCTTTTTGCGGCAAAATGCACTTTGCCTCCTTGCTGCGACTTTATATTGCACCCCCCTGGCTCGAAAATGATATATGACGCCATGTCTGGAAAAACATGAACGCAAGGTTGAAGGAAACGGCAATCGTTACATGGTTGTATTGGATGAAGAGATCCTGATCCTCTTAGCCGGTGACTGCTTTTGTGAACAGCCAGACCTTGCTTTCAACCGAGCGAGCAGTGTGAGAGACCCAAGAGATTAGCTCTCCCAAGCTTCTAAGAGCTGGCGTCCAGTGGCTAGCCACGCCGAATAAAGCAGTATTTCACATCTCCATTATAACAATGGAACAATCATTTCAGCCGGTTGCGGAGGCGGCATTGTCTAGAGCGAGCTGGCGCCGGGCAAGACTTGACAGAAGATATATGGCCCCCATAGACGACTCTGCCTTCAAATCCTCGTCTAAATGAAATGTTTCGGCGCAGTTTGACACATGGTCTTCCTTTAATTCAACATTGAGGGCATAATGGCGTAACAGCGCGCTGATTTCAATGCCGATGCCAATATGACGGATGGAATTGCAGTTCATTGTACTTGGTCAGGGTAATCGCAGAGGCTAGGCATATTGAAGCAATGGAGGACGCTTCTAGATGTATCACTCTCGCGGAACTGCAGTAATGGATTTTCGGTCGGCTCCCAAGACTTGGTAAAGCTCCTGGCTCCTGTTGGTGTTCTCCTTTATCTTGCGAATGTGGTCGACAACAAGGTGATCTAGCGTCATTGTACTGTAACCAAGACGAGACGGAGTGATGAGCCAGCAAGAGGTCGGTCTGTTTCATTTCTTCACTATGTAAAGCCATTTTGCGTTCATTTCCCTTTTTCTTGCAAAAGCATTGCACCCCCGATATGAGGGCACACCGGCCATCTCGCTTCTTGCATTCCCCAAACTGCAGCGATTTGGTACTGTTCTTGTGATCAGCTCCTGCAGAGTCGTCCAAGTGTTCGGGATGGTTTCTTGCATCTAACAAGGCAACTTCAATGAAAGAATGCACCGCCGTGGTCAAATATCATCCGAGTTGAAAGACGATTTTGCTCGTTGTGCCTTGCGTCAGATTCCCATCTACAGAGTTTCGCCGAAGGAAGGGACTTGACAATTGTTGGCTTAAGTAAGGGGTGGTACAATAAAGGCCACATGTAGGATGCCAATGCTGTTACATCAAGAAAGGCTAAGCTGATTCTGAAGAAGGTGGCGGCATTGATTAAGTCGGCATGCTGCAAATATGGGCGTTGCTTCAATATTCGTAGGTTCAGCTCTTCGACTAGAAAAGAAAGGCTCATGAAGCTGGTCCAACACCGAGCAGCAACGGCGTTATTTACACGAAATTACATCATTGCACGGGGTTTGGAGCATGTTTTGTGTTGGCCATGCCGGACAAAAGCCCTATAACCTACGGTCACTTTTTTTGGGATCTTCGGGTCTTCGTCCTGGAGTCTAAGTTCATGGCCAAAAGTCATGGGAAACAAACTATTGCCCGGAAATTTTAGTGTTTCACTCGAACAGTTGATTTCGTAATTGTATACTTGTACAGCCAAGTATGATGGAAGATGGGTATGTTTCGATGAAAGAAAGAATATTCATGCTGTGAGTCTCAGGTAGCTGACGTGTCCCAACTACAAAGGTAGTTGTAGCACAATGTAAGAAAAAAATACAACACATGTCCAGAAACTCTTTACAGAGTATAGTCTCCTCATATAAGAAGTTTTGCTTTCAACCCGCAGTCAATGCTTCCAAGATCATTGTTGTAGGGCCTCATGAACTGTTTAACAGTTGTGACCGCAAGGCCGCCTAGGTCATACTACGTTGCTTTAGATTGGATGCGATACTCGCCTCGCTTCATACGCGTCGTCTAGTCATTTCAGGCCAAGAGAGCTGATTTTTGAACGACTGGGGGCTGCGATTCACGGGTCCACCTCCGTACTGGATCGTGCATTCCCGAGTGACATGCCACCTCTTCACAGCCGGGTCGGTAATCAGGTTCCACGGCACTTTGGCCGCCCGAAAGGCGAGGTTTCGGTAGGGCAAGACAGGGAATGGCCAATCGGATAATGATGGAACCATTTTCCCTAGAGACGGCGCGGCTGCTGGTCAAGAAACGACTTAACGTTAGCCAGGGGCGGGAGTGGCGGTTTGGGGCGAAACACGGAAGAGGCCATGATGGATTAATTTCCGTATCAAATATAAATTAAAAGGGCGAAATGAATGTCCACGTTATTGAGCATGGTCTAGACTATTCTTTGGCATCGGTATCGGTCCAGGCTGCTGTGAGAAGAAATTCATATGATGCAGGGGGAAGAACAAGCAACGACGAGGGCCATCATTGATTCAGGTTTTAGAAGCAATAGCGATAAGATTGGATATCGCAAGGACAATGGCTGCGGCGTGGAATTGCACTCCAAGAACTTTAACACCCGGCAAAGGAAAAGCCAAAGGTCAAAAGCAAAACAAAAAAAAATTGAACCTTGGCGTTGAAGGTATTGATTGCTGTCTGCGTCGTCAAGCGCTGACTGGATTCGGCAATGGCTTAGACGTTCCTTCCCTCGCTGCGTGTCACACTTATCATTGGCAGTCGGGCGGTCTTGCCGTGTTTAGCTTCGGCAAATTGGCCAAATTAGGCAATGCTTGCACATGTCAACTGGTGCGTGTCAAACAGTAGCTGAAGGGAGCACGTTTCCACATTGGCGATGCCACCAGCCAGTCAGTCATCCATTCAATGCTCAGCATGCCCCTTTTTTTAGCAAACCGCACTTGACGTCAGTTGAGCCCACGATCCCTCCTGTGTTCCGTAGGGCTACTCGACATCGCCGTACATGGCCCCCACTGGCACATTCGCCTTTGCGCTGCCGCGGGGGGACACGACCCTGCTGGCCCTCCGCATGGTGGCAAGACGGTTGGGGAAGGAAAAAGACGCTTTTGCGAAAGATGGCTGTCTGAAATCTGAAGTTGCTCTTCACATCCTCCGCACCTGGCCTTGAAGCCGGGACGACATTGGCCAGCGGCAAGTCGACCATATCACAAACCGAACATGGCCGAACATGGCTTCCATGCTACATCCCAGGGGTGGTTGTAACTTGTGCCCCCGGTGTTGCCGCCAGTTGCTCACACCGCGACATAAACATGCATACGTTGTCGCTGTCCCACCTCGATCAACTACAGACGATTTGTTGCCATTTATCAGTCCAAGTCGCCACTCATCATGTGTATCCATCGTGGCCGTACCAGTCACGTATGACGACTAATTGGCAACAAAGCGGACGCTTAGGCACAATGGAACAAAAGGGATAGGGGCCGCAGGAGAAACTGGGGACGACGCAGCCTGGTAGGGCCAACACCAGCATCTCGTTGGACGGCAAGGCTGACGGACAGTAGCTGGACTGAAATAGGACTGGGTTTCTGATCCAGCTTTGAGCTTGCAACTGCTTGCATCGACCGTATCCGACGACTTCATTGAAAATGTGCATCACTGTCACGGCCTTTACCACCATTGGCTCCCAGTTCGCCTCGTGCAAGCTGACCAGCCTGCCTGCCAGACGTGCCTGGCGCTGCTTCTCCATCTGTCGTCGTCGCGGCTGTGGACATTTGGATGTTCGTGGATGCTCAGGGCCGCCATTTTGGCCCCACCGTCCTACCAAGACCCATGATACGCCATCAATCGACAGGGACCATGATCACTAGCCGATTTGGACGACAGGCACCGAGACTTTGGGTGAGATCCAAGCTTTCCCGTTGGATAGCGACCCAAACGGGATCCTTGAACATGGCCACGGGACGATCACGATGCACGAGGCGGCTTGGTTTCCGGGGGGAGGAACCTAGAAAGCCAGCTCCTCCGCTAGAATGGGACTTTGCTTGAACAGGCTTCACATTCGGCCTTGTCTTGTAATGCGCGACGATATTCATTGCTTTCTTCTCCTTAACCTGCCAATCTCTTAGCCCTCCGAGACTCATAAAAGGCCGGCTGGCTCACTGCTCTGTTCGACTCGTTTCAGGATCGCCAGAGCTTGACTGCTTGACTACATGAACATCCTACATCACCGCATCATTATATAATTGCCGTCATGTCCTCCCACAATCCCAACTTTGGCACTCTGGCATCTGCTTATGACGCATCATTCCTATACCAAGGTGACCCAGCATCTTTGACTTACACCAACTACGACATCATGGATGGACGTAAGTTTGAATCAGGACCTGCTCCCAACTACATTACAATTATTGTTGCCTTGCTCTGTAATGACATTATTCCAACGTATCTCATGATGCTGCCAAGGGGCTCTGCATGCCAAATCAAGGCAAACCATAAACGCTCAACATTCCACTAATACCAAGACTTTTACAGTCAACGAATGTCGCACAGCCCGAGTGGCGGAACTTCTGGATGATTTCCGCACGTTGCAACACTGCATTACAGATGCGCCGTCTAGTCCTAGATATGCGGACGACTACTTCTTGGAGGGTTGGGCAACCCTACGGCAATGTGCCATCGACGGCCACCGCATCCTCGAATGTGCCGCTGACACCAGGGTGCCCCTAGTGAACGGGGGGCAAGAAGAGCAAACGAAGGCAGAGCTGAAGCAGTAGGCTCCCCATCACCTCATTATACGAGTCTCACCAAGAGCCAATGCAACATTTATCATTCCAAGCTATGGTAACTAATTCGAAGAGCAGGGTTCTGCTAGATGCTTTCTCAAGGCGACACCAGGGACAGAAGATCTACATGAGGCAAAGTGCCGCTCAGCGCTGGTTGTTATATCGAGACTCGATTCTCCAAAGCCAACAGCCCCGCGCAGCTATCCAGCATCAGTTGGGTGCTTGTGATAACGAGCTACGTGCTGTATGTATCGAGAGTTCTCCCCGCCACTGCAGGGTCGAGGAGCATGTGTTTAGGAGGAGATGTCTGACTCGTCCATAGGAACTCGCTTCAATCACCGACGAAAGCGTGTACAATGAATTGGCAGCTTCAGACTATGCCTGTGGACGCTGGACCGTCGAAGACCCGAGTTTAAGAAGTGTCCTGCGCTGGCTGAGGGCACCACAACGATGACGTGATGCGGAATGACAGACTCAACAATTGCAAACTTTAATGCGGCTAGGACGACTCATATTCTGAGAAAGTCTTGGGGGGAAAAAATAATCAAAAGCGAACAACGATCGCCTGAGAGGACTTGAATTCCACCACAAGGAACGGACATGACAGCGCCATCAAAAATTCAACGTTTCTTTGATTTTGATTTTCAGCGGATCGGTGCATGGCATTTGTGGGTAACAAAGCGAGCATTGGGTCAAAACCAAGGGATGCTGGCCATCCCCAGATAAATGTTGGATTTTACGGGAGCGAACTTGTATGTCAAATTGCATATAGAGGGAGCATGGAGCACTGTCTACAATGTTAATGTTCTTTGTTCTTGATTACATTGCCTGGTACAGAGGATAAAAAGGATTGTTTTTTCTGGGGGAACCAATGGGCATTCTGATTTAGATTTAATTTATTCGTGTTGAATTGCTTTGCAACAGGGTTCTGCATAGTGGCCTAGGTTTGCCAGGTGAAAATTAGGCAACCACATCAGGTATTCACAAGGGGGTTCAGGCAAATTGGTATCGTGGCATATGGTTTACGGATTGGCCAGAACCTCTTTCTTTCATCTTTTTGGTTTTTTTTTTTTTTTTTGGAGGGAAAATAGACAATTATAATTTTGTCAAGTTTTACTTTGAACACATAACGCAATTCCAACAAGGGACAGTACCATTCCCACGCTCGTGTCTAGAGGTGGTGAGTGAGTGAACAAGCGTTTTTGAATGGCGATGAAAGGGATGGTCATCTCACCTCTGCTAATGACTTTCCCCTCGACATACCATTCACCAAGAACAGTAAAAAGAAAGGCCATGGTATTGACAATAGGAACCGTCAAGCTCAGCTCTACAGACATGATGATATTAGTTGGATATTGGTCGAGAGTGTATAATGAAATGTCTTGCGACACAAAAAAAAAAAAACGTAACGATGATTCAAAAAAAGAGAGAGAAAAAGAAAAAGGGGGCTACGTGGTGGGCAAGAGCCGAGAAAAGAGGACAACTTGAAGAAACATACCGGCCTGTCCAATGAGGAGGAAGAACCATATGCTGCCCGTCAAATTCAAGAGCAGGGGAACGGCATATCTCGGGTTCCGCAGAAGATCAGCGACGGCGAAGAATGCGCCGTACAGCCTGCTCCGCAGCCAGTGGTTCTTGACCGAGTCTAGTTCCAGCGTGGGATGCGGAGGCGGCTGGTGGGCGCGTGCGGCGCGGCGGATAAAGGGCGTCGTGAGGCCCCAGGCGAGCCCGACGAGGACGAAGCTGACGACGTAGTTGATGACGGGGGGCTTGTCGTCCTGCATCGTGGGTGGAGAGGGCGAGGGGGGGAATGTCCTGTATGCAGGAGCAAGAGAGCCGGAATGGCGTCTGATTTGATGGTCGAGTGAGCAGTCTATCAATAGGGCTAGTGGACGGGCAGCAGGCAAGGCAATGATGTGTCGGTGGTTTTTGTTGATAAGAGGTTAAATTCGGAGACGGGCGGAATTGGGTTTTGGCAGGGGGGTGTTGATTATTTTGCCACCCCGCCGGGGGGTTTTGACGCAATGGTCTATTGGACGGGTGGTGGAATTGGCAGGCCCCACTTTGCTTGGGATGGGGATTTCTTGATGGTGAATGCAGCCTTGTCTCGACCGACGACACGAGTAGCCGTGTATGAATAATGCATAATACCGCCGAGGAGCGAAACCGAGCGAAACCGTCATGACTAGTTATCTACTTACAACAGTCAATGGCATCAAGCAAGGCCGAGGTTGGGACCGTTTACTCCGTAGACAAGAGACGGCATGTACTTGAGTATGTAAGACGCACGACAGAAAAAACGTGGTCCTGCTGAAATGCGATGCAATGCGCTGCGCATGCTATGTGTCACGTCGAGCCTCGTGAGGCCATGCCTGACAGGCTTTTTTCCTTGTCTCTACTTGTGTAACGATGCCTCGCGTTCCCAATTGCCAGCAACAAAAGTAAAAAAAACGTCCCAAGAAGGACATCGAGATGGTTCATCCGAAGTCAGATTCGGAGCTCAGCCCGATGGTATATAACTGGGGCCCGGTCGACGAAATTGGGTGACATTTCCAGCCGGGCAGCCATGATTGGGAGTCACTCCCGCAGTTGTGGGTACATCAGGCACGAATCTAGAGCCTCGAGAGTTTCTTTGGCGAGCAAGGAAACTTCAACGACACGGGTAACACCAGAGGAGAGGACATCCGGCGAACATACCCGGGGCAAAAGAAGAAGGAAGTAAGAAAAATTCACAGCCAGACGTCTTTCGGCAACCATGGGCCCATGTCAATCGGCGATAATTTCACATTTCCCACGCCATGGGTTGTTCGCTACAATCCTGGGCGCCTGCATCACCGATTTGGTCTTAGACAGCCTGACGTGGCCTGGAACTGTGTTGTGAGATTGTTTCCCTCTCTCTTTTTTTTTTAAGTCGGATTTAAGCGAAACCGGCTACAAGTAGCAAGGGCGGGTTGTCTTAGAAAGGCATACAGAACAATTCACAAGGTAAAACTCCGAAAATGTACATGGACTGGTTCGCCCCCCGCGGTGCAAGATGATTGGTCGATGGTGCCAAATGAACCGTCAATACTTTAATGTTGATAGACGAGGCGAGGCCTTTTTGGGCCTGCTTCACTATATCCCAAGAAAAAAAGAATTGTCCAACACTTTTTTTTCTTATTTTCAGCCCTCTCGGAAACTTTGTTCGAGCCGTCGGTACCAAGTGCAGAGTCGGGTTCAAGCTCGCCGCAACGGGTCTGGTAGCATCGCATGGCGCATCGCAGAAGTTTTGCCCGTCTGCAACGCACAATCTCGCATGTGCGTCTGTCTGTATTTTAAGCAACAGCAGCAGCGATCCCTGTCCAGCTGGAGAGCCTCTTGGGCAGGCCCTTTTCCTGGCCTGTCCGGCCAATGGGAACCCGTTACAGCGGGTGGCATTTTATCATGACGGCCTTGCGTCATGCGGCTGTTGCGAGGTTGCAGAAGCCACCGCGGCAGGGCTGAGGCTTGCAGGCTTGTTTGTGGTGGCCCGAGGCCTTTTCGGGTGCTAAGACTGGAGTCACTGGCCCAGCCAGCCATTCCCGGCATCTGCCTGGGCGTGGAGCCTGTTCCATTGGGCTGCACGGCTTCCGTCTGGGGTCGACGGCCGCCATGGATCTTTTTCCGCACCGACAGTATGCGTGCGGAACAAATTCATCATCAGGCACCGTAGAAAGCTTTCCGGAAATTCCAAGAGGAGAAAGGGAGGCAGGGAGAGAGGCGGGGGGAGAGAATAGGACAAAGCGATGCCCTTCTTTTTTGCCCCTTCTCTTTTTCCAATGCCGTGTCTGGAGTAGACCTTGTCCGCGTGGCTTACGCACAAGGGCACTCAAAAAGGCTATAGGGTAGCCAATCATTCAATAATCATTTACAACCCCTACTTCACCTTGTCGTATTTCAAGTTGATTGAAACTCATCTTCATCACAGTCATCACCTAAAAGATCCTGAAAAGTCTTAGGCATCACTCAGTGTCATCGACAAAGAAGCTAAAAGATGTTGACATAAACACTTTCTTCCGGATAAAGTGGTATAAGCTACTTCAGAAATACCTTGACCATTACTTTTGACCTCTTTTCACCCAGTACACTGTACTCTTTATAATTTCACATGGCTGGCACGTCGACAGACACCAATACGCGGAGACCTAGTCATCATTGCTTCCGTTTGACACCCAATGCAGCCGTCTTCTAATCGGGCAAGCACACAATCAAGAGTCCTCCTGACACGCCACGGCCGTTGATAGGGTTTCACTTCCGTCCCATTTCATCAAGTGTTCCTCGAGATTCAATGTCGTTTCTTCTATTAGAAGGTATATTGTACAACGCCTCATCTCCCACAGACCGCCTATCAAGTCCAACTAATCCTTCTCCGCAATGGCTTGTAGTCTTTCGTCAATCTCGTCCTCGGTGAGCATTCGGAAAGCCGCATCGGTGCCCTCCTTTCCATCAGTACGAGGGCCGCCACAGATGCCAATCTCAATCTCCCCCTTTTTGAAATCCATGCTCAGAACCGTGCTCAATGTTGTGATGGCTAGCTCTACAACATCCTCCCACGTGCCCTCGGCACAGTCCTTGTTGCGCAGTTTCTTCTCCAGGTGATTCAAGGCCTCCTGTTGCTTAGGGCCAGCGGCGGTGCCTTTGTATCCAATGTAGTAGCCGGCAGGATCGCACTTGTACAGCTGAGGCCCAAACTCGGAATCGAGGGCAATGATGGTTGTAGCAACACCGTAGGGACGCATGTATGCCTACAATACAAAGTCAGAAAAGGATCTATAGTCGGACCCGAAGCATTGGAATACGCACTCTCTGCGTGTATACTTGGCTGATGTTGGCCAAACGTTTGGCAAGCACATCGGCAGGCATCTCGTACCCAAACTTGTATCGGAACTCAGCAGCCTCACCCTGGGCTCTCTGGGCAAATGCCCTGGCGTCGGCAATGGAGCCGGTGATGACACAGCCGACTGATGGAGAAATCTGGAAGATGTGCGAGACTGACGTGGGGTCGATGAGCTTGTCCTGCCACGCTGTTTTAGCATATTGCGGCTGTTGACGACATGACACAGGCCTTCAACTCTTACCGGCACCTTCTTTTGCGACAGCACGACAGCGCAATCCTTTCCTCGGACGCCTACTGACATGATGTTTGCTGCGGTAATGGCCTTGAAGGCATATTCTACATAGGTCAGCGAGGTCATTCGGCGAGTCGACTACGCTGCATGGCGGGGTTTTGGTGAAGAGGGTTTTCGATGCGAAACGTACCGACTTGGTATAGGCGACCATTGTCGGAGAAGATGGTGATGTGTCGGTCATAGGCGCTGGCTGTTAACAAGTCAGCGTCAGGTCTTTGCTCAGCTCTCACCAAGAGGTCGTTGAAGCTCCGGCCCGGGAGAACGAACCAGACATTGTGGATGATCAGAGGCCCTGCGCAGGGCGAGACGACTGGATATGTTGATTGAATATTCAGAACGGGCTCGGAACGAGTGGCAGGTCGGACGGGAGGGATAGACTGCTGGGTGCGTGATGACGGTGATGGAGCTTGTCGATTGTAGTATGGACTTGACGCGTTACGTTAGCATGAGCTTGCCTAGAGCACTCGGAGCCGCAGCAGGCTCGCAGGCAAAGGCAAAGGCCAAGCGAATGCCTTGGCCAAATGCATGTTGAAGCCTGAGGCAGCAAGTGACCTGGACAAGTCAAACTAGGCCCAGACTTGCAGTGGGGACTTCAAGTCCCGTCTTCAATATGCCCTCTACTCCACTCGTCCGCAGCCAGCAACGACACTTGCTGCCCAACGCAGTGCTGTTAGTTGTGTGAAACAATGGCGAATCGCTGGCAGGATTTAATAAGTAATACCGGCAATCTTGTTCACATTTTCTGGTCCATTTTGGGTGGACGAGAGACGTTTGAGGTGCTGCCGTCACTCAGCCACGCAAAACAACAAGAGGGGACCAAGAGGCGACCAAGAGGCGACCAAGAGGCCAGACCCAAGACAGCGAGTGACTCCATACCAGGTCTTCAAAACGGGTCGGCAGCGGCGTCTTGATCTGACCCAGAAAAAAGTTGCAACCTGAGAGTCGCACCCAAGGCCAGCTTCCGCATTACAACAACATCAGCTCCCAACGTGTGGGAAGCATCGGAGAGACTCTGGCAGGATCTGAAAGCCACGAGGTGTCAAGATCTCGCCTTACTGGGTATTACTAGAAAATTCTGAGCAGAGCAACGTGGGCTGCAGAGCTGACCGCCTGCGTTGCGATCCCGCAGGCCCGTGTGCCAATTTTCTCCGGCTTGCCTCCAATCCGCCCGTTTGCCTCACTTTGACTACCACGACGGAAAAAATTTCCAACATTTCGACCCAAGCAAAATGACGTCGTCGCAGAGCACAGCATCTCACCAGGTGCCAGCCTGGAAACGATTGGGCCTCAAGCTCAAGCAGCCCAGTGCTGCAACAGATGCTGCCAATGGCGGCACCCTGTCGGTTGGGCATCCAAGCAGCACCAAGCGTGAAGCCCAGTCGAACAAAAGAAAGAGCGAAGCCCCGCCGGCCACGGAGTCATCGCTCGCCATTAAAAAGGCTCGAAAGGACAATCAATCTCCCCCGAGTGTCGACAACAAGACAATTCTCAAGAAAGAAACTAAAAAGGTCACATTTGGACACACTCCGACAAAGAACGGAACCTCTTCCGCAACACCCGACTCGACCAAGACCAAACCAGCCAGCTCCAAAAAGAACAAAGGCCCTCCCAAGAAACAGTCGCCTGCCACCCCCAAGGACATCAAGCCCGCTCTTGATTATCTCAAACAGTGGAAAACATCTCGTGAGGCTTGGAAGTTCAACAAGAATTTCCAGTCTCTTCTTATCGACCGGGTATTCAACGCCGATGATATCCCTGCAGCAGACATTGCCATCTTCTATGAGTATATACGCGACCTGAAAGGATTTGTGCGGACGAGGCTGCGAGAGACTGCTATGGAAGTAAAAGCAAAGGATACTGCGGATGGCCCCTCAGGGTTCCCGGAGGGCACAAAGGAAGCCGATGCCAAGCACGAAACATACATGAATCTATTGTCCGACTTCCTAAGCCGCCAGCATATCGGGAAAAAGCGAAAGGGCTATGATGAAGTTGAATTTGTTGCATCATCTGGGGCTGATAATGTCATCATCCGCCGTGTCGTAAAGCGACTGCGAGCGGAAATCATCCTCGATGAGCTATCAGACGGAGAGCAGACAGACACCAGCCAGACGACACAATCTTCAGACAACACCTTCACCACCAACGACAATCACACAATGAACAGGACGGATGGCGCAAAGCAATTGAAGCTGAACGACGGGACAGCCAAGCGCCGGCGAAAAATACGCATCAATGCGGATGACAGCAGCAGTTCAGAATCGGAGTCAGACAGCGACTCTGACTCAAGCAGCAGCTCTTCTGAAGATTCTGATGACTCGGACTCAGACGATGATGATGAGGTCGTGGCCCTGGAAGACGACGGGTACGAATCATCCAGCAGCTCGTCGTCCTCTTCGTCCTCTTCGGCCGACGACAGCGCAGATGATGATGACTAGATCATGTATGAGATGCAAAGCCCCTCACGGGATGTATGAGACCAAAAAAGCGTTTGCAGGGGTTTTAGACTGTATCATTTTGGCATTTGCATTGTCACAGGGGGGACAATAGATAGATACCCAAATGTTGCGATGACGAGTGTACTTACTTGTGCATGGGAAGGGGGAGTTGCCCGGGCTTGAAGGGGTAAAAAAAAACAATAGTTTAGAGCAGCAATGCGAACACACAAGTTTTTGTCTACAATTATACTTCTGTTGTCTCTGGAAACTCACAATGTCCAATTTGACGACAAAACGTAAAATATCGAAGTCAACCATGTAATATTGTTTTTTCTTCCCACCGTACCCTATGAATACAATTTCGTAAAGCCCCCTTCTGGCGGCTGCAGCCAATTCCTTTCATCATACTTGGTCCCCTCCGCCTCGATGATGTGAAACGTATAAATGATCCTCCCCTTCAAGCTGGTATTCCTCTCACTCTTGTGCAACAGGTTGCCATGAATCAAGACCAAGTCGCCGGCCCTGACCTCCCCGGGCACATACTCGTCCTCCCCCTCGACGCCGGCCGGCCGCCCTTGGCCCTTGTGCCCATCAGGAAACCTCGTCCCCTCGTTGTCAACCATCTCGGTGCCAACACCGCCTTGCCTCCGGACAAGTCTCTTCTCGACGGCCGCCCACCTCTGCGACCCGGGCAAGAAGCTCAGGCACCCGTTGTCCAGCGTCGCGTCCTCCAGCGCGTACCAGAAGCCCGTGGCGCTGGGCGGGTCCGTGTACAGGAACGTCGAGTCATGGTGCGGCGGCACCGCGCCCCCAATCTCGGGCTGCTTGCAAATCACCATGCTCTGGAGGCACCTGGGGTCCCGGTAGCCCAGCGACCTGGCCACGTCGGGGGGGCTGACTTCGCCGGCCTGGCGGAGCGCGGGGCCGTCGATGAGGCGGGCAAAGGGCCGGGACAGGGCGTGCAGGCCGTGGCCGATCTTGTTGATGGCCTTGTCCTGCGGCTTGGTCAGGGTGCCTGCGGCGTCGAAGGCGTCCTCCTCGAAGAAGAAGCGGATCTTGTCGCCCGACGTGAGGAAGTACTCGTCGCCGACGTGGTCGGTCTTTTCGCCCGTGGAGAAGCGCGTGAGCGGGTGGTCCTTGAGGGAGAAGCTGGTGAGGAGGGAGCTTGTCTCGTCGAGGAGGGACTCGACCGTCGACGGCGCGAGGGCGTCGCGGATGATGAGGTAGCCGTTTTGCTGGAAGGATGCGAGTTGTTCTGGGGTGAGGCCGGGGGCTGTCATGGTGGTGGGCTGGGTTGTTCGGGGACCAACCCGGGTGTTCCTGAGGAGGGAGGCCTACTTTTGATTTTTATGTGATTTTATGCTTTGACAGCGATTGCGATTGCGGTGGGATATATATATCCTCCTCGAGGCAAGGTAGGTGAGGATCAATCAAGTGGTGGTGCGTCTCACCCCACGTTTTGCTCTCTCCGCAGCGGCATGTCACCCCGCAGCGGGACACAAAAGGGGAGCTCCGATGGACGGGCTACGTGCGTCCATTGCTCCTTGCGGCAGGGTTGTGTTGTCCTTGCATCAGCGGGTGCAAACTACAGAGTGGTATGAACGACGCTTGTGAGGGATCAATCACGACTTCGGCTTCACTCAGAATAGGAAGTGGTGCTGAGTCTTTCATATATTGATATCGTATCAAACGCACAACACCATGGCTGGTGTACACCCCAGCAAAAAAATACGGCACCTTCTTCGAAACTCCTTCAAATCACGATACCCTAATATATGTACATCGGAGAACAAGCACACGAAGAAAAGCTCAACTCCTTCGCCAAAGCTCGCAACACCAGCATGCTTAATATTCGTGATTGGTATTCATATATCTCATGGCTCAAGCATCGACCGGATCCTCCAGGAACTCATAACCCTCTTCAGGCGGCAACAGATACGCAGATACGGCCAGACCTGCAGCTGCAAGAAGAGCAATAGTTGCGCTAACGGTGCTGATATACCACGACACGTCGAGATTCCAACCGGGAATGGTAAACTGTTCGTCATGATCAAACAGGTATGCCTAGATGCTGTCTCAGCTATCTGTGATAATGACTAGAAAAGGGGGGAAAAAGAGAGAGAGAGGGGACTCACCACAATCGAAATAATGACAAACTCTACAACCGACACCAGGGTAAGCATGCCTGCGACCAACGGCCAGCCCGTTTCGCGCTTGTATTTGCCACCCTTCATCACGACCAGGAAGGAGACAAGACTGGCCAAGCACATTATGGCGGCCAGTGAAGCCATGAACCCGACCGTCTTCCACATGTCGCAAAAGTATCGCTCGCCCGCCTGGCACAACTCGGCCGTGGGGAACTCCCTGCATGTCGGACTATTGAGGTTTGAGCAGGTCTTATGCAGGCCAATGTGCTTGTCGACGACGTCGCCCTTGGGAGTTGTGACGGAGTAGGAAACCCAGTTGGGTACAAAGATGGATGCGACAATCATACCCGTCGCTGCATTTCGTTAGTATAATTCATCCTCCTTGCCATTTCAACATTGACCATCATCATGATTAGGTGATGCAGTGGATTCGAATGCTTGAAGACAGTCTTTTTTTTTTTTTCCTTTGTCCTCGCGCCGCTTCCGAACTGCTTCAACGACGTCATTGTGCAACGACGCGGGGTTTGGGGGGGAGCAGATGCACTGATGAGGAAAACAGGTCAGGGAGGCATAATTGACATACCAGCTACAAAGGCCACCAGGGCCGATGAGTAGACGTAGACGCGGGTCATGGTTGCGGCGTGTTGAGGACGGGGAGAGCGTTGAAGACGCCGTTGATGGAGACACGTTTGCAGGTGGCGATTGCTTGGTCGGGACAGATATCGATATCCGTGATCACGGAACAATGTCTGCCTGGTGCGGTTTGCGTGCGACGATTGGATGCGTGCCGATGAGCTGGTGACCAGCGCCGCCTGGGCCATCAAACTTGACGTTACATGCTGTGTACCTGCCTACCCAGGTCAGCAAGTACGGAGTGCGGAGTTCTACTGAGGTACTTTGTAGCTATCTGGTTCTCTTACAATAGTAGCCCGAGTCACCACCCGCCCCTCCGCAATCGCAACGGCCCTCCACGCCCACATCTCCATCTCCAACCCAAACCTCCAACCAGACGCGATGCGAGCTCTCTCGCCGAGACGAAACCTCCAAACCTTGACCCGAGTAAGAGTATCCTGCTCAGCAAACCCCATACCATCAATATCGCCGTTCCTACAAATCCATCTCCACCGCACAATGTCGTCATCCGTGCTCAAAAAGCCCGTCAAGCTGGCCTGCATCCAGCTCGCCTCGGGCTCCGACAAGACGGCCAACCTAAAACACGCCGCCTCGCAAGTCGCCCAGGCCGCCTCGCGAGGATCCAACATTGTCGTGCTCCCGGAATGCTTCAACTCGCCCTACGGATGCCAGTACTTCCCAGACTACGCAGAGACCCTGCTCCCGTCACCGCCGCCCCCCGAGCAGGCCCCGTCCTACCACGCCCTGTCCGCCATGGCCGCCGACAACAAGGTCTACCTCGTGGGCGGCTCGATCCCCGAGTTCAGCCCCGACACTAAAAAGTACTACAACACGAGCTTGGTCTTCGGCCCGGACGGCGCCCTGCTGGGCACGCACCGAAAAGTGCACCTCTTCGACATCGACATCCCCGGCAAAATCACCTTCCGCGAGTCGGATGTCCTGAGCCCCGGGAACAAGGTCACGCTGGTCGACTTGCCCGAGTACGGTACCGTGGCCGTGGCCATCTGCTACGACGTGCGGTTTCCGGAGCTGGCCATGATTGCGGCGAGAAGAGGCGCCTTTGCGCTGATTTACCCGGGCGCGTTCAACTTGACGACTGGTCCGCTGCATTGGAAGCTTTTGGCGCAGGGGAGGGCGGTGGATAATCAGATCTACGTGGCAATGTGTAGTCCCGCGAGAGACATGAGCGCGTCGTATAACGCCTGGGGCCATAGCATGATTGTTGATCCGATGGCCACGGTGGTGGCGGAGGCCGAGGAGACGGAGACGATTGTCGAGGCGGAGCTTGATGGAGGCGTGCTCAACGAGGCGAGGAAGAATATCCCGCTGGGCTCGCAGAGAAGATTTGATGTCTACGCTGACGTGAGTGCTTCGGGGGCAAAGTTTGATGAGCCTAGGTCGTGAGTGATGTTGAGTTGGGTTTGCGGTGGTTAAGGGATCTCAGATCTACGGGGTCTACGGTAGGTAGTGTGTAGAATATATAAAACAACGAGACTGATACAGGTGGGTACCAATTGTCACCATGTTGTGAACACGGCAACCTATTTTGAGGATTAAACGTCAATTCGTTATTCTATCCGTGTTCGCAGACATTTCTGCGCAGAGGCTACCCAAGATCAGAGTGCCATGGTAATTGCTCCTGTTTGTTTGTGTCCCAAGGGCCGCCATGAAGCTCCCAAACCCCAATTTTTATTTTTCACCCCATCAATTTTGCCGTCATATCAAATCATTGCGCTCAGAGGGCCGTGTCCATTTTTTCCATTTTAGGTACTTGGTGTCAAATCTATATCCAAAACCGAGCACTTACTCCAGAGCCTTCTTAGCAAAGGTAGGCAGGACGAAGCTGGCCTTGTGGATCTCAGCATTGTAGTAGCGGCACTTGGCCTCCTCCTCCTCAGGGGTCCACTGGCGGAGAGGAACGCGGACATTGCGGTTGGCATCCTTGCAGCAGACCATGAAGCCAATCTGTCCAGAGGGATAGGTAGGGATTGTGGTGTAAGCATATTCGACAACGGGGAATATCTCCTTGCAGTCCTTTTTGAGCTGGGTGATGAGGGGCAGGTGAAGCCACTGGTTCTCGGCTGTGACACAAAACGGTACAAGTCAGCAAAATACAAGTCCTTTCACAGCATCTGGGCGGGTATCTTAGGAGTGTTGAGACGTCCGTCAACAAAGTGTCAACTCTCGGTAACAGCAGGTGCACAATGTCATGCTACTCGGGACCTCCTGGAGCGGAGCTGAGGAAAGCAGCCACTAGCCTCTGAGAAGTCCCTAGGATAGACGGTACGTTATTTGTTCTCGAGTACCAGTTGAGGAGAAGAAAAAGACCCGAGAGTCCAGCAGCTTGCCAGGCAACTGGTCTTTTAATCAACCTTGAATCAACCTCTGCCACTCCTAGGGACCCTCACACTTTCCTCAAGAAAAAATGAGAACATACAACCTTGAGTAGTAATGACACCGCCATCGCGCAAGGCATCATGAAGAAGCTGGAAGTATGGTTTCTTGAATAGGCTCTCGGCGGGGCCCTCGGGGTCGGAAGAATCGGTGATGATGACATCGAAGCAGTTTTTGTAGTCGTCGAGGAACTTGAAGCCGTCGCCAACGTGGACCTTGGACTTGGGATGCTTGAAGCCTTCAGCCATCTTGGGGAGGTACTGCTTGGAAAGCCGGATGACGGCCTTTTCGGGACCTTGTTAGTATCAGATGGTGACGGAGTGTCTTGGGATTGCAGTTCAACATTTACCTCGTCAATGTCGCACAGGGTAGCCTCCTCGACGCAGTCGTGCTTGACAACCTCACGGAGAACGCCGCCATCGCCACCGCCAATGACCAGGACCTTCTTGGGGTTGGGGTGGGAGTTCATGGCGAGGTGGGTGATCATCTCCTGGTAGGAGAACTCGTCGCGCTCGGTGGCCTGGATAACATTGTCCAGGACCAGAACAGTGCCGTAATCAGTCGACTTGAAGATGAGGACATCCTGGTACTGGCTCTTCTCGTGGTGCAAGACCTTCTCAACCTTGAGGGTCATGGCCTGGCCTGGGCAGGAGGTATAAGTTTCGTGATAAAGAAGCTCATTTACGGGTTGGCGTTATTCATACCAGGCCACATGTCCGAAATTTCTCGGAACCAACCATCTGTAACAATGTTAGTGAAGTTGCCCTTTCAACCCTGGGTGCGTTCTGACGCGACAGTCACGACGAGGCCACTGCCAGCATCCAAGTGTGAGGTTCAGCAAGAAATATGCCGCATGATGATGTTCCAGAGCTGTGTAGGCCCGCACATAATTCTGCTTTCTCCCAGATAGCAAACCACTTGTCAACAGGTTCGTCGTAATGCTGTCACATCTAGTCAAGTGGCGGCTGTGACATCAAGCGCGGGGTTGATAAAACTGTTGGTGGAGGGGGAAAATGCGCCAGGGTGCACAAGCACGAACCTTTAATGGTGGGATGGACAATCTCAGACATTCTGACAGACTTGTTGGAATACCGAAAAATTGGATACGGTGTGCGGAATTGGGGTATCAAAAAGGCTGATGACGCGAAGAGAGGAGAGGTGAAGGATCGCTGAAGCTGGGACGAGAGCAACTTTTTCATGCCAATGCTGTCTGTGGCTGAAGATGCCGATGGTGGGGTCAATCATGGTGCCTGCCGTCTGTCTGGTGTGAGATAAAAATTTTAAATTTTTGGCGGCGGCGTCCGCGGGACTACAAGCTACACCGTGCTTGAGGGAGGCATTACGGCATTTCGTACTCCATGTCAACTCTGGTTGATATTTATGGACCAGCTCTCTAAAAATTACCTAGTAGTGAGCGGTAGAGCTGTCATTTTCCCCGATGTGTTTGAACTTGGTCGTGTTGATATTGTGCTTGCTGGTGGTAAGCGAGGAGCTTCCTGGCTCGTTGGGCATTAGCTTAGTGGCGGGCTAAGAGTAAAAGGCCCTTGGGCAGCGCTCCGTACTTTGTCGTAGGGCTGGTATGATGAAACCACCTTGCTAGAGGCATACACCATGTTTGTAAATGCCATGAACCGCTTGGGTTGATTTTCCACGTGCCGAATGGTTCAAGGACCCTCGTTGCGCTATCTGAGAGCATGAGAGCATGATGCGCTATTTTAAGAAGTGGACATCATCATGTTGATCATTCCCCTGAAGCTTCCCTAGCGGCACTTTGTCCAGTCGTGTCGCATTGTAATAATACACCGTCATGCTTGCCATCAGATATGACGTATTTGGGCATCTGCGTTCCTGGGACAGAAGAGATTCCCGGAAATCCCCCCTCTGAAACCTGTTATTTCCCATTTTCCGAATCCCAACCAGTGCGACAACAGGGTTCTCCCATGCTGTCTTGTTGATGTAGATACACACATGGCATCATCGTGGTGTGGTTCAATGTCGCGCCTTCCTTGTCCACATCTTGGACACCCTCAACCGCTCCACTCAGTCTGTCGCCCTCCGTAACCTTTTCATTTTCCACCACGCTCTCCCTTGCCTTCCCTTGAATCCTTTTGTCACATAATTCACATGATTTCTTCAGCACAACTCGCGCCACGACAAAGTGGAACGGCCCGTGGAGCTGGCTAGCATTGAACAAGATCAGCATCATGGCGGAGAGTGGCGCAACCCGTGTTCTGGGCCAGCAAACAGACCAATACAGCCTTGTCGATCTGCAATACGTCTTGTGTTGTACCTTATATTAATATTTTGCTAGCAGACCTGGGAATGCGTGAGACTCGCCGTGCCATCGCACGAACCCACATGGCTGTGCGTCATTAATCACCAACGAGTCGTAAATATTTGACGTTTCATGTACACCATCGCCTGTTCATGCATACCATACAACACGCATTACAACGCGGGACCCGTATTCTTCGACGAGACGAATCTCTACCCAGAAAGCCTCGCATTTGACGCATGCCATGACTACTCCATCAAGGTCGTTAATTGGTCGACTTTGACGAGATGCCTCACACGTCCACATCCACATCCATGAAGCCAACGTCCATTACGCAGGATCCTGCATATTAGTTAGTGTATCCATCATCATCTCATCCCTGACATTGTCCTCCCCGCAAGGACAACGGGCTTTGAGTCGTTGCTTTCGGTTGCTGAGAACCCCTAGGCCCTTCTTTATTCGTCTAGTGCATGCCCGAAGGCCTCTAGAAACGGTCAAACCGCCATCAGGCTGGGATTCCTCCCCAAGAGCGAGAACCCTACAACACAGCGAAACACGTGGCAGCGTCATGGCTAGCGATAAACTTCTCCGCGTGAAAAGACAGTTAATTCGGTCTACTGCATTGTATTGCAGTCCCGCCGTCCTTATTAGTACTCCGCTTCCCCTTCGTGGAGAACAACCCACTCTAATTCCGGCTTCATTGCTGAGTGAGGCCTAGTGAAACCTGACACTTTAGCGAGGGGATGGCCTCAAAGAAGCAACTCAGTTGACAAGCGAAAGCAGATCCACGTGAGGAGAACATCGGACTATGCGCCAAGCCCTGCGAACCTGGCAATAGAAATATTGATATGCTGGGCCTTCCCTACATCAGCTTTCACGGCTGTACGAGTCGCATTAGGATCTTTGGCATGCCAACTCAACTCAATACAATGTGTGGGCGTGAAACTTGGCGTGCAATCCGTAATTATTGAGGGGCCCAACAGCACTTACCGACGTCTGCACTTAGCTGTACATTTTCAGACATTAGTTGTACAGATTCAGATTGACCGTGCTCTCCCTGTAGGGAAAGACTGGCATCAGTTGGAGCATTAAATCAGTATTTGCGAATTACCCTCGTTGAGTCGGCTAAGCATGTGTTGATATACTCTTTCGCCATCAGCGAACAACTAGCAGCACCGGGTTCTAAAGAAGCACACCAGCCTTTATTCTGGGTCGAGAAGGAAGGTGTTCATCCTCGACCTACGGACAATGGGAGCATTTTCAGTTCGAGTGTCACTTCACCAACCCCCGACAGCACAATCACCCATCTCTTTGTGTCAGTCATGGCTCCTCCGCTTCCGCATCGTTCCAGTTGGTACCCCGCCTAACAAATCCTGTACAATATCACGATTGGAGTGAGATTTTTTAGCTTATGCTGTCAGCGATGGGTCGCAGCCGGGGACCCGACCCGATACCGCAAACTGGGACTAAGGCGTTGACCAGGCGTGAGAAACCATCCAATTCCATGCCCATCGTGTTGCCTTCGTACTCATTTCTAGAAGCAACATGGCAATGGCGGTAAACAGGCTAAGGCATGTACGGAGTACGCCCTTGGGAATCGTTGCGAAGTATGTGATACTTGCGGAGTATCCGTACTACATATCGAAATCACCGGAGCAAGTGATGTGTCCACGGCTGTTTTCGCCATTACGCCTACCGGTGCTATAGAGGTGCGCCGATGTTCGGTCGCCTGGACAGCTCGAGGGAAAGGACCTCGTCAGTTCGCCCCATTTCGTGCCGTCAGGCTGAGGCAACCGGCCCAGACACGTTCAGCCTAGTGCCCCAAGCCATGTTGCAAAGGACCATACAGATACGAAGTAGTATTAAGTTACCACAGGGGACGATTAGAACAACAGGACTTGATGCCAGGTGAATGTCCTCAACATGTCTCGGCGATCGCCAGACATGGCATGGGCTACGCAGGCAGCCGATGACTACCAACAATTGACTCCGAATGCCAACCACGGGACAGTACTACTCCGTACCGTAATTCGCATTCGAGGAGCATGAGCCGGGGTCGACTCCACCGAGATACTGCTGACAATGTGGCGGGTTTCGGTGTGCCATCATCCCATCTCTGTGCTGTGCTGGTACTCCGTACTTCAAGCGCGCACACAGAACTGCTGCTCAGGATGTGGTGGTTCGTTCGTCGCAGCCACCACGGAGCTTAACAGCTTCGTCAATGTTCCCGGCACCTAGAACAAGATCTCGAGGCTCACCGTGGGGACAGACCACGACCGAAAACGGTCATCATCAGTTGTTCAATGCTCCACCAAGTTGCCTTTTTATTCGGATCTTTTAAGCCGGCCCGACGAACAAATGGGTGCCTCACCAGTAAGAAGGCGTCGATAAGCAAAGCCATCAAATGTCACTCTACCCCTCAAGACTCTGGCTCTCACCCATCCCCCTAAAGGCTGCCTTGCCGCAAGATGCATACTAAGTACCTAGTCCTGGAGCCTGATTTAGGTTCCATGAAGTATTGCACAATAAGCACATGGAGCATGAGAAGGAACACGCATATGTCGGGCGTCGGGAACCTTGCGCTACGGAACATTCCACACTCTTTGCTCAGTCAGCGTCAAGCAGCTGTAACCACCATCAGACCGTGCCGCTCGCTGGCACCCCATCAACACCATTACTTGGTAAGATGCACAGGCATGTCATAAACTGTGTGCAGAGTACTCCGTACATGTGCCGTAAGCCTCGTAGAGTCCACTCATCCATGGTCCTTCAAACCCACCCCTGTAACCATCCATGTCTCCATGTTCTTCTGTCCCATGTTCTATCCCATGTTCTGTCCCATGTACGTTGCCTGCTTAGACTACTACTGCTACCCTTGCTAGTACTCCATGGGTGCAGCACCAAAGAAAGGACGAGACATGCTATAGAAGAAAAAAAAATAATAATCCCAGAAGCAGCCTCTACCGCGTTCCCTGCCCTTGCGGAGTTTTCTGGGGAGGGCAATAATTGTTTCTTTTTCGTCTGCTTCCCGTCGTCTTTTTTTCTCTTCTCTGACCTGTTGACCAGGCTATTCTCGCGACCGTTAGCCATCAGCCACCAGGTCAAGGGTTCGTGCTGTCGCTGTCTCATTTGGTCCCTTCTCTAAACGGCTGGGCTAGCTCCCTTGGGATCTCTTGGGGCAGTCTAACTTTGTGGCATTCCCTCCTCATCCGCCGTGCGTGGCCGTTATAACCTCCTCTGCGCAACTTTCTTGCCGCCGTCGAATGTACGTGCTGGTGTGACGAATACTCTTCAATTCAAGAGACGAGGGGGGGAAAGGTCCCGGATTCGTCGCCGTATAACGTCTGGACTGTACTCTGCACCCCGGCCGGCGGACCTGTTGGTTTGAACTTCATTGCCAACTGCGTGCCCAAGTGTTGAAGTTCCTGCCCCCACCACCAACAGCTCGCAGGCAGCTCCCCTATCTCCCTACAAGCTCCCGATCGTTTTCTTTCCGCGATTGTCGCTCAAAATCAAAGTCTCTATTCCCTCCCGCTGTCGTGCAATTTCCCAATTTGCATTCACCCATTCTCATTTATCATGTGTTTTGGGGGGCGGGATAAGAACAATGGCGAGGCGGCTCGCTCACGCGAACTCGACCGCATGATCCGCCAAGACGAGAAGCGCATGCAGAAAGAAGTCAAGCTGCTACTTCTAGGTAAGCACCGATGGTCTCTGGCATCCAATCCCATACTTGGTCGTGCAACAAACCTTGCCGTGTCGCCGAGACTCTTGTGCTAATAGTGTGGAATTTGTAGGCGCCGGAGAGTCTGGGAAATCCACCATCTTGAAGCAGATGAAGCTCATATACTCGCAAGGTTTCAACAAGAATGAACGCTTGGAGTGGAAACCCGTCGTCTTCAGCAACATCATTCAGTCTTTCCGGACAATATTTGAAGCCATGACCGAGTTGAATTATCACTTTGACAACCCGGACAATGAGGTATGCGATTGTTTATCAGATCCTGCTCCGCGCGACTGTCATCGGCGATCCGGCCAAAAAGAGAAGGGGTAGTTGGATGTGTCAAGTCTCTTGCGCTGGCAGCTAACATGGGTTTGACAGAAACACATGGCTCATATTCTTGTAGAACATGAAATCAGTCCAGAGGACAAGCTTCCACAAGATTATTTGGGACCCATCAAGGCCCTATGGAAGGACAGTGGAGTCAAAAAGGCGATTGCCAAAGGCAACGAATATGCGCTGCACGACAACTTAGCCTAGTACGTTGCTATTGACTCGACTGACGACCATAACGAAGTGGCATCGCTGACATGATGAACCAGTTTTATCGATGATATGGATCGAATATGGGGCGACGGATACGTACCAAACGACCAGGATCTTCTTCGCTCACGACTCAGAACCACGGGCATTACTGAAAGTGTCTTTGATCTGGGCCAATTAACGTACCGAATGTTTGACGTCGGTGGTCAGCGATCAGAGCGGAAGAAATGGATTCATTGCTTCGAGAATGTCCATTGCCTGCTTTTCTTGGTCGCCATTAGTGGCTACGACCAGTGTCTAGTAGAAGACAAGGACGGTGTACGGCAGATTCTTTCATCCTCTCCCGCTCCTTCTGAAACTGCAGGATTGTTTCACTACAGGTTGTTGTATACTAACCAGACTCACAGAATCAAATGAACGAAGCATTGATGCTATGGGAATCTATTGCCAACTCCCACTGGTTCACCAAGTCAGCCATGATACTCTTCCTGAACAAGATGGATTTGTTCAGAGAAAAGTTACCAAAGAGCCCCATTAGCAAGCATGGATTTACCGACTACCACGGCCCTGAAGATGACTACAAGGCCGCGAGCAAATACTTTTTGGATAAGTTCCGAGCTCTCAGTCGAAACCCTGAGAAGGAAATCTATGGCCATTTCACCAATGCCACCGACACCAATTTGCTCAAGATTACCATGGGCTCCGTGCAAGACATGATTATTCAACGTAATCTGAAGCAATTGATATTGTGACAATGACGGCGCCAACCCTTTATCCCAACGATCATTTACATGACTTCATTTTCTTACCAATTTAGGTCCAAATCCAGACTCGTCCGACCACTTGCTCTTTTTATTAGAAAAAAAAGAGGTTCACTTTTCCCGAACGAACGTCCTTGAGGTTGGCAAATCTCTAGAAAATTCGACCCTTCCTAACTAGTTGGGCGACGGCATAATAGTTACTTTGAAACGATCAACAAACAATGACGGTGGCAAAATTCATTTTCTCCGTCTCTACTTTTCCCCAAGTTTGTATGAATATATGGATCACGGCCGGTACTATTGGACACTTATTTCTTTTGATAATTTGCATTATTGGGGGTCGCGGGCCGAGCAGCAAGACAGTGAGGAATCGTCTCGAATAACCAAGCAAACAGACTTGTCGGTCTGTCGATTCTGGCAGCTTCGGAACGGTCACAACGAGTACGATCAATAACCAGGGCAACCAGGGCACCACCGGGACACGGGTAACATTGTACTTGTCTGCCTGTTCTAGCCATTTGACGAAGCACAGGGGCAGTATTGCGCACCGGCAGAGTGCGCTGTCACAACCCGCGGAAAAGGACATGGTAGGCGAAACAAGGGTTCCGCGCCAAAAACGAGCGGAGGCCTGACTCATTGATACCCAGATGCCTGTTGTTTTGTTATGCTCGGGTGTTTGTTGGTGGCCAGGAAATTTCAGCGGGTCATGGGAGGGTATACCATAACAGTCAACGGGGGGATGTGATACGATTGTGGTAAAGGATTGGACGGGAATGTAATGAGATTGACAGTCACGGACTCGACTTCCCATGTCCAAGAAAAAAAAGAGAAAAGAAAAGAAAAAAAGAAAAAAGGTAGCAGCAGTGAAGACCACTTGTTGATCTGTGCGTCGGTTCAGCTCCATGATTCTCATCTTGTACCAGATTCCCCTAGTCCCAACCGTTTCTCGCATATCGTCCGCATAATCCTCGGGGTAGTTTTTCAATCAAACATGACCCCGAATGCCCTGTCTGTCGTAAAAGACTGCCACTTTAGGATTGGAGAGTAGTGTTCGCTCCCGACGTACGTTCGGCTGTTGAACTAGCTTCCGAACAGGGCGGACTGCCCGTGAACTCGACGGCGAATTGGGATGGAAAAGACGGGCTTGGCTACATTTCCCTTGCGGTATTTGTCTTGTGCAGGCATCCGTTGATCCAGCTGCCGCTGTGGCCACTTTCTCCAAGGACAAGTTGTGTTCCGACAGAGTACGAGTTGTAACCATCGAGTTTAAAGACGGCCGCCCACTTTCCCCCTCCCAACCTGTTGGTGTCGAGCCACCCAGTACCAGAGTGAATACAACAGAATAAAAGGGTTTACAAGCATACTAGCGGTCTGCGTCACCAATTCCGTTTAGAATCTAACCTACAGCGTCTCAATGTTCTACCGCGTCATGCAGCCAAGTTCGGTTGGCGTAAGGAGTATTCACTCGGATTGGCTTCGCTCGGCGGGGAACTCTCCAGGCCCAGGACACTATTCAGTTGTCTGTCGTCGATCGCTGCCACGAGGAAGGCCCATTGGGCAATCGTGGGCAAGATTAGGGAAGGCGCTGTGTAGCCACCTAGGTAGGCAGGCGCTCTCCTGGGAAGGGTCGTGCTTCCTCCGAATACGATGTTTAGAGGAGATCGTAGATTGCCCTTCCTTCCCTTGCTTGGTTGCTCCGTGTTGCATCTTTTTGCTTCTAATTTACTACGACCGGGTTCTGGCATTTCTTAACCAGGGTCAAATACTCTCAGACAAGGCATTGTTTTACCTGTTCATCACTCGTCAACAGTCCTTGCAGAGCTCATCAATATTCTCGGGCCTAGCGCTAAGCTAGGCTTCACAACCCACATCGAAAAACGCCCGATCCGATCCCCCGCTCCAGCCAAGTGGAGTTTGCGTGGGATCGTGCAGCTACCCTGCGTTTCCCCGCGCTATCATCTGGTGACACGCTGTCGAGTCTTCTGGTTTAGGACAGCGCTCGCCGCCTTGACGCCGGGTTTGGTTGCCTACCACGTCACATCGTTGACGTAAAAGCTGTTGACATGACCGGGCCGACAAGACATGCATTTTGCTTTCCGACTCAACAACTGGTTCATTGTTTTCGTCTCCACTGCTTGGATGATAACAGGCGAGTGTTACTGTTCTGGCTGCCTATACTCTTGAGGTGAGAAGGGTTGGTTGATTGGGTGCCGGGTGTGGTGTCTTAGGCTAGTGTTTGATGGACAAGCTTATAAAGAGCTTTGTCTTGTCCCATGCGTCTGTTTATTTTCCGTCAGGTAATTTGGACTTGCCAAACGACATTTCCCCTCGTCCTTCCGAGGATTGCATTTCTCGCTTTGGTTTGGTCTACTGTACTGGGTTGGAGCATACATATATATCTGGCTGGAGGGGCGGCTCATTGTTCGCTCTCATTCTATTGAGCACCATGGTCACAACACAGCGAGTTGTACTTTCGGGCCTTGCTGGACTGGCAGCATGGCAGAGCGGCTCGCCAAGTGCTGTGGCAGCTTCTGCGATTACTGGAAACGACGTAATTACAAACGATACCTATTTCTACGGCCAATCGCCGCCTATATATCAATCCCGTGAGTTCTTCTTGGGAAAGGGCTCGGAGTCTTGTAACATTGGAAGAATTCGTGAACCAGGCTAATGGATGTAATATGGAATAGCGGAAATGACTGGCGGCTCGCAATGGGCAGCCGCTTATCAAAAGGCCAAGGCACTGGTTTCTCAAATGACTTTGGAAGAAAAGGTGTAAATCACTCTTGTCCCTTGGTGACGAAATACAGCGTTGCTGATTAAGTTGTTACATCAGGTAAATGTTACTGGAGGCGTCGATTTACGAACGGGCTGTTCCGGCAGCATCTATCCCAACAAACGGCTAAACTTTCCCGGAATGTGTGTCAGCGACGCTGGCAACGGTCTTCGAAATACCGATTTTGTCAATGCTTATCCTGCCGGTATTCATGTTGGAACGAGGTGCGCACCCCAGATGCCTTCATTTTGGAAAGAGGACCCCCGCAAGCTTTAAACTATGCTGACAGCTATTCTTGTAGTTGGAATAAAGACCTCGCACGAAGACGGGGTGCTGCCATGGGCGGTGAGTTCAGAAGGAAAGGCGTCAACGTTCTTCTAGGTCCGGTGGTTGGGCCAGCTTGGAGAATTGTTCGAGGCGGGAGGAACTGGGAAGGATTCTCAGTTGAACCGTATCTGTCTGGCTCTTTGGTGGCCCAGACTATCCAAGGCGTTCAGAGCCAAGGCGTTCAGACTAGTCTCAAAGTACAGAATGAAGACTTTGAAAATCAAAAGGGTTTTGTTACTGATCAAATCGCTAGCATTACATTGCCAACGAACAAGAGCTGAACAGAAATCCCAGCGGGGCAGTTGAAGCTGTATCATCCAATGTCGATGACAAAACCATGCATGAAGTCTACCTCTGGTATGTATTCATTGGTATAGTCCAAACCCATGAAACTGGTATCATGTCACTCAATCCTTAGACAAGGCCATTCCAAGACGGCGTAAGAGCTGGCGCAGGCAACGTTATTTGCTCATACCAGCGAATCAACAACTCATATGGCTGCGCCAACAGCAAAACCCTCAATGGTCTTCTCAAGACAGAGCTCGGTTTCCAGGTGAGTAGACTCGGATCAATATATGTGTTTACGACATGACACTGAGAATTATACAGGGTTTCGTCATGTCAGATTGGGGTGCTCAACACGCTGGGGTTGCTACGGCTCTGGCAGGAATGGACATGGCTATGCCAAGCGGAGACGGCTTTTGGGGAGATCATCTTGTGAAAGCTGTCAAGAACGGCTCTGTCCCAGAGTCTCGAGTCACCGACATGGCAACGAGGTACCTTCCTGTTTATCCAAGGCCTTGGTTGATTAACAACTTACCGATTGCATAATTAGGATCTTAACCACGTGGTACCAGTTTGGTCAGGACGCCATATTCGACAAGCCAGGCATTGGTATGCCTCTGGATGTTCGACAGCCACACGAGGCTATCGAAGGCCGCGACCACAAAGATGGGCCTGTGCTTCTAGATGGAGCCATTGAGGGACATGTCCTCGTCAAGAATACCAAGAATACGCTTCCCTTGAGGTCCCCTCGAATGCTCTCGCTATTTGGATATTCAGCAAGATCTGCTGATTCTCTCTCTCCCGGTCCTGGTGACCTTCTGATCAATTTGTGGCGATTTGGATTGACATCCGTCAGTCTTAGCGACGTCCTGTCAAGTCTGCTCGGCGGGCAGCAAACCAGATATCCCAATATTGCTGTCAACGGCACTATTATGGGCGGAGGAGGATCCGGTGCGGGAACTCCTGCTGTTTTTGTTGCACCATATGACGCCCTTTCGACGAGAGCGGCTCAAGACGACACCGCTATATTCCACGACTTTGGAATGCCAGAGCCTGCGGTCGTTCCCAGCACAGACACATGCATCGTATTTGGAAATGCATGGGCGTCGGAGGGGTACGATCGTCCCGGTCTTTACGACAATTTTACTGACTCAATCGTCAAAACAGTCGCTGATCAATGCAATAAGACCGTTGTGGTGCTTCACAATGCCGGGCCAAGGATCGTCGAGAGCTTTGTCAACCATCCCAACGTAACAGCAATCATTTTTGCTCATTTACCGGGCCGAGACAGTGGAACCAGCCTCGTCAAGTTACTCTACGGAGAAGCCGGGTTTTCAGGCAAGCTCAGTTATACCGTGGCCAAAAAGGAATCAGATTATGGTCATTTGCTCAGCCCCGACGAACCCGCCGGCAAGTTCCAGAAGTTCCCACAGTCCAACTTCACAGAGGGCGTGTATCTTGACTACAAGTACTTTGAAATGCATAATATCACTCCTCGATACGAGTTTGGTTTTGGTCTGAGCTACACGACCTTCGGCCTCGCGAATCTTGTCGTACAACACGTCAATGGCGGTAACTCGGGTGAATGGGCAGAGGGTGCGGTTATTCCCGGCGGCCGGGCAGATCTGTTTGATAACATCGCTACGGTGACGGTCGACGTGACCAACACAGGAAACATGCCTGGCGCAGAGGTGCCGCAGTTGTACGTTGGAATCCCGGGTGGGCCAGCCAAGCAACTCCGGGGATTTGAAAAACGGTTCTTGGCACCCGGTACAACAGTTCCGGTCGAGTTTCCGTTGACAAGACGCGATTTGAGTGTGTGGAACACGACAGCTCAGAAATGGTGGTTGCAGAGGGGGGAGTATAATATATATGTAGGAACGAGCAGTCGAGATGTTCCTTTGAGGGGCATTCTGACTATTGATTAGGTGTCGAGTACATACACATGGTAGCATGGCATTGACCGGATTTTTCCTTTCTTCCTCTTCACATTTGGCTTGAGAGGCGGAGCTTCCCAAACGCACGGGAAAAGAAAAAGGCCACTCTGGTGGCCTGTGCCAGGATGTCGACGAGTTCGATTCGTCTATGCAACACCAGCACATGAGAAGCCACGATACATCTGTCATGGCACTTATGCGCCAATTTGTCCTTGGTGTTGCATGCTAGCTAGCATTGGCAAGTGCATCACGGTCGCATGAATTTTGCCAGCTCATCAGCACATCCATCCTTCTTCACACGCCCAAGTGACAGGTCACTTGAATCAAACCATGCGTTGGTTCGCGTACGGGATGCATCCCGCAGGCCGACCGATTCCAGAACCGCTTGGCAAAAGCCAAATCTCGGCTGTCCAATTTATCTTCCCTTCTTGAACGGCAGGCGGGTGTGCTGCGGAACGGTACATGCCGCGTGTAATGAAGGGTTGATCTTCGGTACCCACGAGGAAACCATGTGACTTTGGTTTTTTTTTCCCTTGTGCATCCCGGCATGTTTTGTTTCAAGCATGAAGATGGCATGAATAAGAGATTCATGCGCACGATGTACATACGAGCAAAGAGTGGTACGCTAGCCATAAGGCTACTACCCAAGGCCACCCCTATATAAAACTAAGAGTCAAGCAAAAAGAACATGCAATATGAGCAGGGGCCGCCAAGGGGAGGGGAGGGGGTCTCTTCTCTGGGCATGTATGTATGTACTACGAGGCTTGCTCCGGACTGGCGGAGTAGTCCGGTTTGATATCGGCTACCATGCTTTATGGGTTGCTGCAGCGCATCGTAATCTGACAAATGGCGTAGATCTGGGCAAGCTCCGATCAGGTAGGTAATGCCCGGCGAGTATGCGCATGAATAGTGATAGAAAAAGTGGCCGCAGACGAGGTGACGCCATATATTGGCACCGGCGTGACGCGAGGCTACGTGTGCGGTCTGCTGTTGAATGGAAAAAAAAAAAAAAAAAAAAAAAAAGGAAATGGGTATTGTACGAGATACGGTCGGACCAACGGCATGGAGGCGGAACGGAACGGAGACTATGCACAGAAAGGAGGATGAACATGTGGATTTTTGCAAGATGTGATGACGGCATGCATTGAGGGGGGCGCTGATGGAGGTGAAGTGCGTTTTCCTCGGAACGGCGATTGACCATTTGGAAGCCCGAAATAACCGTACCATAGATACAATACATACGTCAATGCTGGAGTGCGTTTGGAAAATGAGATAGACAAGGGGACTTGGGAAGGGGTGTGGGCATGAACGAGATGGAGAAAAGGGGGAAAAGGGTGCGCCACATGGCGGACGGATAGAAAGAGGCAAGATGGGCGACAGAGTCTCTTTTCTTTTTCCGTTTCTGGCAGGATATTTCTGTCTTTGAGCCATGCGCAATGGAGGTCGTAATTACGGAGTAACTGCGGTCAGCCTTTGATGGTTCGATTATGTTGGACCTCGGGGCCGGGCTGAGCTGGCCGGGCCTAGGTTGTGACGAGGGATGGGGAGGGATGGGAGTGTGATGCGATGCGATGCGATGCGATGGATTGGAAAAAGAGAGTTTGTCCAGGGTTTGCTTTTCTTCGCAGCCACCCCTCCCTGTGCAGGATGCCGTCAGGGTTGGGCGGTGCCTGAGATCCCGCGATCCAACGGCTCTGTGTGCAGGCAGCATCGCTACTGATGCATCAATGTGACGGGTCTTGCGCCTGGTAACCACGGAGCGTCCTTGACGGTGTCTGTCCTGCTGTCCGTGTGGCATACGTGACTTGTTGCCTTCAACGTGCTCCGTGTAATACTCGGTGCTCTGTATTGTACATTTTGTGGGTGTGGTGTTGCATCATTGAGGGAATGTCACGCACCTGTCGAGGCGGCGGGTTAGACAGGACCAACCAGAAGCTTTTGGACGAGCATAAACGAAATCTACCAGCGTCCCCATTTCGAGCGTGATGCAGCAGCACCTTGTGCATTTATGAGCGTTGTCCCAGTTGTTTGCCCACAAAGGGGAGGCAATTGGATCATCTGTGCTTTCTTATCGGGTTGACTCGGCAAAGGAGGTTTGCAGCAGCGGCAGCAACAACAAATCATAAAAACCAAAAGGGAAAAAAAAAAAAAAGAAAAGAAAAGAAAGAAAAGAAAAGAAAGAAAAGAAAAGAAAAGAAAGAAAGAAAAGAAAAGAAAAGAAGAGCAACGAAAAAAGAGTCGCTGCATCTCGTTTCAACTGCCAGCCATTCTTCACTTGCTCAATCCAAGCAATACAGAGTCACTACTACTCCGTACTCGGTCCTCATTCCTCCATATGGCACAATGTCTGCCGCGCGCCCAGATGACTAGCCGAGCGTGAAATGGCCATCACACTCAGGGGGGCTGCAGAACACTTGACTACATAGCCGAGGCTACACAATCCAATTCTTCGCCATGGAGACGATGTGTGCAATGCAACTCGAGAGAAATGCCGACAAAAAAAGGCGGCTGCGTGCGAATGGAGAATATCAGAGACAAAGTACGGAGTGACCCCCTGGATGACCAGTGGGCAGACCTGACATGGTTGGTTGCCTTTTGGGGACAACAGTTGCTGTTGCCGGCCGAGTTTGAAAATGGCCAATGAGAACTTGGGTGCGGCGACGAGATCAAGTAGAAAATCGCCGCAATGTGGTAATCTGATTGAAACCCTTTTTTACTCCTTCCTGGCTTGTCTCGCATCGCGCCACGGATCTGTCATTCTGTCTTGCGGGGGACGAGGATATGGCCTTCCGTGGAACCACATTGCTCGTCACTGTTGCCCGACAACTGGTCCGTCACAGGATCGTCAGAACCCCAGTTTGCCAAGTTCTCTCTTTTTCCTTCTGACACTCCGTACGGAGTGAAATGGGAAAAAAACCCAATCGTCACCTTGTCGAGGACAGTGCCTTGTTGAAGCCCCGGGGTACCCTGTCGTCCGCCCTCTCGCACCCCTCCACACGGACAGTCCCCGAGCTCCGCGCTGTCAGATTCGGTTTCCTTTTCCCTCTCGTGTGTAACGGCGTAGTACTCAAACACAGGATTGAGTACGCATGCCTGTAGGTTGTACCGTAGTAGAGTGTAGTACGGAGTAGAGTATAGAGTATATAGCGTGGCATCCGAGCACTGAGTAAGCCTTCAATGTCCGTCAATTGTAGTTGCCGTCTGCGCCATGACCGCCTCGTCCGCCATCTCATCCCTGGCTGGGCTAGGAGGAGGAGCAACAACGTTGATAGGAGGGAGGGGAGGGAGGACGGGGGGCCAAGGTCCTTCAGCCCCATGAACTCTGTCTCTGTTGTTAGTTTATGAGACCGCCATGGCTTCCGAGAGCATCCTTACTGCCACTCCCCGGAACCGACGCCTCTCCAGCGGCTGTCGAGAAACCTGACAGTTCCCCAGTAATTTGGCACAGGCTGTTGCAAGCTACTCTGTACATTGTCATTTATTACCAGACGCTTGGGGTCAGCACTTATCATCTTGGCCATGTCCCTTTTTGCCTACCAAAAATTGCCTTGAGAAAAAAAAAAAAGATTAGGTAGGGCAAAATCGAGGCCGCATACAACGACGTTTCTTCGGCCAGCATTCGGGGATCATCCACTCCTCCAACAAAAGTTGAGATGCCTGTCGATTCCAAGGCAATGCTGCTCCCGAGCATCTAACACATCTTGGCACATCTGCTGTTAATGAAAGTTCTCTGTAAAGGGCCAACCTCTTTCCGCTCTATCCCGATCTGAAACACCTAATATATTTTCGGAGTTCGGGCTAGGACTTAGTTCTGTTGGTTTGGACAATGCCGAGTGTGACCCATGTGAGGAACGTCTCCGGAGCACTTGGCAAGAAATCCGGCATTTGGGTATTCGTAGTACTGAATGCCCCGTACCATCGCATCGCTTGGTGTGTCGTCAGCAGTGCCTACAATAGACCAATGATCGGCGTGGAAGCCCTCCCCCCCCCAAAGGATGGAATGGTGAGCCACGGAGTGGTGTTGCAAATTCTCGCAACTCGGGAATCTGCGCACTACGCACCGCCATGGCCGTTTGGACGTTTAAAACTCCCATCATGCCCCTTTCGGTGTCTTCAAACACCTCCTTCGCAACCTCGAGCCTCCCCATCAAGGGGACGGTGACGGTGTATTCTAGGCGCCATCTGCCCATGACCCAGGAGAGAACCAGACAGCCAACACCTTCTTCCATCGTACAGTCAGTACCAGTCAGTATCCAGGTGTAAGCGCCACCAAGTTGGTACGGGGTGGATCGGGCCGCCACGTCACGTCGCGCCGCAACCACCTACCAAGCATGAGGAGTGACAGATTTTAGCCGCGATACGCTGCCGGCTCCAGCCTGCTCTGCCTGGGCTGGATCAGCTGCGTGCTTATCGAGGAAGCGATCAGGGATACGACAGACAGACGGTGAACCCTCGGCCCCCAAGAGGCACACACACTGTTGACTGGTCGAATGCCACAGCTTTGTTGCGCTGTCGAACACTTCCCCGGCGGATCGCGATCAACGTCTTTTAGAATACGTAGTCCTTTATTAGAAGTCCACTTATTTATCGCTGCCTTGTCGTCTTCCTGTCGTCGGCGGAGTACTACCTGTCATCTGCCTCCGCCCACCCAATTTGACTGCCATCTCGGATAATCCCAAGTACATAGTAGTAAAACTCCACGAGACAAGGGAATCCAGGCGTGCTGAAAAAGGGCGTGCTCGACAGAATCAAAGGTCCCGAGTACCTGATAGTACTCACCAACACTGGACCAATAACTGCGGACTCGGAAATCACTAACGTTAATGCTCGACTCTTATGACCACTGACAATATTCAATTCAGAATCTCGTGTCCTCCAACTCTGAACTGCGTGCGCTACTCTGGACGACGCAACTAACCTAAACTCTCCTTGACAGGACTATGGCTCCGAGGTGCTTGAGTCGCGCAGTCTGAGAGCATTGCTGTTACACATCCCCCCATGTTCGTATCGAGTGGTCGGCAGAGATTTGTGTTCAAGATCTCAGTACTCCAGAACAGCGCTTACAATAGGGATGAACCAGGGGGGTTGCAGTACCCGCGGATCGTGGCGCCGGTGGTTGTCGGCCAACCTGCTGCTCGCTCACTCCATGATGTATAGGATAGAATCAGCGTGACGGCCAGTGACCATCATTCAGATCAAATGCAAGTGAAGTGGCTCCCAATTCTCATGGGCGTCTTGTTGTAGAATATACTCCGTGCTCCATACCGACTGGCCCAAGGTGGGACGACCCATTGACCAGGTTTATCAGCACACCCCTACCAAGGGGACTAGGCTAAGCATGGTCTAGGCGATCTTTCCCTCGTGGTCGATCTTTGGTAACCCTTACCATCCCGGGAGCCGCCCACCTGCTCGACGTCCTTCGAAGTAACCCTACAGCCCCATCGGTATCGGCGTACCTGACTCTTGTTTCCCGCTAATCCTACGCCCTCCATGATGGTGATGTGGGTTAGAAATCTAGTGTGCATACATATGTACGTATTAGCACGATTGATTGCTTTGGCGTTTCGAAATGTGGTGCAGGATAGCAACGCGGCACCCGGGCAAGGCAGGGGAAACAACGCTGCTTGGTGAGTTGAGTCAAGAATGATTGGTTGCCATGCCGTCCGGCCATGCGGCGAGGGCATCGGCCTAAACAAGCATACATAAGCGATGGACCGGGTAAGGGTCTTTCCCACCACCCTTTAGGCAAGTGGCGCGCGTCTGCAGGTTTTGACGTCTTGGTGTGGGTATGGCGCGGAGAGCACCAGATCAATATCCATCGAAGATGCTTCATCCGAAAATTCCATCTTTCGGAAAACGGCCGCGAAGAATCACACAACAAGGAATCCCTGTTCTGAATAGTCCCCGAACATGACAGCTGTAAAGTCCCAATAGAATACGTCGACGGTATTGTCCAGGAGCCAGAGGAATTTGCCCAGCATAACTTGTTGGGCAATAAAACAGTCGGGGCAGACAGACGTCTGGAAGGCGGCGACAAAGCCACTGACATTGCGAAGAAGTGGCCAAACGCAATGAGTTGGTCATGACAATCTGCTTTTTTAGACTCGTTTCTCCTGGGGTAAACTGCTAACAAGTTAGGGTCTGGACCGAGGTTCGGCAGTGGTTGTAGTTTCCTCCAGACGAGCCTGGTGACAGCATGGGGGTCGTCGAATTATGGTCGGATGTAATCCTGTTTCCCGCGTCATTTATATCGAGTTCTGTGGGGTTGGCCGGAAGCTTCCAGCAGGAAGGATCTCAACTCGGGCGGCTCTGAAAGGTAATTGCTGTTGATCTACAAGGATCTTGTCTGACGCACAGGCCGCGCCGCGGAAAGAGATCAGCCACCACATGAACTATGTGCGTAGATGTCGAATAGCCCGTTGCTCCCTAATCACCGACTTTCTTAGCAGCTAAAACTCCCGACACAGCGCTTTGTAAGGCTTGCAGACAGACGAGCTGCACCACCCTCTGTCTCATGCATCTGATATTGGATCCAGCCATCCAAAATGATCAATTCTGCTGCCTGCTTTTTGGAGAGTTTGAATCTGTCCCCGTACGCAACGGCCCCTTGTGTAGTATGAGACACCAGATACGACCCTGTGATGGTGAGCACTCTGCTCAAAATTCCATTGGTTAGTTCGGTAAGGGGGAATCGCGGGACTTCCAAAGACACGGATGGATGTGGGCCTTCAACTTTGGTAACCGGCCTCCAAGCTTTGGAATTCAGATCCCAAACTGATTGTCATGGCGCAAAATGAATGGACCACACAGGCTCCAGTCACTAGTTCTTTGTTCCAGCTGGGCTGCGCGCTTGGCTGACATGGCGCATTGTCTATTGAAAGCCAGATTGCCAGCCCCCAGACAGTTTCGATACAAGCCATGGCGCTAGCAGAGGCTCGCATTTCGGCAGCATAGTTGTACGCCTGCCATGCGGTGAAACCTCTCCTCAACTGGTTACGCCCTGTCCAGGATCTTGGTTGAGGACAAGGAGTAACGTGCAACAACAGAGCGTGTGGGGACTCACAACTCTGTTGTCCATGCTGACATCACAGCATGGATATTTGATGTGGTCCCAACACATTGGATACTAGTTACCGCCCGATCTTCTTGAGATGCCACGATCTGGCGTCTCCACCATAGTCTGAAGAAAAGAACCAGTACTGAGTACGTACCCTGGTTCCCTGGGGCCACCAAACCGCGCAAGATCATGTCTGGATGCTCGGCTACAGTTTGAGACCATAAGTATTTGACCACCCTCACGTACTGCACCGCCACAGTAAAAATATGACCGATTTAGGGTTAGGGTTCTTCTTTGTAGAGAGGGACGGACATTCCTAATTGGAGCTAGCCTGGTACGGGGTGGTGGTCAAATACTTATTGCCTCCCACTGTATAACCATATTAATACCGCACTAATATTGAACCCACAGGGATAGGAGAAGAGACATAGGTTGAACCTATTATTTGGAGAGGGCGTAATAACACTTACGTTTCATACTCCCCGACGGAAACATTCCTCCCACGATACTCCGTACGTACTTCATGCCCCGCAAATTGCGTGGCTTGACACTCATATGTACTCCGTATGCTTTGAGCAAGAACAGACGACATCTCTTTTGCGGGGATTAATGGGGGGACTCACTCCACTGAGCCCCCTTGCTTCTCAAGAGTCAGAGCTCTACTCCGTAGGCACTGACTATCTGACCTTTGCTGGATATTCAACTGATATAGACGGAGGTAGTCAGAGAACAGCAGACATTGCTCTTGTCAGGCGGTACTTTGCATCAGGACAAACATAGCTTCATGGTCTGTCCAAGTGAGTGGGAACTCGAATGTTTCATCCTCGGAAATAGTTGAGAACAAGATGCGAGCATGTGGCTGCTGCATGAATGCAAAGCACCCCTGACCCCTTGTCAGTTGCACGGAAATCTTCAGTCGTCTGGGATGATGGTGGAATACGCCTGAATCGATCAACAACAGTTATCATGAGCTCGCATGGTGACGTGCTGTCCGGAGTAACGCCTCTTGCCCAACGGCGTCGTTCACCTGGACGGTTTCAAAACTTGTGTTACGTCGTCAGCGTGACATCACTCTTGTACACTCCCAAACGCAACCCCATATACGGGCCGCACACCAGCTTGATTCCAGAAGCTTACTCTGTACCGGAAGACTCCAAGGTGTGGTACTCCGTATTGCGTCTGGCTTCACGCCCCCAAAATACGGACCGTATTTGCCTGCGGAGTACAACTGGCGGAGATGGCTGCCAATCCAGGAAGAGAGGTGCCAAATCGTGCAGCTATGTATCTCGACTCGGGGGTCTCCATCAAACCTTGGCGTCTGGGATAGGTGTAATTTCCCGCGCTCCCATATTTCGGTGTCTGCTTCTGGTCGTATTGGGGCTGGCTATACCCCGGCTCTTCTCGAATGTTTCACATGGCCATAGCCACAGTGGACGTTGAAAATGCGGAAGTCTCCATCCATACGGCGTAGCCAGCTTCTGATGGATTCTTGTTTGATGGTATCTTCTCCTGGCGAAGGAGCACAAAGAGCGGCGCTTGATCGAAAGATGGCCGCTGAAGAGGACACAATCTTTACTGTACGAGCTCTTTAAGAACAAGTTACCTTGATAAGTAGAACCTGAGGTATCTATATTGTCGCTCCGGCCTAGTTTATAATCGAATTCATCGCTGCTCTGTGTTCTCTGCAAGGAAGTTGGAAATTAAGCTGGAGCTCCAGACTCGCGCCCCAGCAAACCTAGGTCTCATTTGACGTGCTGCAAACGCCGTGGAAAAAACTTCAACAGTCCTCGTGCTCCATTGTGGGACTAGAAAACCTCCCTTGCCAGCCCCACTTGCCGACGCTTCGTTCGGGTAATGCAGTAAATGATTTTGTGCCATCTTTTTGTTAGCACACGAGTACGGAGTACAGGGCGTGGCTGACGAGTGGAGAGTTCTTGCATTTTAAACCGCCCTCAATTTGAAGGATGATGATGGGTCAGACCCAACATTAACTAATGTGTGTCTTCCTCTGGGAGGAGGCGGTGGAAAGGGATCCAGTACTTGATACACAGCTCACGACACTTTGTCCCTCATGTATCGGAAACCGTTCTGGGTAAGATACGTGGAAAGCGAAATCGCCCTTAGCCTCGTGGAAGAATAGCTCACTTGTTGCGTGGCAGGCCCATTGAGTTGTTGAACACTATTATCAACATCCTTCACTGCCACCGAGGCGGTGTAAATTCATTGGAGGGGCACAGAGTGCTCCGTATGCATGATGCATTGAAGACGATAGTTTTCGAAGCTCAATGCGATGTCGTTCGATGAGCTGATGCCCATGGGCTGGGCCCCGTACTAGCATGTATTCCGCAATTGCATGACTCTCTTCTCCCCATATCGCTCAAACCATTTCCGGTCCTCAGTCCCAACGGCTGCTCGCTGTGGAACGATTGTAGCAATAGTAGGGCTATAGCATAAACTCTGGATCAAGTTGTGAGGTATCGTACCCGCTAACAGAGGTACACATAGGGTTCGATCGGCTGCAGGTTGCGGCCGGTGGGCTCCGGCGAAAGAGCGGATCGGAAATAGCGACCTCGATATGAACAAATCTGTCAAGTACCTTATGCAGTTGGCACATCGATTGGCCTGGTTCCCCAGTACCTGGGGACGGTCGCGGGCTGGCGGGTCTCATTTATACACACCCATCGGGCCTGCCCCCTGCCTGCCTACTAGATACCTACGGTACCTAGGTAGGTTTGTAGGTAGGTTCAGAGGCGCAGTGGCCACGTGGTGCAGTCTCTGTAAACTAAATTACTTTCTGTCATCTTGTACTCATTCCCTGGGTCGACGCGTTCCAAAGCTTTGTGAGCTGCGCGATCATGCCGCGGCGGATCAAAAGAATCAACGCAATCGTCGCCAGCCATACATAGGGGTATATGTATAGCAAAACATCGTGCGCTCTGAGCCAATTTCACCGCCAACAGTCCACATGAACATGAATGAGCTTTAGGAGTCCATGCTTGTTGAATACCTTGTTGGCTGGTCCCTGTTCGTCACATGTGGCCCAGATGTGGAGTTTCTCAGAGCCTAGGAACTCTGTGTGTTGTCAAGGACACCAATATGATGCTTTTTAAATAATAGGACGATGTGACAGGGTGAGGGGTATTAAGAGCTTGTTGATGGCTCGGCGACTCATTTTGCTGGACTGTTTGTCGCTTCAGTTGCTGGATCGCCTTCCTTAGCTCTAGATCATTCACACATCCAGGGAGCTAGAAACCTGTCGCTACTCCAAGAGTTTAGTCTGAATATCCAAAGACAAACCACAAATCCTAGAGAAAGCAGAGCTGAACTCTTGTGGATAAGAACGCGGGCATAGATACATCTATTGACAGCTAGTCCTTGCTGACAAAGCATTCAATTTTAGCCATTTCTTCATATTTGACAAACTCACGTTGCTGACCAAGTGCGCCCTGTATTGGGCAACTTCTTCTTTTTGGTCTCAAATTCCCGAATATCATCCCGTCGCCTCTTGTGTGCCGAACGGGCCGCGACGCCAGTTGTCCTGTCTTTGAGTACGCGGAACCGTCGCGTAATGTGGGGCGCGAAACCGCTGGCCAGGCTCATCATAGCCAACACCGCAGCGTGCGGTGTATGTATTACCTCTGTCTTCAGTAAGAGGGACCACTCCCAAATTACTGAGCATGTCAGCCTTTTTAGGCCCAGAGTATCATGTCCAAGATGAAGTAGTGTTCTCAAAAACCCCTGTGAGCCGCAAGCAGGAGACCAGTTGGATTATACTCCAGACCACACAATGGAAACGACTGAATGGAAAAGACTGAAAGAATATCAGCTTGCTCCTGTTACTTTGGGTGGCACTTGGGCCAGAATTATGAATATTCCTTCTAACCAAGCCCCTCCTATCCCCAACTACAGATATAACTAATGCCTGTCAGTTGCGAGTAAGTAGCGTGCTCTTGATTTAAAGCACTCCGTACGTGTTCATCTCAGGTCAATATGCAGCCAGATGGGATGATCCAGGCCGACCAGACTCCGTACAGGGATCTGTAATAAAGAAACCTTGTGTGGGGCTTTGGTGGGTTGGTAGAGAGAACCAACTTACTGGGTATCGGAGGTAAGCTTTTCGGTGGCAGAGTCCTCGCAGCAGCCAGATCAAGTTCCGAAGGGTGTTCTGCTAGACTCCTCATGATGTCAGACCCCACGAACCCTACCAAGGGCACATGATTAACCTGCCAAGACAATGCTAATTTGTATGTTTCATGCCCCAGTATTATATTCGTCCTCCCTGATTGATACAATAACACTGAGCAAGACATCATTGATGTTGAGGATGTTGTAAGCTCGGTATTGTGTGGGAAAGAATTCTACGTTCTGTGCTGACTCGATACAAACAGTAACGGCGGTCGGTAAGTCGCGGCATTAGCAATGTATCAGATGCCCTGGCCCTGCAGCAACTGAACTAAAGCTTTGTTGTAAACCTGGGCAAAACACCGTGTGCCATGACTCGCTGCAAAAGAAGCAAGGCATCCCGGTAGGCTGGGTTTGTCTACCCCACCAAACCTACCTTACCTAGGTAGGTGTTCGGTCAGCAGGTGTACCAGTGACTCGACACAGCAGACTCGAACGGAGAGGGAATTTCAGCCCACCAGGTAATGATTTATAACTCGGCATGTAGAGCAACGAGTGTTTGCTATCACTAGGACCAGAAGTAAAGTAGTCAAGAACGCATCGTCCTTGGCACCAGAAGAGCGTCAACTGGATGTTAGTCAGTTTGATTACCGGAAGCTGAGAGGCTGCGGAAACAAGTGGTCGAATCGACCACAAGGAAGCACACAATAACATTGGCGCGCTAAGATCCACCCCCAAATCGGCTATATCTACAGATTAGTGGGCTAAGATCGGTTGCGTCTTGGGGTCCATCGCGCTCGCTCGTCTTCCTTCAGTGGCCACAACCAACTAGGATCGAACTTTTCGGAAGACATTGTACTTTTTGACTGTTTTGTTGCTTCTAGCATCACAAGGCTAGTACTCATTTGCATGAAGGCCATAGCTGCTAATGTCATGTTGTTATGCGCGAGGTGAACTGAACTTGATGCATACTGCAACCGTGCAGGTCGAGACATTCCGTTCACAGTCGGTCTGTGCAAAAAAGCATTAGAGTTTACTTGGCAGTACCACATTGAGCCCACAGACAGCACCGCATGTGCTGGAAGAAACCTCCGACGATAAGCCTGCTTAATCCGGACTGTTATCTGTCGGACGTCTGGCGGCATAATATATATTTGCTAATAAGAATGGGAATTAGCTACCGTATGAGCAGAGTATGGACATCCGAAACCGACAGCTTGAAAGAGCCAAACATGCCAATGTCCTGGAGGAAGGAGACCCAGATATGTTTGGAGTGACGCCCTGCACGGAACTGAGATGATTCAGCTCAATTATCTTGGTTCCGAAATTTCCGCACCTATTGGTGTGTTGTTGAATCAGTTCGAGGACCCCCCCAATTTGTGCGGCTACAACTCATGTTGACCGCCACAACTGGTCCGTCTGGTGTACCCTGGTCACGGCTAGCCCTCTCGATATGTTGTCAAGGCAGCCAAGACTTCTCGTACCAGGAGGCTCCTAGGATGTGCCATTAGCTCAGGTAAGAGATTGTCTGGTTGCACGTACCTTGCAACTGTAGCTAATAACGGCCGATTCTGACGCTGCTCCGTAGTTCGGATCGAGCCATGACAAACATGTTTCAAACAGTTTTACATCGGTTCAACGGTGGACGGGGTATCATCGCAGCAGATGCTGAAATTGCAGGCCGTGCTGGAAGAATGCATACGACCATCCACTTGACCCAAGATTGTAGGCGCAGTACGTACAGAACTGAACGATCCAGATTCTCAGATGTCCGGACGGTGGCAGTGGGTGGCACCTGCCTTTGCGTAGCCAAATATTTCTCGAGGTAATCTCCTTTTCTGTAGCCACTCTGCAAGGCGAGCGGGAAGGAGCTCGAGCACAACAACAGCAGCAGCTCTCTAGCTAACAAGGCCAGAAATAAAAAAAAAATAAAGGCAACAAGGCGAAAGAAAATTGCATCGCATCATTGTTCAGATCACGACAGAACGGGCGTGTAATTTGAACCCCGAGCACTTGCATCTGAGAACATGCGCGCACTCCCCAGCATCCCGTCATCAATAAATGCGGCGAGATACAAGATGCAAAACACAGGAATACGTCGGTATTGCATGCACGAATCTCCGCACTGCCGATTTGATCCCTGAGATGCCCTCGATCTGCCACACGTTCGAACGCCTGTGCTCAGTGATTTCAATGTTTAGCACACCAGCACACCCATTGTGCGCATGCACTCCCCCGACACGCGGACCTGCACGGAAATCTTACACACACGCATCGGTTTCTGGGTTATGGGGCTTCACGCCTTGCGTTAGATTCGATACAAGCCCAGATATCTCGTCACTCGACATCCAGTCCGGGGGTTGGCACACCTGATGCTCATGTGCCCAATCCATGGTAGACAGCACTCGTCACACCCACGCAATTTGGACAGCAATCTGCCTCCCACCAATGGACCACGATCTGGCTTTTCAACAGACCCCACGAGTGCGCGTTATGGTTGTGTGGGAGGCAGCCAGCCAAATCAGTTAACCATCCAGCCATCCAACGATCCAACCGATCCGACCAATCCAACAGGCTCATGAGCAGGGCATGAAGCAGACACAACCAACCACTTCGCCTGTCTCTGTTTGAAGTCGAAGATCGCTCGGGGGCTTGACTTTGTGGTGAGCCCAAGCACCGCGTGTCGTCTTATTTCTCAACCATCCGCCACCCACTTTTAGGCTCGACAATCTCGCAAACTGACAACCTGGATGGATCATCCATTTGCCGCACCCACAGCATCAACTCTCGTCCCACTTGGACCGCCATCAGAAGCCCTCTAGAAGCACGAATCTATATAACCGTCGGCTTATCCCTTGCCCACCGAGCGAGCCACCAGTTAGTTGACCGAGCCTGCCGTTATTGTCACGACAGCATTCTTAGTTAGCGCGACCGCTGATCCTTACACGCGACGCTCAAAGCTCAGGCGTCCCATCCCGACATTCCAGTTCCCCGAGAGCCAAGGGCGCGGGGTGCGAAGCTGGCCTTCAATGTTGGCCGTGCCACCGGGCCACCGGCGGTCAAACGGGGCTTGGCTCGATTCGTAGGCTGGCGTGCGTTTGAAGAGCGCCAGAAGGGCGGCTCATTCGATCCTGCACGCCTCTCAAGTGGCCATCGTGATCGTTACGACTCTGGGACTCCTGGCGCTGGGTGGTTTCCCGACTCCATATTTTGACCCCCATGTCGTCAATGGATCGATTCCTACACGCACGCCACCTCTGGGGTCCTGCTGGTGGTCGCACGCCCTCCCAGCCCGGGCTAGTGATGACTCTGGCGCACCTCCACCATCGCCCTCCCACGTTGTATCGCGGCCCCGGCTACCAAGCCAAACTCGCTAGCAGCGCCCCCCAAAGCGCAGAGACAAGCACAATCCAGTGCCGCGGATCTCTCTCATCTGAGGACTCCACTTCGCCCATCTCATTATTCGACTAGGACCCAGCCAAAAGCCCAAGCCCACCCTACCCTACCGGCGTTGCCAAACCCTTGTCGGCTGGCAGTTTGTTGCTCAATGGCTCTCTGGCTCTGTGGCTCTGTGGACGTGGACCTCTCCCCTATGTAATAGGTGTACATACGTGTGGACGGAGTAATAGTCTCTGGGCTTTGGATCAAGCTGAGTGCTGAGTTTGGCTGGCTGGGCCGACCCTGTCTGCCCCAGTGCCATCCTCGCCAACGCCACCACGAGGTAGTGCCCATCGCGTCAGATCTCCTTCAACCTTGCCCCAGTCTAACCCGGGCCTTAGGTGGCTTGCTGGTATCGGTACTTTTTATTGTTATATTGCTATTATTCCCTTCTTCTTTTTATCCGTCTGTCTCCTCCTACCCTCGTTATATGAGCAGCCTCATCCCCTTCCCACCCTCCGAGGTAGGAAAAACTTCTATGCCGATTCTGGATTTCGCGGCTGTACTTCCTACCGGTCACCAACGTCCCCATTCCGCTCTTGCTCTTGTCCATTTTACCCGACGTCGAGACAAGTGCATTATCCTTGGCCGCAGCCCGATGTGTCTACGGTCATAACTTTCCAGATCCTCCTTGGTCCCTTGCCACGCGCGCTATGGAACCAGGTGACTCTGGATCCCGCTCAAGGTGCGTTTTACATACGAGACTGCCTTCACTAGCCGCCACTCTTTGCATCTCGTGTTTGCCCCTCTTTGCATTGTTAACAGACTTGTCGTCTATAGTGTCCATCCAAATTCTGCCATTATCACGGAACAACACCAGCGACACCATCAGCCGTCTCCTTCGGCCCCGCCAAGCTCATATCAATCTCCGCGAGAACACCTGGAAAGGCGGTATCAAGAACAGCACGTCATGGCCACGGCCACAGTCCTCGCACCAAGCTCTCACTACCCTCAGTCCTCTTCATACTCTAGCTATCCACAACATCAGACCGGAACAGCGCCGCCACCACCGTCAAACTCTGGCAGCAACATGATCTCTAGCGAGCACCGCAGACCTTCTGACGACAAGGAACAGCCTGGTCGACAATCTCTGCCATCTATTTCTGAGGTTATATCTGGGACTAGGCCGGGCCAGTACCCCCCTCCAACCCAGCCGAATTTGCAGCCTGGTTCTGGCCTGCCCTCACCTTTCACACCTGCTCCTCGCTCATTTTCTGAACCTGAGAAGCATTCGCCTCAACAGCTGCACACATCGTCAACATATCCTCCTCGACAAGAAAACTTGCCTGCATTCGCCGATTCTCCGCGACCTCCGTTCAACGGTCGACACAGCTTGCCACCTGTTTCTGACCGCCGGCAAACTCCTCCTACAAAGCCTGACTTTCCGCAACACCGCCTTGCTGAATCTCAACAACAGTCGGATGCTCAAGCTTCCAATGGAGCGTATGGTCATCCACCACCGCCCACGTCGCATCCTTATCCTGCGGGGCATCTCCCTCCCGGCCAAGTCCCTCTGCCTACGTATCCGATTTCACCTAGGCATGCCGTACCGCCGGCCCCTGGTCAATATGATTCTCGTGGACAGCCTGTACGACATGAGGAAGCCGAGTATCCTAGTCGGCCGAGGTTCGAACCCGCTCCGACTCGACACTTTGAGCCGTGGAACTACCAGGAAGCTCTCAGCCATGTATGTTGGAACATCATCACCTGTTCAATAAAACTTGAATAGACACTAATGCGTTTGATTTGAACAAATAGACTGGCTCTGCCTCGCGAACTATCTTCAACTTTGCTGAAGCCTATGGACGAATTGCGCAGGAACAGCACGGTTCTCACCCACTTCCCGAGCGATTACCCACTGAGCGGGAAGTCAACGATATGCTGGGGAATATCGACATAATTAAACGGTGCTTGGAGCAAGTCAGGGATGCTGTTCAGGTATCTATCCAAAACGAGAGGGCTAGGGAAGGCACCAAAATCAAAGGGGCATTCGAGGAGCATCAAGATGTGCCGATGTACGACAACGGAATGAAGGCTCAGTACACCATGACGGAGGTCAAGAAGCGTCGCGGGGTAAGTGACCTATTTCTTCGAACAGTTGTATTTCCATGGTAAAACTAATAGCATCTACAGCGGGCTGCACCACCTGGCCGATGTCACAGCTGCAACAGGATTGATACCCCCGAGTGGAGAAGAGGACCTGATGGTGCTAGAACTCTCTGCAATGCCTGTGGTCTTCATTATGCCAAGCTCGAACGGAAACGACAGCTAGAAGCCCGATCTCTGCGTCCGAAACCTGAGGATAGAAATTAAGTTGACGGCATCTACGTGAGGGATTCCAATATCCTTTTTCCTGGGCGCATACAATCGCCATGTTGACGGCTTCTACGACAAATGAGAAATTGTACGGCGACGTTTTAGTTTTACATCTCATAAATGATCAACATCTTCTTGTTCCGCTGCAGGGATGGTAGGACAAGGGTTCGGGCCTGCCAGTTTGATCTCTGAGCGACAGGATACTGGCGTAGCGCTGATCCTGATGCGGCCCTGTGCCACTATTCTAGGACCGGATGGAATGTGCTTTCTTCCGGCTACCAACGTTGCTTTTTCTTGCTAGGTTTTGTTGCTTGTGTCTCGACTTTGAATCACACATTTTGTTGTTTTGTATATAGGTTTTGAAAACCTCGGATACCTCGGGCATTTCTTTTTTTAGTTCGGAGGTGGATAACTGGCATTATTGGCGTTGTTGTATCTGGAATATTTTGGTGCAGATTATGACTGTCTCATCGTTTTGATTTGAGCAGCGACGGGGTATGGGCTGGACTTGTTTAGACAAAGACATGTTATACTCACCTAGTAGTAATGCCTGTACAGACAGGCTGGACAGTGGAATGATGAGAGAATAGCTTCAAAAGAGTACAGCAGAATACCACTACGGAGTATCGATTCACTATCTGTCTGACCGGGTTCACTGGTGTAAAACAACCGACCAACCTCCCATGGGCAGTGTGGACACGTTGGAACGTAAAATCTGTCTCACAATATGTGCAACATGCCCGGGGAAGATACCCGTCAGATTGACGCTGGCAATCCCTCAGCTGGCTTAGAGGGCCATTTTTCTTCTTTCGCGTCTTTGCCAGACCTTGGCATTGGACTGACCTATGCTCTCTCCATCACAAGTGGTGGAATTGGGCCTTATTGCTGTTGGGTACATAAGCTGCGACCAACTGGAACTGTTAACTAGCAGGGGTATTGGAATTTGAGAAACATAAGCTGTTGTTGGTCGGGCTGTCGGGGGCATTGCCACGTCCCTCGTCTCGTGTAGTATTATCTTGACCTCGGGGATTTTTTGCCAAAGCACAGCAAGCAGTTAGGGGAATGACGGCGTAGAAAACAGTGCAAAGCACGCCAAACGAAATGTGGCGTACGATTCCGGTTAGGCGTACATGAAGACTGGAATCAAAGCAAAAGCCCAAAGGAGGCGTAGAGAGATCGTCTTTGTAGAAGGGGGGTTTGAGCGCTGCCACTAGTGACTACCTACCTACCTACCCAGGTAGGTAGATAGTGCTATAATTATACATTCACGTAGATGAGGAGGCGGACAATCCAATCCGTATCGGACTTAGTATCTGTTCGAATGGTCGAGCGGGTTTCATTGTGGAGCTATTGTTGCTTGGCACTTTCGTCTTTCCGGGGTAAGGAGAGTGTGCTAAATCAACGGCTTCTAGCACGGAGCCCATGCTCCATGAGAATTGACTCAGTTTAATGGACCAAGAAGAGTCTGTGCTTTCGAAAAACCTCCGGCCTGGTAGAGATGCAAGATGTGACGAACCCGCGCATCGGAACGGAGGCTACGACGACGCCGCGAGTTTGTAGAACCTGAATCTTGTGTGCTGTGGAGGTCATTTGCGCCTTGTGCAAGTCTATTATGAAAATTGACTGTTGTTAGACGGCACCAACCATTATCGGATGGCAACTAGACTTTGGTAGAGATAAGGGGCAAAAGAAAACGAAGTGCATTATTTACAATAAATTGTGTCATTTTGATTACTCAGATATCGTCTCTGCGGATCAAGGAGAAAGAAGGGGGGAAGGATTTTCGGCGTGTTTCCTCTCTCACGGTGATTGGGGGCTTTTTTTCTTCTCAAGAAAATAAAACCGAAATAAGAAACACAAGCTATTCGTGGTGGATCTCGTATCGTCTTATGTGCACAGATTTCCCGCTAGCTTCCAGCCCTTGGGACATGGCGAGCGGCAAAATGGGGAGCCAAAGTCGGTAGCGCGCTCGGTATTTCTGTACGAGGTTAGCTGCGCCTTGCCTTGCGTTCTTGGACTGCGACGATCAAGGACCCGAAAGAGTCTGACAACGGGCATCAGGACGAGGACCAAGGAAGCCCTGACTATCTCAAATGCCCTCCTTTTGACCGAGATGTAACTTGGTTATCCTTGGATCTTTCAATCCCGAGATTCCTCGAGGTGGAGCCTCGGGATCCTAACAAGATCATGTGTTGATGTTGGCTGCTTTTGATATTCAGGTCGCCGATGTTCAGACGGACCGTTTCTGGTTTTGTCTTCCGCCGACGGGCCATGACGTGCGGCAATTATGCATAGTGTGGACGACGTAGCCTGAATTGTCTGGTTCTGGCTGGCCAAGTTTTATCCAAGTACCCTGTACTCAGTAAGCCCTGGTTTGGCACCCTGAACAGACGCTGTTGCTGCCGGGGCTGGATAGAAGGCGAGTGGGGGAGTCAAAGGATTCCAGACACGAAGCCAATAGGCGACGAGCATGTCGTGATTGATGCAAGTGACAAACGTTTGCAAAGAGAGACTTGTCACATCTTACGCATGGCTGGCAGAGTCACAACAGCCCTGATGTGAGGGGCCGCAACAACGTGCATTCTGGCTGCACGCCATACGAGCATATAACACAGCAAGCACATATTCCATGTCGCACATGTTACACCTCTCATCAGTGTTGAGACTTATTCTTCATATAGTCAATTCCGAGATGGCGGATGCCTTGCGCCTTGGCTCTTGAACCATCGGCCGTACCAGACAGCCCGGCATGCCGGCAACCGATGCCTCCCTGGCCGATGGACTGGGAGAACGGGGGTCCACTATTGAGTGTCTGTTGGTCGTCGAGAACATGAACTGGTAGTTGACCCAAGCTCCAAAATGTCGTGTTATTGCCAGGTACGGAGTACCCTGGAGCGAATAGCAGAGGTGGCTGTAGATCTCAATATTGCTCGGATAAAATGACCGTGTCATGTCGGTGAGAGATCCTGTGTTCCTTCAATGGAATGACACGGCTTTGAGCATCCTTGTAAGCATGTAGACATGTGGTTGTAGTCTCACAAGCTCAGCTTCATGTATGGCATGTCAAACCGCCTTGAGTTTGGAACAACTGTAAAGTTCATTCATGCTGTTGTGTGTTCGAATTTGAATGGCTACTGCAGCTTTGTCATCAAACTCAATGCTTGGACCGTGTTGGTTTTGAACATGGCGTTGATTAGTGAATGATAATCTGCTTATTGAGAAACATCACAAATCTGAACCGAGAGCAGTCGAGTCCTGTTTTTGAGACCTCCTCAGTGAGGTATATCAGAAACATGAATGCAAGCAGGCACATCTTGTCTAGTATCGGAGATCGCTTGCCCTGTATGGGTGTCGTACAGGGCCCCTTGAAGGACACGATCATCATTTGTCCTCAACGATGCCACTGCGTCGGTGACACACAGCCAAACCTAAAAAGAAAGTACCCGTTCCGCGTAGCGTCGGTATTTGGCTAGTTCATTTGGGCATATCCACGCGCCCGATGGCTTATGGTAGGGATCTGGGGCATAACTTTTCCATTGACCCTCTTTGCATCTAATATATTGCCATGCGGGAGATCTCGCGCCCCTGGGTTGCTGGAAATATATAGTTTTCCATTGCTACAGGACTCTTGGATTGTACTGCTTCCATGCCGCGGTTTTGGTCAGTGTTATTGCCAGTTGGCCTGGTGACTACTGTCAAGTTGAAAACAATAAATTCGACATCATGGTGTAGAGATCCATTGCTCATCATTTACATGACCGAAAAATGTTGATAAAAATGGCAAGTGCTGCCGCGGTTTAGTCTTGAGACACATTTGATGCGAGAAGCGGATAATTAGCCAGATCTGGGTCTGGAGCAGTGTAAGTCGAGGTCTCGGACATGTTTTGGCTCGGGATTCTCACCTTCCATCCGGTCTCGGGGTTTAGATGCCTGGCTTCATGCAGGTGAGACGTTGAATCCGAGAATGGCCAGTTGAGCCGATAAAACGTCATGGATGATGAATGATCTTGCTCCGCCAACCTGTCAGTTGACTGGGAACGGAGTGGTTGTCCAGTTGTTGTGGCCACTCAATTGCAAGTAACCCATCATGCTTGCTTCTGGGATATTAACAAATATACCAAAAATAGAAATAAAATCGCAGGCTTGTTCGAAAACTGTGGCGTGCTAGATTGCGTAGTTTCGCGGTCCTCGTTCCTTGTTTTGTGGCTTCTCATGTCTCAGCCATGACAGTGCGATGCGGGAATTCAAACCCTCTGCCTAGGTAGATTACCATCAAACGTCATGAAGTCCTTTCGTCGCCGATCGAAACAGGCCGTTGAGGGCGGAATGGTCAGGATGGCTAGAGGGCGGTTAAAATCCCTCAATGTCACTGAATATTTTCTGAGTCGTGATCTTCGTTGCTTTTTGAACGACAGGGAGTAGCCGATGTCCTGCTAAGGGCTTGAACTGTCAGGCAGGTTACTTCCTTTGCCAAATATCGGGTTGGTCTTGTGATACTCATTCCGAAGCATGATCGGGCTCGAGCGCATTGCAAGGAATTGATTTGAAGTAGCGAGTCCACACAATATGCAGCATTTTCGTACACAATGAGTTGATGGCCATATACAAACGCTGGAGTTACGACATGATCTATAGAATGGTGAGTACGGAACCTCGAATGGTGCTGCTGAATGCAGGCATTGCAAGTAATGGTAGGCTTATGGCAAGACAAATCCTAACTACCAGACCTTTTGACCTCTGAGTAGCGTGGGCTCCCAGAGAGAGTATTCTGCCAAGGGATACGGGGGTGTGGCGACAAGCCAGGCGAAAAATGGACGACGTGTTTCGGCGACGGACGCACATGGGAAGTGAGATTAACTCAGATGATGGCTGGATGCGACGGACTTGTCTCATACCGGCACCGGAAGGACTCATGCGATTGATCTGGTGTATCTAAATTCCAACTCTTCTGTGACGAAAATGCCGTGCCGCGTGCGGGAGAAGAGGTTAAGAAAGGGAGGGGTTGTTTGACTACCTCGCAGGTTCCTTATGCCTTGTTGCCTTGCTGGCCGGGAGAGAAGGAAGGAAGGGGATGGCTGCCGCCTCCTTGTCAAGTTGTCAAGGTTCCGTGTTTCGTGCTCGAGAGCTCACAGGAATTCGAGCACATGGTTTATGTGTTATGGACTGCATCAACTTCGACATGGACTTCAGAATTGAGGGCTTTTTCGTGCAGGATCGTGGCTCGACATCTAACGTTCAGACTGAAGCGTCGTTCACTTGGTGCTATCCCGAAACACTTCATCATTGCCCACAGTTCGCCTCGCAGCAAACCGATTTCGGTTGGCCTACTACAAACCCCCCCGGGGGCCGGTAAGTAGCCGAGGACGGAATACTGAGCACAGAGTACCCAGCCAGCTCTATAGATCAGTATCGGAAGTATTAGCACATGGCATGAGTAAAGTGTGCTGGGCTAGGTGTGTGACCCGCGTTCATCTCAACACGCACAAAATAACTTACCCAGTCGCACCAGGGTCCCAGGGCCGAGGTTCACCCACGTCCTAATGTAGTTTAGCGGCGTCTTACTCAATCGTCAGATCAGATCTCCCTCTCACATCGAACACACAGCCGAGAACACAGCCACCCTGGGCCGATCCTAGTTGTGGAGAAAGAACCATACGGAGTGGAGGGGCGTAGGGTGTGTCTGCAGATTTTTCAGGCCCTCGGACGATTTTCGTGTGATGCCTGATGGATGCCTTCGTACTCTGGGCGAGGGAGTGTCAGTCAAAGCGTTCGACGACTCACCGACACTCTCTGGCCCGCCTCGTACAAAAAATGATGTCAGATATCTATACGTGGTGGTGACGGGACAAATATTTGACAAACCAGAGATTGGGCCAGCCAGGCAGCGTGGGTAAGTAAAGATTTCTCAGCCGCGGACCCCGAGCCCGAGCGGAGAGAACAAGAATCTGGAATCTTTGCTCGGTGGACTGACTGTGTACGAACGAGTACGGAGTAGGTATTGTGGATTGGTTTTCCCCGGCCTGCATATTACTAATAAACAGTGGTCCAGGGGGGAAGCAAAACAGCCGGATCTCATGGTAGGAGACGCGCAAAAGCAAAGTCCCTCTTTGTGGAGCGAAAGGGTCCGGCTTTCGATTCCCTCTTGCCGCTCACATGTCTCACAAAACCCTTATTATGCCTCTCAAGCGCATGTCTGCCTGAGTCACGACTCGTGGAATCAATGAACACCAAACTCAAAACCGGGTGCGCAATGATTGAGGGTCAGCCTACATGCGCGATGGGGCGAACTGCACTTGTCTTCTGTCTGTCCTACACACCCAAACATCACAGCCAACATGAACGGTTCAAGTCCTGGAGATAGACAGAGAAAAGCACAGCCCGCATGTGGAGGCAGGTTGAGGCATCTCAGACGGGAAGTATGGAGTAGGGCCATGAAGTCACTGTACATATTTGAGGTACTATGGAAGTAAGTGGACTACCCATTTGGGCAGTTACAAGCGATAATAAGATATTTATGGAGTAATTCGTAGTCGAAAAAGGTCCGTTCCCTGATGGAAGCTCATGTGGCGTTGGATTGCTCCCTGAATAAGAGGGCTGTTCTAAAAGACACGAGTGTGCTTGCAGATTGGACAAAGCGTCGCTACGCAGGACCTGCAAGTCTCCCTTCCGCTTTGTAGAGCATAATTCAACTCGAAGCAGCGCTTTGTGAGCCGGGCAAATTACCCCGGTTCCCGCAAAATATTGTCTACTCTGATAAGCGGTTCCGTCGCCGTTGGAGTCAATTTATGCCGGTCTTCACAATATACTGCATACTCCGCACCCCGGCTCCTATTATACGCAAATAGAATGATAAACGACTTAACCATAACCGGGTCAAGCTTTGAGTCCTCTAACGCGAATATAATCGAAGATATGATCCCTGGGCTTTGCCGGCAGTGTGAGCAAGGCTTTTTCCCTTAATAAAAATACCACAGTATCATGTGGTTCCATAATCGACACTTGCACGCCTGGATACATACCAGGCATCAGTAACCATTGTCGAGACGATCCCTCTCGTCCGCTACGTTTAGAAGCTTCGACAAGTAACTGGTCAGGTTTTGGAGAATGTTGAAAGATGTCGTTCTATGTTTAATATCGCAGTTCTGGCAAATACCTGGCGAATCCGAATCTGAAGCTCCTACAGATATATATCGGCAGTACATACTTGGCTAGGTATGGGAAGAGCTGCGTCCTGCAGAGAGTCGTAGAGTTGACCTGGTGGCACTAGTGGTTGCTTCCCTAGCTCTTTCTTGCTATCAAAATCGCCCATGTCAGCACATGTTATAACCGGTATGGTCTCCTCGTGACAATAATCCGGGAGGGCAATTCCCCCCCGAAGCTGTCCAAACGACTACCCTGTCGTCGTGCTCTTGAGCTGGCGTATTGACGGCTGGTAGAGCAGGTTGCTAGAAGACCAGAGGTATACAATACACCGCTTGAGCACCATACTTTGGCTACGCAGTCCATAATACGTGCCGCAATCAACGACTAGAATGAACATGCTGGTTTCCAACAGCCCCGGCTACCAGATATCAGGGACACGTGACACAATGAAAACTATATTCATCGAAACTGAAAGCCAACGGCCACCGAAACTCTCTGGGAGCAAGAGCGTCATATATTTGGCTTTGAGCTTCTTGTTGAAGACCTTATGGACCCCACCCTTTCAAAAAAGTCATGTTCGCTAAAGCATGGGAATTGCGGGAGCTATAGTGTGGATGCCGCGCTGCTTCTAAAATGCAGTTACTACAATGCGGGCACTGGGATGGCGGCGGCCCTGGTTCAATGCGCTCTGCATTATTCACGGCAACTCTGGAGATTGAGAAAGAGTAGTTGGTCTCATGCTAGGCGTATGCACAAGCTTGTTCCTTGCAGTGCCTGCCGCAAATGCTGCTTCGGGTCGGGTCAGTTGTCCACGTCTCACTTTTTTGCCGTCTGTTTATATCGACTTTCAACCGGGCAAATCGGAAAAAAATTGGTTAGTAAGGCGTAGGTGCTCTTGTGAACGCTTGAAGTTATTCTTGGAAGGGCAAATCTGCAACACTTGGCATATGGTGAACTTTCCCCGTCATCACGGACTTGGAGGGAATGGGGATAGGTGTTGCAGGAGCAAAATAATATAAATAATGGCACGAATTTATGCAAATATAAGTACTACTCCTATCGGTTGTCTCTAGAAATCACTAGTCATGTCTATCTTTGGCGTGATATCATCTTGGTTTGCGACTGGGCGGACCAACTGCTGGAGATCTGTGCAATATCTACAGTGTGTATTACATCGGTTATAGTAACCTACGTATATCAGTTAACCGCCAATCATATCCCATTATCATCCTACTACGTGGAAAGAGAAGGGGGGGTTAGCACGCTACGCTCTCCTAGAGGCTTCCTTTTCTCCATCTATCCACTCGCTTTTCCTCTTCCGCGACCCGTTCTCAACTTTCATACTCGGCAGCAAGAGGACCGCCATTACCATTCTCTCCATTCGTCACAGTGTCCTCCTGGCCGCACCCACCTCTGAAACGACCCAAAAGCCTCGGGAGGCCGTGAATCCCAAGGCCGGCAAAGTTCTTGCCGGCGCTCTCGCGCTCGCCTATGGCGATGACGGCGCCGATGAGATCGTGGGTAATGGCATCGTCTACCACACTGTCGTGCTTGTAGCGCGGGTGGGCGGCGACAAAGTTCCGTATCCAGCGGGCTGTGGTGTCGAGTTCGCCGCTGGCTCTTTTGCTAATGAGCGATAGGTAGGTTGCCAGCTGGCAACGGGTTTCGACGTCGACGTTGACGCTGTCAAGGTAGCTTTCAACGATAGGGATCAGGCCCGGGAAGCCACCGTCGGCAGAGCCATTAATGATTTCATCAATGGACATCTCCGCGTATTCATCGTCGACGGGCAGGCCTGGCGAGCCGCTGCGGCTGGGCATAGCGGACCCGGGCCGGCTTTCCTCGCCAAAGGCGGTATTGGCGCGGGACGGACGCAGGGGGAAGGGGTTGCTGCGGAAGTAGAACCTCTCCTTTAGGACGGCGTCGACGCCGTGGGCGCGCTCCATGTTCTCGTCCACTTTCTTGATGGGGATGTAGAAGTTGAGGTCGAAGGAGAGCATGGCGCGGGTGACGAGCACCATGAAGATGGAGAAGGCGGCGTTTTCGAAATCAGTGATCTGGATCTCCATGGGACGGAACTCGACGCGCCAGCCAATGTTGTTTTCGGCTGGCGGTGGCTTGAATCGCATGTGTTGCCAGTTGGTGGACTGGATGTTCTCAAAGTGGTCTGTCTTGTTGAGATCGAGTTCCTGGAGGTCCTCTTCAAATACGACAATTGGATCTCGGATGAATAGGTGCGCAAAGTGGGTGGCGAGGAGGTCATCCATTCCCCCGTCTATGAGCTTGGCCTTGATCTTGGGGTCAATTACCAGGTCCGGGTCCATGTATTCTGGACGGAGCCTGGGGTCTGTAGAAATGTAAGTCGAGTTGGACGCATAGCGCGATTTGGGTATTCTCCACCGGTCATTCTTGAGTGGCTGCATGCAAAATGTTAGCCCGGGTTGATTATCATGTGATAAATATTGGTCGTCATCTGTACATGAGCGGCCGGTGTGGTATTGAATACCTTTTCTCCTAATTCCTCGGGTGTTCTACAGTCAACTGCACGGCTGATTTGGTTCCACCGGACATCTGTATTGGCTAAAAATCCCTTGTATATTGGTGTAGCAGCAGTCAAAGCCAGCATGATTGGTCCCAGTGGACTGAGCTGGTCGTACATTTGTCTGCCTTCGGTGATGTTCTTTGCTTGGAACGTAATCTGGAGACAACAACTGCCCATGCCAAATGCCATGGCGTCCATGTGAATGAAGTCATCGGGAGCGGCACCATTTCGCACATCGTCATCCTCGGGCCAGTTGTGAAGATCGTAGTTGACAGTCGGGTCCTTCCAAGGCGTTGGTGTGTTCTTGTCGTGGAATACGGGTACATTCACTTGCACCTTGCGACCACGGCGCCATCTGATATTGGCAGCCAGGGTAGGGAATCGAATATGAGGATTGGCGATTTCGTCCGGAACAAACTGGGACCGAAGTTTTGATCCAGACGGGGGATAATAGGGGTCCGTGAATTGTCCTGGAACTCCTATTTGCGGGAAAGTCGTCAAAGTAATGGGGTGCTCCTTAGACAACATGTGATCTTTGGCGATCTTGCGACGGAGCTTCATATCAGGCTCGACATCAAGCAGTTCCTTAAAGCCAATGCCCCATGGTTTTCCCGGTGTGGCTTCAAGCATGAACCGACCAAACTCCGGGTGGAAGACGGGGAGCGGATGGGATCTGCGCGACAAACAACAAAATCCAGTGTCAACTACGATATCGTGACACATATCGAGTGCGGTGTATACTCACTTGGGCTTTTCTATGGGACCATCCAGTAAAGCCGGGACGCAGCCCTCCTTGGCCAGTTCCTTATCGGCGGCCAGTGCCTCCAGAATCTGAGCCTGTCTGAGAGATAGCAGTACCTTTTCTTCGTCCTTGCTGTACGTGACGACCAGATACTCGACCTTGAAGAGGTTAGCTTTGGGAAACGAAGGGTGGTGTGGCGTGCTATTTGGATAATCTCACCTCATCCCCCCATAGCATGGCATTTCTCTCGTTTCCCTTGGCCTTGTTCCATATCTCGAGAAGTTGCTGACCGGAAGTGTCAGCGCAAAGGACGACGCTCCATGGGAGGATGCGGCCGGGACGACAACAAACCTGGATCCCCCATTCTCTAACCTGGTCGGCTCGCTTCTTTGCCTCCGGCCATTCCAGCGCAGTTCCAAGGGCTCTTTTACTCCCGTATTAGTGCTGCCAATGCTGCAATGCCACCTTGCCGAGATTCCGATTGGAGACTTACAAAAGACCCATGCTGTATACTTAGATGAGATGGCGAGGGCTTTTGCGCCGATGTTTGAGGAAAGATCCAGGTGATGGTGGGGTGACGCTGATATGAGCGTGATGTGTGCTCCCGGATGCGTCGCCTCGTGATATGCATGGGCTGCTTGGCTGTGGCAATGCGATATGGTCGAAAGGACGGTTCTCTGAGAGTCACTAGTTATATCTGCGCAATGAGGCCCTGACGATTCCCATGGCTTGAAAAGAGGAAGCGCCGGAATGAGATTCTCACTTTGTCCCCGCAAAATTGAGTGTCCCACCCCAAATTAGCCCATGTATCTATCGTGGAAGGAACTCTGATCTCACTTCCAGTAAGGGCCGCACTGTTGAAATTCAATTCCGATGGTCAGCGTCTGAGGCTCTGAGCGACGAGCCGGAACGAATATGAAAAATAAAAAAATAAAAACTCTAATAATATTCCTCAAGGCACCACCCGCCTTCACACCGAACTTGGACCTCGAAGTGGAGCTCCTCAGTCTGCAATCCACTTGTCGCAATGGGGGAGTTGGCAGATGCTTAGAAATCCTAGGAGTGAGTTGCCCGAACCAGGCCACCATAACTGGCTATCGAGTAAGAAATATTGATATCGCTTGCGGACATAGGGCCACAGGGGTCGGTCGGGAGGACGAGAGGGGAATAGCTCAAGTCAGGCACGCGAGACTGGGCGAGGGGATTTGCGATTTATGCAATGCCAAAAACTGACGGTATCTAGACGTTCAAGGTTTAACCTGCATATTGTCGACAATCAGCAGCAAGCAAATGGCTGCAGACTGTGGCGCAAAAAAGCACGTCATGCGCAGCTGGCTTCAATCTTGTATGTCCGGTCTGTTTAACTTGCCACGGCCCGTTGCATCGTGCGAGTTGCTTTTCATTTGAATATGATGAAAAGGCCATGGCAAACATTTATCATTGTGGCCTCTATTCTGTAACAAAGCCGTGGTAACTAAGACTTTCTTTGACTGCGCATCTGGTTCCCATCATCCTTGGCCGACCGCCCGACGAACCGGTGTCGCAATTGCATGCACCTGGTGATGTCGCGATGTCGTGATTGACGGCCAGAGATCAGTGGCCGGGGTCCAGGTGCTAATGAACCATGCAACGCCATTTCGCGTGAACCTTTTCTTACCTGTTTTCTATACAGCACGAATGACCGCCTCGTCTTGTGCTCCTGCACAAGTCCCTGGCATGCTCAGAAGACTGTCAGCACAGTGGTTTGGCTGGGTGGCCCCAAGGCCCTAACAGAGTCGCCGAAGGGCGCCGATATGTGATCGTCAATGTCGACAGCCAGAACCCCGCAAAAACGAGCCTGGACACAAGAATCCACCAGACTCTTTACAGTACAGCCTCGAGCCTTTTGTTTGGGCGCCGCCTACTTTGCTGGATCACACACATCCCGTAAGTTCGTGGAGAAATGTCAAGCTGATCGACGGATGGCGAACCGGCAAATGAAGTAGTCCCGTTATTGATATGAACCTATCAGAAGCTGGGCTGACTGTGGCGCAAACTCAATCTGTACGCTCTAGCTCTACACTGCGTAAACGGAATTAAAACCGGTTGACATGGTTGGCTATAGCGGAGCACAACGCACCTCACAACACCAATTCTCGGACACTGTAAGATATTAGCTTGTCGATATATATTCGATTACCTAGAATGACGACTTGGTCCGAATGTTGGCGATGATCATCCATGTCACCCGGATGGGAGCAGAGACCAGCCAGACTGAGTGGCGCGACAACAGCTCAGGCAACTAACTGATTCTTAGATCCCGCGTGCCTACCCCACATGCGAAGCTGAGCAGATCCAGAGATAAGAATGATGAATGTATGCATCGCTGATGGTGGTGGACAGATGGAAAAGGAGCTCGAGGGAAGTGGTATAAGCTGGCGGCGATGACTTTCACTAACGGGGAGCCTCGCATTTTGTATTGGGTTGTTTTGACTGCGTGACATGCTCATGCTGGATGAGGGCGTGATGAGAGAGCCAACAATCTGATTAGTATGGAGCATCACTTATGCGTTACATGATTGCGCCCATTAGGCTGCCCAGTTCTTTGTGTCCACGGCATAAGCATTGACTGTCTCTAATTAGCGTCTCGTACCTGGACAGATTCCTGCCTGTTTTGAATTCTTGTTATGCAATATGATCAAGGTACGAACGAAATATTGGAGACAGTATTTGTACCCTACCATGCAGACTGCGGCCAGGATTCGAGCATTGCAAATCAAGCAGAGCTTACGGGCCACAGGCCATACTTGACTTGATGTGCACCCCCTTCCAGACGGCTAAAAGCAACGTAGTGTCGGCAAGTGAACGATGGTGTGGTCGCCTGGGAGTGGGAGGGCCAAAACCTTGGTGATTTGGAACGGGAGTTACGTAGTATCTTGGGTGGCTTGGTGTGTGCAGTTGCTCTGATTCTCTGCTGCTCTGTGTTCAATGTTGCATGGCTCGATGTGAGGCGGGGAACTCCATGCCCAATGCTCTTTCCTCTGTTTAGTTGTGCAGTCCTTGCCCCAGCTCCTTGCTCCGAGGTTGCGAGGGTACTACGTGGTCTGGTGCCATGACAGCATAGCCTACGGCAATGGAACTGCTGACCACCCCGCTGCCACTGTTACTGTGCCTGCTACACCCACCAGTCGACTCCAGTCGTGCCTTCCCTTCCCTGGCCAAGGTGATAGATAGTTCAGTGCTCCATGCCAACCGGGTTCTGCCCAACCACACACACCCGCTTGACCATGTTGTACGTCTCGCCGGCGAATCATGTCTGGACTACAAACAGTCTCCCCTCTCGGCATATCACCGATCCTCCATCCCGACAAATTCTTTTGAAACCAAAACATCCCAAATCAAACACTTGCCAAGGTGAATTTGAACTTTTTGATACTCTATCCTGGTATCTCTCCGAGTTTCTGCGACTGCTGTTTCCGCAGCTCGGTAGCTCTCAAAAGCGTTGCCTGCTGCCACAACACACCTGACTTAACAAACCATCTTGGCGGACACGGACGGACACGCCTGGCATACGGTTTCGTTGCAACTACGTACAATACGAGCTCTAGAAGAATATTCCACGAGAACAACCGCCATTTATCACCATGAACCCTCATCAGAAGAACAAAGTCGACGTCAAGGTAAGCATCAGTCGAGCCATCCCACAATTGCCATGCTACTCCTGACCGGTGCTGCCATGTTTCATCGTCACCCCGCTCTCCTGCACAACATGACGTTTTCTTCAAATCGCACAACACGTCATGGCTTGCAGAAGGCCTTGGGCCTGCCTTGCGAGTTCCTTTGTATCCTTGGAGTCAACTGCTAACGGATAATTTAACCCAAGTCGCTCTCTCCTGAGGAACAGCGCCTCTTCCGGCTGTACGGCAAACTACCCTCCCGATCCGATCACTTCGCGAAGCACCTCAAGGACCGCAAATACTTCGACTCTGGCGACTACGCCATGTCCAAGGCTGGCAAAGGCGATGGCGTTGATGCCGGTGCGGTTGGCTCTCAACACCCCGTCCCCGAAAACATCCCCCACCTTTCGTCACCCATCAATAATGGAGCGAGCATTCCAAAGCACGGTCACCATGGTTCCATCGCCGGCATCCAAGCGGGCAGTCCGGTCAAGGAGAGTAGCTTCCTGCATCGTGAGACCAGTGCAGAAGACGCCTCCACAGGAGATGATTCAATCCCTTCCAACCATAAAGAGAACGTATCTATTACCTCTGCACCGCTGCAGTCCAACGAGGGTATTCCGATTCGCCGATAGTTCATGAACAAGAGATAGTCACACAACTTACGAAGAGAGCATGAGGGGGAGGTGTACGTAACATGAAGCTGTTATACTTTTACGCAGTGCCACGTCTGAGACGACACGACTAGCCATTTCTTGTCCTTTCTTTTTCTTTTCTTTTTCTTTTTCTTTTTCTTTTTCTTTTTTTTTTGTCCATTACTAGCTATCTTGCTGTTGGTTTTGCGCATATAGGTTGGCAAAGTTGGCGTTGGGTTATGGCACTGGTGCTAACCGCCGGATTTCGCTTCTATTCATGAGGATATCAAGAGAGAAAAAAAGTTGAAAATCCCGACTATTGAACTACCCCGTTTTGCCTGCCTTGACTATATGGAAGTGTTCGAATATCTGTCAAACCGTTTGATATGTATGCTGTCTGTTGTTGCGTTTCAAGGGCTATACTTTGTTTGTCACAGAGGGAACATCAATGGGCTGTGGTAAAATTGTTTCGATGTAGGGGAGGGAAAAAAAAAAAGGGGGGGGGGGGCTTGAACTCCGGTATCCAGGCATGACCTGTATTTCTCAATCTGAACTCAAACTTAGGTCTCGGCGTACATCGAGATCAGGGTTGTCGGCACACGGCACGGTCATTCACTTTCCAACTTGGGCTATATCTGGTCACAAGTATGTATGTGTTAGTACGAGTTTATGAATCAGATTTCGGTCGAATTTCGAATGCTGTGTGTCCATGTATTACGACCGAGGTTTTTTTCTTTCCTTCCTTTTTCTTCAGTATCCCGAGGCGATATTCTACGCCAGAGCCTTAACAGCCATCTCCTTGACACCTTCAAATGTCTTGTTGCCGCCAATGAAGCCGGCGGCGTGGACAAATACACAGCCCTCAATGCCTGAAATACCGTCCAGCTCTTGGTCGCGGAAGCCTCTCCACGCCTCGGGCAGGGGCTTACGACTCAAAAAACTATCCTTTGACTCGGGCACACACTGAATCCTCCACTTGGCGCCCGGGGCAGTCGACTCTGGGTACAAGACGTATAGAACCGTGGGCTTGCCATCCTCCAAAGTGTACAGGTGGTCCTTCCACGGCACGCTCTGTCCCTCGAACACGAGCACCCTCCCCTCGGGATCGAACTCGGACCTCTTGTTGAACGCTTCCTGGACGATGGACCGAGCCGGCAGCCAGGCCGTGGCGTAGTAGTCCAGGTCGCGCTCAAACTCCTCCCCGATGCGCTCACTCGCCTTGTTGAACCGGTCGTCCTCGGCGGCCTGGGCCTCGACGGGATCGCTGGGCTTCTCGTCGTTCCAGTTGGGATTCAGCCGCCCCACGACGGCGCCCAGGGTGAAGCCGCCCTCGCTGTAGCGCTTCTCCAGCCCCGCGGCGGAAAGGCCGGCCGGGTCGTAGACGCTGATGCCGTTGTCGTGCGCGTCCAGCGCCTCGACGAAGCTCTCGTACAGCTTGTTGTGCAGCAGCTCGACCTCGGGGGCGTCCTCGGCGACGCCGGCGCCCAGCCTCTGCGCGACAATGGCCCTGCCAAAGTGCTTGAAGACGAGCCCCGCGCTGGAGAGCTTGGTGCTGCGGCCGGGAAAGGTGGTGGTGAAGCCGCGCTGGTGGTGGTCGTAGCGGTTGCGCTGGGCGTCGTATTCGCCGCCGACGTCGACGACGGTGTGGCAGGCTGCGAGGAGCTCCGGGTCGCGCGTGCGGACGAGCGGCGAGTCGCGGTAGGTTGGGAGCATGCGCAGCATGTGCACTGCCAGCGCTTCGTCGGCGTGGAAGTGCCCGTTGTGGGTGCCGATCTTGGGGCCGGTTTTGCGGCGTTTGGGGGCGAACTCGGTCATGGTTTTGAGGAGGCGACGGAACATAGACTAGTTGCTGGTAATTGGTGTTTTTTCCCCCTCCCTTTTCTCTTCTAGCCTATTGGAGAGGTAGGCAGGGCGTTGGCCGTCGGGGTAAAGTCGCGAGATGAGGCTGGATGAAGTTTTGATGATGGGATGAGCTTGGGGGTGGGTTTGGAGCTTGGCTGCGGGGCCAATCAGGAGTCGGGGATTGGAAGGCAGTGATTGTTAGCTGTTGAGGTGTAGGTCTTGAAAGTTTGATATTTTTGAGAGCGTTTTAATTTTGTCTGTCTTATTTTCCTTTTTCACCATTTTTTTTTAAAATTACGCAGGACATTTCGAAGCACTTGGGTTGCAGCCCAGGATTTAATCTTAACGGCCTGGTTTAGAACCCTTGACCAATTCTCTCCCTTAAAGCCTTATCCTTTCACCTAGACTACAGTCTGGGGCAGAATATATGAAATTAAAAAAAAAAGGTATAGAATAGTAATTTAGTACATGTTATGATATACTATAATATATTATAGTATATAGCGTGATTTGATAGCTAGCCAGGTACCTGATCTGGTCAAATACCTTTTGCCCTGTTATATTCGCAACAGCCTAGTGTAACTCCATTCATCAATTCTCATCCGTCCACACTCATCCCCTCATCTCATCTATTTTCATTTCGCATCTTCTCTCCCAATACCACTCATGTCCATGTCATCTCCCTTGGTTGCCGGCTCTCTCAATCCCGACTCGGCACCCTTGTCGGTTCCAATGTGCGCCTCTGTTCGACCAGAACCAACGTTGACATTCCTCGCATCCGCAGACTGCCAGTCTGAAGCGGTGGGCGGCTGCTCGGGAAGAGGGAGGTTGGCTTGCACCTCGGCAATCTTGTCGGCCTTGGATTGGGGCATTTTGACTTCTTTATGAGTGTGTTTATGATGGCGTTTTGTCTAGACAGGCTATGCGTAAGTGTGGTGTTGTGAGTGCTGGTCTCGTGGGGTCTTACTGGTCGTTTCCGAATGATGCTCTCAGGACGGGTGATTGTTGGAACAAGAAAAGTCTCCTCTCATTTAGCGAATTGTTGTTTATATGTACATAGTTATATGTGGAGTCTTTGGTGGGAGGATATGACGAAATGGTTTCTTTTTTCTTTTTTTGCGCTCTATTACATGACAATTGTGACGTTTGCCTACAGTTTGCCCCCCGCTGACGTCAATGATGTGTGGTGTCTCCAGAGAATTGAAGCGGGTGTTTCCCCAGTGGCCGGAGGAGAGCTCCGGTAGGTCCACTGCTTGGTTGCGAGTGAGAACTAGAGATGTTGAATTGAGCATGAGATGTGTCTTGATTTGGCACATGGAGTTCAGTTTGAGGAGCGGCATTGTCTCGAAGCCTCGGAGCCGTGATATACTTTGGCAGAAGACTGAAGTGTTTAAAGACTGGCAAGTGAAGTGGTTTATTTCCAAGAGGGTGCTGAGTTGAAAGCCTTCAAAATGTATAGTGTGCATAACACCTGGAACAGTCGGTTTCTTGTGGAGGTAAACTCGGCGTACGTGAGGAGTTTGGTCGTACGGCTGAAAACCAGGAGTCTCTCTCCGGCCATGTTGGATGTGGTACCACTCCTTGTGTTCCCAGTTCTCGGGGATATTAAAACAAGGCCACTGTTTTGATAAGCTCTTCAAGTTACTGACTGGGAGAATAGGCTAGAGAGTCGCCCATGCTTCACTTGAATGGATTGCGAGAATTCACATTTGAAGATACGTACTGGAGTAACGACTCTTGGCTTCCTGGCCAGCGACCTTTTGGATTCATATATAGGCATGTGTTTCTGATCATGAACCTGTTGGTATATTCACTCGGCTAGCTACAAAATAACAGTATTTCCGGGCGACTCATAAACGACCAAGCTTCAACTATTGGCCCTAAACGGCGAGGAGGTCTTGAAATAGCCCTAGCTTGGGAACTTGAGATTTCGTACCTGTCGATCCCAAAACATTCTCGAATGACCGGTGTTATGGCAGAAAGGAAAAAATAAAAGTAGACGCGCTACACAATCTGTAAAATCCTTGAACAGCGAGTCCTAGTGGAAAGAGATGCTGTCCAACTGCGGCTCAAACATGCTTGACAATAACATGCGCACGCTCCAGCACGACAGGGTCCATATCACCATTCTCAGAGCTTTTGATCAATGCTCCGCAAATAGTGAATGCAACCCGACTGGATTCGTCACCTCCATTCAGCACTCCGTGGACCTCTACAGCGGCTTCGCAGTCGTGGACATTTGTCCCATCGCCATACCCTTCACAGGTGTAATTGTCCTTTGACTTGCGCATGAGGAAACGTAGTTCGTACGCCTCTTGACAAATATCATGAACATCATCATGGAGCTTTTGAAGCGTCACGGAGTCTAGACCTCGTCGGATGAGGCAAGCAAAATAGCCCATGATCATAGGCTCAACTTCGCTGGTACAATTATGGTCGACTTTGCTCTGTTCAATTGCCTTCATCGTGGCGTGTCTCCAATCCACAACGGCGTCAGCTGGCACTGAGAGTTATTTTAGCTATAGCACTGTACGTAGACTCTGGCAATTTACTAATAAAACTAACCCTTGCAAGAAGAAATGAATGCCTCCAGCGCTTGGAGTGAAGACTCAATTTGTTGAAGGTCATGATGATTGGTTGGACGGATGCCGAAGAGATTCTGCCCAAGGATATGGTCAACAACCAGTGTGAATATTCTCCCTCGCATTGCAAAAGCACGATCAGCAAGAGAGAGATGATTCCAAGTGTCCCAAAACTTGTGCAACTCATGGTGGCATGGTGAAGGGACGCTGACGTTCCACTCCAGACAAAAGGCTTTGCTATGAGCAAATGCTTGGATTTTCTGTCGGATGCTGGTAAATATTTTCTTTATCTCTTCATCTGAGATTTTCTCAGTTCCAGTCTGCTTAAGGATGACGTTTCTGAGCCTAGTTTTCTCTTCCTTCAGTTTGTCGACCTCATCCTGGCTTTCACAGTACATTCGTCGCAGTTTCTCGGCCTCATTACGAAGGGTCCAGTTCTTATCCTTATATCTGTTCAGCTGGTCTTGGAGACTACAGACTCGAGCTTCATAGTCGGCTTTTTGGCTTTTCAAACGATCCACCGTCTGTGTGCTTCATTAGCTGATTTCCCTGATTAAAAAGGCAAGCGTGGTTCGTGGACACATACTGCCTGAGAAGCGTCTTGTCTCTTGAACCAGCCAAAAACCTGGCCAAAATATGTATCCAGTTTCGATTCAAGATTATTGAAGCCTATTTCTACAGCCTCACCAGTAGAATCACATTCCTGGCCCTCTCTCTTTCCCAATGTGTCCGGGACGGAGGGATCGTTTTCGAAATGGTGGACTGCCATTGTCCTGTGAGCTAAGTCCGTGGCTGGTCAAAACATGTGTGTGAAGAATCGAGTAGAGTCTAACTAGGTAGTGTTAGAGGAAGGAAAGTAACTCTAGACAGGTGACTCATAAACAAGTGTAAAAGAAGCGAGTGCGGAGCCGAAAGATGTCAGGTCAAAGGTCGTTCAGATTATGCTCAGATTACGTTTAAATCTCAAAACATCACTTGACTACTATGCCAGTTGGCAGCCGCCAAGTTAGGGCATGAGCTAAGCTTGCTTAATGTCAATATTCATTGCCAGCTGCCAGCTGCCAGCTGTTTGCTATCAGCTGACCTGGTTCAACTGCTGCGCCGTTTATTCCACGTGCCAACGCGGTACTGCGTAAGACTATGTTTCTTCAAATAAAAATAAAACATCAAATTTTTCTCTCTCCCAGCGTCCCTGCAATCATCTTACTGGGATATCGCTTTCCCAAAAGCAAGAAAGTTTCTCCTATCTGGAGCACCAGCAATCCTCGTACTTCGGATGCAAGCTAACCCCCACAACTTCATTTTTGACGCCTCATACCATCAACCATGGTGAGAAAGCTCAAGGATGGGCAGATAACTAGCTCTGCGGTGTCAGAGTCAGATGAAAAGCTGGTAATATCTCTGGACTTCGGAACCACATACTCTGGCGTTGCATTTTGTTTTGCGAATCAGGACAACGCAAAGCCAGCGGCAATCATGGACTGGCCAGGTAAAATCTCTCGAGAACACGCACTATCAACTACCATTCTGACTCATTCCCACTTCAATCCATAGGAAATCATGGGATATCCGTACCAAAAATTCCTACCCTCATTGCCTATGACAAACAACAACCCGGTGTTTTCAAATGGGGAGCATCTGTTGAAGAACTCGACACTGGTATTATTGGTATCAAGCTCCTCCTTGACCCAGAGCAGGAGAGACCAATGTATCTGCCTTCCACAAATACTAAAAGAGACATAAGGATGCTTCCCAAGCAACCTGTGCAAGTCGCTGCAGATTTTATGAGAGCAATCTACAAGCATGCCTTGGACGAGATTTCCAAGACTGTGCCCAAGGCATATATGGATCTATGCTCCAAACAATTTGTGCTTTCTGGTAAGTAGCAATCACTCTTTACAAGGTAAAGGCAAGCATTTTCTGACTCTTTAAAGTCCCAGCTGTTTGGTCGGATGCTGCCAAAAATGCCACGCTGCTAGTAAGATGAGACTCTCCTGAACCGTGAGCCGTGATGGCAGATGTTAATGGTGTCTCAATAGGCCGCAAAACAAGCTGGGATCCACCCTGTAACGCTTATCAAAGAACCTGAGGCGGCCGCATTATATACTGTGAAGACGCTAGATTTCTCCATTAAAAAGGGTGATGCGTTTGTAGTTTGCGATGCTGGAGGCGGCACAGTCGACCTTATCTCATACGAGGTGCACCAGGTCGTACCGAATCTGCAAGTGAAAGAACTAGTTCCAGGGACGGGTAAGTTCCACCTACAATGTCAGTCTTCATGGACAGCGGCTCATGTTGCTACAGGAGGAATGGCTGGGTCTATGGGTCTGAATCAGCGTTTTGCTCAAGCAGTGCAAAACCTCATTGGCGATGAGCAGTGGTTCCCTTTGAAGAAGAGTAAGGCTTGGGCTATTGCCCAGAGGCAGTTTGATCAGGAGGTCAAGAGAGCCTTCAGAGGCGATCCTGACGAAGAATATTTTGTCAACTTCCCCATGGCTGCTCTTGAAGACGATCCACAAAACGGCCTGGTATCCAACACCTGGAGGATGACGGGGCAAGTAGTATCTCGTATCTTATGATAGCGGATGCTCGCTAACCTTGATGACAATCGGTAGGACGGATCTAGCTCGGATTTTTGATCCCCTTATAGAAGACGTTTTGAGGCTGATAGAGTTCCAAGTGCAAGCGTCAAAGCTCAAACGCCTTGGCACCGGTGTTTCAGTAAGTTAATGTGCTCATTTGGAAGGTGAAGCTGACATCAGATAGGGAATCATGCTGGTTGGTGGTTTCGGCAGCAGTCGTTACCTCATGCTACGTGCCCGGAGCCGTTTCCCAGATATTCAAGTTCTTCAGCCACAAGACGCATGGGCTGCTATTGCGAAGCAAGTTCCCCACCGAGCGAAGGTGTAGAAGCCAGACCAGATAACTAATAATTCCGTCATAGAGGTGCCGTTCTCTCCAAACTTCCTGGCCAGGCTAGCGTGACAAGCACCTCGGCAACCAAACACTACGGGGTTATAGCGCATGCTCTGTACTGTTCAGTCGGAGACGAGGGGCAGCCAACGTTTATCCGCCGAGATGGATCTACTGGCGTGAGCAAAGTGAGTACTTTGACCTTTGCGCTCCGGCCGTTCCAAGCATTTAATCTAATATCTATGTCAAAGATGACTTGGTTTATAAATAAGGGAGAAGATATCCAGCGAGACCAAAAAATCAAGTTTCCCTTTTTCAGAACTTTGGATGAGGGATATACGAATTCAGAGCTTATTTTCAATGATGGACTTTACGAATGCCAAGATCAGTATGCTTCAACCCAGACTATTTAATAGTGTTATCAGCGCTTACAGAAGAATTCAGTTTGGCCCCGATCTATCCATCGGCGGCCAGAAATATGCGGGTGAATTGCTCAGTACAATCTGACCTGACCAACATACCAAGATCCCATCTGATCCGAAAAAGAGGTTTGCTATATGTGCCTTTCCTTGACCGAACGTTTACTGACGCATTTCATGTTCCCATCAGACCCGCATGGAGTGACTTAGTATGTCAGCCACTCAAACGTTCTGCATTATAAACGTCATGGTTTTGCTAACGTATCCAAAGCTACGAGTTGCATTATGACCTTGTAGTCTCTCTTGAGTCTGCGATCATGACATTTTCCCTAGAAGTCGATGGTAAAACCATGGGATCTGTTAACGTCGACTACACATAGACCCTCAAGTGTTTTAACGGTTTTTTTTTCTCCGAGTTTTTACCCGCGCTCTATTAAAATAAGATGCTGTAATACGCATACAGACAAAATGTTTAGAGGATTGCCGGCGGATGTTTTCTTTTTATTACAGAGCCCGATCGGAGGCCAAAGTCTGCGTCGAGGTGTTGGAATAAACAGGGCCTTCCAAAAAGGCCCTGTTGGAAGGCCCTGTTGGTCATAATGGTTGCTTTTTCTAGGGCGAGGGTTGAAGGGAGCCCTAGCAAGGGTTTCAGGGACTCTGGCTAGGTATAACAGGGGATAAATTTGTAGGGCCTTCAAAGGCTAGCAAAGGCAGGTAGACTAGCCCAATTGATTCGAGTTGCGCTAAAACGTCTATTATGACTTGGACATTTAAACGCACTCCTAACGTGAAATTACTCGGCGGACTCACTCTTAGTGTATATTTATATATACACAGACATATTCGTACATATTAAAATATACTTAATAATAAGTGAGTATATTTCAATATCAACTACAAATAAAAAAGCTTTAAATAGAGTAAATAATAGGTGCATAAGCGCACCTAATAAAAAGAGTGAGCCCGCCGAGCAATTGACCTCGTAACACAATGCCACAATCCTGACTGGACAGAAAACGAGTATATACCTAGTAGGTAACCATCAATCTATCATGACCTCATCAAATGCATGCCTAGCAGCATATAAATGTAACCTAAACGCCAAACCCATCCCTCATCAAACCACAAACCCAAATGTTCCGACTCACCCCATCCTCCTATCAGTCTCCGCAGAAGTCGCCTTCTCACCATTATCAGGACTCAAATAATCCGCATCCTCGGCAGCTTCATACTCGGCAATCAAATCAGCCACCACCTCCCTCGCCTCATCAAACTCGTTGAGGTTTTCTGCAAACGGAGCCGTCTTCTTGTACCCTTCCATGAAGGCGTTGCGCTTGCGCATGCCATCGTACTGCTTTACGATTCGTTTGAACAACTACCCAGACTGTTAATACATTATTTGCAAAAGTTTTGTGATTGGCGTGTGAAGAACATACAGTCGCAATACTAGTGTGGTTAGCAAGCATGAGCCCACTAACTCTGTGGCTCATAGGGATGTATGGACTCCTCTTGGTCAAGGCCACCTGGATACTCGCCGGACCCCAGGGGATAAACGTCGCTAGTCTACGCTCCCGAATACGCAAAAGACTCTTGTGGACGTCTGTGGGGTCTACTTCGCCCTGAATCACGTTCAGGATGGAAATGTAGCAGCTCTTCTTGCCGGGGACGGTAGAGACCATGCGATTCTTGGGCTGGAGGAGTCGGCGCATGACGTCGAGGACCGTGGTTTTTCGCACAGTCTTGGCCTGTTCGACTTGGTCACCTGTGAAGGGGGTGTATGCCGTCATGAGGAAGTGGCATCTAGGAGTGGGGATGAGAGACGCAAGGATGCTGACCAGGTCGTTGTGCATGTAGCCTGGGTATCGGAGAGTCGTGGTGCTGGCCGACATGACGGTGGCGACCTGTAAACGTTAGTAACAGCTTTCTCCCATGGTAATGTTCCATTTCATTTGACCCTCTCAGACCACTGCCCAAGGCCAAAAGCAGAATCGAACATCTACCCTCAACAGAAACAAAATAAAAGCATACCAACTGATTTGTCTGCCCAAAACTCGGCTCCTGAACATGCAGTCTGTCAGCCGCAATATGCGACAATGCTCCATTATCCAGCACCACCACGGAATCCGCATTCTGCGTCAGTCTCCTCATCGAAAGGATACTGTTGTACGGATGCACCACCACGTCGCCCGAGTTCGTAGTATCCGGGAACACGGAATACGTCTGGATAATCTTCTTGGGAAAGCGGTCGTTCAGCCGCTCCAGGAGGAAGCTGCCCAGGCCGGAGCCCGTACCGCCCGCAATGGAGTGCAGCATCATGAAGCCCTCGAGAGAATCGCTGCCGTCGGCCTCGCGGTCAATCATCTCCATGATGTCCTCGCAGACGGCCTCGCCAGACTGGTAGCCGTCGCCCCAGTTGTTGGCGGCGCCCATGCCGTTTTTGCCGACATAGAAGTTTTCGGGGTTGTAGATGTTTTTGTAGGGGCCAGTTTGGATGCCGTTGATTACCTGCACTTGTCAGTTTGAACTCGTTGTTTTGGTCCTCGCTGCGCTCGCTGATCGGGGAGGAGACGGGCAGATTTGAAGAGCAACTCCTCGCTGCGCTCGCGGGTCAGGCAGGGTTTATGTGTAGATTCGAACGGCTCCTCGCTTCGTCCATATCTGTACGGAAGTGTAACTCCTCGCTACGCTCGTGTAGATAGAAACATGGGCATTTGAATATCTCCCAGACAAACCCGCCTCACCGCAGCCAAACCCCCCCCCAGCCAAAGCGAGCGAAGCGAGGCCCCAAGAAAAAAAAACCTACCCTTGGCTCAAGATCAATCAGAATCGCCCGCGGGATATACCTCGTATCGTCGCTCTGGTAGTAAAACACATCCTTGCGGTCGCCGCCCTCGGTCGCAAAGTCCTCCAAGTTGCCGTCCTGGCTAATGCCATGCTCCAGACACAGCTGCTGCCAGAACTGGCTGCCAACTAAGGGGCGAGTAAAACTCCAGTCAGCACCGGCCTCGATCTCCTGAAAAACCCACCAAGGTGTCGAGAGGGAACTTTGAAACGCAGGTCGGGAGATGGAAACGGATGGTGCATCGTGGCGTCACCGCCTCAGGCGGACGGAGCCGAAGGGAGAAAATTACGTACTGCTGTTGCCGCACTGTCCGGCCTGAATGGTAATAATTTCCCTACACGCGAGTTAGCTTAATACTGCAACGACCAGTAGGTTCCGGATGGAAGAGAACAAACCGTGGCATGGTGGCTGGCTGCACAAGAACGTTGCAAGCTCAAAGTTGCCCTGCGGTCGACCCAAAGCGCGACGACGCGACTGGCCTGGTCTGTCGTTCCCTCTGTGGGAGCAATTTTTTAATTTTTTTAGTCGTGGACATGGATGGGACCCCGCCCCCGCGTTTCACTACCATGTGCAGATACACCAGTCGACCTTGAAATGGATGGGCTCCGTTCGACTAGTAGACACAAAGCTTCAAGCAGCAAATATTCCATTTTTCAGAAAATATACACTTCCAATACCATATACCACATCTTGAGAATCTCAAAGACAAATGTGATGATTACAATGCTCTAATGACGCCGGTGATTTGATGCTCCCTATACCTTACCTGTTTTTATGACCAATCCAACTGGCAATGTTGGCATGCGCCTTTCCTATGCTCAATGCTCGTCCTTTCTTCAGACCATATTAACTTAATTACTTTACTTCTTATTGGCTTCCTTGTTCTTCTCCAGCAACTCTGCCAGTTCCTTGGCAAGGTCCTTTGTCTTGACCTGAATCATCCAAGTCTCCAACCCATCTCCCTTCTCGTTTGACGTCGTCAGTTTGACATACTTCTCATCCGCCTTATATGTCAAGTTTGGCAGCAGTGCACGATTGAGAGCCACATGGCCACGCGGTTCGGCACGCAAGAGCAGTCGGACAAGCTTTGTCTCTTTATGCTGCAGCAGCCGCAGTTGTCCTACCCCCTGTGTGGACCAAGGACTCTTCGACTTGGGCTTATCCTCGTCCGACTTCTCAGATGCGGGAACAAACTTGAGAACCTTGGCTCGAACTTCATGACGTACTTCCTCGTCGTCGTTGACGCCATCCGTTAGGTTAATCTGCTCGTGTTCCCCACCATCTTCGTTGGTCGCTTCGCCATCTTTGGCTGTGTCTGCTTGCGTTGAGGGCTCCGGAGTTCCAGCAGCTGGCGTTGTGGCCAAGCTTGAGCCGCCCCCGAAATTCAACGGAGAGTCTATACCCGTCGCTTTAGCGGCGCAATTTTCCGGTTCGGAAAAGGAGACTTACTGGTTCCGGTGGTTGTAGATCCACCAGCTGGCGGCTGGAGGTTGAAGGCCGGGACAGCCTGGTTGGAACCAAACACGGAACCAGTCCCCTGTGGTGCGGCGCCTCCAGCCGAAAAATTGAAAGAGGGAGCGCTGCCAGATCCTGGGGTCCCACCAAATATGGGAGCTGCATTGTTGGTACCTTGGTTTGCTCCCAACACCAGGCCACCGGTGCCAGTTGATGTGGATGCGTTGCCACTGTTACCACCAAACTGAAAGGGAGAAGTTCCGGCAGGCGTAGATCCAGCGGTAAAGGAAAAGGTAGCCCCGGAACCAGGCGCAGCCGCCGCCGTAGCGTTGTTGCCGCCTGCCGAGGAAAAGGGGTTGTTGAAGCTGCCCTTTGATGCTCCGTCAGTACTCGCGCCGCCAAAGCTAAAGTTGAAGCTGGTCGAGCCGGAACTAGTGTTTGACGGTGCACCAGCAAAGATGGGGGCGGCGCTGGAGCTGCTACCGTTTTGCGCAGGTGCTGATGAAGCCGCAAAGATACTAGACGTAGAGGCTGGCGGTTGGCTGGTAGCACCAAAATTGAACAAAGGAGCTGAACTTCCGTCCGCACTGCCACCATTGAATGTCTTTTTCTTCGCAGGAGACGGGTCATCCTGTTTCATGGGGCTACCAAACATATTGTTCGCCGAAGCGCTAGAGGGAGGTGACTGTGGCAGGCTAAACTGAGGCTTGGACGCAGTCGCAGATGGAGCCCCGGTGTTGCTGCCACCGAAATTGAAGAAAGGCTTCGGCGTGTCTGCCTTGGCCGCAGTTGAGTCACTCGTGGCTCCGGACGTGGTTCCAAACAAAGATTGCTGGGGCTGTGTAGTGGGAGTCGCGGCACCACCTCCAAAAATGCCGCTGGCAGTACTGGCAGGCTTGGATCCAAAGAGAGCTCCAGCATTGCCTGTTGCAGGCGCGGCTGCAGAAGAAGCAGTACTGCCAAACAGGCTGGCTGCCGGCTTGGGGCCTTCAGCGGTTGTAACTTTCCCAGGCTCGGTGGGTTTGGCTCCAAACTGGGTGAATGAGGTTGACTCGGCAGGTTTGCTGGCCTGACCAAATAGGCTGGATGCGCTGGTTGTTGTTGTCGTCTCAGCAGGCTTCGCAGCATCAGGCTTGGCTGCGAATAGACTAGCGGCCGGTTTGGGGGCTTCAGCAGCTTTTGGTACTTCGGCTGCGGCTGGCTTAGACTGGAGTGACGAGCCAAAAGGCGAAGGTGCTGCCGCGGGCTTGGTGTCAAAGGGGCCCTTTTTAGATGATTGCGACTCGTTCTCCTTGTCCGACTCGCCGCCATCCTTGCCACCCTCACTCGCGTTGGCCCCCGTCGACGACTCCTTGGCAGCTGGCTGATCCTGCTTTGCAGTACCAAAGAAATTGGACGTCGCAGTCGGCTTGGGAGCAAAGACGGTGCTTCCAGAGTTAGCCCCCGAAGTGCCAAAAACGGAACCAGGAGCGGCGGGAGTAGAGGGTGGCGCAAATTTGATGGGTGTGGTCGTTGGATTCCAAGTCTGGTCTGTAACGGCCGGCTTCTCCGAGACTGGCTCAGAAACGGCTTCAGAAACGGCTTCCGACTCTGGCTCAGGTTCGGACACCTCGATCTTCTCCTCAATACGGATGTGCTGACCATCGCTTCCCTTTGTCACCCGATCGAACAAGCTGGCTCCAATCTGCGATCCAGTATCTCCAGCGCCACTAGCGACAACACTAGGCTCATCACTTTGGCCAGCCTCTTGGCTACCGTCCTGGTCCGAGTCAGATTCGCTCTCGGCATCAGCATCGACGCCGCTGTTCTTAGCGGAGCTGGCATCTGACAAGTAGCCAAAAATGTTGCCCCCAGCGCCTCCGTGGCCCGCCTGAGTGCCAGGAGGCTTCAAATTGGTGAAGACAGAGCGAGCCAAGCTGCTGCCTGCCGCTGGTTTGCTGGCACTAAAGGGCTTCGGCTTCGGCGCGGGAGCAGCAGTTGTTCCTTCAGCAGTCTTGGTATTATTAGTAATCTTCTCCAATAGCGACTTGGCAGACGAAGGAGGCGGCTTCTGCATCTTTGAGGGCTGTTCCTCGCTCACGGATGCCTTCCTCTTGCTCTTGCCGACGGAGGGAGCCGAACTGGTCGCAACAGGGGCTGCCACGGGTTCAGACTCGTCGCCCACAGCTCGGCGCTTGCCCTTCAAGGCCGGGGTTTCTGAGTAGTCTTCGGTAGCCTTTCGCTTCTTGGATGTGGCGGGTTTGGAAGGGGTCGCCTCGGATTCTTCTTCATCCTCCGGCTCCGGCAGACCATGCTCACGACGCCACCTCTTGAGGACATCTTTGGACGGCTTGACGTTCTGGAATTCGTACAAGCCATATCGAAGAAGAATGATGCTTCGGCTCTTCTCAAACTCCTTTGCGAAATTGATGACGTTTAACTTCCAATCTTTTCTGGCAAAAATCTCGTTGGCAGCGTATTTCAGCCGCCTCAAGTCGAGGACACAAAAGAATTGGCGGCGCTGCTCTTCATCAAGTTCGGGGGGGCAAAGATGTGCTAGAAACTGGTCCGCATAGATGGAGCCCTTGGCGTTCCACTCCTTGGGAACCTTTTGGGTCAATACCTCGCCCGTCAACTCTGGTGGGGGGGAAGCGATGCGCATCGGGAACAGTTCCTTGTTTGTAGTCTTGGCCGCCATGCCGCGGGGAGTGGCCTGCGCGATGGAGTTGCGGTACATTCGCGACGGCTCTGGAGTAGCACCAGGAGCAAAGACCTTTTTCATTGTGCTATTGGGGATACTCGGGGAGAACGAAGACGTAGGAGGGCTATCGGCGATGGTGGATGCTCGAAAGATATTTCGTGCCGTGCCGATGGAACTTTGGTTAAGACTGCTAGCCGGGGCCTCGTCGCGGGTCGCCAACAGCTTCCTAGCTGATGAAGTATGAGGCGTCCCCAGGCGCTTTGCGGAAGAACCGCCAAAAGGCGACGCAGTAGCATACGCGCGTTTTGCAAATGGCAGCGGAGGTCGAGATCTAGGGGTGCCATTGGTAGTAGGTTCGACGACATCGTCGCCGGGAATGGAGAAGGTGACCATTCTCTAGTGGCGAAGGAGAGGAACAAGTTGAGGGGGGGAGGGCAAGGGCAGCGGTCGACGAGAGAGCGTGCTCAATAAAAGAGGTGAAAAGGGGGTGACGAAGAAAAAGGTAAATTCGTGACAAATGACGCGAAAGGGAGGAGATTGTTGTCTCAAGTCGTCGTCAGGTTGAGACGTAGAGTTGTGCCGAGTATTATGGGTTCGCGTCGGACGTTCAGGAAACTTTTTTTTTTCTGGGGCCGAAGGTTAGGAGCAAAGGAGAAGAAAGAGTCCGCCCAAAATAGCAGAAACGGCCAGACCAGCAAGCGGCTCTAACAGGCTTGCAAGGCACCGTGCAACCTAAAGAGATGATGGACAATGGTCTCTGCGGACAAGGGATGGGCACAGATGCGCATGAAATAGTCGCATCTGTTCGCAGGCCAGGAGGCGCCGTGTGGTTTTTGCGGGCTTGCGGGCTTGCGGGTTGCGGGTTGCGAGGAGAACAAGTGTGAGCGAGTAAGAGCGAGTCGACCGAGTATGAGAGAAACCAGGTGGTTTTTTAGCGCGGGCTGGCCGTGCAGGGTGCAGGTGCAAGTGCTTGCCAGTCAGGAGTCTCTGGTAGCTACTATGTAAGTGGTACCCTAGGCACCTACCTAGGTACCTAGGTAGGTAGACAATACGGAGTACCGAGTACTAGAGTGCGTGCAACCAGCCTGTTGCTTAGTGACCTCGACGCCTCGACGACTCGACTCGTCATGGCCACTGCACTCGGGGCTGCCAAAACATCAGACGCAAAAGCAGCAGCCACCCACTCTGACCACTGACCAGCTTGCCAGCCAAGGCTGAGTCTGGTGGTGCCTTCAGTCTTTCACTCATTACCACCCCGAGGGGTGCTGCGGTTGGCTGGAACTCTTCCAAGCCGACCCACCCTAGTTCGTCGCCGGCCCGCCCGCTCGCGGGAATCGAGTGAATCAAGAACCCTCGTGCAACCATAGTGGCAACCTGGGAGCCTGCACTTCTACGATGGTCGCCTCAAATATAAGGCATCAAAATGTCAAGTACCGAGTAAACCGGTATGCGTCGATATATCCCTAATGCTCCAAGGGACTCGATATGTCTCTCCTACGAGAACGGCCACGCAAGTCACGTACTACAGTATGCGCCTTGGAATTACGGTAACGATATGTTGTTTTTACGAGTGGCTTATCGTGTCACGGAATACCATTCGTCACATGATCTGTCCTCTGCTCCTTCAGCTATAGTTTTCCACTTTGTTTGTCAACTACACCCATGCACGTTTGCTTCAATCACCGAAATGCCTGTCTAGTCTGGTGGACAAAGAGATAAAACTACAATTTCACAACAAGCACAGTTTCTTCACAATCCCAAGAGGTCGATTAAAATCCTATCTGATGACCTAGATAATTTAACGAGTGATATTTTCTCCCCATCTTATGCCCCATGTGTCCCGCTCGGCTTGATTTGATGACAAAGTCCATGCCAGCAGAATAATGGGCTTGAGAGAATTAGCTTAGCCCCAAGCATCCTGTAATGGAGCAGATAAAAGAAACGCAAGGAAATGTTACAGTTAAGCCGGTAATATAACAACACAGAAACAACAGCAAACATGCCCATCCGCGACCACTGCTGCTGGTCTTGACGCAATGATACAGCGCATCTCTACTTCTTCAAAAGCTTCTTCTCCTGCTCTTCCAGAAACTCTTCGTCTGAAGCATCCAGAATGTCGTACTCTTCATCTGTCAGAAAGCCATCCTCGGAAGCATCCCACTCGTCGTCCTGGTCACACTCTTCAAAGCTCTCCTCGGCGGAAGCAACAAGAGTCTCGGTCTTGGCGTCCTCATGCACGCTGGCGCTTGGTGATTCCTTCTCGAGCTTGGGGAAGATCATGACGCTGCTGGACTGGCTAGGCTCGCCGACGGGCTCGTTCTTGACTGAAGTCGTAGAAGGCTGAGCCTGTGGTTTGGCTTCAGGGGCGGCAACCGCTCGAACATTGACCTCACACCACAGACGGTGTCCGAATCGCATGCCATCAGGAGTTGTAAGACGCCAGTATGAAATCATCTTACCCGAGTGGATCGGTGTACGGAGCAGAGCAGTGAATGAGTATTCTTGTCCAGGAGCAAGAGGAGCATAACAGATAGTAGACTCAGAGGCAGAGACAAGTTCAGAAATACCAGCCGGGTGAGAAGAGTCAACGTGGCCCATGTAGTCGCCGCCAACATACTTGACACAGCACCCAGCGGGCCAGGAAGTAGCGCCTTCGTTTCGAAGGACCCAAGTCTGCTCAAAGACGTGGTTCGGGGGGAAGATGGTACCATCTGCAACAGTATCACGGAGGAACACCGCACGAAGCTCCTCATCCTTGAATTCGGTCGTCGGGGCCGAAGCCGATGCAACTGCGACGGAATCGGGCTCAGACTTAGCAAGAGGCTTCTCAGAGGTGACCGAGGGTGGGATATCTGCCTCAGTAGGCTTCACATCGACGACAGTTTGCACGGCATTGACGGCGTTGGTGACTGAAGAACCAATGGTCTCGGTAGCCTTGGAGATGGTGCTGGATCGGTCGCCCATGGCAGGCATACGCTTGCCGTCCTGGTGCTCACCAGTCGTGGTGACACTGACATGACGAACGGGTGTCTTGAATTTGATCAGTGGGTGTGTCTTGTTATGGTCATTGGCAGGGCTGGCCTCGCAGTTGGCACAGAAATCGAGATCGTGGCACACAGCACACTTGTAGCGGATGCCTCGGATGTAGGTGGTCACGGAATGAGAGGCACTGCACAAGGGCCCATCGCAGCAGATGCCCATATGCACAGGCTGGGAGAGAAAAGAGGTATGAAGATCCGCAAGGGGCTCATAAATAGCTGCGAATCGGTGGTTCGGGTGCACGAAGTGAGCGTTCTCGGCACACTCGGCGCAGTAGTCCCAGTCGGGGCAGTCGAGGCACTTGTGACGGACCCCAGTGAGGTACTGTGTGATTTCCAGTCATTAGAATCAAATCTTGCAAAACTCAGTGCTTCGTGCGCGTCACTTACAGAATCACATCCATCACAGATGGCGTGGTGGACCTGGTTGCGGCCAGGATTCATCTTGACTCGTATGTGAGTAGGCATCTCAGTGCCTGGCACCGCAGCTGTGAAGGCGTGTTTGGGGTGGTGGCCATGGGCATCCTTGGCGAAGCATGGCTGGCAGAGGTCATAATCCTCACAATTTGTGCAGTGAAGGAACTCACGCTCAGGCAGTTCTGCGTGATGCTGTCAGTCAGTAGGATTCTTTCTCCCAGAGTCAAATTACACCAACAACAATCTCAAGACCAAATGAAAATAGATGGTATCTCACCTCGAACGCACTGGTTGCATGTGCGCAAATTTCCCATGGCAGCCAATCGAGCAATTGCAGGATGGGTGACGGGTTTCGCGAGTCTGGTGCAGAAATACTCGGCTGGGGGAAGCGTCTGCTTCTCAAACAGCTCAGGGAGAATGCTCTCCTTCTCGCAGTCATCTGCCTTGGCTGCGTCGTCCTTGGGAGCCGTGTTAGCCACGAGCTTGGGTTTGGGAGCAATGGTCTCAGTTGTGCTGTTAACAATCTGGCCATTGTTCATGATACGCTTGATCAGCCAGTGATCATCACTGTAGCAGGCTATGCCCTGGTCGACGCAAGATTGGCACAAGTCGAAATCACCATCGTCACAGGTAGAGCAGTGATAGTGAGCATCCGGAATGCTCTGCTCGCAACTGTTGCAGCAGACAGCGAACATGGCACCAGTGGCGGGGCAGACGGGCGAAAGTGGCTCGGACGGCTCGGACGGCTCGGGAGCATTTGACGTAGTGGTAAATGGCTGGCAGCTGGCCATCTGGGAAGTGAGGCTGGCGAGTTCATCGGTCGACTTCATGACCTGTCTGATGTGATTGTGGAACTCGGCCTGGTGATCCTGAATAATCTTGGCGGCCTCTTGCAACAGATTTGCGTCGTACTGCTTTGTGAGCGTGGTGCGGCCAGAGCTGGCAGCATCGAGAGGCGTTGGGTTGGTGCTAGCAAGCTCAGGCTTCTCGATAGGAGTGGTCTGGGCAGACTCAGAGGCGTCTTCGATAGTGACGGGTTTGGGAGACGATGTAACTCTCTGGGGCAAGACGGACACACGAAGCTTGAGTTTCGACTTTGCCTTGGCGGCTCTATACAGCTGCTTGTAGACAGCCATGTTGGAGGCATCTAGCATGACAAAGGCAGCGGCAGAGTCGGAGTAACGCTCGATCATGATCTTGGTGTCGGTAGGGATTTGCAGGAATATTCGAATCTGGTAACGGAGTCGGTGAGCAAGCGTTGAAGAGGAAGGCATATCCTGCCTTTGACTCGGGACTCGCAGTTGACAGTAAACTTACGTGTTCCTCAAGAACGCGAGGGACCATCTCACGCAGAGGCATCTTTGCCCTGCGAGTGACACCCTCGAAGGTCACCTTGATGGTGACTATGGCATCGGGGCCAGCATGAGAAACCGACGACATGTCGACGATGAATGCAGTGTCTGTGCAAATGGCAAGGTCACCAAGATGCTGCGTTGGTGTTGTTGAAGTCAAAATTGAGGAGGTATGGCGACTGGCGGTCGGGGACAGCATAGACTTACGACAGGGCGGTGACGAATCGATGGGGTCGAGGCCAACCGAGTCAAGTCTGCTTAATTTTGGTAGCACCACACTGGGGGTTTCGGACTGGGGGGGCCGGCGGAGAGAGTGCTAAAGTGCTGGTGGGAAGTGGTGACTGCGAGGTGCAGGTGGTTCAAAGTGGCAGGCACCTTAGCTCTCCAAGCGGGCAGAAAGAGTGGAGTGCCCGCGTGCGTGCGTGGGAGGGCACTTAGTACTTAAGTACCTCCAGTCCCTAGGCTCGGGCCAAGAGGCAGCTATGACAATTACGCGGCTACCAGTTGACAGTGTCAGGAGGCGGCGGCGAAGGACGAAGAGCGCTGTCGAAAGAGGCGAATTCTAAACGCCGAGGCTGTCGGTGGCGGGGGAGGGGGTGAAATCGTGCTGTTGAATACTCGAATGCTCGCAGCGTCACACTATTGTTCTGTGGGCATGCAGTGAGCTCTGAGAATCCAGTCAGGATGCAAGAGGTGCAGCATAGCTTGAGGGGCCTTGGAGTGTTTAAAGTCTGGTGTCAAGTCCAGCACAGTGGTTCAATGCTTCAGGACTAGAGAGGAATGCGGAGGGGAGACCTGTAATCAATTGATGGACGCGCACGGATTTGGGGGAGCTGTGGAACTAAAGACGCCCTGTGGCCCTCGAGTGCAGCGGTGGAGCACAAGGGGCGTCTGGGGTCACGGCAATCAAGTCCATCAAGTCAATCAACCATACTCCTGGCTCGATGCTCGGTCGGAGTTGAAGGGTGCTCCAGGGTGCTCCAGGGTGCTCAAGGCTCAAGGCTCAAGTCTCGAGTAACACGACGCTTCCATCGTTTTATTCCCTGACCCAAGTTCGGGTAGTACTGTTCAATTTTCAACAGTCTGATTACACTTGATGGACAACGTCTGTCCTGTTGGGCCGTGAATTTCGAGCTCTCGAGGTCTCAAGCCCGTCCACAGCGAAAACACAGAAACATCCGGGCCGCCGGGACAAGCCTGGTCCGTCAATGTCAATTCCAATTCCGAGTCAGGTGAGAAACATGAGACTTGGAACCACCCAGACCCCAGCGCGTCGTGTATGATGGAGTTGGTCTGATGCATCAAGCCCGAGCAGCAACAGCGAGCGAGCTTAGTCATAAAAGCGAGCAAGGCCGAGCCAAAAGCGAAAGGGGTGGCTTGGTCACGACGGGCGCCAGTGACCACCATACTACAACCCTCCGTACCGAGTATGCGCTTGCGAATTATACGTCTGCTGGACCGCCCTGCTTGCTTTTTGACCCGTCTTCGACCAGAGTATCTACTCTGTACTCCGTACCGAGTACTGGGGACCAAGACAGCTTGGCTCGTCTCGTCGTTTGTTGGTTCCAATGTCGCAGCAAGACCAAGAATTGGGCCCCCAAGGCAGACCACACAAGTTGACAAGACAAGGTCTGGCATAACAAAGGGACAGACGTCTGGACTCTGGACGGCTCGAGTGGGGATATTATCAGGTCAAGTGTAGCCACGCAGCCAACCGCAGGGCAAGGTCTCGAGCTTGTCGATCCAACGTGCCAGAGTCCAGATACAACGTTTGCACAACTGCAGTTTGCCTCGACGCCTGGCTGCCTTGCAAATGCATCAAGCCCTGACACGAAATGCGGAATCGGGCCAGCATCTGCCCACTCTGCAACTTTCTGACGTTGGCACGGCCCATTCGCTCTTTGCGCGCCCCCTTCGGGGTACGATGCCCCAAGGTAACCCGCAGACTGGCTGCCTAGGTGCCTAGTACTTAAGGACGGAGCACAGAACGCCTGGCTGCGGGCGACATGTCCAAATCTATCGCGTCGTCTTTTACCAAGAGACATGCCAAACAAGACCAATCCGGCCCCATGCGGTGAGCACAGCGCAAACACAAATCACCAAGATTTCCAACCCTTGATCCACCCGTCCTCGCTCCCTTCCCCGCTCTTTTAGTAGACAGATGCAAAAGTGGAGACTCCATCCACAGACTCGCTTCTTTCGCGTCCACCTTTTTCCGGCTGAGCTACCCGAACGAGTGGCACCACTTGATCGCGCAGGGGTCATGAATCCGTGAATCCATGATCCTTCACATTATCTTCAAAAGTCATCTATAACATTCTTCGTCCGGCTTACCCCAGGCCTAGTCAGCGAGGCCCGTTCTACCATGCATGTATTTTTGAACCTTTTTTTTTTTTTCAGCATGCCAGCATGGCATACCTTAACTTATATGGCCTGGCTTTATTCGGCGACATCTCATACCCCATAGTCCGTATTCTGCATCAAAATACAGCCCGATTCCCGTCCGTTCCAATGCATCCATACCTACCTTAGGTACTTAAGTAGGTAGTTACTCTACCCAAGACAGCATCATGCAACGGGACGCCATGACCCCAGCCGGCATGTCGATGATTCCAACACACACCAAGTTCTACCCGTGAAATTTTCCTCGCTAGCAAATAAATCTTGCCCATGACCCAGATCGGCTACGCATCCTACACGCACCAAGGTGTCGCAGAGAGCGCGGCAGCTGGTGGCGGCGGCAGATAGGCTGCAGTTGACGCGAGTCTCCCATGTAGCCTCAAGCGCGAATTTCAAATCTTGCACGTAATGAACTAGCTTAGCTAGTACGGAGTCATACGAGTCCACATTCGAGATCAAAAACCCAGGGGGTTGTGCAAAAGCTGATTTCTGGCGGCGCACAACTCTTGCTCACGGAGGACCAGCAATATCACTACTTCTTCCCCCCCCCCCCCCCCCAATTCTACATCTTGGACACCAACATGCAGTATTTTGGCTCTGTTCCAGCGGTAAAAATAAGTAAAAATAAATAAAGAGACACGTAGTAATTCATATTGGCAACCCTGGAGCATACACAGGCGGCCATACTCCCGTATCCCATGCACCCTGGCTTTTTGCGCTCGCATCGGTGACCCCACACGAGCTTCAAGCTCGGAGCTCCCCAGACGCTATCTTTAGTAGTTACCAGGCCCCAGACGCTTGATACGCCTTGCTAGGGTAGATGAACATTACCCCATACATAAACCCGTTCATTCCCCCTCAGAATGCAATGTGTAGACATCAAGAGCAGTGCTAGTAATAATAGTCTAAGCACCCGCGCGACGGCTACCTGCAGCCGCCGAAGCCAAGCAAGCCTTTTCCGCACGAGGGCATCCGGCAAAAATTTGACCAAAAAAATGGCATAAAAGTGGCCCCCCTCAACTCCGAACCACCTGCTTAAATCGAACATAATGGCGTAACCGAAACATCAGACTCGCAGTAACACGGCCGCGATACACAAAACCTCGTCATATCCGAGCGACCCCCCCCCCCCCCCCCCCCCCCCAAAACAAAAAAAAAATTGCTAACACGCCAACGCCAGAAATATCCTTCTCTCCGTGTCAGCCGTGACAGAGGACAAGCTCATCAAACATATCCACCATATGGGCACGGCAAAAAAGACCATCCGTAGCCACACGTACCAGCTCTGTCTGTGGTCACCCCCAGAATACACGAGGCTAGGCAAAAATGCCGTCTCCCACGACTCATCCCCAGAATCTCTCTTCCCAGCTCCCCGAAAAACCGAGCAACAGCCCAAAGTATCCGACGCTCAACCGTGGATATTCCCCCCTTTCCCAGAGCACGCATGCATGTTATACTATGGCAAAGCACAGCCACATGCTACCCCAAAGTGCCCCGGGTAACTCACTCAACGGCACATACGGAGCATGTACACCAGTATATGAGGCTCCGTCCCGTAAAGGTCCAAAAAAAAAAACCCAGTCAATTGCAGCTCAAGTCAAGCTCGGTCGCCACCTTTCCTGTCCCTTACAAAAATAATACTATCCCCTAAAAGCAGCGAAGACTACAACTAGGTCACAGTATCCACAGGGCCCCGGGTAGCGGCTGGTGACGTCAAGAGACATTAATAAGAGTGAAGATTATAGCGTTTATCCCTTTGGCTGTGCTAAGGTGCCAGTCAGGTATCGAAATCTGGTTTTCAGCCAATTAAAAACCCTACATTTAAAGATACTTAACCCCGCTAGGAAATAACAAGATGATAGAAGTACTAGCAATGCTGTGAGTTACAAAGAGCTACATCGCACATATTACAGCCGAACCTAGCGTATGGGGCCTTTTTGACGCTAAAAAGGTACCCGTTAGGTATCGCAGAAAAAATGGGGCCGATACCTGACTGGCACCTTAGCACAGCCAAAGGGATGAGGTAACGTTTTATAACCTAGATTTTTATGGGTACTTATATTATCATATAAAATATTAAGGGATTAAGGTACCATGTGAAATTAAGCTTTTAATTGGTTGCTCATCCCCGCAGCTACATCATTGTAGTCTTCGCTGCTTTTAGGGGATGGCCCGTCTCCCGCGTTCCCTGACGGCGGACAGGGCTTTTGTCGAACCCCACCGATGGATTGGATGAGCAGATAAGCTTGGCCCTTGGCCCCAACTCGACACGGGAGCCCGCGTCTAACATCGAGGTCGGTGATTGACATCATCGAGCGGCAGGCTGACATGAATCCATTCTCAAGTCATGAGCCGCACAAATGGCAGTTCGTCTTGCTCCCGATAGTTCCGAGAGGGCCAGGGTCATCAGCCCGCAACCCCTCCGCCTTTTGCTTAGTAATGCCCAGGTAGCTTGACATGCTGCCCATTGGCCGCCGTTCTCATTTACTTTTATACGCACCAGGCATCACGTCGAATCATGGCCACTTTGCTCACGAGTCACTGCAGCAGGATGAAGCTCAAGTCCTTTGCATTTCAGGTTTCCTATGTAATGCTCCCAACACCCAAAACGCCGCTGCCATGAACAGCTACAACCAACAGGGGGAGGCATCTCAACTCCGCTTCAAACTTAGGAATGATGTGATAAGCTAATCGTGTCAAAGGAAAAAAGAAGAAGAAAATAAAGGTCACATCCAAAATCAAAGGAGACCAAACCCCGGTTTGAGCTTTTTTGAGTCGACAAACACTACAGGATATCCAGCCCTCAGCCAGCTCAACAACTACAACCGCAACAATGCCCTGCTTCCTGCAAGAGAACCAACCGCTGTTGTTTGCAACCCTTCTCCACTCCGAGCTGCCGAATGATCGCCTACTTGGGGTTGCCAAAGTTGCCAACACCCGGCAAACCCTCTCGATACTTCGTCACCCCGACACAAGGGAGACTAATGTCCACCAGCAAGCGATGAATGTCCTCCACAGTAATAACCCGGTTTCAAAGGAAAGAGGGGGGAATAATACTTGTCAAAAAAACCCATGATTTCTTTTTTCGGCGCAACGCTCCAGCAAGCCAAACCCAGACAAACGATACCCAGAATGTCCATCCCCGATATTGAAAATCGGGGGGGAAAAAGGAATAGAGAAAACAATGGAAAGAGAGATAAAAGACAAGTAAAAACAGTAAAGAGAATTGCTCCCCCCCACAAAAGATGCAGCACAGCACACTACAACGAAGGAATTAGATCGGCAAAATGGTTTAGGGATTGAGGGAAGGCGAAATGGTAGTAGTTGAAGGGAGCACAGCCCTACTGTGGGTAGTAAACCATTCCAGATGCATGCTGAGGGTAATAAAATCCATCGGGGCTCGGCGTCACCATTCCTCCCATGCCCATGACACTAGGCTGGTATCCTTGAGGCGCCGAGTACGTAGGGTACGCAATTTGGTTAGCATTGTAATAGTAAACCATCCCATTCATTTCTTGAGCCACTGTGTTCGAACTGATCGAAGGATTTGGCCCGTGGCCATATGAAGCCGATCCTTGGTCAGGTTGGCCCTGAGGGGAGAAGCCCCCGGGTACGCTCCCGGGCTGGGTGGCAGGGACAAATCCAGGTGCTGGCGCAGTTGGTGCCATATTAGGCCCAGAGTACCCAGGAGCATAGTAATATCCCTGCTGTTGCTGAGTTTGGTATACTTGCTGGCCATAGTATTGTGGCTGGCCGTACGTGTTGGGTTGGAACGGCGCAGCATGGATAGCTCTCTCCGGAATGTGAGAGAGCGGCGTTCCAGTTGACTGCTGGGACGGATATGACGGTCGTCGTGCATGTGCCTCCTGCCCATAGCCATTGGCTACCTGCACGGGAACCTGCTGATGGAAAGCCCCCTGGAAGGCTTGAGAGCCAACTCCCTGTGTCATTGTAGGAGACTCGATATCTGCCACGGAAATGTTCTTTTGTGGCCGTGGTTGATGCATAGGGATCGAGTTTGGCCGGTTCTCCTGTACCGTCGGTTTCTGAGGCAGCGGATGGGTCTGAGGTGGTGCAAGCTCACTGATCGACGACTCAGCCGCAGCAGCTGGCTGCTCTGACGTCTGAGGCACAGGCAGGAGAACAGGTTCTTGCCCCAGAGCCGGTGCAGCGACATGGACGGGCCCTGGCGCTGGTACTTGCACAGGCATAGGAGGTTGGGGTACAGCGCTTGGTGGAAGTCGGACGACTGGCCGGACGTTATCCGCGGGCATCGGTGGCCTCGAAATGATGGATCCTGTTGGTGAAAACATATAGTCGCGCTCGTGAGCGACAGATGAGCGGCGACTAAGAGCAATGCTGGGCGAATAGGCACTTCCGTAGTAGCTACCTCCAAATACACTAGTCCGCCTTGAAAACCCTCCCATGGAGCTCCATGTAGGCCTAGGCTTACCACGCATACGCTGCTGGTTAGGTCGCTGAGCTCGGGGGATGAAGATGAAGGATCGGTCAGAGGCAGGCAGGATGTATCGCGGAGGATGACCGGGCAAGGAGATTCGGACGGGCTTGTCTCGTCGAAGAGGGGGACGGTGATCGGGCAACTTGGTGTACTGCTTTACAGGCATACCGGGAAAGACGGCAGGCTCCACCATGCCCGGCAACATGACGCGAACTTGAGCGTTGCCGATGTGTTTCTCGGTGGACAGAGTACGGTTGATGGGAGTAGCACTCCGCTCACACGTGGGAACAAAGCCATTCCCGTTAGGTGGCCCTTCATCATCTGGCATCTGTCGAGGTCGACGGGGAACAGGATCGGCGACAGTATCGTGCATGTCGTGGGTCCATTGGGCATTCGTCGTTGGATCCGAGGGGTGCTGCATGTGGCTGCTTGGGAGAGGTTAGCGCATGATATATCAGAGAAGGGGTTCATTCGGGAAGCTGGACTGAAAGGCACAAAGGAGCCATTGTGAACGACGTACTTGAAAGGGGCAAAGGGGCCACCAACACCATAGCGACCGCCCCTTCCTCTCCCTCTGCCAAAGGGCCTGAATCCATTCGCGGCAGGTCCAGCGTGTCGATGGTCGTGCATGAAGAACGAGCCCCTATTGGGCACAAAGGCGGGATCTTGGTCTCTCCGGCGTTTGTAGTCCTCATGCTCTTGTCGTCGCCGCTCAGCGTGGGTATCGGGCTGCTGCCGCATAGCAGAGGCCGAGCTAACAACAACAGGAGCAGAAGGGGACTTGGGCGGCGACACGACGACCTCATCGAACTGCATCTCCTGAGGGGGTGCGGGCTGATCGGCGATGGATAAGCCATGCAGCATCATGTCAGTGTCGGATGCTTGCTTCGCATTGCCATTTGCCGCAGCCGCCATGTTGGCACGAGCAGGTTTTGCTGAGGGGCCATTGGTGGCCTCGGAGGCTTTGGGACAGGTCGGCGAAGCTTCATCGATGTTGCTGGTGTCGCTATCTTGGCCAGCGTCATCGTCATCAGTGAGGGATCCTTCGGTCAAGGAGTCGTCGTCGAGATCCAGCGCATCAGGACGGCCGTCATCATCGCCCTCATCTTCGACGCGGCGCCTGTGGCCGATCTTTCTGCGTCGTGGTGCAGGCATGCTGTCGCGTAGGTTGTTGGCTTGGACGGCTTGGACTGGTCGACCTCGCAGAGACTGCGAGAGACGACAGACGGATAGGGTCGTCGAGGACGAAGACGCACTCAACGCAAGAAGACCATGCGCGGCGGGCTATAGGAACTAGAGTCAACAGCTACTAGCAGTTTTGCCGATGTGGAGGAGGTGGTGGATGGCGCAACCGGCCCTGCGGTGCGAGACGAACGAAAGATGGGACGCAGAACAGACTGTGACGAAGAACAGGCTGACGGAGCGATGCCCAGCGGTGGTCTCAAGCTAGGGCGCGGAGACGAGACGGACCACGGGTCAAGTACACGGCGGGGGTTGGGACAAAAAAGAAGAAAGAAATGAATTAAGAGGAGGCCCCTTGAAATACTCGCTTCCCAAGTCGAGATGGCGATGGAGGGAATAGAAGACGGGGATGGAGATCCAGAAAGGAACAAGCCGGGCAACGATGGTGATGTGTTGTTGACGGAGTAGGTCGACTGCTAAAGTGGTGGTGGACACGGGCACTTGAGCGTGGAACATGGGCACATGGGCATGGAGAGAGAACCAGTCGTCTGGCTGGTGGAGCAGAGCGCCTGGCCAGACTTTTGGCGGCATGAATCAGGCTGCCTTTCTGGTTTGGAATACTCCGTAAGAAAAAAAAAAAAAGAGCGCCTGGCGCCAGAGGTGCTGGCCCGTAGAGCCCTCTGGACTACTGGCTCAGGGCGCTCGCAGCCCAGAACTTGGGAGGCAGGGTGGGACTTTGAGCGCTGTGCAGTGAATGTTCAGGACGTGACTGGCTGGGGCCACAGGCTGCATTGCTGTACTCCAATGCTCAAGGGCTCTCGATGCCCCCCCACGCTGGCCACGCCTCCCCAAGGCTCTGGCATTTCCAATATTTACTAAGCATTGGCCGGAAATCCAGCAACCACATGCACATGCAGCCTGGTATCCCAACAGCAATAGCATCGCATCGAGCATCGACAGCCGCCATCCCCGCCGTCGCCGTGGTGCCATGCCACGATCCATCCTGCATCAAGACGATGCCTCGCTCATCTCTTGCCATCCATCCATCTGGCTTTTTGTCAAGACATCTCGTTCCCGGACACCCACTTCGAATCCCTTCCAAGAGTTGCCATTTGCCACGGCCGGCTCCCAACCAAGAGCCGCTTGCAATTGATGCCCAGCCATGTTCAAGACTACATGCATACATACCTAGGTACATTCAGATGTATGGAGTAACTAGCTCCGAAGCCAACGGCAAGAAATCAAATTCCTGTCCGTGAGCAGCATGACATTACACACAATTCCCCCGCCAACTCGGACGGTTCTTTGACAAGGCAACAGCAACAAGACAACCACCACCAAAAGAAGGGAAAAAAAAAAAGAGTACGCTTCCTCCTTTCCTACTTACCTACCTACCTGGTAGGTATAGATGCATGTCTGGTGTCACTCCAAAGTACGGGAGTTGCCTCTGTCCCTCATATCCTAATTTGCAGTCGTGCAAGGTACCATGACAGTCGGAAACACCACACAGTGACCTCGGCAACAGCACTTGCCCATTCTCACGGTTCCCGGCCATTTGGGACTCATGCACTCCAATCACTTCAACTCAAACCACCCCATCATACATTGGCTGATCATGACCGCCAAACGGAATGGCCGACTACAAGACAAATGCCTCTTCCACGCTGTGATACTTTACACTGCAAGATCCCAGGTACTCCGAAGTCGGAAGACAAAGGGCATCCAACCGAAGCCTCATTATAGGCCCAGAGCATTCCCCTCCTCCAGTACAACCTACCGTGCTTCTTGCCTGGATACCTAAAGCATTCACAGGAATCTGCTTGCCATGCTTTATAAACTCACGAAGCCAATCGTGATTGTTTGCCAGGGGCTTCTCCTCACCGGCAAGCAAACCCGACTTGAGCAACCGCGGGTCCCCACTCTGGCGCTGCATCTGCCAATACTCCGTACAATGGCAGAATCGTGAACCGTGAAAGCGAAGGGACATTGTGTACGCCGTGCGCGTCTTTATTTAGGCATCTACCAAGGTGTATGGGTGTATGTATGTATGTACGTATGTATGTATATATATGCCGGTATTCTAGTCTGTGGTTCTTTCCGTTTACTAGAGGTTCTCTGGTCGTACACGGCCAACGGATGCCTCTGTCTGAAGCAATTTTGTGCGGACCATTGAGATACTGTTTGATCGTCGTTTGAAAATCGGGCGATAGGTTTCAAAAGTGTGCGATATTTGGCTTCATCGGCCTATGAATGACACTGACGTCCTTATATATCCGTCTGAAACCCACAACGGCCTCGTAACATGTCCTCTTGGCGGTTTGGTAGAGGTCGAATCGCAGGGAAATGCAGCAAGCTATAGGGTAAGCCAATGCGTGGGGGAGGGTTTACGAAGGGACGTGATGTTTGATTCGGACCGAGTTGCTAATTCGTCTGTATCCCTCCTGCATGTGGCAAATAAAGATGAGACACTTTTTCTATTAAAAGCTTCTCAACACCGTTCTCGTGCATGTGTTCGGAGTACTCCATGGCTCACCCAAAGGTCAACAACTTGGATATATTCCACGACAAACCATCCAGTAACAGACGTAGCTTTACAAAGCACACATTTGGTGATTCGGACAACATTATTCTCTCCAGTAACCTTGAAAGCCAAGAAGGACCAATCAACCCCTGACTCATCCAGCTGAAAGCAGCGCTTCGAAGAAAGTAACCCCCCCCAGTGTCATCTCTTGTAAGATGTTTCATCGTGTCCAATACTACTGCCCTGGGAAGTTTTTTTTCTGTGCAGGATTGAGACGTGCGCGCCAATGGCGTCGTGCCAGGTATAATGTTCCACAGAATCATCTTTTGGGAGCTTGCTGCATGTTTTTTTTTTTTCAATTATTATTTCCAAGTACAAGGCTAGGGTGTCTTGACAATAGTACCCGTGAGGGACTCATATCGGGGATTTTAACGACGCATGGGATGCCGGCACCGACTGGACATGCAGGCGAAAAATGTTGAAAACTTGGGGGTGACATGGTGGTACGTACAACATTCACAAAGTGATGAATGGCATAGTCAGTCATTGCTTGTGAGGCATTGCTCCGCCAATCTGGTGTAGTACACTTGGAGTTATACAAGTTGGGCTCGCCTTCTAGTCGTACAAGACGGTCCTCAAACAGGTGAGCAAGCCTGTCTTGTGAATGCAGCGCAATCATTCGAGTTGGAATACGTGCCGACGTGACGAGCAATGGAACGTAGCAATCCCTGGTGACGGTCTGCTTTAACTAGTCTATGCGGCAGCTCGTCGTGGCGACGACAAGCGAGTAGAAGATGGTACCACCAAGTCATACATGCTCGACTACTGAACATCAAAAACAGATGCGCGTACCCTGATAAGCAAAGGCACATACAGGCGAGTCGGCACCGTCGTGCGCCAAAAAGCCCGCAACACAGAAACACGGCACAAATTCTGCCCAGAAACTTGCCAAGAAAAGCCAATGCTCACCAACACTGCAAAAGTCCAATATATACCCGCAGACGACGAATCAAAGCCCACCAAAAAAAAAAAAAAAACCAAGTGCTAGTAGTATCAAACATTATTGTATTCGCCCTCACTCTGCCAAACAACAGCTTCCCCCAATCGATCGACATGGATAGCTACCTACATAGGTACCTAGCTCCCCTTGTCGCCGCTTCCCCCGCATTTCACCGAGCACATGTCTGGTTCCCCAGAGTCAACCTCATTCCTCACTCTGACCTCGAGTCAAAACGAGCACGGAACCACCAACACATGCCAGACCAGCATTCACCAAAGGAATAGTATAAGAAGAAAGCTCCATCCGCAACGCCTGAAACAAAAAAGGTTCACGCAACAATACGCACCACACAGACGGCCAGCCCTCATGCATGTCTAGCCCGCAACTATTGCCCGGACCCCATCAGCTCGTGTCCCCCCCCGCAAACTGCGACTTATGCACAACGTGGCCCCCAACCACACAGCTGGTGCGCGAGTCCTAAACCCTCTTGTCTCTCGTACCTGTACGGCATAACCGCATGGGCCCGGGACGACCTCGGGCAGGGACCAGGACGAGGCCATCGCAGAAAAGCCAAATGTGTCTTGGTCGGCGGGCAGTTGGGAGGGGTCACCGCAATGGGCCGATTAGTCTGGCGAAATATTGGATAAAACCTGCGCGCTCGATAGGTGCCGAAAGAAAACAAGTAGTACTAGTCCCAGGACCAAGCAGAACAAGGGGGCCTTTATCTATTTTTGAACGCAATCCGGTTGATCTACCCATGATCCTGGTCCCTTGGCAGGACGAGGTTGAGCAGAAAGACTGTGACCGGCACGTGTTCCAGGCTTGGAGACTTGGAGACGGGGCCACGGAGCTAGATCCGGCGCTGGTCCAACACTGGCGATGGCTTATGCAGAGAGGGCCTTTATGCATGCAACTCGAATTCGCTATACTAGGCTGGCACAAGGACTGCTTTCAGTCGTCGCCGTCGCCAACCCGCGCTTGTGCACTCGCACTTGCCTGAGCAGATACGCATGCATATTTTCTTCCTATCCTCGGCAACATACTACAGCGGATGCACGCAAATAGATTCGTCCAACACAACCAGCACAATAATAATAATACATCGTCGTGTCGTCACCAACCCATCCACCAGGTACAAATCATCGGGAACCCCTTTTCCTTTTCCATTTTTCCCCATATAGGTATATACATGTACGTATACATCTTGACATGAATCGTTTCCCTCCGTCCACCACCATCGCAACTCCATCTGCTCCGTACCGTCATCCCATCCCGCAGCTGCCGCACCCAAAATCTTCCCGGTCGTCTGCATGCACGAGCCGCCGCCCCTCTCAATTCCGCATCCCACCCCAGCTGGCCCCCTCCCTTCTACCGAGTTGGCGCTTTGCCGGGTGGTGCGCCTCCCCCTCGCCCAGCCTGGCACCCAGCACCGTGCAACCCCCTGTCGAACATCTACATTTGACTTTACATAACAACCTGGGAACATTGGCAACATTCAGAGTCCCTCAAGCTACCATCATTTTAACCGGCAGCCTGCACCTCGAGAATCGACTCGACTCGACTCGACTCGACGCTACGCTAACCCGCCGCTTTCCTCCACTTTCCAGCAAGGAACAAGGCCACATGTGCACTTCTGTACCGGTTTGACCGTTGCTGGCCTCCCGTCCACGGTCCTATTGATGGCGCAAACCCAACCGACGGGGCCAGACCACTTGATCAGCTCAGCCTTCTTCTCTTCTTTTATCTCTCTATCCTATCCCCCTCCTGCCGTCTTCCGTTTTCCCTCTCTTGCCATTACTGCTTATATCCATCGTTTACAACTACAATACTCTGTGGCTTTCCGTCCCCCCGTATAATAATACCTCTGTTTCACGTCGTTTCTCCCTCCTCCCCTCCGCCCGCCTCTTGTTGCTTCTCTCTTCCCTCGACACATGCCAAACCTGACGTCATGGCCAATCTCCCCTCACAGCACCCCACTCTGTCCATCCACCTCAGCGACATCACCCTCACGCCTCTGATAACCTCCTCATCCTCCCCGTCCCACCTCGACTCCCTAACCGCCCTGACCTCGAGCGCATTGTCCTCCCAAACCGCCGCCCAGCGCGCACACCTCGGCCGTCCGCAGCGCATAATGGTCGAATACCCAGACTCTGGCGCCGTGGTACTCCAGACATATCTTGACCCTCGCGAGTCCTCTTCGTCTGTCCCCTCTAGCCAGAGCACCTCCCACAAGGATATAGATACCGTTACGTCGGGCACCACAGATGAAGACACAGAAACGCAGCAGTCACCTGACGACGCCGCACCCATGTTGGTGGGTGTAGTCGTTGCGGGTTCGTCCGAGGAAGCGAGAGAGGCCAGGAGGGCCGCCGCGAGGTTGGAGAGAGTCGGAAGGGAGTTTCAGAAGGAGTGGATGGCACAACTTGAGAAAGGTGCTGGTGCAGATTGAGAAGATGCGAGTTTTTTTTTTTTTGGGCTGGTTTACAAGTCTTTGGATATCCAGCCTTGTTGCCAATTGCGAGACTCTATTGGCCGAAATTCGGTGTTAGTGGTATGGGCTCGTGATGCTCAGATCGACATGCAAGGGTGTGTATTTGATCTCAGATCCAGCATCTACACCCGCCAGCTAAGCGAGTGGCAAATTCTGGACAAAAACAGCAACGATGTCCCATCCCATCAACCGCCGTTTTTGGGCAACCGCTCGTCGTCTTTCCTCGTCACGCAGACCTCATGCCATGACTTTGGCAGTTGTCGCAGCGACTTTCGACACACATCCTAAGGCCTCCCCTTAAATTCACTAGCCTCAACACACCCGCCATGACAGCATTCGCGATTTTCGGCATTGTTTTCTTCATTAGCGCGGAGTTATCTTTTGCGAGCAGTTTCAAGTCTCTTCTGTGCATATTTCACAATCAAGTTGCACAGACATTGCAGCCAGCTACGTGTTCTCTTTTTAGACAAAAGTCTTGGATTATATGTCATCTTAGTATCATCTGAATTGTTCAGGATTACGACGATATCTATATATTTTATAACCGTCCCAAACTCTCTCATGTTCCGTGCTCTTAATATCGTCGTCACAACGTAGCAATTTTCGTCCCATGACAAAGAAAACATACTCATATAGCTCTAGTTATAGGGGCAGTCCTGCTGCAACAGTGTAGTATCTTAGATGTGCTGCTGGAAAGCTCGGTTGATAGGAGAGCGGATGTTGGGGACGTCCTTCCAGAAATCGATCGTGGCGATGGCGCGCTTGGAAATGCCCTCGGGGGTGAACTCGAACTTCTGTAGAGGTGGTTAGCGGGGGGGGGGGGGCAAAATAAAAATAAATATGTGCGTTGGGGCTAAAATTTGTTGAGGCCCTACCTTGTAGACATCCTTGTAGGCACCAGAGGCGCCGAAGCGGTTAATACCAAACTGCTCGTGGGTGTATCGTTCCCAACCCATGGTGCTCATGACCTCAACGGACAGAGAGGGGATACCATCAGGCAGCACAGAAAGTCTGTACTCCTTGGACTGAGAATCAAAGACCTCGAAGCAAGGAATGGAGACAATGCGAGCCTTGACGCCGTGCTTCTCTTCGAGATACTTGGCAGCGTCCACGCAGATGCCAACCTCAGAACCAGTGGAAACCAAGGTGATGTTGGCGCCAGGAACCTCATGCAGGACGTAACCACCCTTGCTGGCCTTTTCAATGGTGGAGCCCTCAAGCTGGGGCAGGTTCTGTCGGGACAGAGCCATGATACTGGGAGTGTGCTTGGAGGTTAGGGCAATGTAGTAAGCAGCGCTGGTCTCGTTACCGTCGGCAGGGCGCCAGACCATGCAGTTGGGCAGGGCACGGAAGTGAGCCAAAGTCTCAATAGGCTGGTGAGTAGGACCGTCCTCTCCAAGACCAATGGAGTCGTGAGTGGCAACCCAAATGACGCGGACCTGGGACAGAGCGGAGAGACGGACAGCACCAGCACCATAGGAGACAAAGTTCAGGAAGGTACCGCCGTAAGGCAGGATAGTACCGTAAGCAGCGAGACCATTCATGATGGCTCCCATACCGTGCTCACGAACACCGTAGCGGACATAGCGACCAGAATAGTCTCCGAGTCCAGTAGCCTTGGGCTGGAAGTCAACCGCGGTCTTCCAACGGGTCAGGTTAGAGCCAGTCAGATCAGCAGAGCCACCGAAGAGCTCGGGGATGGTGCCTTCAATCTTGCTCAGCACAGTCTCAGAAAGTTTGCGAGAAGCGACAGCGGCGTCGGCGGGAGTGTAGACGGGCAGGTTCTTTTCCCAGCCTTGAGGAAGGTCACCCGTCTGGCGGCGCTTGAGCTCGGCAGCCTCGTTGGGGTACTGCTCAGCGTACTTGGCCATGAGCTGGTTCCACTTGTCCTCGTAGGAGGCACCCTCGGAGGAATGCTTGCCATAGAGGTCGTAAATTTCCTTGGGGACATGGAAGGCATCCTCGGGGAAACCCCACTTCTGCTTGAGCTGCTTGATGTCGTCGGCCTTGAGGGGAGAGCCGTGGACACCGTGGGTACCCTGCTGAAGCGATCCATAGCCAATAGTGGTCTTGAGTTTGATCAGCGAAGGCTTGTCCTTGACCTCTTGGCACTTCTTGATGGCAGCTTCAATGGCGGCGAGGTCAGAGTCGCCGTCGTCGACGACTTCGACATGCCAGCCGTAGGCTTCGTATCTCTTGACAACATCCTCGGTGAAGGCGCAGTTGGTGTCACCATCAATGGAAATGTGGTTGTCATCGTAAATGCAGATCAGGTTGCCGAGCTGAAGATGGCCAGCCAGTGAAGAAGCTTCGCTGGAGACACCCTCCATCAAGCAACCATCACCGAGGAAGCAGTATGTATAGTTGTCAACAACGTCAAATCCAGGCTTGTTGAAGATGGCAGCAGTATGAGCCTGGGCCATGGCCAGACCAACAGCGTTGCACACACCCTGACCGAGGGGCCCGGTGGTGACTTCAATTCCGGGGGTATCATGGGCCTCGGGGTGGCCGGGAGTCTTGCTGTCGACTTTCTACACGAAGCATTAGACCAATCGCTAAACGATTACGAGCTTTGCGGCTTACTCGGAAGTTCTTGAGGTCCTCAATGCTCAAGTCATAGCCAAAGAGATGCAGCAGAGCATACTGCAGCATGCAGCCGTGGCCATTACTATTTGTTTGCCACTCATGTCAGCTTCATATTCGCTGACCCCGTGGCAGCCATTGTCGAATGGCGAAAAGACTTACGAGAGGATGAAACGATCTCTGTTCAACCACTTGGGGTTCTTGGGGTTGAACTTCATGAATTTGTTGAAGAGAACGTGGGCAACAGGTGCCATGCCCCTAGGAACTGGTCAGCCAACAATTTTTCCTACCAAGGGGCCATGAGCTTTGCATGGCAAGGCTGCTCACATGGGAGCACCGGGGTGTCCCGAGTTGCTGTTGAAGGTGGCATCGACCTAAAAAAAAAGGCATTGTTGTCAGTCACTGGTATCACTCTTTTGTAGTCTGTCGGGATCGATGCCATGCTAAAAATGCATCTCTCCCGGTGTCGCATATCCGTGTTTTGTTGGCGACTGAGCAAACACAGCGTCATGGCGGGGCAGAAGGGGGGGAGCAGGAACATGGCGGGGTAGAGAGCTCAAACGTACTGCAAGCAGACGGATGGTGTTGATGGCCAACTGGTCAATCTCGCCGTAAGTCATGATGGGCTTGCTGTCTGGAGGTCGACTGGTTGTAATGGGGAAATTGGAGGGTGAATGGGCAGCGTTCGGGAATGATAAGAGGGATGGTTGGTATTATAAGGAAGAGCGAGAGGAGGGGGGACTGGCGGATGGGACAATGGGCAGGAGCTTTCGATACCGGCGTTGGGAAGTCTGCTGAGGGGTTGGTTATGTAACTCATGTCATGGTCCTTGGGGACGTGGGACTTTGCCGGTGGGTCCGGCGTCGCAGATGTGCAAGGACGGTGACTTTGGCATGAATCTGCGTGCAGAGTCGGTTCTACTCGAGTGGTTCATTGTAACTAACGTTACTTGGATACCTAGGTACGTTATTGGGACTGGCAACCACTGCCGACTGGCTGACCATTTAGGTACCCAAAGTACCCAGGTACGTTGCGCAGCACGGAATACGCGGGAGGTGCTCAAGCGTTCGACGGACATGTCCCGTTGAAATCGTGCACCGTGGACATGGGAGATATGGGACAACCTTGGACCATTATCGCCAATGCTCAAGTTCTGATCTACCGCCTCATGTCTAAAATACATGACGGATTCTCCGCGACGCCACTCGCCACTTGTCACAAAGCCGGTCCCCTGGCTCCATCCCATCCGGACGATTCTGCCTTTCAACAGCTTGTTTTTGAATTTTTGTCTTTTGTTGTCGACGTGTGGTCTTGATGTCGTCGAGAAACCAAGGAGCAATAGCCGACGGAATAGCTCCTTTGAGCTGATCACCACGAAAACCCACATGGGCCTTGACAACAAAAGCTCGTTCTGTTACTTTTACAATACACTAGCACCAAAAAGAAAAAAGATGATAAAAAATGGGCCATGTCCCCTCCAACCGATTCCACCACGACCTGTCCTGTCGATGCTCCAGTAGATGGGCATGCAGATAAAAGTTTGCAGATGACTGACGCAATATGTCGCGGTCTCTTCTCCAGCACGACTCCATCGCGTTGGGCCAGTGCTGCCACTACATAGGGTGAGAGGCTCGCCGCGAATTATTTAACTGCACCTGGAATATTGGTGATGCAACAGACGACTGGGGACTGTGGAAACACTTTGGCCCAGTGACGTCGCTGCTTCTCCTGGCTCGGTTGAGCAGGCGATTCATCTCCGGGGCCATTGAGTTGGCACCCAACGGTTACTCCGTATACATCCTGCCAATGGCAGCCCGAGACATGCTCATGAACAGTGATGCCGGACGACTGTGGTCCGGACGGAAACGAAGATGGGGACGGTGGCGTTCGTCGTCACGGCCGCCATCCCAGAGGCAGATCAGTCAGCCTCTGGTAATATTTATGAGGGCACTGGGTGCTTTCATCAACATCCGTATGTGAGTCATGTATATTGCGCAGGCTCGGGGTGTCCACTTCTGAGTCTTGCCGATCAACCGTTGGCGATGCACGAGCCCAAGCGCCATCTGAGAGATTTGTAGATTCAAAAATCGGGCTAAGGAAAATATAACTTCACCCCTAGATCCATCATGTGATAAGGTTCAACCATTTGGCCAAGATGTACATAAATCGTTGGTTATCCCAATTGCGTCCAAAAATGAGGCAGTGGACGCGAGCCGCTGGTGTCTAGTCAGACTCGGATCTATCATGATGCCAAATGCGCTTCCTAAGCCAGGAGAACCACGACCAAGTTTTGCTCCCCCTCCAATCGGCCAGAATGCCCCAAACTCAAACTCAGCCTCGCCCAGCCTCGAACTCCAAATCCAGTCCGCCGCCCGTCCACGCACAACGCGAAATAGTTGCAGCGTGTTTCATTCCAAAACAGGAACCGAGCCGCCGGGACTTTCCCCCTTGGCCATGACAAAGAAATGGTCAGCAAGGCATCAGCACCCAAGAAGAAGAGCCACATCGCCTCCAGGACGGCACCAGCTCAGACAAGCCCAGCTTCCGCACCCGCCAATGGCACTCATTCTCAGCGCGACCAGCAGACCCTGGTGAACATCTTTGCAGGCGCATTCGCAAACGTCCTCTCGTCGGAGCAGCTCCCCGCGCTGCTACAGGAGATCAAGCAAGCGTTGTATAACAGAGATTTCGGGCGGGCGTTTGGCAGAGAGGACTGTCTGGAGGCGTATGCGGCGCGATGGAGTCCTACGAGGGCCCTGTGCTATGCCTCTGTCTTCCTGGGCATCAACGCACATCTTGACGGGCTGGCGTCCGACGCCGCGAGCAGTGTCGAGTCCGAGGCGACCCAAGATGGCGCTGCGGACTCGCCCGACGAGCAGGGCGAAGCGAGGCCAAGGAGAGACAGACTCAAAATGCTCTGCATAGGAGGCTGCGCCGCCGAACACGTCGCCTTTGCATCCTACCTCGATCAGACGAAGCGCTCTGGGACGCTCGCGCTCCTCGACTCCGCGCCCTGGAAACATGTCACCTCCATGCTGCAAATGCAGCTGACCACCGCCCCCGCGCTGTCGAAATACGCCTCGGCCGCAGCTAGGGCCTCCAACGCGGCTCTTGTCGACCCGTCCCAACTGGCGTTTAGCTTTACGCAGGCGGATGTTTTGTCCTTGACCGCTGAGGCGCTCTCGGAACAGCTGGGATCGGCCCCGTTGATCGTCACGCTCATGTTTACCCTGAATGAGCTCTACACAGAAGGCGGCATCGGCAAGACCACCAAGTTCCTGAGAAGCCTGGGCCAAGTCATTCCAGGGGGGAGTTTGTTGCTCGTAGTCGACAGCCCGGGGAGTTACTCGGAGGCTGCGGTGGGAAAGGAGAAGAAGCGCTATCCTATGCAGTGGTTACTGAACCACACCTTGTTGGAGAGCGAATCCTCGGGATATACTTGGGACAAGTTAGAGTCTGAGGAATCGATATGGTTTAGAATGCCCGAGGCATTGTCGTATCCTATCCAGTTGGAGAATATGCGGTACCAGATGCATCTTTATCGCATTTCGAAAAAGCTAACTAATGCGTAGCTAAGAATAAACGGAATAAGCGTAATTTCAATGACAATTATTAATTATGAGTAGTCGTCAATGCTTCGTAACGTTTCTAGGGAGTACTCGCGATCCGTCACATCTAGGCCCAGACAAGTCTCTTGATCGAATGTCCCAACTGCTCCAACAATCCTGTATTCTTCTTCGCCTCCTGCAGCGAAATAATCTCCCCCCTCTCCACGAAACTCTTTTCACCCTCCCCTTCCTTCTGCAGCTGCGCTTCCAGAGCCAGCCGCTCAATCTCGGAACATATAGTAATTACCTGCTGCAGTTCCGTCTGCTGCAGGCCACCTGTTCCTGATATAGCTGTGGAAGAATCCATGTACGGAGCTTTAAACGCCAACCTCCGGATAGCAGGCGATTTTGCTTTGGGCAAGAAGAAACTAGCAAGGCCTACCTGCGCCTTGGCCTCATCCTGAGAAGCCGACTTCGGCGCGATATACCCCTTAGTTGAGAGCGTCCGTGTATTGGTTCTCTTGATGTTGCTTTTACCTGGCTGGTAGGATATCACGAGCCCGACATTCTTTATTTCGTCCATGTGCGCTGGCGCAAGGGTTGACGTGATATAAGTTCCGAATTTGATATGCGTCACGTTGGCGAGGTGGACGCGTTCAAAGGAGGATACCTTGTCAAGATCCCAGTCAAAGCGGCATAGGTACAGAGCAGCGTCTGTCAGCAGGACGACGACTTCTTCCATGGGCCAGGATTTTACCACGTCAGCCATGTTGGGACTGATGAGAACCCACCCGCCATGGACTTCTTCACTTGCATCGGCAACTACTCGTTTTTGGCAAAGCTCGACAGCTCGCTGGCGCATTTTGGCAATGGATACAGCAGGATCTTTGGTCATCATGTCGGACTCGAATTCGTCAAAGACCTTTTCTGTTGCAGTTCCGAGCAGAAAGTCTATGACTGCTTGACTGAAGTAGTCGTTGACCATGCTGCAACCATTATGTTAGAGCAAGCCACAAGATGCTTTTGAACACACAAGTGTACTTACCCGCTGTAGAATCGTGCCAGTGACAGTCCCAAGTCATTCAACGCTCCACGATAGTCTCGTTTTCTCGTCCTCGTATAGTCGCCCTTCATAGCGGCCGTAGACGCATACTGCTTGGAGACTGCGTCGCCATTGTCTGCCCAGAGAGTATTAAACCACCTCGTCTCCTGGTCTAGCTGCGCACTCATATCTATTCCATCTCCCTTCAGCTGCAAATCTAGCATATGCTTTGCAAAGGAACTCTGGCACACGTTCGTTCTGTCTAGACAATCCATACAGTTCGTTCTGAGGACACCTGCCTGCTGCTGGGTAATCTCGCCGCCGACTTGGGTTGTGCTGCCCAACTCTTCCAACCTACCCCTTAGTTTGATGAGAAGCTGACTGACATTCTCGAACTTCATTCCACGGCAAGCATGGTGAAAGTCAAACCACTCGAATGGAATTTTGTCGTTCTCGCCGAGCTCTTCATTGAGGCGTGAAACGTTTGCCTCGTATTGTGTTCCGATGGGCTCTTCAACGCCGCGCTTCTCAACCAAATTGACGATTTGAAGAGATCCATAGTTGGAATGGAGTCTCTCAAAATGTCTCTTGCAGGCCCTGTAGTTGCTCTCGGGGGAGTGTTGTATTACTGGGACTGGTTTCAATGAGTACGCAGATTGCGTGAAAAACAGTGGAATACTTCCGCGAATCTGTACAAATGAGTGAATTGGTGAGGATCGGTCCCATGCAGGCGAGGAGATGATTTGTTCCGTCTCCACCATATTTGCTGTGAAGCCCTCCTCGTTGATGCCTCTACGAAGGTACCTTAGACCTGCACGTTGAGTCGACCTGCGAGACACCAGCGTGATAAGACACTTTCTCTCTGACGGCCTTAGATCGGCACGGTCCCCAACGCGTCCACTGGGCGGTGATACTGGTAGAGATTCAGAGGTAGACATGTCGGCGAGTTCCATAGACTCAGATGCACCTTCATCCATCTGAGGAGGATCACTATCCACTACAAACGTTCGCTGGCCAACAAATCCTTGCATTAGCGGGAGACTTATTGAATCTTGACCAGTTGCTATGAACTTTCCCAGTATATGCCGGTTCCAAAAGAACTTGTTGTCAACTTGTGTGTGCAGAGGTGTGTCTGGATTTGGGATCCAAGACTGTTGAGAGGTGCTTCGAGTGAGGTCAATATCGTAGGAGAAGTAAAAGCTCCTAGAAGACCCAAAGAAGACTTGCATCGTCCGCAATAACTTTGGCAACAACGCTGTTACCTGGCTTTGGTCACTCATATCCTCTTCAGGTGGTGTCTTGGATGTGGCCGGTTCGCCAGATGCTTCCAGTGTTGTCGGTGAGCCTGCGGTTGCAATGCTCAAGCCTAGGCTTCGTCTTTGATCCATGGTCCATCCACTGTTACTGAACCAACGCTGAGCAAAACGGCCATAACTACCCCGGCGACGCATCACGTCCTCGACGACACTGCTTCGAGATGAGTCGGGACGAGTCTTATCCTCCTCACTGATTGTGTCTTCGACTTCATCAATGGGAGACTGAGGGCTTTCAACGTCTTCGTCGCTGCTTTCGGAGTCGTCAACTTCCCCATTTGGTGTTTGCTTCCTGAGAAGGCTGGCTGTCCTGCGGATGGACTCATCGGCCTCTTGCTTTGTGTTGCATGGTGTAATGGCAACGCCAGTGACAACATAGATAGGAAATCCGAAGATCTGTGCGACTTGCTGGCGGCGGGTAATAGTGATGAGATAGCTAAGTCTTGAAACTGTAATTAAGCCTGATGCATGAACTTGTTAGACAGCATTTCAACAGCATCTGGCACCTGAGCGAAGGAGGTCTTACCGATAACACCAAACGCTTCGAACGACGAGTTCGGGCCTGAAGTATCAGGTATTTGGTCCCGTGGAACTGCTGAAATAGATGAGTCGTCATATCTGATCCTAACCGGCTGAAATGGTCGTTGTCCCTTTGTGGAAAGCGGCTGGAGAATGAGACCATCGATGGCAGCGCATATGAGGATCTTCCGGCTGATTCCGGGCATGATGTTACGATGACACGCCGGACGGAGACTCAAGACTCGCCGAGCAGCATTACGAGGTAGTCAACACAGGCAGCAGGACAAAATGGTCAATAAGATGAGTTATGAATGAATGACCCTGCTAGGCCGACGATGCAGCGCGGGGATAACCAAGGCGAGAGAGCTAAGGGTGAAGCGGAGCATTGCGTCCGACGTGGAAGCTTGGAATTGAGTAGGAGTGTGGAGAAGCGTCATTGATGATCGACCGTGAGTGACCAAACGCAGAGCAACAGGGGCTGAGTTGTTCCTTCCCAATACACTTGATGGGAGTTTGCAAATGTCTCCAGAATGCAACAATCAGGTCGTGGCAGAGGGCAACGCACATCGCATGTACTGCAAACGACTGAAAACTATCAAAGAGATGAGGAGTTCGACAGTCAACCATTTAAGCATGGAGCCGGGAAACTATCTAGCTGAATTGCAATTCATGAAGGTTGTGCGGGTGCCGCAAATGGAGAAGCTAGTCGGCAACTTTGAACGAATGGATGATGTCTTATCATTCGGCGTGATTTGCCACGGACTAACGCATCATGCCTACCTACCTAGGTACTTAGGTAGGTACCGAGTAAGTGATTGAAGTACTATTGTCTCTGAAGTTTCCTGTGCTGGTGATGGATCAAATCCTGACGTTGCCGATTGGGTTTGGGCCAGTATAGCGGGTGTCTACCAATTGATCATATGAACAGGTTTAAAGGTGCTGTAGGATGCTGTAGACACTACAAAGTTGTAATTATAGAGACACTACCAGGCATTACCAATGCATCATGAAGCTGCAAGTTTGCTATCCCACGTTTCGCATCAACAGCCCAGGAATGGGAGCTTCAGGGGCCGGTGTTTACCCGACCACCCGGGCCACAGTCGAGATTACGTAACCACGCATCTTTGTCCTGGACCCCGTGCGGCAAAACCTTACGCCAACCAGAACGCCAGCCAGGGACTGAGTCCTCCATCCACCACTGCATCTCGACATAACCCGACGACAACGGCCAGCCATCACCGAAGCTTCCCCTGCCATCAACTGCCGGGCCTTAACGCTAGCAACACACTCGATCTCGCTCCTCTCTTCGATTATTTAGCACCGACTCGCCAAATACCGCCAAAATGGTCTCCGAGCTTTGGTATGTCGCCCATGCCTGCCACGCTTCTCTCCCTGTTATGATTCGATGGAGCCAAGCTCCCGCGACGCATCCTTTGAAGCTTCCGGCATCGCTGGCTCTGCTCTTACTCGATACATGTGACAAGCGTGCGATATTTGACAATGTTTCAAGCTGACCATGATATTTCTGTAGCCCCGTCTACGCGGTTAGTCAACGCACTCTGTCCACCCGCCGACCGACGTCACTACTGGCCCCGACTTGGGGCGACGGCACAACAGTCGTGCGCGTTAATGACAACCTCCGCTAACTTCGTCAATAGCCCTTTTTTGGCGCCATGGGTTGCACATGTGCCATTGTATTCACCTGCCTGGGTGCCTCATACGGTACTGCCAAGTCTGGTGTCGGTATTGCTGCCATGGGTGTCCTCCGCCCTGACCTTATCGTGAAGAGTGCGCACTTGTCTCATCCTCACAGTCTCGCCAGCATCGAAGCTAACGCATCAATATAGACATCGTTCCCGTCATTATGGCTGGTATCATTGGTATCTACGGTTTGGTCGTGTCTGTCCTCATCTCCGACGGTCTCAAGCAGGAACTCCCTCTGTACACTGGCTTCATCCAGTTCGGTGCTGGTCTGGCTGTCGGTCTGGCTGGTCTTGCTGCTGGTTTCGCCATCGGTATTGTTGGTGATGCTGGTGTCCGAGGAACCGCACAGCAGCCACGTCTCTTCGTCGGCATGATTTTGATTCTCATTTTCGCTGAAGTCTTGGGTAAGTCTCGCGCAGCAAGTAACATGCAGCCATATTGTGTTTTGTCTAGATGTCTGACCAATGTCACTAGGTCTGTACGGTCTCATTGTTGCCCTGCTCATGAACTCCAAGGCCACTCAAGACACCGTTTGCCAGTAAGCGGCATGATACGATGCTGTAAAAGGCGACCCGACAAATTGTACTTATCAGCAAGAGGCGCTATTCCTGGCATGGATCGGCACACACCAGGCGCACAGCGAGCAGGTCTTTAACATCTCTAATACGCTGGGGGTGTGCACGGGCTATTTGATCGCTGGCAGAACATGACTTTAAAAGGAGGTGACGAAGGAAGGGGCGGTGTAATCCCAATGGAGGTCGCATATGTACACTAGTTGCAGACGAAGTTTGGCCTCGACCGGTTTCATTATAGACAGTGGCGGTGAAGGAGAATCTAGTGTAGTCTCTGTTGCTCATATCATGGTTTACAACACAGAATTCCCTTGTCTTGCGTCGATACATCTGTCTGACTCGGACTTTGTCTGATAAACATGTGGCAGCATTAAGTCATGATGGCTTCGCGCATGTCCTTAAAGGTGAGCGTGTATTTGTAAGCGCGAATTGCTGATAGCAAAAATTCCCAATTACATGATATTAGGTAGTCCTTGTAGACATTATAAAACTGAGTAAACCACTCTTTACGCCTCCCAAGGATGAGTTCCCATCCCCCAACCACCCGCCACGCATATTTTCCACCTCTAACCAAGTTCATTACGTTTGTGAAGCTGAATATTTACGCAAGAAACATCCCCCCAATGGTTATTGTAATACAAAGCTGTGTTTTGAAAGCAAGAGTGCTCCCCCTAAGCCGCGGCGTCTAGATGACGTACTACACGATGCATCAGATACCATAATCCAATCAAGGTGCAGGGAAGGAAAAAACTCACAGGAATAAAGAGGTAGGGAACTTGTCGCTCATACTCGAGCCAGTGCTCGCCGTACTTGTTACGGCAGCGGTGAATATCCCGTGCGGCGCGGTGCGCAATCATGCAGCAGAAAAAGACTGGGTAGAACCAAGGGAATGGGCTCCTGTTGACGAGTTAGTCTTTTTTCGCCACTAAAAGAAGGAGTGAGGGAGAGGAAGAGAGAGCAGAGATGGAGCTTACTTGAATCCAGTAATCAGGCCCCAAGAGATGGCGAACCACGCGTCGGCGGTATAGTGAATTTTGCGGGCAAGACCGTACCAGCCGTCGACGAGGATGGTGCCCTGGGGAGTCTCAATGGTCTTGGGATTCTGGATAGTCTGCCAGGGAACTTGGGGGAAAGTCTTCCGGGCTACCATCTTCCCGCGCTCCATTGCGCGGAAACGGTTCTTCTGGCTGTTGCAGCTATCCCAGACCCAGTACCAGAAGAGGTAGGTAATGTACAAGAAGGCTAGGAACCAGCGGTTCCAGTGGTACTCGGATGGGTCGTGATTAGCGAGGTAGATGGTGCAGTGGCAGTAGGATAGCGGAACACCGGCAAGGTTCCAGAAGATGAGCATGAACCCCCATTTCTCGTAGTACATGTCCCAGGTGGTGATGATGAGCTCCTCGCCCTTGGCACAGGCATTGGCGTAGAGGTAGTGAGCCATGACGAGGAACATGACTTCGCCAGAGACGTAGCCGTAGCGCTCCCACTGACGTGCGGCAGTACCCAAGCTGAGAATGAGGAGGAAGTACCACGGCATGCGAACTTCGCAAAACATCTTGAAGTCCAAGATGCCAAACATGCGAGGGTTCAGCTCGGCACCCATGAAGAAATCATAGATGGGGTAGCCGGTCATGCGGTGCTCCTTTCCGCGGTAGAGGGCGGAGAAGTATGCAGCAAAGCTGACCAGAAAGCCGCTCAGGATGGCAACGGACAGGAGGGGACCGAATTCGTCAATGGCATTGTAAAGCGGCCAGATGCCGGTGAAGTGCAGCATTGCCAGGATAGCGAGCGTAAAGTAGAGCGTGACAAATGCGTTGCAGTAGTACTTGAGCTGCTTGCCCCCCTCGTGCGGAAGAGGCTTGCCCCAGCCCCATATACCGGGGAGCAAGCAGTAGCAAGCACCTTGGAAGATGAGATACGACCAATACCAGAACCAAGCCTTTGCATGGGGAAACGCGCCGGTATACACGTAGTTGACGAGCTGTGCCCCAAAAGAAGCCCAGTCCTGACCTGGTGCTCTGGAGGGAAATTTGCCATCATAGTAGGTAGCCCCAATCCACATGTACCACATCAGAACCGGGAAAAGGATCATCATGGCCAGAGTGCCAAAAGAACCGCCGAACTCGAACTCGCCGGAGTAATCAACCTTGGGGTCCTGGCCTTCGCGCCATCCGTCAACAACGCCGGCATCAGCTGACTTTGGCGGGGCCTGCTTCTTGGGTGTCGACTTCGGGGTGGATTTCTTAGGGGAGTCATTGGAAACGACCTCTTCCTCGTGAGCAGATTTGCCATTGGTCCGGGGTTTCGTCTGCTCCTCCTCTTCGCTCAAGCTCTCAGTGAACTTGGCGGTGCGGCGGCGCAAAGATCGAGTGCGTGTCGACAAGCCGCCAGCCGAGCTCGAGTCGTTGTCGGCGTCGGATGGTAGCTCAGGGGGGAACGAGGACTGACGACGCGATGACCGTCGCGACGCAGAAGGTGTTTCCACCATGCCTTCGAAGAGTTCCTTCTTCCTGTATATCCAATTAGCCCGTGTTCATTCAAGCAGATGGTTACTGCTTGGCGGAATTGGCGGGCTTGTGCTTGGCTTAGGGAGCGAATTTGCAAGCCAATGGCAAGCCAACCGCTCCGCCATCCTTTCCCATGGGCGTTTTCAACGTACCTAGGCGTTTGGCGTAGCGAATATCGGGACATTATGGCGGTGGAGGCACTGTGGCCTTTGTATCAGTTGAACAGAATTAAGGAGAGCAGAGAAGAGGAAAGGTTGAAAAAAATAATGATAGAAAATCGAGACGGCGAAATATTCAGGTCATGTAGCACGGGTGAGAGAGCTCACAGGAGGACCTGGGCTATGATGATGCTGAGTCTAATGCGACCAAATCCGTGATCAGGCTACAGGACTGAAGCAAACATTGAAGGAAACGCAGGGAATTTAGAAAGCTGGTTTGGAGTGGCCTTCTGCGCTTGGAGCACAGAAGTGGAGAGCGGAGGGACCAGTTGACGCTTCAATGCTGAGCGGGTTGACGGTGTTACGCTATTGGCGGCGCGTTTGAAGGGCTGAAAATGGCATTTTGTTGACAATTGGTGGAGACGAGCGGTGCGTGGGCACATTTGATCAGTCAATTAATACGGATACCAGACTTCTCAATGGTTCTCGGCACTCATCAGGGGGACCCAACCCAAGCCATGAGCCAATCCAGGGCAGTGTCAACAAGAGGCACAGGCGCCTCCGTAACTACTCGCACTCTATTGGTCCCCCAGCAACACGATGAGTGCACGGGACGAAGCCCTCCATTTGGATCGAGCCGTTGCAGACTCCAGAGCCTGTGTACTTTTTGCTGATGGGAGAGATATTTGCGTGTGCTAGATTGTGCATCATGTGCAGTCGGTGACTCTGGCCGCTGCGCGTTTATGTATTCGAGTACCGGGTATATAAAAATGCCAATGAATGCTCTCCCAATCGAGAGCTTATGGACCGTTGCGACGGGTGCCAATAGTGCTGGTAGGAATCAAACTTGGATTCCTTATGGCCTAGGGGACACTCGGCAGGATATAAAGAAAATACATAGATAAATAAAGAGACTTTCAATTCCCACCACTATAGTAGGCAGAATGCATATCTGTACACAATAATCCCTAGCCCTCATTGCCATCTATACGTATCCCACTCACAATATTGCCCCAGTCATACATAGTTTTACTCATTTACTAACCCCGTTAAATTAGTGGAAATCGTCTTCATTCTCCATGTGGAATCACACGTTGGCCTCTCCGCTGTCCGTAAACTGCCCCCCAACCTCCCTTTTTTTTTTTTTTTTTTCATTATTTTCGTAGTAGCAATCCTCCCATAATACAGACAGTTTCAAACTCTACATTCAAATCGGTGTCGACGAAAGCAGGGGACGGCCCCCAGAATGACCCGGAAGCAGTTTGCCAACAATGGTGAGCCATTGATCCTCCAGCCATCCCCCCCTCTGCATGAGCTGCTCCTTGTTGCTCCAGAGGGGACTATTCCGAATGACAAAAGCCGCTGTGCTTTTGACCGAAGCTATCCCTGGCATGGCAACCCGTCAACTTTTCTCTCTCCGAAAAGTTCATTGCGACGCGGAGAGTATATCGGAAGCCGGTGATGCTAGAGATGTGCTGCTTTACCGTCTTGGGTTCACCGTAGCATGTATGAATGACTGCCGCAATACTTTATCGCATCTTTCTCGGCATATGGGCAGGCCAACGCGGGGAGAGGACAGTGCGGCTGCTAAGCCCTCGTTGACCTGCATGTCCTCTGGGCCACCTAGATGCGTCCTTTCGAAGGCCTGGGTTGTCTTTTCCTCCCTTGGTCATAGTCCTCTCTGAGCCATGGGTCGCACGTTTCTTCCCAGACTTGGTGCCATTCTTTCTTTCACAGGACGAGGAGTCGCCGTGGGGGCGCGTCGCTCTATCATTCTTCTGGACAGGAACGTGCCGCAAATGCCTATTGGCCCAGCGTAACCGCCAACGATCCAATCGTAACAGGGCATCTCTTACTCTGCCCGATTGAACGTTCAGAAAGGGGTGTCTATCTTCTAGAATGGGAACGGTTTCTGAGCAGTCCGACACCCAAAAGCACTCAGTATCGGATGGCTCGTCTCTCGGTGGCTGTGACGTATAGTTCTGATTCGACATGTTTGGCCCGGATGCTGAGTCTATGCTTAGGCCATCTGATTCGTTCGTTGATGATGACCCTTTCAGAGGATAACGTATCTCTAGCTTCGACTGTGAATTGGCGGAGAAAGAGTTGCCCAGGCCTCCGGAAATTGGACTCTCGTGCGCCTCGTTTCGATACATGCCCGTCTTGAACAGCTGTGGAGGTAGCACATATGTTACACGATCACCTTCACAGTGCCCAGGCATTTGATTTGCCGCCATGTCCCAAGTATCCTCCTGCCGAGCCGCGTTCTCTGGAGAAAAGAAGTCATCTGAAGCCCGAGAACCGCGCGAAAGGCCGCGGATGGAAGCTGCGGATTTCCCACTCGTTGTTGAGTTCCTCTCCTCCTGCTGCAACTGGGCCGAGGATTGTAACTCATCGATGATGTTGGAGTCTAGGTTGAGGGTGATTGAGTCGGAGGTTGCCGTGTCGATTTGCGCCTGAGTAGAGGTCGCTTCCCTTCCTGCGACCATCTTGACTCTTTGGAGGATCTGAGGGCAGTCTTCCGTCACATCAAGCTGTGGCAAAGGATCATTGTGGCAGCTTTGCAATCCGTGACCAGGCATGATGCCGATAAAGTGATTATGACGGATTTTTTTAGGTTGAATGATGAATTGAGCGGCATCCTGACGGGACAGGATGTCTTTAAGCTAGATCTGGCGTGTGTGTTTAGTGCACCGATGTGCGTCAAGATCTGCAACCAATGTCTCTTTGCGCACCGCTAGGGTCGCAAAGAAGTGAGCTCTGTGCGCCACATGCTCCTTGGCCGCAGATATGCTGCGTTTCTCGGTACAGGGGCTGTGATTGACAGGGTATGGACGTCGAGTGATTCCCATTTCTTCCCTTCTTTTCTTTCAGCGACGCCACACTAGGCGTAAAAAGGCGGCCCTAATCCCAAATATCCGTTATTGACGAAATGAGATGACTTGCCCAGGACCTTTTGCGTATGCAAAAGCGGAGTCTTGGGCCGTCGCCTCCCTTGCCTGGAGCACTCCAGCAATCGCTCCAGTGGCAGTGTAATCCGGGAGCACAGCTCGTTAAGATGGACGGCCGTCTAGACAGACATCAATAGGCTGTAGCAGAGCTCCGCACTCTGATTGTCAAGCGGAAATCCATCTTGGAAATCTGCTCCCAGCACTCGCAGGCCCAATTGAGTAAGGGCACATCACCAACATCGGCAGTCTCGGATACGGAGTGTCCACAATCATGGCCCCCCGTCCTGGTCTTCCGGACGTGCAGATTTGCAGGATATTTTTCTGTAACGTGGGCAAAAAACGTGGGCAAAGAGACTTGTCTGGTTGTAGCCTCAAGGTTAGCACTGACCATGTCTTGTAGTGATTCAATGTTGGACGGTCTGCAGAGTTACCAGTTACGCGCATTGGACGTGGTTTGCGTTGGGAGACGCCGTGGCTAAATCACTACCCAACCGGCCAAGTCGCTTATTGGAATCACAGCGTTTCCATTCCGAGAGGGTTCCAAGGTGCTTCAGCTGAAGTCGACAGTTCAGCTGCCAACGTTGTGGAGGAGATTGTCGCAGCAGTTGGGGGCACCTGGGAAGATCGAATGCGGTTGGAGACCTGCGGGGGAGCGGGTCAGCGGGCCGTGCCACAGTCGGCAGGCCAGTGAAGCCGTGGAGCAGTGGACATGTGGCCCCGCCGTTGGTGGGTGTGGCGGGTGATAGCGATGCCTGGAAACGCCTGGAGACGCCCACTAGTACTACTGAAGAGAACAGTTGGAGCGGGGTACATTTGTCTGGTGGCATCAGATCGATGTCGTCAGCCAAAGAATAATGGACTTGATCACTACATTGACCCCTTCGAATGCAGCCAGTGATGCTGGCTAGTTTCCCAGCGGTTAGATTACGCTCGTGTCCTGGACCATCGAACTCTGCAAAAGTGAGCCTTCAGAACAGCAAAGTCACCCCAAGTCAGAAATCGTCACAGACCTGCAAGAACTTGTCCATTCGGTCAAGGATTCTGGAATCCAGCATCTAATCAGAGAAGGGACGTGAGACGAGGCTTTCCAAGAGCTGATGACAAGATGTCATCCATCCTGCTATGAAGGCGCAGGATAACTTACTCAACACCTGAATCGGCAGAAACAAAGTGTGCTCTCAAAACACAACCTGATCCATCAGTGAGGCAAAGCTAAGTGTGAAGCTAAGAGACCTGTCGATATCCACACGGACGACCTTCCTGAACTCGTCCAGCACAAGCAAGAGAGAATCCTACGCTCGCTTCACTGCAACCAGATCAATAAGCTAGAATCGAGGGTAGTTGCAGCACGCCGCAAGACTTTTGATTGGGCATTTCACGAGAACTCTACCGTCAACTACTTGCGATGGCTGCATTTCGGTAGCAGAGTGTATTGGATTATCGGGAAAAACACAAGCTTGTTTTTGCGGAAATTTTCTTCTGAAATGTCGGAACGGCCGTTCAAAAGACTAGAGGGGGCCTTCTTGGACCCTTTCTGAGGCGAGTACTACGGCAGGCGCCTCATCACATAGAGGATGCTCGTTCCGAACGGTGGTCTGCGTCATTTGCTTATGTTTTTCGTGCCTGGACGAGTGACGGGCTTCTGCAAACTTTAAGGACACTGGACACAAAGCGAGATACTATGATCTGATTTTGCTTCTGCATAAACGGGATTGATGAAAGCACGAATGGTGACTAAGAGCCCGTGGATCTGGTTTCTGACATGGCAACTTGGCCCAATTCCAACATTTGTACTTCAAGTCGGCCCTGGGATGACATGACCGCCGCATTTGAGCGAAAGGAATATAAAACTTTACTTACAGGACCTAACTAACGACTACATCAACAGGTACATTGATCATAAATTGGGCGAAGCACCAAGATTACGACAACCAAAAGCTGGAAATGAAGACCTAGCGTATGAAAATCACCCTGAGGTTACTAACAGAACCCAAGGAGTCCTGTGGGCTTACCTGGTCGTGCGATTCTTGCTTCGAGGCTTTTCCAATGGTGACGAAACATCAGATTTGCAGCACAGGCTACGAGAGCTGCCCTCTGGGTTAGAAGAATACTTGAATCGAATTCTCTCCACGCTAGAGAGTGTCTATAAATAACTGGCCACCAATATCAGCATCTTCCTTGAGCTGGCGTGTAAGTGCGATTTGGCCACTTTGAGGAAGCGGCGGTATGAAAGCTGGATCAAGCTGCACCTGCATGAAATCATCCTTTCTACATCACAAAAGAAGCGGCCTTTGCTTGCGTTGAAGGCGGACCAAAAGACAGACTGAACAATAATGGCGACATACCTCGTGGCGACGGGGAGAACCGAGGGTGAAGAGACTCTCAATATGTTCAAGCAAGATGTGGCGAGCCAGCAGATGGATCCATATCTTGGAAATCGGGGAGCTATAAGGAGGAATAAGTCCATAGAGTGACTTCACTGCGAAAAAGGCTACATTGGTAGACAGAGGTGTGATGACGGATGACGAGACATAAAGATTGAGATATGAGAAATATCAAGGGTTAGGGTTGTTTGAAGGTGGGGGAGCCACTACGGTACCGTTGATCAATTGATGTCGACAATCCACCAGGCAGGCAGGCCGTACCCGCTTGGTCCGTCAGGGCACGCCAGTACCTGCCTCCCTTGTAGCTACGGAATGCTTGTTGGGGACGACCAATTGGCACTTGATTGGAGTGGGGCTACCGGTGCTGTAGCCTGTACCCCCCGATTGAACATTCATTCAGGGTCACTGGATCATTGGCCTCATCCTTCCCCGGAACCATCATCGTCCACTTCTAAACCCACGTGCTCAACCACTTGACCGCTCAACCGCGCTACAGCTGGTCACCGCGTCGAATCTTTGTCACATGTGGCCTGGGAATCGCTAAAGTAGTTCTGCAATCCCGTAGGATCCTACGCGAGCACAGCATACTACAATCGACTACTGGTATTCGCCATTGCTTGGAACACGCTTCTTGCCCGTTGGACTACAATCAATCTGTTCATCATCCAGGCGTCAACGTTGCTGCCGCCTGCTCAGGCTGTCCCATATTGATTGCATTTTGTGCATCCTGGACTACTATAGGATCCGAAGCGATAAAGATCAACTCTGCGGCTGCATATCGTACGCGTAGTTCCCGACCCTTATTTCAGCATGTGTCGTGGGGACGCTATTTCAACCAGGCGTATATAACATCGCAACGCTAGCATTTCCGCTCATGCTTGTCGTTCAATCTTCGCCCACACCAATATCGTCAGCCAGTGAGACGAGCTCTACGGTCGTGAATGGCAAAAATTCATCATCGGGAGGGCTCGGTGTCTCCCACGAGCACAACACCGCAGAATACAACTCCCTCAAATGCCGAATCCCTCTTTCGAGTTCAGTTACCCCCAAGCCCCCGGATTCGCCTACAACCCGTATCGACTGATGCGACCGAGAGATCTGAGAACACAAAGCCGAACACAGAAGCACCAGATTACTGGAATGGGGGGAAACAACACAAACGTGTGTCCCCTACCGCAAACGGCCATGAGATTGCACCTGGTCGAGTAGACCAGAAGGGATCTCAGCCATCCCTTGGCGAGGCAGAGCACAATGTCGAAATCCCCGCCGCTTCTTCAGGAGACCATGATGGCTCTGCCGCAGCTGGGAGAAGAAGTGTCCAGTTTGCGAGGCAAGATCCTCAGCTGCTGTCTGCAGGCGGTCACAGCCGTCAAGGTTCATGGGATGGGCCCGAAACTCCTGGAAGGCATAAAACCTTGTCCATAATGTCCAAGATCAAGGCTTTAGCCAGCGCGCCCAACACTCCTTCGCTAAAATCTCCAATCGCGTCACCATTTGCCGAGCCTGGTTCTCAATCCGCTACCAACTCCCCTACTTCAACGCGCTTCGGTACTCGGCTTCCCGATATTCTTACTGAAGAGCAGTCTGACGTCGACGCCGACGCCGACGCCGACGCCGACGCTGATGCTGATGCTGATGCTGACGTCGACGAGACTGCTGATGAATCAGCTATCCCGGAGAATGGCACGCGAAAGAAGAAAAAACGCAGAATGAGGCGATTCGCAAAGGGACCTCTGTCGACGCCATCTACACCAAGTCGCTTCGCAAGCGATACGGACACATGGGGCGCATACAACCGCCTACTCCGGCGACGAGCCAGTATGCCAGATACCTCCATGGCGTCCGAAAATCCTGAGCAGGTATTGTCAGAAGGGGACACTAGGGGCGACCATAAACGACGACCTTTCAGGCGTGGACACTCATTCATGGGAACGACCACGCAACCACCTGGCGAAGGTGACGACCTGAACGACATGGAAAGTTCTGCCGTTGTTGGTCGCCGCAATGGCCATTTGCGACGAATCACTGTATTTGGCGGAGGCGGCGTTTCTGATGGTGATGCTATGACGCCCCGCCGGCCTTTCTTTAACTCTGAACGGGCCTCCAACTTTGGCGTACAAAAGTGGAAGCAGGTAAAAAGTACACTGAAGCTCTTGCGGCAGAAGAAGGAAGATCGGTTTGACTACTTTAAATCTGCAGAACTGATGGCGGAGCTTAGAGCTGGTGCGCCAGCAGTCTTGATGCTTGCTAGTATGATTCAAAGGGACGAGCACGGGAATAAGAGGATCCCTGTTCTCCTCGAACAACTGAAGCTCAAAATTAAAGATAGTTCGCCGATCCCGGATGACGATAAAGACAGACATTGGATTTTCACCATCGAACTTGAATACGGCAGTGGCCCGAGTCGAATGTGCTGGACAGTGATTCGAACCATCAGAGACATCTACAATCTTCACTTCAGGTACAAATTTGCTCTCAATAATGATAAGTATATGCTCGGCCGTGATCTTGGAGGGCGCCCGAAGCAGCCCAAGTTCCCATATTCTGCTTTCCCGTATCTGCGTCGAGCTCGGAACAAAGATGATGACAGCGATGAGGATGAACGGGCCAGTGTCCGGGCCGATGAGACTGCTGGAGAAGGCACAGGCGGAGAGGGTACCGCGCCTGAGGACCATGGAGACGGCACACATGACGAACAGCACCAGCCGATGAGGAAAAAGTCGCGTGCCAATTTATGGGGCATGAGACGACGCTCAACTGGATTTACGGACCCCGGGGAGCTGTCAAATGCTGAGGGCACCGCTCAAGCTATCGACATAGCCACACGCAGACAACGCTACGTGGAGAAACAAAGACGCATTCTTGAAAAATACCTATCAGAAATGATACGATGGCTCATGTTCAGAGCTGATAGCAACCGCCTTTGTCGATTTCTGGAGCTGTCTGCTCTTGGCGTCCGTCTTGCTGCAGAGGGCAGCTATCATGGCAAAGAGGGCTATCTGCACATACAGTCATCCAAGGGACTTGATTTTCGCCGAGTCCTGACCCCAGCAAAGGTCATTGCTCGCCACAGCCGTAAGTGGTTCTTGGTTCGCCAGAGCTATATCGTTTGTGTCGAGTCACCAGAAAACATGAATATTTACGACGTGTATCTGGTCGACTCCAAGTTTAGCATCAGCTCCAAGAAGAATGCGCTTCAACAGATCGGTTCAAAAGACAAGGCGAAGGAGATTGACCTCACTGTTGAGGCACCCCCCCAAAAGCACCATACTCTGACACTGCATACATCCGAGCGCAAAGTACGTCTGTTTTCAAGGTATCAGTCCGTCATGAAACAATTTGAGGATTCAATCAATGAAATGCTCAAACAGACTGCATGGTACGAGAAGAAGCGATTCGGCAGTTTCGCGCCTGTCCGAAATGGAGTCTTCGCGCAGTGGCTCGTGGATGGCAGGGACTACATGTGGAATGTCTCTCGGGCAATCAACATGGCCAGGGATGTCATTTACATTCATGACTGGTGGCTGAGTCCCGAGTTGTACACGCGCCGACCGGCGTGTATCAGCCAGAAGTGGCGTCTTGACCGGCTCTTGCAGAAGAAAGCCAGAGAGGGTGTCAAGATTTTTATCATCATCTACCGGAATGTCGAGGCCGCCATTCCCATCGATTCCGAGTACACCAAATTCTCACTATTGAACCTGCATCCAAATATTTTTGTACAACGATCGCCTAACCAATTCAAGAAGAACCAATTTTTCTTTGCACACCATGAAAAGATTTGTGTTGTTGACCACGACGTGGCCTTCCTTGGTGGTATCGACTTGTGTTTTGGCCGTTGGGACAGTCCGCAACACCCCATCGTCGATGATAAACCTACTGGATTTGAGATGACAGAGCGACCAAAGGATGCAGAGCACTGCCAGCTGTTTCCTGGAAAGGACTACTCTAACCCCAGAGTTCAGGATTTTTTCAGACTCAACGAGCCATACGAAGAAATGTACGATCGCAGTAAGGTCCCTCGAATGCCATGGCATGACGTTTCCATGCAGGTTGTTGGGCAACCAGCGCGAGATTTGACTCGCCATTTTGTTCAGCGATGGAACTATCTCCGTCGTGGACGAAAGCCAACCCGACCTTTACCGTTCTTGCTGCCTCCTCCAGATGCTAAATTGGATGAGTTGGAAGCCCTCGGTCTGACTGGAACATGCGAAGTGCAGATGCTTCGCTCCGCAACTACATGGTCTCTTGGAACAGACGAGACGGAACACAGTATTCAAAATGCTTACATCAAAATGATTGAGGACTCAGAACATTTCGTATACATGGAGAATCAGTTCTTCATAACGAGTACAGAAGCGTACAACACCAAGATTGTCAATCGCATTGGTGATGCTCTGGTCGAGCGCATCATTCGCGCCCACAAAAATGAGGAGGACTGGCGCTGTGCAATCATGATTCCTCTAATGCCTGGATTCCAGAATACAGTGGATGAACAAGAAGGGACCAGCGTCAGACTCATTCTTATGTGCCAATACAAGAGTATTTGCCGTGGGGAGCAATCCATATTTGGGCGGCTCCGTGCCCTTGACATCGAGCCTGAGGATTACATCGGCTTCTATTGCCTGCGCCAATGGGGTGTGATGAGCAACGATGCTCTCGTGACGGAGCAGCTCTACATCCATGCCAAGACAATCATTGTTGACGATCGTGTCGCTTTGATTGGATCTGCCAATATCAACGAGCGCTCAATGCTTGGGACACGAGACTCTGAATGCGCTGCGATTGTGCGTGACACAGACATGATTGAATCAACCATGGCTGGAAAGCCCTATCAAGTTGGACGGTTCGCGCATACTCTCCGACTGCGCCTGATGCGAGAACACCTGGGCCTCGACATCGACGAGATTCTGGAACAGGAACGACAGCAAGAGCTCGATCGTGATGTGTTTGAGAAGGAGATGGAAGAAATCTATCGCGAGGATAGTGCTGATCTTGGTGTTGGTTCAAGCAAGGCTCGGCGGAATAGTATCCTGACCCCTCGCCAGAGAAGTTTCAACTATGAACTTGACATGGAACATGCCAAGGCTCTTCAGGACACTTCTTTGCCATCTTCGGAGTCGGAGTCAGAGGCAAGGTCGAAGAAGGGCAAGGAGGCTCACGTCAGTATGAGCCCGCAACAGAAGAAGCAGCAGCAGCTAGACGTATCAGGATATGGCGAGGACCAGTGGAAGCTCGCAGAGCAGTCCGGCTTGGATGAAGGCCGAGACTCTGTCATAGTTGGCGGTCGTGAAGTGTTGGTACACGACATGAATTCTGAGGGCAGGGGAACCATCTGTCAGCCGAAGCCACCTCATGAGCTTGTTATCATGTCTGACAATCAACACCTTGGAAATGAGGGTCATGGAACCGGAGATCTCCCACCTATGCCTGCGATGAACCGACGCACAACAGAGCAACTTGGTCTCCTTCGACCCGCCCAGCTACCACCTCTTCCAGTTGCTGATGACACTGACATTGGTGGGCCGGCGGTACACGTCGACCCTACAACTGGTCGTCCAAAGAGCGGCGCTTTTCATCCAATGGCTGCAGATATCACACCAACGGACATCTCCAAGGACTGCATGCGGGATCCGCTCCTCCCTAGCTTTATCGATGATGTTTGGAATCGTGCAGCTCTGAACAACACCAAGATTTACCGCCGAGTTTTCCGATGCATGCCAGATTCAGAAGTTAGGACTTGGCAAGAGTATCGTGAGTACGTGGATTACGGAACGCGTTTCCGTGCGAGCATGGAAGGCAAGCCTATTGGAGAGGAGTCCATGTCAAAAGCCGAGACCAACAATCAGGTTGAGTCTACTGCTGGCGGAGCGGGCATCGGAGCGCCTGGCCCTGAAGCAATTGTAGCTGCCGCCAAAGAGAAGACAATGAACAAACTTCCATCGCTTGAGCAAGATATAGGCAAACTTGATATCACGGTGGCGAAAAATGGTGACGCGGAGTTAATCGAGGAATCAATGGAACCAGTTCAACATACACGTGGTCCTCTTGATTCGAACCCCGTCCAAGGAGCTGAAAAGATTGCGGATGTTTCGCCAACAACAGTACCAAATGGCTACACAGGCGTTCCTGGACCTGAAGACGCCCCTGCTAAGCTTCTTGAACCACAGGCTAGCAGGAATACGGACCGCAAGACAGCCTTCGCTACATTGGACAAGCCGCCCTCGCGGGAGACTCCCAACATCCCGACGCAAGCTCAATTCGGGTCCGTCAAAAAGCGTCGTCGTGCCAACACCAAAGGGAGCCGTCGTGGATTCTCCCTCGACGACATGCCTTCTAGAGCCGATGCCGAAGAGCTACTCAAATTGGTCCAAGGCAACATTGTCCAGTTTCCGTACGACTGGTTGTTAACCGAGGAGCAGAATGGAAACTGGGGCTACCAAGTAGATGGTGTTGCTCCGTTGTCAATCTAGTAAGTTGGCCCTAGCCTTGTCAATATGGTAATCTAACTCCCTCGTGTGTAGTGACTAGTACAGAGTACAGCCTGTCAAATATGGCAGTGGGAGACGGAGACATTTAAATATTTACAGAGTTGGTAAAACTGGCACACAGAAAGTTGTTTGCATTGCAAAAGGAGTTTCGTCTTTTAGCTGCATAGCAAAAAATTCGGCATGCTTTTTTTTTTTTTATCTCTCAAGGGAAGCATACACACGGCGTTAAAATCCCGCCTTTTTTTTTCTCTTCTTCACCCTGAACACGCATAATATTACATCGAACCTGGTTTCATATGTCATACATTGTATAGAGCTGATTGTAATCGAAAACATTTTTATTCATTACATGCTCATTTGTACACTTGAATATTCACTTTGTCAATACACGGCATAAAATGCCACTGCAACTTGGTGTCCATCAAACTCGCTCACTGACCCAGATCGCTCCCCTACAACCCGCCCTTATAACTCCAGTCAACAACCAATGCGGCTCTGCCTTCTTCGCATCATGCTCAACCGCATGGTCCAAATGCTCCAGCTCCTCATCCCGTATCCTTCTCAGTGTCTTTACCAGCTCCCCAATCTCGGCACTGACTTCGTAGCCCTCTGCCTCCCACTGCGTAATCATCTCCAGTATCTCTCGAATCTGGTTATTGTAATGGTCCCCAATCTCGGTCTCGACCGCCTCCGTACATGCCATTGCTGCCTCGCGGCCCATCAGGGCAGTTGACCAGCCTAGACCTGTGGCGAGGACCGACCACAGAGGGTAGAGCGCCGTCGGACGCACGCGGTGCTTGTGGATGAGGTTGTTGAACGTTGCAAAGTGCCCGGCTTCTTGGTCGTACATGTGCGCCATCAGCGGCCGGAGATGGGGGTGCTGGCGGACGACGAGCGGGGTCTGGGCTTTGTAGATGAGCGTGGCGGCAAGTTCGCCGGCTTGGTTGACACGGAGCTGAGAAGGTTCGTCAGTGATGATTTCATGTACGTGGGGACCTGGGATCAGATTTCTGGCGGAGTTGGACGGACAGCGGAGGAGAGGAAGTCGCGTTGTTCTCGGGTCAACGGCTTGCGCTTCTTGGTGTTGGACGGGGGTTCGGACGAGGTCTGCGACAGGGAAGAGGTGGTTGAGATTGTTCGACAGGACGGGAAGCTGAAGAGCTTGGAGGGGGCTAGACCCCGTATGGGCCTGCAAAGGCATCGGGTTGAGGCCATGTTTGCTGGTTGCTTCACCAATTGGTGGTTTTGTGGTTGTTGGAAGAGCGTGAATGCGATAAGATCGAACGATGCTGGCTCGGGCGGGAGATGACGCCGAGCGGGTTTTGGAGGTGCGCCGGGAGACTCGCCGATTGGACAGTGGGAGGCAAAGAGACCGAGTACCTGGGTATCGCGCTCAAAATATAGTTACCATGGTACCTACCTAGGTACTCCGTAGGTGCCTCGTAGTCTACTAGATACCGCTTTTATTAGTAGTACATAAGGCGTTACGATACTAGTAAATATTTTTGACCGTCCAAATATAATCCCTCTGCGTTGCAATGCCAAGGGAGATAGCTCCTGTTTTCTTTAAGCCGATAATGACATTGACAGAATGATTGCGATTGAGCTATGGCCAGTGATATACGGGCGGCTTTTCTTATATATTTAAAGAAAGGAACATGTACTTTCTTGCTTATGGTGCCACAGAATGGAATATATTTACAATGGAACAAAAAGATGTGCTCATTAAACAGACAGTGTGAATACCTCAACGGCCGAGGAAATGGCACTGTATACACAACCAGGACAAACGTTTTGCCGATGCAGCGGCCGACAAGAAGTAACCTCCGTTCTTGCGCGCCACACGAGTAGAAGCCAGGCCCAATGGGGAGCGCTCACTCGATTAACGACCAAAGGTCCTGCAACTATAAGCTTGCTTTCTTTTTGTTCGCCTGTCCTATTGTCATCGTCCCTCGCGATTGTTTCGCTGCCGCCATCCTCATCTCCCTTGACCACACGGTTCCGACCTCTTTCTATTAGAGGAGCCATCGACTTGGACTGTTCTAACGCCCAGTCGTGACTTGTCGATCCCACGAGTTGTCTTGCGAACCTGAGCAGAGATTGCCGTTTGAAACTCGCCGCTAGACCGCCCATCACACACGATACCATCATGTCTGACATCGAAGATGAACTCCTTGCCCTCGCGGGTGGTGACTCTGAAGACGAAGGCTCTGTCCGCAGCCGCGGTGGCTCAGAGTCGCCGCGTCGCTCAAGGAATGATGCTGGCAAATCGAAGAAGTCAAAACGGCGTGCGAGGCAGGATGATTCCGAAGAGGAAGGTGAAGCGTGAGTATCACCTTGTGGGACCCGTGTGCAGCGCATTGAACGAATTTACTGTATCTGTCATCACTCGTGGCTATCCTCGTTTGCCGTTGCTCATAAAATACGTTGCTAACGGCTCAATGCTCGTTCCCCTCTATCAGATCCTCAGCCCCTTCATCACCAAACTCGCTGGAATCAGCACCCATGGACGAATCCGATTCAGACGCTGAGCCCGCGCCGAGGGGTGGTGGTACCGACGAAGATGACAAGTATCCCGTGGACGGCAAGTTCACAAGCGAGGCAGAAAGGGCTGAAATTATGGCCATGCGAGAAGTTGACCGAGAGCGAATTCTCGCGGAACGTATGGACGAGGTCGAACGCCAGCGACAGAGGCGCCGTCTCAGGCAAATGATTGAGGAGACGGAGCGCAGGAATGTCAAAAAGAAGCGTAGCGCCGACACCGCAGAGCTGGAGGACGGCCAACGAAAGGCTTCACGGCAGCGTACCGGTAAAGGCAACGAGTCTGCCATGGACTCTCTTCGCAGAGCTCGTGCAGAGAAGGCCAAGCGCAAGGAAGACAAGACACGCGGACGAGATTATTCCCCCGTACGGCGAGATTCGGATGAAGAGGAGAGTGGTGATGATTTTAGCCGCGCTAGGTCCCGAACACCCGAGAAGGAGCAAGAGAAAGAAGCACCACCCGCTGAGCTGAAGGACTTTGAGCGTGTACGGCTTGGCAGAAATGAGTTTGCTCAGGTTTGCTTCACACCTGGGTTTGAGTCTGCCATTACCGGTTGTTATATCCGAATTGCTCTAGGCCCTCACCCAGAGACCGGGGTTGAGCAATATCGCATGGCAGTTATCAAGGGTGAGTAGCTTCATGAGCGAGGATATGCGAGGTCGGGCTTCTAACCAGACATAACATGTAGGCTTCACCACTAGCCGTCCATACGCTCTTACCGGGCCTCAGGGGCCGTTTGTCACGGATCAATACGTCAAAGCCGCACATGGCAAAGCGGTCAAGGAGTTTCCTTTTATTGCTGCCTCAAGCGGCAAGTTTACTGATGTAAGTGTGCATTCTAGCTGGCTTGCATCAGCGGGACGACTTTCTAATTACTCGCATAGAATGAGCTCAACCGTTATCAGGTGGCATGCGCCAATGAGAACGTCAAGCTGCCCACAAAGTCATATCTAGCAGATAAGATTGATGAAATCAACAACCTGATCAACCACAAATGGACGAGTGAAGAGATCAAAGCCCGTTTGGCCAAGAGGAATGAACTCAAACGTCGGTTCGACCCTACTGAAAGGGAGCGTGTTGGCAAACTGCTTGATGAGGCCGTGGCTCGTGGTGACGAAACCAAGGCTCAGGAACTCCAGGAGGAGCTCGAGCAGCTTGGGACGCAACGCCTGGCCTTTAGGACAACCCTAGGCTCATCAAGGGACATGGATGGGCCCCGGGCCGCAACAGAACAAGACCGCCTGGCAGAGCGCAACCGCGAAAACAGACGGATGAATGCCGAGCTCGTCCGCAAGGCCCAGCTCAAGGAGAAGGCCAGAGCGCGCGAGATCGAAATGGCCCTTAAGCGGGGCGAGCAGGTCGCCGATGACCCGTCGCGACGACTCCGGACAAAGGCCAAGTTTGTGCACGATGTTAATGACACGCCCCAGAAGCTGTCTGCCAATGGTAGCGAAGCCAGCACGCCGGCAAACGGCACGCCCAAGGTTGCTGCTACTAAGCCCGAGATGCTGTCCCACCTCGCCAAGCTACAAGAGAAGAATTACTCGGAGAGCAATGGCGTGCCGGGGATTCATAAGCCGCTCATGGATGATGATGTGATTGGGGCGTTGGACCTGGACATTGACGTGGAGATTTAGATAGGGCATTCGTCGTGATTTAGTCGGTGAAGTTGGTAACTTAGGGCAGGCATCGGTGCATTAATGGCGTTTTAGAGAAAGCATTGCGCGGAACGGGATATTGAGGGACGGGCTACACATTTATGAAAAGAAACAGGTTTAATAAGGCAGTATATCACCAGTTGGCCAGGCGCATGTAATCTGAATAGTGTCATGTCGTAATTCGTCATATCCGCCTTGGGGGAGGGAAAAAAGGGAAAAAAAATTTGCCACAGAACCCCGTGTGCGCTCACAGATATTTCCCCCATGTCCCCATCATGATCCCCGTCTATTTAGTCCCTCTTTATCTGTCGCTTCGTCTTGCGATCCAAGTCATCCAACTTGCCCTGGACATGCTTCCTGTACCAAAAGAACAGCTTGGCGAGCAGATGCCTCGTGACAATGTCCACGGCCAGCGCAACAGTCTGCCTAACCGAGCTGCGGTGGCGCCCCGGCGCACCGTCGTCCACCTCGTCCTCGTACCGCCGGCACACGTCGAGATACAGCCCGGGGTCGTCCGTCACCACGCCGTCCACGACCCTGCCGCCCGCGCCGGACCCGGGCCGCCGAGGCACGTTGCGCTCGATACACCACCGCATCCAGCGCGGGTGGTTGACGGTCCAGGCGTACAGCGGGCGCCGCGCCGCGCGCACGTCTTGCATGAACCGCCGCCCCTGGTAGGGGCGCACGAGCGTGTGGAAGGCCATGTTGAAGCCCATGTTGGGGATGGGCAGGAAGTGCCGCGCGTACGAGAGCGAGAAGCCGATGTGGGCGACGGGGTAGTCCGGCAGGGTTCTACGTGAGGCTTTGAGCACAGAGGCCTATTTTATTTAGGGGAATCTTTTTGTTAGCTTTCTCTTTTTTTTTTCCCCCCCCTAACAAGAACGTGCCAAAATCTTACATTCCAGCATCCAAGGACGATGCGGCTCTGCCATGGTGTTGAGGGGGGGACTTGGGCTATGGCGCTGCTGATGGCGTCCAACAGGTCTTGGGGGTCGTCGTCGAGCTGTTTCCCTACGGTCAGATGGTGTGCTGTACATTTTCTGGGAGGAGTATGCAGAGGATGACGGCCGACCTTGATGTCGAGCAGGACCCAGGGCCGATGGCTGTGCTCGTCGCCTTGCAGCTTGTCTGCTTCGACGAGCCATTCTAGCAGATCCTGGAGCCGGGGCAGGCCCTGCTTCGGCTCGCGGAGCGTTTCCACGGTGGACAGGTATTCCCAGTCGCAGTCGGCTAGCTTCCTGTCTATCCCGAAGCACCGAGTGAGGGTTGCGTCCTGGAACCGACATTAGCACCGGGGATTTTCTACGCCCGAGTTGGCAGAGCCTCACATGCGACAGCACGGCTACTCCGTCCCTGGACAGATGCACATCCGTCTCAATCGCGTGCGCGCCAGCCTCGACGGCGCCCTTGAAGGCACCCATCGTGTTCTCCGGCCACGAGGCCTTGTACCCTCTATGCGCGATGGCCTGCGGTAGGAAGCGCGCGGGATCTCGCTTGGACGGAAGGGCGGTTGCCCACGGGGCTTTTGTATTCGGGGGTTAGCAGGCCAAGGATGCCGGTATGTATATACTAATGTTTCCACGCTCACCCTCTGGAATATCCCATGACGTGTCGCCCCCTTGCAGCAGCGCATCCTTCTCATCCGCCATCTTGACGACAACAATGTGGCCTGCGTCGTCCTTGAGCGACCAGTCTCGGATAGGGCGGCTGCGAAGACGGAGTTTGGAGGGCGGGACGGTGTGGAAGCGCGACGACGGCGTGGTCGAAAAGGTGAGGACAGAGGGAAAATGGTGTTTTTGTAGATGCAAGATGAGTGGGCGGATGCGGCTCGCGGGGTTCATGCAATGTATGAGATGGGACGGCGGTACACGGTGGTTATTGCTCTATTTGCCGATGCGCATTGCGATGGAGATGGAATGTTTACGGTCGGAGTTTAGCATGGGGCTGCGCCGTTTTGGCCTTCGGGTATGCCGGTAGAATGGGACACTTTGCCATTATTGAACGGGTTTAATGAAAACGGGATGGGCGGCTTTGAATCTTGTGGCGTACCAGCGAGGAGGTGTGATTCTGGGTACAAGTGAGAATGTGCGTCGACGTACCTGCCCAATTCACCACAATGGTTAACGCAGTTTGCAAAGCAGTTTTGCCCAGTGAGGCCGTTCGCAACTGATAAATATTGACTCAAATAAGCCCATGTAGTTACAGCCCGGTAAATCTGGGGCAATGGCAGCACAGCTTCCAAATCCTACACATACATACGCCGCTGACAATATCCAAAGCTTGCCGTCTGTTGATATATCAGTACCCAGCATCCTCAATGCCACCGAAGCCCATCACAGAAATACCAGTATTCCGTCATAAAGAGAACAAGTCAGAGAAAAACAAATAAATAGAACGACGCTACACCCTCCATATCATCGGTCCCTCCTAAACGCCAGCTAGCACCCAACAAATGACAAACAATACCGATTCGATCTATCGTCCATACCAGAAAGCCAAACAATAATCCGAAATAGGGCGCAACAGCAAACCTCAGCTCTTCTCACAAAGGAAATCCCTCGAGGTCGAAGCCATAGGCTTCTGGCATGTGCAATTTATTGAATTCTGCGCTTCCCACGCTAAGGCCCAACTCTGACGGAGCAACTTCTTCGCCAGAGCTCAAACTTTCGTCACTCATGCTAAGCACGCTTTGTGGCGGCTCCGGATTCCGTCCAAAGTCACCAACGTTAATGCTGCTCACGTCCCAAGACTCTGGCGACCAATCAGCACCAGCACTGTTCGAGTTCGCGGGTACTGTCTCACTTGGGAGGCCTGCACCACCATAGATGGCATCGTAAACATTGTTATCCATCGATCCGAGCAGCGCCTCCCATTCAGAACTGCACACGTCCGCCATCTTTGCTGTAGGGTCGACGACGGCCATCATTTGACCGGATGGCGATACTGACAATCCTGGCGTCTGCATGCGGGATTTCCCAGCGGGTGAAGACGCACCAGTATGGGATGGGGTGTTGTTCAGGGACAAATAATCAAGATTGGGAATGACGCGGGATATCGGAGTGTTAGTGCTAATGCTATTTGGTTGTGTTACTACTGACAAACGGTGACCTTGGTAGTTGGTCGATGCCTCAGAAGAGGTGACGCTATCAAAGGACTGCCGCGATCGAGGATAAAACTCTGTTTCCAGGGTATGGGTATGGGTATTGGGCATGGTCATGCGACGCATTCCGTCGTGCTCCTGTTGAAGTTCTGATTTCTTTTTCGAGCCTTTTGAGGACGAACGCTGTGATGGTGCCGCCATTGGTGCTTGAGGTGGAAGAGGGCTTGGATGTTCGTCAACCCGGATAAGATTGGCTGCAATGCGGGCCAGATCGATGCATCCCGGAGCCTTGGCTTGACTCATCGACTTGATAGCAAAGTTGACAAGTTTCTCAATGTCGCGGCTCAATTTACTGTCCGCCTTCAGATCGACGACCTGGTAGAGAAGCGTCAGGCCGCAGAGGGCCAGGAGGTCAAATTTATTGAGACAGAACGAGAAGCTCATGTTTCTCTCCTCGAGCAGCTGAACGATTTGAATGATTCGCTTGCTGGAGTCCGCAATGGAAATGAGGGCGGGTGCGGCCTTCGCACCAAGGCTAGAGCCAACAGCGGGACGATAGATTAGGGTTCGGATATGATAGTACGCCAAGGCCTGCGCATGTCATGGTTTAGCAAATGGCAGTTCCGACGGGGAGAGGCGGAAGTATAAACCTACCAGGATGGGAGATCTGCTTCCAGTCACGTCTGTTGATGGCTTGTCTTGAGAGAAGTTCAGTCGTAAATGCGCGGGTAATTCGTCGTACCAAGCATCAAGATCCGCCTCAAAACTAGTCATTTGTTGAAGAGAGAGCTCATGGTTGGCCACTGCAGGATAGTTCTTTTCCAAAATTGCTGCCATGATCCGAGTGGCCCGGAAAAGAGCCAGGGCGCTGGACAATCTAGTATGTTCTCCCGGCAATGTAGGTTGAAATCCCTTCTCGGTAATGTATTCATCATCTGTATCAGATGGATATTCCGTGTGGATGTCGTCCTCCCTGAGCATTTTTGGCAGCCCAAGGGTAGCAGCAGTAAAGCTACATACGATACTGTCAGATACGACCCGGGCGCAGACCTGATACACTGTCCAACTTACCAGTCAAGAGTATAAAGAGTCCAAAACACCTTTTTCCTCGTCTCCAAAGTCAAGGCCCCGAAAGAAAACCGCTTTTGGCTCTGATGCAGCCCGAGTCGGTGCGACAGCCCAATGGCCAGCCCCTTGAAGTGCTGGACTCGCTTATTGTCTGCCCTAACCGCGCAATACAGGAGCGCAAGGATGAGACACTGGAGCGTGCTCATAGTGTTCTGCAGAACCATCGATTCAATAGCTTTGGCCCACTGCTTTTCACAAGCGGCCAGTTGCGGGTAGTCGGGTTGTTCAGATGAGACGCCGGCAATGCTAAAAACAAGATGCAGCTGGGCGATTTTGTGATGGCACTTGACCTTTTCGGGATCGGCCACGAACTCTTCGTAGATGCGAAGAAAGGTAGGCTTATGCAAAACCGGAAACAGTGGTGCCCACTCCTGGAAGTAGACGTTGACACACCGGTCGGAAAAGATGCGAGGAGGTAGGCGGGAGACCTGGCTAGGTTCTTCCTGAGTCAATTGCGCGCATCCTTGAACGTGTAGAAAGGCTTCTGGATTAAAGTCATTGCACGATTTCCCACTCTGTCTAAGTTTGTGCTTGAAGGAGGCTGTTGGGAGGCGGTTAGTTGGCGCTGCTACAGTGAGGCCTACGATGGGAAAGTTGACGTACTGATAAATGAACGGCCACTGGACGAACCCATGAAGTAGGAATCTGAATTCTCGACGCCAAAAAGCAACGGCGAGCCTTGCACGCGGAAAGTATCCTCCTTGGCAGTAGATGCGGGACTGTCCTTGGAGGCGTCTGGCGACGGCAGTGTGTTGGAGACAGATGTGAGTGATGGTTGGCGATGGTGGTTGCCGTGCATGGCGGAAAGCATATCTATCTTCTCGTCCTTTTCGTCCAAGAGGTCTTTGAGCTCTCTGACCTCGGTTTCTAATTGCCGAACTCGCTCCTCTAACGACTCTGTGTATCCACGGGGAAAGGCCCGGCGACTCAGCTTGTCGCTGGTCCGGCACTCGAAGCCGACATTGGCACATTGTGAGCAAGTCGGACGAACGCCATCACAACGAATTTTCTTGCTGCGGCACCGGTCACAGGCCTGGGCAATGCGGCTTTGAGCGCTATTGCCCACCTTGATGACCTTCATAGGCAGGATGCCTGGCATTTTGGCAACGCCCTGGGATTAATTGACTTGGTAGATTAAAACGTTGCGCACTCGGTATCTTATCGAAGTGGAAGACGGGCAAATGATGCGTATAATGTGTAGTGTTGGAAGCCGTTGAGCCGTTGAGCTCGTCCTGCTCGATAACTTTGCAGGCTGGGAAGTATGCGCTGAGGTAGACGTCGATTGGCGAGTTCACGCCAGGGCTCCCCTCCTACCTCTTGTCTGGGCTGCGCTTCTCGAAGACGCGGGACAAATTCTCTCCCCAGATGTCTAGAATGACTAGGGATGCAGGCTCGATTTTTCTTCTGTTGTTGTTGCTTCTCTTTCGTCCCGGAACTCGCAAAGAGATGTATCCGTAGTCCCTGCTTTCTGACCCTGTGAAAGTTCCTCGTTGTCGGCGGAGGCGGAAGGACACAACAAGGAGTCAAGTTGGCGTGCTCGTCACCAGAGTGGGGAGGTTTATTGAAGTTGGAAGCGAAGAAGAGAAACCGTCATGGGATAAGTAGAAGTGGGCCGGGCAAGAACAGCGTGAGAAGACAAGGGATAGATATGTGGAGTGGACGATGAAATGATGAAATGGGAATGGAGATGTCCGGGGCAAGATGGTCATGGTCGGACTTTTTTGACTGTTCTGACTGCTGCGAGCACGGCCGGCTTGAGGGTGAGGGCGCCTCTTGTTAGCTTCGACTGATCCAATGGTCGACCGGTCGGTTCGTCGCCTCAAGGCAATGTTCAATCTTGTCCTAGATCTCGGGGGGCATGTACAGTGCAGGCTACGAGGAGTGTCGACGAAAGGATTCCGGGGAAAGTGCAATCGGGATGCTTGGCCAGGCGCTGCTCTTGGCTTCCCGGTCTTCAGGACACTGACCCTGGCCTGGGTGCGATTGAGCCAACGGGAGGCGGGGGATTACGGGTCTCCGGGTCCACGATCCACCAGACGCCCAGATGCCTTGTCTGGGGCAGCACAGGCGCCCATGTCGTCTGGTCTGGTCGTCAACAGCCAGTGAGCCTTGGCGCCAACCGCCCTCACGGTCTTAGCCGAGCACTTGCCCAGTTGGCGGCCGCTCCAGGCTTGCTCTTTCCAGTCCCCATCGTCAATCAATCATCACGATTCACGACGCAGACGCCACATCACCACCAACTTGCGCCTCCCCTTTACCCGGCAGACAATATCGGCTGATGTCGGACTCTGCCCTGAAATTCTGGATTCCGTCGCCTTCTTTCAACACGACGCGACGAGCATGTTTTGTCACATATGGAAAGACTGCATTCATCGTGATGCAGCATATCCGTCTCGGCCATTACCCTCGACTTAAATCAGTCTTGAGTCTGCCTTTACAACGACGTGATCCATTACGATGTTGGCCCATTCTCCAACGACAGTAATTGAGACAAGCCCGTCATCGTGGCATCATAGCGGACAGTCTTGCGGAAGCCATGGAACGCTGCTACGAGATGGTCGCTCGCTTTGCTCAATACTCTCAGCGCTAGGAGATCAAAATGCACACAAACTAAACACATGGGGTCTGTTTTTTATTTTCTGGGAAGTTGCATCGTTTACATATACCTCCTTCCCCCAGCTATCGTGAAGGGCTAAAAACTTGCCGTCCTGGTTCCGGCAAATCATGTTCATTGCACGCCCAACATCGGCATCTCGAACATACCCTATCATGGTAAGATTACCCCGGATTCGGCCATTTAGAATGCGGGGAACATGAAGAAAAACCGTTTAGGTCCCCTGACCACCACGGTTCCATTGGGTCGCTTGTACCAGCGTTTGCAAGTTTAAGTTTGCCCTGAGACATGGCTTCACACCACACCAGACCACACCCTCAATGCTCGGAGGGAGAGGGTATAATACCGCCTGTCCGGTTGTGCTCGCCAAGACCTTGACGCAGGTTTTGTTGTAGCTTGCTTGTCCTGCTTCTTCTGCCAACATTCGCCACCATTCGCCAGCACTTGGTAGCCTCCCTTGAAGATCGCATACTCTATTTCTATCGTCCCTCAATTGATTTTGCAACCCCCTGGGCACGCTGATGAGGGATTCGTAGGCCCTGAACTCTCGCATTGACGCCAAGCCGGAACCACACCACTTAATTCTGCTCATAGAGTTGTCGTCCTGCTAGCCCAACTTGCCCAGCCAACTTTTTCCACCAAGACGCAGTCTTCTTTAGTCAAGGCTAAAATCATGGTCACAGAGATGTGCCGAGCTTTGGCAATCAAGCCGCCATCAAAACAGAATACCTACCTGGGGGACAATGTCTGGAGTCATCTATTTTCGAGAATCTCCTCCAATATGAGTCGTAGCGAACAAGCCACAACAATCCCGGCGTCCACAACCGCCTCCAAGTGGTCCCAAGGGCCCCAAGGGCTCCCCCAGATGAGCTGTCTTGTCGTCCATTGTGGGGTTGTGCTTCTCCAGTCCACTCAGAGAGTTGGGTACGGTGAGATTACCCCAGACATGCTGACCCGTCTTGGTTGCCTGACAAATATGGACATGACATTATTGAATTTAAGCCAGCGACATGTATGTTTGTTTGACCAGTAGCTCGGTTGTTGAGAGGTGGACCGACCTCTCAATACAACTCGACAGCCGTCGCCCCGTGACCTTAGCTACTCCTTTGGGTAGCTTGTTCCAAGACGGAATCATTTGTGCACTTTCAAAGTGAGCCGCCATCACCACAACCGCTCTAGCAGCGCCGAAATTCAGACGCAGCAGAATGTCCCCAGGACAGAGGCCCAACGCACGGGACATGCCAATACAGGCTACTCTCCATGCCCAACGCCAAATGACGTGAGACAACAGCAACAAGTTCCTCCTACGGCGACTTCGCGGTTGCAGTACCATTACAGACCATCATACTACCCTCCAATGTGGTTTTGCAAGTACGCTAGGCAGTTTATCCTCGGTCAACTAAAGTCGTCTGCGTCGTCATTGGCTGCCGTGGCTTGCTCTTCTTGCCCGATTGGGAAATCTTCCTTCGATCCGAGATATGCCACCACGTGGTCGTCCGCAAGAAGATTCGTCCTCTGGAAGAACATAACAAAGCCTGATTAGTATCGGAATATCTCAAAGAGCGATGTGATTGGATTATGTCAGTCTTCCATCAATCAGCCTCGTTGTGCGGCTGTCGAATCTTCCTTTTTTTTCTTCTCATCCTTCCATGTCTCCCGACTCAAAAGAGGGTGTGCCACAAAACGCCATTGACAGAACAATCGACTGATATGCGGGAAAGATGAGCAAGGTGAAATACGAAACTCACCTCATTCTCCAACGCCTCCAACGCATGGGCCAACAATCTACTTTCCACGTCCTTCAATATTCTTGCGGCTGCTATGCATTCCGCTCTCAGCAAGCCAGCCGCCTGCAGGGGCTCTAGCTCATTGTCTGATGGGCCGCGACTAATTCGGGTCAATTGCTCTCCGACCTTCTCATGCAACACGGTAACAGCCCTGAGTTTAAATACCGGACAGAGATCGTGGCCCTGGATGAGGGTCTCGAAATCCTCCGCTTGATCTGTCACATCTTCACCTTGCCAAAAGAGTCTTAGCTGTCTGTCCCCTGCAGTATCTTGGAGCAGTTGGAACGACAGGCCGTCTTCCTGATTGAGGACCATCAAGTACACAAACGGTGAGCGCCATACGACTGAAGACGCTCCCTGCGAACCTTCCGTGTCTTTTCGTGAGATAGTCAAGGTCGGTCCGCCGTTGAACGTTCGCAATTTTGCCTTTGCCAAGGGATCATCTGGGAATGGATCCAGGCGCAGTGTCAGCTTTTCCACAATGTTATTGGGGTCGATGAATCCGTAGCTAAAGAGCATCTCAGAAGCCGGCTTAGCGTCGCCATAGGAGATTGTGGCTTCTTCGCCGCTGCGAACTTGGCATCCCGGGCGGATGAGAAGCACAACATGGTCATTGTCGTCTTCTTCGTAATAAGCTGTTGCTTTGCTGGAATGGTTCACCATATCAAGTCCCGGGACCATGGCGGTTCCTGACCGTGGTAGCTCCAAGCACCTCGAACGGTACCAAGCATCAGCTAATACCCAGTCCTCCAGACAAATCCTTTCGCCGCTCCACAGGAACTCGTTCCAAAATGGAAAATCCTCGGATATCTCACGCAGCGTGTCAAACTCGTTGCCCAAAGAGAGGAGTTTGGCTTCCAGGGCAGCCTATCACGCTGTCAGTCTAGGCCCATATGACGCGTAGTAAGATGAGGAAAATAGGGCATGATGATAAAACAAATATCGGGGTAATCCAGAAATGGGCCCCATTTACTATATTGGGCATACGGATGACAGACGAACCTCCAACGACGTCCCATTTAGGAGTAGGCGTTCCGGCTCCGTCCACATAGTTGGAATGGGAATGGGCCGAGGCAAAAGGCGGATGTACTCAGTCCATGGGGTGGGCGATAGACCCTTTGGGTGGCTGGATTGGGCGAGGTGAGAGACTAAATAGAGCATTATATCACCTCTCGTGGACTGTCCTCGGTCAATAAGCCGCGTTATTCGGGTTGGATATAGCGACGTACTTGTCGTCCCACTGCTTCAAGTAACTGCTTAAAGTTCTGGTCAACCTTGGCAAAGTCCTCCACGGCCTCGGCAGATAGCACCAGATCGTGAGGAATCTTGACAAGTCCTTCGCTCGTGCCATCCGCTTCAGCACCTTGCAGATCCGAATGCGCAACAAGCCCGAACCCCTTGCCCTCGCCTACATCCTGAAGCTTGACGTGCGTGAAACGAACGTCGTTGAGACGAGCCCATGCGGGGAACGTATCGATGGGGAGTCGGGATGACATTGATGGCCTGAATGCCGTGTGCTTGTTGGCTTCCGGACTAGCTGAGGAAAATTCGGTTTGCTTCCGGCTGGGTGCGCCGGCTGGATCAGTACGAACGGTGTGTGACGTTGTTTTATGCAGCGGGTGGGTGAGGGATGGTTCGACCTACTAAAAGTCCAGTAGAACTACTGTAGGAAAAGTTACATTAGTTATGATATTAAAAGAAGGAGATATACTACAGACTATTCAAAAAGGTCTGTATAATCATAGCTTTATTAAATTTTTTGTTAACTTTTATTAGAGCTTTTTAGTGTTAAGAAAGGCTGCTGTAAATTTATACTGTAAATAAATGTACTGCGGGGTCTGGAAGCCAGGCCGCTACCTACCTAGGTACCTAGGTAGTTATCTGAGAGTGGCAGAATATCTATATTTGGCAGGCGGTATATGTCATTGATCAGGAGGTTATTGCTTCTGATGGGCTATTTCCAGGTATTAAAATGTTGCCATCATGGATGCATCTTTTTTGGCAGAGGCTGCTAAGTACTTTTCCCAGGCTGGTAAAAGGCTTTAGCAAGCTTCAACATACTCTGTTTAGCATTGTTTTTGGAGAACGATCAGCATCGTGGGTCCACGACTTCCCAGCCACTCCTGAGCAGGACGAACGACGACGATCATATTTCATTTCCGCAATCTCTCACGAAAAGGTCAAGGCACTGGCCTTGCGTCACAGCACACAAACATCCTGTCGCATTCTAAGCTGCAACAGCGGGAGTTTTAATGCCAATTTCATCATCGAATTTGGCGATGAAACAAAATGCGTCGTCCGAATTCCGATCCTGCCATTCGTTTACGATCCATGGAAGAAAATACTCGGCCACGTCGCTATTTCAGAGTATCTAAAGGACACAACACGAGTCCCGGTAGCTCGTGTTCGCGCATATGGCTCTAATGAACAATTATCGGACAATGGCGACATGGAATTCTTTTTCCTCATTGTAGACTTTATCCCCGGTCAAAGTCTTGCACGGCGGATGCTATTTGAATCGACAACTGAGCAGCGAGCGAAATTTTTCTGACAGCTAATCGACATCCTCGTTGAGCTACGACAGACCAAGCTCCCAGCGCTGGGATCCCTGGTGCTCAAAAGCAAGGGCGGCTCCCGGAAGTTGGTGATTTGCGATCGATACCGCTAAATGAGCTCCGACGTAGCGTCCCTCCAACTACGTCAGTACAAGAGTACATGAAAAGCCAACTCAAGATCATCTCTGACTCGCTGGCGCTTCCAGCTGCCGACCAGACTATCGACGACATTAAACTTGAGGCCTTCGCGATCCATTTCATGGGGAAATATTTTACTGACGTAGAGCCCGGTTTAGAAGAAGATGGATATCCTCTCCATCACTCAGATTTGCGACTTCCAAACATAATCGTGGGTGATGACCTGCAAATCAATGGCATTATTGATTGGGATGATGCAAGCACTGTTCCCGGGCTATTATTCTCGCCACCACCGTGGATCCCTGGTGTGGACGAGAACAGTATCATGGCATTCCATAACACACATGGCGAGTTTCGCAGTATTCTCAAAGAAAAGGCTAAAACGAACTCGGCCTGCGGTCAGCTCCTAAGGCAATGGTACAAAGAGCCAAACGAAGAGCCAAACGAAGCTTTGTACGTTGCTCACATCATCCGATACCCTACTGAATTTGCAGAAATCGTCGCCCGCTTTTATGAAAGACTTTGTCCAACTGGAAACTTGCGCGCTTCCGTCCATACTTACTACGAATCCAACGATGCAATCCGACAACAAGTACAACAGCAGGCGGAGCTATGCGAGGAATATACGAGGTTCTTGAAGGACCGTGGGCTTTATATTCAAGAAGAACCTTTGAATCTGCAAGCACTAAACGCAAAGGCCAAGGAAGCCACTAAACAGGCTGAAGAAATAATACAAAAGTATAACTTGTAAGTCTATTTATCTTGGCGTCTTTTCTTTCCCTTTCTCTTGCTCAATCTCCGTTTCCAACTTCTTTTGAGCCTCTTGCAGCTCACATATCTTCAGCCATAACTGCCCGGCATCCCGTTCGCAATCCGACCTAGAGCGCTGGACTTTCTCAAGGTGACTCGACATGTCTGTCATTGAAGTCTCAGCCGTGACCTTTGGTCGACCCGTCAGCGTGCTCGTCTTGAAATAAGCCCAGACTTCGTCCAATACGTCTCACGTGAATGACACGTCAACAGAGGTCGCAGAAGCGGCCGCATAAAACTACAGCTCGACCTGGGTGCGTGCGGGGTCTGCTTCTGCGGCTACCGTTGACTCTGGTGAATTGTGTGCACATACCATACTATAGAGGAAAATGGACTTGAGGCGTTCGTCCAGGGATGGCCGCGTCCGTTCGGTTTGGTGCTGTTGGTAGTCAAAGTAGATATACGCGGGACGTGTTTTGAACTGAAGATTAACCGCAACTGACGTCAGGACTGTTTTGTCTGCACCGGGGATACCTGGGCAGAATGGCTTCTGATTCTCTACCTCAAGCCCCCCTAGTGGAATTGCTCTAGAAGCCACTTTCCGGTTCCTCGCTGCCGCCGTTTCACTTGATCGCTTTGTTGTAGGCCGTAGTTTACTGGAGTAAGCCAGCAGTGAGGCGAGGATAGCGATATGTTCTTGATCGTGTTGTGTATGAACCAGACTGATGCTTGATTTAATTCCTACCATGGACATGCAAAAGGTTGACGTCTACGAAGGCTATATCAATGTAGTGTAACTAACCATCAAGACTGTCCATCATCCGTCTCTGAGCTCCTTTCTGGACTGTTCCCGTCCGCCGTAGTGTTCTGTTAGTTAAAAGGGCTTCTGAGCTTCTGCGTGGCCGCATTTCATTATGTTCAATGTTGCATGTGGTTTCCGGGATAAAAAGGCTCGAGACTCGAGAGGGGTCCCTTGGGGGTCGTGCAAAGTGACAGCCCTACGGGTCGTTGCTGCCAAAAGCGGCGTCAACTTCATAACCTAACATCGGGACCATTTGAAGGTAGTTGATGTAGTGTCTTGTTCTCGAGGTGTTTTGTCTGGTCAAACTCACACCCATGTATCCTGTAGCGGCCAAAAATTTTGGTCCGACAACCAAAGATCTTCTAACTGTCCTAAATTTCACCCAACCCACTAAATTCTTTAAAGTATATGGTGATTGATCAATGGCACGGGAACACATGGAGACGCCTGGTGTAAGTGACGGTCTGGTCCCAATTTGACCAGGATGGGGCCGTTGGACCCATTATTACCCTTTTAGTGCCTGCAGAACCGACCGATGGATCCATTCATGGCGGGGCATCAGCCTTGTCCACCTCGCATCTCCAAATTTTGCGACTTCAAGAACCGGACCATCGCACGAACTCCTCCTTTGCACAAGCCTACGCCTCCAAGGGGGTAGATACCGCAGCCGCCCTGTCTAGTCAATCCTCCCTGCATCCCTCCAATTCTCCCATCATATAGCCATATTTTGCGCAACGAGAGGCCTCCTACACATCCTCGCGTCCGTCTCAGGCGGCGAAACAACCCCGCCATGCCTCGCGATCCGCTCATCGGCCTCGTAGGCAAACCCTCAGCCGGCAAGAGCACAACCCTAAACAGCCTGACAGATGCCTCGTCCAAAGTCGGTACGCAAAGCTCCAGCCCACTGCCTCAATGAAATGCGCGCAAACCCGCTGACAACGCTCTCCCGAAAACCAGGCAACTTTCCGTACGTACATTACACTCCGTGTCCGCTCCCAAAACTCGGCATCTAACACGCGCCACACAGCTTCACCACCATCGACCCCCAAAGAGCAATCGGCTACCTCCAGATCGACTGCGCCTGCGCCCGCCACAACGTCTCGGACCGCTGCAAGCCCAACTACGGCGCCTGCGTCGACGGCCGCCGCTCCGTGCCCATCGAGCTCCTCGACGTAGCCGGCCTCGTCCCCGGCGCCCACCAGGGCCGCGGCCTGGGCAACAAGTTCCTCGACGACCTCCGCCACGCCGACGCCCTAATACACGTCGTCGACGCCTCGGGCACGGTGGACGCCGAGGGCAAGGAAACGCGCGGCTACGACCCCTCCGTCGACATCGCCTGGCTGCGGAGCGAGATCGTCGCCTGGATCCTCGGCAACCTCATGCAGCGATGGCCCAGCATCCGCCGCCGCCACGTCGCCGTCAAGGCCACCGCCGTGGAAACCCTCCAGGGCCAGTTCTCCGGGTACGGCGCCACGTCGACCGTCATCGCCCGCACCCTGGACAGGGCCGCCGTCAAGGAGCCCCTCGAGGAATGGTCCGACGAGACGGTCGCGCACATTGTCAACGCCTTTGTCGACGAGAAGTTCCCCACCGTCATTGCCCTCAATAAAATCGACCATCCGGACGCCGACAAGAACATTTCCAAAATCGCAAAGATGCAGGACCCCAAAACAATCGTTCTCTGCTCCGCAATCTCGGAAATCTTTTTGCGGAAAATGGCCAAACAGGGGTACATAAAGTACGTCGAGGGGAGCGAGTTCATAGACACGCGCGAGGATCTCATTGAGCAGGGCGACCCCGACGGCGGGGGCCTGAAAGAACTGGATGAGAAGAATCGCAACCGGATAGAGAACCTAAAGGACATGGTGCTCTACCGGTTCGGGTCGACGGGCGTCGTGCAGGTTCTGACGAGGGCGGCAGAGCTGCTAGGGCTGGTCCCCGTGTTTCCGGTGAGGAATACAGCAACCTTTAGCTCCGGGGCGTCAGAGTCCAAGGTTGTGTTTCGGGATTGTGTGCTCGTCAAGAAGGGGTCGACGGTGGGGGATGTTGCGAAGAAGGTCATGGGAGATGCGCCGATTGCCTATGTTGAAGGTATTGGGGGTTTGAGAGTGGCCGAGGACGATTACGTTGCTGTTGGGAAGAATGATGTAAGTTTATTGTTCTTTCCTTCCTTCCTTCCTTCTTTTTTTTTTCTTTTTTTGTGAAGGGGCGGCGGGCCTGCAATGGCTGTTGCTTGACTGCTTGCTGACGTCTATAGATATTGTCCTTCAAGGTTGGCAGGGGATAAGTTGGCTTGGGAGGGCTTTTGTGTTTGGGATCAGCATGCTTGAGGAGTTGGATTATATACAGCGTGAACAGTCAGGGGAGTGATATTTATCATAATGCCACTACTATCTAGAATAGACTTTATAGACAAAATTTGGTCTTTCCATATCCAAATCCACAAGCAGTCGCCAATGTCGGTCCTTATCCTGTGTCCAAAACAAATGGCTCTTGTGTTCCTTACGATTCATCCAATGGCACCGGCCATGCCTGTGGCTGATGCCCCCATATCAACTTGACGCCCTGGCTCTCTGCAACCGTCCTCAACTGATCCATAACCGCGCCTTTGACCGATGTTGTATAGATTGTCTTTAATGTAGTCACCTTCAGAATGGCTGCCACTACGCCAGCAAATTCCGCCTCCTCATAATGCTCCGAGAAAATACTCAGCGTTTTGAGATTCGGAAAGCTCGCCAGAAATGGGGGAAGTGGTAGGTCATCATCGTTTCGGGGGTACGATCTAAATCGGAACCTGTAGCAGCCCATGGACGTGATAGATGCTGCGCCACGAAGCCATTCGTATCCCTTGAGGTGAGTAATGCTCCTGTCTCCGATACGATCGTTCAGTGACTCTATTGGAAATACAATGTCAAATGATTGTATTTTTCCCATATTCAAAGCATCAGAAAATACGATTCTTAATATGTCTGGGGAGATGCACAAGGACTTGGAGGCGAGTGAGTGAAGGTTCCGAAATTCGGGATATTGGGGTATATCAATATCACCGTATAAAGTACGACTGTTGCTGAATACGCGATGCCTGCCATGTCGATCCTCGTTGTCTGAGGGGATGTCGAAGCGGATGTGTTGTAGGGAGTTGCCGTTGTTTAGGCATGTCAAAAGACGCAGCGTGAGGAGCGAATTCTCGACTTGGGAAATGGGGCCGACAACGGATGATTCCTCAAATATGAGGACTTTGAGATGGTTCCACATCGTATGCCACTTTTCTCGCCAGCCGGATAGGGAGTTTGAGTCAAGGTTTGGGATGTTGGGGCCGATCCAGAGTTGCTCAAGTCGAGGGAAGGCGTCAGAGAGGAAAAACTATGACGATGGTTAGTCCTCTTTTTTGTTCAGCTATTTGATCACCGTTTCTGAGAGAACATACTATAGGAAATGACTGGCGTAATGTAGAAATGTTGCACATCCGCAAGGTCTTTAGGTTGGGAAGAAACGGCACAGACTGTGTCATATACCACTGCTCTGGTATTCCGGTGAGAACAAGATGCTCCAGCGAAGCCGCAGCGTTGTTAAGAAACGCCAGGGGAAATCCGCCTATTGGAATTACGGGTGTACTCCAAGCCGGTTTAGCGGGATCACCAGTGCCATTGATAGAAACATGCCGTAGCTTTGTCCACATATTCTCTTTGGGTGGAAACATTAGGATATCGAATTGTGGGCCGATTTCCAAGTATTCTAAGCACGGGGATGCTCTCAAGAGTAGCGTTAGCTTTTGTTGGTTTAGTAGAAATGCTTTCGGTAGCGGGATGACGATCTTCCTCGCTCCGCCCTTGCCTGCCCAAGACAGCATCTTCTTCAGAGCATCGTATCGAGGGGCACGCTTCATGCCTCTGCCAGGAAATATCATTGTCCTCCATAACCGATCATGCAAAGGGCTTGTCAAGGTGCGTCTCCATAGCTTGCAGACGCCTAAACATGGACTACGCAAAGAACGTCAGTACAAGGATCTTCGGCTAGATTTAAGCAGGGCTCATACGGCAATTCAGCAAATTCCATGTATGAGAATATAAGCATCGCAATCTCTGTAGGCAGCCGGAGGGGATCCTTCCTAGAGAAATGTCTGTGAAGCGGTGTTCGGGCTTTGTAAAGTTGCTAAATTCACGTCAGTCCAATATGCCGTCTGCGAGCTCGGGCTTGGCAGAATGCACCTGTAACTTTGGCGATGACGCCACTTCTACATTTTTATTAATGCTGATGCCAGCATTGTAGATCTTCCACGCGAATTCATGGTTCTTTTGTAGCCGCGCTACTTTGCCCAGGCGAAGATATCCCTTAATGGTCTATTGTCAGTGCGAGGCGGACTTCAACCAGGAAAGTTCACTTACATCTGGAAGTCTTGGAGCCAGCTCCAAAATCCATTCGGCATCTTTCTTGGCACGATCCAGTTTACCCAATGCTTCAAATGTGGCAGCTCGGTAATCCAAGGCCTGGATGTGGTTCCTATTGTCACACTTGTTGAAGGTCCTCCCGACGTCGCATTTGCAGTTATACATGGCTTCTTTGAAGATGGAACCCTCCTCAGCAGCGACCCTTTCAAAATTCTTGCATGTACACCTCTCACGTTTGACCCCCCTAGCGCAAGGACAGTATTTCATTGCCTATCAAAACGTCAGAAGAGGTCTCACTCTTGCACAATAGGGGTTGTCGGGCTCTCACTCGTGTGAACTGTTCCAGAGCCCGTTTGTACTGCTGCGCCTCATAAGACTGACGACCAGAGACAACCATATCCGCGAGGGCAGTCTCGCCTTCGACATCACGGGACGACGACATCATGCCGTGCAAAGATTGCGAAAGGCGGCGCATGGATAACGGCGGTGGCCTTGCGTCTTTAGCTGTGCAACCCCGATGGACAGATGGACAATTGATAAAGCCCTTCGGACCGCAGCGCGACAAACCAGAGATCAGCGGGATGCCTAATGAACTCGGCGTCGTTGACCGTGACGGCACATCATCAACACGAAATAAAAGTCTTCAACATTGAGCCTTGGGGTTCTGCTGTCCAAAATAAGTCGACGTAATCAATCATGTCATGTTGAGTTTTGACTCGCGCGTTGATGCGTCTTCTGGCTTGAAGCTGTTCTAGAACCCCACTTGCCCTCCTAGCTTCCCAAGGGTCCTTCCTTCCCACCTCACCTTCGCGCTGAACCTCGCCAATCCAAAACATCAATTGATGTTACTGAGTCCTCGTTCTCATGTACTTGACACATAACTACCTGCCTACCTAGGTAGGTAGGTAGGTGGCCAAGAGTCATGATTCCACCCATCGGAAATAATTTTTTTTTACACCAGTAGAATATATGCCGTGAGCTCGTTATCAATATTTTACCTTGTCAATCATTGGCCCTTTCTCTTCAAACTGACGGTTCCAAACCTAAATCCACTAACACCATTGCTTATGTAGCAAGCTTCTCCGTCAAGAAGTTGATCAGCCCTGATTGCTTGCTCAACCGCCAAGCCTCTAGCAAAAGACGATCAGCAATTTCAACCAACGGTAACCATGCCGTTTCTTACTCACCGCTCCAGGGCCCATCGTCGGGAGGTGCCATCATTTCCTCCACTCCCACCTTGTCTACTGTATTTGGCAGACACGGGCGGCGTAACCCATCTCCCACTACGCCAGAAGTATGGTGTCGTAGTGCTTCCCTCCATGATGGTGTTGTCTTGTTCGTTGATCACCAAGACCTCGACGCTATTTGCTGCACCGAGGGAGCCTATGCCAGCTCTGCTCCGGGCATCGTCGTACAGTGCCCGATTGGTGGTCTTGAAATGGGTGAATTCCGACCTTGAGGAATCAACACTGTCCACGACAACGGTAAACAACGGAGGGACCTGCGGCTGGCTTGGGCTCGGTAATGTTCCTGGTGCAGGGAGTGACTCTGGGAAAAAGTTGCCAATATCGAGGGCAGGAGTGTCGTACTTATGGAACGAGATGTCGCCTTGTTTTGTGACCAATATTCGCAGTCGAAATGGCCCAGTCTCCGAAGGGCCAACTGCAGCCTCAGCTGCTTCAGCAAGGTTTCTAAGGCCTGCGTCTCCAGATAGCTTTTCAATCACCTTGTTCCAATTCCAATGCACGGCAGCCCGCAGCATGCGATCGCGGTGATAGTCGAGCATGTAGAGTGGTGACTCATTTCGGTAGTTCCATCCAGCATACTCTAGGCCCATGGATGGGACCTGCTTGAGCTTGACATCAAATCGGAGCGACGTGAAGAGAGAAAAGTCGTTTGCCATGGTAGAAGTTGCAATGCGGCTGCACTTGGTCTCAGGAGAAAGGCTATGGTTATTGCTTGTAGTCGTTGTAGGGTACACATGCACAACCAAGCACGCAAAGCAATCTCAGCTTTTTGGGAGAATGGCCACCCGCTGCTCCGTTCTGTATATTCTGTTATTGGAGTGATGGGCGGTGATCCGTACTGTGTTGAGAAGGCGCAGGAACTATGTGAAGACAAGCCTATTCCATTAATACCGATGCCATGGGGAACTGCATTGCGGCTTGCGGACGAGAATGATGCTCAACGAGGGAATATCCGAACCTCCATTGGCTGTTGTGAACTTGTGATGAGGGCCAGTGTGGATCGCAAGTCATCCAACCAGACACTTGCTTGATTTATTATGCACAATGGAGACGCATAATGAACTTTTGGTGCTCGCAAAGCCTCAATTAATTTACCCATGAGTTTAGGCCGTTTTTGCTCAGCATCTGAGCTACTTGATTGACGCGGCCATTGCCTTGGTTTGCCGTCCCAATGGCGAATGCACCTTAACGAGTTTGCGAGTTTGGAAAGCGCAATTGGGTGCTTTACGTGTAAAGCGTGTTGACGATATAACATCCGTTAAGGGAACTCGGGCCAGCAGACCCTGGAAACAGCCCGTTATTGTCCATCCATCCATACACGTCTAGTCCTGATGCATCACGGCCCATCATCGCGCACTCAAAGATTGGACGGCGACCTTGCAAGAGGCCCGCAGAAAACCGGGCCCAGGCGAGTTACTAAGCCGTCTGGTATGACGACCTTGACGCGGGCCGGAGCTTGAAATTTTGCAGCCGGCTCGTTCCAGTGGTTCAAACGCTCAAGACCGGTCTGGTTTGGTTCATTCGCATTCGACTGGTCCAGCTTTTTCTGCGCGTGCTCAGCTTTGCAGCAGCTCTCCCACGCACCTCCATCGTCCCGGCCTGCCCTCTGGTTCTCGCACCATTTCAGCGGCCGTTTCTTCAACCTTGTCCTTTTTAATATAATTGTTGTTTTTATAGCTTCTCATACCTTTCCATCATTTCCATCATGTCCAACCCCCTACCGTCTGTGCCTCCTGTGAGGCCAACAGCCATCCCCGTAGATGCGCCCTCATCGACTTGGGATCGCATTTCCTCTTGGGTATCGGAAAACAAGGCCGTCGTCTACACCATTGCCGGTGTTGCCGTTGTAGTCACTGGTGCTGGGGTTGTCTATTACTTGAATTCTGATTCGGTACGTTCGGCATATTCAATTCGCACACTCCTCGGGTAACGGCTTGTGCCCCTGAGGCTTCGCATCCCTAAGCGACTGGCCAGACACCTCAATTGTGTATATCAAAAACCAAACAATCATCAAGAACTGACTTTGATCTGCAACAGAAACCTAGGCCAGACTCACCGCCCAAGCTCAGCAAGAAGGAGAGACGGAAGAGAAAAGAAGCCGAGCGCAAGGCTGCCGAGACCAACGAACCCACCCCAGCTCCATCCCAAGCCAAGAGTGTTGCCGTTGAGAGTGAAGACGAAATCCCCGAGATCGACGAAGCTACTGTCACCAAGTTGTCGCCTGAGCAACGTGAGCAGTATGCCGCCAAACTCAAGCAGGCCGGCAACCGAGCCTACGGTGACAAGGCATACAACAAAGCCATTGGTCTCTATTCCCAGGCCATTCTTTGCAAACCGGATCCCGTCTTCTACTCCAACCGTGCCGCCTGCTACAGTGCTATGAGCGAATGGGACAAGGTAGTCGAGGACACTACTGCCGCCATCACTATGGACCCCGAGTATATCAAGGCTATCAATCGCCGAGCTACAGCTTACGAACACCAGAAGAAGTACTCGGAGGCTCTCCTCGACTTTACTGCATCCTGCATCATTGACAACTTCAAGAGCGAGTCCACCGCCCAGGCTGTCGAGCGACTCCTGAAGGTTTTTGCCGAGCACCGTGCCAAGGAGATGATGGCTTCTCGGCCCCCTAAGCTGCCCAGCCCAATTTTCGTCGGCAATTATCTCCAGAGCTTCCGACAGAAAGGCCGTCCCGCGGGTCTTGAGGACTCTGTCGAACTGGACGCTGAAACGGGCAAGGGCCAGCTGCAAATCGGCCTTCAGGGTCTTGACAAGAAGACTGGCGAAGGATATGAACAGGCAAGACAAGCTTTCGAAAAGGCAATTGAATTGGGTGATCTGGGCGAGTACGAGGCTTTGGCCTACAACCTCCGAGGCACTATGCGAACTCTGCTTGGAAACCACGCCGAGGCCACGAAAGACTTCGACAAGAGCATCCAGCTCGATCCTGGCATGATTCAGAGCTATATCAAGCGTGCCAGCATCAGCCTGGAGCTTGGAGAGCCAGACAAGGCCGATGCCGAGTTTGCCAAAGCCCTTGAGCAGGACAAGGACGACCCCGACGTCTACTACCACCGTGCTCAGGCTAGCTTCATCAAGGGCGACCTTGCCGAAGCTCAGAAGGACTACCAGAAATCTATTGACCTGGACAAGGACTTTATTTTCTCTCACATCCAGCTCGGTGTAACCCAGTACAAGATGGGCTCTATCGCCTCCTCCATGGCCACTTTCCGCCGATGCATCAAGAACTTCCCCAAGGTGCCTGATGTCTACAACTACTATGGTGAGCTGTTGCTCGACCAAAGCAACTTCTCCGAGGCTGTTGAGAAGTTCGACACCGCCATGGAGATGGAGAAGCAGACCAAGCCCATGTCAATGAACGTCCTGCCCCTGATCAACAAGGCCTTGGCCCTGTTCCAGTGGAAACAGGATTTCAAGGAGGCCGAGCAGCTATGCCAGAAGGCTCTGATCAGTAAGCCTCCCCTTTGCGACACACTTTCAGTCACCATACTAACGCCCATCCAGTCGACCCTGAGTGCGACATAGCGGTCGCCACCATGGCCCAGCTCCTCCTTCAACAGAACAAAGTCACTGAAGCCCTTACATACTTTGAGCGCGCCGCCGAGCTCGCCCGCACCGAAGGCGAGATTGTCAACGCGCTCTCTTACGCCGAAGCTACCAGGACACAAGTCCAAGTCACCGAAAAGTACCCCAAGCTAGCAGCTAAGCTGGCTGGTGGCGGTGCCCCTCCTGGCTTCGGCATGGGCCGATAAACAACCCAATCAAATCCAAGTCGTTCTTTTGACGGGCAGAAAGAAATAACAACAACATTGCTCATCATTTTCGTTCTGTAAAATCCAGGCAGGATAAAAAGGTGCAAGAGCCGCAAGTGTAAGTGTAGGATGGTGGACAGTGCATTACTTGAATGAACAGGTTAAATGCATGGACTCGTGATTCCTGCGATAGGAAGCAGGCATGAATCAAAACATCAGTGTTTCTTTGGTGGGCTTTTTAGTGGGTGGCTGACTGGATGGCACAAAACGTGTGATGGAACAGTCGGCGTCAAATCGTGGTCGTCTTGTACATGTATAAGTACCTTAACTTATGGAACTTCTCTCCAAATTTTGCTGTCTATTGGCTCAAGTGTGTGAAGTGCCCGAATGATTCAACGTGCTTTACAAATGGATATACCATGGAGAGACGAAGTCTGAGGTAAAATATGGTCAAGTTTGCCGTGCTGTACCGGGTACATAAAGAGATGTCGAGTTCTACATGGACGGATTCGTGACGCGTGAAATTGCTCTCTTCCTTCCTACACATTACTGCTCATACAAAATTATACTGAAACCCGTATTTCGTGAACATAGAATGACTTTCCTTGATCAATTTACATACAACCATGGCGTGTTGATTTCAGCTTGCATGCCACTTCATGCGTCGCAGACCCATCCCGGGCCATCTTCTCCTCTCTGTGAAATGCTTCGCATATCCAACGACAAAAGGTACATTGGACGTTGATTCTGCGCCAACATCTCCTCAACAACCATAATATAATATTACTCGACCCACCTCTTTGAAGTTTCTCTGACTCCCGAGGCGTTATGATATAAAGTGATATTGTTTGTGACAGGTATGACGTGCTCGTTTTGAGCTCCCAAGTTTCGCTCCACAGCTACTTTTTCCATCTGGCAGTGGAAATATGATACAAATACCGCATTCACTACTTGCCGCCGCCACACCTGTTGCCGTTGAGGCAGATACCCAGCGCAACACCAAGAGCGACAACAATGATGATGATGACGCAGAGGAGGAGGCACCACCACTTGAGCTTACGGGCACGACGAGCATGGTCTGTTGCTACCTTGACTTGCTGATTACCGGCCTCCATGTTGTCGACAGTATATTCGGCGTTTTGCTCCGTGGCTACGATAGTTTCGTCTTGTTGCTCAACCAGGGTGGCAAGTTCCTGGTACAGGAGGGCAATTTCGGAAACATCCTTCTCCACACGCTGCAAGTCCATATGGCGAGCGCGAACATTGCCGAGTACTTCAGTGGCTTGTTCAGTACGGTTGTTCATGAGCTAGCAGAATCGTCAGCCTGGGAATAAGGGGCAACAAGAAGATGCATGTAGGGAGACAAGTTGGAGCACATACAGCATCCTGGAAGACGCCTTCATTGCCCCAGTCACGGCGAGCTTCTTCCTGAAGCCTTGAGTAGTCCCAATCCTGGTGGACAAGCCCCAACTGGCGTATTCTCTCCGCTTCCTCGCCATTCCGGATGTCCTGTTCCACCTTGATAGATTTCTCCACGACCTTTTGTAGCGTAGTCTTTAACGACTGTAGATGGCGCTTCTTGGTCTGGCGAGCCTTGTCGGAGGGACTGGTACTGGCGAGGTCGTTCCCAAGGCGCCTGACCCCATCCTGGATCATAGCTCGCTGATGTTGCAATTCAGCGTGATAGTCGCCGAACTGCTCCTTGACGTCTCTGTCGGCCAAACTTCGCTTGTGACGCTTATTGAGCTCATCGAGGGATTGATTAAGGGCTTTTATTTCGTCGCGCAAGCCCTGTACCTGATCCAGAAATTGCGCTTCTGAAAGCCCATCGTACTGCTGCTGCTGCGGTGGTGGTTGCTGCTGGTAGCTGACTGGTCGCTGGTTGTCCAAGGGTTGCATTTCGTAACGGCCAACTCCCCAGCGATTGTCCTTTCAAAAACACGATGGTTAGCAAATGCGTACAAATTGACACCTTGCTGGGCAAACACGCTCTGCAGGAAAGTAACTCGTTCATGGTGGTACGACGATGCCGGATGCGCCGAGAAACTTCGCGGACAAGCTTACCTCGCTCTCTGCGCGCCCTGCATTTTGGGGAGGCGCCGGGGAGTACGGGTTTTGTTGGTACGACATTACGGGATAACTTTGCTTCTGGTTTCAACGCAGAGCTGCGACGTCGGAGTGCGAATATGGATGCCAATGGGCGCGTTCATCCGAAGATGGCGACAAAACGCGGCGAAAACACCTTGAGACGACACTGGCGAGGGTTGGCGGGCAAGTGAGAGCCACTAGTGGGACAAATGGAGCTGGCGGGAGAGGACTTGGCTTTTGCTGTGGCGAACGACGGGTAGCGAACGCCGGGAGGAAGGGAGCTGTGCTTGGTTTTATTAGTACACAAGCCGGGTCGCACGTCTGACGAAGCAGGAGCGCCACTTGACAGCCTGCTGGGGAAGGAGCAACGAGTGTTATTGGGAGCCGACGAGGCCGTGTTGGTGCTGTTGGCGCCACCAGGCAGGCAGGAGCAACCAGAGAGACTGTCAGTCTCGACATCTCTATTCCGGACAAGTCCAGATGTCCTCGATACTGCTTTACCCTTTGCCAACATTTTTATACGCTTGAATGGCCCAAAGACAGCAATTCATAGCTATGACCGCCAGGTTGCGACGCAGAAATTGAGAGATTGCAGTGCTTCGGGGAGCTTTGAGTAGTTGCGTTCGCCGACATCAACTTGTAGTTGTGACGGGGCTTTTGACGTTGGAAGATGGGAGGGAGGTGATGGGCGAGGGAAGAAAGGACTTGTAGAATGCCAATAAGATCTTATTTATATATATTACACGGTCGTAGGTTTTGAGAGACAGTCACTGGTATAAATTATATTTTACTTCCACGTAGTTAATACCTAGGTAGTTAGGGCTATCTCGTAGACGGCACGCCGCGATAAATCACTCATCTTGCCAGTGTCTGACGTATTATCATATGTGTATTTATAGTATATTACGCGTTTTATTATAGTTCATTGGCCAGGTATAGCCGATATATTGTGTTACCAGATGTAAAGCTTGCACGATGCTTGTACGATTATTTGGATTAATCAAACAATGAATGAAAATCCTAAACCTCAAAGCGGAATCAAGAACGTGCGCATGTCATGTGGGGCTGACAAGTCTGCAGGGATGCGGCGGCTTGCACGGGAACTCGGTTTGACATTGGCCAATGGGTGGCTGAGCATGTTTCTTGGACAAAAACAATCCGGCATTGAATGGACCAAATACCAGCAAGCCTCGTATTCGCCATTTCGGCCAGAGCGATTCCACCGGGCCGGGACCTTGATGATGGTCACCGTGGCGCGGCGCTCGTCTTGGACAAAGGCCAAAAATAGGGCCCAGGGAAGCTGGCTGTCGTCACAGATCGAGGCTATGCCAAGAGAGCGATAAATCTACAGAGAACCACTAAGCCAGTCAGTCTATACCAAAATATATTCGCATAAGAAGCATGCACTGATGTACTGTCGTATTTTGTATACATGGAGCGCGACAGCTATTAGGTACCTGGGATATACTTGGTCTGCATCTGGACGGCAGTTGATGAGCTGACTTTGTTCTAGTAGCCCGGCGTGCGCCATCAGCTGCTTCCTAAGTAGGCCAGGCGTGGCCTTAATTTCCTAGCAACTCGGACGTCATCTCCATTACGCAATACTCCTCCTCCATATCTCTTCACCGATCCTAATCTGCCACGTCCCAATAATCCAGTCTGGGTGGCTGCACCCGCTATCATCGGGGATATAATGTTTCAGATCATCCACATGAGTCTTGTGCACCCCCCGGACTGTTTCGATTTCGCAAGAAACTGATGATACCACACTCGGGGCGTATGGAAGTGGATCATCGTGATGTTGCCTTTTTGGTGTTGGGGTTGTAGGCACCTTCTGCCATGGCGTAAAAGCTTACCGCAGGCAGACCCCCGGAGGGGAAAATGAAATAGAAGCTCCAAGAAATTTATCATCATCATCAGTAGTAGATATAGTAGCGTCAAATTCGTCATCAGCAGTAGCAATAGCAGCAGCAGCAGCAGCGTCAAATTCATCAGCAACAGCCGCGCACCCACCTTGGTATACAGCGTTCAGACACGTCACTTACATGCATGTTCAGTCCTCGTCACTGGTCCAACCCCAGGGGGCATTGGCGCGCAAACCGTGTCAAGCGTGGGCAACAAGTACAGCGGCATGAACTTGGAGGACATTCATTTCAAGACGACTTACACGCCACAAAGAGCGTACTGACAGTCCAAAACGGCACAAATTCTGTTCTCCGTCTCCCTGAACGAAAAACTGGTTTCAATTGGAGTGCGGTAATTTGCTCTGGACCCCGGCAGCGTTGAGACTGGATTGTCAAAGTATATTTCTCTGGACATTGCGGAGGACATGGCACAAAAGTTTGCGGGCAAGAGTCTTGCAGAAGCAAAGGCTTCTCGAGAAAGACTGTGTCTCAGGGTTGTGCTACTACATTAGTTGCTGCGCTGGATCCTACGCTCGGTGATGGGGTGTATTTGGCTGACTGTAAAATCACAAGCGACCCTGCCTGTGTCAATGCTTGGGCATTGGACGAGGGGGACGCGGAGAGGTGTTGGACGCTGAGCGAAGAATGTGTGGGAGAGACGTTTGTGTATTGAATCACTTGATACCCTTGATAGCTTGGTTCAAGCTTATTTGCGCTGCTGGCGATGAGTTTTTATAGATAGGACACATCATTGCTGTGAAAGATGACGGCCTTGGCGCTAAATTGCCATGAAAGAATCTCAGAGTTGCGTTGTACGCATGCGCTGGTCTACCACAGCTGTCAAACAGGACGTGAATCACAATAACTGGTTATGTGTACTGCACTCTATTTTCCAAGACACTGCGAATAAGTCGCGTGGGTATCCTCCGCATGATCATCTGCGCCGACATTGTTGCTCTAGCCTCTTGCCCCCGAATAGACTATTTTGCTGTGAATAATTCTCTTGCTGAAAAAGCCCTCGGTTCTACAAAGCTTGATGCAGATGTCGTGTGTACTCTTCCCGCTCGAGGCGGGTGGCCTCAATGCAGAGGGTCCAAATGCTCAGACCAGAGGCGCACTGTTAGTTCAGTGCTGGATAGGACTTGCTCTATATCCACGGGAACATGCTCAACCACGCTGACATACTGCATCGATATTCGAGGCACAAGTGTCGTATCTACCATTGCCGTCTCGGCGACAACTGATCGACCTAGTCCTGTTCCCGCCATCAGACACGACCGAGTCGCCACTACGCATGCAACTGCCACAGGCAACCTGGCAGGCTTTCGTAATAGAGTATGAAGAAAAAGTTTGCCACCTCGCCGTAGGCTCTTAGAGATAGTTCTTCTTCTTCGCTGTTCTCGTATACTGCGACAGGTGCCATTCAACATCGCCATCCTTGTTCTCGAGTGTACCCCCACGGATTTCAAAGGGGCGCATTGTCATCCGAGGACCGACTTCAGCAAGCTCGACGCTATCGTAGCCGGTTCTAACAAAGACATGGTGACGGACCTCAATGCTGTCCTCGATATTCTTGAACGTTACGACACGGTTGCCCATTTTGTTTTTGCTCGTGATGGCCTCCCTCGGGGGAAAGAGGTGCTTCAGGACCTTGACAATGCGTTTACCCAATGGAGACGTGAAGCCGTCGAAGATGAGATGCGGATATGATTCGCTTACTGTGCCTCTCACGCTGCCAGGAATATCATGTCGCAGTACTACATTGTGCAACGAGAACGAGACTGTAGGTCCGTGAGGAAAGTGCGACAGCGTGAGAGCCGTTGGTGTGCCACGGTGTTCATGAAGAAGAACGATATCCGACAACCCCGCGGATTGGGCGGATTTGACCAGATCGGGAAGAATAAGGTTGCCACGGTTCATTCGAATTGATGTCGGTAGAAGTAGTCTGATTTCCTTTGCGAATGCTGAGAGTCTGGCGGAAGGGTCTCGTGATGTTGAGACAAGGACTCGAGGGTCGACAATTCCTGAGAGTTGAGCGTATTCGTCGTCCAAGTCTAGTTCTTCATTCAGGCCCAAGTCGGGAGTTGATTCGTCGTATTGGTAGTCTTTTCTGAGTCTCTTGTCATTCGAAATCGAGGGGTCGAGGGGTTTGCCAGATGCCAATGATGCCCGCAACTTGGCGCGCTTTTCACTGACTTCAGCATCTCGAAGAAGAAGGGCCCTCCTGTAGAGATAGTCTCTTCGCTGTCGTGCTTGCTTACGCTGTTGAGAAAAAACGCCGTCAGTACGGAGTCATGTAGCGAGTTGATATTACAGCAGTACTTACAATCATTTTGTCTCGCTTTTAATTTCTTTTTCTGTGCGAGAGAACATGAAGTCAACGTTGGTTCTTCATCCTCGACACAGCCAGAGAAAAGAGCACCTTATCAGCTGTCCAACTTTTTCGCTCCTTATCGATAAAAGAAGCCCGCTTATCACGTGGGCGCAAATTGTCCCACTAAAGGTCGCCGCCGCATCAAGGTCGGGTGTCTTTCGCTCGAGGCGATGAATCAGGAAGTGATCCGGAAAGCAAAACTTTACCAGCATCCCTCAGCTTTTTTTCTCACGGAACTGTTTTTGTTCACTGATTGTTAGCTAGCACGGTCTGATCTCGCAGCTATCAAACCCCTGCGGCCGTCTTCGAGTACAAAGTTTGCCGCGATGATGTGAACACCAAACCACGATCTGCAACTACGAAACCTGCAAATCCATCCCACCCGAATCTCTTTTGCTGCGCCGGGCAGATTATTTATTTCGAACAAAGTTCGCTTCTGTGGGTTAGTGTTGAAACTTTTTAGTACGCAAGCAGTAAATTATTGCACTGCATCCGTGGCACAACCAACCTGGCTGTATTTTTCACCCATTTCTTGTCCCTCGTTTCTTGCTGACATACCAAGGTTGAAAAAAAAAAAAAAACAACGCTTACCGGCGACCCCTCAGAACACATCCCAATCAGAAACAACATGGAAGGCGCCTTTACCCATGTAGGGAACCATCTGATATCCGACTCAGCTGCTGCCATTAAGGCTGGCGCCGATGACTTGTCTGCACTCGATCCTGACGAGAGCTTGCTTTATGGCAAGTACGAAGGCGGTCGTGGCGGGCGTCGTCGCGCCGATGACGACGATAACCAGACTGAGGCTTTCGAGGAAGATGACAACGACAGTCTCAACAGCGTTCCTGTGGAGGGTATGAGTGGCCTCAAACTAAAGACCGTGGACGAAGAGAAGGAGCTTCCTCCGCACGCTTGCGCGTAAGCAACGATGCATCACAGAGCTAAACATGATGTATTCTTGAGCTGACACGATGAATCTAGTTATTGTGGTATTCACTCTCCGGCCTGCGTCGTCAAATGCCTTACTTGCAACAAGTGGTTTTGCAGCGCGAAAGGTAATGGTACTTCGACCCATATTGTGAATCATCTGGTCCGAGCGAGACACAAGGAAGTTCAGCTGCATCCCGAGTCGACACTGGGGGATACGGTTTTAGAATGCTACAACTGTGGCACAAAAAATGCCTTCTTGCTAGGATTTATTCCAGCCAAATCGGACACCGTAGTTGTTCTCTTGTGCCGCCAGCCGTGCGCATCTAGCACTTCGACCAAGGATATGAACTGGGATATCTCACGATGGGAGCCTCTCATCGAGGAGCGAGCATTTCTCACTTGGCTTGTTAGTGCCCCATCCGATGTTGAGCAGCTTCGTGCTCGCCATCTCTCGCCCAACACAATTGCCAAACTGGAGGAGATGTGGAAAGTCCAGCCCTCCGCAACTGTTGCAAGCTTGTCAATAGCATCCAATATTGATGACGATCCGGACCCAGTCCTGTTACGATACGACGACCCATACCACTATCAGAATATCTTTGGGCCTCTGGTCAAGATGGAGTCTGATTATGACAAGAAACTGAAGGAAGCGCAATCCGAAGACGGGCTAATCGTTCGATGGGACTACGGTCTCAACAACAAGCATCTTGTGAGCTTTAATCTACACAAGATTGAATCCGGAGACGTCAAGCTCGCGGTTGGTGATGAAATGAGGCTTCGATATAATGGTGAGCTTCGGGAGCCGTGGGAAGGTGTTGGTTATGTCATCAAGATCCCGAACAGCCAGTCCGATGAAGTTTGCTTAGAATTGCGCAAGACTGGAAACGACAAGCTTGTGCCTACCGATCTATCTCACAATTTTTCTGCGGATTATGTCTGGAAGGCAACTTCATATGATCGCATGCAGTTGGCCATGAAGACGTTTGCTGTCGATGACATGAGTGTTTCTGGCTACATCTTCCACACCCTTTTGGGCCACGAGGTTCAGCTTCAGCCGGTGCAGTCGAGGCTACCTAGAAAGTGGTCTGCTCCTGGGCTTCCTGACCTCAACCAAAGTCAAGTCGACGCCATCAAGTCTGTCCTGCAGAAGCCGTTAAGCCTTATTCAAGGACCCCCCGGGACCGGAAAGACGGTGACATCCGCAACTATCATTTATCATCTTGCCAAGATGAGCGGCAACCAAGTACTCGTCTGTGCACCATCCAACGTTGCTGTTGACCAGCTTTGCGAACGGATTCACCGAACCAATCTGAAGGTCGTCCGACTTACAGCCAAGTCGAGAGAGGATGTCGAGTCCTCTGTCAGCTTCCTGGCCTTGCACGAGCAGGTTAGATTGTCGGAGCATAACAGCGAGCTCGTCAAGCTCTCACAGCTCAAGAATGACGTTGGAGAACTTTCAAGCCAAGATGAGAAAAAGTTCAAGCAGCTCACCAAAGCGGCTGAGCGGGAAATTCTCAACAATGCCGACGTTGTTTGCTGCACTTGTGTTGGTGCTGGCGACCCTCGCTTGTCCAAGATGAAGTTTCGAAACGTGCTCATCGATGAGTCTACACAGTCTGCGGAGCCTGAGTGTATGATCCCATTGGTTCTTGGCTGCAAGCAAGTTGTTCTTGTCGGGGACCATAAGCAGCTTGGACCCGTCATTATGAACAAGAAGGCCGCAAAGGCTGGCCTTAACCAGTCTCTATTTGAGCGATTGATCAAACTCCAGCTCGCACCTATTCGACTGACTACGCAGTACCGAATGCACCCATGTCTTTCAGAGTTCCCTTCAAATATGTTCTACGACGGTAGCTTGCAAAACGGCATCACTCACGAGCAACGTCTGCGAAAGGATGTAGACTTCCCCTGGCCTATTGCAGAAACCCCCATGATGTTCTGGTCGAATCTCGGTAACGAGGAAATTTCTACCTCGGGAACCTCCTATCTCAACCGTACCGAAGCCTCCAATGTGGAAAAGACCGTGACTCGATTCTTCAAAGCTGGCGTCAAGCCATCGGAGATTGGTGTCATTACTCCATATGAAGGCCAGAGAAGTTATATTGTTACTACTATGCAGAATTCGGGTACATACAAGAAGGAATACTACAAGGAGGTTGAAGTCGCATCTGTCGACGCATTCCAGGGTCGCGAGAAGGATTTCATTGTCCTCTCGTGTGTTCGTTCCAACGAGAATCAGGGCATTGGTTTCTTGTCAGACCCTCGCCGTTTGAATGTTGCCCTTACCCGAGCCAAGTATGGTCTGGTAATTCTGGGCAATCCCAAGGTGCTTTCGAAACACGAGCTTTGGCACAATCTGCTTGTACACTTCAAGGATCGCAAGTGCTTCGTCGAAGGCCCTCTCACGAACCTTCAAGCCTGTCTTTTGCAGTTTAGCCGACCCAAGGTCAGCTTCCGTCAGAAGAACAACTATCAGTCTCAGTACGGCGCCGGTGGATACACCAATGGACGCTTCAACGGCAGCGGAGCTCCAGGCCGGGACTTTGACTCTGGATCTATGATTTCGTACATCCCTGATGATGTGTCCTCGATCCAGGGCTCCGCTTTTGGGGGTGCTGCTCTCAACTCTGCGTTTCCTCCCATGTTTTCCAGCTTCACACCAGAACAGTGGCCTGGGCTGCCAGGAGTGCCTGGTCGAGGCAACAAGGGACGCAGCCGTGCAACGGAGAGCGTCGCGGGCGAGAGCGTTGCCAACTCGGAACTCACAGACACGACTACCAGCGTTATTGGCGGCAAGGGGGTCAGTCAAGGCGGTGTCAGCTTGGGATCTGGATTGCATGATGCAGTCACGGGAATGCGGCCAGTCTCATATACGCAAAGTGACAGACTCAAGCAATATGTTGAGAGCAACGGCCGGATAGCACCGGGCAGCAGCTTTGGCAGACGATACGACGACGACGAGAAGAGCGTCAGCACTGCCTTTCATAGTCAGATTGGCGGCGGCTACGACTGAGTGACAACCGGAGCTACAGAGAAGTAGATTGGGAATTAGCGGCGAGAACTGCGTGACAACCTAAAGCACTCGAATTTTGAGTACTCACTGCTGCAAGGCTTAGCAGGACTTTGAGGACCTGTCAGGCCTCTAAGCGATCGAGGTCTTGTGGACAAGTGGCTACGATTGGGATGACGATCAAAGCTACGGAACATTCCTATGGACAGACGTCGAGGACATTTGACGTTGTCGAAGCCGAAGAGATGGCAGCGGGCTGAATCTGAGACTAGCCAGATGGTTTTTAGACACTGGACCCGCGCGGCATCGACACCCAGGACAAGCCGCTTTGATACTGATGGCAGATGATTTTTTTGGGTCGCAGAAGGGGTGCATGCATGCCTTGACAGAGGTGTTGAAGGAGTGAACGAGCAGCAGCACAGGCGGCATGTTTAGAGGCAGTCTTTTTTTCTTGGACGGGGGAACTCGCCACTTAAAAAAGGATCTGGACGGGCAGCCTTGAGTGAAGAGGGCAAACTACAGCCAACATTGCGCAGGCAAGATTCGCAGCCTACCAAGACAGAGAAAAGCCTTGGCCAAAATTGGACTTTTGTGGTTGTGGTCCTCAGACTGGTAGAATTTGATTTACGACCAACTCGCAGCACTCATTAAGATGTAAGAAAAAAAAGGTAAAAAAGAACTAGATAGATATTACGGCAGCCATTCGTTAAACTTGGTTGACGCTTGATCAATGTGAAGGTGTCGCGTGCCCAGCTACCCAATCAAAGCGGGGTCTCTAGTCTGCGGCAAGAGCACAGAGTACGTACTCCGTACCGTAGATACAATGTGTGAGCCCCCTGAGATCAATGTCCACTTTGGAAACAAATCCATGTTGGGTTAGGGGCTGAAATCTGTTGCCGGCACGGTGTTGCAGGACGAAGTCGTGTGACGTGAAGTGCAGCCGGGTAGAGCATCCTAAGGCTGCGTGTGTGACTAATTTCGGGCCGCCGCTTTGTTTGCGGTAGCACAGGAAATATTTTGACAAGATTGGACGGACGCAAAGACGTGATGGGAGTCGAGGCGCAACAAAGAGCATTGAAGCGGCCTGGCGCATGACTGCCAAACTGCCAACTTGAGACACGGCTGGGTCTGGGGACCAGACCGTGGCTTGATGCTAGCCAATGACCAGCCAATGATGATGGCTTCCAAACGGAAACTTCCACCGCCCACCTGCCTGTCCAGCCCTGTCCAACCCTGTCTAACTAACCCTGTCCAACCCTGGATCCAATACTCCGAGCTCCGTACTTCGTGTTCCATGTAAAGTATAGAGCATGGAGCGAGCCCATCCGCCTACGCCCGTGCTCTGGCATCGGAAGACGGTCAAGTGCTGTCTTCCAGACACTCTTCCGTATTATCCACATGCAACTTCCAATACCTTGCCTTCCTACCGCCTCTCAGGAACCACAGCTTGTCCGTCAACGAATCCTCGCCTCCAAACGTCCTTGTCGGCTGGACCACCAGATAGAGTCTGGCAAACCATGCTCCTGCCATGCTGAGCCTCCCAGGACAACTGCCCGCCCGGCGCTACATCGCCCTCGCCATCTTCTTCCTGCTGGCCGTCACCCTCTGGCAGGGCTTCAACCCCTTCCACCTGGCGTTCAAGGCCTCTAGCGGCAGGCCCATTCGCTACGTCCCCAGCACGATTGACTGGAGCCAGGCCAAGATCTACTTCCCGCCGAACAAGACGGTTCCGCTGCCGTCGGGAAGACCCAAGACCTTGCCTCGGGTACAAGCCCGAGCGGCCTCCGAGGACGACCATGATGTTTCGAAAACTCGGAGGGAGGCTGTGCGAAAGGCCTTCATCAAGAGCTGGAATACATACAAGCAGTATGCGTGGGGCAAGGACGAACTGATGCCGCTCTCGGGAAAGGGCAAGACTACTTTTTCAGGATGGTCCGCCCAGCTGGTCGACGCTCTCGACTCGTTATGGATTTTGGGCTTGAGGGATGATTTTCGCCATGCCGTGAGGGAGGTTGCCAAGATTAACTGGTCCAAGACCGACGGCAGCAACATCAACGTGTTTGAGGTGACGATTCGATACCTGGGTGGATTGTTGTCAGCCTACGATCTCTCGGGAGAAGAGGTGCTGCTGAAGAAGGCCGTGGAGCTTGGCGATGCGCTGTACATGGCATTTGACACGCCGAACCGTCTGCCGACTCATTGGCTCAGCTACACCAGGGCCGAGAACGGAGAGACACTTGGCGATACCAGCATTTCCGGCGCGGCCAGCGGATCGCTCTGCGTCGAGTTCACTCGTCTGAGTCAAATCACCGGGGACGCCAAGTACTACGATGCCACGGAACGGGTCAAGCAGTTTTTTTACGAAAATCAGAACCACACCAAGGCCCCCGGGCTGTGGCCATGGGATGTGAATTTCCGCGAGGGCACTATTGAAGATGGCTTCTTCACATTCGGAGCTGGTGCCGATTCGCAGTACGAGTACCTTCCCAAGATGCACGCCCTGCTTGGCGGACTGGACCCGGAATATGTCGAGATGACAGTCTTGTCTTTGGATGCCGGCCGAGACAAGTTGCTCTTCAAGCCAATGACGCCCAAGGACGAGGACATCCTCATGTCAGGCAACCTGGACACCTTCTCGGGCAAGCGAGAAAGCACGGCGCAAATGCAGCATCTGACCTGTTTCGTGGGCGGCATGTACGCCCTCGCCGGCAAGCTCGTCGGACGCAACGACTATGTCGATCTGGCCGCCCGCCTCACCGCGGGCTGCGTCTGGGGCTACGACTCATTCCCGACCAACATCATGCCCGAAGCAACTGAGCTGGTCAAGTGCGAAAAGATGGACCAGCCGTGCCCCTACCAGGAAGACAAATTCTCCGCAGGCAGCGGTAAGAATTTGCCAGACGGGTTTCTTCGGGTCAACGACGGGAGGTACATGTTGAGACCGGAAGGCATTGAAAGCGTCTTCTACATGTGGCGCGTGACGGGGGATCCTGTCTGGCGCGACGCAGCATGGCGAATGTGGGAGGGCATAGTGAAGGAGACGGAGACGGAGTTGGCATTTGCTTCCATTGAGGATGCCAGTATGCACGGGAGTGCCAAGATTGATTCCATGGAGGTGAGTATTTGCGGACCCCCAGGTGATGGAATAGTTTGATGTATGAAGCTAACTTTTTTGGCAGACATTCTGGCTTGCGGAAACAACTAAATACTTTTATCTTACCTTTGAAAACGAAAGTGTTATCAATCTCGATGAATGGGTGTTTAACACGGAAGCGCACCCTATGAAGCGGCCGATTGGGTCGTAGCTCATGGCGTTTGGTTATTGGTTATAGACGGCATTGCATGCACTCCTTTTTTTTTTCCCTTCATATGGTAACTGAATAGAATAACAACATTAGTTCTAGATTGTCAAGATTCACACGGTTGTATAGTACAAAATAAATTTTCCATTGTGCACTTGTTTGCACATCAACATTAGTGTCGCGCGCCATATCGTGTACTCGGTACACACCTTGTCAATTTATGCCGCAGTCTCGGTCTCCGGGCCGGCAAAAGCATCCGCCATGACCTCACCACCCGTCGCCACCCCTGCTTAACCTTGCACGATTTCCAACATCCTTCCTTCATCACCACCAAATCTCCCCACCGACATTCAGTCAGCACACAACCACCAAAAAAAAAAGAAGAAAAAAAAGATTAAAAAAAAAAGAAAAGAAAAGAAATCGTGATGAAGCACGAGGCATGCCACTTCGTCTCGCTGCAGGTCGCACCCTCGCGGCCCAACCACTAACTGTGCACGGCGCATCCCCCACCGCTCACCTGCGCCGGTTTCACGCCTCCCTCACCAGAGCATCCGACTTTGCCAACCAGAATCACTACGAGCGCCTGGGCATTCACCACGATGCCTCGCCCGGCGAAATCAAAAAGTTGAGCTCCCTTGTCCCCCTCCCCAGCCTCCCACGTCACGAAAAAAGAGAAAGAAAAAAAGAAGACGCTAACCAGAAACCAAAAAAAAAACTCACAGGTCCTTCTACTCGCTCTCCAAATCTCACCACCCGGACGTAAACCCCTCGCCCGGCGCAGCCCAAAACTTCACCCTCCTCTCCGAAGCCTACAACGTGCTCTCCGACGCCTCCCGGCGCGCCCAGTACGACCGCGACGTCCTGCGCCTGCACCACCCGCACCACCACTCCTCTCCGCCCGCCGGCTCGTCGTACCACAGCTCCTCCCACCAGCACCAGCACCACGCCGGCGGCCGGCCGCCCTCGGGCCTCTCCAAGCGCAGAGGGACCTTCCGCGGCCCGCCGCCGAGCTTCTACAGGAGCGGCGGCTGGGGCGCGCACGCCGACAAGAGGCGCCAGGCCCACGAGGAGTCCACCACCGCCTCGGCGGCGCGGGGGGACCCGTGGAAGCACTTCCACCAGGGCCAGCCGGGGATGGGCCCCGGGTCCAGCCCCTTCGGCGCGGGCAGGCCGGACGACGACGTGCCGCACTTTGACGAGCGGGCTCACGCGCGCACGCACCAGCGGCAGGACCAGCGGCGGTACGAGCGCCGCCGGGCCATGGGCGACGACGACGTCGAATTTGAGCCGCAGACCAGTCTGGCCGGGCACTTCTTCATCATCATGGGCATCCTGGCGGCCACCATGGTCGCGCCCCTTGTTTACTTGCAGTTTATGCGGCTGGGGAGGAGGAAGAGGGACGGCGTGTGAGACCGTGTGGGAGATTGGCGAAGGGAAGGCTGTTGACTGCTGGCAGCATGCTTGATGGCCGCGGTATATATATATATATATTGTTGCTGTTCCAGGCATAAGAAACACAGAGAGTTTTCTTGAAGGGGGCCAATTACAGTTGACATAAACTTTGTATATAGGGCCGTTGGGGCATTGGACGAGACATCAGAGCTTGTTGCCGTGTATTTAGACTTCAAGCACTTTCACATACTCTGGCCCAAACATGTTTCGTGAGAATTGTTCATTATTTAGATTTTCGTCTCACTCCTATATCTACACGGAAGCCACTGAACCCCCCATGCGACATTTCTAGTACGATACAAAAAGCGTGCCCTTTGCAGCTTCAATCTGAGGATAGATATTTTTTTTTCATCTAGTAGCACATGTCGGGAGATGCTAGATGATAGGTTTTTTTTTAAAAGGGTGATTACGAGCTTTTTAACCCTCAAAGGTGAAGCTAGCGCCGAGCTATTGGCAGTGTTAGCAACAGGAGATTTTTTTTTTTTTTTTAACCCTGAACAAGGTGTAGAATAAAGCAAGTCCTACCTTGTGGGTGGCCTGGTCGAGCTTCTGGGTGTCGAAAGAACCTCCAAGACCCAGGGTAACACCCTCACGGAGGAGGACGTTGTAAGCAAGGGCGGCAATACCGCGGTCGTTGATCTTGACCTGCACAGATTGTCAGCTATCCAAGGTACCACGACTTCAGTGCGCAGCAAACTCGAACCTTGGCAAAAGAGACGGGGTCAATGCGGTATTTGCTGGCAACCTCGAGACCGACAGTGTTGCCAGTCTTGGAGTTCCAGGTGGCCTTGGCACCAGCCTCCACCTGGCTGTTGACCTTGTGGTAGTAGGAGGCAGCAAAGACGCTCAGGTTGTCGGTGGCAGTGATGGCAGCGCTGTACTGGGGAGCAGCGTACCCAACAGCAGCGCTGTAGGCAGTGACGGCAGCCTTGTTGACATCGTAGCCAGCAGAGGCACCGGCGAGGAAGCCCTCGTGGCCGACAACGGCGTCGACGTTGGCAACGGGGCCCTTGAGCAGGTCGAAGAAGGCACGGCCGTGGAAACCGGGCTGCTTGAAGAAAAGGTTGAACTTGGCGCCCTTGCCGGCGGTGGCGGGCAGGAAGTTGAAGAGACCCTCAAGCTTGAGGCCCTTGGCGAGGGTGTCGTTGACCTCGAGCTTGGTGTCGAGAGCGTTGGCCGTGTTCCAGGTCTGGGTCAGGGTGAGGCCTGTACGCGTTTAACACGTTAGCACCTGAGCGTACCCGGGTTGGATGGAAGCAGCGAACTCGAGCGGCCAGCCGGCGGCGGACCCGAGAATGCGTGAGACAGAAACGACAGGGAGGGAGCTTTCTCATCGTATACCGGGACGACGGGAAGACTTGGGACGGGGAGTTTTACCAGAAGGCTTGTCGGTGTATTTTCCCTCAATCTGTAGCATCGTCAGCATTTGACAGGGCGCAAGAGCTGAAACCTGACACCTGCTTCGGAGATGGAAGCAGCTGTTCGAAGTTGGACTGAACAGGACATAATACTCACAGCTGCAGATGTGGCCTTCTCGTGGCTAGACTTGCCAGTGACCTTGAAAGCGACGCCGTTGGGGGCGGTATCCTTGAACTCGAAGGTGGTGGCCGAAAGGTGGTAGAAGTCCTTGTTGAGGAGCTACAAGAAAAAGCAATATTAGTCATGTACTCTCCGCGGAGATATCATGGCATTGGCTCGGGTTGTTGAGCTCAATTAAAAAAAAAGCCGTTGAGCCCAGTACAACTTGAGCCGAGGAGCAAACGACCATGGCAGCAAACGGGGGAGCAAAAGCATACGTCGTTGGCCGGCTTGGCAATGTCGGAGAAGGCGGGAACAGACATCTTGACTGGAGCAATGGAGGGCGCGAGAAGATAGAGAAAAAGGATTGGTATCTGGGAGAGCGATGGAGGAGAATGATGATGTTGTGACGCGAGTTGCGATGGGCAAGGAGATGAAGGGCCAGAGCTGACGAGAGGTGGGAAGTTTTCGGGACCCCGGCGGACAGAGGGAAAATGTCGGGCTAAGTGCGACAGCAGCTGATTGGGCGGCTGTGTGCTGCAGACCCACTTTGCACGTTGTTGGGGCAAGCAATAGCTACGAATTGAGCAAACCAGGGGGTCAATGGTCGGAAAGATGTGGACAAGAAATCACCGGTCGAGTTATGCCTCATCTTTGTAATATCCTTTGTCCCTCTCAGCAGTTGTTTAGATTTCACGGCTATAATCATGGCAGCTGCACCGAGTGGGCGCCAGTAATGGACAAGCACATCTGCCGTGGACATTGGACGACTCGCATATTCCTGCGTCTTCTACTTGGTGCTTTTGCACCAGCTCGACTGCGGATTGCAACTTCTGAGAAGGCATCCATCCATCTCTCTGCCTTCATCCCAACATGATAATCCCGTCGGGTCCGCTGACATTTCGCCAACAGCTCAAACCGCTAGACCGGATGCATCACCTTGATCATGCAGCGCCGCCATGGCCGCCATGGCGGATGAGTTGTTCATGCGCTCCTCCGACTTCTCCGAGAGGCTTCGCGAGATAAACCGCACCAAATAAAGGTTGACGGGTCAAGCGCAGCGCGTCCGCCGCCCACGGACAGAGTCGTCTCCAGACTCAAACTCCAGACGTTCAGGGTTTCTCTGGGGGGAAGCCATGACTCACAGACACCATCCATGCTCGTTTACACAGTAACGACGACCCATTATTAAGCCAACTGTGAAGCCGAAATATGCGATCAGACACGCTCACGCGCCTGGGGGACGCGGCAGCCGTGTCTGGGTACTGTACAAAAGTGGCCACTCTTTCATGTCCGCCATCTTTTCATTTCCTCTTTCGCGCGGCGGCGTTCTCAGTAAGGTGTAAAAATGGGTACCCATGGGTAAAAATTTATGTAGCAGTACATCTATATGTATATAAATTTAGGTGCCTATATATGTCACAGGGAGACCCATGGGTACCCAAAACCGCAATATTTTACACCCTAGTTCTCAGTGCCATCGTGACTTTGCGCCAAGCACCCCAAGAACGGCCCACGTGGACGGTATTGCGCCAACTAAGGCGCGCTGTCACTCGTCGCATGTTTGGGTGTGGCTCCAGCTTGAGTCCAGTGTACAAGCCACACCATGTCCAAAACTTGAGACAGGAATTTGCTCCTTTTTTACCCAAAAAGGGGTGGGGGCGAAATTGAGGATGATTGAGATGAATTGATGAATGTTCCGGCCTTGTCCCTCGACCTCAGCTTAGCAAGACATCGACTGTCAACTGATACCTGTTGAACTGCTGTCGTCTCAGGAGTTTATATTACCTCATCGAGAAATCGTGGCGAGCTTAAGATCTTGAGTACAAGCCTCGATTGAGCGGTCAAATGTCCAGTGTCCCTTAAGTCAATCAAGATAACTAGAATCACCACGGTAGGTCGCCACGGTTCGCGTACAAGTGTTGCAATGTAATTGTATATCTATCTATGCATGCCCTACCCTGTCTACTACGTCTAGATATTCCACCCAACGACCAAGAAACTAGTCCAAATGCTCAAACACTGACCTGTCACGCAACTTTTGTTGTCCTTCAAATCTGCATGTCTCATACGTGTCCCTGTTGCCTCGTAGATAATTGCGAGGACATGACCATTTATGCAGCGTTCTCATATTTGTCGTTGTGAGTGGAAATAGCTCTGAAAACACATTAGTCACAGAAGTCCTGTCAATCAAAAACACTATACACACCTTCCGCTGGGGTCAGTCTGCTTCGACCACGTCGGCGTCCAGCGCAGAACGGTCGACGCACACGAAGGAGGGAAATGCTCGTCAAACATCGACCGATACCAGTAACTGCGGCCTGTGTTAGCACACCTTCAATTTCAGTACCATCGCTACGACTTACGCCTCCTTAGTATCGGGGATATCAGTGCCCCATTCAGTCTTGGGGTTCTTCAACATCTCGTCCGTAACATGCAGCTCAGCGTGGTCCTTGAGGGCGTCGATCCAACCATAGCCGACACCGTCAGAGAACTGCTCCTTTTGGCGCCAGAGGATGTTTTCAGGTAGGTAGGGGGCAGTGTCAGGCTCATCTGAAGTGTCGAAGGCCTTTCGAAGAATGTATTTCTCCATGTGGTCCTTGGTGATCATCTTGTCCTGGGGATCAATGTTCATAGCAGTCTCGAGGAACTATTAAAACTTTTGTCAGTTCACCGTCTTTGTTGAACATCAAATTTCAGCTGCCGTACGTACCTCCTTATCAAGGAAGGGAACTCGGGCCTCCAGACCCCAAGCAGAAGTAGACTTGTTGGCACGCAGGCAGTCGGCAAAGTGTAGGTTCTTAATGCGACGGACAGTCTCCTCGTGGAACGCCTTCTTATCAGGAGCAGCGTGGAAGTACAAGTATCCGCCAAAGATCTCGTCACTACCCTCACCGCTCAACACCATCTTGATACCCATGGCCTTGATCTTGCGTGAGAGCAGATACATGGGAGTAGAGGCTCGAATAGTGGTGACATCATAGGTCTCAAGATGGTAAATAACATCCGAAAGAGCGTTGAGACCGTCTTCGATGGTGAATGTCATGACGTGATGCTTGGTCCCGAGAAATTTGGCGACTTCGAGGGCAGCCTTGTTATCTGGCGATCCAGGAAGACCGATAGAGAAGGAGTTGAGCTGGGGAAGGTAGGTGAGAGTGGAGAGGTTATCATCGTCGTCGATACCGACAAGGCCCTCGCCCAAGTCAGGGTTTCCGACGGGATCCACGGCAGCGTTGGCCGCCACTGCCTTTTGCTTAAGACGAAGAGTCTCGCGCTGGGCAATTGCAGCAACCAGGCTAGAGTCCAGGCCACCAGAGAGCAACACACCATAGGGAACCTCGGCCATAAGTCTCTTTCTTACAGCCTTTTCCAGGGCATGGCGCAACACCTTCAGATCAACAGGTGTTGAAGGGACATTGGCAGGATCCCACCAGGTGGGCTTGAAGTAGCGAGTTGTCTGGCCAGTTTTCGAGTCGAAGACATGGCCAGGGGGGAACGCAACAATCTTGTCACAGACGGTGTGAAGACATTTTAGCTCGGAAGCAAAATAGACGGTTCCTGGTTCCTTCCACGTCCATCCTTGGTACAGGGTCGTGATACCAATGGGATCCCGGGCAGCAATAGTTCGGTCTTGCTTCTTGTCGTAGAGCACGAAGGAGAACATGCCATCGAGGTGGTTGGGGGCATCGAGGCCGTATTCCATATACTACCCAACATTGCTGTCAGTCACAAAGGCTTTTATTTTGGCAGATACGATCACCAAAAGTATTGAGGCGACGCACCAGAGGAATAATGACTTCGCAATCGGATGTAGTCTTGAAGTGATACTTGTGCTTCAAGTGCTTTCGAATCAGACGATGGTTGTAGATTTCGCCGTTGACAGCAAGAACAAGCGATTCATCCTCGTTGGTCAGAGGCTGAGCGCCAGACTCTGAGATGGTCGTTTAGCACACCAGCACGCTTAGCTCTGGCCATCAATGTACACTACTTACCAACACCAACGATACTCAGACGCTCATGGCATAAAACTGCACAGCCACCGATTAGACACAATTCCTTGCCATTGTCAATGTGCCACTCCATTGGACCTACTTGTGTTGTTGGAGATGATGTTTCCACCTATTTTCATTCGGCGTTAGCAACTGATCGAGGAAGTTATGATATCTCTCGTGACGCAGGACTCACTCCAATCGGGACCTCGGTGGCGGATTCTACAGCCATTGGATCAGCAGGCGCTTGTCAAGAAAACGATCGAAGGTCAACTTACAGCTTGGCAAGGCGCAGAGCGGTCGGCTTAAACTTCTGGACGCTTGGATGGCTGTCGATTGCGCTCATCAGCAACTTTTCTCAATTTCTTGGCGGGGTAATTTTTGGTGACTCGGCTGCGCACCGCCGTCCGATCGGACTGCCCCTCCAAATGGCTCACAAAAAAAAAGCAATTGACAACGGGATGGAGGGAAGGAGCGACGGTACGTACCAATGGCAGGCGAAAATTCCACACATGATGACTGCCGAGCTTCAATGGCGAAGCTGCGAAGCAAAATGTTCGGGAAAAAATTGTATACGGATCTTGGTTGTGGAAGAGAAAGTTGAAGGGTGGGAGAACCAGAAGAAGCACTTGTCTATTTGGCAAGGAAAACCTTAAGCCACTACGACTCCATACTGCCAAAGTTGGAACGCCGGGATTACTCGACAGGACCGGAGCTCGTCAAGCATGAGTCAAGGCCAAGAGCGGCAGTGAAAACGGGGGCCCCCACCGAGACAATCAGTATGGAGAGAGTACTACATGTGCCTGGTTGGGGTTGGAGTGTAGATAAAGCCCATATATTAACAGCCGAGACTCTCGATTGCTCAACCTCTATTCTGTACAAGCCTGGGGTCGCCTAGACCCCGGCCGACTTCGGCGAGGCGATCAATCATTCGCGGAACATGGTTGGTGTGCCGCTAATACCTTTGTAGTCTGCAGATAAAAGGTCAACCTCCCTAATTCCAAAAATGGGTAAGTTGTCGCTTCGCTAAGGGGTTTAAAAAATTTTTGTAGACGATGAATTCCTGCCCAAACCTACATAGATCAGTCCATACAAGCGCCCTTTTCTAACCACCTCTGTGCATACCGAATGAATATGACAGATAATCGTACGACACCTTAGGGCTATAGACTAAGACAGGGTCCTTTAGGGAACGCAGATGTCCGTGGATGGGGACACGGGGGGCCTTACATATGCACGTTGCACCTTCTTCTTACGAGATTTTCTATTCTGCTTTCGGTGCCTATTCTACTAGGGCCTTTGGATGGCTTAGGTATCCAGTGTACTGGCTTTCCAAGTCGAAATGGCCATCGCATCAGTACCTTTGATGCCACTAACCGGATTACCTAAGAATAGAAAGAAAAAAATATTTGCACTACAAAATGCCAGGGAGCTTATCTGGTGCATTGGCGCAGCAAACAGCACAGACATCATGTGGTGGTATTCAGGTGGATGGACCGCATGGAAATGAAGGATTTGGTGTGATTCGTCTCTGCACGTCTTAGAACAAGCACGCTCTCCATAGACGTTCTTCTCCGTCTCGCGCCCCTACAGTCTATCATCAGGCGCTAGACTCAAAACTAACTGTATGAAACCTAAACCTAATACGCCTGTCGCAAATTCGTCAAAACATCATAGTAAATGCCATCGTCTTGTGCCATGAATGTCTTCCTTCACAATATCATCCGTGCGTGTTGTCTGAAACACACCTCCCCAAACGCCATAGCCAAACGCTTTGTTGGAGACCGAACCAAGTTCGTCATTTCCAAACCAATATCGAAAATCCATCAAGGTGCTGGGTTTTCGCGCACCACACGGCGGACTCTCTTTTCGTATTCCACTCGATCTCTCTTGAACAAATTGTACGCCTCGGCCTGGGCAGGTGACTCAGGGTTCGGGTCGTTCAGGAGATCCTGGATACCCAACAGGATCTGCTTCACGGTAATCGCCGGTTTCCATGCCTCTTCTTCATTAAGAATTGAAAGACAAACAGTGCCTGAAGGGTAGACATTTGGGTGAAATAGTGGAGGAACAAATTTGCCTATTTGATTCTGAGTGTTAGTCATGTCGGCAATCCTAGCGCTGTTCAGTATCTCACATTTCGGGGGTTTGGTAGGATATTCTGTGGATGAATATTGTCAGCAGAAACTCTCCGACACTATTTAGCGGTATCGCTCACCTTCTGGAAAGGCAATAGTCAGCTTGAACAAGCCACCTTCCCAGATAGTCTTGTCCTTGCCCGGAACACCGCATTCCCAGTTCTTCAGGTCCAAAATTCCCTCCTTTGTACGCGCGGGCTTGGCGTAAAAGCCAAACGGGTGGTCACGCCGCCACTGCTTGCTGCATCTCTGGTCAGAGCTGGCGCAAAACTTGAGCACATGCAAAACTCCTTCTGCCTACCGCTCTTCCTGTAATCGATTCTGACACAGAGCCATCTTAAGGCACTTGATAGGGCCAACGTCTGGTCGGGCCGCGGGCTGAAGATCGGTTTATGGGCCGTCGAAGGAATCGAAAGAGCGTGCGCGAGGCTACCGAATGAGAGGCCTTCGCTGCGCGATGGAAAGTGGACGTAGAATTGCACAACCAACAGTCGGGTTGGCAGCCTTGTCGTCGCGGGCCCTTGGGGAGCACGGCTTTAAGTATTTTGTCTTGTCCAGATGAGAAATCAATCGTAGTCGAGGTTGCCAATACTAGCAGAGGTGAATTGTTGTAAAAGGTGGAGACCAGTTGACACTTTGGAGTGCCACCAGGCGGCTTAGGACACGCAGGAAGAGGAGGCACTGGGGGGCAGTGCCTGACACGAAACCAGACCCAAGGCCACCACACCAGGTAGTAGTCACCTCCGTACCACAGAGGGTGTCCAAGAAGTCACGGTTGGGCAAAGTGCTGGCCACTTGACAGAACCTTCCAGGCGGTTGGTTGCTCCTTCCCAGCCTACATACCCCGTCATCCCGCCATCTCCCCCTGTCACAGTGTCCCCCCACCACGACTCTTCCCTCGGCTCAGCAGCAAGCCTATTGCGAGGCTTTGCTGGACCGTAGAGGGTTGGAGGGGCATGAAAACTAAACAACCTACGGAGGAATACAGGCTTCCATCCCAACTTCAAGCACCGTTCTCTCCAACTCGTGTGATTACCGTGTAATATTTGAGCCCTGGTACTATTTTTACCCCCCTGAACGGATCCGGCAAGTTGAAATAGCTGTGAGCACATTGGCGTGATTCCACCAAATCAGGAGGGCATCTGCACGTGGAGATCCGATATTGGTCTGTGAAAGCCCAGACGTTGACACTATGGACGCAAAACCTGTTGCTCCAGAAGAGATCAAGGAAGGCGATGTTGAAGTCAAGACAACAGATGCCAATGCCGCTGCAGCTGAGGCCCCAAAGCCGGCTGCAGCAGCCGAAGACGTGCCTGATCCGGATGAGGATGACCTAGACGACTTGGATGGTGAGACCAGAGCTCGAGTTATCTTATGGTTTCGAGCAATCGCAGAGTTCTAACTCCGTTGTAACAGACATGCTAGATGAATTTTCAACCGTTAAGCTTGAGGACGGGGCCAACAAGCCTATTGAGTCTGGCAGTGCCGGCCCTTCAACTTCAACACCCAAGCCAGGTGACGCCGCTCCTAAGGAATCCCCAGCTGCTGGAGAAGAGCCATTCTCAGAAGAAGATTTCGCCAAACAGCTTCAAGCTGGCATGGCCGACCTGCTAGGTGAACTGGAGCAATCGGTATGCTACTACAGCTATTCCCATATCGGCCATTAACCACGGACTAATACGTTTTCAATAGCCCGAAATGCAGCAGCAGTTTGAGGACATGTTCAAGCAAATGGCTGCTGCTTCAGGGGATGCAGCACCAGCAACAGGGGCAGCGGGCTCCTCTTCTGCCGGGGCCGGAGCCCCAGGCGCTGCCTCTGAAGCATCCTTCCAAGAGACAATCCGCCGGACGATGGAACGAATGCAGGCATCCGGGGACCAGGCTACAGCCGCAGCAGCTACTAGTAGCGGTGACGATTTCATGTCTGAGCTGCTGAAGCAAATGTCCTCTGGCGACTTCAACGGCGAAGGCAGTGAGGAAGAATTCTCCAAGATGCTCATGGGCATGATGGAGCAACTGACCAACAAGGACATTTTGTACGAACCCATGAAGGAGCTTGACGATAAATTTCCAGAGTGGTTCGAGAAGAATAAGGCCTCGACCCCAGCAGAAGATCTCAAGAGGTATGAAGAGCAAAGGGTTCTTGTTCGAGAGATTGTAGCCAAATTTGAAGAGAGCAGCTACTCCGACAGCAACGCCTCCGACCGCGAGTATATTGTCGATAGAATGCAGAAGGTATGTGACGCCTTCGCGTTTGTTTTCAATATCGCCACAATAGTCAGTTAACACATATGACAGATGCAAGCCGCTGGCTCACCGCCGTCAGACTTGGTAGGAGACATGGCATCAGCACAAGAAGCATTCGGGGGAGCAGATGATCAATGCAATCCACAATAGATTTTCCAGTTGTCTCGATATTCCGTACCCTTATAATACCCCACGTACACGAGCTCGGTGCACAATGATAAATCTCAGTACAATACCAGTCCCTGCCACTGCCTCACGTGTCCTACATACCCAACGCCGTTAAAATGAACCCCCCAAACTCCGTGCAATTTTAGTACAGTGCAATCACAAATGCCTTGATCCAAATGTTACGACGCTCCCACTCATGACATATCCATCTGCTCACCAGAAGATTGTGGTTGTGAATCTGCTTGCTCTTGGGCGATTAGCTCAGCAAAGACATCATCATAGTCCTCGTCGGACAGTAGAGGCGACGGCGGTCTCTGGTCAATATGGCTCTGTTGCTCGTACGAAGCAATCATGGCCTCGAACTCTTGTTCCTCCTGGCAAACCTCGTCCATGACATCGTCGTGTTCGCCGTCAGGCCAGTCATTGTGCTGGGACTTTTCATCTTCTTGAAACGCCATTGCATCTTCTAAGTCCGTATCCGATAAAGCCGGCGCATCATACGAAAGCCGTCCAATATCAGCCAGCAAGCTATTCTTCAGGAACTACAACCGCGTTAGTGCAAAGACATGACCCCAACAGCAAGCACTGTCTGCAATCATACCTGTCCCTCAATATCTCTCCTCTGCCACGTCTTCTCATCCTGTTTCTGTCTCACGCCCTGCAAGAAGCCGAGCCGTCTTGACTCGTGCGCGTCTTCCCTCTTACGCAGCAGGGGGTTCTGGCGCACTGGCCGTGACGCGTATTTGAATTTCGGCTGCTGAATGGGGGACGATTGAATTTGTCTCTGGGTAAGGGTATTTCTGTCGACGGGGGAGAGGGGCGATGAGGCGCGGATAGGTGATGAGGAGAGGGGGGAGGACACGCTTGGTTGGTGGTTGAACCCGAACATGGGTGTTGCGACGGAGAGCATGGTGTTGGTGGGCGGCGGCGAGTCCTTTGGATGATTAGGCATGTGCGAATTTTGAGTAGTCTACAATCAGGAATGGTGAATTGAGCTTCCAGAGAGTTCTGGGTGCACACGCGGAAACGTGTGGGTGTCTGGATCTTGGGCGATAATTGCCTAGTAGATAGTGGTAGTGGAAGTCAATTAACACGCGGTCGAGCATGGCGCGCAATCACGTGGTGGGACATCAATGTTAAGTGGCGCGACGTGACACTGGGGCCGCTGCCACTCTCAACATCGAAACCTGGTGTCGGCTGTCGCGTCGGGTGGCGTCAAGTCAGATATGGAGGCACATGCATGCAAACTGCACCGTAGAATTGATGACGAACTCCGGGCTCGGTAACATGCAGACTTTGCCAGGCCAATTAGTGCTCGGTGGATTGAAAATCTCCAATTCGACAAATAACCAATTAACAACAGTATTTGATCTTAGTTGATTAGCCTGTAAATAAAGAGGGCGAAAGCCGGAACGAATGTAGTGCTAGTTACGAGAGAGAAACAAGTCCCAGAGAAATACCGGAAAAGCTGGCCAAAAGACTCATTCACCGAGTTGGTTCAGCGCCGAGCCAATGCAATTCAAGGGATCTAGCGGGCCAAGGGAGTATACGGGGTTGGGTTTGGATTGTTCACTATGTCGTTTGCGTTTGGGGGCGTCATTGGTAGCTTCATGTCTGGGTATTTGTATGAAGTTTGGTGCGCGGGAGGCGTTGGTATGTGGGTTGTTTGTAGGGAGATCGGGGCAGGAAGCACGGCGGTCAAGACCTAAAATCAAGAGAGATGATGCGTTTGGTAAAAATAGGCAGAGTTGGACTGCGTGCTGGCTCGTAAAGTCGGTTCAACGAGACAACGTGAATGTGTCATGGTCAGTGACAGTACGGGTCTGGTGCAATCCATGTCCGCACGCAGTCTGGCACCTGCCCCGCCACCTACAGGTATCAATTGTCGGTGCTTTTAGTAGCGCCGACCACCCGTTGCCTCCAGTGCTGGCCCCAGTGGCTCTCAGGGGCACCAGAGCCTGTTCCCAGGGCGCTTTCAGCACGAGAGGCGGGATAGCACTGTCTAGTTCCATGGACACCCCGTCCTTCCGTTCCCAACCGATTGAGGACGGAGGCCAGGCGCCTCGACGAATCACCGTGTCGCACAGATTGAAAAGCTGATCTTCTGATGATGATGTGGATGCTGATGAGCCGCCCCAACTTTTTTTGTCTCGAGTGACCATCCAACACTAGCACTGCTTGATTACTCCCTTCTGCGTCTCTCCCTACCCTTGCCTCACCGTACGTTTTTTTTTTTTTCATTTCGAGGATGAGTGTCTCGACCTTGGTAGCAACCACTCGACGTCGCTGAGAGCATTTGACGGCGGTGTCCCCCATGCCCGCCAGGATCCCTTTCTCACAGAATGAGCGCACTTACGATCCCCCGTATAGCCACCCGGCTTGGCCCCAGAACATGGACATGCTCAGCTTGTCAGGGCCAATTGGCCGCCGCGATCTCCTCCCCGTTTGGAGGACTCAGGCGCTTTGCTTCGGCCAGGAGTTCATCACAAGGAGCCAACGGCAATGGTCGTAGAGGATCGCGGTCTCGAAAGGTGTTGTTATTCGCCTCGGCCAGTGCAGCTGGCGTGGCGAGCACTGCGCTTGCTTTTACAGATGAGATTCGGAATAGCTACGAGTCTGTAGAACGGACGGGTCGAGTTGTTGCAGCGCTGGCTATTTGTATTAATGAGTAGGGATTTTCGGCGACCTGTATGATGCAATGGTATAGCACGTGGCTAATCGTCTCGACAGTTACCGTACGACACTAAACGCAAAAGCCACGATACAAGACGAGGAAGAACAGACCAAGATCTTGCAAGCGTGCCACAAACGTTGCGCCGAGAGAACATTCAAAGTGCTGGAAAAGAATGGCGGCATTTTCATCAAGCTGGGGCAACATTTGGTATGAAGAGCATTTCTCTCGATAGCGCCAAGCACAAACTAACCGTGTCGTCTCTCGCACAGAGCGCCATGAACTATCTCCTGCCGCCCGAATGGACAACAACTTTCGTCCCCTTGCAGGACAAGTGTCCCGTTTCGTCGTTTGAATCAATCCAAGACATGTTCCGCAAAGATACCAATGGAGAGCTATGGGACATCTTTTCCGAGTTCTCAACTGAACCAATTGGCGCAGCATCTCTTGCCCAGGTCCATCTAGCAACGTTGAAGGAGACTGGTCGCAAAGTTGCTGTTAAAGTGCAGCACCCTGACCTTGAAGCATTTGCGCCATTGGATCTCGCTCTTACAAAATACACTTTCTCTACGTTGAAACGATTTTTTCCCGAATACGACCTCGAATGGCTTTCTTCCGAGATGGAAGTGTCACTGCCAAAGGAACTCGACTTTCAAGAGGAGGCAGACAACGCCAGGCGGATGAAGGCACATTTTGCCAAGATGCCGGAGCTGCCTCTGGTTATTCCCGAGGTGATTTGGGCCAAGAAGCGTATCATAGTCATGGCTTGCGAATCTGGTGCTCGACCTGATGACCTGGAATACCTGGACAAGAACGGAATCGACCGCGACGAGGTCTCTGCCACGCTAGCACGCATTTTCAACGAAATGATTTTCGGAGATGGCGCTCCGCTGCACTGCGACCCTCATGGTGGGAACATTGCCATTCGCAAGAACGATGCTCGCCGCGGTATCGGACGCGGCCCAAACTTTGACGTCATACTGTACGACCACGGCCTCTACAGAGATATCCCGCTGCCCTTGCGGCGCTCATACGCCAAGATGTGGCTGGCAGTCATTGACGGCGACATGGACCGCATGAAGAAGTACTCGCACGAAGTTGCCGGCATCAGCGACCAAGACTTTCCCCTCTTCGCGTCCGCCATCACAGGACGCGACTTCAGCGTCGTCAGTAACCAGGGCTCTATCCTGCAGACGCGCAGCGCCGACGAGGAGCAAAACATGAGCTCGTCCCTCCAAGGGGGGCTCATTGTCGACCTGGTCCAGATGCTCAGCCGGGTGCCGCGCATCATCCTGCTCATTCTCAAAACAAACGATTTAACACGAAGCCTGGACGAGAGCCTACATACTCGTCAGGGTCCTATTCGCAGCTTTCTGATTCTCGCGCGGTACTGCACGCGCACCGTCTTCCATGAACAGCTAGAGCAGATTCGGGAAAAGGGATCACTGCTTTGGCCGCCAAATGGCTTGAGGGTGCTTGCCGCGTGGCTGGGTTACCTGAGGGTGGAGGTGAAGCTGGAGGCCTTTGAGCTCTGGCTGGGTGTCAAGCGGATGCTGGGCTTGAGGGTGGACTTTGCTGGCGGTTCGCAATTGTAGAGTGGAAATAAAAGTAGAAAGACCTTGTATGATGGGGCATGATAGACTGTATATATATAAAAGCAGTGAAAATTATAGGTGATAGGCGGGAGAGTTGATGGAGCTTTTCTCCATGGAGTGCTACCCTGTAGGGTAACCCATGGTAGATGATGTCTTTTTTTTCCGACACGTTTGAGATAGTTAGACGGGCATTGCAAAATAGAAACATTGCAGCTAGAGTGAGAGACATCGGAGGTATGATACAAGTCACATAATCCACAGAAACGTATTACCGCGCGCGTTGTTTTGTCAAACTGTAAGATACAAGACCCTGATGTCAACGAGCAAGTTGCCCTAGGGAAAAGCGAAGCGGACCTGTGGCCTGCAGCCGGCTTGGTAGCATTAACACCAAACCGTAAGGTTCACGATACTAAAAGTGAGTGGCGTCTTTTATTGATTAGTTGTTGGAGTATTTTCTTGTGAACCAATTAAGAGCTAGGAGACACCTGTAATATATATCATCACTGATATTGAACATATACCCGTCAGCGACCAAGTGGACGAGCCACTTAATAAAGCGGGAAGCTACAGCCGGCTCTGTTGCTTGCCAACGTGCCATATTCACTCTACGCCGGCCACCAATTGAACCCCCTTTGCAAAACAAATCTGCACAGCCTGCATCGCGACGTGGTGATTGGAATGAAAATGGGACAAAAAAGGACACAACGGTTAGTATATTCCGAAGCCAGACAAAAAGTGGTTTCACCCGGGCTCGAACCGGGGACCTTCTCGGTGTTAGCGAGAAATCATGACCAACTAGACCATGAAACCAATGTTCCGCGTATACGCGTTACCGGATCATTGGAAGGCGGAGGGTTTAATTCAAGATAAGAGCCTTTTCATTACTCCGTACGTTGTTAATAGTAATTTGCTGGCTAACCGTTTTGTAGGATTACCCGAGTTTCTTCACCAATCGAGTCGCCTTGTCCTAGTCTATGGCTGACGAGTCTCTTGTGCACCCCGTGAAGCAGATGTCTTCTCGGAGGTGAAAAGGACCGTTTCCCAAGCATTACGGACGTTGCTGGGATGATGATTCTTGCCATCCGTGTATTTGACAGGATGTCACTGTTGGAAATTTCGCAGCAATTCACACAGTGGAAAAGGCGCATATTCGGAAGGCTTTGGGCGGTCTTGATCGAGCAAATTCAATGACATTGGTGATGGTTTGAAGAACTCTGTTGACTACAAATGGAAATTGGCCCCTTTTATACTCTGGAGAGCCCCTAAAGACCCCTACCGACACCCTCGATCTGTGCTCTGAATTGAGCTCCAGAAAAAGCAACTATCGTGACCAACAGCTTTGAAGTACATATCACCATTTTCACCCAACAGTCACACGGTTGAGGCCACAAGAAAGGCGTTGGACCAACAACGGTTACACAACAACAAGCCATCTCGAAGCCCGAGGTCGTACTACAGGCGAGGGCTGCCTCTGGCCTGTATCGTACGCCGACTTTTTGTACATATAGACACCTCTGGTCCCCCAGGACCTCTTGGAAATTCAGGCGTCTTTGATACCCCAAAGTCGATTGTTGAGTATTAAATTGGATTCTTTGTTCCAAGTCCAGCTATCCTGCCCTTGTCACACAGGAACATGTCACATGTCGTCTTTTTTGCATGGCGTACACATACCAGCAGCTTGTGTTAGCGTACTATCTCCTTCTGACTTGCTGCGCAAATACGTTTTTGGCAAAAGTTAATCGATAGATGAAGCAGGTCACGAAGGGACGATCCAGCGAGATCAAACTCGTCAAGGTGTTGTGAGCTAGGGTTAGGGTTGAGAAGTATGTTTCGCCTTTGGCTTCTACGACCCGTGGCAAGCACCGACATTTGACATTGCGAGCCATATGTAGGACTGATACCAATATAACGACTGAACAGACAGTACAGAGCATCTGTTCATAAAAACTAGAGGCCTTTCAGTCTTGCGCGATAAACATCGGGGCTACATCTCTTGGGCCAGATGACGGCCTTTACAGAAGAAGCATACTCAGTCCAACTCGGCAGCTCCATCGACCTGCCATATAGAGCCGAGACTCCACGCATACTCCGTGTGTCTACGGGAACCATCTCGATCGGGCGCGCCTTGGTTGCCTGGCTCCGGGGTGTTGGGCAGTACGAATCCCCGCCTCGTGTTCACGCCGTGACATGAAGCTCAAAGACCCCTGCGGTGGCTTGCGCTGCTGAAAGATGGAAGCCGTTGTTCTCAAAAATTGATGAAGGAGTGCTTGGGTCTAGACACCATCCTTTCTAAACTTCAGAAGTCGGTGATTGAAAGCAACACCTGATGCGGAACCCGCCAATTTGCGGCGACTTGCACCATGTTGAAGAAACCAACTCAAGAACTCGCCAACCACGGCATGCTGATTTACTGCGACATCTACCGTGGATAATTATCCCACAGACACGCCCGTTCTTCTGTACCTTCATGCTGGGGGGCTAGTTGGCTGGGGACGAAGTGCAGTGCCGCCGTGGCTAGGTCAGGTTGGTTTTCCACCCCCCTTTACCAAGGGCTACGTATATCCAGAGCGCGAATGAATGACGTTTGACCTGCTTGACCTCTATGCCAGACCTGCTGGGAGAGAAAATGGCCCCTTGTGAGCGCAAGCTACCGCCTTATGCCCCGGACCACGTCCGAGGGCCTCGTGGAAGACGTCAATGCAGCTCATGAATTCGCCCGAAACTAGCAGGCTGATGGGAAGAAACGCCGTGTGATTGCTGCCGGCAGCAGCGGTGATATTTTTCAAAAATGTCCTTCACCCTGTCAAACCGCTCGCCCTCGACGGCCCAGGGCATCAACTCCTTCCGCCACAACTTCCTCAACTCGTCCACCATGCTCACGCTCAAGCCGATCCCGGCCTCCGTCATGGCGCCCATAACCGCCGGTCCAATCGTCATTGGCGAAACACCTCCTGGCGACCCGTCTGCCTTTGATATCAACAAACTCGGACCAGACGGCTCCAGAAACCCCGACTACAAGTCTCCTCCTCGCCCCGAAACCCCTGACGATTCAACAAGAGACGCTGCTGATCTTCGGGGCATGCTGTACCACTGCTACACTTACAAGAACCAGTGGGATCGAGCTTGCTAGGTGACATTGACCCAGGCTACGCATGGGCAAAAACCGTCATTTCCAACGGCGATGCCGACTACGACGTGGCGCTGGCAGTGAGCGAAGAGATGGGGAACTCCCTTGGTGAAGACAAGATGAAGCTGCTGGTAGCAGAGGCGCAGGGCCATCTCTACGAGCTGACCAAGTTTATTGAAGACGATGCCCCCGGGATGGATACCGTCCGGGAGGCCGTCTGGTGTCTAGATGAAATTGTTGCCAGCAATTATGAGCAGTCCTTTTTTACAGTAATGCAAACACAAACTATTTATACGCTGCTACAACTACCACAACTACTCTTCACTAGGCCAAACATGGTCTCGTCCTCCAAAACGGTAACCACGCCCTCACACGAAGTAAAGTAGCTAATATTATCAAAATCCTTCCTTATTCGGGCACAGACTGTATTAATAACTAATAGTTATTAACTAGAATACGTGGAAAACACGGACAGATCCTTGAGTAAAAACTCGAGGTCATTGTCCAGAGTTATACATCAAATATCCTCATCCAAAACGAGACGATCCTCAAACCGTCCCTGGCAATTCTCGCGGCACCGGCAGGTTGAGCTGCCGCCATTGCCATTTTTCGCCATGTTCTTTAATACCAGCCAGCCTGGAACGGTCCATACAGTCTGATGGGGAGTTCAGTGCCCTCGGGGCATGTAACTTGACGCGTCTCCGGGTCGCCAGGGTGCCAGACCAGAGGCTCACACCCATCAGGCGTGACCTCGACGACTCCGGGGAAGTGATCGAGGGGCTTGATGGCGTAGTTGAAGGTGCCGCCATCACCACCAACGTAGCTCACTTCCACCTGCCTGTTGATTTTCAGGTCCGCGACTGGCCCTCCCGGGATTCTGGCCGCGCCCCCCGCCTCAATGTAGTAAACTTGCTCTCCTGTCGCTTTGACCTGGCGGAAAAGCTGCGACGGCGTTACTTTGTCCACGTCGACGGCGATGTTCATGTGATTCATGACAATGGCGTCACCGGCCTCGCCCTGTCGCCACCCCCAGTAGTATCCTGGGAAAGCCAGGGAGGATGCCGTGAGCAAGGCGGCAAGAGAGAGCACAGAGTACTTCATCCTGGCGTTTACTTGAGTAATCGTATATCGTATTAGCAGTGGAGATGATTTTACATGTCGAATACGGCTCTTATTTATACGTATATATATTTTTTTAAATACGAGCACAGGAGTTGTATTTATAACAGACTATATGATAGATTCAACAAGGAAATGCTACATTAACTTTATATTTCCCCACTGTTTTTGTAAAGTTTGAAAAATTGCTACGCAGGCTTAATACTGGCTTTACCAACCCAACTCACTCTGATGTAGGTCCATTTACCGTTGGTAATCCACCCTATCACGGGATATGCGGAGGGCTGTGGAATGTGTGCAAGTTAAATTTACTTGGCCGCAAGGTACCTGCGTAGCAACTACATACTACATCGCCGCGTACTTGGTCTCGTCCTTTTCTCCTCGGCTTTAGATGGACGATTCTACGGCACTTGCGCTGGACAAGTGCTAATCGAGACTCTTGTATTATTACACGTTTGAATATTGAAAAAGTGATGTAATAACATACAGTAGCGCAAGCAAAGACTCCCAAGGTTAGTATCTACGTAGTTTGCCAAGTGAATAGTGTCACGGGCCGGATCGGCACTGCGAGCGTCAATTCCGACTTGCGAGCTAGCAGTGGTGTTCTGAGCGTCCAAGTCTACGTGAAACACGCAGAGAAAAGCCCAAAGACATGGTACAATCTGTGTGCCATGTGAGAACTGTTCAGTCTACTTTTCCCATCTGTTGCTGTTGCCACGCAACAGGAATAAAAAAGCCAAATTATGCGGGTACCAACAGCTTCTGGAAACTTACTTTTCATGATGAAAACTTTGAATAAAGTGAAATCGTCTTCTAGTCAGTCGCCGTCTGGAGTATTTAATTGAAGCTTCAAGCCACACGTCTCCCTCCCGAGGAAAGACGCTATTCGCCAAATACCAAGCGCAGGCTTTATCCCCAAAGGTGAATGAATCGGGGATAGGAATGGCATGCTCAAACGGCCGCTCTTCTCTCCACGTTTGAGTCTCGATACAAAGTCTATCGTCTACGAAAGCCAAAAACACGCGGTCCAAGACGACACGGTCGCTATGCTGCCTGTGCACATACGTCACCCCCCAAGCCTCGTGGTGAACAAAACAAAATTCTATAATAAATTGGAATGTTCATCAAGATTTATATTCATTGCACTGTTTTGCGGAGGGCCTTTCTCCCTCGGACCAATGTTGTCATGTATCTACTCGACGGCCAGACACGTATTCACCCTGCCAACATGGAATTGCAGTCGGGATTCGGGATCGACATCTGACAGGTTCACGATCAGTGCCACCAGACGTCACTTGCTGGAGAGGCCAGCGGTTTAGAATTTCAATCGTAGATGCTGATTGATTGATCAAGATGCCCGTTTCTGGCTTGCAGGCGTCAGATTTCCAACCAAGGAAAATCGATACACGCCAGTCCGTTGCATCTCTGCCATCCAAGCTGTTGCATCCATCCTGACCAGAATCGTAGAGTAGCGCACTTGACAATGGAAAAAATAGCGGCAAGCTGAATGACACCGAGTATTATCAAAACGAGGAGTCGTCGACACTTTTCCCTCCAATTTGTGTCGCGTCCACTTCGGTAGGCGTAAATCCTAAGCTTAGGTAAGCTGACATTGGACTGGTCTGTCGAGAAAATCAATTGACCGTCAACAGACTTGACTGGAGCACTCAGCCGTCTTGAGCACTAGCCAGGCCCACTGGATGCTGCCAACCGCGAGAAGATGGCACTGCCCGTCACGTCTGGTCTTTTCCAACCAGACCCTTCCATCAAGCGCTGAGCATCCCATCAACCGAGGAGAAAAAGAAAAAACAAACAAACCAGACACAAATAAACAGCAAAAGTCACGCCAAAAAGAAAAAAAGAAGATCCCACCGGAACCCCATTCTCAATCGCATCTTTGACATATAGGAAAAGCCCGATGCGGGGGTCGAACCCGCAACCTTGAGATTTCGTGTACTCTAAGAGTCTCACGCTCTACCGATTGAGCTAACCGGGCGAATTTGAACTCGGTTGGTAACCTCGCTCGGAGCAGTCCGGCTGGATTGTTGAGAGGGAGCAGACTACAATCAACTTATAAGGGCCATGTAAAAATTTTTTTATTTTTGCTGTGTAACTTGCGGGCTGGAACTAAAGGACCAACTGGTGTGTGGTCTTGGGGTGGGCTCCAGCGGGGCGTTGGCGTGGGACCCTGGCCGCAGGCTGCATGGCTTGGGTCATGGCTCGTGCGGAATGCACAACATTGAAGGGACATCTGGAAATTTCATGACAGCCGGCGAATCATGGTGGGGATGGCTGCTGACTGGGAGGACGAGGCAGATGTTGGCCGTTTGCATCGGCCTCTCCATTGCGTGAATGAGTGAGCGAGTGAAGGCGTGATTCATTGCCAAGTATGGGTGTAGAGAACAGACAAAATGCATGTCGTCTCAGACATCTATTCGTGGCTCTGCTATGCTCCGTGATAAAAAACACAATACAGATTTCAACCATCCGTATGCAAGCTTCTGGTATCTGAAAACAGAATGCGCCGTTCCCATGCATTTCTTTCTTTCCTCTGTCAACCTCAACCGCTGCCACCACTCCGAACGCCAATGCTGTCCTCATACTCTGTCCACCGCAATGCCTCTTCCACATCATTCACAAAATGCGACTCGCCTCCACTCAATGCCACGATGCCACTTCGTTCCAGCAGCTTCCAGACGGGGTGATCTCGTCGACTAGGGCCACGGGAGAAGAAAATTCGAACACCACGTTCTCGGTAGTTGCGTACAATTTCCTCAAGAACCTGCGTGCCCGAGCCGTCCATTGATGTGACGCCGTGAATGTCAAAGATGATATTTCGGTTGGATTCTTGGCTCCGAAGACGGGGAAGAGCCGGATGTACTTTTGAGGTTCCATAGAGCTCTAGCCGTCGCAATCGCGCCTTCAACTCTCCAGTGTTGGCAAAAGTAAGCGGCTCAGGAATCTTGACAATGAGACAGCCCTCGACAAACTCCAGGCATGCGTCGCCAGACTCGGCGTTCTCGAACCGATTTGTCCCGGGAATGCGCCCCAGAATCTGGATTCTTGGCCGTGTGCTGTGCTTGATGACGAGAAGGATCGAGATGCCAACCCCCAGAGCCATGCCGAGCGTGAGAGAGTAGAAAATCGTCGACAGGAAGATGATGGCCATGAGCCCAAGCTCCGTCCAGCCCCGGATTGTGACGAAGAAGGCAATATCATGCGGCGCCTCCTCTATCAATGAATAAGCCACCACAGAGATCATGGAACAGAGAACAGGTTTCTGTCGAGTGTCAGACACGAGAGATTCAAAACCTTGACGAGCACGCACACACTCACCGGCAAAAAGTAAAAGTACGGGAGCAGAAACAATATGGACAAGAGTGAAATCAGACTCAGCAGGATCGAGCTTACGGGGCTCTTGCCACCAGTCGTCTTGTTCACCTTACTTCTCCCATAACCTCCGAAGGCTGGCAGACTCATAAAACACGCGCCGACGAGGTTGGCAGCGCCAAGGGCAATCATTTCCCGGTTCGCGCTCAATTCGATGCCTTGAATGGCGTCATTGCCTCCCAAGCTCTTGGCTGCAACGGATGACTCAAAGAAGCCGAGCAGTGCAATAAGAAATGATGTCGACATGGCACTGCGAATGTGCTTCATGTGAGCTAATCTAAATGGCCACCTAAATGCAAAAACGCCTCCGTTGGCGGCTTTGACGGCGCCAAGGACCTCGACACCTTGCTTGTCCCAGCGGAAATGCCAGCAGAGAATGGCAGAAACGACGACGACCAGGAATCGATCTGGTAAAAACACGACCGAGGGGAATCTAGGTTCAAGGCGCTTCTTGAACTCACTGTACTTTTGTCAGCAACCCGAACAACCGCATAGCACCAAGGAATGTCAAGACTCACCGGAAAATCATGATGACTAGGAAGCTGATGCCGGCGACAGCAAACGTCAGATGGTGGACCTCGCTAATGTTCTCGACAATAAAGGCAATCTTCTCAACGGTACTGCCGTGGCTTGCGCCATCTTTGCTTGCAAGATCGTTCAGACCAAGCTCGGGGATCAGCTGGTCCACGGCTATGACAAAGCCAATGGCGCTGATAAACCCACGTAAAAAGGGGCGGCTTAGTACGCTGTCCAAGAAACCCAATCGCGCTATTCCTGCAATCAGAACCGTAGCTCCCGCCATACCGGCCACAACTCCACAGATCTGGGCATGAACGAGGTCGTTATCCTCAGTCGAGCCACCACTGTCGACGCTCTGCTGCACAACCGTGCCCACGAGCAGAGACCCAGCAGCCTCTGGACCGACAACCATCTGCGACGATGAACCTAGCAAGGCGTAAATGAAGGGGTTGAAAACGAAGGCGTACAAGCCGTGAATCGGGGGCACATGAGCGAGGTTGGAAGCGAGCGAGAGCGCCATGGGGAGATAGAAGGACGCAATGGTAACGGCAGACACAAGGTCGCCTTTGAGATAGGACCATTTATACTGTCGCATCCAATTCAGGCAAGGAATGTAGTAGGACAGATACCTATCGACACTATTAGCAAGCCAAATAAGAGTGTGTGGGCATTTGCAAAAATTCACATCAAGGGCGTATCTCTAAACCCAGCTCGATGGGCGAGCTCCCTAGTCTCGCCCATCCTCTTGGTCCGAATTCTCCCGCTAAACCATTTCTTCCAGCCCTCTTCGATTGATGCTTGGAACGAGGAATTGTCAAACAGTCCGTCAGGCCCCGTGGTGACGATATCGTCCCTAGTAATGGGAAATGCCTCGTCCGGGGTCATGGGTCGAGGGCTAAACGTGCCGTGGTTGCAAACTCCAGGGTGAACGGCGCTCGATCGTCTGCGTTCGGTACTTCCGCCGTCGGGAATCAAAGGCGTGGACTCGTCTGTATTGCCGCCAATGGTGGCGTCGCCACGAGCAGCGTCATCCCTAGACGGGACTGCTTGTCTAAATGCCGGGCCGCTGTCCTGACTACTGTCTCGACTCGAAGCTGCGTGGCTCTGACGTAGCGAGCTTGGCTGGGCTGGCCGGTGGCTCTTGCTGGAGGACGAGTCCGCACGATGGTGAGAGGGACGCCCCATCATGTGCACACAAGACGGATTATACTGGCCTTGGCGGCCGAGGCAAGATCGCAGGCGAGCAGGCGAGCAGGCGAGCGGCCGGGCACTATCGTGATGCGCTCAAACGGCTTTCCAAAGTGGTGGGTACGATGTGTGCAACCCCTGTACCTGATGCATCGAAAGTAGTGAAGGGCACAACAGCATGCAATCGAGCGATCTGGACGCGAGAGAAGGGATCAATGCAGGGTCAGAAATGAGGGGAGTGAATGATGCGCATCATCAAACGAAACTCAACCCGGGATGCGTCAGCAAAAGGGACCAAGGGACGACGCAATATGTTGGTCGCGAAGGGGCTTGACCTACTTTTATACGATCCGAATTTCGGCCCGCACGTCCCTTGTTCCTTGGGCACAGGATGTCACTGAACGCATGGAGACTCCGAGAATAGCGGGGCTGGCCAGAGTCAAGCGACCGCTGCAGCCACTAAGAACCACGGCATCACTAACCGAACGACGACAAGTCGGCAGGGAAACCGTTGAGGCCCAAGAATGGAAGGCGCGAACGAACTGCCCCGGAGAAGGCAGCACGTGCACCCAGAAATCAGACTCTGTATGCTCTACCGATCTGGACTTCACCAACATACATGCCCACGTCACAAGAGATGGAGTCCTACGCCGCTTATTATATATTTGCCATGCAACAAGGTCAGAACCCCGACCAGGAATTTAAGCAATCATGGGATGCCAAAAAATGATCGGTTGCATATGGAGACAAGCCTGGCAGCCAGGCCGCGACACCATCTTAAACACAACCACCACGACAAACCCCGACAGAACCAGAAGCGGAGTTACACAAATCGTGGTCAGCCGCCTGTTCATTGGGCGTCATTGGTCGCGGAAGTACGCGGGAGCTAATGATCCTCTCCCACGTGGGTGGTATGATGTGACAGCGCAGGAGTGCATTGTCGGAAAATGTGTCAGTAACACGCAAGACAACATCACCAAGTGTTCCTTGCATTCGGAGCTGAAATGTTATACAAACGGCCTGTTCTTCTTCTTCTTTCATACCCCACCTGTTAATCTTCCATTCCTGCAGGACCTCTCATCTGCATCGGCATCGGCACCAGCCATGCCTTAACAAGTCGGTACACGATATCTTGGACACCCTCTCGCGATATATTCCCGATTATAATGCTCAGGATATTCCTAATAAATTTAACTAGCTAAGCTGCAACACTTCCCCTGATTGACTACTTCACTGACCAGTCCGTCCATGCTTTATCTTGACCATCCCCCCAGGATCCGTCACATATGCCCTAGCCTGTTGATGCTTCTACCCCCCAAAATAATATCGTCTTCTCAAAGTAAGTCCACATACCTCAGTGACATCGCCGCCGATAACGTCTACAGCATGGACTACGAAACATGCCGCCGAACTTAGCGCAGCAGACCCATACACATCAATTGCATCATCCAAATTCATAGCTTTTGCAAAATGACCAGGCAAACTTGCAATATGAACAGCAGGGTAGACTACAGGATCCCATTCTCTCCGAAGATAAGACACGCCCAAAGTCAGTAAGAGCAGAGGCTTTACAGCCAATCTGACCGGGAGCATGGACAAGCCTCTCGCCAACTGTAGGCACATATTTCTCAGACTTGTGTAAGATGAAGCTATCTGGCCCAAAGAAAACCTTTGGATTTCAACGATGTGCCTGTGGTATTTGCTCGCTGCTCACCGTCTTCAATTGTCATTGTTTCAGGACCAAGGGTCTTAGCCTATTCGTTAAAAGTTCCAAGAAGAACGATGTAGCGTGATCAGTGTGTAGGGCAACACTTCAAACCAGCCCGGATAGCTGTGGATTACAATCCCTGGGAACCCTGTGATTTCGGCATTCTGAGCACCCGCACGGCGGATGAGGGCGCTTACATTTTATGCGGCTGCACACAAATCATACGTCTTATTTCAGTCGTTGAACTAGCCAAGAGCTGCGAAGCTATGTTTCTCCTTTTCCAGAATGTCTTCACGTAGAGGAAAATAAAGGGAGCTTGGTTAATTTAGCACTGCACACATTCAGATCTGTGCTCAGAGCTTACAATCCTAGCTCAGGGGCTGTCCATGTCGCAATTATTACCGATCACCCGTCAGCCTTAAGTTGTGTTACCTGAAGATGGTTTGTGCTGACGTATCAGACCTTGACATCCTTCGTACCCACAATGTACCCAACAAACTCAAACCCGAATCAATATCAGTCATCATTTCCATTCTGTTTAACCCGGTAGTATTTTCTGCTTAGGTAGCTCTCTGGATAGACACCGATCTTCTCCCATGGTCATTGCTATCTACCATGTCGGACGTGGTGGCTGATCGGAAACGCCATTGCTGGGAGTGTCGCCGACGCTGTCTCGTGTGCGACTCGGCACAACCCGATTGCAAGAGGTGTGTCGCATCTGGTACCATATGCCCAGGGTACGGTGATATCAAACCCGCAAGATTAAGATGGCTCGATATCGGACGGGTAAAGTCGCGAAACAAGAGGTCCAAGAGGACCGTAGTCGCTACCGACGAGGAGTCCACCAAAGCTCGACACCAGAACCACGCGATCAAGCCGTGTGAAGGCCAGGTTACAGGAATTTCGAGACATCGAATGAAAACTGATCTCTGCGCCTTAAGCGAAGCTGTTGGATATTGTACATGACCCAGATCACCCATGGCTGAACAATGCTAATGCTGTTCCTAGTTAATGGTTGCATATACTATGATCTGGTCCCCATGGAGCAGCTGGGATCGAATCCTTTTGTATACGCCATATCGGAAAGGCACATCAAGGCCGGTACCATGTTTCCGGACTACCTGCGTCTCACCTTGGTCTGCACGACCCTCTCCCATCGAATAAATCGACTAGGGCTGGATCCCAATCATGGCGCCTTAGCTCAAGCCTTCTACCAGTACAGAGGAGTTATCATTCGATCCCTGAGAGAGGACGCATCCGATGGAGGCAGACACATAAGTGACGTGTTTATTGCTGGAGTTGTCATGCTCTTGCTCATTGATGTCAGCCATGATATTGCCAGATTCGTTATGGCTACGCTAATTATTCGCCAGGTTCAACATGGGGCTTCGTCAAACTGGAGATGCCATCTAGAAGCTATCCAGAGACTAATCACGCTACGTGGCGGAATAAAGATACTAGCCAAATCGAAGAGATTGGATTCTCTCCTTCTTTGTTTCTTAGGGTATGCCAACAAGCTGAACAACATTGGGGCCGAAAGTTAACTTGGCACAGGGTTTCGGTGCTGGGGAACACCACATGCCCTGCGCATGACATTGCCATGACGGACAACCACGTCAAAGAGCTCGAGTACATGATTCGGCACTATCAAGGGGCGACATTTAGCTTTCAGATGTGTCCTCCGCCACTGTTCGCGGAGATTATAAGGATGAATAGTCTTCGAATGCGCGCGGCAGAGCGGCAAGTCTCAGGAGAGTTTTCGATAGAAGCGTATGAAATACTGGCGCGAATTGAAGAATACTCGCCTACGCAGTGGGCAAGTTCTAAACCCGCGGCAATAAACAACTGGCTGACCTTGGGGGCAATCTACAAGTTGGCTGCGGCAATATACTGCATATTGTCACTACAAAGCTCGTCAGTCCTCCCCAGAAACCTGTCATTGAGGAATCGCTGTGTCACGCATACGCAGCAGTTGAAGTCTCTTCTCGAGAGCACAGTAGCCAACCTTAGTCTGAAGCGATTTCTGTTATGGCCACTCATTGTTCTTGGCGTTGAAGCGTCGCGCGGTGATTTGGCATTGAAAATTTTCATCGAAAAACAATTGGCAGAACTGAGTTGTCATCTCGGTTCCTATGTGCCGCTGGCGGCCAAAAGCGTACTGGAAAGATTTTGGGCATTGGGAGAGACAGATTGGGATGTATGTTTCGACAAACCATATGCGTTTGCGACGCAGATTGCTGTGGATTTGAGCAGGATATCTCCAAACGACTAGGGAGATGAAGACGGGCAGAACATGACCAGCGGATTAACTTGTGAAGACGAGCTTACGGACGTCCAAGGCAATACTTGGAGGGCTAGCAGGGTAGAAAAGAAATGGCCCCCAAACGCCCGTCATTGGTTCCGGCAGTTGAGTTACGGGAGCAGTCCATTTCTCTCAGCCATTGACTTGGAACTGCTCTCCCTGGTTGCCACCAAAGCCACCGTGCCACCATTGCCTTGCTACGGCGCCGTCAACCATCTTCAAGAACACAGGCCTTTATACGAAGTACAGCATGGCTCCTGATGGCAGGACGGGCATACCAATGGCCGTCCCGTTGCATCCGGCAGACCCGGTCCCGGAACCGTTGCGTTGCAATTTCCGCCAGTATGGCGAGCTAAACACTAGCGCAGTCGAATTTCAATGTCTTGCGACTCTAGAGCACTGTGCCATATTTGTAGCTTCAGTCTCTATCGACCTTCGTCCTGCTGACTGACTTTGCTCTAGCTGCTCCGTCTTCGAGTTCGCGACAAAACGCGCCTTCAACATGACAGAGGGCCCAGATGCGGCTGCAAGCCGGCCAAGCCGGCGACAGTGGAAGTTGCCCCCGTGGTTGAACCACTTCAACATTCATGATGTCAAAATCGTTTTCCGCTGCTGGGTAGCAGCATGGGTCAGTTCGTTGCTCATGCTCATCCAGCCATCTCTGACAAACCTTGGAGTGGCTGCTTTTTTCGCCCTGTTGATTCTTATCGCCGTGCCACCAGCAAGCATACTCTTGGTCTATGTCCTGGCCTCTTTTTCTCTGCTTCTGGGCATGTGCTTTGGCTGGCTATGGGGTCTCTTGACGATGAAGGCTGCTCTGGCTGCGCGTCCGGACTCTGAGACCCAGCAGTCCTTACTCGCACTTCAACAAGCAGCCGTCGCGCAGGCTAAGCAGACTGGTCAGCCCGTCTCGCGGGAAGCGCTGGTACTGGTACACGAGGGATTTATGCTCGATGCTCGCGTTACGGCTGTCTTTTACGTCATGTCCTGCGTCTTCATATACGCCTTGTGTCGGTTGCGCATGAAGAACGTGAAGTTTGTCTTGCTGCAGCTATTCGGCATCATAAATATAGACATCTTCCTAATCTTTGGGCCGACGGTTCCCCAGTTTCAGGCGCAACTTGGCACGATTCTGGTCAAGCCAGCTGCCGTTGGAGTCGCCTTAGGCTCGGCATGCTGTTTGCTCTTCTTCCCACAGTCGACTTCTTACGCCGTTCTGGAAAAGATGGAGAAGCTGGTGCTTCTTCAGGAAATCGCTCTTCAGGCGACGAGACGCCGCCTTGGTGACCAAGACTTACACCTGGGGGAGCTACTAGAGGCAAAGGCCAAAACCGCGGGCCTTTACAAGGCCATGCAGCCGGAGCTTGCTTTCTTGCCGCTCGACTTTTCTCGTGGTCGATGGAACGCGGAGGATGTGAAGGGGTTGCAGACACCTGTCCGAGAGGCCATGATTGCGAGCCTCTCCATGGTTGACTTTCATATTTCCCGTATCAACGTGATGCAGAAGGAGGACAGGCTGGCGAAACACCACGAAGAAGAAGAGAAGAACAATCACGAGGAAACCGAAATCGGTTTGCACCAATTAAGGGAAAGCTCAGAGCTGTTGCATGCCCTTCGACGTCCAGAGGACGGCGAGGTACAAGATCAAACGAGAGCGGCTCTCTTGGACACGACCGCAGACGTGCTACAAGCCTGCTCACAGTCCATCAAGTTGGTTGCTAAATGCATCAACACGGTCAATAATCGCCGCTGGATCGGCCAGCCTTCACAACAGTCGTTTGACGAGCTAGAACAAGAGCTCCGGACCAAGCTGGACGCTTTGCGCTCCTCACGAGACCTCTGCGTCAGGAACACGACAGAAAAGATACTCGGTACTCATCAGGACCTCTTTGATGCTAAAGGAGACCTCAAGCCTTCAGTCGAGAGTGGATCGCGGCTGCTTCGCGGTATAGTCGTGTCCATGGTCATCGAGGAACGAGTCATCGGCATAGCGACTGCGATGGAAAAATTACTCGAGAATGTTCTTCACCTGATGACCACCCGGAAAACCCACCGCATCTGGATCCCTTCACGTATGCGCTACATGTTCAGATGGTTGCTGGACGGTAGGTTTTCCGTGCCCGTCTCTGGTACAACCACCGATGCTGCCGACGATCCAGATAACACGGCGGATCCGGTGCTGCTTCAGGACCAGGCAGAAGAGGCCCGTAGGCGTCTTCGCATCAGCCGTGGCTACTACGTCAGACCTCGGAAAAGGTCAGCTGCAACGCGTGCCATCGCGGCCACGTTCCGCTGGCTCTTTGATCCCGCTGGCATGTATGCTCTCCGCATGGTCATTGTGACTGTTGCGACGGCTATACCTGCTGCTATCCCAAGCTCAGCCGGGTTCTTCTATCGCGAGAAGGGAATCTGGGGGGTCATCAGCGCCCAAACATGCTTGTTGCCGTACATGGCCGACTTTACATTCTCCGTCGTCTCTCGCGGGCTGGGAACCGTCCTTGGCGGTGTCATGGCCGTGGTAGCATGGTACATCGGGTCCGGTTCTGGCGTCGGAAACCCGTACGGCCTGGCTGCCATCTCTGCGCTGATGATTTTGATTCTTGTCTGGTGGCGCGTTTTCCTGCCCCCGGCTTTTCTCCAGGCGGCCATCATGACAGGGGCGACGTATGCCCTCGTCGTTGGCTTCAGCTACGATCACTTCCACATTGAACAGTATGGCCTGCCGGGCGTGGGCTACGAAGCCTTCTGGAAGCGTCTGGTCACCGTTCTTTTGGGGTTTGTTGCATCCTGCATCGTCCAACTGGTCCCCAAGCCCCCTTCTGCTAGAAGTCATGTGTGCAAAACGCTTTCCAACACCGTGGGCACACTTGCAGACCACTACGCGCTTCTACTGTCCCACTGGGGCCTTGGGCAGAAGAATAGGCTCCTGAGCGCAGTGGCGGAGCAAATATCCATCGACCTCGCCGAGACGCTGCTCTCGCTCAACGGCCCAATCGCCCTACTCACGTTGGAGCCGACGTTTGGTCACTTTGACCAGTATACGCTCAAAGAAACACAGAAGCTGTGCCTCGCCATCAATCGGTCGCTCGAACGACTGATGGACGTATCCGGCTCACTGCCTAAGGAGTACCAGGACCGGTTCAGCAATGTAGTCGGATTTGTCGACGACCATGTCATTGGGGACGTCATGGCCGTGTTGGGGGTGGTGCGAGTCTCGCTCAAGACGGGTGCCCCCTTGCCAGAGAGGTTGCCTGCTCCTCTCATTCGCAACTTTTACGCTTGGTGGCATGACAAGTATCGCACTGCAATGTTGAACACGACGCTGGTGCGGGACGAGAATTACCGGCGCCATTGTGTCGCCGTCTCTGCCTATCTGAGGTTTTTGTCGGCGGTCGATGACTTGGTGTTGGTCATCAAGGGGGCGGTGGGAGAGTGCCATGTCGTGAGGCAATGGGAAAATGTATAGTGCATGATGATGATAAAGGCCCCATGTGCAAAATGACTGGGCCAGTGTGGCTGATTTCCAAAGAAAGTTTTATTGCTCCCTTTCCCCCCCCGAAACTCGCGCCTTTGTCTCCGATCAGCCTTGGACGATCTTTGAGGGCCATAGAAGGCAGTATGCTGGACATACACACTTGGACACTGCCGGCTGAACAATTGCTAGGTTCTACATGACTCTCCTTGTGAAACGTAGCCTCAAGCTTGCTGCGGAACTGAGCTTGTCGGTGGAAGATGGGCATGTTCAAGACAGATGCTGTCATTAGGATTCACCCTTCGCTGTACATAGTGGTACTCCAAGCTTATAAGAGTCAAGGACACTATGATGGCTTGTTACAATTTGTCAGCGGACATCGAGAGAGTATATTTGCTCCGGTAGAAGATTTGTAACTCGCCGTCAGGAGAACCAAGTCCCATCGTTCCATCCAGCGCCCTAGCTGTTGTGTGAGAAGCAGCCATACATCAATGCATATGTAGGAGCATTTTATGGAGACTGTAGACTAAGGATTGCATTCAGCGCAGCCACAGGCTTTGAGTGCTTAATAGAATACGTGTGAGGGATAGATTTGTGATCAAGTTCATGAAGTAGAATAAGTCACGCTCAAAATTCATTATATACAATTATTTACAATTCATCATACGACCTCGTTAACGAACAGACCAGCCATGCCCTGACCGGTACCAATGCACATGGAAGTAAGGAGAATCTTCTTCTTTTGGCGTCTCAATTCACTCAGTCCAGTCACGACTTGTCTGGCGCCAGTCGTGCCCAGAGGGTGGCCGAGAGCAATAGCACCACCACGAGGGTTCATCTTTGTCCAGTCAAGGGACAGCTTGTCACGGCAGTAGACGGCCATGGTAGCAAAGGCCTCGTTAAGCTCGACTACATCAATATCAGCGAGAGCGATGTTGTGAATAGCAAGCAGCTTGGGAATAGCAATGCTTGGTCCGATGCCCATGATGCGGGGCGCAAGGCCGGCGATGGTAGAACCGACGTACTTGCCCAGGATGGGCTGGCCGAGCTTAACAGCAGTTGATCGCTTCATCAGGATCACGGCAGAAGCTCCGTCGGTGACCTGACTGGCGTTGCCGCCAGTAGTCAGAGGTCCCCACTGAGGGAAAGCAGCTCGAACCTTTCCGAGGCCTTCTGCGGTGGTACCTGGTCGGATACCCTCATCCTTGGTCAGGGTCACCTCCTTCACCTCGCCGTCGGGACCTTTGACTTTGGTTGAAATGGGAACAATCTCGTCGTCGAACCAGCCAGCCTTCTGGGCCTTCTCGGCTCGCTGGAAACTCTCGGCGGCATACTTGTCCAGCTCCTCTCTGGGGATATTGAAGTCGCGACCGACATTCTCGCTGGTCCAGCCCATGGGCTGCATGCAGTCGGCTGCATCCTGGCTTGCCTTGAGGATGGTCTCGTCGAATGGCTGCTCGAGACGATCGCCTGGGGCAGACATGAGCTCAGCACCACCGGCAATACCAATCTCAATCGAGTTGTTCGAGATGGCGTGTGCAATATCGGCAATTGCTTTCAATCCAGAGGAGCAGAATCGGTTGACAGTGCTCGCACCGGCGGTATTGGGGAAGCCGGCGGCAAGAGCTGCGGCACGAAGCTTGTAGGCGGCTTTACCATCGGAGACCTGATTTTGGACAAATGTTATTTTCTGTCTTGCACATATCAGTCAGAGGCGACAAAACATACATTGCCGAAGCAGACGTCTTCAACGAGAGCAGGGTCAAGGTTGCTGCGCTCGCGAACTTGCTTCAGAAGAGCGTATATCATATACTCAAGGCTCGTATCCTTGAAACCACCCTTGCGTGCCTTGGTGAGCGGTGTTCGGACCGCGAGAGTGATGACAATATCATCAGGATTTTTGGACTGGCTGTGCAAGTATGTCAGAGAGACTGCAGCACAAGACGCCCACTGATGCTTACATCTGATTGATGGCCGACCCCGGGGCCAGGTGCTTGATGATGGAACCGATGCGCTCGACAGCCATTGTGTTGAATAATACAAGTGCCTCAACTCAGACGGATGGTAAGGAATGTTGTGGCCAAGCAATGTCCAAACTTGATGAAAGAGCTTGAGATGCGAGAAGCGTCAAAGGTGGCCGAGGGCCCGTTTATGTGGAAACTGGAACATTGAATGTTGTTAACCGTACAGGGCCGAGGGAGCTCGATTGTGGGGTTGAGCCGAGGCAATGTACATACCGACAGGCCAGTGACGGCATACGGAAATGCTTACTACCTAGCCTGCCTCCAGGTAGGTAGTAACTAGTACCTACCAGTTACAGCTCGCCACCAGCTGCCGGTGGCTGGTTCCGGTGGAAGTTTGGACCACTATCCGGGGAAGGAGGGAACGGGCGGAGTATTTCTAACCACTTGAATGGCAGGTGCAAGCCTGCAACACTTCCCAGGTCGGAATGAAGACACTTATTTCAGTACGCAATTTGGCACAGAAGAGATCAATTCCACACAATTGCACCTCGAGTACTCTCATGTCCCATTGCCGACGACCTTTCAAGACGGATCCAACAACATGCCGCGCCGAGTCAAGCGCTCACCTCGAGGATAGATCAACCCAGGTCCATCGAAGAAAATACACGCTGCATCGTTTGCAACCGTCGTGTTGTGAGATTTTTGCTCGCTTCTCCTTCACAAAGGCCACAGCATCGGTGATGGCCAACCCAACCAACCAAGGTCCAGAAGGTTGCATCTTGCTGAAGAATTGCCCGCCCACATCTGAACCGTGACAAGGTGGTCCAGGCTGCCGAGCTGCCCGAAATAGCGTTCAATGTTGCCTCACCGGGTTTGGCGTCAGCATATCCCCTGATCTTTCGCTCAGGCTAGCCAACCACACCACATTTAGCCCTTACTCACCAGAAGCAATATGGACTGGACACAAACTGTCTTTGTTCTGCAGCCACCGGCCTCGCTATCCACGGTTACCTCTGCGACCTCGCCCGGCTTGGTGTGCCCAGAGTACCTGTAGCTAGGGGCGGTTGCTTGTGCCAAGCCGCTGGTGGTGGACTTGGTGGACCAGGGCTCAGATCTCGAAGCTCGTATCATGGCAAAGACGGGTTGGACCCCTTGTCCAATATTTGTTTGATCCTCAGCCGCTGGTTGCCTGCGTAGCGCCAACTTTGCATCGAGACAGGGCAGTAGGCTCAACGCTTTGATGTACGTCGCCAAAACTGTAGATAAAAATTGGTCGCAGTGCGCTCTTCCTCCTTTCTTGTCACTACCATCATTCATTTCGGTGACTGAGTAATTGTGCCGGTCCTCTGTCGTTTCCCGCTCGATTTCACCAATTTTTTCTTGTTTGTTCCTCGTTCTTTTTGATTTGGGTTCCGTCGTAGGCGCTGTCATTTCGGCGCAACACCATTGATCCGCGTTGCGCTTGAAAAGAAACACCGAGAAAAACTGCGACAATAGGGCTGACGATAACCTCGCGCGCCTGATGCCAACGCAATTCCAGGGCCAGTTCATTAAATCGCCTGTTTTGGTTTTTCGTTTCGCCTTCATTCATCGACGCTTGACTCCGAGCTGTTCCTCATTCGCATCACATCCGTAATGAGGACTTCATCGTGGCTGGCACAAATTATCCCCTTGGTCGAGATCTGCTCCGCTGCCTCGTCCAAGCGTGGCCTCGTCTTCACGCCCAATGCCGAGCATGCTGGGGATAACAAGCTCTGGGTGCAGTCAGGCAGCGATCTGATATGGTACTACAACTACCAGAGCACGCCATCACCAGCCTATTCCAGCCTATCACAGGATCAATTCGAGTTTATTCCCATGATGTGGGGCATCGGCTCCAATCCCAACGACACCAAGTTCCTGACAGACGTGAGGAAGCTCATGGATGATGGCACCAAGATAAAGCACGTCTTGGGGTTCAATGAACCGGACACGAGCTCCGCATATGGAGGCAGCAACATCAAGCCCGTAGATGCGGCCCTCGCATGGGTCGCCAACTTTGAACCTCTTGGCAAGATGGGAGTGAAGCTTGGCCTGCCGGCATGCACTGGAGGATGGGACAGTCTGCCTTGGCTCAAGCAGTTCTTGGGTAATTGCTCCGAGTTGGTCAGCACCGGAAAGGACAAGAAGAATTGCACCTGGGATTTCTTGCCGGTTCACTGGTACGATAACTTTGCTGGCTTGGCATCGCACATTGGCGAACGTGAGGCAACGTAAGTTCATGATTCCAATCATTTAATATTGACGATGCCATCGCAAGAAGAAGTTTCGGCTGACCTCCGCGTGTAGTTGGCCTAATAAATCAATCTGGATAACAGAATACGCGTACGCCCACCAGGATCTCAAGCCAACCCAAGAGTTCTACAACCAGACCATTGACTACTTCGACAAGCTCGACAGCATCGGTCGCTACTCTTACTTTGGTGCATTCCGCTCCACTAATTCTAATGTTGGCGCTAATGCGGCATTCCTCGATAAGAGCGGCAAGCTGACTGACATTGGATCCTGGTATCTTGGCTTTGGAGCCACTGGTGTTACTCCGGAGAGCTCCAAGGCTGCATTGCTGGAACCTACCGTGGGGTCTCTTATTCTTGGCGTCATTGCCAGTATTTTGGTTGCTTCTCTATAATTGAGGGAGAATCATTGAGTATCATTGACGCAAGGAAGCTGTGTGACTTGCTTGGAGTATTCAGGAGTTTAATTCGTAATGACTTTTTTTTTTTGGCATGACTGGGTAACAATAGGATGTGTGGGAGGGTTCTGTTGGAATTTTGTATTATATTGTTGTTGTACATAGACGTTGCTACATTGTGGGTACGTGTAGATATTTTGTTTTTTTTTCTTCTTTTCCTTTTCACTCGTCATTTGGTTAGGTTGTAAGGAAACCGCACATCTGTGGAATGAATTTGGCGTCCTAGACTCGTAACGGACAGGAGCCAGGCCTTACTGCGTTATGGATATCCGTTCTCATCAAGGTAGCCCAGCGTTCCAAGAAATGTGCCATGTCTCAATTCGCAAAGGTGCCAAGTCATAGTACTAGGGTTCGTACAATGCACATGTTCCAAACCATGGTACGCAGCACTGCCTGAAGAAACTGTCTTGCCACACCCGAGCAAAGTCAGCCTCGCGTCAACCCACGTTTAAGCTGCCCACGTGGCGTATCGTATCGATCTTTATCATACTAACCGGCATCGGAAGTCTTGGCTACTTCCGATGGGCTTTGTGAACCACGGCTGGCCAACCTGTATGCCTCCACGATCGCACCACGATTGCACCACGCCGGAGTGGTATCGGACTTGCCGGCTGCGCCACCGGGGGAGGCACAGTCTCTGCCGTTCGGGGCGGGCATTCGGTGCTGGCGGGGCCACGTGACTCGGCGACCCGGTGCTCAGCAACACCACTTACATGCCAAGACACGGCATGCTTGGCATCGAAGGAGAAGAGAAACCTTTGGAAGCCGCAGCACACCAAGACAAGAATAGCGCCAATAGTGCCAAGATGAAAGGCTATCGTTGTCTGCAAGGCCCTCATGCACCTGCTGGCTTGCAAACAAAGAAAATCCGGACAAACAAAGCAACATTGAACGTTTGAAGCTGACTTGTCAAAATTGTACTCAAAAGTGTACGGAGTACTCGATAGACTGCTCCGTCCTGCCGTAATCGGCCGCCGCTGAGACCAGGGGCGTCAATCAACAAACGGTTGCGGACCGTGTCAGAAACGGCAAAGCATCGGCATGCTGAAGTCTGGTGCGCCAAGCCCTATGCTGCAGGGGACCCCAGCGTCTTGCAAACGCTGATAGGCGTGACACCATCCACTACGGGCGCTGGAGCTGGAGACCAGTTGACCGCACCAAGATAAGCTTAACCAACAAACATGCCCACCAATTGCCAACCAGACGCCGCAGAGTCTGGCGACACCAACCAACCACATTCTCTTTCACCTCTCGACCTCTCCCCAGATTTCTGGCTTGCAAGGTCCGCCGCCACAACAGGACGACGGCTGCCATTGCATTCATTCAACACTTCTTGGCAGTGCCATGCCCCTTCAACGACTGGACGACGCGCGTCGCCAAGAGTGGTTTATCCTCTTGGCACGAAAACGTGATGCTCACGGAAGACGGGGATGAAGGACAAGTAAGCAATGCGTACGGCAAGATGCCCTCAGCCTCCAAGAAAGCACTTGACGGTAATCCTCTGGCTACTGTCGATTGACCGACCATCTTTTCATAGGTGTTGAGCTGCAGGCGGCATGGGTCCAGCTGTTCCTGTCGAGTCCCGACACGTTTTCCCCATGGCAGGACATCTGGAGCTGTCAGGCGGTGGCAGCGCCTCCCGGAACAGATAGGGTCTGGTTCATTGATCAATGATCAATGTCTTGAAAAGAGGGGCAGGTTAAGCTGGCGCTACCAAATGCTGGTAACAACTACAATGTTTCAGCGACTTGCTCCTTCCCCTGCTAGTTTACTAGTAGTTGAGACTTTAGTGGCTGGCTAGGAAAGTTCCTCGCACGTGTCTGGTCTGGTTCATTTCCATTCTTCTCCTCCATCCCCAGACAACTTCATTCGGATCCCTGTGTCAAGACTCATCACGATTTGTCGCCTTGTTACTGTCCGGAGCACTTCCAACAGGCCTTTGCCCTAATGTCTTGGCACTGCAAACAGTTTTACCGCGATGTCTCAACGTGGAATGCCCCGCAGCCTCACCGCGCATCGATACCATCCCGGAATCGCCCACCCCGTTTTGACGTCACGCCACCATCCACACAATCACAATTCGACTCCGTCACTTACTAAAGTTAACGTGGGGACGGAACCTAATCTTGCTGCGACTCGTTGGCTGGCTTTGGAGGCGGAGAATCGCCAAGTAGACTAGATGTATGGTACGACTAACTTGGCTGACCCACGGCTGTCCCAGCTCTCTTGGCATTTTCTTCTGGTTGCTTGGGTATTCTAATCGTACAGCGGACCGAGTGCCCGCAGAGAAATTCTGAGATTAAGAAGTACTTATATGACCGCTGTCCCCCGCTTGCAAACCTTGTCAACATGTTGATATCTGATAATCGCAAGTCTTTGGTCCCAAGATCAATACCGAACATTGGTACAAGACTCAATTGTATATATCCGTTCAACTCAACTTGGAAGTGGAATGGGACCTTGAACCCCTGCAAAGACCCCAACACCAACACCAAAACCAGCAACAGCAACAAACTTCTCCAGAGGGGCGCGATCATTCGTTAGCCCTATACACCCGAGCGTCGTTTTGGCGATCTCAACGCCTCCCTCCACGTCTATGAAGCATATTTTGCCATCAACTTATTTGTGCCCTTCATCCGAGCAGCGTGACGGTCAATCCATCTTACACTGGCCGTCATCTGACAATGGCTGAATTCCCAAAGCACCCGTTCCTCCTTACCGTGGAGGAGACGGCACGGGCTCTTAATACGGATATTGATAAAGGTCTGACCACAGCCCAGGTTACTGAGCTGCAACAGAAATACCCCAAAAATGAGTTGGACGTTGGCGACACCATCCCATGGTACAGCATTCTCACCAAACAAATTCTAAATGCCATGATCATCGTTCTGGCATTTGCCATGGCGCTTAGCTTTGGCATCAAAGACTACATCGAAGGAGGCGTCCTCGCCTTTGTTATTTGTCTCAACGTGACTATTGGCTTTTGGCAAGAGTACCGCGCTGAGAAGCGAATGGATGCCCTTCGTGCCTTGTCTTCGCCTAGTGCCATGGTTCTTCGAGATGGTAAAACACAGGTAATTTCCAAGTAAGTCGGTGTTTACATGACAAACATGTTTTTTTGAGTTACGCATACTAGCTTGCATATAGTCCTGACGTCGTTCCGGGAGACATCATCTTGCTTAAGATGGGCGACACTGTACCCGCGGATATGCGAATGTTTGAGGCCATGAACCTCGCATGTGAAGAGGGCCAGCTTACCGGCGAATCCATCCCGGTCGAAAAGATTACCCACAACAACATCCTCGCTCCTGGCACTGAGAAAGCTGCCACTTCTGAGGGCGAAGTTGGTATCGGCGACCGTGTTAACATGGCTTACGCTACAACCGTTGTCCGAAAGGGCAGAGGTCGGGGTATTGTCACCGCCATTGGCATGTCTACTGAAGTGGGTAAGATTGCGGCCTCTACTGCCAAAAAGCAGCGAAAGGCTGGCCGATCTATGAACTGGCGTAAGTACGGGAAGAAACAGCCACTTGTTGGATTAGCCAAGCGAACATACGATCTCATCGGCAAGTTCTTGGGTTTGACTGAGGGCACTCCATTACAGCGAAAGCTGTCCGCCCTGGCTTATGTGCTTTTTGGTTGTGCAATTATCCTTGCAATGGTTGTCTTTGGTGTCAACCACTTCAATTTGCGAAATGAAGTCATCATTTACGCCACATCCCTTGGCATCGCCATTATTCCCGAGTCTCTGGTTGCGTAAGTTTATACTCACCCAACATTGACATTCGAAATTTCTGACCGCTTCAACAGTGTCTTGACAATTACCATGGTGGTTGCTGTAACTGTCATGCGAAAAGCCAACGTAGTTGTCCGGGATCTCTCTGCGCTCGAAGCTCTTGGTGGAGTTACCAACATTTGCTCAGACAAGACTGGTACACTGACTGAAGGGGCCATGATTGTTCGAAAGGCATGGATTCCGTCGTCACACAACTATACCGTCCGCGAATCGCAGAATCCTAGCGACCCGAGCAAGGGCCGCGTTACATATTCTCAGAGCAAGGACGAACCTGCTGTTGAAAAAGAGGAGCCCAAGCGTGACTACGACACAGAGCGTAGTGCTGCTGTTCTCAAGTTCGATGTCCCTGACGAGAAGCTCAACCCCAAGCCTGCCAAGCAAGCCCCTGAGGTAGAGCCCGAAACAACAATGACGGACGAGCTTCAAGCATTCCTCCTGTCTGCTGCTCTTTGCAACCTTGCCACTGTCCGGTATGATGACGAGGAAGAAAAATGGCAGACTACTGGCGAGCCAACCGAAATTGCGCTTCAAGTCTTTGCTCATCGCTTCAATAAGGGCAAGAAGAGCCTTGAAACAAAGGGCTGGAAACAACTTGCCGAATTTCCATTTGACAGCTCCATCAAACGTATGTCTGTGATCTACGATGCACCTGCTGGCGAAACCGGTTCCATCATTGAAACTGAGCAGAGCATGGTTTTCACCAAGGGTGCCGTGGAGAGAATTCTAGACTTATGTTCGTACATTGGTTCTGGTGCTGAGCAGCAACCAATCTCAGACCAACTCAAAGAAGATGTTCTCAACCAGATGAATGTTCTAGCTTCTCAGGGTCAGCGAGTTCTTGCCATTGCCTACCGCCCATGGGGTGGTCGATTTACCGCGAAGCAGTCGTCATCCGCCGCAGAAGATGAGAAGCTTCGTGGCGATGTTGAAAAAGACCTTGTTTTACTTGGACTTGCCGGAATTTATGATCCTCCTCGCCGTGAGACGAAACCGTCCATTGGAGAGTGCTCTCAAGCCGGTATCAAAGTTCACATGCTTACCGGTGATCACCCCGAAACTGCAAAGGCTATTGCCAAGGAAGTCGGTATCATTCCCAAGAACTTAGGTGTCTTGCCCGAAAAGGTTGCCCAGTCCATTGTTCAGAAAGCCACCGATTTCGATAAGATGACGGATGCGGAAATCGACGCCCTCGAGGAGCTTCCCCTTGTGATTGCCCGCTGTGCTCCCGACACTAAGACTCGCATGATTGAAGCACTTCGACGACGTGGAGCATTTATGGCCATGACGGGTGACGGTGTCAACGATGCTCCATCCCTTTCTCGCGCTGATGTTGGTATCGCCATGGGCTCTGGTTCTGATGTAGCCAAGTCAGCTTCCAAGATTGTCCTGACTGACGACAAGTTCAACTCTATTGTTGCCGCCATCCGTGAAGGCCGCCGAATGTTTGACAATATTCAAAAGTTTGTCTTGCATCTTCTCACCTCCAACGTGGGCGAAGTCATTCTTTTGATCGCCGGTCTAGGTTTCGTCGACCACACAGGCTTCTCAGTCTTCCCAGTATCACCGCTGCAAATTATTTGGATCAACATGGTTACATCTTCATTCCCTGCCTTTGGTCTCGGCCGAGAGGCTGCCGCCGCCGATGTCATGCGCAAACCACCGCAGGACAAACGACGAGGTGTGTTTACGAACCAGATCATCGTCGATATGACCGTTTACGGAATCATCATGGGCGCTTGCACAATGTGCACTTTCTGCATTATCATCTACGGCGCTAATAACGGCGACCTGGGCGAAAATTGCAACACCGAATACACCGATGTTTGCAATGCCGTCTTCAGGGCTCGCGCGGCCACCTTTGCCGAACTGACGTGGCTCATTCTCATCTCAGCCTGGGAGTTCAAGAGTCTGCGACGATCCATGTTCCACCTCAATCCCGACGACGACAGCCGATTTCCCGTTTTCAAGGACTTGTACAGCAACCGTTTTCTCTTCTGGTCTGTTATTCTGGGTGGCCTGTCAGTGTTCCCTGTCGTGTACATCCCCTTCCTCAACACGAAGTTCTTTAAGCACAAGGGCATCTCGTGGGAATGGGCTTTGTCGGTTGGCTTCACCATGATCTTTGTTGCCGGAATCGAGGCATGGAAGTTTATCAAGCGCCGTTTCCACCTGCTGGAGGATAGGCCAGTGCAACGCGGCGCATGGGGCCAGGGAGGACCCGATGACCAAGGACCCAAGTTCCGCAAGACCATGTCCATGTCCAGCTTCAAGACTTGGGCTTCATTCTCACGAAAGGACACTGGCGATTCCGTGTCCCGATATAGCTCTTCGCGCGGTACCCAAGGTGTTGTTCAGGGGACTGAACATGTGTAAAGTTAATTGCCATGGATATGTTGCAAGAGAGAAAGAGGTTTTTAATATATGAGGTGTTAATCTAGGTCGACATATTAAATAGAAGGAAATGATATTTTTTATACATTGCATATATCTGAAGAATTTTTGTCAATAAGGTTTCTGAAGACATATAACGCCTGACCACGCCAGAACAGTAGGATATTTAGTAGTGTACAAAAGTTAGCAACAAATCGAATTGAGAAAGATATTGAAAATCGACATAATACACGTTAGAAGCATGCCAGTGTCATCAAACCCTACACCAGAGCCTTGAGTTGCGGATGAAAGGGAATACATGGACACATTGGGAGGGAAGTTGGTGACGGGGTTGGTATGGCTGCATTTGAGGCGACTTGCATCTTGTCACGTTGATATTTCATCGAAGCCACGGCGGGAGAGCATGTAGAGTCAAGTTGCCCGCCCTCTCAATAGATGATGAAATGGGATAGATGGAGCCTGGCACAGACAACAGACACACGGACACAGAAGGCCGGTAGTCTCATGGTGAAAGAGTACAAAAATGACTGTCTATTCTGGTCCAAGCAAGAATCTGGCCTATTGTTCACTTTATTCCCATCATCATCACCAAACTCCGGGTCCCGTGTCCATTCATATTTGCATCTGCTGGCTCACGCCATGTAGTCAACACCTAATCGCTCATTTCACATCTACGACTCTACACCAGTTGCGCAAGGGCAACCAAAATTAGTTTTTTTTTTTTTTTTCTCCCAAGTGGCTGGTGGACATCCAGTCTTGTTTCTAATGATGCAATGCATGTGCGTTGCTTCACCTCCCCCCACCTAGGCATCGGCCAGGTTGTAAATCTTCTGGACGTCATTCAGCACGGCCTGGAAATCAATCTTGAGGTCCTTCAACAGGCCGTCGTGGAAGCCAAAGACCCAGCCGTGGACGATGGGGAACTGGTTCTTGGCGTAGCTCTGCTGAACGGCAGCCGTCTTGATGATGTTGCGGCACTGCTCCTCGACGTTGAGCTCGACGAGGCGGTTGTAGCGCTGCTCTTGGTCGGCGACGGCGTCGAGCTCCCTCTCGTGCAGCCTGTAGACGTCGCGGATGTTGCGCAGCCAGGGGTTCAGCAGGCCCAGGTCCTTGGGGGTCATGGCGGCCTTGACGCCGCCGCAGCCGTAGTGGCCGCAGACGATGATGTGCTTGACGCCGAGGTGGCGCACGGCGTAGTTGATGACGCTCATGACGTTGAGGTCGGTATTGCAGACGAGGTTGGCGATGTTGCGGTGGATAAAGGCCTCGCCGGGCTCCAGGCCGGTGATTTGCTCGGCGGGGATGCGGGAGTCGCTGCATCCGATCCAGAGGTATTCGGGGGACTGGCCCTCGGCGAGCTTGGCAAAGTAGCCGGGGTCCCTTTCAGCCTTCTCGGCGGCCCAGGCGCGGTTGTTTTCGAAGAGGCGGTCGTGGGACTGGCGGAGATATTTGGACACCTCTTCGGACGAGGGCGGGGAGCCGTCGGGCGACATTCTGAGGGTGGTGAAGGAGTGTGACGGTGACGGTGACGGTGATGACGATGTCGATGGCGAGAGGTGGGAGGAAGCAGAGGGAGTGAAGAAGGCGGATGACGAGAACGAGGAGGGGGATAAGGCGGAGGAGCCCTTCAAGGCCAAGACGTTTGATGGAGGGGCAGAGCTGCAGCAGGAGCTGGCGAACCGTGCGGCAATGGCGATGACGGGCCGGGAGACGGCGAGGCTTGGAGTTGATAAGGATGGCCGTGTTGTCGGGATGCGCGCGATGGTGCGGAAGGAGGATTTCAGCATGGGGCGGGCGGGGAGCATGAGGGCGGATGAAGTCGAATGGGGTCGATGGATGATGAGGTGCGCGATGATGGGCGAGTAGTAACTAATGAGGCGGAAACGGGCAGCCAGGCAGATGGGAGTTGGTGCAAAGACCCCCCCCCCCCCGCCTTGTATCGGCGCTGGGGGTCAATTGGTCTGTTGAGCTGCGATAAGCTCCTTCATTCCCCCGAGCTCAGATCAATGATGCTCCGCATGGAGCAATTAATCGCCGGGATTAGGGGGATGAATGAATGGGACCTGTCAAACTGTGGAGAGGCGTTCGTGCCCCAACCGATTAGTGCCGTTGAGCTTTCGAGCCGGCGCGGGCCGGTTCCGGGGGGAATCGCGCACCATGGATGCTATTGCATCAATTATCAATTGACATGTCAAGGTGGTGCAGACGAAAAACATTGCCAAGAACATGTGTAGATCAGTTATGCAGGAAGTCAAGGCGTGTATTCCGCTTGGTGCGGCATCGTAAGCCCTAATCCTAACCCTGATCCCCACCCTTTGTCTGACAAGCTCTGGATCTGGGTCGTGCTTGCCTATGCATTCTCAAGCCAACAACTAGCCTCAGGCTGCCAAAGGGCGTACAAAACCAGTTGATTGCTGCCATTACATCAGCCAGGTAGTTGTAGAACCCCTTGGTCGCACCAACACATGCATATCTTGTGCTCTCGCGCATATCGGCTCGCATGACGAAGCTTCGAGCCAACATCTCTGCTGCCCTGGGCGATGAGGCCACTGCGGATGAATGCAACAAGCGCACACAGACGACGCATGTCCTGGCACTTCACCTTGACTTATACACTGACGACAAGCAAAGGTCGGCTGCGGCAGCAACGCTACGAGACTTGGTTGCGAAGACTAAGTACGCCCTGCCCTCGCTCCGCCTCCCAGACCGTTGCCGCGGTAGATGACTTCTATTCCGTGCTGTTACAGATACAAGCCCCTGTTCGTGGCTGTATCAGGTCGCCAGAGTTGCACCACGACATGGGAGAGATGGGATAGTCTTCCAGCGGACGGGCACGTCAACCCAGGGCAGATGACCAGTTTCAACCACTATTCCTTTGGCGCGGTAGTGGACTGGATTTTTGGCACAATTGGAGGCGAGGCGCCGGCCGAACCGGGCTGGAAGACTATTGCTGTTGAATCGATTCCGGGATACTCCGTACGACGTTTGTGAGTCCGTTTGGAGAAGCAGGAACAGAGTCGTCGATCGAAACTTGCGTGTGCGTGTACCGCCGAATTTACGGACTACTGTGACAATTCCCAAGAGTAAAGGTTGGCTCGGGGTATCACAAGTTTGAACAAGGCCTGCGGATCATGGTCCCTGGGAATGTCGCACAGGTTCTGGTATTGACTTGCGCTTATCTTCGAGCAACGCAGAGCTGATCGCCTTTCCCATGCCGACTTGGTGGAACAGTAACACATGCGAGTTGTCCATCTCACCATTGTGCACACATGTCGATGCTCTTGTCCCCTATAAGAGTAGACTGCACCCAGCGTGTTGACAGCATCAACATTTCGTCAATGCGCTTCGACGCAACTGGTCAAGCTACTCAGAATGAAACAGTCTCGTATTTTCAACCCCGACACCATCCGTCTTGACCTAACCTGTATACCGTCCTCCCCAACACATCTTCCCTGTCCATCTCGCACCTCAAACCCTTGCCCAGACACCCAAACCCTCTCGATCAGTACACTTGCATATCACGTCAGAAACAACACGCCTTCACGCGTTGTCAACACCCCGTTTCTCCCGTCTAAAAAAAGTAAAGACATTATCTTAAAAAAAAAAAGGTACGTACTCCGTACAAAAAACAAAAATACACATAAAAAGGGGGGGAAGACTGCGCCTCCCTTACCCACATGTCCCTGCGCTCTGGTGGGCATTCATTCAAGACACCGCAATTTCAAGAGGAACAAGATAAAAGAGACAGACATACAGAAGCAAGCCGTCATTCACTGCGGCTCAGACAAGCGGCACGCAATCTGGAAGCATGGGCCATCCGAGTGTGACAGCTTGAGACAGGCGGTTGCATTGTTACACTGCATAGGAGGTTTATTTCGTTATTGTTGACGTGAAGTGTTTTTTTCGTCAGTCGCCTTGGAAGTTGATTTTGACAACAGCAAGTGTCCTGCCGATTCTGTGCCGCGCCAAACAACAAAGAATGCTCTCCAGCACCATCGCAACTTTCCTGGCCATCGCGGCGGCAGACGTCGCCCTTGGACAGTCGTTTAGTAGATGCAATCCGCAGCTGCGTGACGGTACGCGGACGGATATTCTTTTCTTTTTCTTTTATTCTCCGAGAGAAGCAGTGTCATGTTTGCTGACTATTGCGTTGACAGGATGCCCCCCCAACTCTGCGTTCGGCAACCAGCAAGCATCGTGTGACTTCGCCCAAGACACCTGTGGTGCATTCACGCCCAGTGCTGGCACAACCATCACACATGGCGCCAGCGGGGCCGCGTTCAAGATTGAAGAGTCGAGAGATGCTCCTACTATCGAGACGCGCAAGTACATCTTCTTTGGAAGGGTCGAAGTTGTGATGCAAGCCGCTCCGGGGAACGGCATCGTCACCAGTGTCGTTCTGCAGTCCGACGATCTCGACGAGGTATGTAGGCTCTCGAGCCCGTATTGTTTCCTAAAAAGTAAAATAAAATAAAAATAACATATGTTGGTGCTGATACCCCCCAGATTGACTGGGAAGTCATCGGAAGTGACAACGCCCGTATCCAAACAAACTACTTCTCCAGGGGAAACACTTCCACCTACGACCGCGGCAAGTTCCACGACGTCAGTAATCCCACTGGCTCAGCACACAGATACACCATTGAGTGGACAAAGACACAGCTTGTGTGGTCCATCGATGGCAAGCCTGTCCGCACCCTTCTCGCCAAGGACTGCAAGGCAGACACCTCGTCCGGGTTTCCCCAAACTCCAATGCAGATCAAGCTAGGCACATGGGTGGCCGGCAAACAAGGCTCTGCCCAGGGTACCATCGATTGGGCTGGCGGGTATGCCGACTGGAGCAAGAAGCCGTTCGTCGCCTACTACAAGAGCGTTGCCATCACCGATTATGCCGGTGGCGATGGGCCTGGGAAGGCCGCAACGCAGTATGTTTACGGGGACAAGTCCGGCACTTGGGAGAGTATTCGGGCTCAGTAGGCATTTCTGGCTGGGAAGTGCTGTAGCTGGTGAATGGATATAGTCTGGCTGGATGCTATGGGAGCCGTTGTGACCATACGAGATGGTGAGACATGTTGGATGTATATGATTCGCCGTGCGGGGAGAGTCATCAGAATGTGGATAATTATCCTTTCGTATATAATATTAGTCCTCTAATTAGCCAGATTCATACAGAAATTTTGCGTTTCCCTGTTGTCCCGTACAACTGTTTTCAAATAGGACTAGGTACTACCAGCCAAATGCACGCCCATCCCTGCCCAACAGCCTTGAGCTACAACCCAAGGCTACATATAGAATAATTACCACGTACCTAGTAGTTGCATAGTAGTCCAGTCCGTGCCACATACTAAAAGTATGCAAGAACAACCGTCGGGTACAAGAAAACATTTAATCATATGCATCGCTGGCCACGTCGACATCGCACAGCTCAAGAGAACACCCACCCCATGAGTAGAAGAAATTATTATTAACAGCTTAATATTATCATCATCCATATACCTTCAATTCCCAGACTGACCTTAGCTGGACAATGCATTCCCTATTGCAATCTGCCAGTATCCCAAATTCCCGCTCTTAAATGATATTCCGCAACACCGTACCTTCAACCACCCCGTTATCCCAGACCTGGTATGAAAAGACCCCCGCCAAGTCCCACTCTTGCCGTGACATAACATAAAGCTAGCACCATTCTGATGCCGATAGCAAAAAACAAATGAAAAAAGAGGAAAAACATCCATAACAGAAATATCCAGACACGTCTCGCAGGTAAGGCATGTGCCACCAAAACTATAAGATCCAGACAAACACAAAACTCATTCGCAACATGGGGGTATGTATATATATGCCTCTCTCTCTCTCAAAAAAAAAACAGACTCAACGTACAAGTCAAAAGCGCCATTGTCAAGTAGGATATAACCAACTGTGAGACAGTTGACCTCACTTTGAGCCTTGTCAAGCACACCAAGACTGTCAAGACTGTCAAACAAGTAATGACGCGACCGCGGGATGAACAACTAAACAGCAGAAAACTCCGGTAGCACATCAAACCCAATCCTATGGTACGAGGACACACAATATATGCCAGGGGAGAAAATATTGTTGTAGAAGAACAGGACAGCCAAATCCGCGTAGAACAGCAGCGAGAGCGTAAAATGTTGGTCTCCGACGAAACACTGTGAGAGTTCAGAATACTTCAGTCCTAACAGCCGCAAAAGCGCACGTCGCGGCGTTTGGAACTCGAGTAGATAGTTGCGACCCGGCGAATCTGGCTCGGTTGGTCTGGTCACACAAAGAATGGGGGGCGGCACGCGGGTGTATAGGCACCTGGCCCGGCCAGTGTGACGCGATGCCATCCCCACATCCGAGTTGCAGCAATCGGAGGTGGGTGACATGGGGGTGTGATTGGCTGGGCTGGCCAACAACGAACCGCTCACATTCCCAAACCTCATCTGACCACCTGACTCTCCCGTCCGACCCTCCAGAGACGGCCTCACGAGGCCACTACAAGCCTTCCTCTTGACTTAAAACGGTTTTTGAGAGGCAGGCCGTCTGACTGCATACGAACGACATCTGTCCTGTTGTGGTGGGCAAGGAAATCGCGGATTTCACATCCGCCATGGAAGCGAAGCACTGAACGACTCGACCCCTCCTCCCGTACTTTGATTTTATTCACAGTTTAGACTCGAGTAGCACCATCCCCATAAGCCCCGGTGCTATACACAGGAGGGCCGGGCTGGTGGTGTGAGGTTAGACTCGAGTAGCTGTCGGAATAATTTGCAGATGTGCTGTCCCAACGCGGTGGTGTTGCTGTGGAGGACGGGTGTTGACTGATAGGCGTGTGTAAGCCACTTGAGCTGTATCCTGCAGTCGAAACTGTTCGAGAATCATATGTGGTGACCGCTGGCAGCGGGTTTGTATTGATACGCATGGGAGGCGCATGTGGGTGACCTTGCTGCGGGCTGGCATGTCTGTTCGTAGGGCTCAGAGCGCGGGCAGATGTTGCGTATGCTGGCGCCGTGGTGTATGGTGTCCACGTGGACTGTGATCCTGACAGCGATCTTGGTGATGGAATGGGGTCATGATGGTTTGGATGCACCGAGTACTGGCTATGAGCATCACCATGCTGAGACGGGAGGCTTTGCTGCGAGGCCATACCGTGCCCTGGAGGTGTTGGCAGAGGTGCATACGGAGTCGTGCTCACAGGTGTCATCATGCTGCTATGAGGCAGAGAGCTGCTCGGGCTGGCGCTGTATTTGCCAATGATTTTTTTAAGTGCTGGCTCAAGGATCTTCCACGGAAATACTTTGACATCTTTTTCAATATTGCGAGGCTTGGGATTGGGAAATCCCATGATGATTTTAAAAAATTCTTCGCTGTCAGGCTTCGACTTGGACACTGTCAGTGGATGAAAGCCCTCCAAGTTTCGACGAATTCGATTCTTCTCCTCGACGCTGAAGCGATTGGGCGCGGCAACAAGTTGCTCGAGCAGTTGGATAGTATCCACCGACGTCACGTAGCATTCCTGTTTCTCTGCCCACCAGATACACGAGACACAGATGCTGTTTTGTGGTCGTTCATTGACCGGAACAGCTCGGAAATTGGCCGTCAAAGTAGAACCTGTTTGAGACTTGCGAAACACGACAATGCGGCGTCGGTTTTCCCATTCTTCTTCGCTCCAGTGCGCGGCCATGGTATCCAATTTGCCGATGATTTTGAGAACAGCCTTGCTGGAGTAGAGCGAGATGGGATGATAGGATCCATTGCCACTTGCCCCGTTGGCAATGGTACTCGTGCGGATAAGTTGTGGAGCTCCGTTACCTGCCGAGGAAGGCATCGGGAGTGGCGTCAAGCTTGGCCGTCCACTACTCATTGCAGAGTGATCCAAGGAGCTTCTCGCGCTCCCCCCCAAAGGCCCGCCATAACCGCTCCAGGACGGAGCGGAACGTCGATAGTGTGGCTCCGTAAAGCTGTTGCTTCTGTAGGTAGTAGTAATCATGTCGCTGTTGCCTTGGGGAAATGCCGTTGCATACTGGTTCTGCTGTGACGGATACTCGTAGCTATTTGTAGCTGTGTCTGGAGGCAACTGAGTGTCGACTGTTTTTGGCGAGGCACTCGCCTGATCAACTTGAGGTCCAGGTGCCGTTGTGTCATGCTTGGGAAGCTTGGTTGTCCGCGTGATGTCATCCCCAGACCCTTCAAGATATTGAAAAGACCCTGCACCCGTCCGCGAGATTTCTCCAGATGGACCTTCAGCAATTAATGATAAGGGCACGTTGTTGCCGTTGCAGCCCGTGACCAATAGTTGCGGAGCGTCTACACTGCACGAGTACACGAAGCCTGTTGTGTCCTGAGCATCTCGGGTGAAGTCCTGAACAGGTACCTTCTCGGATCCAAAGCTAACTGAAAAATATGGCATTGCAGATGAAATCGAAAGCAGATCGTATTGCGAGGAAATCTTCATGAAGATTTTCGTTCCGAATACGCCCGACATTGGCTGACAAGACAGCACGGTAGGACCCGTAGGCATATATTGAGCGACAGCATTGTTAGATGCAAAGGACTGCTGGTTCAGCTGGGCATATTTTTCCGTTTGCTGGACAGAAAAATTTTGAGCTGGGTACTGATCGTATGTTGAATCTTGGTATCGAGCTGTGTCATAACCTTCATGACAGCAAATGTTAGCTCAAGAAAGCCTTATTTCAAAAGACATCCCAGAATGGAAAAATTCATCGCGACCATTGTAGCTTCCAAAAAACAGACTTCACAGAATCTTGGATTCAGTGGCCGTACACTTCTTTAGAACCTTTTCTTTGCCACAACCACGATCGCCCCGAGACACTTGACAACGGGAAATGTTGGGGAAAAGGAAATCAGAAACCTACCTGGCACCGAAGGCAGCTGGGCTTTACTGTAGGTTGCCATGTCTAAAATGGTAAGAAAACCCCTTCGTGGACCTCCTCCGTCGGCTCCTCGAACAGCCTCTTCGTGTTTCAGTACAAGAGTGTTTGGCGAGTCGAGCCCGTCGTCTTCTCCAACTATAATAGTTCTATCTGTGTTGAGTCCCAACTGTGAGTAGAACCCGTTAGCATTGCCGCAAATCTCATGGCCTGCAAATTATGCCACCACAAGTCAACGAGCCAGCCAGGTCTATTGCTCTCCCGTGGCTGGCAAGCAACGAGGCAAGCGGCCGTTGCTAATATCGGATGGCGGACGGTAGATGCAGCGAACGATGAAGATAGACAGAGACCAGAAACGGGGCGAAGAATTAGAACAGCCAAAGCCTTTCTATCCTTACGTGCTGGTGCAGGAAGATGTTGGAACAACGTCTAGCTAGGTTCACGACTCACCTCGAAGAGCTTGTATGGAGATTGATCCTTAGCAACAGACATTAAGCTGCCAGACGAGAAAGATAGTAGCGAGTTGATGACAAAACAGATAATCTAGGAGAGCTAGAAAAGGGAAATGATTGAAAAATGCCAACCACTGTCTTGGGTTGGAGAAAAGGTGGTCGCGGGCCTTGTTAAAACTAGGTCTCGTCGAGGTCTTATCCAAGAGAATCACTCGGTCAAGAGGGGTTCCCTTGCCTTCGGAAAGCGCTTGGTCTCTGTCGGAGATTTGATAATGGTACAGGCGTAGAGACTAATGTGGAGGTGTATGCTTTTTTGCTATGCTGCGGAGACATGTCAGTTAAACGCCCATGGGGGTTTGCTTCTTTCCCCTCCCAGAAGGGGGGCGGGCTTGAGTGAGACAGCAGGAAGACTGGGGTCATCTTACTGGCGCGATGAAAGATCCTGGCAATGGCAGAGGACAGTCCCGATCCAGAGCAGAAACGGGTGCATTCCAAGAAGAGAAGATCTCTTGACAACAAGCGTGGGATGTCTTGCCCTTCCCGGTCCAGCCTTCTCAAACGGGGAGGCAAGCAACTCTGTTAGCACAATAACGGCCTAGTATGTCTAGTCCAACTATCCTCTCATTGGCGAGAGGGGACGAAGTGAGCAAAGAGGAAATTCCTAACAGAATCAAAATTCGGGAATCTGAGCACAAAAAGGGAGGAATGCCAAGCAGTCCCGTATGTTTGTGATACAGAACAACCCGCTGTCATGTGTCCCGTTGGGACTACTTCTCTCCACCGTAGCTTCCTACGTGCTTAGATATGACGGGTAAGTGTTCCTGTAGCGAATATTAGGCTGAGCTGTGTTCTGTCAGCGTTCTGTGAATATTGTAAATTCGCAAGCCCTTTACGGTACAGGAAGTGTTGATCATGAGGGGAATTCAGCGGTCTTGAATTGGGAAACTATGGGAAGACAGAGAGGCATAGAATCGAAAGTTAGAGATCGACTTACATGAACGCAGCAGGCACACGCCTCTAACGGTTAAGCAATGTGGAGATGTAAATGGCTAGTAGCTACAACTCTGCAGGTACCCTCCGAACTACTATTCGCAGGGAGGGAAATGAAGCTCTGCAAGAGACAACTAGCCTAGTGTTGGGAGGAGAACGCCGTTGAAGACTTGCTTATGTTTGTGGCGGGAAGTCTTGATAGCAATGGATATCTGACACGGTAAAGAGAAGGGCAAGAGTCCGATTCAGACGCAAGTGAGATTCAGGAGAGTCAAAGTCTCGGGTTGTTATGGGGCGTGTGCCAGGAGGAAAAGAGAGGGATGAACTTTTTATGGGCAAACATTTCTTTTGGAGACTGGGATGGTTGGTGTCTGCAGATGGTTTACATATGTATGCCCTGCGTCGAGTAGCAATGCTGATCAACCATCAAGCTAGGGGCGCTGGTGGAATGAGTAGTAGCGTCCACCGAGCATAAGAGCTAAATGGTTGTGTACTCCGTACTAAGCATACAAAGTACAACGTCAAAGGCCACCATGGAAAAAGCAACTGGAAGTATTGGAAGCAAGGGCAGGGAGTACGGAGCAGAAGAAGGCTTAATGATGATGTCGGGCTTCGAACAATCCACCGCGAGCCTCTTTTCTTGGGTCGCACGTCAAAATAGCAAGAGAGACAAAACGCAAGATGGAAAGCGGGTCTTCAAAGCCCTTGTCCCCGCCATATTGCAGCTGTAATCATATCGTCCAGCAGGATGGCGTGGATAGGAAACCGGTATTTCATCCATGCTCAACATGGATTCCAAGCGATAGCATCAGAAGCAGCCCGGTAGGTGCCGCAATATGACCTCCAAGGGCCTCTCTGACGCAGCAGATTGGACGAACGGTATGAAGGCAGTGCATCCCAGCAGTCTTCTGCCGTCGACTTCAGAGGACGGCGACCAAACCCAGCAAACTGGCAAAGCGGCTCCATCTGGGTAGCTTGGGAACAAGCCATTTGCCAGGGTTAACAATATGGAGATGGACACTGGGCTAGGCAGCCCTAGTGCGTGCCATGGGCGTTGAGATCCCCGACATCCTGACGCTGCAAGGGTGGCGAATGACAGGAAATGTGAACGAGGAAGCCTGTGTGCGTCCTGAACTGGCGGTTGTGGTGGTTGGTGCAGGGATGGGGGTGTGGTGAGCAGTCGTGACCACATCTCAAGATCCAGAAGGGGCGTGTGGGGGGAACGCGATACCACTACTCCGTACATATGGACTGCATGGTAATAAAAGGAGCCAGGGGCGGGCACAAAGCGGATAGGATCGACTGCGGATGCAATGGTCGGCCAGATCACTGAGCAGACACGGTATTTGTATGAAGCCATCCAGAAATGAAGATCTGGAGCCAGGATATGCTATTGGAGGGAAACCGGCAAGGGGAAAAAAAAAACATATATGTGGTGTGTAAAGCGCCATGGTCCGCCAGGTAGAATGGACAGAGCAGAAGTTCAAATGATGGCTGCCAGTAAAAGAAATGCCGATGGATACGTACCAAGGCACCCCGTAATAACTACAGAGCAGAGGGTTTGGGATAGAAACCTGCTAGCCGGCCTGCCCAAATCTGGGTTTCAAGGCGATGTTCCCAGTTCCATGCGCTCGGCCAGTCCACGGCCACCGGGTCAAAGCTGCTGACAATGCCTAGACTGACGCGGGAGAGCAAGGCTAGCTATCAAGGGTTATGTCGCGGTACATTAGACCAGCTCGTGTCGCTAGAAGGACTAGGCAGGAACAGCGAACTGACCCTTGGGGAACCAAAAGATGCAGGGCTGTCCCGACGCTGTGGGTGTGTTTGTACGGTTCGTGTAAGTCGCTGAAGTGAGAGCCGGTGGCTTGACATGGTCTAGCTGTTGTATCCAAAAGGAGTCGGCTGGCGATGGGCAGCGGGCGATGGCAGCGGGCGATGGCAGCGTCCCTGCAGCCGATCAGTTAGCGTCTGGTACCAAACTACTCCGTACCCCATACTCCTCAGCAACACGAAATAACGCCACGGCGCCCTGGTGTCTGTGTATTGTGCTCTGGTAGGTCAAGTATACATCGGCTGGGAAGGGCCCGGCCGGCCCAGCCCAGTTCAGCCAAGCCAAGAGCTTCGTGCGAGCTTGGGCTTGAAGACAAAAACTTCGGAGGCCAGAAATGGCTACCTTTGGCCACCTTCAGCCCACAACAGCCACTTGAGAGGTGGATGGATGCACAACGCTAAAGCCTAGCACATGCGGCTTGTTGGATACCCGGGGAGCATGAAGGTGGGGCTTTGACGGCAGAGGGCATCACGACCAGGGTGGTGACGGCAACTCGACTCCAAAACGGGATACTGCCAGACCACGGGGGGCGCATGGAGGCGCAGCCTCTACCCCCATTCGAGGTTTGTCGTGAATGTGTGCTCTTGTCTCCCGGAATTGTATGTCGTCATGTATTATGTGACGGGTAAATGTTGGGATGAAGTATTGTATTCAGGATTGCATCTTTCAGCAGGGGACATTCTTAATCCTCGCTTTTGTCAACATTGACTATGTGCCGTCTTCTCTGTCAGGGTGGCGAGCCAGGCGTGCAGCCGTCTCCCTAGTCGAGCCTCCATATTGTCGATTTACAATCCGGGATCACTATTGCATGTTGTACGCGCTTCGTTGGTGTTTCCGCTTGGCTAACGCCGCCTGGAGGAACCGTCCATGTCCAGAGGTCTGTGCATCGGCCAATTGTTCGTCACAGGGAGACAGATGGCAGGGAATTCGCAGTGGTTTATGTGTGGCTTGATGGGATGGAGCGCCGAAGGCATTCCCGCACAGCACCATCACCACAACGGGTGGCTTGCTGACAATCTGAAGACTCCACCGTAATCCTCGGCTTGGATAAGCTTGGTTGAGATGCTCCAGTTACCGTAACAATAGTAAAATAATGAATTGCCTTTCGGCCGTGCCGGCCGTCCCGCGACGTTTCCGCAGGCCAGTCCAAGCGTGTCCCGCACAAGGCCGTAGGTGATGGTTTCCAGCAGCACTTCAAGATCTCCACTCAGCTAGCGGCAGAGCCGATATCAAAGTATGGTGCTCCATAAAGGCCAAATCGAACCTTGTGTCAAATTGCATGCGGTTCCCATCACTTGCCGTAGTACCCAGCAAAAATTATGACCCCAGCACCGCTTTGTCTTGGGCCGGGGGTTCCCATTCGTGGGCCACGGCAAGGCAATTCATGCGCCTAGTTGGATGTGTCCCACGCCGTTGGGTCCCTTGGGATCCGGGAATTCTGAATTCCATTTGCTAGTCTCCGCCCAACATTGACCAATGAGTAACCCGAATGGCTTGGCGATACTGAAAATGGGAATCAAATACCACACAGCAGACAATGTAGGGTAGCCAAATGGAATATTGCTCATGGTTGATCTCCTCGAATCTCGTTTCAGATAATCATATGGATGTAGTCTGTCGACAAATCAAGGCGCAGAACGACTCAGATCTCGGCTCGGAATGTCAATGTTATCCAGTTTATATATTGGTGCTTCTGCCTGCCCCTTGGCATTAGAAGCAATACTGGCGTGACTGACACACGGCTTTGGTAATGAATGGATGATGTTGACGTGTGATAAAACGTACGGGGCGAAATAGGTGGTAGGTGGTCCAACAGTGCCCCGGGGACCAGATTGAAGCATGGAAAGGGGTCCTTACTACCACAAAGGTCAAATATATCGCTACCATAATTGTCCTTTCGGGTTATTATCACCCTTTCGTCGCTCCAGCTGCCGCTTCTGTTGTGCGTTCATGGTGTAAGCAATGGATGTCGCGCAAGTGATGCTTGAGTGGCACCCAATCCCCTGCCCGTAGACCGCATTCAACCATTGGAACACCGGACTGGCGGGGTAAGCTGTGGCCAATGCGCATACGCGTCGGGGATAGATCCGTCAACCGTTTTTTTAACACCGAGCGTGTCCTAATAAAAAGTGTCCCCGCAAATGGCTCGTCGTTCAATAAAATCCCGACAAACATCCGTATTGATTTGCTAACGCAAAGAAAATTGTACCCGTTTCTCCACGAATGCAACGAAGGCATGGTGCATTTCCGTGCAGAATAATGGCTTCCTCCGTGCCGCCGAAGACCAATATGTAGAATGGACTTACCATGCCGTGGCAATGTCTCAACAGACCGACAGAGTGGGTGTTGGCGCTGACGCCAACGCAAGGTACGGGACACCAACGGTGTTGGCCTTGAAGCAGAATGGTATGCTAACCAAACTGCAGAATCTATCAGCCTGGGAGGAGAGTACTTTTTGGCGCAAGGCTTTGAGGTTTGTCTTACCTCAATCTTCTTGCTTTCGAGAAACATTCCTTTAATATTCTTTAAAGTGCTTTCCCCAACGGCCTATCAAGCTGTATTCCCATGTAATGGAATCGCTCTACAGACTTTTGTCTTGATCAGCATTGTAGTTGGCATGCTTTCAGGGATCACTGACCGTGCTGCCGCTTCCGCGACTTTGCACTGCTTGAACTTGATTTTTCTTGTTTGTCAACTTGTACTTACTGCTTTGGCACCAGACGTAATCAATTAATTTGTTGACATGCGTTAGTGTGCCACTATCCTACTTTACTTTTTCCCATGCACAATACTAAGTTAGGTATAGGTTCGTGTGGCTGAAATGAAGCGGATCAGGATTATTTGGTCGTCATCGATGGTGTCCTCAAGGAAATCTATTCCAAATAGGACCATAGGCTGGGAATCGCGAAAAGAAACTCTCAGACTCAGATTTGGCAGGCGATACGGGAATACGTTGGAAGAGTATTTAACGTTCTATAACGAACTTATATGGTAGAATCGAGGACCGACCGACCGAATAGCCTCGTACAAAGCGCAGCGCAACAGAACATGGGCACACGCATTTGCATTCGCGGCGTGAAGTACCAAAGAAACCCAGTAGTCGTCGTACGCGGGCCTGCGGCATTGGGGTGGTAGCCGAGCTCATGGCAAGGCTCAGTCATTGCCTTGGAGTGAAAGGGGCCTATCCAAGGGGCTCATCGTCTCTGTTGTTCCACCATCTGCCGTTAGTAGACGCAGACTTTCAGTACCAACAATACGGACCAGGGCATCCTCCCTGATTGACGACCAAGCGCTGTGCGGCCGCTGGTGACGCAACCGATCATCAAAGACCAGGGCGAAGACTAGTCCAGGGGTGACCAGCCACAATTCGCCTGTGTGGTTCGGCTGTTGATTAGCTGGTGTGGAGATCGTGCGAGATACTAGGTGAACGGCTTGCAACTGCATGTACAAGGTTGATGCAGCTCTTTGCCAGTAGTACCACAATGAAGAGTGCATATTAGCCGAGTCGAAATCACCGACCCGTAGAGACCATTCATTCATGTTGTTGCCTGGTGGCCTTGGAGCCTCGAGTTTCGCACAGCGGGCGGATAACGGAATATGGAAGCAGGCAAGGGTTGTCACGGCAGGTGCGACCCAGACTCTCCAACCCAACTACCGCGGATTAACCTTTCCCAGTTACTGCAACATTCTTGCACCGTCTACGCTAAGCCATCGTGAATGGCACAAACTTCGTCTTCACTTCAAGCTAAGATCGACAGGGCAGCGGATGCTTTATCGGCCGAGAATTTCCGTACGGGGTACTGTAAACACACATCCTACCATTCACCAAGAAGTGCCATCGCTGGAACCCAAATGCAGCGACGGCGACATATTTTTCAAGCGGTGACATAAACCGCTTCTAGAGTACACTCTACCTCTAACTTGTTTTCTCGTTCACTCACACTTCTCAGGCTTGATTCCTGGCCAGCAAGTTCTTTTCTTTTGCTTAGCCGAACGGACAAGCCGGAGCAAACAAAACAATGGGTTGCCTAATGCTAGATGAGAGGTCACTCACCGCAAACAACCTGGAGCTTCGTACGGAGTAGCGACGATCGTTTTCAGGGGACGCTGCAAGGGTGTATTTGGAGGCGTCTTGGTGATTTAGCTACCGGCCGAGCAGGGGCACACCCTGGGGATCTAGTACCAACACAGTTCTCTGGTTCACCTCGTCTGCCACAGCCGCGTCGTCAATTGCAGCACTTGGCACACGAAGCAAAAGACTTAGTATTTCCGACCAACTTTAATGGCCTCAGGCTAAGCTACGGGATGTGGTACCAATACTGAGGTAACATTACCGTTCGCACCAGCAAAGGCCGTGATAAGCGCTGTTGTATATTGGAGCCATAGCCATTGTTGTACGCAACCGAAGCTTTATCACGGGTGGGAAGGTCTATCGAGTTCACTCATATCACAGAAGATGGCTAGGCTCGAAGGAGAACAACACAACAATAACCTTCTGTTGGACGGAAGGCGCACGAGGCAGCTGAATTGGCTCATATGCAAGGTACAAGCGTCGCCACGCCCGCTAACGCAGCCCGGACTGAGCGTTGAGGCAAGGGAGGCACAACACCTAATAATACTGCGCAATAGGGAGAGACAGGGAGAACACTGCGCTTTGCGCTTTCAAGGGTCATGTTGACATGCACAAACCTTCCGGGCGGATCTTGTGATACTAAAACCATTATATTTGGCCGAGATTACTATCCCAAGGCGCTGAACCACGCGCTCCAAAGCAAGCATCGCTCACTGCATTTGCATTCGTGTGGGGTTGAATCCTCCAACCCCCCCCAAGAGCCACCGCCACATCACCGCAAACAAAATTTACGAACTTGGTTGATCGGATTTGTATCAAGTTTATCTGACTTGGGCCAATGTATGTATGTTTGTTCAAGTGGTGCAGTGGCCCGAGCTGTTTTTGGCACAGCGTGTTTGACATAGCATGGAAGCGCGAACCACTCGATGATGTAGGGCATGTACACATGGGCTGGTGTAACCTATCTATGTTGGTTGGCAGCAGACGTGCACGTACCCGGAGGTTCGTATGCTTCCAACTAGGCGAACCGGTACGTTGGGTCATTCTGAAGACACCAAGAGACCACGCATGATGCGCACGTTGTCACAGCAGACTCGGTGTTACTATGTCCATTTATGCAATACTGATTGCAATACTCCGTACAGAGCACATGAGAACAATCTCAGGGGCTGTCAGCTCCAGAAGCCCCCTTTGTCCTTTGGGTTGATATGGCCATCAGCGCAAAGCCTGCGCTCCCGTCTGGTATGGCAGTGGTTTTGAATTGGCCAGCTTGCCGAGTCCCGGTGGCTGGTGCTTCGTCACACTACCGCCTTCATATGAACATGCGAGTGGTTACCAATGATTTTGCCACCCGTCATACCACGACATGAAAGTGTAATACCTCACTTTTTCAGGCCCAAGACACCTAGCCTTCTTTGAAGTAGACCTCACATGTTGACTTGAGTACGACACATGGGGGCATCAACCAAGCTACAAAATTTGGTTCCTTTGGAGGCGGTCCTGTCGTGAGAGTCAGCAATTAGCGATTTGGAGACGGGTTGCCGCAAGGGTGGGCATTTGGCATAGACGACAAATGCGCCATAACACCGTTTAAAGTTGGACGTGCTTAAGTATGTGTGGACCAGAATTGCCTCTTGGATAGCAAGCATGTCGCCTATTCGGTGCTACTGTGAAACTCATGGGTAGGGGCAAATTCTCAAGACCACTCTTCTCTTGACTCTTGCTATGTCGACGGCTTGACTCTACAATCGCGAAATACCAGCCATAGCCCTGGAGATGACATTTAACCAAATGCAAGGCGAATTACTGTCGAATGAAGATATAAGCAATAACTGGTTGTGAAACTGATTTCACAGAGGCCGATCAACTGTCAACACCGCCAAGGACCATTGCACTTAATATCAAGAAAACCCTGTAAGGCTCCGAAATCCACCTCTAGTTTCATAACAACTGTTTCAAACTGAGAAGCCGAAAAGGATCAACAAGACCGTCGATGAATGCGCCTTTTATTCCATCGTTGTCATCTTTTGGCATGTATCAGCTGCAATCTTGAGGGGCGGACGACTTCTAGTAGAGTGCCCCCTCTCTTGGAGCCGAAGCAAGCAGCGCAGCGGCAAGGAGTTCAAGAATACGGGGCTAATATGTGCAGATGCCAAAGTTTCTATGCTGCTAAGACCTTCTATCCGGATTGTATAGAAGAAATCAGATGGCAGAGCCGTAAGTCGATGATCGTTGGAAACCCGACTTTTATTAAGCGGCAGTGCCATGGTCCCTGTCATGTTGATCTCGCAGAGACAGCAACCCGTTCAAGCGCAGCTTGCCCCTGTGAGACATGTCCCATGCAAGAGATTCCTTCACCGCTTGCTTACTGCCTCTTTGCTGAGTTTTAACAGAAGGCAGATCTATGTCTGAGAATCAAGCACGATCTGGCGTCGATTTGTGAGACCATTCACCTTGTCTGCTGGCCATATCTGGATGTCCCTAGCGGTATGAGATGCTGCACCAATCCATAATGGCACCAAGTCGTGAAACATTGGGTACCAAAGATTTCCGTCAATTGGAGAGTAGATCATCGGTCGTCGGCACCTAAATGCTAACAGGAAGTGACGTAGGTTCCTTACAAAGCCACGACCACAGTTAACGAACTGTCCTAGGGATCGTAAGCTTCTGCATAATGTCACCCAAATAAGGCGCGTGAGAGAAGGAAGATATAGTGATCTGTCGATCAAATCGAGAGTACGGAGTGTTTCTGCTTCTTTGTGGCGATGTACTTGACAGAACGCGTGGTAAAGTTTAAGACACATCAGGGGCGAGGTGTCAGATCACGCAACTGTACTTCTGCCCGTTGGATCACGTACCTGTTTCACGAAGGAATGCTAATCTGTGCCACTAAATATCTCTTAGAAACGTGATTATTGGGCCTTTTCGCATTTCTCTATCTCTCCGGCGCCTGAGCATGATAATGTGCCACATTTTGAAGAAGGCAGGTGGCACACTGGGACGCCAAGAGAAAAACCTGGAGGGCGTATGCGTAGTTCGGAGGTGAGCAAGAGAGCTACTTTCGTTTAATCGGCTTCGGCCGTGGACAGGCAGGCAGAGGGCACTATTTACAGCCTCGTTGATTATATCAACGACGAGCCGAGAAGAGCGACGTAGTTGCCACATCGAGGTACAACTCAGAGACCCGTAATGCATATTCCTCTTTGTATGGGATTGTCTACTGAAATAGACTGCAGCCTGTTCATCACCGAGAGTAACACCACCAATCTCCCCATCAAGAATTAATTATACGTACATATTCTGGCATTCTTGCTTGTTCGGGGTTGCAGGTGAGGGCACGGCCGGTGCAGGAACTCCAAGGTAGCTGACGCAATATCATCTAGCAAGGACCCGAGGAGGCTCCCAACAAAAGCAGTAACAGCAGACAATAAGAAGCAAAATCCGAACCGGCGCATTAATGCTGACATGGCTTATTGCGCCCTGGATCGGTTACAGGCCATCTTAGACTTTGAGCCTTCTTAGGCCTCCAATTACATGTACGAACAGAAGAGATATCTATCTGGGCACCCTGGTCCCTTCGTACCTCACCGTCTTCAATACGAAGTAATTCCATACGATATATCGGCGACTTCGCTAAGCTTGCTGTTCCTGATGCAGTGGGAGAGATCTGCCTCGAGATTGAACCGGACGGCGAAAGGCTCACAGCCCTTGTAGCACTAGTCTGGGCGTCACAGGTGTGGCTTTTTGGCCCCAAGCCAGCAGTGCTTTTTCCTGGGCGCATTGGCCTTGAGGCGCCTGAGCGAAATTGAGAGCAACAAATACCAAATCTCAAATGCATCTCACCGGAAGGCGACCAATTGACCCTGTCAGTCTGGGGCTGGGACTCACAGTTCTGTCAGTTCTGAGGGCGTTCCATGACGGCACGAAATTTCATCGTCATCCACCACCATCGACCTTATCACTTTATCACCGTGCTATGGAGGCCGGGTTCTGCAGTGTGCTTCGTTGCTCCCGCGACAATTCCGACAGGTCACAAAAGCAAGCAATCTCACGCGGACCAGCCCTCTTCTTTCCCATTCCACCCGACGCCCCAATCAAACGACGACAGACCAAAGCCGTGGCTGGCTGGTTTTACGACTTCTTCAGCTCACACCGCAGTTCTCTTGTGCGCGGAATCCACACCTGCCTAGCCTTGACAATACCTTTGGACCGACCAGGCAAGCAGTTGTTCACAACACGGCCCAGTCGGCCTGATGAGTACCAGGTACTCCGTATTTCCTCCACAGCTGGCTAGCCATGCATGTGTTCGTACATGCGGTACTCTAGGTTCGTCTGTCAGTTTCCGGCGTCCCAACTAGGCCAACTGCCGCTGACTTGGTCCTCCGTCGATGAACGAAATAGGAAACCAATTCCCAATTTGATAAAGCTGAATACGGTCGCATGTTTGGGTCATTCGGACATGTTTTGGGCGGGGATTATCCCAAATTACAAGGATATTGACAATCGTACTGGATTGCTATCTTATCGACTAAAATGGCATAATGGCTTCTGAGCTTGCCTTGAAGGATGAAATTCATCCGGAAGAACGGCACCGCCGGGTCATTCGGCCGATAATTCCTGTTGCGTGCTGATTCTGAGGTGCCTCTTTGCTGTTGCGGGCCATGTGCTGCGTACCTAGGTAGGTACATTATCATGAAATTACTAGTTGTTCATGTGGTAAGGCATAATAAGCAAGATCACGTACAGGAACAGCAATTGGTGCTTGGAAGTTGGAACAGCTCCCGAGTACCAACGAACACCCTCTAGGGTAGTTTCTACTCGAGGTCATGTCATGCACAAGACACATCAAGTACGAGGTTCTAACAATAGATACCAACAGCTATGAACGGGCGTCATTAATGGCTCAGAAAAATGCTGCCATGTTATTATTGAACCACCCTCCGGATTGTCATTGGGTACAGCAATAATGTCATGGATCAACCAACAATTCGTCGACAATAGAAAGTTGTTGACGGCGACGTACGTCAATATGAGCGCATCCAGGCAGAAGCAATTCCTCAACGACATTATCGGCCGAATTCCATATCGCTACACCCTTGCTGGCTGCAGAGCGTCCATGTATGTCTACTCCGTACATCTGGGTGCAATCGCCATTTTTAGTGAATCTCGAGCCAAACCAGAGTGCTGGGATGATCCCTGGTCAGATGCGAGGCGATAAGCACCGTGCATATTATTGCGACGGCGGCTGACTACTAGTTCCTCGGCGTCTTGTCCGTCTGACTTGAACATGCCTGCTCTTCTGCTCGTTGGAAAGAGGCGGCCTGTAGCAAAGAAGAAAACAAAGCCAATAGGTGACATTTGGCGCCCAAGAAGCATAATAATCTATGCAATAACAAGGACGTTATCACACCGAAGCCCACCCGATCTGTGGTTGGTGTGAGTCTTTTTCTCTTTGCATTCAAGATGGGCAGCCGAAAGCGGTTGTTGGTGTTGTGGCTGAGCTAGGTTGCTACTCAATGCAGACGGACACTCGACATATTAGTTGTGTCGTTGCACTTTTTCATGCATGGACGGCCCAAAACGATCTAGCTTATGGCCCTATAAAAGGCAAAGATTGGCAGTTGGCCTTGGGGGTCTGGCAGAGGAGACGGCAGAGGAGACGGCACAGAATGTCGAGACCAGGTCGCAGATGGTTTTGCTTCACCGTGCCGAACTCCCCCAGAACGGTTCACCCCTGATGAAAAAAGCTTGATGTTTTGGGTTTAGACAGTTGGCCCTTTCGCGAATCGATGTCGTTGTCTCGGCCGAAGGCGAATATGCTTCATGAGGAACTACGGGATGGGAGGGAAATGTCACAATACAGATAGAGTAGGGAGGACTTTTCTGGCCTTGATTACCATACTGGTGGTCCCTGTCACTTTACCGTCTTGTTTATCGTCGTCGATGGAACCCAAATGCTGCTGGGCTTGTCACACACATGACCATGCTTACTTGACGGGCACTCGACAACAGTGCCGGCTCCAATGGAAGCGCGAGGCCGAAGAGGCTCGGGTGGCACGTTAGCTCTGTCGGCTGGATGGCAGGTGATGGAAAATGAAAAACAACTGAGGGATTTGTCATTCCCTCACCTGTGATAGTGAATGGGGGGAGGGGAGCAGATGCTGCAGTTGGGGCTGGCCTCCTGGGCTGGGGTTTGTTGCCAGGGCTGGCCTCCGGTATACATACGCACATATTGTACTCCGTACGGGCGTGGAGAGGGAGTACGGCGTCGGAATGGTGCCTTCCATGTCCACCAAGCATGCCAAGTATGTGCTATCATGCACAGATGATGCTTGATGGCCTTGAGTATGCTCTCGACGTCACGGAGCTCAACGTTGGCCCAAACTACCCGCTGGTCACGACAGATGGCTGATTGGCGCTCTGTTTCTCGGTAGACTAGCCGGCGAAGTCAGATTTTGTATTCTTCATCATTTCCCGGCAGTGCGGTTACTCGAACGGGCTCATCTCAATGCTGCAAGGTCGATCCAGACCCCCTCAGTTGAGGCTGTTGGCTCCCAGAACCGGCCGGGGGGGTGTGTGTGTACATATTCCGTACACACACATACACATACATACATGCTCCGTATAATATGTGTGTGTATCTGAACTCCGGGCTGGCTTACACAATATGTATGTGCAGCACTCCGTCCTTGGTACGAAAGCAAGGACTGACAGTGGACTAGTTAATAATACTGCGCATGGGCACATATAATTTGCTTGGTCCGCTTTGAAATAATCCTTATCCAAATCCAAGCCACGATTTGCGCCCGGTCGCTGTCACAATGCCCTCGGATCTCGACGAGTAGGAAAGCTACATGAAAGCTGGGCTTCCTCGACAAACATCTCTTGCATGGCCTGTGACCTGTTGCCCCTGCCCCTCTGAGACCTTTTCCGTCCACCGGAAAAAGACGATCTTGCGCTCAAAGTCCTAGTTGCTTTTGCAAGGTACGTAAGACAGCGTCTCTGCACTCTGTGCACACACCAGGAAGGCTAACTAGCATGTCATGGCCTCTTTGGCACATGCGGAATGCATTGTCTCAGACAACAGCCCGCATCACAAAACCAACAAAACAGCCAGTGAATGGTTCGTCCAAGTCTCGTCTACCTGTCATCCCAATTTTTCCCCAGAACGGTCCCGGCGCCAGCGGGGCGGACCGCAGCACCGTCACACAGAAAGTACATATTCCCTTGAGACAGTACATACGTACATGTGGTTACTAGGGGCTCAGACCACCCGGGGATGGCGTGAGTGTCTGTGAATCTTGTTCCTTGCTAAACTGCTGCCTGGTGCCCAATGGCAAAAGTCGGTGATATGCCCGGCGAAGCTCGTACTTTGCTGTCTCAACAGCACGGGGCGGTCAAACCTTGGGGGCTTTCCAGAAGGTCCGTCTGGAGCAAGACTTTTTTTTGTGTCTTAGACTGCCGTCGCGACTTATTTTCCCCGCGCTTCCTGCGTGCGAGGCGGCGGCGGGAGTTTTGGATCAGAAATTGAGTGGCTGGTATGCGTTCTGGGCTGAGCCGAATCTCAATCTCCCTACTAGCAGGCCGGCAAAAGGAAAATTGAACTAGAAAGAAGCAATAACAAACGGTGCAATCGGTCCTATTTGGGACTCTGTAGTAGAATCAGGCGAAAACAATCTTGAATCATGTGCACGCCTCGCATATCCGCGAGGAAAATGCACGAGAATCCGCCAATGAAATAGGGCGACGTCACTGTAAACACAGTTCCAACATGAGTGTAAAGCTGCAAGTTATTTGTCCAAGGGCAGCAAACAGAGGTTTCCTGTCACTAATAGGCCACTTTGGAGATACACGATGCATTCCGTCCTCTCGATAACTAGAGAATACTACCAGAATAAGCAGGCTCTTCACATTCACGTTCATATTCGAGTATGGCTCCTTGCTAGCTTTTCTTTTTACTGCTTGTTCCATGGTGATAATTCAACCCCGCGTACATCTGCGAAACTTCAAGGTAGCTTAAATGGTCTTCACACTGCGACCATCTTCTGAAGCGACATCTCGAGGCGCCAATATAAACTGACTGTAGGTAGCAGAGAGCCCAACTGACACCAGAAAACAAGGTTTCAGTTGCATCTTGTCGTCTCCTCAAGTCAGATGTTGCCATACAGTGGCAAGTCATGCGGAATCGGCTTGATCTGCCGGAAACAGATTGGCTTCCAGTAAGAAGAAAAGTCGAACATGAAGAATGGGGAGAGGGAGCTCCTTTCTAGCCAAGAGGAGGATGGACGATGGGCTGCTGGGTGCTTCGTCCCGCCAGATACAGCAAGAGAGGAATGGCAGCCAGCCCAGCCTTGGGCTGCTACCTATCTGTCTCTCAGCCAACTTTGCGAATTCGGCCTACATTCAAAATTCTGCCTGGACAAAAACGCGAGGTGGGATTAAGACAACCAGCCCCTTTGGGGAGGTAGAAGTTGAGGAGTGCTCCAACGGCCAGTCAGTTGCCAATGGCGCGTACTTTGGAGTCGATGTGTCTGATATCGTGGACCGTCTCTCTCTCGGCGACACGAAGATGGCGGCTGTGATTGCCAGAGAGCTGAAGGCTCTAAAGCTCTACCTGCTCCTTTTGCGACGACAATCAACGTCTTCGAGGGCCTTTTCGAGTGCGAAAAGAGAATCGGTGACGGGGAGCAAGTTACAACTGCCCAAATGTCAGCAGAAGAATGTCTTCTCAAGCGTCATTGATTAAAGCGACTTACGACTAGTGAACCGGCGGACGAGAACTTTCTTCGCTTACTTTATCCGACGTGATGGCGGTACGATATTTCACGAGCTTTGGAATACTTCCGCGCCGCATCTTGAATTAGCGGGGATAAACCTGATCCTCGTCTGAAAGAAGCCATATAACCGAAGTTGTAAACGATGTGAAGACGAAAGATGGGCTTCAGATTGGGAGGTTCAAGGTAGGGTTTGATTCAGGGTCAATGAAGACGTGGAACACCATCCCGGTAGACTACTCCTCGAACATTAAGGGCGTTGAATTGGTGGGAGGAGAAGAATTCAGTCTCCTGTTTCAGTCGATATGCTGTTGTGGTTTCAGGCTCAAGGTACGCCTGCAACGCATATGGCCATGTTATCAATCATGTTCTGCCATGTCCTATTCACGTGCTTCCTACTACTTGAAGAGTACTTTGATGGGCCAGTCCAAGAAAGAATAGCTCCCTGATGTTCAATACACCAAGTAAAACTTGGCAGTTGTCCAAATCGCATCAGTGGAACTTATCCTCGACGACCTCTCTCAACGAGCGAACAGCGCCGGTAAAATCCACCTTTGATATGATGACCCGAGCCCAATCCATGATGGAGCCGATCGAAAAGTTCAAATACCGCCAGTGCAAAGCTCGTACCAAAGCTGGAGTCTTGTTTCGCCTGGTCCATACAACTCGATAAGCGCTCGGCCTTGTTTATACCAAGCTAAGCCATCGGCAACCACGATTGCTTCCGCATACGCAGCCGGCCTCTAGTAGAATGTCATGTCAATAACTCCAGGTGGCCCTCCTTCTTCATCACCAAAAGAATGTTCCCCATGAGGTCTCCGTGGATCAGCTGGGAAGTAAGATCAGCCGGTAGCGGTCTAGCCAGCTTCTCGTACTTTTTTGACGCCTCATCAAATACAGCCAGGACCTCCTTGTTGACATTGGCGACTTTCGGGCTTTTCGCCCTAGTCACGAAAAGCCTGGCCGACCCGAAAAGTGTCTGCGAATCGAACTGGTAGCTCATTTTGGCCTGGCAACACAGAAAGCGTCGTTCAGCCGTCAACAACATACTTGGTGCAATTTTGAATACTCGCTATTGGTCCGGGGACACGATAAGTCAATGATGATGGCTTTAGTATTGAGAGAGAGAAGAGTGTGTTTCCGATCCATTGGGATTCTTCATCGACATCGGATGGCCTGAGAACAATTTTGCCGTCAGAGTAACACACGTAACCTCCCCCGGACAGTGATGTCATCTGGGATTGAACGCCAAAAGCGGCGAGAACCTGCTCAGATGGCCGAGGCCGAGACATGATACAGAATGGGTCCATTGACTTCCCACGAATAACAAGAACGGCCCTTCGTCGGCGCCGGAACTTTGGTCTTTTCAAATACCTAGATAGTTACTGCAGGAACTGAAGTGAGGCAGACAGCTACAACACACTTGTCCAATGTGGTGATAAAAAGGGCGCAACAAACCCCGCATATGGGTTCGCAACTAAAAAAGAGTGTACAGACGTATAAGAGACACTTGCATATCAACTCGATATGACAGGGCTGTAGCCGAACTAGGGGATAAAATACATTAGTTTAGAAAAGGGATAGCAAGGCTTGCAGTAACTATGAGGTACACATGAAAACAAACAACACTCTCTTGTGTGTTTTTGTCATCCCTTTTCAACCTGAAGCAACCTTCTGCAATCCCCGGATAGCAACCATGGCACCCCAAGCACCCGGGTCGGGAGGCAGTTCCTGGCCATCCCCCGAACCAGCACCTACATAAGTTGCTCTTCCCAATCGAGGCCTCATCTTCTTTGTAGCTTCGGCCCCGTCGACAGCTGCCTGAACGCCGTCGTTGAAACCAGACTTGCCCATCGTGTCGGCAAAGGGAATCAAGGTGTCCATAACGGTGCGGTCACCAATCTTGGCGGGGGTATATCTTCGCAGACTACCGAGGGCAGTAGACACAGCCTTTGCCCAAAGAGCAACAGGACCTTGGGTTCCGGCGATGCTGATGTTGTTTTCCACTGCGGATCGTAGTGACACAAAGAATATACCCAGGATCCCCCCCAATGTGCCACCCATCTTCCCTTCGACAATGTCCTCCAGTTCCACCAAGACCTTGACGACTGAGCCCGACTTTGCTAAGCCGCCATCGAGTGCCGCCATCAAGCTGGTGGCTCCAGTCTTGAGAGTCTCGCCACAATCCCCATCTCCCATTACCGTGTCCCACTTGGTCAGGTCAGGTTCGGCCTCTATAAGCTGTGTGCACGCATTTCGTAGCATGTTTTCGAGAACGGTCGGATCTAGCTTCAAGTCGCGGCTTTCGTCTACGGTCTTGGAAGCTTCCTTGGGAGCATGGACGAGCTGCGCCTTGCGGCTGCGCCGCTTCACCTGAGAGCCTGCCATTGACTCCCAGTGCGTGTCGGTTCTGGCGTCAAAGAACCCCTTGATGTCCTCAACCGAGTATCTGCAGTTCTTTGACGCGGCAGTGGCGTTAATGACGGAGACGGAAAAGGCCGGGGCATTGAGAGACGTTTCGAGAAAGCCGGCGCAAATGCGAACCGGCTCAATGTTCCAATCGCGCTGCAGCTGCTCTAGTAACTCGTCCACCAGAGCTCCCATTTCGAGATGCGACATGCCCCCAAAGTTGCTGACGAGAAGCATGACCTCATCACCAGGGGAAAACTTGACATAGCCACGCTCCGGGTCGCTCTCATCAAGACAGTGCGTCAAGACTTGCTTGATCAGCTCGGACGGCGATGGGGGCGGAGAAAGCTTCTTATAGCCGGGCTCGTTATGGGGGCCAGTCCCGATTTCAACTTCATCGTCATGAAGCATGCCGTGCTCAGTTCGGCCGGGAACGTGGCAATGGTCCAGAGTTGCCGCAATGGACACGATCTGCTGCGAAAAGGCGACGCCGAGATCGTAGACGTCGTCGAGCGATCCCCCAGCTCCAGCAGCACCGCCCATAACCTTGAGCACACCAATTTGGCCTGCTAGGCCTCTGCGTCCAACCATGCTGCCTTTCTTTCCGACGGATACATCGTCGCCGCAAACAATCATGCGACAGTTGTGTCCACCAGCATTGGCCTTCTCGTTGGCGAGGCCAAAATGTAGACAGTCGCCTGTGTAATTGGTGATGACAAGGATAGTGCCCTTGTCACTTGGCACAGCTTCCACCGCAGCTAGAATCTGCTTCGTGCTAGGACTGGCAAAGATGTCTCCCTGGACGGAAGCTGTGAGCATGTTGGTGCCAACATAGCCGGTCCATGCTGGCTCATGCCCCGAACCGCCGCCGCTGACGATGCAGACTTTGGACTTGTCGTATGAAGAATCATACACGACTCTGTTGGTTTCATCCAAACTAAGGCTCGGATTGTACGCAATAACTCCCTTCAGTGCCTTGTTAACAAGGCCCTCAGGCGAGTTGAAGAGGTGTCGTTTGGACATGATGGTAGCTTCAGTATGCAATTGACTACCAAATGCAAAGAGATTGACCGTCTGGACAAGGAATCTCGGGCAAAATCAAGCTGATAAAGAGACCAGGGAGCTCTTTCGCGTTTCGGAGTTTGTTTGAATCAGGATAATGCGAATTCCCTGTCCCTGGCGGCGCTTGCTAGAACGGGCTTCATACCGTTCCATCGTACCGTCGTATATGGTCGATTACTATCACCGACTAGTCCCGCGTTCGTGCACGGCTCCCGCAAACGATATCCATAGTTTGATATGTCTCTACAAGTCCCCGCATATTCTGCCCCTCATGATGTTCTCATGACATTCAAACTTCTCGTAGTTCGCGACCCGTCTCCAGGACTAATAGCGTCGGATTTCCTATTTTGGAAACCCGCCATCGCCACCCCACGGCTTAGACGTGACAATCCACCACGAATGCAGTTGTCCAGACCGTTTCAGGACGCTTTCTTCAGTAGAAGCTAAGTCTGAGCTGGCTCAGCCAGGGTCCATTGACGTTGCAGTGACACATGGGGAATTGAAGACATGCTTGTGAAGCCGGACGGCGGCGGGGCATAGTGGCGATTGGGGGTGGGGGAGTTTCTCATGAAGACGGATTTGTTTCCCTTTTTCCTGTCGAGTTCTGCGACTATTGCTCTTTCTTGGAACGAAATAATTTGACTGGTTGTCTTTCGATTCTCCTCCCCGTTGTTCCATTTTTGCTTCATTACTTCACCTAGTTGGCAGCAAGCTCAAAACCACAATGTCACCAACATGGAGGATCGTCATGGGCTGTGATGTAAGTGAACTATAGTCATCGGCACAAGCACAGAACCACCAAAGATAAAGACGCAAGCTGAGAAAGAGGGCCACAGGAAGCTGGAGTTTCCTACAAGGACGCTATCAAGCGCGATTTCGAATCCGACAGCCGGGTCGCAGAGGTCATCGATGTCGGCTCCAAAGAGTCCAGCGACAAAACGGCCTATCCCCTACGAGCAGCGGCTGCCGCCCGAATTGTCGCCGAGGGCAAGGCCGACCGCGCACTACTCATCTGTGGAACCGGTTTGGGAGTCGCAATTGCTGCCAACAAGGTCAAGGGAATCCGAGCAGTTACCGCCCACGACAGTTTCAGCGTGGAGCGAAGCGTGCTGAGCAACAATGCCCAGGTTCTCTGTATGGGCGAGCGTGTGGTCGGGCTCGAACTAGCCCGAAGGCTGGCCAAGGAGTGGCTCGGGTATGAATTTGACACGACGAGCGCAAGCGCTAAGAAGGTTGATGAGATTACCAGCTTGGAGGCTTGAACGAACGGCTAAAGTCGAGTGGCGGATTCGGGTTTCGGGGTTGGGACGGCAGTGGTTGTGTAGATTTGAAGAATCTTGGCGTTGACAGAGTATAACCATGATTAATTAATTGCCTGTGCATGATTCTCAGTTGGTTGTCTCGCATAGCATGCGGCGCGTTTCTTGTTCTTCAACTTGCCGCAATGAAATACTCAAACAGCAACAAGCAATTGTGATCCCAGAGGGCTGTTCCAGAATGGATGATCAAGCTTGCTCACGGCTCCGGTGGACGGTTTTCCCAAAAAGGAAAGGGGAGGCTCCCATGGAAATTTCCCGGCGCCGGAGGACCCGTCCGTCCCTCGGTCGGCCCGCACAAACGCACGAACCCAATTCCGGGGTTGCTGGTCTCATGCACGGCAAACTTTCATCCTAATTCCAATTGATCTTTAGCAGTAGTGTAGGCTGCTCCCGAGGCATCCTCCACCCTCGCCGTCTTCTTCCTCCAAGCTCAACCTGCATCGGTCGAATTACCAGGAATCTGGCTTCTCGTGCGCAATGGCAACGTCGCCGCCTCCTCGCCGGCTCGTCGGCCTCTCTGCAAAAATGTATTTTTCGCTTTCACAGAACCGCGAAGTCACGAAAGGATTTCTGGACTGCCTCTCTAGAACCTCTCCCGAATCGCTGTCCGATGTCGACATCTTTATCATCCCGGATTTTGTGTCCCTCACTGAAACCATCGGACAACTCAAGTCTTCCCATGTTCCCATATGGCCCGGGGCCCAAGACTGCCATTGGGAAGACAGCGGCGCATTTACGGGCGAAGTGAGTCCCGCGGTTCTCGGCGAGGCCGGAGTCAGGATTGTGGAAGTTGGGCATGCAGAGCGGAGACGGCTATTCGGTGAAAATGACGCAATAGTGGCCAAGAAAGCTGCCGCAGTGAGCAGAAACGGAATGGTCCCCCTGGTGTGTATTGGAGAGCAAACAAAGGGGGATATTGGCGTTGCTGTTGATGAGTGCAGAACTCAGGTCGAGGCTGTTCTTGCTACTGTACCGTCCATAGCAGAGGTGGCTCTTGCGTATGAGCCCGTTTGGGCGATTGGTGCCAGTGAGCCTGCTGCCGAGGACCATGTGCTGAAAGTAGTCGAAGGCATCAGACGGCTCGACTGCGTAAAATCAAGGCAGGGAACTACCAGAGTCGTTTACGGCGGCAGTGCGGGACCAGGTCTGTATGAGCGGTTGAAGTCAGGTCTGGATGGGTTGTTCTTGGGCCGATTTGGTCATGACCCGGAGCGATTTGTCAAGACCATCCTAGAAGTTGCCCAGGCATGAGCCCGAAACCGTCGTCGTATTTGGCTTCGCCGCATAACCGGTGTCAAAACTAGCCATCTTTCGAGTATATAAGTTGAACCATTGTTTGTTACAAGCCACCACCTCAGATGACAGTCTCCTGCTCCGGACGGCGCCACTCGTCATGTAGCTCTTTTCGGCTGTCAGTTTATGACAAGTCAAACCAATAGATCTCAACTGGATTATCTTGTGACGATCCAATTTCGTAGGGCTTGAGTCTCGACGACTATCGCAGCATCTCGATTCGCCCCCACCTGACATCCAGATCCACAGCTTCAACAGCCTTCACACCATCCAAGTCGCAATGATTCGCTCTAGCTATCAGGGCCCCTCACAAGCTCCATAGCCGCCAGCCCAGGAGCAACCAGCGTCTGTCGAGCTCCCAACAGGAATCAGTAAAAGTGCTATGCGTGAAATTTCTCTGTCGAAAGAACGGCAAGTACCGGGAAAGTGCGGACAGCCCCACTCCGAATGGAGCTGGCACCCGGCTCGTGGCCAACGGCAGTGGTGATGATGACTGTTGTGGTTGTAGCTGTGTGTGTGGGTGTGCGTAGATATGAGCAACTTTGTTGTACCCCGCTGTGAGGTGGGATGCGTATAAAACCCCTCATCCGACCCCTCCTTCTGGCGTCGACGTTGCCGAATCCTCTTCTCCTACATTTTCGTGTCGACCCTGAGTCAAATCGATAGCCAAAACTTTTGGACCTCATCACCATACAACAAACTTGTCTGTAGAGAAATGCCCCCTTGAGCAAATACGTACAGAGAACTGCTTCTAACACGCACAGGTCCAGACTTGAATCTCAACCGGTACACCGCACCTCCTGATTTAGCAGCGATCATGGCTTCCTTCCGTTGTGGTATATCCAACTATGATCACCTCTCTTCAGGTAATGTCTGTTTGCATGAGCCGGTGCCTTCTCCTCTGTTTTACTCCTTGCGACTACGTGCAAAAGCCTTTTGCTCTTTCTCAATGGGGTCGAAGCAGGGGAGGGTGGCTGAGATTATACGGCCCTGAACTTGATCTGGATCATACCAGCGAAAGGATCATGCTCCCCCTCTTTTAAAAGCCGTCTCCCACAGCCCTAACTTGTGTAGATCCATAATGTCTCCCCCGGCTGCCATTTCTCCCACTCAGAAGGTCGCTGAGCTCGTGACCCCGACCTCTAGCTCTAAGCTCGCCGTCAAAGCTGGTTCCAACGACACCCAGACGATTGAAGAAATGATGGGCCAGTGGGACAACTTCAAGTTTGCTCCCATTCGTGAGAGTCAGGTCTCTCGTGCCATGACCCGCCGTTACTTCAAGGACCTCGACGCCTATGCCGAATCTGACATTGTCATTATTGGTGCTGGATCCTGCGGTCTCAGCGCTGCCTATGTCCTTGGCAAGCAGCGTCCCGATCTGAAGATTTGCATCATTGAGGCTTCCGTCTCTCCTGGCGGTGGTGCCTGGCTGGGCGGACAGCTCTTCTCCGCCATGGTCATGAGAAAGCCGGCTGATGCTTTCCTCCGCGAGATTGGTGTCCCTTATGAAGATGAGGGCAACTACGTGGTTGTCAAGCACGCCGCGCTGTTCACCTCCACCATCATGTCCAAGGTCCTGTCTCTGCCCAACGTAAAGATGTTCAACGCCACTTGCGTTGAGGATTTGATCACTCGTCCCTCGGAAGAGGGCGTCAGGATTGCTGGTGTCGTTACCAACTGGACCTTGGTATCCATGCATCATGACGACCAGTCCTGCATGGACCCCAACACCATCAACGCCCCTCTCATCATCTCCACCACCGGCCACGACGGTCCCATGGGTGCCTTCTGTGTCAAGCGTCTCGTTAGCATGCAGCGTATCGAGAAGCTCGGCGGCATGCGGGGTCTTGATATGAACTCGGCCGAAGATGCCATCGTCAAGAACACCCGTGAAATCGTCCCTGGTCTCATTGTTGGTGGCATGGAGCTTTCTGAAGTCGACGGTGCCAACCGCATGGGTATGCTAATCCTGACTCGTGATGCACATTACTTTTCCATCCTGAAAGCTAACCTTGGCCCATAGGCCCAACATTCGGTGCCATGGCTCTCAGTGGTCTCAAGGCCGCCGAGGAGGCACTCAAGGTCTTCGACCTTCGTGCCAAGCAGAATGCCATCTAAACGTTGAGGAATCCGCGAGGGCAAGTGTATACGATGTAGTCGATCTTTTTGATACTATTTTTGCGGCTGAAAATATTTGTCATTCGTTTCAAAGTATGCCTTTGATAAATAGTTGGCACCCGGATTTGAATACTACTGCCCTCTGTTAAATTGTCGTCAAGTTCGTTCTTGCAGAGGGTCCGAGCTGATGACAAGCTTGTTTCCCAGTGGCTCGTAGTCTGCCCTGCCCGTCTTTTGGCTCCGATCTAGGCATAAGTTTAAAGTATGATGATAGTTGACCCCTGAATTGGGCCTGGATTGTTGTGGGCGGAGTGAATTAATTGTCTTTGATATCCTGTCTACGACTTACATTCACCCTGCAAGCCGCCACACTCGAGTATCCAACAACAAAAACAGACGTGCATTTCAATATCTTCACTAAGTCCGTGCTTGGAAATGCAGCCAAAATAATCCCTCGGCAAGGAGCTTCGTACAAGAGCGGAAACATGTGTGGAGCAAGAGCTCCCGCTCGGCAGAACTGATGCCGACGAGTTCATGAAGGATACGAGGTTTCCTTCGGATTCTTCTGATGATGGTACAATCCTTTATATATCGTCGCAATTTCGTGGAAGACGTCTCCATGCACGTACATGTCACCCTGTTGCAATATTGCTTACCAGTTCTTGTCGGGCAATCTCGTATCGTGGCCATGCTGCAGGTCTGTGCTTGCATAATGTATTGGATGCATGAAGAACCACTTCGGTACCAATTGTACAAGACATGGGTCGAATGCAATGGTCGGTCTGTCCTACAAGCAATGCATTGAGAGTTTTCGACAGTTGATGCTTGCTGTGCTTGACTTGCCTGGACATTCCATGAGCATCATGGCCAAAATTGATTGTTTGGCTACCCCCAGTGTTGCATGAACCATGAATCTCCGTGACTATTTTTCGTTTAAGCCTCAATTTCTTGCACTTGACTAGTAAAGTGGCTGCAAGTTACCGATTTGTTTCAGTGACAACCACCGTTCAGTATGATGGGCAAGTGCGGATAATCGTCGATCTGCCATCCTAATCAAAGAGGACGGCGGGCGTTTTAGCTTACTAGTAGCTTTCTTTGCCTTGGATAGGGTGAAGATGGTGGCCTATTACTCCGAAGTTGGCCGGCAGTTTGTGAATCAATGTCTCATCGTCTGTGTACTGAGTGTTTGAAACGAGTGCTAGCACGATTCCCGAGAACATTCAATTTGTACATGAGATGAAGTTTGCGGTAGCATTGAAAGTTGGCCGAGGCCTGGGACTTGCCTGTGTTTTTGTTCCAACCTCATGCTTGGCAGCAACAACGCCCGCCAAGATCTGCCCGTCTCTGTCCAGGATGCCCTTGCACATAGTTCTATGGCCGACCTGGACGCTCAGAGCTCAATGTAGAGCTGAAAGCACAGATTTTGTAGTAGATTGTCGTTCTTATGGAGTGCCGAAGCTGTTGCCCTGCATGAATCAATGCAGGCTGTGCCAATTAGGGGGTCTTTTTGCCGATGGACAGCTCCCGTTTCCCTTTGGGAACATCTACTTCCCAGCGAAGCATCGTTCAGAATCCGACTCTGTGTGATCTCATCCCATTGCACCCGACCCCACTTGTCAAGCTTTCGTCGGTGCGATCCAGAGTAGTAATGCCAATCAACGATCACTGTGTCATGCTGTCGATGGCCTTGGTCCCGGCCCAGGAGGCTGGAAGTTGGAACACATTTCGGCGGAATGCTGGCGGGGGGAGTGATCGGGCTTCTTCTTGCTCCAACGAGCCATATACTATTGCTGTTTGATTTTATCCGGTAATAAACTCTCGGGCGAAGAACCTAAACTTGGCGGCACTTGCGGTGACCGGGGATAGCTTCGGCCAACTTTTTGCTTTTTACCCTGAACCAGGTGACTCCCAGGGCTGGCCAGTTATGCCCGCCCGTCGCCCTTGCAAGTGCAGACTTGAGGCTTTGATGGGCCATGGGATTCAAACTGATGGTCAATGGCGATATGATGTGCAGTGCAGTATTCTGTACGAAGTACGGACGTCCTAGGTCAATCTCAAAGCAAGTGCTGTACGGAGCATCGACCTATCATAGGGCTTGCCAGCTGCACTAACAAAAGCGGAGTCCGCCTCGTTTAGTGCATGCTGTGCTAGATCTCCCCATCACACGACCAATCTAACTGGTGGTTTTTCCGGCTCCGTTTCTTCACCTGGCACTGGGTACCTGATGCCGCCCGTTCCGCCCGCAGATCAACCGTGGGATGTGAGCCAATCAAGGGTCGGCATTGGCTGCATTTTGATGGCCCTCTACTCCGTAATCTCCATCATCTGGCAGTAACAGACTCCACCACATGGTCTACGAATCATGATTTGATCCCATCGGTCAACCCGTGACCCTCCCAATGTTCGCCGAAACATTTTCCACAGATCGAATCGATAGGCCGACGTGACGCCTTTGACGCCAAAAGCTTTGAACCGCACGCGCCGGACGACTCGGTCACGGCCATGGACGGCTCCGGCTCCGGCTCCAATATCCCGGGACATGCACCTGGCCCTGCCGTGAACCCTCACGCTCACGCTCAAGCTCAGACCCAGATCCATGCTAATGGTCGTAGTTCGGGTGAACGGTCCGAAGGCGTCTCTGACCCAGGAACTCAAAACCGCCCCCGCAAATTTGTGATACAAAGCACCTTTGGTGTACCCAGAGAGAGGAGAAGTCGAAAGAGTCGGCCTTGCGATGCATGTCGCCGCCGGAAGACTGCTTGCATTATCACTACGGAGCCTCCATGTAAGTCTATTAACCGTTTCCTCTTGGCTAGCTTTCGGCTCAACCTTGGCCCTGACTTTACGAGATTTGCGCATGATCCCGCCAACCACGTGTCCACTGTTCTAATTTTATATCAAGGTACCTTCTGTAAGAGTAGGGGGATAGTATGCCAGTCTACCTCGTCTACAGATGGGCCGCTACTACGACAGCAATCGGGCTCCGAGGGTGGCTCTACGAGCTCTTCGAAGCCTGCAGGTGCAGATCATTCTTTCCCCGACTCTGGCCCTGGTGGTTCGGGAGAACGGGATGTAACAGACATGTTGGCCAGCCCGAATACCGTCAAGTCCAGTCCTCGACCCATCACTTCACCCTCCAATGTCTCCGTTTCTGCAGCCAGTGACTACTCTCCCCGCCCGGGTTATGAAGCAATTGCTGGTAGCTACTCGTCATATGCCAGCCCTCGGGGTCGGCCGAGGTCGGACCCAGACGCCAGCGCTGCAAGCATGGATATTGTACAACCTACACTGAACTCTCCGGAATCGTCGTGTATCAGCGGCGCAGGCTCAGTCCACACACTGGAAGATAATCCCGGCAGAGCGACCTATTTCCTCGGTCGTACTGCTGAGCAAGACCCTTTTGTTCTGGACGCCTTTAGTTATGGTATCTTGAGTGAGACGGCAACCGTCGACGCCAATGTAGTCCAGCTGCACCGCGGCGGCTCGGGTGTCGACGACCTCCCGCTCCATTTCCTTTTCCTGTCTATGGGCCACCCCAAGCACACCAATGAAACGAGGGAACAGGCTTCAGATGCCATCGAGACAAAAGTCTGGCCGCACGCTGACGTGCTCGTCGGGCTGTATTTCAAGCATGTGCATCCGGTTTTGCCAATAGTATCCAAGGTTCGCTTCCTTCGCCGCTATGCAAGTAACAGAAAGTCGATACCGGGATGTCTACGTGGCGCGGTGTACGCTCTCGCATCTGTCTTCTGGGCAGAGGACCCCAGCACTCGCCGTGGGGACCGGTTTCCCTTGGAGCAGCACGAGATTGTCGACCAGGCTCATAGAGCCCTTCGCAGAGAAATAGAAAACCCCAACTTCTTTGTTTTGCAGGCTTGTTTGCTCTTGATACACATCCAACCCCCTTCCATCGATGCCATGGAAGCGCCGTCAACTTTCACGTTGAGTGCGCAAGCTACCGCATGTGCGCAACTGATTGGTCTTCACCAAGATCCTGGCGATTGGAATTTGGAGATTATCGAAAAGAAGTTGAGGAAGAAACTCTGGTGGGCGGCCTTTGTAACAGATTGCTGGGCTGCAGTTTCACATGGCAACCCTCCTCATATCGGCGAAACCTCTTACAACACGACTATGCTCGATATAGATGATCTTCGCTGCGATGAAGATGTACCCGAGGAATTGCAACATCTTGTTGACAGTTCAAGTTGGTGCTTTGATGTCGCATCAGGTGCTCGATTTTTGGAAACGGTAAAAATCACCCGATTGCTGCGAGGAGTCATTGATAGCAATTTGTAAGCCAGTTTGCCTTTTCCCAAGGGTTGCATTTGTACTGACAGAGGATTTTATAGTCAAGTCGACACGAGAGTGGCAGACTTGCATCAGCGAATAGCGTCACGTAACCAACTCGCTGACATACACGACAAATTGAAGGATTGGCCCAGCCTGATTCCCTCTTGTTTGGTTGTTCCTCGAAATCGAGATCCTGCCACTTCCTGCTATAACTGTGAGATTGAAAATAAAATAAACAATTAATTAACCGACTAGAGGAAGTCTACCTGGGCTAACATTGGAACAATTAGGCCCCCTTCATCTGACTTTTTACGCAACAAAAGTCCTTCTTTATCGAGCGTTGATGCATCCTGCTACTAAGGCTGCGAAGTCGGACCCTAACTCTAATCTGAGACAGTGGTTTCCGTTTGCGATTGCGGATTTTGCGTGGTTCACAGAATTTTTCATCAGTATCAACCCTGGTGACCTAAGAGGTTTCTGGGGTCGTCGTAAGTAACGCCTTCCCATATGGAAAATTGGCGCAGGGGCCTCTTATCTCCCAATCAGTACTCTAATCAACTTGCTTGTTTGGTATTATAGATGCTCGGTCTCAGCTCATTCTATGTGGAAACTTCTTGGTTTATCTATTTCTCATGGCAGCTGAAAGGGAGCACATTGAAGCTGCACATAGGATGCTCGAAAGCTTCCGAGTAAAGGTCAATAATATAGCCGACACAGACCATATTCCGACACGAGCCTTGATTCGAGCTACGACGATTCGCACAAACTCGTTCTTTTCACAGGCCGCAGCCGTAATGCGCCACGGTCCGGAAGCGTCCATCACAGAACCTATAACGATATGTGGAGTTGACGGGCCAATCAAGGGACAACAGGGCACAGGACATGTCCCTTAGACACCGACTCTTTATGTTGCCCAGCTTGCGCGAACCCCGACTTTCATCCAAACAACCTTTCCTCCAGTACTTATGACTTGATGACTAGCGACTATTCTTTAATTTTGTTGGGCTAGGGGACTGTTTTTTGACCACTTTTGGGCTTTTTTTTTCTTTTTTTTTTTTCTGGTATGCATGTACTTCTCGCGTAGTGATAGGCGTCCCCACGTAGTGATTGATGGGTTACTGCAGAGTCAAGCTGGTTCGTTGTAAATATGAGATTTTGAGTCGGGTATATATTGCAATATCAAGCACAATTTCTTTGGCTCACCCTAGATTCTGTTTGTAATTTGGTGATTCACGCCAACGACCTGTGGACATTAATTTTACACCTACGATAGTGGTTGTTTGTGTATTCAGGCCACAACTCCCGTCCAGACGAGGTACATGGCTTTGTGGCCGTTGCAATTAGGTAGAATGTATTGCTTGAACTGGAGATCTACAACTGCCCAAGCATGTTATCGAGGCACGACGGAAGTACCTGAATGCCTCGTTGGTGGTGTTTACGGCGTGAATGATGACGCTAGTCCAGAATAACGCGACAGATGTACATAGAAGACGTGGTTGTCCCGCAAATCGTCCGTGCTCAGAAGTCACAGATGGCACTGAGGACCAGGGGCCCCAAATGGCCGCAAGGCTCATGAGATGGAGGGTCTAGACGCCGACTTTTGCTCTCAGAAGATTACTCGTCGTTTTCCTTCCACGAGTGAAACGTGGGCTTCCAACCAGACGCCTCTTCGAACCAAGTACTATTTTGTAGTACACGTGTGGCTGCAGGTGGCCAATGGGCGCCATCTAGACGGACCAGAGTGCACCACAGGGATGTACGGAAGTTGGGCGAGTCGTCTTGTGCCATGCATGCTCTTCATGCTCGGTCCGGGTGTTCTGGGGTCATTTGACCAACGAGCAAAATTTCCCATGGCAAATTAAAAAAAAGAAAAGAAAAAAAGATTCATATGTGACCCGGTTCCCCTTGTGTGACTCTATCCCCGTCCCGTCTGCTTCCCAAATTGCGCTGGCGAGATGCCACTCAACTTGCTGCTGCTGAAGCGGTGGCTTGTGGGAGCCGGCATCATCATTGTGTTGCTCCTTCTTTTTCAAGAACAATTACCGACGGTGACGGATCTGCGCGGCCACGGCCACGGCCACGGGCACGTCGACCGGGATGGCTTCGTCTCCAGGACCAAGATGCTGACTGTTGTCCGGGAGTGGCAGAAGCGCGAAGGAATAAGCAAGATTGTCGGGCTCGTCTTTTACCAGAAGCGGCAACAGGCGTCCATCTTGGACTGCTATCTCAAGGTTCGTCGGTCGTCGGCATGCCAAGACGTGCTAATCGCCCGCCCATTTCCAAGACTAAGCTTAACTCTTTTTGCCGAGCAGCGGAATCTGGCCAAGAACGGCGGCGTCCTCGACAAGGTTATTTGGCTGCGGCAAACCGACGATGCCCGCGACGTGGAATTTCTCGACAAGCTTGTCCGGTCTGAAGCGCACTACTCCTGGTTGCGCCACGAGGGGAGCGACGAACGAGCCTACGATGGAGTCCAAGACGACCTGTTGTACATTAAAGTCGACTCGGGCATTGTACGTGGTTTCGCAAGATGGCTTTTTTTTTTCCCGCAAGTCGCGCAGCACTGACTCCCTGCCAGGTCTACATTGAAGACGGAACCATCTTGTCCATGGCGCACACGAGGGCCACACGACCCGACTTCTACCTTGTTTCCGCAAACGTCGTCAACCAACCTCTGAGCAGCTGGCTTCACCTGAGCCTCGGGGCCGTGAGGCCGTATCTGCCCGACAACGAGACATGGACGCCCGTTGAAGCCGGGTCGGGGGTCAACTGGCGCCCGTCTCGGCTGCCGTCGTGGCGAGGACCGCCCGATTTCGACGTGGACAAATGGAACCCCCCCGCAGACCGACAGCATCTCTGGCTGCCGGTCACGGGCAAGAAGGACCACCTCCTTCACAATACGCCCATTGTCCACACCGTCTACGATGCCTACAAGGACCAGGGAAAGTGGAAGTGGATGGCTGCCGCCCAGCAGCATTACAGTCTGCTCGAGAATCTGGAAAGGGGGGAGCTGTCGAAATACAAGTTCCACCTGTGGAACTATCAGGATCTCGGCATGGGCACCCAGCTTGTGGCCATGACTGGCAAAGACATCAATGCCGCCAAGCCGATTGAGGCTGCTGCCGAGATACATTTTGCCGTGACGATGCCACGAAAATTAGGTCGACGTGAGTAAAGCAGCTTTTTTTTTTTTTTTTTTTTTTTTTTTGGGTTTGGCAAAACTTATGACGTGGAGTGACTGACAAGCAATTCTTTATTATAGCCGCTGTGGCGGATGGAAGGGGAGTAGCTGCTTATTACAGTTCCAAAGATCAATCCGAGGGGCTTGGGCAAACGGACATTCTGGAGCGGTACAGGTCCTTTGCCCAAGAACACGTCTGCAAAGGACGCATGCTATGGACTCCTAGTGCCGATCATGTCTAGTTGTTGATGGGTAGAGCCTGGAAGACAACATCTTTGATAGACGGCGAAGATTCCTTTTATATCTGGATAGGGGGGTTTCTGTGAGAGAGAGAGAGAGATTTGGACTTGGGATGGGCGTTTGAAAGCATTCTTTTTCTGGCTTGTTGCATTTTTGAGCTGTCGGCCACGGAGTTGGGAGCAAGAGCGGCGTGGAAAGCCTGTTACGCTGTACTTGCAACATGCAAATCATTATACCATATGCCAGGCGGGCATGAGGCCGGCCACGTCTCAGTTCGCCTTCACCCTCGACGACGACAGAAAAGCACCGCCTTGAGCAACCAGACCCGTTTTTGCGATGGACTGGATGGGGGCGGTTGGACAGAATATTGCTTCTTTGTTACACCATGGAGCGGTCGGCGGCTGGATTTCACAGGCGCTGCAGCCATGCCACGGCTGAATCTAGGCTCCAGCATTTCTCGATACGAAGGACTTGTTTTGGAGATGCGTCGAATCATTGGCACCAATAGAGCATGTTTCAATTTCAACTAGTGGTATCCCGTCAAGTCCAAACCTGTGCAAATGTAGTCGACTCATCCCTCTCCCTCCTCGCCCCCATCCATCCATCCGTCCATCTGCACACACACACACACACACACACACACATTCATCCCAGCTAGTCATCGTCGTCGACAACCTTGGGCTGCGACTCGAGATGCTGCGGCGGAAACTTCATGCCCCGATTCGCGCCCTGCGGCTCAGCACTGGGACCCCAGCCTCCGTATCCTGCGCCAGTAGCCACGCCGCCGAGCCCGCTTGCATTGCCAATCGTGAGCTTGCCGGCGAGCTGGTTCTTGCCCACGCCGGGCTGGTCGTCGGCCCAGCTTTTGAGCTCGTCTCGGGTTTTGCCCGTGTACTTGAGAATGTCGTCGTCGCTGATGGGCTTGGGGCCCTTTTTGTCCTGGTACTTGCGGTAGAAGGACTTTTTGGCCTCTTGTCCAGAGTCGGACTTGTCGGCCGACCGTGAAGGGCCCATGTTGTGTCGATGGTGACGGAGTGTTTAATGTGATGAGACTTGGGCCCAAGGCGGGAGTGACTGAGATATCTGGGGGGCCGCGAAACTATGGGAAAAGTTGTACAATCATGCTATAATCTATAATGTCTTGTTTCTTCTTTTTTCCCAGCTGGCGCAAAGAAGAGAGTGTCTTGTAACAAAACCTACACGATGCCATCTGCTGGGTGATGCCGAGGCGGAATCCTGTCCCGTCACACGGAAGACGCCACCTCGTCAAGCGCGCATCCAGCTCTAGCTGGTCCAGATGTTTCCTTGGGGCGCGAAACCATGACATTGGCTTGGTTGATTAGGCAGACGTATTTTGCGACCTGGTAGCGTGCGGCATTAGTCGGCCCGTGGACAACAGGCCAATGGCACCAAAGTCCCGACGACGCATGACATGGACGTGTCGTGCCAACTCACAACGGGCCAACTATTTTGTTTCTTTTCTGCGGGTGCCTGGTGATTGTGTGTGCCACTCAACCAACGGGTGCCATTGTGGGGAAATAATAATAATAATAATCATGCTATAGAACTATTTGACTTGCTGTATTTCGGTGGCATGCAAAACGCCGGTCTCTCAGCCCATGGTGTTTCTGCCAAATGTCCAACATGATGCAGACACTTGGATGCCGTTCTCAGGCCTTGACCCGACGTCGTAGCCTCTATTGACTTCTTCTTCTACTACTTCCTCTTTATCTCACGGCCAACTTGCCGGAAAGTTATAGTCCCAGCAGCTCTATCCTTTGTATTACACACACACACACTTACACACACACACACACATATATATATTTATATTCACGCGTGAGGAGCCATGCCCAAGCTGGCGTTGCCCCCGTTGAACGCGACAAACTGGGACTTGAAGAAGATGTCGCCGTAAATGGCAAACTTGGGAGCCGGGCTGGCTTGCAAACCACCAAAGCACTCTAGACAACCCCCAGATCATTAGCAACGGCCTCCACGTTTCAACAAAAAGGATGGTAGACTTACCGCCGTTGCCCACTTCGGCAAAGACCATGTCGGTCCCGAGCACCTTGGCCATGTAAACGCCGCCAATGTCCACGTCCAAGTCGGGCAGCTTTGCGTTGCAGGGGAACGTGACGCCGCCCTGCTGGCGGTTGTTCTGCGCGCCCTCGACCTGGGAGTAGTAGGCCTCGACCACGACGGGGTCGGCGAGCATGAGCGAGGTGCCCGTGTCGGCAATGGCCTGGCCGCCGGGCGTCGAGGCCTGGGGCTGGCCGCCGTTGACGGCGAACTTCTCGCTGCTGAACTGCCAGAAGCCCTGGCTGCTGTTGACGGGGATCCAGGCCATGGGGCCCTTGAACTTGGACTCATCGATGCTGCCAAACGCGTAGGAGCCGCGGGCCGACTTGCGCAGGTCCGCCGTGAAGACGGGCTCGGCGAGCGAGTCCTTGACGTTGTCGAAGAAGGTCGCCTGCCTGACGGGCTTGACCGTGTTGATCTTGGAAAAGGCCAGCCCCATGAGGCCGTCGTTGTCCCGGTCCTGGGCGAAGGACGCCGAGACCCTGGTGGCCAGCTGGACCGTCTGGTTGGGGAAGCTGGCGCCGCCGACGTCGACGACGTCGGTGCCCACGTTGCCCACGGCCCCGGAGCCGTCGCCGTACGAGATGTTAAAGGTGGCGCCCTGCATGGGCTGGAACGTCTGGCTCCGGTTCGGGTCGAAGACGCGGTGGCCGGCGTCGACCCCCGGCCCGAGCTGCGTGTTGAACACCCACAGGTCCGACGAGCCCGTGTCAAAGTCGAGGTTGATGGTCTGGCCGCCAATCTTGACGGGCGAGATGAACTCGGCGTCGTTTCTTTCCGGGTCGGCCACCGTACTTCCCGTCTGGTTCGTCCCGGGCGCCGTGCTGTTGGAGGGGGCGCCGACTGTGCCGTTTCTGTTGCCGTTGTTGTCGTCGTTCCCGCCCCGGTTGCCGTTGCTACCGTTTCCATTGCCTTTCCGGTTCCCGTTCTGCTCACCATTGCCGTTATTGCCGTTTCCGTTGCCATCCCGGTTGCCTCCGTTGCCTCCGTTGCCGCCCTGGTTGCCGTCTTGCTTCCCGCCCTTCATGTCCAGGCCCCCCAGCAAGTCGTCCAGCAGCCCTCTTCGGTCAGGCTGCCTCAGCCTGAGGGGCCGAAACGACTCGGGGCTGCTCCTCCGGAGCCGGGCGGCAGCCTGCTGCTTGTCCTGCGCCTCCATGGCGTCCACCAGGCCGTCGGGCAGCGGCATCAGGAACTTCCTGTACGCCCTCACGAGCGCCCGGGGCCCATTGCGCCCGGTGAAGTTGGGGTTGGCCACTCTGTTGACGCTGAACGAGCGTTTCTGGACATCGGCCGCCGAGACGCCGGCAAGGGCCAAGAGCGCACAGATGTACACTATGAGAGACTGCGCATGCATCTTGGGCCAATCTATAACAAAGGGCGGCACCAAACTCGATGTGACCAAAGGAACGGGTGAGGGGGGAGAAGAGGCCAGTAAAACAAATAATAATAATAATAACGATGAGAAGAGAGAATGCAAGAATCTGCGTAAATGAAGGCTCACACCAGGTGGCCTGTGTCTTGAGGAAATATTGACCCCGTCAACCTTTGCGTCGCCGATGGGGGGTGCTTGGCGCCGCCTCCGGACAAGGAAGAGAAAGAAGAGAAAGAAGAAATGGGAAAGACAAGGCAAGGCACACAAGAACAGCTGCCCAACAAAGAAGACGAGTGAAAACGGGAAACCGAGGATCGCGACCACAAGGCCGTCTTTATGCCCGTCGCGGTGTTTTCATCGTCGCGGCCGGTTGGTTTCGCAGCGGCGCCGATCCTCAGGAGGCCGTTTTGATCTAGCATGGCGTCTCTTTTTTTTTTTTTTCCTTCCCTTCTTGTTTCTAGTTTCCATGCAAGCTCCAAGATGGAAGCTGGCCCGGGGGTGTGAGGCTTCGTCAGCTACCCATCGTAGAGGCCACTCTCACGTACGCCAAGCTTCAAACCCGATGTGCCTGATGAGGTGGTAGAAGGCGCGGCTGTAACGAATGCTGTAAAACACAACCTGCAGTCCAAAACAAGGGCGTTCCCCATGAGTGGTGGAGATGGCGCCGGTGCAAAGGGTTGGTTGGCCAAGACGAGCCCCAGGTTGAAGATCGTCGGGGTGGTTCGCGCTTCTGCGGACAGTGGCGTCGAAGCCAACCAGATCTTGCCGTCGGACAGGGTACAGGGGGAATCTGGAACGAACGAACAAGGGGAAGCAAATCGGACCCGACGGCCTTTGTAGGAGTTGACGAATCCAACTTGGGATTGGTTACATGTCGCGCGTCGCAAGCTGTCAAGCCCTGCTCTCTTACGGAGTACTAGGTTGATGGCTGACTATTTTCGTTCTTGTTTGTTATTCATCGCGTCATAAAGAAAAGTCTTGTCCTCGAGCCTAGGACAGTCAGTCAAGGCCGACCGGAACTTGCAACTAACCGAGCACACAGCAACTTGTTGCTCAACCAGCAATAGGAGCCCGGAAACCCGGCGCGCATTTATTCGTGTGAGACGGTCGTGAGGTGCCTGGCAAGACCAGGAGTGTTCCGAGGGGCAAAACCGCTACCTTGCACTATTGCGTTGCGTTTGTCCTCATTCCCGGCAGCCAGAGTGCCGAATTGTCTACAGGCCCCAAGGGGGCTGTCGCCCAAACTCCGGACGCAAGTGTACCGTCAATTCTTTTACTGTGCTGGTACCGGCGTCGTTTCGCAAATATACATGCGGTACATGCACAAGGGGGCCCTCCTCTGGCCCGGCCTCGCGGGTGGCTGCCGCCGCAATGCCGCGCGGCTTCTGGACATGATGCCACCAGACTTGACACGTTTGTGGCCGAGGATGTTTGTCGGGGGCGCATTCGTGGCGGATCCGCGCTGCTGAAACCCGTCAGGCGCCGTTGATCCAAACGTGGCTGAAACTCGTGCATCACTTGCCGGCTATTATACTATATACACATGCACATGGATACCAATTAGAGGCCGGTGAGAATTCATCAAGCTAGTTTTCACAGCCACTACGCTAGTTATTGTCGAGTCTGGAGCAAACAACTATATTAGGCACCATGAGGCGATAAGATAAAAGTTGAGGAAATAATCAGAGGTTAGTTACCTCAGGTTAGATTCCGCAGCCAAGTACTCTTATTATTTATACTGGGAACATGTAGTATTTGAAAAAGAAAGAAAAAAAAAAGAAAAAAAAAACCATATCAGTTCCCCAATTGTTCTCAAGTGCCAACTTACGCGTCAGCCTTGGCACCATCACCAAGTCAAGGTGTTTGCACTGCTCTAGCGTAATGCCTCATCGAGCGCCAGTGGCGATGACCCGGGATGGAACATGGCTTTTTCTATCCCTCTTTCTCTAAACATGGCGCTCTTACTGGCGCTATCTGGAGCTGCTGGAGGGACAGGCTCGTTCCTGAACGCTGTGGGAGCGAGGAGCCGGGGCTAATACAGATGCCTTTGGACCACAAAGTAGAGAATGAAGCGACTGCAAGGCACCTACTCGGTAGACTTACAAAGATGCCTGATAAAAAGTGTCAGGTTGCCACTAGGACCTCGTCTAATTCTTGACTGCTGCGTACAACGACTGCAAAAGCGAAGAACAGTACCAGAGTGTAAGCGTGAGGACGACTGGACGTACTCGGCCACAACATCCATTGACCCAATTCGTTCCTGTCCGCAAATCGAGAACCCGCCTTTTTTGAATGATGCCAAGAGGTGGCGAGCCATGAGGAACATGTTATGAAATACATCCAACCAGGCGCATTCCTCTTGTCTTGCACGCCATCTAGCTCATCCAACACTGGCGTTGGATTGCCGGCGGACAGGGGAGCCAGTCTTCACAGGCAATTGCCACGTGTTCTTGAAGATGATGATCACTGTTTCTTTGAAGAGTGCGCAGGCGCGGGGCTTCATAAACGCAGAGCCCATCATGGCCATGGTACCATCGTGCAGAAAGGTATATACTAGGTACACGCACGCGGTACGCAAGTTGTTCTTCGCCGTCCCTGCATTTCTTGCGAAAGCCGGTTGACTTATTCCTGCAAGACCATGTACCTACCCACCCCTCTCTCCTCCAGCCGGGTTGTAGATGGTTTGGATGGTAAACTCTGAAACAGCCTCGGGCTTTTGCCCTCCCATTTTGGGGAGCATCGTACTTGAATAATATGCCAACATACATTAATGCATATGGAGCTCTCCAAACCGTCCTGACCTAGTCCGTTGGGACTGCTACCATGTTCGTGAGGCCATCAGGACGATGATGGGAATGTCCTTGTTGTCTATTGGGAGGCAGGCAATGGGGTAAATGCGTGGGCTACTCACCATGATCTTGGGCCTCCCTACCTTTTACATATCCAGAACCCACTAGTCAATAAAAGGACCGCCAATAGGGTTTCGGGTCGTGTTCCATATATCTCGAGAACCTCCCCCAAGCCCATGTACGTCTTCTGGAACGGTGGCAGCTCATGGCTTACGGTTGCCAACGCGGCTTGTAACTCTAGGATATACAGTTGTAGTGTGTAAGTAGCTCTATGTGACTGGTGGCGCTTCTTATGAAGTGGGAAGCTGACACAGCTAGTAGCTCTACGGCACAAAGTTTAATCCGTGGCTGATGAAGCTATTCGCAACTGGACGCCAGCTGGTGCGGCTGGGATCGTAGTAACGTCTTGGGCATGCCGAATAGTGGCGGTATGTATACCGTAGCCTTCGGTCGTTGCATGGAGTTCTCTACTGGCGTTTAAGCACGGCCGGCCGCCGGCGGGTTCTTATCGTTAAAATATCAACACTTTCAACTCAAAAGCCAAAGTGCAAACATAAACGCAACACTCTGTTCAATTCTACCCAGCGTACTCGAAAAAAACGGGGTGGGGGCAGCGGTAATACTTAAGCACGGTATTTTCTCTTCCTCCTCGTACTTGCCAAGGTATCAAGCCCAAGTGCGAGGTTGTCATGCTGGCAAGCGTATCCGAATAGCTTCCCTTTCCACATTACTACTTGACCCTCCCTCCTTTTGCGCTTGGTAGGCGCTGTTAGTGCTCTAATGTGCCGGCTCTTTCTCCCACGAGACAAGAGAAGTAACGCTGCTCAGCTTGAGGTTGAGTCTGGTGTTTGATGTGCCGCCACGTGGAGCCAGTACCGCCGACTCATTCCGCGAGAATATATGCAAGGGGCCGATATGGCGAGACGACATGCGGCTCCTCTGAATGCCAAAACTATCAGTGAACAGATAGTTTTCTCAATAAATGGATTGACCAACTCCATGCTCCATACAGATTCCTATAAAATGGAACATGGAACGGTTGCTAGCAGAGGCATCATGATACCGTTCTATAAACGAGCATGGCATGATTCTGCGGATTCATCTTGTGCGAGAGAGCTAAACCATGAACCTTGTATTCTAGCAATTAGTTCTCTTTCAGGTGCACTGAGCGTTTGCGGTAGACGTGTGAAATTCACAGATGTAATCCGCTACAAGCAGAGAGGTTTGTCTGTATTGTGTTTTTTTTTTCCCGAAAAAGAATTCTTAAAAAAATATAAAAAATTGTACCTTGAGATTATTAGAATATACTAGCAACATTATGCGTCTTGGCATCTACGTATCATGCTGGATCTGTAGTGTTGAGAGGCCATATTCGCACTTACCGTGCAACCGCAAGTATTCAATAGGAAACTCATCTACCGGCAAGTATATAGTAACCACAGGTTTATTCATCTCCATCGCCAACCCAACACTACGACGTTCTGCTGGATCGGTCATGAGCATCGCACATCTCACTTCAGGTACTCCTTCTTGCCAATCCTCTGGCAAAGCTCCTTCAGAACCTTGGCGGCAAACTCGTAATCCACCAGATCCAAGTAGATCTGCGCACTAAGACGGATCCAGTACCGATTTCCCATGATAAACCGCAACATAAACGTCCTGTAGTCCCTCACCAGCGTTTCCGTGGTCCACCGGAACACCTTGTCCTTGTCCTCCTCGGGGACGACGATATCCGTCTCCTTGGCCCCCTCGCCTCTCTCACCCACCCATATCGGCAACGAGACATTGCCCATGGCGCAGTTTGTCATGGTTCCCTTGCTATTGTCGAGGTACGTGGTGCCCAGCGCATCAGCCACGAGCTTGATGCCCTTCTTATTCAAGTTCCAGAGGTACGATATGATCTTGTCCTCGCCGCCACAGACACCTCGGCGCCATTCAATGGCGTCCTTGACACACATGTACGGCCCGTTGTCCTTGGTGCCTACAAACTCAAAGTTATTGACGTAGGCGCTTTTTGCGCTCGGCGGCATGGGTGTGGTGCGCTGCACCAGCTTCGGGATGAAGCCGTGGCTGGTGGCGAGCGTTGTCCGCAGAAGATGCTGGTTCCTGACGGGCGCGTAGAAGACGGCGCAGCCTCGAGGGACGTGCAGCCACTTGTGGCAGTTGGAGACAAAGAAGTCGGGGTCGGCGGCCGTGAGGTCTAGATGCACCATGCCGATGCCCTGGGCTCCGTCAACGAGGCTGATGATGCCGAGCTCCCTGCACGCCTTGACCATGTCCATCCAAGGGAAGACGACACCAGGCCGGGACGACACCACGTCAAAGATGCAGACTTTGGGGCGTTTGCCCTCATCTTGAATCTTTTTGACTGTCCTACGGAAAGCGCCGATAATCTCTTCATCCTCGAGCGGATATGCAATGGCAATATCCCGATGCTCGAGCTTTCCCTCAAAGTACTCGGCCAGGTAGTCGGCCGCCTTGCCACATGCTTCGTATATGGTAGAAAAGCTGAGTATGACGTCCTTTCCGTCCTCGGCCCAGGTAAAGTTACGAAGGACGGTGTTTACGCCGTCTGTGGCATTGCCCACGAAGACAACCGTGTCGAGGGGGGCATGAACTAGTCTGGCAAGCTCTTCACGGGCAGCATCGATGAGTTTAGGCTGCTCGGAGAAAATGAAAGGATCCGGACGAGCTTCTGCCTGGTCCTGGTACGCACGAAGTCTATCGCGGACATGTTTAGGATATGTGCCAAACGATCCTGCACGGCAGTCCGATGAGTAACATGTGTTGGTCGCCTGCCAGTGGCTGGAGCACACGAGTTCCAGACATAAAATGTCAGATACGAATCACATACCGTGGTTCAAGTTGTGCCACTCTGGATCAAAGAGGAACTCCCTCTTCCACTCTGATCCAAACGGCCTCGGGCTCTCGGCTGACTTGCCCCTCAAAGCAAGAACCTCTTGATGGCCCATGACGACAATGGTCTGGCCGGGAAACAAAGGCTTCTGATCAGAAGTATGCAGAGCCTTGAAGATGAACACAGCGAGCACACGACGATATATATGAGCGGTGACCCAGAAACGTCAACCACAACAAAGCAAGGCTGGCCTGCGCAAGAGAGTGACTCGGTTAAAGCCCCTCTCCACCTTCGGCGGCGAAACTCGTTACTATCCAAAGACCATCTGAAGCTAGCCGCACATCCGCATGTATTACTCCAGTGCAAACCCCACATCCGTTGCGCCTCCAAGTTTTTATGAGCGTCAACCGTGCCCTTTCCGTCCAGGAGCACCGTTTTTGTCGGTTTTCCTTGTTCCGGCGCGTGGTGCTGAGGGCTCCTCCAGTGCCGAAGGTAGCCGCCAGCTTTCATGTAGAGAACGCAATCAACTCGTGAGGAAGCCGTTATCGGTTCAGACGGCCGACTTGTTTTAGACAGAAGAGTAGGGCTCTCGCCGTACTCCGGCCTGTCAAGCCCCTACTGGCTCTTGTACCGATTGTCTTGTGCCATCAATTCATTTGCTTCTTCATTGGGAAATACCAATATCTAATGCTGGACCACTCATATCCAACAGCAGGAATGCACCTTTGAATAGGCTCCGATGCCTTTCTCCCAACGCCAATTGGCTTACAGCAAGCCAGACATATACAAAACAACCCGCCAATCCAACTTGATCAAAACCTGCCTCCTAATCGTGCATAGCTGGAGGAGAGTATGTCGCTATGAATAATCGTCGATAACTCCCACTGTACCCATCATTGATTGCAGCTCCAAGTAGACCCCCAATTCTCCAATCGACCGTCTAAACTCAATTCTATTTGTTTTCGTGGCATCGTTCTCGCCATAACTGGACTGGTCCTTAAACCAGCCAATGCGAGAGCTGCATTCGTTTCTTCTTTTGTTCCCGCCTGAGCCGGAGGCACATTTTCGCTGTAGTTTTGGAATGGATGGCCATGCGGTGCCTTATGCAACCCCACAAACTCGTCTAAGAAGAAGGCCTTGTGTCTTTGGAATGTCTTTGCACTCCGCAAATTTGGCGACAGCGACGGCAAGGGTCCGTAGGGCGGGCTCTTTGGTTCCATTGGTTGTGGTTTGCCGTAGAGTAAAACTGGCCGATTCGCTACCAGTGTCTGTAAAGGGGGCAGCTTCAGGTCATCTTTCTTGACCTTGTGCGTTGAACTGCCACCTCGCCTTCTGCCAACCTTGGGCGCAGGAATTTCTTCTCCATCCGCCTTCTTTCTCTTCCTGACTCTAGCATTTTCCTTAACTGAACTCAAAATGGAATTAGTACTGCATGGCTCGACAGAAGTGTGTGCCGGAGATGTTGTAGATTCGGGCAGATGGTCAGCTGCCTGGTTTGACACCAATGCCTGCGCCTTCTTGCGTGATCTACCGTGGTTGGGATTGAGTGTCGATGATCGTCCCTGACCCTTCTCCAGTGCCCCCGGAGCTGATTTTCGCGACCCTTTCTGCCTAGCTTTGGTTTCTTTCTGCACCTTGTCTATCGGAGCATGGGGATATACCCCAGCTACATTACCCGCTGCTGTGATAGTTGTGGATAGAGAGGCTCGACGGGCTGGCACATTCTCCAGCTGTAAGTTGCCTGTTATTCGGTGCAGCTCACGAAGAACCTTGGATGTCCAGTAGGCGCCGGTGACTTTGGTGTCGCGTAAAGCCACTGGATTAGCAGGCGGTGGCTTCTTTTTTCCTTCCTTCGCGCTGTCCTCAGATGTTCCGCTGGATTCTCGCTTCCTTCTGGGCCTTGCAGGTTCTAGCTTCTGCCAAAGTTTCGGTATTCTGGCCTGCAAATCAGTGACCCAGGCATCACAATCCCACTGTACCCAGTAGTCGATAATATCTCCCCAGATGCTATCAGGAGGCTTAGTAAAGTTTACAAAGACAACTTTGCCGCCTTTGCAGTGGACTGCTTTTGCAAACTCCCTGACCATGACCTTCAGGCCATGGACTCTGAGGCTTGTGCCTAAAATGAGCAGCATGTCTGGATACAAGCTCAAGTCATGGGTTATGATTGGGCTAATTAGGTGTGAGCTAGGATGTTCTTCGCCATAGAGCACGATATCAGGACGTAGTTTGCCAACGCCCAAGGCACGCTTGCCCTTTTCCTGTCGCGCCGCCGTGGCTCCAACGCAGTGAGGGCACTCTGGTTGCTGGCCTGAAAGTGTTTCAGACTCGCGATTGTCATCGTCCCAAGAGCAAACTTTGCCACAAAGAAAACATCTAAGAAGGTCCAAGGATCCGTGCAGAAATACACATTCAACACCGGAGCGAGGCAATTCCCTTCGAACTTTCGGAATTGCTTTAGCCTGATTAGCTGATTGTGGTTCCCTATCAGTAGCTGGGATGTTGTTCTCATCTGAGGACGAGGGCTGTGACTGCTCGCTTGAATCTGCAGGAGCATCTGACAGGCTTGAATTCTCAGATACTGGTCTATCGCAGGATACTGACTTGGCTTCTTCGACCATTTTATTCAGTTGGGTCATGTTTGCTGTTGATCGTCGTGAAAATCGCCCACGACTGCCTGGGCCATCTTGTAATCGTGTCGATAGTCCGACTTTCTCTTCTATTTGATCAATGTTTTGGGTGTAACACCTAACTAACTTTCCTCGATCACGCAAGTGGCTGATAAATCGATGCGATGTTGTTGGTTCGGCGTGTCTGATCTTTTGCCGTAAAGATGTTGCAAATGTATAGAAGACGGAAGTTCTTATCGGGTCCGACCAGATATTGGCGTCAAAAAGATCCTTGCCCTTCATGTTTGGTAGTGTGCTCCTGCTCCCCGCGGAATTCTGAGATGAAGCAAATGAATTTGGTGGAGAGTCTGTTTCATCAACTTCAGAGAGTGATGTACTACTCCGTCGCCCGAAGCTCGCCTCTGACGGCGAACCTGCGTCAAATGGGTCAAAGAGAATAGGGGGAGGCGACGAAAGCGGTGATGAGCTCAAGGGAAGAGCTGCATCTGTCAGACGCCTATGAGTATGTGATCGAACCGTGGATGGCGAAATCATGAATTCAGCTGGGGGAGATGATAGAGGCGAGCTATTCGAATCCAGCGAAGAGTGAGTGGCTGCTTTTGATTGCGGTGTTCTGAACTTTGTCTCAACCACAATTTGTGTAGCAGCTGTAGCAGTGACAGCACTGTCCTCCATCAATTCCGGGCGATCTGTATATTGAGGCAAAGATGCCCCATCCTGAAGCGCGTCTTGACAGTCATCCGGTCCAACTTTGACAGTTATCCAGTCAGGCTCGTGTATTGCATCCATAGATGTTTTCCTTCTTTTCGTGGAACGTGCATCATCTGCGGCTTCTTCGTTTTCATCATCGTCAGCGTGTTCGTCTTGTCGTGCCTGCCGAGAAGCCGCATCAAATTGTGCCTGGATAAGCGAGTATAACCCATTCTCCGATCGAAAGTCCTGCGCCAGTCAGCTACAACAGCCCGAGAAGTTAAGAAACGCGACCGAGACGGTAGAGGAAGTCTCCGTACAGGAATACCAGAGTTGGTACTGATACCAGCACCAGTCACTACTACCACTTTCCGCGCTTTCAACAAAGCATTCGCAACGTCTCCTAGGTGCTCCTCAGTTCCCGGTTTCACGTGCTGCGTTGGCATTTTTACGAAGTTGAGTCACTTCTCCACAGCGTTTCTCCTTGAAGCACAACAAATGTGCAAACAGCTAGCTGCCTAGAGACACTGGAACGCGTGTCAAAGTCGCCTCTTGCCTGGGCAGAATGTCTGCGTATAATGCGCCAACCTAAACCGGAGCGCAAGATACCTCGTTACGGACACTGGCTCGGGCGGGCATCGTGCGTTTTGTGGGAACGATAGACGCGTCGGAAAGAAGTCGAAACCGGGAATTGGAGGTACCAACTGAGAAGTAGTGGAGAGAATTGGACCTGAAACTGCAGTGATTAAGAAGTGAAGCGAAGTGAATCAAGCGCGCCAGGTGTTGGAGCTTCAAGCTGTATACCAAGTCTATCGGAAACGCGCTAGATGAGTAGCTGTCTAAGCTACTATGAAGATAGGTATCCAAAAAGAAGAAGAAGAAATCTAAACAGATAAAATATGTTCAACCACATAAAATGAATAAGCCACCCAAATGCAAATGCTCCGGCAGAGCATAGCAAATGCGTTGATTGAAGCCAAATCAAAGTTGACGCGCTTCCATGACGGACTGTTATTGACGTCCATGGCGCGGTGGTTCCTTCCTTCCCTGTCAATCAGTCCATACCAACCTTCTTTATCCGCACCCGTTCCTGTCCCGCTCCTACCCAGTCCATTGATTCGTTGAGGCTTGATCTTTTAGTGGGCCTTCCCGAACGCTACCGTGAGAGGAAGAATAATCACACCGCCTTGTGGCATGAATGGATTACAGTGCCTTGCAAGTTCGTACAATGCCTTCAACAATAGAACAACACCGCAGGCTCACTGGCGGCAATTGTATCCGATATGGCGACAGAGCCGAGTTCCTCATTCTACCAACTGGTGGTTATAGTTACTCGATGCTGTCTTGGGCCAACTCAACGCCTTACGAAAGCTTACTCTAGCAGCACTAAACCCGCGCAAAGAGGTTACTACTAGCAGACCGCTCCGGATTCAATGCCTATCACCTTGAATCTGTAATAACGCTTAAAGAGCTATATTGCTTCGGTGTATAAATCCTAAAGAACTAATAGACCTTTTTGCCGATGGCGGTGCTTACTACGTATCACGACGAAGAATCACAATGGATTTGCCAAACTTAACAACGTCAAGACTACGCACATGTTATCTCTCATTTCGAGCATAGCCCCGATCTTCTCAGTGAGATCTTTGAGACTACCGATAACTAATAATAGCACCCTACAAAGGGGACGTCTTTTTCTCCGCGGCAGTCTCTAGGTTGCCAATCTCAACACAGCCCCTCATGCGATATTTGACTTGCCTGAAGAGCGCGAATGGGGAGAAATCAAGGCACGGATCTTTTTACTTGAGCAATTGACGGTGCATTATAAGCACACCATTACGCTGTTCATGGCTCTACGGTGAGGAGGGAACCGGGGACTTGGGGTAAAGCCATCGGCGAGGCTCTTTTCAGTACAACGCTTTGGTCTATCAATCCAGACGAGAACAGTAAGAATGGCGCATTCTGTACCATCAATTCAAGTATACAGACTGCAGGACAATTGCATGTCCAGTCGACAGTGCGTTTCCATTTAGTGATAACGTGCGGTAACCGCTCCTGAAAAACGCAACGTGTCTTTGTGTATTCAAAAACTCAACTACGCATTAATACGACACCGGAAATTACTTGCGATAATAAGCCGGGTCTTCCGGATTGAACATGACGATGTTAGGTAACTGACTCTACGAAGGAACTCTCTTTTAGCAGCTATACCTTTCTACTCCAAAGCATAACAATTAGCAATCCTGGTTTACGCCAAAGCAGCCAGAAAGAGTAGTTCTGTGAACATTCTATAATTCCAGTGATAAATTTCTAAATAACAAGCTCTCTAATTAGTCGGGTTCTCTAATGTCAAAGGACAAAGTCTATCCCTAAAGTCTGCTTTGAACAAAGTACGGGATGTTCTGTGCCTCATACAAATCTTTGTGTGCGGCCTTGATCATATCGGCAGCCTGCAATATGTATTAGCCTCGGCCACTACCTCGTAGTGTATATAGGGAATTGGACGTTATGAACATACCCTCTCGCCGATCATGTAGACCGAATTCTGGATGCGGCAATCAGGGATAACGGGAATTACGGAAGCATCCGCGATGCGCAGGTTCTTGACGCCATGTACGCGGAGCTTGGAGTCGACTACACCCTGGTGGATGCTCTTTGACAGACGGGCAGTTCCGCAAGGATCTATACAAAAGACCTCGTTAGCGGCTGGTTTATCAATATTTTCACTAGAAGCACACTTACGGGACCCAGTCTGACTCCTGTCCAAGACGGCTCTCTTCATCTCCTCATCGGAATGCAGAGGCATCTTCCATGGATACTCCGAGACAACAATATCCTTGAACCCTTCTCCTGTGGTCAAGAGATCATAAGTCCAGCGCACACCCTCGCGCATAGCCAGGATATCCAGGTCATTGGCGAAGAAGTTGAGATTGATATTTGGCTGGACAAGGGCGCTTGAGCTGTTTAAGGTGACCTCACCCTCGGAAAGCGGGCGCAAAAGGTCAACAATGACAGTCATGTAGCTGCCCTCTTCTGGAACCGGGTAATGCCACTGAAAGGCGGTGCTAAACATGTCAACAAAGTCAAGCTCGAAGTGAGGCTGCCCGGCAGGCCCAAAGGGATCAAGGCCTCCGTTGGCAGCCTTTGCCTCGCGGTAGCTTTCATATTTATTTAGTCGTTCATCAATACGAGGGAAGCCAACGAGTTCCAGGAGCCCGGAGCCGATGGGGCCGGTCTTGTCACGCTTGTAAGAAGCCACGGCCTGGTCATTGAGAGGCCCCTTGCGGAGAATATAATCATCGAGACCATAGCCGTCCTTGACCCTGAGGACAAACGGAACGATGGGGTGGTCAAGAAGGTGCTGGCCCACGTGAGGGGAGTTGACCTTGGTGGTGATGCCGTGGCGAGATAGCTCTGCCGATGGACCAACTCCACTAAGCATGAGAAGCTTGGGGGTCTCAAACACTCCCTGGGATAGAATGACTTCCCGGCTGGCGTAGACACTTAGCTCAGTGGCTGCGGCTTCGCTGACGATGGTCACTCCGACACAGGCGTTTGTTGACGGGTCGATGACGAGCTCCTTGGAGCGAACCCCATAGACAATGGTGACGTTGGGCTTGTTCTTGAGATACAGGAAACTTCCTTGGCGCTGACCGTCGTAAATGGTGTCACAGCAGTGAGTTAGGCCCCTCATCTCACCCTCATAAGTGTCTTCGGTAAGACGCTCCCCCTTGAGACCCAGGCTGCTGTGAGGGCATCACGGAAAGGCTGCATCTCAGGAACCAGATCGGCATGGGCAATGTTGATGGGGCCGCCCGTGCCAATCTTCTTCAGCTCGGCTGGATATAGCTTCTCGTCATCGTGGTACGTGGCACACTTGCGCAGGTAATCTACACAGTTATCCCAATTCCACTCCTGGCCACCAAACTCCTGCCAGTCGTCGAAGGTTGCGCGAGATCCGGGAATCCACGTGAAATAGTTGGCGCAGGAGCTTCCACCAAGGACCTTGCCACGGGTGTTGGGCTTTTCGATTCGCTCATAATCATCCCGTTTGATCATGGTTGACTTGTAAGCCCAGTCATGTTTGCTCCCTCGGAGTCCAAAGGCTTGTGAGGGAGTGGTGATGGCTTCATGTTGGTCGGGGTTGGGAGCGCCGGCTTCTATTACGAGGACGCGGATCTTGGGGTTCTCGGCGAGACGGCCGGCTACCGCATTACCAGCAGTGCCGCCGCCGACGACGATGAAATCGTATTCGTTGCCGTTGGAAACTGTTGCCATAGCGTGTCGTTTCAAGTCTATACGAATCTGAAATATGGTGGGTTATGTTGATTGATGTTCAAATTGTTGGGCCAATGATGAAGTTGCGAGTATGTAGTTGCTGAGCATTTCAAAGGAGACCAGCGCCCCATGATGATATATTTATATTTCTTCTCCCCAATCATGATGAGATATCGGAACTTTCTGCGGAATGCCGAAGTCTGGCGACAGGGTCGGGCCATCCGGGCCTCTCCATCTCGAAGTGGGCATGATGCTGTCACAACGATTCAGTGCTTGGCAGCCTCGGAGCTTGTTGGCCTGCATCAAATGCCAACTCGAGTCATAGTATAAACATTGACCTCCAATGAAGGCATTCGGAGTGGACAGGAGATGCACCGTAGCAGCACTTCGGCGTCTCGGGTTGAAAAGTGGAACCTGCCTTCTTCTATGGTTGGTGAGAATGGGAGCGCGGACTACTCTCGGCGTCTTCACAAGCAAGGGCGGAAGGATCGGGAACATTCCTATTGGCCAATTCGTCATGGACGGCCAGGACTCGGCATCTTGAAAACAACATGGACGCAGCGAGATTTCCTACAACTGCGCCATTACAAGACTTCAAACCTGTCCCGGGCTGGTTTCGGCGAGTTCAAGTCCAAATTTCAACTGATCTGTGGAGCCGAATACATAGTTTTTCTTGCAAACCGATGAAGATGGTGCGGAGAGAATTTTTTTTTTTTTTTTTTTTAAAGCGCCATGTATATGAAAGGTGATCTGGGCCATGGCTATAAGAATAGCATAAGATCCGCCTATAATACATACAACATTTGCTGATACTTCGAATCTTGGTCAAAAACCTTGGCATCAATTATCACTCATCTGCCCTCCTGCGTTTCCTCAGGCTTCAGATTAATCCGCTGCGGCTCACAAGCTACAAACCAATATTCACAGTCATGTCTAAGCCAGTGTTTACACTTGCCGAAGGTACCTCTTCACCCTGTATACTCGCGGATTGAACATTTCTCACAAATTCATCAAGGACAACCCCTTTCGGACCCTTCGGTCAGCACAACATTACCTCTATTTGGTGGTGGAAGCCTGACGACATTGGGTGACACCCTTCTTCTCGAAACGTTGGCGCACTTTAACCGAGAAAGAATCCCAGAACGGTTCGTGAAGCTCTTGAAAACCAATAACAGAGCCTGCGAATACTCTCTTAACACTGACCAACTTGCCGTAGGGTTGTTCACGCCAAGGCAGCCGGCGCATGGGGAGAGTTTGAAGTAACCAACAAGAACATTTCCTCCTTGACCGCAGCCAAGTTTCTCGGTAGTCCCGGCAAGAAGACCCAAGTCCTTTTCCGCTTGAGCACAGTTGGCGGCGAAAAGGGAAGCGCCGATACGGTTCGTGATATTCGAGGCTTTGCTGTCAAATTCTTCACCGAACAAGGCAACTTTGACATTGTTGGCAATGATATCGTACGCAGTCATCTCTTCCCCCGTCCACGTCGGTTTCCGTCTCTAATCCATCGGGCAGCCCGTGTTTTTCGTCCGCGACCCCGTGCGATTTCCCTCGCTCAACAGAACCCACAAGAAACATCCTGCGACTAATAGGCCAGACTGGACCATGGTAAGCGGCGTGCTCTCCTCCCTTGTGTACCCGAGCTGACCTTGAATGTAGTTTTGGGACTTCCACGTCAATCAACCAGAGAGTGCCCATACTCTGATGCATCTCTTTGGCTCCCGCGGAATGCCCGACTCCATTCGGCGAGTCAACGGCTTTGGCGTCCATACATTCAAGCTCGTCGACGACAGCGGCAACTTCAAATATTGCAAGTTCCATTTCCGCCCGGCACAAGGCATCGGCCACTTGTCCAACCAGGAAGCGGAGCGCATGGCCGGCGTTGACCCCGATTTTCACACAAAAGATCTTTGGGACGCCATTGCTCGTGGAAACTTCCCCGTCTGGAAGTTGTACGTTCAAGTGATGGAGCCCCGTGACGCCGAAAAGTACGGCCGGATGGTGTTTGACATCACCAAAGTCTGGCCGCACAAGGAATTTCCCCTGATTGAAGTCGGCCAGATGACGCTGAACCAGAACGTGCGTTTCGATGACCCCGAGACCACAATGAGCTTCGCTAACACTGCCGCAGCCAAAGAACTTCTTCGCCGAGATTGAGCAAGCTGCTTTCTCGCCATCCAATCTCGTCCCTGGCATCGCAGCATCCCCAGACCCAAGTAAGCTTCGCATTCTCTCAAACAAAAGCATGACGAAAAATTCGCTAATTTTTTTTTTTTTTTTTTTCGAATTACAGTGTTACAGGCTCGTATGTTTGCCTACCCAGATGCCCAGCGATATCGTCTCGGTGTAAACTACGCACAGCTGCCCTCGAATCGACCAATAGCCTCCGTCTACGCTCCATACGAGCGAGACGGAATAACGACGAGTTCGAATTATGGAGGTGATGCAAATTATGTTCGCAGCACTCTCAGCCCGGGCGTGGCCTCGCGCTCTGCTACAACACAGATCAGACACCTCGAGCGAGTTCACTCCACCGCCACCCTGGGGTTGAACGAGCTTCCCGTGACGGAGGAAGACTTTGAGCAGCCCAGGGTCCTGTGGCAGAAGGTCTTTGACGAGGCGGAGAAGTCGCGCTGGATATCCACTGTCAGCGCGACGTTGGAAGGTGTTCCTCCTCCTCTTCGAGAAGCAGTGCGGTCGTTGTTTAGTCGAGTCGATCCGCAAATTGGGCAGCTGCTGTCTGCCAAGGACAAAGAGGCCTCACATCTGTAGTACTAAGACCGAGCCCAAGTGGCATTGTACATAGCGCCAATAGACTATCCTGCTTCATGACATGTAAGCATCAGGGGTGCAAGTACCGAATGGACGGGAGAGGTTCGCTTTTTGACCATCAGAAAACGTACAAAACACCATGACGCAACAGATTTTGTCTACCATGATTTATTACATTATATCAAGTCTAAACGCCAGTAGGCATCTCGCATGCCATGCCGTGACCAGCAATCAGCCCGCCTGTGGCACTATATTTCTCATACAATCACGAAATTAGTTGCGTATCCCCCTGAAACTTGGCTAGTCCATATTCACCAGCACATCCATAAACTTGTTGAAGTCGTTGGGCACGCCGACGCCCGTAATCGCATCATAGCCCTTGGTGGCAGGCCAGCCGCCGGGCTCCTTGCCTCCGGAGAACCTGCACGAGAAGCTCTGTCCCGCCGTGATGTCCTGCAGAACCTCACGAACCTCCTCGGAGTACAGCCTCTTGTTTAACCAACCCAAAACGGGCTTTCCTTGACGAACACGCGCATCGTTCACAAGGGCAATCATGCCGGCGAGGACCGGGGTGCTCGCACTAGTCCCCTGGAGCATGAAGGGGGTCCCGTTGATGACGGTCCTGAACTGGGTGCCGACGGCAGAAATATCCGGCACAGCACGCATATTCGGGTCGTAGTAGCCCTCCAGGTGGCCGTCGAGCGCGGCGACATACTCCTCCACAGCCGAGTCCTGCCAGTCCGGCCGCTCAAAGTAGGCGGAGAAGCCGCCGGAGCTGAAGACGGAGCCGTTTGGCGGCTCCCGGCCATTGTCGACGGCACCAACAGACGTGACCCAGGGGCACGAGGCCGGGAAGGTCGAGATGGTCATCTCCCTGTTGCTCCCGTCGTTGCTCCGGCAAGTCGCGTTTTTGCCGCCCTTGGCGCCGCCGTCGCCGGAGCCGCTGAGGACAGACACGCCGCGGCTGGCGAGCATGCCAATCTCGTTGCAGACCCTGATGGCATAGGCCCTGGGCACGGACAGCTCATCGTCTGCGTACGAGATGGACAGCACGTCGGGGAGCTCCTCGTTTGTCTTGGAGGAGAGGTAGTTGAACAGGTCGAGGTAGGGCTCGTTGTCGTCCAGCTCGCCGGTAAGAGGCTCGCCGTTGTCACCAATCTTGACACCACGGCCGCCGGTGGAATAGTAGACGACGTTTGCGGGGAAGCCGACGGCCATGCCAAACTGAATGTCCAAGTTGGCCTCGGACCCGGCAGTGCCGAGGTCTTGTTTGTTCTCGCCGCCCTGGATAAGCTCCACGCTGAAGTTGTAGCCTGCCTTGACGAGGTCGGGTCGTGAGTGTTCAAAGCTCCGCCTCGTGTCGTCGTAGCTGGCCCATTGTTCCAGGAAACCGGCGATGCCCAATCGAATGCATGACTTGCCATCGGGAGTCGTGTAGTTGATTCCGTACAGCTTGTTGATGCAGTCGAGAGTCGTGGTGGGCGAGCAGGCGATGTCACGGCGGTGCAGGCCCGAGTCCTCGGCCAGTGGTGGCGCAACGGATACCTCGTGCTCTGGCGTCATAAAGTTGGCAATGGGATGGATGAAATCTATGGCTGTGGAAAGGCAGTCGGGAATGTTGTACTCGGGGGCGCGAAGAATGGGCTTCCTGCCGTCGTACGAGTACCTTCGAAGCTGCATATCGAGCAGCTTATTTGCCTCACCAACCGTCGTCGCAACGCGGATCCAATCCGTGTCGACCTTGGCCTCGGAAATGCCACTGCTCGATAACCACCCCATGACATGGTCTACATCCTCTTGAGCGGGCGTTCTGAGAGACCGCGTGTCCCCCATGCCCAGCAAGCCGTCGGCGAGAATCTTGGATGCCAGCCCGTGCATCTCTGGCTGCCTCAGCGCAATTGAAAAGCGCATTGGCGTCGAGGGATCGGGTACGTCATTAAGCATCTGCCAGCCGTCGGGGATCGTCGTGGCCTTCTCGAGACATACGGCACTCGCACCGAGACGGGCAAAGGCCCACGTCGCCATCAACAGAGCCAGCGCCATGGTGAGATGAGGGTTGTTGATGATGTGTACGCCGGGGCTCTGTGGATGTAGGTCGGGCGCGATGTTATATTGTACCGCGGGATATCAGTGTGCAAGTCCGTAGGCAAATATATGATGCCACCACATGGAAACTCGCGAAACCTAATGAGCCCACGGCTCCCAGCGCCATAACAACACGTACCAGACATCTTTGCGTGAATTTGGAATTAGCCAATAGGCACCCCGTTGCCCCTGATGTGAATGGAAATGTCTTGCATTTTTCCAAGACATACATGGACTAGAATGGCCGTGCGCGCGTTTGGCAACTCCATCGAGCCCCTTTTGCCCTGAAATGGCGGGCCGTGTAACTATAGAAAAGTTTGCACCAGATCTTCACGGGTACATGGGTGTCGCAAGAGACAATGGGGTGAAGGGATTGTGCCATGTTTCTCGAGCCGTTCACCGTTGGTCCTCGACGATGACGCTGTTGACGGCTTCACTCGTCACGCGCCAATTTTCCCGATGCAAGATCCGCCCGCGATCGGTCTCCATACACGCCTGCCCTAGGTCTTGAAGTACTACTACTAGCACCAATAATTAAAGGAGCGGCTGTATGGATCTCCAAGTCAGCTAGTAATCTTGCGTGTGGATTGTGGCTGGCTGTCCGGTACAAATCGGCAATTCCACGATGCTCCTGGCGCGACTCGATGCTTCACATGTGGGAGGCACAAAAAAAAAAAAAAAAAAAAAAAAAAGAGGAAGAAGAGGGAAAAAGAGAAAGAAAACCGCCAGTGAGAGGACGCAGTAGTACATGGTTCGCGAAGCACCAGTTTGCTCGTTACAGGCACTCACAATAGATGGTTGTGCCGAAGCATCAGGGACACCAAGCGGAATGCTTCCCACTAGTTCGCGGAAATGGTGACATCTGGAAGCCCTTTGGTGCACCCAGCGTCTTGCAAGGGGGAACAGTTGTAGCGTAAAGGGATGGTGGTGTACTCCGTATCCCGTGCCAAGTCAATTAGTTAGTTGGTTGATCGATATGTTACCAAAGTTCAATGTCAATGTTCTCGTCGCTGGTGGAGACTCGCTTACCTAAGAAAATTGTATGGCAGAAGACACGGAGTCTCCACCACATGTGCAGCCATTCCGCAGTTAGAGAGATTACATGACAGACAGAAATCAAGAACGGCACTGCCTTCTGCAAGAATCGCGCTCATTGATTGCTCGCACTCTGAAAAAAGTCAACTTGTAAGCTGGACGACTTCTGAGGGTTGCGGCTGAGTTGCGGCTGACCTGCTCAATTCCAAAGAAGCGTCAATAATGTCGGGTTGGCAGGGACACCACCATGAATATGCATACCTTGACTCTACATCTCAAGCTTACCAGTAGTATTACTACAATGGCATCCTCGTCTCTGTTGGAGTAACAGGGGGCCAGGGTAAATTCAGATCCCGTGGACTCTGTACAACATGACCGAGTATCCTCGCAGAGGACCAACAGACGGCGCTGGAACCTGAACCTCTCGGATCTGAATTTACTGTCAATACAGTACATGCAGTGGCGCCATGTGCAGTCCACCTGGACATTGTTACGCTGACTGACAGTGCTGACGTTTATCACAAGGCTTGGAACGTCGACAACTGGTTTGGTCCCCGGCAGGAGGTCTGGTGAATTTCGCGGCTCTTGGTCACCCTGGTCCCGGGCCAATCCAGGGACCAGGAGTGCTTAGTCCTAGGGGTGCGGACGAACTGAACATTGAAGGCGTAACTACGTACGGAGTATACACACTAACATGGAGTGGCGGCGCCACCAAGCGCCAATTCTGGCAGGGGATGGAAGGGTCTGGTAAAACCTTTTTGGATCACAGTGGGCAAAGGATCAGAGGAAAGCAGTCTGGTAGTTGTGCCTTTATTATCCATTTGCTGGCCTTAGATACGGGACAAGTTAGTAAGTTACCTCCTGCAACAAGTCTGATATCTATGTCGCGCAAAGTTACACCACGGTCCTTGGAAGAGTTGTCTGAAACATCAGCGACCACCATTTCGCCTGTGAGTGTACACATGTGCTTTCTTGCATACGTGTTTGTCCCCCCATGCCCCTGCAGGAACTGTTGAGTGCGTCTAGAGTCTGGACGAATAGGGCTATCCGAGAGACACGTAGCAACCCGCCATTTCCGTCTGGCGTGTGGATGTGGGAGAGCAGCGGCTTAGTACGTTCTGGGGTTATGGGCTTTGACTCGGGGTTTACAACGCTCTTAGCCCCGGGCTCACCGCCGCGACACGTAAATCCCTCTATTTGCGGCAGAAATGCACTTCACCTTCGCCTCCTTTGCCGGTAATAAGTTATACATGTCACGTTTCTCCCGACATCAGCGCGCCCGAGTTCCACACCGAGGCCTCGCCACCATCTCCGGTTATGGCATGGCTTCATGAATTGGGCCCCTCCTCTTTCCGGCCGCTGTCCTATCGAATCGCCAACTTGACTCACGATCCTCTTGTCGTAAACTTTGGCCCTAGCCACGACAAGCAGGGGCACTAAAATGCCGACTTCCAGCTCCCCAGGCCCGAGGAGCCGAAAGAAATACTAACTACCAGTGACCTCAGTGGTGGAATTACTGTGGATCGGAGTGTTGGATAGTACCAAGACGTACATGTCAACTCCGTGACCGAGGCATGCCAACGCCAATCCCATGACTAGTCCATCTTGGACATCTGGCCCCAAATGACATATCCAATAACGGCTTCCGAGGGCAAAAGCTACAAGCATCACGGTACCGTGACGGTGACTTGTGGCGTCGTTTCTTGCTTTCCTCATGAGGACCGGTGGAGTATGTTCTTGGTAGCAAAGTATCCTATTTGATGAAGGCCATGTTGCGCTGATGAAGCTATCTCTACATGCTGCAAAAATAAAATTTCATCTTCTGTGAAACCCGGCCCGTCGGCATTTCTGCTGTGCTGTCCCCCAGGGCTCAACATATATACGCAAGCCCGTTCTTTCTGGTCGAGTTTTGCTGCTGCTTCTCTCTAATTCCCTAGATGACACCCTTTGTCCCTTGACCAGCAGAGAAAAAGAAAAAACATCATGACGGGCATCAATCATTTGAATGTATACTCCGGACCAGACTCTGTGAGAAAATACTTTGATCCAGAATGCCAACCACCACTGCCGCTGGTCGAGATCCCAGAATGCCTCAATCCCTACAGGGCCGATGGTGTGCGCATCTATGCCAAGATGATGTCGATGCATCCGGCAACCAATGTCAAGGTCATGCCAGGTGCGTTTGTCCCGGCCTTTCTTCCCACTTGCCATGATACATCACATCCTGTCCGAGGGCTAAATGTCCAGAGCAGCTATGAATCTGCTGGAGAAAGGCATTGAGAAGGGGAAAACCACCACCGTGGTGGAGAGCTCGTCCGGATCAACCGTCATTTCCATGGCAATGGTCGCCCGAGCCTTTCACGGCATCAACGACGTGCATGCGTTCTTGAGCAACAAGACGAGCGAGACGAAGCTGCGTCTGATGCAGTTCTTTGGCCTCAACGTGTAGGGCTCACGATCCCGGCTCCCCTCCCCCCCTGGCCTGATCTATATCGCAATTGAAACTAATAGCGTCAGATAGAACTCTCTTTGGCGGCCCGGCTCAGCCAACGCCTGTCGATGAGCGAGGAGGCATTCGTGCGGCTTCCCGCAAGGCTGCCGAGTCGGAATCTGTGTGCAGCCCCAACCAGTACCAGAACGACGACGTGAGTTTCGCCGCTCCTGATGGATGTGACGAGAATTTTTACCAACTCGCAAACAGAACTGGAAAGCCCATGTCCGTTGGACTGGACCGCAGATCCATAAGCAGTTGCCCAGTATCAACGTTATTGTGGCTTCCATGGGCACATCTGGTAAGATTACTTGACAGGCTGGTGTATCCTGAATGGTTCGACCGATTGTCAATACTGACCAAGGCGGACCAGGCACAATGACTGGTCTCGGCACGTACTTCAAGCAAGCTAAACCGTCGGTTTACCGAGTTGCGTAAGTCTTGTCTCTCGGCTCCTCCGTCGTCCAACGAATATTGACGGCCCTCATCCCCATGCAGCGTCTGTACCAATGCCGGGGAACGAGTTCCTGGACCCCGGGAATACTCTCTCATGAATGAAGTCAAGTTCCCCTACAAGGCCGCCGTCGACGCCCTGGAGGAAGTCGGAGCAAAAGAGTCGTACAGCCTCTCCTTGGATCTCACCAGACAGGGCATCGTGTGCGGGCCGTCTTCCGGCTTCACCCTGCAGGGCCTGTTTCAGCGTCTGGAGAAGAAGAAGCAAGACGGGAGTCTGTCGCAGTTAGCCGGCCCCGACGGCGAAATCAACTGCGTCTTCATCTGCTCGGATCTGCCCTACCAGTACCTGAACGAGTACTTTCAGAATCTCGGACCAGAAAAGTTCAGCCCCCTGAAGAACGAGGTATACATGCCCATCAGTGTGTGATCTGTTCGACTTGAAACCCCATCGGTGAACTGACTGGCAAAAAAAACGCAGAGACTTCGAAACGTCGATCTCTACCGATACGACGACGCGTGGGAGAGAGACGCGCTCGACGCTCTAGCCGACTTCTTCGCCATCCAGCCGACGGCAAGCAATTGTACTGTGCTCTCGCTTGCTGCCGGCGGCTCGCAGGAGCTGGGGAAGCATCTCGTTGCAAGGCCGAATACCCAGGTTCTCGACTTTCGCCGCGCCGCAGACTTCGATGCTTTCCACTTGCCCGGCTCGGTCAACGTTCCTCTTGAGACCCTGAGGGACGGGGCGGCTCGCGGCAGTCCCTTTGCCAATCCGGTGGATGATTGCACAATGCTTGAAGAGCTGTGGCTCGAGCTCGAGGGTCTATTCACTGCGCAGGACAAGAACGGGAAGAGGGACCCGAGCGCCGAGACCCTGATAACCATCTTGAGGAACAAGAGGGTCCTGACTATCTGCTACGATGGTGATAGTGCTAGGGTTGCAAACAGCGTACTTCGTCACAGGGGCATACAAGCAGACAGCATTTCGGGGGGGATTGCGGCTCTGTCAAAGGTCCAACTTCCCAATACCGGTGCCGCCCAGCAAGCAAGCCATGTTGTTTCCGTTGAAGCCTAAATGTGGGAATGGATTTCAATCATGACAATGCGGATCAACGAGTCTATGCTTCATGGACCCCAGAAATGGGATACCAATGGCCGTATCCCAAGGTTTATTTGGACATTTATTCTTATTCTTATAACTTAGTCGACCTCGGTCGATGGGTGTTTGTCCAGAAGAGCAGTAGGTTTCTGGGACATTGTTGAAAGTTTTCTTTTTTTTTTCTTTTTTCCTTTTACAGCTATTCATCGCGAAATTCATTCACAGGGGCAAACTAGATCGAGACGGGCAGTGGGCGTCTGCGATTCTAGGGGATTTTACCATGGCCATCCAGTGCACGAAATGCCAAGGTGACAATATTACGACGGATACGTACATGGAGTTTATCTTTTGTTTACTACATGGAGAACTTGACAAAGCTCTGGAGACGAGAAGACGGGATCGGGAAGTGTGCCTCCTTTTTCAACAATAGGCATCCGAAAAGCGGGAGAATGATACAGACGTATCAAACATTTCTGAAGTGGCAGACGACACAACTCAGCGTTCGTGGCCGGTTACGAATCCAACATGACACGGGCAGACGAGCGGTCGAGGGGTGTTTCCGAAGCTCTGGGACGAGCAGTGGGCGTCTTGCAGATTTATTGGCCGGGCATCGTCTGAAGCAGGACGTTGGCCGGGCGAAACCAAACAAACGTTTCCTTCTCGTCGTTCTCTCTGAATCCATCGTCCGTATACTAACGGGACGTGGATTAGATTATGAATAACAGCGCCTTTTCCTCAGCTCGTAAGAAGCGCGTTAGCGTTTGGCGACCCGTTGCCGGGTTCAGCCTTGATTCAACAAGCTTGGCATTTCGAGATAAACTGTCTCTTTTGAGCCTTTCCCGCCCCAAGGAGCAATACTCTTGTCACCGCCCCTGATATTTAGGCGTGCGCATGATTTCCGTTTTGAGACGGCCCTGGCTTGCGTCTCTCTCATGTGTTGACATCCCGATTTGGACATCCGTGTTGGCCTGTTTCGTGAATACTCTTGCTCATGCCTTGGCAATACGTCGACATGGTTGTCCTGTGGCTTGCGACGGGCACTTTGGAACAATCTCCTCTTTCCTCTTGAAGTAGTCGATCACGGGCGGTGCCAGCCCTCCCAACCAGAACATCCGCAGCTGATCCAATATTGTATTTGTCGTCCGAACCACGTAACTTCCTGGCCTCCTTTGCCCGCACACGAGGCCATCTCATAGGCCCTAGAGGGGATTTCAGCTTAATCCAGGGCCCGACTAAGCAGTACGCTAGCCAAACCATTGAGACGCAATCTGTGTCTTCCATCCAATCCCCAAGCCTCACGGGAAGCCAAGAGCCACCATACCCCTTCGGTGCCATCTTCACTCATCATTGCCCCTGTGACTGGTGTGGTGGCTTGCCGCCATGTCCGCAGACTACAGGAAAGCCACAGCCCGTGTGGCAGCCACTGGCCAGATTTGGCGCTCTGGTGCTCACTGAAGGCCTCGTGGCGGTCGTGGTGGTCTTGTCTAGGCAATGTCAGCCTGGCAGTTTATCCCTGCCTGTTTGTTGTTGATGCTCACCTCGTCATTGGCCTGGTCAGTGTGGGTGAGAGACATGGCTTGAAACTCAAAACACCCTAAGCAGAAACTCTCCCCGATACACGGTGCCAAGAGGCGGTTTCGCTGAGAATGCTCCGGGCGGATATTTTTGTTCATGAGGGTGGTGAGAAGTAAGTCTTCTCCACCGTGACCCCATCACGATGCTGACGACGAGGAGGCCATGCCCATTCACATAGCCCCGACGAGCCTTGTAATCGCGAGCACTTCCGTACTCTGCAGACTATCGTGCCTTCAGGCGTCAGCGTGTCGACCGACTCTCCGCAACAAGGCTTCGTCCGCTTCCTTTGCCATCACAATGACCCCTTTTTAACCGACAACGTGGTTCCAATCCACCTTCGCTCTGTAGTGAAACACCAAAACCCCAATGCCGTAGATCAGTTCGAGACCCGATAGCCGGCGGCATCGAGTGGCGCTTGCCCACCATCTGTCTTGGTGAGCCCAGATGCAAGAACTAGCGACGGAAGATTGGAACGCAAAGGCCCTTTCATCTCGTCGTTTTCTTTTTGTCTTTGTTCCGCGTACGGCCCAACTGCCACATGGATGAGCAGCTGTGGTCGCCACTACCGAGGATGGATGACACCGCGGAAAAGGGAGGATCTGAAGAAAAGCCACTGTTGTATTACTGTAATACCGTGCCTGTCGTTGCCAAAGCCCAGCCGTGGCTTGGCATCTTGCAAGACAGCGTCGACGCACTCGCTCACTTGACTCGACGTGACGACCGGCTGTCCATGCTTATCACCGTGATTTGCACCAGACTCCATTGATCAGAGCGAGGGCTGCACATGTGCCTACCTGTACCTAAGTAGGTAGGCACATAGCTGCAGGTCTAGCAGGGTTGAGTTGGCACACAAGCCCTCAAGTGCTCTCTTTTTGAACCTTGTCTGTTATCCCAACCCTGGTCCGATTCAACACACTCAAATTGGGGGGTGCAAGGCGCATCGTGTGCATCGTGTGATAGTTACACAAGCACGAAAGAGAACAAGAGACAGGGAACAGGGCACGCGGGTTGCAAAAAAGGCCGCACACCTGTTGTGTGTGGTTGTGGGTGCGGGGTGTGCGGCCTTTTTTGCAACCCGCGTGCAGGGCTCTGCGTCCTTCGGTGCGCTGCATGTGGGGATCGTAGCTGGGTTTTGCGGAGCGCCTCCACCGTGGAGTTGAGCATGCGGTAAGTCGGCATCATCTGATATCAATGATATTTATTTAACTACCAGACGAATTCCGCCGGAACAAAAGTAGGCTTCGTTGATGTTTGCCTTTTTTGATACACTCAGCAATTAAAGTACCAGTAGTGCACCTTTTCTTTTTTGTGTGTGTCGGCAGCCTGTTTCTTGTCCTTGACGAGAATCTTGTTTTTTCTTCTTCTTGTTTCATGTTTCCATGGTTTTGTTTCTCTCCCACCCTCTGTTCATGTTGTGTCTCCCGCCTTCTTGTTCGCCCGTCTGGTGAGACAAGCTGCAGAAAGGAGGAAATAACAAGGAACGCCGCATCTCTCTGCCCTGCGCGTCGGCTCTTGAAACCGGTTTTGCTCTCATTTGCCTGCCATGCAGTGAGCCGGCGATCCGAACCAAGATTGAAGCAACAGACAGGGTCTCGTTCGGAGAATACTCTCTCACCTTGGTCTCTGCATCGCCGTTTCTGCCCTGATATCGCAGCCCGACGCATATATTTTGCCATCGGACTCTTCCTACCTTTTTTTCATTGTGCCGTTTTATTTGTTTCCTCTCCTCATCTCGTTCTTCCTGGGTTGTGCTGCCTCCTCAAGAATATAACCCCCCTCCATCGCTTGTTGAGAAAAGAAGAGAAGAAAAAAGAAAAAAGACGTCGTTCTAGACCCGGCACTTCTCGTCATGTCCAGATCGTGGAGCAGATGGCATGCACCTGCAGGCCCAACGGCAATGCCTCCTCCAGCTACACCGCAACCGCAACCGCAACCACAACCGCACCAGAAGCATCACCATCAGCCGCAACAGCCAGGGCAGCCGCTTCGCCGCATGACATCATTGACACAGCGCTTTCGAGGCCGCAAGCCAGTCAAGTCTCCCACCGCCGCAACCACCGCCACACCACAACCAGAGGCTCACGACGCAGCACCAGCTTCGGGACAGCTTCGCCAGCGGCCTGCGTACGTCCCCACCCACGCAGCCGCCAGCTTCGCGAGAACCGTGTCACCGCTGTCGACGCCTCGTATCGACGAGCGGGATGAGCTTGCATGCGACGAGACGCCGAGGTCGCCAAGAATGCACTCCACACCCGCTGCAAGGGGGCGCCACGTTCCGTCAACCACCACAACCACACCACCCGCGAGCATCAGTCCCTCTGCTGCCTCGCACCGCGCACAGCCCGACGTCGGCGAGCCGCCGCTCAACAACGACGACGCCGACGACGACGACTACGCCGCCTTTTTGGCCGAGGCCGAGGCGAATGACCGTGCCTTTCGCTCGCGATGGGCCCAGAGGGAAAAGGAGCGTCGCGAGCAGCAGTGGGCGCTGGGCAATCACGCCGGCCCGCCGCAGGGCTTCAAGGGCACGACGCAGCGGGACAGCGCCTATTACTCGGTCGCGTCTGTGTCGCCGAGCAGCACGAGCGGACATGGGAGCGGGCCGCAGAAGCAAGCGCTTCACGGACGGTGGTCTGCGCCTTTGCCCGCATCCACGTCGCCGCGAGCTCTGCATCACAAGCCGAGCAAGACGCTGGGGAGGCGTATTTCTGAATACTTCAAGCCTTCTTCCGAGACGGGCGTGCCTACAATTGCATGAGTGAATGATAATTTTTTTTTGTAATGTTTTTTCTTCCCAATATTTTGTCATGTGGCGCCGAGGCGTCCTTCAGCGTCGTCATTGGAAGATCATGTCACGGAGCATAACGGGCTGGGATATATAATAAATCATAACGAGGGACGATATTACAAAGCGCGGGGCGGTTACAAAGGATACCGGAATACACGCATGTTGTCGGAGTAATATATTCCAATGGGGAAGAGCCAACATTCCCCTTTACACCAGAATACGGCCACACAAATCGGGTGTCCCGTGAAACCAGTTTTGTTCAACAAGAATCCTCAGAAAGAAAAAAAAAAGAGCTCCCTGCGGTGATCCCTCCCGTTTTTTTTTTTTCAAGTCCGATATGCCCCGTGTCTGGTCCTTGCATTCAACTAATCATATCCTGGCCAAATCTTATCAAGGCCAACCGTCGATGAACAGGGAATCAAAGTTTTAAATGGTTTGCTTCCATCCCCACCTTCAACAATGTTGCACTACCAAAAGAACCCCAAAGGGGTGCTGCGTCGTCACACCAGACCCTCATCAACTCCACAATGTACAGGGATGAAATAAAACAAACCCGAAATGCAAGATATACATGACATGGAATAAATATGGCGTCAAACATAAGGAACAACATGATTAAGAGGTACCCCCGGATAAATGAATGCAAACCCCACTTCCATATGCTGGATTTTGTCATAAAACTTCGTTAAATGTGATGTATGCTGAATATCGTACCGTATGCCCACTTCCCTCAGATGCATTGTTGCTCATGGGCAACGCCAGTCTGTGGAGTCCATCCGGGAAAAAGAAACCCATTCGCGAGATTGAGGGTTATATTCCCATAGCGCCGGCTAGTCGATTACGGCCTGGCGGCAACTGGATCTCTTCGTCGTCAGAAGTGTCTGCTAGCTCTGCTCCGGCATGATCCAGCATCCGCTCAATGTCTTCGTCCCGCAGCACCTTTCGGGCGGTGCCGTTACCGAGACCAAGACCGCTGGGCAATGACAGTGTGGTTCTGTGTCGGCTCGTTAGACCCGTAGCTTGCCGTTTTGGCGTGGATATGTTGCGGGCGGTATATTGCTGTTGCTGTGGCGAGTCGAGGTCCATAGGTGAGTGTGGCGGAGGCACGCCGGGTGACTTGTCAAATCCAACCTTCTTGGCTGAAGAGGGAGGCCGGCTTGCCGGCAAACCACGTCGAGGTCCGGACGGAAGAGCATGCCGTTCACTAACGCTCCTCGGAGGGGCGCTTGACTGCGGACCAGGCGAGCCCGATGGCGAAAAGGTGTGTTTTAAGCTGGCCGAGTTTCCAGGACTGCTCATAAACAAAAGCGTCTCAATGGCATCTTGCTCCCTGACGTTCTTATGGTGTGGTGAGTACATGTTAGCATCCAAATGACTTTGCGACCTTCCGATTCCGTTGCTAATGGGCGTGGTCTGCGCAGATGCATGGGCGGATGCTGAATGCGAGTGAGACAGCATAGTGGGTGTATATCGAGGGTTAGAATTCCGTCGCGGGTTCGACCTCGGGGCGGGCATGGGGGAGCATGGCTGAATAGATGCTGGCGGAGCCAAGGTTGGCTTATCAGAGTTCGCAGACGGCGGAGAGGCCGATTTGCCCTTAAAATTCATCGATTCGTGCGTGAACTGCGCCCGAGAAGACATTGCTGTTGCAGGCAAGCGCGGGCTAGCAGACGATCCCTTCCTTCGATGTACGGTAGATGTGCTCGAGGCTGGAGATGTGGCCTGGGAGGCCAGACTTTCAACCTCGTCCAGATTTCTAGCCTGCCATCCATTGTTCACCTTGACCATGGCGTAGGACAGTCTTGTCCGCAACTCTGCAGAGAGCTGTACCAAATCAGCATCGGCGCTCATGCAGCAAGACAGCTTTCCCTTCGGACTCATACATACCTCACCTATCGTACTTCCGGCTGTCGAGGCAACGCTGACAGTACTGGTAGTCCGGGAATGTCCTTTTACCGGACTCAGGCTTCCTCTACCATCTTTGACCTCGCCGTCAGCCATCCTTTTTCTCGGAAGTCCGGCGGCATCTAGCCCCAGCCTATCTTGTACAGCGGCAATAGCAGATAGTTGGTGCAGCTGGCTATTTTGACTAGATACACCCGTCGTCAATCCCGGGCCAACATTGGCATATCTGTTTTTCAACATGGCGGTTACCACTGCAGCCGGAGGAGGTTCCACGCCACTGCCCGAATCGCTTCCAGGAGGTGTGGCAACCTGGTCTGTTGCAGGGGACGCGTTGGAAGTCTGCGAATCGGCAACCGACCGGGTTTGGCTCTGAGACGAATTGGTGCCACTGTCGTGCCCTGAGGGTGCCAACTGATCTTGCCCTTGGACAGGCTGGGAAGCCGGATAAGGATCACTATCCATAGCGCTAACCACCGCCAGAATATTCTTCTGGGCGGTTTGACGGTTCGTGAGGACGGGAGGTGAAATCCAAGCAAAGCTATCGAAGGGCTCGCGTGCCTATGTCTTGTGTTTCAACAAGGTTTTCGATGTCTCGAGGAGGCGACTGTTCGTGTTCAGAGTAATCCCAGGCGTTGTATTGCCGTGGACAATGCAATACAATTCTTCCAGCTCTATCAAGGACGTTACTGCGCGTGCTGCAGATGACGACACGACGGCGTGCAGGTCGAGTCGCGAAACAATGGGTGTCGGTCTCTTGTTTCCCTGTCGGAAGCGCGACAAGAGCTCTGATTCGCAGCCACGCGACAGGTCCGGCGAAGAACGGGCGAGTAGCGATCAAATGAGTGTCGAGGGCGATAGACGGATCAAATCGCGGCGTTGCTGGCTCTCGCGAAGGCGAAGGTGATTGCGGTCTTGGGAGTGGAAAGTGGGAGCCTGCGACAAAGCCTGGCCGCCGTACGCCTTCGGTTGAGCACTGAGGCCTGCTGACTCTTCAATGTGCACATGTGGTTACGCGGTCCGGTCGCGACGGATGCGGGAGGACGACGATTCGCTGTGGCGCCGCGTTGGAGGTCCATGCAGTCCCGTGTATGTGGGCGCAGCGCCCGAACAGGACACGAGCGTCTGGAGGAGACACCAGATAGATTAGAAGCACCAGACAGTACCAGACCAGTCGACACGCGCAATATAGTGCCCAGGCACCTGTACAAGCCCGCCTAGCACGCAGGGCTTAGGTACCTAGGTACTTAAGTACTTAGTACCCAGAGCTCCCAGTCTTCTGTGCGCCGCCACCAGACCCACTGAAGACGGCTTGTACCATCAATCCAAGCATTGATCAGATGGCACCAAGTTACAGGGACCAGACGGCTTTTGAGCGTGAAAACTCGGCTTTTGCGTGCATTTGAGATACCTACATATAGTGTCTGGTACTCCGTAGCCATTCGCGGATGGCGTGTTAGGGAAGCACACATTGGAACAGCGACAAGAAAAATTATAAAAAGCCAGATGGCTGGGAAAGGTTAGTTGCCCCAAATAAAAAAATCCACAGGCACGCCTCCACGCGAGTAATTGGCGAACCTTGAAAGTTTATGTTTGGTGCGTTCTTCCGAGTCCTTTAGACGTGACATCCACGGGCCAGATAATATGAATTGATCCATCGGGACAATTAAACATGGGTGTGTGCTGCAGAAGATTTTGCACTGCAACCCTTGTTGTATTTCCCGCCGCATCTGCGTGATTCTGTACCAGGACGGTAATGGACTTTACGGAGTCCTTGCAACCCATTAGCCATGCAGGCCAATTCCCATGTCCACAGGCTTCCACTCTGCACCGACCTTTAGGGGAACATGAAAATCCAATTGATGGCATTGCACAAATACTGTGGCCACGCACGGAAAGATGACCGTATGATCCTTTGGCTGCTAGGTACCTAGCTAATATACATCCTTCAGGACAGGCGGTCGGCTGGGCGCTCAGACCAGCTCAAATTCATCAAGAAACGCGTGATCACGTGTCTCGAGGTCACGCAGCCTACGCGGGGAGAGCATGGGTGGCTCTGGCTAGGAAGACGGTGCACAACACTTAGTTTCTCACCGAGGTCCGAAATCATCAACAACATCAAGACGCACTTGAGCTCGTCTTCGGTGGCTGTAGTTCCACTTGCCAGCCCACTAACTTGACAAATTGGCATCCTTCGTATTTACCATATATGTATGTAAAACGTGGCTCCATCTATCCATTGGACCGCTAACCACAAGCTGGCTCGTCCCCTCCGTCCTTGTAACCATATGCGCCACCATCTAGAATAACGTCTTCGTTGTCATCAAGATCGTCTTGTACCCTTCGCCATCTCTTCTTACGCTCTTCTCGGCTCCTGGCTGCCCCGAAGTCCTTGTCCTTGCCCTTCGCCTCAAAAACAGGTCTCATAAGTGAGCCCAACAACGGGTTTCCGCTAAAGGCTCCTCCATTTGTACGATGTGGCCCCCCAGTATTCCCAGATGTCTCTCCCAATACCCCTTCATCACGCTCGCTATCAACCTCTTCATCCGGGATTACTGGTCTCTCAACCGCAGCCATCTTCCGTACTACTCTTCCTCCGACAAGGTCAATGCTGATGACTTGCCGACGTTTGTTATAATCTGGTTGGGCGTTCCATTCCATTTCTCTCAATAGCTTTTGTTGGCGTTTCAACTCCTTGGCTCGCTCTTCCGGGCTAGACCACATGCTACCAGTGCCATTCATTGCTCCCGTGACGTCGAAATCCGCAGCTTCATCCCGAACTGTTGTTCGCTGGGCATTTTGCGCTTGGAAATTGAGTAGCTTGTCGCGGTGTTGTCGAGCCTTGGCGGCTGCTTCGGATAGTGAACTATCAGTGCCGGAAGCCGAGTCGTCACGCGCCTGCGTGAATGGCGCCGGTTTTTTCGATACCTCGGCTCGTCTATGAGCTGATGCATTGACTGCCATTTTTTCCCTTCCGCGTTCATCCTTGAGTTCTCTCACCATCGCCTGAACCTCGTCTAGGCTCAGCAACGGTGAACCACAGAATGTGCATGGTCCTAGTCCTTCCTTCATACAGATCACCTTGCCGCAAGACAAGCAATTTGGTGCTGCGCCCTGAAGGGGGTGTCGAGTCGCCACACAGTTGCAAGCCTTTCGTTTCCCATTCTCAAGAGTAGGATTTGTCGTGATTTCCAGAGCTCGAATGGCCGCATCTAGATCCGCAAGGGCAGTAGATTGTCCTGCCATTGGTGTCCCACCTGCTATTGATACCTTGGTCGTGTTTCCTGATGTTGGCTTCGGTGTCGACGCCCTGGATCCCGGGTTTGACTTGGCCTTGGCCCTTGGGGGCCCATCTGATATCAGATACCCTGCTGAAGAGGCATGTTGTTTGGGTTGAGCTTGGGCGGGTGGTGTAGCTGATCTAGATGCGTGATGGCTGCTCGGTGCACTGGCACGTTGCGGTATGTATTCAGAGCCTAGGTCCTTCTTGTACGCCTTGCTTGCTGGTCCGGCATACTCGTCAACCCTTCTGGCTTCTGGTACGTGTATCGCAGGCTTCTTCTTTTGGAAACGCTTTGCTTTGGGCACGGCATCAGGTAACTCTGAGTTGAAAGCTGAATTTTCTGTTGCTAATGATGGCGCCCGCACTCCAGAGGGGTCTTTTCTATGTGAGTTGAATGATGCAATAAAATCCACTGCGAGGGGTGAGTCTCCTAGCAAGTTGTTGAAGTGCGTGGCGGCCTCTGCCTTGGAAAGCGTCGAGGCATATTGCAAAACCTGTTGAAGTTCTTCCTCGGGAAGAGGAAGCAGCTGCGAGAGCTGCGAGAGAGACATTGCAGCAATGGCGTTGGATAGTCGCTGCGTTTTGGTGAGTGTCGAGTTCAATTCCAGAACTTTGGACATTTGTTTGTGAGCTAGCTCAATCGAGGGGCAGCTTGGAGTTGTGGATGTCTGATGAGTTGCCTACCCTAGGGCTGTGAGTCAGACCGACTTGATTTGGCTCTTGAAATGCTTTACTATTGCCCACTGTGAGATGGCAGCACCATTCTCGATGTTATTTCATTATTATTCTTTTCAGAACACATGTGAGCGTTTCTCATTTGCAATCTTAATTATCCAACCCGTAGTTTCTAGTACCGAAAGTAGAGTTTGCATGGAAGTGGAATGGGCTTTTGATGAGCGACTGCTAGAACTGTCTGGTGCCTGGAGTGTTGATACGTACGACTAAAATGCACCAGTAGGCTCCATGCATCTCCAAGTTGTGTTCTTAATGTATACCAATGAGCTCCGGCTACTTAGTCGGATTCTATATGCGGGCTCACAAAATCAAGATCAGTGTGATGTCACACCCACGGAACGTTGCTTCTACGTGTACATCCACGCACGCCCCTTTTCCTCGCTCAACCACAATCCATTCTCTCAGCAAGTCACCTATCGCCTCATCTAAAACCTCTGAGAATTAACTAATTTGCCGCATACAACTCCGGATCCAGCGCTCCAATTGCACTTGATCATCCTCGCACAAGCTTTCCACTTGACACATGATCGCTTTTCACCCGGAAAGCCCCGAGCTATACCCGATTGGGACCAGGCGCACCCTTGTTCCTGTCCCCATGGCTCCGATGGCCACTTTTCCTCACCTCCCGACCTATTTTTCCCCCCCCGTCGCCCTCACAACGAAAACCACCTTGACCACTTCCATCCCCATTGCCTCTCTTTTGCATCTACACAACCTCCCATTGATAGCTAATTCAATTCACTATGTTGGCTTCCAGAATCCAGCGCAGGGCTTTCTCTGCCTCTGCCCGCAACGTGAGTCTTCGCCCCCAATTGACCGGCCCTTGCCGCGATGACAACCTTCGTCGTCGGCTAACATGCATTTCGGCAATAGCTCTCCAAGGTTGCCGTCCTTGGTGCTGCTGGTGGCATTGGCCAGCCTCTTTCTCTTCTCCTCAAGCAGAACTCCAAGGTCACTGAGCTTGCCCTGTACGATATCCGCGGCGGACCCGGTATGTGTTGAACCTTTGTCCTGGATGAGGCAGCTCGCAAGCAAATTGCGAGCTCCATGCGTCAATTTCCAATTGCGACCCATCTCCGGTCTTTCCGGCAGTTGTGGGAAGATGACTGGTCTAGCTAACGTGACTGCTTGACAGGTGTCGCTGCTGACCTTTCCCATATCAACACCAAGTCTACCGTCAAGGGTTATGAGCCCACTGCTGCTGGCCTCGCTGAGTGCGTCAAGGGCTCCGACATCGTCCTCATCCCCGCTGGTGTCCCCCGTAAGCCCGGCATGACCCGTGACGATCTCTTCAACACCAACGCCTCCATTGTCCGCGACCTCGCCAAGGCCGTTGCTGAGTCTGCTCCCAATGCCAAGCTCCTCGTCATTGCGAACCCCGTCAACTCGACCGTTCCTATCTGCGCCGAGGTCTTCAAGGCCCGTGGTGTCTACAACCCCAAGACCCTTTTCGGTGTCACCACTCTGGATGTTGTCCGTGCCAGCCGCTTCGTCTCTGAGATCAAGGGAACTGACCCCAAGGACGAGAACATCACCGTCGTTGGCGGCCACTCCGGTGTCACCATCGTCCCTCTCTTCAGCCAGAGCAACCACCCCGAGCTGAGCTCCAACGCTGAGCTCGTTAAGCGTGTCCAATTCGGTGGTGACGAGGTCGTCAAGGCCAAGGATGGCGCTGGGTCTGCCACCCTCTCCATGGCCATGGCTGGTGCTCGCATGGCCGACTCTCTTCTCCGTGCTGCTGCTGGCGAGAAGGGTGTCATTGAGCCCACTTTCGTCGACTCACCCCTCTACAAGGACCAGGGCATTGACTTCTTCTCCAGCAAGGTCGAGCTGGGCCCCGACGGTGTCAAGCAGATCTTGCCCGTTGGCAAGATCGACGCCGCTGAGGAGAAGCTTCTCGAGGCTTGCCTGCGCGACCTCAAGAAGAACATTGAGAAGGGTGTCGCTTTCGTCGCTCAGAACCCTGGAAATTAAATGCAGCCCATGAGCTACATGTCTGCCCTTCCACCTCTGCCGGGTCTTGATGGCATGTAACGGGAAAGTCGCCAATTTCCCATTGTATGCCAAAACGGACGAGTGGGCTGGATTGGGAGGTGTGACAATGTACAAAAGTGATGAAAAGGGGGTATCATGAGAGCGTGACTTGCTATTAATGTCTGTCTGATGCGAGGATTGGCAAAAAATGGGACAATATTTTTGCATGTTTTGCGACTGCTATAGAATATTTAATTGAGTCCTTGTACCATAGTAAAATACCTGTCAAAAGCTCGTTGTGAAGTTCAGATGACATGTTAATCGGACGTAAAAGAGCAGAGGTGGGTGGTTTGACGAAATTTTCAATCGTCATCTACCAAAGTCTATAGTGTCGTTGAATATGTTACATGATTTCCCTACTCCACATCATGATAGCACACCTAGTCCAGCCCAACCCCCCCCGGATCTATTCATACGCCTCTCTTGTATAAATTCCTTCTAGAATTCCCAGTGACAGTAATACAAAGTGTACACACTAAATTCAACAACACTTTTGTCAATGCTACTGAGCACGACGCCCCGCTCGCCACTCCTCCAACTTCCTCCTCCTCTCCGCAACTTGTCTCTCGAACTCAGCCACCTTCTCCATCCTCTTGGCCTCCTCGTCAGCCGCCTTCTTCTCCGCCTCAATCTTCTTACGGGCATTCTCGCGCTCGAGCTGCTCGGGCCGACGCTCAGCGATATCACGAGCGTGGTAGTCGCTGAACCCGGCCTTGAGGCCCTTCTCAATGATGAAGCAAAGGACGTAATCGAGCGCCATGACGACGGCCATTTTGATCTTGAATTCTTCAGTAAACTTGACGAGTTTCATTTGCTCATTAATTTCGGGCATCAGTTCCAGGGCGCAGACGAAGGCGAGACCGGATACGCCGAGGATGCCGTAGAACATGGCTTTGTTCTCGGAGAGGGATTCTCGGAAGGGGCGGCCCTGGTAATTGATTGCAAAAGTGGACACTTGCTGGATAAGCTGGAGGAGGTAGATGGCGGAGTTGAGCAGGGATGGCTCAAATTCTGCCTCGAGATCGACAACGCCGGAGCGTCTGTACGTTTGTCAATTTTGTTGAACAGTTATTATGTAAAGTGGGGGGAGTGAGAAAACTTACGGCTCAATCTTCTCGCATAGTCGGGCAACGTAGATGAGAGTTACGATGTGGATGGCGAATTGTCCGAGGATGGAACCAATGATGTAAATGTTGAAGATGTTGGGCTGAGGTCTTTCCTTGCTTAGACCCTCGACAACCTTGGCGCGGGAAATGCTGAGGAAGCAGACAGACATGAGCATGCCACTGATTGTGTACTGAGTATCACCAAATTTGATCCCCTCCAGGTACAGGACGGAGAGGGAGTAGGCGCTAATCAGGCAGTTGAGGGCGAGAATCTTGTACATCTGAATGGTGGCAACGAGAGTGCACCGGCCTTGGCGGATGATGTTGGGAATGGCAATGACGTCTCTGAGCTTAGAAGTGAAAGGAGCAGCGACAGATGCATCACCAAGCTTAAGTGTGGGTGGTTCGTCATCACCCATCTCTGCTTCAAGCATGCCAGATGCAAGCTTGTCGGCGAATCCAGCGGCCTTCTTCTGAACTTCGGCCTGTCGAGCACCTTGGGCATTTGCCAAGCTTTGTGCCCCAGGCGAGACAATAGTCTCGGTAGGATGACCCTGTACCTTGATGTAGTCTTCGATTGTCATATTCTTATTCTTAGCCTCACGCTCAGCCGCCTTCATGTAGTTGGGGTTGCTGGGGCCAGGAGGATATAGGTGGGCAATCATGAGAGGAACAGGGGGTGCGGGCTGGTTGAATCGCTTCATTAAATCACACTGCTTCTGGTAGACTTCCTTCATTTTGGTGTTTCTCGAGTGTTCAGCAATGCGAGTCAAGTCCTCCTTGGTACCGTTGAGGAGGGCAACGCCAATGTGTGCCTGTTTGAGAGCACCGACATCGTTGGTGCCATCACCAGCCATGAGAGTGTAGTAGCCCATGTCTTTGAGCCCAAGGAGAATGTCTTCCTTCTGCTTAGGGGAGACTCGGGCATAAACCCAAGTATGGCGGAGCAACGAGTTCCAGCCGGCTTCGTCCTTGAACTGAGCCAAGGCATATCCAGTAACGCAAAGATCCTTTGTCTTGAGAATTTCAGCGTCAATGGGCTTAGTTGCATCCACAGGAATGCTAATTTTGTCATCAACGCTCTTCCAGACCAACTTCTTTCCGTCAACATTGTCCTCAGGTGCATCCAGAATCAAGACGTCTCGATCAACGATTTCGACCTCGCGAGCAACATGGACGGCAGTCAAGGGGTTATCTCCCGTAATCATGACGACGCGGTGGCTACTCTCATTAAGCATCTGGACGGCCCCCTTGGCGTCCTCCTTCAATGGGCAGTGTAATACTAAAAAGCCGGCAAAAGTGAGATCAGCCTCTACTTTTTCACGCTTTAAGTCGTTGATCTTGCCGGAACCGAGCTCAGAATCGACAGTGAGCTGTTTATATGCCAAAGCCAGAACGCGAGATCCTTTGCGGGTGAAGTACTTATAGGTCTCCTCGTAGTCGGTGGGCACATTCACCAGCATTTTCATGATAGTCTCGGGAGCACCCTTGACACCAACAAAAGTGCCCTTCACCTTCTTGCCAGTCTTGGAGACCCCATTTACCATGGCGACCGAGCTCTGACGTTTTAGAGCGGAGGAGAACTGGAAGCGGCGCTTGATCTGTACGGTTCCCTGGGCACCACTATTCTTGTTCTTGCTAGCCAAGATGTCGTTACGACCAAGACCCCAGCCAAGAGACGTCAGGGTAGCTTTCTCCATGGGATCACCAACAACATCACCCTCATCAAGCTTAACAAGAGCATGGGCAGTGGCGAGGACGAGTTGAGTCTCAATACTGGCCTCGGTCACACGCACCATGGTGGAGTGAGCTCCATCGGCTTCCTTTGTATCAACAATATTTGAGTCGGCCAGGCCAAGTCCAGCAATACCTTCGACAACCAGATCTTCGCCGGTGAGGGTACCAGTCTTGTCGAAGCAAGCAACGTCAATACGGCCACCATAAGGAATTCGGAAGGGCTCGGTACAGAAAATAGCCAACTTGGAAAGTGCGGCCAGACTAGTATTGACGGCAAGACTGAGCTCCATGGGCAATTCCGGGGGAACGACACTGGTGACAATCAAAATGCAGTCGAGCAGAAGTTTGGATCGTTTGCGGTCTTTGCGGACACCCTCATCCCAAACATACCAAGAGGCGGCGATTGCGAAGATTAGGAGGAACAAGATGAATAGAAGGGCCTCAAAGTTATTGGCTGAAACGCGTTCGGTGGAGTAAATCATGGTGCGAACAAGACTGCCCTGAGAGGTCTCGAATCCAGTCTTGGTAACAATAGCCATGGCGCCGTTGTTAGGAGGTGTTGGAACGTGAGACGATAGTTTTGGCTTCTCTTGCTCAGGGTTGCCGTGTGTAACTTGAAGGACCTTGGTGCCACCCCAAAGGAAGGCGTTCTTGTCTAGTCCTTCAGGGTCCAGCACAGCGTCAGACGGACGCAGCTGGATAGAGTCCTTGAGGAGAGGCGTGCTTTCTCCAGAAAGCATAGCCTCGTTGACGATGGCTGTTCCCTCAACCAACAGCATGTCACAAGCCACACCACTGTCTTCTTTGGTTCGGTCGACTGAGACGAGGTCGCCGGGCAAAAGAGCGTCTGTCTGAATCTCGGTCCATTTCCCAAGACGGAACACCCAGATGTCATAGGGTTTAATGCTCATACCACGGAACTCGTTGAGAGTGCGCTGACGCTGCCAAACGACGGTGCTTTCGAAAGCCACAAGCATGAACAGCGTGAAGAGTGAATAGTACCAATATTCATCGAGCAACCAAAGACCGACGCAGAAGATCTGGAAAACGAAGAATGGAGCAACGGCGTGCTCCTTGAAGAGCTCGGTAAAGGTGGGAACGGGAATGTCGAAAGTGTTGGTACCGTAGTGCTGTTCGACCCGGGTGAGTTCAGACTGCTTCTCAAGACCCCTGAAGGACTGGAAGTGACCGATGGTTGGCTTGGGCTCGGAGTCGATGTCATATTGGAGCGTAGAGAAGGACTTTGTTTCGGGGTTGTAGAGGAAACGGCGCTTCTGAAACAGGAACGAGGTGATGAGCTTGCCACCAACCTATCACGATAGACGTTAGATAGTTGCCAAGAGGAGATTGATATGCTTAAGCTTGAGAAGGAGTAGGCAACGAGAAAAATTGACATGCCTTGTCGCGAACAAGTTTGCAAATCTCGCCAGAGCCTGCGTTGGCAATGGGCAGAACCTTGATTAGCTGGGCGTCTTCAACAGCGTCGACCCTGGTAGCCTTGAAGCGAGCCTCCAAGGCAACACTCCAGTGTGTGCTAAGCCAGACAAGCGACTGTAGAGTGATGATGGTGCCACACCAAACGAAAGTCCATTCCGGCGCACCAATGTATTTCTCGTACAGATCAGGAGTCAGGTAGTATCGCAGGAAGATGGGCCAGATGATGGCAAAGGGCCAGACGTAGGCGTGGAAGTGAAAGGGTAGCGGGCGCAGCAGCTCGGCCTGCTTGATCTGAGGGCTGTCGATCAGCGGCGGCATGATGAAGATATCGACGACGTCGATGCACCGCAAGCTCGGACGAACCGGGGAGGAGGGGTGAAGGAGAGGATTTCGTGACCCAATCAGACCCAAGACGGGGGGCGACGAATTACGAAAGGAAGAAAGGAAGAAGAAACACGAGGTAGCAGCAGCCAAAATTAGAACGGAGAGCAGGCCACGCTACCGCAATTATAACCACGAGGGCGGGAGGGAAGGGGGGAGGGGAGGAGTGGAAGAAGCGATTCGAAGGGAATGGGAATCGGGGTACGGAGTACGGAATTGTCGATGCTCCAACTGTCATGTCGCGATCTGTCAAGTACCTTGGTACCAGACTTTTCTCATGGCCCCATCGCGCGGCGTGGCGTCACAGAGATTGGCAGAGACGTCAACTGGGTCTGTCTGGTCCTGGTGTGCACATGCCTCAAGCTGGCATCAAACTGATATCTAGGCCATTTTCAGCCTGGAGCTTTGGCGTGTACAGCGTGGGTGCGTGCCCACTGCGGCGTAGTTTGCCGACGACCGGCCAGCGAGCAACATTGAAGCCGATCACCGACTTCCATCTTGACTGCACATGCATGTCAACTCGACTTCACACCAACCGGACGCACGCAAACATGATGCGCCACAAGCAACAATCAGCAGGAGATTCTCTATTCATCATGGGTATCGTACAACTACACAAGACCTTCTACAATTCTAAATATCGGCAGCAACGTCTTCTCTATATGCTCGTCTCATATTTGCTGCGTCTTCTAATTCGCTCACCAAACACCCAGAAACACCACGGAATTGGAGCCATAGCTACCGTGACAAACCCCAGCAAGCTTGTTGCCCACCCCACGCCGAGGACCTTGTACATTTGCAAAGCAAACAATGGGAATGCAGTACTGAGAAGATATCGACTCATCATCATGGCACCGGAAGCCGACGCCGCGTACATGGGGCCGTAGGCATCGAGCATAAACATGGTGGCGCTGGCATAAATCAGCAGGGAGCTCAGCATCACACAGCTCTGGAAGACGATGGGCACTATCCAATGGACCTTGTACTGAGCCGTCCACGCTGATATGAACAAGCCGGTCGGTAAGAGGAGACTGCCAATCATTGCGCCGGTGAGCCGGTGCTCCGAAGGCAAGGGTTCCTCCACGCCGTCGTCGTCCGGAGGATGGCTCTCTCGCCATTGAGCCAAGCGCTTCTGGTAGTATTTCAGATCAATGAGAACCAGGGGCGCCGAAGCAACGAGCGTGCCAACCATCAAACCCAAGTACGACAGTGATTCACCCGTTTTGTCGAACCCGTAGTACTCTCGGAAGATCCAAGGCACAGCAATAACGAATGTGTACAGCAATCCGTACAGGAAGCCGTTGTACAGACTAATCAGCGTTACAATGGGTTCCGTGAACAGCATATGCAGCGGCCGCTGGATCAGCACCGTGGCAAAGTACCGGAAGGCTCGACCAGGCGACGTCCTCTGCGAAGAGGTATCCAGCCCAAGGCGGATCGCACGTCTTCTCAAAATCACCCTCTTGTACGTCTCTGGCGTAAAACACACGGGGATATAAAAGCCAACAACCATGAACACAGCTGTCCACTGCGTCCATTGCCACCCGCCATCCTGGACGATAAACCCGCCCACAAACGGACCCAATGCAGCTCCAAAGGACGGCATGGTGTAGTATACACTCAGACTTACGCCTCGTAGCTTTCCAGATGCGGAGTCTAGAATAGTGGCCGGTGCATTGTTAATGAGCGACGAGGAGAACATGCCTGCAAAGAAGCGGCAAGCGATGAGACTGGTCAAGGACGTGCTGAATCCTGATCCGACCATGAAGGCAGCAAAGATGGGACCGGTCACGAGAAACACCGCCTTCCGGCCGTACGTCTCAGACAACGGAGCGCCGACTAGCGGGCCAAATGCCAGGCCGAGGTTGTACATGGACAGCGGGACAACGGCCAATTCGTGACTACAGTTGAATTTAGATGCGACGTCGTCTTGGGCCGGCGCATACATGGATCCAGCGACCGTGGCAACGGTTGCGAGGCCCGTGACGGCGACGGTGCTGAAGAGGCGGATGGACAATGGGAAGTTGCGTGGGTTGTCAGGGTCATCCGGGCCGGTCCAGTCGAAGGCCGCGTTCATGGTGCGAATGGCCCGGCGGACTTGGATATTGGTGCAGGGTTCATCTTCAACCTCGTCTTCGGTGTGCTCTTTCTGTGATTGCTGTGGTTGTTCCTGGTGCTGTCGTGTGCCTCTGGACGACCATGTTTGAGAAGTCATCTGTGTCATTTCCGGTTGTGCAAGGCGCCGCCCGAATGACGACGCCGCCGGCGGGGAGTGCTCCATGATACAGAGGAGGAAGAAGCGACGCAAATGTTTCTTTGTTACGGTGATTTGCAGTTCGCTTCTCCAAGTTGCTGTAGAACATGGCAGTCGTCAGGATTTTAAAAACAACTCACAAAAGGCGGAGAAATTCCATCCAACACCGGCACAGAGTCGGCATGGCCCGTGAACGTCCGAGCTTTCCAATGGGGGCGGGCCGGACGTCGGCCGGAGGGCGTTGGTTCCCCAGATTCCCATGTTTCTGTTGTCAACTGGCATGCAACCGTGGGCAAGGTGAGGCGGCGGAGAAACCCGGGTCACTGCTGGGGCATAACTACTAGTTAGTTGGTTGGTTACCCAGGTAAGCTAACCAGTTGAGGCAACCAATCGTGACTAGGGACAACCAACGTCTCACGCCTTGCTTGGCGATGACTGACTGTGTTGCGATGTCGCTGGTAGGAGGCACTACGACCTGCAGCGGCAACTACTTCCAATCATGATTGTCCTTGTTGCCCGTTTTTCGCCTTTGTGTTTGCCTGAGTTTCCATGTTGCTGGGAGAGTTGCCGGCCGCGTTACAATGCGGAACCTCGGAGGACATGTGTATTAGACGTGCCTTTGTTGTAGTGTCCACCTTGTTTCTGCAATTGACTTGGACATGTACTCTGCTTAGTCTTACAGTACACAAGGAGTATGACCCTCTCACTTCCAAAGAAAAGTACCAGAATTATTCGACTCGATCTTGATTTCAAAGCTCCGTCTCCATCCATACTCTTTTCAAACCACCACTATGACCATCCTACTGTACATGAAGCAACGCCGCAGACGAATCAGGGACCACGACAGCAACGACTCCTTGTTTGGATTTCACTGTTTCCCCGGTCGTAACGTTATGAAGTCTAACAGGTTTCCCATTGTCCAACTCCCAGTTGTAACTCCACCATCAAATGTCACTCCAGTAATAGCGTCACTGCCGTTTGCCATATGTCGCTGTACACGAATCGACACGTCCTGCGTTAGGTTTCGCACCGCAAACGAAAAGGCCCTGCTCATTCTCCTTGGAGGGTTCGGCAATGGCTCCGTGCCGGCCCCGTCTTTCGTCGTGTTGTATTCGTGCATGTTGATGACCGTTAGGCGCTGTAGGTTTCCGCGTTCGAAGATTGCATACGCTGCTTCCTGGTCAGATGACATCGGTATGGAGGAAACGCTGACAGAGAATGCTGTGAGATCTCCAAGGGCGGCTGCCACACCGATGCTGCCGTAATAAGGTGCCTTGGTGCCCTTTGATGTCTTGTTGGTGTCAGTTGGCTGGAATGCCTGGTCCTGTTGACGGCGAGTATGATTTAGCACTCCGTCGTAGAGCAAGTTTTGTGTCATCAGGAACAATAGGGAAAAGTACTCACGCGATAGTCTGTGCCTTGGTGCATATGCACGCGTTTGAATCCAGCAGACGCAAAATACAGATTTAAGTTCCACGGCCCATAGAGCTGCGCCAAACGAGTTGGATAGTCCACGTCCCTGGAAGTATAGCGAGGTTTTTTCCCCCAAAAATAAGAGGCGCATGGCCATTCTTTGTGTACATGATTCGCTTGTATTCCACAACCTGCTCATCTACATCTCGAATGGTGCGGCTGCGGTTCATCAATGTTCCTTGCAAAGTCGTACCGGGGGAGGTTGCTCCATCAATGTAGCTAGATGACATCCTGTCAGCTTCCTGAATGCGTTGACCACCGATGATGGGTGTTGCACCACTTACTTGTGAACGGAATATCACTTCTTACTGCCATACTTGTCAAGGCCACAGCCCCAAACCTGGGTAGCATTCAGGCTACTCACGTGATCGTCGTATGACGGTGCCATAAACCCGAAATCCGCAAGTTTTGGGCAATGCTTTCGTATCTGCTTCTTGATCTCAGCATTCCGTTGAGCCACTCATTAGCAAAGTCCTTCGCACTCCAACCCGTGGGACGGGAAGGTCCCTGAGAAGAAGTCGGGAAGTGATTCGGCTCATTTCCATACTCCCACACGTCATGATTTTCATTGCTCAAGGCTTTGCAAGCCAATGCTGCTGTGCGCTCGAGCGTCTCCCAGCCTTCTACACTGACAGCTCCTTTTGCGAGGTTAAACCCGTGGGAAAACCTGACGCCCGGCCATGTATTCTATGATTTGAAAAACGAGTCCCCGATGTATACAGTTGTGGGGTAGTCCTTGGACTTGTTTGGATCATATGCTCCGTTGATGGCTTCTTTGAGAGATGCATTGTATAATGCATAGTCTTGTGTAATGTCCCCAACTCGCACGTAGGGCTTGCTGCCCACTAGATTGGCGAGATTACTCGGTAAATTGTAGGAAAACGTATTTGGTGTGCTCAAGTTCCCTGAGAGTTTGTTAATTGGGGCGGCAGCGGACCTTGACCCGTACCGGCATAGTCTACAAACGACGAAAATTCTAAAGAAAGGCTGACAAACGACGCTCACAGGCCAGAATCGTCATCTGTTTTGGTGTGTATGTGGTATAACGCTGCCGTGGATTTTTTTCGCAGCCAGAGCCGTAACAAGCCCGGCCGACCAACGAATGAACATGTTGGCGTGTATATCGAGCAGAGCACAGTTACCAGCAGCAGCAGTGTTTGGTAAACCCTTCCAATACTGATGAATGAGGACAGAAGTGTGACAAGGGCTTGATATCAAGGGCTTGGAGTGGAATGACTCTATTCATTGATAATCTTGTTGGATGTCAAAGGTCCTTGTTTTCCAAGAGGAAGTGCCGCCTTTGTATCTACTCCAGAATACCCTTGTCGAGTATTTCTACTTGTACTAGGCCTAATAAAATATTACCAAGTAATGTACCAGGGACGATTAAGAGTACTTTTAAAATACTACGCCACCCCTTGCACGTTAGAGCTGTGGGTGCAAGGGGTACGATCATCCGAAGGCTGGGAGTCCTTGGGCCAAGCAACTATTAAGCCATTACATTTAGCTAGCTATCTAGTTATGCAGAGCCGTGGTCTGACCTATATGGATTCCGTGTAAGGACCTGTCGTCTTCTATGCCGCTCATCCCTCATCTTCATCTTCATACCCTCTGGTGGAGACTCGTAAAACAGGTGACCACGATCAAAGGGCGCATCCAGCATCAAGCCCTGGAGCGTTTTTACGCGAGAGACAGCTACGTAGCTTAAACCAGTCTGAAAGTCCCGACAGGAGAGATCTGTCACGATGACATCTTCAGTGATGCTCTGCGACTTGTGAACCGTAATGGCGTAGCATACGATCAGGGGAAACTGCGTGCGAGTGCAGAGAGTGCTTCCGATGAGGAAGTCCCTGTCTACTGGGAGAATCGGGACAATCTTTCTGCCATCAGCGGTGGTCAGGAACACAGGTCCACTGTACTTGTCAAACTCCATCATGATAACACAGGGAGGGTCTTGGACTGGGTCAGCCCCCGGTGCCCAGCCGATATCGTAAACGGTACCGCGAGCGCCGTTGCAGAGACCAACTGGCTGCCAAAGGTTAGATGTCAGCATCAGACGGGCGCCAATGCATATAGGGATCTGCTTCGCAAGGTTGCCCGCCTTGTCATCAGGCGCCGCAGCCGCGCCAAGGCCGACATTCTTAGCCTTGACCTGAATGACTGGCCGGCCGAGGCGGTCGAGGTGGTAGTGGTTATATTCGTTCACCCTATCTTTCGTGGCGTATACTCGCAAGGCGTTGGCGAACCTGGCGACCTCCAGATCATCTAGCTTCGCCTGTACTCGACCGGAAAGGAGTTTCCAGGACTCGACTGACAGTTGGAGGAGCCGCAATTCCTCGAGAGCTGTGCGAAACGCCTTCTGATCGTCGCCCCGTTGCCGTTGGACAACCTTCAAGAAGACTGATTTATCGAAGCGTCTATATGCGTTCCTGCCTTTGATCTCCACTCCCTGCACCTCTTTATCGTAATAGAGCGGCTTCTGTAGCACGGGTGGAAGCTGGAAGAAGTCGCCAACCAGAAGGATGTTAAGACTACCAAAGAACTCCTCATTCCTACTCGGGAACGCCTCGCGCAGGCGGTCATCGATCCAAGAAAGCTGTCGCAGTCCCAGCATGCTCTTCTCATCGATGATCAGGTAGTTGATGTCCTTCAGCTTCTTCTGGAGCTGGGCCATGTCAGTGGGCGAGAGGGGCTTGAAGTCCTTGTTGATTGGAAGGTGTAACAGGGAGTGCAAAGTAGTGCCCGATATCTGATTTCCCGCGACGCCAGTGGGCGCGGCACGCCAAACAGGTGTCCCTCTCCCGGCAGCAGCGGCTTGGAGGTGCGCGGAGAGCAAATTAATGAGGTATGACTTCCCGGTACCACCTCCACCATCCACATGGAGCAGCAACTGAGAGGGTTCCTGATTCAGGAAGTGGTCCATCACGGTATCGTATACTAAGCGCTGATCCCGGTTTAGGGAATCTCGAGCTTCCAAGGGCTGATGATCCACATCAAGGTCAAGGCGGTTTGCCGCCTTGCGTTGCTTCCAGTAGTCGCCCTTGAGAATACCGTCATCAGTATACCGTCCAACGTGAGGGGTCCAATCATAATTGATGTCGATGTCTCGGCGGCCGAGCATGTCGATATCCTCTTCCTCCAGCGGGCGGTCGGGAAGCATGCGGGCGAGTTCATGCCAGTCTTCATCCACAATGGGCTCTTCATGGACCTCAAGCTCAAATTCGTCGTCCTCAGCCCTCAATTCATTTGTATCTGGCTCCCCATAATGATCGTCCGCATGGGTGTCACGGTGCTGCTCTCTGCAAAACCTGTACGCAGCCGCGAAGGAATCGAACCGCTGCCCGCCCACGGTGAGCAACTCCTCTGGAGAGCGATGCGGATGAGCCATCATCAATTTAACACGGCAGAAGTCACCAAACTGGGGAGATGCCTCCACGGACCTGTATCGAGGAAAGTAAGACAGGACTCTCTTCTTCGCGTTGGCAGCGAGTCTCCTCCACGTCTTGAGATTATACGATTGCAGGTACTCGAGGTAAGTTGCATCCTCGTGCTGGTCATTTCTCTCGAGATACCTCCTGTAGCTGCCGACGGTCTCGTTGACATCTTCATCCACGCGATACGAACGTGCATGTTGCTCCAAAGGACGGCAGTCGACAGAGACCACCATCCGCGTGCCTTCCTGCAGAGGAATGTTAAGGAGAAGATGGGAAATCTCCTGCGCCGAGTAATCTCTCTCGGCAATCAGCTTATTCATCAGGCGAGAGGAGAAGGATAATAGCGGCTGAAGGTGTGCCGTGTGCGGCAAAACCTGGTCTGCAAGCTTACAGTAAGGCTCAGTCTTCTTCTCAGATTTGCTGCAATACTTGGCAGCGTACGTAATAACCGCCTGTAGGCTGGTGCAAGGAGATATGTCGATATTGGCTAGCCAGCCTAGTATAATGGCGGGATTGAAGTGATTCATGAGGTTGTCATTCCGCGCCGCCTCGAAGACATAGTACGACTTGCCTTCCTTCCTGATCACTGCGGCCAGCTCCCGCAAGGCACGAGGAAAGTCAAAACGACACTCCCGCTCTGGATTGGCCGCATTGGCCGCCTCGATATCTGCAGCAGCGCCTTCCATATCCCTCGCCAGATCAACGGTTCTCTTCCTTACGCGTAAGCAGTATGTGGTATTGCATCTGTGGCGCTGGCAGCGGTTGACGATTTGTGAGAGACGCAGGAATGTCAGTTCTGTACTCAGTGGATCTACGCTCAGGGGGTTACCCTCACCCTGGGGCATAGTCCTAGTCGGCTCAGGATTAATGGCAGTGATGTGGAATCCCCACGTGCGTGCAAAAACATCACGAGCGGCTTCATCCACCATGTCGACTCTTGGGCAATTCTCCATCCAGTACAGGCCATGGTTGTGCGGACTGCCACGCCCTTGCCATTCATACCGATCCCAGTAATCCGTAATGTTGAACTTCTTGCTTAACACGATATCTCGAAAGAAACAGTATCGGCGGTAGAAATGGAAAGCAGCAATGTGAGGATTCTGACGCAAAAGTTGGCGCGAGAGACCCATCCTCTCGGACTCGGACGCAGCCAGCCATTCATCATATCGGGGCATGTGCTGGTAGAGACTCCGCCAGTGTAAATCTGCCGGGCTGAATGTGATGAATGCACCAGGACATCCAAGGTTGTAGGCATAGGCCTCGAGGTCCTGCCTCTTCCTGTTCCAGAAGGGGCGCGTGCCGCGAATAGGTACCGCATGTCTTGTGATTGAGTTGATTAGCACCTGCGCCTCAGGGTCCTCGCTGTGCTCCAGTGCCTGAACAAGCTGCTCCCGTGTGAGCGGTTCATGACTACCATCGTGTTGCTTCACGAAGAATTTGGACCGTGCACGGGCCTGTGACCGCATCAGAGTATTGAAGGCGACGAAGCGGAAGGTCGGGTGGCGTGCAAAACGCCCGTCATGCCAGCGCATCGCGTGCTCGATGTAGTCCTTGTAGTCGATTGACCGTAGCCGAGGCTCAACAAAGTCGGCTCTCCCGTCAGGAAAGAGGCAGGGAAAAGCTAAGGAGAGTAGGGCATGAGAGCGATTGAACTCATTAATGGGTGTGCGCCGTATATTCGGAAGCTGCAGCTCGTGCTGCACCTGCTCCTGGAAGCTTGTGGAAAGCCTTGGTTCAGCTTCTGGTTCTCCGGCAAGAATAGACCGCAGAGCATCGAGCTCCGTGTCCTTGGCCAAAAGGTCCGGCACCGCAGCCTCGTCCTCCAGGTCCGGTTCTGCCTCCTCATCTTCCTCGGGTCCAACTTCGGCAGCCTCCACCTGGCTCTGGGGGATGTCGTCCAGGACATTGCCATCTTGAGGCAATTGACTCAGCCGCTCTTCGTCGATGACGATGCATCGATAGCCAGGATGATGGCGCCGGAGGTAGTTAAGCCATATGGCAACTGGCTGGCGGCGTACACGGAACTGGCGGGTGAATTGCCGGCTAAGGTTTGCATGGGACGACGTATTGGAAGGACGGAGTAATACAGTGTTCAACTCCCGCGGCAAAAGCGGGAGTTGGTTGTACACCAAGCCAACCTCGCGGAGAAAGTGAACAACATGTCCCCGATATTTGTACTGCTGGCCCCGCACAAGCATAATATTCACGTGGACGTGAACACGGCCTATTAAAGACTCTTCAGTAGGTGTAAGCTGAGGCAATTGAGTCGGTACGGAGCCAAAATCCAACTGGTTGTCCACAGAGAAGAAGTACGGCTCTTCAGGGCCGCGTTTATCATCCTTTCGACAGCAACGCGCACAAATGCCATCAGAATCGATCTTCATCTGGAACCAACGCTCTTGACATCGACCACAAAATTGCATTTGGTCATTGTCCAGCTTTGTCCAGAACTCACGGAGGATTGCTTTATCACGACAGGTCAAGGCGCAAGCGTCCAGGTCCCCATTCCACACCGGATCTTGTGCGTGAAATACGGCCGATTCTTCAGGTGGAATCATCACTGGACTCCGGTACCGTCGTGGCGGCCCCGACGATCGAGTTTGCCTTTGAGATTTTTTTGGCCGCCCTCCTGTACCAGGGGCAGGACCACGGCGAGCACGGCGACGAGGCCCTGACTTTCTGGAAGGCTGCCGCGAGCAATAGCGAAGAGGGCTTTCGTCCAAGGCATTGCTATTATCGTTCCCGTCTTCGTCCCCTAGATCGGAATCAGACTCTACCCCTAGGTGTTCGAGGTACTTCCGTGGTCGAGCAGGTGAAAGCAGCAAGTTGAAATAGTCCTCGACGTCAACATCAGATTCAGAGAACTGTCCCCTGTCATCCGCTTCCTTGGTCATTCCATCCCCATCTGGGAGCTCATTTGCCTGTAGTCGATCTTGACTCCCAGCTACGTTCCGTGGTTAGCTTGAACAAACTGCCGGGACCACAGCACAAGGATACCTTCTCCAGGACCATCAGAACCTTCAAAGACGCCGAGTTGAGAGATTGTGGGAGTTAGTGACACAGCCTCCCCTGCACGGCGTCGTGAACGATGGTCGCGCCGAATAGTGGCCTGCTTGGCCCTGGCGCCGGCCTTGGAGGCATCATCTTGCGAGTCCTTCCCGCCCTTGTGGAACCTAACAGCCAGGTAAGAGTAGTCCACACCAGTCGTGCTGCTTCGGACAGTAGATGGATCAGAATGTGAGGCGACAGGATCGGTCGAGGGCGGCACAGGCGGTGAGGGAGCTAGAGCCCGGAAGAGCCGCGAGCTCGCTTGGGTTGGTGGGATCGGCGTCCCCAGCACTATCTGCGGCTGGCTGCCTGGCTCTCCGAACAAACTCCTAGCTGTATGTTGTTGCCGTAGCTTCTCTGGCGATGTAGGTTGGGTTCCAGATCTCTGGTTAGGAGGCGATAGGCCAGCGTCTCTGTCGGTTCTTTTCGGGGCAGATCTCTCAGCTGAGGTAGGACGGACAGCCAGCTTTCTCAATGCAAGGACGGCACCTTTGGACCTGGCACGCTTGATCAGGTTAGGGAGGCATATATAGTATATCAATGGTGTCAGTTACCTCGGAATTGCGGTGGTCCCGGCATTCCAGACAGGTTGTAGTTGGATTGGCAGATTTCCTCCTGCTAACGAAATTACTTGGTGATTTTGTTCGGTCGCAAGACGGGCAATGGACTGCCAATTCAGATCTAGGACTAATATTACCCCTAGAATCATAATCCATACCCAACCATGCGGTACATCTGTTTCAATAATGGAAGAAAGGCTGCTGGCCAAGCAAACGAACAGATCGCTGGGCAAATTTAGCGATTGTAAACGATTGTAAACGATTGTAAACGATTGTAAACAGAGAAGTAAACAAAGAAGCACCGACAGACGGTGGCTGTCCTTTACCCACTTTTCTAGAGCCACCAACCAATCCAGCCTTCTTTCGCGATTTCCCATACAAAATTTGGACCAATAGAAACTTATTTGTCAAGCCTGCACCAAACCCTCATTATTCGGAAAACTTATGGATTAATGTAGAGTCAGCCTTCGGCTGAATTATTATAACGAATACGTGAGTATATGTGTACTCTCGTAACGCTTAATTCTCATTGGATATTATCCTCGTAAGGGACCTCGCTGGCCCCTTATAACATTCAAAGGGATACATCCCTTTGAATGCGCGCAGGGGCCATTTTTGTAACGACCAAGGATGCTAACCAATTAGAGATATTAAATTAAAAGGTACTTAAGTTACCTCAGAATTTATGTGATAAAAAAAAGTATTCTTAGTTTTATATATGTTAGTTACCGTGGTCCGTCACACAAGAAGCTAACCCTCACAAGAGATGTACTTGTCGAGTATCGCAGAAAAGCGGAGTAGATACATGACAGGCACCTGCGCACATTCAAAGGGATACAAGAAAAGAACAGCTGTGCCTCAGGCTCCCAGCGGGTCATGTGTCTAGTCTGTGTAACCTCCAGGTCCTGTATCGGCGATGCCCCTTGTTGGGCGGTGAGGTTATTGAGCTTTGACCGTGTGACAAGAAGCTAGGCAATGATGACGATGACTATTTGAGGAGGGTACTCTCAACTTTACAAGTCCGTTAATAAGGTGTACTGGTAAGATACCAGAAGGCAGAGGATACACGAGTCGGCAATTGAAGTCATGGCCGATAGACGCCAGGCCGCTATAATCAATGATCCCTCTGTTCCATAGTAAACGGGCGGGCCTTTGATCTAGCACTGGTCTCTACTTTAACCGTCTGCACCAGGTTTTGATCAATTAACGGTCTAGTATTTCATTCATCGAACCAAAGGAGGCCGACATATAGAGGGCCAGCAATCGAGTTGTTCCTACCAAGCTGATAAAACCAGTTGATGGGAAAACCACCGGCCGCGAGGGGTAAGCTTTCTTCGCATGCATTATACAACGTTGTATTCGTGTTCCCGCCCCACCCTGATTTCGGGCCCACACCCTAACCTGCCACGCCCCAGTATACAATTTCATACATATTATTCTAGTAATAAGGGGTTTCTTGAAAAAATATTAATAAAAACTGGTGATACAATTATAATTTAAAAAAACACTATGAATAATTAAGTTATAAATTTATAATATAAATAATAGTATTAAAGTTACTAGAGCCTACCTACCGCTGCCTACGTGAGCACTGAGCAGTGAGCACTGAGCACTGAGAAGTAAACACCTGTTGAGGTTAAAACTCTTAGTATTAGGTATAATATTAAGAGATTATATTTATAGAATACTTGAGAATAAAGTTCTCTCTTATTTCTCTATCTAATCGGTTTATATCCTAGGTCTATTCTTATTATATATTACTTAAATTGATAACTTATTATAGCATATATTAATAAAAGCTATTGTAAAAAACTTTCGTTATTAATTATATAAAGTAGATTATAATTTTTACTAGTAACTTATACTATAAAGTTAAATATAAACGTATAAGTTATTAAGTTATAAAAAATAAAATAAAGAAAATTAAATTAAAAGCTGAATTTTAGAATATAACTTAACAAGTAATATATATTTGAATTTGTATTATAAGTTAATATTAATTCTCTTTTTAAGGACTTTTCCCTAAAATAATACTCGAGTTCTACGTCACAGCCTTGGTTTAAATACTAATTGATTTTTTTAAAAGCGGGCGCGACTATAAAGGTGTATATAAATGTAACGGTAGCTTAGGTTCTAAGGCATAGTAGGTTTATTTCTTAGAAAGTAAGTTAAGTTAAATGCTATAAAGTAGCTTTTAAGTAATATTATAATAAGGCTATTAAGAGTATAACTCTTAATAGTAAAACTATTACTTAAATTAATTAATAGAGATTTAAATTACCTAATTATAGGAATACCTTTTTCTTAAGTACTCGTTTACCTCTTTATTATAATTCTAGATTAAGTAAAGCCTATTTAATCCCTTATATTAAATTAAGTTAATCCCCTTTAATCTATTAAGTTAAATTAAACTAATTCTATTTAATTTTATTATGTAATTTATAATCCTATTAGGCCCTATTCTTATCTATTACTAGTAGCTTATACCTTTAACTAATTACTTTAAGTACCCTTAGTTTATAATATAATACTTCTCTCTTATTAGTCTTATTTTTAAGGCTATTTCGTTTTATTTAATAAGTATTCTCTTTCTTTCTCTCTCTTCTCTTCTTCTTTCTTTATTATTCTTTTTATAATATCTTTTAATTATATTTTAAAATAATAATCTCGCCTTAACTAAAAGATTAATTATAAACGTCTTTTTAAGTTTATATCTGCCTTTAGCTTTATTATATCTTTTTACGATTCGTATTAAAAAAACAATTAAGAGTATATTATTATTAAAGGGAAAGATAAGTGTAATAAATATACTTTACGTGGTTATATTAGCTGTAATTTAAGTAAAACGTTTTTAAATGCTTATAATCGTATTCTTTATAAAAAGGATTATCTTAATAAAGAATATACTTTAACTAAAAAGAATTTAAAGTAAGCGATAGCTTATTTATAAAGAATTTATTATTAGGAGAAATTTTTATAATAAAAGGCTATAAAGATAATTACTTATAGTATAAAGAGTTTAAATAAGTTAAAGGCCTAAGAGCGTTTAAAGTTAAAGTTTAATATACTTAATTAAACACTTAAGTTTTTAGTAGACTTAGGTTTCTTTATTTTTAATAAGTTTTTATTCTTTAATAGAACTATTTAAGTAACGTTAAGTAGTTTATAAGATTCTTAGCTAATTTTTAGGTGTTTTTAAAGTTTAAGTATCCCTTTTATTTAACGAGATAATAATAATTCTTAGTATCTTTTTATACTTAAAGTATTTATTTAACTTTATATTTATTAGTATTTTCCGTTATAATATTTATAGTAATTATAGATTTATTTAATGCTTTCTCTAGTAGTAATATATAAAATATAAGATAAATTCTTATTTTATTTAATAATAATAGTTTATAGTTAATATTTAAGATTTTTCGTTTAATAAGAAATAATTTAATCTTCTTTTAGTTAAGTTTATTATTAGGTTATTTTATTTTAATATTTTTACGAATAAGGTATACTTTATATCTCTTCTCTAGAATTAGCGCTAGTAATCTTTTTTTATTCGTGTAATACTTTATTTAATTTTATAAAAATATTTATTTCTATTATAAGTGTTTTTATATTTCTATTATAGTTATTATATACGCTATAGCTACTAATACATTTACGTTTTATATTATATGTGTCTTAATAATAGAGTTAAATTCGTAATTTACCTTAAATAATAATATCTTTATATTATTAATCTTAAAGCTATTATAAGCCTATTATACTAGTAATAGCTATTTTACCTAATTATTCTATTAGTAGTTAATATAGCTTCGTAAATATTATTTAAGTATTTAATTTAAGATTTTTATTTGCCTATTTAATTATAGGTAAAATACTATTAATAAGCTTTATTTAATCTTTATAGTTTTTATAAGGTATTTTTAAAAGTTTAAGGTAAATAATTTATTACGATTTAATATAAGCTTTATTAGTAATTTATATTATATAATAACTATTTTAAAGAATATATATATTAAGTTCTTAGTATTACTTAATTTCTTATATAAAATATAATAGGCGTATTTTATAAGTTTATTTATAATAACTAAAATGCTATTATAAGCTACTCTTATTATAGGTTCTTTTAACTTTAATAGTTTAATAATAAAGTCTATTATAATAGTTTATTATACTCTTTTAGGTGGTAATATTAGTTATAATTCTTTATATAATACGTATTACATTAATTTTACTTTATTACACGTATTATATTTCTTAATAACTTCTTATATTATTTTTCTACTTTTTAAAAAGTTATATAATCTTTTTAGCCTATTAATTGTTTTCTTTCTACCTTAATATTCGTGTAATAGGTGCTTATATATTTTCTTAATAAGCTATTCTTAAAGTATACTAGAAATATACTACCATTTATTATATAAGAAGGTTTTACCTTTCTTAAATAAATGCGTTTTTATTTTTTAATTATTTAAATAGCTATTATTATTAATATATAATATAATTTAATATATTTATATTTTATTTAACTTAACTTATTATATTATATTAATTTCTTAGGTACCTAGTATAAGGTTTCTATTTTTAATAGCACGTAATAAGAGTATATTACTTACTTATTTAATTTTAAGTTCTCTCTTTAATTAAGCGCGTTTACTCTTTTATTTTTAAATTCTTTATAATATATAATCTTAAAGTTATAATTTATAAGGGTTTTATATTATTTAATCTATTATTTATTTAAATTCTTTATAGTTAAGAATAATATAAGATTCTTATAATTAGTATAAACTTTAATTCAATACTTTACTCTTATAAGATAATATCTTTATTCTTTAAAGCACTTAATAATAGCTATAAGTTCTTTATTATAAATCTTATAATTAAGTTTAGGTTTATAGAGTTTCTTTAAGAAGAATATAACTAGATATAATCTTTCTTAATTATCTTATTATTTAAGCTATTCGCTTAATATAAAGTTTAAGGTATTTATTTTAAGCTTATAAGGTTTATTTTAATTAAGTGCTTTTAATATAAGTTTTAACGTAATTAAATCTTTTATCTTTTAAAATACTATAGCTTTTAGTTTATTTTATTAAAAGCTAACTTCTTTTTTTATTAGGTTTATAAGAGATTATAAAATATCTTTATATTTACTTAAGAACTTATAGTAAAAGTTTATAAATATTATAAATTCTTTAACTTCTTTTAAATTCTTTAATATAAGCTATTTCTTAATAGTTTTAATCTTATTTAAGCTTATTTATATTTTTTTATATATAAGTATATACCTTAAAAAGTGTATAATATTCTAGTAGAATTAATATTTTAAGGCTTTAATTAAGAGTTTATTATCTTATAGAGTTTATAGTACCTTATATATATATTATTTGTGTTTCTTAAGGGTATTTAAATAAATAAGAATATTATTAAGGTATATAACTATAAATACTTTTAGTTATTTTTATAAGATTATATTAATTATTCTTTAAAAGGTTATTAGTATATTAATAAGCTTAAAAGGTATTATTAGATATTTATAGTATTCTTTACTAGTTTAAAATGCTATTATTTACTTATAGCCTTCTTTTATTTATATAAGGTTATAAGCTTCTTTTAAGTTAAGTATAGTAAACTATTTAACTTTTTTAACTTTATCTTTAATTTCTATTATAAGCGGTAATAAGTATTAATTCTTAATTGTAATCTTATTTAAGTATTAATAATTAATGTATAATTATAGTTTTTTATTCTTCTTTAATACTTATAGAATTAAGTATTTTATTAGGGACTTTAATAGTCTTATATATCCCTTTTATAATATATTCTTTAAATACTTTTTAAGCGCCTTATCTTACTTAAGGTTCTAAGAATAAATCTTATTAAACGTTAATTTAATATTAAGCTAAAGTTTAATCTTATAGTCTTAGCGTAAATACTCTAATAGTTTTATTTTTAACTCTCTATTAAATAGCTTATTATACTTTAAGTATTTCTTAGAAATCTCCGTTATCTTAGCTTTTAACTCTTTAGTAATTACATATATTTCTAGAGGCTTATTATAGTTTAAATAAAATACTTTTTATAAGCTACTCTTAGCTTTATAACTATATTCTAGTAAATTCTATTAAAGTTAATTAATTCTTTAATTAACTCATAAATTACTTACTTATAATTAAGGTATTCTTAATATAATATTATATTTTAAAATTACTATAATATTTAATGTAACTTAATGTTTTATACCTTATATATTAATAAAAAGCTACGTTACTTTTATATTAATTACTTTTTAGCTATACTTTACCGCGATTTCTTTTATAATTATAAGTTAATAAGGCTTATCTTTAGGTATTTAAGATAATTATAATTTATTAATAAGATTTAACGAGATAAAATTTTCTTATACTTTACTATTAATTATTACCTAAATCTTTCGTTTTATTATAATTATATTAATTATAAGGTATATTATATTACTAATATTTATAGTATATAAAGACCTATTAGATCTCTATTAAGAAATTAGTTTTAATTGTAATAATAGCTATTATTTCTTAATTTATTAATTCTATTCTTATATTATTCTTTAGCGCGTTATTTTAAGCGCTATTATCAGCGGTTATCTTTTAATATATTATTAAAGCTTTCTTAATAATCGCTTAATCTACTATTTATATTAATTAAACTTAAGTTAAGCGAGTTACTTATAATTATATAATTCCCTTTCTTCTTATATTATAGGGTTATAATTTAAGTAATATATACGTTATTCTTAGTATAATATAATTTTTCGTTTAATATCTTTAAATTAATTTATTATAATTTCGGTTATATTATAAGGGTTATTCTTCTTCTCTTTTATTCTCGTAAAAACTATCTATTACCTTACTTACTATTAAGGTACGTGTAATAATTATTATTATAATAGAAGGTTTAATTAAGAAGTTTATATTTAACTTTAAGTTTATCTTTCTTAATTAAATAATTTTCTTCTTCTTAAATTAATTCTAATAAAGGTTCGCTTTTTAATAAGAGCGTTTAATATTCTTAAAAGTTATTAGGTATTAATTAGATTTTAAATTTTTAATCTTTATTTAAACTAGTATTATTTATTAACGTATAGTTTCCTTTATTACTTATTATACTAAGATTTCGCGTAAGTAAGTCTTTTTAATTTATAGTATAAAGCTTCTTACCTTTAAGAATTAGCTTTTATAGCTTTTTTAGGGCTTTATATTTATTTATAAAGTATTTAGTCTTACTATAATTATAATAAGTCTTTCTCTTTTTCTTATTTATAGCATTAAGTTCTATAGGTTTAACGTAATATTCGTATATAATAAAGGTTTATTATAGTTTATTATTATTAGCTTTATTATACTTAGTATAAAATTGGTAATTCTTATTACCTTTTTCTTAACGTTATTTATATAAACGGTTATTTACCTTAATAACTATTTTAATAAAGTTATTAAATAGCTTAAGATAATCTTCTTAATAAATGTTATTCTTTACTTTTTCTTTAAGTTCTTAATAGAAAACTTTTATTTTAGGTTTAGTATTTTAATTAAGTTTTATTATAATACGTTTAAACTCCCTAGTATAATAAGCTATAAATTTAGTTTACTTAAGTTAAGTAAGTTATTATATAGCTTTCTTATACTTATTAGAATTTTTAAATGTAATAAAAAGTTATTTCTTAAAGGTTTTATAATTAAAGAAGATATAAATAACTTTTACTTTTACTTTAACGCTATACTTAAGATATACGCAGAGCATTGGAAGTAGTATAGTTTTATAGTTTTGTAGTTTTTGTAGTTTCGAATATAAAAAATTATATTAAATCTAATAAAATACTTATAGAATTATAAGTTTTACGAATAACTAGTATAAATCTAAAATTATAAGCTTATAATAAAAAAGTGGGTCCTTATATACTATTATAAGCCTAAAACTTCAAAAACTACATTTTGTAGTTTTTGTAGTGTAGTGTAGTGTAGTAAGTTTTTAGAAAACTATATAATCTAGTTTTTAAGCTTACAAAAAGCTAAAGGGACCCACTTTTTTAAATAAGCTGATTGGCTATAATATTAGCTATTTTATGTATTTATTATTATAATTCAAGTATTTTATTAGATTTATTATTAATTATTTAAGCTTTTTTAAAAAATGAAAATGTAGTTTTCTTATTAATGCTCTGGATATACGTGAAGAGTTAGCTTTTATTATTTTATTACCTTTTTAATTAAAAGGTTATTAATATAAAGAATTTATAACTTAAGCGTCTTATAAATTTTCTTATTAACTTAAAGGTAAGCTTAAGCCTATATAAGAAAGTTTCTTATATCTCTCTTATAACTATTATATAGTTTTAATTTAAGAAATTTTAATATACTATAAGTATTTATAGGGGTTATAAGTATAGTTCTATAAACTATTATAAGTTTCTCTTCTTACTTATTAATCTTTTTATAAAGGTTATTTTATCGTTTAAGAAGCTATTAATTCTACTTCTTTATTTTAATAATCTTATTATAAAGGTACTTTATTATCTTCTTAGGGTTAATAGTCTTTTCGCTTAAAGTAAATATCTTAGAAGTTATTATTACTTAAAGTTTTAAGGTAACTTATTAAATAGAATTAATTAAAATGTAATAATAGCTTAAATTTTAAGGTATAATAGATTTATTTCTTAAAAAGTAAGTTAGGTTAAATACTATAAAGTAGCTTTTAAGTAATATTATAATAAAGCTATTAAGAGTATAACTCTTAATAGTAAAACTATTACTTAAATTAATTAATAGAGATTTAAATTACTTAACTATAAAAATACCTTCTTCTTAAGTACTTGTTTACCTCTTTATTATAATTCTAAATTAAGTAAAGCCTATTTAATCCCTTATATTAGATTAGGTTAATTCCCTTTAATCTATTAAGTTAAATTAAACTAATTCTATTTAATTCTATCACGTGACCTGTAATCCCGTTAGGCCCTATTCTTATCTGTTACTAGCGGCCTATGCCTTCGGCTAACTGCTTTAGGTACCCTTAGTTCGTAACAATAAATATGTCGCACGCAGAGCATTAACTGTAGTGTAGTTTTGTAGTTTTTGTAGTTTCTAATATAATAAATAATATTAAATCTAATAAAATACTTATAAGACTATAAGTTTTACGGATAAATAGTATAAATTTTATACTATAAGCAAATATAAAAAGTGGGTCATTATAAGCTCTTATAAGCCTAGAACTTAAAAAACTATAAAATGTAGTTTTTATAGTATAGTGTAGACTGTGTAGTGTAGTGAGTTTTTAGAAAACTACATAATCTAGTTTTTAAGCTTATAAAAAGCTAAAAGGGCCCACTTTTTATATAAGCTAATTGGTTATAATATTAGCTAATTTATGTATTTATTATTATAATGCAAGTATTTTATTAGATTTATTATTAATTATTTAAGCTTTTTTAAAAAATGAAAATGTAGTTTTCTTGTCAATGCTCTGGTCGCACGGCACAACAGGCCCACTAGCTATATCGGGCAAGAGGCCACGTAATGCGCACGCAATATAGACAACGTGCGCAGTAATCGTGGAGCCGAGCGCCCCCTTTTTAAGGGGCGCACACAATTCTCTCTTTTGTAGCCCAATCAAGGCTTTTTACAACTATTATTGATGTGAATTCTGGATGTGATGCCCGTGACTGTGTGACAGAAAATACACGGTGGGGGTGTGGGCAGCTAGCCACTAGGCTAAATCGAGCCAGCCGGTAGTAGCACGGACAGCACGACCCGTTGTAAATCTCTTACCAGTACGTCTAATCGGAGCTGTATTTTAGTGTGGCTTGGTTGGGGGGAGGTGGTGGGGGCTGTAACTTGGCGGGCCGGCCACACCTTTTTTGCCATATCCTCACATTTACTTCTAGTGATGACGCGTCGGAATCACTTCATGGCTTTATTTACGATATTTTTTCATGACTATTATAACAATAAAAAAACTCATGCACCCGGTATAAGCTACTCCCTTCCTTCTTCCTTTGTGTTTTTGAACGAATTGGGCCCTTTTAATGCTGCTGCCGTTCAAGGCCGTTGAATTTTAAAGCCAAAATTACGATATACGCGTTTATTGAGGCGGGCCCGTTCCGACGTGTAAAACACACTAAAGGGTGTGGGTATCGGCTATCTTCCCGGATTTGGTTAGTAGTCATGCATGCATATCTTGGCACACTAAAATACCGCTCCGATTAGACGGACTGATCTCACATGTCAATGCACCCTAGGAGTTGAGATGGTTTTTTCTCTCTCAACAGACCCGGGCGTTAGCCGTGTTGTCCTACAACGTTGCTAATCCGCCCACGACCTCTGCGAGGAGATTTTCCCCGTCGGAATATTTGGGATGCAAAGCTTGGTGATGTTGGAAGTATTGCAGCAATTCACACGGTGGACAAGGCAGATATTGGGCAGGCTTTTAGCGGCCTTATTCGAGCAAATTCAATAATATTAACAATGGATGAAGATCTCTGTTAACTACACTAAAATCCCCAAGATTGACCCCTTTTATACCCTGGAAGAGCCCCTGAAGACCCCTGCTGAGACCCTCAATCCGTGCATGTGCCCTAAATTGAGCCATAGAAAGGGCAACCAGTAACGTGACCAACAGCCTCCAAATATCACCTTTTCCACCCAACAGGTGATGATCGACACGTTGCCTAAACCAGCATCAACCTCGGCCACTCCTATACCTCACGTATTCTGCCTGACGAATTAGTCCTTGGTGTCGGATAGACGAGATATGGCTATTACTATGTACTGACCCGTATTGAAATGACGACGTTATATATGAGAAGACACCCTCGTCGGAAGGTGTAGGGTTCTATACGGCGAAACCTCCAGAATTCCTCTGTCTTGGCTCTCCAGCCGCCTCAAACGTTCCGTTGGGCAATAGCCGCAATCCTTGTGCAGTGCTTTGTCCCGGAGCTACCCACGTGGCATTGTAGCCCAGAGACTTCATATACGCTACTGTTCGGTTGTTGTATGTGTACTCAAAACTCACTCGGCTCGGGACAAGCTGATCGTGGAGCCTTGGCTGCTTCAGGGCGTCGGGGACCGTCATGTTGCCGTCTAGCAGGTGGATTGTGTTCTGGATATTCGCAGTAATGATGCGACTCCCTCCCGCGGATCCAATGGAGAAATATAGCTTGCCGTCTGCTGTCTCGGCAATGATGGGGGAAATTGACGATAGCGGCCGCTTTCCCGGCCGAGCAAAGTTTGCGGCGCTGGGAACATATCCGAAGGCGTTGCTTTCCCCGGGGGTGCTAAAGTCGTTCATTTCATTGTTCATGATGACGCCGGTTTCAGGGACCATGAGGCTCGATCCGAAGAGTAGGTTGATTGTTGTCGTCATTGACACGGACATGCCCTGGGCGTCTGCAGCGACGACGTGTGATGTTCCGGGTGTTTCCAGAGACTCGAGGCCTTCCGGGTCATAGTGCGGCACGTCAAAAGTCTTTTGGTCGGTTATCTTGGAGCGAACCTCGTCACCCGTCTTGGACGAAATCATGTCCTTGGTGTACTTGTCCAAGCCCGCAACAAAGGATGGATCGCCAAGTTTGGTACGCTGCCCATACGCAAATTTCATCGCCTCATCCATGAGGTGTGTTGACAGATTCGATCGGCTTGGATCTGGGAAGTCGTCATATCCACTCAAGATGTTCAAGGCACTGAGAGCCACGACGCCGCTCGAGGGAGCATTTGTACTGGTGAGTTTGTATCCCCGATACTTTAACTGCACCGGTTCTCGAAGGGCAACGGTATAACTTCTGAGGTCCTCCAAGGTCATGGTTCCGTTGGCTGCCTTTAGAGCCCGAATCGTCGCGTCTGCGATGGCGCCAGTGTAGAAGGCATCGGCGCCTTCGTTCGCAATGGTCTCGAGCGTGTTTGCATATCTCTTTCGTGTCATGGTTTCGCCCAAGCGCACACGACACCCCCTCGGGGCGAAATCCATGGCCCAAGACGGGTCTTCGGTGAGAAATGCGTTTGGAGACGTCGAGTCCATGTACCGGACCAAATCCTCAGTCACGTGGAACCCGAAACGCGCGAGCTTGATCGAAGGTGCCATCACATCAGACCATTTCAGAGCGCCGTATTTCTTGTGGATGTATTCCGTGCCTCTCAACTCGCCAGGCACTCCGCTGGAAGCAATGTTAGACAAACCAAACTCCCGTCCTGCCACGGGGATAGGGTCGTCCAGGGACAACTTGCCTGGCCAACCCGCCGTATATACTTGCGTTGACGTTTCCCTTGTACATGTCTTCAAAGGCCGCCGCCGGAGCAGTTTCACGGAAGTCGACAAACTCGTAGGTGCCGTTTGGTGATCTCAGCAAGAGAAAGCCGCCGCCGCCAATCCCGCTGTGATACATGCTCGTGACGCCCACACAAAACACTGTGCCGACAAGAGCGTCCACTGCATTGCCGCCGTCTTCCAGCAGGCGCGTTCCTATTCTGCTACATATGCTGTTTTCTGATGCGACGGCTCCGAGCTTGGGACCGCCATGACTGCAGCATTGGGTCTGGCCATTGACTACCGGGGCCAGAGCAGCGGCTGTTAGAAGCAGACGCAAGAGGCACTTGACGTGATGCAGAGACATGCCGAGGGTCTAGATGATTTCGCTGACGACTTTGTTCTTTCTTCTTGAAAGCGGCCTCGGAGCATCATCAGGGGTATTGGGACCCACGGTCGAGGAGACATGGAGGATTTGCTTTTTGCCCATCCGTTCCAATGCCTGTACGACCACAATGCATTCTTAACCGGTCCAATACGACGACAGGTCAGCAATCCGCCAGCCGCCCATTGTCAGACTGTACCGACTATTGCTCGCCTACCTGACCTAAATCGCCATCCATATGCCTTGGCTAACCCCAGTACCCAACCTCAACTTGAATTAACCGTCGACGCCTAACTAACCCTAACCTTGACCAGTATTAGGTACTTTTGTCTCTACTGTAACTCCACCGTAGCTCCACTATAAATTACCAGACACCTCAAGACAATCCAGTCATTAGCAATGCATTGATGTGATCAGGTCAGGTCAGGTCAGGTAGGCGAGCAATGGTCGGGTCGTCTACCGTTCAATGTTGACACTTGTTACGACGCGGCCGCAGGCTGCAGTGTACCAGACGTATGTAGGTCGCAGAAGGGCCGGCTGCGTGAGCCACGGAGAGAACACCGCTGACATAGGGCGTGTAAGTGATCAAAGCGTTCACGGTTTGATCCCTCGGACTGACACAGGAATCAAGAGACTCGTGCTTTAACTCAGTTATGACCTTATATTATAGGTTATATTGGTATTATAATTTGCCTTATCGATAGACTCTAGCTCCTCAGTCTTTGACACAATTATTACATTGAATAAAGCCTAGCTTTACCAGTCTCTGGCTCTAATCACTTGGCTACCGTCCACGACCTATCGCCAACGTAACGTCGAATCGCTTAGATCGAACCCGCAGTGTCTCTGCCAGCGTAAACCCTGTTCGGCTTGACCCTTGGCAACCCTAGCCGTCACAACACTCTCATCTTGGACGCGTTCCCACTTCTTGGGGGTCCAACGGCCCGAGGATCAGTCGATTGGTTACCTGGCCCTGGTCCTCGTAGTTCATGACTCGAGCACTTCATTGAATACATATTGAAATCGTGAGATGCTGGCCAGTGGATCAGCTAGTACGTGCACTTGGCGTCCCCTTCAACGGCTCAACTTACTCAGTCGGTCGCTCAGAGAAAACGCGAACGAATCGTGGCTGCCAGGATATTTGCAGAAATAAAGACACCGGGCGGTCCAAGCAAGTGTACCGTGTCATGCCGACACATGCTGCTCCAGCTGTCTGTACCCTTGACCAGACAGAAATAACGACGAGGAATTCACAGCAGCAAGCAATATTGTCGAGACTGGGTGTTGCTAGCAGAGTGACTAGAGAGATATTACAGAGAGCCTCGCTACGAGATAGCTGCTAGTTAGGTCTGTAATTGTGACTATATTAATCTCTGAACCTTTTACTGGGATCATAACAGATGGACAGTACCTCAACTACACATATAAATTTACAGGTTAAACATGTATCTTACGTTTTGCCTGTACAAGTCACTATAAAATCAAATTGACAGCCTTTATTTACCTGCGAGACCAATCATAGACCGTATTATTTTGCTCAATTTATGGGGCTGCAAGCCCCGCGCCAGGCTTCCAACAGTTAAGGAGATACACAGGCTCAGAGTTTCCTTTTCATGTCTGCCTAGGTAGCTATCATCTTGTGACTAGGGTCAAGTATACCTAGGGGTATAATTAAGCTCGAGGCTCTAGAGTCTAGGGATACACTAGTGGGTCCCCAGTGGTCCGTGCGGTAGTTCCCGCTTTTAGGCTCTGACAAATATCTACTGATTGATATGCAACATGAACATTTCATCAATTGTTGTTCTAGACCGCTTATTCCCGAAGCGAAGCGCCACTTGACTTCAAGCGGCCGAATAGGTCGCAGTCGTGCTTACTGAAGAGGTCAACTGGTCCAATTGTAGCCCAAGGGAATACACTGATATCCGCTCTGCACATTGCAGATCCCGGTCACCCGCATGCCCCCGGATACATGTAACAATGCGAGGAGCTCAGGTAGACCATGATACTGCTGAGGGAACATTCTGTACTTGGACCAAAGTACCTTGTTCCGCCAAGATGTTGAGTTAATTAAATTCTAAATTTTTTTTTTTAAAAAAAAAGGGCCAGGTAAGCATGCAAGACATCGAGTACCGCTATATTTTGGCTGTATCTAGGGCAGGGAACCGTAACCAACAACCAGACGCGATATACCAGAGTACACGCATCGCGATGCGTCAGAGACACTTGCCAGAACTAGCAAAAAAGAAAACACCATGTGCTATTTTATCCTCATCGCGGAGGTTCTGCCAAGATGTCGCAGCAAGTGATTGATCAAATTTTTACAAATCTTGGCGTGAGCAAGTCCCAGGACGACCGAGTGACCAAGAGTCTGGGCGGATACCAACCCCCGGTTTCGCACTTACACCGTGGCTATGAGAGGAGAGGAATGCAAGGGCACTTTTATATTTGAAGAAAGTATACGGCAGAGAAACGAGTGGTACGAGACTGAAGGTCTCACAGACGTGTACTACCAAGACATGTATCATCTTCTATTTCTGAGTGGACAGCCATTCTAAGCGACCATCCTAGGCATTTAGAATATATGGAAGAAACCAGGCCGGCCGACCAAGGACGATGCAAATCTGGAGCTTGACCTGAACGGTGACGCTCCAGCTGTGGACTACCGGAGGAGTCGCGGTTGAAGCATTTCCATACGTTGAGCCAGAGACATAGCCAGAGTACCAGGCAGAGGAGCTCGAGCACAAGCCTGAGCCGGATACACCCCCCGACTGACCACCAGATCCATGTCCGGACTCCATACTGCTGCTTCCATCAGTATGACTGTGTCGTGCATTCTCTTCGCTTCCACTGCCGCCTCCATATTCACCCGAGTCGCTCCCGAATCCATCGTCTCCTGAGTCGCTTCCACTGCCATTTGCTGCATCAGTTCCCGTGGGTTTCCCAGATCCACGGCCTTTGCCACTTTTGTTGTTCTTGTCGTTCACGGAAGTAGTACCCGAAATGTCGGGGGGTCCTGAACTGTTGCCGGTTTCATTGCTGGCTCCATTTCCAGATCCATTGTCAGAGCCAAGATTGCCACCACGGTTTTCAGAATCAGAGTCAGAGCCGGTGCCGTTGTCGAAATCATGATTGGATCCTAAGCTGGAACCCGGACCACTGATAGGGGTGTTGCCGGAACTATTTTGGCCGCTTCCAGAACCGTTGCCATTTTGGTCACCATTTCCATCACCACTGTCAAGGCCATTGGATCCTGGAGACACGGGTACTTTGTCCTGACTATTGCCACGGCCATGATACCCCTGGCTTCCTGGGTTCTCAGTTGGCTTGGCGGTACTCATTGCAGGCCAAATACTCGTAGGAACAATGACTATGGATGTCGTCTCGGGAACAGTCTTGGTGATTGTTGAAGAGCAGTCCTCGTCTGGTGAGCCAGCCAAGACAGTAGCGCTCAAAAAGAGCGGCAGGGCTGCCGCAATGCCAGTTCCACAACGCATGGTAGTCTGGTAGGAAACTAAAAGAGAAGGGAAGCTAATAGAGCCACCTAGTGACCTGTGGATAAAGATGAAGAGAATAGTGACTCTGAGTCTCAAAGTTGGACACAGTTTCGTCCTAGTTATGATAGGGACATTCGCGTTACTTTATAATTCAGTCGTTTTGGTTTTTGTTTATTATTTTTTTTTTCAATACAGACAGTAATACTACTGCAAGTATTATGCAGGCATGATACAAGTATTACAGGGTTACTTTATAATATTATCCTTCCTAGAGACCAGGGGTTGTGGCCAGCCTCGCAAGGCCATTTGCAAGTTGATGAATATTGAACTGCCGGGCTAAATTGAACGGAAGCAGAGATATCATCCGCCCACCGTCTCGTACGATCCCCGAGGCAACACACCCTGTCGAGCGTCGGTCTAGACCGTGCGAGCAACTACTTCCCGAGTTCACAACTTCCATTTGGAGAAAAGCATCGGTGTAATTTAGTTTTGATTTGGGCACCACTTATACAATTGGAGAGGAGTGTCCTGAAAGAGGCCCCGAGGTAATGCCACTTGACAAGAAGCACCTCGATATTCGATGTAGCCGGTCTCGCTGTCCAAGCAGGGCAATCACATTAGTCCACAAACCGTCATCGTCTCAATTCAAGATCATTTTTTCCCCGGTAAAGTTTTTCGATCCCTGGCAGTCCATACCTATGGAGCCTTTATCAATATCATGACTCGCGGGCTGCGCGGTGACAAATCCGTCTTGAGCTCTGTACTTGCTGACCAACTTCATCCCGGGAGCTTTCTGAGGTGGTGAAAAATTATGGAGGATTGCATTACTTTGCGAATAGTAGCATCCTTGCTCTTTTGTTGTTGGTGAAGACGCATAAGATAGGGGGTGGATAATGGATGGTGACAACCGTGGATTATTGGCATATCCAAGGTGAGCATTGGTCCGGCGGATTCAGAAAATGAATATTGATTCTGCAACTCCGGTCAAAATTTTCGCGTCTTGTAAAATCACGCACCGACACAACGTACGATGATCTACTCGGCATCATTGGGAGCTGAGGCCATCGGAGTAAACTATGGATACTTGAGTGCGTCGAATTTTTCGCAAGTCAGCACACCACTTATATAAACGGCATAGATTCCCTGTACTGATGGAGACCATTAGAAAGTCAGAGATAATTTTTAATAAGAATTTGTTGAATGTCCTTGGTTTAATTTCGCCGCGGGAGTTCGTGGAATAGCCGTCGATTGGCCTTGGTAACCAAAACACCTCAGGCAGTGACAATGATATCATACTCCCTTTTGGCAGCAGCAGTCCTTGCTGGGAATCATGACACTGGCGGAGCCGGTCCTGTGCCCAACTCGGACTATTGTCCAGATGGCGTATGTACCTTGAAGGCACAACATACACGGGTCCTCACCATAACTCCTGTTCTTGTCTCGACACACTGTCCATATAATATGGACTTGGTGATTGATCATGCCAATACTATCCTTTGTACAATCGCTCCGACGGACATTTCTACAATCATTACAATTACCAATACTGGCAGCCCTACCATGACAAGGTATGTCGTGATTTGTATCGGATGAACGCTGTGCATTCTGGACTAACACGGCATATCAGTCTACAGAATGGCATACCAGCAAAGCCCACCGGGACAGGGAAGCTTCCATCATCAAATACAGTGACTATACAGGGCTTTCGTGGACAAAGCTCGCAAAGTAGTGATATTAGAAATAGCGATAGCAGGCCAACTGCTCCTGGAGCGAGCGGACCTGGCCACGGCAAGACTGGGCATGCTGCCGCCCATACTGACAACCCGAGTGCCAGTAGCAGGCCTGGAAGCTCAAACAGCAAGCCACCTAGTAATTCTGCCTCCAGTACTTGTACCATCCCAGTGTCACCCGGACCGGAAGAATCATCTCCTTCTGGGAACCCTCTTACGTCGAGCTCTGCCTGTTCTTCCTCTATTGCAAATGTCTCTTGCGGCGCTGCCGGTCCCGAGCATACAAGCTCCCAGTCCGCTGCCTCCCTAGGAGAGAGCTCAGCAGTAGAAGGCTCCCAGACGGCAGGTTCCCAGGCAGAAAGCTCCGCAGAATTAAGTTTTCAGCTGGGGGCATTGCCAACAAAAGTCTCACAGACGGGAACCCTTTCGTCGGAAAGGTCGCCGATGGCAACTTCCCGGTCAACGCGCCAGTCAATAAACATACAGACGGAAGCATCAGCGGATACTACTCCGGAAGAGGCCTCCCGGACTGAGACCCCCCCCGTCGATGAGCCCACATACGAAAGCATCACCAACAGGAACCTCGCAGACGGGGACCTCGCGGTCCTCTCAGGCGGTGACCTCTAGCAGTGCGGAAACAAGTCCGTCTTGGTCACTGTTGACCTCTCCTTCATCGATGCCCATGATTACCGTGGCGCTGTCAGCCACGGAGACTGCTAGTACCGAGACCTCTTGGACCTCTTCTGCTTCTGCCAGCTCTACCATCTCTTCCGCCTCTACTACCTGTTCACCAGCTGCACCTGCCAAGGTCTGTGCTACAGGACTTCCTCGCCCCTGCAAAGATTTGATCAATCTGAGCGGCATTAATCTCAACATTCTTCAGGATGCCGCGGGATGCACCTTGGCACTCGGCGCCTTGGTTAGAGACGTTTCTCAATGTTTCGTGCTAAGACCAGTGGACCTGCTTCCTCCATGGAAGAAAGTCGTGAGCTGCCTGCAAGATAAAATCGGAGACATTTGTCTTCCTCGGTTGCCCGATGCTTGTACAGGCCTCGCGGGTCAGAGTGGCGTCAACTTGGCCACCAACGTAGCTGCTTGCACCGGTCAGCTAGGACCATTCGCGGCCGGGAAAACACTCGAGTGCTTAAAGGCGGGCTTTGTCAACGGCCATGATGTCGTTGCCTGCCTGCGCGGCACCACCGGGCTGGGTTTGCCGACCTGCGCACCCGCCGGCCCTGCTTGTGTATCGGCCTTGGCCCCTGATTGCGATCTTCTGGGCGGCCTGGACGGATTCGACATCAGTCTGTCCAGGCTGGAGGGCTGCGCCAAAGCCATTGGCTCATATGCCGGTGGTGTTGCCGAGAAGTGCCTTAACCCGCTCGCAGTCGTGCAGACTACGCTGGGAGGCGGCGTTGTTGCGTGTCTCGGCGACGCGCTCAAAGACGTATGCATCCCGACGCTGCCAGACGCCTGCTTTGACCTCATTACTGTGAGCGACGGTCAGTTGACGACGCAACTGCCCCAGTGTATCGATGCCTTGGGGCCGTTCAAGAGCGGAGCTGTGCTTGATTGCATCACCAGACCGGCCTCGGGCCCGGGGCTTGTGCTTTGCCTCAACAAGGCAATATTCGGGTCTTGATGGTTGTCTGTAAGAGCATCTGTAGATGTTGGCACGATGGGACCGCCGTTGCTTACATCTGCTGCATGTAGACGAGGTCTGGTGTTTACAGACGTGGACGCACTCGTTGACATGCTTTCCGTAGAATAGCTCCTGTTTTAGATTAAGTTTGATTGAATAAAGGCCACAGGAATTCCTTTTATACGCGGGGCTCCTCTATGTAGTATCGGATCCATCATGGAAGAGTTTTCGTGCCACAGATAACCAACTTGTTTGAACCTCCTTATCTGAAGGACATGGAGTCATGGACCCCGTGCCAAAGCCCACCCGAACTAGATGGATCCCGATAATGACACTCCGGCCGTGTTATCGCAGTTGCGTCTGCCTTTCTGCCGCTCGACCAACCGTTGCTACTCGGTTGGCTTGGCGGACGACACGTAGTGCTCATGGAATCACAAACACTCAACCTCGACACACTCGGGCTTGAGACGGTCCAATGAGGGCCATGGTGGCCACGGTGAGCACAGATAACAGCCCAGACTAACAGATCGGTTTGGGGGCGAACGGAATAGCTAGCCACTTATTTTGCGGGGTAAGAGACTGGAGGGTAAAAGGATATCGGAGGCTTGAAATTGGGAACCCCGCGAGTTGGTTTCCGTGTTGGTGGCTTGGTATATGACGGGCATGGCGTTCCATGTCGCCCGCCATCTTTGCACTCTCGACTCATCGCCTGGTCTCTTCTGCGCAAAGAGATGATTTGTGGGCTTGGTAATTTCATTCGGAATTTATAGTCCATCTTATTCCTCCTCCATCATGCCCGGCAAGATCCGCACCGCACAGAAAGTGTCCTTTGACGTCCCGGCTGGAGAACAGCCCGGCTTACACAACCGCTGGCACCCAGACAGTAGGTTCAAACCGTAAATGGCAAACTACATGTCCACATCTGACACAAGAGCTTCAACCGCAGTTCCCTCGATTGGCACCATCAAGCGGGGCGAGACGGTCAAAATCGAATGTCTGGACTGGACGGGAGGGCAGATCGGAAACAATGACAGCGCCGACGACGTCCGCAACGTCGATCTCACCAAAATCCACTATCTGACGGGGCCCTTTGACGTCGAGGGCGCCGAGCCGGGCGACCTCGTCGTCGTCAACATCACCGACATCCAGCCCTTCGACCACTCTCCCTGGGGCTTCACGGGCGTCTTTGACCGCGACAACGGCGGCGGCTTCCTCGACCGACACTACCCGCGCGCGGCAAAGGCCATCTGGGACTTTGACGGCATCTACTGCTCCAGCCGCCATGTCCCGGGCGTGCGGTTCGCGGGGCTGATTCACCCGGGCATCCTGGGCTGCGCGCCGTCGGCACAGGTGCTGGCCGAATGGAACCGGCGCGAGGCCGAGCTGATCTCGGTCTGCGCCCAGTCCATGCCGGGCCAGACTGTTGCCCAGCCTCCAAACGAGCTGAACGCCCATGCGGGCCAGGCCGACGGCGAGCTCAGGGCCAGGATTGCCCGCGAGGGCGCGCGGACGATCCCCGGCAGGCCGGAGCACGGCGGCAACGTCGACATCAACAACATCTCTCGAGGGTCCACGACATATCTTCCCGTCCACGTGCCCGGAGCCAAGTTTTCCGTTGGCGACCTCCATTTCAGCCAGGGAGACGGCGAGATTAGCTTCTGCGGCGCCATTGAAATGGTAATTATCCCCCCTCTTGTCGCTCTCACCGTCATCTAACCCGCTGCGCTCACACACAGGCTGGCGTCATCACCATCAAGCTTGACCTCATCAAGAACGGCATCAAGGAGCGCGCCATCTCCAGCCCCGTCTTCAAACCAGGCGACGTGCAGCAGCTCTTTGGCCCGTCGCGGTACCTGGCGTTCGAGGGCTTCTCGGTGGACGAGGCCGGCAAGCAGCACTTTATGGACGCCACGGTTGCCTATCGCCAGGCCTGTCTCCGGGCCATCGAGTATCTCAAACAATTCGGTAAGTGAAGACCGACGCTACTCGCGCGCCGGGGGCGGCTATTGGAAAATACAAGAGACAGAGCACCCGCGCCTTGGGGAGAGAAGAGACGCTAATCGTGCCATGCTCTCGTGGGCGTCGCAGGCTATTCCGGGGAACAGGCATATCTGCTTCTGTCGTGCGCGCCAATCAGGGGCTCCATCGCTGGGATTGTAGACGTGCCCAACGCGTGTACAACCTTGGGTCTTCCTATGGATGTGTTTGAGTTTGACATATCCGTCGAGGCCGAACGGGTGAAGAGGGATCTGGGAGCCTGTCCTGTGGCTGCAGAGTGATCAGGGTGCCCGGATGCGTACAGGTGCCTGCCTGTCACGGGGTTGACTTTTTGGGGGTATTTGCTTTTTGTTGCAGCTCTTGGCTAGTTATGACTTATACACAACCCGGTGTCTTGAAACTGGCCTTGTTCGGGTATTGATGAAGCTTGTCGGCAACTTGACACAATGAACCGCGACAACAGACTAGTAAAGGGTACCCAGTCTTGAACAAGATTCCGTATTTTTCGCAACACCACCATTGAATGAAAGGCTCATGTCTGAACGTTGCGGCTTGGGGGTTTTGCAGGGAACCCTGTCAGTGTCTTCTTGGAGCTTTGTCCGCGAACAACTACCAGACGTTGAAGCGGCTTTGTTAGTTTTTTTCGTTTTGCAGTTGTATTCCCCAGTGCCGTCTTGGAATTGTCCGCCAATCACTACGTGCCGTCTAGATTGTCCACCAATTGACGAATGACCCATCGAATGCCCGGTTGCGTCTTGACAGATGCAGTGTAAGTGTAACACGGGCATCTCATAACAAGACGGCTACCCCATGGCCAATGACATGATGATTCTCTTCTTTTCTTCTTGGCAAAATGCCCCAAGTATCATACTCACAGTGTTGAAAACTCCGTCGTCACACATGCAACATGCGGACTCTCGTGGGATATCTGGTCTTGGCCGGCTCTTGCATCCTCCGCGGTGTCTGGGAAGCCAGCCGAGACGACGAGCTCGCGCTCATTTCAAAGCGTCGCATTGCTGACCTGGCGCAGTTCCCTGATCCGACGTGGTTCAGCCAAATATCAACCTGTCTGGAGACTCAGAAGAGTGACGGAACCTGGCCCGACGTCAACTACATGTCGGGATGTGCAGCTCGTAAGTTGATTTTCCACGCACCGCTTCGCCGTCAACATCTACATGGCATTCTCAGTGCACATAAGCGACCTGGCAGCTAATCGACCCTGTGCAGAACGCGCCAATTGGCCGATCCAAGCCCATTGGAATAGAATCATCACCTTTGCAGCCGCATGGTCTGGCGCCAACCCGGCTGTCGCACAGAATCGGACAAGGAGCGACGACCTCATCGAGGCTATTTCCAGGGGCTTGGACTATTGGTTCCGCAACGACTACACTCCGGCTGACTGTATGGGAAACGGCGGCAAGGCGTAAGGGCGCCAATAACGACATGTTGCTTACTGACTGACTTTTCGTGACAGGACTGGAAGCTGCCCATGCGGCACACCTGGTTTGTGGAACACGGTACGTGTGCGCCTTGGTACGGCATCATGTCTTTCAGTCATGCAGTTGTGGCTAACTCGCCGTAGAACTGGTATAGCCAGGCTATCCTGATCCCGCAGTTATGCTCAACCGCGTGCTTGCTCTTGACGGACGCAAACCTGACCAAGGACACGACTGCTGGATGCGAGCGCATTCCTCGCAGGGCGTACGACTTGAGAGATGGAGTCTACGGCAGCGGTGGCCGTTTGACTGGTTCCAATGTAGGCGTAATAGAATTCTGCCCGTCGCTGCTTGCCCTCGTCACTCACTTACAAGTGACAGGCTGTGCTGGTAATGCAAAACTCGGCCAGTCTGGCTTTGTACTCGAACAACGCCACCATGCTGCGGGATGCTTATACCAGGGCCATGTCCGTCATGACTGTAGGTTTCACAACTACGAATGATATCTTTTCCCTATCGCTAACGAGACCAGTACGCCGACAAGACAATGGAAGACGGAATCCACAGGGACGGTACGTTCCTTCAGCATGTCGGCATTCTGTACAACGGGAATTACGGCAAAGACCTTGTATATATCCAACGTTACATTCTACCCTTGATGTCAAGTGTCTGTTCTAATACGCGCTACAGCTCAATGCGTTTATCCAACTTGAAGGCGAAGCAATCGGCACCTCATTCGCGGCTGGAAATGCCACGCGAGACGCCATCGCCGCCCAAGTAAGGGGTAATGAGTGGATGATCTTTGTTGACCAGCAAACGCAACAGGAACACTGGGACTTTGTAAGTTCTACCAGCAGAGAGAATTGTTTCGAAAAGGATCACCGCCATATTGACGGGCTAAACAACCCCCCAGAACGCCATCGGCCGGTTTGTCGCATTTCCCACGCAAGACCTCCAGGCAACCGCCGACATCAACTTCAACGCCACCAAGCTCGCCGCCGCGGTTGCGGATTTCACGGGTGCCAACGATGTCAGTGACACGATTCGACGCCTCAAGTCCAATGGGACCGAAAAGCTGGTTGGCAACAGGGGCTTCTGGGCCAGCGACTACATGGTAAGCCAAGCGTCTGAACCGAGCATGGCCTCATCGACGGCGCGCCTGACAAACTGCCCGCAGGTCCATCGAACCAAGTCCTTTGTGCTCGGCAACAAAATGCTCTCGACGCGGTCCCGCAACACCGAGGCTGTAAACTCTGCCAATCCGTATGGATATCACCTCGGCCAAGGCACCCTCTTCTCGTACGTCGAGGGCAACGAATACAAGGACGTCATGGGAGCGTGGGACTGGAATCTCATCCCCGGAACCACGACCCTGCTCAACCACACCAAGCTATCAGCCGGTGCGTCGGCAAATGTCGGAAAGAGGGAGTTTGTGGGCGTCGTCAGCGACGGCGGAGTTGGGGCCGCGGCGCAGGATTACACGGATCCCCTGGACGGAAGCGTCTCGTACCGCAAGGCGTGGTTCTACCAGGGCGACTTTGTGCTCATAACCACACAGGATATCAAAAGGGCTGCCGTGTCGGACGCACCCGTCGTCACCGTCTTGGATTCTCGCGCCTCCGCCCACGGAAATATCTGGGTGGACGGGAGGAACGTACAAGGCGACGGTGGCAAGACGACTCGGGGCAAAACCCTCTTCTACGGAGGAAACGGATACCTGTCGTACGGCAAGCCTTTTGACCTGACGCTGTTCGAGGGCAAGCGGACGGGCAACTGGTCCGACATTTCAACTTCGACGGCCGGCGCGACCACCGTGTCCATCTTCTCGGCATATGCCACAATCACAGACACTTGCAGCGCGTATGCTGTGTTCCCGGCGTCCAGCCGCGGCAGACTTGCCAAGGAGCTGGAGGAGCCGTCGGCCTCCCCCATCATGGCGAGCGGCATCAGCGGCGCCGTGGGATCTGGCAGACTGAGTCTTGTCTTCTGGCCGGGCGGCGACGGGAGCATCACGCTGGGCCTTCGGGAAATGGGGTGGGCAGAATCGGGCTCTGTAAGCATCACCTCTGCCCAGCCTGGCTCGTACCTCTTTTCCGGCACCTCCAAGCCCGGCAGGGGCATGACACTGGTGGTTACACTGTCCGACCCGACCCAAAGGGCAGCTTCGGCCTCGTTTTCGCTGAGTTTTGACGGAGCAAGGGCCAAGCTGGACGCGGCGGCGGCAGACGAGGGTAGATCGGGCAGTGAGACCGAGGTCAAGTATACGGTAGATCTGCCGACGGGTGGTATGGCGGGATCGTCGATATCACGAGAGATGTGCGTGGAGTTTGGATGATGTAGATCCCACTTATATATTAGCTGTCTATTGTGCTGGTTTCAGCAGGGCGATGCGCATTACATCCCCCGTGCCTATCATGCATCTCAGTCTGTCGTCAGACATGAGTCCATAGCAGCCATTATTACTTGTTAATGTAAATACAACAAGGGGCACACGCGTCGATTGCTCAACCGGCCTCTGAAGCGTTTAGAAGAAAATCCAACTCTTGTCCCAAATGCCACAATTACCATCCATGGTCGTCTGGATCTGCTCAAAGCACCAGGCTTGTCTTTCGGGCCTGCCGAGACAGCCATAACAAGCAGCGGTGGCATTGGAAACTGCATTCCGGGGCGCTGTTAAATGTGCGGAAAAAGCAAGCGCCAGTATGCAGATGCTGTCTGCAATTTCCAACGCCCGGTTCTTATAGTCGACGTCCAGCCAGGGTGGCTGGTCCTCCGGCGCGGCGGCATAAAGGCCCAGAGCTTTGGTGGCAGTGGCAAAGATGATTAATTTGGCGGCCCAGAAGGCCAGCAGCTTCTGACCATCGGAGAGGTTGTTCAAGGACGCTGTTTGGTGTTTTTGGCATCTCGTCTGGGCGACGATGTTGTGTAATGGTCCCCGTCTGGTGGTCACTTCGTGATGCCAAAAGTCTAGTGCGGCGTTCATGTACCGGCACGTGCCCAAGAATCGGATGGGGTTCTCGGCTTTTGTGTTTTCTACATCTTCCCCCTGGACAAGCGCTTGAGAATGTATAGCAATGTTGGGATTTGAACGAAGACGTCGAGGAGTGTGTGATGGTCGTCCTTGGGGATCCTTTGCCAGGGACCAGTTTTCCATTCGGTGCCAGAAAGGAAGGTGGGTGTTTCCTCAAAGATGGATCTCGCATCTGCATCAAGCAAAAGTATGCTTTGGCGTCATGTCTCACAGCCCAGTTGGTCGTATGCGGTGCAACAGAGTCTCACCATGGATGCCCGGCCTGGCAGCAGGGTTAGGGGCCACGGTGCATCTCGGAAAGCTTGAGGCCCGGCTTGTTGTATGAACATTTCAATGCCCAAGCATGCTGACGAGTCTCTGTACACCGGAGAGCGATATGGTCTATTTTGGGGGAAAAGTAAGTAGTTGAGGGGCCCTAACGAGCTCTCACCTTGAATATGTGCAGAATCATGACTGCTAGTAGTAGCTGCGGCCACTCGGACCTTGGTCGAGGATTTTCAATAATCAACCTTGGATGCAATAGCGCCTTGCCATAGAGCGTCCTCGCATTCACCAACGTGGTTTCATCTCGAGTCCTTTGCCCATCATCATTGTTGACAGTGCCTGGGTCGCAGTCTCCAAGACGCGACATCGACTGGACAAGTATGGCACAACCGATAGCCATTTCGAAGTATACTGCTCCTCCTCTGAAAGATATCTCGATAAAACCGACGATAAAGATCCGAGTAGTTCTGAATGGCAGCTTCCGGAGATCTGGGCATGGTCAGGCGAGGGACTACTCCTACACTCCGCCGGCACTGGGAACAACGGGTAGCGTCTCTCGCGAAGCGTGTGAAGCAGAAGCTTCATGCATGACAAATATTGTCTCTTGTTGGTATCCAAGACATTTGGCGCCAATTTTGCTACATGGACCGCATGCTGGTCGCTGGTAATCGCTGCCCCTGGGCTCCACGATATAAATCGCATCACTCTGTTTCTTCTTGTGAAAGCATACCTTGATCTTCTTCCGCCGGCAGTTGTAGTAGCGTGGCTTTATTAAGGGGCGGGGAGCCATTGCAACCAGCTCTATCTGAGGAAGGATGGTTGCGATGGCGCAGAAGCAAAAGCAGGGCTCTGCAAGTTGTCTGGGTGGATACGCAACCGGAACCTTGTCACGCAATTGGCCGCAAGTTGTCACCATGTGCAACTGTCAAAACTTCTCGTGCCGAACTAGGGCCTTGAGCAACGCATAACTTTTCAGCCTCATCACATATGCTGTTTTGCCCGTGGTAAAAACCAGTGGGAAGGGTTTCGTTCGGCTGCGGTTGAGCATGGGATGAGTTGACAAGTCAAGGTTGAATTTCACCATGGGTACCTAGGTATTTAAGGTTCATGACTGAGAGGCGTACTCGCTTTTTTACATACCAGACACTTCACAACTACATTTCACAACTACGAACTACTAAAAGTTTTATGCGTCTACGCCCTCGGATGCTCCAACATTTTTGAGTGTGCAGGGATGATGCGACCCGGTCCAACTTGAACAGACGACAAATGTCCAGCCAGACAACACATGGTCTATTGGTCCGGGGAAAAGCTTAACGGTTTTGTGCTGCAACTTGGAAAATAATTGCCACCGATGTCGACGTGCATATTTCCCGAGGCAGTCTTGGGCAAAGCATGGCGGTGCAATCCACGAACAGTGCTGCGGCCAACACCCCAAAAGAAGCAGCCATCGAGCCGTCCCGGTTGTGAAAATGCCTTTTATTTTACAAGGACAAAAAGAAGGGCAAAATTCCCTGGAAAACTGCCAGCGTGCTCTTACACTTGGTCGTCATCGTGCATCCCCGACCAGGGTCAGCTTACGGGCGACAGCAACTATGACGCAATGCTGATGGAGGCAAGAGCCGAGAGCTGCTCCTCCAAGAGACTCGTGCTGAGGACGGGATACATTGACAGGATGAGCGGGTATCAAGCGGTAAGAAATTGGATGACCAAGTAATCGCTGCTTGCTGCCTCCAGTGTATAATCGCAGGCATACTTTATTCCGAAAAGTCACTTATTTTTCAGTCCCACCAATAAAGGGAGTCGACTACATGGAAATTGGAATACTCGTAGTTGTTGAAACCATTGACTCCTTGGTTGTTATAAAAATCAGCGGTGGCTAGCGCAGGTAGCACGCGACCGTGCCGCCAGTTGACGCGAACCTCGGACGCATTGGTCGCTACAGAACTGCCTTTAACTTCAAATACGAGGGTCGGCTTGAACAAGATGCCGTCAATGTGATTGGGGCGTCCGTGTTGCCATATCCGACGTCCAACGGGGCGTCCAGCCTGTGCGCAATACACGCTGGGGTTTGCTTTGGCATACCTACGGAGTACATGATCGAGACACCAACACTCGAGCTTGGTCAAAACAATGTGCCGCCGATCAGTACGTTACTGTACTGTACGCCAGGCGAAAGTTCTGCTGCAACACAAGGACGGTTGACTCGGACTCGGGCTCCCTGGAAGACTTGGGAACCACCCACTCACTGTTCCTGGTGAATGTCTTTGTCTTTTAGTTGCCCCATTATACAATAGACAGGTCGATTCTAAACCCGCAATTCAGATGATAGAAGCTAGACCTTTGCTATTACACGGCCGTGTCCGGGTGTCTATTGTTGGTTCCACCGGGAGCCGCCGGACCTGAGTTTGTCACTGCACAAAGCCACCGAAACTGTCTCCGTAAAGCTCCATAACTGCGTCATGGAAGGCTCCATCTCAAGTAGTTTGAGCAGGGAAACAAAACCGGGGGTAATGGCTAGTTAGTGTCTGGTAGTCGCCGACGGCGTCGACTCTCTGGCATCGGAGAGTAAGTTATGAGCTGTCAGCCACCCAGCCATCCAAAGCCACCCGCGAGGGAGGAAGAATGGCCGCGGTCAAAGTGGCGCCGACTTGCGGACCGATCGCAGACCAATCCTGCTAGTGTCTCTCCAAACGACGATGTCATACATGGTGTTGACGGCTCACAGACCCGGCTCTTTGTGGCGAACGAGGCAAGATACTGGCGGTTTCCGATCGTCAGCCCAGGGCGACCGGACCTCCTGGTACGTGGGATCTGCCCCTCCATCTCAATCTCAGTCAATTGCCTTTTTTTTCTTGGGTCTTGTCTCTTCTCCCACAGCTGAGCTGAGGAGGGCTGGAAGGGTCCGTCGCATGTCTTGCGTATTTTGGGCGACAGAGCCAACACCAAGTAAGGGAGTGTAGAAAAACGGCCAATATCTCGCAAGTTGGCACCCAGCCCGGGCACCAAATGCCAATCATGCAAGACATTGACTTTGCCTTGAGGCTGCAGGCAGGACATCTTGGACCCCCGTGGGCATGTCTCAGATGAGAACAGACGGTAAACACGGGCGTCGACTGGCTCTTCCAGCGTTGCCAGGGCGGAGTTCAGATGAGAGAAGAGATGGCTTGTCTCTCAAATGCTCACAGCTCAGTCGGGGCCGGACCCAACGCCGTGTGCATCCGAGGCGATTCAAACCTTCTGTCCGCAAACTGACGCCGGCTAAACCCAAATCGACGATCCCCAGACCATCCACACATTGCCAGAGACCAAACGCGGACACCAATGCCATACTGGGAGCCATTGTGAACCAACCTCGGTGGATCCCTCGCATGCTTCCAGCGGAGAAGGTAGTATCAAGTCATGGCTTATACAAACTAGTATAGCCATGTGGATGAGAGGACAAGAGGTGGGAGACAGGTCCGGTGTTTAAAAGCAATCCGTCGCCCACCAAGTGGGTTACATGATCGTGTTTTTTGTTGACTTCTTCTTCCCGCTTCGTCCCTTTCTCTCGCCATCTCTCCCCCCTTCCGTCTACATCTGTTACTGTCTGGTGGAACACCTCTTCGTCTTGAAGCTATCTTGCAGGGCAACCGGGGACAAAAGAAACGATGCCCCATACACACTTTTCCGAGGACCCCCCTCAGGTCATCAACCAGAAGGACCTTGAGCTCGCCAACGAGAGGCTCAAGCAGTCCGAGTCTGGCGATGGTCTGGCCGCCGCCGGCGAGGGCTCTGGCATTTCTGCCTCGGACGAGACCAGCTCGCCCACCGGGACCGATGGCAACGGCGCCGCGCTCGAGAAGATGGGCACCTACGACAGGTACGAGATTACCGAAGACGACTGCTACGACGAGCTGGGGTACGGCTTCCCCTCGTGGAAGAAGTGGTACATCCTGACCGTCATCTTCTGGGTCCAAGTGTCCATGAACTTCAACACGTCCCTCTACTCCAACGCCATTCCCGGCATTTCGGAGGAATTCGGTGTAAGCGACCAGGCCGCCCGCTGCGGTGCCATGATATTCCTGGTCCTCTACGCCTTTGGCTGCGAGCTCTGGGCCCCGTGGTCCGAGGAGTTTGGCCGTTGGCCTGTCCTCCAGCTCTCTCTGTTCCTCGTCAACGTGTGGCAGCTGCCCGTCGCGTTGGCTCCCAACTTTGCCTCCATCATGGTCGGCCGCGCCCTGGGTGGCCTGTCGTCCGCAGGCGGCTCGGTTACACTGGGCATGATTGCCGACATGTGGGAGGCTGATAATCAGCAGTATGCCGTTGCCTATGTCGTCTTCTCCTCCGTCGGCGGCTCCGTCCTGGGCCCCATTGTTGGAGGTTTCACCGAACAATATCTTGACTGGAGGTAGGTCCATCTTTTGTTCAAAGCCCACAGAGGTGGTTTGTTTGGCAAATAATAAAGTGCCTTGCTAATCACATATACTCGTAGATGGTCCATCTGGATCCAGCTCATTCTTGGCGGATTCGTCCAGCTCGTTCACTTCTTCACCGTTCCCGAAACCCGCACCACCATCATGATGAACCGAATCGCCAAGCGCCGCAGAAAGGAGACCAACCAGAACATCTGGGGCCCGGACGAGCTTGTTCCTTTTAGCGACCGCTTCTCGGCCAGGGAGATTCTCGTCACCTGGGTTCGCCCGTTCCGCATGTTTCTGACCGAACCCATTGTCCTGGTCCTGTCACTGCTCTCGGGGTTTTCCGACGCTCTAATCTTCATGTTTATCCAGTCGTTCGCGCTTGTGTACGGCCAGTGGCACTTCACAACCGTCCAGATTGGTCTGACCTTCATTGCCATTGGTGTCGGATATCTCATCGCCTGGGGTCTCTTCATCCCCGCGATACGTCGCAACATCAAGGAACGCAAACAAAAGCCGCACGACGAGCGTGCCCAGTACGAGTCTCGCCTCTGGTTCCTGCTTTATACCGCGCCTTGCCTGCCCATCGGCCTCATCGGGTTTGCCTGGACTATCCAGGGGCCCCCCGTCCACTGGATCGGGTCCATGGTTTTCGTCGCCATTGTCGGCATTGCCAACTACGCCATTTACATGGCCACAATCGATTACATGGTTTGCGCCTACGGGCCCTACTCTGCGTCTGCCACTGGAGGCAATGGCTGGGCGAGAGACTTCCTCGCTGGTGTGCTCACTCTCCCCGCGATCCCCTTCTTCAAGAACATCGGCGCCTCCAGCGGCAAGAACCTGGAATACGCCAGCACCATCCTCTTTTGTATTTCTTTTGTCCTCGTGGCCGCTGTCTACGTCATCTACTGGAAGGGTCCCGCACTGCGACATCGCTCCCCCTTTGCCCAGAAGCTGGCAGACGCTCGTCAGACGCAGTTGAACGAAGGGCGCCGTGGCAGTATCTCATACGATCCGGACGAACGCCGAGGTATGCTCCGCTCATGTTTATTCAACGTCTTTTTGCGTCATTGACTCTGGTTACTAAACGTCATGTCCAACAGGATCTGCTGCTTCCGCCCATGTTCGCCCTGGAAACGAGCGACGATACAGCCAACAGCACCGATTCTTTGGTGAAAGCCGTGTTACCCCCCGGGGGACTCCTCGCGGTACACCCTCGGCGAGTCGACGACCTAGCATGGCAAATCTGGCCGCCAAGAAATAAAATCCTACATGGATGATTTCATTGGCGTTGAGTTTGGTTCTTGTTGGTGTTGGAGATGTATTCTGTTTCGTGACTATTTGTAACGTTTAGTTTGAGTGACTTTTATGCAGAATGATACCATGTTTGCAAACTTTTCTCGTTCATGTTCACACTCGGTCAATATCTATCCCTACCGAGTCTTGCCACAGCAGCGCTGTCAGATGCTAGTCACAACGATAGAAGTTCAATGTGGCGTGCCAGTCGGCATCCTACAACGCTCGGATCGCAGTCTTGACAAGTTGGGCAGAGTGACATAATCGCATGTTGAGAAGCGGATGGGATCGCCGTCTCTTGGCAATTTGTACGATCAAGAATGTTATTTCTGGATCCCAACGTCTCCATTGATTGGAGCTCACATCGCCAGTCCGAGATATCCGTGGTTTAGGCGTTTAACCTACCATCACGGCTCCCATTCAAAAGTGGCTTGCTACTGCTGGCGTCATAACTCATCACTTTGTGTAATATGAAACTACGACGCAACCAAGTGCGGAAATCACATACTATAGACCCAAAGTTGAAGCCCAAGTCATAGCGTCAACCGCTTACAAGCAACACCGGCTCCAAGATACATGCCACGATATCTGCGTCGGGCTGCCAGTATTATTCAACTTTGTTGTAACCATTCGAATCATTGCCCCTTTCGCCATGCTTGTCAACGTCGTGCCAGCAAGCACCAGAACGGGCAGGGCCGTAATCCGCTCGCTGTTAGCCTCTCAGGATCCCGGTGTTGAAATCCAAGCTATCTACCGAGACGCGGCAAGGGCACCGGCCGAATTCACATCACTGCCCAATTTCACAGCCGTCGCAGGGGACATTGCGGATGAGTCGTCTCTCAATTTCACGGGTTCAGATGCCGTGGTTGCCATTACACCCCCGGTTTTTGATAGCGGTGACATAGTGGCCATCGCGAAGGAGCGTTCCGAAAATGTGAAGGGTGCGATTGAAAGGTCTGGAACAGTGAACAGGCTCGTCCTCTTGAGTAGCATTGGCGCTCAATATAGCAGCGGCGTTGTGTGTTTCTCCCCCCCCTTGTCTCCCACGCTGCTACTGGTTTTCCCATGTCTGACACGTGTGCTTTTCAAAGGGCGAAATCAAGACAAACAACATTGCGGAACGGGTGCTTGCGACAACCGACATCCCCGAAATCATATTCATCCGCTGCGCATACTTTATGGAGAATTGGACCGTTGCGCTTGACACGCTCCGTGGTCCAGAACCCTTCTTCTATTCCACCGTCACACCGTTGGAATGGAAGATTCCCATGGTGGCTGTCGGAGATGTCGGCGCCGTGATTGCATCTCAGGCATTGAAGCAGGAATCTTCGCCCAGGAGGCCGTATGTCTTTGAGCTGCACGGCCCGAGAATGTACAGCCCGCTGGACGTCCAGGTGGCGTTTTCGGATGCCCTGGGGAGACAGGTGGCCATCAAGCCCGTGGCAAGGGGAGACTTGCACGGGTTTTATAAGCAGGTGTTTCCAGACGATTTGGTTCCAGAGTGGGTGGAGATGGCCACGAGCTTCCTGCCGGGGGGCGTGATGAAGCCCGGTGATGTGGAGGAGGGCACTGGGGTTGTGAATGGAAAGACGGAGCTTGGAGACGCGATAAAGGATGCTGTCAGGTCGTTGCTCCAACAGACACGCAAATGAGGGAGAAGAGAGGGACCGGTCTTGCCTTGAAGCTTGACAGGAAGCGTGTGTAGATGATAGAGCCCTCGCTTGTCGAAGCAACAGAGAGACAATTCGCCAAGTCAACTTTCTTGACTCACTCATGAGTTGCTTTCCCAAAACCAAATGATGTGACAGGAAAGAAGTGTTGTTGCAAAAAATGGCCCAACATGTCGGCCCTTTGGACGACAAGCTTGACATCTACACATCCGTCTTATTCCCTTTATCCACACGTCCATTGCCGCGGATATCAAACCCCCGGCCCTCCCCCGATTTACAATGCGATGTGACGTAAGCAGCCTCTTGGACCGAAAAGCCGACCGCAACCGCCTCACCAAGCATTGCGTTTATTGACATGCTGTCCCGGTGCCGTGGGAAACCCTGGCCAGTGTTTCCCGTGCGTGGCCTGAATCGGACTCAATTGCAGACAATGTACGCAGTTGGACGCGTTGCAACCCAATCCTGTTGCAAGGCTGCGCGGCAAAACTTGCAGTTCCAAACCCGGCAATTCAGCCTCGGCGCGGCGAGGAGAAGTGATGGCGGTAATGGCACGGCGCTGAACCCGAGATGGTTTGCGGACTTGCGAAGCCGTATCAAGGCGTGCCTGGCAGCCAATCCGCAGGGAGAGGAGGGAGCGAGATTGGAGAAGCACCTGGAGTATGTGGACAACAACTGGCTAGAGCTCTCGGCCGGCAGAGAGGGCTTCCTGACCGAGGAGCGATGGAGGGGATTGAATAAGTTTGCTGTGGCCTGGGGTGACATGGTAGGTTCTCCTCGGCCATGAGATTGGGAAGTGATTGTTGACTGGCGTACATGATGCGTGCAAAACAGGATAGCATGGTGAGTTGTTGGCTCGGTCTCTGTTCCTACATTCTACTCGCTAACTTTTCGTGGCTAGGGTATGCAATCATACACCAGGTATTGTTTCGACTCGAATCTCACGAAACCACTGACACGATGTAGGCCATGTCAACAACATCATGTACAATCGGTACGCTGAATCCGGTCGTGTGTATTGGGTCACGTCGTTTGCGGCACACGCACCCCCCGAGGAACGTCAGCAATGGGCCGACCTCATAAGCCCCAGGGGTATCGGCCTGATTCTCAAGAGCATCAAGACCGATTACAAACTTGTGAGTGGTATTTGGCAACCTGCCCTGAACAAAGGCCGGCATCCCTGACCGCAACACCGACCAGCCCGTCGAGTATCCGGACAAAATCACAGTCATCCACAAACTCGCCAAGCGACCAACCTACTCCTCCGACAGCATCTTCCTCGACTCTGTGATTTACTCGGAAGCACATGAGCGCGTGGCGGCGCGATGCTTCGAGGAAAATGCCGTGTACAACTACAGAGCAGGCAAACGAGCCACTTTAAAGGGCTTCATGGTAGACGAGCTGCAGAAGACGTACGACTTGCAAGAGCAGAGCAGAAAACAAATCGACCGGAAAGTGGGCGAGTTGGAGCGCGACATAGAGGCGATGGAAGACAAGGCGTCATCTTCAGCACGGGGGTATGCGATATAACATGGCCGTGTATGCGGCATGTGTCAATGCACAGCTTTACAAGGTGGCGATTGAACAAACACATCAGCGGGTCTACCGTATGGCAGAGATCCTTACAAGTCGACGGGTAAATCCCGTGGCTTTTCAACGAGTGTATGTGCAGGTTTATTTCTAGCGAACGTCTTGCGTATGTACGGGGCAACTTGGCGAAGCAAGTGATGACTATATACAGCGAATAGAACCGTCGACCATGGATGCGACGCGTCACATGACAAAAATAAAACGCTCAATCCATCCGATGCGACATGGGCTCCTCTATGCCGAACTATACTTGCGTGCTGTAGTGAGCGACGTATGCAACCTCCAACATGCCGCCGTAGCCGTCCTGGGTATTCCCATTGGGATAACCGGGCTGACATGGTTTCGTCAGTATGCCGTTTCATCGAGAGGCTCTCATCGAGAGGCTCAGAGGAGAACCGGGATTATATAAACTCACCCAGTTGCCGCCAACGGCGAGATTCAGGATGAAGAACTGGGGCTTCTGGCAGAGGGCAACCCATAGGTTATAGTCACCGATGCGAGAACCGCTAATCTGGTGGAATTGCCAGCCATCCCTGGACCAGGTGATGGTCTGCTGCGTCCAGTCGTTGCTGCGACGGTCAAACTCCAGACGCCAGACGTGCCACCCGTCGTCCGGGATGCCAATGGCGCCGCCAACGCCGTTGGGCTCGTTGCATGCGCCGCCGTTTGGCGAGTAACCGCAGTGGACGGTGCCGTAGCCGGTCCAAAGGCCGTTGACTCTCTCCATGATGTCGAGCTCGCCGCCGGTAGGCCACTGGACGCCGTGGCGGATGGAGTCGCCGAGGAGCCAGAACGCCGGCCAGATGCCCTGCTTTGCGTAGTCGGGCGCGCCGCCGAACCGGAGGCATGCCTCGACTCGGGTGATGCTGCCTGCGTCGGGCGTGAAGACGTATTTGCTCTCCATGCGGCCCGACGTCCATCCCATCCGTGTCGATCCGTCTCGCCAGGGGACGAGCTGGACCGTCTGGCCGCCGCTGAGCTGGAGGTTGCGTGTGCTCGACGAGTACCGCTGGAGCTCGTTGTTGACGTTCAAGTAGCCGTCGATCAGATTCCAGTTGCCAGTGTTGGGGCTGGCGCCAGCAGCGCCGGGGAACGAGTCTTGCCATCGAAGACTAAACCCGCCATATCCAGGGGCTCCCCAGGCCCTGGCGGAACTGGCAAAGGCCAGGAGGCTCACGAGTGCTCGATAGTTGAGCATGTTTCCCTTGTTTTTTGTTTTTATAAGCAAATCTTGGTGAAAGAGATCAAGCAGAAATATGTACAGCAACAAACAGTATATACAATATGTACGTCGAACGGAGCAAGAGACCGAGACGTAGGAAGGTCTGGATCTCAAGATGAACCGTTACTTTTTACTTTGACTCGGGGAACGATCAGCACCGGGGGGGAGGGACCATGTTGGAGTTGATATAGTCGGTAGGCAAACAAGCCTGATCATGCACAAAGGGTCGGCCTGGGATCAAGGAATGCCATTGTATCAGACCGACGACGCCAAGTGACCACGACAGCCTTGTTCCAAAACGCCAATCAAGGTAGGCACTATGGCTTGCATGGGATACATGGGATGCATGGCAGAATACTAACGGAGGGAGCCTCCTTTGAGAAACAGCTCCTCGAGGCCCTGATTGGCCAGACTTATACATCATGACGGGATTTACGGGGGTCATGAATCTTGAGCTTGTGCGTGGGCCGTGGACTATAAACCGGCCTCATCCTGCCAGCAACTGTTCAGTTTCAGCCGACCAACACTGGCAGAGCAGAGGGTAGTCATGGAGAGGATAGACAGCCCCCCGGCAAAAGAGCAATACCCACTATGCTAATGACAGGAAGTTGGAGGCAATGCAACCCTGCCGCAGGAGCTCGATGCCTCCTGACGAAAGGCCCGAATCAACTACATGGAACACGTGAGCGCGATGGTAGACCCGAAAGCCTTGCTATTCCTGGTTCCAAACCCCCCCCCCCCCGCTTCCCCCAGATGATCTAGTTAGGGGAAAAGAGAGAAAAGTGACAGGCCCTCCGAGAGCATCGGAGTTGCCATGACAAAAGGGTTTAGCGCTGGGAATTGTTGCTGGTCCTTGGAGGATCGTCGGGCCTGTACTTCTGGCTTCCGCCCCGAAAGACCTTGACCTTGGACTCGATCTCCTTTTCGGCCCGCTTGACTTTAAATCTGTACCGAGATGTCTGTCTGGTGCCTGGGCCCTGGGCTGTGGCGTGGGGAGGCTTGGGAGTGGCTTTCTTGGTCGTCCAGTTGCCGTGGTCTAGTTGGAAGCTTAAAAGTGATCAACCACATTTCTTAGCCGGGCGGCGCAGTCACGATGTCGATGGCGAACGACATTTATATTCATTAGCTTGATTATGAGTCCACAAGTCAGGGCATATTGAGCAGTCTTGCTGATTGCCCTTTGGCCACGGCCTGGCTTGCGCCGTGGCAGATGAGTGTGTCTCCTGAGGATTTGTGGACGGCGTGAACACGGGCATTTTCCTCATGACCGGGGTAAACGTGTTTGGCGGCTAAAGGCACCAGACGCCAACAATGCTCAAGCAGTGATGCGTGAGCCATCACATCTCCATCTTCATAAGACTCCCGGATCGCGGACAGCACCCAGCGGCTTCTCAAGCCACCAGTCATGTGCCTGGCACGCTTAGTGGTGCGCTGGCGGATGTGTAGCCTTGGCTAGCAGGTCGGAGAGAATGACTTGTTGGACAGGGTCACATTGGATGACGCGTGAATCCCTCCATGTTGCTGGAACGATGAAACGTGTGACAGCGCGACACACCCCTTCAGCGGTTTTAGACCCAAGACACGGCCACGTCGATCCTCACATGTACTCGTGTGGGGAGCGTCGTATTGGTCGCTGGAAGACCCTGTCATGTCAAATTGTTGTTGTAGAGAAGCTGCAAGTCGCACAGGAGAGGCTGGGTGCGAAAGCTTGTCCAACTAGTTACCAACTAACTAACTAACCCAACTAACCAATGCCAACCACCAGCACGCGGGCGCTACGCCAGGCAAGGAATGGTATCTGAATCCTTTGACTGCATCACCAAACCGCCATGGCCATGGTGAGCGAGATTAAGTTTGGGATGCAGGGACCAGCGCGTTCGTGCTACACGGAAAGGTCGAAAGACGCGGTACTGGGTCCGAGATAGTTGCCTTGCGAATAGGTAACCCGGCCGGCGCCGGATTGTCCGTGGTCGACGCGCGACTTAGCAATGAGACCGTGTCACAGGTATTGGTCCTTCGGCGTGAGTTCTAGAACTCCTTCTCCGTGGTGCAAGTCGAGCACGGCCACCAACCCTTGCAGGATTTGGCCGACATGAAGGATTTTCGAATGACGAAGAGGTGCTCGGCAAGACAGAGATGAGGATCGTCAACGAGTGTGAAACCCGTCAGGCTATGCTCACTCGCAACTGGACCTGACAGAGCCGCGACATTGCTAAGCTGTCACGGCGGTTTCCACCGTCATCACCATTTGATAATGCCCAACCTTGGAGGCAATCTTGTCAACTTTCCAATCGAAGGCTTGTAACGACAAGCTTTCTGGAATCGTCCCCCAATCTCTGCCCCCGCCCAATTGGAGGCTGCTGTTGCTGCCGGATGCGACCCTTGGTCCCTTACCAAAACCCTGGATTATTACTCATTGGCTCTCCGTCGAGACGGCAAGGTCTTGTTCCCACATTACCCCGAAAGGCATTTATCGCCGGGCTAGTCTGTCACAAGATGGGGAGCCAAGTCAATGCATACCCGGGCGCTTCAGAAGCCCATCCCAGATGCTGATGCACTACCCATCAGGACGCGTGGCAGCCGTGTAGCAATGCCGACACGTCTCAAGAAGTTGCGTGGTATTGCGCTCTGCCAGTTTCGGGCTTTCAGTGGGACGCGACCTCCATCCATCTCGCTGCCTTGTGCTGTGTCTTGAGTCCTGTGTCGCAACTATTCAACTCGAAACGCATAGTGCCGTAATCGATCCTCACCCTAGGAGAGTCTCCTAGCTCAGCTACCATCACAGGGCCCCCCAAAAACCTCACTCAAAGCAGCATTAGCGGAAATCCAAGGATGAGGCGTTGTATCATGTGGATTCGTCTTGCATGGCTTCGGAGTTAAGAGAAATGTCCATTGATCCGAGACCCCCCGCCACATCGGCGTCGTCGACGTCACGACCGCATCCTCACAGCTACTAAACTGTGAAAAGGGGGCATTGAAAGTGTGTCTTTTTTCTCTTTTCTCCTTGATTAGTTCCCGTATCTAGGTTTAAATTCAAAGTATGTACTCCAACATGCACGCAGCCGCCGTTTTCGCATCCGGATCCTCGGCCCTAATCACAGGCGGCGCCTCTGGTGTCGGCCTGGCGATTGCAAAGCTCTGTCGGAGCAAGGGCATGAAGATTCTTCTCGTAGATGTTAATGCGGAGGCTCTTCAAAACGCCAAGAAGCAGCTTGTTGGCGAAAACGATGCCGAGTCAGATGTCGTCACGGCCGAAGCGGATGTCAGCAAGGTGCATGCTTGGGCAGAGTTGAAGAAGACTGCCACCTCGACATTCGGCACGATTGAGCTTCTCGTTCTCAACGCCGGAGTCGGTACGAGAGGAACCTGGGGAGACCAGGAGTATTTCAGCAAGGTATGCTTTCCGTTGCGAGGGCATGAAGTCTACCTACTCATACCAGGCATAGATCTTTCAGACGAACCTCTTTGGCGTGGTCAACGGAATCAATACCTTCCTGCCCGTGATCCAGGAAGCTTCCAAGACAAGGCCTACTTCTATTGTCATAACGGGAAGTAAGCAGGGTATCACAAATCCACCAGGGAACCCGGCCTACAATGCGTCCAAGTCTGCCGTGAAAACCCTAGCTGAGCATCTCAGCTGGGACTTGAAAGACACCAATACAAGCGTCCACTTACTTGTTCCAGGATGGACTTTCACCGGGATGGTAGGTCTGCTATTTATTCTTTTCTTTTTTTATTGATGGTACGTTGACAGATGCACAACATTTGCAGACCCGAGGAGGAAATACTGAAAAGCCCGCGGGTGCTTGGGCTCCTCAACAGGTAGCCGAGTACTTGTATCGCAAGATGCAGGATGACAAATTTTACGTTATATGCCCCGATAATGATGTTTCAGAGGAAACTGATAAAAAGAGAATGCTCTGGTCTGTGGGGGATATTGTGAAGGAGAGACCACCTCTTACAAGATGGCGTGAGGAGTGGAAAAAGGAAGCAGAGGAAACCATGGCCAAGACAAATGTATAATACATCCATGAGGTTCGTCAGGCACACTCCGAAATTTCGTTACTCGCCCCAAGTAATACGGAATACTTCAGAATATGTATTAGATTATAAGCAAAAGTATACAACTCTGCGGGATTCCCTTGCCAAGACAACATCCATTTATTCGGTTCGCCCTTTAGCAAAACATACGAGCCTTATACGACGGTTCCCGACACCTGCTTCATCTTGCTAAGCTTGATGTCCCTCCACGGCCAGGTGCAAGCCCATCCAACCACAAGCAAGCATACACTTGTGATGAGCATATATCGCCGAGTCTGCGAATAGGCGGCAGAGATTCCGTTTCTCATCTCAGATCCCACAGGGTATGAAGCTTGCTTCCCGACTTGTCCGTAAATCTCATCATGGGAGACCCCTGGTGTAGGTTGTTGATCAGCTCATCTCGGAAAGTTCCAGTCCAGATGGCCTATGATATAGTGCTACCAACGGCAGATCCGATGCTGCAAAAGAGGTTAAGCATGGCCATGATGACAGCCACATGCTGATGGTCCGAAGGCACCATCATAGCCATCTCACCAGCAACGACCATGGGTCCTCCTGCAAAGGCAACAAAAATCTGCGTCATGATCACGTATCCAATGTCCTCCGAGGCTTGCCGGAACTTTATCATGAGGCCAACCTCCAGGATAGTAAGAGGCAGCGCGTAATAAGTAGAAACCCACTTGAACTTTCCAATCTTGTGGACAATGAGGCCAGCAATGATAGCTGCGAAGCATGAACACGGTAAATGTTGCTGATATATGTGGCCTTGGTGATGCCGGTATCCCAAACAACAAGAAGCATGGAGTGGAAGTAGCCTCTCCATATGAACCACCTGCATAGATGAAGATGAAGCTCACACCAGCGGAAAAGACGGTGCGATCCAGGAGCAGCTCATATGGAATGAAGCTGACGGTTGTGAGGAATTTCTCCCACAGGACAAAGGCGACGAGCAGGACGGCGCCAAATACCAGCATGCAATGATCAACGGGGCGCGCCATTGCTCTGCCTGATAGGACCAAATGCCAAAGGGCAAAAGAAAGAGGGCCATGCCACCCGCAAGCAAGAGGATTCCAACCAAAGCCATAGCAACAATGTAGTCCCACACGTCCCTAACAGTAATCCAGCCAGTGCGTTTCTCAATGAGACCAGCCTTGACGGCTTTTCCGTCGTTGTAGAGGAACAGAACAGATAGAGGCAAGATCACAACGGGGGTAATAATGGTCCAGATACCAAATCCCCATCGCCATCCAGGACCGGCGAGCGCACTTTCAGTAACCGGGCCGCCAACCCACGTCGTGACGATGTACGGTGAGGTGGCAAATGCAAGCATGAGTGGTCGGTTGAGAAGCGATGATGTATCGGCAATGAAGATGGTGACACAATACGAGACGCCCTGGAAACTTGTTCTTGGTTAGCAAATTCGAGAACGCGTATAGTATTTAAGCGTTTTTTACACCTACCCAACAGCGTTGAAGACTTTGGCAGCGCCAAAAGTTTCCACATTATTGCAAGCCGCCATCATGATCAGGCCGATTACCCAGATGAGGACGGTCAGGGTCAGGCCCTGGGGTCAGCCCCAAGTATCCAGAATCTTGGCGAGAGGGATGTAGCTCAGACCACCGATGATGATGGCCACAATCTGAATCGCAGGAGTAATGGAGTGTTTGTTGAAGGCGCTGGTGACGAATGGATCCATGCTGAAAACGACCACTTCCTCAATGGACTTGACGAAGCAGAGAAACCAATCCTGACTGCCGTTGGCTTTGCCGTCCATCAGGGAGCTCGCGCCGTAAAAGTGCGTCTGGCACTTACATGACATGGGCGGTGATGAGATGTGACTTGGACCAGATCTTGGTGGTGGCCTCGATGCGAGCGACGCCAGACTGTACCTTTTCCCTGTTGAGGCGGTTGCCAGTTGCGTCCATGGATTCCGTATCACGAACATTGTCTTCTGACTTTTCATGATTCTCCGAAACGGCTATCTCTGCCGGCTGTGCTTTAGAGAAGAGACCCATCTTGAGACGAAGTCAGTCCTTTTCCAGGCTCTGGCCACCCTGTTTTCAGACTTGGGAAACTCTGCTATGTGCACAGAACCGAGGGGAAAGGTACGAGGTGCAAGACCCCGGCGCAGGAGAAGCCACTTGCCTCTTTATAAAAATTCTGAATGTCTCATCCCACCTCCTTTCTATTGGGGATTTAGTAAAAGGTGTTGGATTTGACCCTTGCCTCGCCTACAGCCATCTCACCCACCACCGAGGCGACATCGTCTTGGCGACGTGATTGGAACCCATTTCCCGTATAATGCTAGATAAACTTGGCCCTGGTAAGTGGGTATCGTCAAGGTCATTACGACGGAAAATCAGGGTTGTAAATGCCGGCCATGATGCTCCCTTGGTTGCGAGCGCGTGGCCCACGCCGAATCAAGCGGTTATCTGATGATCTGACAAGATCTTTCTTCCGCAGATCCCCACTAGAGCTGATCCCCAGCGAGCTGCTCGGGTACTCACGAAGTGGCCAATAGGCCCAAGGCCTCTGGAGGGTGTGTCTGGACCTTGCTAGTTGCGTCGTGGTGGAGAGTTAGAGGAAGAGACATAGGTCTCGGTCGTCAATGAAGAATTTTAAGGAGTCGACCATCTTTAGGGTGTAGACTTTTTGCCCCTGGCGAAATTTACGATCACTACTAAGTGTGCCGCCGAGTAATTTTGAGGTTTTCAAGGCCTCATTGGCCCAATGACTTGATCGTTCTGTTATTTGATCCCGACACGATCGTCTTGCTGTCTAGCGAGAATGCTATAGCCTTGACCGAGCCTGCGTGGCCTGCGAGGGTCGGAGAATCCGAGAGTCTTCCATTTGAGGAAGTTTTCTGAACTGATTGTTCCTACTTACCATGTTTGTTCGAGGACTGATAACTATTGCAGAGCTGTAATCCGTGACGGCCACGTTGCTATGATATGGTAGTACCGCAACAAAAAACGCGTAGCATTTTGCTTGAGTATCCATAGGAAAGGTTTGTTCTTTAAGTAGATGAGTCTTCAGCCAATCAATGATCCTGGAGGTCGAATATAGGTGACTTACGTCTGCTGCACCTTTGAGGAACTTGGAGATGAGAAAATATTTTATCGCTGACTTCTTGCAATTCTTGGGGAGACCGGCTTCGTCCTCGACAGCTTCCCAGACTTTCATGGTAAATCGATGATGGAGGTTATGCAAGATATTGACGCCTAGGATAATGCCCGCTTCGTCATTGAGGCCATGTAATAACATGACAGGACCTAGTGAGCAACATGGGCCTTCTTTTGATCCTATTACAACAGATCCATTAGCACTATCGTTTCCGGGTGATTTCCAAAGGGAAGCCCGGGAAGGGAAACGCCCGGCCCGTTCCTCATTCGCACTCCTCCGGGACCCTACGTACAATTCAAACATACGGTACGCATGGGGATTCACAATATACCGTGTTCGGTTGGCCACTCGGATCAAAGATTCGCCAAAGCTCTACAGCTTCTTACCCAGTGGACGCAGTGGCTCGTGCGATCTGAAAGGTACACTGCAGGCGGCACATGGCACTTGTATCCAGAAGACGCACCGGCGCGTATACCTCTTTCTGCAGATGATCCGACTGACCACCTCTCCGAGCCGCCTCTGCAATGAAGTCATTGAGGTCTATCCCAATGCAGATCCAGTTGTTACTGGTCCTGAAGGCCAGGAAGACTTGAACCCGTTGGAGAAGCGTTCATAAAATGGGTGGCCGGGTTGAATGTAGACTTGACACTGTCAAGGAATAACACGCGCTATCACCATTGCCTCATCATGGACAAAAATGCCCTCGAGTCTCTCGAAGCTGCTCCCCGAGACTTTGCCACCGTGCGAGCATATCAGATTATACCATCCAGAGAGCAGCAAGCTGTTTCACAGCTATAGCCAGTCGTGGGTATTAGTGCTGGATAAAGACGTGCGAGGCCTTTTTTGAAAGGAGAAAGATGAAATACCCTCTTTGGATACGGCTGCGCCTTAGTTACATACTGAAGGTCTGGTTCCGACGGGCACTGGAGACTGTCCCAGTTGATTGGCAAAGGGTTATTGAGGAGGTCCGCAAGAAGCGGCGGACTGTCCGATGGTGAAATCCTTCTATTAGCTTTGTAAGTATGCTGTTTCGGGACGATCGAGCTGCCAGTGGCCCGTATCCTTGCATGGTCCCAATCTCGGACGAGAATAGGACGGCCATAGCTCTTCTTTGCTCCTTACGACTAACTACATAATCATCAGAGTTTGCGACAGAAATGATCATGCCAAAAAGTAGCCACGATAAGACTGGAATGAAGGTAGAACAATAGAGTATTTTAGTATGTCTTTTTTGGGTACCCAGGTAGTTACATACTTATGTATACGTTTCTTTTTAAAGGTCGCGCTCCTTCAGATTAGTTGGGGTTTCTAGGGTTGGTGATTAACCCTAACCCTAACCAAATAGTCGCCAGTACTACAAACCTAGTCTGCTTTGTGCTAGTGGAAGGTCATCGGTAATAGAATTCAAAGCCGATAAAGAAAAGAGGGCAGGAGAAAGATAGCATGAAGCATCGAGTCCATTTCCGAATACTCCAAGTAGAAAAAATATAGCCATTGGTTTGTCAGGAATTTGAGACCAATAGCAAAAGTAAAAATAGAGGTATAACGGTGGATTTAATCCACCCATGATGGACGAACGGGGAATCGAACCCCGGACCACTCCCAGATCAGACCCTATTAGGGGGATCCATGCTAAGGGAGTATTATACCACTAAACCATCCGCCCAATGAATGCTGAAGAACATTGACCGTAAAAATTTACAAAAACCTTTTGGCTACGATTGTGCGGTGGATTACTCCGGTGTGGCAGCCCAGCCCCCCCGACTCTGCCGAATGTGGGGTGACACACGTGATCATCACCCCACTATCCCGAACTAGAGCCGTAATCGGCAGGTTGCTGGTGTCGACTTTGGTCAAGGGTGCATCTAACCGCCGTTGCTGGGCGCTCTTGTTTCATTCGCACCAAAAGCTTGCAGGCCACCGCCGTGTTGATGCAGCACTGCGGTTGCTGATCACTGGCGCTGTAGCCTGGACAGATAAGAGACTGGAGGATTGCCGGATCGAGATCCAAGCATTCTCAGACTTCTGCGCACCATGTCTGAGGACGACGTCGACATGCTCGGCCCCGACGGGCAGGGATCATCCAAAGTTGACCGTGACCGCCGTGCGCCGAGGTTCAGTTGGACGCCCGCATACGAGACGACGTTTTTTCGCAGCCTTTGCGAAAGCGTTCAGTTGGGCTTGCGCGAGAATAGTAGCTTCAAGGCGGAAGCATGGGACCGCGCTGCTCAAGCGCTGCAGGACAGCCACGGCGCGTATCCTGCCAAGAGCCACCTGATCAACAAAAGCGACAATGCGCGGAAACGGTTTCGACTATGGCGAGGCCTTCGCGAAGATCCCGAGTTTGCGTATAACCCCGTCTCCAAGACGGTGACGGCTACTGAGGATGCCTGGAGAGCGCACATAGAGGTTGGTTTTTCCTGAACGTCGGATGCGCCGATATGCGCGACGACGCCAGAATTGCGGTCAAGTGCGGCACTGACTGGTAGTTAGAGAGAACCGCTGTCAAGGGCTCTGAGGGGTCGGCCGTTTGATCATGAAGAGTATATGGAGATACTGTACCCCGATGTCATCGGGTCTGGTGGTGCGCCAAAGAGGATTATGAAACCTCGTCGTAGGACTGATGGACAACCGGGCGACGAGTCAGATATGCCGGGGACAGGCGTTTTGAATCTTCAACCAGAGTCTGCATCTGGACAACAAAATACTCTTGGAAGCCCTGGTCCAGCTCGCTCATCTTTAAGCCAGACGCCAACTGGCTCAGCCACAGGATCAGGTACTCAGCTTAAGCCAAGCTCTGCCACGATCCCTCCACGAACTGCCCCAACGCAGCCTTCCGCCCTTACTCCTCCGGATGAGTCGGCGAACCAGGCAAAGAAACGGGCAATGCCCGCTCTTCAAACTGAAGGCGCGTTTGGTGCAACTCCGCCGCCTTCTGCCGCCAAGTCGAGCAATGCCGTGGCAGACGTCCCGTCGCCCGAGAAGAAACGACGAACCTCTGTACACGGTGACGCTGTGCCTGTTGTCACGTCGACTTCGAGCAACTCCCTCCACCATACATCGTTGTCCGACTCGCCTACTGCTGTGCAGCTCCCACCGCCAGTGACCCTGGCAACTCCTCAGACAACGGCTGCAGACTCCCAGCCAAACGGATCGTCAACATGTTTAAGCAGCTCGCGATGGTGCGAATTAGCTCTGGAGCAGTTCTTCAAAGATTTTGCAGACGAGGACATGGACCTTCAAATACGAGTAGCGGAAACGGTTCTGGTTAATGAAAGCAGAGCACTGGTGTATTGCAAAATGCCCTGGTGCGTGAAGCAACACTGGATAAAGAAACTTGATGAGACATTCCGAAAAATGCGTTGATAGTCCCGATTCACGAGAGGGCTTTGGCGACAAAGCCCGTTTTCTGGATGCCGAATGAATCAATGAGACACGGGTGATTTTGGTGGGATTGATACCCCTGGCAGGAGTGGCAGATGAGAGCTTGTTTCGATACGTGATACCCGTTGATGAGGCGTTGGGGTTGGAATTTATGGCTGAATTAAAGCGAGGGGTTCCTGGGGTGCATTTGTTTTTCAAGTCAGGGAGAGCTTGGTTTGCATTTTACTCGGCTTTTGCGAGGACAAGGGGTAAGGCAGCTCGGTTTTGGCGAACGATGATTCGGTTATTGCAGTCGGTTTTCTCTTGGCAAGAGAGCTACTGGTATACCAGATTTACATGCTGGTTTCTAAGTCGGTAACATGGTCGGCATCCACTTGGCTGCGTAGAGATGTTATGTCAGACATGGTGCAACTGACCTTTTGCCATCTTCAACGGCAGTTTAGGGTAATTTGAGAGTAATTTAGGGACGTGGTGAGCAATGTTGCACTTACTCGTACATGCCGTTGCTTTTTCCTTGTAGATATCCTTGAATTAAATTTGCTCCTAATACTATCTCATGCACCTAGTCGGCGAAATTTCTCTCCAGAGGGTTACGGATCGAGCGGCTAACAGCCGGGTCTGGGCGGCCTGATCTAATGTCGATTCTCACGATGGAAACGGCCTGCAAAGTGGAGCATACCGCACGCCTCTCAAATGAAAAGCAACGGCAGAAGGAGATGCAGAGGTTATCCGCAGGAATTTTGCGTAGGCTGCTGATGAGATTTGAATAAGAAAATATGCAGTCTCATCCATATCACATCTTTGTTAAATGACAAGTGAAAGTGGAAGCGTGGAATGTCATCTACTAAAGTAGGCCGGACCGTTTCCGCGACCCCCCTCCGACCTGCCAGCAACCGTTGACGCTGCAAGTGGGTCAGCCAGGCCGGTGGTGCCATGGCCTGGCGCTGGAAAGTACGTCATGCATCGGCCGAGAAACGTCAACAACAGGGCGGCGCAGGTTTCAAAGCTCCTGGCCTGGCCTGACCTGGCCGGCTTGCCATCACATGAAGCCATTGATCTGCCCACCACACTCTTCTCACCTCCCGTCTCCCTTCTGGCCATTCTCTGACAACCACCATCTCGATCAATCATTCTACAAATTCCATCTTACGTCCCTCCTATACATTCACAAACAGTGAGTCTGCTACTCCATGCACATGCACGCGATCCCAGGGTGATTCAAGCTAACCCGGTCATCAGTGTCTTACGCCGACGTAGCTGCCAGTGGCCCCAAGCAGTCCCCCGAGGAGGTAAGTAACACAATCACAGCCCATCTGCCCCGTGTTTTTACTACAAACCGCACGCCAAATTATCTCAACGACTTTCCTAACGCCTCACGATAACCACAGGCTGCTGCCCCCCCACCCCCCGAGGTCGTCACCACCGAGTCCGCCTCCACTGCCTCCCTCATCGACGTCGACGTCCCTAGCGTGCGCACCGTGCCCTCCGACTTCCTCGAGCAGGATGTCCAGACGGAAACACAAGCCGGGCGGCTGGAGCGCGACGATGAAGCGGCCAAGGCCAAGAAGGCCGAGCGGGCCAAGAAGCACGCGGGCAAAAAGGCACGCGACGCCGACTCGTGGCTCGTCAAGCAGTTTTCGAGCTTGTCTGACGGCAGCGCCGGAGCCCTGGTCATCACGAATGTCGCCGCTATTATTGGCGTGAGCTCCTACCTGGGTTATCGTGCCTGGGGCCTGTACGAGAAGGGCAACCTGACGTGGAAGAATGCCGGTGTCGGGGTTGGAATCCTGGCTGGTGTGGGTGCTGTCGAGGCTGTTTTTGGGCGGTACTTGTACAAGGGCAAGAAAAACAGCTCGTCTTGATTTTTGGTGGTGGTGGTTTGGTCATGATACCAGGTTACACTTTTTCAAATGTGGTTTCTTGGCGTTGGTTCTTGACGGTAAATGAGTCCTAGTAGTTTCTGCTCTAGTTTCCACCCCAATCAGTAATGCTATGGAAAATCAGCACTGTGGCACGTTATAATTCCTGGCCAACGCATGTACGCCTTGTTCTTGGCCTACCAGTTTCGTGATGAGAATCAACGCGTCGGGCATGAGTGGCCCTGCGGTTACCGTGTTGCGGACAACCATAACTTTTCGTATAGAGTGTAGGTAGATGTATGAACCGTCTATAATTCCATGGCCCCTTGTATGTATCTCCTTCATCTCGTACATTTTATAATACAGACACGTAGTCATGTCAAGTGGTACATATTATGCCCCTCCACAGTCGTAAACACCTATTTGCTCTATGTTTTTCCTTTCCAGGTACTCTGGGAGCAGCGTTAATCTTTCTTTTCTTCATTCTTCTTCTCCTTCTTCTCCTCTTCAGCCAACACGCCGGGCTGCTCAAGTTTGGCATCCTTCTTGTCTGCGTCGGTGGCGTCTTCCCACTTCTTGGGGACACCGTTATTCTCTAATGGTTTGACGCCAGGTAGATTGTCTGTCTCGGGTCTGTTGTCCTCAATGGCAATTGCAGGACTCTCTTGTGGCTCGTCGCGCGGGGATTGATGTAGGTCATCGGCAGCCTCTTCGCCATCGTCGGACAGCTCGGCACCGTAGATATCAGGGTACTTCTTGAAGCATTCCTGCATTCCCCTATTGGTAATAAGTCAGCACCCACGCATTACTTGAATCAACAACACCTTTGAAGACCACGTACTGGAATTTCTCGATACAGTCCATGCCCTTGGGCTCTTCGGTTGAGTAGACGAAGCAGCTGAAAGCCGTCTTGAATTCCTCACCACAGGGGCCGTGTGCCATTCCTCCGAGGCATGGGCAGTCCCAGTTGATTTCACCTGTTTCAGGGTTGAATGCGCCTTCTTGGCCAGCCTCTTCCTCGAGAGCTTCGGGCGATCCGGTGGCAACAACGCTGTTTTGTGATTCGGTCTTGGGCTGCGTCTCCGGAGTTGAATCCTCCTTTTCAATTGGCTTTGCCTGCTCCTCAGGTGTGGGCTTGAGTTGCTTGCGCTTCTGTTCAATGACGGAATCGACAGTTGGTATGTCTGACTCGGTAAAGGCAGAGGGGGCAGCTATTGATTGGACTAGAGACAAAGAATTAGACGCGAGATTAGTGCGCGGTATTGGCTGCTTGGAAATACCGGTAGCTTCATCGGCAAAGACGGCACTGGTGTTGTAATAATACACAGCGCCGAGCGCAAGACCCCATCTCACGGCAGAGCCCTTCCACGTCCGCGGCTTGTACGCAGGGGTCGATGTTGATGCAAATCGGCGGGAAGCACTCTGAAATGACTGGGAGCGAAGGCTCCTCAAGGCCTGTCGCGAGGCAGTCCGCACCGTAGCCCGATACATGTTATTGAATGTTGCGACAAAGTTGAAAAGCGTCCAAGGAAGATGACGACAAGACGGGAATCGAGCATCGAAAAAACATTGTCAGCGCTGGCTCGATTGGTCAGCCCTCTGTTTCCCGTCTATCCGTGGAGCCCAGGCGCCAAGGCAGGACAGCGAGCACTGAGTGGCCCAAAGCCAAGTCACCCCTGCGCAGAACGACCACAGTGGGAGTTGACCGGTGTTTAGCCGAGAGACCGTTGGAAGCTTGCGTTCTGGTCTGGTGCCCAAAAGTCACTTCACTCAGCACTGGTACATGGATCTCAGAACGTGCAGCTGCCACGTGCGTGACGCTGCAAGATTTCCTAGGGTGCCCTTGTACGTCAAGCGGTGATTGTCACCTTTTGTTGTCCAAACCGACCATTTGAGTGGTTTTGGGAGTTTCAAGGTGACATTCACATCTCGCCGCTGGAGGAATGTCTGCACCCAAAACGGCAATTCAGTTCACGCAGCTCCACCTCCATGACTTTATCTGGGAAGACATACATCAACCACGCATCACGCACCTCACTTTGACCAGCTGCCGGCCACAATCGCCACGGCCTGCAGAATCATTGAATTTCGATTCACCTTGAAGAATCAACGGGCCGTTTGTTCGCATATTCAAGGCAGCCTACTGTGGTACTAAGCTTGATATCGAAGCTCGAAATGTCCACTGCCAAGTTTGAGTGGCACCCTGCCAAGCTCCTCGAGGATAACGCCGGTCTCCAGGATTTTGCGCTGCTGGTCCTCAACCAGCCTCTGAAGAATGGAGCTATTTTACGCAGACTCTGGAAGAACTGTATGTGCTAGCGATATTTGACTTGTCATTTGCGATTCGCGTTGACGGGGAGTTTCGTCCATCTCACTAATCGGAAAACCAAAGCATGTCTTAGAGTCGCTGCCGATGGCGGCGCCAACCGGCTTCATCAACTTTCCTCCTTTCAAGGGAAATTTGTATGTAATTTTATAGCTCTACGGCGGATAAGAGCCTATCATGATTTCTAACTACCCTCCCAGTCAAATCTGCAAGCCATCATTGGGGACCTCGACTCCCTCTGCTCCTCAGTGAGAGACTTCTACTCCTCACAACCGACCCCAGCACAGGTCATCCATGACACCGACCAGGAGTCGTCTGATTTTGGAAAGGCCATCACATGGATTCGGAAAACCCAGCCAAGTGCTCTTGACATCGTCGCACTTGGTGGTATCGGCGGCCGTGTTGACCAGGGCCTCAGCCAGCTTCACCATCTGTATCTGTATCAGACAGACCCTGCGTATGCTAATGGGCGGATATATCTCTTATCTGGGTCGAGTTTGACATTTTTACTGAAATCTGGGACGCACATGATTCATGTCAAGGAGGATGGCGAGGATGAGGTGTTTGGGAAGCATGTTGGAATTATCCCCTTGCAGGAGCCAAGTCGGATTACCACCAAGGGATTGGAGTGGGACGTAACTGACTGGGAGTCAAAAATAGGCGGAAAACTCAGCACCAGCAATCATGTACTGCCTCACACTAAGTGTGTCGAAGTTCATACCACGAAAGACGTACTGTTCACCGTTGCACTGCGCCCAGTCGAGGGAGAAGAGGAGGCGTGAGAGGCTGGAGGGTTCAAAAGTAGGGGCAAAAACAAACAAAAAAAAGATGAAAAAAAGACAAATGTTGAAAAAAAATATAAACAGCCCAAAAAAATCAAGTCCTAAAGCAAGACTTTTAATTGTTCGCCAACCCAATGACACCAAGACGCCATGCTCATGTTCCTTGTTGGATGCCACGTGCGACTACTCAGCTGCGCATTGCATCACCGCAGGTAGTGCAACACTAGCCAGCAGAATGCGAAGAAAACGACAACTCCGCCCAAAAATAGCCATTTATCTTCCCGCGCTCGTTTTTCTACCATGCGAATTGTGTCTCCGCTGATGCCCAGCGTGTTCCCCACACTGTATAGTCTTTTCTGCGTATTCTTGAGCCTCTCCCTCTGCTCACCGAGATTGCCGAGTACAGCCTGACCTCTGGCAATGTAATCATCTAGGGCAGAGTGTGTCTGCTGGAAGAAGGCTTGCTCCCGGAAGGCATGTGCCTCCCGCGCCTCGTCTCCAGATCCCGTCGTTAAGGGCCCGCCTACGGCCGACGTATGGCGAGGGTGAAAGGAGGTGCTTGTGTTTGTTGGTGTGCTTGCGTATGGGTTCTCGGGGGTGGCATTATAAGGCCTTCTTCCTAGTAGCTCTCTTCCGTTGCTCTGGTATTGGGCCTCGTCTCTGGATTTCTTCAGCCCGTCGATTTGGGACCGGAAATCGGAAAGATCCTCTCGAAATCGCTTGACGCGTTCGAAAGCTTCTTCTTGTTTGTTGGGAACGATTTCTTGGCGTGCAAGGCGGTGATATTCGTCGACGGTCTTCGTGAATGATGACACTGACGCTGATACATTGCCAATCTCACCTGGAGTCGGAGACCCTTTAGCATTCAGCGTGTCGAGCTCGCTGCGGATCGATTTACTCTGCCTCAAGGCAGAGTTGTACTGCACGTTCTGTAAAAAAAATCCGAGTCAGAAGTCAGAGGCATCATAATCCGATCCAGGGCAAATGTTACATACCATGGTTCAATAATTGCTAAATTGTTGTGCAATGGCCAGCTTGCCCTTCGCAGCTTACCCTGCCTTTTCACGTGGAAACCGTGTTTCCTTCTGCGTAATCCGTACCGTGCCCAGAGATCCGGATCGGAACATCTACGGTCCGTCTGGGGTAGCCACTAGGACATACGGGAGTACCTGGTGGGGAGATTCCTCCCTATAATATGGCACTTAATTTCATCTTTACAATATTCAGAGCTCTGAGTCTGTAAGAGGATGTCATTGCACGCTACATTATGCATCGACATGGTGAAGCCGTGAAGTTCTCCAAGAATGGGACGGGGACCCTAGTCAATCGGCAGCCACAACGGCGGATGCCGAAGCAAAATCAATGCTGACCTTATGTTAGGCAAAACCCGTCCCTCATAGAAGGTTTGTCATGAACGCCAATCTTGGACATACTATATCGTAGACGGATATTAATTATAGTGAGGTAGTGTATACCGGTTAAGAGGGACTTTTAGGCAAAGCAAATAAATTTGCCGAGATCGGCACCGATTCGGCGCCGAAGGCCCCAGTGCGCCGTTCCGTCAATGGCGTTGGCCGGGTTTGTCACACGGAAAACTACCGAAATTGATGTTATTTCCGTAAATCGAGGCAAAATCTTGGCGGCCCTTCTTAAATGAATTCGTCTCATTCAGTAACTGGGGTGACGGTAAAACATGTTTTTTCACCTCATGCCAGTTACAACATGACCGACTCGGATACAAAAACACAATCGACGCTCCGGCAGCAAGCAGCACAGCCTTCCTCGAATGGTAACACGAGTAGCGACATCGAAAAACAACTTACTGTCGCCCGAAAAAATGACGGGCCACCCTACTCAGTTTTCACCTCATGGCAAAAACGAGCTATTGTCCTTGGGGCCGCTGTCACCGCATTCTTCTCCCCCCTTACTGCACAGATATACCTGCCGGCCTTGACGCAACTGTCGAGAGATCTGGGTGTGACAAACACGCAGATCAATCTAACCATTACAACGTATATGGTATTTCAAGGCATAACACCCATGTTTATTGGATCGCTGGCTGATAGCGGAGGTCGACGACCAGCCTACATTGTATGCTTCATTATTTACGTTGCTGCCAACATTGGCCTGGCTCTTGCCCCTGGGTATAGTGCATTGCTGGGGTTGAGATGTCTCCAGTCAGCTGGGTCGAGTAGCACGGTGGCACTTTGTACGGCAGTGGTCGCTGATGTAGTCACAAGTGCCGAGAGAGGCCAGTATGTCGGATTCACGGTGATTCCGACTGTCCTGGCTCCCTCACTAGGACCGATTATTGGCGGCCTTCTTTCTCAGTATCTTGGCTGGAGAGCAATATTCTGGTTCCTGGCGATTTTCTCTGGCGTAACTCTGGTTCTCATTGTTTTCTTTTTTCCAGAGACTTGCCGCCGGATCGTGGGCGATGGCTCTCTAACTCCACCTCCGATGTACCGGTCCGTATGGCAGTCCATACACCTTCGGCGTGAAAAGAAGGCGAGACGACAAAACGAATTGTCAAAGGCGACATCAAATTCAAGCAGCGCCAGCAAGGCGGGGAACAGTTTCAAGTTCAAGCCACCAAATGTTCTGGGCTCGCTGTTTCTTCTATTCGAGAGGGAGACCGGGTTACTGCTTTGGACCAGCAGTATTGTATTCGCTGGCTTCTATTGCATAGCAACAGCGATGCCCAGTCTCTTTTCGAAGCGTTATGGATACAATGAGGTGCAGGTTGGTCTGATGTATCTTCCGCTGGCGCTTGGTTCCATTGGTGCTGCCAGCATCGTCGGCCCGTCCATCAACTGGAACTTCAAACGACATTGCATCCAATCCGGCATACCCTACGATCAAAGTCGACAAAATGACCTTTCCAGCTTCCCGATTGAGCGAGCACGTCTGGAAATTGGTCTCCCACTGTTGTGCCTTGGCGCGGTGAGCTTAATAGGCTGGGGATGGGCGATGCATGCCGTCACTCATGTTGCTGTACCGTGTGCGATCAGCTTCTTTCTGGGAATTGGGATGATTGGCTATAATAATACGACCAACATACTTCTTGTCGATGTCCATCCAGGTCGGGCCGGAACTGCAACTGCTGCCAACAACCTCACCCGATGCTTGGTTGGAGCGGGAGCAAGCGCTGCGATTATTCCCATGATTGATGCCATGGGGGCTGGGCCAGCTTTTACTCTTATGGGGGGGCTCTATTTTGTCTGCGTCATCCCGCTCCTCCTCATTCTTCAATTTGGCATGAAATGGAGAGCGGAGGCCAAGGAGAAGACCCAGATGAGCAAGCTGAAGACACAAGAAAGGCATCATCAACAAGGGCTCTTGGTAGTGGATGAACCGCGACCAGCGGAGGATAGGAGAAACCGGGATTTGAGAAACGCATAGTCGGCGTTGGGATTAGACATTTGCATTTTGAAAAGATTGCATAGCGTAGCTCCGTAACCGAGGCGTCATCACATACACGCCCTTTGGCATCTGCGACTTCAAACGTTGCATCGTTGGGGAGAAGGGAGTGTGAATTCTGCCAGTATTCATTAAAAATGTTCATAGCTCAAGAAACAAACAAACATTAAAGACAAACAACTGCTGCGCGGAAGATCTGATCTGATCACCGGCCAAGACCCACTCGTTGCAGCTGCCTCAAGTTCTGGTGCTCAAGGGAGTCAAGGCTAGGTTTTGTCCCACTCATTTTTCACCATCTCAACTCGGGGTGCCGGAAGAATCGTCGCGACAATAGCCGTCAACTGAGTGAGCACAACAGCAGTGCACGTCTGCATATCTTCGACCTTCTATTGGTGCTATTCTATTCACAAGACGCTCACACCCTGTCTTTTGTCCCCACCACTTCGAACCAAGACAGCTTCGCTATGATCTTTTTCCTCTTCCCACCTCCTCTTATATCGTCAAGTTGTGGTGATTGATCAAGCCATTTCATCACCTCAATCATCATGGAACTTGATTATTTACTAGCCGTGTCCGTCGCCTTTGCCGGTCTGATATGGCGTGCTGTGTCACTTGCTTTCTTGGGCATCGTTGCGGTTACACTTCAGGTTGTCGTCTATCGCCTCACTTTTCACCCGCTGGCCAAGGTGCCGGGTCCTAAATGGGCAGCCATCTCCAACTTTTGGTATGCTCGACAGATGGCTAAAGGGAGAATGGCTCAGTTAGGGTTGGAAATGCACGAAAAGTACGGCGATGTTGTTCGTGTTGGCCCCAATGAACTGTGGTTTAACACGACGGAAGCGTTTGATCAGATATACTGTACGTCTAGCTCTGTATTAAAGATTGCCTTTACTTGCGAAGGAAGCTCACATTGTATTGACAGGCACCGGGAAAGGATTCGAAAAATCCGACTTTTACTGTAGGTCTACGCGCTGTTTTGGTCCCGTTGTCTGATATTAACACTGAGACACAGTGGCAACAGCACTGACCAGGCCAACTATTGATTGGAAGTTTAATGCAAATTTTGAAGATACATTAGATCTCTTGTCCGAGCGAAATATTAAACGCTACCGTCTACAGAGACGATTAATCGGCCGTGTCTATAGTGCCGCGAATGTGGCGAAATACGAAGATGCTCTCACCGCAGCGCTAGAGAGGATAGTGCAGCGACTACATGAGCTTGACGGGAAGGAGATTGATCTAAAAGAATGGATGCATATTATTACAGTCGAGTGTCTCGCGGCGGCTGTTTTATCATGGTCGCCTGGTCTACTTCGCGATGGTACAGATTGGGGGACGTTATCGCATAGTTTCCAAGGCTGGCGAAGGAAGTGCTTATTCGGAGTGTTTCCAACGATGAAGAAGATGGAGCAGTTGTCTCCTAGTCTTGGAAGGGCATTTGCGTCCCTATGGGGAGTAACGTACCGGCCTCCACCAACCTTCAAGCCCTTCTTCCCTGTAAGTACCCTCTTGGACTGTTTTGGACGCAAGAATGCCCTCACAGGTGGAAAAGCTAACGGAAGGATATCAGGGCGTAGTCAAGAACATAGTTCGTCGCCTGACAGCGTCTCTCAAACCAGGAACACCCAAGGATAATCGAGTTGATTTGCTAAACGACCTGATTCAACTTAGAAATGACAGACCCGAGTTCAACGAGGTCTATCTTCGAAAAATGGCCGTCACCAACTTTGGAGCCGGTCACGAAACCGTTGCGTCGACCTTGGCGGCTTCTGTGGCCATGATCGCCTCCCACAATAATGTTCAAAAGCAAGTATTTCTTGAACAGCGCACAGCTGAAGCAGATGGCCCACTCGTATATGCTTCAAGCAACCGATTTACTTATACTAAAGCTGCCATTCGTGAAGCCATGCGACTTTACCCCGTGGTGCCCATGTCGCTTCCCCGCAAGACACCATCCACGGGACTACACGTCCATGGATTGTGTGTGCCACCCAATACCACGGTAGGTTGTAGTGCCGTTGCTCTACATCGCAAGGAGGATATCTTTGGCGCCAGCCCTAATTTATATGATCCTGAACGCTGGCTCCGCGCCGAGACTGGAGACGACACGGTTGCGGCAACATCGGCGTCAGTCCGCATCATGGAAAAGTATAGTCTGAGCTGGGGGGGTGGTTCTCGAAGCTGTCCTGGAAGAAATTTGGCCGAGCTGCTCGTGCTCAAGGTGATTGCCACCCTCTTTAGAAGGTTTGAAGTGGAGGTGGCGATTCCACCGGACGCCGACAAGGAGGCGTATTTTCTGTTTGTCCTCTCAGGCGTCAAAGTCAAGTTTCTCCCTAGAGCCAGGTGAAGCCGCCAAGGCGGGATGCGTAGCCGAGGCGCAAGAAAATACAGAGCAGCAACCAGATGACGGAGCTAGGGGATGCCAAAGGTGCTGGGTATTCTTGTGGAGTCACCTTTCCAACCGCGTTTGACACTTGGCATTAGTATCACTTCAATGACGGTATTCAACGCTTTGAGCAAGTTGGAGGCGGACAGGGGGCATGTGGATATCACATGATGCCATCATGATAAGGATGAGCGCTTCAGCATCCATCGTGGTTGATAATATCTTGGCGATCAGCTATTTGTACGCAAAGAAGGCGATATACCCGGTGTCAACAATAAGTAGAACCCCCGTCTATAACCGAACCAATGTGTCTCTGATTTCGCCGCTAAATTAAGCATAATCCTCCCCCATATTACCATGAAACGCGAGTGCCACATTGTGATGTACAGCCGGTTAATATCAGGCAATGTACCATGCAGATGCGCTCGAACATGCTGGGGCATTAAACAATGACTACCTGATCGGCCTTAAATTATTGGAAATGGGAGGGACCGGTGATTCCGCTCAACCGATAAGGGCAGCGAAGGACGTTGCTCACTGCGGAGCTGTAATCGCACCACTCGTGATAACGCTACCGATTAATGAAATGCACGGAGTACTAGGCTTGTGATTTGAGTCATTGAATAAAGATTTTCCCAATTTATGCAACTTGCTGTGGTAATCTCATCAACCACATCTCTTGCAAGGGGCCAGAGTGAGTAAAGTCGATAATGTCTTGGCCAGTCACAGCCGACCGAAAATTAAATACCTTCCCGACGTGGACAAGCAGCCCCCCCTTGATGTGTGCCTCGTCAGCAAATATCAGCCAGAATGGATTCCCTGCGAATTTGGATACAGTTTTGGTGCCATGTGCTGTGCCCGAGTGGTCAAAACCAAGATTCGAGGTCGAATGATGGCTCTTTAGGGTGCCAAAACGCCACAGTGCAAGCCCTGGTTCGAATTTTTTGAGGAAGACGGAAACTTCCAACAATTGTTCCATGCATTGCGTGTTGGCGTTCCGGAGTGGGCCTCGGGGCTAAAGAGGCTTTGGTAGATCATTTAGAGACCCGGCGGCCCACTGGGATAACCCCGTCGTAGCGGATGAAGCCAACCTTGACCGAGTGGCAGCCACAAGATCGTTTTGTTGAAACGTATGATTTCAGCCCGACGACGGTACGAGGCGCGTCGTGCAGTGGTGCTAGAGCCACTCTGAGGCTCTGTCTTGGTTTGATCCTCCTTCAGCTTCTCGCATTGACGAGCAAACGCAGCCACATGGGCAAGTTGATGCCTCGGCTGGTACTGCCAACCGAACCCATGTGTGGGAGACGCTCAATTCGTCAAGGAGCTGGCCTATGATTGACCAGAGCAGGGGTGTGGGCCAATAGGAAGTCAATTATTAAAAGGCACATAGCCAAACTAAGAAATTATATGGTATTATAAGTACCAGTAATCTCTGGATTTACACAAAGCTACATCGCACTTATCGCAGCCGAATTGGGCGCTATTTGGCCCTATTCCCGAGACCTCTACTCCGTACTCCGTACTCCGTACAAGCGGTGTTTTTCGGCTTTGTGACCTAATTTGGCCAGCTGTTGAGATACTGGCGATGTCACTTTTTGGCTCCATTATAAAGGCCGGAATTATTAGTATAGTGTGAAAGGTTTAGTAGCTGACCTTGTTACAAGAAAGGTACCGGCTAAGTATCGCAGAAAAGGGGGGCCGTTACAAAAGCTGCACCTTCGCACATTCAAAGGGATGGACTTCACCTGTCGTTCTGTTTGTTGGGCGCCTGTCTTCTCCTGACTCGGCCTCGGTCGTGCCTGCCATCAACTGGTCTGTGTAATGCGGCTGACCTAGCGACATTTGCGGCAGGAGCAGACGACCCGTGGGCTGCCAAGAGCCACTACGTACTTTGCGAGGCCGAAGCTGGTTTGGCTGGCAACATAGAAGCTGTCAGCCCCTCTGCACTGTTGAGCAGCCAAAAGTACAAACATTCAAACATTCTCTGTGTGAACCAGTCATCATCGACTTCCACCCTCCAATCTGGCCAGCTTGTTTATTGTATACTACAGCAGGGCCAAGAAACTGACAGCATCTGCAAGAGTGTCTCGCTTCCTTCCTTATCCCATGTTGCCTGCGCTCCCTAATGCTTGGCCTCGACCAAGGTCGTCTTCGTGGATGTGCCACGGCGCATATTCTAGGCCGCCATGCTCGATTCCCAGGAAAGTTTTAGGCTCCGACTCTATTGCTGCTAACGATAGCAAAAGGCAAACTATCCACATTGAAGCTTCTTCGTCGCAGTTTTATATCCGTTGAAAGAGGGTTGGTATCAGAAAGAATCATTAAAGGACGAGGGTCAAACACAAGCATCGACTCTAGAGCAATTCGAATCCGCAGAAGCTCTGAAGCTTGATCTGCCCGATAAAGTTCATGTGGTCCTCCTGTAGCCACACCTCCGCATTAAGTTTCCCTTTCGGTTTAGTGATCCCCCGCGAATCAAGCCATCAATTTGGGAGTTGAAGGGCCTCCAGTTCCCCATATTAAAATAGAAACCCTAGAGCTACCCCAGACACAACCGCAGACTTTGACGTAAAAGTTTGGTCAACATTGCGTCTCTACATCGCGAAGGACGAGGCCGACGGGCCATATGGTTTGGGGAATCCCTGCCCTCTGTATGCCATTAACTCAAGAGCCAAACTTGAACTACTACTAGTGTCACGTACTAGTAGTGCCAAAATGAGCTTCAAGCTTTCTGATACTCTCAAAATCATCCTTCGTGTTTGGATATTCACTATCTACCTGGTAGCCTATCGCTACAGGTGGACTGGTCCTCGAATGAATGGCTCATCATGCCTCTGCTGAGCCAGCCCGTCAGAGCGCGCGAGGCGACTTGCGGGGAAGCAGCCGGAGCACTACACCGTAAACGGTGGTTTCATGCCGACAGGTTACATCTAAGGCGACACCGACAGGTCAAATGCGCTTGTCTTGGACGAATCAGTTATGGGAAGAAACCAAAATGGTCCCAACCAGAACCGGCAATCATGCTTCTGTCGTATCGGTATAAGCCTCATTTTGTGAGGTAATGACCGCTCAATGGTTTGCTTCCAATTTGCCTCTGCCATTGTGAGATCCTGGAGCAAGTCTCGGTCAACACTCACCCGCTATTGCGAGAAGGCTTCAAATGATGCGCATATTCCTATTGTAAGTGCTGAAGTTCGGCGAGTCTGCAAAACGTACATACAGGGGCTAGCCCGTGCCACCAGATAACTACCCAACGCCACCTCCACGACACGGACAAAGAGCTGTGTGGTTCGTGAACTCGGTTCCCCACAAGGCCGGCAAGCCTCCACATGATGGTGGTGGTGGGAGCAGAGACGAGAAGGCTTAAAAAAAAAGAAAAGAATCTCTTGCCGGTAGCTGCTGGGGAGGCAAAATAAGGCGCCGATGAGAGCCGCACATGACGACGTCGGGGCAGAGAATTTTTGCCTTTGGAACAATCGCGACGCCTCGCCGAGGTTTTTTTGCCGATGGGAGATTTTTACGCGAGATCCATTATTCGAGGCATGGCGTGCTTGACTCTGCCTAGTCACAGGTGAATAATATGGAGTAAATTTCATGGACTCCATCGTTATCATCTGGGGGGAATTGGGGGCAAATGCAAGTCCCGCATATGCAAATCCGGCGACTAAATGACACGAGCAACACATCTGCTGATACGTTGGCTTACCATTCGGACCCTTCTTTTTTTAAGCTTGGTTCCTTCGTCTGGTTCTGGCAGGGGGCATTGGCTAACCACCAGCTCACCGCGGTTGTTTTGGCGCCTTTGTTGCGCAGCGTGAGACTGCACAGCCTGGGGCGCCCACGGAGTTCAATTTCAGTTGAAGCACTGCCATGAAAATTTCGCCGTTGCGACGCCGAGACAATGGACACGGTTCTGGAATCGCCGGCATGTGGCGTTCCGCGAGGGTGAACGTTCGGCAGCCGCAGCCATCAAAGGGCCAGGTTCAGAACGCGGCCGCCTTGGCTTGGTGAGATGACAGCCCCCAGATTGCTGTGCCTTGGCTGCATGCTATCAGTATGTTTGGCCCTGCCTGGGTGTGGTGCGGCCGAGGAGCATCTGCGCATCAGCTCACAGGTCCCAACGCCTCGAAGCTGGTCACGGCACGCACAGTCGATATACAAGCCGCAGAAAGCCATTTCGTCGGGAGACTGTTGCTGATGAGTCTGTCAGTACGAACCACTAGCATCTCGGATAACTTGCCAGCCACCCTTCGACTAAGGCGACTGGTGGACGTCAATGGTTTCGTCCTTGCGCCTCTTTTCTTCGGATCTTGGCACTGATCAGGAGTTAAATGGCTTTGGAGATAAGGTTATTGGCTGCAATGTCATTGTGGACCGGCAGGTCTGGGCCTGCCCCCAACCGATTTTCTAAGGGTACTGGCCTGTTAGCCTTCAACCGGGATCTTTTGAACGCCATGGCCGGCTAGGCTGGATCGGGAATCGCTCTCCGGGGTCGTCGAGTCTTGGCTGTGGCAACCGTCGAGCTCTCACCACGGAGAGGCTGATAACGAAACGTGACAAGTCCAATGCAGTCCCCCAGATGTCTGTCACACGTATGAACCAAGGGAACAGGCTCTGGCCTCTGCAGGATTATACTTAATCGCCGCTGTACCCCGCGAGTACACCACGTCTTCGATTTCTTGGACGTCCCCATCCTACTCGTCTTTGGTAACCTGTCCTTAGACCTGCCCGTCAGTCTTTGTGTAATCTTGCTCTCGAACAAGAGACGCTGTATTCACAATGACGACCACCGTCAATCTCGACAACGATGCCATTGGCCAGTCGGGCTTGGTTGATCCCGAGAACAAAGGGCACCCATATCACCCCTCCAAGGGAGCCATGGATGCTCACGCGCGCAAGGCGTCATTGCAGCATCACGATGTGATGCTTGACGATGATGAGTATGAGGGTAAACCCACAGACGAGGAGATGCAGACTCTCCGCCGTGTCTCCGGCAAGATTATGTGGAGCATGTGGACGATTGCCTTTGTCGAGCTTTGCGAACGTTTCTCGTACTATGGCTCGGCTGTTTTGTACACCAATTTTGTCAACAAGCCTTTGCCAGCAGGCTCGACCACAGGCGCTCCTCTCGATCACAACGGCCAACCTGGTGCCTTGGGTATGGGCACCAAGGCTGCCCAGGGTATTAGTCTCTTCAACCAGTTCTTTGCCTATCTCATGCCTCTTCTCGGGTAAGAAGACACTTCCACCACCCCATTTCATCCAAGACGCCCCGGGAACAGTGTCGCTAATCTTGATTCTTCTTGCAGTGCTTGGATTGCTGATGCCCGTATGGGTCGTTTCTGGACCTTGCACCTTGCCATTGGTGTTTCCACGATTGCTCACGCCATCTTGGTTGCTGCATCTGCTCCGGGTGTCATTGTCAATAACAAATCCTCCTTTGCTGCTTTCATTATTGGCTTGATTTGTCTCTGCGTTGGTACGGGATTTTTCAAGGCCAACGTTTCCCCGCTGCTTGCTGAGCAGAATGATGATGTCCGACCCCGAATCGAGGTTCGCAAGGGCGAGCGCGTCGTTGTTGATCCTGCTGTCACCAATACCAGAATTTTCCTGTATTTCTACCTGTGTATCAATATTGGCTCGCTCGCCGGTCAGATTGGTATGGTCTACGTGGAGAAATACGTCGGCTTCTGGCTTGCTTTCCTCATCCCCACTGGCTTGTTCTTGCTGGCGCCTCTCGTTCTCTGGTCACAGAAGAAGAGCTATAAGCTTAAGCCGCCCACTGGATCACTGCTCTCCAAGTTCATCAAGATGGCAAACTTTGCTCGCAAGCGCTCTGGCTTGAGAAACTTCAGCTGGGAGGTTGCCAAGCCCTCCCGCGTCCCCATTGAAGAGCGACCTAGTTGGATGACCTATGATGATGCCTGGGTCGATGAAGTTCGCCGCGGTCTCATGGCCTGCAAGGTCTTCCTCTTCCTGCCCATCTTTTTTTTGTCTTACAACCAGATGACGGCGAACCTGACCACCCAGGCCAGTACCATGGAGCGACACGGTGTACCAAACGACATCATCCAAAACCTCAACCCCATTTCCATCGTCATCATGATCCCCCTCATTGATCACCTTTTGTATCCTGGTCTCCGCAAACTCGGCCTTGCCTTCACTCCTATCAAGCGTATGACGACTGGTTTCCTAATTGCCTCTCTGTCCATGGTAGCCTCTGCTGTTATGCAGTACTACATCTACGAGATGAGCCCCTGCGGCTGGCACGCAAACACAGAGGATTGCCCTCCCGCGCCCATCAACGTTTGGGCCCAGAGCCTGCCTTACATATTGATTGGTATTGCCGAAATTTTTGCCAACGTCACGTCATACGAATATGCCTTCTCGAAGGCACCCGAGAACATGAAGTCACTCGTCATGAGCGTCAACTTGTTCATGAGCGCCGTGTCTGCCGCCATTGGTCAGGCTTTCGTTCCATTGTCTGGAGACCCTCTGCTAGTCTGGAACTACACGGTTATCGCAGTCATTGCCGTTGTTGGTGGCATTGTCTTCTGGCTTTGCTTCCGCCATCTTGACTCTGAGGAAGACAAGTGGAATATGCTCAAGAAGTCCGAGTTTATTGGCAAGCAACAGCCTGGTATTGGCAAGGCGCATGAAGCTGGGGAAGCTGCTTAAAGATGGTTTTGATAATGTGTTCTTTTATAGTTTTACGTGCCAAGAAGTGTTATGATACCAAACAAATGTAGCGATATTAATATCCAATACACTGTATACTTAGTCGACATTTCTTCAGTCCCCTTTCCTCTTGAGCGTGACTATTCGCCATCGTATGTATACCTAAGCCTTTGAGGCTATCCCCGATTGTTTTCAGATATCTCTTTGAAAGTGGCGGTATCTTGATGCAGCGGCCATGCAAATTCTTTCCGCCGACATGACCAACGGGATGGCAAGTGTGTGCATTAAAAAATGATAAATGCAGATGAAAGAGAGATATTTGTGATGCCTATTGTATCAAGCCAGGGTGTGACAGTGAAAGAGCAATACTCCACGCCTTTCTAAAGAAAGCAATTACAATAAACTTTTGCTCAACGAGCCGGGAATTCACTGTTTCTCCTCGCCAGTCTAAAAATTAATCAATCGACAAAAGTACCACCATCTAGGAAGCCAGGGAGTGCGCCTTTTGTTGGTACAGTATATAGAAACCCTAACTTGGCTGAGGTTATGTACGGAGGAGCAGGGAAAGGCAATGGTCATCACGGAACTTGGGCCACTAACAAAGTGAGTTCGAGGGTAAGTTGTAACCAAAAGTAAACCACGCGGGGGTATTCATGGGGCATAGATGGGATACATGAACAGTTTGGTGAGCGATTCGCCTGTGGGTGGGAGGAGTCGAAGGCTATGCCTGTACCTCTGCCATGCCGACATTGAAACGGGGGATTCAGACGCAGCAGCGAGTTCCAAGTCAATTTGGTCCTTCGTCTCTGGGTCAACTTCGTGTTCAAGCATATCACGGCCGTTAGGGTGGGAAGCGTGAGACGTATCGCATGACGGAACTCGATTCGGCTCCTCAAAGGCGGATATGAAAAATGACTGTGATGGTAGTCACGAATAAATGCGAGGGCCATGTAGGATACCCGCCAACTCTGAGCTTGGGCTTGAATACCGGCATTCAGGGGAGGAAGAGAGATGCTAGCTATTACGGCGGCGAAGTAAACCCCCTTGGCTGTTGCTCCGTGATACACAAAGAAGATGCCCTTCACCCGAGACCAGTTGGCACCGTATCAAACATTTCGAGTATCAACTGAGTGTTCGTTTTACCGTCATCTCCCCAGTCGGTGGGAAACTTGAGTCTTCGTTGGTTCGGAGGAGTGCTGGCGACGAACAAGTGGATTGTTGGGGCCGTTTAAAAGAATTCGGATCACATCCTTTCTCCCGGCTTATGAGCTGCAACACCAAGGTTACATACAAAATTGGATTCTGGGATCACTTGGGTGCCTTTTGGTTGCGAGTGCTACTCTTCCCGCAGGATTCAACATGTCTACACTAGTTGAAGCATTTCCTTCATGTCATTTCATCTGCAAGGTGGATAGAGTATATAAATTGGGAATTAAGCTTCATTCACAACGGGTCTTAACTAACTAGGATGAAAGGCGCGGAATGGAGACGGCTGTAGATGAAGTAATGTTGGTGATGAATACTACATCGTCAGAAAATGACCGACGAGACAACACATCATAAGATAGGAAGCATATCGTAAGAAGCGCGAGCTCGGATCGCTGTGGACGTTATCAGGGATGACGCTAGGTGACGAGCATATATCGGAGTCCTAAGCCCGTCCCTATCACTGATCGCCCTCGTCACCATCGGCAGTCTGTCAAATCTAGACCCAGAGTTAGTTTTAAGCTCATATGCTCCAATCCAGACTAGTTTCCGCCTTAATAATGAAAGATCATCACGAAAATGGTCATATTGATACGGGCAGAAGGAATAGATGCTTGGAACCTGGGCCAAAGGTAGTACTCGGTGATTTGTAGATAAGAGAACAGCATGAGGGATCGGCAGTTGACGGCATGGGAGGCATATGGGGCTGGCTTGGCCGTGGCTTGGAGCGACCGGAAGGTTTGCGGGGAACTCTGGAGGACTAATGCATGACGTCAAGGGCGGGATTACATCAAGACCATAGTTAGCGCTCAGCTTCGAGAACGATAGCAATTGATGTGTTAAAGGATTTGGGTAGTTATCGGTGAGGAGCACATTATGCTCTGCCGTTTGCGGTCTCGATACATGGCTGGTAGGCTTCGTGACGCTAGTACTAATCGTAAAATAGGACAATCGAAATCCAATTGCAAGCCTGTCGATAACTAGGCGGGGAATGTTATTGCCTCTTTGGATGTCCATGGCGTTTACGGGAAGACGGAAGCTGGAGGGTTGAGTTCAAGTCAGCCCAATGGAAGACACACCCGGCAATGCTTAGCCTTCCAGCCTTGGAATTCATGCATGGTTGTAATCAAGTTGTACGAACAATTCGAAGCATACACGACAGATCCATGCTACCCCAGGTTTTCCCCGCTCCATCGCTGAGACGTTTTTTGCTCATCCAAGTTGGTTAATCGCCTCATTGCATAGCCTGGTCCACCCAAGTGGCTTTGAACGTCTCACATTGATAACAAGATGCGGCCGCGGGAACCGGAAACTACTGACAAAGGTTAGTATTCGCGGGTTCCGAGGCTTCGCGACTATGACATTCGCAGTCGCTTAGCTAAGAACGAGAAGGGCGACAAGTAGCCAACTCTTCCAGGCTACCGAGCTGATTATCGTTTCTTTTAATAGCCATTGCTCATTTGACAAACTCAATGGCGCATGGCGTCAATGAACTACCCGAGACTTTTTGTCAACTTGCTTATTTACTGCTCGTGATAGCCACCCAGCAATCACAAAACACGCTTCCCGGTACTGTCAGCATCTCAACCATGGTCAAGGTCCTTCGAAACGGCCGATTTCTTCGTCCGTCTGGACACAATCCAAAAGAGGCCGTTTTTTCAAACTGTCTTATCCTAGATGAGTCTTCAGGCAAGATTCTCCACGTCGCGTCAGATAACGGTGGGGAGGTGCAAAGCGCAGTGTCTTCCGGAGCAGATGTGATCGATATGCAGAATCGACTGGTCGTCCCCGGCTTCGTTGACAGCCACATGCACCTGCTGCATACTGGAGAAACTTTGAACAAGCTGGATATAAGTGGTTGTGAGACCCTCGAAGAGATTCGCACGGCCATTCGCAACTACGCGAAAGCTCATCCGGATATTGATCGAATCCTGTGTTGCAGCTGGTTCCAGACCTCTACCAACGGAGAAGCACTTGCAAGTCAGATCGATGATCTTGACCCTCGACCCATCTATATTTACGCCTACGACATGCATTCCATGTGGTGTAACACGGCCGCACTGGATGAACTGCAAGTCGCAGACCTAGAGGACCCCCCCGGCGGCACGATTCATAGAGATGAGGCCGGCAAGCCCACAGGTCTGCTATCAGAAACCGCCGCGTTAAGTATTGCCGACCCGTTCCTGAGTGGGCAGCTTTCTTCAGAGCAAAAGATGGGCTTCATTCACGATGCTATTCAAGCGTACATTGCGAGCGGATACACTGGTCTCATAGACATGGCCATGGACGAGAAGACGTGGGAGATCATCTTGAGTTACCGCGAGAAATGCGGCGGAAGTCTTCCCATCTGGATGGCGGTACATTGGTTTATTCTGCCGCAAAAGACGCTGGACGAGACTCTTGCCCAGGTCGACATGGCCATTACGCTGAACAAGCAGTACAATGAAGAGACTTCTCCGGACTGCCGCATCACCGGCATCAAGATCATGTGCGACGGCGTTGTAGACGCCTGCACCGCAAGTCTCATGGAGCCATACTCGCACAACGGCGGAAACGAGGCGGCGGTATGGACTTTGGAGGAACTCGTGCCCATCTTAAAGAAGGCCGACGACGCTGGCTTGCAAATTGCTATCCATGCTATTGGCGATGCTGCAATCAGAGTAGCCATCGATTCTCTACAACAGGTGGGAAACCCGGCAGGGCGACATCGCATTGAACATTTGGAAACATGTTCTCCCGAGGATGTCACACGCCTGGGCAAGCTCGGAATCACCGCATCGGTCCAGCCTGTGCATAGCGATCCATCCATCCTCCAGGCGTGGCCGAAGCTGCTCGGCCCCAAAAGATGCGAACACGTCTTCCCATACAACGGCTTCGCCGAGCACGGGGCTACCATTGCGATTGGCACGGATGCTCCTACAGCGTCACACCTCGTTCTTCCGAATCTGTATACGGCCACGACGCGGCGGTCGGGGCGAAAGCCGGAGCTGGACGAGCAGACGGCCCCGGGATTTGCGCTGAGTCTTGCGGCTGCCATGGCTGCGGCGACTCAAGGTGCTGCATATAGTTGCTTCGCTGATGACCGTGTTGGTAGGCTGGAACCCGGGAAGGCTGCGAACCTTGCTATCATAGACGTGGTTTGGGATCCGGCGAGGCTTTTAGAAGGCAAAGTTCAGCAGACGTGGTATCAGGGCCGCAAGATTTACGGGTAGCCTCGTTTCTCATCTGGTCCGGACGCCATTGTTTGGAAGTACTATATAACAGCGAATACAACAGTGGACAAAATGATTGCGACTGTCCAAATACATTGTGGACTGACCATGTCTCCAGCACTATTCCCTTCACTCCCCGGTTGATTGTCCGTCACGGCTGCAAAGTCTGTTCCAGGTTTCAGGTCAACAAAGTTGGAACTGGTTGATCCGACATTGGCCTGCGCGATTCCGACCTGCTTGTTCGTTGCGTCATACACGACATAGGCGCTCCCGAGAACATTGCTCCCTACAATGCCGAACGAAGCTGTTGCCTGTGATATTGTTGACTGACGTGCCTTGAAGGCCAAAAATACAAGGGGATTCCAACTTGGGGCCCAGAAGCTTATGGGTTGCCGATGTCGACAACCAGTTTTCTCAGCGGCACACTGATCGTCTTATTGGAGACGCCGCATCAACGGTGATGGAGTTGTCGGTCCTACGGCCAGCATTCTTGGCGACATTTATAGCGGCTTAACGTCATAAAATGTGATACATTACGAGTTTGACATTTTGCAACGATCTGTCTGAGATTTGCTCCCGGAATGAATATGAATATGTGGTCTTGACTTGTGTTTCTTATGTCTGGAGGCAAAGAATCTGGGTTGCGATTGCGTGTAGACACTCCCGCCGAAGGCTCTGATTATGAACGAGGATCTGTCATCAACGCCCTGATAAAAAGGCCGTGGCTCATATGGCTAGTGAGATCGCCGGCTGTTGTTTGTTCAAGGTTAGTTTAATCACGCACTCCTACTGCTCCATGACGCTCAGATTGACCCTTTCCAGCCGTGAAAATTGTTGAATGAATTAAAGCTGTCAAGACACGGAGCTATACAAATCAAACCCCCCATGGTACTTGGGTGCTCAATATCTTCCTGTGGACCTGTAGGCACTAACTAATAATTACAGTTGGGGAGTCGTCCTCTCGATTCACCGAAAGTGTAATATTTAGGATGTGGAACTATGGAAGCTCGGCGCTTACTGGTACGGTTTCTCAACTGCCAATGGTATGTTATGCATGGGCCCAAGGCAAGCTCATCTCATTCAAGCAATACACATGCAAGAATTAGGATTTAGCTTTTTCGAGCTCATATTTGCCCTTTTCTAACGACACTTTAAATAACTCATGAGATCGGGGCCGCGAGAGAGTATTTTTTAGAACGGAGAGTTTATCGTTGAAAACAGCCAACAATGAATAAGTAATCCGCAGACCGAAAGAAAACCTGTTTAACTTGATGCCGCGTTGCTTGTGCGGTACTACGACAAACAAATATAGACAACTAAGTGGAGGTAGCACTATCTTCTGACCAAAATGCCACGTTTTATCCAATATCTCTCCACTCTCTCACCTGGATCTTGAGTCCAAGACCTTAGAAGACGAGTCTCGATACCAAGATGGTAGCATCTCCTTGTTCAGGTTGCTATATCATCTTACAGCAGTGCTTAAGCTAACAGCTTTAACGCCCCGATTCCAGTCTACAGTTCTTCCATGAATGGACGTACTTCTAAGGACCTCACGTAAAAAATGGAAAAGATACTGAGCACTGGGATCTATATAAGCTGGAGCATTATGCAGACTGTTTTCTCAACCTCGTTCACTCAACTCATCTAAACAATAACCAACGTCGTCCCCGTACCACTCCTCCAAACCCATAAAAGAAACAAAAACGCAAATCAACAACTTTGGTATCGCTCGGCCTCGCTACGACCATGGTCCAGCCCATTGGCAAGGCCGCCGACCTCCTCTGCCAGTTCTTTTGCCAGGGCATCGCCGACCTCTTCGAGTCCCGCGCCATCATGGGACGGGCTCCTCCTGGCGTTCCCCAGGAAGAATTTGGCCGTTGCTACGACCAGATGAATGCTGTTACTGTCAATGCTGACAGCCCCGGCGCCGCCGGAGGCGATATCTCTCTGCCCTCTTTTCATAAAGGAGGCTTGATGACTGACGTGTGAAACAAAATAGAAATTCGGCTCATGGGTGTCCCGCCTGTTTGCATGAATCCTGCCAACGTGCTGGTTAGCGACCCCGTCAACGGTCCTTATGCCCTCCCGTGCGGCTCCGACTGCTTGCACTACACCGGACTCAACGAGCAGCAGTTCAACGAGCTTTCCGACAAGCTTCACGCTGCCGCTTCCTAAAGAAGAGTGAGGTCACTTTTGGTGGGTTTGTTCACGAAACCCCCCAACTCTTTTACGCAAGGCCAAGGCCAATCAATACGGCGATGACTTCTACGCAGACCACAAAGCAAGCATCATCATCTTCAGTTATTTGGAACATGGGGTTCATCCCAGCTCTTGGGATGCGTGGGGGTGATACTTTTCTAGCTTATATAGTAGCTCTTGGCTATATAGTAATGGGACGGTTTTGATGTCACAGTCCGCAAGCACTTGGCTTCTTTGATTGCTCCAACGTTTTCCACCAAGGCAGTCGTATATATAGCTCCAACATGCCTATACTCGCCCCTTCTCTTTCTCATGTTTCACTCCCTCATTACAGCCCCAAGCAATAACTTCTCTCTCCTACAATGAAGCCGATATCCCTTCCAGATGCTCCATCTACTCTGGAGCCAACCGTGTAGTTCCTTTCAACTGCCCCCATCTTCAAATACACTGTCCGACGGAGCCCAAAGTCAAGATGGTCTTGCTCCCATTGAACATTCTTTTCCCACTCCAAAGCTATCGCACGGCGAGCCAACTGTCCACCCAACTGCCCGGCCTGGACTGGCTGTTGGCATTCACAATCATCATACACATTATACATGCGACCTCGGCACTACATCTCGAGTCGTGGGTTATGCCTCCCCGACCCCCAGTAATGTGGGACACCATCACGGCATTCAAAGCCCGGACGAAACCCCAAATACTACGCCAAAGAAGCGATCCCGCACCTGGGGATACACCAGCACCAGTCCAAAAGCGCCTCATGTTGTCGCCAGACGCCTCCCTCTCCTAACCGTCCTCGCAGCTCTATACATGGGTGTAGAGCTGGGCATCCTCTTCTAACTCAAAAACGGTCCATGGGATTTCGGAACCGCACACCAGAAATACTTGCACTCGATAATAGATCGTGCCGCAGCCTTTCGCGTGGTTTTCGCATTCCACTGGGCCTGGCTGACGTATCTCATGCTCACGGCCGCCAAGTCCGCCCTCGCCATCATATTCGTGGGCTTGCTCCGGATCGCCCAACCTGACGAATGGCCTCCCTTGCACGGCAATCCATTTCAAGCATACACCATCCAGCGCCTTTGGGGTGTGTTCTGGCATCAAATCGGCGCTCCGTCACAGCTGCATTACGGCCGATTCACTACCCGCAGGGTGTTGAGGCTCGAACCCGGAATCAGTGTGGAAAAGATGACTCTTGCTCTCTGGGTATTTGCCGTGTCGGGGACTATTTATGCACTTGTGACATGGAAGACCAAGCCGGAAGCAGATCCGGTCCGTGATTTGCGGTTTCTGATGCTCAATTTTCCGGGAGGTCTGGCCGAGATGGCTATGGGACGAACAAATTTGGTTGGTGGCGGGCGGCAGTCCGTCAGTGTTTTGAGTCGCTTGATGGGTTATCTTTGCATATTGGCCTTTTCTACTGCATCGTACCGTTTTCCAGTTCCCCATCCTGTACAAGGCCGCCGTCAAGAGGATGCCTTTCAAGGTGAATTGAATATCGGTGGGAGGGCTTAGAGCAGACGTGATATTATGAGCAACGCAAGGGCACTTATTGTCTAATCAGGAGAACCATCAGCACTGTACACACCAGACACTTGTCAGTCGCTTCCGGGAGGTTGACGCTCAACTTAACGCCATCCCCAACTGATACTGCGTGAGTTTCGTCTTTTGAAAGCCCAGCTTGTTGGCCAATTCTTCCCCATACTCCTTCGGGAAGATGGGCGGTGCCATCCACTTCTTTCCCAGGAACCGTCCCATCATCGCCTTCACAAGCCTCGTTGCCTCGCCTTTCCTCCGAGATTGCGGCGCAGCAATTAAACAGGCCAGTTTGACCGTATCCTTCTCTTTGTCCTCTAGATCAGTCACTACACAATACGCATCGCCCAATCGAAAGGCCCTATTAGTTTCAGGGGATTTGTCAAACCCCCACGCCTGCCAGGGTAAATCTGCTGCCCCATGAGTCTTGACCAGCACATCGACCTCCTCAAATGAACATGGCTTCAGTTCCGAATCCACTGGAAATTCTGCTTAGTGGGGAGTATATTGCCACCCCAATAGCTCTCTTGTGATGATGCATCCAGCATTAGCGTACATCTTGAGAGCCGGCGCGTTCTGCTGTATACATTCAAATCCCACCGTGGACATGCCGCGAGCCCTTTCAGCGTCGAAAACCATCTTCAGGGCTTTTGGTCCGACGCCCTTGCCCCTAGAGGCCTTGACTATGCCCATGGCGCCCAGACGGGTCTCGGTGGGTTTGTCTGGGCGGATGGCGATGAAGGCGAAGCCGATGGGTTCGTTGGGGTTGTCTGAACTGTAGAAGGCGTGGCTGTGGGCCGTGGAGACGTGATTCAAAATAATGTAGTTGGAAATCGACTCGGCGGTGAAGTTGACCAAGCTTCCGATGTAATCTTCAAAGGACTTGTTGAAGAGGTCGGCTATTTGGCTGTTTGACAATTCTGATGCGGGTCTGGATTCCATCGCGACACGTTCGTTCTGCATATTGTACCAGTTTCTTCTGGATTTCGACGTATATCACGCAAAACAAGGGAGGCCGAAGAGCTTCAAGATGCTCGCCGGAGGGCGCAGCTTTTGGATGATCTATCTTGAGCGGCCGGACCGGGTACCAGGACCGGGTGGAGCTCTGTGGGTGATGAGTTGGTCAAGGTCGTTCGGTTTGAGCATTCGACTAACTTGATCAGCGAAGTTTGTCACTCTCTATCATAGCTGGCCCCCAAAATATGGTATGCGATCGTGAGCTTAGCACATCCGCCCAACGAACTTGTGCCTGTCAAGCCCAGAATTTTGCTAAACCCGCTCCGAATAGCCCAAGTCTACGATGCTCTTATCGGTTCAATCACAACGTGGCTCACTTCTTCCTTTTAAGGGGTTTCCGTTGTGTCGCCAAAGTTGGTCATGGCCATAGGAACTTTGGGACACTCGACCCTTGACCATTCACGGGTGTTGACTTGCAATTGCATCTCTCGTGCATGCCGACGTTCGGATTTCGAGGGGGAACCACTAGAGCCGCAAGCTTGTCTCAAGATCAAATTTCATCATCAGTCGCCAGGCAAAGCACGTAGAGCACAGTCGGTCAGCGGTGAAGAATCCGAGGCCAAAAAGCCGTCAAGTTGCCAGGTTGCTGGCAGTCAGAAGTCTGGTCTACGCGTAATAGCTCCGAAGCTGTGATGAGCATGATGGCTCCTTCCCAAGTTGCGGCAGTCCTGGCAGGTCCCTCGTAGCCCCGCTAACACGCCTACAGCGAACGGTTCGCTTCGCGACGTAATTGGCCCAGGCATAGAGTTTTACGGGTTTGATGCCCGTAATTATTTGTATTGGCTAGAGTTTGGTGCCTTTATTTATGCCCATTCGCAGGTAAATTCTAGGTACCAGTGTTCCCGCTGCTCTCCGGTGTACCCCCGAGATTGTAGCTTCAAGCGCTGTTCGGCAGCCAAAAAGTACGTACTACAATAATTCGGCAAGCCCCCGCCAATCTCCGTTTCGAAACTCGAAAGCACCCGAGCTCCCCACAAAGCACAAAGCTCCACAGTTTCCCGACATGGACCCATCTCATCTAGAATGCCGCCCCTCTCACCCGGAACACTTCCGCCTTTCCGACAAGCACGCGGAACCTCTCCTGATTGGCCCATGTCCCCGGCCCAAGGCTAGAAACGGATGTCGCTGATGACCTTGCACCAATGTGAAAAACATAGGTGAGGATGAAATAAAAACAAAAAAAAAAACACATCCTACGCAATTAATCAATGCATCCTTGGAAGCAAGAATCAACACGGTACCGAAAATCGTCAAAATGTCCGACTACGCTCTCTACGCCTACTTTCGCTCCTCATGCTCCGCCCGCCTCCGCATCATCCTCAACCTCAAAAACATTTCCTACGACCTCATCCCCGTGAATCTCCTCAAAGACGAACAGCTGTCTGCCGAGCACAAGGCTCTCAACCCGTCTGCCTCGGTGCCCCTTCTCGTCTCCAAGCGCTCTCCCGATGCAGGCTTCAAAATTGGCCAGTCCGTAGCTGCCCTCGAATATCTCGAGGAAGTACACCCCGAGGTGCCCACGCTGCCACCAACAGGCGATGCCAAAGGACGCGCCACCGTCCGGGTTCTATGTGAAATCATCGCCGCGGACACGCAGCCCGTGACCAACTTGAGAATCATGCGAAGAGTGAGAGCGCTGGGCGGGAGCGCAGAGGAGTGGAATAAGGAATTGATGGGCGATGGTCTGAGGGCGTATGAGGCCGTGGCCAAGGACTCGGCCGGCAAGTACTCGGTGGGCGATAACGTCACCATGGCCGACGCTTGTCTGATGCCTGCTCTTTGGAACGCGCAGCGCTTCGGGGTGGATTTGTCGCAGTTTCCAACCGTCTCTAGAATCTTTGGCAATTTGAGTGAGCATCCGGCTGTACAAAACGCTGATTACTTCATACAGCCGGATTGCCCCGAGGACTTGCGCAAGAAGTAGCCAACAATATGAATTGTATTATGTAAAATTACAACGAACTACTGCGTTCCTTGGCAATTCTTGGTTCTATTTTTCTGTGCCCAAGATTTCACATGTTTCATAGCATCACTGGAAAACGCTTTAAAACAAAGGCTTGGCTGGCAGGATGGTACCAGACACCTCACCGAATCCAATCAAAGCGCCTTGTTCACCAGCCCAACCACGAATAGTCACCGTGTCCCCGTCCTGGAAAAACTTGCGCTCCTCCCCGCCCTGCAGCTTGACTGGAACCTTGCCGCCTTGAGTTTGCTCCAGAATACTGCCTTCGCTGCCGGGTTTGTCTCCCGTGATGGTTCCTGAACCCAACAGGTCACCGGGCCGTAAGTTGCAGCCGGTAATTGTGTGGTGGGCAATCATCTGCGGCCAGGACCACAGAACGTTCTTGGAGTTGGACCTGGAGATGGTGGTCTTGTTGCCCTTGGCAGCTGCGACGGGTTAGTACAGAAGTAGAATGCGAAAGACGGATAACAAGTCCAGAATCACTCACTAGTCACGTCAACTTCCAGATGAATATCGAGGCAGTTATTCTTCTTTTTTTCCTGGAGATATGGCAAAAGAGCGGTATCGTTGGGGATGCCGGCGGTTCTCGAGTTATTAAGGGCGTCTGCCAAAACCACCCAGGCGCTGATTGTTGTGCCCATGTTCTTGGCAGTAAAAGGACCGAGAGGGATGTACTCCCAGGCTTGGATATCTCTGGCACTCCAGTCGTTCATCAAGACGTAGCCGAAAATGTAGTCCTCGGCCTCGTCAACGGGGATAGGGCTGCCGAGCTTGTTCTCGCGGCAGATGAACATGCCCATCTCGAGCTCCAGATCCAGTCGCTCACAGGGCGACAGGGTGGGGATCTTGGGCTCGGCCTTGGGATCCTTAAGAATCTGTCCCCAAGGACGATGGAGAGGGGTGCCGGAAACCACGACACTACTGGCGCGGCCGTGGTAAGCAACGGGAAGATGAATATAGTTGGGTTGCAGAGCATTGTCCGGGCCACGGAACAAAACACCAACGTTGTATGCGTGGTTCTTGCCGGCGTAGAAATCTGTGTAGTCGCCGATGTTGAGAGGAAGATGATTCTCAACATCAGCGCGCTTTAAAAGCGCATTCTTCTTGAGCTGCTCATTGTCCTTGAGAATCTGGGGGTGCTTGGTGTCTGCACTGAAAATAGACTGGAGGTACTCGCGAGCTGAGCGATGGAAAGATCGGCCCAGAGCAGCGAAGTTGTTGAGAGACTCGGCCGCAAAAACGTCTTGGTGCTTCTGAATTTCAGGAGAAGCAGAGAAACCGCCACCGCTGGCAAATGCCTTGAGGTCTAAAGCATAGTCGCCAATAGCAATGGCAGGGCGCTTTGTCGCATCGCTTGAGGTGGAGATGATGCCAAAGGGAATGTTGGCAATAGAGAAGTGAGAGTCGGGGGAGATGGTGAGCCACGACATGGTGAAATGTGAGACCGCAGTCGCAAGATCGGGGGCTGTTCGGCACACAAGGATGGAGTTGAAGAGAGAGAGATTGAAACGGCTCTGCTATCCAGAAGACGAAAAATGAGTTGGCCAGATCAATGTCTTAAGCCCGTCTGAGCTCGTCACAGCTGCCGGAAGCTCTTTCCTCTGTTCCGTTTTCTGCCCCGCCGGAGTTGCCGCCGCAACCCGATTTCGATGGCGGGGGCGAGGGCAAGCCGATGTGCGGAAATTGCTCCGGCATGGGTCTTCCCTTCCGCTTGAATCAGTCAGTCCCATCTCGTACGCACAAGATGACTTGCATTTTCTGGGGCCAGAATGCCGTGCTTCATCTTTACATTTGACGAGGCAAGGCAAATCAATGGAATGTTCGCCATCAAGCTCCGATTCGAAATGCTCCATCTCGACTTGCCTGTAAGGACACGTTGGACGCTCATCGAATAAACATTCTCTCTTACATGTGGCCATTTACTGTCCTGGTGTTTGTCGGCGTTGGCAGTTCCGATTCCGATTCGAGGCGATGCTTAGCATTACGGGAAATGTCGCAACTCCCGAACAAGTTGATGCAAGAAGGACCCGGGGCTTGCCATGCGGTTTTCATGCTTAGAAATAAGCCATCTTTTAAATGCTTTATAGAACGACGCTTTGTTAGGGGGATTCTCCTTGAATCAGATACACTAAGAACACCTGTGCGGCACCACAAACACTGAACAACAAGTTCCAGAGTGGGATAATAAAGAATCGCAATAGCTCAAAGTAGGGAAAAAGGTTCATTAAAACGTTCGGACTGAAATAGAAGTCGGATCTGCCAACACCGCTTGTTAACTTGCCATCAAGTAGCAGCTCGACTCTACCCTTTCGGGTGTTGCTCGCCAGCTTTACTACACTTAAAAGAAACGACTGAATCTCGAGAATAGAAACAGGCCTCTTCAGTGATACTATACGGTGATATGATGACAAATGTGCCTCTGAGGTCAGTCGCCGTACTTTCATTAAAACCATACTTGCTCCCTTGTCCTGACGTGGACTGTACATAATAACATCTAACATGGAAGGCGTCCAAGACGCAAACAACCACCGTCCCCCGAAATTCAAGACCGGACTTGGCTGCCCATTCCACCTAGCGGTCCATCGGTGGGCAGTTGGCCCTGTTGTCGGAGCCGACAGAAATCTGGGCCGAATCCCGCGGACCCTGCAAGCCATATGCGAAAAACTGTCCGACGACATATCACAAATCACATCTAGCCCATATCATACATCAGCGATTGTACCAGGCCTCTGGTTTGTGTGGCAGTGCTCCATTGGCTTGACAGGCTGCCAATAGCGGCCAAAACATCGAAAGGTTGTCAAGGAATGTAGCATACGTGCTACGTACTCCGCCATAAGTTCCAGAGGAGATGGACATAAAGGTTCAACAAGCCGCCCTCGGAGATTTTGCGGTCTCAAGCACTTCCGATCCCTGGATTCACTTAAACGGCAGAATCCGCTGCGGAGTATCGCCTGTACAATACGACATTATCTACTCCTCTATGGCACTAGTGAAGTTCCAAGAACAGGCATTTAGTAACTTGCCGCCTGGACTCCGTATGTTACTTATCGATTCAAATGCTTTTATTATACCATGTTGCTAGTGCTATAGATGAGCTACAGCTAAATTCACTGAAGTGCCTTATTCTAGATATATGCTTACCTTCCTGCATTCATAGTAGAGCTTGAATCGGCGCATCGGCTATAACCTAAGCACCGATACTACCCTACTATGCGTCAACATCCCTGGTATCGGCCACTTGATACCCCGAGAAAACTGTCTCGTCGACGTGTAGCGTCTAAAATCTCGTGTCGTTGATCACACCCCGCAAAAGATCTGGAGCGCAATTCTTGAGTTGGTCGTTGACGTCAAACTTAAACCGGTATGAGGCCCGTGAGGACGCAATCCTTCATCCACTAAGAGGGGTGCATACAACGCAGAGGGCGCGGACATCATTGAAACCCGACAGGCTCCATGGGTAATTGGGCTCATTTTACGGACTGTGCTTTGAGATATTAGATAGTGAGGCAAAAGGGTGGTACCGCCACGCCCTCGATAGTCTAGTCGATGTTCGGTCACGTCTTGGCCATAAAAGCAACCATCCTTCCATCGCTCTGCTGAACTTCCTTTGGCAAATCACTTTCTACTCTTCAACATGTCCTCAAGCGATGTCTTCACCACGAGAGGCAGCTTGGCTGCCATCCCCATCGAATGGGACGAAAGACACCTTGTCCCTCTCGTCACCTTGCTGGCATCTACGGTATATCCACGTCTCTTGTCCTTGCCTTCTAACCTTCTTGGAGCTCACAGCTTACATGGAAACCTTTTTCCAGTTCTTTGCCTTCCACGTCGCCCAAGCCATCTACCGCCTCTGGTTCCACCCGCTCTCCAAGTTCCCAGGCCCCGTCCTTTACTCCGTCTTTTACCTCCCCTACCTATATCAGGCTTATATCAAAGGACGATGGATCTTCAGGACCACAGAACTGCACCAAAGATACGGCCCCATTGTTCGAGTTGGTCCGAATCACATTATTGTTGATGGCGAGATTGGGTGGCCTCAAGTGTTCGGACGCCGGAAAGCCGATCAATCCGAATATGAAAAGATGCCCGCCGCCCACCAGGCCAAGGCGTACAGTATTATCGGTGCTACTAGGGACATTCACCGGCGTCAGCGCCGGCAGTTGAACCATGCATTCAGCGACGTCGCCCTCGCCCAGCAAGAAGATGTCATCCAGGAATATGTGACGCTGCTCCTTGAGCGCCTTCAAACACGTGCTGATGGAGCAGAGGCCGTAGATGCGGTAAAGTGGATGAACTGTACAACATTCGACATTATCGGCGACCTGGCCTTCTCCGAGTCCTTTTCAAGTCTGCAGAACAACGCCGTGCACCCTTGGGTTAAGCTCATCTTTGATAGCGTTCGTTTCCTCGCGATTAGGCGATTCTTTGCCAACTTCCCCCTCTTGAAATTTACGCTGTCCATGTTCAGCAGTAAATTTGGTACAAAACAGCATCCTTCGAGAGACCACGCCAAGGACAAGGCACGTCGAAGAATGGCGCTGGGACAAGATCCTCCCAGCGGCCGCAAGGACTTCATGTCGTACATGCTTCGCAAGACCAGGGATGGACAGGTCGGCATGTCGGAGGAGGAAATTCTCGAGACGTCTCCTACTCTTGTTCTTGCCGGCAGTGAGACCACGGCGTCAGCACTCTCTGCATTCTGTTTCTACATGGATACGCATCCACGGGCATACGCGCAATTGGCCGAGGAAATTCGAACAGCCTTCAGCTTGGAAGAGGAAATCACCATGCAAAGTGCTTCACACCTGGAGTACCTGCAAGCCTGCGTCAACGAGGTTCTCCGAATATACCCGCCTGCCGCAGAAACGCCTGCCCGTGTCTCCCCCGGTGACTTTATCGAGGGGGTATATATACCCGCTAATGTAGGTCTATGCTCTGCATTCACCTGCTTTCTTTCCATTACCCGTTATATGCAATCTGTACTGACCGAGCCGTAGACACTGGTTTCCGTCTATCAGTGGGCAACGTTCCGCAACCCCAAACACTTCAAAGACCCGGAGTCCTTCATCCCTGAGCGATGGCTATCCCCTGCTCACCCACTTTACGATGAACGTTTCAAGGACGATAACCACGCCGTATTTCAGCCATTTAGCTACGGTTCTAGGGATTGCATCGGCAAGAACCTCGCGATTAATGAGCTGCGCCTCATCATCAGTCGCATGCTGTACCGCTTCGATTTTGAGGTACTCGAAGGGCAGGATGATTGGCATACGAAACAGAAAAGCTTCATTATTTGGGATAAGAGCCCGCTGATGGTTCAATTCAAGACGCGACAGACAGCTAATTAGGTGGAGCGAGAATAGTATACAATAAAATGAAACCTCTGAGAGCTATGATTTATGACTTGGTATGGAACGGATTGGCATTACTAGGCATTTAAGGGAGACTCACTCACTATTTTCATGGATATCATGGTACTTGACGAAGAATGTGCGCATTCAAGAAACATATTGACAATCTCCAAGCATGCATCATACTGCGAGTATCTTGCAGAGAGCAATTGTGCAGGAACAAGGCGAGTGGCGCAAGAGGCTGAAGATCATATATACAGCGTCCATTATATAAATTCACACGCATCTCTTCTTCGGGCATTTGATGGACTGCTTTCCTTGGCACCCAGGCTGCAAAGAGTCGCCGTTCGGTTGTTGAATACCTTGGTAGTGAATGGTGGAAGCGGAAGCGTGTAGTTGAGTTGCTGCAATTTTTACTCCAAAATTGCAACTTGGTAGATCGCAAGATTTCAGGTATAACTTGACCACAACGCAGGACAGGACCAAGTAGGCTAGGTCTAACGTACCACTCGCTGTGGAATTGGGCAGCGCCGAAGCTGAACAGAGAAATAGGGTCTTGTTGAGTGATATCATGAACGGTCTGTATGTTACGACAGGTTTAATACAATCCTCTAACCGCTGAAATCCCTGGGTGGGAAAATATGGCCGCCAGTGTTTGTACCCGATAACCCTTGCACGTAGTTGATAGCCTTTCCGGTGGCCGTCGTTGTGGCAATCGTCGTCGAGATGCCTGCCAACATAATGTCAGAGATAGTCCATGGTGGGTAAGTCTGAAAGCATTTGATCTAGAGACACTTCAGTCGACATGTTTTGGCTCGGTTGGAATTCCAAATTACAAAATGCGGCAGGTTTCGGGGATCGGTTGTGATGCCGATGAAGCCCAGAGGGCAATTGTGATCCATGTATTGTTTCTTCGAAATTCTGCCATGATCTAGTCCAGCGAGTGCGGTGGAGAGCACTTGTCCTGAGCAATGAATTGCTTTATGAGGGATGGGAACCAGCCTGAGTCGGTGCTTTCAAGACATTTTTTGCAGTTGTTTCTAGGGATGGCTTGAAGACTCGTCGCCTGACGAAAGAAATTCGGTGTTAGAATGGCGATTGTGCCCCAAATGGGTCGACAGCATCATTGGAACCTGCGAGCATGTTGGTTTCTATTGTCGCCTCTCTGCTTTGTCTTGCCAGATCAAGAGAGATACATGGCGCTTCAGACACAGATAAGTGTAAGAGCAGAGAGAGAGACCCAGGGAGAGAAGGGCGGAGCGCCGAGGGCAGAAATTGTAATGTGCGTTGTAGTACTGCATGGAAACTTTAGAGTAGGGCAAGATCAATGCGGTGTGTCGGTCATTCAGTAAAAATTGAATCAGCTCGACGACTGGAGCAGGGAGAACCGACTCTGCACCGCTGTAGAGTTTAGCTTGTATCAGGTCCTTGCAAAGGAGATTGCAGTCCTAAGTAACAAATATATGACTTGTCGCTAGTTGCCAACAGAGGTTATCCGGACACTCTTGCAGTTTAAAACTTGGCCTGCTCGCGCTTTGTCTTGGCCTTTTCTTTATCTCTGATCAAACGTCTCAGGATCTTTCCGCTTGGATTTTTCGGAACCACATCAATGAATTCTACACCACCTCTCAGTCGCTTGTAATCACTCTTATGGCCGGCGACATGCTTCATGATGCTCTCAATGATGTCCCTATCGGCCCCTTTGACGCCTGGCGCTTTGACCACGAAAGCCTTTGGAACCTCCCCTTCTCGGTCGGCAGGAACTCCAATAACCACACAGTCGTTCACGGCCGGGTGCGTCAGAAGATGGCCTTCTAGCTCAGCGGGGGCCACTTGATGTCCCTTGACTTTGATTAACCTGGAAAAGCAGTCAGACCAGTCGCTACAGTGCAAGGAGTTTCCTCTTCAACCTACTCCTTGATTCTATCCGTAATAAAGATGTGTTCGTTGCCCTTCTCACTTTTTGCAACGAGCACTTCGTCTCCCGTTCTCATGTATCGCAATCCATCGTCAGCAGTCACGAAAGTCTCGTCAGTCGCTTTCTTGTTGTTGAGATATCCGACGACGACAGACGGAGAATGCACCCAAAGTTCACCAGTCTTGTTGTATTCTTTTACCTCTTCGCCCTCTGGAGTAAAGATTCGGGCGATGAATCCAGGTAGGAGTGAGCCAGATCCTCCTAAGAAGATGTCCTGAGGCATAGTTGCGCAGACAACGGTCGAGGTCTCTGTGAGTCCGTACCCTTGGAGTAGTACAACCTTGGGTAGGACCTTTAGAAAGGCCTTTGCCGTATCCTCCTTCAGGGGCGCAGCTCCCGTGAACACTGCACGGACCGACGACATGTCAAACTGTTTGACCACGTCCGGTTGCTTTGTCATATGAAGAATCATTGGTGGGACGAGGTACAGCATTTCGATCTTAAAGCCCTGAATAGACTGAAGCAAAAGATTGAAATCATACCGGGGTAGAACGACAACTCCGTCTCCGCGATAAGGACCAACGTGGCAGATGACGATTAGGCCATAAATGTGCGACATTGGCAGAAGCCCCAAGCAGTTCTCCGTGTAGCAACTCACCCCGAGCTCCTTCTCAACAGAATCTCGGTTCGGCCGTGCATAAGCCACGAACTGAATAGTATTAGCAATAACGTTCCTGTGCGCAATCATGACGCCCTTTGGAAGACCAGAGGTCCCGCTACTGTAGCAAAGGAATGCAATCCTCTTTGCGCCATCTCCTTTCTTCCAGTATGCGTCGGCAGGCTTAAACGAGGGCAAGTTGGCACCGGCCCTGATCAAGTCGTCTGTTGTTTTGAGGCCAGGGTTGGAAAGACCGGGCGTGACGGCTGAGGCGAGTTCGTGGAGAAAAATTCGTTCCTTGGGGATTCCAGTTCTCTCCACCGCGGCCACTGTTGTCTTTAGTAGGGGGAGGCAGGTGAAGACAGCCTTGGCCCCAGAATCCCTCAGCTGATATTCCAGCTCACTGGAATTGTACGAGGCGTTCACGCAGGACAAGATACCGCCGAGTCGATGGACAGCCCAGGCCAAGGTTAAATAGTCAATAGAGTTGAGACTAAAGCACGCGACCACCTTGTCCCACTCTGTGCCTTCGTGGGCTTTGAAGCCCAGTTCCCCGGATAGGGCGCGTGAGAGATGGTCAACGCGTTGCTGCATCTGCAGAACACTGTAGGACCTGCCGGTTAGACCATCCGTGAATGGAGCGCGAGAATGTCGCACTGGACAGCGACCATATCTCTCGTCGAACATGAACGTTTCCAGGGAGATGGAGTCGGGGATCTCAGGAAGTTGAGGAACCCATGATGGGGGGTAGAAGGGCATTTCGGGTGTCCGCGATGGGTAACCGGCAGAAGACGGAGGTAGATGGCTGGATCATCGAGGAGTTGCAGATATCCGGCCAGAGTCAACTGCGTTCGCAGCCAAGGGAGATGTGATTGTCCACGTGAGAACCCACGTCAAAGCCTCCTGCCGGTTGAACACAACAGCCTCTGCGAGCAATGTTTGAAGCAAGAAGAGCAGCTCGATTGGAAATATTTACAAGTATCCATGCAGTGCTGCCGAGGCCGTGGCGTGGGAGAATGATTTTAGCTACACTTTCCGTAATAACAGCGTCACGAGGTGAGGTCTGGCGCATCGACTTGCCCCGACCCTGTCTCCACCTTGGCCCAATTGGGCCTCCCCATACGGAGTACTTGACATCCATTTATCCATCTGGGGTCAAATTGTTGAATTAGTGCAGACGCTATACCTTTTTTGTTGCCCCTTGTGTTGCAAACGTTTTGCACCGTTTGTGTATCAGTGCGCATAATTGTGTACCTAGGTATGTATGCTTTTGCTTACATTGTAGGCTATATAAATAAATTATACTCAACGTTGATAGCTAGGCATCTAGAAAGGAATTTAGCTATAGCAGTAAGGGCTATTTGATACCATACAGCTCAAGATTCTATTGTCGCCCGGTACGACGCCATATCATCATGAGGGGATGCACTGGGCTCAGAAGTTCAGGGATTGTAGTATTGTACCCTACACCACCCGCATCAGGTCTCCAGAACGACATTATGCAAAGAGAGATGGTTATTATTCGTTAACATCTTGTCCTCCCCTCGCATCAACGACAATTCTATCCATCCACTAGCTTCAGAACGCGCCTTCGAGAAAGGGGATACCATGTGTACGATAAACCCGCACGAAGAGGTCTAATGGTCCCTTTGCAACTGAGCCCGATCCGCAGCCAACGCATATATAGGTTGCGTCGATTGAAGGAACTGCCATGAGCAATCGGGCTTTCATTCGCCCTCTTACTCCGGATGCTTCTTGTGCGTTAGCAGCATTTATTTGTTCCAACATAGCGTTCTACTCTTATAATCGACGGTTTCCAGGACTTCTTTACATCGTTGGCCAAAGCTAGCTCCAGCTTACGACTGCCTTTACAAATCTCTGCTCTTCTTAAGCGCCGCACCATACTTCTCAAAGCCTAAAGTACCTCCAGGCATACAAAAACCGATTGACCTACCCCTGCCAAGGATGCTTTTTATTTTACCTCTCTTCACATGGTCCCTGGCTCTGCTCTTGGAGCGGCTCTGTGACTTGTTTCTGTCTTGAACCTCGTGTCCGAAATGCCTCATCAGCTAACGGCAGCCAATGTGAGTGATTTTTCAACTTGTTAGATTCTCGCCAAACTCGTTTGTATTCTGCTCTAGTCATAACGAGAATTTGGCCAGTAGAACATGGGTAGAACCTGTTGCTCTTCGTTTCTCACTCTTCAGGCTTAGGCCCATGAGGATGGCAAAGATCAGGCTGTTACATGTGTACCGACACAATCAATTGCCTAACAAAGCCGATTGCGAAGCGGCATTGTTTGCAGCTACATGTTTATTGAGCCGTTCTGTGGCATGCGTTGGTAACGGTGGCGGAGCCGACACCATCTGGCAAATTGACGCCGGCATGCGAGTGGAAGATGGCGCTTGGAGATTTTCATATCCTTCGTCTACAACGCTTTTTGCTCAAGAAATAGCCGCACAATGGATGAAGAGATTGATAGAGTTTCGAAAGGTGGCGAAGTTTCTCCCGTAATAGTTAGAGGGTTGGGAGCCCGAGGCAGAGTGCACACTCTGATCGGGCGTCTTTGTCTAGATCTGACTGGGCCTGCTCCGCAGTCAAGGTGAAAAAAATTCCCTGTGAGAGTAGGTAGGTACTCCACTCGGGACAGATGTTTTTCTGTTGTGGTCGTTCTTGATACCGAAGCTGCTTTTGACTCAGAAATGATCGCTGGAAGCGCTATGGCGATTGGGCTACGGCCATAATCTGTACACAGTTTACGGATAATGTAGTACAGAGCAAGGAGCAGTAAGCAAAGAGACTCTGATTGATGAGGGAAACTAAGCCCTTCTTCAACTTGTATGAAGAATGGTCAAATGACACATTGCACAATGGAGTACTCCGTACTGTGCGCTGTCATTATTCGCCTAAAGGTCACGTCGATTACTTGGCGTTCTGACAGAGTTTATTCAATGTTCGCTTGAAACAAACGGATGGACACAGGGAAGTTGCCGTTTCTCGCATTGGCCAAGTGGTTTGACCGAGACATGGTGGCTCTCTCTGAGCTCGAAAAACAAGGCATCGGTGCCCTGACAAGGCTAGAACAGCCCGAAAGCCAGGAACAAAGAGTTCTTAGAACCTTGGACCGGGGAGTACCCGCTGTGAGTGGACACACGGCTGGAATGGGCTCCATCTTTGTGCTGCTGTCCCCAGCATCGGCGGAATTGGCCTCCACCGACGATGGTGGGTTTTGTAGATCCTCCATAGTGAGGACTCTCAGGGAACTGAGGGACTGAGGCAGGAGCATTATTCGTGGAGATGTTGAATCAGCCTCTGTTGTCATGTCGATGCAACCATGAGGAGCGATCAAAGCTCCAATGGCTCTCCCCGGGCATGTACGGCTTTATCACGACTCGTCTGGCGAATCAGAAAGATGAAAATGGAGTCGCCTAGGAAAGTCAGCAGTCATATCGCGGAAATGGCCAAAAAAAAAAAGGAGTAATGACCTGCAATCTCGTATCGCTCGAGGACAGCCACCTTGAAATGCGCAGCCAATTCCTTTCGTCCCCTCCTCGCAAATGCCGTGAGATTGGAGGACAGGAGGGCAAGACAACGTATCGTGCGGCCACGCCGGATCTGGCCAGTCATGGGCCAAGAAACGCCCGGTTCGAGGGCTTGGAGGACTAAACGAGCTGACCCGCTCCCAACCACGACTGGAGTCTGCACATGGATGGCGTCAGGGGAAAAAGTGGTACGGAGTCTGGTACCTGAGCACGGGGACGAACCGCTGGAGGCCTGGAGGCAGCGGTTAACAACATCCAACCAGACTCTCACGAACTCGGTAATTAGTGGGACGGGGCTGTGCATATTCACTCATCACGAAAAACAAGGCACCCAGGGGTAAAAGCGTTGCTGATGGCCTCACGCGTTGCACCCTTTTCTGCTCTTTTTCTCCTCAACCATCCTTCTCTCCAAGAGTAGCAGAGCAGTTTCTTTCTTTGCCGCTGTGACTCTTTTTTTTTTCAAAGCCATTCTTTTGTTTTGTTATTTTCGCGGCTCTTCGCGTCGTAATTCGTTCTTAACAACACTTTAGACTCCGCAACACGCTCATTCACAGAACGAACTATCGAAACCACTCCTTCAAAACCGACTTTTCTAGCAAAATAAGACTGCGTCATTGCCACTGGGTCGTCGTTTATCAAAATTGAAAGAAGTACGACCGCCCAAAATGCATCTGTCGACTACTCTCCTCGCCAGCGCCATGACCATGGGCGTCTCGGCCGGAACCAACTATCTTGGTTTCAACTCTGGAGCAACCCTTCCGGACCGATCTGCCAAATTCAAGAAAGACTTCGTTGATGAGATGAAGGCCGCCCAGGGTCTTGTTGGTGCTCCTGGGACCTTCAATACTGTCCGCCTGTACACCAACATCCAGGCCTACTCGCAGGACGATCCTATCCAGGCTTTCGAGGCCGCCATTGAGACCAAGACCAAATTACTCTTGGGTATCTGGGCCTCAGGCACTGACAACATCGATAAGGAGATCAGCGCCCTGCAAAAAGCCGTCGAGAAGTACGGCAAGGAGTTCACAGACCTCGTGATCGGAATGTCCATAGGAAGCGAGGATCTTTACAGAGATTCAGTCACCAGTAAAAAGAACGGGGGCGGCGTTGGCAACTCCCCTGATGCCATTGTCAAGTTTATTGGAGACTACAAAAAGGCCTTCAAGAACAATGCCTTGAGCGAGGTTCCGGTTGGACACGTCGACACTTGGGATGCCTGGACCAACTCCTCTGTCAAGGCCGTCATCGACGCCGTGGACTGGGTTGGCGTCGACGAATATCCCTTCTATGAAAATGGCAAGGGGAATTCCATCGAGAACGCCCCTTCTCTATTTGAGAAGGCGTATAGTGCTACTATCAATGCGATCAATGGAAAGCCAATCTGGGTCACAGAGACTGGCTGGCCAACGACCGGCCCTGATTGGGATGACGCCAAGGCATCTGTCGAAAACGCCAAATACTACTGGGATGAAGTTGGTTGCCGCAGTCTCTTCAATAAGGTCCCTACCTTCTGGTATAACCTGCGTGACTCTAATCCCGACAACAAGGTCAAGTTCGCCATCACCAAGGACTTGTCCGCCGAGGCTCCCCTCTTCAACTTGACTTGTCCCAAGACCTTCAAGACAAAGCCCAAGTCTTCAAGCGTTGTCTCTAGCGCCACTGGCACTGCTACCAGTACTGCCACCGGTGCTGTCAACGGTACTGTCAACGGTACTGCTACTGCCACTGGCGCTTCTAAGCCTACCTCTACTGGAGGCTCCGGCAACTCTGGCTCCAACGGTTCAAACGGCTCCAACGGCTCCGGTAACAACGGCGGCTCCAACACTGGCGGTGGCTCTGGCTCCAGCACCACCACACCCGCTACTGCCTCCTCCACAGTTGTCAAGGGTGCCTCATCTACCGTTGAAAAGTTCTCTGGCGCGGCCTACTTGGCTTTGGCTGTCCTCGCTGGTTCCTTGTCCCTGCTTTAAATGCTGGTATCCCAAGGCATTTACAACCACATCAGCGTTTCTTTTTCTATATTGTCATAAACTAAACAGGGATAAACGGATGGACTAGTTACGATTACCAAGGCTCGGAATATAATCCAGGTTCTCACTTTTACAATAATTTTCTTTGCGACGTAATCCTTAGCTTGTCTCCCGATTATACAGGGCTTTTACTGAAGAATACAAATTTCACTACAAAGCTTGATTAATGCCAATGCCGCTTGTCCCTAAACATGTACGTATCCGGTGCTGTGCTGCCAACTTTGGGGCCCAAAAAAAACCCCCAGAAAAAAAAATATGTCCTTTAGTCCAAGATACGTAAACAAAACATTAGCCAGTCACATCAACTTCATCGGGCAGCTCGTAGTCCTCTGCGCCGTAGTCGGTCTTGTTGATATTTAGAGAGGCGATATCCAGTCCCTCCACACAGCGCATATTCAATGGCAACAAGTTGATATCCTTGCGATACACCGACATGACGAATTCTTTCCTCTCGGGCGGCACTTTGTCAAATACATTCAGTGGTGGTCCAATGACGGTCGCAAACACAAATACACCACATGTCGTACAGAAATGGTCTGCTCCGTACTTTTTGCCAAACATGTATGGTTTAGTGTATTCTTTCCCGTGAATACGAACTTGGTCTTTATTGGGGTATACGCCGATGTAGGCTTTCTGTTTTCAGCCGTGAGTGTACCGCCACTTCTGAGCAAGGAGAAGGGAGACTGGTACCCTGATGCAGGAACTGCAGTTGTCTTGCTTTACTTCTTGTTCGGATACGGGAGTAAGCAGTTGAGCTCGGACTCGGCCGCAGTGACAGGAGAAAAGATGGTGTGTTTTGATCTCCGAAGGACAGTCTTGCAATGGTTCGAGAGCGTGCTCGGGCTCATCCACGTGTGTGACGGTTGTATCTTGCCTACCCAGAGGTTAGGCTTCGCCGTCACCATAGTGTCGGTATTCTAGACTTCACGAACAGCAAGCAAGTTTATTGCCATCTGACCCTTTGTCGGTCCCGCGACATGTTCACCCGAAATACGCGTAGAGCACCTGCCGCAAAACTGTCGTACCTGGTCAACTGGTTGTGTGTAAAATGTTACGTCATGGTTACCTGGTGCCTCAAGGAAGCAGACTCGTACGTCTGTAAGAGGCCATCATCTCGCACTACTTTGCAACTCCCCCTGGGCGGCACAGTCCATATGTACCCCTTTTTCTTGCAAAGACGACAATCGCATGCGGTAGCCGACTTGATTTCAGGGACTGTCAATTCGAAGCGAAATCCCCCACAATGACAGTAACCTCTATATTTTTGTTGATTCAGAGGGCCTGGCGCTGGACACTCCCGTTGTCAGTTTGGCTGAGAGGTAGCGGGAGTTTAGAAAGAGAAGCCGCAGCAAAAGCGGGGTTGGTATATTTGAGTCTAGCTTCGGTATATACTGTTGACACACTTGCTTCGGCAGATTGGTTTCTTGCGGCTTAGATCCGGTCGTGTGGTTCAAGTTAGTGCTTACATTTTGTGCTACGCAGACTAAGCAGCCACATGAAGGGAACTGCCCTTTACGGTTATCGCACGTATTCTCAATCCATCTGTACAAATAGAGGACTGTGAATAACACGAAATCTTTTCTCGAAAAGATATAAATCTGCCGGTAAGTACGTGCTGGTAGTCAAGCGCCGATATCCGCTTGTCGCGCCTGGTCCTGCAAAATTGGGTGTCTACTTTATCTTTAGCTTCGAAAAACTCGAGTACAAGTTTCCTATACTCTCATGTGCCAATGAACCAAAGCAAAAATATACGGAAGCGTACAGGAAGGGCACGGTTGGTTCCCCAGAGTAACTATAGTGGGAGGCAAAGATTATTCAGCCAGATAAGATGCCGGCCTTTCGCGCACGATACCATAATATGTTGCAGTATATTGGCGTATCTTTGTCTCTAGGAAAATATTTTCTGTAATAGACTGTAATCTACGTTGGTGTTGGTGGTGGCCATTGGCTAATAACGTGACACTACTCAAATCATCATGCAAAAGTCATCGACACCTGAATCTCTACCCAGTACTACTTATCGATTCATTCGACACAGTTGCTATCACCTGGAAATTTCCCAGGGTAAGACCACTGCTTTAACAGCTTGTGCAAACGTTCCTCGTTCAGATGCTAATCTCTGGCGCTTTGTTCCTGTGGAGCGATACTGCGTTCTTCTTATATATTTGAACTTGGATATATGTAATTGCTCTCAATTCTAATGCCACTGTAATTCACTTTCGTCTATCTCCTTAGCTTCTTTTAATGCTGGATGTGGATCATGATTGTTCTCTATTGGAGCAATGGACTGAAAGACCAAGTGATGATGACTTAAGAACCTTATAACAGTATTCCGACATAGTTTTCTTCATGTCCTTCTCCGGGGCAAGTTGGACTACGATGTAGTTTCTAATATTTTGACCGAGGGTCGTGCAACTGAGCCGGTATTATCGTCGTAAGTGGCCGCGTAATGGAGATAAATCTATGCAAAACAGCAATTTCATGGCCAGTAGCTTGCTAATTCAATCTAGCAAACGGTCTAGCGAATTATTCGTATAGCTTCTAATATACAAGGTAGAAGACCATCGACTCCTCCAAAGGATCGGGTAGTCAACGTCGACCACCCTGCGATCCTCCCAGCGAAGATTCATGGAATTTCTTAAAATCACGGGGAAAACGCACATATTCAAGGAAAGAAGCGGCTTCATTATGCACTGGCTGAGATGGCAAATTTAAACACAGTCGGAAACTACGATTGTAGGCAGTAATATTTCGTCCAGCCAGTGGAACCTATGACTTGGCTATGCCGGAACAGAGACATAAGCGACTCGCTATGAATTCTTTTTTTAACGGACTTGGTGGCGAACTTGTTTATTTTCTCGACTCTGAAGATCCAGATATTAGAGAGCTCGTTTTGTCCTTTTTTTTTTTTTTTTTTTTTTTTTTTTTTTTTTTTTTTGTAATGTTTATGGATGTTTAGGGCAGTAAAAGCTCAGTTTGGTCAGCTATCACGCCATCACTTCCTCTCAACCAGCAAGGCTCCAGAGCGCTTCATGTTAACGTGGGGTCTGTACTTGAGGAGTGCATTACGTGTCCTTCTTGGATGATTATACGACTTGATTCGTATACATTTGCACCGTCACACTCGTCAAATGCGGCTTCTGTTGAGAAACAACCGGCTGGCCTCGACGCCCACCAGCTTTCCTTTGATAAGGATGACACCTACTCACTGGGATTTGCCATCTTCTTTATCACGCGGCCAATGTCCATCACGGGCACTGATTTTCAGCCCTTCAGCCCGTTCCTAGTGTTGATGTGCGGAGTTTCTCGGTCGTCCTGGTGGCGTGGTCGAGAATCCGTCGACGAGTTATCGTGTCTTGGGCTTGACGCGGCCCAGGTGGCGGTAAAAAATAAGCACGAAAAATAACATTGCAGGTCTATTGCATGATTCAAGTTTCTCGTGGGTCCGACGGAGTATCGGTATACTCTTTTGGAGCGAGAATCCGTCGCATGGTTCGGAGCGGATCGTCGTCGGTCGGCAGTTGTATAAGCACACGACAAAGTCACCAGCCCCCAGCAGCCAGAACCAAGCCGAAGCATTGGTCAGGAAGGAAATTAGAAATATCTCACATTCATATCTCACCGAGCTGAGGGGCAATTTCCCCCATGAAGGATGGCTATTGCAATGATGTGGTCGCATATGAGAAAACGACTCGACCAACAAACGACAGGGGTTGGCGTGATTTTGAAAAAATATTGCGTCTGAAGCATCTATAGATAAGGGCCATCACATTCAGCCCTAAATAAAGCCAGAGACTAAAGCCAGGAGGTATGCCAACCAAGCCGAGACGGTTCTCAGCTTCGGACAAGGCAGCTGGCCCCCGTTGAGCAGAACATAGTTTTGCTTCTCTCTACACGACGCAGCATGCTGAGACGAGCCGGGGATGAAAGGGGTCGAGAAGCGGGCGTGATTGCATTTTTTAGCGTTTCCATAAATCCTACGGGGGGTAGGGAATATGGAATTACGACAAGGCCCCCCTCATCGACCAGGCCATTCACGTCGAAGGATTTTGTGAGCTAGGAAATGGCGTCATCACGACCCAAAGAAGTTGACAGTTGAAGACGGCAAAGACCCACACAAGGAGGCTGAGATTGTTGTCAAGATGTGAAATCAAGTGCGCGCTATTGAAAGTTACGGCAAGTAGCTTACGACGGTCGACGACGAAATTTAGCCAGGCTGAAAAGGACGGTGGGAAAATAGATTTTGAGTTGTGAACATATGCAACGCAACAGTGCCACGGGAAAGGCGCCTTTCTCTCAGGAGCCAGTCTAGTTGCTCGTGGCTGGACGTTTGTTCCGATTAAAACTAACACATGTGAGTGTCGCTTCATGCAAGGTGATGATAGATGCTCGGGGGATTTCTGATGTGCACAAGTCAAAAGTCCAACATGGGCCACGATGATGACTTGGGTTATTGGAGGCACAGCGACGGCCAAGATATACTTATGAGCCACCCCTCGGCCCATCGCTGGTCCTACAAGCCCTGCAGCGACCGACGGGCCATGATCCGATGCATTCCTACCCGTCAGTTTGGATCATTGGCAAGGAAAAGAGGGTAGGAGATGCGAAGCGACGCACAGAGGCAACGTTGACAGTGACGGCGACTGCGACGGCGGTCCCACGTGTCTCCATCGCATGTGCATATGTATGTACGTCGGTTGGTATGTACGGTCGATACAGCTGCTACACGGCTGTGGCTTGACGCTATGCTCTGGTCGATCTTGATGAGGCGCTCCGGTGTGGACAATATGCGGGTTTGGCGGGCCAAATCATGACCATCCCAAACGCATATTGGCTCATCTGTCTGCTCCCTGCCAGCACGCGATTCCAGCTTCTCCATTCCTGGCCATTCCTGGAGAGCAAAGTTGGGCCCCCAAGAGTCCAAGATGAGCACGCCATCTGTGGCTAAAAGGAAGCCATCAGCTGTGCCATAAACCGATTAGCCTTTTGTGTTACGCGACTCGAGAGCAAATGGGAATCCTGGAGTACCAACCAAGCTGCGCTGTTGGGCCGGTCCCGATGCTCTCCCGTTTCTCTCGCTCATGGATGAGGGTGGATGAGCGAATGGATGGAAACTTACCAACTGTTTGTGTTGCTGGGGAAAAACTGGGAAAAGCTGGGAAACGCTGGCAAAGGCTGCGGCTAGCCCAGGCTCACATAAGATCCAAGTCCTTCCACACCTTGGCCACGTCGTACCAAGAACTCTGTCTCCTTTCATTCTTGTGGCTGTCATATCAACTTTCCGCAGCCAAGCAAAAGGATACTTCTTGGCTGCATTCTATCTTCACATACTGGACTCATCGCCGAGTTCTCTTGGCGAATCTTTCTCGCCAACGTTCCACGGGGGACGTTGACCTGCGTCGTCATGACGTCCACACCATCTATCAAGGGCCGTTTGGCCAAGGCCGTAGGCTACGATTTCGATAGTCGAGACGACGATATCCCTTCAATATCGAACGCGGACCTCTTTATCGAGGAAGAGCCCACCGTCGGAGAATTCCTTGCTGAAATCACGCCTTCGCTCCAAGGTGTCATCAATTATTTCGTTAACCTGTTTCCTTTTGTCCGCTGGATCGGCAAGTACAATCTGACTTGGCTGATTGGTGACCTCGTGGCAGGTGAGCTACCTGTCCTGGAGCATGTTGCGGCCATGGAGTGTCTATGGTTAACAATAATTCAGGCATTACCGTCGGCGCTGTCGTGGTCCCCCAGGGAATGGCATATGCCCAGCTGGCTCAGCTTGATGTCGAATATGGACTGTACACGTCCTTTATGGGAGTTTTGATCTATTGGTTTTTTGCTACTTCAAAAGACATTACCATCGGTGTGAGTTCAGATACTGCGGCGGGAAAACTACTACCGGGAATATCCTAAACGCTAACACTTTTTGCCGCAGCCTGTTGCCGTCATGTCTCAGGTCACCGGAAACATTGTCCTCAAGGCCAAAGATGAACTCCCCAATGTTCCCGGTCACGTTGTGGCATCTGCTCTTGCCATCATCACCGGTGCCATTATTCTCTTTCTCGGTCTCGCTCGCCTCGGCTGGCTTGTCGAATTCATCTCGCTCCCGGCCATTTGCGCCTTCATGACAGGATCTGCCGTCAACATCATCTCTGGGCAGGTGCCCAAGCTGATGGGCATCAGCGGAGTCAATACAAGAGACGCGCCATACTTGGTCATCATCAACACCTTGAAGGGCCTGCCGACCACCAAGTTGGACGCTGCGCTCGGCCTGACGGCTCTGTTGATGTTGTATCTGATTCGGGGAGTTTGTTCCTTCATGTCCAAGAAGCAGCCCCATCGTGCCAAGATGTACTTTTTCCTGTCGACTCTTCGTACGGTTTTTGTTATTCTCCTGTACACGGCCATCAGTGCCGGTGTCAACGTCAGCCACAAGAAGAAGCCGAGCTTCAGCCTTATCAAGGATGTACCTCGAGGTATGGACAATCTTCCAACGTCTTGGGGAAGAAGACTGTACACAGCTAACACGGTGATGTGATGGCTAGGCTTTCAACACGCTGCTGTTCCAGAGGTGAACACATCAATCATCCAGGCATTTGCCTCCGAGATCCCTGCCGCTGTTATCGTCATGCTCATCGAACACATCTCCATTTCCAAGTCTTTTGGCCGAATCAACAACTACGTTATTGACCCGTCGCAGGAGCTCGTTGCCATTGGAGTTACTAATCTGCTTGCCCCGTTCCTTGGGGCTTACCCCGCCACTGGGTCCTTCTCAAGAACTGCTATCAAGTCCAAGGCTGGTGTTCGAACCCCATTTGCCGGTGTAATTACTGCCATCGTTGTTTTGCTGGCCCTGTATGCGCTTCCCGCAGTCTTCTACTATATCCCCAACGCGGCCCTCGCTGCTGTTATTATCCACGCCGTCGGCGATGTCGTTACACCTCCCAAGGTCATCTTCCACTTTTGGCGAGTCTCCCCGTTGGAGGTGCCCATCTTCCTGGCCGGTGTGCTGGTGACGGTCTTCTCCACCATTGAGAATGGCATTTACACTACCATTGCAGTCTCTGCCGCCGTGCTGGTCTGGCGCCTGTTCTTGAGCCGGGGCAGAATACTCGGCGTGGCTCGCATTCGCACCGCGAAAGCCGACCAGGGCTTGAAGCATGCTGGAGATTCTGCCTTTGCCGAGGAGTCTGACGAGTCACTGAGAAAGGGCTTCCTGCCCCTTGACCATGCAGACGGGTCTAACCCCAGGGTGGTGGTTCAAAGCCCTCATCCCGGTGTCTATATCTACCGTTTTGCGGAAGGCTTCAACTATCCCAACGCGACCCGATATCTGAACCATCTCACAGAAGTCATCTTTGCGGAAACCCGAAGAACAGACCCCGCGCTCCTGGGCAAAGTAGGGGTTAGTATACCCATCTTGAATGCATATCTGCCTTGGCATTGGAACCACTGTTGCTAACAAGACACAAATACAACAGGACCGTGCCTGGAACGACAATGCACCACGCAACCAGGATGTTGACAAGGTGGACACAAGGCCAACTCTGAAAGCAATCATCCTCGACTTTTCTTCCGTTAACAACATCGACGTCACCGCCGCGCAAGCTTTGATTGACGTGCGAAACCAGCTGGACCGCTACGCCGCCCCCGACGCGGTCGACTGGCACTTTGCCAACATCGAGAGCCGATGGACCAAGCGAGCGCTGGCAGCGGCAGGCTTCGGATTCCGGTCTCCCAGGCCAGCTCCCGGCTCAGGCGTCGCGCACTGGAAGACCATCTTCAGCATTGCCGATCTGGGAGGATCCGACAGCGCAGCCAAGGCGGCCGAGGCGGCGGCGATTGGCGACAAGAAATCAGTCCGCGAGTATGACATTGAACAGGCGGACTCGGACATCTCGCGGCTTTCAGACAAGGACGTGCCTCAAAACCCTGGTAGCGCAAGATTGGTGGCCATCCACGGACTGAACCGACCGTATTTCCATTTTGACTTGCAAGAGGCGGTTGAGTCGGCGATTGCCAACTCGGAGCGGAAAAGATGAGCATACATATTCAGCCGTGAGACGAAAGTGGCAGTGTTGTTCTCTCTCCCTGTGAACTGCAAAGGCGCATTGATTTAGATAGCGTGTACAAATTGGTTTGCTGAGCGTTAATTGCACTATTAAGATACCAGCGCGTTGTGAAGAATGCTGGATACTCCAAGACCAATAAAACAACTCCCGAGCTGGGGGCCAGTCCAATGTGACGCAATTGTGCAGATTCAGATGTTGTGATACCATGTCCAGCAAAGTACCTAGGTAGTCATGTATTACAAAGAGCGCGGCAGAGTTTATCACGGCACCAGACCGGAGGGCCCGGCTTGGCCGGCTGCCCGGCATGACTCTCGCACCAGACAGACCACTTGTTAGCATGTGGAGCCAGATCTGCCAAAACGAGAGCAGAACCCCGGCGAACCCGTTTGGGCTTTGGCCGTTGGCGCTGTAACGCAGTTGAGATGGTGATTGATTGAGAATAATTTGCAACATGGTATCCACCGGGATACGGCAAGCGCGACCAGTGACTCTAGTTGTACTCCGTACTATGACTTGCTCCAGACTCCATATGCCGACAACAATTAGCTTGTCTCGAGTGTATTTGTAAAATCATCCGGCCCGTATCTGCCGTCCACCCGTCTGTCCCTGCATCTCTCTTCCTCTTCACCACCCATCTTGTCCGCCCACGCCGCTGTTTCGACGGCAGCGACAGATTCCAATCCTCATGGATTCGAATTCGAATGCTGGCCCGTCGCATTCGCGGTCCCAGCGTTCTCTCCAGGCCCCGTCAGACCGCAACCGAGCCTCGACCCTCTCGGCCGCCAGCCTTGCTGGGCCAGCGACGCCAGCCGAGTCGGATGTCCCGGCCGACGAGTATTTTGAACCGCTCAGCGCGGCAGCCTCGCGAAGATCACGAACTTCCACAGCATCCCACGGTTGGGCTGGCAGCGTGGCTGCATCCGAATCCAATGCCACAGACCGCCCGCGACGCCCGAGCATCAGGATACGACGAAGCTCCCTCGGTGCACCGCAGTCCACGTCCAGTACACAGGATGCCGCGACTGCACCTCAGCAGCAGCAGGAACATGATGGCGAGAACGAGGTCCTTCAGAGAAATAGACCGCGGAGTGCTTCGCAGCCTGGGCTGGCATCACCGCCTGTGGGAGATGCCGCAGCCAGGGTTGCGAGAAACTCACGACGCATGCAGCCGCAGATTGCGCTGCCTAGATTGACCGAGGAAGGAGCTCGGCCGACCATGGCAGAGCTGGGACTAGGAGGGACGTCGCCGTTGAATCCGAGCGTGTCCATGCCCCCTGCGCCCGCGCTTGAGAGAAGGCATAGCGATGGGGAGGCCGGTGTCGACGAAGCCGAGGGTAAGAAGCAGAGGAGGAGCATTGTCGGGAGGTTGTGGAAACCGAGTTTTAGGCGCACGTCGGTAACTGCGCCGGCCGAGGGGGCAGATTCGAGGGATACGGATGAGTACAACGAGGAGCTTGTGGATTGGTTGGATATTATTGGTATGTCCCCTTTCCTTTTGCCTCAAAAATCGCAGCTGGTGCTGGGAGCTAACGACAAAGGCAGATCCCGAAGTTCAGACCCTGTCGACTCTGACCAATGTGCAGAATTCGCTCTTCGTCCCCGATCTAGGAAGCTGGGTGAATCGACGACCAGCATATGTTCTCTCCCAGCCAGATACACTCTTGCCACGACCAGTGTCAGCGAGGGAGCCCATCCAGCAACCAGAACAAGTGCCAACAATTCGAGAAGATGAGGAAGAAGCCCCGCGGCCAGAAGAGGGAGAAGTGCAACAAGCACCTTACATCCGACGAACAGATACGATTACCTCGCGACTATCAGACTCTCACTATGCGGCACTGCCTCACGGCAGAACACTAGAAGGCTGGTCAGCAGCCGAGAAGTGGGAGCTGGATGACCACGTTCGCCACATGCTGCATTCACGACGGTCCCGGTTCAAGCGACAAATGAAGGGATTTGGACAATACGTCCGGCGGCCATTGGGTTTCTTCGTGACGCTGTACGCGACGCTGATTACGCTGTTTGGTCTGGCCTGGGTCCTGTTCCTTATCGGATGGATCTACGTCGGCGAACAGCAGGTCTACGCCATCCACATCATCGACAGCGTCCTGGTTGCACTGTTCGCCATCATGGGCGACGGTCTAGCGCCCTTCCGAGCCGTCGATACCTACCACATGATTTTCATCGCGCGGTACGCCCGCAAGATTGCCAAAGCAAAGAAGCGAGCTGCCAAGGAGCTCGCGAGAACCGATTCCTCAACCAAGACGCAAAACACAGATGCCTCAGAAGACAGACGAGGCCCCCCCCATCCTCCTCCTCCGCCTCCTGAAGAAGAACAACGAAAGCCCAACGGCTCCCCGACCCTGCACCAACCCTCCACCGCCGACGGCATACCCCCCACCGCCCTCGACAGCGACAACAACCCGGGAGTCGATCTCGAAGACGCCAAATCCGAGACCTGCTCCCTCGACTATGACTATTTGACCCCCAAACAACGCAAATCCCTCGAACACCACCAAAAGAAGCTCTCCAAGTCTCACAGTTTCTACAAACCCCACGAGACCTTTACCCACCACGCCTTCCCGCTGGGCCACCTCATAGCCATCATCGTCCTGCTGGACTGCCATTCGTGTCTGCAAATCTCACTGGGCGCGTGCACGTGGGGAATAGACTATCACCACCGCCCGTTTGCCCTCACCACGGTGATTCTGTGCGTGAGCATCACGTGCAATTTGACGGCGGGGCTGGTGATTATGTTTGGGGATAGGAAGACGCGCAAGAAGGACGTCGTGGAGCTGCTGGAGAGGCAGGCGCTCACCGGTGATGCCATTAAGAAGGTGGAACGAAAGAGGGAAAAGGAGGTCACTTCGGAAGAATACGACGGGGAGAATGAGAGTGTGCGTCAGCGGGATAGCGGTGTTGACACGGAGGAGAAGAACGGTGACAAGGGAAAGGACAAGGAGGTTGAGGTTCCGATGAGTACAACCGGACAGGTTTTAGGACTGGCAGGTCATGAAATAGGATCACTCTGGTAGTAGCTATTTCTTTTTATTTTGTTTCCTCTTCAGGGAGGGGTGTGCTATTTCACATGCATAGCGAAGGGTAGTAAAGCACGTGGGCATCTTTCGCATATCCAACTCAGCGATGCCAATCACTTCATTCAGGGCAAATAGAAGACTTTCTATCGCAACCTCTTGAACGGATGCGCCTCGGTGTTGAACACCCACTCGTCCAAGCTAATCAGGTCCGGCTCGGAAAATATCAAATAGAAGTACTTGAGCGTCTCGCCGAGCCAGAAACTCTCCATGGAGTCTGCCATTTCCACCTTTTGCCCATCCGGGGGGTTCATGTTGTCAACGGCGCTGTTGGCCAGTTTCGTCGACGTCAGGTTGTCGATTGCCTTCCACATCTCCCACGCCTTGTCCTGCCACCTCCTGTCCCCCGTGATGCGGTACATGATGAAGACGCTCTCGATGGCCTCGGGGCGCAGGATGTACCGCGCGTCCATGATGCTAGAGAAGCCCTCGGGGATGTGCTCCTTTGCGATGATGGACTGCGCTTCCTTGGCCCCCCCGCCCGCGCCGTGGGCCTTGGCGACGTCTGCCTGCCACTTGGTCGCGTCCCAGGGGCAGGAGTCTCTGTCGCCGCAAGGGGTGAGGTAGAAGGTTTCGGGCATGACGCCTGTTGTGAAGGACCTGTACGCCCATACGCAGCCGTTGGTGAGCTTGTCGGCCCACGCGAGGTGGTCGTTGCTGGAGATGAGCTTGCCGCCGAGGGCGAGCATTCCGCCCGTGAAGCAAGTCAGGTGGCCTGACGCGGGTCTGAGCTCCTTTTTGCGCGACGGGTCGTCGACGTCGATGTCGACGAAGCCCGGGAAGAGGATGTCCTCGCTGGTGGGGGTCATGGGGCGGAAGAAGAGATGTTCGTTGGCGGCTTCCATGCTGCGCGTGTACATGTCGTAGTATATGCCGTCCTGTTGGCCTAGCAGGGCCATCATCTTGGGGAAGTATTCGTAGGTGCTGTCCGCCATGCCGCCGAGGGTGTATGTGGTGCCTGCGTCAAAGTATTCCTTCTGGGTGTCGACCACGACGGGCCACATGCCTGGCAGTTTGGTCTTCTTCTGAGACGCGGCGAGCAGCTCGCTGATGTGCTGGACTGCGTCGTAGTATTTGGGGTCCCCGGTCAGGAGGCTGAGGCGGGTGAACTCCAGGGATAGGGAGCCGATTTCTGCCAGGAGCGACGAGCTCTGCGATTCTTGCTTGTTCCCGTGGGCGGCCTCGTGTAGATCCCAGCGCGCAATGGGCAGATGGTTCGGGGTGTCGAAGGCCTTGTAGAGCATGTCGCCTACATTGTGCGCCTTGACGAGCAGCCGCTTGTCGCCGCTCAGGTCATATGCTGACAGCAGGCCTCCCAAGAAGCGGATGGTCGTCTCAAACACATTGATTTCCTTGGAGAGGGTGGAGAGGAAAAGCGCATTCTTCTCGACGTCATACACGGCATACTCGAACTCATCATTGAGTCCCATGATCCATAGAGTGTCGAGAGCATCGATGAGCGTGGCACCCCATCCGCCGAAGGGGTCCTTATAACTGCCCGACACGGGGGTGACTTCGTCTCGAAGCCAGGCATATTTCTTGTAGGCGTTCCAGGATTTGACGAATGACTCTTTGATGTCGTTTTGTCGACCTAGGCGCACCTTCTTCTCGTCTGCAGTTTCGGGAGGGAACTTGGCCTGGACTGGTGGTAATGTTGCTGCGGCAGAGGTCGGCATGGACCGCATTTGACTCGGGGCAATGGGGAAATTGTGCTTGATGGTCCTCCAGAAATAGTCCTTTTCCGGCTCGTACGTGGAGTACCCCGTCATGGGCCTTTCCGGGGCTGCACCGCCGCCGGACGCGCTGAGCTCCCTCGCTCGCCAGACAGTCAGGATGACGAAGGCGGCCAGAAAGGCCGAGAGGATCCGCCGCCGGCCGAGGCTGATCATGATGGCGGAACGAGCGGTATTACATGGGCGGAGATGAAGAGGGTGAAGCGAATGAAGCGAATACCAAAGAAAAAAGGTTTGGGGGATGAAATGGCGTTAATGGCACAGGGCTGGAATCAAGACACATTGCCATTCCAATGGGCCGGCGCAGGGCGTGTCTGTCCCAAGAATCCATCATTGGAGGTTCAAAGTGTTTTAAGGTCGAATGCGGTAGACAGACATCTGGACGCGCGTTGATTGGGGCAGCGGCAGTCCCTTGCCCGCTGGCGGGGTTTAGTGCACATGTGGTGACGTGCGATGAAGCTGACTGGGGGCTGCTAGCTGCATGCTTCAGGGGCTGCGGGGCCTGAAGCTCCACGCCAGCGTCGAATCGTGGAACTGTCAATCTGGTCTGGTCAACCAGACTCTATAATAGCTCTCAGTACTCCAGTCCGGTTGGCACCAGTTGTGTACTGACGCCCAGATGTCGGGAAGGAACGACCAAGCTGTTAGTTGAATTCGGCAATTTCTCGACGACTCTCGACCCTTGGCGCAGGCACGCGACCGGAATGTGTCGCTTCAACGGAAACAGTTTTTGATACATCTAGTTTGGGCATGCCAACTCTGTACATGCCTTGCCGTCATTTATGAATAATCCATCCGTCCCAGCGCAACTATTTCTAGATCGCCAAATGATACAACCGCGTCGCAGAGTCATACTCTAGCATCACTTCCTTGTCCATATCGTCCACATCAACCACCATAGCGCCACAAACTCACCTCAAAGGCACCGGGAAGCACGGCTGGCGCGACCACGGCACACAGATACCGCTTGTATTTGCCATCTGCCGTCTTATTGCTCGCAGAACCTGCGTCTACTCTGCGTCCCATTATGTCCTGAGTTATTGGCCGACAGCTGCCGCAGGGCACAAGATTAAAGCAATGTTGGGTCCTTCCCAGAAGCAACCCATATCATGCTCCTTGGTTGGTTTCCAGCTGACGGCCATACCAGGACGAATGCGATCCTTGAAGGGGATAGATTGAGTCGAAGCGTCAAGGTCGCGGCTCGAAGACCTGTCAAACTTCTTGAGGTGGCCCAGAACTGTGTCTGGACCATCGTCCTTTTCAACCTGGGCCTTCTCCTTTGGACGCCGAGAGTCAACATGAAGTTGCCACAGCTTTTGGCGAAAAGCAAAGGCTTGCTCGTGGATAACGCCAGGCGTCTTCATACATCGAGTCTCAAACTCTGCCACTGGCAGACGGAGCAGCTGTGCGCCGGTCTCATGAAGAGCCAGTACCGTGGCATCAACCGATGGCGAACCAGACTAAAGCATCGTCAGCCAAAGGAATGAAGGGAAAAAAAGAAATAAGCGCTAAAGCCTCCAATACCAATCATAACTCACATTCGCAGTAATCCACTCCCGTAACTGCTCATTATTCCACGTCGCCGGCACGTCACTTCTATACTTGACCTCCTTCACCTGCGGCACAAACACCCTCAACATCTCCGCATATCTCAAGGTATTCCGACTCGCCGAGATATCCAAAAGGCACGAATTGACACACGCCATGACCACGTTTTTGCAGATTCTCGTCCCCGCTGGATCAAACACGTGCTTGAGGACCTTTGTCAAGGCGCTCTGCCGAACGGCACATACGGCTTCTTCTTCGTCTGCGTCCCAATGAGGGAATCCGCTTCAATTTTGCCCCTGATACAGTCCTTCAACACTGAAAGACTGACATTGATCTCCTTGCTTCCTTCATGCGGTGGGGTCCGTGCGTGTCTCTGTCTCGGGCTGCTTCCGAGCCTGCCAAGTCAACAAGGTACAGGATGCCGCCTTCAGCGCTGGGGATGTCCTGGATCTCTATGCGGATGCGGCATACCGCGTGAGCTCTGGAGGACGTGTCGTTCTTCTTGGTTGCCTCCGTGTGACGAAATTTGGTAGCGTACTCGATGTGTGCGAGGACTTCAGATACGGCCTTGACTTCGTGCTCTAGGGCTCCTGCAAGTTGGGTGTTGCCAAAGGCATCCTCAAGCACGGAGATGGCGCGTCGGCCGTTGAGAAGGTCTGTTGGTGCGAGTTAATCACTGAGGCTGACGAGTTTGGGGCTCTTTTTTTCTAATTACCGAATGCCGAATTGCCTGCGAATTCCGTCACGGAGATGAAGATTCTACGATGTCCCTCTAGATTACCCTCCAGCAGATCTTTGGCGGCTAGTTTCTCGACACCGCTGATTGTAAATGTCTGGCCGGAACCTGTTTGCCCGTAGGCAAACGTTCCTATGCCGCCTCCCCATACCCAAGGAACAAGATGTTGAACCGCGTCTTGGTAGATGGTTTCCGTTGAGAGTCAGGGCCGTAGGACCTGTCCACCGTATAAGCAGAAGACTGTACGAGCCATTAGCTTCGTGACCGGAATAATGATATTTTTGCGATACTTAGCCGCAGAACCGGCTTCCCCCTCACAGCATGTCTCAATTCATGCGCATCAAACGTCCCCGGCTCCCGAGCCCTTATAAAGACGGACGCTGGTAGCCCGGCAGCGACTTCATCATCTGCTAGTGGCCGTATACGAGCACAAACTAAATTGTCGACAGAAGAATCTGAATTGGGTGGCACCTTTGGCTTCGGCCCCGTCTTGACTCGGTCGAGAAGCCATTGGTAGCGGTCCAAGTTGCTGGTGATGAATTCTTCCATTGCTTCTCGATCTGATCAGACGATTTACGCCGGCAATTTCAGTGATTGCGAAAAGATTGTCCGTTCTGATGTTGCAGTTGAATCTGGAACTCGCAGTTATTTGTAGCAAAGGAAGAAAGAAAACTTGTTCAGTTGCCTTAGCACAAACTATCGAGGCCAACTTTGTCTGGCCTGCTAACTCGGACAAGCTAAATTACTAACTATCAAGCGGCTTTCTGCTCCGGAGATCCTTTTTTATAGGTCGGTGCCTAATTCAATTCCATTCCTCAAGCCTGGCCGCCAAGAGACTCTCCATGACTAGGCGCCTATTCACATGTCCTCTCGAATCTCAAACACGACGTCAAAACATCAAAACCTACTCAAAAAGGGGGTCTGATTTCCTCCAACTTTTCTTTTTTTTGGGATCCTGGTATAATGGAATTGGTAGATCGGGGTTGTTGCTGAGCAACGTCTGTTAATGCGGTTGCCTGGACTAACACGACCAACGTCGAACTGAATCCCCGTCACGAACCCCTTCTCATATTTTTATTTCGGTGCCTGGTTTCGGCCAGGAACGATAGGTTTCTAGTTGAACTGTGAATTTGGGCCTCGACCAGGCAACAGGAAGTTGCGCATTGACCGCGATTCCGGACGACAAACCCGTTGTGATTGCTCAATTCAGGGATTGAGTTGGCTTTCCATTCAGGGCCCAAATGGCTGCCTTATCCTGTTAACCCGGCAAAGCGGAGGGGCTTCCAGTTGTAAAGGCCGTTTTCTCTCTTTTATCCTTGTCAATATCACTTTGACGGGGTTGGCACGTATTTTCAGCGCGAGTTAAACAAACGTCTCTCCTCACCCCAAATATTTCCTACAGCATTGATAGATGGCTGATTATCAAGATTCAACAACTGCTACTTGCCACACCTATCCGCCGGCCAAAAATTAAAAAAAAAAAAGCATTGATGGCCAAACTTGGCAACCCCCGCCAATACGGCAGGTCTAGGAAACCATGCTCTCGACAACATCGTACGTCTTCTCCAACAAGTCAACCAGGATCTCCAAATCCTCCTGACTCACATTCAACGGCGGCGCCAAGATAACATGGTCCCCGGCATGTCCATCCGCCGTCCCCGTCCCCGGATAGATGGCCAAGCCCAACCTATGCGCCTGGTCCCTCATCTCACTCGCAAAGTGAAGATTCGGCGCCAACGGCTCCTTGGTCTCCTTGTCCCTAACGAACTCCAAGGCCCAGAATAGACCTCTGCCTCGGATGTCACCGACGTATCTCCTGGGTTCGAATCTTTTGCGCAGCTCTTGTTCCAGCCATTTGCCCTTTTCGGCGCAACGGGCCACCAGGTCATCCCTCCTTATTACTTTTTGCACGGCGAGAGCAGCGGCGCAGCAGACAGGGTGAGCTTGATACGTGTGTCCGTGGACAAAAGCGCCCGACCCCCCGGCCAGGACATCAATAACTCGTTGGTGAGCGAGGACACCGGCGATGGGTGTGTATCCGCCGCCCAGACCTTTGCCCAGGGTGACCAGGTCGGGACGGACGTCCCCTTCCTGGGCAAAGGCAAAGTACGTGCCTGTCCGGCCGGCGCCGCACATGACCTCATCCAGAATCAGGAGGATGTCGTACTTGTCGCACACCCGGCGGACGCCCTCGAAATATCCCCGGGGGGGGGTAATACAGCCTACTGTTGCGCCGCCAACTGGCTCGGCTATAAAAGCCATGATGGTTTCCGGCCCAACGGCCTGGAACTCGGCGTCCAGCTCGTCCACCAGGCGCTGCGCGTATGTCTCTTCCGCCTCGCCCTGCTTCTGGATGCGATACGCGTACGTGGGACTAACGTAGCTGATGTTGTTGAGGAGGAGGGCATCCTTGTATGGTTTCTGCCTGGCAACGTGGCTGCCGACGCTCATGGAACCGATGGTGCTCCCGTGGTACGCCTGCCTCCTGGCGACGAAGCGTCTGCGTTGAGGCTGCCCTGCTTCGACCCAGTACTGTCTCGCGAGCTTCATGGCAGCGTCCACGGCTTCGCTCCCGGACCCGACAAAGTACGCCCTGCACAGGCCAAAGGGATTGCCGTCCAGCAAGGTGCGGGCGAGCTCCTCGGCGCTGTTTGTGGTGAATGCCAGGGTGTGAGCGTAGGCGACTTGGGACATTTGCTCCACGACGGCGTCTTTCACATCGGGGTCGCCATGGCCTATGACTGCCACGGCGGCACCGGTGCAGCCGTCGAGTATGCGCCGCCCGGTGGAGAGGGTGTAGTAGCTTCCGGAGGCAGAGGTGATTGTTTCAGGGTGGTGAAGGAGCAAGCGATGGAGGACTTTGGAGGATCTGGTCTGGTCAGTCATGTTTTGGTTGGTGGTGCCCAGCTTTTGCAGTTGTAACTGTGATATTATAAAACTAGTCTTGGAAGAGCTGTTCCACAGAGTCCAACTCTGCTATCAGGGAATAGAGGCTATCAGAGATAAAGCGTGATAACCATCGAGATGTGCTTCGCGTAGCAATTGGAGTCTAAGTATTAGGTGGCTAGCCCACTTAGTTGTCAACGGGTAGTATATATAGTACACATGTTGTCTGCGCCCTCTACCCCAGTTCTCTCCTCCCCCCTCCCTCCCTTTGACGAGCCGCAGATTTGTGGCGCTCGCGTGCGATATCGGTTTTATGTGTCACATTGGGTGCGATGCGGACCGACCAGACTGCCCAATGCATGTACGAGCGGTTGAAAATGGGCAATGGCAGCAAAGCAAAATGGGAGGTTGTGCTTCGGCAGTTGGGTAGCCGTGAAACATGAACGGCACGCCGACTTGGTTTGTCCAAGACAGGAGGCGGAAACGGATACTAGTTGGGCACTGGGTATTCACTTGCATACAAGCGAGTAATGGTAAACTGCTTCAACAAGGCAGAGTATTGGCATCGAAGCCGCCCGGCATAGATATTGATGAGGCACGGAGCAACCAAGGGTTCAAGAGTCTTTGCTCGTAAATCCAAGCTGAATCACTCGACAACTTGGCAATCAGCGTGCCAGGCGATCCGATGAACAGGTGTCACAAGAGGATGACAAACATTGTTCACAGTCGACACGGACATGCCATCCAGGCAGGCAGACAATCTCAAATCCACGATTCGCCCGCCAGAAATCTACGCGCCACGTGCCAAGCAGTCAGATCTCAAAAGTCTAAATAAACGGCTGAGTAATTGCGGCCCCTGTCCAGCCTCCGAATAGCCTATTCGATTGGTCATCCGCAGCACGAACCTAACCGATTCGCAACACCATGCACGGGCTGTCCCTAGAAGGCGTCCATCGTGTAGTTGGACCCCATTGCGTCCATATAAAAGAGACACTGCCACGGAATCAATCGAGTCATGGAGCGGCCGCTCTTTTTCGAGGATATAAATCCACTTCCAGCTCCAGTCTCTCCAGGTTTCCCGTTTGCGCCGTGCCACCACCATCTGCAAAATAGATCACCATCCAACACTCAACCCCCCCTTTTCTTCAAAAAAGGGGAAGAAAAAAAGGAAGAAAAAAAATGGCATACACCCCGGATCAAGTAGACCGCTACCTCCAACACATCAACTTCCCACGCGCCAAACACCCCTCGGATGCGCTGCAGCGTCTCACGCAGCTCGTGGCCCGACAAGTCGCCCGCGTGCCGTTCGAGTCGTTTGCGCTGCACTACTCGCAGCACAAACGGCTCTCGCTCGACCCGGAGGCGCTCTTTGAAAAGATTGTCGTGCACGGCAAGGGCGGGTACTGCATGGAACTCAACGCCTTCTTCGGCGGCATGATGCGCGGCCTGGGATACCACGTCTTGAATGCCGGCGGGAGGGTCAAGACGCCAGCCGGATACACAGGATGGTAATTGAAAAACCCAAAGGCCACGCTCGCCTCTCCTACTCTACAAGCCCCATATGAACTGACTCTTTTTTTTTTTTTTTTTTTTTTTCCTCCAAAAGGAGCCACATGGTCAACATCGTCACCATCGGCGGCACCCGCTACAACGTAGACGTCGGGTTCGGCTCGCACGAGCCCATGCGGCCCATCCCCCTCCGGCACAACTACACATTCACCCAGATTGCGCCGCGGCAGGGAAGGCTCGAGTACAGGAGCGTCTCGCAGCACACGGACCCCTCGCAGCGCGTGTGGGTGTACTCGACGCGCGAGGACGCCCAGGCGCCGTGGGAGGAGCGCAACATGTTTGTCGAGACCGAGTTCTTCAGGGCCGACTACGAGGCCATGAACCTGAGCACCATGACCGCCAGCACGAGCTTCTTTGTGCAAAACGTCATTGGCATGAGGGCCGTGCTGGACGCCGCCGGCCACGTCGAGGGCGTGTACACGCTGTTCGGGAACAGGGTCAAGAGGCAGATGAGGGATGCCGAGGCCGAGGTCGTGGCCGAGTTGGCCGATGAGGACGCCAGGGTGAGGGCCATTGACGACTACTTTGGCGTGAAGCTGACTGCCTTGGAGACGAGGGGCATCAGGGGACTGGCGACCGAGTTGAGGGACAGGAGGACCGAGTAGAAGCGAGTTTTTTTGTTTTCTTTTTTCTGCCGCTAAATCGTAGACTTATGCCACCTCGACGACGGTCCATGTTTTCAACCCGGCCGAAACTTGATCGCCGAGCTTGTACGCCCTCTCCAGCGCCTGTTTGCATGGCAGCTCTTCCTGGCCCATTCGTATGGTCCGCACAGCCTGGGATTGCTTCCACTCCCACCTCTCCAGCGAGATTTCCTGTCCGCACCTGACAAACCCCTGCGCGTACTTGCCCAGCCTCACCACCAAGCCCCGATTTGGTCCCTCTTCGTACTTTAGCACCGCGCATACCTGCTCCGAGGCCGTCGGGGCGGGCTCCTCGTCGTCCCAGATTTCCTCATAAGCCGTCTCAAGGCCCGTGTCGGGGTTGACCATGCTTCCCTTTTCAAGCGTGCTCCCGTCAGCCTGGGGATACATGTCGCCTTCGTCAGAGGCTGTTTCGGGCTGGCTTGATCGTGAATCAATCCAGTGGTTCCATCGGGAGTGTGACACTTGTTTGCCGTCGACGGTGCGGCTGCTTGACGAGGACGTTCCTGCGATGGCCCAGCCGAGTCTCGACAAAGGGAGTGTATCTCCGTTGCATTAGCCTCTGCCGTCATATTCCTAGTCGGGAGTTGGAAGTGAGAAACCAGTGGAGTTATAAAGGGTCTTGCATTGGGACTATACTGCTGTACCTTGGGTGCCTGGCAAGGTACCAGAACCGTCCTTGAATATTCGTAAATCTACAAACCGGCGTTGCGGGGAAGTCAATACAATGGTTGATGTGGGCTCGCTTGCTTCCCCGGGGAGCCATCGGATCCATCTACGAAAAGAGATACTCCCGCTCATTGCGATGCGAGGATGTGAAGTGAGTTGACTTTTAATGTCGGCTGGGTGATGTTTGATGTAGATTTGGGTTGGTATCGACGACAGTCTGCACAAGGCAATACAGTCCCGATGTCGGACCGAGACCCCGCGATTCACAGATTGGTCCTGTCCGCTTCAGAGACTGTCCTCGGATACTGGGATGGCATTTTACAAGGTATTTGCTCCAAGCCAGATGCCATTTCAAGCATAACATCCAGGCTGCTGGCGGGTTTTTGTACGGACGAGTCAATCTACGGTGGACTACGATGTGAAGGCATTTACAACGTCCCATTGCATGGACACAGACTCCCATAGTCGTAAAACGCCAACAGTCTCCATGGATACACTGTTGATATACAGCAACGCAGCAGTGTTGTACCAACAAACAACAACAAACAGCCAGGCGTGGCCAAGTGAAACTTCAAAGTCTCCTAACTGCACACAAGTGCCTTTGTTTCTTTGTCTTCTCTCGACACACGGCCGAGATAGTACATGGCTGCTCGCAGACCCAATGCGGCAACCAAGGATAGTAGGGTATCTCTCTCATCATGATATCAAAGACCGAGAATACAACAGGCATAGCATGCTCAAGAAACAATACTTTGTACAAACAAATGCGATCAACATGTGCTTTTTCGGTATCAACTGTCCGCGGCACGAGGACACTTTTGATGCGGCCTTTTCAGCTTGCAACCAAACATGGTCCATCTCTACGCCTGAGGTGCGCTGGAGAAGTTGGTGATCTGGGTCGTAATAACAAGACCAGCGACCGTAGCCGATGTTAACGTAGCGACAACACCAGATATTAGAGCCGAAACAGCCAGCCTGGAGACATCACCTCCACGGGACGGAGCAAGCTGCCCGAGGATACCAATTTGAATGCCCAATGAGCCAATGTTACCGAAGCCACAAAGAGCATAAGTAGCAATAAGTCGAGAGCGAGGGGAGAGTCCAGCAAAAGTTTTGTCAGTGGTGAGATCGTGGAAGCCGTTGTATTCGTTCTATGTAGCTCCATTAGCAACGGGGCATGTAAAAAAAGAGGAAAAAATTCACAGGTTTGTGTGGGCCAAAAGCCAGGGCACTTGGGATTTATGGCAATTATTGGGGGAGGACATGGTCACTTACGGTGATGACTTTCTGAGCAATCAATCGGGCCACCAAGAGAATGTCATTGTTGTCCCGGGGGACGCCCAAAAGGAAGGCCACAGGGTAGAGCATATATCCAAGAATGGTCTGTAGAGTCAAGGTAGGATCGTTAATATTGAGGTATCGGCCCCACCAAGTCATCAGAGCATTGATCAGGCCAACAAAAGCGATGATGCAGAGAAGTGAGGCGATAATTGTTCCGCCAATCTTGATACCGAGCCAGGCACCATTGGCAAAAGCGTGAAGTGCGTTCTCAGCCTTGTGCTCGTCGTCGTCTGGGATAACGACACGTCCAGCGGTAAGTGTTTCCTCGGTTTCGGGATATCGCAACTTGGAAATGGCCAGAGAAGCAGGAATAGACATGATGCAGGATGAGACCAGAGCCTCGGCGTTCAAACCAAGCTGGATATAACCAACAAGGACGGAGCCAGAAATGGTAGCGAAACCGCACGTCATAATCTGATGCAACTCAGCCTTGGTCATATGGGGAACAAATGGTCGGACAAGCATTGCAGATTCTCCCTGTCCGATGAATGGGGTGGCAGCAGCGACAACAGCCTCTGCGCCAGAGACTCCCAGTGCCCAGAACACAAATGTGGCAAATTTCTTGATAAACCACTGAAGAAAACCAATGTAGTACAGAACCTGCACCAGAGAGATGAAGAAGATGATGGCAGGAATGACACCGAAGAAGAACCATGGAATCTGGGAGGTCTCGGGGGAGGTCAGGAAGGCCACACCCTGGCGAGCAAAACCCAAGAGATCACCAGCGCGATCGGCGATGAACTTGAAGATGTCGTAACCGACGCCGGTTCGCAGTACGAAGAGTCCGATTATGTACTGGGCTAACATGCCAACAATAACTGTTCTCCAATTGATGCGACTGCGATGTGCGCTAGTTGCCCAGAAGACGAAGAGCATGACAACCAATCCGAAAAGACTGACAGCTCGGTTGGCACGATTGTTGTCAGCAACTTCTTCAGAAGCAAAACTTCCCACTATTATGACTGCCAGAGCTCCAAAAGCACCAAGAGGGATCCGGAAAGCAGGGGGTATCAGTTCATAGACGACCAGAGCAGTATGGCTCCATACCCAGTGAATTGCAGTTGACAGATATCGACTGGGGACATAGTAAAAGAAGAGACGCAGAGATATGGCAAGCCAGAGCAGAAACGGAACCACCCAATTCTTGTCGTCCCTATGCAGGATGAGAGAAGCTATCCACCAGCCAGTAAATAAGAGAAAGTAGATCAGGTGGAAGACGGGGCGGTATCGTCTATAGAAACCCATGAATCCACCGCCGGATTCGCCATGCCTATGGTCAGTTGAGCCAGAGCCTCGTCCAGTGCTCAGCACGCCAGCCTCAGCCTTCTCATTATCACTGTACTCGGGCAAGTTGAGAGGGTCCTTCTTGTCGACGCCGTGTGCGTGGTGATTGTCTCCATGCTGTTGAGCAGGAACCAGCGAAGGGTCCATGGTAGTCCCTGAGGTGTATACCGCATCGTCATGGCCGCCAGCGGCATCGATACGTGCAGAATGGTGATGATGTGCATGTGTGTGTTGGTTCGCAGGGTTCAAGGCTGGATCAGGGTTGTAGTCCATGCCTGGAATTGGCATGTGGTGTTGGTTCTGTGGAGGCGCCGCCACTTTGTCGCCGGTATTGGCTAGGGTGTTTGACTCTCCAGCCATGATTTTCTCGAGTAAGAAGTCTGAAAAGATGCAGCTGTTGAAACGCTGCAAGACAAACAAACCGAGTTACTTCGTCCTCGTGATGTCGCGTGTTTCTTCCGAATCACGCTGCCTTGCAATTGGAAGCCAAGGATTGAGAGAAGAGGCTTTTGGGAATGCTCAACGCAGAGTTTTGGGCTGATCAATGTTGTCTCGTGCCCTTTTTTTTTCTTGTCTCTTGCTACCGAGGCGCCATAAAAGTTTTTGCGACACAAAGGTGAACAGGTACGGCGAGGCACTCCGACTTCGAGTACACTCGTGAAGACGAAAGAAAAAAAATAAAAAGTAAACAGATCCGGTCTGGAGGACCTAACGTACCTAAGGCAGACACAGATGAGGAGGGAAAGGAGACGCATAGCACTGGCGAGACAAGAGGACTTTTTGTACCCGCACGGCGATTCAGCAAAGCATAAGCAGGACGATAGGACGACAGCCCAGGCTTAGGGAATGTGGAGCAAATGATAACTAGACCATAATGAAAACGATGTACTCCGTACAATAATACAATACAGCCTCCGGGACTAGCTCAGCATCTGGAGAAGGACCTGCTGTAACCCCATCCGGGCAGCCAAGCCACTTTGCATTCACTGATGGCCGCTCCAAGCCAGCACGCGGTGCGACAGTAGCGGAGACCTGATGAGGGCTGGGGACTTTGGGGACCAAAAGCCGCGACCTACCGACACCACAAGGAAGTCCCCAAGTCTCAAGGGTCGCCTAGCTGCAGGGATTGGTTATTCAGGCCTGAACCCCGGACAACGCCAATACATCGGCATGCATGGTCCCCGGGGATCCCAACTGACTATTCCCAATCCACCAATATATCCGCGCTTTTGTTGGTGTTGGCGGTTGGCCTCGGTGGCCCGATTCAGCTTACAAGGGTCTGATATCAGTTGTATGTATTGTTTTGTATGTGTTGATATGAAGCCATTGCGGTTGGACAAAGCGTTGGCGCCGAGGATCCTTCGGAAAACAGATATCCTTAAGAGAATGGGTATGTGACCTAATAGGATACAATCGTGTCTCCCGCAATACTTGTATGCCCTCGCAAGACTGGGTTATATCAGCAGATCATAAACCTGACATGGCCAAATACATCCTGCCAGAGATAGTACCGAGGATAAAACGAACCCCAATGTTTGGCTGGTGCGCAAGGCCAGTATTCCACTTCCAGAAGGGGACAGGGAGCCGTCAAAAGTGCCCAAAGCTACCCCATGCTGGTCTGGAGGTGGCGTTTTCTGGTGCGGTTCGTCGGCTGGTCAAAGTCGCTTGGGTGTTCAAGGTTCTTGTCTCTCGGCGGTGGCGGCGGCGCCGGCTTTATTTCTGTACATGCACCGTCCCTGGCTTAGTCTTCCCATCAGATTCCATGAGCCCACTGCCACGATAAGACTAAGAGCTCCGGGGGCGAAGGAGGCTGGCAGGTAAGCAACGGTGGCACTTTGCCCTCCGCTACAAGGCGTCGGATTGTCCCTTCGATGGCGCTATGGTTTGTGGGAAAGCGTGTTTTGCCAGGGCCAGGAAAGCCACTGCGACCAGGCTCGCCCTTTACAACGAACTGCAATCGATGTTTGGCAGGTGGAAAGCTTACTGTTTCTGGAAGGTCCAAGGGTGAACAGGATGATGCGCCCTCTTGTGGTTTTATCGAAGTTTTTGACAGAGAGCGTCCCAGCTACATACAGTCTATCAATTGTTGGCAGTCCACGTATAATTAATTCCGGCACGAACTGGCGCCTCGCCATTGGCCCATGGACGGACCACTTATGACGGTTCATTCTGACTCGCGCCTCTGTGAACCAAGTCTTTGCTCCTTCCCAGACACAAAGCTGCTGCTCGGGAAGCAGCTCAAGCGTTCTTTCCTTTATCAAAATGCGCAGACCCGTGAGGCTGGAGGCTGGAGTAGACAGATAGCCGTCGATTGATAACTTCATATCTTCTCTTGTTAATGTCACAAACCGTCCAAATCGCAATCAGGACAAGCCCAGAGATAGCAAACCCCACCGAAACAAGCCCCTCCAAGAAAAAAAATATTGCCCCCGGTGCTAAAGCTGATAAGCAACAGCGGCTTGCTGCCAAACACCGGCGGCGTCCCGTGCAATAGGGGCGTTCGACAACCATTCTCTGGTTTCGCGCCTTCGCACAATTCGAAATCTATTTTCAATGACGAAGCGATTCAGGCCCCATGCCAAAACGCGTCGCTGGCCCCCGTTACATACCCGTCATTGCCTCGTCATCACCTCAGCTGGATGTCCTCGTCAATCAGATACCCATTTATCCCGAATCGTTGAATAACACCCAAGGTTCCTGATACAGCCAACAAACGGCGGCAACGTTGAAACCTGGAGATGGAAGAGCTAGAACCAGGGCCTGGGCTTCCCAAGTTGCTTGGGTCCTTGGACCAAGTGATAAGCGTCGGTCGGCCCCGAGCTTACAGTCGCAGCCCACCAGCATCGTGTGTTCGTGGAAATAGGGATTACGACTTGTCAGCTCCCGAGTCCTGGTAGCCTGGTACTAGTTACTCCGTACTCGAACTAGACTGTTTCGAAATGAAGTAAGCTTGGACGACCACGTCCGTCAACTACACAGCAACCTGCTCCAATGGGAACCTTTGATTGGAACCCTGGTTAATGCATACAATGTGGCGGCAGATCACGGCCAATTTTCTGATTGGATCAAAGCTGTCGCCACATCGACTCTGTCATCTGTCTAACTGCCAAAGAGGCATGCGGACGCTTTGGCCAGAGACCTCTTCTTCAGCCTCGTGTCTTGCAGCCAGGTTAACTCCTGTCTTGTCGCGTGATTAAGGACTGCTATTCGATCAGGAACTTGCGACACGATTCCACCTCGCTAAGAGAGGCCCATTCACAGCCTGACAGCCGGTACCAAGGCGCCTGTAACTGGTGAGGGTGAGTGGGCAAACGAGAAAGTCGACTGGGCACGCGACCTGGGGCACTCAACTTCTCCACCCAGCCTCGGAACACCGATGGGAAAATTGGTCAATGATAAAGACAAGCCTTGGATTCGATGTTCGCGCAGAAAGCAGAACGAGGCAGCTCGCTAGGCATTAAGCCACCAAGCTCACGAAGGCACGATCGGGGGTCCCAGTAAATCTGAGAACATATGAATGCGTCGGGGGAATACTTGCATGGCATGTGCAGAATCCGCTCGACTGCATCTACCAAGTCTGTTCTCCATACCGAGTGTTTCTTTTACAAGTCATGTGGAGACGCCAGTTCGCATAATTTTTTTCCAATTGTGCCACGAGATCTCGAGGGCTCTACCGGTGGGGCCCAGAAACGTGTTGCAGATTGCTCCAAGGACCATTCTTGGAGGCATGGCATTTTCTAAAGTCGGCATCTCAAGTCCGGCGATATGCTACGATTGCGGTTGTACTTGGAGGACCCAGCGATCACGAGAGGCTGTTGTTTCGAAGAATAACTCGACAACAAGAATGTTATCCCCGCAAATTGAGCATTGATGTGGGTCAAGGCGAACTTCTTCCCCGGCCAGTATGACCATCGGTCACCGCCGTGCCGTCGCCGAGAGCTTCCTCAAACAACCTTCTCCTTTTGTCTCCAACGGCATGAGCCATGTGTCGACCACTGTGAGAACATATACGACTGCACACGCAGAAGCAACTTTCGTATCCCACTATTACTTCTCAAAAGATGTCGCCTAATTATCATTCCCCAGTGCTGCATGACAAGCGTGGTTGTTCACCTCCTCTTCGCTTGTCGACATGGCGCATGGAGGTTAAGCGGAGATGACCGTCACGTTCCCCATACCCCAGACTCTGCTACGAAACTAATTCCGCACGAACCAACACGTCGCTCAACATTGGCATTGGTCCAGGCTTGCATTTACGTATTCATCTTGGTTCAGGTAACCGGGATGGGCTGATACTAGCAGCCGATCAACGGACTACGTGGGTAAACACAGCCGACGGCCAGAATAGAGGACGTTGTGTCAATGTGCTTCGAAATGACACTTGTGCAACCAACATCCAAAGACTGCTAGCGCCCATCGCCTGTCTTGCCTCTACCAAACACTTTTGCCTCAATCCATCATGGCGGACTGGGCCACACCGTTCCCTTGGACAAAGGCCAAGATATACATGTCCACTAGTATTTCATGTCACCCAATGAACTCCACTACCGTCTATCCGTGAACCGTAGTATTCCTTCCGAGAGCCCCATAGCCCCAAGACGGACATGGTATATCCGTATCCCCTCGTATGTATAATACCAAGTTGATATACTGACACACATTTCGCCAGTCTCATATTCCCATCCAGGCCGTCTTCCGCCCACCCATATCCAGTCTTCCATCCTAAACGTAATAGCCGTGCCCTTCCACGTCTTCACGCGCGGCGACACCCGTCCCCATCCTGCAACGGAGGAACAAACCATGCATCACCGACTGTCCCACCACTACCTCATGACTTACACCAACACATGCCCTGACTCCCAACCCTGCATATCATTCCCAGCCGTAGCCTACTTATCCTGATTTGACTGTCCTCCCATACCATGCTTACTAAACCACCACCCCTCGCCACCAACAAGCTTCAAGACCTTGCCATCAATGGCTTGGTACGGAGTAGGCGCATTAGGAATCAAGCCACATGTGCACTTTTGCGATACCCTGCCCCGGCTTTTTGTCCCTCCCCGTGGGGGTGGATACAATGGCCAATGGAATGTTTTCAACTCCTTGCTGGTAGTACACTGCAACAACGTGACGCAAAGCGAAAATGAACGATATACGCCACCAGCAAGATTGTATTCAGCTGTAGCTAAATACTTCACGACGGAGTAACAACATCCAGGGGAATGGGCGGAGACTGGCGTCATTTATTTTCCCTCTAAACCAGTGGCCAAAAAATTCCGAAACAACCTTCATCGTAGTAGTGTTTCATTGATACAGGAAAAACAGGATAATTTTACTCCCCAAAATATTTTCTTCATCGCGTGATTCTTCATTCCGCCCATGCCATCATGAGAAACCACAATTTTACAGGGTATTGGTTACTCCCCTCCTCTGAACCTGCGATTGAACTCCTCAACGGCGACACCAATCATCTTGTACAGGAACGCTCTCTCACTTCCGCCTCCAACTGGAATAAAAGGCCCATTTGCTCCTCCTCGCAAGACAAGGCTCACACCAGTTCTTTCCTTGGCAATCGTCTGGATGTCCTTCAAAGGCACGTCCCACTCACTGGTTAGTCGTTTAGACCTAATAAGCAGTATACGAGCAAATGTGACCATGACGACCATGTCTTCCTTGGGCAATTCTAGATGGCCAATGTATTGCTCGTCGAAATACCTCCCGTTGTCCACTTGCTTCAGCCAGTACTGTCCCATTGCCTCGCGGCTGTTGTACGGTCTAACAATTCCATCGTTTGGAATAAATCGGGGAAATCGTGCGCGATCAAGCTCCTGGCCATCGAATACAGTCGTCGTATTGCGAATGCCTTCGCTGACATTGCTTGCCATGTCCAAAACGCCAACAGCAGGCTTGGTTGCCAGACCAAGTACCCCCTTTCCAACTCCTTTGATAAACCCAAAAGCACCTTCCTGCTCTGCGCCTTCAAGCGGTTTTCGAGCCAAGCCGCCTACCCCGGACGCAAGACTTGTAAGCAGTGAGTTGGCGCCCGCGGTGACACCAGTCAGCGCATGCTTCGGTCGGTTTCGCGCTTTCGTGATGCGTCTCCGGTCCTGGAATTGCTTGTCCAGTGAAGCTGCCGCGAGACCCTTGCTCAGACTGCCAGTGAACTTGGAGAAGCTGTCACTGAAGCCAAACACAGTCTTTTTTGCAAATGAAGCGGCACCCTTGGCAATGCCATATCCAAACTCTTCTGGTTTGTCTGAAAGAATAAGTCCTTGGTATGGCTCGTAAAAGATGTCGGTGACACCAGAAGAGATGGTGTTAAAGAGGCCCACAGGGTTGCCGAGGAAGTCAGCAGAGCCCAGAATCTTGTGAAGCTGAAACATAACCTCTTGGCTGTAGTGGTTTGAGATGTTTTGTATAAGTACTGTTGTTGAAACGCGTACATTATCCAATATCAAGGCGTTGAATCGAATCGGCGCATCATTGACGTTTCCAATGGCCATTGTCAGGACATTCACGAAGAACATGATGGGATTCCGTGACGAGGTCTTGTCTTCCGCATTGATACGCTCAGTGCGCATGAAACTCAGATCGATTTGCATAGGCTGAATGTTGAGCACTTCAAAGTAAATGTCTTGACCACCCTGCTGTTGGGAAGGCTCGGGGATGTCCAGATCCTCGTCACAGAGCTTACCTTCCTGCTCTACCTTGGACCAGCTGGCGCCAGGAACATTGGAGAAGTCCAACAGCGCAAAGGCAAAATCCTCATCGAGTTCAACCGTCATTTGTTGAAGAAGAATGCTGGCATACTTGATATAAGTAACACCGTACGATTCATCCTTGACGCGACTGACCATCGCATGAAGCGACGGATGGGCATCCACCTCGTTTGCCCTTTTTGGAACCACACTGGGGTAAAGGACCATTGGGAAGATGCCGCCGTAGAGCTGATTGTCAATTTGCATCCATTGAACTGCCAGTGATACTGTCTGAATCAGAGGCGAATCGCTGAATCGCAATTGCACATCTCTAAATGTGATGTAGGCCAACTCCTTCAGCTGGGCATTGATCAACGAGATGCCAATGCCCGAGAGCTTAAGTTGGGCCCGGAATGTTGCGCCTGTATCTTGATCCTTGACTTCGAATGCTTCAGGGCCGCTGGTGGTTCTTGAAAGAGCCTTAGGTCTGTACATACTTCTACTCTGTCGGAAATTGCTCAGAATAAGTGTTTGTGTCGGCCCATCTGCTGCAACATTGATGTCGATAATCTTCTGTTCGCCAGAGGCCGTGATGAACTTCATTGGAATTTGGTTGCCGATTTCAGCCAACTTGACGTGACGCTCCTTATTGTTCGTGGCGATGACGACTTCCCTGGATTTGGCCGCCGGGAAATCCCATGCGTACGGCATGATGCTTCGAGGAGGCAACCTATACCGGATAGGCCGCCAACCGCTTCCGTCTTCAACATCATCCTCGTCAACGTTCGGATTGGCTTGATAGAAGGTAAACTCTGTATCACTCTCATTGCGCATTGAGAATGGCCAGTTCTTGGTCTCCAGGCTCAGGTGAAGGAAGATTGTTGAATCTTCAAGCAGAATTTCAACCCGCAGCAATCGTTGGCGTTGACCAGCCTTTGCTATTTTGACGTGCGTCGTGCCAATGTCGGCGATGTTGAATGGAGATGTCCAATGGTTGTCAACACCAGCATAGCAAAGGCAGAGTTGCTTGACCGGCGACTTTTGCATAAAGTGTAGTGGTTGCAATGCGCCAGGCTCCAGTGTCATGTAACCAGACGAACTCGACTCCCGAACCAATATTTCCTCGCCTAATTTGTTCTCAAGCACAAATCGAGGTGCCAGCGTGACGACCTTGGTCATTTTGTACTTTCCTTCGCCGGATTTGACAGTGATACCGATGTGGATTTCTTTGGTCTTGGAGGCAGAGTTCAAAACAACCTCGGACGTGCTTCCAACCGCATCAAAACTTTGAGGTTTGCTCCATTCCGACTCATCTACTTTTAGTAGCGCTCGATTGCGATTATCGTCATTGCCATATGAAAACATGAACGGCAGCGCCTTTGGTCGTTCACGGTCCGAGGTATCAACGGGCGGGAACTGACCTGCAGCCGGTTTCGCTTGCTGCAAAAAGCTCTTCATACGAATTCGGAGGTCAAGGCCAGTCTTGTTGAGAACAACATAGGGACTGTACACAGTAACCTTAAATGCACCTCCACTATTGGGGATTTTAAAGTAGTGCAGCGCCAGGTTCAGCGGGAACCCTTGGTCATCTTTGACAACGATCCGGCTTTCCTTTCGGAAGTCCTCAACGTTCCCGGAATTAATAATTGAAAAATCACTTGGTTTAAAGACGGTATCTTGCATGTCGATACTCAGCAGTAAGAGGTGTGACAGCTCCACGACATGCACTGGACTGACTCCGCCTTTGCGCAAGAAATTTGACCAGTCCTTTTTCGTGTTCTTGTCGTAAATTCTGTACTTGAAGTCATAGGGCAAAAGGTTCTCAAGGGTAACGGGGGCGGACAACTTGATCTTCATATGCGGGTATATTCTACGGAGTCGGTTAGCCATCTTGCGCAGAGCCTGGTCAATCCTAATACTTACTTCGTTATAGGGTTGGATCTGTCAAACCGGGCGTGGACCTGGAAATAGAACGGATCCCCATTGTCCCCATTACACACAAGCTGCTTTGTTGGTCTCTGCAGCAAATCCCTCCACCAAAGCCGATCTCGACTCCATTCATAGCCGAAACCGCCGTCGGGCCGAATCAGAGCACGTTTCTCGAACACAGCGCCAACAGGCGCTGGCCGAGAATCGCCAGGCGCAATCTTCTCAATCTTGAGCAGGTGACCTTCTCGGGCATCATAGACGCCAAGTTCAACCGGAATCTCGGTCGCATTCTCCACGACGAGTGGTGACCGCAAGGTGACATACTTTACATTATCGGATCCCAACTTGACCTCGACACAGAGGCGGTGTAGAATATTCTCTGTTTTTGGTCGTAAGCCGTACAAGAATTCGCCCTCTCTGTTAAGCTTAACACTCTTGATAAGATCGAATCCGCTCCCTTCAAGCTGAATGCCAACCCCATCCTGGCTAGATTCGGTAAGTAGATTCTCTCTCATCTTCTCCCAGTGCTCAAAACTCCAAGGTTGTTCAGCTCCATCCTCGAGTCGAAGACTGATAGGCTCCTCACTACTAGGGCTCTTGGAGTGAAGTACCACATCGAAGCCTGTGTAGTTCCTGATACGATAAGGTGCCTCAACTCCTCGTGGCTTGTCAAGGACATTTTGCTCGGAGGCCAAGAATGTTAGGGACTTGGAGGCCAAGGCAATAGATGCCGTGGTGATAGTGATATCAAAAGTCTTCTTCGATGCTACGTCAACGGATACCAGCCCAGACGTTGGGTCTTTTGCTACGCCAAGACCAACTTGCCACGGCTCTAGCAGTGGTTCCCAACTTGACTTGGCGAAATTGTAAACACTTGAGTACATATTAATCGCGGCCTCTGCCTTGAGATTCGATGACCAGTTCTCAGCAGTAGCCGTAAAGTTTTTGACGCCAATGTCAAGAATAGGCAATTCATGCAAATCACCAATGAGAACAATACGCACTCCATCAATAGTGGCAGAGAGCTCCTCGCGATCAGGAACCGCAGCTAGTTGTGGTTTTGCTGGTGGATGAATTGTTCTTCCAGTAATAGTCTTCGTGCCCCTGGTTTTGGCAATTGTCGATTGACCACGTCCACTGGCAGACTTGTATTTCAATCCGGCATTTTGTAGTTGTCTAGCTTTCTGTTCCGCCGCTGTTTCTTGGGGATGCTTTGTCTCGTTTCCAGACAGCTCACTAGCTCTGCTGATAATCTGCAAAATCAGGAGAATATCACGCAGAGAAAGGCGCAGAATGAGGGGCTCCACGTCAATATGAATGCCGGTCCACCCCGGCCTGTGAGTTGTCCATGTTCAATTGAATAGAAAAGTCATCAATGATGCGCAGGCGAGAGGTATCAAACTTGTCCATTCGGCACCAGAACATGCCAGTTTCCGAGATCTGGAAGGTTAGGGCATGCTGTTTAGAGAGGAGGACCTGTCGAATACTCAAGACGATCGCCTCGGAGCTTGATGACAATGGGTCTGCAATGAGGATAACCTGGGCATCCACTAGATTGACTCGAAAGGCCATCGACATTGTTGACTCCTCGTTCTGTTTCTGAGGTTTAGCCGGAGACCTCTCGTTTCGCTGCCGAGAAGCGTGAGACTGTGTCCGCTTCGTGCCAGGGGCATTGTAAGTGACCTGCATCGAATCGGTGTCGGACTCTTCATTTGTTTCTCCTATGCTTTCATCATCCATTGGGCTGGTATCATCCACGGCTAGACCCTCAGATATGTATTTTTGAATTGCGAACAGATGGTCCGAGTGCGAAGATGATTCGAGGGCTGTCAATAGTAGCCATGGCAATCAAGCTCCGTTCCTTTCCACCAGACATGGTCACACTCGCCATCAACTGCTGCGCTTCCTTGTTGGAAGAGGTCATAATTCGCCGATACTTGGTTTCTTGCCGACGACTGTCTTGGATGGTGAAAGAATGAATAAGCAGTTCTGCCTCAAGAGAGCCGTCGGACAGCATTCTTGTTTTGAACCTTGCATCATCTAGTGAGAACCTCGACAAACTTGATTTGGCTAAATCGCCAACCGGTTCATCTTCCTCGGCCATGATGAGTTCAAGACCAACAGTGTTGACGCGAAAAATGAGGTCAAGCTTCGTCCATGCATTTTGCAGCGAGCTGAGTTCTGGTGAGAGGTCAATCAAGCTCCGATCATGACTATTGTTACCGCTACCAGGAGCACCTCTAGCGCGCTGCAGCGTCCCTTCATCCACCATTCGCGCCGCTTGTTCATCAGAATCATCTCCTTCGCCCGCTAAAGCAGCAGGAACGGACTTTGAAATCTCCATAAGAGTCTTGAGTTGGTATTGTGTCAAACGAAGCTTGATGTCCGAGAGTGTCCCTTCAATTTCAGTATCAGGCCGCTTCACGCCTTCTTTATGTTCGGCATATGTAATATTGAAGCCCAGATCCACTCCGTCGATCATCTCAAGCTCTTCCGATCGGTCCTCGGAATAGTGGAAGTCAGAGGTGAGGCGCACATTTCTGATGCCTGCTGAAATTTTCATAGCAATATCGGAGTTCTTGCTGTCATCCAGGGGAACAAACTTATTTTGAACGTAAATCTCGCCCAGGTACGCCGTGATGGCATCTCCTTTATCTCGTTCAGACACATAGAGGCGAGGGAATACGACAATCGGCGTCTTTACAACAACATCAAACTTGATCCTGCTCGGGCTCTGCTGGATCTGATTGGCACGAGTCACAGCGGCCTGGCGGGCAGCATTGTACAAGGCTTGCATTTTGCCAAATTTGACAAGAAAATCAATAATCTTGCGGAAAGGCTCCTCCACAAAGTTAACCTTGACAGACCCAGCTCGGAGAAAGACTGAGCTGTCGTATCCAGGATAAGCCTTCTGATTTTCAGGGTCGAATGTTTGGTACCTGAAGTCTGCAAGGTCATCACCTTGGATTGTGACAAGCTTCCGAAGACTCGAATCAGCTGAGACGCCCAGGTTTACATCATCAACCAGTGACAAGTCACCCAGTCTAGCGGAGATGCGCATCGCTTTTCCACTGATGTAGATGCCGGCATCGCCATGGTTGAATGAGAGTGTGGCCAACCTGATACCATCGTTATTGAGAATAAGGCGGATGGCTTTCAAGTCAACCTTGACACGAATCGACCCGACATTCTCATTGGGCTTTGGGTCTTCGACAATGCTCTGCTCAAGCTGCGGTTCGTCGCTGCCTTCCGCTGCCGAAATTGTTGGTGCCGGTGGAGCTTGTTGATCGTTATTGCCGCCCGTAAACGTGATCAAGATGAAATCAAGAAGCGTCAAGAGCGTCTTACGAGTGACGACAATGTTGATAGTTGATATAACAGCAGTGATATTGGTCTCCACACCCTCGTACACTGGCATGAATTCTGGCGACTGTCTATTAATCTTCATGAATTTTACATGAACGAGGCTTCGCCCTGCTTTCAAATCTTCGCTATCTCCAGAAGAAACAATAGACTTGAACTCTCCAGGGGGATTTTCGACAAAGTCTTCGACCGCAACGGAGCCCAACGACACTTCGGCTGCCATATCGTACGTTCTGGTATAAAAGGCAAGACCAAAGCGCTCAGCCACAAGCTCGACAAGAAGGGTGTCGGGTTTGACGCGATCTGGGTCGCTTCTGTAAAGTGAGCCCTTGAGTGTATCGACTTTGAAGTTAAATTCAAAGCTCCTTTGTTGGATTTTTAGTTGCTGTCCGTCCACTCCGTCCGTCGCGTCTTCAAAGTCGTCTTCGTCGTCGTCGATGTCTTCAAGTATAACAGCACTTTGTGGTTGCATAAATGGGAAAGCAGAGGATTGCCGGCGTTCTCGTTGAGACTTCCTTCGCGATTGTGTAGAATGAGCACTAAGAAGCCGTGGTCGTTGCTGAAGTGTTTGGCTATTCTCAGAGGACGGTTCTGGTTGTTGACTTTGTCCTAATTTCGGAATTGCCACGTCGATAACTTTCATGAGGTTCTTGTATTTCGAGTCAGATACAGTCGCATGCAACATTGGAAGGTGACCAGAAACTCGTAGCTTTGTAAGATTTGGAGCTTTGGGTAAAATTGAGGTTTCAACAACGAAGTCGACATTGATTTTTTCCACGACATGTAGCTGGGAGTCCGCGCTTTTCTTAACCAGTTGCTTCTTGGTCTCTTCGATTGATGGACCAATGAGTACTTGTGTTGATGTGAGATTGACGATAAATTTGTCGTACATTGCGGATTCGAGGCGCTGAAAGTCAGCCTCGCTGTAGGATTGCCGTTGCTTTGACTGGATTTCGTTCATGGTCTTGCTATCTACCAACTGACTGTTGACATGGATATGACCAGCGTCAACAATCAAGCAAGTTGAGTTCGCAGTCGTAATGCTCACGGGCACAATGATGAGCGGGGCCTGTAGATCTAGCTCAGCATTCACAGTTTTGTGCTCTTCAAGGGCAAATTCCAGCCCTGCACGAGTTTGCTCTCTGATCCCCTCAACGGTTGCGCCAGCACTTTCCATCAAAGCTGTGATGGATTCCATGTGCCTCTCTGGCGGCCTGAAGAAATCAACAATGCCAACAACAAAGTTGGGATTCCATACGACTTCGAGAGGTTTTAGTTTTCCGACAATGGCAAAGTCACCCTCGCGTTCTATAGGATTCCGTTCGATCTCGAACTGGAAGAATGGCTCTTCCTTGTCAATTTCCAGCTCCTTCAACGATAGGCTCTTTCGTTTCCCGATCTCAGGGGCATCCTTGACGCGGACAATCTCGGGGTACAGACTGTCCGGGGTCGTTCCATCATTCACACGTAGGCCGCCGAGACTGATATTGGCCAATACGGAATCCTTTCGCTGAAGTGCTTTTGCCTTGAAGACATCGAAGTGAAGACTCAGAAGATCAGAAGGATGATCATGTGGGCTTTTCTTCAATGTGAAACTGCCTGTGCTCAAAGAGGCCTCAAGACAGAGCTTTACAGCCTCCCTAGGGACGTCTACTTCCTCGGCCAGTGCTTGCTTCTCGTCCCATTCAATCATCTCATACAGTTCCTTTCGCTGCTCCTCAGTCATCTGAGTATTTTCTTCGTTTTGTTCTATCGTGCCCTGAGGTTTCGATCCCCACATCCAAGCCAGCCAGCCTTGCTGTTGTTGTTGCTGCTGGGGCTGCTTCCTCAGGGCTTCCGCGTTTTCTTTTTTGAGCTGATTTCGTGCCAACGATCTCCAGAACCGGAGATCTTCGTATCCCAGCTTGCACTCAAGCTTTCCAAACTCTGCACTTTCTTCTGTCGTGAATTGCTGTTGCTGTTTCTGCTTCTTGAACAGCTCAATGTATCGCTGTCGATCGTCGCGTCTTTCTCGGAAATAGTCCCAGGACCACTTGCGGTTCCTTTCATGTATCTTATTTAGAACAGCATTACCTGCAAAGAGGAGCCAGGCGCGAGGGTCTTCCTTGGGCCGCACACCTTTCGGTTTCAATGACTTGTACTCCTGGTGACGAATGAAGTAATGGAACAAATCCACCATCATCAGCGCATCCCGATATTGATCATCGTCAAGAACGAGACCAATTTCTTCGAAAAGTAGATTGGCTTTGAATTTGGGGGCGTGGATATCACCAGACTTGTCGATTTCGATTTTTGCCTGCCCGTTTACTGGGCGTAAGATGAACTGGTGGTTGGAGGCAAGGGCGTTTGCCTTGCCAACCATGCTCTTGAACTTTTGCACCATCTCGTCGTGCGACAGGGGCTCCTCGCCCGGCGAAGATGCCTCGCGACCGGACCCAAACAGGTCTGAGTCTGTATTCCAGTATACGGCCAAGGCGCCTAGGGTTGCCAGCTTATGTGTTGTGGTGCTGGAGTCCTGAATGAACGTGGGCTTCCATTGTCCATCGGTGCTGACGGCACTGAACTCCTCTAAGGTCAACCCAAGGGCGAAAGGGTGTCCTGGGGCAGAGATTGAATCCTCGTATCGAACGTGAATATTTTTGACGGTAACCTGCAAATTATCGACAACCTTGGTGACCAAACTTTGAGTGAAGCTTTGGCTTTTCTTTTGCTCCTCCTGGCTCATACCTTCTCGGTTTCGTTCCTTGAGTATTTCGGCGCTGTCTAGCTTTTCCAATTTGAGCCTCTGCCTTCTACGTTCCTCCTCCTCGTCGTCGTATTCAGCCTCCTCCTTCGGACTGGCCAGTAGGAAAAGATCTTCGATAAAGACCTTGACGGGGGCGCCACGAAGATTAGACCACGGAATAATCAGCGTAAGCTCTCCCAGATGGCCTTCCACAACGTTAATTGGCAACTTCAACTGGTCAAGAGCCTCACGGCGCAACTCAAGGTTCCGCAGCTTGACATCGCCGGACCAGATACCGACTTTGAGTTGTGTTGGGTCGAAGTTCTTGACATACATGCCCAGGAATCGGTTAAGAAGACCGGCAACCAGTCCTTCCAACATGGTGACGGTGGTGTTGCCGTGCCCCGGGCAGGGTATACCAGGTTGGTGTGGGCGACTTTCTGTTTTCTACAATGGCAACATCGGTAGCTGGAGGCGTACAGCACGAATCATGTGCGTATAGCAACAATCAATTCAAACTCTCTCAGTCGACGGTGGCGGCTGTGTCGTCGGCACGCGTCGTTCGACGTCGTCGGCTGCGATGAGGGGGGCTTCGGTATCGCGGTTTTTTGTGAGGGGCGCTCACAAGTCCCAAAATTGAAGTCCGCTTTACGTTATCGTTAACAGCAGACAACGGCTGGGGTTTGGGCTGTCGGCACGGGCTGACACGGAAAGCAGATGCTTAGGGGTGTGAATGATGCAGAAATAATGAGAAATAAATCAATAACTTAATAGGACAGGAAATGGAGGAATGAGAACACGGAAGCGTAGCAAGCTGGGCATGTGCTTGGGGCAAAATACGTGCAGGAAACCTGTTCCAGCGGTCCATTGGATGGTGGACACAAGTCCTTGGGCTAATGCGCTGGATGTGACGTAGGCAAGACGGCAGGAGCGACCTGGTGGCTTGCTTGTTGCCAGTTGGGAACTTGCCACAGTCCCTCTGCCCACTGGGCAAACGCCCGTTGATTTTAACCCGACATGGACCAGCGTCGATGTGGGTGTACCTTCTTCAAGTGCCCAAGGACCAAAGACTCCACCCAGCGAGCGTTGGCGTTCTCTCCCAGCTCTCTCACTGCACACACAGCGCTGCCCAACCTGCCAAGCTTCAATGTTGCTCGAGCCCCTGTGCAAATTTCGCTGAACATTACGTCACCACTCAGCTGTTGGCTAACCCCACAAGTACCACCCTGCTTGCATGTGGATGGTCGGAATCATGATGAGTATGCTCTGTCAAATCGTTTCGATATTGTTCAATACATATCCCCTCTGGTGTGTTAAGGCTCTAGTGAGGTTACGAGCCCCATAATGCCCATGCTGATAGCGGGTGACCGTAAGGCGACCCGTTAATCGCGTTAGGATTGTATTGAGTTAGATGTAGTGACTTGTTGGATCTTATCTTATTAGTACTCTTATTATCGCTTAATTTATTAGTAAGTTAATGTACCTTTTTAAATTTAGCTTCTTATTGGATATATATCTCTGTAGATACTCGATTGGAGCCTTAACACACCAGAGGGGATAGCGTGTCCTTATAAGTGGATATACGTATCTTGCTAGAGCCTAGATGTCGCCGTTGCAACACCTCGAACAGCACCGCCAAGCTTGTCACACCCCGTGTAACGTAATCTTTAAATGCACTCCGAGTAGAATAGACTCGACTTTTCTCGGAAAGCTCTGGCCATGCCCACAGCCATACTTACCATCCTAAGCTAAACACAATTATCCATGTGGTATACAACACAAAAGGTTTCCTCGCTTGAAGAGCCATCCCGTCATAAAATCATTACCAAAACGTCCCAATGTCAATACATCTATGCCCTCCAATCCAGCATCACATATGATTGGAGTGATCATCCAATACTACCCATGTTTCATACTGTCAACCACACAAAAGACTAGGGTATGTCGTTTCAACGCCATCGAAATGCAGTACAAACTTGACAACCAAACATTATATGCAGGCTTTTAAATATACTCTAAAGAGAACATCGGATCTCATCAGCACGACCTGAAATTTGCACCCTTCTTTTCGGTTCTACCGCCAGACAGTCAATAGCTTAGGGTCGAGTAAGGCCTTGTTTAGCCTGCGAATGTGTTAGCATGCCGTAGTAAACCAAGTTCTCATAGTCATGGGGATAATTCTCCACTTACCTTCATTTGTTCGATGCGGGCCTTCAGTTGGCTCGTAACTTCAGCAGCACGTCTCCAGCTCTCAACTCCGCCGCCATTTGTAGGCTGTGGCAATGCAGAAACAGGTCTATCTCGAGTTGCTGGTGCGGTTGGCTCGAGAGACTCATACGTTGGAGTTGCAGCACTCCTAAAGCCCCTAGCTGGAGAACCACGCCCAGAGGACGCTCCGCTTCCACTACGACGAAGTTCTGGGCTGAGCTTGCTCCTCGGGTACGCCAGCTCTCCATTTTCCTTCTCCTCCGACATGGTACTCGTAAAACTCATTCTATTACGGCTGGTCGACGTAGACCCTGGATCGCGGTAGATACCAACATCGTCGAGCGTCGGTGACGTGACTGCTTGATAATTAGCATAAAACATGAGGGGCTACTACAGACGAGAGAAGGGGTGCGTACCTGGACTTCCCACACCTGATTGTGCTCCCAAACCCTCGGCCCGGCTCAGTGCTCTCTTCAAGCGCTCTAGCTCTCGTCGTAGCCTTTCATTGGCCTGCGCGGTCGCCTCGGCGTCGCTTCGGGCTCGAACAAGCTGTGTTTCCTTGGCCTTGATGCTGAGGACATCTCTAGTATGATCTTCTATGAGGCCAGCATTCTGGTTCTTCAACTCTTGAATCTCAGACATGAACTTATTCCGCTCTTGCCGCATATCGTCGACTTGGCGGGACAGTCTTTCGTTGGCAGCCCGAAGCTCTTCTAACTCCGCACGCTCAACAGCAGTGAGACTACTTGAAGGTGGTGGAGAATCGGCTGTAGGCATAATTGGAGTTGCGGCTGGCTTCGCCAGTGAGCGACCAGCGAGTCCCCGAGACAACCCAGCTCGGGGCTGTGGAGGCGGCGCTGCAGGTTCGTCTTCTGGGGGCATCACAGGCGGGCCTGTGGCCGGACGCCGAGGAGACGCAGTTCCGGGTCCCCCGAGCGTCCGTTTCTGGGGAGCCTTCAACCCAGCTAAGCCTGACGGCTTCGGGGCCCCTAGTTTGCTGCCGGCGGCTGCGAGCTTGGGTGCCGCTGGTGCTACCGCAGAAGGAGTCTCTGCGGGCATAACGGGAGCACCGGCTTTCTTAACAGGCTGCCTCTTTGCACCAAGTGCTTTCTTTGCCGAAGGAGGGGGGGCTTTCGCTGCCGGTGTGGGCTTGGGCTTTTCCTTGGCCTTGACTTCGGCCGTTTCGAAGAATTCTTTAACCTTGGTCTTTCGAATATCGTCAAGGCCGTCCAGATATGGAGTCATGGCTCGTTCGCCGATAATCTTCATCACTGTTCCAAGAATCTCAGCACCGCCATCTCGGAGCGCTGGGCTGCCTTCTGAAAGCAACTTCTTGCCAGATTCGCAAATGGTGGCAATCTCAGGCTTGGCAGGAACTGCTCTGGTAGTCCGTAGGCACCGGATCAAAAATTTCATAGTACCCTCTTTGACTTGTGGATTCTTGTTGCTTAGATAGGCAGTAATATCTTCAAGACAATCAGTTAAGCTTGTCGAGACAAAAACAGCGTCCAGGGCAGCTCCCAGGGCATCTGAAACCGTCGCCTTCTTTTCTTTCAAACGATCCATAATAGGTTGCATAACAACCGCTCGGTACTTGCCATAGCTTTGTCGCAGTCCTCTGGCCAGCTGCTCGATACACTGCGCCGCTTGTGTAACAACCGCAACATTAGCGTCCTTCATGCACTTGGCGAGGCCTCGATTAACTTCGCCGAAATCGCTGTCTTTGATGCGGGGAACGTTTAATGCCTGATATAAGGCCTCAACGGCTTCTTTTCTATCCTTCCACTTTGAGGATGCGAGCATATCGGTAAAGTTGGCGGGGATCTTTTTCGTGATATCCTCGGGCTCAGCAAGCGAAAACGTATCGACCTCGGCTGCTTCCTCCTCATCCTCTACTCCGTCCTCGCCATCATCTGTACCAGCTGGGCCGGACTCTGCGGCAGCTTCTTGGGATCGAAGCAGTCGCTCTTGTTTCGGTGGCGGCTCGGCCTTGATCTTCTCGAATTGAGCCTCAAGGTCAGTCTGTTGGGTTGGCTTGAGGTCACCCCAGAACATGGGCTTCATGGCTTCGCGCAACCATCTGTAAAGTTCCACGGCAAGGTTGGTCGCCTCAGCACGGACATTCTTGTCAGCTGCACCAAATACTTTTGGTAAAGCCTTCAGCACCGGCTTGGGGTCAACTAATTTGCATCCATAATTGTGGATTATGGCTGTTAATGCATTGAGTGTAGCAGCCACGTTCTTGGGGACCTTGTTGGCTAGGCCAGGTAAAACGTCTTCAACCACCGGGCCGGCGGCGTCGAGCTCGATGTAAAGAAGCAAAGCCTCTTGCGCGTTTTGCTTGGTAGCTGCTCTCGTCGACGATAGGCATTTCTCAACCATCGGTGTGATTGTTAGGCCCCGGGTCCGCAGAGCGCAATCGCGTCCGCCGAATTTCAGGAATGCACACAAAGCAATAATAGCCTCTTGTTGTGCGGCGACATTGGAGTCGGTGACAGCAGACTTCCAGAGATTGGGATCGTTGAGGAATGGCCGAAAGCACGGATCGGCCTCGTCCGGTGAAGCAGAGAACTGTTTGGCAGCATCTTCGTATGCTGCTTTCCTTACCTTCCAAACCTATCAACGCGAATTAGCTCCCGTCTTACAGACAAGCTAGGAGATAAAACCAATCAAACCTTATGAGTAAATCGGTCAGGAAGCGGCAAGGAGCTAAAGTCCTCCTCTTGATCCGCCATTATCTCAAAGCGTCGGGCGTGGGATTCGTGATGCAGGAGTGGCCGTCTCCCTCGAGGCTTCACTAAACGAACTAACTTGTCGATTAGCACGGATATCCTTCCACGGCGCTGATGCTCATCCATAGCACCCTTTGAATTCGAAATGCTCATTCACGCTCCGAAGGGTCAAGCCGTGCATATCCAGGGGTTGTAAATACTCGCAGAAGCAGAAACTACCTACCAGCAGAAACTGTGGAAACGCCAGCAGATGGCCAATGCTAGTACAATCCAGGTTGTATCGCCAGTACAAACGAAGGAGTAACTCGAAACAAGAACTTGATACAAGCAGGTACTGCGAACAGGCCGTGCGTTCCTGTCGTTGATCGAGAAGAAAACAGCGGGCAAAATGCTCCAAATTTGTGCGTTGGTCGTGACGTCCCAGGCGGGGAGTGTCGGGGTTGCCGCGAACCTTTTGGGAGTTTTGGTCAGCGCCAGCAGAGGAGGCCGCAACTGGTACAGGTCGCAAAAGGGGGACAATTAATAATATGAATCGCAGTTCAGGTAGCGCAGCAGGTCTTTAATTCAAAGTGCGACAGTAGCGACAAGAGTCTGGTAGTTTACGAAGCGATGTTTTGCCTGGTTGGGAAGGGGGATCAGACAACTGACTGTGATTCCATGTTCAATGTTGTTTGGCGGGGCCGCGGCAGCACTCAATGTCGGCACGGATGGCGGTGGGAGAGGATGACTGGGCACCCGGACCCTGGCTACCTGACAAGCCGGGTCGTCCAAGGGGCAACCCGACCCTGATGCCGCATGTCAACAGTGACTGTTGACCCCTGAACAATCAGCACTTGAGGAGTCCAGATGCCCTGGCCAGGCGTTCGGGAGCCAATCAGAGGTGCGCTGGTGCCTGACTCCGTCAGAGATTCGTCCGGTCGTACAGCTACAGGCTAGTGACCTACCCTAAATCCGAAAATGGCTTGAAATGGCTTGCAATGTCTCGACTCACTACGCACTCGCTGCGCACATGCACTGGTTGAAATCCATCTTGAATAGCAGGTAATGTTTTGGCTCGAAAGAATTCTCAACACTCATTTTGCCTACCGTTGTCCTCGCTGCGGACAGATTTCAGCGCCCTCTCGTAAGTTGAGAGCTCGGATGTTAGCATCCTTTGTTTTCAATGTTCGCTGGCTGCACTTCGAGCCCACCACCCTTGTGGTTGCCCAGTGACGAGCACGACATAAGCTGTGCAGCACCCCTCTGCGGTTGCGTTCTCCACATGCGCCCAATGCGAACCTCCTGGTTGGATCCTGAGCCCCAGGCTCCCAATGTCCAGGCTCATGTCTTGTGGAATGCATTGCTCACTATTCGCTGCCGACATGATCGTCTTCATGCTGACATGGACTATGACGATGCTGCTTTATCATTTGTAAGGAGCTGGTCGATCAAGATACCCAAGCGAGAAAGGGATACACAAGATAAACACAGCCCTAAATAACATCTGTAGTTTCGAATACGAATTGAACATGGCCTGTATACTACCTATCTACCTAGGTAGGTAGTTTAAGTATGTGGACGTATTTCCTTGAAGCTGTAGCTTATTGCCCTTCGTGTTCGTGGAGCTTATTCCACTTGTAAAAATGGCGGCAAACGCTTTGCGCATCCCAATCCAACGCAATAACTGTACCTGAACAAAAAAAAAAACCATTCTTCACCACTCAGAAATTCCTTCAAAATTACGAACATCCCACTTTTCTCTCCCCGTTTGTAGCTTTTGCGAGGCCGAGCAATAGTGCCCAGGTGACTATGACGTTTCACAGCGTCAGAGGTCACGTGTAGATAAGATCAGTAGTTGCTGCCTGGGCGAGATGGATGGATGCGGCGCGACAGCTACCACCCCCCCCCTTCCCTTTGGCTATTGGCATGGGAAAATCCGCTGCACCTCTAGGTGAAGCTCTTTGAGCTCTAGAGGGAACACGTCAAGATGTCAGGAAATGGGACTTACTCGTTCGACCCTTCACGGCTCACAAAAGCTGCCGCTGCAGAGTTCTCGTCGTCTGCCTCTGAAGAAGAGGATGACTACCGCATACCAGGCGTGACGGCTGATGACGACGATTTCGGCGATTTTAACCCGAGAAAGAAGCGACGACTTGGGAAGAACAACAAGGAGAAGGCGGCGCTCGGCATCTTTGGTTCTGATAGCGAGGAAGATGGCCCAGGGTCGAGATGGAAACGAAAGTCTCTGCGGAATAAAGGCATGACATTTGTTTCCACGGCCTCGAAAGAAAATAAGTCGGATGATGAAATGGAATCCGAGGAACACAGGCCCGTGTTGGGTCACCTGAAGAACAATGGCCAAGGTACCGACGGCGAAGGCCAGAGTGAGCACGATGAAGAGGAAGAAGACGACGAAGACGATAATGATCGTGACGATAGTACAAGGGCTGGTATTGGCTTGGGATTTGGTGAAGGACTAGACTCTACATTTCAACGAGCCGCACAGAGTCAAGTCCAAAGCGCTGACAAATCTCGCATTCCAAAAGTGAAGTCCAAGTTTAAAGGTGGCAGCGTACTTGGAATGGGGTTCGTACCATCGTCCACGAACGAGCCAGTGCTGAAGGAGACAGCTGTGGCTCAAGAACCACCCCAAAATAAACCACAACACAGCGCCTTCACGAGTAAAGGCAAGATCAATGCCAAGGGCTTCGGAGCGCGGATGATGGCTAAAATGGGTTATGTTGAGGGTAAAGGTCTTGGTAAAGAAGGACAAGGACGAAACATTATCATTGAGGCGAATCTGCGGCCACAGGGCATCGGTTTGGGAGCCGTCAAAGAAAAGCCTGAACACGAACGTCGGGAAGAAAAGCGGCAAGCAGAACTACGGGGCGAAACTGTGATTGACTCAGATGAAGAGGAAAAGAAGCGCAAGAAGGCGAAAAAGAAGGCTCTCGGTGGCCTAGGTGGCAGCGGCGCTAGTACTCCACGACGGCAGAAGACGAAATATTTGACAGCTGAGGAATTGAAGGCTTCAGCGCCGGGTTTACAAATTCCTGATGCATTCACGCCGATTTTGGATATGACTGGACCTGGGAACAAGATAATCACATCGACAAACGGCATCATGACACCGAATTCTGGAGTGTCTGAGTCAACCGAGCTGATAGAAGCAAGGAAATTGGTTAAACGAGCACAAGCGGACCTTCAGGCATTCTCTGAAGAGTGGAGAAATCTTGAAGAACGAAAGGCCTGGGTCAATGTCGAGTTGAATGAGAGAGAGCAAGAAATGGAAGATCTACGGTCCGACTTTGAGAAGCTTCAAACTTTCTCAAACATGGTTGCTGAGCAGCTCACCACGGATTCGAATTGGGACCAAGTCATCAGCTGTTTGCAGAAAGCAGCCGAAATTGGTGCCGTCAACGCTGACGCAGCAGATATTGCCGTAGCTGCTATTTATCCCTTTTTCAGAGATGCTGAATGGGATCCTCTGGTCGACCCATCCAAATTTACAGCTGATCTCAAGGGACTGTCGGCTTTGCTCATAAAACCAGAAAACGAGGGACAATCTGTTGATAAATGGCACTTGAACCGTATGCAACAGGAAGGGATCTATCGAAGACACCAGAAAGCCACAACGCCATATGAAAGCATGATGTACAAGAACTGGCTTCCGCGGGTTGTCGCCGCGGTACGCGAATGGGACCCGTTGACCCCGAGCCCCATGCTTGACGTGGTTGAGACCTGGAATGACCTACTGCCCCCTTTTGTACGAGCTCAGGTCATGAATCACGTAGCACGGAAGCTGGAAACAGCAGTCTCGGACTGGAACCCCAAGAAGAAGCGTCAATGTCATCATCTTCCGCATACTTGGCTGTTCCCATGGCTACAGCATCTTCCCCCCTACCACCTGGATCCCAAGGGCACTGGCCTCGTGGCAGACGTCAAGAGGAAGTTCCGGCAACTCATTGATGTATGGGAGTTTGAGCGCGGAACAGTGCCCGGCTTGAAGCAATGGGAAGATGTTTTAGGCAGTCAGTGGCGACCGCTCATCATGTCCCATGTGCTACCATCGATGGGCCGATACCTGCGGACCAATTTTCGTGTGGACCCTGCGGACCAAGAGCTCTATCTGCCTATCCTCACGGGCGTGATGCGATGGAACCGCATGCTTGGTGACGCCATCATTGCCGAGGTGCTTGTACAAGACGTCTTACCTATGTGGTACGACAAATTGCAGGAGTGGTTGGCTCTTGGCGAGGCAGACCTTCAAGAAGTAGCCGAATGGTATAGTTGGTGGCGTGGTGTGTTGCTGAAGGACATGGTCAATGTTAAGACGGTCAGGGCTGAATTGGATAAAGGGATGCAAATCATGAATATCGTGTAAATACATACATGTATAGACTCAGTGGCTCGGACGAAAATAATATTCAACGTAGGGAGTAGCGAGGGACAAAAACCAATTACCATATTCCACCTTTTACATCCATGTTTGTACGACCACATAGCACACAGTGTCCTACGGTCCAAGGAATCAAGATACACGCCTTACCTTTGAGATATGGCTACAACGCAACATTTGCACAGCTTACCCGATCCAAGTGTCTGAGGTAAGCTCAGCCTCGGCGTCTGACCAGGTGCTGACACTCGGGCTCCGAAGATTGTATGTGCGCTGAGAGGTGCGGGGAGTCGACGCAGGCAACGTGGCAGGCCGGGATTGAAGGCTGTTTGGGGTTGATGGACATGGGAGAAGATTTCCCCACGATTTATTGCGATGTGTATTTCTGGGGAAACGTCGTGCTGAGTGATGTAATATGGACCTGGTAATGGAATGGGAGCACAGCCAGAATTAGTACAGGCGGAACTTGGCCTTGATGGCTTTTTTTTAGGGGAAACAGAGAAGAAAAAAACATCGAGGTATAATGGCTTTGCAGGGGACGAAAGAACCCGAACACTAGATGACAAACAGAAGAATCGGGACTGGACAGGACTGGACTTGGGAATAGCAGGTACTCTGGTTTTTTCCCACAGATGATAGTTTTATCGCGATATTTTTCTTCCACATATCTCAAGCACGTGCGGTACACATACCTGTCTCACAAGGCACCCGCTCAAGTGCCTAGGTAGTAGATGGCATTTGACGGAACGACCAGATCTCAGACTATCTCGGGACCCTACAAAATGGAACCTGGAACCTGTCGCAAGGCAAAGCTTGGCAAGGAACAAGCGCAAACCACCTCACGTAAGGGCAAGGCCAAAGTCGCATCCCAAAGCGACAATGTTGGGTGCCGAAGGGGAAATGGAACTGGGCTGGAAGAGCGGGACGCAATAATAAGTCTGCGCGGGCTTTTGTGGTTTTTCTCCCCCTCGCGCCAGAACAATGGTATTCACACTCGGTACATTGGCTGCTGGAGGAGGAGGCCGAGTCATTTGGGGATGGATGCATGCTCGATGTCTCGGACAAAAGTTGGGAGCTGGCGTGGCGTCCACCGAAATGGAAAAAAAAACGATGGACACCGGGGTTTGTAAAGTTTGAAGGGCCAAGGAGGTTGGTTGTACAGCGTATTATGGGGTCTGGAGATGTTGGATTAAATTGATAGCTATTGGGCCGGCCGGCCGTTCTGAAGCCGTGGCTGTGACACCAAGGCAAGACAAAGTCGAGGCGAAGAGTGGAACAGCAGTTTGCGATGCTCGTGGCAACGGCAATGGCAGCCTCGGGACCGAAGATGCAGGGATGAGGCGAGAGTGAGATTGATGATTTGGCTGATGATCCCCGTAGAGTCTGGTGTTGAATGTTGGTCTCGTCGGTCCCTACCAAAGTGCCCGACAACATTGGAGCAGCTTGACTAAAGGCAAAGACACCAGACCAGCACCAATACAAGTCAGAGAGAGCCCTGATGGTCGACGGGGCGGTCAACTGGATCATTTGGGCTGCCCGGATCACGAATCACGAATCACACACAAACCACCGACTTTGTCGACATTTGACTCCAGCGCAGCCATCGACTGCGCTGCCTCGACAACTCGAAAGCCCCCTGCTGTGCATACCCATCCAGCTTTGCAACGGCACGCATTGGATTCAATTTCCATCTCTGCGCATTTACTTATTTTGGGGGCCCCTCTCCCATTCTCCCACTCTCGCATTCTCTCATTGCCACTGTCGAATCTCGCACTTGCGTTGTCAAGTGAAACGCGGTCTTGCCTTGTTTCTCCTTTTGCTACCTGCTCAGCTTTCTTTGCTCCTCCACTTCCCTGCCCTGGTCCACCAGTCCATCCACCAGTCCGTCCAGAGTCCACGGTCCACTCAGCCCAAGTCTTCCCGCCAGTCCAACAGGCTCGAGGCTCCCGAGTATCTGCCTGCCTCAGCCAATACCCAACCGTTGCTCTGCACATGTCACGTCTTCCAAACGAGGCCTACGCTCTGCAGCGCAGTACATGATCCGGCTCATCGAGCCCATCGCCGTTCATTCCCTTCCTTTCTACCGCCGGTGCTGCGCCATCGAAACGTCGCCATGTTTTGGAGATTCGGCGGTTACGCCAACATCTCCACAATCGACACGATCCTCGACAAGCCCGACTTTACCCTCGAGGAGCTGCTCGACGAGAGTGATCTCATCCAGGAGCTCAAGCAGCACAACTCCAAGCTCATCGAATATCTCCGCGAGGACAGCATCCTTGAGAAGCTGCTGGAATATGTCGTCGCGCCCCGACTCGAGGTCTTCGCAACCCCCGATGACCCCGCTGACGATGAGTCCAAGGGCAAAAGTCGCCTGCTGCCCTTCTCGCGGCCCCGGGCTTCGTCTCGCGCAACCGACGTGACGGACAATGATGAGGAGGAGCAGGAAAAGAGGCGCAATAGATACGCCCTCGTTGCTTCTGAAGTCTTGAGCTCCGACACGTGGTCCATCTACGAGGCCCTGACCGAGAACCGAGACCTGATTCGCAAATTCTGGAAGTTCCTTGAGCGCCCGGCCCCCCTCGACCCGCTCCAGGCGAGCTATTTCACAAAGGTAAACGAGTCCCTGTTTGAGAAGAAAACAGACGACATGATGGAATTATTGCGGAGTATCCCAAATGTAGTCGCCGAGCTTCTCAGACATGTCGAATGTCCCATGATTATGGACTTGCTTCTCAAGATAATCGCCCTGGATCGGAATGAAGGAGGACAAGGAATTGTAGAGGTTCGTAAAAGCCCATGTTGCTCATCCTGAATTCCAAACCCCCTGCTGACCTGCGACGCTTGCCGTACAACAGTGGCTTTTCTCAAAAGACATCATTCCCGCGCTACTCTCTTGCCTCGACCCGAAGCACAGCTGGGTTGTGCAGACGGCCGCTGGCGACTTCATCAAGGCCATTATTACCATCTCTGCGAATGCCTCACAAAACGAACAGCAATGCATTGGCCCCAACGAACTCACACGCCAGTTGGTATCTGAACCTTGTGTCGAGCAGCTGATCGGCTATATGCTCGGAGGAGGCAACCCCCTCACAGTCGGTGTCGGAATAGTCATTGAGGTCATTAGAAAGAACAACTCGGATTATGACCCTGATATGGGCACCGAGTCCAATCAGGTTCCTTCTAGCCGGGACCCCATCTATCTTGGTTACCTGCTGCGTCTTTTTGCCCGGAATGTACCCAAGTTCATGAGCCTCATTATGGACGGGCCCGCAAAGAAAGAGGGATCCGAGTCCACTTTTGGGGAGAAGCTTGAGCCCCTTGGCTTTGACAGATTCAAGACGTGCGAACTGATGGCAGAACTGTTGCATTGCAGTAACATGGGGTTGCTCAACGAAGTCGGTGCTCAGGAATTGATCGCAACGCGAGATGCTGTGCGCCAGCGCCTCAGGGACGAAGGAAGGTTGGGACCTTTGAGGGAAGACGACCAGTCTGCTGATGATCTTACCATGCGCATGAGTCACGGCGCCGTCCATGAGGAAGGAAGGCGTCTGGAAGTCACAAACGCAGATGATGATGGCTTTGAGGAAGTTGAATCGAGCAAGGAAATGAGCGAGGATACATCCCACGAATTTGTCAAGGCCGAGGACGACATCACTGCTGCCCCGCCCTCGTCATTCATCGATAAGGACGAAGATGATTTTGTGGATGAGCCACTCAGCTCTCCCCGTCTCTCTGTTGGCAGTGACAAGATCAACGAACAACGTTTTGAAGACCCTGACCTCGTTGTGGCGCCACTGTCTCCTTCAAAATCAAAACCGGCCGAGTTGGCCGAATCTGCAAAGTTTGCCAATCCGGACAGCATCCAACGGACAGAGTTAGACTTGGCTACCAGGGAAATCGACGAGCATCTCACCTCTACCCAACAGCCTACCGAATCGTCCCTTTCGGCCAGCCCTCTTCCGGAACCGACGCCCTCTGGTGCCTCCTTGAACCCCAGCAACTTGGGAGATCAGCATCGTGGCCTTTCTCCTCACCCAGAAGATACTCCAGCACCGTTATTCACTTCATCAAGTGCTCCACAGTCGGTCGCTCCAGATCAGACTGCACAGAAGACGGAGACTGTTGTTCATCCCCCAGCCGATTCTCATCCTGCACATGGAGTTCAATCTTCAGAACAAATCGCTGTTGTGGATGATCCGTCTACTGCTCTTGGGCAGCAACAACCACCTCAACATATAAACATACCACTAGAACATGTTGTCGGAGACTTCCTCAAGATGCAGTTTGTAGAACACCGCGTTGTACCTGCAATTTTGGTACAGCATACCCTTGCACTCATCTACATTTACTTGTTTCTAGCTAAACTAACTTTGACTAGACCTTTTTCTTCTCATACCCCTGGAACAATTTTCTGCACAATGTTGTCTACGACATAGTGCAGCAAGTGTTCAACGGTCCCATGGATCGCGGATATAACCCTACCCTGGCGGTTTCTCTGTTTGAAGCAGCAGACATTACAGCAGCCATCATCAACGGTCAGCAAGCTAGCGACGAGTCGCAGGCAAAGACAAAAACCCGCATGGGATACATGGGCCACTTGACTCTCATTGCTGAGGAAGTGGTTAAGTTTACCGAGAGACACCCACCCGAATTGCTTTCCGAGATGGTCCTGGATAAAGTCATGAGTCAAGAGTGGATCAACTATGTTGAAGGTGCTCTTGCGGAAACGCGTGAGCGAGACAATGCTATTTTGGGCGGAGTCCGGCCTGAAGTTGCTCTTGGCCACCGTGCAAGCATAGGAGGCGGCAATGGTTTAGGTGGTGTTGGACTCTCTGGACTTGGAGGAGCCTCTGCAACTGGCTCGAACGCTTTGGCGGAGGCCGGCCTGAATGGCGGCATTGAAATTAACGAAGGCAGCAACAATGGCATTGGCCCCTTCGCAATTAGTGCCGGAACCTTGATGTCGGGCTTCGGAAGTAGCAGCGATGAAGAGGATGATGAGGGCGATGTGGAGGAGGAGGATGTTAACTCTGAGGTGAGTGGTGATTCTTTTGATGATCGAGGCACTGGCTCTCCAGAGGTGGCTGCGAATGCGAACACAGATTCTCCGGTCAATGTGATCTCGATGTCTCCGGAGCCTCTGGAAGCAATTTTGGGAGATTCCTCTGTGGACATTCGCCCGAGTCTTGGTTCACCTGTGAGATTTACTACGACTCGGGATTACTACGAAGACGAGATTATGGAAGACGGCTCGCAGCAAGATAGGTGGTCAGGAGACCATTACGACGAACACGGAACAGAACGGTCAATGTCATCATAGGATGTGGCGCTGGACTCCTGTCTAAGAAATCTGGCAAGCGCCAGCTTCCACAGCACGGCGGCCGATGCGGCGGGCGCTGACGAGCCAGGTCTGTCTCGTTTGGAAGAATTCGAAGATGATGATCTCAATGATCTGTTACGGTTACTTGCTGAAGCAGAGATTTGATTTTCATGATGTTATTGCAGCACGGCATTCTCATACGAAATAGTTAGGAGGGGCATTCCAGGGTTACAGTGAAATGGCGGATACGGATGCATTGAGATAAAATATCTGTACGATGGATGGAGGCAGTAGTGCTTAAAGTTGCATAATGAAGGGCAAAACACAAAAAGATCCAAGATACAGAGAGCCAGTGGCCAAGGAAAGACGAGCGCAGACTGGAGATGTGCTTGTCAGGGAATGACAGGGAGACAATGTCGTGATGAAGGTCTTGCAGTCACGGCCACCTCTACTCAGTGCAGCCTGCTTCGATTTGGTCTCTTGTTGTTCCGGACTATGGGACTCAGTTGCTGATCTCAACCCTCTTTTAGTTTCGGTCTTATACAGACCCTCTCAACAATACTGGTAACTCGTTGACTCCGCCATCAATCCCTCCGCCTCCACCGCCGCCTCCGCCGTTGAATGTTCCTCCGTCAAGAGCCAGGCTGCAGCTGGCAGCTCGGTTGGCAATGCATCAGAAGAACAACCAAGCGGCGCAGCCATCCTTTGCAACAATGCACCATGAAGGAGACGACTATGACAACAATACGATGGACCCCTTTAGAGACGATAATGATGACATGGACGACGATGATGACCTAGATGTAGACGTTGTTCGAGATGGTGGACGTGGATCCTGGTGGAGAGGCATGGTCGGAAGAAGAAGCAGTGCAGACGATGGCGACTCTGACGAGGCTGACGAGGATGATGATGAATTCGGTGACTTTGCCATGGCAGAAGATTACAGGAGTGGTGGGACTTCGAATACGGAACAGCTGGTGCTGAGACCGCTAGCCGTCAATCCCGCCAAGGAAAGCAGCAGAGGTCTCAGCGGTCTGTGGCCGTTTGGGTCCAGAAACGAAAGCAACAAAGCCAAACGTGACGAAGAAAGTCACGACCTAAAAGACGAAGTCGTGGTATCTTCAGACGAGAAGAAGGGAGAGGATTATAGAGCCATTGAGGTCAGGGAGGCAACGAGTCGGACTAGCATTGAAGAACCGGATGAGGAAGAAATAGTAGCTGGGAAATGAATCTCTCTGTGGGGTTGAGGGTAGAAGAAGTGATGGTGGTTTCGATATCAAAGCGGACAGACGAGAGCTTGAACGGGAAGCGTTTGAAACGCATTTTACGGATGGTGAATGGGCATGATGGGAAATGGCGGCATTACTTGTAATTATACGATGAGGGATTCTATTACTTTTGTGCTGTTTGATTTGGTTAGATTCACGGGACTATGTAAACTACCATATGCAATGGGAAATTTGCTTATGCTCTGTGACTGGTGTTGACTGTGCCGCCTTGGATGATGGACCAGTCCCCCCCCCAACCCCGGTACATAAATCCATCATGTCGATGCATCCCGATGCGTTGAGTGGCTGACGGACCATGATTCTTTCTGGTTTTGTCCGACTATAGAGGCAAGCACAGAAAACTAGTTTTTGCTCATATGACTTGTTCTAACTTGTGACTCACAGGGATACACAGTGTAGGGTGAGATTGATTTGGCTATCGAGGCACGCAGACATGAGCGACGGAGGCGAATGTTGCTGGCGTATCTCTGGTCACCGCTAGTCGCCGTTACAAGAAGATGGGTTTTATTTTTTATTTTATTTATTTATTGTTATTGTTATTATTTATTTATTTTTTTTTTTTTGGAAAACGAGATGCTCGGGCAAGCATGTGGTGGATGAGAACACGGCATCGTGTGATGCGTGTGAGTGACAGGGCTCCGGCTCCAGGCGCAGCAGGCTGTTTATCCCACGTTATCGATTCTTCTCCTTGAGGACGGCTATGTTTCCTTGCAATAGTGCGAGGAATTTCCGCGATGCTTACAGACGAACGTCATACTGGGTGCGACTGGCCATGCGTCGCGACGTCGATACTCGCGTGGTTATCCTGGGGTTGACGCCGCTAGAAAGAAAAAAGGATGCTAATTTTGTCACATAGAAGGCGGCTAATAATTTAGCCCGCGTTGTGTCCCCCCCGGTTTAGCCCGCTTAGCTTAGCTCATCCTAACTGCATCAAGTGGTGGAATACAACTTCTTCTCCGAACCCAAGCTAGCCCTGGCCGTTCGTCTTCGCAGGCGACGGACCACGGCATCCAATCTTCGGGAGGGTAACTTCTGCGGCACGCAGACCGTCCACCAGGAGGGACCGCCACTGAGCGCTGCAGAGTGTAATGCCGTCGGCAGGGATCAGCGTGTTGACTGGCCTGCCTGACGCCCCAATTGGGCAAGCATTGAACTGCCCGGCCGATCTGTGGTTATTTTTGGGTGCAAGCTGGATGAGGCGCATCAGCTAAGGTAGTATGATGGCTGTGTTGAAGCAGACAACCCCCGGGTGATGGAGACGGGCCGTTTTCAAGTTTGGGACAGGACTGCGGCTTTGCTGTGCCTGCAGATACTCTATTGTAGGTACGGCTTTCTAACTTGCCCACAGCCGTCCCGGTCCAAATCGGGTGAAAGCTTCTTTCGACTCATTTGCATGTGTACGTATGTATGTACTTAGGTATGCATGCTGGGAAAGGCCAAGGGCCCCGGGCTGATGGATGCCAGTCGGGCTAAATTCGACGACGCATAATATCAACGGCCATAGTATAGCACTAAAACGCCCCAGGGCTGGTGTCCATTCTTACAGTGCCGCCTCTTGTTGTTGTACTTGGCACATGTCGAGCATGGTTTGGCTTTCGTCTCAAGTGATTAGAATAACAAAGTCTCGCAATAGCTTCTTGGTGCATGAATTTTCCCCCTGGGCTGCACGTACTACTAATGTGATGCCCAGACTTCTCCAATTTCAAACCAGCCCTCTTGAATTATAGTATGTACAGGTAGCAAGGTCGGCGCTTGCCGTCGTCAACTTTGACTGAACCCGTGGAGCAGCCATGAGCCATGACACATGTGAATCTTTGACCATAAACGTGGACGCATGGAAACTTTGGCCATCTAAGATTTCCCGAGTTTGAGCAGTGGCTACGTCAGCAGACCAAAGCTAGGGACTGCTGCGAAGACGCTGCAGAGCTAATATAACCAACGCACATTGTATTGACACGATGCCGGCCGAATTAGCTACCTAGGTATTCTAGAACGCTCTTATGAGCGCATCGTAGCACCGTGTGTGTGGTGGTGGCAACAAATGGTGCAACGGGCCCAAAGAGTCGGGTATGCATGAGATTTATCCGTGTATTGGGCGAATAATGAATAATTCCTATTTATGTAACAAATGTTGTCACTTACTTGGTTGAGACGGGTGGACGTTACGGTACCCAGTGTGGTAAACCGGGAATTCGCACTCCGAACAAAAACGTCACGCGAGTAATACGGAGTACGGAGTAAGTAACTAGTTGAAAGGCCAGTTCGGGAGACGCCTGGCCGTTCTCAATACACAAACAATATGAGTTGCAAGCTCGTTAGTCTCCGGGCAGCCGGACTCGAATCCCCGAATCTTACACACCAACAGACAGCGCTTTTCGGCCGGCCGGGGTGCCATGGACTCATGTTAGTGTTGTCTCTGGTGTCTGCCGCAACAACATGCAAAACATGGGCAGGCAGCCCGGGGCGCCAGGCGAGGAGGCGATATTGACCATTGCCATGACTGGCTGCTGTCAATTGTCTGAATGCAAGTGGTCTAGCATAGGGTCCGTGGTTCTGTTCATCGTTTCTTTTTAACCTTTGGCGAGGCCATTTCTCCGTCTCTTTGTTCCCAAACACGGTGCGCACCTCTTTGCCGTCTTGTTTGCGTCCAAGTCGAGCATGTCGAGAGCCTCAACTCGGACGGTTTACGGGGAGAGGGAGACCATCGTACGCTTTGACGAACCGCAGGCAAACAAACAAAAGAAGCCCTCGCACATAGTCCATGTACGAGTGGTAGTACGGACGGCCCTGCCCGGTCTGTGCCTGCGCCTGGTGCCTTGGTGTGCGTCCTGTCTGGCTGCAACTGGCACAGTTCTGCCCACAGCCGCAATGGCAATGGACGGCTACCGTCACGCTCACTCTCGACATGGACGAGCATCGCCCATCGACGAGGCCATGCTGGTTCAACCTTTGCTGACCCAGACCCGGCATCGACCTCGCAGCGCAGTCATCACTGCTGCTGCTGCCGCCACCATCAACTCCACGTCAGCACAGGATATCGCCATTTCCAATGTTTCACCGTTGTCACGGCGCCAGTCGCTCGTCTCTGATTTATTCGGGGACTTGAGCACAGCCCACCGCGAGCTGGAGGGCTATCTGAACCGCACCTCGTGTGATCTGGTTGATGCGGTTGATGTGGTGGGGGAGACGCGGCGACGGACAAGTCTCGTGCAAAACAAAGACGACTCCCAGTTCCATCTCGACTTCCATCTCGACTCCGTCCTCGACCTCGACTCACAAAACGCCAACGACGCCGACGGCTATTCTTCCACAACACCAGTTTCCCCCGTGTCTCCCGTGTCTCCCGTGTCTCCCCTCGGCAGCAGCTACTATTATTCCACCTCAAAGTCATCATCGCCGCAGTCGCAAGTCAGCAGCTATGATGAGGACATGTTCGCAGCCATAGACGTCAATGCCGCAGCCGCCGTCATGGCCACCGAATTCAAAGCAACCAGGATCACGCCTGGAGTGCCCAACAAGCCGCCCTCGTCATCGTCACGGTCATCGCCGTCGCCATTGTCACAGCTACAGTCACAGTCACAGTCACAGTCATCACCAGCTTGCCCATCACCCGTCGCCGGCTCCAGCAACACCACCACCAGCTCCAGGCCGACGCCAAACAATAGCAACAATGGTGGCACCCAGCAGCAGCAACAACAACTTCTCGAAAACCTATTATTGTCCACCACCAGAGTGGGCAAGGTGTGCCTGGTGCGTCCCCGCGCGGGGCCGTTCGAGGGTCAGTACGTCGCCCTGATCACCACCACGGCCGTGCATGCCCCGAACAATGAACTCATCACCTTGATTCCTGAGGCTGAGCACGAAATTGCGCAGAGGCGAATCCACACCCTGAAAACAGCAGTCGCCGAATGGGGTTCTGATTCCCGCCGGCCCGATGTGTGGATTCTGCTGCAGTCAATGGCCGTGAATGGCGACGGTGAGCCCGATGCCAGGAAATTACAGACGTGGGTGCAGAATATTGGTGAAGAGGCTGAAGAGAGAATTATGGCTACGCAATTCATCAAGCACCGGAGGGGTGTACAGCAACATCGCAGGCAAGGGATCGAGTTTCCAGTCTCACAACCGCCACAACCACCGCCACGTCACCGTAACCACCATCATCGTCATCATCCTTATCCCATGCGCCCTGATTCTTTTGTGAGACCTCACCTAGAGATTGGCTACGATAACAATGGCCCCTCACAGCAACACCAACCTGAGAGTCCTACCCAGGACCCAGGACAGGAGGTCTACTTCCCCCTGGCTGTTATGCAGCAGCTCTTCTTTAGGTCATCAGTGAAGCGAAGTGTAGAGGCATCTGTCATCACTGGCCCGAAATACCGCTTCAGCCAAAGTATACTTTTGAATGTAAAGGGCGATGTGGCCTTGGCAGATATCGAAGCCGCCGTCAGCGTTTTAGTATCACGACACTCCATGCTAAGGGCTCGATTCAGACTGACCAGCCAGGGCTGGGCACAAGTCATCGCCCCCGAGTCGAACCGTGCTTACAGATTCGAGCACAGGTACATCAACGACGACGACGATTTACTGACTGTCATTGATCAGGCCCAGCAATCGTTAAATGTCTTCAAGGGTCCCGTCTTTACGGTCAAGCACATTAGAAATACCGAGAATAAGCAGCTACTGTATCTTGCCGCTCACCACCTAGTTGTCGACTCGGTCTCGTGGAAGATCTTGCTCCATGACCTGGATGAATTGCTTCGAGAGGGAACACTTGTCTCCGAGCCCTCGATACCATTTACATACTGGACAGACTATCAGAGCTACGAAAATAGCCAGCGGTTAATTGAACCGAACCTGCCGTTCGAAATTGTCCCCGCAAACCTGAGATACTGGGGCTTGGAGGGCCACTCCAACCTGTACGGAGACACTACGCACCTGAACTTTGCCTTGCCACGGGACTCGGCATCTGCTTTGAGGAAAACGTGCAACAATGTCTTCCGGACCGAGTCTGCAGACGTTTTCATCGCTGCATTGTTATATTCCTTCCATCAGACATTCCCTGATCGCTCCATTCCTACCGTCTGGAAGCAAGAGCATGGCCGAGATGCTCGAAATAGCGACTTCAATGTCGCAGAGACGGTTGGATGGTTCACCGCGCTCTGCCCAATTAGTGTGCCGGTCCATCCTGGCTCGGATTTGATCCATTTGATCAAGCTGCTCAAAGATTCTCGTAAAGCGGTTTCGGAAAATGGCACACCATACTTCCAATCAAAATTCGCCGCCGACGACACGGCTGCCACCTCCTTGCCAGTCGAAGTCATGTTCAACTGCATCGACACTCTTAACCAGCTACAGAGGGAAAATGGCATCTTGGAGCCCGTCGCTGCCCCTGACCGTGAAGTCCGCTCCTTGGCGTCTGACGTAGGGCCTGCAGTTGGCCGCATTGCCCTTTTCGAGGTTTCCGTGGGCCTTGATGATTACGGTGCCAGGGTAGAGTTCTCCTTCAATGTGAACTCGAGGCATCAGGATCGCATTACACAGTGGATGCATAATTTTGAGAGTTCCATCTTGCGCGCCGTCTCTCGCCTAGGGGTCATGCAGCCTGAACTGACGCTTTCAGATGTGCCTCTTTTGGAAACATCTTATGAGGCATTGTCAAAGCTCATGTCGAAGCAGCTTGTTGATGTTGGCATCAATGGAGTTGACAATATTGAGACAATCTGCCCCGTGGACCTCGTTCAGCAGGAGATTTTGGTCGCCCAAAGCATCGATCCCAACTGCTTCCACGTCAGTCGCACATATGAACTTGCCACCGTCGATGGGTCGGAAGTTTGCCGAGACACACTCTGCTCCGCCTGGCAAACACTTGCCGCTTCCCATAGCATCTTGAGGAGCATTTTCATCGACAGTGTGTCAGAGAAGGGACTCTTTGATCAAATGGTTCTGAAGAAGACCTCACCCGACATGCTATTCTTGGACTCGAACGACCCTATGGAGACTCTTTCATCGCTGCCCCCCATGAGGCCGTCAAAGTCTATGCCGAGACATAGACTCTCAGTGAGTCGGTCGGACAAAACTGCGTACCTAAGAATTGATTGCAGCCAGGCACTGTGCGATTTGACTGCCATCCACAACTTGGTTGTTCAGCTTCGGGAGTTGTATATGGGCAGAAAATTGGTCATTTCTAGTCCGTTACCTCCCCGACAAACCCGCCACATCGCTTCACGCGAGGCTCCTCGGAGCGTTGAAGTATGGAGGTCCTACCTCAATGGAGCCACACCATGCGCTTTTCCTCACCTTGCTATCCAAAAACAAGGACGTCTCGAGTCACGGGGCATTGGTCTCGACATTAGCCGGCATCAGCTATCCCAGTTCTGCGCCTATAACCAACTAGATCTGTCTACCGTCATTCAGTTAGCCTGGGCGTTTGTTCTGCGAACGTACGTCGGAGAAGACCGTGTCATTTTCGGATACTCGTATGCTGGTAGAGATGCACTTGTCGTGCCTGGTATGAAGCGTTATGTTGGCAGCCTGGCCACCTTTGTGCCCTGCTTGGTCGACTTTTCGCCCATGTCAAGTGTGCTTGACCTCTTGTGGCAGTTGGAAAGAATGGCCAAGGATTCTCGGGAGACGGAAGCTCCAACCTTGGCCGAGATTGAGCACTCGCTTGGCATCCAGGGCCAGAGCCTCTTCAACACATGTGTGACCTGTCAGGATGTTGATGACACCATCTTGAGCGATTCTGACTCGGACAGCGGCGTCTGGGAGCCCGTTCTACTTGCCAATACCATCGATGGCAACTGCGACGTCTCTCTTTGTGTGACACTCCGCGAGGACCGCATTCAAGCGGATGTGAGCTATTCTTGCTTGTCGCCGGCGCAACTCCACAACGTTATGAATACATTCCAACGTGCTCTGCAGGTCATCATCAACAATCCTGCACAGCTATGTTCACAAGTTGACTTATTCACAGAACATGACTTCCAGCAGATTATGAATCCTGACTGGGAAGAGGAGCAGACCGACACCAAGATCTCAGCATGCCTGCACCAGCTTATTCTCAAACAGTGCGAAGTTCGCCCCAATTTCCCGGCCATTTATGCTTGGGATGGCGAGCTTTCTTACCAGCAGGTCCGAGCTAGTGTCACTGCACTAGCCACATATCTTGTCAACATTGGTGTTCATCCCGGCGTTCTGGTTCCCATCGTCTTGGAGAAGAGCCGCTGGTCGCCGGTCATTATGCTTGCTGTGATGCAAGCAGGCGGCTGCTGTGTCTGCCTGGACGCTCAGGACATGGTCATGGTCGAAGCCATGATTAATCAGCTCGCGCCAGAACTTGTAGTTGTCACGGAGGGGTCATACAAGCACTTGGACCTTTCTAACACGCCTTTCGTTTTGGTCAACGAAACGTTCCTGTCGTCTCTTCCCCCACAGGTTAGTGTAAAGTTGAAAGACTCTCTCCCACAGCAAGCAGCTTGTGCCTTCCTAGCACCGGGCATTGAGAAGCCAAAGGGATGCTTCTTTACTCATGAATCGCTGTGCTCTATTCTCTCGGTTCAGGGACAAGCCCTGAAGATCCACAATGGCAGTAGAGTGCTTCAGCTCTCTGCTTATACCGTTGACATTGCGCTTGTCGAGATTCTAGGCACATTGCTCCACGGGGGGTGTGTCTGCATCCCCTCCCCGTTGGAGCGCGTAAATGACTTGGAGGGCACTATTGCTCGCATGGATATTACTTGGACTTATATGACAACGGTTTTGTCACGAAAGATCAACCCAGCCAATGTGACGAACTTGCAAACCATCTGCTTCCGCACAAGAACTCTTGATGAAGATGCGTTCAAGCCATGGCTTGGCAACAGGGACATTCTTCTTGCTTACGGCGCTCCGGATGTATGCCCACTCGCGATTTCAGTTTTCAACGTTGCGGAGTCTAGCGATACCAACATCATTGCTCCGCCTCTCCTCGGTCGGTTCCTGATCCTCAACCCTGAGGATCCCAAGAAGTTGATGCCTCTTGGTGCTGTTGGGGAACTAGCTATTGATAGCCCCATCGTGACACCTCACAAGTACGTTCATGGCAATCCCCTCATGGACCCGGCGGCTTTCCAGCAAATCCGTGGTGAACGAAAATGGCGCTACTTGAGAACGGGTCATCGCGTGCGATACCTCGACCGGGGGCATATTCGCTTCCTTGCGAGCATGCGAGATGAAGTCCTGGTCAATGGATCTCCGGCCTTGATTGCTGTCTTGGAACAACAAATTCGACAATGTCTCGGCGGCGATGTAGATGTTGCCGTGGAGCCCATCACAACCAGCAACAACGTCAACTCTCTTGCTGCGTTTCTGGAATTCGGCGACAGCGAGTTTGTTGGACCATCTGAGCTCGACAAGTTGACAATGCAGATGAGATCCAAGCTCGCTGCTGTCAAATGGCTGGCAGAAACGTCCCTGGCCCAGGCTTCAAAGCTTAGCCACTCTACTTGCGTCCCAAAGCTCTTCATCCCCATCCGTAGATTCCCACTGTCCACCTCGCTCAAGATTAATAGACGCAAATTGCAGAAGATGGCCTCTCCATTTTCGTACACTGACTTGCTAGAATTGGCAAATGTCCCTTTTAGCAGCCAGCCTCACTTCACGGGGATTCAGAGCAAACCACTCCCACTTACACAAACTGAAGAATCAATGCGTCTCATCTGGGCGGCCGTGTTGCACGCCATGGTCGGGGATATTAAGACGACAGATAGCTTCCTGGATGCCGGCGGTGACAAACTCCTGGCTATGAAACTTGTTCTGTCCTGCCGCCAGAATGGTTTCGATGTTCAAATCAGCAAACTTCTCAGCGGAGCCACGCTCACGGAAATGTGTCAGTCCCTGGAAATCAAAGAGCATCATCTCATCAAGGCACCCAAACCCAAGACCTCTCCTAAGCCCAGCGTCGCAGCCCGCAAGCTACCTGAAGGTACAGACCATGGCTTCGTCAAGCTCGTGGTTGCGCCGCAACTCGACATCCCCTGGAACGATGTCATCGATGTTGCTGAAGCATCTTCCCACCAGCTCCATTGCCTTGAGCCCAGTCTCTACGGACCCAGGAGTGACATTCGTTTCCTCATTGTCAATTTCAATGGCTCTATTCGCGCGCAACGCGTCGAGGAAGCATGTGAGGCCCTCACTCGCCTGCACCCTTCTCTTCGAACTGCCTTCGCCGTGCACGACTGCAACCTGTTCCAAGTTGCCATTGACTCGTTCCACGCAGACTTTGAGCGAAAGTCTGTGTCAGCGTCTTCTGTAGACAAGGAGATGCAGCAGGTCTTGAAGCGCATGCAGAAGGAGGTGCTCCAGTTGAGAGAGCCGGCTACCAAGTTTGCCTTCTTGGATGCTGGACAACATGGCGGCAAGTTGATCATCCGATTCAGCTATGCTCAAGTCAGTGAGTCTGCTGTGCCGCGATTGGTCCAGGATTTCGTCAAGTTGTACGAACACCCCACGATGGAGCGCCGCCGGACCTCCTTCTTCGACTACACTCGTGCTCTGAGAGGTGCGCGATACGATGACAGCAGGGTATACTGGAGACAAAGACTTGAAAAAGCCAAGGTCACTCAGGTTGTTCCCCGTTCAAAGCCTCTTCCTCCAGTTTCCGAAGTCAAATCCTTCCAGGAGCAAGTCAAGATTTCATCGCTCACCGACTTCAATATCACATTCGACAGTGTCCTCAAGGCCGCTTGGGCCATGGTCATGGCCACGCTGTCCGGTAGCCCGGACGTTGTCTTTGGTGAAATCGTCGAAGGACGTCGCCTCAAGCTGGAGACCAGTGTGGATGTGTCGTCCATCGCAGGTCCCATGGAGAACATTGTGCCCATTCGGGTGCGGTTCCCAATTGTCAATAGTTCGCCCTTGCAGGTTCTCCAGCTCATCCAGCGAGACAGCGCCGCTTCTCTTCCCTATGAAGCCATGGGCGCGCAGAAAATTGCACAAGAATGCACAGATTGGGCCAGCTGGTCGCGATTCAGCACCGTCGTGCGACACAGAACGCAGGTTCCCGTCGATGGAACCACCACGTTGAACATTGACAACACGACGTTTACTTATAACCTCCTTCAGCCACAGGTTCGAGATGTTCCCGATCTCTTTGCCAGTTCTACCATGATGTCACCAGACAAGGTCTCGCTCAGCATCGAGTACTCCCCAGACCGGGTCCCCGAGCATTTCGCACAAGCAGCCATGAGGCTCCTCGTCGCATCCGTCGAAACTCTCGCCTGCTATGACACCATCAGTCAGCCCATTCTCCAGCCATCAAGCGACTACGAATCTCTCCCGCCGCGTGTCCTCCTCGAAAAACCCGAGCCAGACGTCACACAGCCCTCATACACGCATTGGCTCTCCGCCGACCAACGCAGTACTCTCCAGCAATTCCTGATATCCAGCTGGAACGAGCTCCTCCACCCGCATCTCGCGACGCAGGGCATCTCCGAAACTGACCTTCTGCATTCCCGCTTCTACGACATCTCGGGCTCCCTCCTCCCCGCATACCTCTTTGCTCAACGCCTCAACCACGACCTTCGCAAGGTCGAAATCGAAGGCATCCACACCGTACACATGACGGCCGTCGAAGTCATCACCACGCCCACCATCAGCGGCCAAATGGACCTCATCACGCGCAAGATGCACCAGGCCGGCGTCCTCTGCAAGCCCGGCCGCAAGAAGCCAGTCGTCAGCTTCCATGCCGGCTTCACCCCGACCAAGACTTCATCCTACAACTGGGCGCTTCTCAACAAAGGAAAAGGTCGCTTCCGTCGCCTCCGCCACGGCGGCAGCCACGGATCCATGAAGGACTTTTCCACAAAGGCAGGCGACTGGGTAAAGTCGCGAGTAAATCTTAGCAAAGAGCGCAGCCCCATCCTCCCAGAAGGCGTCATTCACGAACCAAGCAGCTGGGAGGCCCTCAACAGCGATGCCGTCGGCATCAAGGACGGCGGCGGGGGCGGCGGCATGCTGTCTGTGCCCGAGGAAGCCGTGGAAATCGGCTCGAGTTCTGTCGTCGACCAGCGACATCAGACCGGCGGCGAGGTGAGCCCCCTGAGTGGCGGGTCGCCCAGGACGAGCTGGAAGGAGGACTCGAGAAATGCGAGTGGTTCTATATCTCCATGATATTGGATGAGTCATTGAGCGCTCTTTCTTTTTTTAAGAAAAATAACATGCTTTTCTTCTTTGCTTAATACTGGGTGGTGTAGCTTATCATTGCATTGTACGGAGATTTTTAAGCCTGGCGTTTGGTTAAGGGCATAATAGGTCATTTGTTTTTGTTTTTTCTTTCGTTTGTACATGATGTAGAAGAATGATGAAATACATGCAGGTACACTACGTCTTGTCGAGTCCTCTATATCATGTCAGTCAGCTGGGACCCCGATCCCCGACTATATGTCTTCCTGCAATCCTCCATCACGGTCCCATTTCGTATCTATCCAGAACTTTCTCGTCGTTTTTTGATTTCAATTTTAGTATTAATCACGTTCCAATCAGTACGGTCCCTAGGGGGATGCACTACAGGGTGTGGAACAGTTTTTAGCCTTTTTTTTTTTTTCTTTTTTCTTCCCGCGGACATTAGCCTAGCCCAGGGTCTTGGAATTGCTCATACCCAGGCAGTCGGGAGTCGGGACGGACGAGCACGATAGACAACGCCTCAAGCCTAGTGCTATTCCACCCGCCCATCCGACGACCTAGCCGTGACGAGGGGAGCGTCATCCCCTCCTGGCATCCTAGCCCGAGTGACTACAAACGTGACTGCGCGTTCCATTACTCCCAAGGAAAGCCAGGTCGTTGCCAAATCTGCCAGCCGAGGTTTTCTGGGGTCCTGGCACACCCGGTTCAGATACCATGTTGCCTCGGCCGAGAATGCAGACGCAGTCACTTTCCCAGCGTTCAAAATGCAGATAGACGGGCTCGAGCTTTACCGAGTCTTGCCGAGGGGGAAAACGCCGTAGTCGTCACGACTCCCACGATGCCAAAGCCGTATGCTGTGCTGGTTTCGACTTTGCACCCGTCTATTTCAGACTGTACCGGGTGATGTCTGTTTCAGATGAGAAAAATCGACGGCAAGCGGCGGCAACAGCAGAGAATGGCTTTAATCGGTGAAAATTGCCCAGTGAGTCATTCGTGCCTTGTTCGCACGCCAGCTGACGAGGACAAGGCAGCATTCGTGGCTGGGCTGATGCTCTCGCAATGGACTGCTTCTATGTGCCCACGCAAATTGAGGCCCGTTGTTGTTTTGAGCAGATGTAAGCGAATGCCAGTAGCACTCCTGTCTTTGCCGGACAATGACAACCGTGCTCGTCAGAGGCGACAAGGCCAACATGGACAGCAGGTTGGACGTTTTCTTGGGTCAAGCATGTTCACTTTAGACAATCCAGAGCCCGAGAGAACATTGTATTGAGGTCAACATAGTTTTACAATCCATCATGCTTCATCTAAACTATCCTTTTACTCCATGCAGCTCCCTGGCCTCATAAAAATCAAATCGAGCTAGATTAGTAAACTGGGGTATAACTTTGTTCTTTAAGCAACTCCTTCTCTTCCGACTGGCCAAATCATCTTGCAATGCCGATGATGCGAAAAGACCCCAGTTTAGCAAAACAAATTCGTCAAGAGGTAAACTCCTAAATCATAGGAAAAAAAATATCCCAAGGTACTCCAACTCCGAGACATGATCGCTTTACTGTATATATCGCGCTGGCTTGCAGCTAAAAAAAAAACAGACGGGGCTCCGGGGAAAAAAAGCTCCGTTCTTTCATTACGAGCGCACTTTTATTTACGCCCTACTCGCTTTAGTTGAACTGTCCCGGACCGGGTCCGAACCATTCGCCAGGGCCAAGGGTCTTGAGCGCGCAGGCACTGCCTTCACAACCCATTTCGGAGACGTTGTTGCCCCACCAGTTGAAGTCGGTTTCGGTGTACTGTAAGCTGAAGAAGATGATGATGCCAGAGATGGCGATGCCACATGACCATGCTGCTGAGAGGACAAAGTTGTACTGCCATCAGGATTTAGTTTCTGCTGCACCACCCGACGGAATTGTCAAACGTTAGGATTAGTACGTACCTTTGACCATAGACCAAGGAACCTGGTCTTTAGATAGATCCATGAAAAGTAAGCAATGGGAACGGACGGCCAGACATATGACATGTTATATGGCGCCCAGACGATGCCTCCGTAGAGAATGACGACAGGGTGAAGTTGTCGAGCCCACGTCCACTTGGGAAACTTCTTGTTCAGGGCCCAGATCAAAACGACAATGACAACGCCAAGTGGAAAGCCAATCAGGGTCTGGCTGTACTGGCCGCGGTGACCAAAGATCTTCTGGGGGCCGACGGTACCCCACAAGACCGACGCGGTAAAGAAGGTGTTGACGCCGGGACAGGTGAGTTTATACTGAGCCTCTGGCGTGCAGACATTGTTGATGCTGTTCATTTGAAAGTTCAACACGCCAATGCAGACAATGGTGCTGAAAAAGGTGGCAACCATCTGCGCAACAAAGGTCTGACGAGGCGGAATCTTGACATAGTGCGCAAGCTTCAAGTCGTTGCAGAACCAAATGGCATGCGCGCAAGTGACGTACCCAAACGACTTGAAGTAGTTCATGGCAAGAGCATTGCCATCCACCCACGAACCACCGACAAACTCGGCCAAGACGTTGAGCGTGACTTCAATACCCGTCATGGCCTTGATGATACCAACAGGAATCACAAAGATTACGCAGAGAGCCAGGCCCCAAAATACCACGCCCGGGGAGGTGTGGGTATCCCATCCGACGATGCCTGAAATTCCAAACGCTATAGCAATGGCAAGGCAAAGCATGTACCACCACTCGGGAACTTCAGGATAGGCGCGCATCAGTCTATTGTGCACATCCAAAACACGTTCATCCTTGACGGGCTTCTTCTTCAGCCGCAAGCTGTAAAACAGGGCCTTGAATCCCATGGCAATTTCGTGACGATGATACAATGCCGCATAGGTAAGCGTCGACGTGTAGATGGCAAAAAAGAACATGTAGATGACCACATTGCCAGCACCAAGGTATGGAGGCGAGTACGACTCGTATTTCTCCGCGTTGAACAGTCCATGATCGTCGGTTGCCTTTGTTATGTTGTAAAGCTGAGCGAAGCGATCGAAGACTCTGTTGGTGTTGATGGGGAGATAGCCCGTATTGTAGACGTTTTTGTACCAGAAGATCAAAACTACCCAAAAGGAAGCAAAGACGCCAATAAAACGGTTGAGCGTACTAAAGAAAGGAACCATGAGCGGATCAGCAGAATCCCACAAAAGCACGTTCCAATCCCATGTAGGGAAGGGGTTTAGGCCCAAGCCGTTGTTGATGCCGGTGACGATGTTTAGGTCTCGGTGGCCAGGGGCAATCCAGCTGATCCAGTTGAACTTGGACAAGCTGACCCAAATATAATTGGGGAACCAAAACCACACGAACATGGCGGCGAACATGAGGTAGAAGAATTTAATGCGCGAGATTCTCCAGATGGAACGAAATGGGCCGCCGACAGGAGGATTCATGTCAGTGTGGAACGCCGAGTTGAGGGCAATAGTTACGAGGGAGGCCGGCCAGACGCAGTACGACGGATAGACGAGGAATCGGCGGCAGATGCCAGCAATGCCGTAACCAATAAAATTGGTGGCGAGGGCAATCAGCAGCTGGTATGCAAAGTGCGATGCATACGGTTGATCAAAGTACTGTGGGAGATACTGAACCCAGATGATGTAGTTTGTATACGGCGTGTTGTAAGCCACGTTGGCCATGATGGTGATGAGCATGTGCTCCTTCTTGGAAAAAGGACCCGGGTTGAGGGTGTGCCTGACGCCAAACAAAGTAAAGCCCTTGTCAGGGAGCCAACGTTCGGCAGCTTTGCCAATGGGGTAGGCAAGCAGCTGGGCCACGTTGGCCATGACACGAATGGCCGGCTGACGAATATCGAAGAGCTGGTTGATGAAGGCAAGCAGGACGGAAAAGATCAAGCCTATGGCCCAACTTCGGATAGTAGAGCATGGCGTTTTGGGGTCATCCTTGTTGCTGACAACAGCACGCACCTCGGAGTAGGGACTGTTGCTGGTGACAAGGGCAGCCTCGAGCTTCATCTCTTGGATAAGATGCTGATGTTGATCTGGGTTTTCAAAGATGGCGTCATTGTCGAGAAACGTCTTGACCTTCTCGATGACTGTTGTGGGGAAATTGGGGTCCTTTTCGTGGATTCGGCGCACTCGAATCATAATATCGCGGACCTCTTCGAGCGTATATTGCGAGGCAAGCTCTTTGGCCTCGAGAAGGTCATCCTCGGTAACATTGAGATCGTGCTCGATGGCGGTAGGAGTTCGCGGCTGATCGCCTTGGCGGGCAAAGCTGTCGTCTTCATCGTAGGAGAATGGTTCCTGTGAGGTGGCGTGCATTGCCCCAGTCAGCGATTTATATCCAAGGAAGTGGTGTCAGGGTTCGCAGCCCGGTCTTGTCCAATGTCTCTGCGTGCTGCCTGCCGTGGCCAGGGCAAGGCTGGCAAAGTGATATTGGCATTTTCGCATCCTTGCTGGACGAATGCGAAACGACACTGCTCAAAAGTGAAAAGCTAGGCCGGGAGAGGAAGAGAAAGTGCGGCAGAGCCACCACAGAATTCCGGATGGTTGTCGAGGTGATTATCGACAGGCTCGTCGACAGACTGCGAAGAGACGACAAGACGACAAGATGGACAGGCAAACGGCGGGAGTTGGGCAATCTTACCGAATTCGGTTCGGACTTCTCGGTAGGCGAGGCGGACGGACGGCGTGCTGCGTCTTCGGTGGCCTCTGTCGCTTCTGCTACTGCTGCTCGTTTCTCATCCTCAGCCATGGCGACGAATGAGCGGCGTGACTGCGAGTGCAGACGGAGGGGTTCGCAGAGGGAAAGCCCTCGCTGGGCTGGAGGATTGTCGCAATGGTGTCAGTCAATACGTGGTTGACCAAGGCTTGATTCTGGAGAGACGACGGTGTGCGGACGGCGAGCGTAGTGACTCGGGCTACGTGATGTCGTCGGACGCGCTGTGCGATGGGATGGGATGCGAACGAGAGGGCAGACGGCGTTGATGGAAGACGAGGTTTGAATTGAATGCAAAGGGAACGACCAACGAACGAACCAGAGGAGATGCGCGGAGTTGGTGGAGGGGGGGAGCGGCCGGGCCCCCGATGCCCACACAGGAGCCCGCGCACGAGGGGACACTGAAGAGCTGACTGGCTTGCAAACGGGTTGGCGCGGGCCGGAGACGCTCTCTGACTGGCTGGAGGCTCAGCACGGTGCAGGTGCCTTTTGCTGGCTGGGCTGGACTCCCGGGCCCGCAGTCCCTACAAGGCGACCTGGCGCCACTGGGCGACACTGCACATGTAAGCACCACCGAGCGCCGTTCCAGGCACCTGAGCCGCATAACCGTACAACATTGCCCCCGTGGCCTTTACCATACTCGATATCCAGTCAATAAACAAGTTGCAATACAATACAGACCACCAGACTTCTCTGGTTCTTCTTGCGTAGACCAGGCCAATTGGAGATGCGCATTAATAGGCAAGAGCATCGTCCAATGCGCTTGCCCAGAGTCCGTCGAGCCAAAAAGAGGGTCTTGTGTGCCGCTTTCCCGTTCGTGCGTCAAACCACCAAACCTGCCATGTCCAATGTCCAACGTCCAACGTCCAATTCCAATCTGCAATCTGGCAATCCGCATCAACACATGGCCTCCTCCTCAACTGCTCCGTTGGCCATGTCTGTCTGCGCTTCTCAGACGGGCAAACCCCTTTGCCTGCCCGGAGTGCCCCGTGTATGTACTACGCACCGAGCATACTGACGGACAATGTGGCCCATGTCCTACAAGAAGCAAAGCGTGGTGCTACCATCTCTGGAGCCGTGAAGCCAGCCTTGGATCCGTATTGGCCGCGGGTTATCTCCTTGTGACTCGAACTGCCCGGCTCACGGCAACGGCTCCGAGCACCTCGTCGCTCGTCCACACACTCGTGCATTCATTCATGGGTGGAACACACATTGGATCTCATTGCTACGGAGTACACCAAACGAAGCCAGCATTGGCCAGTTCTCAGACAGACTGATAGACTAGGTGGTACGAGGCTACTTCTGGTCGGCTTTACGGCACACAACAACCCACCATGCCTGACACACAACTGAGCTGAGTAATAAAAGGGGCCCGGCCACCAAAGCTCTGATTGATACGCAATCAGCTGACTGATAGCGATGAACCCTCTCCCATGAGTGCAGATCAACAACTACACTTTGTGCACCATTCGGGCATCACACACCATCTCTCACAAATAGTCCAAGGGAAACGGTCGGCGCGCAAGTCGCCGTGGCGGGAGAGAAGAATCCTTTTAAACCAAGTGTCTGGCCTACGTTGAATCATGACATGAGCAACTTGTTGACGTACAACAGTGGAGTACAGACATATGTAGATGCCGCACGAATGAGGGCCTGAGTTCATTGATGCCGATACGACAACACCGCTTGCAAACTACCTGACATGCAACTATCTGCGCGCCATGTGCGCGCCATGTCGCGACCGCCACCGTGATGGCCTTCGCGACTGACTGACAAATGGTGCCCATCCATTCTATAGGAATGTGAAACTTGGTAGCAGAAACGGCATTCGGCCCGGATTCTTTTGGTTCAATCCGAAACAGCCGCCCATCACAGCGCCATGACAAGACTCTTGATGGCTTCGGCAGCGCAATCCGTGCCGTCGATCCTAGCCTGAAATTGCAGCCATATACGGGGTAGTACATGGTACAGCAACAAACATTACGGGAAACATTTGCAATACCAAAAATATGGACAACCCGGTTAGACAATGGTAAGCAGACAAAACTCCGGCCCCCGTCAATCCAAGGGGGGGCGGCTTTTTGGTACTAGTAGTTAGTAGTATTACCAAGGATCTACAGGGAGGCACTCATCTTCAGCTTATATATACACGATAACCAATATTTTCCGAGACACAAGCTTTCAGCAACCTTCTCTCTCAGAGGCTATTCACCTCATTGTGTTGAGAGAATAGAAGGACCCTGGGTATCAGGTTGGATGAAGTCTACAGAGAAGTGCTAGTAACCCCTTTGCGTCCTGCAGAGACGCTCGGTACTAATCGTTTGAGAGGCGATTTTGGAATTGACTGAGAGTGTTCCGCACAAGAAGTCCCAGCCGACCGTTGCACCGCTTCTCCCAATAAAACGGCTGGCCGCATTGGATTTGCAGTACTATTGCTGCATGATAACTGTGGCAACAAGCGCCACGTTGCAAGACTATGTGCCGTCACTGGGCGGCGGCGGCATAGTGATCCTTTTGGAGCATTGTACAATATAGTTTGATTCACCTAGGCCGATCTTTCTGCAAATAGGGCTGAAACGAGAAGGTGGTGGTGATAATAAAACAGCACGAGCTATACATGGTGGGAGCACCCACGCAGCCCGCACACCTTTTGGCAACGAAAATGACAAATTCCTCTGGGTTTGGCGCGGGGCCAGCCGAGCTTCGCCACCGTTTGTCATATCTTGGACTTGGAGTGCATATTCTGGAAATCTTCCACTTGGTCTCGTCCAAGGAGCCACCAGCACTGCTACCTTGACATGGACTTGGCAGAGCATCTAGGCCCGCGTCGCCGCTCCACCCTGAAGAGCCATTAAGTTACTATCCCGGCAAAGGGACGACATGTCTTGTTATACTCGCCCGCGAAGTGGGAGGTTCCGAAAAGTCGTCGTCAGCGCCAAGACCCAGGTATCGTGAAAATGGCTCTGGGCTACCCTATAGTAGAAAAGGCTTGCGCGGTTTGTTCAAGACGGTTTCGCCAACCTTGATACAAACAACTTTGCACAGCAAGTAATTAGAGACTTTATGGAACGAACCGTCAGGAACTTTTATTGAAATGTCAACGGCATATTATTGCAGCCGCCACGATGATTCTGTATGTGACGGTGCCAGGCTGTGATGCCACGGCAAAGTACGTTCCATTTGGGGACTATGCTTGTTTATGGCTCAATGATGTAAACACGCATACACTGATGTTCGTTGGAATCCGCACAGCTTCGAGATGTATATTGCTACAAAACGTATTACGAGTCCACGCGGTTGTCGGCTAGGGCGGCCTAGTAGCCTGGCGACTCCCACAGCACCTCAGACTGGCGGTTTCAATATCCAAGAGATCCGAATGAATGAGTGGTCACAGTACGTTGAAGTCTATCAGATGGAGAATAGCACTCATCATTATGAAAACAGAGAGAGCTCCTCTCTGTTGACGTCCCAACCGAGTTTGATACCAGCTTGAAATGTGTTGTTGACGCTTTTTTTCTTTCCTTTAAGCCACATTGCACAGAATGCAAGCAAAGATTATTCAAGACGTGACATTTTGACATTTTTTTATGTGTATGACTGAGATTTGAACAAGCAGCGCACAAAGTCAAACTTTGGCAATCAACCTCCTCATTTACACAGGGTAGCCTCGAATGTTGCGATGTTGCGGTTTTCAAATAGTTCCAGGTACACGATAAATCACACTGGTTCCACAGCTAGCCTGCCAATACGGAAATTTCTGAAATACATGGAGTACATGTAACTATGTATAGGTTTTGATTCGCATAGCATCTCCAACGTAGTGAGCGAATAAAGTTGCAAAAGAAGGCTTTGTGAGAAAAGACGGCTTCAAGCACCCGATATCAGCACATGGTGGTTCCGCCCCAAAGAGACGAAAACTGCATTATTGACAGTCTCATGTCGATGAAGTTTAGAGAAGTTGACTCATGCATTTGGGATCCCGTCCAGCATGATATGTTTCGCGACGAGATGAGATTTCGCACAGGGCGTGTGCTAAGAGTCTTCACTCTGGCGCAACACCACCGTCTAGTAAAATAGCCTCGCTGAATTCTACGCGAATGGCGCCGAGGTCAAGGATTCGAGTCACCTCGAACCTGCTTTTAACTACCAAAGCCACGTCGGGCCCTTTTGCAGAGTCACTCAACGACCCTTACGAGTCATGGGCGCTGGTTGTGCCCCCTTGGCAGCAGCCAAAATAAGGTGTTCAGCAACGAGTAACTAGTACACGTCATCCCAAACGACAGTAACCATGGCCGCCGTACCAGATGGACTCTTTTCCCCCAAAAAAGACACAAGAATTACCACGCACGCTAGTTGGCCCGATCGCCAGTCCATGATGCGTCCCAAGTCGGACCTCTCTCCAAACCGCACAATCATGTCCCACATCTCAGCCCACGACCGGGAATTGTATCGAAAACGCAGGCAGATGTCGGCAACAAGTGGATTCTGCCTCCCCCCCACAGACCCGGAACACAGAAAAGACAACCCAAGTGATTCTGTCCCCCCACAAACCGAAACCTCTGCGGCGCCTTTGGTTCCCGAGTGGTGGCCCGCGGATTTTCCACCTTTGGCCGAGGCGAGCGAGCAAAGATGTAACTTATACAGATTCGCAAACTCACCGGAAAGCGTCTTGTCTCGACGCAGCGGAAATGTAGCTCTGCCCAAAGTTGTCAAAGCACACATTCACCCCTGCCGACTCCATCGCGGTGGCCTTTGGATAAAGCTACTTTGATCGTTTTGTGCTACAGGCAGAGAAACATGCTCGTTCCAGAGATGGCCTGTTTTCAAAAAGGAGCAATGGCAAAATCCTGCTGCGGAAATGAAACAAAATCTGTCTGCCGTTGCGGCTTCTTCCCCCATGATGCCATCTCCGCCTTTCGAGCAACCACCTCGTGTTATTACCGTTTTTTTTAAAAAAAAAAAAAAAAAGAAGCAAGGGTGTACCAACTTGTAAGCGAAGCCGAGTTGTCCAAACAGGACTACCTTTCCCAAGAAATCAAGGGTCAGAGGGTTCTGGCGTGTTAGCTGTCGGTTTCTTGTTCATGTGAGCGGAAGCAAGGTCTGCAAACCCACACATAAACACAGATAGGGCTACAGGGCTGGGAAGGGGGGAGGAAGAAGAGGGGGGCGTAGCACATGTGACGGGCCATCATGGGACCGCGTAGGTCTAAAGCTGTTTTACCGCTTGTCGACAACCCAGTGTGTTGAATGGGCCTTCGCCGTGTAGGTAATACACAGGTTCCCTCTCGTGTAGATGAGATGCTGGATGGAAATGGTTGGTGTTGGCCAAGCGGGCCGGAGATTGGGCAGCACACACACAAGCGTGGCATTCACCCATTTGCAAAACCCAAGTATACGTCGTTCAAGGCTCTATAATCAAGAGATTAGAAAGACAAAAAAACACGTCAAAAAAGGGGGCTGGCGGACGGGGGGAGGAGGCTCGGCTGTGGATTTTTCTTCCATCTGCTGCATGATCTTGCATCGGACCTTTTCCGGCCTGCCCTGCCCCAAGAAACATGTCAGGCTGCGGTGCATGACGGGCGATATTACGGAGTACATTGCCGCGGGCTGGAAAGAAACTGTCCCAGTCGAGATGGTGAGGCTCCCCGACTCGCGGCTGCATCTGCGGCGCTGCACCGCCTGCCTGTGTGCTGCGACACGGCATGGATGCCTTATTTGTGTCTTCTTTTTTTAATATTGTTTAATTGCACTCCGTGTCCTCGGAAAAAGAGACACTACGTGGCTGACTCGCAGGCCCCGGGGACGTCATGACAGGCGTGATGTAAATAAATCAAAGAAAAGCCCACTTTGAGGCTGTACGACGGTGAAGAAGCGAGTTCAAGGCGACGGGTGTCGAATCTGCCCGTCAGTCTCCGGCATGACGCGACGGGGACGTGCGTTGGAGGCTCGTTTGAAGATGTCTTGTTGGATATATAGTAGATTGCGGGAATAGGACGTTGGATGCGTGTATGCTTCCGGTTCTCGCCTTGTAGGCTTTCTTCTCTTCTCTTCTCTTCTCCTCTCTTTCGAGTGAAATTGCAGAAAAACCATTCCGTCTCGGAATCCTACCTATACATCTAGTAACTGGAATAGACAGTCCATTGTAATCACGTAAACCAGTCTAAACCGAAAATGCAAGACAGCCATCTGCGCATCCCCCTGACCCCATCGCCTATGAGCACCAAGCAAGTCTATTGACTCGCGAGCTCTTCCACATGGAACAAGCTGCGAAACGACGGCATGGTGGTATTGTGCTATTGTACCTAGTCTCTTCTGCTGCATTGTCCGCGATGCCACTCGCTCGCGCCCTCTTTTCCCCCCGGCGCATCAAAGTAGTTTATTGTGTTGCCTGGCACGGACGGACCACGCTGAGATGCTCCAGGACTCGGCCTTGACCGAAAACCATCTCCCGGAATCAGAGTTTGAACAAGCTACATGTAGGGAACAAATCCGTGCCGTACCAAGTATGCAAGACCTGCACGGCGCTGGAACCAACGCGCCGTTACTGATACGGAGGACCGACAAAGAAAGGAAGGAGGAAAGGAAGGAAGGAAGGAAAATAAAAAGAAAAAGAAAATCGGCCGCTCGGGCGGGAGATTGCCCAGCCCTGCGAGGCTAACCGGTGCGGGAGGGTGTGTGTGTATGTACCTAGGTAGGTAGTATGCATGCACGTGTGTGTGCATGTATCTTTGTCCGTACCCGGTACATACATACATGTCTGCTCGAGTACTTGTGCATCCACTTGGTCGGCCCAAGTTCGTGTTTATCCTGGAACCAGACCAGGCTTGTTGTGCCACGGCGACAATGCATGACTACATTATTCTTCATTATTCGTCCGGACGGGAACCAAAAAGCAAAGGCGTCGGCGAGCTCGAGGGCAGAGAGGCACTCGGCATCCAGCTCTCTCTTATGGTAAAGCCCGTCATCATATCCACCTGCGATGTGCACCTTCGTACGAGCGAGCGAGAGAGAGAGAGAGAGAGAGAGAGAGAGAGAGAGAGAGAGAGAGAGAGAGAGAGAGAGAGAGAGAGGTCTGCTACTCCATGCTCGCAACTCGATACGATGCAACGCAACAATAGCTCAACCGCTTTCGACAGGCAAATAGGCAACCAGGTCCCAGCAAGGCTCACCCCCCCAAGCCTCAATGTCTCGAGGACGGCAATTGGGTGGGATCTGGATAAGACAGAATCCATGGGCCTGCATCCCGCCCGCGTCCCATTCGCCCAGCAAGGCTTAGACCTTGAACGCTTGGAGAAGCACATCCGTAAGCTGTCCGACTGCCAGCCATTTGCCGCGCTGCCACCTCTTCCTCCGCTGTTGTGTTGCTGTTGCTGTCGTCTTGTTTCCCTGCTTGTTTGTTTGCACAGCCCTGTGGTTTCTTCCTCCCCTCCCTTGTGTTACAATCTTTGGTCGTACCCAAGTTACACTCCCCCTTGTACGCCTGCGGATGTCTGGTATTTTGATTCAAGGCAACGGGGGCGTGGCTTAAACCCGTCGTCGCCGCCTTTTTTGTTGTGCATTGTTCACATTTTGCGTAAACCAACAACCCAACAGGGACACATGGCTCATGTCGTACATACATACAGACCAACACGCACAAGGCCCCGGTTTCAATAGCACCAAACTCATGCTGTCAAAGCCAAAACTGCGGCTGGCCCATGTTTGGCCCGGCGCCGGAGTTGCCCCCTATGGGTGTTTTCGTCTTTTCTTGTGCAGGGCTGCAGCCAACATTACATTACACAACGCATTCGGACTGACTGTTGGGCCTGCCGGACTGGCGGAGTTGCAAGTATGTATCCATTTGTCCTCGCGAGCCCATCCAACCAACTTATCGCCTCATCGTTATTTCCACAAATGCCACCGTCAAGACGAACATGTGCGAAAAAAAGACGGGAGAAACGGCTCACGAGCTTCGAATGAACAGCCGGCGGCTCGTGGATGGGCATACAAGCCTTGTATCGTTTCGTGTATCATAACGGCTAATACTCCATAAAATTATGGCCCATGATGAAACGATGTGATGCCCGTTGTGGCAGCAATGCGCAATCGTCGTCCAGTCGAGGCAAGCTGTGTAAAGTGTGAAGGCCTGGACTGGACGGTGTTAGATGGACGAAGCCCTTGGTCCGTTCGTGGAAGGATCTACTAACGGGGACCTCGTTGAAAACACATTTACATGGCATCGAAGACTTCTCCCAAAGGGCAACAACTGCCCAGGTCCCGCAAAGAGCGTCGAATCGCACCTTGCGGGTCGAGATTGAAGATGCCTTCAGACCACTTTGCTTGATTGCCATTCACTGCCACTGCGGGCATTCGTCTTATCCAAAGACACACAGGAAGCAACTAACTAACAAGCAGCCTCCCATTGTTTCGCAGCCCCAACGCCTGTGTGGTAGCACCCAAGCCACTGACTTGACCAACGCAAATATCAAAACATGTTGGCCAAGAGCGTGTGTGGGCGAGCAGAGACATGGAGGCGGGATTTGCCTCTTCCCCAAGACCTTGTTGGCTCCCCCTCACCTTCAACCAGATTTCGTAAACGCATTCCACGTCGCGCCATGCACCTTTATTTGAGAGCCAAATGTGGGCATGAACAGCAGCCTGGGATAAAGCCCCCGTCTACAGCGCCTTGGCACGTCGATCGATGTGATTTACCGTTCGTACCAGGCTGCCATACGACAAGGCGGTTGTGGTCCTCGGGAAATCCAGAAGCGGCGGCGAGGGATTTCCAACGATCCATCCTCCGGCCCCCCACTCCTTTCAGAGGCAGCGGGTAGTATTGCATACAATTCTCGCCCTACCGATGCACTCAACGTCGGACATGGCATGTTTACGGCCGAGTGAAGCAAACAAAACCAAGGGAACCCAAGTGGGCGAAAGGGCTGATGCGGCGCAGGGGAGCAGGGCACACGGGGCGCTGGGCAGCCCAACAGGGCCATGGAATTCTCTGAAAGTTCAGACATCTCCGAATCGTTTTGTCGTACCAGATGCCATTCGAACCAGCATCGAACCAGCATCGAGGAAGCCGTACATGCTTGGTTGAGGGGAGTCGCTCCATCAAAAAATGAGGGTCGCGACTTGTCCTTGCACGTACTCCGTACCTTTAATAGGGACACTCCCTTTCAGGTCAGACTTCTGACCCCTTCTGCGCAAGAAGATCCCGCTCCTTCCAGACTCCTTCTAGAAGCTTTCCCTCTTGGGAGATACCGTGTGACGCGTTCAGCAGTGGTCTGAATACGTAGCTCTTATCCTCAGGAGCTTGGCTTTGTGGTCCGAGGCCGAAGATCCAACAACCAAGCGGGAGCCGAGAGCCATTCTAGTGGGATGGGGCAACAAGACGACTCCCAAATATAGTCTGCTTGCGTATTGCTCCTCCATCCCAACATGATGTGGTTCTAATGGCGCAGCCATGTTGTAACCACGCCGTGTTGCCGCGCCGCCGGTGCATAAATACAACAGAAGTCTGGTGTACTACTAATAGGCAAAGAAGAGATCACCCCTCCGAACAGATATCCATGTGTTGATAGCTTGAATGACCCCACCAAGTCAGTGGGTAATTTAGTCTCAGGAGATCTTGATTTACCACGTTATGCACACCACACAATCTGACGTGGTTGCAAGTTCCGAGGGTCAAACCCCAAGACTATTCTGTCGAATGTCTCGTTTCGTATCGACTAGAGGATTTCAAACTCGATTAATTTGGTTGTAACGTTGTCTTTCGGGCAGGAATGCCGTTAACCGGCACGCCTTGCAGCTTAGCGCAGTCTTGAAAAAAGTATGTCGATGTAGGAGTCGTCATTGTTGCTTGGCCTCCGGAAAAGCTTGAGCGTCTCATTAAAGGCCTCCCCGGGGATCCCCATTCATGTCGACAGTTTTACTACTGGAACAACATCAGCTGAAACCGTGTAAGCCTATAAACCGGCCGATAAGTCAGCCGTTGGTCATCCAAATACCCCAGGTAGCCAGAATTACTACTATTCCCAGGGGAGTCGGCCCACCTGTGGCCGGGAGAATTGACCAATTTCAGGTGGAATCTTACGGCGAGCCAACTGTCTTTCGTGAACTTGGGCCGCTTACCAATGTTAGTAGCGGTTGTAGTAGGTATCGTCAAAGCGACAAAGTTTCAGAAACAGTAACCACCAAAGCTTACAGACTTTGCATGTATGTACCAGCCACAATGATTCAGATTGTCGACAACAGAGTTTTGGTCTTGACAAAACCAGGGATTGAGCAACCGGTGTCCTAGCAGCAACATGCATAGTGGCGCTCAATAGCCCGCGGGAGGACTGATACACACTCGGCACATGGCTGCGGCCCTGAGCAACATGTCAGAGTTCATCGCCCAACAAAGGCCGATGCTCGGTGAGAGCCGCAGTGACTTTCAGCCCTCCGGGGCCTTCGACTCAGCGCCAAACCACGCAGCCTGCTGACTTGCTAATCAATTCCGCCCCTCCAGGTGATTTGGAGCTTGTCTGAACTCAGAAAGCTCTGCGAAGCTTAGTCCATAGTCTGCCATTTTCCGAGACCGGATAGCTTCTGGAGGCCGTCTCCCTTTTCAAAGGCAAATTCGAGAAGTGATATGTTACACATGTGTCATTCCGCTCCATACTCGTGGTATTTGCCTTTGACGCCAAAGGTCACTCACTATTCTGCATTTTTAAAGGCGCCGCAAGTACGTACTCCGTATCTTTAACCCGAACAAGATGGAGCGAGCCGAGACGGGGCACGCACAAGGCTGATGGCAATGAAGCTGTCCTTATCCAACAGTTAGCACTTAACGCCAGTGGCTTGATTCGGTTTCAATGACGTGCTGGGGAGGTGTTGAAGCGCATTGCAGAGTTATGGGACAGATTAGTACTACCACACCTGGCCCTTTGCCCAAAAGCACACATCGAGCCCTGGTCCAAAAATGATAATCAGCAACCAACGCCAAGATTCTCAGCCCCCTATGGAGGCCTAATCTTCTCGTCTACAGGGCGCAGGAAACTGGGGATTATTATTGCGCCGACAAGGAAATCTCCTCCTGTACCATCTTGCTTCGACTCGACTAGCTCCCTCGTGGCTAGGCGTCACACAACTGCCGGTGGCTTACTCCGTACCAAGAATCAACTCAGCGGCGAGTGGTTCCTAACCTTGGTACTTCTCGCCAGCCTGGTTGTTAGACCGCGACTACGAACCCTTCAGACATCCTGCTTCCCTCGTCCTTGGGTGATGTTTAGTTGCAGAGCTTCATCACTAGCGTCGAGTAATATACTGTCGCACAGAGTTGATCACTGAGCCTCGTGGGCCCAGGAACTCTCCCTTCCGTGGCGGTCCTCGATGTCTTGCGGGTGGTGCTCTTCCTTTTGAGCATTAGAACCTTGTATGTATGACGCGCGGCGAACGAGAGTGAGTGATACATATGTAAGGCCGTAGACTCGGTGATTCCTTTGGTCTAAAAGGTCCACGAAACTATCCGCTGGGCAAAACCCACGTTTAACCACTGCAGCCGATCCCAGACCAGGGTTATCACAGAGAGCATTTGTGGTGGTAACTCACAGGCTTCTTTTGCTTCACTGGCACTTCATTACGGTCAAGCACTGGGGAGGACCCCCGGCTGCTGGAAATTGTCTGTGGCAATTCCACCGTTCCCCAAGGCCGTCAAGACGCGTGAAGCCTGCCAAATGCCTGGTTCGTTGGTCGAGTCTTGTCCCGCGGCCCTCTTTTCTCCCCATTTCGCCCCCATTAGCGGGAGTATCATCTTCCCTGACCTGCAGGTTTAAGAGGGAGTCGCCGCGGACAATTGGACGAGGAGGGAGTCCGTCTTGCCCGGGCCGCAATGGTCCCCGATTAAAACTTAAACTGCTCACCATCCAATTCCCGGCAACTTGGAACGCTGGAGCCGGGTGGGTTCTGGGTTCTGCCCGTCATCCTGCGCGATTCAATACCAGTTGGCCGATGAGGTGCATGTGCTGCCTCTGAGTGTATTTGGGGACTCTGCTTGACTCGTTGCTGCAGACACGGAGCGCCAGAACACCTGCCCGCTGACTTTGTGTGATGTCAAAAATGCCCAACTTAACAAGAGCCATGTGGAACTTTGTCTAGATACCCCCAAAATTGCACACGTCAGTTCTGAGTTGCCGACTTGCCGCCCGCAGGTGTAGCCGTAGTCTTTATAAAGCATGCAGGAGTCCAAATCCATCAGGCACCGAGTCTCCAACAAGTATTTTCAGTGTCAGGATATTTCGCCGTAGCATTTGGAAAATTCCATTTGAGCAAGGAAAAGGTCCATACTTGCACATTTCAGTACCTTGAATTTCGCTTATGCCACTAGACAGCTTAACACGCCCTCAGGAGTCAGGACTATATCACGAATGGTGGGCGAGTAGAAAATGCCTCTGGCACGCAAATCCTGGAAGCAACCTGCGTTCCAACTGGGCAAGATTCGCGCGTCGATCAATTTTTTTTTGAGATTTTGGGAGAGGCATAAGGATTGATTGATTACACGGAGGGAGCTCCGTTGAGCTATCAAATGGCTTGCATCCACAGTATCAGCCTCAAGCCGATGGCGGTAACTAGGGCTGCAAGACCGCCGCCGTTGACGTAGAAATTCTGGTACAAAATCAACAAGCTTGCTCAGAAGGTACGTGCATGCTAGGAAACCAATGTCCGGCGGCTGTTTTGGCTGATGTTGAGCGAGAGAATAATTACGGACAACGCCATGGCTTGTGTGGGCGCTGGCCACTCGAGAGCCCCAGAGATACTTTGAATCAATGCGTATATTGTTGTAACACAATGTGGAGCCGATGGGCCGAGCCATGAGGTGACAAATTGCTTCAAAGTGCGCTCCTCAGAGACAGCCGACTTCTCCGTGAAGTCGTGGCAGTTGAAATCCACGTCCACTACCCACCCTGCTCGGTTGGATGACGACGCACCTTTCTTCAGGAGAGAAGTTATCCGCGTATCCTGATAATCCGGACAAAGGTGCTGCGTCACACAAAAGCCCCGAGTCTGTGTCTCAAACGAAGATGAAGGTACTAGCTTCTCCATCGTGTATTCGAGACAACGGCTCGTAAATGACCAATTTGGACGTCTGAGCGAGTCACATGATGAACCGTTAAGTGTTCTTGGACGGTCACGAAGTTGATAGCACACGCGACACTTCGGTGAGGCGTCCAAACCCTAAGAATGAGACAAAAGGCCAGGGCGTAACCCAGAAAACAAAGGGTACTGGAAACTACCTAGGTAGTTACACATCGCGTTGGCGGGTCTGTCTGGTTGGACAAGTTTCTGCATCCAGATCTGTTACTCCCGGAGCGTATCTGGCCATTCACAGCTCGCCAGTGTGTCACAAAAGAGAAAAAAGGGACGGTTTGAACCAACAGAGCCACCAGGCCCGCCGCACCTTGACATTTGGACCTTGCAGCTGAATAGAGAACTGAACCTGTGGAGACTGGTCCTCGATGGTCTTGCTGGTAATTTTAGTGCATTGTCTCCGGGGGTTGTACCAACTGCTCAGTCGCCGCGCGTTGGCAACTATCACAGGGTTTATCGCTGGGATATTCGGCCTTTCACCTACTTGGAGTACCACCGAGCTTCCCGAAGACGCGATGGATGCACCCCCTAGGCCACATCCAAGACATTATCCGCTGCCTTCTTCACCCGAATTGGGACATTCGTCCCGTGGCCACGGGCGTGACCACGGAAATTTGCGGCCATTTAGCGCGAACAAGCCCGCAAATACCTAAGTAGGTAGAACACCAAAGATCAGGATAGTCCACCAGACAGCGCAGGGTTGACAATGCTTCGGCGGCCTCTTTATTAAATGTAATGGGATATTGGGCAGACGTGATACATTCTCCAGATGTGTCGTGGCACGAAACCACTTTGGGAAGACTTATTTCGCCGTGTACTGCCTGCCAATAGTGCCAGCACGCGTTGACGCCGGCACGACTGTTTCTCCAAAAACAGGGTCGAGTAAACCAGAGCTGTAACCAGAATCGTTGGTGAAGATCGATGACCCAGACTGTTTTGCCGCAGTAATAGTTGAGAGAACATACTCCTTACATACTTTGACAAAATACATGCGAAATCTGGCACAGCCCCAGTAAGGTCCTAGACAGATAATAGCACACAGGAAGTACTGAGTAGCCGATTGTAACAAATGACAGTCACGGGTAATACCAAGATCCAGATGGCTCCGAGCCGCTGTGTTCTCATCGAGGCAAGGACCTCCGGTCGTAGATTTGCTTTGTTCTTCCCTATTTCTTCGTTTTATTTCTTTTATTTCTCCTTAAAACAGTTAGCGTTGCAAGCACGGCATGGTCAGCTTTTGTAAATATTGTGATAATTACGACGTTATGTGTGCTTGCTTTGAGGCTGTGGCATAGAGAATTGGCATTTTTGCAGGTCCTCCATCATCACCACATATCCACACGGCTGGGCAAGTGCTACTTGAGATGCGAGGAACGTGAGCATCTATATTTGGTTGTCGCAATGACACACAAATCCAGAAGAGTCATATCCCGACTGCGCCGCCCTGTTGTATTATATAACTCGGCATGAATTCGGATAATTCTGGGGGTGTGTACCTAGAGGTGGGCAAGGAAGAATACTCACTCATTTCTCACCTTGCTTTGTTGTGTAATAGTTGGCCAAATGTTCAACTGGTATGCGGAGCCATCACATTCTCTGCAACTTACTTGACCACGCAAGTCCGCGAGATAGTAGGAGAGGCTATGCTTTGTATTATGAAGTTTTTTTTGTATGCTCTCCTCTTGAAGAAAAGAAACGAAGAGAAAAGAAAGGAGAAAAAAAGTATATAAAAAAAAGGTATGTTAAGAGTATGGTAGTGTAAGTGAATGCATTAGTCAAGGGTATAATTCTAGCCGCCATCGCCCACAACCATCATCTTGGGTGATGTGCGTCCGCAATTTGTGCCACGAAAGCAAACAACGTACCTGGACTCGATGGGGAAAAGGAGTTATGACCTCTTCATTCGCCATTCAAGTGATGTTTCGCTGGTTGACATTTGTAGTTTTGTTTGGCCGTGACGCGTATTCATTTGAGGCTTGGATAGGGCCAAGTCCGAAAAAGAGGGGAACCACCACCATGTTGTGCATCATTACGAAGTATAATGCCAAGAGTGAAATCTTTTGCCCAAATAAAAATGCTGCGAACCAAGAATTGACGAGCCAGATGAAAGAAGAAAGAGGTCTGTCTATGAAAACATCGCCGGACGTCAACATCCCACTGCTCTGTGAAGAGATTATTACAGTGCTCAAGTGCTGGTAAAATCCATTAATTCCATCCTCAATTGACCTGGCATCGTTTCCGGGAGATCCTCGGCAGCACCACAGGTAGTGAAACAGGATGACGCAGCCAATCAGGGTTTGTTCTAGCTCAAAGCTTGGCGTATGCCATTTGATACTGCCGCCGTTGGACAAGATATGTACGGATCCCAATGACTAGTTCCTCGTTGGGCTGCCTGGATTCAATGCGCTAAAAATGATCTTTTTGAGAGAAGGGAAAAAGAAGGGGGGGAGAAGGGTGGGGAGAGGGCGCCTCTTTGAAAAATGAAACTTCACAGCTTGGCCAATAAATTTTGGGGGGCTTGTTTCCCGCGTGTTTTATCTTTGCTTTTCCATGTGCTGTAGTATGTAGGGCCAAATAGGGTCAGTGGTCTCGGGCTCCTGCAAGTGGAGCGTCTAGCTGATGTACCAAGGGCAGAGCACTGTATCACGTCTCGGTGCGTTTATATTCTGTGCTGCAATATTATGTTGGCGATATTTGATTTCCTCTAGTATATCGGCATGTTTGTCTCGGTATTGGTCCTTTTCTAGGGCAGTGAAGAGGCACGGTTTGCACCCGCGCTGCATGAGCACTGGAGTGACAGAGATGCTTGTCTCGAATGGCATTCAAGGGGAATCGCTTGAAGCCGGGAGAGTCCGCGCCCAATTGTTGGCCTGCCAGGGTAAACCTACTCATCGTCAGGTAGTGTTGCCGGCCCCGTCCAGTCCCACGGGAAGGATGTACATCTTTTCCCGAGAGTTCTCCTCCGGAATAGCCCAAGAATCTCCACAATACTACTTCTATTTCAGTAGCTGTCGACATGCGTCAGGGCTGCTCCAGAACCAGAAAATGTCCCAAGGCCTTTGGCGTCAAACACCGTCATGATATGCTGCTGAACAGGCACAACCCCCTGGAAAATCAGTTATTTTTGCGTTGATGGTCAATGTCAGAATTGCTTCTCGCTCTGGCCTTGCTGCATTGGCTTCATTGGGGGCGGCGGTAAACGGCGGCAAGGTCCAAAGCACTCCAACCACACATGTTTGGTTATGTCAGACACCTAGGATCTCCGCTGATTGATCAAATATAAAGTGACGTCCAGCGCGTCATGCTACCCGTCATCCATCGTCGGGGCTACCCTGTGCGGCCGCACTTTCGGGCGGACTGTCGTCTGGAGCCGCTCTCTTAGAGAAACTGTTATTGTCGCTTCTCCAACGAGGACCAAGGACCAGTGTCCACCCCGCTGAATTCCAGTTGGGAAGCACTTACGGAGTATTCAAGAAGTGTTGCTTCACGCGGTCTTGGGCAGAGCCCTGCTGCTCTTGGCCCTACAAGGAGGAGCTTGGCACAGTATGTCAGGCCTCTGTTCTGGATGCGGACCAGTGTTGCGACTCTGGCCAAGGAGCCGTCATGAGGCTAATAAAGATATACTAGTGTGCTTCGCAGGATCCTCGAGTTAGCTTGATGGGTCGAATGGCATGTGCCCACTCATTCACTTGCACATTCGTTCTCAAAGCAAGAGTTTTAATACCAAGTTGGCTGTCGATAATATTTCGATCCCGCATTCCGAGCACTCCAACGGCACTGAGGGTTCATCAGTCCGACCTCGACCACTGTACTCCGTATTCTCAACCAAATTGCTTTTGCCAATTAACAACTGACAGATGTGGTCCCATGGCGCCGTGGGTCCGTTGATCTGTTTGTTATTTTCGTCAGCAAACGACCAGGCGAGTCCGCGAAAGAATGAAGTGATGAAACAACGCCATGCTGGTCAGGGAGTGGTATAGCTAGTCTCTAGCCAATGTGATGTGAATAAAAATATCTTAGCCAAGGCGAAGTTGATTGTAGATAATCTCTCATAACAGGAAAATTGGAAACGGCATGTCCAACCATTGGCCATTGCTGAAATGACCAAATAAGCGCTTCAGCTTTGGGCAGAATTCCTATGCGCCGGTACCGCTTGGCTCCATCCATCTTGTATCAAGATTTGTTGGCCTTGGAAGAGAGTGTAAGCGCTCTACCTTGGCCCCTGGCTGCATTTTTCTGCATAGTACGGACGTCAACACTAAAGCAGTGGGAATTCCTGGTAGTTATTCGATTCGTGGGTACGGAGCTTGTGTGTGGGTAAGGTGAGGCTTGCTCAGCGGTTTGATGCCCCAGAAATGCCTTGGAAAGTAATGATGTTGTCAGGTTGAGCCGGCCAAGTTGCGCGTCTCTACTCGTATTGTGTGCCATCTTCTATTGACGGCCTCATCCCAGGCGGACACAAGAAATCGAGAGAAAAGAGAAGTGAATGAGGGCCCCACCTTGAGTATCGTCTTTTCTTCAAGTTTTGTTCTCCTTCCCCCACGCCCAATTGTTTTTCTGTTCCAATTAAAAAAAAAAGAAAGGGTTTGGTGCTGCCCTCTTTTAAACGTTGGAAGTCGCTTGCCGTCATTCGATGAAGAATTGACGCCCAGTCAGACAAATGCGAGTTGCACAGGATTTGTGCATGAGCTCAGCGCCAAGTAAAAGTGTGCATAATTCAGCACATCTAGTTACAGAGTACTCCGAACTCTTCGCCCAAGATCTGAGGGCCTGGTTTTACACGCCCTGCTCCCAAATGCATGGGGAGTCCCATGGGGCAGTGGGGTGTGAGGCGCTCATGACCAACTTTGAACACAACTGTTGTTGGTAGGGCTGAATGCCATATTGCGGGTCTTGTATTGAGCAGTAAGATGATGGTGGCAAAAGGCTCGCTCTCTGCTGAAATTTCGATGAGCTGGGACTGTGTAGTAGACCGCCAGCGTTTCCCGCCCAAACTCCCGAGTCAAGCTTCCTGCCAATCAGGATTCGTGACACGTCCTCGTCCACCATCTTTCAGCTGTGACAGGTATCTACCCAGGTAGGTATGGGGAAATATAACTCAGGTGGCAGCTTTCCCTTGCAACGCTACTTGTCGTGTCCGGCATGTTTCGGCTCCATTGAATATTATGGAATGATTACTGGCTCCGAGGACAGGTTTCTTCTTTGCAGGAGGATCCTATATCCCGACTACATAAACCAGCTCATTTAAACGAGTGGTTATATCTGGGGCCCGTGCCAGGTTGAACTGGCGGGAAATGCACGATGAGGTCTGATCCCGCGCCGGTAAACAGTACTTACCAATTTAGACTAGTAATTCAGAAGGCGGCCCGTAGAGCCCTGGATATTTGTTGCACAACAGGACAGAAGAATGTTTTTCAACCCGACATTGACGACACCCTCCACCATCTGGAGAGGAGAAGTGGTGTAATGAAGGCTGGTATTCCGTGCCGGAAGTTGCCTTGTATCCATGTGTGGAAGACGGAATATCCTTTTGTCCATCAATGGCGAATCTGCCGGCAGGCAACTCGCGCCATGCCTTAGCTGGCACGCATGAATCGCAGAGAAAAGACAGAGAGAAACAAAAAAAAAGAAGGCTGATGTCGGCCTGCTGATGACCACATTTGCAGTGCAATAGTCTGCCAGGCCGACATCGCAGTGGCTGGATTGATTTCAACACATGGTCTCTTCTAGTTTGCATCTGTCAATCGTTCCATTTCCTTGTCCAGATCCGCGGAAACATGGGCCCTGCCGACCATACTTTTGCGGCTGTACATACATACCTGTCTGCCACTCGTTGCCTTCAGCGAGTGTCAGCCAAGACGGCTTGTTGAGCCTTGGGCAGACGCATGGCCCGATTAAGCCGCCCTCATAGCCCATCGTATGGCTTGTGGCCTGGACCAGTATCTGTTAGGGCTGAATCGGAAATTACTCAGCTCGGAGTAAATTGTTTAGCAAAGTCACAGTAGGATAGTATCCTGTCTACCGTCCCGGATCCAATGGTTGTCCTTCTCAGGATGACGGCGGACGCGGCCAGCCACATCGCCGGCCGACTCTAGCATATCTCACTATCTCGTAGTGCACCTCATGATATGCAGTTAGTTGTCTTGATGTGTCAATTAAGCGCTGCCCCTTTTCTTTGCGGGCCCGAATTCCCCCTTGCTTCTGTTTGGATAGACCCAACCGTGGGCAGAACGTATTCATTCAATGACAACCTAGGTAGGCAATGAACGCTATCTCATAGACCGAAAGAAAACATCTAGCATGAATAGTAGTAAACTTTAATTGAGCCTGGCAATATGCGTTCAAGCGGGAGTTGAGCCCGTTGGTGTGTTGGAAACTTGAACACCTGGTGTGATTCCTCAAGTCCTGATCAGGCCCACAAGCTGAAACAGAAGCTGCCTTGGTTGGATCTTGGTTCAGCCTTGGTAGGCTCAGGCTTGATCTGCCCCCAGGTCGCAATTCGAGAACTTTCGTAATGGTGAGAACATCTTGGAGTGAAGTACCTATGCTGCCGTATGGCGTATCACAAACCACGTCTGCAATGGACATCAAGTGGCCGCCTTTGAGCCTCATGCAGGTCGGGTAAGCCAAAGGATGCCCAAATAAGGCGTCTGTGGCGAGCTCGCCTCAGACTTGGTCAAGCAGACTTGATGGCTCAACGCAGCTTGCAATATAGGATGAAGATTATCAAGGCTGCCCGCCGTGCTAGCCCCAATCTCGCTGTTGTCGGTCGGCCGAATGCTGCTACTGGTTGTAGATTTCTGGTGGATCTTCCAGAAACACAGTTCTGGTGGATCTCGCGAGGTAATCTGCCGTAGTGAAGCCTGGACAAGGTCAATGGCGTCAATGGCGGCCCCAGTAAGATGACTGGAGAACGACCGTTGTCCTGATGTTGTCAGCCCCATCCATCTTCGGGCAATCTTTATATGTAACTCACAGTTAGGACAGTCAATGTTGGCTCCCAAAGCCCACCGGAGGAGCAAGCCTCGTCTTTGAGCATGCTGATGCGGGGACAGCAAGAGCACAACGGCACAAGAGCAAAATTGACAAAAGCCAAAACGACGGACAGGGCAAGCAACTGTTGATTGATGGCTTTCTGGTGTCCCATGGCAATATGCACTATGGCGTATGGGTAGAGTAAGGTGCGGGAGGGAGACCAGGGGCTAAGAAGAAGCAGGTGTTTGTTGATCCAGGGCTTGTGTGGATTGTGTCAATGGAGCATGCATTCTGTTCCTGACTGTAAAGAATCCTTGGTACGGCACGCGGTACTTCTTCCTTCGTACAATATAGAGGCGGCCCAAAGTACTCCGGGCCTAGGTACCTTCCTTCAAGCCGGGCTTTGCCTTCAATGTTGCTTTGCCTTGCCTAAAGAGGTGCCTATCTGGGCTGCTTCATTATGTATGCCTGGGACAAGTGCCCACTTGATCGCTCGGAGCATTTGGATGCTCTCACCGCAATGAATCCAATTGGAACATTGAAATACACCAAAACGTCGACCAAAGCCTGCGGGCGAGTGTAACAATGGTTTAACGGCCCTGACCCCATGGCCGGCCCTTCAAGGTTCAAGGCACTTCGACCCGGTTGCCCAATTGCGCAAGCTGATGGATGGCTGGCCAGCTGCTGCGGACTCCCTCCGACTTCAGTCTCAAGTTCGTACTTGGTTCTGGGTATTCTGTGCTTCAAACTTGGCTTCCAGGCCCAGTGCGGAGCAATTACTGTCACCCAGGCATGCTCTATGCCTTCAAGTGCTGGTAATATACCAGACTAGTTCGTATGTGCGCCAAGGGAGCTCATTCACATGCGCACCCCTCGTGAACTGTCCCATCCAGATGATCCAGATGCCACCCTCCCATCCGTCCTGTCTGGTTTTCCAAAGCTTGGGCCCTGGTACCCATCAAGCCCCATGTCCTGAGACTTTGCCGAGGAGCTTCCCGTCACTCGCTTCCTTGTCATTGCATGCACGAGTTTTGGGGTTCAGCCAGCCAGATATTTTGGGCAAGCCAGAAGATCCCAGCCCAGAAAATGCCAGCCCCGGCCCCATGGCTGGCACCAAGGTTTGGCCCCTGGCGCCAGCATGGTCATCAATCATTTGATGGTTGTGCGGAACTTCAGCGCCCTGTGCCCAGGTGCCCTTTTCTGGCACTCACCGGAGGTGGCACTACATGTGCTATTGTCCTTTGGGCGAGACTTCATGACCTGTTCTCCAAGCTCGAGGCAGACCTTCTGACTCGGGTGAAGGGATGATAGTCGGTAGGAGCGGAGGCCGTGGCGCGTTCCAGCTATCTTGGGAATTCTCCAGGACTTCGCCTCTTCATCCATCGCAGCAATCCGCATTTGGGTTAATTCAGGACCTTACAGGAGCTGCTAAACTGTTTGGTCAATTCCTAGCCATACAACCTCCTCTTGGTCTGCCCGAATGCAGGGCAAGCTTGGAATCTTACCCACCGCCAGGCGCGACTGAGCTGGCGGTTGCACAGAGAGGGGACAAGAAGAAGATATCAATACCATACGCCCTTTACCAGCTTTCCCGAGATCCATTCAAGCACCTATCTAGGTACCTACTTGGTAAGTACCTAGGGGTGCTAAGCTGCCAGATAATCCGTACAGACACCATCTAAATACCTACCTAGGTAGTTGAGTCCTCGGTCCTGGAACTTTCTCGCCTGGCTGCCGACCACGCGGTGGCCAGCTGCCCCGTTGGCGTTCCTCTGACTACGCCCATTGGTCTCCTCTCACATAGGTACCATGTAGTTACCGTGGCATATCACAAAACTGAGTAAAGGCGGATGTTATGGCCTAAAGCCACCGCAAACCTCACATACTTAAGTATGGATGTGGAGTACGGAGGAAGGGTTCCATAGTCGGTCGCTTAGAACGCGTGGTGCGAGGTAGCGAATAAATACCAGGCCACAGAAACTGGTGCTACCATGCGTTACAATCAGCCCAGAACGGATATGTCGCTCTTTCTAGGAGTTCGGAATGATTGTGTGCGCGGTGCGTCTCAGCAACTGTAAAACTGTTGAACATCTCTTCGAAACTAAGACTACCTTGGGTGGATATTTAAAGATAGAGCTGCATGTAAAGAATGTGCACACCTAGATGCTCTATCCAACCCCTTCAGGCTCATACACATCTCAACTATGGAACGTCCATATGTGCAGTGCAGTCTTGTTGGGAGCAGCACGAATGACGGCCCCCTCGACCCCTCCTCTCATTTTTGCTCTTTTCGACACCGCCGACAGTTCTGCTTCTAAGCGGCCTACCATCAGCCCTGCAGCAAGCAACTCGTTGTTCCGTCTTTTGGATCCTTCTCTCTCTCGCTTGTGACCCTATCGACTGTATGTGCCGGAGTACTACCAAGAACTACAGCGACAGCACCTGGACAAGACGCCTGGCCACACGCGCGGCCTCGACGTCTAAGGGCATGGGACCGAATGCCTTGCCAGTTCCGCTAGTTGGTGTCAATCGTTGAGTCGCACTGATAAACCGGCGGTAACAATCAATGCAAACGACACCTAGAATAGCAAATGCATGATACATAACAACTGGCAGACCCAAGCCAATGGGCAACGGCAGCGAGCCGAATGAGGCGATGTTTGTCGAGTATTGCAGGTACATGCACACACTGGACCCTCGTTGGCTCCTAAGAGACACAAAAATCTATAGCCCTGTTTACCTACCAGCATGTAGATACTTGGCACCGAGTACTTCAGGCATGGGAACCCGAGGACGTGATTCAACAGGCGATGGGGGCGTGGATTGCCCGACTTACGATGTCGAGACTGGAGGTGGAGGTGAGGGAGTGCTGTGAGTTCTGCGAGGTACGAGGCAGGATGCTGGTACGCTTGGCCACTCGGGCAAGTACCTTGGTACCTAGGTCCCATGGGACTGGGCACTTACCCGCCAGCGCTCTTTCCCTGCCCACCGGCCCTGCACTTGCCCTGCCCGTCGTCCACTTTTCCATTGCACACACCTAGTCCCCTCTACTGCTACACGCACTCCCTCTGGTACACCCTGCTGGCACGCCCCATTCACCAGGTCGTCGTCACCACACCGGGGTCCCATAGCAAAGCCTCCACCTGCTCACTTGCGTACTCCGGAGGCAACAAAAACGAGCCACAGCCCTCGACTACGGAGTACCAGCCTTGGAAACCTTATCCGTCAACTGGTCCCTTCGCTGTTCACTTATACCAGACCTTATACCCGCACGCTCTTCTTCCTTGGATTCGCGTCTTCTCGCGGGTTGTTAGTCTTGCGGTCAAGTTTATTTAGTTGTTTGCTTTCTCCATTCTTCTTTCTCCTGTCCATACCTTTACCCTGGTTTTCTTGTTTTTTTTTTCTTTTTCTTTTTCTGCTTTTCGCTTCCAATACGGATCAAGGGTCTCGCTGCCACCACAATTGCCCTGGTCTTGCGTTTGAACCAAACAAATACCCTCTCGCCATTGCCACCCAGAAGCCTCCTCTTCCACCGAGTCATAAATTGGCCTTCAAATCCTGCAAAAAGACGACTCACACAACGGCCCCTGGCGGGCGTGTTCACTCATCAATGATAGTGCTTGCCGTATCACTTTGTCCTCCGAACCCCATTCGTCCGCCTCCTTCGGCCTTCAGCCAGCCTCTCGACCGTTATCTGTCAACCGTACGATCCGGTACTACATAACCCAAGGCTGAGGCCGTAAAGCGAAAAGGCTTGATCAACTACAATGGCTTTCCCTCCACAGTACCGGGAGCCTCCTCCTAGTCTACCGAGCATCCTGTCCTCTGGTCCTGGACGTTACAACCTACACCACGACATGCAATTTTCCGGAAGTCCAGCAATTTCTATACCTGGGCTCGATCCGAAAGACGACGTCCCTCCTCCTCTACCTCCACCGCGCCATCTTCCATTCTTGGAGGGTCCTGCTAATCCCGAAGACTCGAAGAAGGAATCGCTCGACTGCAGCCGCTTCAGTTCATCTACACACAGCGGGCACAGCGGGTATGGCAGCATGCACCCAGGGTCATTTATGGACGAGAGACCAAGTTATAAGAGAAGAGGCACTGGAAGTAGCACCAATGGCGACGAGGGCTATGCAAGCTACACTGCAACTGAAAGGTTTGTGGCTGCTGCAAGTCATGAGTAAGACTTGACAAAAATAGACGGCTGCAATGGTATCGTCGACACACACTGACTTTATCACCAGTACTCGGGATTCTCGACCCACCGAATTCTTGCACCACAGCAAGTTTCACTTCCAGACCGCAGCTGATTTGCATGGCGATAGCATGAAGAAGAAGTTAGATCCGATCCGCACATTCGACAGGTCGCCTCGATCAGCAACATCCTCAGCCTTGAGTGAGCAAGTACGACGACAACCTGACCGTCGAGCTCCGACCCTGAGCATGCCTGTCCAACTGCCTATTCACACCAGATCCCTACTAGACTCGCCTGCCAGAATGACGGATACGCCTATTTTCTCTGTTGTTTCTCCCCGATCTGCTCCATTTCGACATTTCCCTGGGGACCATCGTTTTGCCAAGGATGGATCAGATTATGACCAATCACCAAGAGGTCGTTCACAGCGAAATAATAGCGACGACGCATCCTCAACTCAAGGCAGCTATGAGTTTACTGGCGTAGAAGATATGGAGATGGACGAGGCCACATCACCGAAGAGGCTTCACCCAGACGAAGCGTATGCCACCGTTGGCCACAAGCGAAGGGCAGCCAGTCCTCCAGCAGGAGGTTCTTTACTCCACGGAGGCTCGAGTGATATTCGTCGACGAGAACTTGGTTCCCGTGGCTCTCCAACGCCTCGGCTCACCATCATGCCACAGGCTTCGTCTTTATCATCCATGTCCTCTGCGGCTATCTCTCGCTCCAATTCTTACATTTCCACTATGTCCATACCCCCGTCAAGCGCAACCACTGCAACATCGTTCAGCCGCCGATCTCCTGGTGCTGCCTCTCCCGGTGGTGTCTCACCTACGTCTTGCAACTCGCCGTACACAATGCCCGCTTCATTGAACCATAGTCCTCGAAACTCCGTCTCAGGCAGAAGTCATACACATGGACGCACCATCTCCGGAACAAGCCCGAGAAAGCTAGCAGATATTCAAAAACCTGCGGGCTCTAAGGTTCAGCGAGTTTTCATGTGCGAGTGTTGCCCTAAAAAGCCGAAAAAGTTTGACACGGCGGAAGAGCTCAGGTATGTCTCTCGTCTCCTGCTTCGTGAATGCTGGGAGTTTTTTCTTTTTTGTTCTCCTGGTTCCGTTGTATTCAGTGCCCCCTTGTGTGTCTAGCAATACTGACAGACCACACAGTGCTCATGAGGCTGAGAAACAGTATGAATGTTCATTCTGTGGCAATCGTTTCAAGAACAAGAATGAGGCTGAGCGACACCAGAACTCGCTCCATGTTCGCCGACATTCATGGTCATGCTCAGCACTATCCGGCTATGATCGTGCATTTCATGATTCGACGAGCCGTCCTGGGGAAGCTGATACTTGCGGCTACTGTGGTGAAGAGTTTTCTCGCTCAGGTAGAGGACCTGGTAATGGGTCTTTGTCCAGAGGGATTGTCCCAAAACATGCCACGGATCAAGACTGGGATGATCGTATCCGTCACCTGCAAGAAGTTCACAAATTTCGCGAGTGCAACTCCTCCAAGAAATTTTACAGGGCGGACCATTTTCGGCAACATTTGAAACATAGCCATGCGGGAACTAGCGGTAAATGGACAAATATGCTTGAAAATGCATGTATGATGGATGAAGATCCTACACCGCGATGACCAGCATGCTGCTCAATTTTTTTTCTGACGACTAATATTCCCAACAATGAACGGCACTTTCTGCAACCAACGCGAGGGGTTGAGTGTGGGAATCATGCATCTGTATTGCGCCATATTGCACAATACATGACATAGTACGACGCCACGATATCTGTTTGATTTATATTTTTATGGAGTTCCGGTGGACAACTGGACTGCAATGGTAATTGCGGTCCAGACTGAAATACAAAATGCGAGATCAGGATTGGACACTTCAGTTTCAGCGTCTGACGACTTAAAGTAGACCAAGTTTTCCTTCAGGTTGTCCATCATTGTGTTAGCACCTCGAACAATTTTGGCAGATTCCGACGAGACATGCCTGCAAGAGCAAATAGATGCGGTTATACTGACGGAGGAGGCTTAACATTCGGCCGGTGTGACCGACTACATTTTGCCAGCTTTTACGTTGCTTTCGGATATTCCCGTCAGTCATTGTTCACGCAGCTCTGTGGCTTCACTAGGCTCTAATTTTCAACAACACCCTGGGTTTGCGCTAGGCGGCAATGGAAAAGATTCGTCTTGGAGCTTGCCGGCACTTGCTGCTTGCTGCATCCTTGGTTTTCTCCTCGTTCTGCAACCGAACTGAGCGCGTGTGGCTTGCAGTTTGGGGTGGACTGAAGCGGCTGATCCTTGTCTACGCATGGCGCCGGGCCAACCGGCTGCTGACGCACCTAGAGTGTGGAACAGACCGGCGAGTCAGATCGTGTCTGGCATGAACCGGTGTTGTCATTGGTTGGGTCTTTGTTCTCCCTATGTCACATTATACCCAAGCGTGCGAAACGGGCTGCCAGCGTCGCCCTTGGCAGAAGCACAATATGTGATGGCTTTTAGTTTGGATATGTTACGCACTGGTGACTGTGTGTATGTATGCAGGTGTGTGCGTGAGGGCGGTCCTGTACAGTCATTTCCTGCCCTATAAGGTTGCGATGTCTTTGTTTTTACCGGTCAATATATCGCAAGACTCTGTCGCAGTTTGTTTTAATTGTAGAGAGCGAAGTAGTTTGGAGATTTGATCTATCTGCAGCATATTGCGTAGGGATCTAGTTGGGCAGGGTAGGGCTTGGATTCTGGATTCACGTCTCACGTGATGATGGAGGGTAGAAAATCAAACAAACAGAGCTTCGATAGCACAGAAACATGGGTAACATTCGATAGTACCGTATTGCCTTCTCTGGGAGGTGACTTGTCTTGTTCATTTCTGCATGCTGCTCCGTATATTTCTGGCTGTTGCATTCATTTGTATTTAATATGACCAACATGGCGTTTTCCCTGGAGATGTAGAGGGCGCCTTGCGAAGCAAGTGAAGCACGGGCCCGGTGCAAAATTAAAAGTCATTTCAGTCAACACAGAAGCTATCCGAGTATCTTTAAACTTTTGACGAGGGTGTAGGAGAATCGATGGTGCAATGTTAGCGCACTGGCAATTCAACCCAAAGGGCAATTCGTATGTGGGGTGCGCACACGCCCCTTTGGTTTGCGAGCCGGGCAGTAGGTCAATGTGTTGTATCGTCTGCTGGGGTCGAGTTTTTTTTATTGCTCCAGCTGAAGGCAGAAGGGCCGGCGGCAAAATGGGGGGGGATATTAATGTGGCGCCGAGGGTTTTTTCCCCCCCAAGCGCACGGTGAGGAATCGCCGAAGAAGCGGAGACGGGGTGTACTCCGTACATAGTTATAATGAAGGAGGAAAACTTTCAAATAAGCCCGTCCAAGCGGCAGAGCTTACGTGTGGGTGTGGTCGTCGGTTGTTCGGCGCGGCAAAGAGATAGCCTGACCGGGCGGTTTCTCCGTCGTATCGTATGTACATCTTTTTCGTATCCTGGGTATGGGGAGACGCGTGGCGAGATTGGACGAAATGGCATGACGATGGGATGGGCTTGCTGGTGGCAGGCGAGGGGGGATGGCATCACGTGGGGCGTACATGAAACGCCGCCCCGTAAGGCTGGCAAGCTGGGTAGCGACGGCGGCAGATGTGGCGGCACCTGCCGCCAAATTTGGGCGCGGCACGTAACGCACAAATCGTCTGGTAGAATAATCAATCCCATTTGGTCCCAGGCGAAGAGAGCAGGCAACGAACGTGCTGGGAATAACCGAGCGTTCAAGACGAGAGACGTGTTTCTTTTTTACAGCCCTGGTTTTCGGAACGACGGCATCTAGGAACTGGAGCTTCTTTGAGAACAACTCGACTGTGCCGCCCCCCGCCATCACTTTTCTGAAAATTTCAACGGGGCACATTTCGACTTGTATCACGGCGCAACTCATTGTATTAACCAGCATACCAAAGCACGAACCCCTGGCAGATTTCTCTTGTATTGGGTAGCCAGTCTGAAAAGACGAGAAAAACCGACGAGCTGGATCCTCCAAACGACCGTGAGCCGCTCCGCCAATGGGATAATTTCGGCCACCAGCTTGACGACCAAGAACTGCACCAGCTGAAAAATAGCATCGCCGAAATGGCTCTCAGTCGGATTGAAGGCCAGGATAACCTCTACGTAGGCGGGTATGTACTGTATACTCACACTTCCATGTCCGCTGTGTACACCACCACCACCACCACCACCATATTTTGCTATTCGACACGGAAATAATGTCACATCACTAACAGACTTTGTTTGCAGAATCTGGGCTCTTCGCCGCTCAGATATCCTCTCAGAAAAAGGTATTACACACGTTCTATCAGTGGTAGGGTTCAGCCCGGACAGTCTGAAAAACTTCAAAGACGAGCCGTGGTCCGAGTATGGCAAGCAATTTCATCATTTACTCATTGATATAGACGACCTGGATGAGTCAAATCTGCTCGAAAACCTGCCAAAGGCGGTCAAATTCATTGACGAGGGATTGAGGGGGCCGAGAAACAGGAATGCGAGTTCAGCTTCAGATCATGCCGAGAGTCAAGGTGGCACGGCCCGAGATGGGAGCGGGGAGAGTGGCATCGTGGGCGAAGGGCTGGAGAGACTGAAAATATCCAGTCCCAATTCCACGGCTGAAAGCACGGGTGCGGTGTCACAAGCAGGCGGTGTGTTTGTCCATTGCGCCGCGGGAAAGTCTCGCTCCGTGTCGATTGTGGTCGCGTATTTGCTCTGGCGGTATCCGAACAGGTTCGATGCCAGCGTCGTACCGGCCTCGGCGTATGGCAACGTCAGCAGAAAGGAGAACTCTGGTGCTTCAGCAGCCCATTCCTCGAACCAGAGCGCAGGCAGAAGCAGGTCACGCAAGGAGACGGCGGTGGAAGCAGTCGAATTGGCTCTGGGGTTAATCCGACGAACGCGACCGATGGCAGAGCCCAACGACGGCTTCATGCAGCAGCTGGCACTTTGGTGGGAGATGGGCTGCCCGGACGATGTGGAGATGCATCCTCTCTATCAGCGCTGGGTGTATAAGCGTGAAGTCGAGGAACATGTCGCTGTAGGCCAGGCGCCCAGCCGACTCCGATTCGAGGACGAAGAGCCCTCGGCCACGGCCACGGCCACTCGAGCTGCTGCTGCTGCTGCCGCCGGAGGAGGAGGAGACACCGAGCTGATGCTGCGATGCAAAAAGTGCAGAAGGACACTTGCTACGGCGCCCTTTATCAACAAGCATGTCGCCTCTGGGTCGTCAAAGACCTTTGACCCGCGGCAGCCATGCCCGCACTACTTTGTCGAGCCACTGAGCTGGATGCGACGAGAGCTAGAAAAGGGCGAGCTCAACGGCCGACTGAGCTGCCCGAATGAACGGTGCGGTGCTGCCGTCGGACGCTACGACTGGAAGGGTCTCCGGTGTGCCTGTGGCGGATGGGTCACCCCAGGGTTGTCTCTGCAGAGAGCTAGAGTTGACGAGGAGATGAGAAGGAATCATGGGGCCATGGGCCAAGGACAAGGCCCGGGGCTGAACGAGGTTGCGAGAAATATGGGCATTCGGATGCCTCCCGGGTCAGGGAGGGATGGCGGCAACTTGTGAAAAAAAAAAAAAAAACATCGACATAAAGGGGGAAACGCGGCATCTAGCCATGTGCCTTAGTGGAATCAAACACAAAGGAAAAACCAACAACAAATGGTCAACTAGACGATGTCGTGGTGGCACAACATTTTGGGTGCTGGCAATAACGAAATTCGGTGGGAAATCAAGACGCCCCAAACCATGACAGGACAAATCAGCTACTAGGTTCCTAGTCACTCTTTGCGTCGAATTTTTTGCTCCGGAAAAGCCTCCACCATGCAAGTCCCTTTCTTTGCCATGACTGCCATCTAACCGGTGTGCTCCATCTCTTGTCAGAGCCGCAGGCAGAGACACACGAGGAGCTTTGTCCTGTGGTGCCAAGAACAAGAGGGCTTGTAGGGCCACAAGGTTCCGCATTTGGCGCTGCCATCATAACTCGCTAATTTGTCCAATCGTGCTGCCTGTATATATACATGTACATGTATAGTATATTGTATACATATGTGCGCACGGCCTTTTTTCCTCTTCTCTTAATTCCGGCATGTTAAGATGGCTTCAAGGATAGCTTTGGGGCTGAGGTATAGGCCCCCCGTCTTATCATAGCACTGCCAGAGCGAGGCTGAGCGTATACTTCTATTTCGAGTAACGCAAATCTTTTTTCTTATTTTTTTCTTCCAAAGTACACGCAACTCGGATCTCTTAGTTTCAGAGCTTGATGCTTTGCGCGGATAATATTCCAAACGTGGTTATATGACGGGGATTTCAACTTCGGCTGCGGCCCGGCCACTAGGCTGCCAGGGGAGCAAACAGACGTGTCCACTACTAATTTACGTCGTGTTCACCGATTTACCGCCCATTTGATATGGGAACAAGGCTGCCGTGGGTGTGGATGCTATTTCAATGTCTCGCGAGATTCATCCGGTCCCTGTGCAGGCTCCGCCGTCGCAATCCGGCCCACGTTCCAGGCGCAATAAAGAGGCGTCAGTCGAAGACGGCTTTAATGTCACGTCCAGGCTCTATACATCGTCCACCAAACCAACCCTTCGGTGTCGGGGCCGGCGCAATGCCCGAACTGAAGGCGAGTTCCGTCAAAGGTTCCGTCAAAGGCGATGCTCGCCGGCACCGAGCCGCCCCACTTGATCGGCACGGCGCATGCGACATCAAATGCGAGTCTCGGCCGTATTGATCCGGCTGGATGCCACGCGAGGCGTTTCAATAGGCCTGTTACAGGGCGAGGACCTTATTGCTGCGCAGACGCTTTCTCGGGTGTTGGATATTGCACGCTCTATTCTTCTTCTTCCTCTTCTTCTTTTTATTATTATTTTTAATTTTTTATGTCAGGTTCAGCCCCAGTGCCATGTCTTTGATCCTGGCCGTTGCTGAGATGGACCTTTTCCGGGCTTATCCATACATTGCGAAGAAAAAGAAAAGAAAAAAAGAGCAGGCAAAGAAACTAGTCGATCAAAACGCACCCCTTACAAGTACAGGTATATCCTGGGATGCAGACTCAAATACAGCAATATACACACTAGCGTGTCCTTGGCGACAGGCAAACTGATTCTGGCCAGGTAGCACAAGAACCAAACCTTGCAAGGGCGTTTAATACGTCCTTTTTTTGCACCGTCGACTCCGTAATTTACAGCCGGCCAAGTTGGAGAGTACGTGGTGCATAATTCGGCCACGCCGGAGTGTCCAAAATGACGTCTTCTTGGCGTGATTCTCGAGGCTATTAGATCGAACCATGCCATTGCCGTCTCAACGGCCCTTCCGCCCGTCCATAAACGCAACTACAGAAAATCCGTTATGCCTAGACGACCAATTATCTGTAATAAGGCGGTCAGTGCCATGTTGGACACCCCTTGCCCCGTGCCCTCCTTTCAATATGCCTATGTTAGTGTGACAAAGCTAGCGGCCGGAGGGGTTTTGTTTCCTCGATGGAATTACTACCGGTCGACTTACTCCGTATTTGCACCACGAGGTTGACGCTATACCCGTCCCGACGCAAGGGGAGCCACGCTGACAACGGCCGAGTCGCATCCATGCCTCCATTTCAGCCGTTGCCGCAGCACGCGCTGCCTTGTCGTCCCTCAACCTTGAAGAAATGTCGCGAGACTCTGTTGCCCGAGGTCCGGATCCGGATCTAGTGGTGCTGGCCTGAGCAAAGCACTGCCATCTGGAAATCTTTGTTTGGGGGCGTACCAGTCCGTCAGCAGACACGCGGTTGGTCCCGCGATCCCGTCACGCCCAACCGAGGAGAGAGACGGTTTGAGAGCCTTAAATCTCACTGCATATTGGCGAACGAGAAGTGCAGCCTTTTCCCCCTCCCGAGTCAAGAGGATCATGATTGTGCAAGTTGTCATTCCGGCCCAACAACAACACTGGCCCCATGCCACCAGGATCCTGGAAGCATCTAGGTCGGTTAGGTTGAATCTCATCTCAGGCGTCACAATGCCGTGTCTTTGCTCGCAAACATAAGCGCGCGTGATGATGCATGAAGATGAGGTTCACTGGCGTAAGCAAAATGTGCCCTTGGTCCTACGCTGGTCGAGTCTGCGCCCAGCCTCGTCCCATCCTCGGAGTAAGCATCCGTCAAAGGGCTGGCCATTCCCTATTACGCCAGCCACTGCAGTGTCATGATGAGTGATCCCCCGAACGTGCGACGCAGAGCACGCAGGGTGTTGGGTGAAAGGCCGCTTCATATGCGCGTCCCCCGCTCGTCGTGTTTCATAGATTCCCTTCAGCCTTCTCCCACCTCCTTCACCACCACCTCTGTCGTCGCCAAAGACTAAATAGCATTCTTCTTCTCATGCCTGTCAGGCTGTTGGGCCCCGCATCATCGCCAAGCTGTGTTGCTACCCATGACACCATCGTCGACGGTACATGCGCCCCAAGTACCCGTTCCTCCGGGCTTCAACAACAAGCACACGCCCCCCTCCCGAACAAAAGCTCTAACCTCCTGCTCGGACTTGACGCACATGAGCCTGCACGAGCTAAGAGACTGCCTGACATGCCCTGTAGTTGGCACTCTGGACATGCAGAGCATCTCGTTGCGGGTGACGGTTGGACGGGACTCTCCAATATAGTCGAAAGGGTTGCTCCTACGGCTATACGGCACGGGCTTTGATGCCTGGCCTGTTATATCCCGTTGACGTCGATGCCTTTCTCAGTGCCGCTTTTACCTGTGTCAACTCAGATGCCCAGTTTCACGTCTGCTTGAGAAACAGTCCATGTGCTGGCTACGCAGATGCCGAAGCTTGCAAGGTGGACTAACTTGTTGTAAAAGAAAAAGGTAAAAGGGCGTATCAGAAGATAACTTTTTGTTTCATATTGGACTCGGCTTTTGTCTACCTTGGCAACAACGAGGTAATCCCCCTCGCCCATCTATACGAAACGTACACTAGGCGGTGAGCCCGACAAGAGATTCCTATAGACATTTCGATGTTTCGCTCGACGCGCCTTGTGGAACTCTGAAAAGCAGCCTTTCAAATTACTTGGAAACATCACTTCCAGGCCTAATATTGCTATTATTACGCTCCTCCGTTAGTAAACGTCGGTTGCCCCTGTTTGCCGTTCCACGTAGCCGGGCATCGTGAGCAACGGGCCCCGTGAATGAGTTCTGTTCGGTGGCATTGTCTGCAGCATGAAACGATAGCAGCAACGTCTTTATATAAATTGCTCGAGTTGATCTGGGCATTAAGGTGCTTGACGCGAGCGACCGCAGTTCCGGACCCAGAAAAGCAGCAGATGTCAACAGTTGGAGCCGTCGTGCCCCGGATCTTGACTACCAGGCTTTCAGACAAACGCACGCCCAGAGTTGCCCGAGTATAAATGCACTTTTCTTTCACTTGACTTCCAACTCAAGTTTCACTTTCAGTCGACCCTACAATGTCGATGTAGCCCCCCTTCGTATGGTACGTCTCGCTGGGGCCCTGAAGTAAGTAAGCTAGGAGATGGTTTTGATCCGGAACCTTCAAGGGCTCCTGTCTCAATATATCCTTGTCCGTGGAACGGGGCTCAAGACCACAATGTTTTTACAGGGTGGACTGGACCAGCTGAGCAGCCAAGCTTTCTTTGGCACCGCGGAGAAAAGGAGGGGGGGACTTTGTCACGATCCTAGACTACGGGTTACGGGCATACCGCCAGTTGATGGGTTTTGGTGGAGGATATATAATGGCCGATGAGCGTTTGTGAGGGCGAGACACTGCCCAAGCAAAAGTTGATCGTGACTTCCTACGCACCCTGGTTCCATGTTTTGCTCGTGAAGTGGATGGGGAAGCCTGAAGTCGAAGCCTTCCCAACTCAAACTGATAGTGATCTGTTTTTTTTTTTTTTTTTTTTTTTTTTTTTTTTTTTTTGGAATATCATGACCGTAACGCACACCTGAATAGAATGTCTACGTGCGGGTTGCATGTACATGGGATATAGGCCGGAAAAGCTGCAGGTTACGAATAAAGCCGACTACTTTGCATTTCAATATTGAGGCTCTAATTCCCCATGTTCTTGGGTTATTTCAAAGGCGCAATAAATGAAAAAAATGGAACCCATAGTCAGGATGACGGAGCTGACTACAAGCATTACTTACTCCTTGTTGTACCTCAAGACTTCTCGGGGGCCAGCCACCGAGCAAGCTGTCTCTAAGCCGGGGTACCCAGCCAAACGGTAATTGCAAAATAAGAGCTCGAAAGACGCATATGTCAAGCTGCGGGGCCAGCCCGGCTAGGTTGCGTACGACGGAGACGGAGGGACTCCAAAACCTAGTTAGCCTTCAGATATCAACAACTTCTGGATCCGCTTCAAGCCTACGAGCATGGCTTGTGGTACCTTTTGATGGAGGTCGAGATACTCCCTCTTACGCTTGTTCGTGGCAGGGTTCTCCTTGTTGTCGTCTCTCATCCCACAAGATGTCATCTACAGACACAGATCTCTCTCTCTGGGAACAATTTGGCCCCCACCTGTTGGGATCACACTTGTTCATCATCAAGGGATTGAACAACTTGTTTCTTTTGCAAACTAAACACACCCGTAGAGCAAGCCGCATGGCATAAGCCGTGCAGGATGCCATGTGGGCCGCAGCTTGTGATAGCCGTGGCTGTATCTTGCAGCCAGAGCGTCGAGCTAAATAGGCAACAATCGCCATAATAGGGTTGCATCGGACGGCCACCGCCAACGCTCTTCTTAACTAGCACATGGCTTTATCTAGGATTTAGTAGAGGCTTTTTTTGGCCTTGTCTATTGATCGGCTGCTAACAATAAGATAGAGTTGTCTATTCAATGAGCATACATTCTCTGGCTTGGCTTCATAGGCGACTAATTGTGCGATAATAAACTCGCTTAGATGTTGATTGGCAAGGTCGAAATGTCCTCTGGGGGAGTTGTCTGGTGTTAGGTGACTCGGGCTGGTGCTTCCACCGTCAACGTTCCAGGAACAGCTCGAAAATGAATCGGCCGACAGTAGGAGTCCGGGAGTAGGTGCCGGGCTTGGGGTCCTCCTGTTGCTGTCAAAATGCAGCATCCTTGTAAGCTGCGGTCTGATGGTGCGTGAATAATCCCAGGTTCATGTCGGGGAGGAATCGCATCTGTTTGGCCACCGGAATAAAGCATACTTGCCAAAATGCATTATCCCACTCCCTGTCCCTTGCGCTAGGCCGGGCTCTTCAAGTCTTGAAGCGAAATTTGCGCAATGTCTCAGTGCAAGCCGCGAGGAAAACGCTGCCCAACTTCGCAGTTTTCGATTGAGACCCAAGGGGGTGGGAAGGCTGTGACAGAATCCTCCTCGGGGGTGGCTTGCTGAAGCTGAAAATTGTCCGTCAACATTTGTCAAGCAAGGCGGCTAGTGTTGCTTTAGACTTTCCAGTCTCCGTCGACAAATATCAGGGCACTCTCAGCTTTCCGCCACATTTCGGTGGGAAGAGAATATCAAAAGATGTACTCTGCCGTTCGTCGATAGCAATTTGAAACTCTCTGTTTCAATTGGCGCAAAATTACTCGATGCCTTTCGATGCCAGATTCCCGGATGCCTCGGGTAAGATGATATTATGTCGCAAGAAGAGAAAGTTAGACCGAATAGAGTCAAGGCCACTGTAGGCTTTTGCATTGTGAGCGCGACCAACTTTTCTGTGTCCTTCTCATGGCCTTAGTAGTGTAATATAAGGGGTCCTCCTTTTTGCTTGAAGCTCTTCATCGAGTTGCGCATGGAGTTCAGGTCTAGGGGGCTGTAAAGTCAAAGTGAGCATTCGCAATGTGGCGCCACGAGTCAGCTTTTGAGTACCGATTCGCCTAGATGCTCCAAGATCTCTCGTATCAGCGCTATCTGATCTGATGAAGCTTGGTTGGTAAACGGCAAGTTCGTATCTCGTTGCTGGTTATCAAATTCTTTCAGCGAATAAGACTTTGGGAACGGTCGTCAATCTCGTCGGCGAACAGTCGTTGTCAGCACATGCGTCATCAATTCAGATGAACCGCTCACAAGACACTTCGTTTAAGTATCATCTAGCATATAAAACTAAATTCGGCCTTTCCTTGAAGCTGCTGTGCGTCTGGCAATGCTAAAGGAACAAGTCTGCTGAAGCGTCGCCGAGAAGTGACAAAGGAGCCCTAACGCCCATGTGAGAAGACCGTGGAACTAAACCGATTAGTAAAATTTGGGTATCTTGAAATTCTATGTCTGTCCGAAACTGAAGCAACAAAATCTAGTCATCCGGATAATTCATAAAATGCTGCAGTGCTCGGCCCCTACACACCCCTTGATGATGAAAGGCATGAGAATGCAACACGACAGAGTGAAGATGATTGTAGCGACTACTACCTTGCTAATGTCCCATAACCAGCTCTCTTGTTTTCTGCATGGTGAAGTAATCTCCTGAATTGTGTTCCCGAGTGCAAAAGATGCTATATGATATTATTTGGCGGGGGGTGCAGATGGGACAGATGGAAAGTATCCAGGTTGGGAAACCCGTTCCCGATCTCTCTTTGCGGCTTCAGCCTGTCGTTTTCTTTGGAGACGTTGTTGGTAAAATGCACTGACATGATTAGTGCGATAGACACTTGAAACAAAGGTCAATCAGAGTTCAAACCTCTTGAGTTCAAAGACACGAGGCTCCTCGTTTGGTGTGCTGGACCCCTCGTCCTTGGACTATTGACAGGTTAGATGATGGACGAAAAAGGCCCATGGCGTACACACTTTTTGAGCTGAGATATCAGTCTCCTTTTGCTTTTCTTTGCTATCCTTCTTGTCCGTGTCCTTGTCCTTGTCGTCGTCGCTTTTTTTGTCTTTATCTTTAGACTCCTTTTCCTTCTTTTTGCGTTGACGTTCCTCGTATTCCTTCTTCAGTTTCTCAGTTTCCTCAGCTATTTCCTTCTCACGCTTGGCCTTGAGCGCGTCTTCGTCAATCTTTGGGATGCAGAAGTAGGTGTCCTTTAAATGTGATGGGCAGACATAGAAAAAGTCCTGCATGAGTGTTAACCCCAGTCTAAGCACCACCTGAGCAACATGCAACATGCAACATGCAACCTATCTGAACCTAACTTCTTGTCTGGCGTAATAAGAACGGAAGTGCTTGGCTTGTAGCAAACGTCACAAGCTTTGGCTGCGTTTTCGGCCACCTTTCTATGCGTGTAAAGATTGGGGAATGGGGCCGACATGGCTCTGCCAACGATTTGTCTCACTCCCAAATCAAATCCTTCCCTAAGATGAGATGGTATTCTCTAGCACTCTTATGGTGCTTGAGTGGCTGAGTGGCTGCGATACTTGGTTGGCGAGGTGTATTTCACTTCAAGAAGACCTGAGGATGCATGGAATGGAGAATGGACCCCTCCGCGGGGCAGCAGCTCCAACTTCGTGGGCCTGCGTTCGAGCTTTGCCTCTCTCCAACATGGGCATAAATGTACCAAAAATTCTTATGTAATCATCAAGGTTTCGCGCCGACGTCGGTAGCTTTCTTCTGTTGCTCGCGCTGGCCACGGCCGTGATTGCAATGTTGCTTCTTTAATCCCAAACCAACTCACTAAATTCTTCCTCCATCACTTTTTGCCACGTTTGTACAAGTCAATTGGCAAGCACGGAACCCGTCACCATGTCTACAGCCCTCGATTCACAGAGGCTCGGCCTGATCTTCCAGGCGCGACCAGATATTATCGAGGGGATCAAACGAGCCGCCGGTAAGCAGGAAAGCTCCGTGAACAATGCCTGAGCTGTGATTGGAGATTCTGAGCATGGTATTAGATTCGCCTGGACGCATCGCTCTCTTCAACGAAATCGCCGGCCACGTCTACGACCAACTACACAACGGTGGCGAGCCCGCCCTGAAAAGGCGGAAAGTCGACACTCCCATGACCGCAAATGGCACACAACAGGCAGCAGTGAGCTCTGGAAACGCTTCTGATGAGCCCGTGCTATTGCATGTCAAGGAGATATCGGTTTCGGTCCCCCAAAGAAAGAAATTCGAGATATGCCTTACTCAAAACTTTGTATATGCTAGGGTCCCTGGAACAACTGCCCCTATTCCAGGCATAACGTATGCTTGGAAGGATATCGGTAGGCATTTGCGAGCCATTTTTCTCGTTATTGGGATCAAGTTCTGAGACCCCTAATTTTTCTTATAGAATACCTCTTCTATTTGCCTGTGCCAGAAAAGGCCCAAATACAACACAACTATGTCCTCTTTCCCCGAGGAACATGCCTCCCATCAAGGACCAATCCACCCACCGTCGAGCCGTTAGTCTTCACAGTTCCCGCTACGGCACCCAAAGAAGGCACCATTGGCGGCACCGAAACGTCGGCTGCTGCTGCGGTATCAGACACTTACAAGTCACTTTTCCACTGGGCATTTGACAGGCGGCTGCGAGCCGCTGGGAACGCCATTGATCTTATTTCAGCAGATCCCAACAAATTTCACAGCGTTGTTCGCCAGCCCCACCGACCGAATGAAAGAGCTGTGCATGTGAGTGGCTTCCGTGGTTCAAAGGACGGTTATCTTTTCTTCCTTGAGAACGGCATCCTGTGGGGATTCAAGAAGCCCCTGATCTTCATTCCCTTGAACCGCATTGCTGCTATCAGTTACACTAATATCCTGCAAATTACTTTCAACATGGTGGTGGAGACTTTCTCGGGAGAGGGTGAACCAAACGAGGAACTGGAATTTGGCATGTTGGATCAACAGGATTACGGAGGTATTGACGATTACGTGAAGCGCAACCGGCTGCAGGATCGAAGCATGGCAGAACAAAGAAAGGCCAAGCTCCAACTTGCTGAAAACAGGGGCCCAAAGAAAGGCTCAGATGAAGCTGAAGGTGGCATTGCTGAAGGTGGGACCGAGCTAGAGAAAGCGCAACTCGAGGCTGAACAACAGTTACAAGACGACGAGGATGAAGATGAGGAAGATTACGATCCTGGTAGCGAAGGGGACAGCGAAGGTTCCGGAGACTCTAGTGACGAGAATGGCGATGATGACGACGATGGTGACGGAGACGGAGAAGAGTACGACGACGACGAGGAAGGAGAAGAGGAGGGCGAGGGCGAAGAAGAAGAAGAAGAGGGAGTCGAGGAAGGGGTAGAGGAAGAAGAAGAAGAGGTCAAACAAGAACCAGCATCAAAGCCTGTACAGTCGGTGAGAGCTGAACAGAGCAAGAAGACGTCCCACGTCCCTGTTCGTCAAGGATGGGCGACAATGGCGAGCTCACGGCCGACGGACGATGTGGACATGGAAGAAAAGTTTGAAGTAATGTGACGGGCACAGGATGGCGTTCTGTATTCTCCATGTGTATGAGTTACACGAAGCTCTGGGACGACGCTACAAGGGTTGCAGTATGAACCCCATCAAAACAAAAATGTGCGCTGCGCGTCTTGTATCCCGATCTCGAAACCAAGCAGAATAAACCATTTCGGGAAGAATATGCACTCAAGCTAAAAGTCGCATGCACAATCCTCTCGCGCCAATTAGAGACGCAATGTTCTCGTACCCGCAGCACCTTGCAGGTCTAACGCGACGGCTCACCTCGCATCAAACTCAAAGACCGACCCCATCACAGTCGTCCATCTCGTTCCCCCAGGTCACCAACTGTCTCGACCTACTACTGACATACTCGTGCGTGCTAATCTCGTCGTACTTCCGCCCTTGCCCCTCGCCGACACAGCTCTCCAAAACACCACAGCGCTCCTGGAGGCCGAAGCCCCAAAAGAACGGAATGCTCACCCTCTCTTGACCAGTCTGGTTTTTCGCTCTGTGCACAGTGCTCACGTACCGATCGTTGGTGATTCTCTGCATAAAGTCTCCGATATTCACTACAAATGTACCAGGAACAGGCAGGCCGTTGATCCACTGCCCGTCCCGGTTGAGAATCTGCAGGCCGCCTGTAGAATCTTGCCACAGGATGGTAAACAGTCTGAAATCGGTGTGGGATCCCATCGACACTTGTCTTTGTGCATCGGCGGGTGACTGCGGCTCCTTCTTGGGGTAGTAGTTCAGGAGCATCATCACGTCGGGGTACTTGACCTTGGAGTCAAGATGGTCTTCCGGGAGATGCAGCGACAGAGCAAAGGAGCGGGTGAGGGCTCTTGCCAGCGCCAGGCAAGACTGGAAGTAAAGGACGAGTGCGGATTTGAGCTCGGGCATGTACGACGTGGCCTCCCAGGGAGACTCGTCCGCCATGATGTACTTGCGCGCATGTTCGGGGACCGCGTTGATGTCGCCCACCTCCGGGTCGTATGTAGCATCGTACGCCCAGGAGAAGGCCTCTCTGTGGTCAGCCCCTTCGTCGGGGTTTATTTGTTGGGAGGCAAAGGGGCGGTAGCCCGACGTCTTGCCTTGGCTCGGTGCGATTTTGGCCCTCAGCTTCGTCTCCAGGTCCTGGCGGAAGAAGGCAAGCGCCGTTTTGTAAGCGTTGGCGATGACGGCATCGGGCACGCCATGGTTGGAAATGTAGAAGAAGCCAATGTTTGCGGCTGCATCTCCGATTTCCCTGGCCACGGCACGCCGGTCGTCGATGGAGGGGCTGAAGACGCGGGAAATGTCAATCACGGGTGTTTCTGATGGCAGCGCGTCTCTGGGGGCAGTTTGAAGAACAGTTCGTGTAACGAGTCCTTGGCCAGATGCCAGCCTGAGCTGAACCGTTTCAGGCTCATTAACCATTGTTTGTGATTTCGTCATGTTGGGGTAATGGGCCATTTACAATCTGTTCGACTTGGTTCAGACTGGCTCCGCCATACAATGTCATTTTCGCGCAGCATTGTGAACTGAGGCTGTCGGTTTTCTTTCACGCCGGAAAAGATGAGGGGTCCCATGACTGTGCGACCGCCAAGATTACACTGTTCGCAGCAGGCTTCGCTTTACTAGGCAAAATGTGCAGACGGGAAGATGCTCTGTGTACGGTTGCGCTGATATCACACGATGTACGAGGAGAAGGGGGTAGTGACCGTGCATGGGAGGGGCCTCTGGCCACGCCATTTTTGGTATGACGGTAGATTTCTCCAAAGTCTTTGGCTACGTGCTTTGGATAGATACCGCCTTGAGGTCCTTGCATATTGCTCGTCAAATGCGAGACTTTTGCAAACACCGAATGCGTTGGCAGTCCAGGAGCCAGAAGTCCCTTCGACCGGCGCGGCGGAATCCCGCGAGCTGATGCCGTTCCTGTAGCCTGCCCCGGTTGAGGAACGAGCATCGTCAGTGGCGACCGATGCCAATATAGATGGATCACACACATGTCACTTGCCATGAGAGAGCCGATTTACAGAGGGCAATTGCCTTGTTTGTTCTGTCTGCCTTGATATTGATATACAAGAAAACGAGTGGTCGCCATTCGCCATGCTTTCCAAACAACAACGAAACTAATAATGGTATCTTTCCCTGCCTCAACGACAACAAGATAACAAATGCTCGATTTTTTTTCATGCCATCCAACTCAACGCCGTCGCAATGCCTGTATGCAATCATAAAAATATCTCTAAGAGGCAAAATGCTGTCATCCCGGCTCAGTAAACAATGCAAACGGACAAAAGTCAAAGTAAGACGAGGAAGCATAAGAATATGCAGAAACACAACCAAGGAAAGGAATAAAGAATATGCAAAAAAAAAAAAAAAAAACAACTCAGGAAACCAAGCATAAGGATATCCAGAAATCAGAAGAAGAAAAAAACCAATAATAAACGCCTCATTGCTTCCTGCTCTTCATCATAGTTATGTAATTGCTCATGTTCTAGCCCGAGTCGATGATCGTGTAACTCTACTTGGTTTTGCTGGAGTTCCATTCTGGGACATCCCCAGCGTTGCTGCAACCTTGGCGTTGCGCTGCTGTTTCTGTGCGGTCGTGGTTCGCGTGGGCCTCGCGATGCCACTGCCACTTGCCTTTGCAATGTTCTTGCCTTTCATGGTGGCGATGCGGGACTTCTTAGCATCTTCATCTTGGTGTGCTTCGAGTGGAGTCTTCCATCCAACACACTTGCGGCCGTTCGCTCCCTTGGTCGGTCCTTCAGGATCACGATTTTCTTCGCTGGATTCTTCGTCAAGTCCCTGTTCCTGGTACTTAGCCAAGACCTGTGCGGGATACTCTGCATTGCCTCTATTCTTGAGAGTGTTCTTGCGAGTCTTGTTGGATAGTTCCTTCTCTTCATTTCGAGTGTGGTTGAATCCAGCACGGCCACTGTTGGATCGACCTCGTAGATTGATAGGGGTTGGGATGGATGATTTGGCGGTGTATCCAGGCTGCTGTCCTCGCAATCTAGTAGATCTGCGATAACCTGTGCCCGTTTCCGCCTTTTCCTCCTCACTGGGTTTGTTGGTGGTCGTGCCACCATTTGTAGCCGAAATGGACTTTGTCTTCGTATCATTGTTTTGGGTTCCAACTTCTGGGGCCTTGCCCTTTGGATCGGGGAGTGACTTCTTCTCTGATCCAGGATTGTTGACTCGTCGAACCTTCTTAGGCAGAGGAGCAATAGATGTCTTGAGCGAAGAGTCAGAATCTTGGTTCTCGGTGTCTGCCTTGCGCTTGCCCTTCTGGGGGCTTTCGACATTGGGACTCTTAATCCCGAGTGGTGCACGTCTCACTGGTGGCGCAATAGGAGATCCGGTTTCTGTGGTAGAAAGGCGGTTTCGATGAGTTCGCTTGATAAAGTCTCTCATATAATCGCGTCCCGGGCTGTCTTCGTAATGGTTTTGCTGAGCGGGCTGGTTACCATGCTGAGTGGAGCTGCCACTTGCAGCGGCGTGAGGCTCTTGATGAGCAGAGCCGCGCGACGTCTGTGAAACCATTTCGTCGTGGGAAGTTGATTGATTGACTGGTGTGAATGAAGTATTCAGTTTGGTTTCGGGTGATGGAGTCGTGATGGAGGGGGCCTGATTCTCCTCAACAGTCACCACAGGAGAAGTGGCCAAGTCCGGTACGGCTGAGGCGTCTTCATTGTGCATTGAAGAAGCCAGGATGGCTTGCTCAGCTCGTGGCGAATCTTGGCCATCTGTCAAGGGAAGTTCGTGAACCTCTTTGAAGGTAATTCGTGGTGATGAAGATATATCCGAAGGGGTCGTGGTGAAACGAGATTCGTCCATGCCCTGACTGTTGGGAAATAAGTATGCATACTCGGTAGGTAGCTTAAACCTAACAACGAGCCTGCCGTTCTCTTCAGTGACCATGACCTTAGCCTGGCCATCGCAGCCTTCGACAGCCATCTCGGCCAAGCGATTGATTGCAGGAGGACTGGAAACGGGAGTAGCACCGGCAGCTCGAAAAATGTTGGGATGTCGGCGCACGTCAATTTTACGCATGCCTTTCTTGTCCCTGGCTCGATTCGGAGCGGGTGTGCTCTGGACACCGCCGCCAGACTTGCGACCTGTCATTTTGCCCCAAGTAATGGCAGGTGTCGTCATATTCGAGGTAGGCTCGGAGGAAGCTGGTTTTTCGGGAGTTCGACCCAAGTTCATGGGAACAGGGTAGTGGCCATCGGATGCAGCTTCGTGCTGTGCCACGGGAAGTGCTGCTGGTATAGTGGCTGTATCGAAGACACCTTCGCTCGTGAAGTCATACTTGCGAGGCGAGATCGTCTGTCGTCGGGCAGCCTGGGTTCTGACGAGGCTGCGATTCACAGGTTCACTCTTGCGTCGAGTGATCTTTTTGGTGGTCTGTTTAGCTCTACTAGTAATAGTGCTACTGAGCCAGGTCGGGGCGTTGAAAGATGAAGTAGAGGGCCCAAATTTGAGTTGAGCTGAATCAACAGACGAAATCGGTTGCAGAGAGGATTGATCGGGCTTGGGTGTCGATGTCGGAATGGATTCGACTAGGCCCAGGCCAGCTTTGCCATTCTGCTCTGGAGTAGCAGTCTGAAAAGGAGTTGAAGGTTCCGTCTTGGACACTTTCGAAGGTGTCTGCGCAATAGTTTCGGATACTTTGGCTGGTGATAGGTGAGGTGAAGAGGTCAAGTTCGTGAGGTTGTTCAAGCTGTGGGACGAAGAGTCATATGAGGGTGCACCAAAGTGCTTCGTCGGACCGGGAGACAGGCAGGGAATATCAGCAAGTGGTGAAGAGGGTGAGCCATAAGCGATGACAGGAGCCAGTGGCGAAGGGCTCCGGGTAGTTTCAATTGAAGAAGGCGAATCAACAAAAGGTGTAGAAGGTGATCCAGGAGATTTGACAGGAGAAAATGCCACTTGGGGGCTCGCGGCAGGCATTAGCTTGACGACAGTATCGCTCAAATGACGAGAGGCCTTGAGCGGTTCGGTGGGAAGCGGTGATTTCTTGGTTGGCGATCTGCCCGACTCGTCCTGGAACTTGTCAAGCTCAAGCATGCTCAGAGGTTCAGTCTTATCTGCAATATCATGCAGTTTTGGTATGCCACATTGCGAAATTCGCACTCGGTGATCTGTACATCCCATCTCTTTGAAATTGTAGGCCACATCAGTAATGGAACCTTCCAAAAACGTAATCCGCTTACCACCCCTGTTAGTGGCTATGCGAATGAGATGAAGGACTTCGGTATATGTTATCAGCTTGTATCCGCCCCAGAGCCCACGTCGTTCGATACAGTCGTTTCCATCAATGCCTCGTTTAGCAGGAATAGTTGAGCGATGAGTCTGTGTCTGCAGAAACCTGAGCTCGGCGCGAAGAAGCTCTGTGTCGACCTCCAGGATTCCATTGGCAATGTCCACTGGATAGCACGTTAGTACAAACGCGAAGAAGAAACTTTGCCAAGAGACTTACCCTTTGCTTTCATGAAGAGATGAGTCGTCTCGGCCACAGAGTCAGGTCCGCCACAAAACGCGATAAGAAATTCATTCGGTTTGAATGACTTGAGTCTGGGAGATTTCTTCGGGGGCATCTTGCATTTCGTCGGTTCTGTCCAGGCCGCAAGGCGCTTGGTGGCAGCAATTTCCGAGTTCCCAGATACGAGAAAGGGAGTTCCATATAGACGTGGCTGTGGGTGACAGATTCGTCTCATGACAGTACGGATAAGATTGGTGTTCTGCAAAGAGAGGTATTCGGTAGGGACGCGGTGCCATGCTGGTTCTCTTTGGAAGGGAATTGGTGCTCGTAAGACGCCAACCCAAGACCTACAAATGCCAGCAACAGTCAGTAAGTTCAGCCGTCAAATGAGGTAATTCATTGGTGTAATTTCATATGCAATTTTCGTACAGATTTGTGTAGCGAAGACCGGTAGAGTTCTTTCCATGAGATGAAGTGCCATTGTCGGGTGCCGGGAAGAAGATGATGAAAGACGGGGGCAAGTTCAAGCTGTGAGACGCGCCATGTCAGTTTCCCGAACTCAAGAAATAAATGTCTAGATGTTCCATCATCATGAACATGTACTTACCTGATCTTGGGCTTGAGCCCAAGTCCCCAGGTTTGGGGAGTAGGCGCGTCCATGAGGTCGGCCTACGAAATCGAGTGTTTAGAACGCGATTGCAGTAATCGAAAAGTGACGGGGCAAGCGCGTTGCAGATTGGTGAAATTGTTTTGCGAAAAGTGTCGTAACGGCAGTAGCAAAGAATTCGTGCTAGCAGCATCAAGAACGTAAAAGAGCAGTGCGATTGTGAAAATTTCTTTGAATTGTTCGTAGCAGTAGCTGTTGATGATGACGGGACAATACAGAGTCTCTCTCACATCCATCTAACATTTGTTTACCATGGCCCAGCCAGCATCGTTGCGCATCAGAGGACGCTAGTCCTGAACGGGACGTTATGGACCCCTAGCCATGGAATAGTGGGGCCACTACGTAATAAACGCGCCCATGAAAAGCACTGAAGAATAGCGACTGCGAGCTGTTCTCATTGGCCCATGACAACTCAGGTAAGCGACAGTTGGTCGCGTATGGCATATTTACGCGAGGCAGGAGCAGCCGTGACGTCGTGTTTCGTACCATCAAATAACGTCATTTCAAGAGCCCCAAGAACAACAAGATTTTCAAATATGATCAGTTCGCGTGTGAGAAAAGCAAAGTACTAGCAATCCCAGTGCCAAAAATTCGGTTCGCATACTGGCGAGCTCCTATATGCTGACTCATCCGCCGTCTGACCTCCAGACAGGGTGGTGTGGGGCAACAAACGCATTCATTGTCTCCAAGAAACGGCTCTAGCTCCCAGCAGCCCCAGACTCGTCACTGGGAATCTTGGAACGTAATCCCTTTGACACGCCTTTAGACTACAACATTGCATCGCTGAGCCACAACCCGTGATACACCTTCCAAGCGAGCCTCTACCGGAACCTGAACTCTAGTTTCCAACCCACCCTCTCTCGCCATCTTGGAACTGCGTTCCAACCGCCACCATGAACCGAATTTTCGGCTCGAAACCATCTGGCCCAAAGCCCACCCTCTCAGGCGCCATAACCAACATTGACACGCGGATCGCCTCGATCGATACGAAACTAAAAGCCCTCAACGGCGAACTGTCCGCGTACCAAGAAAAGCTGTCCAAATTGCGTGAAGGCCCCGGTAAGCAAGCCATCAAACAAAAGGCCCTCAAGGTCCTGCAGCGCCGCAAAGCCTACGAGGCCGAAAAGGAAAAGCTCGAGGGCCAAGTATGGAACATGGAGCAGGCGTCCAGCATGCAGGATAATTTGAAAAACGTCATGACCCAAGTTGATGCGATGAAGACGACCAAGAAGGAGCTACAGAAGCAATATGGCAAGATTGATATCGACAAGATTGAGCAGCTGCAGGATGAGATGGCGGATTTGATGGACGTGGGGAATGAGATACAGGAGAGTCTGGCGAGAAGCTATGATATTCCGGATGAGGTGGACGAGGCAGAGCTGGATGCTGAGTTGGAGGCTTTGGGAATGGAGCAGGAGTTGGAAATGGAAATGGGAGGTGCGGTGCCTGGGTTTTTGCAGGATGAGGTATTACCCGAGTTTGTGGATGAGCCTCCTCAGACGGAGGATAAAGTGAAAGAGGCTGCCGGTTAGGTGTGCATATATGACGAATACCGAATCTTCTAATGGGGGTTATTTGGAGGCTTTGGAGTTGGAAAATACCGGAGCTGCTTCAAGTTCGTGGTGATAAATGCGGCATAGCAAGCGTTGGTTCGCACGAGTCCACTGGGTAAATGTAGCTTTGTACGCACTGCTATAGCACTTCGGATCGGATCACCATGTCGAGACATTTACGTAGCGGATACGACTTGTTCAAATACTCAATGTTTAATTCCTAATTCCTAAATCCTACTCGTGTCAATGCGAGATATCTCCCAGTGAAGTCGCAACGCATGCATAAACACCCATCACGGTCCATTAACTATAGGCCTATGCCCCAATGTGCGCCTCGATACGTGTCAACGCCCTCTTTCCAAGATATTAACCAAACCCTTAGTGCCAAAGGTTCTCCAACAAAAAAAAAATTAGAATATTGGTCACAGAAGTGTCCCATCTCATCATCCAGCACAAAGCAAATCGTTCATGCGGGCAGCCATGAAAGCAGACATAAAATCAGCGTCTAATCCACTGTAGCAAAGAAACGAGCAGTCTCCTCGAGCTCACTATCTCCGTTGCAAAAGTCCCAGCCCACAATGACGGGCGCTTGGCTACAGCACACAATCTTGCGAGCATCGAACTGGAGCTTGAATACGCGAGCTGGTGCATTCTCTGCCCCGGCAATATGCGGGTGGTGATGCGCCGGCGGGGGTGGGTTGTGTTGCGCTGGTACTTGGGCTGGCTGAGCCGGTGCAGGCGTGGGGGTCGGAAGAGGAATTGGCACTGGCGTAGCAGCCGTTGCCATGTTCACGTCTGGAGCGACATGTATCGCAGCTAGTGATGGTCCGGCGATGGCTTGTGTTGGTCTAGGGGTTGAGATATCTGTGGGCTGATACGTTGCCGGCATTCCGGGAGGATTGCTGGGTCCGGCAACAGAAGGACCAGCAGCAGCAGCAGCAGGCGGCGCTGTTAATTCTGAATTCGATGTAGTGGCCGGACGTTGTCTTGTCGACTGTTGCCCGGTTTGAAAGGCGACTAACGCTGCCGTGATCGCTTGTCGAAGCTGTGTGCGTGCCAATGGTGACGGCTCACGTTCAATGACAGACTGCAGGTAGTTGTGGTGGCTAAGCATGGCTGGATAATTGGCCAATGTCTGCTCCAGTGCTCGGGCACCAAGGGGGACGACTTGATCAATCAAGTTCATATAGAGCCCAGAGGTCCCCTGAGCACCAACATTGGGTTCAACGCTGGCCTGGCTCATCTCCCCAAGGGGCGGGGGTCTGCTGCGAGAGGCAGAAATGCGCATGGTCGGGCTGCCAGCGGACGGGTGCATTGGGAGGCCCCCTTGTTGTTGATTTGAAAAAGTCGGTTGTAGCATGGATTGTGGCGGTATTGCCAGAGCCATATTTCTCTGCGCTGCTGCTGCCGCCTCTTCCTGGCGAAGGTGATGGGCCGGTTTCCAAACTCCCTCCTTGTCACGTCTCCAAATAATGATGCTCTGGTCGTATGACCCAGAAACAATCCGTCCATACTTTCGACCGCCGCCCCCTCCAGGTGGCACCTTGGCTCCAAACGCCTGCACATCAGCTGGTCTAGAGCTCCCTGCGTTCACTCTCCTAGTTCTTCGGTTCCGTCTTTCACCATCCCGGGCCACTTCTCCAGCCTCAACAGCTTTGAAGTACTCGGCATCCACAGTCTTGGCTTCCACCTCATCTTCGGCCTTGCTGTATGGCAGATCACCAAAGCCCGCTTGCACGGTTCTGACCAAATGCGCGTGGCCACGTAATTGCGCAACCTTCAAACCGGTAGGCGCGTCAAAAATGCACACCTCATAGTCACTGCTACCACTTACGATTCGTCGTCCGTCGAACTCGACGCAAGCAATACCCTTATCGTGAGCAGGGATGGTTTGCGTGCACACTTGGTCTGGCCAGTCCCAAATCTTGATATGCCGGTCTCCGGACACAGACACGATAGTGCGATCTCTAACCTGAATGGCATTGACGGCAGCCCCGTGTCCTTCCAACCGGCCAATCATGGTATATGATTCCTTCACAGGTAGCTCCTGGGCTAAATCTGGTTCATAGCCGTATCGCTTGACGGTCTTCCCAACGGCGCTGAATGCCAACTCACTCGTGCCATATCCCAGTTCTCCAAAGCGCAGAGGCCTTCTGTTAAAGATTTTGATGGTTTTGTCCTTTGAGGATGTGACAAGAATCCGTTTGTCGAAGCGAACATTCAAAACTGACTCGCGATGCGCCTTGGTAATTTGTTGAATAAGCTCACCGGTTGAGAATTTCCAGATGAAGACATTCGAGTCACTGCTGCCCGAAACAATGATATCCTCAGAGGGGTCAGCGTCGAACTGCAGACACAAGACCGAACCATTGTGTCCAATTAACGGGGGTCGAACTAGGCGACGTGTTCGAACGTTCCAGATACGCATCGTCTGGTCTCTGCTGCCGCTCACTAGATAGTCTGCGTCGAACTGCAGAGTATAAACGCATTCTTGATGTCCTTCTTCGGGGTATTGAGGATGTGGCAGCTGGAAAGTCGTGTACTTGCCAAGTTCCCAGTTGGACTCCAGTCGTCGTCGCATATTGTAAAGATACTTCCAGTTGATGCGATACCTTGAGCTACCGATATCCCAGGCCCACAGGGTTGATCGTATTGAAGCACTTGGGTGGTCTGGAGGCAATATAGGAGGTAAAGAGGGTTCCGGTGTCCCGCCGGGCTCCTTTCGCTTGACACGCACAACATCTGACGAACCAAAACTCCTATCTACGCCTTTGCCCTTGTAGGCTGATGAGCTTGACGCAAAGCTGATATCCATATCGACGTCCCCGCCTGTGAGTGACATAGGTGGCCGATTCAAGGAAAACGATGAGCCAGGAGTTCCAAAAATGCTGCTACCCTCGATGCCTACTGGTTCCTCCTGGCTCCGAGCGGTCCCTGTCATTTCCTGGTCTTCATCTTCATTCAGTATCGCACGAATCTTGTTGGTCTGACCATCCGCATTCTGGATTCGATGTAAGTGACCAATAGAACTTGTTAGATCAGCGTTGACTCTGCCCTCGCACAGTTCAATCTCGCTCGCCACCGCCTTCCAGCCTTCGAGATGATACAGCCGCTCCCAGAGTTTTCGATCCAATGCCAATTCATACCAAGCGCGGCATGTCTGGGCGACGCCAACTAATGAAACGGGATCTAGATATCCCAATACCTTGAGACAGATTTCGGCTGGAAGATATTGGACGAAATCGATGTATAGCCGGGGATTTAATCGCTGGACGATCTCGGCGATTGCCGAGGTGGGAAGGTCATCGAGAAGTGCGAGTGTTAACTCTGCGTTGAAAAAAAATAACAGTCAGCAACACCGCTCAACCGATGAAGTTCAAAGATGTTTGTCAATTACCCTTCTTGACAGACACTGGCAACGCCGAGGCATTGCTTGCCAACCAAGATGGCAGCTCTGCCGGCGACCGTAATGTCGCTAAACTTGCCGGTAGACTATGATGAACAGTAGGATTCAGAGGGTCCTCCGAATAGCCCTCATCGGGTTGATGTGCTGGAGAAAACGGATCCATGGCCGGAAGTTGGTCGGGCTTCGCCATTGGGCTGGGAGCCAAAGGATGGACGACGCGGGGAGCCGAGAACACAGCGTAGCAGAAGATATTGAGGCAAATGAAGTTTGCACAGGCCACAGACGATGCAGCAGATGGCAGGATTTATTATTTCGCGGGATGGCTGCCGGGGCGACCGTGATGCCGTATCGATCCGGCCTGATGGGTGGTGGGATTGAAGCTCCGTTGGCTGACAGGCTTGGTCATGAGGCAGGCGCAAACACGATGCGCCCGTTGAAGCAGCGGCGTAGCACGAAAACGATGCCGAGTCGCTGTTGTCTGTCAACTATCAGCGCGTGCACACGACCGTGCTCCTCGATCTCGGTGAGATGGGGGTTTTCGTGAAACGACGTCAGCCGAGAGTCGTGGTGTTTGTTATCAAGGCGTCCACGGGCGGCGACCTGGGGGTGCTGGGGTTGCACCAGCAATTGAACCAATTGAAGGCACCCGGGCCAGCAGGGACAAGGCCAGCGGGTGACGGTGACGGTGACCAGTTGACGGGTGAGGTCGATGTCAATTGCGGCGGGTGGCGGGTGGTAGCACTAACAGTTGACCAGGCCAGACATCCGTAGGCCTGGAGCCAGCACACGATGAGCCGAATGATTAGCGTACTAGGGCAGTTTAGCAGCACTTGACCAGACATGAGTTGCTGCGGCCCGGGTGAAGACAACCCTGGACCGTACTGTCGACAATCCACCAATGTTTATGTAAGCCCAAGTAGGCAAGCTCGGTTCTACAGCCGTGATGATTTATGGATGGCCCAACACTCAAGGTGGTCTTGACAACATCTGGTTCAATTTTTTGCGTATCGTCAGGACACACATTCGGAGGGCAAAGTACGAAATACACCGAGTGATCAGTCGACATGTTTAATAGTATCCCACGCGCTTACCTAGACTTGAGTAAGCAATAGGTAGGCAAATACGTCCTCCCGTTCGAGCCAACCCCTTTTTCTTGCCTTTGACCAGTGCCGCAATTATTCAGCCTATATACACGGTTCAATTTCTTCAAATCGTCGTTGATCAATCACTGTTATCAAATTTATTAAGTGCTGGCTAGATTGCTTCAAGTGTCCCATGTCAAGCTGGGATCACAGCGGCCCGGGATTCCGCATGGTGCGACTCAAAACATCTGGGTATGCCTGCTAGGTGCTTGCGTAGACACTTGGGAGACCCTCCTCCAATCTCTCTCCACCGGGAACTCGTCCTTGATCGTCATCATGTACTACACATGCATGTCAAACAAGTCAATGCCGCCGTTCAGGTACATGCCTGCGCCCTTTAATCCGTCTCCAGAGTTGCAACTTGCAAGAGTTGGGCAGACACCAAGCGCTCGCTATAAGGAGAATACGACGCTCCCTCGCTTGCCTGCTCTCTATACAGCTCGGGGGATCATTCCTTGATGCTCTGTATCCAGTCCCTGCGAGGGCATAAAAGATACATTCACTCAGCAGTTGGTGTGGCCGCTCAGGCATAGATGCAGACGGGGAGCCAAGCCCAATAGACGATGCAACGCAGGTTTGTAGATACGAGGACAAGGCATCGCTAACTTGGAACCCAAACACGTCCATGCCTGCCATGTACTCTCGACTCGGGCTCGTCCGTCGTCGTATCGATGCTGCAGCATGCCGCCTTGCAGACGGCTTATCACCACTTTAATTTCACATAATGGCGAGAGATTCTCGAGTCAACCATAGAGTCTCATTATGCAATATCTCACAAATATGACATGATGCTCAAGTTGAGAACGCATTGCACGCCTACTGTAACTGCCTCATATCTTGTTTCACCAAAACACATGGTGCGGGTTTGTTTCCGGCACTGCCTCCCCCCGAGAAGCAAACGGTATCCCTGGCTGTCAAGTTTGATCGTTAATGTACAGTTCCTCGACTAATCGTGGCTTCACCTGTCAGTCACCAAGCCGCGCGGGCTAAAGCGTATCCGGTTATGCCGGCGGGTGTGCACTCGGAATAACAACTACAACAATGTGCCACGGCATTCTATGGCTATCCGTGACGATGATTTCCGACTCACGGCTACCACGTTTCCACCTACTCGTGAAAATCTGTACTAAACCAAGTAGATTTTAGTATCATGATAATTGGATCGAGACATTTGGGCACTTCGTTACGCTACAGGGTAGCCCATGCGAAAAGCAGGTGGACAAGTTGCAACAAAGACTGCCCTACCTAGGTAGATAAATGAGTTTCTCTTGGAGCCGATGTCTGCTTTACATGCTTACATTCCAGCAAGTAGTTTCGTCGAGCTGCTGGATGGCCCCGAACTCTTGCATTGGGATGATAAGAAGTGATTCTCGGACAGTACCTGTACTCCCGGCTCGGAGACATTCTTTCATATGAGGACTTTCCAGCCTCATCCTTTCAGCTTCAAGGGGAACAAAGATGATTTGTACTCGTCCTCGATTAGAAATAGACATCATACAGACAATCAGCTGTCCAGTTCGAATGCCGGCTCGCCACCGTTCACGCCAACCTAATAACTAATTGGTATTTATGATGGCGCAGGCGAACGAAACGTCCTCATGCTCGGTACTGGTTACTTCAGATCTACTGCCGTAACCTTGCGTTTCTGCATAGACAAGGACCGTGTAAAATGGAGACGCATAATGATCATGCATCGCAGGCACCCTCGCCTCTCACATGGTGTCCATGGTTTGGAAAAGGCAATGGAAAGTGGGTGGCTGCGGGCTGCTTTGGACTAGGAGGATGGTACCGGCCGAGCTAGTTATGGAGTTAAACCCTCTTTGTCAAGGCCGTGCCGAAGGATCGGGTGGAAAAGACCCAATGTGATTGCATGTTTGAGTGAGAATGGCCGGAAGGTTGGAACTTGGATGTTGCAGACAAGCACACAAGCGGCTGGCTTGGCGCGGTTTTGCGCTCGCAAGGTTCCCAAGTTCCCAAAATCAACTTCCCCTCTTCCCCTCTTCCCCACCAGCAGAACAACAGACAGACATTCTCGAAAATCGTCATGTCCACACACAAGTCGGCCGTTAGTCGTTCTTGAGTCTCGACGACGTCAGCTGATCCCCGCCCAATGCGCATTTCACTCCGGCCGTTGACTATCGGAATTTATCCATATACAGGTTCCTCCTGCCTGATGTGGCAAGGACACACCGAAAAAGAAATAAAACATAGAAGGCAGGGAACAAAGGCCAACCCAGGCCTCCATCTGTTGCCCCAACTCCGTATCAAAGGGTCGAAATGTGGTGGTGCCATCCTAGGGTGCCGCCGCCTCCCGGCACATGACGTTGGCGAAACACCAAACGGCGCTCCAGCGAACCCTGTGGCAGTCTTCGAAACAAAGACGCCACTCCAACGAGGGACCGACCCCCTTTTCCTTTTCCACCTGGATAGGTGCTGACGTTGTGCAATTGGCGCTGGATGGCGACCTGATGGGTAGCCGTGGTTGACTCGAGGGTTTCAACTGCCCACCCTCAACTTTGACGATTGGATGGTGGGCATTAGATTTCGGCGCAAAGAGATACCATGATGAGCCCACCCTGACTAGAAGAAGGGGCCCGGTAGGAAGGGTGTACCCACGCATGTACATGCATGCTATACGGAATATTAATTGGGGGCAGATATGATCTACAAGTGCCAAGCGTGACACACAAACTTGAAGTCGAGTGAGGGTGAAGTTCGGTACGTACGCTAATTCAGGATTCACGCCCGGGTCATCCGTCAAGCAGGAAGGCGACGGCTGGAACAAAGCACTTGGGGCTACGGAGTATTGTCTGGTAGCATTGTATCAGAGCAGCCCAACATTGGGAACCCAACGTCGAACTTGGCATCCGATAGACCCGATGCTGGTGTAGGAACGGCAGAGGCCAGCCCAACTGTTCCAGCCCACGGCAGCGAGCGGCAGTGAATTGATTCAGGAGATTGAACAAATATCGGAGGGCTCCATACCTCCATACACGCGCGACTGGACCATCAGGGCTCCGTAGAAGGGGCTGAGAAGCCGATTGAATTAAACAAGTCACTTCGTGCATGTACTTGCAGGCAGCCACACGCAGGTCCAGGTTGGCGATGATGATGATGTTGATGATGGTGGCGATAGCTGCATCTCGACGGCGAGATAACTACATACTCGCCTAGGTAGGTGCCTACATGGCAGAGCACATCCATGGACTCCGTACTTTTGGGTGCCATCAAAAACAAGCCATGCTTTGCAGCCCAACTTCTGCCAGACAGGCCCAGAGACTAGACATGGCCCTAGTCTAGCGTTGTCTACTCGGAAATTTAGCCCTTGGGATACCTATTGAATACCAACCCAGGAGGTATTACTAAAAGTACATGTAGCCTTCTTGAGTAAGACCGGTGTCAATTCGTTTGACGGTAAAGTTTTGGACGCGGCCCCAAATGCCCCAGTGCCTGTTCATATCACCACCAGACCAGTTTGATCCCCTGCCCCTCCACTAGCGGACCGCCAAACGGACCAGTGGCCTGCACCCACTCACACCCTCACACTCACACGCTTGCTTGCTTGCTTGCTTGCCTGTGTCGCCACGTCTCTTGCAGCCGCTGTGCACTGGTTCATGCGTCGGGGCTCAAGCGTCTCTCTATCCGAACGTTGAATGCCAACCGGTTTCCCCGTCGCTCGACGATGAATAGCACCAGGGGACCAAGGCACGCGGGTTGCAAAAAAGGCCGCACACCCCGCACCTACAACCACACACACAGGTGTGCGGCCTTTTTTGCAACCCGCGTGCAAGGGAACCAAGGGACCAGGCACGTAATAGATTGACTCTGGCCGTCCGCCCCCAGAGTCCCTGTTTCTATGGTCTTGTCTGATCTGCCGGCTTCTTGCTTCGCCTGGCCCAGAAATCTGTCTGCTTGGCCGTACCGAGTACGATACGCCTGCATCTGCACACCAGACTCAGTCTGCCTCACTTCCGTCACAGGCAGGCACCAGTGCTGTCACGGCCATCTCTCGCCAAGAATAAAGACAATAGCCGGCGAGCCTCTGGCCTCTGCGCTGCATGAAGCATTACTCACCAACCAACTTCCTCATTGCTCGACAAGAACACCACCCGTGCTCGCTGGAGAAGAGTGAGGCAGGCAGGTAGTCTCGATCCCACAGACCCACGCGCCCCACTTTGAGTTGCGCGGACCTGAGCCATTGAGAGCCACTCTGGAACAGCGGGCAATTGCCCTGGGGCCCCCGAGTGTTTCCTGGGCATTGCGCACTCTCGCACTGAGCAGGGGAAAAAGCACTGGGACACTGGGACGTTGGAACGCTGGACCGTTGGCTGTGGTCACCTCACCTTGCATTGAGCAACCTCGACCTCGGCCTCGACCGCCTTAATTGAGCTGTCTGGTCCCCCCAAATTAACATACATCGAACTACTTGCGTCTGCATCGTCGCCTGCAGCATCTCTCAGCTCGCCCCCGAATTGACGGTGCCTGTCGCCTGCTCCTCGACGTCGTTGGTTCGACTTGTCGGGACTTACCCATTAGACGGTAATTTTCCACATCGTTGCTGACCGCGAGTCGTTCGGTAACGATTTGAGCTGAGATAGGGGTCGCCTTCCCCTCCAAAACCCGCCCCGACTGCGTCTACCACCGCCTTCGTTGGTCTGCGCACCCAAGAAGGAAAAAAAACACCTACACTCGACCTGCCGTCTCCTCCCGCGCTATCCAACATCTGTTCCCTGCCAGAGGACGGGCAGCTGCATTTCTCGCCTTCTCGTGAATCGTCTCGCCTGACCATTGTTTGTTGAATGACGCGACAAAGGGCACAAATCTGAGACCACTCCGTGCCAGAAGGGAGGGCGTGACAAACAAAGACAACGCCATTCGTTGACGAACGAACATACGGTCATCCTCCATACGACTGCACTTTGGCTACGACGAGTAACCCCTCATTCCTACACCTCGACGACAAAACACTTGTGCCCTCCATTGTTCGCGCCGGGGCTTTCATTTCTCCTGGACGCATGGAGTAAACGGACATGGCCCATGCCCCTCTGCTTCGAAATAACACCGCTCCGGTCTTCCACCCCAACCAGAGCGGCGTCGGCGTCCTCTCACACAACAACATGAACAGTGTGCCCCGCGGTAGCCAGCTGTCGGGGTCGACGGCGTATACCAGTTCATCGACGTCGCTGCATTCACTGAGTAGTGCTGCAACCGTGGTTCCAGGGCAGAATGGCGGATCTGTCGTGGCCACGGCCAACATCATCAATCAAAAGGCGGATGCTTCGCGATCGCTCTACCAGATTTGTGTGTCTCTCAAACAACGATTAAGTCAAGTACCCGGTTTTGGACCCTTTCTCGAGCAACTTGACCCTACCGATCCTGTCGACCCCTTGTGGAATCTGTTCCGGTCAGGGTATCCCCTTCTCACAATCTACAACTCGCTACAGCCCACAGAACCGCTCAAGGTGGAGGATCCAAATGCATCAGAAGCGAAGAAGTCCAAGATTGCCATTTTCAAGTTTGTGCAGGCGTGTATGAAGGAATTGCAAGTCCCCCCCGCCCAGAGTTTTGTCATTACAGATTTGATGGGAAACGATACAAGCGGTTTCGTCAAGGTTACGCAGGTCGTCAACTACGTGCTTGATCTCGCAGAGCAACGTGGCCTATTGCTACAGCTTCAACCTTATCCCGTGGACGAGCCTGTCGTCGCAACAGGGGGCGCGCAAATGAGCTACAGGGATCACATTGTCAAAGAACTGGTTGATACCGAGCGAAAATATGTCCAGGACCTGGAAAACTTGCACGACCTGAAAAAGACGTTGGAACAAAAGGGACTAATCCCAGGAGATGTTGTGCACCAAATCTTTCTGAACATCAACGCGATTCTCGATTTTCAGCGACGATTTCTCATTCGAGTCGAAACAACAAACTCCTTGCCAAAGGCCGTCCAGCGATGGGGTGCCCCGTTTTGTTTCTACGAAGATGCCTTTGACATCTACCAGCCCTTTATCGCCAATCAGCGCAAGGCTGCTCAAATCGCCAACCAAGTTTTCGAGAAAATTCAACAATCAGAGCACCCTGTTGCCGCAGACTTCAACACACTGGACGGATTTTTGTTAAAACCTATGCAGCGGTTGGTGAAATATCCATTGTTGCTCAAGGACCTCGCCAAAAAGTCGGAAGACGAGGAAGTCAAAGACGATCTAAACACTGGGTGTGAAGCCGCGGAACGAGTTTTACTCAAAGCCAACGAAGCCGTAAACCGGGACCTTCTTGATGAAGCACTGGAGGAACTCATCACTCGGGTAGACGATTGGAAGTCACATAAAGTGGAATCATTCGGCAAGCTACTCCTGCACGGTGTGTATGGTGTCATTACTGGCAAGAGTGATCAAGAGAAGGATGTACGTAATGGCCCCGTTCCATGTTGGCGTCGGGAGAAACTAACGTTTTCTTGATACAGTATGAAATTTACCTTTTTGAATGCATTTTGCTATGTTGCAAGGAAGCCTCCGGCAAGAAAGACAAGACGCGATCCACGGGTCCCAAAATCAGGAATAAGAACGCAAAGCTCCAGCTCAAGGGCAGAATCTTCATGACTAATGTGACTGACATTGTGTCCCTTTCAAAACCTGGTAGGTGGCGCGAACACTAAAATGGACCGACTGATTGCGTTTTTCTTCTTCTTTTGTTTTGCTAACCACTCTAGTAGGTTCTCACAGCGTTCAGATTTGGTGGAAGGGTGACCCTGGCGTCGAGAATTTCACGATCAAGTTCCTTAATGAGGAGACAATGAGGAAATGGGCGGGCGGATTAGAGACGCAGAGGAAGGAAAATGCGCCACGGCTCTCCACCAGCCAAGAATCCATCAACAACGACTTTGCATGGACCAGGGACCAAGCCGGCGGCCTCGAGAACCCCTATTTACAGCAGGACGAAGAAGATGACGAAGACTATGGACCAGCAACGGCGCCGGCACAGTTTCCAATGCCTGCATCGATGGGCACCGCTGTGCCTCGCACCTCTTCAAGCTCCAGTCTGAGACAACGTTCTGCCACAGGGGAGAGCACACAATCCCTTGCAGGCATCGCAAGAGCTCCACCGCCGCGTTTCCCATTGCCTATGCCGCCCGCTCCCCTCAATCTGCAGACCCAAACCAATGGCGCCCAATCTCCCGGCTCGAGGGGAGGAGACAGCTACTTCTCCCCAGTGGCCGAGTCTCCAGCGTCTTCTCGTACAAGCACCACGAGCGGCATCTTCCCTGGGCCTGCTTATCAGTTCCCTCCCAAGGCTGGCACACCACAGGCCGTTTGGGACGACCCGCGTTATTCTCCATCCATGCCACGGGCCCCATCACGAGATGGTTCCTCCCCCAATCCGATGGGCATGGGTAGCAGAACCGCTCGTGGACCGTCTCTGCCCGCAATGGCCACGCATAGTCAAACTGCGGCTCAGCAACAAAGAAGTAGGTCTTACAGCACACCGGATGTGAATGTTGCAGGTATCCCTCGACATCGTCAACCGAGCCAGAGCAATATTCCAGCCGTACCTGGCATTCCTCAGCACTTACACCCAGCGCATGACGGCAACATCCCTCGATCGCAAACAGGCTCGCCTCGCAATGATTTACCAATTCGAACCAGCACACAAAGCCCCGGAGCCCATCGTGAGCGAATGCACCAGCACTCGGGAAGCCTCGGGGGTACGATGTCTCATTTTCCTCCTCAACCACCCTATCCGCGTGGAAACACACCCACCGGCGGCAACGGGTTGCGAGTCGACTCTGCCACTGCGAATTCACGCAACGTGTCCCCATCCCTCGGTACCGGGACGCTCCCTCCGACTGGCAACTCCGTGGCAAGCCCAGATTTGCCCATGCCCACGCAGTTGAAAGTTAGGGTCAACTGTGATAGCGGAAATTATGTGACGCTTGTGGTTGCATTTAATATCACGTATCAATCCTTGATTGATCGAATTGACGCTAAACTTTCACGATTCATGACGAGCAGCATTGGCAAGGGTATGCTGAAGCTCCGGTACCGTGATGAAGATGGCGACTTTGTCACCATTGAAAGCGATGACGATATTCAGATTGCCTTTATGGAGTGGCGCGAGGGAGCTCGAAACATGTATTCTGGTGGCGTTGGAGAGATAGAGCTCTTTTGTCTTGGAGAAGGCCAATGAGACTGCCAGTCACAAATTGGCCTTGTTATTCTCATGGGCGCGGCTACGAAGTTACTGAGTGCATTTACCGACGGCATTTGTCACGAGTAGGCGTTCAAGAACATGCCGGCATTCGCAACCCTGGCGCGTAGAGTCCCTCTCGAATTCCGAACGACGCCTCCGAACACGGACATTTCTTCCCTATTCCGCCCTCCCTCGCCCATTTGGCAGTGAATTCGTCATATTGACACTGCATCGCAGCGACTAGTATGTCCTCAAGAGTTTCCGACTTGACCGGCAGTTGACTTGTTGATGCTGGACGCCATTCTGAATCTTTGATCCTGACACTTATTTTTTTATTTTTTTATTTTTTGTTTGGACTGCCACAGCCTGTTTCGCGACGGTGTGTCTTCTCACCCTGGCCGAGTAGCAGACTTTGTTGCCTCAAGATTGCTTGTATTTGGACTCGGTCCATTTCATTGGATGTGCATTCTGTAGAGACATTACCGCAAGGCTGTAGCATGGCATCATATTCTCATCTTTTGGGCAAATTTTATGGACATGATTTATAGGCGCTACTGGGAGGTTCGCGGAGCCAGGCATTGGAGGCTGGGCGCATCCTGGGTTTCACTCTTTTTCTTTTTCTATTTTGGTCTGAAAGTATATACGGCCACACACTCGTTTGGGATTGTATCTTCCTGTTATTTCCCCCTGCCTTCTGCCCATCCTCTGATCTCAAGTTTTTCTTTTCTTCCTCTTTTTTTTTGGCGCTCTGTGGACACTGAGCTGGATTTTCTTTTGTTAGCGGCTGCAAAGCTGGATAGACAGATGGTGGCATGGAGAGCTGGAACAGTTTGGGGTTGTGCATAGGTAGATTTGGAATTGGAGGTAATGAGGCTTCTCAGCCTGAAGTTACATAGATACTGACTCGGGCACTTGGCTGTTCTGATGAGCGATTTAGAAATTCGTTGTGAATGAATTGGTCATGGATGTTGCAAATAGTATGCCAACCCGTAGTCTTGTACAGCTGTGATTTCCATGGTGATCCATGATGTCAAGTCTTATCGTACACCAGCCGTCAATGGGCCGTTCGCTACCCGTACAATGTATGGTATTACAAAAAAAAAAAAGCCAATGAAAACGCCGTGAATGCACAAAGCTCCAGGGGACAAGACGCATATGTACTCGATCATTCTTTTTCGCCCAAATTGCACCCCCTGCCCCCGTCCAACAAGCGCATATACAGCCTTCTTTCATGTTTGACAGTCAACGCGGGTTTCTTTTTACTTTTGCTTCCGTGGACTCGTAACGTGCTTTTGCATTCTCGAAAGGTGGTAATTGATGGTGTTTGCTGGCGCGGGCGGCGGCGCAGGCCCATCCATACATTTCCGGAGCTGGTTCTCGATGGCGGCGCAGCCGGAGGCGTTGTAGCCCGCGGAAGCCCAGCATGCTGCACGTTTTGAATATTTTCCCATTGTCAGCCGCATTTGCGTGTGGGCAACGATTGCGCGTTTTGACCACCGGGCTGAAGGGGGAGGGGGGAGGGGGGAAACGTACCGAGCACGCTGGACATTATTGCAATGCATGGGTTTTCGGGCTGTCGCTTGGGGTTGTGCACGCGCAGGGTTTTGAGGGGCGGTAGACGGATGGGCTTGTGGCCGCCGGACATGGTGTCTGTGGTGATGGCCGAAACGGGAGTCGGTCGGATGGGGGGGTTGTGAAGCGATATCGCGTGGTGGCTGTTCGATATTCTTGGTGTTGATGGGCAGCTTTTGGAAGGATTTGGCTGCTACGTGATCACGTGATATAAGAGGATCATGTGGTCACGTGTTTGGTTTTGATGTTTTGAGTTGTTATTGTTCCGGTGAACGATTCTTTACTCTCTTTGAGAAGTTTGGTGATATTTATCGCTGCTTGATGGTAGGCTAATTGGATTGTAAAGCGTGGTTTGTTATGAGGGTGTTCGGGTCGGTGTTTGGACACAAAGGTGAGCAAGATGACTTTCATGCGGGCAGAAGAGACGGTTGTTCTATACTACCGCGGGTATCATGCGAAAGGAGAGAATCACTAGCTACAAATAATAGCAAGTATACCAGGATACGGGCCACGTGCTTGCCCCGTCTCGTCTTGTGAGATGCCGTGCGGCCGTCGCAGAGCCGCCGGCAGGGTTGCATGGGATGACATGTTTGGCCTCACAACCAAGTCGGCAGCAACTCCTTCTCCCGTTTATACGCCGGCGGCGGCTCTGCGGGATTCGGTCCCTCGGAGAATCTCCCAGATATGCTCCCCTTGCTTTTCTTCTTACCCCAGGCGCTGTTGGTGGGTGTGGCTTTGGGCCCGTCCTTGTTTCCCGTCTTGCCGAGCTTCTTGTTGCGGCGCCGTCGAACGAACAAGTGCAGGCCGACTATCATGAGCGTGCAGGGGATGGCGACGCAGAAGCCGATGATGAACTTGGTGCTTTGATCGGATCCGCCTGCGTTCTTGGGCGCCAGCTGTTTCTGCGGAGGCGCGGTTGAATATTGGCTTGGCATATTTGTCAGGTGTTGTTGAGTTAAAAAAGGTGCGAGGGGAATATTTACTTGGTTCGAAGTTTGGATAATCAATTTTCCATCTTTTTCTTTGGAAGACGTCGCGCCTGTCGGTTGGTCTTGATGGCGTGTAAGTGAGGACAAGGCGGGTGTGCGTCATGAACCCGTGCACATTTGCCTTTGAGCCATGGGGGAATGGATGCCTGGTCCTGAAATGCGGCTGCTTGTTCTTTGGATCTGGACTTTGTTGGATATTGACTACCATTCCGGCAATTCCCCCAAGGTATGCCGAGACGCTGATGTGGCTTTGATGACGTCGAGATGCACACGTTGGGATGAGACTTGGTTCTGCAACTGGTGGGAAAAATCATATCGAGCATGACACTATGTCTTTGCAAGAGTAAATAATGCGTAGTTATTCTGAGGATAATGCCAACAGACAGCGAGGCACGAGTTGGTTCTTTGTTCTTGTTTGAAGGGGATACCCGATTTGACAGATGGTTGCTCATGCCGGATCGAGATGTGCTCAAGTTGGTTGATGCCAAGGCTGATTGACATGCATTGCTAGTCTTTTTAGGCACAAAGTATGCGCATCTTCAATCAAGTACTGGGAAAACATGGCTGCGGCAACCGGAAATAGAAAGTCCCTTGCGCGTGCCAGTCTTGTCGTCGACGACACTTGGACAAGAATCACAGCACTTCATGATCTTGGAGACGAACTAGCTTTCTTCCCGGATGATGTACGGCTAGAATTAAACAACAGTGTCTCACTAAGCGGCAGGGAAATTCCTGCAGGAGATGCTCCCAAGCCTCCTTGTCCCAATGCCAGACTTTAAGCCAAACTTGGAGCTTGATTCCAAAGACATTCGGGACTCGCCCCATCCAAAGCCCGTGAGCAATAAAACATAGGGAAATACAAAGACCAAAGAATAGCAGACGGACCAACCACGCCCCCGATTCTCTCCAAAAGCCAATACATGCCCTAAAGTAACCCTACAGCTGTGGCTTCCCAGTTTCCTTGGATCCATGTGCCTTGGTAGTTGAAGGCTTCCCAGTCTCCTTGGGTCCATGTCCCTCAGTAGATGAAGGCTTTCCCGTTTCCTTGGGCTCATGTGCCTGGGTAACGGAAGGCTTCCCAGTCTCCTTGCACCAATGTCCCCTGGTGGGTGAAGGCTTCTTCTCGGCGTCCCTGAAGGCTTCGCACAGATTGGAGCACGGCCACAGTCGACACACGACGGTGCAGAAATGGTACGTGTCAACACGTGGCTTTCGAAGTTCAGGGCGCACTGGCACCGTCTTGTTTAGCATCGGGTCTTCCAAGATGAGCTGACGCTTGGCCTGCTGAACCGTAATCCCCTGGGCGGCCTGAGGACCGAGGGTATAAGTCTTCCGAAACTGGCTCTTGGCCGCTCCAGTGCGCAATGGAGCAACTACTTTATAGTAGTCGGTCGTATCCCGATGAGGGACATCGGGGACGGCCCCCTCGGTGTGGACGACGGGGGCGGCGTTGCCCAGAGCAATGGCAGAGGTGGCTGCGAGAACGGTGGCGAATCGCATTTTGAAGTATGGATGTGTCTTGCAGTTTAGTGGCTGAAAAGCGATTTGTAGGTTGAAGAATGTAGCTGCAAGAGGCGGGTTATCGTGTATAAAGGAGATGGTATTCGTTGGCGGGTGAAGGACGAGCGAGATGGAATTTCTTTCCCCTTTTCGCCAGGAGGGCGCGACAGCCTTTTATGTGATTTCTTCCGAGTCCTTGGCTTCGAGTGAAGCGCATTGCCTTTGCCGATGCGTATTGGTGAAAAGGTTGTGTGTCTTTATGTATCGGTATAGTTCTAAATAGACTGCAACCGCGTGAGTCTGTGGCGCTAGGCGCTGCTTTGGAGAGCAAGACAAGTACACTTAGTCCCGTAGTAGATGCAAGCCAGCAGGGTTTAGCCTCTTGCCACATGCTTGGAAAAAATGTCAAGTTGGATTAGACTCTGAACTTGCAATGGGGCGGACGCGGCTTCAACACCGGTGTAAGTGAAAGCGTAACACGTACACGACCACCACATGCCGGCCCAAACGTTGTGGCCGACACAGCAGAGACTAAAGCTGGATAGGTGAAGCGGGATTGTAGCAAGCTATCAAGACACACATACACACAAAGCAAAAAAGATGGCCCTTTTCTCATCTTTTCCGGTTACGGGCTAATCGAACAGTAGAGGATAAGCAGTACCCTTAGCTTTTCGTAAATAACTACCTACCTAGCAGGTGGGTAATAGATGTAATTAATTCTAGCCTGCAAAAACCGCTGTTTGTAAGAGCGAGTCTTTGAGCTCTACCAGCGGTTTAATTAAATCCATTTGTACGTCGGACGTACCTTTTCTAGCATATTACAGTAATTCTACCAAGATTTTCCCGAGCCGTCTTTTAGTCCGGCCCGAGTCTCGAGTTAGTGAAGCAAGTTGTAGTCTTGTATTACAAAAGACCTACTAATTAAGTTACTGCTATATTCCATACCTCGTTATTCTATCGCTAGGTTTGTTCTTGTAGTACTAGCGAGGCAGCTCTCTTATAAAAACAGTTTAGGACCGCATAACTAATAATATTCTGCCGTACAAATAGCATGACTTTATCGTAGTCATTAATAATAATGGGTCTTCTTCCTAACAAGGTAATCTCATATAACGCTGAAACCCCTGCTCTTGTCTTATAATAAATATGCCAAGGGTCTCCTAGCTTCCAGTTCTAAGCCTGTATTACTGTAGTATAAGTCCGCTTCTGCTCTTTAAAACTGATCCAACTTTTCTCAGACGGAAAATCTAGTCAAGTATTTTTATCAGCACTGTGCATTGTAAAAATGCAATTTTTTATACTCTTCCTTCTTATTATCGGACCGTCCAGCGCCAGCCTGGAGATTCGTCAAGCACCGCCCCCCATACAGAAATCCGATCCACCAGGCAAACAAATTGCCGACGCAGCACGTAAGGGCATAGCAAATTGGGGGCCAAACGATGCACTGAAGCCCAAGGGCTCTCAAGGCCCTCTGAGAGAAATGCCCTGGGGTCTAGGCGTGCCTCAGCCTCCATCCAAGCCCTTTGATCCGTCTATCAAAATTGGAGTGACGAGAGTACCAGGTGAGCCTCTTGGACCAAAGAAGAAGTGCAAACCGTGCAAAAGGAAGAGGCAGCTTTGTTGTGGCAGCACAGGCGGGTCTACAAAGCCGTTGAAAGGGTCCTCCAAGACTGGTCAAGGCCGTTCGGCTTACAAGTCCAGCAAAATGCAGGTGACCAAGGCGGGGGTGGGAAAGGCAAGTGCTTTTCTTATCTTGTCACCGTATGTGCGTGACTTGCTTGAACTGTTGGAGGAGTGGGATCGCCCTATTGGAGACGCTGTACGCTGGTTGAACAGTGCGACAGCCTCTATCCAGGAGGCCATTGGAGGTCCCGCGCGGGATGATATTTACGGGAATGACCTAAAGGCAGCGTTGATATGTGCGTTAAAAGGAGGAAACGCGAGGGATTATATTGCCGGACGAAAGAATAAGATATGCATCCCCAAGGCTGATGAATTCAAGGAGAAACTTTGAGGAGGATATTAAGGAGGGAAAGCTCGATGAGCTCATTGCGGTGTGTCAAAACTGGGAGACGCATGTGAATGAAAATAAGCCCGTTGAGGAATGGTTCAAGGGCTACTGTGCGGCGTTTCATCGCACCGACGAATATGCGGAGCGGATATGGGAGATGGGGCTTAACGCGCTCTTGGATTCTTGTTCTGAATTTGGGATTAATGTTCCCGAGAATGAAGATGTTTGGACTGAACTGGAAGAGCGCTGTACGGCGTTCCAAGCAGATGTAGAGAGTGTGGAGAAGGCAGCGCAAAAACCGGCCGAAGGAATCCCAATGATAATAGCTGGCAGATGCAAGGTAAGCTGTTGTGAAACAATACCGCATCTCAGTAATTGGAACTGACCGCAAATGTAGTGTGATGCCTATAACTTGCCACCATCTACCGACCCCTGCCTCAACACTTGTCTGGCTTGCTTTCTCTTGGGCGGTTTCCAGCTGGAAGTGAGTGACCAAGAGATAACCCCCGAGCTACCAAAGAAGTGTCAGGACTCGACCGGCGAAATCCCCTGTGGAGGCGGGCAGACGACAGCAGAGCTCCAGACGGGCCGTACTGTTTGTGCAGTTTGCGAGTACGCTTGGGATCCGGAGGGCGGCAAATGCAGGGATGTGAACGGGGTGCTCGTGTGGCCGCGACCTCCATCTGCCAATCCTGAACCATTGAGCCCTCCTCCGGAGTCACCAGATAAGTGTCGCGACTCGACTGGCCAAATCCCATGTGGAGGCGGGCAGACGACAGCAGAGCTTGAGACGGGCCATGTTGTCTGTGGAGTTTGCGGGTTTACCTGGGACCCGGAGGGCGGCAAATGCAGGGATAAGGCCGGAGCGGTTATCTGGGGGCGAGAGTCGTAGCCACAGTTGTGGTGGTTAGCTAGCTAGTTATTTGCGTGTTTGGTGGTTGTGGACATTGCATGTTTACCCACAAGGGGCTCGGCTCGTCGTCGTCATGAATAGATGTTGATAGCAGCCTGAACAGCCTTGACGCTTCAATATGGTGCCACGTGCATGTGCTCCTTTGCCCCCAAGCTTTGACCGAGCCGCCTTGCTCTTGTATATGTCATGGTGTTGTCTTTGTGATGCTAGCCCTAACGTTCCTTCTGACATCCCGTAGCCAACCGCAAATGTAGACAGCTTCATCGTGACATACTCGTGTTGTCGCTGTATCGCGAGGAGACTCATTGTTGGCGTTGCAACTTGCGACGCTGTTCCAGTTGATCTTGCAGATCGTCGATAGCTCGCTGCTGCGTGTTACGTGTGTGCCATTGGGGCCAGATTCCATGAAGCCGGGAAGATCTCGTTGATCCGTCTCCTTCGGGAACGATGAAAGGGCATCCTCGGGTTGGTCAAGAACTACCGCTGGATTATCCGGGAAAAGGCCACAGTGAATTCTCCGAAGGCGCTAAGAATTGTGCGTTACTTGAGCATTCGATTCCGAACCTCTTGAAGATAATATAACAAGTCTGGTCGATCTTCCCAGAGTCGGTCGCCCCGTTGGCGACTTCACGATGAAGCCATCTTGGAAGCACGAGGCGGCGATGCAGGACCTCTTCTCGTCTCGAAGCATGAGCCTCCGGGCGTGGACTGACGTTGCGTTGAGACGCCATGGCGGCCGGTTCGCGGACACACCACATTTTCGCATTCATCATGTTCAACATTGGCGTGTGGTCGAGGATCCGTCGCTTCAGCATGTCGAGTGAGACTAGGAAGAACTTGGGCAACATTTGGAGGTGAAGCGCATCGTACGGTCCCTGAATGCGGAGAAGCTAGCGGCAGCTAGCGGGGAGCCGGAGCATTCATAAATATTCGACGGCTAGCCTAATTAGGATGGTTTGATGCAGCACAACGCCATAGAAGGGTTAGGGTTGAGAGACTTTAAGGGGTCGAGCAGATACCCCGGACGAGTTCACGAACAGCAGCACATCGGTCTGGTGCTCTAATTGCAGCAGCCGCCATTTACTGCAATGGCCGGATGTTTGTCCTCACGGCCAAGTTCGTCCTGTATACAACCGAGCGGTGCATCATCCCGTGCAGGAGCAGGCATCTATACGAACTTCAGAAACTTCAGCTCAATACCATCTCCTTACAAGCCTCAAGCATCAGCATCCAAGTCACCCGTTCTTAATAGGCGCAATCAGTCTCCTCCGTCGCACATCGTCAAAGCAACCGCCACGGGACCCTCCGTAAATTTCGCAATCCACGCCTAGATTGTAAAACCACAGACGGTCATGATGCCACTTCCCACAATACAACCGTAAGCCCCAAACATAGTCAGCCAGCTGCCATTCTCCCTATTCACCCAACACGCCGTACTCCGTACCGAGTAAAGAATGGCATAACAATACCCGGCAACCCCGAAACCGGCAGCCACCACGTTTCCTCCAAGCCATCAAGAGGTCAAAGTGGGGTGGGTGGTAGATGTGAAAGGTCCGCCCAACCTCGATGCGTGGCCTATCATATTGGACACAAAAGCTTTTGACTTGGAGCTTGAGCCATGACATGTGCCGGTCTAGCGTGAGAACACATGTGGCCGTGGTGGGTGAAGCTGGAAAGGGGGGAACGACGTTTTTCAGAATATTACACGATAAAAAGGAACTAAAGAAAAATTATCCGTACTCCTGATGGTGTAGTCATCTCGATGACATCGTAGGCATTGCCGAATGTTCACCAGTATGCCTCAGTATTCTAGCAGCCCAAGGCCCCCATATGCAGACTCCTTTTCGGGTCAAGTACTTTTTGCCTCTACGGTTGATGGCTGGAATAAGGCAAATCATGGACACCAGTCACTTGGACACACAAACTAAAATAAAACTTATGGTATTCCTGCCATTCAGTGCCGACATCCTGTCAGCTGCCAGTGCATCCTCCGTGACAAATTTGTTATCCTGAGCCACAATGCAATGTACATGCTAAAGCGAAAGTAGTTTTAACAAAAAAGGGTCCTCAAAACTCCGAGTGAGTGCGCATTCTCTCCTCTAAACAAAATTAAGGGTCTCTGATGTCAGAGCTGTCAAAGTTCGCTATCGTGTATTCGTCGCGAGTTTGAGTGGATATAAGAAGTCTATCGTCTTGATGCGGTGATGCGATGATGTAGAAGCCAAGGGTAGACTTGAGGCCGTATAATTGTGACGTATTGGCTCCTGGCCATGCCGTCAACTTTTACGGTCCCGAGTTCGTCACCTGAAGATCCAGCTTGATATGAATAGGATAAAGGAGTCCAGAACTTGAAAGGTCTTTTCGCGCAAGAGTCTTCACTGTCGGTGGTTCTTGGATCCCTTGTAATGTCTCCTTACGCGCTCGCGACCTCGTCTCTCTTCGTCCTGGCTGTGCTCGGCTCTTCCATCGTCGCTTCCACTGCTCAGTCGTCGACGGTCTTCCTCATACCACGCGCTGAGTGATTTCCCACCAAACATTAAGTCTTCGTCGTCAATAACAATCGGTTGTATCCATGCATACGAGTTGAGATCGACCTCGCGCGCAGAGCTGTCTAGAGCAAGCATGTTTGGAACGAGGTAGTATGTGGGTTCCTGTTTGGGAGACATGGTGGTGGAGGATGTGTGAGTCTGGGTATTTGGTTGCAATGTGGGTTGCGTCGCGTCTTGGTTCGTCGCGTCTTGATGTTGTTTGTTGGTTCGCTGGTCTTTGATGGGGATTGCCAGCGTGAAGGCAATAACAAAAATATCTTCTTTTTGTGTAAAGAAGATATTTTTAGACTGTGCGGGATGGTTGATGTTTGAGTCAAAGAGATGAGATGGAAAGGAGATGGAGTCTTTGTTATCAAGAATCGGAGTTGGATAGTGGCGGGTCCAAAATTATTCAAGCTGGAGCTCAGAGGGGCAAAAGTAACGAGATCCAGTAAACAGACGCAGCAAAATGTGGGGTCATGAACCGTAGCGCTGGGCTGCGGAGCAGAAGCGTCGTGTTTGAAGTCTCAGCTGAAGCAAATAGACTGCCAGCGTGCTGAATTCAATATTTCAGCTGCGAGTCCCGACCGCGTGTCGACTCCGGAGATTTTCTTTTGAGGTTGAGGGTTCAAGCAACACAAAAAAGGAGGTTTGAGATTTTATGAAAATTAGAAAAAAAAAAAAAAGAAAAAAAAAAGGAGTCTGGGGCGCCGGCACCGGACGAGTCATGAATATGTGTGAGCGTCTTTTCGACTCTCAGCGCTGCGACCCTCGGCCGGTGGCACCGGGACCAGTCGGAAGAGGGATTCAGCAATGTTGGGGAACGTGTCAGAGCGGGATGAAGACAGTGCTCCAGTGCCCACAAGCGTTGTTTGATCCGAGGTGAAGAGATGGGGTGTGGTGGAGGGCTGGTGGCGGACGCCGTCAGACTGTTGGTGAGGAGCCAAGTGGGAGCTCCGACTCATGCGGTTGCGCTGGGTGCACCGTGAACCAGGAAGACGGAGTGATTCCGACGCTCTGGCTTGGCGTACGATTGCGAGATATCAATGGGCGTGTCCCATAGAGCTGACCGAGAGCCTGTTGGTGCTTTCGATCAGTAGATGCTTGTATTTCAAGTGCGCAGGCACAAGTACTTTGAGGATGCGATGCAGATGCAAATGCGAAGGGAAGAAGGAAGGAAGGGAGGAGTTAGGCGCATGGAACCCGGGGGAGGATTAGAAGGAAATAAATGAAGCCGGCATGCGGCTCACAAGACAGCTGGACCGCAAAGATTTCGTCACAAGGCGGCAAAAGATGAGTGCATACGTACAATAATCGCCATGCTCATGGGACGGAGGGTTTGGTCAAACCGATTCAGACGTCCCAAGTTGTAGGTCTGCCTGGTCTGGAGCGAGACTGGAGGCTCGGAGGCTGGAGGCTGGAGCAATCTGGACTGGGGGGGGGACTTGGGTTACGTCGATCCGGGGCTTGGCGGGGCGCTGCCTTGGGACCAGCAGGAAGGAGCCACCTACTTGAGGGGACACAGTGCCAGGGAAGGCAAGTCACTCTAGGTCAGTGTGTACGTCGAAGCCAGGTATCTTTAGTCGTTTGCAACCAGGCCTTGCTTACTCGAGAGCCGAGAGAACTTTTAACAACCTCTACAACCCTGCAATCTCGACTCGCGATGCTGGCCAACAACGGCACTGTGTGCCTCCCGGAAGTCTTAAGAGGTAGGCAGGCGGGCTGCCTCCAGGCAGAGAATAACCAACTAATAGATTCACAGGGCTGAGCGCGTATGGTGCCACGGCTGGCAACATTGGAATGGCAGAACAGTAATAATCCAAGACGGACGGACGAATGCGGCGTACAATGCATCAAGGTACTCGCTATCTCTTACTGTTAGTAACTTTCGTCATGTTTATCTCGCAGCGTTATTATCACGCAGTATCAAAGTGTCGCCAACGAGCAGCTAACAGGTATCATCTCTGCCGCCTCCAGAAACCACTCAAAATGTCCAGTAGAACGCGCCGAGCATCGTCACATGTTCTACTTTTATGGTAGATACGACATCAGGCAGCTACATGGACGCCTCACTTGTCTCTCTCTCTCTCCCTCTCTCTGGCTATGTACAGTGTGCATGAGGACGGACCAACAGCCTCATCTCGCGACTCTGCCAAACACGACTGCCACAGAGGGCAAGTTGTCGTTCCGCCACTCTGCCACGCTGCCACTCTGCCCTTCAGTCATTAGTGTCGGCCTTCTACTATTGTAAACTTTTTCTTTGGCACCATGTGGCGCAGCTGAAAGCAGCAGCTGGCGGCTTCAAGCCCTCCGCCCGTCTGTTACGGCCTGCCAAACGAGAACACTCCGATGACGGTGGTGTGCCGATTGTCTCGGTTCGCCAATTGCCTGGCTGGCTGAGTAGAATCCGGCCTGCTGCTCACCTCAGCTATCTAACTTGGACGCTCATATTACGTGGATGCACGTCGACGAGCCTTGACAGCCGCGTCAGCATGCTGTGCCACCCCAGTTGGGCTCGCTTTTCAACATGATGAGCTGCGAGGCTGCTACCGTCCTGCTGCCGTCGGCTCACCCTTGGCAGTTCATAGCACTCCATGTCAGATTTCTCCGTGCGTCTGGTACAAATGTACCCATGCATGCAATGCGTATAAACTTGTCCAGTCCTTCGTTTGTCAGCCGACAGGGCTGAGCATAGGATCACCGCCCATGTTAGTTGGTGATGCTACAATAGTGAACAAGGTAAAGAATGATATTCCGTTCATCTTCCTAGCTTCTCTTTCACCCTTGCCGTTGCATGTCCATCTCCGGGCTTCCTAATCTGGCTTAAAGACTTTTGAGTACAGGATTTCCCCGCAGTCACAAACCCCCTTCCTTTGCATCGCCATCGAGTCTACCGCGGCCGTTTCCCACCCCGAGACCCCTAACAACACCGCATCGTGCGGTGGAGCGTTAGATGATTGCCAAACAACGCATGATTATTTGTCCGGGTCGTTTTTCGTTGCCATTAGCCGCTCATCTTGATGATCTAGTTTGTGCATGTGCTGTGTGCTCATTGGGTCTGGTGTCTTGCGGGGGGTGTCAGCCGATGGTGGCGGCAGGTGGGCAGCAGAGGCAGGCGATAAAACCACAAGACTTTACGGTGCATGGGGGCAAAGCGCCGCAGCCGCCGGACTTTCGCAGAATACGGATCTCAGGCAGAGTGCGTATTTTGTTCTGGAGTTTTTCCGAGTGCTCGTGTCGATTTGGATGCAGTTTTGGGGGTGTTGTTTTGGTCATGGCAAGTTGGGCGGCTGCGACTTGGACGGAAACATCTGAAACCTTGAAGCTGGGCTAAAGCTGCACATGCAGAAGAAGCCTTAGACGACCAACACAACGATGCGGCTCTGCAGGCAAATATCGCGTCTTCGACACCATCTTGCGACACAACATGCAGTGGGAACCTACCGGGGACATTACCAGTTGACGAGCAAAGCAAGCAGGGCAGGCTTTGCACGGATTGAAGAAACGAAATAGGAAAAGTAGCAGCACCTCCATCCTATCGCATCCTCCTGCCAGAAGCCGTGGCTCTCCGTCCGGATTCCGGAACCATCCAGTATAGCACCGTTTGACGTGCACAGTACGGAATGCTACGGGACACCCGGCAGGGTTCCCATGTCCGGCTGCGCCTCTTTGGACCGGGCTCATGGCTTTTGCTAGAGGCGGTCGGCTTGTGAAGTACGGCAACGCAGATATTTAGCACGTCGGTACAGGTCCATTGTAACTTGGACCAAAGGCCGTCACGTTGTTTCTCTAGATTGACTGAGCCAGTCACATGGTCACACTGGCCGTCGAAAATGCAACCTTGACTTTTTTACGCGCCGCAGTCGTGCAGCGGGAGGAGTGTACCACGTTCTGCTCGGGACCATAGCCCGAGGTTGAGATTATGGGCAAACACGACTGCAAAAAGACGTCTACACACTCTGCACTGGGAGAAAGCAAAAAAGGGTACCTCTGGCTTGAGTATCTTGAGTTCTGGTATTACTTGCCCCTTCCCCGCCTTTTTCTTCATCTTTGGCCCCGTCAAAAAAAAAAAATAATGACCCTTGTCCAGATCCATGTAAACCATAACTTATTCCTTCATCGCACCCATGCCAGCTCTGTGCAGAGACCAGCCCTTGTACACATGCTAGAAAAATCGCAGGCTCAGGTACAAGTGCCAAGGCGGGCTGGCCACCTACTAGTACCTACTAGGAGGTACCTACAGGCCCTCGGAGATCCGGGGAGCATTAAAGTCGTCTAACCCAGTCGGAGGGCTTGGCTTCCGTCTTTGTCGGCCCTTTCGTGTCACTTTGCGGGTCGACGCCGTCCATGATTCCGATTACTATCAGTGTCCATCAAGAATCCCCATCCCAAGATACTGGTTTCTTAAAACCCACGCGACGGCATGACGACAGGACTGACCGACCCAGCTTACCCAACGTGGAAACCTGGTGCCGAGTGTGAGCGGCAAATTCGTCATGTGTACGGAGTACCCCTTTTATGCCCGTATGCCGCTTTTGCTTCCATGCACTGGTTTTGCGCTCCGCCTTTTCGCCACGTTTGGTGGTCGCGGAGAGTGATGTCATCGGCCTTTGTAATGCGACACGCATGATTACCGGGCCGCAAATCATGCCGCCGGAACACAGTCCGGACCAAAGGGCGCTTGAGATTCAGTTGATCGCCCTTTGGTTTTAGGTTTTTTATTCAAGGATCGATTCCTGGGTCTCTCTTGTTTTAATGATCAATGGGTGGATTGCGGTGAAGAGTGCAAGAACCTGGCAAGGCAGGAGAGGGCATAGACAAAAAGAAACACCGGACACTCTAACTACTTGGGCAAAATATTAGGTGAGTGGTTTCCGTTTTGTGTCCCCTGCCACGCGCGTGCCTGGATTTGTCCTAGATGATGCAAATAGTGCCTCATCGTCGGTGCCACATACGTTGAGACAATGACGACATTGGATTCTGGGAGGCTAATGGGATCACAGAGTAAGATTTGTTCCTTTGGCAAGAATGCTCCAAGAGAATTACCGTAGTGTGAAATGGCTAGTTTTGAGCTCCAACAATATCTCTATTTGTTCAACTTTGAATCTTGGATACTGTCAATGGAGTAGCCATAACTGGCCATGGTTAGTTGGGAATTGTGCGCATGCCAATCATCCTCGGCCACATTAAAACAAGGAATTTAAGGATTTGCGCGACAAAGCCAATAACCTCTCCAAGACAGAATGTAGTTTCTTTTCCTTGGCCATTCCTATTTGCACAGTTCACAGCGGCCATGGTGAAAACGTCAAATGGTATAGGGTACCCATCTCCCAGCTCCCCACCAATCAACCAATCAAGTAGCCGCGCAACGGCCCGCCGAACATCAACGTTCAACCTCATTTCATCCCATCATCAGAGTGAAGCTCAGCCAGCTTTCATCCTGCATCGCGGCATCCATCAAGATATCGCGGCCTATACAGCCCGGTGGCACTGACATCAGCTACAATGTACGCCACGTACAGCATACCATCGTTGCTGTTCGTCGTGGGAGCGTGTACGTGAACACGGAGCGCGTGCCCCGGCACCCCTACTAATCCCATGACAGATATGCTCTTCACCGGCAGCGGCGAGTCCTTCAACGTCGGCGCCTTTTTGGAGTCAATCTCTCCGGCGGCCTGGGCGAACCTGGGCATCGCGCTGTGCATGGGCCTGTCTGTCGTTGGTGCAGCATGGTACGAACGGCCGCCATCTCTCCGTCATCGACGGGCCGGGACAAAAAAAACCTAAAAACTGACCGGGGGTGTGCGTGTAGGGGCATCGCCATTACCGGCTCGTCTATCCTCGGCGCAGCGGTGAGGGCGCCGCGTATCCGCACCAAGAACCTCATTTCCATCATCTTCTGCGAAGTCGTCGCCATCTACGGCATCATCATGTCCATCGTGTTCTCGTCCAAGGTTGGCTACGCGACGGGTGCCGCGGCCTCCTCCGCTGATGCGTATTACACGGGCTACTCGTTGTTCTGGTCTGGCATTACCGTGGGCATGTGTAATTTCATCTGCGGCGTGGCTGTTGGCATCAACGGGAGTGGTGCTGCTCTTGCCGATGCTGCCGATGCATCATTGTGCGTAGTTTCCGCATTGTTTCTCTCCTTTTCAGGGAGGCCGTCATGTTTCCTATTGCTGCGCGCTAACTCTTGTTGGGCAGATTTGTCAAGATTTTGGTCATTGAGATTTTCAGCTCGGTGCTGGGCTTGTTTGGTCTTATTATTGGTCTGCTTGTTTCGAGCAAGGCCAACTCGATGGACGGCAGTGGATAATGACTCGGAGGGGCGTCAGCCGGGCTCTTTTGTAAGATGGGGGCGCGGGTATGTATGGTATCTTTGCGACGTTGAGATCACTGATGAACTGCGCGGAACTGGGCAAGCAGGTAATGAAAAGCGTCAAAATATTTCACAATTTAACATGGTTGGTCTCGCATTCGCGCCCATATTCGTCGTTCTATTGATTACATCTGTGCACAGCGTCCTATTCTCTGCGCGCCCCCTCTATTTTGCCCCTGACCGTGGTTCAACATGTGTGACGAGTTTTATAACCGAACATGTAAACGCGAGAGGCTTTGGTGACTTGTCGTGTGTTTTGCGGCATTGCTCTTGCTGGGCAACCCCTGCTTGTTTAAAGCTGCCTGGCTGCGTCCCTTTGGAGGCTAGCCTTCGTACTGAATAACCACCTATAAGGCCTGATACGCGATTGCATACCTGATGGCGCAGAAACACCCATCTATAACTGAGCCCACGGTACACCTGGACAGGGCGGCGTACTTTGGTCATGACTATCATTAGGGGGGTTACGACCCAGATGGCGATATAGTGGTTGCATGGTTTCCTCAAGCTAGCTTCATGGTTACAACCGACAAGACACTGCTGACTTGTTCTAAAGAGACCAGCAAGAAAAAAACCAGAAAGAAAAAAAATAATAAAATAGAAAGCCGTTTATCGTACGCACGGAGCGTCTTCACCGAGCCCTCGTTGACTAGGCGATCTTGCACCAATCTCGATGTAGTCACCGCAGTGTTTGTGAGAGATTGAGACCAAGGTAGCAAGCTAAACAAATATCTGGGACTTGAGTTTGGTCCGTAAATAAGAAAAACCGCGTGCTTTAGCTCTTTGAGTGGTATCGCTTAGAAAACTACTGCTACTTCGATGTAATGAATCCCACCACCTCCAGCTGTTTCATATCTAAAACGCCTGCCAAATCCCAATATCCTGATCAACGTTCTCGTCTCTGCTAGTTGATACATAGCGAGCCAGTAACCAGACTAGGCGCCATCATGCCGGATGACGAGACACATCTGCCGCGGGGCGTGGTAGGGATATTTCAGTTGTCCGAGAGCACCGGCAAGATACAAGACGAAAACCCCCCTACGCAGGGATTTGGTGTTCGTAGGTTCGTGGCATGAAATTGCATGAGGTGCGCCATGTCCAGCGTTCCGTCAGCCAGAAGGCCTTGGCTGCTGTAGATGTCACAAAATGCAGCAATACTCGTACATTTCTGCGTCAAACCCATCATCCTTATCCTCGGTGCTCGCCGTACTTCCTCGTTGATTGCCAATATATTTCGGGAACCAAGGGATCTCACGCGTCAGTTTTTCCGGGGCTTCCCGCCAGTAAGGAGCAGAATGCAAGACATGGATCATGGCGTACGAAGAGCGGTAATCTTCCAGCAGCTGGCGTAGCCTGATTTCCAAATCAGAACCTTGCTCTGCGGTGCACCATGCCGCAATTGTGGACAGAGGGATGTGGTGCGCGCTTAACGGAAGCTGAGACTTGGACTTGTCTGCCAGCGTGGCGGCATCGGCGCAAAATGTGGCCCGGTCCTCTGCTAGTTGCCTGTCATCAAAGTCTCTGCCAGATGCGCGCAGGAAGGCATTGAAGTTGAGGCCGATGGCGATGTGAAGCGACCGTGCTTCCACTTGGATGGCCTGCATAAAGGCTTCGTGCTCTATTTTATCCTCGACGGTCAAATCATGCGTGGGGCTTACATCTCTAACGCATCTTGGATAGGCGTGTCTGATCATGTTGTATATCAATTCGATTGATTTGATGTTTTCCCTCGGGCGTCGCAGCAGCTGCGGTATGATCAGGTACACGCTGATGTCAAGACAGTAGAAGTCGTACGGCCAAAGCGGTTTCTTCGTCTTGCGTTTGTGCCATGGCCGAGGCGTAAGATGGCGCGGCTCGGCCGCTGCATCAAACACTTTGAATATCCAGGGATAAATGTGAATTTCACTGTTGAACACGCTTGACCGAAGCTACCACGTCTCGTGTCAGTGACTCGGGCCAAATTGGTTCCAAGGGTTAGTCATGGAACCGGACAAGGAGTAGCACTGGTTCTGTACACATACCAATTGTATTGCGGCAAGCTTCAGAGCGTCATCAGAAAACTGAGCTTGATCTTGTAGTTGTACATCGTTATTTAACACGGCAGTGATCAAGTGCGCCAGCCCGTCCATATGGCCGCGAGACTCATCAGCACCGTCAACCAGCCACATGTGGCAGAAGGAGAGCACAAACACAGCGAGCAGGGTGTCCGTCTGGTACCGGATGACGGGATTATCCAAGCTCTCGCGGAGCGCGCCCAGGGCAGACGTGTACTTGTGGAGAGGCCCGGTGCTTGAGCGGCATAGTTGCAGTCGTGATGACGATGATGATGACTCCACAGACGCCAGGGACTCTACAATACCAACCATTGCGGCGAGAGACGCATCAAGCACCGGGGAGTGGCCAATGTGCTGGACGGTGGACTTCCTCACTATGGCACTGAGATTGTATCCGGGATGACGGGCCTCAAACAGACCAACGATGGAGTCGGCCAGTTTGCTCGCGCCGTTGCTGGGCGGGCTGGCGACGCGCGAACGAGCCGCGGCGTGCTGCTGGTTCACGACGGAGAGCGAGGCCGACTGATGTTTAAATCTATACCGCTGCTGGCCAACCCCTTCACAAGGCAGGTTCTTCCGTGCGCACAGAGAGCACTTTGGCTGGGCGCAGTCGCACTGATTTGTACGATGAACGAGGCAGTTAGCCCTTTTTTTTTTTCCCGGCCGGGGTTTTGGTGGCGCTGTGGTATACCTTTTTCTTCCATTTTCGACAATTGTCACAGCCGCGATACGCCCCCATGGCTAATACCAAACCAGGGCCGGGCCGGTTGTTGGCGAGATGCGCAAGGTGGGTTGGGATGATTCCATGGATGACAAAGGTGACAACCCACGCGGTGGCGGAGGGTCGTTCCTTTTTCCTTCTTTTTTTCTTTAAAATGTTGAGCCGTCAGCGAGCATCCTGGAGCGGGTCAGCATATGCAACTTGCAACTTGCAGACCCACTGGGCATTGGTTCAGAGATAATTGTGTTGCATTTGAAGAATCAGGTCTGACAAGGAGTCAAGGACTATGGATTTTGGAGCGGGGTGGCATTGCAGATTTGATATTGTCCGAGAGATGTGGAGGCGACTAGTCGACCTGGATTGGTGCCTTAGGCCGTGACCCTTTTTATATGTATTCAGGCTTACATACGCAGCCGTTATTTTAGTTGCGGAATATACTGTATGCTTGACTGAGCCAGATACTCCGTCTTACTGCGGCAAATAATCGGGTCATGCCGAGTCCATTGCAGGACAAGGCTGACGTGAGCGCCATGCCCCGATGGCTCTCGGGATCAGAGCCTAAGTGAGCAATTCCTATGATGCCTGCTGCCGCAAACAAAGCGCAGGACGGCACGCTGTATACCGAAGTTACTGTCTGGCTAGCCTCATGGCAATGTGTAACTTGGGCTGGGGAAAAATAGTGCTAGCAATCGAACATTGCCAGAGAAAATGACGGTCGTATTGATTCTAATCGAGGCTACATTGTGCTAGCAGTGGCCAAATCCGTTGTAGGCAGTTGTAAAGAGAATGCTTTCAACTGAACCATTCGCTATTCGAAATCCATAAAGGCCTTTGACTTCACCCATGTAACCGAGTAATGCCCTATACACTGAGGACTATCAGCCTGTCGATGAATGCGTATTTCCATGTCCACCAGCGAGTCGCCGCTTTCCTGACGCTTTGGATTGCCAATTGAATCTGGCACGGGGATCTGATGGGATATTCTACGCTCGCAGCTCCTTTGCGTATCTGTTTTGACAAGAGTGCATCTTGTTGCCTATCCACCATTCACGTGAATGATGGGCGAAGATGTGGGGAGAGAAGGTGTGTACTGCCTTGGCCGAGAGGGACTCGAGCCCGTCTTACCTCACTGCAGCAATTTTTAGCTTTTTAATGGTAGACCAATATAAGTTATGTGCCGAGCTTCTTATTGCACCAAAAGCAAAAGAGCCTCCCTCAGGTGGAGGATCTATTACCCCTTCTTATCCTTCTACACCTCCTCACCATATTCGATGACGACATGGTAGCATCAACGCATCGGTGTCGGGATCGAATCTACGAGTAGGGCTTGGTTGTATCGACCCTCGTCCAGGACGCCACTGTTCTTGAATACTTACTGTAATGTTCCTTGCTCGAAAATGGGAGGGTGAGCTAAACCAGGTTGCCCCGGGTTGGTGAATTATGTTAGTTAAAAGGGCATAAGGCATAATGAATCTTCCGTATAACGGAGGGCCACCTACTGCGGGTTGGCTGTTTCTTAGACGAGACCACTTTCTTCATCCGAGCTTACCCGTGCCAGTCTCTTCCACACTTGGTCCTGCGGAGGGGCCTTGAAGCTGGCTAACCCGGACATTTCACAGCCGGACCGAGGGCGGAGAAGGTGGGTTTCCGCTAGGAACCCGGATGGAACCCCGCACGTTTCCCCCGGGGCCGGGGCCGACATTGCCGGCCCCCGTCGGATAGTAATCCCGTTCACAGCCCACTGTTCAGTGTTAGCCATGAGGCGTCTATGCATTTGTGCGGTTGGAGGATAGCAGGACCGACCAACGGACGGGAAGACAGGTTCGTGGAATGCGCCAAGCTTACGAGAGTATTACGAAATACTGCGCATTGAGAGCTCAGTCTCATCGAGTCAGGGATGCGGATGTGTCAACCTGTCAGATGGCGACATGCCTATCGGCAACTTTACCCCAGGCTCGTGCCACCAGGAAAATCAAGCGGCTCCAGTTCTCTAGCTCTGTCCGCGGTCGGAGGCCACGTGAGGTCTCCCCAATCCTCAACATCGTAAACCTGGCTTGGTGGCCTTGTGCTGTGCCACGTAGACCGGATTTCGGGCTGGCCGGGAACCGCCACGGTTCGATTTTTGGGACCATTTAGGAATGAAGTGCAGGTAGGGAGTAAATGCCGCCGCCCAGATGGGCTGAGATGCGTATCAAGCTTTGCAGTGGCTGAACATCGGGTGGGGTCTGGCCAGCCAGGAGCAGAACTATTCGCTCCAAGGCCTCGATCACATATTGGAAAAGGACGCAAGAGACTTCATATGTCGGGCGCAGTGCGGGAATATGGAGCGCGGAACCTGAGTCGCGGGACCGTTGACAACGAGGTTTGCGGTACCCCCCATTTAGTACGCCTCTTGTACGTGAGCAAATCAGAGAGCTCGTGCAAGCTCTGTGGTTGAAGCCATTGACGTGCTACTTTTTCTATAACCACAGCCTAGGTTCGAGTGAGGGAATACAATCAGCGACCCTTGGAGAAGCTGCTACGCAGAACTTGTCGAGCAATGTAGACATTATTGACAGGGCCATCTGCTACAGTCACCATGTCTGAGTTGTAAGGAGTCAAGCTTTGGTTGCTTACCGTGTCATTGGTATCTTCGGGGTAGCTGAGTTGGTGATATTTGCGGGAGAAAAGAAAACAACCTTTTGAATCCCGCCTAGCCGCAATGCACAACACCCAGGCCTAGCATAGCTGGCATCGGCAGTCTCGAGTCAAGAGAGTAGACCAGTGCCAGTGTCGAAACAAAGTGAGGAGTCACCGAGCTGGCGTACCAAGTTGAAAAGGCACCAAAATTTCTGGCCCAGAGCGTGGCGTACGGCTATTCCAACATTCCACGTGGTGGCGTTGATGTTTGCCTCCACATCCACAAATACTAGGTTTCGATGGCTGCCAGATATCTTCGATGATCGAAGGGCGAAGCTTACCATTGCATCGGTACCGGGCCCGCAGGAGAATAAAAAGGAAAAGGACCCTAGTTCGCAGTGACATGGACTTTGACTCGTATCCGTGTCTCAACCAGTATCAAAATAGACATGCTCTATCTTACATGACCTTGAGATGACTCGGTCCGTCCCTGTACCCAGCAACAAGGATCATCCTAGCAGCGTACGACGAAGCTCAACCGACGCTACAGGAACATCTGCGCCCAACAAACGTAAGCTCCCAAAGCGAAACCATGCTCCCAACTGTTGCCAACCTAACTTGATTCAACCAGGCTATAGGTCCATCACCACCATGACTCCAGAACAGCTTGCGCGGAAGCGGGCCAACGACCGCAACGCTCAAAGGGCCATCCGCGCTCGGAGAAAGGCCCAAGTTTCGCAGCTCGAGGCCGAGCTGGAAGCACTCAAGAACAAGCCGCATGCGTGCTGTCGCAAGTTGCTTCAGAGGAACCTGGAACTAGAGTGCGAGCTGGCCATGATGAAAGGGAGCCCGCTTCCATGCCCGTCGCGCGCCACACCTCCAGGCCACGCCGACGAAGGCACGACAGTCGCCCAGTCGCCCGAGATGCACGGCGTCAACGGCCAGTCGTACCCCAATGGCGAGGACCCAGCAAGAACTTTGCTAATGTCCCCCGCGGGCGGCTATGACTCGCCCAGCGAGACAAATAGTCCGGTGGCAATGATTTATCCCCAGTGCGGCCTAGAGAGTAGAGACGCGCCTCTGCAAGGCCCAAATGCCGCAGTGTACACCGCAAACTACGCCGCAGACAATGTTGCCATGGCCAACCAGGCCCTCGTAAGCTGCGGACAGGTCTGTCCAACGATACCAAGTCCTTCCATGCCAGACTTGTGGCCCACGGGGACGCCTTACGCACACGCCGGCGGCATCATGGACGGTCTAGTAACCCTGGGGGCTCAGAATATGGTGCCAACAGCGAGCACAATGTCTTCACCTTTCCCGCAATGATTCACATCAGCAGCACGTACACGTTTGCAGCAAAGGAAAAAAAAAAGAGAAAAACAAGAGAAAAGAAACATATGGTGTCGGCATATCGCCTGTGCGCGCCAACACAGCAGAGTACCTTGAAGCAGCGCGATGGTTAACGAATTTTACATGGTGTAACGATTATTTTGCCCAAAAGCGGCCGTAGGCGTCAAAGGAGTATTTGGAGATGGAGGCAATGTATAATAGGAAGCATGTCGATGTACTACAAACCAGAGATATAGAATGAAATCTTGCATCCCAAACAAGAATGAATCGTTCATCTCCGCACGCGCTTCAGGGATAACAGTTCACGATGCATTTACACGTACTCAGGGTGACTTGAGCCACTTTTCTATTAACCACTGGGTACGTTGCCAAGGAGCCAAGATACTTGGGGAAGGCCTCATACATATTATTTCAAAGAGGCAAAGCTGGAAGCTGTAGCCCAATACTGCGACTGTCTTGCCTGCGTTTCCATAGAAGGATGTAAAGCGCGAGTCAATCTCCGCTTATCCCTAGTACCGTTTCATTCTTGCCATGACTACTCGCAGAGGCTGACCTAAAATCAAGACCTTTGCTGCGCAGCCGATGGCTCACCGTAACCAGAGATTGAATCTGGAAGCAAAAAGGGTCTCTGAGAATGATACATGGGATCAAATCTGAGCGGATAATGCTACAGTCGTGGAATTACATTAGCTCCAATTACGTTAATATTGACCTACCAACATGAATCGGTCCGAGTCCGATCCATTTGGTTGTTTACCTAGTAGTTGCGGCTCAGCTGTATCAAACTATAGTTAAAAGAAGAGTACCTGTATATGTATTGGTATAAATGGTTAAGCCACTCAATATAAATTGTTAACTCGTATTTTTATACATATTGAAAATTTATATAAATAGGCTAGTTACTTCAACGTAGCTAGCTGGCTTACTCCAGAGTCAAGTTTCAGCGCGAATCACACTCGAATGGTCTCGTCGCGCTGCACCGATTAAGCTCCCGGGAGAAAAAGGCCAGAGCGAGGAAATATTGCACCGCAACATTGAAACAGAGTATATTAATGCTGATGTAATGATGCCCTTCATTCAAGTCCAGCGGGAAACGTGTACAATCATGAAACCCTGAAATACCTCACACCACACTATTGAAATGAATCTGATCAAAAGGTGTGTACGTGGACCAGTTAATCGCAGAGACGTTCTTGTAGCAGTGCGTGGTCTGAACAAACTCATGGCTGGACATGGCTCCTTGTTGAGCATCTTCAAGCTGGGTGCACTGCGGCAGCAGACGGACTGGAACACACTCCTCGGGCATCTTCCAAAGAGTGCCGGTGGGGTTGGGGAACTGCTTCAGGATATTCATCCTCTTGCCGTTGTGATACTTGACAGGCTCGTTGCAGAGTGCCAGCCCAGGCACTTTGAGAAAGGCGTAAGGATGGTGGCCTGGGGAAATGGCAACCCCATGCTGGCCTGGACCGGCGTCTAATCTGAAGACAAAGGCGTCGGCGACATTTTCTTCCAGGCGAGAGCTGAGGCCGTATGAGATCCTAGGGGAACCGCCGTCAGAGAGGATATGGCCGTGGCCGGAGCGAAACTCATCCTCGGTTGCGTTTTGATAGAAGACACGCGGCGTTTCAGCAGTGCTGCTGGTGCCAAGGAGATTGCTAGGAGGGCCAATATGAATGCTACTAAGGAACATGTGGTGAACAGGGTCTGGAAGCTCGCGAGACAGATCGGTGTTGTTGACGACCAGGTGGAAGCCTTGGGAAGAGGACTTTTCTGGATAGTCGCTACCGGGCTGGCTGGCCATGGGAGAAGCGGCCGCAAGGCTAGCGAGGACAAGGGCAGCAGTATACATCATCTTGAATGACGCTGTTTAGGAGGTGTAAAGAACTAAGGCAAGATGAGGGCTCTGTTTTGGTGGTTTTTATATGACAGGCTGCTGCAAGATACCACCACTGGCAGCTATGGATCGCATTGAACAGTGGACTCGTCCTGAGATTGAATCTATCTGTCGAGGGAATTGAGGCCCTCCTTATAGTTGGAAATCGGAAGGCATCGAAAAAGCCACCTTTCAATTGAAAAGACCCTGATTCGAAGGTTTTAGCTAGCTAGCTTCTATTTTGAACCTTAAAGCCTAATTTGAACTTTATCACCTAATTTGGACCTTCTAGATGACGAAGGCCCGGATTAGATGATTCATTTGATGACCTAGATTACGTACTTGTTGACAGAAGAATTGTGTGTTTGGAGCGGATGACAGATGCGGATGGTATAAGAAGGGACAAGGTGGTATGGAAGACACTCAAGAGGTCGTAATACGTCTGGCGTTATTAAAGTTCGCGCTTAACGAAGTATTACGTTTATAAGGATTACCGTGATAAAAAAAACATGGCATTTAACCCTTTTAGCCGTCAGCACATTTGGCATCGCCTTTGACTCGACCGTGGCTCCCAGCGTGTTAGCAGCTGCAAACATGACAGGACTCATCAGTGCTGGTGACAGAAACCTCCTTCTCTACGCATATTCTGAATGTAAAAATGGAAATCGATCCCAGGATTGCAACAAGGTCGTCATTCGCCTGCAGCTAACCAGTTCTCTGCCTCAAAAGCGTTGCTTCTTCTTGTCCCTTGGGGTCCGCGCTTGCGCTCTTCAGCTTCATCTTGTATCTTGAACTTGGCAACTATGATGTGTTGCACTGACAACAGCAGCCAGTCTGTTTTTTGACTCCGAGCCGTAATGGTTGGACAAGCTCGGGCTGCCGTAAAAAAAAACATGTCTTGCCCAGTCTTTGAACATGGCCTCCTTCTCGGTAGTCACCAGCCAAGGAAGCAAATTCGATGTAGAATTCTCATCTTTTTAAGTTGATATCCGCGCGTAGGGAGGGGTGGAACGGAAGCCGTCGATTCACCGGCTTGGCTGCAAAACACGACAATGTTGGGATGAATGGGGAGTGTGGGCAGAGGCCTCTGACTTTTCTTTTTGCATTCTATTTGGGATCCTTCTCCATTCCTTTCTGAAAGATGTTTTATATTTGCAGTACCGTCTAGCTTGGGTGGCGGATGCCCTCACGGGGAGAGTTGTATTTAAGCCCTTGATCTGCCACGACATGCCATGAAGAACAAAGCAAATGGCGCGAGGACATTGCCATTCTTTCAAACATACCACAATTCCTAGGAATTGAGGAATATCAATTTCGTCTGCTCAGTGGAAGAATGCGATAATTGTATTTACGACACGGGCTACGACGACTAGCTGTTTCATGAGGCAGACAGCCAGGCTACCGTTATCAACACAGGGGCGAATAAATAGAAGACTGATGTTTACGCAACCGGATCTCTTTATTACCGCTATACCAGCAGAGTTGCATTTCAACCCCTTACATGTTTAACTTTGCGAAGTGTTGCGGTACATTCCAGCGCAGCACATTCACCAACTTCATCGCACATCTTCCCGGCGGTAAAAATTTCAGGGGTAAAATTTACCATCCCAACGATAAAAATGAAATATAGAGTGTTTTCTTCGGTATGTCACGGTTCTCCTGTTTGGGTACGAGCAGGCACTCGGTGTTTGTAAAAACGATTGGCCCTACCTAATGCAGTGCTGGCACGAATATTGGGATAGGTTGAACAATTACAAAAAAATTGATAAGAATGAAATAGATCAAAATTGAATGCAGTAAGATGGCTACTACTATAGACCTTTCCGCCCACAACTCAATCCGCAGACGACATGCTGTCCTCACACCCACATCAAGGCACGAACCACGCCACAGTTTCGTATTATTTACGCTCTGCATTCAAATCATCACAGCCGTTATCTGATCACCATCTCCGAAGATCTTGCCCTAGGCTCCATCGTCAGAGCCATCACCCGCAGTCACCATTTTGGGTCGCATTGCTCGGCCGAGTGACCGAGCGGCCTATCGCGGGACCCCCTGTCCGGAATGGCCAGTAGTAAAGGGCTCAACGTTGGGTAGCAAGCTTCGCTACGTTTTTTTCCCGCTTGTGATGACAGTTCCCCTCACGGACTCTACGTAGGAACATGTGGATATTGGTGCAACCTTGATGGAATAGAGTTTAGACGTCGAGGGGCAGCACTGGCACTGGGAACATGGGTAAGGGCCGGAGAAGCACTACCATCGGGCACTGGATATGAGCTTTGACGTTTTTCTTGTTCAATGGGTACAGAAGCGTAGCATGTTGGTGCGGAGAAGAACGATGCCCGGCATTCAGACTTGGACGAGGAAGCATCATATATAGTACCTGGATGGGAAAACCCGAGCAGTACTTGCTCTTGTAGTTGCAAAAAAAAAAAAGGGCAGCTTGGTAATTCAAACCGTCCTGGCAGCAGGAGCGCGGCTGTCTGGAAGTGAGTCGTGGAAACAGCTCAAGCCATGTTCATTTGAGCCAAGCCCCAGGGCCCTTGAAAGCATGTGTTCCGGAATGAACCCCTGGCAGAAAGTATATCAAGGCCATCACTCGTCGATTGGCCAATTAGTTTGCCGGGTGCTCGATCAGACGTTGGAGGCGACACTTGTGGCGCTCAAGTTTGTTGGTTGAGTTCAAAGCATGGCAGCAAGACAGCAGCCGTTGAGCCAGGTGCTATTCGTCACGGTTATTTTCCTTGCCGGGTTCGAGGCCAGTGTGTCGGGCGTAATACGCCGAGCGACAAGACGGTTCTCTCGCTCCACGGGTGGTCCGAGACCCGCGGTGCCCAACATGATGCGAAGAAGAAAAAAACATGTCATTCCGGCGCAGGAACAACATGAGATGCAATCACAAAATCGGAGCATCCGGGGCCATTGTGGTTCGACGTGATGCCGCATTCGCCCTGCCTGATTGGGAAATACCGGCTCCCACGCCGGCACTTGGACGGGAGCACGGGATTACGGCAATTTGTCCGCCATGGAAACAAACAAACAAACAAAAAGAACCTTCGCATTTTTTTCTTCTCCCAGCCAGACGTGTGCAAAGCACTCGTAGAGGTGGTTTCTGGTCTTTTACGAATGGCAACAATTACTCGCGTCATGGGCCGCATGTCCAAAGTATTCGAGCAGCGCCGCCCAGAGACTCCACCGCCGCCCTTGGGCCCCATTAATATCGAAATTTACGCCAGATTCCCGTGCCATCAAGACGGAACGTGTGGATATGCTAACCCTGAAACAGAGTCAGTTTTTTTCTTTTTTTTTTTTTTTTTTTCCCTTTCTCTCTTCTCTATTGTGCTTGCACGTATGGCTTCTCCACTCCCAACCTGGGGGGGGGGGGGGGGGGGGGGGGGGAAACACACATTCACGGACGCCCCCTCTCCAATGTCACCCTCCCTCGTCAAGTTTGGCTTCCATGCCACACGTAGCCTGCAGAAGGCTTGTCTAGGACCACAAGTGTCGGCACAAACTTGTTGAAGTCATACCGTGTTTTGACCAACTCAGCACTTGGTCTCGTACGAGCTGGGTGCGAAGGGGTCGCAATGTTAGCAACCTACGTAATGGCAATATCGTCGCTCGCATAAACACCATGGGCAACCAGGGGGAATGGGCTCGTGCGTAGTAGTAGGGGCTTGGCCAGCACATAAGCTTGCCAAGGTGGTGTCCAAGCAGGCAAACAAGCTAAGAAACTAGCCCCTTTTATACGTGACACCAGACGAGCAAAAGGGCTCCAAAGACGGCGGTAAACAACAGAGATATCGCACGACGGCCATGTTTTGAGATTTTTTTTTTCCCCTCTCGCCCTCGGAAACAAACTGTGACTGTGACTGCAACGCTGTGACCCCCTACAATGCTACGACCCCATAACCCTACATGCCAACCATGCGTATCGATCGAGTACTCGTCATGGTACTCTAGCAGTACCTTTTCGTCTAAAAGTTGGATGCCGTGAGATCCACCTGCGTCCCACTCGAGACATCGGATCGGCAGCCAGTTGGCGGCGGCCGACCAAGCATGAGGTCGTTCGAGCTGATGAGGAAAATGGCTAGTCATGGAAGGGACGGATTGTTGAACGTTGACCCTTGTTTCTGTAGAGAGAGTGTGTGTTTATTTTTCTCTCTCTCTTTTACACTCCTGCCCGTATTATTGTATAAGAGACCCTGATCCCGGTCCGGGTTTGTTTTTCTTCTTCTCCTTTTGCTATTTTGTACATCTGTGCAAGAGTTACTACAAATAATCATCGTGTCCGGCCCTCGTCACGCACGGGTGGACACTCTTGACAATACACAGTCACAAACTCACAATGGACTACCAGCCCTCGCAACGACGACTCTCCTCGTCAACATGCTCTATTGCGTCGAACTCGTCATGGGCGTCTCATGACAATGACGAGTGCCCTCCGGTGGCGACGTCTCGTCGGTGCTCCGTCCGGTTCTTTACGTATCAGCACGAGCGCAAACCAAGCACGTCGTCGTCGTCGGCTTCGAGCCGCAGCTGCGAGGGCATGAGCAAGAAAGAGACGCGCGAGCTATGGCGCTGCATGCTGCATCTCCAGCAGAGGTACGGGTGCTATAATTCCACGAGGATAGACCTGGCGGTGAATGCCGGCGAGGCGGGAATCGACCTGATGCGTAAGTAGAGTTGATGTTTCCATGTTATTCCCCTTGAATCCTGGCTGCGATGCCATGTGATGCCATGGTCTTGAATCTTCAAGTGTCAAATTGCTGGCGTCTTGGCTTGCAGCCTTGGGCATGTCAGGCCACCTCAGGCCGCAGTTGCTCCCACATGCAGCCTCAACATTGACAACATTGAACATTGAAGGTGCTGGTTCGCAGTGGGGCGTCCAGTCAGTGGGCCTCAGCGGGCATCAACTGACGGCGCATTCCAACTGCTGCAACTGGGCCCGTGGGCAAGGTTACAGCGGTCGGCCACAGCGGGCCAGCACCAGACTCGAGACATCAACTGATGGCTGGGACCATACGTTGACATGTGCTCCAAACATGCCCAGGCAGTTGTGCACATATGTGGGGCCCGCCACAATTGATGCAACATTCAATGTTAAACCCCAAACATCAATCCACCAGACTCTTGACATCAAGCATCAAAAGCCAAGTCTCGAGTCTAGTCGGCTAACACGGGAACCCTCCCTCGGCGCAGCCAACCCTTTCATCATCGACACGCTCAACGACTCTCTCATTGATCTTCCCGACGAGGGATGGGAGATGCTGGACCGCTGCTTGCGAGGCGCCAACAAAGAGCCGCAGACGCAGACGAAACCCAAGTCGCAAAAGAAGCCCTGGCGTCGGACTCGAGTCGGCATTTCCGTCCACCAGACGTCATGAAGACGTCGCCGCCGCCCATGATTAATCACGCACGTCTTTGACCTTGATTTTTATTCCCCCGTCATCCTTTGTTTTCCCTTTGTCTGTCATGAGCCCGAGGCTTGGGATTGGGGAGGTACTTTTTGGTCAGAGTCTAGGCATGGAGTTGGGAAGGGAAGCGAATGGTTTTCATGCCATGGGAGAATCAACTCGACTCACTTTTTGGTTTTCCTTTGGTCAATCTTGTTGGAAAATGTCTGTTGTTTTAAAAAGCACTGCGATACCCCTTGGACTGAGAATGCATCACTAGATACCTGAACTGACAAAAAAAAATCCAATTTGGACCCTGAACGACCAACGTATGCGACTATGAACATGGCATTTATTCCATCACTCGTCGGTCATTCAAGTCATTCATACCAGACTGCATCTGACTTGACTAAAGTCGGGTCTTGCAAACTTGGCTTCATCGTTTGCCTTGCGCCCTACGGCCAACGTCGTACATCTTCCCACTTCACCATCCAACCTCGCATCATGGCAACATGGCAACATGAACCGAGCAAAACCCCGACCTCATCACTCGACCCGCCTTGGCCGGCTTGTGACACCTCCTCCGTCTGGTTGCACCCCTCGGCAATCGGGCCCGGTCCGATCCCCCGCTTCAGCACCCCTTCTCTTACTCCTTGAAGCCCGTTATCGGTGGCAACTTTACCAGATATAGGATATCCCCAAAAACATCAATTGATTCCGCCCATTTCACACAAGTCGCTGCAGCTCCGAGTCTTGTGCAGTGCGCCATGTCCATCCATTTCCGATGACGGCTCAGCACAACGCGGCGAGTGAGTAACCGGCGCCACGGTCCGTAAAGCCGTTCGCGGCGCCCTTTTTATTTCTTCACACTCAGCACAACACATCATCGTCACCGAGTACAGCACAGCACGGGTGGATTGCGTGCTCTCACCCCCATCATTTGTCAGCTCGGCACGGACGACAGCCCCGGCCGTTTGTACCCCAGACTCATCCGACGTCGCCACGTCATTTTCTTGTCTTATGTGCTGATGCACGGGCTTTGAGGCTTACCAGATGGGGTAATAGCATCAGACATAAGTAGCTTGTTTCCCGCTGTTTGAGTGCCGGATGCGCAAGCCCTGTAGTCCTCAGTGGGTGGGCGTCTCTTCGCTTGTAGATCCCGATTGCGAGAACCGGAGGGCTGCAGGTTAGAGGCGCAGGTAGATGAGAAGTACATATACCTTGTCGGTTCCCATTCGACGTGCTTCTCGTTTACCACGTTGCAGTCATGACAAGGTCAGGCTGAATCATGATTTTGCTGCCCTGTTGCGGCTGCTTGTCGGGGTTGGCGGTCAAAGTTACCACATCGCGTGTCTTTTTTTTCCAAATCATAGGTAGGTTTGGATCAGCTGTGCTTGAATTTGGCAGTTGGACTGTTTGCCTGCTGTTTGTGAACCGCTCGCCGTAGAATGTGCGGATATAAAGTAATGTCCAAGTCGCCAACACCGACGTCACGTACTGAGATGAATGGCAAGAGAATAGCGCACCAACGCCACTGATAGTTCTGTACAATGGAAATAAATAATCAGAAACTCCAGAAGTCGCCTCGGGAACAAAATACATCACCGACTTGGAATATGGGCCATGCTGTTTGTTCAGTCTCGTCTGCTGACCACCCTGGAGCTCATCGACCTCATATGCTCCAAAAAACAAAACAGCTTTACGTATGTACCTCTTTTTTTCATATTTAAGAAGATGAAACGTAATTAAACAAGAGTAATACGCAAAGTAGCTCCAAGTTTTGATGACAGTGCCTTCGGAAGAGAGTTATGCGGGAACACATGCTCCGAGTCCTATTACCTATTCGGCGGCGAGTCCATCATGATGTTTATGACTGCCCTTGAAGAGGACTTACCTGTTGCAGAAGCAAAATATTTGTCATTGCACTGTCTTCTTTAACTGCGAAATGGATTTAGGGCTAATTCAGAACAAGCATATTTCCCCAGAAATGTGTATCCAGCCAAGCGTCAACTTATACTTGCAGCCAGATCGGAGTGTCTGGAACGTAACGGCTGGATATATGCTCTATTGACCAGCCTATGGTAATCGTTACCAATACTGGTACTTGTAGCGCATTAAAAACAGACCTCCAAGAAACGACATAATATCCGACTTCTGCGGGAAAAGACGACCGCCGTCCGTTTCCTATGTCCAACGCTCAATGAACATGACATGATGAAGCTTCCCCAGAAGCGTACTTGTCATAGGTCCCGGACGCCGGTATATTTACCTACACTAGCTTGATGGATAGAGTGGACGGCTCAGGATTCCCTGTACCTCTAGCATCTGGTTCATGAATGGGAAGAGGGCACATGTAGCTCTTGGTCATGGCCAGCGTAGTCATTAAAGAGTGTCGCAATCCAAGTAATTCGATAATTTGGGGGCGGCTAACATCAGTCACGGATAATAATGAGGTATTAATCATGTTTCAATAAATGATAGTCATAAACGAAGGAGCCACCCATTCAAACGGGAAACCTACTCGTCATCTCCGGAGCTCTTTTAGCATAACAGGAGTGGGAGCGAGTTAAATTTATAGCGGATAAGTCTCCGAGATTATAAAAGTCTGGTCTGCCCCTAACATGAAGTGAAGTGCTCATATTACTAAAGCAGCATGCTAAAGTAAGCTGTACAGTATATGACTTGACGAGATACGAGACGGTATTCAGGCAAAATATTTTATGAAACCTGTCTGCCTCGAATGCTTATATCGCATGCACTAGATCACTTCCAGGTACACCAGCATATCTGTAATTTTAACAGAAGAGACTCATGTAGAAGCGCAGGCGTTTTTACCTTGTATGCCTGTGTATCTCTTGGAATGTGTTTCAACATACGGAGGGAGAGGCATGGCTGCTGATGCTGCAAGTTACCTTTCGTCTCCGTTCCGTCTGGCCGTATCTTTTTGAGCCGTGTTCAACTACAACTGCCAGTCACGGAATTTCGTAGCACAACCGGGTGACAAACTTGAGAGAGTAGGCATGGCAGAGCGCCACAAGTTGGTGTTTGTCACATTCTTTGGAAGATTTACAACGGCATTCAGAACATGTACATGGCCGCATACAGATTCTGAGATTCCCGTTTCGTCAGTCTTCCATCTCGGTCCCAGGCTGGGTGGTGATGCATATTTCTCGACAGCATCCCAGGAGCTGCGCAAGCCTATCCATGGTTGGGCAAATGTTGGGCCAATATTTGCATTGGCCCGGCTAGTCAAAATCCTAGGCCCAATTCAAAGCTTCACGGACATGGGCTCGGCGAGTCAGCAATGTTGACACTACCGCAAACCGAGCAAGCCTTGATCAGCTTCACAGCAACTGTCAGACTCACCGCCAACTACACGACTGCTGCTCACACGACAAAGCAAAAACAAAGAAGAAAAGAGACTCTCACCGCCAGCATACACTAAAACACAGCCCACAATTTACAACGTATCACGGCCAAAAATAAATAAATAATAAGAATAGTACCGACATTGACCGTGTACCAACCGCAAAATGGTCCCGTCATCATCTTACCACCCACTCACACTACACCACGTTCAGCAACAGCTCACGCGGTCAAGAAATTCCGCCCATTCCCCCATAGCATCTCTATCATGGCGTCCAATTCCTCAGACTAGAAACGGTCTACGATGGGATTTGCACCACAAACACCAGACATTTATTCACCGCCACCGGCAATGCCTTGCATACCCAACCTCCACCACAACCGTAACAACAACCACTGCTCCAAATCCACCTTCTCGTGCGCAACTCGACACATGTACACATCGCATCAATTTCATCAGTGGCTCTCGGAAGTCAGCGAATAGCAAGGCGCCACACCGCCCAAGAACCACCACTGCCGGGTATATGGGCGAGTTTCTTTTTCCCCAGTACCACGACCTCGGGCAGCAGGCGTGTTGGGCCTCGCCGGCTGTGGTCAGTCATTTGAGTCGATACTTGTACTGCACGGGATGGGGTGTCTGGACAAGAAGACATTCTGACGGCTTCTGTCACGCCTTGACACCAGTCACTTGACGTTGGAAAGTAGGCAAACCCCATCATGTCGAGCCAAGAGCACACCACACAGGTGCCTGTGCCACTTCCATTCACCATTGGAAAACGCTGCCAAGGCCGGTCAAGCAAACCAGAAGTTGTACCGGCGGCCAGTCTGTGGCGAGGCACACCATCGCGGGCACCAGACTCGTCACAAATGCAAGTCATTACGGGCCACCGGGGACCCGCGGTGACGACGAGGACTGGCAGCCTGGAAGACGGCTTTGCACAAGTATGAGCTCAATGGCGTCGGCATTCGGCGGGCGACCAAGACACATGCCATTTCTGGCTACCCTGTGGCTATTCTTGCGTTGGGTCTGGTGGAGTTTTGAATCGTCTTGGTCTTCGGTGGCAGATTTTTTTTTTTTCCCCGAGTCTGCGGGCCGGAATAACCACACTTCCACACAAAGGTACCTTCCCTGCTCCTCCCAGTCTTCAGCTCAAGTGGAGCGTTTTTGGAGATGCCTCTCCACTTTCACCATCAATCCTTCAACCCACCACGTTCAGGACAAAGGGTGTCCCGATTCAGCCGGCGTTACTCCGTACTGTATCATCATCCTTGCTCGTGATGGATTCGATTTGGCCCACCACAAGGGATAAGGATGTGTCAACGATGGCGGCGAGGACCCCCAACCTGCATGTGAAAAGGCCATTACGTGCTCCATCGCACCACAGCCCGCGTCCTGGAAGTAAGTGTAGCTTGAAAGAGCATGCTGCCCGTGTTGACCTGCATTCCCCATCTATTTTGTCTCTGCATTGTTCAGGGCAGGAACACGTTATTGCCTGTGACGGAATGTTTTAGGTCAGATCGAGATCTCTAAAAAAGCATCTTAGTCATACCAAAAAAAGAAGCATGTGCACTCCGAATGGACTAAGCTTTTTGACAGGATGGCTGTGCACATCTCTTCCCCTGATGGGGCAATGGCTTTGAGCTCATCTCCACCGAACCAAACAGGACAGGATACCCGACTTGCCCGACAAACAGGTGGTGGGCTTCCCGGGCTCGACGTGCCCGTGGCAGGGGAGGCGTTCCGTTGGACCTGGCTAATGTAAGGCACAAACTCAGAAAATCCCTCGCCACCTAGGCGAAAGGCGTTGGATCATGGTCATCAGCTGCGCCGCGCCGAAAAGCCTCTGAAGAGGCTGAAGACGAAAGAAAGAAAGAACGAAGGAAAAGGAAAAAAATCACGATCAATCCCAAGACTAAGATTTTGTCTGTCTTGTCGCTGAATCATTCATCAGGTAGCCGTCAAAGGTTCAATGTTGACTGCCTTCAGTTTAAGCTTATGGCTGTTCTCAAACAGACCAGAAACACCCGACAACCAGCAAAATAGGTACCATTCGTGCCACACCAATAATGGCCTCTTCACCTCGGCTCAACTCATCGGATATAACTCCATTTCCATCTGTCGGAAGCAACGGAACCAAGCATTCGCTCGTTCCTTGCCAACTCCCAACAGACAATGGGTCGAAAGTAGTTGTGGCGACAGCGCAAAGGCCAAATGAACCTGTTACAGTTAGTGTCATCACAATGTTGAAGCGGCAGACATGGAAACTTGTTCCGCTGTCGAATAGGGATGATTGGGGGCCGGATTTTCCTCAGCCCGCTGAAGGGTAGATTGCGTCAGTCCTGCATATCAAATCTTCGTGCATTCTTTCGCCAATGATGCCACACCTCGGAGGACTCTCTCTGATACTGATTTCCGTCGTTCTGGCAGACGACGAGCTCGGTCCGAACACACTTCCGGCGCTGAAGGTGCTATTACGAGATTGTGGTCCAGCCTGTGTTCAGTACATCGAGTTAGCCTGGTCTCCCCCTTCAATATATGCAGCCACAACTGGCCGAGAGGCCACAGATCCGAAGGGCTGAGGACTACGCATGTACGCTGTAATCCCCAAACGATTTGCATTTTAAAAATGGCAATGTACTAGGCCAATTATCTGAGAAGTTTGTGGTCATAGTTGGTCTGACCCCTGGCTGTCCCGCTAGACAACAAATCGTCGCTCAATGGCTCCGGTGGAAAATAAGCAACGTTCAACTAAGCAAAATACCCGACAGAAAGCAATCCACTTCTCGTGGTGTACCTACCGAGCTGTCAGGCCACAGGTGTGGGCTATTAGTTCCGAACTCGCCTGTAGCGATCGGGGACTCGGCAGTGCGTATACCAGATCTAGATCTGAGCGTGCGATGTTACTCAACAAATCGATAGCATCAGGCCACCTGGTTATGTATCTCGCCGCTCGATATGTCTATCTGCATTTGCTTGTCTACACGTCACATTACAGTCAATGTGTAGAGTGGGATATGTTCCATATTCCTCGTAAATTGCACTGCGCCTGCGTTGCACATGTGAAATGTGGATTGCAGGTCCGTCGGCGGCGAAAAGCTGAGCGTTTGCGGGACATCCATCCCAGTTGATATGGCCCGAGGTCGGCTCTCGGGTGTGACTGCGACGGTACGGAATTCTTATCCGCTTCTGCGCGCAATCGCCAATCATGCAGGTGTTGGCTGTTGGTGCATGCAACCCAAGAAACCAATGGGCCTGACGGTATGCCGTTTGGTGCATGTCGCATTTGGCTACTTATGTACTACATACATCTCGAAAGCCGTTGTGTCGTACTTTGTTTTCACTATCAGCACCTTGTTGTGTTATCTTTCTCAGGGTATTTGTATTGGCTACTATTGGTGGCAGTTGGTATTCATGTAGGATTCGCCGTAAAGTGCATCATGATACTACACGGCAAATGAGTCGATGGAGCCGTGCCAAGAAAGCTCAAGCAGAAAGCCTGCAGAACGGAATTCATATTGACATAATTTGCTGCTGATATCACTTGACATTGCAAGATATTATCAGCCTGGGAATTTGTCTCAGGGTTGCAATGGTTAATTACAGGACAGATCTTCACAACTCACATTCATGCGATAAGGACCATGCATACCTACCTAGGTTGATTGCTTTAGACCGTGCGGGGGGATGTGGAGGTTGTATCGCCTCCATGTGTTGTTTTGGGCAGGAGAAACGGGCATAATTGTCCGATTTTCTTGGCGCAGAACAAATACGACCAGTTGACGTGTGCAGAAGCTCCAGCACAACTGCAAACGGAACTTCAACAAGGCCAAAGTTACCCCCAATCTTGTTTTCCTCAGCAATGTGGACCTATTCTTAGTTGAACCGGCCAGCCAGCGAGTGGCAGGCAAAAAGTTGCGTGGCCCATACGCAGCAGGTATGTATGCGCAAACGACGGCTGATGCAAAGGAGCTAAAAATATTGATTTGTCTGGTTTGTTCCGTTCTGTGGAGTGGCGCGAAGCGGAACGACTCGTGTAACCCTACATCGACTGTGGCCCTGGGCCGTGTACTAGAAGTATTCGGAGTATGTTGTGTGTTCTCGTCGTGAAGCACGCCTGTTTGCTCAGCATCAACAGGAGGTCCGTTTCCGATGCAATCGAGTCCAAGCACCGAGCACACTGAAGGCATGGAATATCCCGCTCTCCGTGCGTGCTATTACGGTTTGTCGTCGAAATCAAATCAAGAAGATGTGCAACGAATTACTGAATGGCTAACCCTACGCAAGTACATGCGAGTCTGCAACTACGAAACAATAGCAGCCACCGAGCCGAAACAGCCCTGACCGAAGCCGAAGTACCTGCTAGATCAGACAGAGAGATGTCTATAGCCCACATGCAAACACTGTGCGGTTATTGGTACAGAGCACAGCGGACACTGCAGGGATATGACATATCACCATCCAACTCCATACCTTTCCTTTCCTTTGTGTTGTGAGAGGGCGAGCATATCTTCGGGTACTGCGGGCTCTTGGACGGAATATCTCGGGTTTCTCCACCAGTTGGTGGGATACTGGTAGAGCAGAAGCGAGACTCCCTGATTTCGAGACAGCCGAGGTGGTCTAGTTGCCGAGACAGGCCCTGGACAAAGAAGAAGAAACTCAAAAGACTTCCCGAAATCGATCTTCATATTTTTGACAAGGCTTAGCCTCATGTCCGGAGACCGTGCATTCTCGGGTAGCGAAACACCAAGTCTACTGAAGGACCAACTCAGAACAGCGACTTGAAACAAATCTAAAAGTGGCAGTCGATAATATTGCAGGCGATCCAAGCCTGCCATGGGGCCGTACTCCGCAGGTCGCTGGATCTAGCAGATAAACTTACTCCGTACTCCATATTAACGTTTCGTCGAATTTGATTGGGGGGACCCGTGGGGAGTCTGGCATGTCAACAGCTCAAGCAGTGTCTGTCTATTCACGTCCCGACACGTCCGTGAAGGGAAAATCGCGCTGCTCATTCTGTAGGCCCCAAGACGGCGCCCAGCCCAGCAGTCCTGCAGCACGCACGGAGTCGGAAAGCCACCTTGCGGCGAACAATGCCCTAGGCACAGATCCCTTTCACCAAGTAAGCCTAGCCCAGGACCATTTCTATCCATAACCGCTTTGACTTGGCGGAAGGGAATCCCGCGGGTTAGAACCACAAAGGTGTATTGTAAACACGACGAGGCAGGGGCATTTGAGGCGGAGCTTTGCATGACCACGGCCATTCACTACTGCGCAGCATGGTCAACTGGTCGGTATTATTAAAGTTGCAGCAACTCGGCTGTCTGCTAGTTTGGTAGCACAAGCTGGTATCACCCGTACGGAGTACATAGTAGACATATATCCCGTATCGGTACATCCCCAGCCCTTGGGGAAACGTGCTTTACCAGGTACAGGCTCCGCGGGCTTGGAGCCCATGTCTACTCCGTACGAGCTGCAGAAACCAAGAGTTCCAGCAGCCTCGGGCTGGGCGGAGCGGAGAGGGGTGGAGAGAGGGAGAGGGAGAGAGACTGGAGAGAGAGGGCCAGAAAAGAGGGGGAGAACGAAGGCAAGGCCCCCGTCGCTACCACTTGACTGCTCTCAGCGACATGCATCGAGCCCGGAGGCTTCTTCTTTTGGACATTCAGAGGCATGGCCAGTGGATCTGATCTACATCCCTGGTTGATATAGGCCGGGGCCGACAGCGGTCGAGTTTCCGTCGGTTCAGTTTCTTCTTCCCACAGAAACGCGAAACTGAAAAGCTGGTTGTGGTTGTCCTGACCTTGGCAGAGGTTGGGGCAGAGCCGAGAGCCAGGGCGTTGGGAGGAGAGAGACAAGAGAGGCGCGAACGACGAATTACGAGGCCAGGGACAGCTTGTTAACGACCAGCCAAGGATCCCTTGTTGAGAAAAGGTCAAAGAGACGATTTGAAAGCTCTAGCATCTCTCAAGGGACATCTGGATCTCTGGGGCCCGGGGCCTTCCGTGCCATGGCCAAAGCTTGGCCTCCCGCTCTGGCCTCGTCGCTGTCGAGCTGTCCATCTATCTACCGGTCCGTTGCTAGTTGAAACGTTGAAGCTATGTCTGTGTCCGAGGCCTTCAATCGGTTTGTTTCACCCGGCCCAGCTTGGTCTACGTGCATGAATGGGCTTCAGGACGAACAACAACAACAACAAAGCACGCAGTAACGACGCGCTGTTGCTCAGGCTCAGGGTCGTCGAATAAGTCGCCCTCTCATATCAGATGCATATACACGGAGTAGTATCTCGTCCGACCTTGATCTCGGTCGAATGCACCCTGACGGGCCTTTGAAACTACATATGTATCTTGTGCCGCCATCACACACGATGATGCCACGGTTCGGCCCTCGTTGTTCTGCAAGTAGTCCCAAACTTTGGTCTGATCGACAAAAAGCAATGGCCAAGTCCTTCTGAGTACCCGGCGACTCATTTTTTTTTTTTTTTTTTGCAATACTGTCTGTCCTAGCCGGCATTTGTTTTGGCATTTGTCTTGTCCAAATCGACAACCGCTCACCTCTCTCCCTAAGCGCCAATGTAAGGAAACAACAACAAAAAGAGATCACAAGGCGCAGGCTATCATTACAATACTCGAGCATCTGCCACACAGTGAGACATCGATTGCTGGCACCACAGCAAACGTCTACGCAGGCTCGGTAGGCAAGGATCATCTGGTCTCTTGATTCACCAGATTGCTCTGGCGAAGTGCATCTCTCCACGTCAAACAAAAGCAACCAGCATCGGCGTCAAATCTCACGTGCCCGGATCAGCATCACCACATCCGCAGGCCACAACTGCGCCTTGGTGTTTGGCCCAATTGAGCGAGGCACGTACCCGCTGGCTGTTGGATTGACGCAGAGACACACTGATAAGTAGGCGACTGGTCGGTTGGCCTCTCCATTGGGCATACGCACACGCACGCTCGACGCGGCCTTGCAAACGCAAAGAAGAAGCTGGGTGCCCTAGATTATCCAGCGCCTCGCCACAGACGGGCTCTGGGCTCCTGGGCCTTGAGCAGAGCTTGTCGTCTGGTCCAACCGGCATTGCGCCAACACGTGGAACTGCAACCCCCCCGGTCTGCTGCACGCGTTGGGCGTTTTGCTCTTCCCGCCTCGCCTTGGATTGCGCCGGATTTCGATTCATGGCGAGTCCACGGCGCCATTGATGGTTATAAACGGCCTGCTTCCCGCCCCCCCAGAGAGACGCATTCTGGAGCATTTTGTTCTGTTGCTGTTGGTGCCGTCTCCAAACATTGAACACACTACCGTCCACGGCCATCCGCAAACATCCACACCGTCATCCACCGTCATCCACCTCCATCATCCCTCCACCCACACAACATCTATTACCCCGGCGTCTTTTGTCCTGCCATTGTGTCCGCACAAAGACCCAGCCCCGTGCGGGAACTAGGTCACAAATTCTTCAGCCTACCGTTGCTCCAAGACACGCTTTGGCCTGCTTTGGTCTTAGGCCGTGGCCAAAAAAGAGAGCCCACTTTTAATTTTTTTTTTCCCCTTTCCACAAGTCTTCTACTCCGCAAGCACAACCCAGTCGCGTCACAACGACCGAACAAGCGCTAAGGATTGTGCAAAGACCCGCCACCCGCCCACCTCAGCCAGCGGCCTCCACCCCGAGGAACTAAGTAGTACCTCACCAGTCAAGTGTCTGCAAGTGGGGCTATCTTTGGCCAGAAGGCTTGCAACAAAGGCCCCCGCCAACAGCCAACAGCCCACCTCTGTCTGCTTGCCACTCAGTTCGGTCACTTTTGGATAGATCAAGAATCCGCAACCAACAGCCCGAACCTTCATTGCCAGCAACTCGGTGGGTTCCAAAGAGTTCCAAGGACCGGGCTGTGACTTGTCCCTTCTGGACATGTCCAGGGTGCTGCGCGGCGCCATATCTTCGCTCGCCTGCCCTCCCAGAGTTGCTTCCTCTCCACGTCAACTCTGTACGTATTACTTCACGACACATCAACACCGCCGCCAGCACGATACTTGACCAGTTTGCAAAGCCGCCGGCCACCGCTGTGTTCTCACAGCCCCGACGCTGTGCAGGTATGACGTCCAAACTCAAGCCTCTGCTCCTGCCGCCGCTGGTCGAACAGCGATTTGGACGGGCTGAGCAGCAACACATCAAGAGACCGTCCGCCATGGCAACTCCCGACCAGGATTCATCATTCGTCTACTACACTACCAATTCCTCAGCATCCGACATCACCTCCCCCGTAACACCCATCTTCTCGCCCAAGGGCCACCAGAGATTCTCGAGCTCCACCTCGTCGCTGGAACTGCCCATGCAGCTGCCGCAGGAATGTCCAACCTCACCATCACAGGCCTCGAGCACCATGTCTAGCTTGCGACAGCTGCCTGATGTTGAAGAGGAACCGCTAGATCGCGGGGAGGACACAGCTACTCTTTCCGACCACCTGCACTTTGGCCTGTATAGCTGCTTGTGTATGTGCTATCACTGTATCCTGGTCGTGTCGGCCACTTGGAACAATGAATCGTACTGACCGTTATCTTCTTCTTCAGGTGACCAACCTTGTTCCCACCGCAACAGCTCAGACGCAATTTTACCTTCTGACTTTGTCTCGGAGTGTGATATCGACTATGACATGGGCTTTTTGAGCGACACCGACTTCACCACTGACCCTCGCTACCCTCGAAAAAAGCGCAGTACTACTGAAGCTGCTTTATCCGACTTCACATCACGGCTGGGCGCTCGAATGCCTACACTCAAGCGATGGCGGTCGAGTAAGCGTGCAGCTCTCAGAGCGTCGCCCACCACTGGGTTAAGCCTGGAGAACGTCTTGACTCGCGAGTCGTTGAGCAGCCGTTCATCGTCCATGTCCTCGTCAACACATTATCTACCCGAACGTGCTGCCGAGTCGGTGCCACCGGTCCCGTCCAACCCAACCATGTCTCTCTACAGCCTCAGTGATGACGCGGGAACTGGACTTGGCATAGACATTACTCCCGAAGATCACTCTACTCTGGAACGCGATCGTGCCATGGCTACTACTCCTCTCCTGCCTCCCCTCCTCATCAACCCGCTCGCTTCGCCTCCACGAGAGTCACCGCTGCAATCGCCCAAAGTTGAAACGAGCCCAACCCCAGATGCTCCGCTGTCGCCTTTGTTTGGTGCGCCAGCGCAGTTCTCCCGACCACCGCTGAGCACTCGCCCATCCATGTCCTCTCTGCGAAATATGTCGAGCAGCACCGAGCCGCCACTTCCGCTTCCCGCGATTTTGCAGGAGCATGATGAGTGGTCGGACAAACTTGGACACGCTAATTTCACCATCTCACCACAACCGTACGAGCTAGAAACCATCAACCCAGAAACGATTGCCAAATTCCGGAATGACTGGGATCTGGCTCGCATAAATTACACCAAGCACTTGGTCAGGACTGGTGAAAATTATGGACAGACAAGCAAAATCTATAATCTTACTGAGCAAAAGTGGGCCGAAGTAGAACTTCGTTGGCAGACAACGTTTGGAGACATTGTGAAAAACACTAGTCACTCAACCCCTGGATCCGTCAGTGAGTCTCGAAACCAGAGCCGAGGCCGGGGACGTGGCCGTTCTAGCAGTTCCAATGCTGCGGCGCTCGCGCGACTGCCAGCGCATGACGATCTTGTTGCCGAACTCGAGTGGAGACGTCTGGAGGACTGTCTTCCGAGCGCCGTGCCGCAAATGTTGAAGTCACTTGATGCGGACGGCAAGTTCCCCGGCCGCGGGGACGAAGACATTGTTGGACCCATGCAACGGGATGCGGTAATGGTGCGTGCAAGAAGTGAAGATGCAAAGGGTCGGTTCTGGAAGACCCTAGCAGATCGAGTAGGACTGCGCAAATAGTGTGCCTCATGGCTGCATATGCCGTCAAGCCACCGCCGTCATTGCGATTTGAGCTGGTGCCATCACAAGCCTTGTTGAAGGCGAAATTGCGACCAAGCGAATCTTTTTGCGTCTTTTATTGCAGCCCGGCCTTATTTCCTTTGTTTTATGAAGCGACACCAAGAGATACCCCGACTGCAGTCATTCCTTTTCATCGTATAACAACAGCTTGAGCGACCCACTGGCGCCGAAAAGAATTATTTAGATGGACAACCCGAAGGAAGGGTCCTTTTTGTTTTTAATTACCTGTATGTGGGATTTTGTATATGGGAGAAAAAAGGGGCGTTCAACATAAAAAGCGTGTGCCACAAGGGAACCAAAATTTCTAGACGTTACCACGACGGATTTCATGTAATGTCAGAGTAATGTTTTCAGACTACCATGAGGCGGGGGAAGAGTGACGATGATGAGGTGGCAGCGGAACGAGGAGATGGGAGACAGCTCCCAGATGACGAGCCTTGCTCAGGGCCGTCAATATTAACAGCAATAAAAGATTTTACTACTGTACTGCCTTGACCACTATTGACCTGGGTTGGTTGTGTTTCATGCAAGTTGGGCAGCCCTCCCGGCTCCGGGCGGATCGCCAAACGATACTGATGCCCGCCCCCAAGGCTGGATTGATGCCACTTGATCTTGGGGACACATGGCTGGGGTCTAGATTTAAACGACATCAAAACAACGATATCATGTTCAAGGTGGTCTCATCCCATGGTCCAACCAGCAGCCATGGTAAAGGCGGGTAATACAGCAAACCAGCAACTCGCACGGGTACCACGTGAATGAATAACTTACTCTGGTGATGCTTGTTAAGCAATCGGGCCTTCACCACACGCCTACACGGATATCCATGTGCATTAGCTTCTTCTCGTTCTCCCTTAGCTCCTTATAAGACTTGGAAGAAAAGAAAAAGATGGGTGAAAAAGAATAAACGGGAAAGAAAAAGAAAGAAAGAAGGACATCAATTCTGGGCTGGGTACTCCGTATACAGAGCCACGTGGCAGGGGACACGAAACAACAATCTCAAGCCCCAGGGCATATCAACAAGCGCAGGGACGTTTCATCTGACACCCGGTAACACAGACGGCTGTCGTCTTGATTGAGGAACAAGAACGGGTGCTAGGCCACGGGTACGCGGTGCAACGGTCCATGGTACGGGAAAGACGGGACGCCGACGACATTGTCGTCTCACCCCCGTGCCCCAAGGCGGGGGAGGGGAGGAGCATGTTTTGTGATCTGGCCCGCCTCGATGATGGTGGATGGGCATCCTGTCCAATCTACGCGCGTCACAGGCAGGCAATGCGGAAGCACCGGGCGTCTGCTGATGATTCCTCGTGGGACAAGAGTCGCACACAATAACGGGCCAGGGGGAATACACAGACACCTATTCACCGGCGAGTTGATGGGACGGACGTCTTCACCAGAGGCGAAGGGAGAGGAAAGGGGGGGGGACAAGGCACCCAGCCGGAGTGGCACGCGCTGGTGGTACTGCGTTTTCTCGAGTGGCATGTTGGTGCTACCCGTGTGTAACTTTAAATGCCGCCGAACGGATGAATCTTGAGGCGTTCACGGTTGGACAGAAGACGGGGAAGATGGAGCTTGGTTCCGTGTCTGCTCGCTTAGACTTTCCGTTTGGCTGGCCCGACCGAGGGACGGGCCTCGCATGGCGTAGCCAATGAATGACGTTTGGTGGGCGGCTTCTGAAATTGACTCGCGGTGGGTTCGAGGGATGGGTGTGGTGTGCTGGCCCACTTGCCGCGTGGCAGCCAGACTGGGGCGTGCGATGCCGAGGTGCGGAGAGGCATGATCTGCGTTGGGGGCGGATAATGTAAGAAACTTGGCGGGGGAGATCAAAAACAAAATTGACCACGCTGTGATGTAGTATCCTGGTGTTGATGTGAGCAACGCAAAGCGGCAATGAGACACGATAGTTATGGTGGGTGCCTTCCCCGACTGAGCTATGGTGGTTTGTTCACTTTAACCAGACCCGAGTGCAGAATGTACCGCATACTTGGATTAGTTGGTGTTCCTCTAACTATACTATAGTTCTCCTTTTTTTTTAAACAAAAAAATAAAATAAAATAAAAAAAAGCAAGAGGAAAAAAAAAACCGCCCAGTATCAGATCTTGCTTGAATCTTTGCTTTATTCCGCGAAAACGCCCAGGTCGAGTTGACGTCTCTGGGGCACTGGGCTCAGCAACGCCCCGTCACCGGTGCCATGAAGTCTTGCGCGTTTCAAAAGTTAGACAGGGATGCGGGCATACTGATAATGACGTGGCTTACATTGTCCAGAGTCAGCCAACTCCAGATGTCTTGGATGATGTAGAAATGGTCCATCAGCACCACCGCCCCCAGCTGACGCCACATGTAAGGATACTCTTTGAGAAACGCGGCGTAGCTCAAGGCAGCATCCCAAAGATAATACACCAGTATCAATGATCTGGGTGACTCATTAGCTCTTTAGAGGGGGGAGAGACACACACGTTACAAAGGTAAAAGGGGGAGGAGAGCTGCTTACGCTAGCTTGGGATACGTCGAGAAGGAAAAGATCCACGAAAGAATATGAATCGCCGTGAGAACTGGCCGCAGAACCCTCTCAATAGTTTTGCGGGCAACGTATGGTTTCTCCCAGATCTGGGGGACGTCTCGCAGGGTGCGGAGGAATGACTGAATGGTGCTTCGCTCCCATCGAAAGGCCTGTTCGAAAAACGCCCGTCCGCTCTTGACCGTCGTTCGGCTCACTCTCGTCTCGGGCATGGACTGGATGGCGATGTTCCAGTTGTGCTGCTGGAGCCACCGGGACGAGAAGGTATCGTCGCCAGTGTCAAGCTTGAACCGCCCGAGCCAGTAGTCGTTGGTCAGGCCGTGCAAGAATCGGGCGTCGCGGAGAATCTCGCCCCTGAACAGGACGGTCGACCCGGCCAGCACCCAGCACCACCCGGCAATGGCGTAAACGGCGGCAAGGCCGCTGTTCCTCCTCCAAAGAGCCCTGGTCATGGCCGTCTCCCAGGGAGTAACGTCCCTGCTGTTCCGGCGTTGCTGCGGAATGTGCACCGCGAGCGGTGGTCCAACCGCCCCTACCGACTTGTCGTGGAAGCAGGGCAATGCGCTTTGGAGGAAAGCCTCTGGCCACAGGATGTGGTCGTCCACATTCACGATGATGCTCCCCTTGGTTGCTTCGATGCCCAGCTTGAACTGCTCTCGCTTGCTCGCCGCCGGCGCATACAGGACCTTGATTTGCGTTGCGGCATCCGGCGGCAGCGCTGCGTCCCGAATCAGGCTCGTGATGTGCTCACGCTCCCCCTCAACGGCAATGATTATGATTTCCCGCGGTTTATTGGCGACCCATGTCCGGAGGCAGCTGGGAAACGACGTCTTGGTGCTGACGGTTGGCACAATGACACTGACGTCCGACGTGGCCAAATTGAAGCTCGGGTTGCCGACCTGTCGCTGCACCGGCCGGTACCTTTTGGAAGCGCTGGACAGGATCCTGCTGTCAATGTATCCCCAGAGCCTGAATCCATCAGTTGACCCGATGCCTCGATGAGGGGTGCATGAAAGCTTCGGCTTACCAGAATGCAACCAGCGTAGTGACGGCCGCCATTTGTCCAGAAATAACGACGCAAACCCCCCAAGCCACGGGATAATTCTGAGACTTTAGGTGAGCCAGCAGAATCTGAAGAAATCGAAAAAAAAATAAAAAATAAAAAAAAATAAAAAATTCTTGGGGTTTATGGTCCATATGGATGAGCAGCAGCTCGATAACCGCCACGTGATGGTCTCGCCCTGGCACAAAGGAAAAAGCAAATGCATCACCGTCACCAATCATCAAGCTTGGTTTAAAAATCCTCTACGTAATGCTGTTGTTCTCTTTGTCATACAAAGTGAAGCTGCAGTGCACGGTTGAGATATGCATTGCTATTTCTTTCAAACTGCATGTCGCGCCTCCGGCAACAATCCGTTTCGCTGTTTGCATCGATGCGCCATGACCTACCGAGTACCGTCTTTGGCATGTAGCTTGGGACGGAACCTTCAATGTTGTTTCCTAGACTTTCATGTCAGTTGGTGGGACAGGAACTTTCTTTCATGCATAATGAGGTGGGCGCAACAATGCTGTCGCCGCCAACCGGAATCGGCACCAGAGTACATGGGCCCGAGAAAAGAGAGGAACGGATAATGCCTGCGTCGACTGTAATACATGATTGTCGGAGGCAGAAACACCAGACCTCGGATGCACGCCGCGGATCCGGAGTCAACGGACCATCGGAATGGCAGAGCTGAGCTCGGACACCCAGGGGAGATGGGCATTCAATATTGTCCGGATGCAGAACAGCATCAAACACTCACCTGAAAGAAGGTCGCTCCAGAACACCGTGATGGTCCATGACTCCATGGCATGATGGAACGTGCCTGTCGCTGGTTTACATTTCGAGTATACAACAATCACGTCCTTTGTCTGTCATGCGCACCAAGCTTGGTATCTGCCGAGCTGCCGTGCCCAACAGCGCAAGGGGCCGTAACTGACGGACAATTGTCAACGGTTCAACTCATACTAGGCAACTCATTTGCACACCCTGAATGGCCATGTGTCTGACTCGGCACATCCATGCGTCGTCCCCGACGTGGCGTACAAAGGAATTTGCCAACGGGGCAGGGAAGGAAAAAAATCCGCGTAAAGAGTATGCAGCTGGTTAAAAATGAGATTCTCCATTTCCATTGTTGTGGTGGCAAAGGTGCCTTGCAGTCACGGTCGGTTCCCTTTGTCATGGTTGTTGGTTAGGCCTTTCGAAATTGGTCATGACAACCTGCGGTGAGGCGGATCAGTTTCTTAGGCTCTTTATTTTCCAAATGTAAACATAGTGAAGCTACCCATCCGCAACGTCATACGACGGGGACTGATAATGTCGCACTTGATTTGGTGAGCGTTGGGGCGTATCAGATCAAAAGGGACTGAGCGACCACGACGGGAAACTTTCAGGGCACTACATGAGACGATATTACGGACCACTTGGGGCTGTAATAGATCCAACACGTGTCAATTGTACCTGGCGCTTCGTCATGCGCATGTCTCTTTCGTCTCGTGTCGGCTGTCCCATGTTGACAGATTCGCAGTAATGTCCCGTGTCCACGCTCCCGTCCATGTCCTCTTCAATCTGCCATCCATCAACACACGTAACCCGGAAAAGAAGTTTCTCCACAGTATATGTTAGGACCGCTCTGGTGCTTCTAGCCTAAATGTCAACTTCCTTGACCGCGGGTCAAGACCGTCCCATCATCATCTCGAAGGCGGGGGGGCCTTGGCGATCGCTGCTCCATTGAGGTGCCAATCATAATTATTTAGACCCAGGGCCTATCTGGTATCTGGAGTTGACAAGATTAGAGGGCCAATGCGGTGTTTGGACTGGTTCCTCAATTCTGGGCTTGGACAGTCTAATATCTGGAGACAAGAAGTCTGGTGTTTTCTAAACTGGATATTCTAAACAAAGAGGCCAGCAGAATGGTAAATTATTCTTGACCAACCGGGGACTTGGCGCCGAGTTCCTCACCATGGATGTTTGTCGTGTGTTTGTCTCCCCCAGAACTTGCACCATCTTGAGCAAACATCCACAGGACGGGCGTCATTGCCCATGTATTTCACCGGTTCGTATGTCCTTTAACTGAATATTTCACTGTGGTGTTGATTATAGGCAAAGAATCCTGACGTGTCCTTCTAGGAGCTAAGGTTGCATAACAGCAAGACGCTCTCTCACGCTTGGGAGCGACAGCTGTGTAAATTCCCGCAGGTAGATTATCGTCCAACAGACCAATACAGCACGCTCGTCTGACCGACAACTCGGCCCCCTGTAATACATCGCCGCATTGGGGTATACGCGGGTCTCAAACGGGCCGTCGTCGTTGTTGGTCCAAAGCCGTCCAACAAACGTGTCAGGCGTCTGAGCATTTCCACCCCCAAGATTGGTGGCAACCCAGGTTACCAATACACACCTGGTAACTACTGCAGCCATTAGACATTTCCCGCCGATCGCTGGAAAAGCTTAATAACTTTCCTCTCCATCTACTAGTCATGAAGGAGATGACGGTGGCCTCGGACCAAATAGGGGCTACTTGGACTATCCGGCTCAATAGTATAAGTGCCTAGTATCCCTCCTCTCAAAACCACAAACTACATCCTCTTGCATCTTCACAAGCTCAAGTCACTCTTTACCCAGTCACTCCTTCAATTTCACTTGCATAGCCTTTACGCCATTTCTTTCGCATAAGCAAGCCATCTCGTTTCTTACCTTTGCGTCTAATAACCAAGCCATCTCGTTTCTTACCTTTGCGTCTAATAACCAAGCCTTACTTAATCTTTTCAAAATGAAGTTCATCACCATCCTCGTTGCTGCCCTTGCCGGCACTGCCTTCGCTGCCCCTTACAAGAGATCCGTCATTAGTAAGGTCACCAGCGTCCTGGGCGGCGTTTCTGGCAATACTGGTGCCAGTCAGCTCGAGAACCAGCTCCAGGGTGTTTTCGGAGGTTCGCTTGCTCAGGTAAGCTCAACGTGCCTTCTATAACATACAACCTCCCGTCTCAAGGAATCAAGTCTAATACATACTACAGATCGAGCAGGCCCTCGGTGGCGTTCCCCTGGCCAACAAGCTCCTGGATCTGATACACGGCGGCCTCACGCCTGCTGCAGCCCAGGCCATCGGCCAGGGCCTCGCCATGGTCCAGTCTGGCCTCCCGATCAACGCCGTCAATGCCTTTCTCAACCAGGCCACCAACGGAGCCGTTGCCAATCTCGAGAACACTCTTGGTGCCAGCGATCTGGTCGGCGCCCTGACCGGTGTCACCGGCTTGGTTAGTGGGATTGTCGGCTCCGTGTAAGTGAGGGACCATGTATCAAGAATTGCAGCGCGTGTAAAACGGTGCAGTATTATGAACGGAATTTCTTTCAATGTCAGGACTCAGATATGTTGAATGAGTTTAATTCTTTTGGGGGCGATACGATAGTTGCATAGACATATATATATATATATATATATATACACCACCAAGACGGCGTTGTGGCACAGCCTCTTTTATTGCTTGCTGCCTACTTTAATGTGAATGCGATGCACATGTTACTACTAACGTAACAGGCCTGCTCGTGTGAAGGATGGAGGGACTTTAGTTCACTACATACTGCTGTTATGTACTTGTATCCTTGTTGTCTCGATTATAGTCGGATAAATCATGCGGAAAATAATCTCGGGGGACTATTCGATTTTGAGTGTGCAATATAATGATCTACAAAAGGAAATTGATCCGTAAAGGTTTATTTTGTCAAACGCGAAGGAAAAGAAGTCGTCAGCCGAACCAAATCGAGTATTGCGAGTTCTATTTCTCTTTGGAAGTTCTTCGCTGCATGTACACATGCTACCCTAAAGCTTGCGACGTAAGTTTCCGTGAAAACACTACATCAACTACCCGTTAACACCTGGGCGGCTGGGCAAATGAGATGTACAGATAAGTCAGGGGTTCAGTGCAGATGTATATTTCGAGGGTGTGTGATTATGAGTATTCACAATGTAGTAGAGAGGGCCATGCATATATGTGTGTGCTCAAGTGAATCTCGCTTGTAGCAACCCATATCGCCTCTCGCCAAATCACCAGCACTCGCGACTTAGACTATTCGGATAGACAGCCAGGGCTTGATAGGCCGACTTAATTGTCATTTATTATAGATGCTCTCTATTAACTAAATAAATACATATACTCACACTTGTCGCTTTATTTGTGGCGAGCAAGACTTGTGCTTGTGACAAGTTCAAGCTGCTGCCACAGGTTTGCGTCTCTGATGTAAATACCTGTACAGATGCCAGAAGTTGTACTGGCTACACGCCCATCGTGATGGCCTTTTTTTGGGAAACAAGCAAAGATCTCAAGCCTAAATGACCTGTCCCTTGACCTGCTTCAAGCCTTTAACGTCGGTGTTTCGCCAGACGGCAACTGCAGCGAGGCCAACAGCCCAGATAGCTGTACCAGCAGTCAACATCATAGACTGGGCGTCTGCGTAAGCGTGCTGAATAGCAGTGCGAGTGGGCGTTCCTATCGGGTAACTGAGCTGAACATCAAGCGCGGCATAGATGTTGATAAGATTCGGCTGATCTTCCAGCGGCAAATACTCAGCAAGCTTGACGGGGAAAACAGCCTGCCATATGGCACCAGCAACTGTAAGACCGATGGCGCCGCCAATAGACGAGAACATGGATAGGATAGCCATGACAACTGCAATGTGCTGGTGGTCTGCGGCGGACATGGCGGCAATCTGCGGAGTGATGATGATGACGCCCGAAGCAAAGGAGATGAATATTTGACACATGATGAGATAGCCTACGCTCATACTCGGGTCCCGAAAGTAGACCATGAGCCCCATGAACAGCGTGTAAATGGGTATGGCGACGTAAAGCGTGATGGCCTTGAAGCGGCCGGTATAGCGAATGGCTACGCCGGCGGCAATCGAAAACAGACTACCACCGAGGCCATATATTTGGACGACGTAACTAGCCTCGGTGACGCTGAGGTTTTGGACCACTTGGAGGTAGGAGCTGAAAAAGCTGTTCCAACACCAGAAACTGATAAACAGCACAGAGCCAAGTACGCAGGCGCCGACCATGTTGCGGTCAAGCAACAGTGCGTAGGGGATGAAGGTGACGGGAGCAAAAAACTTGTCCCATATGGCAAACAAGGCAAGGAGAGCGACACCAAAAACCAACAGACAAATAATCAGCGGCGACCGCCACCCCTGGGCCTGTTGAGTATACAGGTTGAAGGGTAAAAGGAACAGAGCCAGGCCGGCCGTTATCAACAGAAGGCCAATGGCATCGAATTCGCGGCAGTAGTACAGGAATGACTGCCAGGGCGTCCTTGATCTGGATCTTGGTTTGATGATGCCCTGTTTCTTAGCCTTGAAGTAGTTCATCATCAGCAGGCCAAACAAAGGGAGACACAAGACAGGCACAATGATGGAGAAGGCGCCGAAGCACCAGCGCCAACCAGGACCCTCGAGGAAGCCTTGCGAGATCGGTCCGCCCAGCCAAATGGTGACGATGTTGGGCGACGCAGTCAATGCCGTCATGAGCCCACGGTTGCGCAGCGCCGTCGTGTCGGCGACAAAGATGTTGACGCTGTAGAGCAAGGCGGCAGTTCCAACGGTCCAGAAAACTTGAGCGGCGGCGTACATTTCCACGCTTGTAGTTGCCGCCATCATAGCCAGGCCGATGGCGACGACGGCAAGAGACGTCATGTAGCCCTGAGGTCGCCCAAACACGTCGAGTATCTTGGCAACCGTCAGATTACACGCTCCTCCAAAGATGCTGCTGAGGATGCCGACGGTGGGCGTGAGAGAATGCTGTTGGAAAGCCGAAGTCACAAAGGGATTCAGGGCGGCCTCGGCAGCCTGTTGCGTCAGCATGATAAAGTAGACGATCCAAATCAGTACGTAGGCGACTATGAGGCTCGTTTTGGACCAAACCGTGGCGATGGCCTCAACTTCCAGGACGCCCGCCTGGGCCTCCTTGTCTGATGTTGCACCCGCATTATGCTCCGACTTGTTGAACAAGTTATCACTCACATCGTGGACCACTCCGTCTCGGTCCTTCTCCATGTACTCGTCGGCGTGGGCCGGCATTGGCCGCGGATGTTGACTTTCACTCATGGTTTGACGACGGGAGCATACAAGACAACTTGTGGCACGGACAAGGACAAAGGATGGGGATTAGATGGACTTTCGAATCCAACCATCTAGAGGACTACATGATGGTTCCACGCGCGCTTAGTTATGTACCTTGGGTGCAATCTTCCGTGATTATCAGGATGGTGGCCCGAGCTGCGCAAAGGTTTGAGCAAATAAGTCAACAAACTCGAGCGTTCCCACACCGACGCAGGATGGATGAACGGCACTAAACAAGTATCTTGCTCAACTCGAGCAAAGCCTTGCAGTTTGTTGATACGCCATCAGGTCACGGCCCTATTCCCAAGGGATTGCCCCCCCGGACGACGTTGTGCCAGTCTTTGCCAAGTGAAGTCGGGGTCCCATACTGATGCTGGTTTCGAGCACCTTTAGGAAGCAATACCTTCTATAACATTGATAGTATCCTGAAGGGCGAAGACACTAAATGAAACATGGAGGATGGTCCCGTCTATGGCTGGCTATATCCAGACCCCAACGGCACTTTGGGCGTTGATTTGGAGGCAAAGAGAAACAATCTGTCAGCCGCTCCCGGTCGAATAATAATTAGCTCAATTCAACTCACGCTGCGACAAGTCAAGGGTATTGATTGGAGGGTGGCTAAGCTCCATGTGCCATGTTGTCAACCAACACAAACACCAAAACTGCCAGATCCAATCCAACATACAGCCTCACGATCTCGAGGCCGGTCCACATTCTTATTTCTGCACAATCCTCCTCAGCCAAGCCTGCTTAGATGCGATGGCGGCGCGAATGAGTGCCACATTAGGGTTATCCGTCCCGTCGAACAAGTGAAAGGCCCCCGGCCAGACATGCAGTTCGCACGTCGAACCGCATCGCCACATATCCGTGGCAAACCTCACGGCAGCATCACGGAATACCTCGCACTCCGCAACGTCCACGTAGGTCTGTGGGAGATTTGACAGGTTGTGGGCGCGGGACGGCGACTGATACGGCGAGACGCCGTCGGTTCCCCGGGCTTCCCCAAGAACGTGCGCCCACGCCATGCGATTCGTGACGCCGCACCATGGGCTGCCGTATTCGAACTGCTGGTCAGAGACGCTCTGACATCGGTCATCCAGCATGGGGGCCAGCAGCATCTGGGCCTTGATGGGTGTCGCGGGAGACTGCCTGTCTCGGGCCATGAGGCACGTCGCCGCCGCCAGAGCCGCGCCCCCGGACACACCCAGGACAATTATGCCCGCTGGGTCAATGCCCAGCTGCGAAGAGTTGCTGGACGCCCACACGAGTCCGGCGTAGCAATCCTCGGCTGGTCCCGGGGAGCGAGTCTCGGGCGCGAGGCGGTACTCGACGGACAGGACGACACACTCGATGCCCTCGAGGAGATGCAGCAGCTCGTTGACTCCGGCGAAGCGATCGCCGGAGACCATGCCTCCTCCGTGCATGTAATACATGCCTGGCAGCACATCTGACGTGGGCTCCTTGGGCGCAAATGCGGACACGATGACTGTATTGCCATCAGGCCCGGGGACACGATGCTCCGCGTGCTTGAGGTGTGGCCTCCCGTCTGTAATAGCATCAGAATTGTAAGACGAGGCTTGGTCAGCTCCGTCCGATGACAAGCCGCGCATAAAGCCGAGATCAAGTTCCTCGGGGAGCAGGTATGAATCGATGATGGGCGCAAGCGCCGGGTCGATGGCCGGGCGTGGCATCCGGATTCTAGAATCAAGCTCCGCCGCCTGAGAATAGCCGTAGGGGTATTCCGATAGTTTCCTGCTCATTTTCGAGGCAATATAGATGGTGGGAAAGTCGGTGGGCGTTGTGCTGCGCTGTCCAGGCCTCCGAGGACGGTTGCAGCAAAGTAATATGTTGACTAACAACGCGCCATTGTGGAGGGCGTGAGATGGGTTGCCGGGTAAGATGCGCCTTTTTGCGTCAGTATCTGGGATTGAGTAACATGTGGATACTTATACTGGACTATCCTGGCGTATATATAGATGCTGTGCAATAACCTACGTACGTACGGAGTGCAAGGCATCTTTGATACTGTTTCTTTGTTGGTGAATATCAACTTGGAGACTCTAGGCGGCCAAGCCCTGTGCTAAAACGAAACTGACCGCTTACCTATTGGTGCTCGCAAGGAACTATGTATCAGCATAATCAGCATGGTGTTAACAGCAATTTAGACTTTGTCCTTTACACACGGGATTTCCGTCTGACATCTAGAGCGGACTCCCTGGAACCTTGACGCCTCAATAATACAAAACCCGCCGGGCTTATACAACCCTGTCACATCTTGGCAAGCGTCCATAACATTACTATCCTATTGCATTGATACATTGCGGGAAAGTGGTCATGGCGCCGTCAGCCAAATCTCTAATATCCCGTGGTTTAACGCCCAATAAAGAAAGCTGACGCCCCTTGTTGTACAGCCTCCCCTAGTAGAAGATGTGGTAAATGGTGCTTATACGACGCGTGTCATTGATACCTGCTAAAGTACGTCTCGGCTCCTTGCAGGATACTATCCATAATACCATCCTCAACAACACCGTCCTGCCAGCTAAAGCCTACCGTCATCGAGCCGTTCCCACCCGTGGCAATGCTAATGGTGACTGCAGCCCCAGAAGCCAGAGCACTTCGACTAAGCATCACTCTTCCTACTTGCCAAAGAGGAGCACCCTCAGCAGAGAGGTTGGTCGAAGACGAGAAGACCCCGACGTTGGTCACCTCGAAGGCTGCGTCGCGTGGCTTCCCGAGCATGGATCTGCAGATGACGGAGAAGTCTGGGATAGTTTTGAGGACGGCAATGGCGGTATAGGGCTCACCGGTGGGCGATACATTGCCGCGATAGTCTTTCAACGCTTCGGATACCTGCCGGGCCCCTGGCCAAATGTCCGTTGACGAACCGGAATGGCTACCACTGCTCGGATCCGGCCGCGTAAACGACACCCTGGTGGCGTCAAAGTAAGTTCCGATAGCATCATTAGCAACGTCGCGAGGCAGAGTCAGCCACGGCCGTAAGCTGACGGGGATAATACAAGTGAGGGTGTCCTCGGTCTCTGGAAGCCTCGTGAACAGAACCGACGCCATCATGGATGACAGGGCGGCAGTCACTGATGTGCTTTGCCCCTTGCACTCCCGAAAGAAGGCTTGAGACACGCCCGGCGAGATGCAAAACGACGCCCAGCGAGACTTGCAAGGCATGCGGATGGAATTGGCGGTCCACTCTTTCCGGGTCTTGCTTCCAAGGCCAGGGGGGTTGGGATGAAGTGGTTGAGGATGCAAGTCTTCGACCGGTGGGAGAACCAAGACTTTCTCGTCCGCCGTGACGCTGGACTCAGTCTCGGGGTACAATGAGGAAGTGGAACACGCAGCCACCAGGGCGTTCCGGAACGCGTTATGGAATACGAGTCCAGAAACTCCATCCCCAAGTGCGTGATGGTAGATGAAGCAGGCCGTGAACTCCGTGTCCACACCGGGCGTTTGCAAAATAACCAGGCGCCAGAAAGGCAAGGTGCCGTAGTCGGACTTGAAGTTGGTATTGTGTTGATCCTCCAGGATGGCATCCAGCTCCTTGTCTTTGTCTTCTGGACCAGCAGCCACAGGAAGAGAGCGTTGGAGGAAGTAAATACTCCGGTCGAGATCAACCGAAGGGAGAGATGCGAAGTAACTTTCCGGCGTGTCCTCATTGACAGGAATGGCAAAGAGTACGCCATGTTTGCGGATCACATCTCTTGCCGCCGAGTAAATCACACGGCGCAGGTCAAATCCAGCCGGACAGATAGACTCGGATAGAGTGTAGTAAGCTGAGAATCCGATGTTATTGAAGAAGCCCAGATGGTGGCAAGATGCCGAGACTTGTTCAAGTTTGCCTGTAAGAGCCGCATTAACTTGGGAGTTTGGAATTTACGTCGCACATCTACTCGGTGAGTATCAACATACCCAAAGGGCGCAGCTTTTCTAGATGTAGCATCTTCGCCATCGTGGTCTAGCGAGGCCGTGACCGCGCGAGAGAAGCTTGAATTCTAAATTTTAGAAGTCGGAAACAACTTCAAGATTGTGCTACAGACGGAAGCTTTGAAAACATGGTAAATGGTGTTTGTGATATACCGGAGATTTTGACGTTGCGACTTGCAACGACCTTCAGCCCGAGCGCCGTCTCACACTGGGCTTGAGGCCAAATGGCAACAAATTACTAATGCCAAGCATGGCTTGTTGCCCTGTCGGAGGGATATTAAGCTCATTTTGTTTTAGACATTCCGGGGCTGCATGTTTATCCTTCCTCTCTGCCGGGCTTTACTGTCATTTGCCTCAAACAAGCTCAACGGAATGCAAGCAACTCGCCATGTGTCATATAGCAGACCCCTGACAACGAGGCTCACCACAGTCAGACTGTCATGTACCATGACAGCCCATGCGTCACACGTGAGTGCTCCATTGTAAGAAATTTTTTGCTCAGCCATGTCAGTAATCATCGGACACGGCTTGCCCGGCTCGCTTAAAGGCCTCTCACTATTCCTTGATCGGTTTCTCTTGGGATGGGCTATCTTATAAAAAGAAATAAAACATCTTTGCCTTTTTGCATATGGAAAGTTACTGTTTCAGTCCCCATTTAATGGTCCGGCCGCACATCTCTTAGCTGTCTTGGCCACACTTGTGAATGTTGTCACATCTGCATGGACCAGGACTTTGCCTACCCACCGCTTTGCCAATCAGCGTGCACTAATGTTGGGCAATACAACCTAAACTGAGTCAAAGCAGCGGATCATTACTCAATTCTTCTAATACAACATCTCACTTGGCCGTCGTCAAGATGAGGATTAGAGATGATCTTCAGAAAGATGACCTTTTCAGGAACGATGAAGGCTCCTCCTCTTCCATCAACTCTTCAAAGCCTGACGTTAATTCAGAAGATACATCTCGTCGAATCTTAGATGTTATGGTTGAGTATGCCCTGAACAAATTCGACGACTCAAAGGAGCGACTGGAACAGGGCGCAGACACGTTCCTGTCGGCTATACATCACTTCGTTGCTGCAGGGACCCGGGTAGAAGCATGTCTCCCCGCATTTCCATTCAAGTCTGCCAACAAGGTGTACAAGGTTCTTGGTAACCTGCCAGATAAGGCGGAAGAGCTAGCTCTCTGCCGGTTAAACACCATGTGTACACGCATACAAGAGGTGTACCAGCCTGGCGCTCAAGTCACCATTATATCGGATGGCATCACATACAACGGTGAGTTGACAGTGTGCAAAACATGCCCAAATTAAACTCAAGGAATAAGAAAAAAAATGCTGATACAGTTACATTATGTCTCGTAATTAGATTTGTTGTGTATATCGGACCAAGACACATGGGCTTATGGAGAGGCTCTACGAAAGCTGGCGGCCCAGAAGAAGTTCAACTTCATCAGCTTTTCCAGAATGAAAGACCTCCTTGACTTTCCTTTGCCCCAAAAGATGACGGAGATTACTTACGTTGCCAACTGCACCACTTTCCGCCGCTTGCTGCTTAACAAGTACGGCAAAGCTGACCTCGATATCGACCATGAGATTGCTACGAATCCCGATACAAAGCTAACATACCTCGGATACAAGAGGTTCTTGGAGTCTGATTTAAAATACATCTTCCCTAGAGGAGCGGATAGAACTGCAAATGGCTACAGGAGGGATTGCAAGTATCTTGCCAAGCAGATGTTGATCCGAGGTTATGTAAGTGAAGCCACAATATCATCCCTTTCAGCACATCACTAAAGGGCTCTCCAACAGGCCTTTGCGGGTGCTGTCAAGAACGCCTACCCCAATCATTTACGGCTTTCAATCCACGAGTCGGTGGTTGGTAACAAGGTTTCGATATGTCTACTCAACACCAAGACTGGATTCACGACCCCATGGCACTGCAGCGTTGCTCAGCTAGCAGATGGGGAATGGATCAGCGCTCCCATGGGTGAGTTCATCAAAGATGATAGGCTGGAGCTCATATACATGGATGGTCAGCCAAGTTACTTCAAGGAGAAGCCGCGGGAGGCAGACGCCCTTGGCATCAGTGAAGCGACAGCAAGCTATCTCCAAGAAGCCCGGCCTCTCAGCGCAAGTGGATATCTCAGCGGAGCATCTACGCCCATGAAAACTTCGCCTGGACGTTCTTCTCTCACACCTCCAGCAACCGAAAAAAGCAGTGCGGCTACTACGCCCAAGACGCCGCCTCCTCGCGCACTTCCATCTTGCAGTCCGGACGCCGTCGCGGAGCATGAGTTGAATAGTGATTTTCTACTGGAATGCCACAATGAATCTGCTTCGATTCCGTACGGCAAGAGGCTCATTCCTCAGATCATGGACAGCTTGGCTGTTGCCGAGCCGGAGCGTACTGTATTCTCGCTGACATCATTGTCCCACGGCTCACCTGAATTCAAGCAAATTTCTGCTCTTGCATTCACCAGGGCTGTGGACAAGACTGCATGGTGGCTTCACAACCGTTTTGGCAAGCCCGAGTCTGTCCTCCCTATAGGATATATCGGACCACGTAAGTTGAGCAAGATTGCCCCGATGCTGGTCCTGTGTTGCAGCCATGGCCTGACTCTATATCTCACAAAGATGACCTGAGACATATCCTGTTGACCTATGCTTGCGTCAAAGTTGGCTACGCGGTAAGTTTTGCATCAAATTAAAGGTAGAATCCAAACATACCATCGCCAGGCTAACTCCCGTCAACCACAGGCCTTGTTTCTATCACCCAAGAATAATACAGAAGGAGCATTGGCAGTCCTTGAGGCAACAAAATGCAATATCTGGGCTACCGCGGGCGGAGCTTCACCAGTACCTCTGGCTAGGGAAATCCTGCGGCAACGTTCTATGAATGTGCTGCAACTTCCTTTACTCGATGAGCTGCTTGATGCCGATTCAACTGAACCATTTCCCTACACCAAGTCGTTCGACGAGGCCATCGACGAGCCGTTTTGCTTCCTGCATACCTCTGGGAGTACAGGAGTGCCGAAGCCTATCCCATGGTCTCATGGCTTGATCGGTACCATGGATGCGGTGCGACTGCTGCCGCCCGTTGACGGTGATGACAATTTGCTGCCATGGACATCTGACTGGAGATCAGGCGATACAATATGCTCATCGTTCCCTATGAGCCATGTGCGTATACCCTTTCGACTTCGCCAGAACACAAAAGCGATATGCGCCTGGTGACTGACCGATAAACTACAGGGTGCTGGTATTATAATGGATATCCTTATGCCCGCCTTGTTTGAGTTACACTGTGTCTTGGGACCGGCGGGTGTTTTACCCAGTCTCAATGTTATCGAAACCCTCGCAGAACATGCCAAGATTGATATCTGGAGCATGGTTCCGTCTCTTGTGGACGAGGTTGGGGAAGCTCCGGAAGTTTTGAGCAAGCTGAAGCCATCTAAATTCATCTGCGCATCTGGTGGTCCTGTCAGTCCTATAAGCGCCGGCAAGGTAAACGAGGTCATAAGAGTGTTGAAATTGACCGGCACAACAGAGGGTCTGTTTATAGGAAACCTCGTGACTCCGAGAGAGGATTGGCTCTGGTTCTGCTTCCATCCGTACTCCGGGTTTGAGTTCAAAGAAGTCGAGGAGGGAACATATGAGCATTGGGTGCATCGCAATCAACACTGGCCCCTGTTTCAAGGAATCTTCCACACTTTCCCAGACAAAGACTCAATCAACTTTAAAGACTTGTACACGAGACATCCTACCAAGCCGAATCTATGGGCTTACAAGGGAAGAAGCGATGACCTTGTGGTGTTGTCCAACGGCTACAAGATTACCCCCTTGGAAATGGAAGCTTTTATTACTACTCACCCTGCAATCAACGGATGTCTTATTTTTGGCACCGGGAAACCACAGGCAGGTCTCCTCATAGAGTTGAAGGACCCTTTGTCGAAACCTGACACGCTTCTCGACAGCATCTGGGAGACGGTCAAGAAGGCCAACTCCCTCTCTAGACACACAAACCAGCTGCTGAAGGACTTTGTTACCTTTTCAGAGCCCAACAAGCCTTTTATTCGCACGGATAAAGGCACTGTCAAGCGTACCGCTACCTTGGCACTTTACGCCGACTATATTGAACGCTTCTACGGTTCTCGCAATGAAGATTTTACTGGCAACTTCCTCGTCGACTTGAACTCGACTACATCAATTCAGAATTGTCTCCGTGAGATTCTCACGTCCTCAATCCCTGGCATTCAGGACGTACCGTCAGATTCGAATCTATTTGATCTCGGGCTGGACTCCCTCGGCGTCTTTGCAGCCATCAAAACTATTCGGGCTGCTACAGGCTTGGGAGAGCAGGTCGCTCCTCGCCACATTTACGCCAATCCCACAATCACCAGCCTGTCTGCTACTATTGCACGCGTAGCGGCTACAGTGAAGACAACAAACGAGTCTGTCGACGGGGATGATGATGATGGGGTCTCCAAGATGAGAAACATGATTGCCAAGCACAGAGCGCGACAATCATTTCCTTTGAACGCATTGGACTATGTCAACCCGAACCACGGCATGGGCCTTGTGTTCTACATTTCATTACATGAAGGCGTCAGCTACGAGCAAGTATTCACCAACTTGCAAGAAGGTCTGAACCGAACGTTCGATATGATCCCGGCTCTGAGCGGCAGGATGATGAACCGCTCAGAGCAAGAAATCGGGTATACTAAGGGGGACCTCTGCGTCACCATTTCGCCTTTATCTATGGCGGCCTCTGTCCGCAATAGACTGAGATACAAGGATCTTTCCGGCGTTCTTCCGTCGTTTGCAGAGTTGCGAGAAGCGGGATTTGCACCGTCCGCCTTCAAGGACAGTCTTGTTTTACGAGATGACCCCTTCCCCGAGATGCCCGCCGACATCTTCGTCGGTCAGGTCAACTTCGTTTCAGGGGGCTGCATCATCGCCGTCGAGCTAAACCATTGCTGTCTCGACGGTATCGGCGTCATGGTTGCTATCAAGGCTTGGGCCGAGAACTGCAGATATCTCCAGGGCGACAAATCGGCAACGTGCGATTGGTATGATCCAGAGAGTTTCAATCACAGTTTGCCCGAGATAATTCACGAGCAAGAAGGCTGGATTCGACCTCTTCGTGAAATTGATCCCGGCACATGGGGATTTCTACCATTCTTTCCCCCGGAGGACGAGTCCCCCAGAGGAGCCGTTGAGAAGAACTCGACGGCCATCACACCCGTAGCTCCCCAGAACGTGCCAAACGAATGGACACTCAATCCTCGCCCTGTATTTCCCCTGCACTCTGTATGGCCGCTTCCTCGCGCTGAAAGATGCTTGAAGACTACCTTGTTTTCGATCACGCCAGACAAGCTGGAACAAATGAAGCAGGACGTCATGGCAGACCCCGAGGCCAAAGGGGTCATCACGTCCATAAGCGATATCTTGCAAGCCTTCTTCTGGCGAGCAGCTATAAGGGCACGATATCGCGTTGCTACGGAAATTCGCAAACAAACCTTTGGTCCTGAGGACATGTCCATTCTTGAGCTGCCTACCGATGGCCGCCCATACTTCTCCTCACTACTGCCATCGACTTATATGGGCAGTCTCCTCATTCTCAATCGGACCAGCATGCCCGTAGAGAAACTCTGCTCTTCCAAAACAAGTATTGGACAGGTCGCGTACCTGCTCCGTCAGTCCGCCGCGCGCATCACTCCTTCTCTTGTGCATGATGCCTTTACGCTCTTGCAGTCTCTCCCAGACCACAGCAGATTCTCGACGGCAAATATGGGCCTCGAGCATATGCACGCCATGATATCCAATATGATGCTGTTCCCAACGAGCGAGATTTGCTTTGGGGACAGGTTCTTCGCCAACCAAGGTTCCCCCGAGTCTATGCGGCCACAAATAGAGCGTGGCAACGGCCGCTTCAGGTTTCTTGTCATCTTTCCCGTGAAGAAAGACGGAGGAGTTGAGCTAGTTCTGGGCACACATCCAGAGGAGTTGGAAATGTTTAAAACGGATGAGGAATTTACAAAGTACGCGAATCTCGTAGATACCTGTTGCTAAGCTACAGCTTGGGTCATTTATATACGGGGCGAAGGACTAGACTGTTAAACATAATCCATATTCTATTCGAGTAAGAGTGAAATGAGCACATCAGAGATTCTGTCTGCTTGTAAGCGAATAGATACTTTGAATACCGAAAAAGTGTCATGAGCAACTATACCACTATGGATCGTCTTCCGCTTCGAGTTCCCAGGTAGTCTTCAAACACGTTTCGTAAATCACCCCGTTCCATCCGACCATAATGCGGTTCTCTCTCAAACGTTCCTGTGGCTGCTGTGATACAACTCCGAATACCGCCTAGGGACTCGACCCATGCCGATTGAGCAAGTTGTGCTTATCTTCGTGCGAGAAGATCCCATGTGAGCAAGTTTTTACTCCGCCATTCCGACTCCCCACGCCATGGGCTGAGCTGCTCTTTGCATCCTCCAACTTGCGAAAAAACAGGCAGTGTCAAACAAAAATATCCGCGAGAATCCTAGTTTTAGCGAGGTTAGCAATATCTATTATTGTGCGTCTATTGACTCCCTCCCCTCCTCCCTCGCTCACTCACTCATGCATAAACTTGCTCGCGCAGGCACTGACCAGCTCCTCTCCACTCACAGATTCACATTTGACAGCTTTGCCGGGCAACCTCACCCGTTAGAGCCAACCTCTCTCTTACTGGTGCTGTTTATTAAATCGAGGCCTGCTCTGCTGCGCAGAGTGAGAAGAGCATGGTGCCAGCGGTCAATTCTCAGGTTGGCACACAACCAAGGGCCTACACTGCCCTTGACAGCGACGAAAGCTCAAGTCTCCTCAGCGATCACGATGTCGACGGTGACCATGATGGAAATGAAGACCGCGTTTGGGCTTCTGACATTCAGTCTGGTGTGCAGAACATCGAGGCGATGACGGTGGCATGGACCACTAGCGCCTTAGTCTTCGCCTACATCATGATATGGCTCACTTACTTCGTTGAGGGCATGTTGACTGGCACCACAGCTATCCTAACGCCTTATGTCACGTCTGATTTTGCTAGGCACTCCCTCACGCCGACCGTCGGTATCCTGAGCAATGTTGTCGGCGGCGTCACCAATCTCACTCTGGCCAAGGTCCTCGACGTCTTTGGTCGGCCTCAGGGATACCTCTTCTGCATAGCTGTCGCCATGGCTGGGCTCATCATGATGACCCTATGCCGCAGTGTCCAGGCATACGCCATCGCCCAGGTCTTCCAAGTAGTTGGAAACAACGGCATTTTGTACAGCCTGGCTGTCTTCGTTGCCGATACCTCTTCACTGCGCAATCGGGGTCTCATGCAGGCCATCGTGAGCTCTCCGAATTTGATTACGTGCTGGCTGGCCGGCCCGATATCCTCTGCGTTCCTGAAAGGATCTAGCTGGCGTTGGGCGTTTGGATTGTTTACAATTCTCGTGCCATCTATTACGCTCCCGCTTTTCGGCCTTCTATGGATCAACTTTCGAAAAGCCAAGGAGCTAGGCCTTGTGGCAAAAGGCGACAGCGAGAGTGACCTCACCGGCTTGGAATCCTTCATTTACTACTCTCGGCAGTTTGACGCAGTGGGCCTCGCTCTGCTATCGGCGGGTGTCGCTGTCTTTCTTATGCCCTTCAACGTATATACACTTCAAGGCTGGAACTCTCCGCTTGTCGTCGCAATGCCGTCTATTGGCCTTCTTCTCATAATTGCCTTCGCCATCTGGGAGAGATATTATGCCTCTATCACTCTCCTACCCTTTCCCTTGCTCCTTGACCGTACTGTCTTAGGGGCTTGTATTCTGTCTGCTACGCTATTTGTTAGTTTCTGGTGCTGGAATAGCTTCTTCAGCTCGTACTTGCAAGTTGTTAATGACCTCAACGTCGAAAACGCTAGCTATGTCGTACAGTCCTACACAGTCTGCTCGGTTCTGTGCGGCATCATGGTCGGCGCCTTGATTCACTACACTGGACGGTTTAAACCAGTCTGTCTTTATATTGGAATCCCGCTCAGCATCCTCGGTTCGGGCTCAATGATGTACTTCTGCAAAATGCAAAGCAGTGTTGGTTACATCATCATGTGCCAGATTTTCATTTCCATTGCTGCCGGCATTATTATGGTCTGTGACGAAGTCGCCATTCTGGCGGCTGCTTCACACCAACACGTCGCTGTATGTCTCGCAGTGTTGGGAATGTTTGGCAACATGGGCGGTGCCGTCGGCCTGACCATTGCCTCTGCAATCTGGCAAAGTGTCTTTCCTAATAAGCTGAGGGCGTATCTTCCTGTTGAGGAGCTCCCTAATCTGGAAAAAATATATGCAAATATCTCGACCCAACTGTCTTATCCAGTGGCGTCCCCGGCACGTCTGGCGATTCAGCATGCGTATGGGGACGCTCAGATGAGGATGCTGGCTGTTGGCACGTCAATTTGGGTTGTTGGCCTCGTTGCGGTCATGATTTGGCGAAACATGAATGTGATTGGTATAAAACAAAGCAAGGGCCACGTTTGGTAGACTTTTGTAAACTGTCCAGGATGGTTGCTCAATGAGGAGTGATGGGTTAAGTGAAGCACCGTGGTTTGGCGTATCTTGAAGAAATTTTACAGCTCAAGTGTCAAAATCTCCCATCAATTCTCAACCAACCCCCCCTCCTTCCTTACCCGGGGGAGACCACCAATGTGGGCGTCGTTGAGGAGAGTCAATCTTCTTGCCGCCAACCGAATACAAGCTGGAATCTTCTTCGTAATAGCTGGACGGGATTTTTGTTGCTGAAGATGATCAAGATCCGACTCTGATACACACTGAGGATTCGTAGGTTCAAATTGTTGACTGAAATCTCGGGAATCGCTCGCCCAGTCGGAAGGTACCAATCAAGGCATACACGACTCTTGCGAAGACCAGGACTTTTACAGAGTATTTCCCTGGTGCGTGTGTTATTAAATGCTTGAAAATTCGGACGAGTGAAGAATATGAGCTGAACTGGTTTGACACGATAATGATTTAAATCCTATCTACCTTTTTTACTGCCAATAAGGCCTTTTCATAACTGGTATAATTGGCGGGGTGCTATTTGAAGCCCCCTGTGATCTTGATGGCCACTGAGTTAGCCGTTCTGGAGATATCTTCTAGATCGAGGTAATTTTTAGGGCAGCTGCATCAATCATATCGCATGGAGCAATCCGACCCATGCAACATGATTTAACTGATGAGCACAACCAGCTGTTGCTATAACTTGGAGGCGCCACGGAGAACTAATTGTAGTCAGGGTTCTCCTGTAGTTAGTATTAACTCTTGCCTAGCATGACCTTTTGGGGCAAGGCTTGAATCCCTTGTTGCTGTTGGGCAATCCGGGTATCATGAACCTTGCGGTCAATTGTCTTGAAGTCAAATGCCCCCTCTAGCTCTAGCCGAATCGATAACAATTGATCTTGGGCTATTTTTATGTCGTCTGGTTTATTGTCTTGGACAACATGGGATTTGACTAGGAGTATCCAGCGATTTTGCATGTCGACTGGGGTTACAGCATCCCAAGCTGGTAGTGATGCGAGAGGACTTGGTTGCTGGCCACCTCTGGACTCCAATGGCGCATAATCGCCAATCGGTCTCAGGAAATACTGCCGAGTAAGACAGAACTCTATTTCTTCTCGAAAAAACCTGTAATTTTCTTCCAGTATTTCGGTTTTGAACCTGGCGTATGTCAGCTGGGCGGAGTCACTCTAACCTGAGACCCTGCATACCTATAATTATTATCTCGCATGATTGGCAGTAGTTTCTTTTGCTCCCAAATTTCCACCATTTTCCTTTGAGTAAGCAATGGTCTTCCATGGGGAGGATCTGGGAAATCTGCCCATCGCAATACACCAGGCATGCTGTCCAAATCCATAGGTGCCGAAGAGGGACCCATGTCTCGGTCCTTTACAATCTCGTATCTAACTTGAAGGATACATGACTGGCGGCTGAGGCTTTGATGAAGCTCTTTCCATAGTAATGCCAGGTCTTTTCGTAGGGGCTTATCAATGGATGACTGGTTTGTGATGCCGCTAGGTCTTGGGGGGCCCTGCAAGTAGAGCACCCTGTTCACAGTCTCCCAGGGTGACATGGCACAGAAGCCACTTAGGACAGCACATGCTGCGTTGAAGTCCTTGTCTTCAACCAAGGCTGTAAGGAATAGTTCGTACATTATGAAGAAGATGGCGATGTGCTGGGTATACGGAGTACGCGAGGACGATCTATCAAAGAGGCAGCCTTAAGTACCGAGGTGCCGTATTCCTGGCGAAGGAGTCACGTCTGAGTCGACAATTTAGGAATAAGGCCTGCTCCAAAACTCAAACGCTAGTCTTAACAAAGGAAAATTTGATAGATGTTCTCGCTTTGCACGAATTCGCCCTCGGCTGCGTTAAATCATTATGAAGATCAGATCGCGAACGTTTCACGCTATTGTGGGGCAATTTACCTGCCCACCTAGCACGTGATCGCGCGTTAAGCGTCTCGCGTGCAGCCATTTGCCCGCGCGCATCCTGCATTTTTGGAAGCACATTTGTCCTGTACCACATTGGCCTGCTGTAATGCCACCGATTGACTGCAATTATAGTTGGCGTAAAGCTTAGCCATATGGTACTTTGCAAGGGAGCACTTTTTGTAGCATGGCACCGCCACATTCTGTTAGCAAACGGAAGGCTGGGGAAGAACCAATTTCGCCCCCTCCTATCAAACGGTCTCTGCAGAGCACAACGACTAGTAGGTATTCATATACATACATGCCTGGTGACAAAGATTCACTGACTGAAATACTTAGAGTCAGCGGTAGCCAACTTTTTTACCCCAACTTCACAAAAGCCCAAGGATCGAACGACTTGGTCTGAACGCGGTCTGAACGACGATATACCTGCTACATTGCTAGTTGGTCGATATGTACCTGTGGCACACAATTCCGGAAAGAAGCCTAGAAGAAAAATCGCAGCATTCGACTTGGATTCTACATTGATCACGACTAGCTCTGGAAAGAAACATGCAAGTGATGCGACAGATTGGAAGTGGTGGCATCCACATGTTCCTGGGATTCTCCAAGAATTATACAAGGAGAAGGACTATCAAGTTGTCATTTTATCCAACCAGGGCGGAATGACGTTGCATTTCGATCCATCATTTAAAGGCCCGAAGGCGAATGCCCAGAAGCGGGTTAGCGAATTCAAGCAAAAGTGCAGTGCTATTCTCAATAGTCTTGACATCCCAATAAGTGTTTACGCCGCAACCGAAAGGGATATTTACAGGAAACCTAACACAGGAATGTGGAAGGAAGCTTGCGAGGACTACGACATTCCAGAAAATGAGGTGGACTTGGAACACAGCTTCTTCGTGGGTGATGCGGGCGGTCGAGTTGCTGGTCTCAGCGGTTCTGGTAGTGACGGCGTCGTGGCAAAAGCCAAAGACTTCAGCTGCTCAGATAGAAACTTTGCCTGCAACGTGGGAATTGCTTATAGAACTCCAGAGGAATATTTTTTGGGGGAAGAACCAAGGAACTTTGCTCGAGATTTTGACGTCGCACAATTTCCATTTGACGAGGCGGTATCTTTGTCTGAGGTACCTTGCAATGTATTCGAAAGGAAGAATGAAAAGGATGTTGTCTTATTCTGTGGGCCACCGGGAGCTGGAAAGAGCACATTCTTTTGGAGGTATCTCAAGCCATTAGGGTATGAGAGAGTCAACCAGGACTCTCTTAAAAGCCGAGACAAATGTCTTCAGGTTGCTAAGGAGCTATTGTCTGAGGGAAGCTCCGTCGCTGTTGGTGGGTGTGCATTACGGTCCTCGATTGTTGTCCTACACTGAGCTGACAAAGTGCTAGATAATACGAATGCTGACCCTGAAACACGCGCATTGTGGGTGGATATTGCGTCCAAGGCTAAGGTTCCCATCCGATGTGTTTGGTTCAGGACACCGCTTCATATTTGCGAGCACAATGATGCAGTTCGAGCTCACAATCAGTCGTTGAATCCGGAAGCAAGGCAACGCTTACCAAAATTAGCATTTACAAGCTTCGCCTCGAGATATAAAGCACCCCAAAGCAAGGAGGGGTTTCAAGACATAGTGGAATTAGAGTTCAAGTTCCTTGGAACGAAGAAGGAGCATGATATCTGGGCACGATATTGGACGTAGCTGCACGTTCAGGGGAACGAACGTGAATCACGGCATCACGTGGCAGTGTCTTGGGGCATAGGGATCCTTGCATCTGTTGCGTCCGGAACCGTATCATTGGCAAAACCATTTTATGTTGTATGACAATACAAGAATCAGTTCAGCGGCTCGTTTGGAGTGTCTGGTATATATGAAATGGCGGTAAGGTCAGGTTACCGGACACAACACGAATGCCGACTCAAAGACACCCTGAATTGGCGAGGTATGTTTGCAACCACGAACCCTGCAACTAGCGAAAATGAGTCGGATAGACTTGGCCTAAATTTGAACCGCAGCGGGACAGCAAGCAAGAGGGGTAAAAAGCGGTTCTGTCTGCTGCCTGTTCCTGAAAAACTTGGCGACTTGGCGGCTTGCTCGACGGCATCTGTGATGGCGTACGGGATCATCATCCAACCAAAGTGATGACTAGCAGGCAATGGATGCGGCTCAAGTCTGGGCATTACATGGTCAGATGCTTGGTAATCTATCTTCACGATCCAAATTAAACATCAATATTTGCTACTATCGCTATCTAATAGCTGGATATACGAATCGACTATTAACAACCAACGAAGGTATTCCGCACACGAAACGATGCTGTCCAAATCATTGATGAGAAGTCATCTCGAATAAAGGCAATGCATCCGGAAGAACAACATGAATGGCATCAAGGAATCGCAGTGAAGCACATCGGAAGTTTCCGTGCAGCGTATGATGCAATATTGTTGTGCGCCATGAACTTATTGCGCCGGAATTGCAACTATTGCTTTTCAGATTTGATAACATGGAAAGCGGTGATTGTCACCCTCGAAGGCTGCGACAGCGAGCCAAGGTGATACGGACCATTGGTTGTGCTTGTCCTGGACTTACCACCATTACGCACCAAGCCCGGCGGTGGCACCATTCGAGCACTAGGGCTTCACATCGTTCGTTCTGAAGTGATTGGTGGTTTTCGAAGGGTTCAAGCATTGTCGGATTGTGGGCAAACCAACTTCCCCTCGAAAACCTGGGGCCGGGGGTCAGAACTGGCAAACTGGTCACACAACTCATCGGCAATCCACATGCCGCACGCAATTTTCAATAACGTCATGGGTGAGACAGGGCAATGACTGCGTTGTGCGCGCCCTGTTGGCGGAGATGGGATGAGGGTTATATTTGCTGGCCAACAACAGATCTGGATGTGGGACGTTGGCTGAGATGTAAACTTCCTTGACGACGGCGGCCTGCGATGCCCGAGGGCCTAGACGGTGGTGGTGCGGATCGTCACCTCGAGTCCGCCTCCAAAACGGAGGGCTTTTTCGTGGAGCGCTTGGCAACGTGGGGAGCATCCATGCGACTATTTGAAAGCAGCAGTCTAGTGTAGAATGGCGTCGGTCTGGTTGTCTGGGTTGGGTATCCCGGGAGTGAAGATGGGGGATGGTGCGGAGACAACCAGGAAATATCAACGACGAAAAAAATACGACGAGATGTCCATGGGGAGCCCTCTGGAGATAACTGGCAGATCACCACTCATTCCGGGGTTTACCCTTCTTCTGACACCCTTCATCTGATATCTGACAGCAAAGCTAATGTTTAAAATTGGAGAAGACACACGAGTTGACCAATGTAAAACGTTGTCACCAGGACCAGAGTCACATTGCAGTGTGTCCCGCCTCGTGGAAGCCCACAACCCTAGGCGTGAAGGTGAACAAAGAGACAAACAGTCACCGACTCGGCTGCCCTGCCAGTTAAGTAAGTTATGCATTCAATTCATTGGAATGGACATTTAGAACGCACCATGCTTCGACCCACCAGACCAGCGTGGCGCGCCGGACTGCTGTCCGAGTTCTATGTGGGTTTTCTCTGCGAATACCATTGTTGGTAATTCGCCCTCTTATCTGTTTTGAGTCAGCTGGCCAACTCGGAGTGGACTTATGGCCCTATGCCGGCGGATCATGAACCATGCTCGCACAATCGCGTGCGGCGCCGCCACGAAACCGGCAGCCCCTTGGGATGCCGTGATTAGAGTTCCTTACAAGTATGCTCAGCATATGGACACACCGACACTGGACGAGCAAAGCACCTGGATCCTTGCCCAATACTAGTACTAAAACAAGCCTCTGTCGGTGCATCAATGGCCCGATCCCTCCAGAACGTCTCTCATGATCCAAAAGCCGCTCCCCAACATCGTGTGCACCGTTTACCTGAGCATCCTGGACATTTTCGTGTGCTTACTCCATCCCTTTGATTCGGCCCTCTTACGGTGGCTGAAGCTATACCCGGTTGCCGGCTCGGGTATTGAGCAGAAACTAGGAGTACCATGGCTGCTGGCCCTCTCTCAGCCGGCAATATGAGCTTCTGGACCTGGTTTGCCGCTTGAGAAAATAGGCCAGGGTACGGAGCAAATATGTCCACTCCGGCTTTTTCATGTCTCCACGGTTTGGGTTGCGACTTTGGTCATTCGGCCCTGCTTCGTTCCCCAGACCCCAGAACGCGGAACCCCAGACCCCAGAAAATTCCTCCAACTTACATGCATATATGAAGGTCGCAACGCCCGCCTGCCTGCCGCTGCATGCACCGTTCTTCGTTGCGTCTTGCCAAGAAAGAGTCCCTGTGATTCTAGTTTCTCCTATGCCCCAGCCTCACACTCGTCTCATAAACCAAGAGCCTACCCAAAGCACCGCAGCACCATGGCAGGCGGCGTGAAAAAACCTGTCAACATCTTCCGCCTTGGGGACCTTGGGGAACCAAAAGGGGTCTTCAATTGGCGCCTGTGGTTTGCTGTGGTGTCCTTTGGTCTTCTCGGTGCTGCTCGTGGTATTGATGAGGGTCTCATCTCCGGGGCTTTCAACTCGCCTGATTTCCAGTCAACCATTCACTACAAGTCCTTCTCTGCTGTCGAGCAAGCCAACATCAAGGCCAATGTGTCGGCCATGGTGCAAATTGGTTCCGTCGCTGGTGCTTTGCTGTACGTATCCGCACCCCTTTGGCTTGCGTGGTTTGCGTCATGTGCGCGTGAGCTGTTGTACGACACGAGAGTTTTTGAAAAGGAGAATGGACCAGTTGGCCTTTTGGTGGTGCGCATTGGCTGACATTTTGACAAACCACAGTGCTTTCCTCGTGTGCGACCGCATCGGCCGCATCATGGCCACTCGGTTCCTTTGTGTCCTCTGGGTCGTCGGCATCATCATCTTCATGGTCGGAGGTGTCAATGGCAATCTTGGCGCCATCTATGCGGGGAGATTTATTGCAGGCCTTGGCGTGGGACAGACCCCTGTCGTGGGGTAAGTTGCAACCAGACCAGTTGACGCCTTCCTTTTCCTGCGGTCTTGGGCTCGTGGTGTTGAGGTGCTCAGCCTCCTCCACACATTCCACACATGAACGGGCGGGCAGGCCTGTCGGAAGAGATTCATGTGTGCGTGTATGGATTTGCTTGCTGACCATTTGTGAAATAGCCCTATTTATATTGCCGAAGTCGCGCCCGCTTCCATTCGAGGCCTTTGCACATGTTTCTTCACTGGTGCTGTTTACCTCGGTATCGTCCTGGCATACTTCACCAACTATGGCTGTAGGCTCAACATTGCCAACACTAGCCACAACCAGTGGCTTGTCCCCACAAGCTTGCACATCACCATGGCCGGCATCATTTTCGTCTTGACCTTTATCCAGTACGAATCTCCCCGGTTCCTCGTCAAACAGGGCAAGAATGAGAGGGCTACTCATGTCATGGCTCGTTTGCGCAAGCAGGCACCCGACAGCGAATACGTTACGCGCGAAATCGCAAATATTCAAGCCGCCTTGGACCATGAGCTCGAAGCCGCAAGAGGGGTTGGTTGGGCTGGCAAGCTCAAGGAGATGTTCCTTGACAAGAGCAACCTCTACCGTGTATACCTTGCCACCATGGTCCAGTTGCTGTCTCAATGGTCCGGCGCTGGCTCCATCACTCTCTACGCTCCAGATCTGTTCGAGATTCTCGGCATTACCGGTAGTGAAGAGGGCCTTCTTGTCACTGCTGTCTTTGGTATCGTGAAGTTTATTTCAGCAGTAGTCTGTGCCCTCTTCCTGGTGGATGTGATTGGCCGAAAGCGTGCGCTGCTCACAGGCATCACCCTGCAAGCTATTTCCATGATCTATGTCGCTGGTTTCTTGACGGCTGTTCCTGAGCTTGGCACTGTTAAACACTTCGTCCTGCCTGCCTCCCAGGTCCCCGCCAGCCGTGGAGCCATTGCTATGATTTACGTCTCGGGCTGCGGATGGGCTCTTGGATGGAACTCGATGCAGTACTTGCTGACTGCAGAGTTGTTCCCCCTGAGAATTCGTGCTCTGGCTACCTCCTGGGCCATGACCCTCCACTTCGCCAACCAGTACGGCAACTCTCGCGCTGTCCCCAATATGCTGCTTCCTACTTCTGACGGTGGCATCTCACCCATGGGCACTTTCTGGTGCTTTGCGGCAGTCACTATTCTGGGAGGCGTCTGGGTCTGGTTCTCTGTTCCCGAGACCAGCGGTCGCAGCCTCGAGAGCATGGATCGCCTGTTCGATCTCCCCTGGTATAAGATTGGTCTGCATGGTAACCGGGATGCGGAACAACAGGACATGGCTTATAATGAGAAGCAGCGCATTGCAGGCGAGACCCACGGTGCTGGACAGCACATTGAGGAGAGGAAGACCATTGCGTAGATTATGATACCATCGTTTTGTTTTTTTGCCATAGCATGATATGAGTTTAGATTGAATGGTTCACAAGTGAAGAATTTGGATGCTTAATACCATTTTGCGACTTCATGGTACTAATGTTCTCGAGAAAGATTGAACATCTCTTAGCGGTGCTCGTATTGACCGCCCAAGCACAGTTGGTAACTACAAAACTGCATTCAAGACTCTCGCATTCACGTATTAAAAGACCAGCTCAGTTTCCACCTCTCCGACAGAACAAGCTTAAATCAGCCTACAATTAACCTCTCTACACCCAGCCCACCGTCTAGATCCAAAACGGGCGTATCTGTCATCACATCGCCCACACAAATTATGATCGGTTACGTCCCCCACACAACTACCCCCGGTTGGGGTAATTTGACAGAAGATTATGAAACTCTGTTATTCAAGGGGCTGGCGAGGCCGGGTCATCCCGGGTTCACACCGCCGCGAACGAGACGAAGTGGCTCGAGGTACTCTCGGGGACGCCTAAGCCACGGCGGGATATACTAATCGACTAGTGAGGCTCGGAGATCTCCTCGGGGACCGTTGGAATTACGAGGATCATGATGATTTCCTTTAGATTCTTGATTTCGGGGAGTTTGAGGATGCTCAGAATCTTGGCTTGGACGTGTCTCCCCAGAGTTGTGGGCGTGTTGTCGACGTGTGGGGATATGAGATTTATACGGGGGGAACGGGCTTTTGCCTAGACTGACTGAGTACTAAGAATACCGGTGTATGGGAAAGTTGTGTGCCATATGGCATAGTCTTCCAAGTGTTGTGATTCAGCATCCAGCGCTTGCTACTGACATGGTGGCACTTGCGGCCGGCGGAGGAATCTTTCAGCAGGGCAGCGAGGAAGCATCATGTTGCTTACAGACGGCCATGTCCTGCAAAACTCGATTTGGAGCTTAGTATCCAAGAGTTCTTGGGGTAATTTCTCGTGGAACATGCGCCATCGCAGACCAATTACTATAGAGTATCTAGATAGTAACTAGTCCACGTTAACGGGCGAGCGACTGGATTGTTGAATGATGCTTATTTCCGTAATTGAAGATACGCAAAGACTTAGCTTCCTAACACAGTTTTTCTTCACAACTTTGTCAATCAAATTTCCATCGAGACGCGGGTTGGTGATTTGACATGCAAATCCACTTACATGGAAACTCCCCATACGTGGAATAAGCACTCGATGACAGCGCCCGATCCGATTCCGTAGCTTCCACCTGCCGCATCAGGGCCTGTTTGGGCTCCTTTACAGATTGTACGGATTGTGCAGTGTCCTCGGAAGCGGCAAATGCGACTCGGATTTGACTTGACTTTGTTGTCGGGGTGTTGGCGGCACAATGCGGCCAAAAAGAGCCGAGAACTTCGAGAGCGCCAGCATAAATTGGGGCTATCATGCGTTTTGATTTGCAATTACAACTTTAATGCAAGCGCCTTATTTTGCATGAAAGAAGGGGGCGTGGACGTCATTTGTGGCAGTTTTGACCATGATGGTTCCGCTGCCAAGTGCTCGTGCGCTTCTAATTATCACTGGAGATGACGTGTGATTACTGTTTACTGTATGACAAATCGTTTCTGCTCGCGGTTTTGTTGTGTGCACTTCTCACAGCAGTGGAAATGCGAGAAATGGCAAACGTTTGGGTTGATGGGCAACAGGACATGCGAAAACAGTGGAAGACAAAGTATTCGTTCCCCCTAACTGACATGAACCGAGACACTGAGATGGTTGTTTGGGAACTATAAGAGCGGTGGGTTGATTTGCTTCTACTTGATGGTGAGTTGAGAACTGTCTAGGTCTGCATTTCACTTTTCCACTGCCTCATTTGCTTGCGCTTCCTTGTCTATGTTGCTGAAAATATCAAATTATCATAAATATAGAGAACATCCTCCACCATATGTCCAGCAATCTTTCAACAAGAACCCTCACCTGAGTCGGAGCCCTGTGGCAGATGCTGCAACAGCCAAGATAGGTCTTCTGAGCTGCTCTCTGGCGCTGGGCAAGCTGGTCGCCCAATACTATACCCCGGAAACCTACTCCGCTCAGTGGACGTCGATGGAGTATTAATACTTGTCCATCTGCCGGAGGTATTGGAAGTGGTGGGAGACGGCGAAGGAAGTCGTGGCGAATCAGTACTGGAGGCCCCCAACGGCGGTGAATCTAGGAAGGATGTCGAGGCGGCAGGTGACGTTGCAGGCGGCGCTATAGGCTCCCGTGGAGAGAAGAATGGAAACGAGGTATTCGTAAAGTCTGGATCTGAAGATTCTGAAAGCAACTGTATCGGAGACGCTGACCTTTCTGTAACGCTGGCAGACTGAGCTGGCGCATCGTCTCTCTGTTCGACATACCAACGGGCCCAAACCTCGGGAGAGACTCTTCTAGGCCTGCCGGATGCAATATGACTGGCTCCTTGTCGTATCCTTCATCGAGGCGCGGTCCATCGTCGTCGCCGTGCGGCTCAACCGGCGAACCCTCCGGCGTGGGCACGCTGTCTTGATTCCAACTCGGCTGGCCCAAGGGCGACGGTACGACGGGCTCAAAACTCGTGCGACCAAGACTCAACGACCTATTGAGAACGGCCCGGTGTGATAGTCGTCGAGTTCCCTGCGCCCTCACGTAGCTCATCCGTTCGTGCGCAGCCGATGTTAAATCGGCCAAGGGGCTGAGATCGTCATGAGGATCCTGCTGCTCCATCTTTCGAGGAAATAGTAATCTATCATTCTTTGGATGCTGTAACACCTCACATGAGAGAGCGGTTGGTGCTATCGCGCGGGCGTGGCAAGGGCTTTATATATGTCGCTGCGGGTGTGGTCAAGTCGGATCGCTGAGGTGCTCAAGAACTGTTCAAGTTGTGATGTGCAGCTCAAAGGTAAGAAAAGATTGTAGCGAGAAGAATGAAACCAAAGTATCATGTTGACGCAGTGAATGTCGCATGGACGCTGTTTTGAACAAATGCATATTGTCGACCTTGTGTACCACGGGTACGACTGGCAAACGGAGCCAGCGCATAATTGCTGTAGTTGGCCATATAATTAATGACCACGTATCAAATCGAGCCATGACTATGGATGGCTGCCCGCGGCCTCAACGCTCTCTGTGACTGCTTACTTCGTGCACGGAATGTTGGTGAATCGGAAGGATAATCATTCTGTGCCACAGTGAATCCAGGCTGCGATGAACAACGCCGAGGCGTAGGCATATAAGCGAAGGAACACGAAGAGCTGTAGATGAAGAAAACTACACGGAAGTGAAATCCTTTTTCTGTGTGTGACTGTCTAGCGTCGGCGATTTTCACTCATGAATCTCCGGTACATCATAACTAACACCCGCTCATCGATTACCGTTTCTTCTCAAACCGAGTTAGCATTGGTACCAAGCCCGCAATACCCTCTCTTCCTTTTCTAACCTTTACTGTCTCCTTCATTACATCTCTCAAACTAAGAAATAAGACACCGGCCCCAAGCTCTTTTCTCGTCCCTGCGATGTTCAACGCTTCCAGCTGCATCGTCAACTACTATCCTCCCACACACTCCTTTTCACTAACTTGCCCTGCAACCCGGGGTAACCAGTCTGCCGTGGACTTGACAAGTGAAATCAACGCAAAAGTCGCAAATTTGACTTCATCGTCACCCGTCTTGCCAATAATGCCTAGCGCTTGAGGCCAACCCTCAAACAAGCCATCCATGATGGCAAGGAGCGCGTTATCCAGGAGCGATGCTTTGAAGACATCTTAAGAGACGTGTCTTGTTCCCCCCATGGAAGATAGAAGTACTGCATGTGACTCGTATGTGTTCAGAGGTCCAAATATGAGTATGACTGATGACGGCTGGCCCAAAGGACGGGAAGGATCATAACAGCGCCGGGAATATAGGATTTTGGTCCGCGATGTTGAACAAGGTTGGCCATCAGGCGAGATTGCTCAGGCGTGCAGTTGGTGAAGTTGGCCAAGTTGATGATGGTCTTTCCGGCAAGGTTTGCGACGTCTTCCAGACTCTCTTGGTAATTTCTTGGGAGATGAGGCATGTAATCATAGTTGGACTGGCAGCATTGCAGGCTGCTGGCGATGCGGCCATAGTAACGCCACGTCTGAGCAATGAATCTGCTTTTGAAACGGAACGGTTCCAAGCTGCGAGGTTGGCACCAGACTTGATCAAACAGTTGGCTATGGCAAGGCCCATGTTGCCCAGCCCAATGAGGGATACATCGAGGCTACTTGGAAATGAGGACATTGTGTTGGAATCCGAGGTGTCCGTTCTGGGTGTGGTCTTGGTAACGTTTTATTGCGGTCAACTCGACCGCTTCATCGAGTAGTCAATTTTTATCTTAAAAAAAAAACCACCTGTTGGAATATCCTGTTGACGGGGCGGAAAGTCCCGACATGATAAATTACCCGTTTATCCTAAGCTGAGTGTTGATTGATAAGCCCCCTAATACTGGCAAGTTCACCTCCTCGACTAACGCGGACATTTCATCAGGCATGCCTGAGTTGATACGCCTGTGAGCACAAAGATATTGAATTTTGAAGGAGCATGTGGTGATCGGATGGCCAGTCTGCCAAATCGCCATTCGGCCCTTCGACGCATTGCAGCTTCAACCCAACGTGGAATACACTCTGTTCACAAAGTCCACCAAGCTGGTCGCCAAAGTTGAAACATCCGAAGCAAGCAAGGCGCTCTAATATGGAAGCCGCTAATGGTTTAATCTGCGAGGAAGCGAAGGCCAGAGAAGTTGTGGTTTTTTCGGGGACGGATTTCCTCACAACGCCAACCGCCGTTGTTTCATCTCACTGAGCGCTTCAGGGACAGCAAGGGGAGTCACGTAATTGGATACCGAATATGTATGTATTATTGTATCTGATGCACTTACGAGTGTGAGATCCTTCATTCCGTCTACCTAACTAGATATTGGCCAGCGACCCTCCTGTTATCCTCTCCTCCTCCGTCTCCATGTAAATGTGCTCTATTTCAATGCTTCTTTAGACCCTCCGCTCCTTCTACGGTTGGGATTCCTGAACTGACACTTATATTTGGGTCATGTTCATGTTGTTTTCGCCTAACGTGTCTGGTATTGACCATTGCGTAATCTGTATCCCTCGTCTCCTTACCAACAGGGACGCGATCCCTCGTGAACGTGCGCTCCGGATATCATTGATACTTGTCATCACTAGGACCTGAACATCGCATCCTCACGTTTGGAAGCGGTTGCCAAAACGTACCGGTTCGGTTGCCGAGAGCCCGCTTCATTTGGACAAGGCTGGTCTCCCACAGTACAGTCATCGGCGAACTTTTCTAGCTCACTGCATATTTTTCCAGATCAACCGGCACTCAGTATTTTGTATTCACCCCTCAAGAATATTGTCGTCTTGCTTGCTACGTAAACCGGGTCGCACATGACCATTGTGGCTTGATGCCTATCCAGCCGTATATTGAAGCCCAAATCGATCGCCGTGGCACGACGGTAAACTTGCTGCTTCGTCGCAATTATAATTCGAGGTCTCTACTTTACGGCATGCACCGCATATGCCCTTTACCACCCTTGTATGTTCCGTCCAGCATTCCAACAAATCCGGTACCATGGACGGAGGCCGAGACAGGACGGGGCTTGTCGGACTTCTCTAAGGGTGCCGGGTTGCCCTCGTCGCCTTTAGATGAAGCCAATGTCCCCATACAGGTGGATTCGGAAGTGAGTGCAATCTATTCATCCAAGCATCCAGCCTTTCTGAGGACCCGGGGATATATATCAGCTTGATTTAATATTCATGATGCCGAGGCCAAAGGTGTGTATGCTACAGTAGCAAGCTTAAGCTAACACCTTTGCTTAAATAGTCAGACGAGGCGGCTGGTGATGTATACTCGGACTATTCAGAGGCGGCATCGCAAACGACGAGTTTGCCATCATCCATTTTCGAGTACACATATGAGAATGGCAGACGATACCATGCCTATCGAGCCGGGTAATGTTTGCTTCCGAATGACGAGACAGAGCAAGACCGATTAGACATGACACATGACATATTTCGGTTGACACTAAACGGGGAGCTGTGTGTAACCAAGCTTGATCATCCTCAAAAAATCCTAGACGTTGGGACAGGCACAGGGATGTGGGAATGTGCAACGTGTTTTCTCTGTCTACAGTCTATATGCCATCATCTGGGAGACAAGCTAACAAAAGGTATCTTTCCTCTCCAGGCAATAGAGACGGGTGATTTGTATCCATCTGCTAAGGTCATTGGAACAGATTTGAGTCCAATCCAACTAGAGTGGTCTGTATCCCTCGCGTGCTGCGAGCAAACGGTCGCCTAGGCGTTGGCTGATAGTTGGACAGGTTCCCCCCAAATGTTCGGTTCGAAATAGACGATGCGACCTTGGAGTGGACATTTCCTCTCGGACACTTCGATTCTATCCACGCAAGGACCCTAGCAGGGGCTATTCAAGATTTGCCGGACTCCTAGGACAATGCTTCAAACATCTCAAACCAGTCGGAAAAGTTGAAATATCTGAAGGACGGGCCAATTTCTTTTGCGACGACCATTCGCTGCCCGAGGACACGGCCACTTACAGATGGCTCACCGAGTTCAGACTACTTGCAACGCCTCCGGGGTACGATATCGCCCCTCAAATTCCTGATATGCTGAAGGATGCGGGATTTGTAGACGTTGCTTACACCCAAAAGGTTGTGCCTCTTGGGACTTGGCCTAAGGACCCTACTCTTAAAGAGGTTGGTCGGTGGTTCCGCGTGCAATTCCTTGACATGGCCCTTGAAGCCTACAGTCTTGCCCTGTTCACCAGAATGGGAGGGTGGTCCAATGATGACGTGCGAGTTTTGTTCACAACGGCATGAGACGAGCTCAGAACCAACAGAATACATCTTTACACTTACACGTAAGAAATGATTTATCACATTGGATGAGTTATCATGCCCAGTCCCGAAACAGAGCCTTCATCACTGGGACAAAACATGTTAACGGAGTATGACGTATTAGTATACTCACATTAGTAACGATGTACATGAATGATCTAGGTATCAAGGCAAGATTTTGGCTCCGATTCCTGCGTGGAGTGGCAAACAATGACGAAGCCTATAGGGCTTCTTGAGTTGCCCAACCCTGTGGCAATCACATATACATACGAGACGGATATACTGACTACATACCTCGATGAATGAGCCAGCGATATCTCAATTTCAACAAATCAAAGTCTACGGAGTCACCTCGAAACGAACCCTGATACGGTGATTAGCTATCTGCCGGGTAACTTAAAGGGTCCAGTTGCTGTGGCCCTCCCAGAATTCAGAACGGGATTCGTTCTTATTGATACAGTAACACAACGCCAGCATTGCTCGGAACAACTTTCATCGAAATCAGTCGTTTTTGACCTTGTCAGGGGATTCAGCCCTTTGACTGTTAGGTCCAGGGGCACAGCGGAGTGCACCCGTCCATCTCTGGGCCAGGTAAATTAAACCAGCCATCAAGATCAATCAAGCTGGATCAGACCAATCCACATCATGAATGGCCTCCCGCTACCGGAACGCCATGACCTCGATCCGTAATTGAATCAAGCCTGTTGTGGCATGCCGCCTGTTCTCTCGCCAAGCCACGGAAGATTGGCCAAGCTTCTCGGCACTGGGGACATCAGAGCCATGTGCAACAAACAACCTTGATGTGTCAAGCTTGGGATTAGGCAGCATAATACTTTGGCACCTGACTGCTCCAAAATGTTGTTTCAAAATATACCGCTGTTCTCGGCGGACGTGGGCCTTTGTACTTGGCGTGTTGGAGAAGTTGAGCTTGGCATTCATCAACAAAGACGTGGATGGAAATTGGAGGGATGCTCAAGTGATCAGCGTGAATTGCGCTCCGACTGTGGAGTGGGTGGCCCGATCTGACTTGATCATTGTGGTTACATTAGTTAGTTCGTTGTCGAGTGTTTTGCAAGAGCGTGTCTACTATCCCAAACCCTAGTTGCTAGTACTTTGGGAATACCCTCAAGAAACGATGGCGAGGTACTCTCAATCATAACTTGAGGTTACTGCATGCGTCAGTGGTCAACTTCAATGCCGTCTACCTTGCATCATTGTGCCGGTTGATGTGTTGATGTGTTGGTGATGATGGTGTTGGGCGTGGTCAACCTGTAACTTCCTTATGGCAACTCTTGGCGTCTATCACTGCCATCAAAGTCACTTCACCACGCTGATGCCGAGACTCAAGTTCATCCACCTTGATGTTATTTCCTCCACCTAGCGTTCTTTGTAGAGCAACTTTTCATTATGCTTAACCGGATGAGCGAAGTGGACGGGATTTATGCAAGCACTTGGTTCGTCTCTCCACAGCACATGCCCGTGGTCTCTCCGCAGAGCTTCAGGTTCCATGGTTCTATGCGACATAAAGACCAGTAGACAATTGGAACCGTCTCCCGGTTCCCTTAAAGATCATCCGAATTCTAAAAATCCATACCTTTGTCGCCTTGTGGCAGCCCTGGCTGTTCAACCAAGTCCGCGTCCATGTCGTTGTCTGTATAAGCTGTAGAAAACATCTTGTGGCATGCATACATTGGCTTACACTCTCAGACTCTCAAGAAACCCCCATCAAAACATAAAATGCCTCCTGCTAGAACAGACGTAGAGTCACCCAACCAGGAGGGAAAGTCTGTGTTCCGTCACTTGCTTGTCCCTTAGTTTATGCAACAATTCTGCGGAGGTAAGACTTTCATAGCGGCACGGTGTATACGCCGAAGCATGGCAAGCATGACTGATGGAAATCTTTAGTAAACGTCATTGCCTACTACTCTACCAGCATCTTCCAAAATGCCGGTTACGATCGCTCTCAAGCTCTCCTGGCGTCCATGCCGGGGGCTTGATCAATTGGATATTCGCCATTCCGGCCATCTACACCATCGATACTTTTGGCCACCGCAACCTCCTGCTCACTACTTTTCCTCTAATGGCATTGTGTCTCCTGTTTACCGGGCTCTCGCTTTTCCCCGGTCGCGCTCAGTTAGCTTATGTCACGACGGGTTTGTACCAGACCTCTTCATGGCTGTCTACTCGCCAGGCGAGGGACCAGTGCCCTTTACATACAGCGCCGAGGCATTTCCTCTGCACATTCGCGACATCGACATGTCGTCCAGCACGGCAATTACATGGGGCTTCAACTTCATCACAAGCTTCAGCTGGCCGTCTCTAAGAGAGGCCCACGGCAATACCGGCGCCTTTTGCTGGTACGCCGCTTGGAACTTCTTGGGCTGGGTCTTTGCTTACTTCTTCTTGCCCGAGACTAGGTATCTCATGCTGGAGGAGCTCGACAGTGTGTTTAGTATGAAGAACAGGGAGCACGGCGGGTACTGCCTTCGAAAGTTGCCCTGGTACTCTAACAAGCACTTCCTTGGACGAGACGTTGCTCCGTTCCCGCCGTTGTATCAGTTTGCTAAACATCAGTCTTTGCCAAATGACAAAACGGAGTCCGTCACTCACTATAAAGTGGCGCCTTCCAACCCAGCCCCTATTTAAGGCATCATAGTGAGAGGTAAATAGAAGTCGGCCAAATATAGGCAGTCAATCTAGGGCTCATGTATCGGTCAATGAATGTGAGAATGTGGGGGCTTCAGAGAACGCCACTTTGCTACCAGAAGAACAATACTAGCTCTTCGCGTTGCTACAAAGGTCATCTTTGTTTAAAATATATCAAGAGGGCATAAGAGCCTTCGTTCATGAGATGAAATGGTGGAATAGTCCCGGCCACAGTCTTCATTGTTTATCAGCTTCCACAAATGCTGCCCCCGAGGGCCCAGTAGAGACAGAATCACCCTCCAAGATCATTTCTTCCTCTTCCTCTTCGTCCAACTGTGTGGCATCCCCATCATATCCACATGAACCGGAGTTGGACCCAGCTTGTCTTCCCTTGTGAACTTTTAGCGTGTTCTGGAGTATCGAAAGGGGCACATATCAAGGTAATATAGCAAACGTGTGAGCCACACTAGCCCCGAAACAAGGAGATGGCATAAAAGCGCTCCAGTAATGAAGCCGCTCGCATAAATACCGCTGTTTCTAGTCCCTAATTCACTGTGTTCACTAGCAAACATTCCATGGCAAGGCCGTTTCGATATAGATTCCAGGTCCCGACATTGTGGCCGTAAAAATAGAAAAAGAAAAAAAAAAAAAAAAAAACCTTCAAATCAAGTGAAACGACGGTATAATGCATTCTCATTGAGACACGTTCAAATCAAGTGTGAAGCCAACAACATATAATGGGGATATCATTCATTATGGATCATGGACATATTTCTTTCTTGTTGCAATGTTGACTTGTCAACACTGAACAGTTCCACCCACTCAAACCCCCTGATGCTGCAACTGCTTTTCCATCCGAGCCTCATCAACAGTTATTCTCCTTTTCTCACGTCCTCTACATTAGGCTCAGATGAATGCCTCTCCCGCTCAAAAATAGCATCAATCTCTTCTAGAGTCTTGCCTTTTGTTTCAACCCAAAATACAGCCTAGAGTCAACATCAGTGCCGTTGTCACCGTCGAAAATAATAACCCCGGTCAGCTTACAATGAGGAGAAACGTAATAATGTCCCATGATCCGTTAATCATGTACATTCTCCAACCGGTATTATTGAGGCCGATGGGCATGACGAAAACGAGCAACATCCTACCGCCGTTAGCCCGTTTCAGCAAAAAGGAGAGAGGAGTGCAAGAGTACTTACGCCAGGCCATTGAGGGTGAATTGCGAAAACGCAACACCGTTTGCTCGAGCTGGGTAGTCCATAACTTCAGGGGGATAAAGAGTAAGCAAGGGCGTCCAGGCAATGGAATAGAATCCTTGGAACAAGAACATGACTGCGACATCGCCATATATGAGTCCCTTTGACGCTCCGCCAGGGTTGTCGGCATAAATCTTTGAAAGTCCGCCAATTATGAAAAGACAGGCAATCAGCAGCCCTTGCGAGAGCAGGGCGGTAGATTTGCGTCCCCACGAAGCTGCGAGCTGCGTGCCGGCGAGGCAGCAAGCCAGACACCAGACATTCAAAACCACGTTCTTCCCAACGTGAGCCAGGCATACCTTCTAGTAGTGATTGTGGATTACTTGCAGATCTCAGCTGGTCATCGGAGCTCTTCACTCCCGCGGTGCTCAGCTCGTTCCCCAGATAATACGACGCAATAATATTGCCGGCGATGCATGAAAACGGCCCAGTAGAGCCGCCAACTAGAACCCTCTTCCTCGCCACTGGGTCCTGGAAGATCTCCATGGGACTCATGCTTCGGCCTTGCTTCTTCTCCCACTCCAGGGTGTCGACGATTTCCTTGTAGACCGTCATGGCAACAGGATCAGTCAAATTGCCGTCGGCGTTGGTCTGCGCCACGACCAACCGAGCATCTTCATATCGGTCCTGACGGATCAGCCATCGAGGAGATTCTGGAACAAAAGGCAGCATCAGAATACAAATGAGGGAGAAAACGCTCTGCAACAAGGGCGGGCACCGCCACGCCCACGTAGAATCCCATCTACCCGTACCGAGGGTAACGCCGGCCGCAATCAGCGCACCAATGTAATAGAAGTTGTTCAGCAGCTTAACCGCGTGTTAGAATTGACAGATCCTTCTACTCGAGGGACCTGAATACGTACACCAACGCCCTAGGCACGCCAGCGACTTGGAAAGGTTTCGCTGAGATACACCGGGGCAGCAACGTTGCTGATGCCACCCCCAAACCCGAGGATAATACGAGCCACTACAAACATGGCTACGTTCTGCGCTGCACTCTGTAGAACGATGCCAACCATGGTGATGACGGATGCCCAGAACAGTGCTGGCCGTCGTCCCAGTTTGTCAGACATGACTCCCCCAACCATGGGGCCAAAGAAACCTCCGATGAAGACAGAAGCTGTATTGAGGCCCTGAGTCGCAGATGTGAGCCTGAAATAATCGGTGTAAGAAGGCAAAATGTTCAGTCCGTTGAGCATGGATCCGTCATAGCCACCAGTGGTAGACTGAACCACGGAGCAGAGCGTCAGTAAGACGGACAGGGTCGACGTGGACTCTGGAGTCCACGAGGGGAGCCAAGTTCCTGATGGTGTTGATCGCAACATTGCAAGCTGAAGACGGCCTGTAACTTGCAGTTGCAGCAGGGACATAATGAAGACAAGCCTAGTTAGTCCCCGTCAGGACACAGCCAAGTATCATTCGGACATCAGCTTCGTCAGGCGTTCAATATCCGTCTTTACCTTCTCCAAGTCGACTCGAGTTGGCAGAGCATGGAGGCATGATGGGGTTTCTCCACGAAACCGCAGCACGACTAACAAATGTAACCCTGATAGCAGCTTGCCGGTAACGGCAACTTGGCAGGACGGGAAATTAAAACCACGAGACCCTAACGGGACGCGGGACCAGAAAAATTTTTGATGCTTATTGGGGAATGACTGCTATGTCTCACAGTCACCTTCCCTTCGCAGATGGTTCCGTACAACCCACGGCTTTTCAAAAAGAGTGACGATCCGCAACGCTTCTACGTCAGGCTTGCATGTGGCATAGGAAGACCACTCGGCGCCGCGCAGCAAATGGGTATTAGACAAAGAAGAACATTAACTTGGCTCGTGGAGACGAGAGCCTGTATGTTGGGCGGGATATTTTAGGTGGAGGACACAATAGCAACCAGATTCATCATTCCACGAGGAACAGATGCATGGACCAGACCAGTCACTTTGCAGCCTCGACTCCCCCACACTCTAATCATCCTGAGACCCGTCGGGCAATTTCATTTCGTCAAATATGTGTGACCGTCGTCAGACGACTTACACCCGTAATATGACTTGCGGACTCATCGCGTGCATCTTGACGTCTCGCCGACGCAGGATATCAAGCACACAAGCCCCCGAAACTAGATTATTCTCACAGCTTGTAAGCCAAAGCCAGCCGCAGCCATGGTCCGTCGTCCCATTGTCGCCATCGCTGGCCTGGCGTGCGAAACATCAACCTTCACCCCATCACGGACTCTCGCCCCCGCATTTCACCCCAGACGAGGTGACGAAATCATCCAACGATACCAGTTCCTCCATGCCGACCAGCCACTCGGCCAAGATGCACAATGGAAAGGGGCCTTGATCGGACACGCGCTTCCCGGCGGTGTCGTAACTCGCGATGCCTTCGAAATACTGACCGCCGAGATCCTGCATCGGCTTCACGACATCGTTGCCCGCAACAAACTAGACGGACTATGGTTTGACATCCACGGCGCCATGGTGGTAGAGGGCATGGACGACATTGAAGCAGAGCTCCTACGCCGGGTTCGCCGCGTCATCGGCCCGCATGTCATTGTCTCTGCGTCAATGGACCTTCACGGAAACGTGTCCAGGGAACTAGCGCACATGTGCGACCTCATTACCTGCTATCGAATGGCCCCTCACGAAGACGCAATGGAAACAAAAGAGCGGGCGTGTCGGAACCTGGTCGACATCTTAAAATCGAAACCTCCGGGCGCGCGGCCACTAAAGGCCTGGATTCCTGTTCCCATCCTGCTACCCGGGGAGCAGACCTCCACGCGGATAGAACCAGCAAAGCACATCTACGCCGCCGTTCCAGAGGTGGAATCAATGCCAGGTGTCATCGACGCAGCGATATGGGTCGGATACGCCTGGGCAGATGAGCCACGAAGTCGTGCCGCCGTCATGGCCACCGGCTGGGACAAGGTCGCCGTGGCCAAGGGAGCAGAACGGCTCGCGAGGCTATTTTGGGACGCACACGCTGATTTTGAATTTGTCGCGCCCACGGGGTCCTATGCAGAGTGTCTCGATGCCGCAGTCGCATCTCCAGCCTCACAGAGGCCGTATTTTATTTCGGATTCGGAGGACAATCCCACGGCCGGGGGCTCCGGGGACGTTACCTGGGGCCTGACGCAGCTCCTCAAGCGTCCCGAGTTCCAGAACGCCGGCTCCAAGTACACGGTTATCTACGCGAGCGTGCCGGGACCAGAGGCCGTGGCCACCGCGGTAGAGGCAGGTATCGGCGCGACAGTCACGGTCACGGCCGGAAGCGCAGTCGACGACATCCACGCGCCGCCGCTTACAATGACCGGCACAGTCTACGCCATGAAGTACGGGGACCGGGATGCTGAGACCGAGGTTGTGCTGCAGGTTGGTTCCGTCTATGCTATTCTTACCAAGTTGCGGAAGCCGTATCACAAGGAAAGAGACTTTACCGAGTTGAGCCTCAGGCCGAGAGCGGCAGATGTGGTAATTGTGAAGATTGGGTATCTGGAGCCAGAGCTATATGACATGGCCAAAGGTTGGATGCTGGCCTTGACTCCTGGTGGCGTCGATCAGGATCTGGAGAGACTGGGTCATCATAGAATCCGGAGGCCCATGTGGCCGTTTGATAAGGTCTTTGAGAAGGAGCCGGATTTGAGAGCAAGATGGATATCAGCTTCAAACGAGACTTTGGAGGGGCCTGATGAGTAGAGTTTAAGTGGCGGAGCAAACACCGAGGTAAAATATTCGAGCATTTTCCAGAAGTTCAAGCATAGACTTGATTTGTATGTACTTCAATGATTGGCCATGTAACCCCATACGGCCTACTCTCATCGACTCCGCTATCCAATATCATACACAGTTCTCATGTATCAAGGACTAAATTCCGACCCAAGTTTTTGAGAAAAAGCAGAATACATTTACACTACCTTCTTGATAGGCCCACCTCCAAGCCCAGAGGCTTCCTCAGAAATCCTTCTCTGGTTTCCATTGGTCCCTGTCGAAGAGTAACCGCGTAGCGTCTTGCCCAAGTGGCCAAAATCAGCTTCATCTCCATCTCTGCCACGTTTCGCCCCACACAAGATCTTGGCCCATGGCTGAAAGGAATATAGGCGTTCTTTTGCCTGGTTGTGACATTCTCCCATCTCTCAGGCTTATACTCCTCCGCATCTTCTCCCCAGACCTCCTTGGAGTGGTGAATGGTGTAGGTGGGCACGCTAAGAATGGTGCCACTGGGGAAGAAGTGTCCCTGGATAACAACACCGGGTGACTCGGGTGGAACTTGACGCGGCAGTCCAATGCCAGACGTACTGTGGTGACGCAGCGCTTCATTGATGACCCATCCAAGATACTGAAGATCACGAACCATGTCATATGTTGGTACATCGACATGTTCAGGGATTGAGGCGTCGAGCTCAGCTTGAAGTTTCTGTAAAACACGCGGGTCATGGACCAAGTAGTTCATAAGAGCACAGGACGAATTGGATGTTGTGTCGCTTCCGGCAATCAGCTGTGTCAGTGCTTCGGCAGTCAACTCCTCACGGCCGAGAGGTTGCCCATTGTCATCTTTGCCTTCCATGAGCCGGGCAAGCAAATCCTTACGATCCACGTCTGGAGGATTCTCAACCCGGCTTTTGACTCGAGCAATGGCAATACCGGCGAGATTCTCTACAGCTTGCAGACCCTGGCTGAAGAACGGGTCAGGGAGTATAGATGCGTAGGGTTTGAGTCGCGGATAACAACCCAGCGTTGCGCTAACTTCCCCTCTTCGGTTCAGAATCTCGATAGCCGGAGCATAGATCGGTGGGCTATCTGGCGATGACCTAATCTCGGCGACATCTGCTCCTTTTTCAAGCATTCCAAACGGCGCACTAAATGCTAAATCGCCGATCACATCAAAAGCGAGGAAGTTGAACCACATTAGTGCATCAAGGTGTGCCTCCGGCTTTCCATCCTGTGTCCTGTGGGAGCTTTGCTCAACCAGTTTGTCAAGCTGTCGCACGAACAAGACCAAGTTCTCATGGATATACGGCTCAAATTGAACCACAGATTTAGCGGAGAAGGTATGAGAAACCATCTTTCGTTTTCGAGTGTGTTCGTGCCTGACTCGAGTGTTGAACAGACCACGGCGAATGGACACAAAGGCATCATAAAACTCGCTAATCATCAGCGTTAGCTCCAGGTAGTGTGGTCTGATCTATTCCATCTAGCAGGAGACCAGATGTTGCTTACGATTTCAAAAATCCATTGCCGTGACCGTAAATAGTAGGAATCGCTGCATCGTCGGCGATACTGACGTGGTTTGGTTGTATGCGCACCACTTTGCCAAGCTTCGCGTGGTAGTCGTCAACGGTCTTGTATCGATTTCCTCGTCGGCAAACCATCAATAGCCATAAATTCGAAAACTGCGCACCGAACGGCGCTGGGATCCCACGCAGCTTTCCATTCGTCACAAAATAGTCGAAAATATAAGATGATAATACCAAGCCAACAATGGCCAGCACGGCCGATGGGCTGAACACGTACTCTGTCAGTGCCATGCCAAGATTGACAATCAATCTTCGGTTTCGCAGATGTCAAGTTTGGTTCGCAATGGTGGTCTCGCAACACAGCAGTTTCGGCGCTGAAATGTTTGGAAAGCTGGCTGTGGCCCGAGATGCGCCATGACTTACTACTAGCTAGAACGCCAACGCCATATATATACTAGCAAGGTCCCGTGGCTTGATTTGGCCAACTTCCAAGTTCCGAACCCCGCAGGCTTCAACTCTCCCTTGTATTCTTCCGGTGTCTCGGCCCCCTTTCTCGGTTATTTCGATGGTTACAAGATGTGGACAGAATCTGCTGGTGAAACATCATGTGTCAGCCTTGGGCCTGGCCCAGCTGGCAGCATTTTCATTTTCATCGTCAAATTACAAACCATTGTGTATAACTGGCTGTTGATCATCCCCACACGGAGAGCGCCCAACGTCGCGGGGAATGCAGCTTGTGCGGACTGGCCAGCCGGAACGACAGAAAGGGTGGGTTGCTCGGGAATAGACATCGGCAGGCCGCCTCTGTCTATTTCTGCCGCATCACACACCAATCACGACACAGTTCCTGCCTTGATCCGATGGCGTGGGGAGCTCATGAGGCCGGAGTCCATCAGCGGCACTTCGCGGTGTCCCCGGATCGAAGAACCCGCTAAGCAGGACTGTTTGATACCTATAGTAACAAGGTTAGCGTTCATCTGGGGCCCCAACATTTGGGAGCGCTGGAATCCACTGTGCGGCATGCGCCTAGCCGTCAACAGCAGCTTGCAGCCTACCATTTTGTATTTTGCTGTCCTTGTGCACCTTACAGAGGCCACTTCCGATGGCAGACACACGGCAGATGAGTCGGTTCGGTTCGCTGCGAAAGCTCGGTCATTTGGTTGTCAGTCCTGTGATGCAGGAAGAGACTGCGTCTTCGTAGGTTCAGTGAGCTAACGGTGAAAAGTAGTCTTGTTCACTTGACGCTGACTAATGTCCTGGGATTTTTGTTTATGGGGCCAACGGGTGTCGCTCCTTCCTCCTCAAAAGTTGTTTGTAGCATCAAATCACAATCAGCTATCTACTTAAGTACCAAGAGAAGAGAAACCAAAGCATGGTATATACGGGGACGCTCTGTATCTTTCTGGCGAAAATCAGGTCGACTTTCAGAAGCCCCGCCAACGCAATCAGGGTTCTAGTGTCCTCTGCTATTTCATTTGAGCCCAGTTGTAACCTGGACGCATCTGTATTAAAATGGGTGTACTTCAACATACTCGGGAAAAATATAAATCAACTCAGCGACGAGTGATGTTCACACTAGCCACAAATCGAAAGTGGCCATAATAGTACGACATACGGGATAGGCAAGTCCTTTTGGATTTTCAAATACGCCTCGGTCAGTGCCTGGTAGGCGCATCAGACAGCTGGATATTGGATTCCGCAATGTTCGATCCCATGCCTAAGGTCAGTATTTCTCAACGAGGAACAGCATTGCTCCAGAATGGCGCGTGTTTGCTGGCTTGACAGGGAACAGGTAACTTATCGGGTCGTTCCCGTCAATTGGAAGGTTCCCGACACAGGCTAGAAGTGGCAATTCCTGCTTTCACTACTCCGTAGCAAAGATCGCCATGACAGCCTTGGCAACCAACATGTGTACAGTACAATACAATACGATACAAATGCACAACGTTGGCCGAAGCCAAGGAAATAAATCGCCACGGTCTACAACGGCCCAATCCCCCACAACGGGCTATTAATCCTGCCTCACAGCACAGCTACTTCGTTATGGACTCTGGAGCAACTCAGAGCAGAACCCAGTGCACTACAGTGTCGGAATGTGCCGTTGTTCGGCATGTGAAGTGGAGGTTCAGCCAGGGTGCTTCCCCAATCTGAAGTTGTCCTTTGTGTGGGGAATTCTACCACCAACATGTACGTGGAGTAGAGTTTGTCCACTTCACTCTACGAGATTCGTCTTGAAATTTACGTCGCCCTCATGGTCCATGGCACACCCGTTGCGCAAAACCAGTACACGGGTGCCATGTGTAGATTGCGCAAATATCGGCAAAATAAGCCAATGCTGTAACGAAAGTGTACATGTATCTGAACGTGTCTCGATGACACAAGCACCCTGCTGAGGATGCCTCGAGTCAAACCAGGCGAACGCCAGAGGGCAATGGCCCCCAAAGTCCGGACTGGCTGCAAAACATGCAAGTTAGTCTAATGTCTGTTCCGCTGTTCCGCTGAAATCCTCATACTAATTCAAGTGTCCAATAGAAGTCTGCATAGGGTTCTGTCTTGTCTTATCACATGGAGTAGAGTGCTGACATCTGAGCTTAGTTCGGAGGATCAAGTGCGACGAGGGACGCCCCGCGTGTGAAAGATGTGAGTTAACCTCAGAAGCCGATTGTCAGACAAGATGGCAGGCTGACAGTCTCCTATAGGCTGCAAGACTGGCCGCATCTGCGACGGATATGATAGTCCTCTGGCGACGGGCGTCACCACACCGTCTCTGACTCTGACTCGCATTGCTTCATCATCCGGCACGACCCAAGAAGTCCGAGCATTGCAGTTCTTCGTAGAGCGCACTGCCGTACAATTCGGAACATTCATGCCAGACGACTTGTGGAGCAGCCGGGTCCTCCAACTAGCCCATTCTAACACTTGCATCCGACATGCTTTGGTTGCATTGTCATCGTATCATGAGCGATACTGGAGCCGGGATGTAGGTGGTGAAACGTCATATGGCCTGCGTCAATACAATTTGGCGATTAGCGAGCTTGTTAAATCCGGGGCTGACCGACCGTCGTATCTCCACATCCAACTTGTTTCTTGCACAATATTTATCTGCATTGAGGTAAGAATTGCAAGTCAGCTGGCAACTGAAGGTCGCAAGACTGACTATGCTACTAGATTCTCCGGAGGAATATAAGTAATGCCATGTACCTCTTCAAATACGGCTGTAGAATGATCGAAGGGGCTATGAAGCAGGTCAGAAAAGGGGGATACGTTGGTGGTGCTACGGGAATATCTATTGAGCCCATTATTAGGCTTGTGGAGGCATTTTTTGCTCGTATATCGACTCAAGTCTTTCTCGTGAGTAAGCTCTAGGCCTTAAACGCGTACTGCAACTTACTAACTCGGTCTGAGGCTATCGGAGGCGATATTGATCACAAGCTTGCCGACATCATTTCGCCCATGCTAAAGCTTCGCATGGTAACTATGACACCTAAGCCAACACTGTCGTCAATCCAAGAGGCACGGGATTCTTTGCTCAAGCTGGCCTTGCAATACAGACGCGATATGACGATGGCGCAATCCAAAGCCTTGGGTATCCGATTCGACGCTTGGACGGAGGCGTTTGATGAGTTTTGTAGGACCGTTGACCGGAACAGCCTGAACTCAACAGAGAAGCGGGCGTTTGCACTGTTAGAACTACACAAGCGATACTTGTATATCAATATCGCGGCATTGAATCAAGCCGACCGTGAGGATCCATCGATGTGGGATTTGTGGACAGATCAGTTCCGCGAAATGGTCGAATTTGCAACAGAGGCTGGCGGGCTTGATGTTGCAGATGCACCAGCTGATAACCAACCGCAATTTTATATGGAAATTGGCATACTGCCAGCACTTTTCTTCCTAAGTTCCAAATGCCGAGACCCGGAAGTGCGACGGCGGGCGATAGACATCATGGAGACCAACCATATTCAAGAAGGCATATGGAATAGCAAGATGGCGGCCAAGGTCGCTAAGAGAGTCATTGCGCTCGAGGAAGGCGAGTTTATTGTCAAGTCGAGCAACGACATCGACGGTCTAGCTCGAGTGCGGCGAGTAGCGGTCCATGCTGGTCCAGAAGTGGCTTATCTGAATGTAGGCTATGAATTGCACTGTGGCTGGGTACAAGAAGAGCTGGACTAATGCGATATGGAACGAGCGCGGTGGTGTTAGACATGATGAGTTTGACGATGACGCCACTTGTGCCATGGGAAGCCACCGTAGACCAATGTCAACATTGCATCCTAACTCACTTGCTTGGGATAGGGTTGAAAGAAGCTGATATGCCACTCATGGAGAAGCGTTGAGGAATGTGAAGTGAGAAGACGTCTTAGGACGACCAGTGGCAAGGGCAACGACATGAAAGAATGCCGAACAATGAAGCCTAAAGGATTGATAGAAAGTGGAAAGAAAGGGAGGAGGAAAACAACGCTCCAGCGTCAAAGGGATAACTGGGCAATAGGCTAGTCATGTACGAAGCGAATGGCTTCTACGGCTCCAAGGATGCCCCCCAGAAAGACAGAGGGGTAGTCGAAGTATATAGCTAGGGACTTTCAATAAGTATGTATGCTTCGCCCCTCACAGAAGTGCCATCGGATACTCAGATACTGTCACGGTTGGCTGTTGGCCCGTCGTCGTAGTTAATGCGATGCATCGTGCATGCATGGAGATATCAGACCTCTGGAGGCTGGTATACCCCGATGTGAATGGCTAGGTCGTATGCCGATGGGTGCCAGCCTTTGTTGCCCGGCAGGCTCGGTCGGAAGCGAAGAGGGTCCGGTGCAATACATACTTAAGTACGTAGTCCAATGGATTGATGAACAGCGAAGTGTATGTCCGGTACTGAAGCCAGGCGTGCCTAGCGTGCCCTCAAATTTTAGTGGTGTGAAATCTGGAAGAAGATCGCCGCCCTGGCAACATCGAGCCGTCTGGTCTGGTCAATTACTCCATGTCCAAGTCGATTTGTCTCCGACGCCACTAAACCCAGATGGAGCACTTGGCGGGCCTTGTAGCGGCCAGCTCCCCAGTTGGTTGGCTGATTCGTACGCTCGGCTGGGGGCGACATGGAGCACTTGAGGCTTGAGCCGGCCAAGCTCGAAGCGAAGCGAAGCGAAGCTGTCTGGTCACTGGCGGCGCAGACGAATGAGAGCAGGGCGACAGCCAGGTTTGGAAGGTTGGCTTATCAGCTTAGTCGCAAGTGCCTGGCAGGTGCCTGACAGGTGCCAACAAGTACTACGGAGTAAAGTCTATTGCATGTGGCGAATTATGCATCCTAGTAACCATGCTCGCGTACCCGTGTGCCTAGACCCATGCTAGCATCCAAGGATCCTCGATTCCTTAACTCAGCAACACCACCATCTTGCCCCTCTATCGACCTTTGGGGGCCCTCTGATGATTCATCAGCCCCGTAATATCGAGTCTAATATGTTATATTATACATTAAATTGAGTAGGTTGGCTAGTGTGTACTGAGTTAGGTCCCGGTGGCGCTGGCGTTTCTAGCTCAGCTCAGGATGAGCCTGGTCACGATGCCAGGCTTCAACTTGGAGCTTTCCATGTTACCCCAGACGAAATCAGCTGGTGGACCTTTCGCATGGGGTAATGCATTCAATGTGTTGGTTTCTTCCTTCTCCTGCTTTTGATTCTCGCTGCGGCATGATATCCTACCACTTTCTTTCTCCCGTTCTTTTTTTTTTTCCGCCTTTGTATTTCGCTGCCGGTCGTGTGTTACCGCATCTTATACGCAAAGGCAATAACAAAGATGCGTCTTGCGGCCATACTGTCGGCGTTGGTGGCGTGCAATCTTGGATTGACAGCGGCAGAGTTGGACCACGAGAAGCTTCAGCGATCATTGGAGGCACGGACATGGGCGCGCGAGACTCGAGATTTAACCAGTTTACTTGGTGAATTGGATACTTGTAACGGTTGCAAGGTTGGCGTTCCCGCATTTCCACCTTACTTGTGGACTTCGGTTAGTAGGGAGGGCTAACACGATGATGATTCAGAGGGTTCTCTCAGTCCTCAAGGCTTTGGTCAAGACTGGAGACGCAGCCCTCATCTTCCTGGGCAAAAAGCTCTGCAAAATAAGCAGTGTCAGTACCAGCTGCACCACAATTTGTTTTGCGCAAAACCTAATGCTTTGCAGTCCTATGACGAGGAATTCTGCACTGGAGTTGTCGAGCGCGAGGCACCTTCGATTGCTTCTATAATCAGAACCATGAAAATTGGATCCGACTCTTCTATCCATTTCTGTATGAGTTTCCTCGGAGTGTGCGATGCCCCAAAAATCGATGAATGGAATGTCGAGTTTGCGTTCCAGAAGTCTTGCCATGGGCCCAAGGACAAGATCCTCAAAGACCAAGACAGAGAGATTATCCAGGTCGTTCATTTCTCGGATATTCATGTCGACCCTTTGTACGAGAAGGGATCTAACACCAAGTGTGACAAACCCACATGCTGCCGATCCTACACTGAGGGTGACAAGCCGGGCAAGACGAAGAATCCCGCGGGACCATTTGGCGATCACGCATGTGATTCTCCGATTACTCTGGAGAAGAGCATGTACGAGTTCATCAAAAAGGATTTTCCACATGCTGCTTTCTCTCTCTTCACTGGCGACATTGTCGACCACGGTCTTTGGAATACCAGCAAGTCTTATAACGAAGACCTCATCCAACACTCGTATGAGATGATGACTGAGAACCTCGATATTGTGTATGGAACTACTGGTAACCACGAGGTTCACCCACCAAACATCTTTGAGCCCGTGTCCATAGGAAATGAAACTCAATGGGTTTATGACAGCCTTTCCAGGCAGTGGTCTCGCTGGATTGGAAACTCATCCATGGTACAGGCCCGGGCCGTTGGTGCCTACTCCACCAGGTACCCCAAGGGCAATCTTCGCATTATTTCTCTCAACACCAACATGTACTACCGACTCAACTTTATTCTGTACCAGGAAGCGCTTGAGAAAGATCCCAATGGCCAGTTTAACTGGTTGGTCAAGGAACTCGAAGCTGCGGAGACGATCGGCGAGAATGTGTACATCATCGGCCACATGCCAATGGGAGATGCAGACGCCCTGCCCGGCGGTTCCAACTACTTCGATCAGATTGTCAACCGCTACTCCAATACCATAAAGGCCATGTTCTTTGGCCACACCCACCTTGACCATTTCGAAATCAGCTACTCCAATTACACTGAACGTACTCACGAAAATGCCGTTGCGATTTCCTACATTTGCCCCTCGCTAACCCCCACAGCCGGCATGCCGTCCTTCAAAGTCTACGACGTAGACGCAGAGACTTTTGAAGTCATTGATGCCAAAACTTACATTGCCGATATGGACGACCAGAGCTTCCAGACGAGTGGCCCAACGTGGAAGCAGTACTACTCGGCAAAAGAGGCCTATGCTGAAATCATCAAGCCCCGTCTCACAGAGCCCAAAGCAGAGCTATCCCCCGCCTTCTGGCACAACGTCACCGTCGCTTTTGAGAAGAACCAGACCGAATTCGACGCCTACATGGCTCGCAAGTCCCGAGGTTGGCAAGCCGACAAACAGTGCACCGACAAGTGTCGACAGACAGAGATTTGCGCCTTGCGTGCTGGCCGTGCTCAAGATAACTGCTGGGTTCCAACTGCCGGGGTTCACTTCTCCAAGCGAGACGAGTCGGAGCACAACCATAACAAGCATGATGAGTGCGGCTCCTCCGTCGCTAGGGGTCTCCTGAGCAGCCTCATGAGAAGACAGGACATGCTGGAGCTGCTGCAGGACAGCTTTCTGGATGTGGGTGCGAAAATTGAGCCCACTCTAGTGAGGCGAGAGGAGCCATTATCAACTGCTGCCGCCAATGGCACTCAAAGGCAGGATTATTGTGCCGCGGCATCTCTGAATTCGAGTGTTACTGGGAATCCTACGGGCAGTGTGGGCACCGCCACGGTTACGGGGAGTGCTGCTCGTGGGCTTGGACTTGTGGCTTTTCGGTCCATGGGCATTCTTCTTCTTTTGGCTTTTGAAGTCCTCTCATCTTGATGGTCGCTATGGGCCCATATCTAGTCATGGGATAGTGGGGGGTGGCCCAGAGAGAGAGATGGCGGTTGCATCAAGGATTGCCATGTAACTGTATGTAAAAGCATCGTCATTAGAATTAATTCTTCCGCGCAAGGCTCTCCGTCAATAGCTCAGAAAGCTGCCTCACGCTCGTCTCGGACGTTACCTGACTAGCCATTACATACAAGACATTTCCCAATACACGACTATGCACGTTCCAAGGGCCGCCCTCTCCGTCTGCTCTACCCAGACCCAAGCTCTCCCTCAACCCCAGTGCGGCGTTGCTACTATATCCCGCGCCAGCTTCATCTCTCAAATGGATTGCCAAGACGCTGCCCAGAGCCCATACCCCCATCACCTTGTCCGTCTGGCGGGACAGCCGTTCGACAAACTCCCTCGGCCACGTAGACCACACATCAATCTGCGCTTCACTCTGACCAGAATGCTGCGTCCATCCTCGCGTCTTTGCCCAGTCCCATTCCCCACGGTTTTCCATGTCCTGCATCTCCTTCACCGACTCTAAAGCAACCTGGCATCCAATCGGGTGGGCGGTGTAGCTGTGTCCATGGAGCAAAGCATCCGTCTTGTCGGGGCTTAGGAAGATTTTGAAGATATTTTCCGATGCAAGCGTCGTGCATAGCGGCACAAGACCGCCAGTGAGCAGCTTTGCGTGAACGGAAATATCAGGGTGCACGCCCAGGAAGGAGGAGGGCGTGAAGCGGCCGAGGCGGTAGAGACCCGTGAAGACTTCGTCAAAGACGACGGGGAGACCGGTCCATTCATTCGGGTCTTGGGCTTCATCCGCGGAGAGGGCCGACTCGCCAAAGAGATGGGGGGACTCGCGGACCGTGTTGACGAGGGTTCGTTGGAACAAGGGGTCACTCGGGCCTCTGTTAGTAACTGGGAGGACGGTAGTTTGTTTCCGGAGGGCACTTACACAAACTGCATGCCTCCGGCACCGAGGACGACGGGTTCCAGCATCAGGGCGCCGAATTTGTGGCCCTGGTTCCTCAGCCGTCGCAGCGCAGACGTGACGTATGTCTTGTACACGCCGTGTTCGCCGTTTGCCTCGCGGCCCGCGACGTCGAATATCTCGCGCAGCGAACTATACGTCCCTCCCCGGCCGAGGCTCTCCTGCAGCCCGTCGGCCACGGAAACAGTCCATTTCCCGTCCCTGCACAGGACGGTAGGGTAGTCGAGCCAGTGCCCCTTGCCCTGGTACCACTCAATCTTCTCGTTGTAGATGCCCGGCTCGGCGCAGTCCATGGCCCCCATGGTATCGCCATGATACGAGCCCTTGAGCCCCAAAATGTCCAGTTTCTGGGTCGTGTCCCAGCCGTAGCGCTTCCGCGCGGCCCGCAGACCCATCTTGATGGCGACCTCTATTCCCGTGCTCCCGTTGTCGGAGTAGAAGACGCGGTTGAGGCGCGGGTTCCTGATGCCGTCGAGGAGCGTTTCCGCGAGGGCCATGGCGGGCTGGTGGACGGCCGAGGCGAACATGACGTGGCCGTAGCGGCCGGCGGCATACGCGGCTGCCATTGTGAGCTTCGGGTTGGAGTGGCCCAGGCCTTGCGTCCACCACGATGCCGAGGCGTCGAAGGATGAGCGGAGGACGGGCGTGTCGGGGGACGGGGTCGCGGCCGGCGGCGCCAGCGTCTGGAAGTAGTCGCCGTGGGCCGAGTCGATGGTCATGATGTCCTTGGGTCCGACGAGGCTCTGTTGCGTAAAGGGGTACCAGATGTGCTTGCTGGCTCGTGTGGCCATTGTATCCAGGTTTCTTAACCGGGCCGCGTGGTTACGGTCCAATGCCTGCAGTACCTGGCCGGTGATTTCAGCCAAGTCCTCGCGATGGTAGTAGTTCTCCATGGCGTCTGCATCCTGCTTGGGATTGTCGTGTTTCTCGGGCGGCTGTAGCAAGCTGGTGACGGGAATGCCGTGTTGCTTGCGGAAGTAGTCCTCGAGATAGCGATAGTTTTCATAGCTGTCATCCTTGAAGAGGAGCACGGATTCTACGTCGTAGCCGCGGATCCGGAGAGACTCAAAGGCCGAAATTGTCTGCGAGATACCTCCGAGCCGAGAGTCGCCGACCATGAGAGACGGAGCGCGCAAGGGCATGTATAAGTCGGCTTGAGTCTTGCCAGAGGGTCCGGGGGAATGTACGCCTCCAGCCGTCTCCATGAACAGCCATCCGTTTCTAGCAGCGCATTGGGCTGCAAAGGCACGGCACTTGGCCAATAGTTCTTCTTCTGATGGTATGGGCTATCACCGTGTTAGTTATATTGGTCTTTGGGCTGCGACTGGCGGGCTTGTTTCTTTTACTCTTCCAGATGCGATGGCTGCGGTGTGAGGGCTGCACGGTATATCATATTGGTAGAGGGTGTTGCGGGCTACTCCTGGTGCAAACCGGCTTATATGCCTGCTCAATCTAATTAGATGTAACCTGCAGTGTCAAGTTTGTTCAAAGAGCAGTCATCTATACAAAAGGTGTGTGCTGTTGTTAGTCACGGCACTTGACGATAGAATGAGGCTGCAAAGAGACTTACACCGATCATCAGCTTCGTCCCCGGGGCCAGTAGAAACAGGCTTCAGAAATGCCACATGCTCTTCTTTCCAGAGCTTCTTGGCCGTCCGGGCAAGCAACGTGGTGAAAATGGTCTTGCCGACGTCTGTATTCGCGCCGAACACCTGGTACACACGGAGGGAGCGCCAAAGCAGCGAGGCCAACGGCGACTTCATGGTGCCTCGAGGTCCAACTACAACAGGCAAATCACGGCCTCTGGCGCAGAAGTTGACAAGCACGGCATTGAGCAACGTCGTGAGCAACTGGATCAACTCGGATGTGCGCAGTTATACCAAGCAGTTATACAAGGGCCGGCATCGCGGTGTTTTGTTGGGTCGCGGCGAACCGGCGGTACGAGGTACGAGGTACATGGACGGTACAAGGTACATGGTACTCCGTTCTTGGATCTGTTCTATCCCCTAAAGCAGCGAAGACTACAATTACCTACCTACTAGTAGGTACCTAGGTAGGTATGTAGCTGCGGGGATAAGCAACCAATTGAAAGCTTGAGTTTACATGGTACCTTAATCCCTTAGCATTTTATGTAATAATATAAGTACCCATAAAAATCTAGGTTACAAAACGCTGTACATCATAAACGCTATAATCTTCACTATTATTAATGTCACTTGACGTCACCAGCTGCTACCCGGGGCCCTGTGGATACTGTGACCTAGTTGTAGTCTTCGCTGCATCATCCACATGGATCGTGTGGGGATGCTCCCAGGTGCCCATTTGGCGCTGCAAACCACTCCGATCTTCCAGTCTCCAAGGAGAACAGAGGCCCAAGGCCCGCCGCCAACAATCTCCAGCACAGGGGCTTAAGCCGCTTCACAAGGTGGTTGAGCCGAAGACACCCAAAACCGCCGACGTCTTCCCATGGCGCAGGCAATTCACGTTGAGTCAATTGCGTTGGCCGCCCGGGATCGGACGGATGGCCAACTACCAGAGGCTCTTTTTTCCTGGGCTGGATTGAAACGACAACCCAGTTGCCCGGTGCCAGCTCAATTGAATTCTGCAAAGCGCTAACCGCTCATGGTCGTTCAATGGTTTGCAGACGATGGGGCCGTGGGCTTGTCCAGCCCACATGTGTTAATGCATAGCTTGAGATCTTATCACTGAGTGCACTGGCATTTCCGCAGCAATCCTTCCCGGCCTTTCCAGAAAATTAAAAATAAAATATATGTATATAAAAATGAGTCAATTGGCTTCGTCCTACCGGCACTAATCATGACTCCCTCCAGGAGCCGCCTAGACGACACATTCAAGTCGCTTCTCACGCGTCGAGAGCACCAAGGCCGTCTGCGTCGCCTGACTCTCCGTGAACCGGGCGTGGTGGACTTCTCATCCAACGGCTACTTGTCTCTCTCGACAAACCCGCATGTCAGGACGGCTTACATTTCACATCTTCAGAGCTCAAATGAATTCTCGTTGGGATCATGCGGATCGCGGTTATTGGATGGCAACATGGCTCCCGCAGAGAATCTAGAGTCTCAAATCGCCCAATTTCACGGCGCACCGGCGGGTTTACTTTTCAACTCGGGCTTTGAGGCAAACACGGGCCTGTTCAGCTGCGCGCCGCAGCCTGGCGATTACGTCGTGTACGACGAGCTGATACACGCCAGTGTCCACGACGGGATGAAGCTGAGCAGGGCGCGGGCCATGCCGTTTGCGCACAACTGCGTGGACCGGTCTGGTCTGCAGGAATCCTCTGGGCCAAGACCCCTGGACGCGGTGTTGAGCGACTTGCTCAGGGGACAAGACGGCCACAAGGTGAGGAGCGGGCAGACAAACGTGTTTGTTGCGGTAGAGGGCGTATACAGCATGGATGGTGACGCCGCTCCACTCGAGCAAATTGTCGAATGCGTGGAGAAGCATCTCGCTCGAGGCAATGGGCACATAATTGTTGACGAGGCGCACTCAACCGGTTGGATGGGCGAGAGAGGAAGGGGTCTCGTGTGCCAGCTGGGGCTGGAGGAGCGAGTATGGGCGCGGGTGCATACGTTTGGAAAGGCAATGGGTTGCGCTGGAGGTGAGTTTTTTTTCTTCTCTTCTCTCATCTGGCTCGTCAGATGTCATGGCAGGTTTTTATTTTGACACTTTTCCCAGCTATTGTTCTTTGTACGCCGGCTACCCGGTCTTATCTGATCAACTACGCGCGCAGCCTGATATACACCACGGCAATGGGATACCCCATGCTCACTGCTATCCAAACCGTCTACGACCATTTGAAGAGCGGACAAGCAGACGGTCTCTTGACCAACCTGATATCTCTAATGCAGGAGACTCACGCTCTTCTTCTTTCCGTTTGTGAGAAACATAATCCTCCACCCCAACTATTCAGAATCAACACCTCCCCGCCGGAATCACCAATCATTCCCCTATTCTCGGCACAATCAAGGAGTTTGGCTCGACACTGTCAGCAGAGAGGGTACATGGTGCGCCCCATCGTTGCGCCGACAGTTCCCAAAGGCACAGACCGAGTACGGCTATGTCTTCATGCCGCAAATACAGGCTCCGAGGTCCGTGGTTTGTGCATGGCCATTGAGGAGTGGCTTGAGCAGCAACATGCAAGAGACTTGTCTCCGCGGGTTGACGGGGCGCAACTACCATTAGTCGGCGATTTAACATCACTACCGTTGAACGAGCCGAGCAAACTATAAGATGAAGAAATTACTGCGTAATCATATTTTAAAATCTCTTCTTCCATTCATTTTTGTGCTGATTCTATGTGATTTCTGTACTTATGTCTTGCCGGCTTCAATGTCACCAGCACCTTCGACGGGCTTCTTATCAAAGCTCTTCATTGGCTCCAAACCCCATCGGCCAAACATGGCGCTATCCTCATCCCACCCGTTGCAATCGGTAGTCAACATCTTCTCACCAGTGAAAATAGCATTGGCACCCGCCATGAAGCACAGTGCCTGCTTCTCCTCTGACATGGTCTTGCGGCCAGCGGCAATACGAATAATGGTCGCGGGCATGAGGATTCGCGCCGTCGCGATCGTTCTCAGCATGCTCGTAAAGGCAATCGGTGTCGTGTCTCCCAGCGGCGTGCCCTTGATAGGAACAAGGGCGTTGACCGGGAAACTCTCTGGGTGACATGGCAATGTTGAAACGGTGTGAAGCAGACCAACCCTGTCTTCGGATGATTCACCGAGGCCCAAGATGCCGCCGGAGCAGACATTGATACCGGCATCCCGCACGTTGCTCAGCGTCTTGAGACGCTCATCATACGATCTCGTCGTGATGATGGACGGATAGAACTCTCGACTGGTATCAACATTGTGGTTGTAAGCAGTTAGCCCAGCCTCCTTCAACTGCTTCGCCTGCTCAGCATCGATCATGCCAAGCGTGACACAGACCTCCATGCCCATGGCTTTGACGCCCTTTACCATTTCCGTAATGTTCTTGAGGTTGTTTTTGCGGCCGCGCATGTCTCGCCATGCGGCGCCCATGCAGAAGCGGGTGCTACCATTTTCCTTGGCGGTCCTGGCGGCTGCGAGAACTGACTCGACACTTTCGACACGCTTGGCTTCGAGACCAGTGCCCTTCTGGTAACGGGTGGCTTGGGCGCAGTACGAGCAATCTTCGGTGCAGCCGCCAGTTTTGATGTTCATCAATGTGCAGAGTTGAACTTCGCCTGGGCTGTGGAATCGCCTATGGACAAGACTCTGAGCCACGTGCGTCAGTATGTTGGTGCTTATGCCTAGATGGGGGGAAAGCCAAGTCGAGGGCAATCGGGATGGGTCTGACTCACAGCTTGATGTGCCAATTCAAGTAAAGGCTGGTAGTAAATGGCAGAAATCTCCTGTCGTGTCCAATTTTGCCTCGGACCCGTGGCGGCGACGGCATCCTGAAGAATTTTCTTTGCATTGGCTTGTCTAGCGGTGTTCTCGACAACTTCGGGTTGATCGTGGGCCGCAGTCGGCGAGTCTACCAGCGTAGCGCCAGTTCGGGCCTGCTCCATTGACTGCAAGGCAGGTCTAGAAATGGCTGTTGCCGTCCATGGTGCCTGGAATACAGCTGTTGGTCGTGAGCCAACTGACCGTAGTGAATTGAGGCCACTAGTAACAACCGAGGGCCTCATTGTTGAGCCGTGGATGAAGGTATGGTTTGCGCAGTTGAAGATACAGACAGACAGGAAGATAGGACAGGCTAGAGATAAGTACCTAGGTAGGTAGTTGACGGGGTTCAACCAAGCAAGGCTTGGTGATGAAACTTGTTACAAGAACAAAACCACCCGTCTCCGGCACAGTATATCGTAGTCCCGCTCTCCATCGGCTTTTTTATCTTCAGAGTCCTGCCGACGCAAACACTCATGACACTCCGGCGACGAGTTGCTGAGGGAGGGGGTGGGGGCTCGAATCGATAGCCATAGCACACCATCAAATACGCAGCATCCAGATGGACCGGCAACATTGCAAGCGGATCCTGTTGTTTGTCCACTACTCTTGGCTGAATGGGGCAGCCGACGCCAAAATAACCCCAACATTGACAAACGTGGTCTGGTGCCATGCTGTTCTCCTTGCAACTACCAATGGAGTTGATCCTGGTGAACGGGTGATGTCCCTTGCCGTGTCGGGGCAGTTCCAGATATCCTTGGTGTCAATCGCAAGTTCCCTGATACGGCGACGGAATAATGCCTCAACAAACCACTGGCTTGGTGAAGACATCGGGTGGGGATCAATGGCCGTGCGGCGTTGCCAATCTCTATCATGGCTTGCAGGTGTAAAGCTCTCTCGACTGTTTTGAGGTCGGGCATGAAGATGCTGATTTTGCTGGGTTCGACATTAAAAACCTGGGGCATAAAATATCCCGTGCACGGTTGTACAATTCCATTGTGAGTGCGGTTGGTTGGGCTTGCCGGTCCGCCTCAACAACCAGACTCTACCTGAGGAACCCACAAAAAATACAGGCTTGAGAACTGGTGATCGTCAGCGGTGGCGGGTCTTTTGGCACTTGCAACTATCCTGTACCAGTCAGTCAGCCAGCCAGTTCTTTGCCGTTACGTGCCGTTCGTGGGACAGGTTTGGCCTACCGAGCTCACCCGACATACTACATCTGGATGTCTGCCGCTCCGCAGATCCAAGCAAGTCTCTTTCTGGATCGAAGCGTGGAGACGCGGAGAGGTCGTCCTCTGATAAGCAACCACCACCCACCGGCAACTCTGGCCGACATGGTGATTTCTCTCCATCCGACCTCGGGCTAAATCAGGAACAAAATGGCCTCAGCCCTATACAACGGTCCCAAGCACTTCCCCAGACACCGGCTCTCGCCACAGTGGGCAACCATCCGCTGGTTTGTGAGACTAAAACTTAAGTAGTCCTGCTGAGATCTAGCCAAGGGCGAACGGGTTGAAGAGAACGGACCCAATCCTTTAACTCATCATCAAGTGCCCAGTCTCTAGTCACCTTGACAGCCGTGTTTCGTTCCAAGGTGTGACTCTAGCCACCACGGAGAGCAGTTCGCCTGCTTTTTTGAAGACTTGGGTTTAATTTTTTGTTCATTCGGGCGACACTACAGCTACCTGAAGATCCTCGCATACTTTATATTCACTCGCTATGCCCGAGAAATTCTGTTGCCAGACACACTTTGTCAGTTGGTGTTCGACGCAAATCGCCACAGTGGTCATAGCATCGAGATGATCAGCCGCTGTGGTTTTTCTTGTAGTCATATGACCATTTCTCCTAGGTGCAACCAAAAATGGCCCAAGACATTGGATCTTCCTAGCCTTGGCTCTACTTATCACATTGAAGCGGATGGTTCTTTGCCCAGTGTTACCATCAGCTTCGATCTGCGGGCTCTGTCGGAGCATATTGCGCATGTACTTACAAAAGTCGGTATCATGGGTTGGTTTGGAAGCATTCAATACTCACGCTTTCGCTTCTTGAGCCACATGTAATTTCTAATGCTTGTTTCCTTGCATTTCCGGCTTCACGTACCTCAAAAATCCTGGTCAAGTCCTCACGAAACCAGAAGTTCAAGAGTCAGGGTTGCCCTGTGTATGAATCATCCAGAGCATAGCAGCGCATGAATGAATTTGGCCAATGCGGGCAGCACACGTCAAAAGGCATCACAGCAGGTTCTGTGTAAGCGACGTCTCCGTCACGCTCCGACAGTCAGACAATGAAGCCTCACTCGTCGTGGAAAAGCTCTGCTGCTCACTATTCGCTAACGGGTACCTAGAATGCCATGAAAGACAGGATTCTCCGGGGTACTTTTCCTTGCGCCCCATTTATGACAGATAAAAATAAAATCGAGCTATCCTACTCGGTATGTTGTCGGTTCAATGAATACCAGGGCTTGACCAACCAACAGGCCTACCACAAATCGCGCACTCTGTGCAACACGCCGCAACACGACGTGACCACACCTGGGGTCATTTCTAGTTATTGTATCATCACTAGTCAGTCAGCCATGTGTTTCAAATCTAATTTCGTGGCTCGAATTGTGGATGAGGAACGCAGCCTGCAATCCTTCACCGACTGTGCTCGCCAGGGTGAGGATCGCTCAGACCGAGCGTCACAGCAAGGCGACGGTCGTAAATTCCTATACATACAACGCAACACACATGAAGCCAAGACTAGCTGCTTCGATATCCGGACTAGCAGAGATTATGAGTCGGTGTCGCGGTGATGGCAACAACGCACTCGCGCTTTGTTTCGGCCCATGCCGTGACAAAACACCAACTAATCGCTTCGCTTCCCGGATTTTGGCCGCTCATTCAGAACAGTCTGACTGGGCATGTTCCCAAGTATTTTGTATTCTGTCAACAGGGATAAGCGACTTACAAGAATGACGATGACCTGCATAATTGAAGGGACTGTATAGCCGCAAGACCAAATTAGTACGAAACGACCAACCCCGAAAACAGTGCCCAATCCCCTCTCCATCATCACGGCTCCATCATGTCATCAGTTCCACAGTCGCCGTGGCCGCTGGCAATGCTACCATCCAATAGCGTTGCTTCAGTCGCATAGCCATTGTTCAACTTCGTTGACACAGCATGGATGCCTTGACAGGATTTTTGGGTGTTGGACCCAGTCGGAATCCATGGAACCTAAATTTAAAAGGCGGCCCAAGCAAAAGGTGTTGTCGGGGCGGTGCTGTACTCCGCTCGCCCTACCAAACAGGTCTTCGGATCGCGCTCCAGGGCTCAAGGCTAGAGGGAGGCACTGCCTTGCACCAAGCTATCGAGAAGTTGCGTCATAAATGGCTTGTCGCGAGAAGCACTTACAGACCCTTGCGGGGTAGACGGACATGCCAACATGGCGGGGGGGTGGTGGTGGTGGTGGTGGTGGTGGTGGTTGAATTATTCCGCACATGCGCCGAAACTTGACATAAATGGCCGATGCGAATGGTCATTTTAAAAGGGGAGTGGTGCCACGGCGATCAGGATTTCCCTGCTGTTTTTTTCCCTTGTGTTTTTCGTCCGTTTGTCCTTTGTCTAGATGACCTTGTTCCTGTTCTAGCTTGTTTCCACAGACACTTAGCTATCTGTATACTTCACAAAGCCTCAAGATGACGAGACCGGGAGCATTTGGCTCAAAGTAAGTTTTGCCTACATGCACGTGACATGGCATGCGTTGGATACGTCTGCCGGTCTACTCCCAAAGCGCACAAGCACTCACATGTAGCTATAGTCTTGCCGACCTAGCCAGCTACTTACTCACAAATGGTCCTCGCAAAGTATACCCAGCCTCACGACGAGTGCGTGTGATTCACAACCACACCACAATCGTAGATACGACCAAGGCTGTGCACGTTTGGGAACACGATGCCTACCCCCAATTCTATTTCCCCCTGAGCGAGCTCAAAAACTGCTCCAAAAGAGATATACAGCTGGTGAGGAGCGACGGTGTTGCTCGAGCTGCCGTGGTGGAAGTTACCATTCCATCAAGGAATGGCATCAAGGAGACCAAGACGGATCGCGTGGTCCGATTCACGGATGACAGGAGCCTCGGCGCGTTGTCAGGCCTCGTGCGCCTGGAGTTTGGCGCAATGGGTAAGACCTCGTCCATTCTGCAAGCTCTTTCGTTCTGACAGCTGTCACAGATCAATGGCTCGAAGAAGACGTCCCGGTATACGTACATCCCAAGGACCCCTTCAAGCGAATAGATGTCCTGCCTTCTTCACGTCCAGTAGAAGTCAGAGTAGAAGGCAAGACCGTCGCAAAGGCCACTTCATCTGTCCATTTGCATGAGACGGGTCTTCCAACGAGGTACTACATCTCGCCGGGGGCAGTCGATCCCGCCGTCCTGCGTAAGAGCAACCTCATCACGAAATGCCCGTACAAGGGCGACGCAGAGTACTACGACATTGTCGTGGACGGGAAACAGCACCACGACTTGGTGTGGTATTACAGGCTGCCTACTCATGAAAGCGCCGGGATTGCAGGACTGCTGTGCTTCTATAATGAAAAGGTTGACATCCTGCTCGACGGACAGCTTTTGGAAAGACCCAAGACTCACTTCGGTTAGCATGACGCCTGGTATCAAGGAGGTATTGCTATGCATTATCATGATGACGAGACTATGACTCCTTTTTATATCAATGCAATTATTTTACGCATAAATTGTCTTGCTTGATTGCAGTACAGGGATTCCTGCAGGAACCCAGGGTTGTGAAATGCCCCGATGCACCCATCCTTTTATACCCCAATATACGTCTAGACACCTGAACTACTCCGTACTGGGGGCCTTGTTCCCTGTTGGACGTCAATGCTGCTCCTGGAAATTTGTTCCACGGCCTGAGGCGGACAGGATGACAGATTGCGTAATAGATGCGCAAATCTCGTTATGTCTACAACCAATATGATTGGGCTACACTGATCAATCAGCTGTTGAATCATATGTTTTCCTCTTTCCTTTTCTTTTTTTTAAAAAAAACAACACTTCCCTTTCCCTTTTCGAGAGCTAATAGTACCAGTCAGCGCAGAGTCTGGGCGTTTGAATGTGTGAATGTGCAGTTATCTCAAAGTAGAAGACGCATGCATGGAAAGTCGACTTTGGTCCCGATGCAATAGGCATTCACACCGCCATAGATAAGAGCCAAGTGGTATCTGGGCCATGTAGGACGCAGTGACGCATAACTCTGCCATCTTTGGCCACGCGCTTCCGGTCTCTACGAATCCGCACACGTCCGTCGCCGGGCACGCACTCGACAGCTCAGGGCGCAAAACGCACCTTGTTTAGCTGGGTAGTTTGACATAACGTGTCGTCTCCCCTGCAGATATTGTCATATTGTCAGGTGTGAATGCTCGTCTTGCTGACTTGGAGCCCGCGCAGACCCTCTCCCGTTGATGGGCTCGATTCCCAAAAGGTTTCCGCCTTGTCACACTTTATCGAGAACAAGAAGAAGAAGATGCCTTTAAACGAGGCTCTTTGCAGGGGATAATGTGGACGTGTATTGTAGCTGCCACTGCAATATCACCGACGCCACGGTATAGGGTGGGTGCTGTTGCGACCACCCCCGGGAAACCTGGCAATAGTGTGTCGCTTGACGGGAAGCACGTCATCCGAGCAGATGTACAGTTTATAAAAAGACATGAATATTCAATATTTTGTAGCCCCGAGACACTATAGTTCTCTGATGTTACATGTACTTCAATGCAGTGTGACGGCTAGGGAGCAATGTCTAGTCTGGCTGAATCAAGAGACGCTATATTGGTGCACGGCTGGTGTCTTCCTGTGCACACTAGGTAGGATATTGCACATTGTACATCAAATCATGGTGTTGTACGGAAGCCAGCCGCTGGATGTCAACTTTACCGGCAAGCTTGATCAATTTTCTATGTAGGGTATTCGTTCGGGCGCAACACTGAAAACGCAGTCTATGCAATGTGCCTGCATAATCTACGGCACGCATGGTGCTGGCAGAGGAACGGCCTATCCCTGGACAACGTAGAAAAACTTCAGCTGGTAGCACATCGGCATTCGTTTTGAGAGTTGGTAACTCGGTCCGGGTTGTGGCGGCGGGCGACATGAATTTTGTTTTGATTGCTTCTTGCGACATCTCGAACCGAACAGGATGTGGACACAAGTCGACGACCAAGTCGCACGGCATATCAAGGGCTTGAGCCTTGCTGTGACTACCTGAAGCTAGGTCCCCTTGCTGAGCTGAGCGTCAGAGAAGCTGACTCTTTGCGGTTTTTTGGGAAACACAAACAGAGATCAATCGGTGACACAACCGCCTACGGTACCCGACGTCTCTGCAAGGCCGCATCGCAGACCATGTTCTGCCGCGCCTGCCGTACCGGAAATAGAGAGTTGTCGTTTTTGCCCCTGTGAGGAATCGGAACCTCGATGACGGACTTGCCACCTAGATGGCGAGTATCCTGCACCCTGGTAGTCAAGTATGGCCAGTTTTTTCTTTTTCTTTTTCTTTTTCTTTTTCTTTTTCGGAAATGCCTCGCAGTCTCGATGTCAATACGGCACACTGATCTGGTCCGCCTAGATTGCTCATTAGTTCGAATCCTTGGCGAGGCGAGAGGTGAACGACCTAGAAAATATGCAACATGGCAAAATCGATGGTAACAAATCAGGCTCGGAGCCCCAGTTGCCAGCAGGTCGCCAACCGTCCTCTGGCGTTTTGGCTTGCAGGTCCAACAGAGCCACTCCCGCCCGCAGGGCTGTATGGATGAAGATGCCAGCAATACGAGAAAGCACAGCTTGGCAGCTGCAGAGATTTGCGGGGAATTTGGATTCAAGACAAACCAAGAATGAAGCAGAAGAGGGCATGACCGCGCACCGACCACGGAGTACCCGATTAGCGGTTCGTTGGCTAGGCCTCGTTGGACGTTGCTTTTTCTTCTCCTTTTTTCGAGCAAGCTAGACCCTGCTCACTGGGGGCTACAGATTTACTGATGCGCATATGCCCAAGTGTGTGTTGCATGTGTGTATGCACAGGTCGTATGTACGAGTGTCGATTCAATCTTTTCGGTTGCACAAGTCATCCCAGGAGCCGGGAGGAAGGACGAGGAAGGACATGGGAACACGGAGTAATGAGGAGGGCTATGGAAACGAAGTGGGTGCAACAGCCAAGCTTAAGAACCCCCAAGTATTTGAAATGGGACTAAACAGTCCGGGGGCACCCGTGCTGGTGCTGATGGTACGAACTACCCATGAGGTCGTCCCGTGTAACCTGTCTCCTCCAGAGCTGACCGTGAATACATACACAGCCCTTATTGTAGGCTGTCTCGGGGATGTCCTTGACGTCCTTGACTCCTTTACCGTCCCAGTGCTTCTTACCATGGCATGATATCGGCTTGCATGGTCATCAGAGCACCAGACACTAACCGAGCCAAGGTACTGGATACTATAATGGCTGCAAAAGTTCCAGTTGCAATGAACGGCAGAATTGACCTGCTCCACCGCCGAATCGCTGGCGCAGCTTGGCTTGATTTGCACGTGTGCGCCACCGCCCAGGCACAGACTGTTACCAGGGGAAGAAGTCAAGTTGCTTATTAGCCAGGGGTGTGTTGGAGTCTGTCTTTTTCTCGCTTCTGTAGTTTGTTGTAACCATGGCACGGATATCACGGCGTTCCACTTCCCACATCCGCCGCTCGCGTCTGCTCATGGCACGTATGTCTCAGACGGTTGTAACCGATGCGCAGATGCATTTGCTCCTCGCCAAACGCTCAATTGCTGGACGGCCCAGTGTCATCTCGACTCGAAAAAGGCTCCGAGACTCGGTCAAGGTCCACCCCAAAGGCAAAATAAGCAGGCAAACCAACACCATGGTCAAGGGAGCCATGTCGAACCTGCCTTTAGCGCCGTTTGTATTACTACATGGACTTCCAGAATAGTCAACAAAGTTCGGGCTTTCGGCAACGGTCCACCCTTCCCGACATCTGCAGGCTCACTGGTCATATTAACATGAGTGTTGCGCTCGAGATGGGTTGGGCCGTAGCCTTGTTGTGCCGAGTCTTGCTCGTATTTGTGCAGTCCCCTCTCCTCGAACCTTTGGCACTTCTTGCTGGCACCACGAGTTTGCTGCTTGGCCGTTGTGTTTTGCGTCGCCACCATGATGGCTTCTCGTGCGCTGCTGGCTATGGCCACGGCCTTTTTTGGCCTGGCTAATGGCCTCGGTGATACGGACACGATCACCTGGGGGGGTGACAACTCTAGAGCTGGCTATCAAACGTGAGTTGACGATGCCTTTGCGCCATTCGTGGTAAACAATGCCCAATACGGCAGAAACGGGATAACTGACCAACGTGGATGTGCAGAAACCATAACATGGACCCGTCCATAGTTGGCAGCAGTCAATTTGGTCAACTCTTCAGAACAAAACTGCCTGGTGTGTGGGTTGGTCAACCGGAGCAAATCTTCTCGCAGCCTCTTGTCTATACCCCAAGCGGTGGTGACATGCAATTTGTGTACTTTGCCACAACCCAGAACAATGTTTATAAGCTCGATGCTAAAACCGGACAAATTGTTGCGTCGCGCAACCTTCATATTCCGTTTCTTACTGCGGACCTCGATGGCTGCGTCGATATCAATCCAACCATTGGCATTACCGCAACCGGTGTTATTGATCCTGCCACGGATACCCTCTACTTGACGGCCAAGACCTATGTCGATCAGAATGGTGGTGAAAAGGCCCAGGGCAGGCCTGCGGGTCGATATTACGTTCATGCTCTTGACGTGAACGATCTTTCCGAGCGCCCAAATTTCCCCGTCGATCTCGAAGGTATCATTGCCAGGAATACCCCCGAGCGCATGTTTCAAGGCGGTATCCATCACCAACGCCCAGGTCTTTTGCATACTGGCGATTTCATTTACGCTGGTTTTGCCTCCCACTGCGTACAGTACAACTTTACTGGCTGGATTATTGGCTGGCACAAGACGACGGGAAAAATTGTAGAGAAGTGGGCAACCGAAGGCGAAGGCGTTCCCAATACCATCAGGGGCGGTGGCATTTGGATGTCTGGCGGCGGCATCGCCTCCGATGACAAGGGCTCCATCTTTCTTGCGACAGGAAACGGGTATGCCTCCCAGCTTGCTGATGTGCCCGTCAATGGCTTTAACCCCCCGACGTCATTGGAAGAGGCTGCACTGCACATGACGATGAATGCGGATGGCACTCTTCGGCTGGTGGACTTCATGATGCCTTACGAGAAGCGATCTCTGGATGCAGGAGACAAGGATCTGGGCACGAGTCCATTGGAGATGTTGCCAAGCGAGTTTTCCTGCGGCGCCATTAAGCGAATTGGAGTCGTAACAGGAAAAAGCGGCAAGACGTACTTTCTCAACCTAGACAACCTCGGTGGTTACAAGAACGGCAAAGATGGTCTCGACGACGTTATTCAGGTTTACGAAAACCTGAACTCGGTGTACGCCGGTGCCGGTGTCTATCCTCTGGAGGGCGGATATATTTACATCAATGTCATCCAACACCCCTCCATCGTCTTCAAGTTCTCCTGCAATAATGGAAGCCCTTCCTTCTCCAAGGTCGCCGAAACTCCCACCAACAACGCGTACATTCTCGGAGTCAGCCACGGCACAACCACGTCGCTCAATGGTCAGCCCGGCACAGGTCTTCTCTGGATCACGGATGTGCAGGGCCTCAACCTTCGAGTTTATGATGCTGTGCCTCAGGGTCAAACCATGAACCTGATTCAATCCTTCAATATTCCCGGGGTCACCAAGTTTACTCGACCCGTATTTGGCAATGGTATTGTGTACGTTGGAACGACCCAAGGTTACGTCTACGGCTTTGGCTCCCCTGTCAAGGTGCCTCTCAACTGCACGTCGCCTGTGGATTTTGGCGGCGTCGACATGAAGAACAGCAGTATTGCCAAGCCGGTTACCTGCAAGGCCCTGGTTGGCGTTACGGTGACGGGAATTGAGCTCAACGATGCCAAAAACAAGGAATTCAGCCTTTCTGGACTGCCCAATCTGCCCTTGGAGCTGGCTGTTGATCAGACTTTTACCGTCAACGCTAGATTTTCTCCTTCGAATGTTGGCCTGCAATCCAACGACGTTGTCGTAAATACCACCAACTCGGTCGGCGGATTCAGCACCGGGACCCATGCCCGGCTGACTGGCACAGGCCAGAGCGCCGGCGCTCTCCTGGACGTCACTCCTGTGATTCTCACATTCAAGAAGGCTGTCACGGGCGAGGATCCCAATGGGCTCTCGGAAAGCATCATCGCCTCGAACTTGGGTAATGAGATGCTGACTGTCCAATCCGTTCTGTATTCCACTACCAGCTCTGACGGTCCATTCCAAGCTTGGAACGGCCAGAAAGATTTGGTTGTTGGTAAATTCAGGTTTCAGAAACTACCACCTACCATTGCACCAAACTCAGCAGCAACTGTGAACATCCAATTTGATACATCCGAGAGCGGCACCTATTCCTGCTACGTCAAGTTTGTTTCGGATGGAGGCAACCGAACAGTCTCGGTGGCTGCGTCATCAGGCCCTCCACCAAAGGCGCTGCTTGAGTTCCAAACACCGGACGCAACTGGATGGGTCAAATACAAACCTGGCACACCTTTCACATTCGGCAATATAACTGAAAATAATTCTAGGTCCCTCAAGTTTCGGGTCACCAACAGCGCAGCAAGGGGTGCGGCTCCTTTGTCGTTGACTGTGTCAAAGCCCCCTTTTGGTGTTGCTGGGCTCATCAGAGCCTTGAACCAGATAGACCTTGCTGAAGGCACATCCCTCGGGGCAGGAGAGAGCGCGAACGCCACGCTGATTTGCAATGTACCCTACGCGCAATGGAATACGGCTCCATACAATGGCACCGCCCAGTGGACTATGAACACCAACGATGCCACACTTGGAAAGCAGTTTATTCAATTCTTCTGCAATGCCGTCGCCGAACAAGCACCGCCGCTTCTACCGAATGGGCTGGGTCAGTTCAAATATGTTGGATGCTACAGGGACAATACTCCTGACCGCCAGCTGCCCCATCAGATCCTAGCCTCCGACACAATGACCAATGCAGACTGTATAAAGGCGTGCAATGAAAAGGGATACACATTTTGTGCTACACAGTATCATCGTGAATGCTGGGCAGGCAATACCATTCCGCTCCAAAAAGTGGACGACTCCAATTGTAATTACTACTGCATGGGAGCCCTGAGGCAGATTTGTGGCGGAAACGGAAACACCAATGATGGCGCTTACATGTCAACGTTTGGCGATGCGCTCAAGTGGGATGGCAACACCACACAACCTCCCTCTCCAGCCGAACCTGTTGTCAATCCTGGTGTTTCGGGGTACACGAGCATTGGCTGTTACACTGAAGCAACAGACGGCCGCGCGCTGACGAACGGCGTGGGCACTGATAAGAAGACGGTGAGGAGTTGTGTTGAGGGTTGCAAGGCTGGTAATTACATATATGCGGGTGTGGAATATGGTGGCGAGGTGAGCTGAGGATTCTTTCACTGAAGCAGCCAATATTTGACTAACGCGTTGCCACAGTGTTGGTGCGGCAATGAATTTACCGCTGGCGCCGTTCCCGCTCCTGGCAAAGACTGCAGCATGACTTGCAATGGTAAGGTAAACGACAGAATGTTTGTAGATTGTTGGCTGATATCCAATAGATAACTCGACAGAGTACTGTGGTGGCCCGTCTCGGCTTAATGTATACAAACTCGACGCAGGAAATACCGCAAGTACAACATCCGCGCCGGCTTTGGTTACCCTCAAGACCACGACTTCTGTACCAGTGTCAGCTTCAAACACGACTACTCTTGCCGCAAACGGCACAGTTGCCACCTCGTCGGCTTCAACCGTTACAAGCATTATAGAAACTTCAACAGCCACCAGCACTTCGTCCACACCTACCCCAACAGGCCCCGTCAAGAAGGCCAAGGTCGGCAATTGGAATTTCCAGGGTTGCTGGACGGAAGCAACGAACGGGCGTGCGCTCACCAGCCGCACGCATGCAGACGACAACATGACACTCGAGTCTTGCGCCAAGTTCTGTCATGGCCTGACCTACTTTGGGGTGGAATATGGCCGAGAGTGCTACTGTGGCAACGAGCTCGAAGCTGGCAGTGTCAAGGCTGACAACCAGGATGACTGTAATTCCCTCTGCCCTGGTGACAAGACGGAGTATTGTGGTGCGGGTGTAAGACTCGAGCTATATAAATATGGCGCGTCTTCTAGCTCTTTGCCTACTTCTACTTCTGCATCTAACCCGCTCACCCGGGGTTCTGGAACCGAAAAGCAAACTCCCGTCGTGTCAGTCCCTACAATGACAATAACCACAACGAAACTAGCTGAAACTACCTCCAGTCTTGGCAGCTCTACTAGTGTTGGTGCATTTATGTCGTCGCCGTCAACTACAAGCCTCGATAGTACACCAATTGTGTCACCGTCCACCGAATCATCCAGGACTTCGGCTACGCCCACTCCTACTGGCCCGGTAATCTCTGAAGGCAATGCAAATTTCACTTACTACGCCTGCGTTTCAGAACCATCTCGCGGCCGGCTTCTCAAGAGCCAAGTTCTCAACGCTGAGAATATGACGATCGGGATGTGTCTTGGCAAGTGCAATAAGTACAAATATGCCGGTGTAGAATACGGCCAAGAGTGTTGGTGCGGCGACAAACTGAATCTAGGCGGTGACGGTAACGGTAGCCCTGGAAAGAATGTTACAGGTGAGGAGTGCAGCTTCTTGTGTCCTGGTAACAGCACCGAATACTGTGGTGCTGGTCTAAGGCTGAGTCTCTACTCGCGCAAACATATTACGAAGCGATTGGACTGGTCGATTCTTTGAGGATGAGGGGCCGAGAAGGCTTGCCTCGAATTGGTGCTTGGGATTTTGTCGCATGGGTGGCATATTGATGATCTAATGTCGTGCTGTATATATTTGGCTGCGGATAAGCATGGCCGTTATTTGGCGTTGCGTTTTATACTGGACATTGCACTTGTTGCATCATCAGCCGAAGGAGCTGAAGATTGAATGAACTTGCGGCGGGTCACGCTTGGAGACAGAATAAGAATGAAATAGAAGAGTGACAAGACTGCATTCATGGGCTACAATTAAAATTACTTGTCACATTTTTAATCTTGTCCCACAATGATGTAATGAAGTAAAGTGTATTTTTGAAGATGGACCCCGGCAAATGAAATTCAAATGACAAGGAAAAAAAAAAAAAAAAACAACAGGTACCAGAAGAAAGGCAGCTGACGTGTATTTTCCTCAAACACTGAAATAAAACGCTAATACATGGTGAGCCTCTATATCCGAAATGCTATGCTAAGAAGAAACAAACTGGTATCTCGTGACAGGTTCCAATCTTGGAAAACAAAGAAGGACACAAGAAACAAAAGGGAAACCCTCCATTTTTCTAGTGTGATCGACTTGGCAATTTTCCCCTTGCCACCTTGAGCGCAAGTCTATGCGCCAGACCGCCATGATCTGAAGCAGCGCTGTTCTTCTCCTTGCTGCCGCCTTCCTCGATGCCCTGAACCCGGGCCAGGGCCTTTGACTTGTGGGTGTGGCGAGCTTCTTCCAACGCGATGAGCCCGTCTCTGACGGACCGCGCATACTCTTCCGTGTAGTAATAGGCGTCTTTGATTTCGCCCAGAATCAGAGGAAGGCTGATGCTGGACAGGGTGGGTATGTCCCCGAGGCTCAAGCCCGCGTAGACGGACCAGTCTCGGGGCTGGATGGCGACCGAGCCGTCATCGAGAGCCCGGTAGTAGCTGGGCGGCTCGTCGTCGCCCCCCGGCGAAGGGACGCTGTAGCTCGGCGGCGGTCGGGAGGCGAGCTCCGCACGGCGCTCCCGGGAAACGAGCTCGAGGCCGTTTGCCGCGTCTTGGAGCTGCTGCATGCGGCCGGCCAGCGCGGCGTCCGCCTGGAGCATGTCCATGACGGCGAGGCCGGCCTGGGCCCGGTGGCGAGCGGCATCCTGGTGGCTGCTCCTGTTTGCCCGCGGGGGGTTAGCATCGCGCTGCCCTGATACTGGGGGGGAAAGGGGGGGCCATCATGGACTTACACCTGCAGCACGTTCAGGAGCTGGGTGATGACAAAGTCCACCATGGCGATTCTGTTGGCGTCCCTGGCCAGGCTCCGCGAATACCGCTGCACCATGTCCTCGACGGCGACGCCCAGCTCCGCGGCCCGCATCGCCAAGCCCTCCAGCCGGCCCTCGAGCTCGGACACGGTCAGGACCGAGGCGGCCAGCACGGCAATGAGCACGTCCAGCTCCACTAGCCCCGGGCGGTCCCCGTGAGCCAGGGCCCCGGTTTCGACTCTCCTCAGGGACTTGTGCAGCAGCTGCGCCGTCGCCTTGAACGACTTGACCTCGCCGAGGAGCCTTCTCAGCGGCGCGGGGGCCCCCGCCGGCGACGCCTTCAGCTCTTCCAGGTCGCGCTGCGCCTGGCACGACGCGGCGATGAGACCGACGACGGCGTCGGCGGCCGTCAGCGGGGCCGACTCGGCGCCGGCCGGGACGGACGTTGACACTCGTCGCCACGAGGCAAACGGGCCGGGGGCGCCGTCTGCCGACGACCGCGATGAGTGACCGGCTGTCGAGATGGCCAGCGAGTGGCGCCTGCTGGACGGGCTGGATGGTTCTCCCGTCACGCCGGCAGATGCAGGGTCGAGGTGTAAGTGCATGTTTGGGCGGAGGCTCTTGTCCCGGTCGTCGCCGGCGGTTGTGGGAGGGGGAGACGAGAGCAGCGAGGCAGGGGAGTTGTAGAGCCTCTTATGATTCTGCTCGGCGGTTGTCGTTGTGCCGGGTTGCTGTGCATCGGTCTTGTTGTTCTTGCAGGTGGCTTCGTCCCGAGCCTTGCCAACGGCCCGCCGCTTCGACTTGACGTTGACGGGCAGCATGGCATGTGCCGGCGTGCCTAGCGGGTTGTTCATGGCTGCCTTGCCGCTCGGCTTGGACCTTGGGGCATGCAAGCCGCCTCACTTGGTCTTGGTCTCGCGTCGCACAAGTGTCCGTTGTAACGCCCGCGCGCGTGTGTGTATTCAGCGGCGTCGGTATGAGTACCCGTTGTGCGAGGCGACGGCTGTACGAACCAAGGTCTTGGAGAGGCAGGAGAGAGCTTCTGAGAACAGCTAGAAGCCGAAATTGTGAAGAACAGAGTGGCCTTGGGAGGGAAATCCTCGGTCTGTTGGTAAACAGCCATGCTTATTATAACGTCTTTTCATCGGCAGCAGCCTCGAACACGAAAGCAACCCGACGGGCCAAACGCCGCTCATCTGACTGAGCCGCTAACCTAATTGACTTTGGAATTTGGACAAGACCCAACACGCCTTGCATCCAAAGGGAGAAAAATAACGACGCAGTCATCGTGGTCAGCATAACGAATCTGCCGCTAGTCAACATTGAACAACCAACGTGCGTTCTCGTTCGTGGCCCTACTCGTCGTCATTAACACCCTCCACGGTCCGGGGAGACCCACAGACACAAGGGTTCACAACATGTATGCATGTCCAGGACGCTGCCTTGGGGATGTATGGAGAAGCGTCGAGTCAAAATGCCCCGTTGTGAGTCAACCGGATGTAAAGCCACCGCCCTAAGCCTCGTTGGAACCCGCCCATGGCTGGGTTTTTCATGGGGATCCGAACTAGGCCCTCACCCGGGCTATGCTTGTGCAGGACTCGACTTCCGACGTCCTCGTTTGTCGCGACGACACATGGCCACGGAAGCCGTTCCCGTGCTGTCTAGACGTGGCCGCCGGAGAATCCACGACGACAGTCACCAACAGGCCGCGCCATCGGAGAAACTCTGCCGTCTAACCCGGTGTATGAGAGGGCGCTTTACTACCAAGTACGCCAGGCCGTTGATTTGAAATATCGACGGCTCAGGCCTCGCCAGTTGCGAGACCGAGCAGCTATGCTGTTAGTTGGAGAACTCGGAACTGAGCCTCGTATGGCTAGCTAATGTACCAATTGGCTCACAATTCGCGCAGCTAGTTTGACAAGAAACTCGGCCTTCAAGTGGCTTGATTGCTCACATCTCGTGTCACACATTCGGGGTGGCCTACCAGCCCGTGTGACGCAGCACCACAGCTCAACGCCTAGTTATACGCCCGGATAATAGACCAGACTATTCTGCACAGATTACCGCACGATGAACCAAGCATCTTGTCTGGCGAAACAGCCGTGGCCGCAGACATGTGCAGAAGCTCAGCCCCCATTCTGCCCGGCCGTCGCTGAGAGTGGGAAACGTGTTACACTGATGATCCGTCCTGGCTGACGGCTCGCGCTGGCAGCGCGTCTACATACATCACGTCAATTGTCGGCCGACAAGGCCTCTACTATACACAGGCCGATTCATCACCAGAGTTTCGGGGCCAAGCATCAACTTCAAGCTGCTCTATTCATCTCGTATCAAACTAGCCCTTGCCTTCCCACACACAAATCCTGTAGCGAAATCTGCCGAGCGTTCTATTTCTCTCCTTGCTTCTTGGGTTACTCGGCAGACACGACTGGCAATTAAGCCCCGTCCCGACAATATGTCTCCCAGTCTTCATCGCCATCTAAATGAATTACCCGTCCCGGCAATTTGTCTCCCAGTCTTTTTGGTCCCGGCACATCGTGGCCCCCCTTGCGGCCCCCAACAACCCCAGTCGAATGCAGAGGTGCCTTGCGAAAGAGTCGGCAAGGCAGGAAGAAAAGCCCCTTGAGCAAAGCGAATTGCTGACATGGTTGCCGAGCAAGACGGCAAGTTGGCAAGCGTTTCGAGGGCAGAGCGTTATGCCCTGCGACGGGTCGGTCGAGCGCGGCTTCGTGTATTGGCGCGAGACTCTAGCGCAGCTCTCAACCGTTTGTCCTCGCAAGGCCCGCATTCACCGTGTAGGAAAACAAGCCCTCCAAGTTTTTCGTCCCAAAATTCTCTACAACATGAACTGAATTCACAGGCGTGTTTGACTTTCTTGCAAGTCTCGCAGAAGAATGGCCAACCCAGATAGTCAAACACCTCATTCTCCTGTTCCTCGCTCAGGTTTTCCGACTCCAGGGCGTCCTCCAAAGCTGCGACCAGTGTGGTGTAGTACTCTCCCGTAGTGCCGTCAATTCCCCTTTTGTCCCGCAAAATGATATATCTCAGTCCAGGTACTTATATCTCCCATCACTTGGTAGAACCCGGTTGTTAAAACGTCCGTGACCGGACCCTCGGCAACCCCTGGAATCGTCTGTGCCTGTGAGGCCGGATTTTGAGCATTCTTCGGCGTCCTCCTTGTCCGTGAGGTTGGAGCAGGAGGGAGTGGCCGGGCCGGAGGGGGACCGGGCTGTGGGGGAAGTCTAGGATGTCGTGCTTGTCCTTGTTCCAACCCGATGGGAATGAAGCCGGTACTTTTGTCGTCCAACATGATGGGAATGAAGCCGGTACTTTCGTCGTCCAACCCGACTTGATTGACGCCGGTGTCCATGCTGTTGGTGTTTTGCGTACCGTTGGTACCAAACCGATATGACATATCTGGCGAGGGGACGCAAATGTCGTCGGGTGCAGTTTCGTCCTGTGAAGTGCGGTGCGAGGCCTTGCCGACCAACTCCTGTAGAGGGCAGACATGACGAGACTTATATACCTCGACGCCCGAGATTGAAACGCGGTGCCGGCCATCTGTTCAGGATCGCTTCGAAGACCTGCGAGGCATGCCGGCAGCGCTGGATCCACCGATAGTTGCCACGAGAAGCAGGGTGAAGGGGGTCGCTGGCTGAACACGCTGTGAAGGAGGAGCATACGTTGCTGGAGGACCCAAGCGGTGATGCCCACGAGAAATAACCACATGTCCTCTCCTGATGTGCTGGAAAAGGGATGCCCATGGTAAACAAGATGCCTTGAACTTTGGGAACTTGATGAGTTCTGTAGTTGTGTGGCAAGTACGCGTGCTGTGATTGAGCGAGGCCCAAGTCTTGTTGACACATGTATATGCATGGCAGCTTTGAGAAGCTCACCTGATGGTATTTTCATTGCAACAATGTATGTTGACTCTGCCGACTCTGCCGAGCACTGGCAGTGAACTAGTTGGTTCAAGTTGGTTCTTGACGTGTCCGTTTCAGCAACCAACACTGTTCAGTTGCCAAACAATGCGAAAGCAAACCCAGCGTTGCGCAAAGTTTTTTCCATCAACAGAAAAAAAGGCACGCGCACAACACTGCATGCAACTCACTGTTTCGACATGTGCTTCAACACGGAGATTAGCTCCGAGTCTTGCCGTCTTGTTGAGTCTTGGGGGAAACGTTGCGCGAACCACTGAAGATCTCCACATCCCCGGTAAATGGCGTTTCTCCCCTGTTCCTTCCTTTCTTCTTTCTTCTTTCCTATTTTGTAAAGATGGAACCAGCAGACTCGACCTCAACTTGCACAGCGCATTAGACACGTGCCCAATGAATCAATGACCGCTTTTATTCTCTAGCTCATGGCCATAGCCCAAGTGAGTATAGTCCAGTCAACCTTGACCTGCTCTAGAGTCTAGACCCCCCAAGTGATTGACTTTCTGCGACAGGCATGGAACAAGATCCTCCCGCTTTTCGCTCCTCTTGGCAAATCAAGGGGGTACTACTACGAACCCGATTTGCAGCCCAGGAGCTGGCATGCCTCTTCATGCAGGGGAGGCGTCACTGGTGCTTTGACTCGCCTTTTGCGTTTCGTCACTAGTCATTCAAAGCAACTGTGAGGCTACTATTGTATCGCCGTTTCCCATCAACGAGTCCCATCGACGAGATGCGCAACCATCTTCACTCTCCGTGATCTCTTTCAGTCGCCTTTTCGTTGTCTTCACCCGATTCGCCCAAAAAAAACAAGCCATGTTTGTCACTGCCGCCCAGCGCAGAGACATTGCCGTCGCGGTGCTCGTCATATTCGCCTTCTGGCAGCTGCGCTACGTGGTGTATCCCGAGCCGCCGACGCACATGGGCAGACTGAAGCACTGGATGAACGACGCCGCCCCAAAGAGACGCATCCGGCATGTCCCAAGCAGCTTTGACTGGAGCAGGGTCGGCTTCAGCCACCAATTGACCAGCCAAGTGTCTCTCCCGACACCTCTGCGCTCGCCCCGGCCCAGCGCACAGAAGATACAGCATCAGTTTGCGCCCGAGGACCCGGAGGGCGCGGAAGTCCGCGTAGCCCGGCTGATGGAGGTGCGTGGGCTGTTTCGGGAAAACTGGAAGAGCTACCGGGAGCTTGCGTGGATGCAGGATGCGCTGCTGCCGGTAAGCGGCGGATCGAGGGAGCAGTTCTCCGGATGGGCGGCCACCTTGGTCGACTCGCTGGACACGCTGTGGATCATGGGCCTGCGAGACGAATTCGACGAGGCCGTCGAGGCGGCTTGCCAGATCGACTTTGGCGTGTCGACCAGCCCGAGGGTCAACACGTTTGAGACCAACATCCGGTACCTGGGGGGCCTGATGGCCGCGTACGACCTGAGCGGGAGGGAAGCGCTGTTGCAAAAGGCGGTCGAGCTGGGAGACTTGATCTACGCGGCCTTCAACACGCCCAACGGAATGCCCGTCGACTTCATCGACTTTGCGGCGGCCAAGGCCGGCGAGGCCCTGCAACCCGAGCCGCGGGTCGTGTCCGCCTCGCCCGGCACCCTGTCCCTGGAGATGACGCGGCTCTCCCAGATCACGGGGGACGCAAAGTACTACGGCGCCGCGTCCCGGGTCATGGACCTGTTTTGCCAGGGCCAGAACAGGACTGAACTCCCCGGCGCGTGGCCCATGTGGGTGTCGATGAGGGACGAGGACGTGGTCAGCGGCGGCGCCTTCACGCTCGGCGGCGGCGAGGACTCTCTGTTCGAGTACCTCCCCAAGATGCACCAGCTCCTCCGAGGGGGCGACGACAAGTACCGGGCCATGGCCGGCGCCTTTCTCGACGCGGCCGACAGGCACTTCGTCTTCCGGCCCATGACGCCCACCGCCGAGGACATCCTCCTGCCGGGCAACGTCAACGTGGTCGACGGCAAGCCCGTCCTGGACCCGGAGACGGAACATCTGGCATGCTTTGTCGGCGGCATGTTCGGGCTGGCGGGCAGGCTGCTCAACCGCACCGACTACCTGGACAGCGGCATCAGGCTCACCAACGGCTGCGTGTACGCGTACCGCTCGTTCCCGACGGGCATGATGCCCGAGCGCATCAACACGGTGCCCTGCGACCACCGTTCCCACTGCCCCTGGCAGGAAGCCCTCTGGGACCACGAGAGGAAGAAGCGCCCCGAGTGGAAGCCGCATCTCCCAGAGGGATTCACCACCGCCAAGGACCCGCGATATATCCTGCGGCCCGAGGCCATCGAGAGTGTCTTTTACATGTACAGAATCACGGGCGACGAGGCATTCCAAGACAAGGCCTGGGACATGTTCACCGCCATCAGCAATGGCACGAGGACCGAATATGCAAACGCAGCCGTGTTGGATGTCACCGTTGCGCGCTATCCCTTGCCCAAGATGGACTACATGGAGGTGAGTCTTGAGTCTTGCACTGATTGGGCTTTTCAGACTGTCACGCAGCTAAAAAAACGCATCCCCCCCTCCAGAGCTTCTGGCTGGCCGAGACATTAAAGTACTTCTATCTCGTCTTCTCGACCCCCGACGTTATAAGTCTAGACGAGTACGTGCTGAATACAGAGGCTCACCCTTTTCGGATCCCAGGGTAAGAATTTAGCATACCGAGGTTTTCCATCGCCCACATCACAGGCAATACGAGACCATGGACAGAGGAGGAGCAAAGTAAAACTCGAGAAATTCATCAGCATTTAAACTCATGCCTCATCCTTTCTTCAATTATTTCCACCAGAACACGTTCCCCCCCCCCCGTTTCAGCCCCCATGCATGTTTCACCCCTCGAGACCCAAGTGCTGTCCCTTCATGATGCCAGACGAATAGATGGCGCCCCAGACACTGTCGTTCCACTCGCTGCAGCGACAAATAGGGCTGGACCCCCCGGACAAAGAGGTAGTGCCGTACTGCGTGTCAGGCGGATCGACGCCGCGGCAGACATTCTCCAGCGTGTAGACCTCATACTTGTCGATGACACCCATGGGGGTCTTCATGTCGAACCGCGCGAGCATTTCGCTGCGGGAATTGAAGACGAGCTTGCCTCCGGCGTTGACGGAGCCTCGGACGTCCATGAGCATGCCCGCGCCATCGTTGCCGGTTTGCACGAAGACGCCGTAGTGCAGACAGTTGCCGACTCCGAAGCGGACTTCGTAGACAGTGAGCCCGGACATGGTGCTGTTACACGGTTCCCTTCAGGCTCTGTGAGGGGGGAGGAAAATTGCTTCCGACTTGGCTGATTAACTTGGTGCCTGCGTCGTTTCCCAAGCTAGTAGACGCGCGCAAGCCAGCTCGAGGACCAGGAAATGTATATATTTATATATATTGAGGCTTCGAGTCTCCCAGATTGCGGTAGAGACGTGACACAGAAAGAAACAGAGCCAAAAAAAAAAAAAAGAGGACCAAATACAGTCAGGCGTCGGCTTTTGCTAAGACTTTTATAAGGCATCAGCTGTGCGAAATGTCAAGGAATCAGTCAGAATCCTTCTCTCGCACATGACCGCAGCGTTCTTTGCCCTGAATAACAAGTTTCTATCACGGAGAAGCGTAGAAAATAATATTCACTTACCATTTCATCAATGGCTATCTTTGTCACTTGAGTGACCGGCGCTGGTGATTCATCGGCAGGGCGCGAGAGAGCAAGCATCCGAAAGGCAGAACATTCTCAAGCAAATCCTCCCATCCCTTCCCCCCGGCTCGTCGTCGAACCCGACATATTTACTAGGGTAGGGGAAAGAAAATAAAGCAGACGCAGATCCCAGTAGAGAACTACAAAAAAGAAAGTACACTGCGACGAAAGCAGCCAATTGGCAGATCGCCGAGTCGCACCCGATTTGCATGGTCCCGCGTCTCGTGGAAGCACAGCATTTGACAACGATGCGCTTGCAGACTCGCCGTGATACCATCCCCCTCCTTTTCCCCTTCCCAATAGCCCTTCCTGCAAAATCTGCAGACTGAGACTCCCGCTATTGGCGTGCTGCATGTTTTAAAGGAACCCTCCCAGCCAATGTGTAGGGCGGCAGAAAAGGCGCTGTGAAAACCAGGTAAGCGTCGAGATGAAGAAGTGAAACCGCGCGGTTGCAAGAAACACGGCCTTCGTCGGGCGCGGCAACAGGCCTGCGCTGCGCTGCCGCAAGACCATGTTGATATTGGCCTGTTCGTAAACTTGCGTATGCTGGTGCCCATCTCGGCTGACGGTATTGCAATTCGTCCAAGCGTCCGAGTGTAGCTATCTCGGGCAGCTTTGCCATGGTTGCTCGCTGGTCTCTGAGCATGGCACTCTTTGGGATATAAACGATTGCCCTGTTCTATCCGACGCATCGTGAATGCTTCGAATAAAAGCAATGAAACGACTCCACTCCAAGACACGGTAAAAAGATCAGAAACAGCAAGAATCAGGTTTCTTCTTTTCGTTTTCATGGCCCCCAGATCGCCACCAACGGGGGTAGGTTGTCCCATGCATACCACTTCCAGGGTTCAGCGCCACAGCGGCTCTGCTCATTGATAGATTTTGCAACACATCATATTCTCCGTGCGACTCGTACTTATTACATGTGCCAGGCAACACCGGGACGAACCAAGCTGCGCTGTTGTCGGTCTTCTTCCCCTCATTACGGAGCATATGCCGAGAGCTTGAAGCCTATTGATGTCTCTAAGTGTCGTTCTATCTTGTTTTAGCGCCCAATAGCCATTTGACAATACGTTCCTAGAATAAAGTGGTTTGGTTTTTTTTGGCTTGTTGCGAGCTGGAGATAATATATCTTACCACAAGTATGTGAACTGTCGTTTGTCGACGGTACCTTGGTAATATGGTTGCATCCTACACTGCACCTGGGTCGCACGCTTCAGATTGTCATGCTACCTTCACCACGTCCTGCCCCATCTATACTTCTTCGCAGACTCGCCCACCGTGTTCAGGACTCTTCCAGCAAGGAGCTTTCTCCAAGTCATCCATCAGCTTCCTCCACATCGCACCCTCCGCGCCCGGCCTGTCCCTCACGCCATTGTCGATCAGTTTCCAACAGACCGCACGAAAGTCTCTTCTCACCCTCTTCCGAAGCCACCAAAAGTCATAGCGAAGTAGCAGCCCCAACCAATATCCCATGAGCCACAGTCGCTACCTCATGCCGCCTCTCCAGGTCGGTGCGGAAATCAACGTCCAAGGACCCAATCATATTCACATAGAGAAAGAAATTCTTAGGGTTTGGCTCCAGCTTTCTAGTCTCACTCAGGATCCTAATAGGGTGAAAGAACTTTGCGTCAGGCTGGGAATCCCGCGTCAAGCCAACCAGGTCCAACCAATGAGGAGAACATCACGCAAGTGCATGAACTCCCATGAACCATGAAAAGACTTAGCTCCATCATCAGAAGAGTCAAACAGCCAGTTCAGGATCGTATTCTCTCAGGTATGTCTCTGTCGCGTAGATGAGAGGCTTTATACCCAGTGAGAGTGATAAGCCACCCCAACCTGTCGGGATGATTACTGTATACCCACGAATTCTCAAATATCCTCGTCCTCTACAGCTGAGAATGACAGCAGGTTGAGAAACATTGCCGTTAAGAGCAGCGCATCAGCCGGTCTGTTGGTCTAGGGGCGAAGCCAGTGCGCCCTGGAAATTCTTGATGGCTAGTGCTTGTTGAAAGTGTTCAGCCACGCGATGCGACGCATTGGATACAGATGTGAAGCGGAGATGGGACGCCGAGACAGCAAAGATGGAGTCCATCAGAAATGGGCGGCATAACCCAAGAGACAGGATGGGGGAGAGTTCTCTCGTGCCTATCACCTGCAGCTCCAGGAATACATATTGGAAGTGATTCATCAGGACGTTGCGCGGAGTCCCGTCGCGTGTTTGCTCTATTTCTGGGTCAAAGACGTGAATCGCGGGTGATGATTCGAGACAATCGAGGCGGCTTAGTTCAGGACCTGAAATAATTGAGGTTTGCCTCATCCTGGTTGCACAACCTGCCGGGCCCAGACTCCTGGGTGGTGTAGCTGCACCAGACACTGTGTCTTCGGCACCGGGAGCATGATGGAAGAGCTTCGTCACACTTTTGAAAGCATCGTTAGTCTTGGGGGAATATCAAATATGGTGTGGACTAGTGTTAGAGGGCGTTCAACCTTTACTCGCTTCAATTTACAATGCAAACACCCCGTCTTCGACTTCTGATGCGTCTTTCGACGTTGATATTTCCTGGCGGATCCAAATTCTTCCCCGCGCTGGGGTCGGAAGGAAATGACTCTGAAATCCGGCTCACTCGACACCCTGGATGGCGTCATGGTATCTTGGCGTGTGTCCTGGCTGTTCAGTGTGCCCTTGGTTCGTTCCGCACGTACATTGAGCGGTCAGGATAATTTTGTATTGCAGGACGACAAAATGCCCCTAACAGGCAAACGAGCACATCCAATTCTCATATGTGGTGACAGTTCTAGATATGAATGTTGCGTCGCCGAGTATAAACGAGGCTGAGTCGAAAGATGTGTAATGCACTCGGCGTGATTACTTTGTGTGGCGTTGACCTCGTTTTCCTTTTTGGGCAATGGCGCTGTCAGAATTAAGACGACGATATCAATCGTCCACTCCTTCTTCGATCGGTCAATTACTGGAAGATATGCTAATGATCGACGGCCGGGCGGGTTGTAAGACTATGCAGTAGACGCAATGCTTGTGTGTCAAATATAGAGATTCCTGTAAACGGGCGAGCAATGCGGCTCGTGGCGGATAGGAGTGATCAACGCCTCGGTCATCTCGTTGACTCGGGTTGCGGCAGGCTGCGAATCATCTTACATGGATAGCACTGCCTCGATGGTGTGGACGTGTAATGGAGGCCAGAATTGTTGACAACGGTCGTGAGTATAGCTTGGGCATTTGCCAATCCGCCTTACAATGCACTGCTCGTTTGCCTGATTAGGGTAAGAAGCGATTGTTCCAGCTCGCGGACTCTCAAAAGACAATAAGTTGCTAATGTGGTCGTAGTAGAGGGAAAGTAGGACGACAATTCGATCATTTTATGTCAGATATACACCATGGCCGTGTTGAACCTTTTCCGTATGCTCGTACTTGCGCTCCTGGCACGCGCATTTGCCGAACCTGCAAATGAGACCCCAAAGGACGACCTTGTTGACCTCGGATACGCTCAGCATATTCCTACATACCATAGCAAAACCATTTCTGGGCATAAAGTCAAAATTTACAAGAACATTCGCTTCGCCAACGCGCCAACGGGTAACCTACGCTTTCGGGCACCAGACACCAAACTCCCCAAAGTACATGATGTCCAGGATGGTAAAGTGCCTTGGGCGAGCACGGCTTGCATTGCCTCTGTGCCAGGTTATATTGCGTACCTTGAAATCAGCGGCACGGCCTGGGGTCGAGAAGACTGTCTGTTTCTGGATGTGTATGTGCCAGAAGGGGCGAATCCAGGTGATGATGTTCCTGTGCTGCACAACTTTTTGGAAGTGTATACGCTTTTGGAAGCAAGGATATTATGTTCTCCCCCATGGGCGTGTTTGATAGAATGTTTCAGGACCATGCCGGCAAGTTCATATTCGTTTCAAACAATTATAGGTATGGCTCTTCCTTCTCCCTTCTCCAATTCTCTCCAAGTACGGCCTTAAAATACTCATGGAAGTATCGCCAAAGACTGGGAATGCCCGGCTGGACTTATGCTGAAGGTGAGGATATGGACGGCAATGTCGGCATGCTCGACTGTCTTGCCGCGGCAGAATGGACCTCCAAATACATCAAAGGATTCGGAGGTGACGGCAAACGCATCACCACTATTGGGCAGAGCGCTGGGTCCGGTATAATATACTATCTGATGGTCGCATATGCGGGTCGTCGCAAACTCCCATTCCAACAGGTTTGATGAATGGTCCCTAATAGGCATGCGATTGACTGACATAGTCCAAGGCGTACTTGTCTTCACCTGCTGCGCCTCCGAAGCGAAATGTTACCGAGCGACAGAAGGAGTTGTTCAACCTTGTGCTCAAGACTGCATGCAAATTGCACAACTCTGCAATGTTGACGATCAGTCCCCGAAAGAACCATGCTAGATCTCAACGATCAACTAATTAATCAGATGCCTTCACAGAGCGGCGGCGGCCAGATAGGCCCGCTCCATGGTTTCGGACCTGCACCCGACGGCAAAATCATCCCAGATCTGCCGGTGGCTATGCTTAGAAGGGGCGAATTTTATAAAGGACTGAATGCTTTGATCCTAGGTAGTATGGCTCCCGAAGGGATGGGAACATCGCACGACACCGGCTTGCCAGGCTATTTCCCCATTCCTTTTACGACAGCAACTGCCGTCTGCAAGCAGCGAAACCGTCAAAATGCTGCAAGACGAATATCATGATGCCAGCAAGGCTTCAAAGATGGCATGGGACTGGACCACGGATATTGTATTCGCTTGCAATGCGAAGCAATCTTGCCAATGCTTTGCCGAGCTTAGCAAGAAGGTATATAATGTCTACACCACCGGCTGTGCATGGACAGGATCTGGACTGTAAGTTGATTTTCGAGAAGCGGAGAAGTTTGTACGCTAACAATCGCATCAGACTTCTTCAACAACGAGGACATCGCTCCTGTTAACAATACGGAGCTAGTAAACGGCTTTCAAAGGCGACTGCTCCGTTTTGTCAATGGCCAAAAGATGGATTGGCCGGCTTGGGGTTTGGTCAAAGAAATGTATAATATCACGGACAAGTTTGAGGTGACAACTTTGCCCAAGAAGCTGATAAAGCGGTGCGACTTATTGAACCAGCTCATTCTCGACCCTGCTAACGGCGCTTGAGCAACTCACACGTTAGAGATGGATAAATAGAGTTTTTTCAATATTGCTGTCTTGGTGTACCCTAAGGTTTTGCTTCAATGTCTTGTTTGCCATTATTTAGGCAACTAATACTCCGTACATTTGTCGGTCTGAGGGATTTTTTGATAGAGTATGAAATTGGCTTGAAGGTGCCAACGAAACTCATTTCTTCTGCCTCATGTCGCCTGTGTTTCATTCTGCTGAGCGCTGCAAGGTGCAGCTTCCTAGTCGTAGTCTTGGCCATTACGAAATTCACGGATTAGAAACTGAATAAAAACAGTATTGCCAGGCTGGTAATAACGGCAAGGGGAGCCACCAGCAAGGTACTTGGCTGGTTGGCACTGTCTGGCGCTCTAGGATATGCCATCTGACGTGCGAAAGGCTGTCGGCAAACATAGAACACACATGTTGAGGCCAGTAGTTCGGAGCTGACCGAGCCGGCTCCGATTCTAGATGCGATATTAACAGATCGGCAATGGACGCAGCCTGTTTTGGCGGTGTCCGAGAGGCGTTGCGCTAAATACAGTCTTAATTCTTGGCATTGGCTGTGATAGGCTCGAGCGAGGTAGGAGGTAAGCAGACCACTCGTGAGGCGTCTGCAAGGAATTTGAGGGTTATTCGCACACAGTGCGCCGCGGTGGATGCTTGATAAAATGATCATGAATGAGGAGACCCTGAAAACTGCGCGGCTCGACCTTTGGTCATGGCTTCGACGGCGAACATGTTGATATTGATAACATGAGGCCATATTTTACGGCTGAACGAATAGCAATTTCTTAGCGAGACCGAATTTGTCGTATTTGGGATGGTGTAAAGAAGTCAGAATCCCGCGTTTACTTGGTTGCTAATTTTAAAGCCGCAATTTGGTATGAAAAAGCCTCATGACGTCGAAAGTGGATCCTCGCCTTTGAGAAGCACGAAGAGCCCGTCAGCCGCGGGAGCTGCTGTAATGCGGCTCGCCCAGCTGTGGACGTACGCAAGCAAGGCACTGTGATTTAGCGCCAACCTGGAATATGGTTAGGGCAGGAGACACAAAATGGCAAACAGCATATCGGTCATCCGAAGCAGTCAAGCAAACCCTAATTTTCCAGGGAGGCTCTGGCGCCTGATGATGATCCCGGTGATACACAAGGCGGCATAACCCAGCCTCCACGGCTGACCACATGCGTTAACGGCAAACAAGCCACCAGTCACCGCCTGGCAACTCGTCATGACGATTCAGCTGCTGTGTAGTCCATTGTTCGTGTTCGTGTGCATGCTTTAGGTTCTGCACTATATATGCAATTTGTGAGCGAAAGTCAAAGCCAAGATGGATTCCTGACCAACCGTGAGACGGGTTCAGGAATTCGGTTGGTGATAAAACGGTCAGCAAAAGGACGCCAGACCAGGGACGCAGAAACATGAGCACCTCTTGTTTAAGAAAGTTTCAAAATGGCACCCCTTAGTTTTGCCCCTGCGGCTGGCGGGGAACAAGCAGGGAAGGTGCTATGGTGGACTTGCGGCTTGCGCTTCCGGTTTGCAGTTCCCACGGGCAAGTGCTGGAGGCGCAGGCACTTGGTGCTTTGGGCTCTTGGCACTGGGTCTTGGCGCGTCTTGGGCCCACGACCAAGGCAAGCGCACCCATTCTGGCTTGTCTAGGACTTGTCATCCCTGCCAGCATACGCGTCCTCTACTAAGTACTACGGTCAACTGGTAGTTATTGCCGGTTTACTCCGTACCCGCAAGACCTCGATTAAATGATGCTGCTTCCCAGCTATTCGGCGTCGTGGCTGGGAGGGGAATACAGGGATTTTTTTATGCTTTATTATGCTTTTGCTTGTGTCTCAACACCGCAATTGATCTGCCCTCGTGTCCGTGGTGTTGCCCCGAAAACTACCTAGCCTAACTCTGTCAATGTCTCTGTAACTGATACCTTTAGTCTCTCTCTCATTCCTACGACGCAGTTTCGACTAGTAATAGTCTGTAGCGCTACCCCGTGCTCTTACTTGGCAAACTTGGCAATATCTTGGCAAGACGAAGGTTGTCTACCAGTATCTCATCCTTCTCTGTCGACGTCGGTGTGCGCCTGCTGCAGCCGACCATTAAACGGAACCTTGAAGCGTCAAGTTGTCTGGTTCCATAGTTCTGGCGCTTGTGTTCAGTCCATTCCTCTCTTAAGTCTCCGTCTCCCCCGAGGTTGCCCAAACTCAATTCTGTCCTTTTTCTGCCACCTTGCCCACGCCTTTCCCCATTCTTAGTTGTCCGTGGCTTTTTTCCTTTTTTTTTTCTTTTCTTTTTTTTTTTTTCGTCATTTCATTGTCGGAACTAAATTTACCATTCCTCGAGGGGTGTTGGAAAGTAAGAGCCGGGGTGTTGTGTTTCTCTTCCTTGTACTTGATTTTACTTCACTTTACGTATTTTCTTGAAACCACATCCAGGACCAATCGTTCCGTCAACATTCCTAAGCTTGTTCCCTGTGTTGGGCTGTTGTTAGACAGGCTGCGAGTTGTTCGACACCCCACACTCCACTCGTTCAAAAGCACTTTTCTCGCAGGTTCCCCACGATAAAAACGTCACGAGCCGACACAGGGACAATTGAGCGCATGCGCCCTCGTGGCCCTGCCCGTCTTACCGCTCGCAAGTATTCGAATGGTACGGGATTGCCCTGCCCAGCATGCTAAACAACTCTGTGCGCTCGACCAAGGGGGTGGCCTTCCTCGTTGGGGCCGTCTTCTTTGTCGCAGCGTTCGTCGGCCTAGTCTATAATCATCTCGACTCCTGGAATCTTCCTCTCAGGTACACATGCTTTTTACTGTCCCCTGGTTCCCAGACTGACCGACTTTCGATTGGTCTGTGCTGACTTTTACGGCTTCATTGCCTTAATAGGCCCAATGCACAACATTCTCAACCGCGTCCATCAACCACCGACGACAGTAGGACCACACCGATACAGACGCCTCCTCCAAAGTCCAAAACGCCAGCTGCTAGCACCCTCCAATGATGAAGAGCTTCGAAAATTCTTCCTCAAACAAATGTACAAACCCGCTCTTACACCTGATCAGCCGTTTTTTAAGCCGTACCATGCTTTCGAGTGGAAATTGCCCGAAGCGGCACATTGGCAGCAGCCCATGGGCGAGAATCTCTGCATCATAGATCTCGACAACCGCCTATTCAATGAGTCTGGCCAAGTGTTTGGCCCAGACATTATGGATTGGGACAGTACCAAGGGTGTGCACGGCTTGTCCCTTGGTCTTCTGAATCATTACGTGTATGGTACGTTTGTTGCTTCCACTGGCGAGAGATTTATGGTCCTGGCTGACAGACGATAGCTCGCATTCACGGATACAAGTACTACTACATTAACACCGTTGACCCCGGTGATCGCCGGGCATCTTGGAAGAAACCCCCCATTATTTCGAAAATTCTCAAGGAGCATGACGTGTGCCTCTACCTTGACTCTGACGCAATCTTCCACTACCTGGACCTTCCCTTCGAGTGGCTCATGAATTATTGGAGGCTTTATCCTGATACCAACTCCATGGCCCTTGCTGTCGACCCTGATACTGATTGGAACAAGGACCGCTTTGGCAAACTGTACCTCAACACTGGTTTCATCATTTCGCAAAATAACCCCATGACATACAAGATAATGGATGCATGGAACAGATGCCCAGACGATGACAGCCCGTATCCCGAATGCAAGGAATTCCGGTTGAATGCTCCAGGACGCCCGACAGACCAGGGCGGTTTTGGTACCTTTGTCCGCTACAACTATACGGAACATATTCGGGAGTTGCCCTGCACCGAGGCCAACGGCTTTCCGCAAACTGATTCTGGTTGTAACGGTATTTTTGTCCGACATTTGTGGACCGGAAAGGACGATCAAATCAAGATCGACGTCGGAACACAGATGCCTGGTCCCTATTTGAAGCTTTTTCACGAACAATTTTTGAAAGAGAAGCCTACTTTCTACATTCGAACAGGAAGACTTGCTCCGCCTTGGTCCATCAGAGGCACTGAAAGGCAAGTCTGTTCATACGGTGATGCACCGGCCTTTGGAGTGGTAGATTTAATGAAAACCGCCCATAATATTCAAGAGTGTACGATACGAGTTGGGGTCTTTGGTTCTCCCTATTTTCTCCATTACATAACTATACCTGTGGCCTTTTGTTCCGTTTGGGCGCAATTTTGCATATGTTTCTACACACCTTGGCTGAAAACAGTTTTCTGGTCGTGGGAAAAGTCTATAAAGCATGGTTGGGGGTGGGGGGATTCACAGGAAGTGCATTAGAAGCAACCGGAGTTGGTTTCGGGCACATGGCATGCATAATACCCTAATGTACATAAATATATGTATAATCAATATGCAAATGATCCATGTATTTGGTTTTTGGGCAATGACCAATTTAAAGACGAAGAGCTAGTCGACTTGTCATATTTGTCAGTCTGTCCATGTATTTTCTCAGCAACCAAGCCGGTGTGTTAATCCCCACAGTTTATCTATCTGTTCCTTAGCTTCCAGCCGGGTGTATTATCACCGCGTCCTCTAAAGAAAGATCTCCTCGCCAATCCCGGACACTTGGCTTGTTTGCTGAGCTGTTGCTTCCTGACATCAACATGTGCAAATGCCCCTTCTCGGATGTTGGTGTCTGGTGTCCTACAGAAATGACAAGAGAGGTTGGTATATATCTCCGGCTTCTCGGACGAGTAGTCGCCATTCAGACACGACAATCCGTGTCTGTAGAAGCAATAGGTTCGGATCTCGCCATTCCAGCAGGGTACGAGGTTCCGCTGTTTGTTGAAGATGCGACGGCAAGTTGGGCAGACGTGCCATGAGATGAAGTGGAAGCACATTTCGCCAAAATTAGGCCGGAGACCTGCCTTCGACCATGGGAAAGATTCCGGTACTGAGAAAATTTTGGGAAAAAGAAAAAGAGCAGAGATTATATCCTCTTTTCGTCTCTTCTAGTCCTGGATATCGCAGATGCAGACTTGCGAGCTGCAGAAACTGAGGCGGCGTCCACCCCTCGTCATGGTTAGGTGCGAGGGTAGAGATATATATCACAAGCGACCCTTCCGGACCGTTACCAGCTCTTTCTGAGACTGCTCGAGAATGAGTGCCCTACGGTGTCGAGATCCAACCGGCGTTATTGCCGTGGAGGGCGATGTGTCAGCAGCCACGGACACTGTAGCTACAGCTATCAAACACTGAGTGTAGCAGGACCGTTGCATTGAGCTCTGCAGGCAGATAACCAGCTTGCAACGACGAGATGCCAGTGACCTGGCAGATGGTTTCAACGAGGGCCCAGGTTCACCGTGCGATTTGGCCCGCACCCCCCGTTGCGCGGTGGTCGGCCTACCTTGCTCACAACGTGAACGGAGCGACAAGGCGACAGGGCGCCCTCACTGCTGTAGTGGCGGTTACTCGGAGCGGACAACCGGCGCCAAGCTGGCGGTGATTAAAGTGAGCGGTCCGGCAGTTGGGTATTCCCTAAACGATATGTAATCATGCCTCTCTTCCCGTGGTCGGTTTATCAAAAAACCATGCGTGGCTTTAATCCTCTGGATCTGCCCAGATGACCATATTCGTCGGCGCGTCCTCCAAGTCCATGAAGAACCGGCAAACCTGTCTATCCGAGTACCTCATGCTGAAATGGATCAAAATAAAGGTAGTTCCCGGCCACCTGCGTATGACGGGCTCCAAATCGCTCCACTTTGTATGCTTAGTCTTGTCCGCCTGCGCAGCATGGTCCTCGTGCAAGAAGCTGCACTCTGTAATGACGACGGGTATCCCGTCCCTCAGCCAGGGCGGCTCAGAAGCCAAGGTGGCGATTGTGGTGTCGCCCAGAAACGCAAACATGGGCACAGAGTGAGGTTCTGTGATTTCCACGCCAGACTGTCGCAGATCTTTGAGCTGGGGCCCGGCGAGCGATTTGTACTCTTGCATCAAGCGGTTCGTCGTAGATGAAAAGACGTATCCCACGCAGGGGACGGTGTGGTCGCAGCTGAACGCTGTGGCTGTGATGCCCTTTAGTCGTCGGAGGGGGACTGTGTCTCCATGCTTGACGCCGTGAGTAACGTGAGTGTTTAGAAATGCCCGCTCCTGGGGCGTTCGCCCGTCGGCATCTGTTCCTCCATTCGTGTTGTCTACCTTGTAGCCTTGCTTCTCTGCGTCGCCCACCTCAACAAGGCCTCCCAGGTTCATCATTGTTGTGCTGAGGATGTGGTTGTCAAAGATGTGCTTCATTTCTGCGGGGCAATATATGTCGGGTGGATCTTCTCTTTTCACAAAGGCATAGGCTAGGAGCGTGTGGTCTGCATGTCCGTGAGTGAGAAAAATGTGCTTTGGCCTTTGCTTGTTGACGCAGAGGCCTGCGTCGAGGAGGACGTTGAGTTGGGGGATGACGAAGGATGTGTGCCAAGCGGCGCGGGATCGGCCCGTCAGAACGAGGTGGTTGTGTGGCTTCGGGAATTTCCATTCCAGCACTTCGGAGCGTGGTGATTGTGGGAGGGGCGTGGCAAAGGATATTTTGCCCATGGTTTTGGAGTGAAGCGAGAAGGGGTCTTGGAGAAACATGGTAATGGTATATCGAGGATGTAGTTCGTGAGGCGGACGAAATAGTTCGTTTGGTGCCCCACAATAAATGAGTGTGTGCTTTTACAGCATGACTGCATTACCAGCAAGCAGGCAGATATCAAAATGCAGACGCTTTGGAATTTTCTGCGTCACATATGGTTAAGGACTTGATGATTATGGAGAATGATTATACACTGTGCTGTATACTTGCTATAGTAGAGGGAATTGGCCATTCGTTATTTCAGGAGGATGGAGCCTCCCATAGTTACAAGACGTGAATTGAGTTACTTGACATATATTCATTCATCACAAACAGATCTACCAAATCAACTACAATGCTGGGTTTCTCTATCCGATCAAGCTATGTTGGGCCTCAATCCGACGACACCAATCCCTCCCATGAGCTAGCTGATACGCACAAAGCCTCGGCTCCAGCAAAATACTCACAAATGCCGCGACGCAGATGCCTCCACTGTCACTTACAGTAGTAGCACTTAGGCTAAACTCGCGCTCTTCTTCAGGGATATTCTCCATAATCTCAGCGAAGCAATTCACGTACACTGCCCCTCCCAACAGGCCTTCCCAGAATATAATGATAAAGACAATATACACCGAAGGGATAAAGAAGAACATACTCTGTAGAATCAGAAGCACCATGTTGCCAACCTGCAGGACGGACGGAACGTAGAGTTTGTGGATGCGGACAAACGGGGTGGAGGATCGAGAAATGAAGACGCCCAGCTGATATAAGAATCCATAAAATGGGTAAAAGCCGCGAAATTCTTCAAAAGGAGACGATTCGACGGGGAAGAGGAGGGTTGGCGAAACCCCTTGGTTGATGATGTACTCGGCGATGTAAACAAGCAAAAGAGGTGCCATATATGGAACGAACAGAGACCTGGCGCGCCTCAAGTTTTTTCTGAACGAGTGTGAACCCCCTGGGCCGTGTAGCGAGTGAGCCACGTGAACATTCGACGGGCCTGGCGCCAGTAGCGCAGACGAAGCTGCCCCCTCCGGCATATCCTCCACATCCTCTTCCGTAAGATCCTGGTCTGGAACCGTTTCATAATCCTTCTGCTGCGAAGACTTTCGCAACGGATCGAGCGGCAAAATGAAGAAGAAGCTCAGAAACATGACAGCAGGCAAGCACGCAGAAAACAGCAAGCTGTCCCTCACGCTGAATCTCCACCACTCGGTCAAGACGACGTACAGGCCGGCGCCCACTAGCCCTGCAGCACCGGTCCCCGACCCCCATCCTACAAGGCTCATGTGTCCATAGTAGTGCGACAATCCCAAGAAGCTGAGTTCGCCCCCTCCGCTGCTTAGGCTCGCCAGCACCACCCCGACCATCTTTACGTAGACCGATTTCGACGGCGGCGTTAACGCAACCAGGAGCATGCCGACGGCCGACAAGGTTATGAACACGAGCACTCTCACTCGGTACGGGACGTGGTGTATGAAGTACGGCGCGATGAGCTTGGTGAAGAATGACGGCATGACATCGGCGAGGAGGACAACGCCCTTGGGGATAGAGGAGCCGACGAGGTCTTGGGCAGCCGAAAGAATGATTACATAGAGAACATTATTTATCAGGCCTGTTGCATTGCACATCATGTTAGTCGCAGCCGTCACGGGATCGGTATCGGAAAGAGGCATTGAGGAATCAGGCGCAGCGCACCGAATAGCCAAAAGGCCATGAGAACCCTGGTATCCTGGTGTCGGAACAGGGTCGCCATCCTGGAGCGATACGTTGCCCATGATGAGCCTGGGTTCCCGGGCATGGGGAGCAGCGCCGACGAAGATGAGGGCGTGTTGCGGCCTGTCATTGTGGTGCATGTGCAGACATGGCCTCTGATCTGGGATCCCGAGATTGAGGTGTGACGGGTTGCGTTAAGGAAGAAGAGGTGCGTGCCGTTGCGGGAAGCTGGGGTCAAGCATGTCAGCAACGTCACGCGACATGCGGCTGCACATGATACGGACTAGGCTGCTTTGTACCTGATACATCTCACCACACCACAATACAACTCTTGTCGAGAGTTGAAAAAAAAAACTGCATACAAGAACTTTTGCATTTTGTTTCGAGAACCAATTTCCAACAGAGCCTTATCGCGGGGAATATCCCTCCGTCTCCTTGCTACTCTGCGTCACGCTCTCGGGCGGAATCCACCCCTCGGCCGAAATACTATCTGGCACGCTCTCAGGCGTGTAATACTCGTCACCCTTGAACTGCGAGCCCCCGGGTCCAGGCGGCTTGTCCCCAACATTCGCCTTGGTCGCTTGTTTCCCCTGGGTAGCAATGTCGCCGACGCCGCCGATGCCCTCGACGTGCGGCACCCGAGCGGGAACAACATCGTTGTCGTTCTGTCCCGGCTGTTTGTCGTATGAGTCTTGGAGTTTGTCCAGAGGGCCGCCTTTGCCTTCGAAATGCACTCCCCTGGTTTGACTAACTCTCTTGTTAGTAAAAAGAAATGAAAATAAAGAAGTGAACGGCTCGGGCGACAATGGTGTATCACAGATGTGTCCTTGAAACGTACCGACCGCGGTCGTCCAGAATGCCACCTTCACTGGGAGGAATGCGCCTATTGTTTCCACGGTTTGTGCTGAGCTCGTCGCCGTATTTTACCTCTGCAGAATCGAACTTTTTCTCGGCAAAGGAGTTGACACCAGCCTCATCGAGACCCTGGGGTCTTGCATTGCCGGTCTTGGACTGGTACGTGTTCAAGTCGGCCTCGGCCTGCTTCGAGATGCTTTCGTAGTCTGTCATTATTTTTTGCAAAGGAAGTCTAGAAACAATTTTTCTTGGTAAATGTGATATATCACATTGGCAAACCAATCTTGAGTCGGAATTGTTGGATTCACTTGGACTCTTCCGCTTTTATATACTCTAGCACCTTCATGTTCAAGCTACGTCATACGCAGAAAGCGTTCGAACTGTATGATTTCACTCGTGATATCATGATACTACCTTACAGAGACGCTCTCGCCATAGTGGGTTCTGATCTCGGCTCTGAGCAAGGTGCTGCGTGGAGAAACTCGGAGGTTTTGGTCCTAATCGAGATCGACATGGCTTGTTGTGGCGAAGAGGCTGATGACAAAATCATTGTCACTCAGAACTCGTGGCATTTATTATTTGTGTACTGTCGGCTCTCTTGGTAGTTCTTGTCTATATTCTACTAACAATGCCACATCTTTTTACGGAAGAATAATCATGAGCCATTCGTGTGAAACTACCAGTTGACATGTATCAATTATAGCCACAGTGTCTGGTGCAACATTGAAAGAGACCAAAAAGCATCAATAGTCCCTAGCAGCACTTGACAGGCTGCGGACCACTAAAACCACTCGGCATGGGGCAGCAAATGCCACCAGCCATGTAGTAAAATGCATTCAAGACCCGGCAAAACGGCGGCTCGATTTTCCACTACAGGCAACAAATTTCCCCTACCAGACGATGCCGACTCCAAACATTTGGCGATAGCTTCACCGCAGATCCCAGCAAATGCGCCTTAATTGGCATACACCTCAGCTCGACACCGCCTCTCGCCATCAGATATCAATCCCACCATGTCTTCTGCGAATAGAGAGGACGCATGTCCCGTAGATCACAAAACCCGCGACGCCTGGCTCTCCCAAGCCCGCGCAGCCGAAGCTACCAAGTCGCAAGCCGCCGCCGCCCAATGTCCCGTGGACCACACCTCACAGGCGCAGTCGAAGTCGTGGGCGCAGACAATAACTTCTTATATACCATGGACGTCAGCATCAACGGCAGCAGCCACTCCCGAAATCAAACCTCGCGATGCTCTCAACACGGATCGCGCAATCTCGACCATTCCCCGATCCACCACCGGGCCCGAGGCATGTCCCGTAGACCACGGCGCATCCGCCAATGCACCCAACGCCGAAATCGAGTCCGGTGTCGACGCCTCGGGGAACTGGGTCTATCCCTCGGAGAAGATGTTTTTCGACGCCATGAAGCGCAAGGGCTACGATGCGAGAGTCGCAGACATGAAAACCGTGGTGCCGATTCACAATGCCGTCAACGAACGCGCTTGGCAGCAGATTAAGGAGTGGGAGGCTCCGTATCTCTCCAAATCAAAGTGGGTTTCCAAACCATTCTGTGTCTTGGACGCCCATCAGTGCTCACAGATGATTTGTTAGCTGCGGCGGGCCAAAACTCGAATCCTTCGCCAACAAAAACGACCGCATGACGCCAACGGCCCGTATCAACACCATTCTCGGATACACCGCGCCCTTTGACCGCCACGACTGGGTCATTGACCGATGCGGCACTCGTGTCGAGTACGTGATTGACTTTTATGCCGGACGGCCGGGTGCCAAGGACAAGGCTGGGCCGAGCTTTTATCTTGATGTGCGGCCCAAGCTGAATACCTGGGAAGGCGTCAAGATGCGTGCCATGCGGTGGACGGGTTTGGCGTGACCATTGCCAAGGGCGGCTGAATATCTTGCATTCACTCTGTACAAAACGAAGATGAAAGTTTACGAAAACCTGTATGATACCATTTGGCGTTGGGCGGCATCTAAATCAGTTGCGTGCGTGCGTTATAGACGAGCTTGTGCTCTTGTACAATATACTCTCCCATCCTCGGAGAAATTTAGCCTCTTTGCTCTCATACCAATCGTCTAGTACGCCACTCTAGCGAGTCAATCGTAAGCTACTCTACATGAATTTCACAATCCATCAAACTTGCGCAGTTACTGGTCCTTCCGGGCAGCTGACTGAATTCGGAGTCGAATAGGCGCACTCGTCTCAAAGGCCTGCGCCTCCAGATTCCACCCCAGCCGGCCCAGTGACTTCCACAGGTCCTCGTCATCCGCGTGCCTCTGCTTGAGCAGTGCGGAGGACTCGACGGAGGACTCGACGTGATGGCCCTCCTTGTCCATCCACCAAGCAGTCTCCATTGCTTTGAACCACGCCAAGACGGCGTGTCTGGGTTCGCAGCCGAACCAAAGCAGTATCTTGATGACTGCCAACACGGCCATCACGCGGCTCCGTAACAAACAAGATGTACTTTTCCCCATCTACCACTTTGACTTGTCTCCCATTACAGCTCGCAGCAGCTCTTTGGTAGCTCTCGGCAAATTCAATCCTGCAAACCCGTTCAGCGAGGCGACCTACCTACAACAGGAGCCCACAAGACAATGTTCTCTCGCGCGGCTACGGCCTCTGGAGTGAGCACCGTCCCCGTCGTCATGTACTCCCGGAACAGAATCGTAGCTCGCTGGCGATTGAAACGTCGTCATACAAACGCTCCTCACGCCAAGGTAGTTCATCCAGAGGTGGGCAAGGACCAGAGTCACCATCAAATAAACGACACTCTGATGATCTTGCACGAGCTTGACCACCAGCGTGCCGACGAGAAGTCCAATCAACCCCACTGCTGTTTCCTGACTGGCCTCTTTGGCATTCAACTCTGCCAAGTTGTCGTGCTTGGCGAAATGCACGCTCAAGGCGGCCTTGCTAGCACCAGCTGCCACTCCGCACAGGGCCCGCAACGCCTGCCCGACAGAGAGGGCCAGTATTTTGCCATAGTCTCCAAAGTAGGGGCTGTAGAGCTCAAGAAAAAACGCCGTATCGTTGAAAATGTCGGCCAGGAAGCGGAACCGCTTGGCGTCGGGCTCGATGCGCAGGCCGAAGCGGTGCGCGAACACGATGGTGGCAATGCGGGACTGTAGCATCTGTGAGGATGGTGATGAGCATCGCAAATGTGGCGGAGGAGTCGGCATCTCCCACCCCCAGGCCCTGGAGCAAAGCTCGATTGGCCAAGAGGGACGTGATTGTCGAGAAGAAGGCTTGCAAAGAATCATAGGTTTGATAGGCGAGGTAGTCGTTGGATACCGAGTGGGGAAATCCAATGGGCAGAAAGGCGTCAGAGAGAAATCGCTTCCATTCCCGCACGGAGCTGTGAATGATGCTGCTTGGCTCGGTTTCGGATTCCAGCTGCGGCGTGAAATGTCAGTAGATTGATTCATGAGCTGGTGGTAAAGTGAGTGAGTGAGTGTTGGAGCATGGTGGAACTGACAACCGCTATGGTATTGTCTGAGCGATGAAGCCAGCGACGTTGAACGTTGCCTGACTTGTCAAGCTCGGAAATCTCGACATCATCCCCTTTCTTGATCAAATCCGCGACACGAATGGGCGTCTGGTTATTCTTATCGTTGTGGAGGACTTTTTGCTCCATGGTGAGTGAGATGTCAGAGGTGCGAAGTTGCCAAAGCGGTGCTCAACGGACGGCTGTTGCTGGAATCGTACTAAGCCATAAATGAGAGGACAATGATTTCGCACCGTGGTCCGCAACACACCATTGGAGAGAAAAAAGAGAAAAAAAAACTGGACGGTGATGAAGAAAGGTGTGGGTTTACGTGTCCATGACACGGTGTTGTGAAAACATGCCTGGTTATTTTGATAGCCAGTCACTGACAGCTGCCAACTAAACCATGCCAGCTGCGCTAGCTGTTGGTGATGGGCGAGATGGACGCCGACCAAGCCTCAGCCTGCGTTGTGCTGCGAGAGTTCTCTGAATCGCCTGAGTTGACCTGATGTATCGAAGAAAGGTGCGAATATGCAATGGCTGTGAGTAATTACAGCATTCCTTAATATATAATGGCTTGCTTCTAGGTGAACAATGACATGTCTAGTCCCAAATCTCACACCATGCCTACCTCTTCACAGGCTGACCATCCTCACCCACCAAATACTCTTCCGTCTTCAATGGACCCTTGCCAACGCCAGTCATAATGACTCTGCTCACTCCGTCCTTCAACGTGCTAGCAATGCCATCTTCCAACTTTGCGCCGGACTGGGCGCTAACGCTGTCTTCCTTCCATCCCGAAACGCCATTCAGAACTCCTGCAAACGCACCAAGCACGGTGGGGGCATCTTCCTCAAGGTAGTAAACGACGCAGTTTGGACCGGCATCAAAAGTGTAAGCGGCAATAGTCCTTCCAGCCTTGGCATTGATTGACTCCACGGCGCGAATAGCCGCACGGGAGACGTCGTTCATGTAGAAAATTGGGGGATATGTATCGGCACAGCAGGCGTGGAACGAATTGGAGTCGCGCATGGTCACTTCGGCAAACTTGGCAAAGTCCTTGGCCTTGATAGCTTCCTCCATGAGGTCCATGTTGGCGGGGACGACTTGGGCGATTCTCTGCTGGAACAAGCCGGACGTGGCAACTGTTTGCTGCATGCCAGAGGTGGATGAAACGCCCTTCTTGGCGGCGCTGACAACGAGGATAAGTGCACGCATGTTGGGCCAGTGCGACGCCGGCGCGACCAGGTCGGCCATGGAGTCGCTTCCGTCCTCCTTGTCACCCATTCTCCACGCAACGTAGCCGCCGAAGAGGCTGCGGCATGCTGATCCGGAACCCTGTCTGGCAATCAGGGAAAGCTCCGACGGCGAGTCTGGAAGTTCGTATAGGTTGGCAATGGCCTGAACCAAGGCAGCGAAGCCAGCGGCCGAGGAAGCCAGACCAGCAGCAGTGGGGAAGTTATTCTCGGAGACAATCTTCAGGGGCAAGGTCGACAACTTGGGAAGAGACGGGTTGGAAGCTTCCAGGGCGGCACGACGAGCTCTCAATTCGCGAAAACAGGCTTGAGTTCGTGCTCCGGAGATGTCCGAGGGCTCGCCATTGAGCATCAGGCTATCACCATCGGAATAGGAGGCGGAGCAGGAGGCTGTCGTCAGGGTCCGGAGATCGGCTTGAGAGAGCGTGACGGAGAGAGAACTGTTGGTCGGGAGGTTGAGTTTCGCATCTCGCTTGCCCCAGTACCTATTCAAGATGATATCAGCAGACGTTCGCCCTCAATTGCAAGGTTGAGCGTGGTGGGGGAGACAATTACTTGACAACGGCGATATTCACCGGAGCCGTGGTGCTCGCGCGATAGACCTTGTTGCCAGCCATTGCCGAGATGCCTGTCGGCTGTCAACAGTCAATTCTCAGGACGGCGTGAAGCTTGAGATGTACAACGAACACTTGGCCTTGCGGAGATATTTGGTTTACACCGCTAGATCCTGGAAAAAGAAATCAATAGCGAGAGCATTCGAGAGGGAGATTGGGCTTGGCCTTGGCCGTCACACGTTTGGCCCGTCACATTCGTCTTTTTGGTGCGGGGCTTCGTTGGAGAAACCCCGCCATCGCCGCCCGAAGTTGCCAAGTCCACCAACATTGACGGATAAGATTGGCCAACCGTGCAGCATCTCAGCAACTTAGTGCCGAGCTAACATTGATAGATGGCATCTGGAAATCTGGAATCCAACCAGTCGTTGACATTTACAAGATGGAGACGCATTAAATGTTCCCCACTGTTAACCTCGCAGATCACTCAACGTTGATGGTGACAAACACCAAGGAGTCAAGGATCACTACACATCACCATCGAGCCACAAACCGACGCAAAGCGTTAAATCTTTCACCGTTACATCAGGAAACGCCACAAGAGTGCTGAGAACCATTCAAATTTAATATCCTAAGTTGGCACAATATAAATCCAATCCAAATACTAGTGGTACACAGTCAGGATGACGAGAAATATGCCCGAACCCACTGGTTGTGCTCGCAAGTGAGCTAGCTAATAAAACAAGGATAGAACAAAGATGAAAAAAGATACAGGTCCCCTCCCCAAGAAGCCATGCGCTTTGGCACCGACATATCCATTCAACACGACAAATTGAAACCCTTCGCACTCTTCACCGATTGAAGTCGATCAGAGCAACCGCGCCAATAGGGTGTGCGCTCGATATAGTAGCCTCTGAGCGTGTCGCTGATACGCATAAACTCGCGACGGAAAGTCAAGTATCGATCCTCACCGGGCAGCTCGGCCAAAAGGAGGAACCAGAAGGGATACCACGTGGCAATGAAGGTATTTTCCATTGGAGAAAAGTCGTCAGGGTTGTAGACTGGGCGACTCGGGCCAACGGGCACGACGATGTAATAGTCCGGGTGGATTCTCGCAAAGACGAGGTTGTAAATGCCGGCGCTCAGAGTCATGCATTGCATGCGGTAAGTGAACTCGTCCAAGACGGCTTCGAATGCTGGATAGTATTTCTTGCGTGGATAACCACTCTGCGAGGCCGTTTCAAAAACTTTTTTGCCGTGAGGGCCCCATGAGAGATCATATCCACGGGCCCGGACCCATTGGACAAGATCCTCGCCGCTTTGCCGGCTCCATGGCGTCCAGCGGAAGTATCCCATGAATCTTCTCTCCCAGTCGAACCGCTTCTCGTCGGCCATGAGGGCGGCTTGGGTATACAAGACATCGACGCCCGCACGTCGAATCAATCTGTCGGAACGCGTTCGTTGTTGAGAGTTTACGATACTCGGGAACCAACGCCTCACAGGAGGCACGACCGGGGTGTGGTAAAAGAACGACTGGAAGGGATCTGGTTGAGGTGCTTTTTCGTCATCGTGGGCGGCTGATGCGACTGCAGAGGATGGTCTCGCCGAGCCAAGTAGGATTGAGGGCCCGTCGTATGCCAAGTTATGAGCGAACAGTGCCCTCGCGGTCAGTGGCACTCGTGGGCCAGCTGGGATTAGGTTGTGGTTGACGGATGCCAAATCGAGAGCGAGTGGCGTATCAGAGGTCAATGGCACTGGTGAGCCAAGTGGCATACAAGTCTCGTTGGGCGACAAGTCAAGAGCAAGTATAGTGTTTGGAGTCATTCGCACATCGCCCGTTTCCGCAGACATGGACGGAGACTTGGAGATAGCCTCGGGGGCTGATGCAAGAGCTGCAGGCCCGAAAGGTGTTGGAAGGGGCAACTTTGCACCGGCAGTAGAAGCCATGGTTGAAGCTTTTGATGCCCAGGGTGACTCAGGGGCGTAAGTGTGAAAAGAGACTGTGATGTTGGTGCTTTCTTAATTGACAGTAATAATACAGAAAAGTGAATTGAAGTGCACCCTTGCAGAACGAGGAAGACGAACAGAACTGGGCAGTTTGCATGTGGAGGCAAAGAGAGTATAGATATGTGATGGTTTCCTACATGTCGGAATTCCCAAGGGCGCTGAGGTTGATACACATTTGCATATAGTTTTGGCTTTTGCAAGTGGCTGAAGCATATCACAAAGGACCAGCTCAGTAAATTTGGCACTATAATGGCCGATTTTCTGTCTAGTAAGTTTGACCTCGTACCTTTGAGTATGCTACGCCGAGTATACTGGGATACCACACACCAGGGAGGGCGACATTAAGGTTGAAAGATGTAAAGACACTTTGTTCGACTAGCACATGGGGACTACAAGAGTAGAATTCACTACTGCAGCACACCTGCTAAACTCTGTTGAGCTCTTTCATCGTTCAGTTGGACCGAAATAATGCCAATGTGGGCAACGGCACAAGACGACAAACGCCATGGTACGTACCTAGGCATCTGAGGGCCGTTGAAGTATAACTCCCAGCAGCAAGCATTAAGCATGACCATTCATGTATTTGAACAGCGTTCAAGAATGCTGCAAATATTGTAGTAAAAAGTTTAACTACCCGTTGAGTTCTGCTGTAGTATATCGTGGCTCCGTCACAAAAAGTAAGCATGGAACTACTAGTTGGTGGACCACATGTAATAATGTAGACCATCAAACTGTACGATCTCTTCTATGGTAGTTGTATACACATTCTAAGACTATGGTAATTCGTTCGCGGCTAGGGTTTGTTTGGTACTGAATAAGAAGCATTGAAAGACCTGGTAAGTCGAGTGAGGCCAAGTCAAAAAAGGCCGTCCGTGACAGACATCTACAAGTGTACATGGCAGCAAGACTCGTGCCGCCAGCGGGATGTGTGAAGCAATCAAGTCGATCCGGATACCGACCATTTGGGTTCTCCATCTGCAAAGCATAAACAACTAGTTGGAGCCACGTCTCGAATCTTAAAACGTGAAGAGTTGATGCCGTGGGCGCCCCGCTGAAGTTTGCGTACGCCTTCCAATTGAGCAGCGAGCACTAGCAAGCGCCCGTCTCCTTGTTCCTGAATCCTGGGCCTGGGGGCGTGCGCTAGGCTCTCTCTGGCCGAGCACATGGCGTCTGGCATTCGTGACGTCATTCTCCGGCAGATGGGCAACGTCAATTGTCATGTTCGGCAAGCATCAATTGATGATGGCTGCACAGGCGACCATCCATTAATTCCACCTCGCATCGCCAGCGGCGGCTACTAGACCGCACTGCTTTTGTTTTTGGTCTTTTCACGCCGTGCCTGCACAACCGCCACTTGCACTCGGATCCTGCAGGGCGCCATGGGCCATGTCTTGGGTGGCACGTTGTTGGCCGCCAACAGGCTCGCTCGGCCGCCCGCCGTGGTCTTGGGCAAGCCGCGAGTATGCTGTTGGAGAGCTTCACCGTGGCCCGTGATAGTGTCTAGTGCTCTTCAGTTCTCAAGTTCCAGCGCAAGACACACCAATTACACTAGTGCCCGGTACGAGGCTCGCGGCCGCAGTACAACACAGCGCAAGGTCGACGACAGGCCGTGGCATCGCGAGAGCAGTGGATCGCTGCCCAAGTCGACCTCGCCCGACCCGACCGGGGGAGATGCAACCAAAGGTCTGTAGAAGCCAAGGGAGTAATCACGCTTGTTTCCGCTACACAAAGCACTAACTGGTCGTCGCAGGTCGTCTGCTTACGACTCCCACTCGGCTGCTGAAGCTCATCCTCCCCATCCCCTTTCACCCCGAGCAAGAATACATCAATTCGGACGAGACCAAAACAAACAAGCCAAAAGAAGACGCGGTTGAGCCTCTGGCGTTGCTCGTCCACCCGCAGCAGCCGCTCTCCTACCTGGAGAGGCTCATTCAGGCTGAAATTCCCCCTCTTCTGGTAAAGGATCGCGAGAAGCTGCCTGAAATCATCTTCCGGGCCGAGGCAGACTACACGGGCGGCAACAAGAGTAATGATGGGAGAAGGGAGGAGTCCAATGGCAACGGGTCCAATGTTGCCTCTTATTCTGGACTCGGGCGCGAGGGGCCAAGCAAGGGCGACACTCACTGGGTCCGCTGGAGTGGAAGCACCGAGATTGGCGACTTTATCAGAGACGCCGCTCGTGGCCGCGAGTTTTCCGTCACCATCGAGGGTCACGCCGAGGAACTGCGAGTTGCCGTGCCGAGCTTCAAGGACAGGACATACTACATGCGAATGAGGCTGCGGCGAATGTCCCAGGAGATTGATCAGATGGCAACGGTGAAGCGAGAGTGCGATCTACTGGCGCACAAGGGTGCTCATGCACTCGCCAAGGGCGGTTTTGCAGCGTTGGCGGCCTGGTGGGGGATTGTTTATTATGTGACATTTCACACCGATATGGGCTTGGGACCTGGTCGAGCCCATCACCTACCTCGCGGGACTGGCCAGCATCATGGGCGGCTATCTGTGGTTCTTGTTCATCAGCCGCGACTTGAGCTACAAGGCAGCCATGAACGTGACGGTTTCAAGGCGGCAAAACGCTCTGTATCAAGAACGGGGGTTCGACCCGGCGAAATGGGACCAACTCGTACATGACGCCAATGGTCTTCGAAGAGAGATCAAGTTTGCCGCTACAGAATACGGCGTTGAGTGGGATGAAATGAAGGATTTGGGGGGTGAGGAAGTCAAAGAGGTATTGGAGGAGGAGAAGGGCGGCAAGGCAAGGAAGCGGGAGCAGGAGGATGAGGATGGTGACGGTGACGACGACCACGACCACGACCACGACCACGACAGCCATGGCCATGGCCAAGAGCGCAAAGGGAAGAGATCAGAGAGGTCCAGAACGTCTTCACATTAGTCTTTGCGGAGCATCAAGGACCGAGTCGATGTTTAGCTAGCAACACGGAGTACTCGGCATACGATAGATTTCATGGCATTTCTCAGCCACCTCAAGGCCAATCATAACGATGACACACTTGTGACAAAGCTAGACGCAATAGCCGCAAAACAGCCATGGCCTCTCATGACTTTAGCATAGAACTTCCTTTCTGATCCGGACGGATTACCGCGCCTGGCGTGTGCAATTCGTTAGACTCATGGCCATCACATCTGGTCACATCTGGTCACATCCTGTCACAACGGGAGCATCCATTGTCAGCCCACACAGGCCCCGCTCCCGACAGGCACCCAATGCCCGAGACGGCCTTGGTCAACATTGGTCAAATGCGGTTCTTGGTGTTGGTCATGCTGTGTGAAACGCGCATCGCATGATTGGCCCGGCGAACCTGCGTGGCCCGTCTCGGCGCAACCCGGAGCATGCCCGACGGGCTCTCTCTGACTAGGCCCGGCTCGGAGTATCACACGACCCAATAGCGCTGTATTACACGAAGGCTGTGTATTTTTTTACATTTATTTGATGTGTTTCGATGCGTCTTTACTCCTGCCGAGATGGCGAGCAAGGCAATTTTTGAGCGGCATGACATGACACGGTCGGCTTTGGCCTGGCTTGATCACCCCACCCCTCCTCTCCTCTCCTCTCCTCTCCTCGAGTCATCGAACTACGTACTCCAGACTCTAGAGCGGGGCATCATCACCTTGGTCACTTCAATTCTGTTTCTCAGTGAGCCCTGGCGTTGACTCCAAATATTCCTGGTTTCCCTCCCCTTATCTTCTCTTTTTTCATTGTTCATCTTATTACTCACATTCAAACTCAGTCTATCCTGGAGCTCGCGTGGAAAAAAAAAATAGGGAAAAAATTATATCTGCGGCACCATGAGGCCCCAGATCTTACATCTGCCCGATGGCAAAAAGTTCACCGTCACCCCCGTCTTTGGCGGCATGGGATTCAGCCACGCTCACAATAACCTGCTCCATCCTTATCCCGTCGGCTGGATGACGGCGCTACACACCGAAGAAGACAGGGTCGAGTTTGAGGGCCTCAACGACAGCGAGGGCCATGTCGTCGCGGCAGACCAGGACGAGAACCCGCCGCCCAAAACAAAGAGGCGCATCAGGCCCTTCACCAGGCCTACGCTGCAGAACGACACGCTCTTCATATCGTCCATCTCCATCCCCTCCAACACCGAATTCAAGCCCGCCGCCAGCCCCACGAGGGAGATCGCCATGATGCTCTGGATCACGCTGTACTGGTACTTTCACCAACCGCCTCCGGACAGGGAACTGCTCACGGCTGCCTCCAAGGACACGCCCCCCGGTGCGAAGCCAGTCGGCGAGTGGAAGATTCGCATCAAGAGGGACGGCGTGCTCCGCGGGAGGAACCTGATCCCCAAGCTGGAGAGGATGGGGCTGATTGCCTCCGAGGACACGGCCGTGGGGACCTGCGTCGATGACAGCGGCGAGGGCTGGACCAACATGTTTGTCTCGAAGCGCATGTTCTGGCAGGTCCCGGGACGCTTGTTCCTGTTCACGCTGCACCCCGTCCGCGGCGTCGACATGCCCGGATCCCCCGGCACGAGTCGCCCGGGCTCGCCCATCAAGGACGACCCGGGGCGTTCGGACCTGCGCCAGATGTACTCGTCGTCGCAGTCGCAGACGCAGACGCCGGCCCTCACGCCCACGGGCGCCCTGACCCCGAGTGGCGGGCAGTTGGCCGCCGACGTGCCGGGCGCGCCGATGCCGACGAGTGTCGCGGCCGCGCCGGCGTTCCCCCTCGGGCCGTACTTCTCCTCGTCCCATCTGCCGACCTACTTCCCGCCGCCGCCGCTGCAGTACGTCTACACCGACGGCGCGCGCCACCCGCTGCGGCCCAAGCCCCCGAGGATGGGGGAGGTCTTCTACACCCGCTTCATCGACAGCCTGGGCCAGTACCTGTCGTTCCGGGTCGCTTCGGCCTCGGCCTTGCCGGTGCCCTACCTCGGGCCGCTGGGGCCTAACCCCCCGGAGCAGAGCCACCTGTCGTCCATGAGCGACCGGGACCTCCTCCGGTCGTGGTTCGCGAGCCAGCGCGTCAGGGACTTCTGGGGCAGCTACGCCCCCGACTTCCTGGAGACGGCGCTGTGCTCAAGGCACTCTTTCCCAGTGATTGGCCTGTGGGACGGCGTCCCCTTTGGATACTTTGAGCTGTACTGGGTCAAGGAGGACATCCTCGGCCGCCACGTGGGCGACGAGGCCGGCGACTGGGACCGCGGCGTCCACATCATGGTTGGGGAGGAGTGGTCGAGGGGCAGGGTGGCCGCGTGGCTCACGAGCCTGGTGCACTATTGCTTCACGGCCGACCCGAGAACCATGAATGTGTGCCTGGAGCCGAGGGTTGATAACCAGAGGTATGGGCTTCCTCCCCCCTTTTCGCTTCCGAACAAGAGTACTGACCCGGCACCAGGGTGCTGCGACACTTGGACGCGCACGGCTTCTCCAAGGAGAAGCAAGTTGCGTTTCCTCACAAACAAGCCTGGTTCGTCAAGCTGCGGCGGGAATTCTGGGACGGGCCAGCCCTGTAGGGAGCTTGTTTCCGTAGAGTAATGGCTGGTTGGTGAACGGGGACACATGGTGGGCGTAAGCAACGATAATCTACATTGTAACTATAATCGAGCTGCGTTTCTAGAACCCCCGTCATGTTTCTGCAATTCCCCCGCCCGGGTCGCCATGTCATAAACTCCAATGTTTGCTCTTCCATGACACACCCCTTCACAGTTTGGTCGTAATGCCCTCGCCGTCATCATCTTGGAGTCCTTGCTTCTCCCTTCGCATCGGCGTACTTGACCCCCGTCGACGCCGCCCCCTCCACTACTTTGACGTGTCGAAGCATGAGCAAGTCAATGGCCGGGATCATCGGGCAGTACGGCAGGTTAGACGGCGCGGCCAACGAGCGGGGAGTCTGTCACGGACCTGGAAGGCGACGAGTGGGAGCCCGTCAAAGGGGTTAATCTGACGGGGTGCACGTATTGCTTGAGAGCGGAATCGAGGGCCATTGTAAACACGGCTTCTGTCCATGGGACGAATGAATGGCGAGACTGCAACTACACTGTTGGGTTTCAACTCTAGCATCGAGGTTCGGCGCAGGCACTGACGTGAACAAATCTAGCAACAGCGTGTCGTGGCGCATTCGGTGCCAACAAACACGGCGTCATGGGACTTGCGAGAGTCGCGGCAAAGGAAAATGGGCATCGGGTGGTTCGGGTCAGACGCCGTTGCGTCGGGGGCCGTATGCACGCCCGTGATGCAGCGGGCTTAGACTGCGCAAGTGGTGGTTTTCCTTCTTGGCCCGGAGAGTAGCTTTGTAAGTGCGAGTGTTTACTCGGCGGACAGAGCGTGGCTGCGAATGAGTCCACGGGTTGCGTGGCATGAATCCACGATATCCGCGGAATTTGTCAGTGACATGGCTTCACTCGACACGGTGGCCATCCGACATGAACTGTGACCCCTATCACAGTGTGTCTTGTTTTCTCATTTATTATATACTCAATAGCTTGAGCCCGTATCTATAATTGTCATTGCTACCTGCGCAGTAGAACAAAGGAAAATCACTATTCTCATTAACAAATGACCCCTGGTATTTTTGTCTTTTCATTATGCCTCACTCGTTCCATCTCTTGTTTGCCTTTTTTTTCCCTTTCTTTCTTCAAATGCCCCTGAGCCACTTAACCAACCCATCTACGGACACTCTTAAAGATTCGAACCCAAGGACCAAAGTCACCCCACTCCTCGGTGGCCTTGGGCGGGATGTAGCTGTTTACGCCGGCAACGATGGTTCGTTCAGGGTGAGGCATCATAGCAACAAAACGGCCGTCCTTGCTCGAGACGCCGGCAACACCCCCGGGGCTGCCGTTGGGGTTGTAAGGATATTTCTCAGTGACCTTCAGCCTGTTGTCAACATAACGCATGGGTATCATGCCCGAGTTGGTCAGTTCCTGCAGGGAGTTTGGTGATGAGAATTTGGCTCTTCCTTCGCCATGAGACACAACCACAGGGAGTGATGAGCCGTTCATGCCGTGGAAGAAGACGGAGGGCTTGCTCTCATCTTCCTTGATTGTCACCATGCTGTATCGGCCCTCGAACTGAGCACTCTCGTTGTGAACAAAGGTTGGCCAGTGTTCCGTGCCAGGAATGAGCTCCTGGATACGAGTCAGGAACTGACAGCCGTTACAGACACCAAGAGCGAAGGTGTCGGGACGCCTGAAGAAATGCTCAAACTCGCGGCGTGTGCTCTCATGCATCAAAACAGACCTGGCCCAGCCTTGGCCAGCACCAAGAACGTCGCCATATGAGAATCCACCGGGGGCAGCAATACCGGTAAAGTCAGCAAGAGACCGTCCTCCAAGAACATCGGTCATGTGAACATCAACCGGCTCGAACCCAGCAGCTCTGAAAGCGAAAGCCAATTCAGCATGTCCATTCACACCTTGTTCTCGGAGAACAGCGACTCGAGGAGTCTTGTTGAAAAATCCAGTAATGGAGGATGTGAGTGGCAGGATGTTCTCGGATGGTGAGTAAGTCAAGTGGTAAGAGAGACCAGGGTCAGACACATCGGAAATTGTGGCGTATTCGGAGTCAGCACAGGCAGGGTTATCTCGGAGCCGCTGCATCTGGTGGGATGTCTTGGACCACCACTGTTGCATTTCGGCGCGGTCAAGATTGGCAAAGGTGGTCGCCCCGTGGCGGATAGTCAAAGACTGGTTAGGGCTGGCCTTGACAACTCCAAACTTGCGAATCAGACCGGGAGGGGGACCGCAGGTGGCGAAGCATCGCTTGAAGTTGATCTCATCAGACGCCTTGACCTGGAAGACAGCACCAAGCTCTTCATTGAACAAAGCTTCAACCATGTCGCTAGCCGAGCCGCTCTTCGAAATACCATCCATCATCATGTCGACGCCGCAGCGACCAGCAAACATCATCTCAGCAATAGTTGTGATCAAACCTCCGTCAGAACGATCATGATACGCCAGGACAACGCCACTCTTATGAAGCTGCGACAGAGCATCAAAATAGTCGGTAATGAGGTTAAAGTTCTTCATGTCGGGGGCCTCATTTCCAATGGCACCGAGCGACTGGGCCAGCGCTGAGCCTCCCATGGCTCGTCGACCTTCCGCCAGATCAACAAACATGAGAATAGACTCTCCAACCTCTTCAACTCTTCGGAGCTGAGGGGTCCATGTGCTCAAAATGTCCTCCACAACCGCGAAAGCCGAAATAGCAACAGAGACGGGGGCTGTTACACTCTTCACTTCGTTCTGCTCCTTCCAAACAGCCTTCATGGACGTTGAGTCCTTTCCAACAGGAATGCTGACGCTGATTTCAGGGCACATTTCCATGCCAATAGCCTCGACGGCCTCATAAAGAGCCGCACCTTCGCCAGGGTGGCTGACAGCTGCCATCCAGTTGGCCGAGAGCTTGACTCTGCGCAAGTCTCCCATTACATCTGCAGCACCAATGTTCATCAAGCTCTCTGCGACAGCCATTCTGGCAGAGGCTGCGGGATTTATGAGAGCCAGAGTCGGTTTCTCACCCATGGCCATAGCCTCACCAGTTCTTTGCTTTCCACCAAGGCTGAATGAGGTAGCTGTCACGGCGACATCGGCCACTGGAGTCTGCCAGGGTCCAACGAATTGATCGCGGGCTGTAAGACCACCGACAGTTCTGTCACCAATGGTGATAAGGAAAGACTTTGAGCCCACTGCTGGCATGAGGAAAACCCGTTCCACCGCGTTCTTCAACAGCGTTGCATTGTCTAGGTCAGCTCCGAATGCCTTGCGAAGACTGGCCAGAGCATCAAAAGGCGTCAGATTGGGCTTTTTTGAGCTGACATTTCGTTCTTGCTGATGCTTTGGTGGGAATAGTGCATCCATTGGCAGGTCAATGGGGCGAGGATATTCCTTAGATTCGCGGTCTGTGAGAATCAACCTGGCGTCACCATTTGCGTCCTTGGTGGCAACTGCTCCAACATCTGAGAATCCGCAACGTTCTCTACGGCAAATGCTAGTGAATCGATTCATGTTTTCGGGATTGATGAGTAGAACATAGCGTTCCTGAGCCTCATTACACCAGATCTGCAGAGGGCTCATGCTTCGGTCAGCACTCTCGACTTGGCGTAATTCGAAGTTGCCGCCAAAACCAGCATCTTTGACAACTGTACAACGTGTTAGGGGTCAAATTGAACGGAGGAAAGCAGCGCTAAATGCTGAGGGGTCAAAACATACGCTCGGGTAGGGCATTGGAGAGGCCGCCAGCTCCAACATCGTGAATCATAGCAATCGGGTTCTGTTCGCCAAGAGCAGTGCATGTATTGATGACCATTTGGGCGCGGCGTTCCATCTGGTGCAAGAATTTAGCAAAATGAAGGCCTTCAAACACAATTTCAGAATGAACCAACCTCTGGATTTCCACGCTGCACACTATCAAAGTCCAAATCAGCATTACTCTCGCCGGACGCATTACTAGACGCAGCACCACCCCCGAGGCCAATCAACATGGCCGGGCCTCCGAGAACAATGACGTGGGCACCTTCGCGGACAAAGCGCTCCTCTTTCAGTGCGTTAGAAGGGCGAACTGTGCCAACACCACCAGCCAGCATAATGGGCTTGTGGTATCCGCGCCATGCAGAAGCTTCAGCTTTAGCATCTTCTGTGGGAGTTTCGGGGGTAAGAAGCGTTCGAAAGCAGCCCGTAAGACAAGGGCGACCAAACTCGTTATTGAAGCGTGCACTGCCGATAGGGGCCTCAAGCATGATGTCTAAACTGCTGGCGTAGTGAGAGGGGCGGCCGATATCAACTTCCCATGGAGCTCGATGATCGGGAATCAGGAGATCAGAAACCCAGTAACCGGCAAGACCGCCCTTGGTTACGGAACCGCGTCCGACAGCAGCTTCGTCACGAATTTCACCACCAGAGCCGGTGGCGGCACCGGGAAAAGGCGAAATGGCGGTAGGATGGTTATGAGTCTCGACCTTGGCCAAAATATGGGCAACTTCCGGGGTCATTGTCCAAGTTCCAGTAGAGTAGTCAGGGGCCCAAAAATTCGCAGATTCACCCTGAAGAACAGCGGCATTGTCACTGTAAGCCGAAACGGTATAATCGGGAGTCTTCTTGTGTGTGTTTCGGATCATTTCGAACAAACTTTTATTCTTCTTAACACTGTCAATTGTCCAGCTGGCGTTGAATACCTTGTGGCGACAGTGTTCCGAATTGACCTGGGCGAACATGAAAAGCTCTACATCGTGAGGCGAGCGGCCGAGCTTCTTGAACACGTCGACAAGGTACGCCATTTCCGATTCATCAAGGCTCAGTCCCTTTTCTTTGTTGTAGTCTCGGAGGACGATCAGAGGATCCTTGCCGTCGGCGAAGATGTCAACGACAACAAGTGGCGCAGGAACCCCAGCAGCAAACATGACGTCAAGTTCGGGCTTCTCGAAGGAGAATATCTCGGTCATGCGATCGTATAGGACATCTCGAAAAGTGGCGTCTTGTCCAGTTTGATAGGGCTCTTCGAAATCGATGACAATGAGTCGACCCTTTTCAATACGGTTTACCTGCTCCTTCAAGCCGCAGACATGGGCAATGTTGGTGGCTTGAGAACTCCATGGCGAGAGGTATCGGGGGGTGACGTAGACGGTAATTGTGTTGCTAGTGCTCTCAGAAGCAAGGAGAGGTTCGGAGTCGACATCCTGAAGGAGTGTTTTCACTTTCTCCAGGACAGCCTTGCTGGACGACTTCAGGTCGACAAAGTACACCCACTGGCCCCGGATCTGCTGGATCTTGGGCTGGCTGGTCTTATTGGCACGAGCTTTGATCTCTTGTGCACTGGTAGCCGTGTAGCACGAGCTACCGACGAGAATATCGTGCGGCATAGTGAGAAATGTACGATTAAAACGCGTAAAACGCCTAATCGTGGAAAGGCGTGGTGAACATGAGCCTGGGTCGACGAATTTAGAATCTTTGCTGCCCCTCTCCCTTATCGATAGAGGGGCTCATGAAAATTTTCGGACCGGCGTTTGCCCGCATCAACCCCACGGACAGAACCTTGATGGGTTGGGGTTAGTGAACTGACACCTGCTCAAAAACGGCACGCAACAAACAACACCACGGGTTTCAGCATCGAAGCGCAGAACCAGCTCACGATAATTGAGACAATCTTGACACTGTAGTACTCGACTCTGCAGGGCTCTTTTGGTCAGAGGAAATTGGTTCTTCGGGTGGTCTTTACATCAATCTCCTTGCTGCTGAGAGCCCACGATCCAACCTTCGCTCCACTTGCTACCCTAGATCTTGCGCAGGTGGAAGGCGAATTCTATCCTGCGGGTACGGGAACACTCGCCAGGGATACTAGATCGAAAGCAAGTGGGAAGCATATCCAATGCTTGCTGGGCCGGCTGTGTGATTGGAGTGCTAGATGCAATGGTGCAGATACGTTAGGCCAGGTGGGTGGTAAGAGGTTAATGTAACGTGGGCTTTTAGACTGACGTGGCCATCGCGACGGGAGCAGTTGTCAGGATAGGGTCGCTGAAAATGGGCAGTGATCGCAGTTGTTCGGAGAGAAACAAGACACTATACAAATTCTATTCATTGCTAATTCATAATCAGTTGAAGGGCAAAGCTCTTGTGAATGATTATATTATTTATAATACGCCACACCTCAAGCAGCACTGCATATCCGCCTCCAGTTATATTCGTTTGCACATATCTATTACTCGTCGAGCTCCGTACAGTCCGCATGTCATGGCAGAAAGAACGCAGCATCTAGCACGGGCCGGCATGACGTGCGTTGGCGCAATCAGATTGTGTACCGGCCGCCTCACACGCTGACAAACTGGGGATGCAGCCATCACAGAGCGCCACCTATGAATCACGCACGGGTTGCCGCCAGGGGCTTCACCAGATGACAAAATCCCTGCGCCATTTGAGTCGCTGAAGTTCGGGACTGATGTGGAATCATCTGAATTAAGAAAATACTACTTGAGCTGAATTTGGCTACATGATAAGCTCATCAACGTCTTGAATGGACCCGAAATCCTAGGGTAGCTTTGTTCCTCATTCGCCGCTGTCGTTTCATTACCCGGTCCATGAGTTACACATGAGTTACAAACAGCTGCTACAGGTCCCTTGGCAGTATTAGTGGACAATAACTGGCCAGACATGTTGAGTGGTGAGCGATAATAGGCAAGAAGTCCGTTCAAGAAACCAGGGGGCCCCGGGCTGCGCACTTTACAGTCGTTCATCTCTCTGGAATAACATCGAACTCGACACCCCTTTGCCTAGGCTAGCAGCCTACATCGTGCAAGTTTTATACCCTGACTTCTGTGAAGAAGACTGTTTTCAAACACCGTCGCACGGACAAATGTCTCATCAGATCCAATCTGCAAAGCTTGCTGTAGGCCCTGGGTAATGCTTCATGTATCTATTAGTCATTCCTTCCACACAAAGATTAGCGGTGCATAATCCCTGTTGCCAGGGCCTTGTGGAAGGTCAAGCTTGTTTTCCCTTGTTTTCGGGAAATATCCACGTGTTGTACGCAGTGTTGGGATGGATCGCATCGTTGCATCGTGGCACCCAAACCCATCCAAGACACGGCTCAAAACACAGATTAGGGTTGTTTGACAGCGCACTGGCTATCATATGTCTAAACTACAGCCGTCTCACCTTCCTTAAAACCAGGTGGCAAGTATCAAATCACCCGCCGAAAATATACTCAACATTGGAAATCGAACAAAGCCGTGACGGCTCCATCTTCCGTGACGGCGCCGCCGCACCTCGGCAAAAGTGGGCCCGGGACTGATGAGCTGATCGGGGGATCAGTAATGGGAACACGGCACGATGCGCACCACGCCCTGCGCTGGCCAATCTTCAAGGCGCGACTAACCGGATCTATAAGACGCGAGGCCAGGCCGGGCAAGCTGGTTTAAAAATCCACAAAGCATGGCCAAGTCTTTACAAAATGGACCAGTGGCTGCATGTATAAAAATGACAGCCACCTCCGACTCACCGCCGTCCGAGATTATGCTTGGCCAAAAAATAAAAAAGGAAATCCATACTAATACAGCTTTGTCTTGGTTTGAAATACCATGAATCTCGGCATTGAATTATAAACACATTCCCGCAAAGTGTTGCTGCCTCGTCAACCCTACGTGGACAGGTTTGCCCTCTTCCCGCCCCCAGGCGAACGATCCACCCGGGACACAGCGCAAAATCAAACATAGCTCGGACATCAAGCTGGCCAGAATGCGGACAACTATAGACCTGGAGGCACCGGGTGATGCTGAAAAGGCTCAAGACGGAGGTACTTTTGGCAAAAACGCCACCGACAGCGAGACGCCCCATGGAGGAGACACGGACGAAGAGAATCGGATTGAGAATGCCGAAGCTCCAAGGGAAGTCATTTCCAACGAGAAATGGGCAAAAGACGCCTCAAACCCAATGAACTGGCCCGCGTGGAGAAAAGTGATGCTCATTTCGTGCACATCGTCAATGGGATTCATGGCGTAAGACAGGCAATGCCGCAAGCGTGGGTGACACAACAACTAACAGCATCTTGTAGCTCGGCGGCAACTTCGATCCTCAGCCCCGGCCGCGCACAGCTCATGGCGGAGTTCAACGTCAGCAGCACCGTCGCCATCCTACCCGTGGCGCTGTACGTCTTCGCCCTCGGCTTCGGGCCCGTCGTCGGCGGTCCGCTCTCCGAGACCGTCGGCCGCCTGCCAATCTACGTCTTCACGACGCCCCTAGGCTCTCTGTTCACGCTCGGCGCCGGCTTCACACACAACTTTGGAGTGCTGTGTTTCTGCCGCTTCATGAGCGGCTTCTGCTGGTCGCCTGTGCTGGCTGTCCCATCGGCGTCAATATCCGAGACGTTCCCCCCCAAGTCGAGAGGGCTGGCCGGAGCGGTATTTGTGCTGATGCCGTTTCTAGGACCGGGGCTCGGGTACGTTGAACTTTGCGGCCACCATGTTTCATCCATGTATGGAATCTTGCTAACAGTCGACCTTTCCTTCTTTTCTTGTCAAGACCCGTCATGGGCTCATTCCTCGTTAGTAGAAGAGACTGGCGGTGGACGCAGTGGACGCTCATCTTCTTCGCCATCTTCTGCATGCTCCAGCTGCCTTTTGTCCGCGAGACATTCCACCCCATTGTCAAACGCCGGCTCGCCAAAAGAAAGGGCCTGAAGCTGCCTCCCAAGGTTCCCCTGCGGGCCAGACTCTCGCTGTTTGCCCGTGTGGCCGTCATTCGCCCCCTTCACATGCTCTTCGCCGAGCCCATCGTCACCTTCTTGTGTTTCTATGTGGCGGTCAACTTTGGTATCCTCTTCAGCTTCTTCGCCGGCGTGCCCTACACATTTGGCCTCGTGTACCACTTCAGCCTCGAGTCGTCCGGGCTGGTGTTCCTGTCCATTGCGGCTGGGTGTCTCGTCGGCTTCCTGACCATTATCCTCTGCGACGTCCTCATCTACCGCAAGAAGTTGGCGCTGCACCCCCATCTCAAAACGCTTCCTGAACAGCGTCTCTACCCGGCCATGGTTGGCAGCCTGGGTCTTCCCGTTGGACTGTTTTGGTACGCGTGGTCGGCGAGAGCAAGTGTCAGCTGGGCCAGCCCTGCCGTTGCCATTTTCCCCTTTGCATGGGGGAACCTCTGCGTGTTTGTCAGCTCCGTGCAGTACATTGGTGATGCGTATCATGGCAGTGTGATAGCTAGCGCTGTGAGCGCAAATGGCTTGGCTAGATACGGGTTTGCCGGGGCATTCCCCCTGTTTACAATCCAAAGTAGGCTTGATTCTTTGACCGAGTTGAGAGGTTGTGAAATCAGCTGCTGACGCAAAAAACCAGTGTATAATAATCTCGGAATAGGCTGGGCCTGCAGCCTCCTCGGCTTCTTCTCTCTGGCGCTGCTGCCCATCCCCTGGATCCTGTTCAGGTACGGACCAAAGATTCGCGCAAAGAGCAAGTACGACACTATGGACTACACGTATTAGTTCATGGGTGTCTTCTCAGCGGTGGTGTTTGGCGGTTATTAGAAGAGCAGACATGTTTGCATTCCTGCGAGCATAGAGTAACATGGACAATAAAGTTAGACATGGACTCATTCGACACCCTATTTTGCCCAAAAATGACAAATGATCGTTCTATACCCAAAAGGTGCCACCCGCAAGCCACAGATATCAGGGTGTTCCCACCCTCGGAACTCCAACGGCTGATTAGCGCCAGTCTTGTTGCCGTCGATTTACAAAGTCGGATCGATTCCATCCGAGTCGAACCACAACTTTCGCGCAGCCGTCGCCCGCAGACCGCATATCCATACAACTTGTAGCTTCATTCCCGCCCCATGGCCGTCTTCCGGCACTCGCCCATCGCAGTTTCCTCCAAGCTAAAGGGACTCACTCGCATGAGAGATGCCTCAATCCAACGACCATGAGTCTCTCGCGCCCAGCAACAGCAACAGCAACAGCAACACAGACGTCAGCCGCGCCCGCATAGAATGGCAACTCTACACTTCCCACTTCCTGTCCATGTGGAACTCGCGGCTCTTCGAGTTTGGCGCCGTGCTCTTCCTCGCATCGATATTCCCCTCGACGCTTTCGCCCATGTCCATCTACGCCCTGGTCCGCAGCTTGTCGGCCATGCTCCTCGCGCACCCGCTCGGCACATGGATCGACAGCGGGAATCGACTCGGCGTCGTGCGCGTGTCGATTCTGGGCCAGAGGCTCGCCGTGGCAGGGAGCTGCGGCGTGTTGTTGCTCATCGAGCTGCGCATGCGGGCCTTGGGAGTGACGGGCGTAAACGGGCTGTTTGCGCTGCTCGTGGCGTTGGCGTGCGTCGAGAAGCTGTGTGCTGCCATGAATACAATCGCCGTCGAGAGAGACTGGGTACGTTTCCCTTTTCTGTGTTGAATGGAGTCGAGGTTGCTCATTCAGCTACATGTGTAGGTTGTTGTCATGACGGAGGGGGACGAGGATTGGCGACGAGGTACGTTGTGCTCTTTTTAATGCCGACGGAAAGAAATCTCTAAAAAGACGTATGCCGCGACAGTGATGAATGCGAGGATTCGCCGTATTGACCTCGCATGTAAACTCGTCGGGCCGTTTGTCATATCCCTCGTCGCAATGGCGTCTACCGTCATCGCAATCTGGACCGTGCTGGGCGTGAACGTGGCCTCTGTTCTCATCGAGTACATCTGCATAGAGAGGGTACGTCGACCCCGAGCCCTGCGTCTCGCCTTTGCTTCTCACAGCCGCAGGTATACAAGAGTGTTCCGGCCCTCGAGCGAGTGTCTGCCGATGAGGAAATTGCCTCGTCCACCCGAGGGGAGGATGAGCGGGCGCCATCACGCCTCACGTCCTTCATCTCAAATATCCTCCCTCTGTCTTCGATCCCCTTTTACGTCCGCCACCCCGCCTTCCTCCCCTCCTTCTCCCTGTCTCTTCTTTATCTCACAGTCCTCTCCTTTTCCGGCCAAATGGTCACATACCTCATGTCGGTCGGCTACACCCCGTTGCATGTAGGCATCGCCCGCACAGGCAGCACCATTGTCGAACTGAGCGCCACGTGGGTTGCGCCCCAGCTCATTGGGAGAATTGGTCCTATACGGGGTGGGTTGTGGAGCTTGAACTGGCAGATGGCATGTTTGGCAATCGGCGTGTGTTGGTACATGGTGGACGTGAACAAGCGCGCAAGCGATGCCTTTATGTCCGCAACAGTCATGGCCATCTGCGTGGCCTTTAGCCGACTGGGTCTTTGGGGCTATGATCTTTGCGCGCAGAGCATAGTCCAAGCGGTGAAGAAGCCAATCATCATGTCCAAGTTCAAGGATTTCGTTAGGTTCTGATTCTCGACGAAAAAACAGGAAGTCGAAGCTACCCACCGAGGGTCGTTTTCCACGGCAGAAGCAACATTCCAGAACCTCTTTGAGCTTCTCTCTTTTGCATCTACAATCGCCTTCTCCAAGCCAGATCAGTTTCAGTGGCCCATGTTGATAAGTATTACGGCAGTGTATGTTTCGGGCATCCTGTATGCCATGTTCTTACGTTCGAGGAGAGGGCACTTGTTCCATGCTCCGCCGTGTTTAAAGGCTAGAACCGAAGGAAGAATCGTTTTAGAATAATGACTGCAGCTATTATACGTATTCCCCATATATAGCCCCTGTAAAACTAGAAGCATAGTTTTGTGGCATTCACACTATAGAACACATCAAGGTAGCGGTTAAGACGAGATGGAGCGTTTATCAGATAGCCTTAACGAGTTTATATTATCTGGTAATTAATTTTTTTCTTTTTTTTTTTTCTTTTTTGCTCTTGTCCAGCAAATCATGTAAACTTCCATTATCCACCCCTCGCCTAAATTCTACGACGCCTTCAAATACCTTGGTAAATACTTTCATTTGCTCACAGCAGCCTCAATAGAGTCGATTTGCTGTAGCACCGAAGCCTTGCTAGTCCCACCTGTGGAAGTCCTTTTCTCAACGCTCCTCTTGAAAGTCGCAGGCTCGCGTTAAGCTGATGCGCGACCGGTCAGTGATGCATGAATACATCTCACAACTTCACTTCCACTTCCATGACCACCGTCTTTCTCAGAAATTCACTTCATAAAATTTACTTACCAATTTTATCAATCGTGTCTTATTTTTTCTCTTCTATCCGCTCTATAAACTTATATCTTACATCATATTCATACCTCAGAACCTCATGTCTGTCCCTCGCGTTCTAATATCAATACATCCTAGCTCCTTGTACGGGCCACGTTGAAACTTCGGAAAAAAAAAAAAACCGTTGCTAGTCCCAGAGAAACACTGGCTCTAAACTCCTAACTCCAAATGTCATTCCATTCCTAGAACGCGAATTCCACACCTCGAAACATAAAGTTCACCACTTGGGTGCATACAGAATCAAGCCCATCAGACAGCCGGATATCAATGCCGTGACTGGCACGGTAATGTACGAGCCCCAGAATATCCATCCCACCAACCTCGGATTGATACATCTCCAATCTCCATTTGCCAGGCCGACGCCCACCGTGGCTCCTGTGATGCACTGGGTCGTGGACACAGGCAGCGAGAGTTTGGTCGCCGTGAGGACAGTAACGGCGCTGGCGAGTTCCATACAGAATCCTCGACTCGGCGAAATAAGCGTCAGTCGATTACCCAATGTCCTCATGACGTGGTACCCGTACGTCAGCAGGCCGAGCACAATCCCTCCACCGCCAAAACAAAGCACCCAAATGGGAATATTGACAAGATCGGGGATGGTCCCTGTTGACCACACTTGGTATGCAGTTGAGAAGCGGACAATTGCGTTTGAGACGTCGTTGGCTCCGTGTGTGAATGATGCTGCAGCCGCGGTGAGGACTTGGAGTGATGAGTACACGTATTCTGCTCGGTTGTCAGTCAAATCTCGATGCTCGAGAATGTATGTCTTCAATGTCCCATTTTAGCACTGCATTGCGCTTCTGCATTGCAATGACGTCTTGTTCGATGCCACGAAGAAGCGATTGGCTTTCCAGGCCATGACGGGAAAACTCGTCGATGGTCCGGGTGGTCTGGGAGGAATAAGCCTATCGTTTGATAGAGACTCTCTTCGAGTAGAAAGCACCGGTGATAAGGCAGATGGTGGTGGGATAAGATCAACATCCTTAACCATGTCGGGTTGTTGCTCGGGTCGACCCCTCTGCACCGATTGCAATAATGTCTCTGATGCTCGCATTCAATATAATTCTTCGGGGTTCAGGTGGCCACGATAGTAGTCTTTGATCTGCGGCTTTGCAAACCCAGGAGGAGTCGGCGGAGGTGGTTGTCGTCGTAAAAGCCAAAGTCCCTGAAAGACATGATACCATTTCAAGGTCCAGTCCTGACGCATAATTCGTATCCAGAGATATGGCATGATAAACGTCATTTGCAGTAATGTAGCGCCAGCGGCTGCGATGCCAACGGACAACAGAACCTGCGTAACTGATAATTCGACTATCTGTATGCCCTTCCATACAATCAGCACTGCACATTGTCAGCTCCAGCATGCCCACACCTGACTGATGTCAACTCGTCAAACGCTTACTGGTAATGGACGCAACAGTAAGAAAAGTATAAAAGCGAATGGAATAGAAGGCCCGTTGCGCCGCAGTCGACTTGATAAGAACGCTATGCTTTGTGGTTAGGAATAGCGAAGCACCCAGGCATCCCGCCATGCAAGGTGCAATGGCCCAGGTAGCAAATTATGCGAGAGGCCCTTCCATCCCCAATTCACATTTCGAATTCCAATGGACGCACTGGCTGTGCCTACCAGCCCGCCAACCATGGCATGCGTAGTGGAAACCGGCATGCCATACCGTGTGGCCACGGTGAGGAAAGTCGAATTTGCCAACACTGTGCACATCATGGCGAGCAGGAGGGCTGGAGGCGAGGAGTCATACTGGTGAGGGTCGACGATTTTGGTGCGGATCGTATCAGCTACTCGACTGCCGACGGTTGCACTTCCAGATAATTCACAGACAGCTGCCAAGGCCATGGCCTGCTTCAAGGTCAGAGACCGGGAAGAGACTGACGTTGCGAACGAGTTGGCGACATCATTGGCACCTGAGCATGTTAGCTCAGAAGTCTTGTTCCCTGTGCGTTGACACGCCTGTATAGATGCCTACCGATGTTCCAAGCGTCGAGAGCGGCAAATGTGGCTGTAAGAGCAAATACATAGGTATATTGACTTAGCCGCCATCTCATGCGTCGAGGCAACTCAATGAGTGCCATCAAAAACTCGTTTGGATGGACCAATCTTCTGGGTGTACGGGCCTAAAGTGGCAGGCAGATAGGCTCAAGCTTCTCTCTCAGGACCAAGCTACTTCACTTCCATGTCCATCGTCATTGATACCGAAGAGACCAGCTGATGAAACCGTGCAAACGTAGGATCCGTGTGCCAAAGGCCAGTGAGTTGGGGCATAAAGAGGCAATATAAGAGCCAATGCCTACTATTAACTCTGATACCCCGTAGTGAGTTCTGAGTCTTTGTGAGTCCTCAAACACCGTAGTATTGCCAGAGCTTTGAAAAGGAAATAGAAGTAGCCTGGTTCGCTGGGGAGCAAGAATATATGGTGTTGAGAGGGACCAGTTGACGGCTACCGACTTCCTGGCGCACATGTGGTTGACACCAGGACTGTGATACGACACATTGATGCCGCCATCGCTGAGATGGGCAGTGATGTTGCAAGTAGGCGGGCGGGCCCAAAATGTCAAGAAGGAGATCCCTGGGTGGCATCAAGCGTGGTGACTCTGGCGAGGAAGACTAGCAGGGGTGGGTGGACGGGACCAAGACGTTGGAGTTGATTCTGGCGATGCTAGCATCATGAGTAGGCAGAGTTGCGCTCTCGGTCGCCAAAGAGGTGATGGGCACCAGATAGTAACTCCAGGTGGTGTTGCGTCAGCTAATCAGATGAGGCTCGACCGAATAGATTTAAGCCAATAACGTGTGATTGAGGTACCGGGTGGTCCTGTCTCCGCGACACCAAACGTGTTCTGAGAGGAGAGCACCGCAATGGCACCATTGCGTGCGCCAAGCGTTTCGTTTGACTGAGAGAACTCGAAGTGTGATGACATGCTCGAGGTTCGAGCAGCAGCATGCACCCTCCTCGCCGCTATGAAGACCAGACGCTATACTATTAAGAGTAAGCAGCTAGCGTCATTAGGCAGGCACGCATGAAGTAGGCGGCATTTTGTTGTCTTCAAGAGGCAACGTGGATGGAGCCATCTCTGCGATGTGATGCTGGATTTAACAGACGTCTATTAATCCAGCACCACATCTCACGCAGCCAGCATGATGACTCTGGCAATTAGCTCATCCGTCATCGCTGTGCGTCACTCATATCGCATCTTGAAACAGGAAGCGGGACCAGGTACCCGGCTGCGGGCAGTTTGCCATCACCATCACTTCGCTGGTCCACACTGTCTCGGGGCCCAATGTGCTATAACCCAAGGCACCACTTGGATGGAATGAATCCATGAACCCGCACAAGGTACCATAGAGAGTTTCTCGCATCAAACGTGTATTTATTACAGTTTCGCGACGCTTCTAGAATCTTGTACACCGGATGAAGAAAATCCCCGTAGTTCCAAACGCTCCACTCATTAGTTACCCGACGGATAATAAGGGTAAATGGCAATGAGCCAACGTTCATCCGTCGCCATCTTAATACCGTGGACTCTACACCTAAATACTACGGGAGAGGTCACCCAGTAGGTAGCAGGATACAACCAGAGTTTGACTGGCTTCATACCAGCGCATAAATCCATGCACTACACTGATGTCTGTCCAGCTTGTGAACTTCACCAGGCACAATGCCGAACAGGTGGCGGGTCGGGGCTGTCTATAGCCTAACCCGTCAACTGGTGCGAACAACTGAACCGCCAGGTCCCAAGTAGGCTATTGTGACAGCCGACTCCCGGCCCCACACACGACATCCTCAACCAATCCCGCGCCTCGTCAAAGCCATCAATCCAAGCGAGCACATTCGCCTTCCTCAACTCCGATTCCAACCCATCAGCACAACCCAAAAGCACCACAACAACCCGACGAAATCGTCGCAGAACTCAACAATGCAACGTCTACGGCCCCTGCGCGCAATCCTCACCCGCGGATCCCGCGCACGCACCTACTCATCCTTCCAAACCCGTCCCGCGCCCCCGAAGCTCCCCGCCTCGGAGCAAGCCGAATTCGAGCGTCTCCAACGCGAAGCCGCCGTCTCCTCCGCCTTCCAACCCGCAAACACTGGCGCTTCCGCAGAATCACCGTCCACCCAGGAACAGGCGCAGACGCAGGCTACGCTCACGGAAGAAGAGAGCGTGCATCCGGCCCTGTTCCGCGGCGCACCGCCCGAGTTTGAGGGCGACAAGAACCCGAAGACGGGCGAGGTGGGTGGTCCGAAGAACGAGCCTCTGCGGTGGGGAGGCGACGGCGACTGGAGCTATAACGGGCGTGTGACGGATTTTTAACCGAAGCAAACAAGCAACTCTGTCGATACTTTGATGGGGTGGGTGTACTGCACCAGACACCGGCGGCGGAGAGGGAAAGAATACAAGACCCGTCGCGAAAACGGCCCGGGGAACTGGGATGAGAAGGCTCCCTTGGCATCATACAGACGGATGGTGCGGCATTTAATTAATCATGATTTGAATTGAGAGGGCGGGCGTTTCCTCGTTATACATGTACCATAACGCGACACTAAACTGTACAATAAAGGCTGCCGGGCATGCCACATGTCCCTCCTCCTCATCGTCGCTTTGCTTCCTTGATGACCGATATTCTTACAGTTTGCGAATATTTCGATAAACACGTTATCCAGACGCCATCCTCTAGGTATCCCTAATTCTCGCAAGACGAAATCAAAGCTGAAAAAAAAAAATGATTACTTTTCTTCGACAATATCCGACTCCTTCTTCCCTTCCCCTGCTTCCGTCATTTCGACATCTTGGTCTGGCATTTTCTTCGTCTCTTTGGCTGGCTCTTCCGAGTTCCCAGGCTGCGTCGTTGCTACGCGGTTCTCCTTGTTTCCCTCGCTGGTTGCGCGCTCTTGGTCCGGCTTGTCGTTCACGGCCTCTGCGGGCGCATCCGGCTGGTCCTTCTTCCTCCAGTTGCCGATGATATCGCCTCTTAGGGGCGACGCATTGTCCTTGCTTTGCTCCACATCAAGCCCGTGGATGTTGCCAAAGCTAGCTGTGACCTCCTTCATTGCTTTACGCATACGCTCTCTCCTGGCTTTGCCGCGTAGCCTTGCCTGGGGCTGTGCACCGTTTTCTACCCATCGAATGCTTTTGATCATGTAACTTAGGCCATCGTGGACCGAGTGTCGGCCGCCATATTGGCCTCCAAACTCACGGCTAGAAATACCAAACCGCGTAGACCCCGAGTATTTAACGAGTCGAGGTAGGATCAAAACATTGACATGCAAGTCGCGGTTTGCTGGGATATCCATGGGTCCCAGTGGCGGCGGCGCAGTGATGGCGCCTTCTGACTCTCGACTTGGCAGCTCTGGGGTTGGAATTTTGGTCTTGCGCTTACCACCCTCAGCTGTTCCCTGTTCCAGATCCAACATGGCGGTATCAACGTCGTCTGTCCACTCGCCTTTGATCCATCCGCCATGGATGCAAGCCGCAACTACGTCCGAATCATCGGTATAAACGTCTGTACCCCACAGATAGGCTCGCGCCGTGATTTCCTCGCGAGCTACAGGAGAGAGGTGTATAAGCGGCACCTTGACTGTCAGTATGCAATTCTCCTTGTCCTTGATAACATCCCAGGGAAGCGGCTTGGGATTCGACGAGAAGCCTCTGTGTGTGGGAGTATTCGGAAGCAATCGGCCCGGCTTCAACTCGGGTTCGTATATGAAATCTCCAAGATGATGCCTTGCGCGATTGGCGACCGAGTCCAACACGAGCTTGGAGGCTACAACTGTTTTGGTCTTTGGTGGTATGACAGGAGGCGCAGGCTTAGTCTGACTGGCCGGCGCAGGAGCCCCGGTCTTTTGGCCGTGGTGGTGATGGTGGTGGTGGTGGGACTTTTCAGTCGGCGAAGCTGTCGGTGTGCTGCCTTTGAGATTCTTAAACTGAGCAGCTGCAGTCGTCGGTGATGGTACAGAATCTTGTCCATGGTGGTGATGATGGTGGTGGTGACTAAGATGTCAGTTAGCGTCGAGTGATGCTCACAGCTAAATGAAAAAAAAAAAAATGAAAAAAAGAGCAACATACTGGTGGTGATGGTGCTGATGCGGTTTGGCACGTTTGTTTGTTCGGCCTGCAGGCGTAAGTCTGCCAGAACTATCATCATCACGAGCATCTTCATCCTTTAACTTTCGTCTCCTTCCAGGCTTTGCGCCCTTGACATTGTCAGCCCCAGAGTCGACCCCGGCACTTTCAATGTCTTCGCGTTTGGCACCTCCGGGATGTGAGGTTTGGCTTGGGAACGCCGTCGCGGCCGAAGAGGCTACCGGGCTAGACATGCCGATACCACTGACGCCACTCCCAATACCAGAGAACATGCGACCAAATTCACTTTTGATGCCTGGCTCGGCCGCAGGGCCAGGCTGCTGGGGTTGTGCGCCTTGGACTGCTTGCGGGAGAGGGGACATTCGACCCTTGCGATTGATATCTTGAACTGCCAATAAATTGCGCTGTAGCCCATTCGACCCGTGATGATCATCACTCTCCTTACGAGGCGAATCAAAAGACGGGGCATGCGAAGTGCCATAACCCGCAGCAGCCGCCGGTGGTGGTTCTTCACGGCGGGGAGGGCCCTGAGGTTGAGGTGGATGAGGGTGAATTTGATCCATGCGAGCTCGGTCGGCCTCGTGGGACTGTGAAGGTGGCGCTTGCGCGTTTCCAGACGGATGAGGAGGATGCGAGGTTGGCGGATACCGATCCGGAGGAGAAGTCTGATACGGCTGCCCGTGGTGAGAGTATGGTCCAGATGCAGGCGGGTACTCTGAGTGTTGGGGTCGTTGATGCTCGAGGGGTGGTCTATAACTGGGGTCTGAAGTAGTTGGTCGCCCCCACTGATCGCGAGTATCTCGGTGTTCCGGACGCCCAAAAGCAGACTGTCCAGGGTGAGTTTCTCGATGTCCCAGCTCGTGAGGAGACATGTGCTGCTGCCGGCGCGAATCGGCCCCTCCCGAGTACGCTCGCTCCCTGCCTTCTCTCTCACGAGCCTCAGGAACTGGCTGTCGATCTCTGTCGGGGCGGAACCGTTCATCGTAAGGGTATGGTCTTAAACTCGGCCGTTCAGGATTATACTCCATGGCTGCAGGCGGCCGGCTATCCTCTCGTCTTGCATAGGGGTCATCTGGTCGACCCACCTCCAATGGCCGCGGTGGCATACCGCCATACGGCGGCGGCGGTTTGTTTTGAGTCGGTGGCGGACCGGCAGACATTCTCCCTGGCTCTCGCGAAGTATCGGCGGGTGCAGAAGGGTGACGCTGGTGGTAGCCTTGGGGTGTACCGTATCGTTGTAGATCGGGTGTGGTCGCGAAGGGGCCATGAGGTGATGGCGCAGCACTGCCTCGGGGATCGTATGGTCGTGGATGGTCAGGAGTTTGAGGTCGGCGAAATGAAGGATATTCGGATGACGCAGAAGGCAACCTTGGCGAAGCTTGCATGGCAGGTCCATATCCCGGCCCTGATGATGGCGGGGGGGCGTGAGATGAGTAGTGTTGCGCAGGTTGTGAATCACGGGAAGCCGGAGGCGGTCCACCGAGCATAGAAGATATCGACATGGAGCTTCCAGCGCCGCTACCCGACCTGGTAAGCGAGCTCAAGGCCGGCAGCTCCCTCCCAGATGGGAACGAAGTTGATGGCCCAGCAGAAAGGGAAGGCGGCCGAGGCGGCATCGGGCCGTAACTCACGGAGCTCTGCGACTGCTGGTGATGATGATGATGCGGCGGCGGCTGGCCCCCTTGCTGGCCCTGTGAGGGCGAGCTCGGCGGAGGAGGCATTACGCGACTCTTCTCCCTGGCGGACGGGAGCGAAGGCAGCGACGACGCGCTCTGCGCGCGCGAGTGTGAATGCGACTGCGACTGCGAATGGTTGTGGCCAAGCTCCGGAGCTGGCAAGCTGGCGCGGCCGGCCGGCGGGTAGTACGGGGTGTCTGAGGCCCGACGAGGGTCGGCAGCATACGCGGAGACGGGTGCAAAGGTGTGCGTCGCGAATGGGTGATGATGAGCCGAGTGCAGAGGCGGCGGCACGACGATCGAGGCGGGAGGAAAATGAGAGGCGGCGTTGGAGGCTGCATTCGAGACGGAGTTGGAGTTGAAGTTGGAGTTGGACCGTGGCACGGGAGCAGGCTGGCGGTGTCTTGGGTCCATGGTCGTGCCGAGTTTTTAGCTCGAAAAACCCGACTGTCCGATGGGGCACGGCGGCAGGCTCCACTTGCACAGCCAATGAGATGCAGGAACAGGGATGCGAGCTGAGAAAAAAACGGGTCAGAAGAGGCGACGGGAAAGCTGCTGATGGCCCCCGGATTCCAGGGACACGCGCACCAGCGCCTGACCGACGAGACCGACCGACGAGACAGACAGGCCCACGACAGGCCCTTCGTCAGAGGCGTCCTGTCCTGTCAGAGTCGGCGCATCGCACTTGGGGAAGTAGTTGAGACGTTGGCCCTCTTTCCGTGGATCGCAGGGCTCACAGGCCGCCGCAGGAGCTGCTCCTCTGACGCTGGACGGGTCGCAACTTCAAACTAGACAGCCGACGCCTCCTGCGAATGAAGTCTGGTGGCGGCGATGGCGAAATCAGACCGAGCGAAGAGGAAGTGAGAGAGGTGAGAGAGTGAGAGAGTGAGAGAGTGAGATCAAGAGGGTGCCAGCGAGGACGGCCGTTGTTGAGGAAATTTGCGGTCGGTTGCACGCATGAGACGCCGCAAAGCCCACATGCGGCACAGATGGAGACTCGCGATGTGACGAGCTGCTTCCTGAGGACTGGGATGTGGCGCCCAAAGCCAAGGACAGCAAAGCACTTGAGACCACCAACTTTAGAATAGTATGTTGCGGTCGCCGAGCTGGGCGTCTGAGGAGACAGCCTACATATGTAGGCCACCTTGGAGCGCCCGCTGGAACAACAGTACGTACAGTGACAAGACCCGGCCCCGTCGTGGTATCGTCATGGAAAGGAAAGGTGCTCTGTGAACTTGACCGAGTTGCCAAGGCTGTGGCACAATCTGGAGTCAGATGCCACCGGCAGCTGAGGATGGAGATGAACCCCAGACAGTCGCGAGATTGTGGTGGTGGTGGCCGGGTTGGGACGGAGGCTATTTACCACAATGCTATTGGATCATCGTTTCCGCCCGGATCTATACCTGGCAACTCGGGTAAACGAGCAACGTCCCGCGCTTCACTGATTGAGGCAATGTGCCATTTCTGAAGACTTGGGCGAACAAATGGATCTTAACGGCTGGATGCTAAATATATTTTACTTTACCATACCGGCGGGCCGCAGGAAAACCACCTCCTAGGTACCCAGTAAGTTATGTCTGAAGGACGCAGAGTACCTCACAAACACCAGTGAGCCAGACTTTCGTTCGTTCTCTGTAATTTCGGGGTCTCCCGCAACTCACACGAGTTAGTCAACAAGTACTCCGTATCCAGGCGGCATTACTCCGTACAGGGAACGTAGGTATCAGGGCCGAGCGTTTCCATTAGCGACCATGCTTGTCCGTCATGTTCATCCGCGGCTGTGGCGTATCCACCAAGCATCGCGACATAACAAGTCTGTCGCGAGCAACTGCAAGAAGCGATTGGGAAAATGCCACATGCTTGCGCCGGGCAACCACAGCAAACACGGGCCTCTCCATCTCCAAGCTGCAGCCACCCGCGTTGAGCGTTGAGAGTTGTTGGCGGCAGTTCTCGTGTGACACCCTCAGGAACGACGGTTTCGAGGTTGCAGATCGACGGTTACACAAGGAAAATGGTTGGTTGACAGATGGCCAACAAAGACCAGTTGGGAGACAGAAGGGGACAGCTTGAGCTGGGGCAGGGAGCTAGACTGCTAACCGGGACCCGGCAACATCGGCGTCAGAGCATTGCAGCGAAGCTCGCGGGGAAGGTCAATACAGACGGTGGCGGTGATGGCGATGATGACGATGACGACGACGTTGATGATGATGCCTCGAGATTCCAGAGCTGTCAGTGTCTGCCTTTGGCGTTCATCGGGGTGAGGTTGATCTACCGAAACCCTGCGTTACGCTTGCTGCAGCTTGATGCATTTTGAGTCCGACGAGCCATCACACGAGTCGCATTCCGGAGCTGTGAAGAATAACTGCTAACGGTTAGTATTATGCACTAAACTTGTCAACATGCATGCATGCATGGCATTGCACCTGTGTTTCTGCGATGGACCGTGACACCAAGAAACCTGCAACCACTGACGGCGCACGCAAATGCGCATCACAACTGACGACCGTCATTCTCCCACCACGAATGACGCGACGCCCGAATGAGGCATCAATCGCCTGAAAGGACCCCGCCATCCGCGAATTTTAACAATCATATTGACACATCTCCAGCTCCATCGATTGTGCGGATCTGGAGCCCAGGTGCAGGTTCAAGGTTCACCACGTGCAACGTCCAATGTCCAAATGTCTACGGAGTAACGTAGCCCCTCTCGCCCAGCTCCTACTCGTCAACTGCATGTGGTATCCAAAACGAAGGAGCAACCGAGCACCGGACCGCATGATTGACTCCTTTGGGAACAGTGAAAGTGCAGAAACACCATTTTGCAAATACACATGCAAACTCTGACGACCACACATTTCATATATCATGTGAACGAGAAAATCCTGCTTCTTGGCTGGTTGGCTGACGCACAAATATCCAACGATATCCCTTGTCAAATTTTCCTTGCCTTTCCTTTCTTTCACTCTCCGCATCGTTGAACCGAACCAGCCCTACCACGACTAGCTGTCGACACCGCCGAGCTTCTCATGTCGGTCAAGGGGCACATCCCGGCAAGGTCCCGGAGCCTAGTCAAGGGTGAAAATTGCCCCCATTCATCGGTTAGGGCCGACCGAAAGGGCACTTGATACCGAAACCACCCAACCATTGTTCATCTTTTGTTCGGTGGATCAAAGGAGGCGCCGCTGGTGGCTGCGCCCAATCTGTGGGCTTAATCTTATTCCTGGGCCATTCAATGCTCAAGGTCGTCGCTGGTTTCAGCTGCAAAGTCGATGGACACAGCCCGTGATCAGAGATGGTCAAGCCAACAAAAAGAAACTAGTGACGTAAATTGGGCTGCCTCTCCCGAAATTCAATTGCACCAAACTTGCCTTTCATCATGATACCTTTATGACATCGATCATCACATCACACTTTAGTCCCGAACCTCGATTCCCATCCACACTGACGAAACAACACTGTGTGTCCCAAGATGAGACTTTCATTCACCTTTTTCCTATCACTTATCGCCTTGGCCGTGTGCGATGACTTCACCTGCGGTGACACCCTATACGGCCCTAGAAAGCTCAACCCGACGATCACGAAAGCATGCGATTTGTTGAAGGAAGGCAGCTCGGTTGGAAGAAATCATTATCCGCACGTGTACAAGAACTTTGAGAAGATTCATCTCACCGGCAGCGCTCCTTACTACGAATTCCCCCTTCTCCCAGTCGGTGTATACGATGGCGATGGTGAGTATTTGCGTTTCCCACCAGTTTCCGACCCTGCCCAACCTATGGAGGGCCACGGCGATAACTATATTTGGCTAACAATACTCAGGTTCTCCTGGACCCGATCGAGTCATTATTACCCAGGATTGCAAGCAAGCAGGTGTCATTACTCACCACGGCGCGGCCAATAAAAATAGTTTTGTCCCTTGCTCGCCTGCTTCTGTTGTTTCCTTGAACAGCCAGTCTGTCTTTGCTCTCTGTTTCGCGATGATGCTTCACGCAGTCTTTGCCTAAAAAACTACCGAGAACATGCCTCGTATTTATGACGGACGTGTACAGTGTGGCGGAAAGATGCGTGACGTAAAGTGAGCACTAGCATTGGCACAAGGAATATGGACATGAATGTCATCGAATCTGGTGTGGAAAAGTCAGGGGCACGGTTGGGTACGATGTTTTTGGTTTGGGGGGTGGGGGGTCCCTGGATGACTTGGCTTGGTGTTTTCCTGATCTCCAGAGTGACAAGAAACCGTCCGAATCACTTCATATCTGTATGTAAGCTGAAAAAAAAAGCCTATTGCAAATATCTGTAGAGTTATAATCGGATTATCTTGACGGTTCATAAGACTTCATGCGATATAAGAGAGAAATACGGTTGAAAGCAACAAAGATGCTGGCCAAAAGTCCAAGGCTTGCCAGATGTATCTCAAACAAAAAGACGTTGGATCGCAGAAGGTTCAACACTACACCATCTCTTCAAAACACTGCACGATGCCAGTGTGCGAATGACAACCACAACATCCATGAACACGCATATGCAATATCGGGTCTTTTATCGGTAACAAAAGGTCGGGCATCTACTGGGCCAAGTCAGCATTTCTGTGGAAAACCCGGAATATGCAACGTAGGCACATCGTTTGACTCGGTGTATCATGATGCAGACTGCTTCTTGCAATGCTATATACCTACCCAGCATCTAACCTATTTCTGGTTACGCAAAGTGATTTTCGCTGCGAGCAGCTCGTCTGCAGTTGACAGCCAGCTAGAAATTCAAGTCTCGCCAAACCTTTCTCACGCATTGCGTGTTGCAGAACTACATCTTTCCTCCGAGGGTTGCAGTTTGTGTTCCACGACGTGCGACAGAGACATGGCGAAGACTCTATGGGATTACGTTCGCGATGCCTGCGGGCAGTGCAACATCAGCATTCCAAGTGACAAGCTCCCCTTCAACAACAACCAAGATGTGAAATCTTCCGTCATTGATCCTGAAGGCAGGAACCGAGTTCTCTTATTTCCAGGAGCGTTCAATCCCGCCCACGAGGGCCACCTGCAACTTCTGCGAAGCGTTCTCAACGATATGAAGAATCATCTCAACATCAGGGGAGTCGTCATCTTCCCCAACGATGACGAAAAAATTCGCGAGAAGACAATGGAAGAGCCGGTTGACCTCGATTTAAACAAATCCAAGCGCTCAGCTCTTTGGAGAAATGCTGCTGGGTTCCCTGCAAACAACGCATGGATATTCGCAGAGTCGCGCTCGGCCCTAACAAGGTTCCAGGAACAATTGCACGGTAACCTGACAAAAGAGAATATCAACCTGACGTTTTTACTTTTAGTTGGCTCAGACTGGATAAGCACTCGGGCAGTTTACGATCCCGGCCAGTGGAGTTGCAGCGAGACGATTACGTCGGACGTGTCTAGGCCTGTGGATTTCCGGTGCGAATATACGCTTCGACAGATTCCAGGCTGCTTCGATTGGGTTCAAAGGTTTTTTGCGGAATCTGCTCCTTGTATTCCTTGGGATCCTTTTCAAATATCATATGGATGTAAGTTGTAGGGCTTCTGCTTTCGTGGGCGAGCAAACAAAGAAAGAAAGAGAAAAAAAGAAAAAAAAAAGAAAAAAAAAGTGAGCTCTGGCTGACCTGTCGTTCAAGCTCGCATCATGGAAGGAGTTAGTCTATGGTCGACATCGACAGTCACAACGCCGGTTCGGCGGTACTACCTGGTGCCTTGCCTGCGTGCATGTTCTCCCGGTACGCCATATCCAAGCTCTACGAGTATCCGTCAAAGGATATTCGAGGCTTGTTCCGAACGTCTCCCCGTAGATGAGGCTGTTTTGGCAACGGCTTTATCGCCAGACACTCTGCTGGGGTATATTCGGGAAAATATGCCTTTTCTTGATGAAGAAGAGGTGAAGGGTGAGGAGTCGTAGGGTGTGTTGTGAAGAAGTGCACTTATGCGAAGTTGCTGATGCGGTTATGGCTGGGCTTCGCTGGTGGAACAAACAACCTGGGTAGGTTTGTCGTGCGTGATGGCACAGAGTTTAGCAAAGGCAAACTCGAGTAATAAATAATTGATTTAATTTTATCGGTTTTCCCACCGCCGCGGGTCACAGCGGGAGAGCATTGCTACTGATTTTCTTGGCCAAATATTAGCATACCCTATAGGCGACTTGTCCATACCTTGGGGTCGGGTCTGGTGTTTTCAACTGCCGCGTCTCCGCAGGCATCTCACCACTCAAGTGCCGTCTCCCCCTTTTCTTTCGTAAATAGCACTCGAGGTCAATGGTTCTGTCGGATCTCTCTCCGTACACCACCTTCTACGGCCATTCGACCACCAACCAAGCCAGCAACTCCCAACACGACAGGAGAACACAATGGGATCAGGCGACATACCGCCCCCTTCAGCGCCAGCCTGGCTCATCCCGGCATCCTCAGCCCTCCTCGGCGCCGGCGTCGTCTTCTGGCTCATCTGCTACGTTCTCATGACTAAACGCTCACTCAGCACTCGCGACACGCCCATCCCGCTCCTCGCCCTGGGGATCAACCTCTCATGGGAGCTTGTGTACGCCTTCTACGTGACCGAGGAGTGGCTCGAATTCGCCGGGTTCGTAATGTGGCTCGCTCTCGACATGCCTGTGCTGTACACCACCCTCAGGTACGGACGCAGGTCGAATGCCACCTCGCCACTGGTCGCTCGCAATGTGCCCCTGCTGTTGGGCCTAGTATTCGCCTCTGGGCTTGTCACCAACAGCCTATTCGCGTCGTGGTGGCTCAAGGAGCCTCATCGCGGGTCCGGCCTCAAGTTCGGCAAGATATGGAAGGGTCTCGAAGCAAGAGATACGACAGAGTTGGCCTGGTGGTCTGCTGGCGTAGCACAGATGATAATGAGTGTTGGTGCATTGGGCATGTTGCTTCAGCGAGGGCACTCCGGTGGTCAGAGCTATGCGATATGGTGAGTCGGTTGTCTCTTACTTTCTGCATCTGTATCGCCCTTGTCGGTGTTGGCGATACCGCCTGCGAGGTGATGCCATGGAATAATCCGTCTCGTTTGTCGTTTTCTCTGTTCTTGCTATCCTTTCTTATCGCAGCCCGTGAGAGGATAACTTTGCAATCGTGTCTGTTGGGCCGTCTTCTCTTTTGTCACATTTCTTTTTTTTTTTTGGTTCAGGTCACCTTGGACGGTGACCCCATGTTCCGAAGCTGAACAATATCAACGACCCAACACACAACTCCCTCCCCTCCCCACCAACAGGCCATACAAATTAGCCGATATTCTGTAAGGCTGTCTTATCACATCGCCCTTCGCCAGTGCTTCCTGTTTCTCCCGGAGAATTAGTTTGCTTTTGCTCACTTTTCGGGCCGATGAATTTGCCTCTGTGCTACGCGAGCCACAGCGCTCAACATAAGAGTCGGAGCTTGTAATATTCCTGGTGAGTGAACTTGTTGGCTGACTGGGCTTCTTGGCCTTCCGATAGGTTCACCCGGTTTCTCGGGACGCAACTTGGTCTTCCTGGGACGTGTGTACTTCTATGGTGGTTCTGGCCCGAAGCACACGGGTTCGTATTTCATCCCATCTCTGTAATCATTGTTGGGACTTCTTTGCTTTGCGACTTGGCCTATCCATTTCTTCTGGCACATGTCAGAGCGACGGAGAGGATTCTTCCTGACGGGACAATCGTGGCGGGCGATTCTGATATCAAGCACCGGAAGAGTCAGTAAAACAGTGGCCGGCTTTTACAGAAATAGAGCGAATGGGATTCAGACATAGACTAGATTCTTACCCTTGACGGTCACAGGTCAGCCTTCGATCACTAGGCGCATTTCTGATCTGCAGTCACCACCCACCCGGATGCCAGATTTCCCGTCTTGTCATCGCCGCTCGACAGAACCAACAAGCTGTCAACGCCAGCTCGGTCCCGAATGTGGTCTTTTCCATCCACCGTTGTTGTGCCCACCGTTATTGTGCCCACCGCCGCCGGCCCTGTCTGTTTGCAGCCGTTGGAGCCGCCATCATTCCACTCATGCCCGGCGTTTCCCCCAGACCTGCGTAAGATCGGCTCAAATCAGGCAAGACAATTCGTCAGTCAACGACTCGAGCGGGTTCACCTTGATGGCCCGGTAGCCGAGACGCCACCTTTGTTGGTTGACGGCGTGAACCTGCCCTGTTCACCAAGGTTGCCTATTTTGAAATTGTCTGACTCATTTAACAACTCTTGTCCGAATTGTTGTAGCCCCCCGTAAAACTCCGCCGTCTAACAGAGGAAAAAGCATTGCAGAGTCAGCGTGTCGGTATATTAAAGACGCACAAGCACCAATGGGGAAAAGGGTCTGGAGCAAGGTTGTTATAGCCAACAAGCGAAAATAAGCATTTTCTGGGGACGCTGTGACTGCATCGAACGTCAAGAAGACGCAAAGATGCATAAGCGCCGCATGACTAGGTGGAGATGTGTCTTTTTCGATATCAACAAAGCCTCATTCATGCATTGGAAGCGTGTGGGGTTCGTCTAATGTTCTCAATCACCGCATTACAGCTACACCCCCGTTACAGAAAGCATCAATGTATCTACGGCATGACAAGTCACTGCCAAGTCCAACAACAGCTGTTGCATTCTGCCTGCCAGAACATCTCCGAACACCGAGCTCACACGCCTTTCGCCCAAACGGCTTGACGGGGCGCATTCCCGTCCACTCTCGTCCCTAGTCTAGTTGTCAACGAGGGCCCAAGTGAAAGAAAACTATCCCCCGTGTAATAATCTTTCTTCTAGAGATGCCACACCCCATGACACCTCGTTTTATTGCAAAGAAGTCATCATGGTTCTTGGCAACGTTGACGCACTTGACTTGTATTGAACAAAAGTCACCTGACAAACGTCTCATGCGAGGACCCTAGTCTCAGGTTCTCGACGTACCTGTCCTTTTGCCCTCAAATCCAGGGTCACAAATGCACACCCCCCAATTTGCCTTTAATTTTCCTCTATTCCCAACATGAATGCGTATCCCGCCAGAAGACAGACGTGCGGAGCAGCAAGAATTGTCTCTTCAACGAGTTCAATCGATTCGTTGCGTGTAGCTCAACCCGGCTGGCACTCAGCGATAGGGTGTCGTTACATGTCCATGACAAATTGTCCAGACATCTAATTCCAAGTCCGAATCAAGGGGAAGTAGCTCACGTCAGATAGAGGACAAGGCGGCAGGCAACCGTTTGCGAATAGTTTGATGTCTCCTAGGGTTGAGTTTGGCATGCACTAGAAGCAACGCCTGTCGATGCCTACGTGGAGAAGGAAAAGGCAGACAGCAGGGCTTTGCAGCGTGCTGGTTGCGAATGGCGCCCAACCCGACCCCGGCATTCGCTTGGAAGTGTCAATGAGTGCCAAGGCTGCAGGCGTCAACGTTGTAAAGAAGAACCGCCAAGATGCCAGCGTCTGGGGTGCGAAATTGTTGTCAGTGAAAGGCTTCGACCAGGCAAGCTGCCTGCCAGACACTAGGCATACATAGACGCGAAAAGAGATGGCAACCGTGGATGGATGATTGGGCCATCGAGAATGCATAAAGAGTGGATGACAAGCCCGTCAAACGAAATAGAGTTCGTTCATGCATGGAACTTGAAGCATCAACCGCACGAGGAGTTTGTGGTGGTGGGGGGGGAGACGATCATCAACGCAGGGACGTGGGGAGTCACAGAGCACATGGACTAATGCACGCTGGGCCAACGATTTCACACCAAGTCTGCCGATTTGTTGCATGATAATACATACCGGATACGCTGTGCGCCAACCGCAGTCATGGGGAATGGGGATGATGGACGGACAGGGCAAGCAACGAATTGACAGGGCTCGGCATTTAAGCAAGCAAGAGGGCAGTCACATTTGGCGGACGTGGGCTATTCTAAGAATAGTGCACCAGACACGTATCTACGCCAAACTGTTTGTTGGTGATGTCGACAACGGACTAAAGGAGCCTGTTGGCAAGGCTGTTGTACAATCTTGTTCATATATTCGGCAAGCCATCGGACGCCGGGCAGTTGGTCATGTTGGAAAAGAGAACGCCAACAAGAGTCACCAACACACCCATCTAGGTAAAATTACTTGCCTAGAAAAGCAGTCAACCTTTTTCGCCTTCATTTCTTTCTCTCCGTCTCTCTTAATCATTGCGGCCGGCCGGCCACCCGCTGCGCCTCTCCAAGTCTAGCGCAAAACTGCGCTCATTGATGCGTCATTCACACCAAAGAGGGACAGATTTTTCTCCTTCTCAATTTTTTTGGACTTACACACGCTCAGACCCTGGTTCCTGTTCAACGGCCACGCATTAGTCGAAAGTATAAATGGCACCAGTACGACCAAAAGGCAGAAGCGGATGGGCGGCACCCGCGCCGCTGCCGGGCTGCAGCAAGGGCCAGTAATAGGGTAGGATTGGGCCGGCAGTTTTGCTGCTGGTGAATCTTGGCAGACAAGGCAGTTGAATTTGTGATGGGTGCTTCGAGTGCAATACGAAAATACGCGATGACGTGCTTATTTTTTTTGTCATGGGAAAAGGGGAGGGGACCCCGGTGAGCAGCGATTTGCATGTCTTGATGGGATTTACCCCTCCCAACTCTGTATTGTACAGCCGAGGGATATGTCGGCAAGAAAAGTTTTGCATGGCCAAGCAGTACCGAATGAACACGGTAGTAGACGATTCGGAACGTCGGCGTATCAACGGAAATGAAGTTTTCGGCTCCCACCGTCGGAGGGAAGACGGTTAAGGTGTTCCGAATCCGCCATTTTTCACAATTCGGCAAGGGAAATCGGGGGTGTCCTTTTCGAGACGTTGCGCCGTTTCTAGACAGAGTGCCTCATCACAACTGTGTTGCGACGGATTTGCTGTTGCAAATATGTTGTTATTTGTCGAATGAAGAAGCAGGTTCGGCAACTAGGCCGTTTGCCGCACGCAAGACTACGCAACTCTACAGAAATCTCTACCCTTTTTTTCTGCGGAGCGCAATGACAACATGAAAGTGTATTCTGCACGTCTCGACCACTTTCGGCGTCTCCAAGCCCCGATTTGGCTAGTACTTGGCTCGGGCCGGATCCACCCAAGACTGGGAAGAAAGTTCACGATGGCGTTCGACTCAAGGCACGGCACGAGAAAAAAACGCCTCCCCGACCGAAAAGAGCGCTTCTTAAAAAGTGACCCAATATTACCCGGCGGACCCTGATTTTGAAACCTCACACCCTCGGCACGCAAAAGAAAGTGCCGTCATTCATGATTCATATCATAGCTCTTTCTCCGCCTGGTGCCGCTCTAGTCCCGTGGATGGATGTGGCCCTGCATGCGCGACAAAGGGACGAGTGGATATTGTTTACGCAGTCTCTCACAAATATCGACATGATATTAATATGGCGCCGTCTGCGGTGTTTTGTTTTCGATATTGCGGAATGGACCAAGTATTCATGGTGGGATTGCGATGCAATTACAAGTGTCTCGTCAATTCTCCTATGTGCATGGATTCGAGATGCAATGTTGAAAAGACAACTCGCATCTCATCATGCCGACTGACCGAGGTGTTTTTTTTTTCCCCTCATCGAGATTTCACCACAAAACCTCCCGAGTACTCGGTACTTGGATGTGAAACTGAGTCATTCAGTCGCTTCGTATGTGCCCGGCTGAATAAGTCTTAAACGACGAAGCCAACCAAATCGCCGGGACACTGGAATGCTACCCAAGCTTGTCGAGCGTCGTGGCGAGGCAAAAAAAAAAAAGGAAAAAAAAAAAAAGGAAAAAAAAGGACGACTACGGAGTACATGGGTGTCAATCGGCCTCCCGTCAGCCAGTCGCTAACCAGATGATCGACTGGCTGTGTCCGTTTTGGCACTAAGAAACGAAGAAAAACAAGGAAAGAAAAGCGGGAAAGAAAAAAAAGCAATCAATTGATGACGAAATCGCTTGCGCGGGTGGTTGGCCCAGTGATGTTCCGCCCAGCATCCCTTCCAGAAATCTCGCGACCATCACCACTTGTGGCCTGTGCCGACCCAAGCGTAGTTTTCTCTCTTCGCTTCGCGGTGGTGGAGGGGGGATGGAGAAATCAATGTGCATCAATTTTTCTTGTAAGCGTGCCGGTGGATTCTTTTGCTGCCGAGGCATGTAAAATATACCGTTTGGGTCCCCGGCTTCTGTTCCCTCCTCCATCACGCAGCATCGCCAAGATGTTGGTTGGCAGGTGCATGCGTAGCGAGCGCCGATTTGCCCTACATGTACGGAGCGGTTACAACACACCTCGGAGCCGACAATGGCAACAAAATGGCTTCACAGGCGGCGGGTGTTGCGCGCCGAGAAGCCTCAACGCCATGATGCGGCTGCACCAAATCCCGGCTCACAGCGCAGGGTGGCCAGAGAACTCTCAACATGAACTGCCCGTCCGGGGCCGCTGGAACACTTGATCCCGATATAAGATGGGATGGTGTAGTTGCACCCATCGTGGCAAAGCAAAAGAGAAGATGCAACACTCCTTACCTCATGTCCGAAATCCCGGGACCGACGACACTCAGCTTCCAAGAGCCCGCTGCAGGTACCCAGCATGAGAGAGAGCATTGCTTCTTTTCTGACTGCTCGCCCACCAAGGCCATGCGTGACCCGACCTGGAGTTGGATACACAGCCGGGGCCAGCATGTCAGAGGTTGGACGTGTTTCAACTCGCAGGCTTGCTTGCTTCTCTCCAATGCTTTTCAATCAAATGAGGCAAATGGCGCTCTTCCATGTGTACAGAGGACCATCGACACCAACACCATAACTAATACATTACGCCACCCAGAAAGCTGAAATGCAGCGCAGAACCACCACCCTCCACTACTCAGCTGCCAACACGTACTCCGTACATGTGTATGTATGCAAGTGTGCGCATGTAGTAACTATGTAAAACTCGACCACCCCACAGTAACATCGTGGCTTAAGCGCCTCTCCCTCCCCAGGCCGTCGCACCATCAGCTGGACGGCACGGGAGCCCGGGGTGGAAATACGCGAATACCCCGGGGTCGGCAGAGACAAAAGGGCGTTGGATTCCTTGCAGCCTCTACGGAGGCGAAGACGCGGGAACGAGAAAGGTGCGAGGGAACCCGACAGCCTCGGGGAGAGAGGTGAGGTGCACCAAAATAGATTTCTATTGTACGCAGTCTGGAGACGGGACGAATACAAGACATCCACATGCGGCTTGAGCTGGATGGACTCAAGCACAGCCAGCCCTAAGGCCAGCAACGGGCCAAACAAGTCTTTTTGTGGCTTCGGAACGGGCCTGGTCCTGCTGGCGTACGCTTCTTATGCATATAGATAGATACATGCATCTGAGCACACAGAGATGACTGCAGCTGGGCCAGAGTCCAAATGCTCCGGCGACCATCGTGGACCAGGTGGCCTTGGGTAACAAGGCATGCATGCAAGCCGCGCGAGTTCATCACCACATCCGTATTGTGTACTACTGATGCACGGGGCCAGAAATACCGCAGCGCCAAAGAAGGAAGAAGAAGGTTGTGCGTCCACCTCTGTGCACCCCATGGTGGAACGGGCTTCAACATCCCGGATTCATCAATCACGGCGTGAACCACCGGGGCGGGAATCGAGGACGGCCCGAAATAGCCTATTCTGAAATAAAACACAGAGAACAAAACAGACAGAAACAAGAGAAGAGAAGAGAAGCAGAGCCGGCACCGTCTTCACTTGTCCGTAGTGATACTATCGAGCCTTGAGGCGCCACAGCCTGCTATTCGATGCTTTCTGTCTCGGCGCATGTACGCGCTTACGGGTATATTTTTTGAGAGATCGGCGCAAAACAGCTACGGGGCAAATCTGCGGCAGAAATCCTTGGCCCAAAAGACAACAAACAACAAAATGTGAGTTCCATGGAACCTTCTTTCACATTCTTACCGAGGCCGGAGCACCCTTGAGTTCGCTTCGATATCGGCTCTTTCGCCCACTTTAACAAGCTGGGGTGAAGAGACGCAAGTTAGACGATGGCCGCCTGCCTAGACGTGGGCAGTAACACGATGCCAAACGGCCGCACTGCCCATAACTTACGCCCGACTGGTCCATGACCTGTGTGTGGCACGAGCGTCTCGGGACTGCAGATGTCTATCTTTGGGGAAGCGAGCATCGACAACTCAAAACCAGACTTGGTTGCTCGGCCGCGTGGGCTGACTCACGACCGGTGAGGCGAGCATCGGACCCTGAGTGGCCGGCTACAGTGTAACCGTTTTTTGCCCCTTGGACCCAATCTCGATAAGAACTGAGATTCGCATTCATCTTCCGTGTCTCAAAATGAGTTGCTTTCCGAGTGTGTCCAGCTAACTTGCCTATATACACCCAAGTCGGAGACAAACGCCATCTAGTCTCATCTGTTGGATCGTCCTCCCATGACCCCCATACTAAAACAGAGACAACTTCGTGCCTGGAATAACACAAAAAGACAAAAGTCACACTTCAGGAACCATGGCAAGAGCGACGTCCATGTCACAATATGCAACGCAGCACGAAACAGAGGTAGACTCCACGATGATGAATCCCATCAATTGCAAAGAAACCGAATACGTGCACTTGCCCGTGGCCGTAGCGGTAAAAGAAACACGACGGCTTTGTCTCTGCCACTGCGTTTCGGCTGCAGGTATCCCAGACCTGCTGGTGTCCAATAAGCAAGCCACTATTCCGGTCTCGCCCTCTCAACCCATCCTGGTTCCACTGGTTCTTTGTCAATGCCTATTCTTGATGCAAGAATGGAAGCGCCAAGCGAGCCATACTATTCCCTTGTGCGTGGAACTCTTGGCAACAGGTACAGAGAGAAAACGGACGGAGCAAAACAAAAAAACACCACAAGCCCAAACCCAGAAACTAGAATGACAGCTAGCCAACAGCCCAAAACCCATTATCAAACATCCATCCTCCTTATATTATGATGAGAAAAATAGGTGGCTCGCACCCCAAAACTTTGCACTCTTTCCATCCAATCCCGATATCCCTAAGCAATGTGTGACTGTGACCTAATCCTTGCGCCGCAAAAAAAGTTGAATATACTCCATTTCCTGTCCTGAGACCTTTTTTTTTTTTTTTTCCCAAAAAATATTTGTTGGAGGAACCACGCGAAAGTTGAGCCAAACTAACAACAGGAGATCGCTGAGCCTTCACTCTTCCGACTGGGGCCGTATTACTCCGTACTGCACTCCAGACTCGACAAGGCATACGACCGCCACTGATGGGGGGTTGGCATGTCGGCCGGACGATGGTTGGAGCGGACGGATACAGATGCAGCGGATCGGTTTTGTCGGCCAGCGTGTAGGTGTCCATGTGCTGCTACCGTGCAGAAAGATGATAGGGGTACGAAGGCATCTTGGGTGCTGGCCGTTGAATCAGTTTAGCCCATGGATGGTTGCTTGGCTGTAGTCGTTCCCGGCATGCAGCTGCGGACCGTCTATTAGTTAGTACGTGAGCAGTAAAACCAAGTTTAGCCGACGGGCGTCTCAAGAATTTCGTGATACGCACAGCAAATGTCATCACCCCTGTTACAAAGTATCAGCCATCGGAGCGTCAAGTTGAAAGCCTGGTACCGTGGTCTCGGCCAAGGCACGACCGGTATTTAGATGAACCTTACCAGTACTGTCTGCTGACAATGGTGGGCGGACACCTCCGTTCCGTCTCAATATACTTGGAGCACCAAGACTCGACGAGATGGTAGTGATGCTGACAGCTCAGCTCTTTCTACGCCTCTACGTGGTTAGTATTGCAGAGTACTATTGTCGTGTTGCTCACACAAGAGTACTCACGTAGATGTAGTTACACATTTTGGAAGTACGGGGCGGTAATCTCGGCACAAAAATGTCGTAGAGTTGGTGGTACAGATGCTCAACACCCTTGTTATAATAGACAAGCCGGCTGTGGTTGAGGTGATATGTTTATGAGACTGGGTTCGAAGGCGCTACGAAGTGCAAGGAGGGTATTGCACAAAGATGAATTGGCAAGTATAGTGATCAGCGAGGAAAGAATGATGGTTTCCAGAAACAAGACGTTTAAGCTTAGTAAGAGGCTCTCGAGGGCAGATTAGAATATTCAACTGTACAGATCAATAGGCAAAGGCATCTCGTTTCTGGTGTACTCCGTAGGCCTCATATATAATGTCCCCGGCATGCAGGTCCTGCTTATGAGGACCAGACCGATGGGCCAGTCGCTTCTGCCAGCACTCCGCTTTGCCATGAGGCCCTTCCTCCCCCCTGGGCGGCCCATACCGACCATGGTTTCTAGCGCGAGTTTGCTAGTTTTGAAAGCACGATGTATTACCAGGGTCTACGAACCGCAAGCAACGGCCACCACCAACGTTGGCAAGGGTGTCTACCCCGGCCCAGAAACCACACGCCCAAGACCCAGGAGCAGAGGGGGGAGGGGTGGGCTCCAGCTCAATGGCTTGTCTGTCTGACTCCTTGGGTGGGTGTGCCGTGTGTGGGCCTTGCAGATGCCCAAGAGCCAGAGCCTTTAATAGCCACTTTGTATCTGTACCAGAAGGAGTCCATCCAACGGTCAGAGTCCAGAACATTCACTCGTTGACTGTGGTCAACCCCCGTTAAGACAATTCCTTCAACTGGCCCATCGTCATAGCCAGAACCAGGCCCTTCGGAGAAGACACGGGTGGGTAAGGACTGGTGTTGATGGGTTTTCTGGATCCAAACTGTTGCCTGAGAGACTTCCGCCACTGGACGTGCCCGCCTCTCGGTTGGCTGTTGGGCCCAACCAGCTGGCTGATGCATCACTCTGTCTTGAGTCAAGGCTTTATAGATTGTCACATTCGGCATGCTCCTCGAGTGCATTCATTGTAGTCGCAATGTCCCCATCGTAACTCAGAATGGGGCTAGAAACGTGTGTCGTGTGAGTCGAGACGAGTCCTTAAGACACAAAAAATAAACGCCTACCACCGTCAGTCATCTTGCATGACTCTCCTTTCCCAACAGGCCAGGCTGCTGTTCCCACTTGCCTGGGAGGACCTAACATCGATTCGACTTGGATTTTGCAAAGCCCATGCATCGCGGCCTGTGAAACTCAAGGCAGCTAACTGGTTCACCGGTGTCGAGCGCCGCCAATCTGATGCCGCTGGCAAATTGGCTGCATATTCATCTAGGATGTTTTGTTATCGTGTTGTAGACTCCTGCAGTGCGTGGCGTGTACTACCCAATTCGCAAGCAGACAACTCCGGGGGTGGTGTGGCCGACCAACCGTGGTTGACACAGAGATTGACCTAACTGATCAAAAACTGGACCAGTCTAGTGTTGTCTTGGACAAGATACTGCACGTCACAGAGAGGGAGAGAGAAACTCCAAAAGAAATAAGGCTCTCGTGAGAAAGTTCATGACGTTGCGAGTGCCACAAAGATGGGAAGCTCAGCAGCCTGGACTCAATAGACCGTCGGTACTCCGTTCTGTGCCTCGATGCCTTTCGGTCCATTAACTTCGGCTTGCAACATGCCTGTCAAGACGCATCACGGCATCCTGGGCACGTTAAGGATTGGACTTGAATAGAGCCTCTAGTCTGTTGTGTTCGCCCTTAGGACGGTTCGTGGCCTTGGTGTCGATCAGCAGTAGTGCAACAGCAATGGTGCAAGACGAACCATGATCCCAATGATCAGGCATCGCACAGCATCGATTAGTGCTTTGGGACGAACTCGGATTTGGGGAGTAGGATGGTTAGGCGAAAGTGTTTTAAAGCTAAGAGAGACTCTGGCATCTGTCGATACATTTGCCGTCACTTGCTCGTGTTCAGAGATATCAAATTGAACTTGTTTGTTGGAGTCACGTCAATCTTCTCTCTTGCCGCCGAAAGGTGCAGCTGGTGAACTGCTGTCAACTGGTCGCTCCTTCCCTCTGGCTGGCCATCCCTCTCGACTTGAGGCAGATCCTTTGCGTCGACAAAGTCAAGCCTCATTCATTTCTGCCCAAGCCGTCATTTGATCTTGCTCATCTTCATCATAGGATAGCCTGTCACCTCATGGCTGTAAGATCCTAACCCTTTCAGCCCGTCACGTGGCCGTATTATGCTTCGTTGATGTCTTAAGATGCCCGAGCCACACCCCCAATCTCCAGCTGACGCGAGTTGCACCACCATCAAAGAGCCCCGACTTTGAAGAATGCTTGCATCGTTGGGCAGACGCCATGCCTGTGAAGAGAATTCTCTGAGCAGCGCTCCGCACCGGGCCTGCAACTTGACAGGTTTCCTTCCTAGTTGACGACCTCGACCAGTCCAAAACATATCACCGAGTCCGCCAGGCTGGCTACGCAAGTCAGTTTCGATATAGTCTGGGTCCTTGACAGCCATGACACGGAGCTCCCCGCTATGCTTTTGGCCATTGGCCTCGTCTGCTCTACTCCGTATTACTGACCTACTGACCTCGTCGGCGCATGTCCGAATTCTGTCCAAGCGACGGGGTTATCCTCGCCCCTAGAATGCGCGGCAGTAGAGTCAATTGTCCCCTGGCTACTATTGCTATGGCGAACAAATATAGTTCCCACAATTTCGAGCGTCGCCGTTCCAAGAGTTTACCCCCCGGCCAGATTTGCCCTGAAGGGCACACAACGATCCGAACTTTCCGAAGTATGCTGTGGGTAGGTGACTAGCTATTCATCGACTCCCGAAATGCATACGTGAGGAGGGCATGTATCTTGAGTTCTTAATCCTGGGATCCGTCAACTCTCTTTAAAAGCCAAGTTTCTGCAGTTGTCCGACGCTGTCAGACAGTTTGCAACCCTGTTCGAGCCGTACATAACTGACTATTTCATTCCTAACAGAAGTAATGGCCTGGCTGTAATCATAGCCAGGTGGTTGCGATAGCAATCCATTTACAATGCAGACCTGATACATAACAGCCGGTCGAATCTGGGACTTGCCACAAACTACTCAGAGATCTTGGTCCCACTCAACTTATTCCAGCACGCAATGTGTCGAAATGTGGTGTCAGCCTTGAAGCGGCCCCGCTGAGATGGCGAAGTCTTTTCGTTAGCCTCAAGCTGATGGCAGGATGGCGTCCAAAAGAAGAGCACTGTGACGACTGATCCGCCATAGTTTGGGATTTGGCGTGCCATTGGGCAACCTGCATACTCCCTGTAACTATTCCGACCGCCTTCCTCGTGCAGGAACCGGTGAACTCGCGTTGACCAGGGCGGTCCTTGGCCGCCAGCCAATAGTGCAAGAATTAGTACCAAAACGCTTCTATCAGTGTAAGTAATAAATAATTTTGATTCGCGCCTGTGTTAACTGTATGATATCATAACACTGCACCATAGTTGACACTATTCGGAAAGTCAGACTCGACCACGACATAGTCGAACTGGCGCGCGTCTGGTTTAGCTTGTGAGGTTGAAGGTTAGCTTCAATACCGGTCTTTCTGTGCCTATGGAGACCGAAATCGGATAGCTCTTGGTAGCTTGATAATGGCAGCCGCAGTCCATCAATGGGAGCACCCCTCAGGATCTACCGTTGCTCCTTGACAAATATTAATTATTCTGCAAGGCTCGGATCACGTATGCGCACTGCCGGCCATCTTTTGTCAATCTTGCTGCGGTCTCACTGATTTTCCACTGAATTTTTAGTTTTTTGTTACTGGAATCTATATTGCACAATTCGTTGAGGGTATGGACAGAGGGCATGCAAGTGACACCACACAACATACTGACCGTGCCAGTATGGACCGCTCCACACCAGTGAGGCTCAAAAAATGGCGTTTAGTGTCAAGACCCAAGCGGCACTAGTTGGCCCCGACGCTACGGCTCGGTCCATCCGGGTCAGTGACCAAGGTTGACGAAGTTATCTGCACCGAAGTTCTGTCGATCAGGTAATCATTGCTCATCGGTGGCGTCCTCGGTTGCTACAAGCCCCGACACTACACGGCGCAGAGCATTTCTGAGGGCTCAAACTTGGGGCCGAGGAGCCCGGCCAGCAGGGTTGTCTGGGATCGAACAGTAGACTGGACCAATCAACATCACCCCAGGTCCACGTCTCCGGTTCTTCGACGCGGTGCCACGGGCACAGCTCTTCTCCCGCCTTGCCATTTTTATTATATTGTATCCAGGGCGAATACGGAGTAGCTGAAGCCAATCCCGGTGCCCAGCTGTCGTGGCTGCGTTCATGCAAAACGCAGAGCATATTTGTCGGAACACGTGCAACGTTGTTAGGGAAGTGGTGCTGGCACGTCCTAGTTGCCGCGTCTGGTTGCCGCTTCTTTGGATCACCGCATAATGCTGCATAACAACTATTATGCATCAAAGGTCCATTGAACGGGCTCCCGCCAGCCATCCATCTGTCTATGGTCAAGGACTTGAGAGCCTTCTAGCCGACTTGAACCTGGTGGCCAGGGGGTGATGGTCCTGGTTGCCATGACGGGATCTGTCAGAACAGCATACGCCCAAACCCCCGTCACTCTCCAGATGGCTCTGGACGCTGGCGCAAAAATTGACCTTGATTTGTTTCTGTTCCTCAATGAAACGGTCTCGCGATGGCACAGGTATACAGTGCTCAAGGACCCGACTATCACGACGAAATGGCATCAAGCATCGCCCGCACTAGACGATTTGGTTTTGCTCTCTCCAGAATCACTAGTTTGTTGCTCCCAGTACCAGTGGGGCGCGCTCAACAACTTCCTAAAGCGTTGTTGTCTCAAAGGTGGAGGCGGTAGCAAGTACTCAGCGACTTGGTGTTTGGTTTCGCTCCGGTCGGAACGAATGGCACTCCCGAGAAGGCACCTCTTGAGCTCCCCGTTCAATTTAATAGGTTCACGTGTTCGGAGCGTGCAAAAGAACCCTTCCCATCTTGAAGTGCCCTGCTGAAAGGGACAATGCGGTCTTTGAACAGTATTCGAACTGGCTCCGAGCTGGCTGGGTTCAAATGTTAGCGGTATACGGTCTCTTCTCACGCACTACCGTGGGACTCCATAGGAACCAGGCTTGAAACAAAAGAACATCTTCGAAGGGAATTTGTGGAATGTGGACCACAATACAACCGGCACTCAGGCACCGAGTAGGCGTCTGTCCATGCGCCCATAAGTCTTTGATGACGCCACTTGTACCAATACCTAGTATCATGAGGTCGCCGATCGAGCCCGACAACCTGGTTGTGGGTAGACTTGTCTCTCCATGATGGTTTCGAGGACTAGAGTAATTAAATATCCTGGTACTGTATTTTGGCGCCGAGCGGGCAGTCAGTCACTCGTCAGTTGTCTGAGACAAGCCTCACCAAGGCAACTGTGACTGCTCGGTTTTTGCTTTCCTTTCCCTCTTTCTTCCTTCCTTCCTTACCACATTGTATATTCTATGTACATGAAGTAGCTCCACATGCGCCCTCTTTCATTATGACGATAAAGGTATTTATTGGCTGCATAGCGCACCAAGATTCACAGAGTTCAGGCCGCAGATAGGTTTGTCTTGAGGGAGACATTCTAATTCTGGTGTGAAGGCAGCTGAAATTGGAATATGGGAACTCTCTTGAATCGTATCATGTGGTCCTACAAGAGAGAACTATCGTTACTAGTCCTTTAATTCGGCAGCCAAATAACTTTGAACCTTGCATACGCCAGACATCATCTCCAAGACGGTGTAAGCGCAGAGTTGATGAACCAAATTGATAGCTACAGTGGGAGGTGAGCTCACTTGCAAGATATATACGTGCTACATATCCGCATTGATAATGCAACACACAGCCGGTATAGTTGGCTTGATGTCTCTAACTTCACGCTCATTCGTTGCCTTCTCATCTGCCCTAGGCCCGAGAATTGTCGAGATAGTCACGTACGAAATATCTACTATTAAAATACAAGGGATAGCAGTTCAAAGGACAGACGGAACAACACGGTATGTTAGAAAAATTCTTAGCAGGCAATTTGTTCTAAGGCTCAAAAGATGCTTCGATCTAACTTAAAGACAGAAAACGCCCATTAAGAAGCAAATGCCTATCTTATTCTTTCTCTCTCTCATGTGTTGTAGTAGACGACGCATTGCGTCTCGACAGACCGAGTCCAAATTTCCCAGATCACTGCAACGGAGGCGGGAGAATACACACAGGCAGCACCTTTGACTTGCTAAGCAACACTCTTGTCGCAGGCCATGTCTCAAGATACTGTGCAATGTCGAGCATACACTTGGCCATGGCCGAGCCATTCCCAGCCAGCTGTGGCGTGTCGGGCTCGATATGTCATGGACGTTTGAAAGAGAGGGTGTGCAAACTCGAGGAAGTGCTTACCAGGGTTGTCTATGGTCTATGGCTTGTTTGAATCACATCAGCCGCGAACCCTTCCTGCTGCTGCATCCTCCAAGACGTTCTTGTCTGGAACACGCCCCTCCGGAGTTGCGACGACCCGCCAACAATGGGCGTTGTTGCGACATCTCCGGTCCTTGACGGTTGCGTCTTTTGAGGCCACAGGGGTATCATCGGAGGCGAATGGCGAACTCTACGTGACGACTTTCGCAAGCCGTGCAGAACCCCCTCTCGGGATATCGCAGCCCATATGCCGCTCACAAGGAAAGAAACAAAAAAAAAAAAAAAAGTAGAAGAAGAAAGAAAAAGAAAAACCATAATCACGCCGCTTAGAAGAATATTCTGTCATGAGACGGTGCTGCTATTGAGGCTCTGCTCGGCTAGGCATGGGCATTCCCTTCAGCAGAAGGGGATCGCAGCATGGGCTTGAAAGGTGACAAAATGTATTGGCAACGGCGGTTCGTCGATCTTCCTCCCTTCTCCCACGTCCAAGACATGACAATTACCAAACAGGCATGTATAAGAAATTGCTTGGCTCCAGCCCAAGAAAACTCGCCTTTCCCACCGGCCGCCACCCTTGTTATCAATCACAAACCTTCCCCTTTTCGCCCCGGCTTCCCTCAACACCCCTCTAAACGTCTGCTTTCCACACCGTACTTTTAATGTTTGCTACCCGTGGTCGTGGTGGTGGCGGACGGAGTGATGCGAGGCGTGGCCATCGCGGCAAAAAGAGGGCTGAGCCGAGTCCCACATTGTCAAGTCGGGGGCTCCCGTCTGATTATCTATCTTCTTTACCGAGGAGTATGCTTGGCGGTCATGGCAGGCATTGCAACCAGTGCGTACTCATGTACACGAAATACCCGAGTCCTTGTTGACGGGCTCTATTTTTGGGACGTCTGCAGAGGCGCTTAAATTTGTCCCACAGAAACCAGTTTAGACAGGGCCCGTTGGAGGTTGTGGACTTTGACCAGGAACAAGAAAATTACAAGGCTCTTTTTCCACGGTGACGACTTCGGACCAACGGATCGCCTGGCTCCCGGTAATACATCGCCGGACCAGCCGGGCCATCACCTTGATCGTGATAATACGTACATATTGACAGCTCACACGCCATGTTTCACATTTTTGATCGAACGTGGGGATTCTCTCGGTAGTTTTACGACGGCAATTGTGGTTGTCTCCGGCGCACACTGCACCGAATCGCCGTCGGTGGCGGGGGCGGACGTACAATATGTATTTGGGCAGCTCAAAAGTTGATTCAAGGTCCGAACAGACGGCGTATCCCTACTTTTGGCCCCAAGTCGTTCTGAAAAAACTGCGCGCCAAAAACTGAAAGGGCTTGCTTCCAGGCCTGATGACTTTGACTTTGGGGGCGCTTGGCGCGGAAATCCCATCTGGTCACGCGAGGCTTCTCTCAAACCAATTATGTCCCAGTTTGGATTCCTGTCAATGTTTGCAGTCTTGAGTCGATCATGTGTCCACTTAGGCAGTGTCGATATTCCAGAGCGGTGTGTGTCATGGGGAGATTGCGCCATGAAAGTGTAACTTTATGATAGTTATACAATACGAGAGGATAACGAACTCTTTTTGTTACTAATCTCACCGTAAGTGTATTACCCCTTTCTGGAGACATTTTGTGTTTTATCCAACGTCCTCTTTGAAAGCTTTTGATCCCAAAATGGCAGATATACATGACACTATATCACTTATACCGTACCCATTTCCAGATAATCACCAAACACCATGTCTAAGGGTTCAGAAAGGCCTCGATCTCATCACGCAACTCGGCGAGATGCTTCGCTAGGCTCTCCTCCTTCGTCTTGACAGCTCGAAAAGAAATGTCCACTACATCTGAAAACATCGACTTGCTACCTCCACCATCTTCAGATACCCCTTTGATTCCACCACCATTGCCCAAAGCAGGATCTAAGGCTGCAGTCGACACTCGGAGACGAGCGAGAAACTCCTCAGCCAACTGGATAGTAAGAGACATCTGCAACGATGGCGAAGGGTCCACGGCAAAAGACCCAACTTGGACGTCAGGAAGTCTCCAGAATCGGAAGGCAGCTTCCGAATCAACTTGAGACAGTTCCATGCGAACCAGACTGAACACCTTTTGATACATGTCGAGCAAGCGAACATATATTGAGAGAACAAACATGGAGTTTCCAGGATCAGAATTGTCCATTCTCGCAGCGGAAGCGCCGCCCCCTGCCGACAAATGGTCGAGGACGTCAGCCACTCGTCGAGTAAGCTTGAACATCTCATCAATTGGAAACCCCTGGTTGGAGAATGCTTCGTCATTTGGTCTGCCCAGGGTTTCAAAATTACATGCTGCCGGTTGCTGCTGGGGCAAAACAGACGCAAGGTCCAGTAGACGAGAATTGATTTCAGATAATTGCGCCATCCAGTGAATACTTGGGGGGTCTATATGTGCTGCTGGTGCGTTTGCGATTTGGCGTAACGCAATTTGCCTTGGCCGGTTTCTAAGACGAGGCCTTCTGCGCTTTTCTGCAAGAGACTGACTGTGAGGACTTCCTGTCAGACTCAGTGAAGGAACGGCTGATTGAAAACCGCTATTGTCTCCGGGTTGGAAAGATGTTGGCGTAGCGTGGAATGCTTCAGTGGCTTGATTCAACTGCTGATCCCAAGGATCTGGGAACGTGGGGACAGGCTGAAAGGCGTCAAGACCTCCCGGAACTGCGCTGTGTGGCAGGGAAGCGGCTGGAGGGGGCGAAAAGAAGTTGAGGTTCTCAATCTGACTAAAATCAAAGTCTGCTGGTTCCAATGATGCTTCAGTGGCGACGACACTCTGCTTCTCAGACAATGTGTCCTCGGCTTGCTGACTGATCGGTATTCCTATAGACGAGAAAGAGCTATTAGAAAAGCTGCCCATTACAATGTCATATCATTATGGTTTCATGGTAATATGACATGCCTTGTTCTCCTGAAAGCAGACCCAACTCACAAGCTGTCCTTCGACGCTTGGGCGAACGCCTGCCGACAGGGGGCTTTGAAACTGGCGTAGAATATGCTGACGGTTGTGTCTGAGGTTTCTGTTGACTCTGATAAGGGGGTCTCTGCTGCTGGCGTTGGTATTGCTGGCCGTGCTGCTGGTGCTGCTTCTTATAGCGAAGAGAGGGACTTGATTTGCACTCGGTTTGAAGTCTGACACAGCGTTCACAGGCCTCGTCGCCGACGCGTTTACAGCTCAGCTTCTGGGAGTGGCAACGGTCGCAAGCTTTCCTAATAATGCTATCGGCCATGGTAATAGCCATATTTTCGGAAACCAGAAGCGGCTGGTGAGAGACATGTGGAAGTTTAAGAAGACATTGCCGAAATGTGAGAAACGCCTTGCCCTTGCACCACTCCAATAATTTTCTTGCCTTGCCTTTACGCGTGAGACAGGCGTCGGCGAAATCATTGGTTACCGAGAAAGCGCCTTGAGAGATGCAGACCTCCGTGGCCCTGGGCCTGGCCAGTTCGTTCCCGGTGATGTTGACGCTTTGTTGACTCTTTCCAAGCTTGGCGTGCTCATCAAAACTTCTGGCTCTGTGAAACGTATGAGATCCGGCGTTTTGGATAGGAGTGAGACAGTAGTAACCAGGCTTTTTCTCCATGCAATGGGGACTGAAATGTTGGGGTTCAAAGCGCCGCCCCGTTCGCTTACCAAACTGTCGGTTCAAGATGAACGAACGCAGGCTAGTCTTCCCGTTCCTTCGTATACCAGTGACACAAGAAACCATGCTCAAATATCTTCACTGGCGTACCGGCCCAATGGATCGGTGTTCCAAGGTGTCCGAACAGCGGGTCCACGGAAGACCCAAGATCAATCCCAGGTAAGCTTTTGTGAGTTTAATGTTCCCCCAACCGTCTGCATAGATATGTATGGACTTGCGTAACGTTACCCAGAGAAAAATTACATCACATCGCAAGTAGCGATTTCTCTTGTTGCGCTTTCATCCAGCACTGACATATAGCCACTATCAAAGATGGACACTGTGCTGCATAAACACATTTCTGGGATATCAGGTGCTGGAAACAGAAGATTACCATCGCCGAATTACTCTCGTATAACATCTGGGAAACGTTGATGCCGTCATTCCGCACGGGAAGCGGATTTCGGCAATGGGCCGTTTCTGTGTTGTGAAACCAAGGTTTCCGGGTTCAAGGAGCTCGTCAATTTGCCTGTCCCATTTCCTTCGAATCCGTTGGGGAAATTGAAGTACCTGAAGACGGGACGCCACACCCGTGTATATACGAACAAGGACAACCGCGCAATCCCCAGAATCATATGCCATTGTATGGCTTAATGGAAACTGAAATGCGGCAGTATTTCATTCCTGCAGAGGCCATATCTGGGTAATTTGACCTGGTCGAACGCAATTTGCCCTTGATGCATAGAAGCATCAAGATCCGTCTCGGTATATAGGAAAGTACGTCGAGGTTGAAGCGCCAACTATGAATATCAGATGTAGATTCTTGAGAGTGTCAAAAATTTCATCCTTACGCAGGGCCATAGGCTCCAAATAATTTTCAGAGAAATTCTGCAGTTCGTCCTTTTCAAAGCCGTCGAATGTCAGAAGAGCTGCCAGCATTCACGGTTCAAGTAGGATGCTTTCGTACTTCCAATTGCCGAATACAGCACAGCATGGACAGACAAGCCCAGACTTTCGGTTTCGGCAAGGTGAGCTTTGTGGATGCCGTATGAGAATTTCATGGGACAAAGAAGCGAGCGGCGTTGGAGGATAGATGCAAGATAACGCCTCACAGATTGACGTCCAGAATTTCGAGCCAGAGAGGGCGGTGAGGATGCCGGTAACCGCCTTCAAGTGTAACAACGGCAGCACGGCAACGCATGCAGTCGACATCCGAACCTAAATTCGGCATTTTTGCGATGGATTTTAATCCAGTTTGAGCCCGTGAGTCTCATTCAAAATGAGCGCCATTGACGAAAAGCTAGTCTGACCATGCGCATCTGGTCTAGACCAGGCCGTTTGTGCGTTTCACAGGCGGCGTAGATTAATCTCATTCCGAAGTTTCGGCGTTCGGGTGTTAGGAATGAGTACTGAGAACAAATTTAACATGCCGAGAGTTCGATCGATGGTCTATGCGACTCTTTTCATCATCGCGAATTCAGTAAAGTTCAAAATCCAGCTTCCAATATTCCCATCATTTCAAATTTGACATGCCACAAGCTCCGACGTCCATTGTTCCAGTACCCTTCGCAGCGTTTGATGACCATACAATCGTCAACCAGTGATTCATCAGATGGACAGACTCGAGACTTCTAGACTGCTGAGACAGAGAAAGAGTTCAATGTCAATATCAAGCACCATCACAGTTTGCGAGTCGGCCGAGTACAGGATGTGCGGGCAACACGATCATATTTGGATTGATCATATTCGGTGATCGTAAAGCTCTCCTTAAACAGAGTTGCGTCGCCACCGCCGCCGGACCTGTTGACTGGGATGCGCTAGGGATCCCTCAAGGGAGGGGACGGACCGCCGTCACAAGAGAGAATGAAGCCTCCACCAGGGATAGAGAAGAGAGAGATGAGTGAAGAACAAGACTCATCGCCAGCAGATGCTGCCGTCTGCAAAGCCAGAGGGCATCTGAATTTCGGTTGTTCTCTCGGCTGTCGTGATAACGCCGCCCACAGGTGGCAATCATCGACCGGCTGCTGACGTTCAAGGTGGTTGGCGACACATGCTGCAAACCGTTGATGAAAGCGTCATACGCAACAGCCGCCAGAGTTGAGCACTGACGCGGTGGTAACATCGAGAAACCTGACGTCCAGCTAACGATGAGCAAAGGGCTTGGCGCCGATCCAGATTGACGTCAGTATTCGATGGGTGGTTTCAACCACGTCTCAAAAGACCTTGCGACTAGAGTCCAGCAAGCAATATAAGAGAGACAGGGATGTTTTGTAGAGCTCACCAATATTGAGATCGAAATGCAAATTGTTTGTCTAGATATGCTGAGACATATGCTGCGTGTGGCAGGCAGATGTCAGGTAGGTCTGGGGTCTGGCAGGTGTCTGGCACCTGCCGCTGGATGCAGCTGTTCCACGTGCATGTTTCCATCCGGCACAACAATCAAAGCCTCAGATGCTGACATTGGCAATCTTCCCAGTATCGTCACAAGTTCTACGTTCAATCTCGCCTTCCAGGGCTTTTGGGACTCGGGAGTGTCTCGATGCACGTCTCCTCCCAAAGTGTGTTTGGGCATCAGAAAAGTCTTCATCATCTACTACAATGGCGATGAACCCCGAACGGGCGAAAATGCTCAGAGATGCTTCCGCCAAAGAAGACGAGCTTCCAAAACCGCCACGAGTCAAGTGCATTCGCATCACTGGTTCTAATATTCTAGCACTGAAAGATACAGATGCTGCCAGTCCCACTTCGGATCGTCCCGATGCTACATCACGGAAACGATCCCGCGACTTTTTCGAGCAAGAACACCTGGGAGACATTGCAATTGATGACCGGCTCCGTCGACAACACGCTCCCCATCTCCCCCTCCGTATGTGACTTCAGTACCATGTTCAGCTTCTGGACTCATCTAACCCTGCCGCACAGCGCCTCCCCCTAGCCATCACACGACATATCTTACAAGCCTACTTCAAAGCTGGCTGTTGCGGCTGACCTTGGAGCCAAAGCCGACCAAAAAGTCCGTTCCTGCAGTGTCAACACACATGGGCCAAATCACAAGCGTCGGGCTGCTTGTAAACGAACTAATGCGCCGAATGGGATTTCCAGTGTTGCGGCTGCCCACCTTGAACCAAGTCAGCCAGCTTGTCCCTGCACGTGAATACTCCTTGGACCGCGTGGCATATGGCTCACTGCTGGAAGATGTTTAGAAATGTCTTTCGGCTTCGCAGAAATATGATATGGCTCGTCAGGTTCGAAAATTCGTCACACAATTACGGAAGACTCCACGACAGAATGCGCAGCTGGGGTCTATTGCCTCTGGGAAATGTTCCCTCATGCTGGACAAGCACCAAAACAACACCCACTGGGCTGTGCGGCAAAGCCCTACTCACAGCATGTTTATAGCATTTCTTATGTCGTCCTTTTACGGCACAGTTCCCGGTCCTGTTGGTGCTACACTTGCTGAGCAACTCAAGCGTGAATCTCCGCTTGTGATGTCGCACGGCGACATTTGTCCCAAGAATATAATAGTTGACAAGTTCCAAATCATTGCCATTATGGGCTGGGACTGTGCAGGCTGGTATCCTGACTGGTGGGAATATGTCAAATTTTTTGAAGCCCGCACCAGTGACAAGAACTCTGACTGGTATGAGTATGCAAGCGAAATATTTTGTCAAGAATTCCCTGTCGAGTTGGCAGTATACCAAGGAGTCGTTCGATGTCAACTCCCATAGCACAATGACTTCAAAAGGGTCTGTTGGAGTTTCTTTGGGGCTAATGCTGAAATTCAGAACTAATACTTCTAATGGTGCTTGTATTAGCATCGATTGATGACAGAGCATGGGGATTTGTAACGATTGGCGAGCTACGCGCACATTGAGTATTGTGCCAAGGTGTATATATTACATATCTTCAACTACATTCGTGACACGTCAGACACTGCTTTTCATTTCTCAAAACGCTTGGAAACAGTGCCCCAGTTGATGACCTCCCAGATGGCACTGAAGTACTCAGCCTTGCGATTCTGGTACTGCAAGTAGTAAGCATGTTCCCAGGCGTCAATACCCAGGAGAGGCTCAAGGTTGCCAGTGACGGGATCCTGGTTGGCACGAGTGACAAGAGACAGTGTGCCCGAGGTCTTGTCTTTGACGAGCCAGGCCCAGCCAGAGCCTTGGATGCCACCAAGAGCCGCATTGGTCTGCTTCTTCAAGTTGTCGAACGACCCGAAATCCTCATTGATGGCGGTCTACGCAGAAGAACAATTGTCAGTATTCATGTGCGCACCCAGGGGCTGACGAGGGCCAGGTCGACATACCAAAAGTTTGCCCTCGGGCTCACCACCGCCGCCCTTTCCACTGGGGGCCAGGTTCTCCCAGAAAAGGGAGTGGTTTACGTGGCCACCGCCGTGGAAGTTCAGAAGAGGAGCTTGAGCAGCGGCCGCTTTGGTGTCGTTCTTGGAAAGGGCCTCGGCGAGCGCTTCGGTGGCGGCATTGAAGCTGTTCACATAGGTTTGGTGGTGCTTGGAATGATGGAGCTCCATGATCTGGCCGGAGACGTAGGGCTCGAGAGCGGCATAGTCGTCTATTGGCGGCCATCAATCGCGCAAGGAATTAGCGACGTTTGTTCCTCCAGCCATGCACGTCGGTGAGAGAATCATGCGGATGCGACGGAACCAACGGGGATAGGCTTACAGGGAAGATCAGGCAGAGTGGCCTTGCCACGAACGAAGCTTGTGCTAGCCATGGCCATGGGCTTAGCAGCGCGAAGGCCGGCCCTCACAACGGGCGTGGTGCGAAGAAGCGCTGATGACATGGTGGGTTCTCTGTTTGGCAACGATGAGTCTGTTGGCTTGCGGAGAGAGAGACGGCTTTGACGGAGATGCGATTGAGGTGGGAGGAATGGATTAAGAGGTCGGGACGGGTAACGGATGCAGGCTGGAGGTTAATATTTGATCTGGATGTTTGGCTTACCAATTGGACCAGGGTGGGTGGATGATGTCAAAGTTGTGAACAGGAGCTTTCGGATAGCCGAGCTTCAACGTGCTGGAGCTCAACTGTCGTCACTGTGGGTGATTGGCCCGTTGCGGAAAGGCTGGTGTTGTGGCTGGTGTGGCTTGACCGGAATTAAGAAAGCTGTTACAAAAACTATGTGCTACCCAGGGAAGTAGGTATTATAGGTTGGTAATTCGATAGCAATGAAATTGGGAAGATGTCTGTTTGGTGCCCAGAATTCCTTTTTTTTTTTTTGGCTTCGAGTCTGTTGATTGAGTTAATTGTGGTTCTTGACGACACCTAGGTAGACTATTCGGCTCAATAAAGAACGCTGTTCAAGCACGTCCTTGGCAGGACTCAATTCGTCACCAGCCTTGTGCAATTATGAAATAAAATTACAAAAATGCAATTCCTCTTCAATGTGAAAACCTAGAATCTCGGCCTTTCTACACTGCCGGGCCGCGAGGCGGGATATAATGCACTGTCTGCTAGCCTTTAGGTAAACTAGCCGATCGGAGGCGAGCGCAGGTCCGAGCCGACGTCAAAGTCCTTGACAGTTGAAACTCAGAGCGACGCACTTCTAATGCTTTTTTCTTTGTAACCGAAACACGGGTGCCTCGAAGATGACCATTAATTTTCTATAGAATGAGGTGTCGTAGTTTGCACGAAACATTCAGCATCGAGATTCACATCTGCCGTGGAACCCTGCCAGGCAGTCTGTGCTTTGCAATGACGACACTGCCACTGCCAGAGCAAACAGTGCGCCAGTGCCGTGACAGGCGTTAGTAATCACATGCTTTCGCTACCCAGACGCGTGTGGACACTGTGGAGGAGCCCAAGTCGCGGTGCATCGCATCGCATCGCATGGCATCCCACCAACTGGACCTCTGTGTAGACGGATATTCTTCCACTGGCAATGCCGCAGCGCCATTCGCAATGTCGTACTACGACGTGGATGCTATCCTCACAGACGCAGAGGTACCCATAGACTCTCAATGACGACTCGCGATGCCAACCTGTCCAGCTGACCCTCCGCAGAAAGTCCCCTGCCAATTCGAGCTCGACGTCCCTTACCTAGGCCACCTCGACAACTCCTCCGGCCTCAAGCCCGGCACGCCGCTCTCCCTGCCCCTCTGGCTTGCCGAAATGCTCGCGCTCGCCTCCGCCGGAGAAGACTCAAAGGCCCCCCTGACTCTGAACCTGCCGCCCTGCCTGTCCGACCAAGTCATCAACGCGTTGAAGGCCGACCCGCGGGCAGTTGCGCTGCGTGACCAGAGCGCGCATTTTTACGGAGTTGGCGTCAGGATGTTGGACTTGTTCGACGAGAGGGAGCTGGGTGCCGTGCTGAGGACCACGTTTGTCGTGAGGGCCAACAATGTTGGGCTGCATGCGAGGAAGGGCGAGGACTCTGTAGGCGGCCAGGGGGAGGAGTTTCTGAGGGGCCTGGATGAGTGGGAGAGGAATCTGTTCCGGAGGGGACATGAGGGCGTGAGGGCGGCCAAGGAGTGGACTGACAAGGTTAAGAAGCTGTGATTTTTTTTTTTTTTTTTTTTTTTTTTTTTTTTTTTTTTTTTTTTTTTTTGCTTTGGGAGTTGGGCTTGGGCTTGGGCTTTGCATGGTTTGCATTTACACGGTGGGATATTCGGAAAGTAAACAAGGCAATCATGGAGCGATGCCCCAGGGGTACTTGATAATGCATGAATGGACAACGATTTTTCACAGTTGGTATGCAGAGACAGGACATGGACATTGCCGAGGAATATGTGCATTTGACATGCGACTAGGGAGCTCGCAGCATAATATTTTGTTGTCAGCATTCATCTTGGCCGAATATCCCGTTCTTTTGCGTCTCTCCACCCCAACATCATCTCCAGCTTCAACAGCAACACCGCAACCAATCCCAGCACCATCCACCCCAGCGTGACCAACATGTCACCCAGCTCTAAGAAGAGGAAATACTTGTTCGAATAGCGCACCAAATACGCCGTCCCGCACCATACAATCCCATGAACCACCCCCATTGCGGGCTTCCCAGCTACTGTGGCCCTGGCTATCCTCCGAGCCGTGGGCAGGAAATGAACACAGACCCAGTAAAGCACCATTCCGCATTGAAACACAGCGTGCAGCCATCTCTCAGATATGCAACGCCACAAAAAGACACGTTCAACCGCGCCTCCGTGTACAACTAGCCGTGCCAAGGCGTACATGTAGGCTGCGGAGAAGCATGCCTGCGTGTAATACCCCTCCATGAGGGTTAAACTCATTGCCATGCGGAGCATGGCGTGTATACCAAGAGTCACCTCTTGATTCCCATCAAGAAGTAGCAGCGGCTTCGGGGGGGCATCTTTCTGGCCGGGGGAGGTGCCCTCTTCGGGGACGAGCCCATGCTGAATGCCCGTAAAAACAAGATACCCGGTAACAGTCCAGCATACCCAGAACAGAACCTCGCTCCAAGTAAAATACAATGATTCTTCAACGAAGTAGTGTGGCGACGACCTCGCAAACTTCATATTTCCAATAGCGTGCCACCAGATAAACTGTCCCAGCCATGGGACAAGCACCCTTCGAACATGGTTGGCGAGAGTGGCAGCTAGGACGAACAGCACAGCGCCAAGCGTTCCATTACGAAAAATTGTGCGTCTGATGAAGGCAATTTGGTGTGCTGGGGCTAATTGACCTGATGAAAAGACGGATGGTGCAGCTGACCTTCGTGCCGTTGGTTGTGACATTGTTGAAGGCGAGGTGGGTGCAGATGCTTGGTGATGTCTGGTGCGATAGATTTGGTGGATCCGGCCGGGGATAGATTTTGCCAGGATTGATTAGTAGCCACGTGCTTGGCAAGATTGCTTTGACCTTGGTTTTCAGAATACTCGCTTCGAAAAAAAGAAATGACACCGGCGTATTTAACTTGAATCAGCAAGTATACATTGATTCTACTCTTGTCATATGACAAACGCCAAGATCAATCCCATGATAGCCGTTAACACTGATATACAAGTCTATGTATGTGTAAAGATAATCCGTATATCCCAAACCTCTCCATAAATCAGGTTGAAGACACAAAAAGTCGTTATAAATGGGTATCCTCTCCAGAATATCATATCCGCCATGCCCAAACGCCTCTATAAATAGCATATGCCCAATCAGTCGTATAAACGTGTCCTCATAACCCAATCCAACATTGTGCAGTCCTTCTCTATCCGTGTACCCCAGACGGCCAACAACCAGTCTGCATCGGCGTGGCTGAAGGAAACGTGGTATGTAGTCGCTACAAAGCCAAGATTTGTGCGATAGTGGTCCGCACAGGATGTCCAAATCCCCTCAACGTATCCCCCACTACTTAATATCATTTGCAAAGATGCCAGGCCAAAACAAGGCAAAAAAAAATTAACAATGGCAGCATAAAAAGACGACGGACGAAGAAAAGGTAAGAAATAGATAAACTGATAAGCCAGAATCAGGTTGAACAACGGTAAAGAAAGCGAATGATTAGCCAATAAGCCTTATCCGATAAACCACGATTGAGGGTACCGTTGACTCCCATGTAGAGTCAGATATGGAACTAGCCTGAAACCTGGTCAAAAAGGCTGCACTCTCATTCTGCAAGAAAGAAGAACAAAATTAAAGAAAGTTTTGTTCGTGAATCAGCCGTTGCGACCAGGTACGAGTTATTGAAGCCTAGTCCATCCGCCACTGTCCATTTCTCGGCCAGGATATTATGGGTGGCAAGTGACGATAAATTCCACCGATGGTCGCATGGATTAGAAGCTTAAGATCGACTCAGCACAGTGGCTGCATACTTGAGCGCTTACATCGCGTTGGGCCATTGGTAGGATTGATCCTGGGTGTAAAAGGCAGGGGCAGATGCGGGTGAAGGAGACTCCAAAAGAGCTGGGTCGTAAGAGCCAGTGTCATTCCCAGCCAACGGAAACTCATCCACGTAGTTGACTGGGTGTACTTGGTCAAAAGAGGAGAGCTCAACCATTTGTGTATCCTCAACAGAGGTGGTTCTCAGGCTGCACATACCGTCATTTGGATATTGTGTAGCCAGGCCAGCTAGGGGGTTCCACGACGGCATGCAAGAGTCGCCCTCAGCATCGCGGTCAGACGCATCGTGGTCGATTGCTCGATCGAGCACCCATTCAAAGTTGTTATTGTCATCCTTCACAAATGGAACCTCGTCATCAGCGACTGCGATAACTGAACACTCATCAGCATCCTCATCCCGGGGAACCAGAACTTCTTGGAACCAAAGTTTCAGTTCAGACATGGCGGGCCAGTCACCACCGCCCTTTCCTCCACGCTTCTCATCATTGGGCTTCTTATTCTTCCCACGAGGAGCTTTTGGCTTGAAATGGGTGCGGCGAAGGTGTGCCGCGGCGTTATAGTACGCCCCGTACTTCTTGCCTGAAGAACAAGCCTTGCATTCCGACAATGGTTGTAAAGCTTGGACCTCGGACACAATCCCAACAGTTGCTGGATCTCGACACACATATTTCTTGACAACACCTTTGTGTTTGGCGTTGAGATGACGGCGAAGTTCATGGTCACCACGGAAGCCATCGGGGTGGTCCTCGCAGAAGCGGCAAAAGACTTTTGGACCCTTAGGTCGCTGATAGGGAGTCTTTTGCAGCGGGATTTTGCCGGCTTTCTTCTGTGGTGCAGTGGTTGAAGTCTTGGCGGGCAACGCGCTATCGGCTTTGGGGCGAATCACATTCGTCCTGCCATTCTTCAGAGTACGTGTCAGAGCCTCTCTTAGGCGACGGTCTGCATTCGAGCCTGTTGACTTCGCGCTGGAAGCACTAGTGTTCGAAATGGAGCGTTCCATTGACTGTGAGACAGGGGTCGGCAATAGTAGAGTAGCACTTTCAGTGGATGGAGGATATTCCTGGCCAGTCATACTGAAACGAGAGCCCATGGCGAGGAAGTCGGTGTCGGAGACGGCACTCATTGCGCAGTGATCCTCGACATCCGTGGCTTGCAGAGGGTCGTGAGGCGAAAGCTCGTCCGTACGATGAGACTGAGAAGACGGAAACCTCACCATATTTGCACCATTGCTGCCACCATAAGAGCTATTATGTCTTGTAAGTGGCTGGGTAGGCTCCAGGGCTGAGAACCCAGACACCATGGATGGAGGAGCTGAAGGTACAAAGCTGCTCTGCGCTTCATCTGGAGACAAATGAGTCCCATTTGAAGCTAAGTACGACTGCTCAGTGTACCAATCGCGAGTTGAAAGATAAGTACCGGGATGGACCCCTACATCTGGAAGAGCGTCGTTTTCATGCACACTAGCCAAGTGACCACTGATCGAGGCGGCAGGCGAGCCCCCGTTCGCAAAGCCTGGGACACTGATGAACGAGGTCGCCGCGCCACCATACATGTACTGCATATCCAGCTCGGAATGGTTGGATATGCTGCGAGTCATAAGGTGATCTGGATGGTCCTGCTGCGAATAAGCTCTCTGGCGGGTTTGGGTACGCCAAATATGTCCACGTCGACCCTGAATACGACATGTTAGCAACTCCTGGTCTAGAACCGCTGTGCCTTGTGTGGACAAAGTAAAGAACTCACGTCCATGGCGGCATCAAAAGATGCTCGACTCCCCCTGGAGGGTTGAGTATTCCAGCATGGAGAAAGATTTGCTGATGATCCGGGGCCTGGGGATTGCTGACTTTGTGATGCGATATGGCTCTCGTACAGCTCAACCTGTGCCTTCAATGTGTTCACCTCGTGCTGAAGCTCTTTCTCCCTAGCAGAAGACGTGGTCTTGGTCATGGCTTGAGGGGCGAGCACTTGTGGTCGAACGGTAAAACAGTGGCCTCGTTTATGCCTGGCTGAGGTGAGGGCCTTGATACAAGGGCAGACAGTGTATAAGGCAGGGTGCAACTAAGAGAACAGTGGTAGTCTAGTGATCACGGCCTTGTGGAGCAAGGCCTCACAACGGAGTCACAAATGAGAAAAGGAGAGATGATATCTTTGATTTGCAAAGGAACAATACTGCTAACGGTCGAAAAGGGCTAGCAACCGTTCGATGCAGAAGGGTGAGAAAGAAATCTAAGGTTGGGGGAGAGGGCACGTCTGGGTTAAGTAAAAGGCAACCAGAGGTCGAGTGGTTCGAACAAGGCGGCGGCGAACTGACAGGGGAGCGAAGGACCACGCAGAATGCGGCTCCTTTCATTGTTGCAGTCGCAGTCCGGCTTGGGGCCATGCGAAGCGCACAAGTGTGCCGGACATACAAGAATGAGAGTGCGTCGACCGCTCACTCAATCATCGGGACACAAAGCCGGGGTTGGGAGGGACATGGTCACCGACCGACAAGACTCGACAACTCACTCTCCCAGTCGCCGCGTCCCTTCGCTGGGTCGCTGGGCAAGTCGTGTGTGTGTGTTGGCTTCTAGTGAGGTGTGGGAGCCACGCAGGGGTTCGGTATGTACCAGCACTCTTGAGTCCAGGTGATGCTGGACCCTAGAACCCGACCTTGATATCTCAAGCAGGAAAGGTGAGATACAAGTTGTAGACATCTCCCAATCCCTCCACAGTGCCCAATATTTAACTCATGACTTCTGGAGTACCCACACCCCTGTCGCTGGACGTTTCTGAGAATGGTAATAGTTGACCATGAGCGGAATGCCAATGCCGCAGCCTTCTGGGCTGTTGAGCAAATACCACGCCATAATGGCACATCGGATGCTAGGTTTCCTTTACACAGTGGTATTTCGGCAGTATCCTGCAGGTCTGATGGGCTTCATCGGGACAGACGCAGTGGCTGGCTGGCTTGGTGCAGTCTGTACTCGAAAGTCGAAGAACTCCTGTTCGGTGTCGACTATCGACGGATCGACAGTAAACGAGTCCTACCAAGCACAATTTACATGCGTGCGTCCTGAATAGCACGCTGACATTGGCGCAAAGCGACCAGGGTGAGAAGAATGAGACGTATCTTATTTAGTACAGCACCAATAGTCTTGGTTTGGGCTCTGCAATTCCACCCCACGACATGCTCGTAACCACGCGGTGCCATGACGAGCCTATATCATCCGCAATTCGTAGAGTTAGAGCCTTGTGTTATGCGTTTCTCGGTATTGGTGTCGATACCCCCCCTGGTCCACCAATGAGTTGATGTATTGTCCAAGGCCACATGGACCTATAGTTGGCAAAAACATGAGATGGTCATGGATCTCTTTTTCCTTGTTTTGACGTCGAGAAGCCGTAGAAGCAGCGGTAAGCTGATTTTCGAGATGTATGCTTTCCTGGGATGATAGCCGTCTTTAGGCTCCGTCGGAAACGAAACATCACCGACATGTGGACAAATACTGTGCCTCGACCATTTGGCGGGTCGGAATGTTGCACAAGATCTAGAGATTGAAGACTGAAGAATTTTGGAGGCCACGCTCGTCTCTTTCGATTGATTGTCTCACTTTTTGATGCCTTTCGTGCCTATGGTGCCTGCTTCTTTTCCTGAGACCTGCAGTCGCTGTTGGCTGCCAAAGGAAGGCACGACCCACAAGCCCATCGCCCGATGGATATAGTGTGCATCCAGGCAGACTGCGAGGCCGTTTCATCTTCACTTGCAAATGCTGCTTGGGAGCAGAGAGCTGTGCCCTGTGCCACCCACCTCGCATCGATTCCACACCACCAGAATCACTCGAGAACATTTTCCAATTCCTGACCATTCTAAGTTACTTGGTTTTGGTGCCATTGGGCACGCCCTTCCACACTGGAGCACACGCCATCCGTGGTTCCCGCACTGTATTACTTCGCAGTACAGATGGACGTGCTGGTGAAGTAGCGGCAAAGCCTCAGCCGGGGAACCAAGCGGCTGAGTCCGATAATCTGGCTGCCTGGGCGTGCGTCCTATCCTGCCTGGCGAAGATACAATATTATTATGAGGGTTGCTGTGTCGCTGCCAAGACCTGGCCGAAGGCTTCTGACCAAATGTTCGGTACCGGATGTGTTCTGGGGTCGGTAACCATCACTTTCATGGGACAATCTGGATAGGGATCCAGTCTAACATACCCGCACACGCGATATGTTAGCAGGGGCATGCCTTCGAATTGGCCAATATCGTCACGTACTTTGCCTTGTGGATTTACCAATCTGTTTTGGGAAGGAACCCCTTCGCGAAGAATATACGATAATAAGACCCGAGCGCTAAGGCGCTCAACCAGGCACGTTTTGCACCCGTTGGGAGCCAAGGTGTTATCATGGAATCTCTGGGATCGCATTCCTGGCAAGGGACGCAGTTGTGTTGACACCGAAAGCGCTAGTCGGTTTTCACCTAGTTTCGGTAACTTGGGTAGCTTGCAGTGCCACCTCAATCGATAGTACGTCGGATTAAAGGCAAGACAAATGTCATCAAGGTTTCAAGAGTCAGCTACGTCGATTGCACAGGAACTCAGCTGCTGTGACCACCACTTGGTTCCCTTTTCTCTTCTTTTTTGGCGCTCCGCACTAATGAATCGGAACAGACTTAGACATCGAACTTTACACATGGTCTGATCAAAGGTGGCAGTCACCAGTCACCAGTCACCAAAGCCCTTATGCTGTACTCCAGCGCTACAGCTCCAACATTCTGAAGCACAGCCCAGTCAGACAGTTCATGGCCACATTGAGAAACCACACTGCCACAGTCGCCAATACATAGTAACTTCAGATCAACTGCATTTGCACAGGGGTGATTCCGGCCAACTAATGTAACAGCAGGACAGTAACTACTGGCTGCTACTACAAACCAGATGGATTGGAACTTCGTACTGTGTCTGCAAGGTGGGTTATCGGCGGTTCCCGTTGACGACCGAGCAGCTATTTCTGGACTAACCTCGCATTTTAGTACAATGAAGAAACAGAACAAATATTACGATACGGCAAATTGGGGTCCTCGACGCCAAAGGGATATCAGATGCATCTTGGCAAGCCAGTCATTGGTGAGAATCCAGTTCCAATCCTTGCAACGACGAAAAGTGAGGCGAACAGTCAACAAATCAGTTTGTGGGGCATGCAGCAAGTCAAGATGCGTGACAAAACAAGAAGAGACAGATAGTCATTGACAATGCATGGATTATGGGAGCGACAACCAACCTGACCTTTGATCCATGATCTGTCCCCTGGTTGTTCCTCTGCTTTCCAATTTTTCAAAGCGGCATTTGAATTCGTGTCTTGATCCAATGCTGACTGGCGACGAGACTAGCGATGGGGCGCAGCCCCCGTCCTGCCGGCGTGGCTCCAGGATTCAGGCCATTCGACACGTTTTTTGTACACTTTCGAATCACTTGTCCCGAGGCTCTCGAGTCCAAAAACTCGCTAATCATAGTCGACTGGTCCACCTGACTTCTGCCACTTACGTACCAAACATGGCCAGGTACTTACGATCGCGCAGGGGTTTCGGTTTTGTTTACCTAGCTGTTACTTCCGATAATCTGTTCCGTCCGTCCCGAAACAACCAAAAAAAAAAAAAAAAAAAACTCCTGCGAGCCTCCATGCTTTTGAAACTATCTCGTTGCTGGCGCCCGTTTGGTATGTAGGGTAGGATTGGATATACGTGAACAAACGGGAGCAACGTCACTCGCCCATGGATGTTCATCACTTCGTGAAATGCGTGGGATAGCAGCACGGAATTATTATTGCTTTCAAGCTCGTCTCCCGTTTACCACATAAGTGGGAAACAATGATGGTGTAATTAAAAAGCTGCGTACCTACCAGGTAGGTTGTATAAAACTAGACCAGGTACCCAGCTACTGCACTGTATACCATAAGTGTCTTAATATATACGGTATACTTAGGTAACTACCTAGTACTTTTTAATGCGCAAGTATGTTTATGCCTCAGACAGTTGGGGACGAGCCTAGGATTGAACGATTTAAATCAAAGGCACGACACATTCTGCATTCGACTAGTTTCATTATGAAAACTAGGCCTGTATGTATTTGCATGTTGTAGATTGTTTCAAATACCCCCCTGGGTCGATGATAATGTGTCTGGCTGTGACGTACTGTTCCGGGTCTTGGCTATCGCAACCTAAGCTTCCAGAACTGGATACCGGCAGATCCTCGGCAACTGACAATGACACCTTGCCATCTTGACATCGGGAGCCATCGTACATTCCGAGATTGTCTTCCAGATTTACCATTATCATTCAGCTCTATGTGAGCTTAAGTGACGAGCTGCGGCAAAATGCGCCGGAACAATCTTCTCTTTTTGGCTGGAACCCAGCTCTGTTCTGCGCGATCCGCAAGCTTCAGCATCCACGATGATTTGCTCGCCTATCCCCAGGTAAGCTGGTTCCGCAAAACGGCTTCCGTGGAATACATGAAGAGACTACTAACGCTCATCTAGTTTGAAGTAGTATTCGCCAGAGATTACATTTCTGAAAAGGATGCACAGGCGCTAATTAATCGCAATAACCAACAACAACACCCCACATATTCGGCCGAGTTTTCGAAAGCAACTGGAGACCATGCACACGCTACGACAACGACTGATGCGGCTGTTCCGAGTTCCAACGCGTCAGATGAAATCGCGGGCTATGCTTACGAAATATTGAATTTATCACCACATCGATACCTGTGTTCAATACCCGTTATAGAACCACCTGGCCCAGTAAATGAAACGGAGAATGCACTGGCCAAAGTGGAGGAGGAACGGGAACACCAACGAGCGGCCGTGAAGGGCTGGGAGCTCATAAGCAAGCTGGAAGGTTCTTGTTTATACTACGTATCTGGATGGTGGAGCTACAGTTTTTGTAACAACCGCGAGATTGTACAATACCACGCCATATCAGTGTCAAGTAATGGCCAGATTCCCAGGCGGGACCCCAACGGCCAAGAATATATCTTGGGCCGGGTGCCGGCACTCCCCGCAACAACCGGAGACCGAAAACAAAGGAGGCAGCAGCGCGATTTCGACGATCCACCTCGTCCGCCGGCCGAACTGCAAGTAAAGGGAGACCAACGCTATCTTGTGCAGAAGCTCGAAGGTGGTACGATTTGCGACCTGACGGGCAAGGACCGCAAAATTGAAGTTCAGTACCAGTGCGTACCGGGCATCAAGACCGACAAGATTGGATGGATCAAAGAGGTCGTCACTTGCTCCTATGTTATGATGATCAACACACCTCGACTGTGTAGCGATGTCGCCTTTCAGCCACCCGTAGAGAAGTCCGCAAACCCCATCAACTGCAAACTGATTTCTGAAAGCGACACATCCACATTGCTTTTGGATCAGCAGCCGAGAGCCGCGCAGGCTGGCAATGACGGAACGAAGGAGAACATCAAGGAGAAAGATATCAACGATGAGGTCAACGAGAAAAGGGACGCCGCACAAGTCACTGTTGGGGGCGTTCTTGTTGGAGGCAAACGAGCCCTCTCTATTGGCGATGGCGATGGCAAGCCCCTCAAGCTCCAAGGGCTCAGTCACTTGTTTGCTCCGCAACCAAAGATCTTACAGATCATCGCCGAGGCAGCCAGTAAAGAAAATGGCGGAAAAGTAAAAGGCCTAACCGAAGAAGAGCTTGAAAAGCTAAACGTCGATCCTAAGGCCGTTCAGGAAATGCGCGAGAAGCTCAAGAAGCTCGCCGGCGAAAAGGGCTGGAAGATGCAGTTGTTCCAAATGAACGAGAACGACGAAAAGGAGCTTTTCGGCTATGTCGATGATGCCGAAGAGGAGGAAGGGAAAGGGAAGTTTGGAGATGGGAAGGTGGGCAGCGGTAAGGCGAAGAGTGATGGGAACGCTGGGGGAGAGAAAGGGTTGAATCATGGGGAACCAGGAAAGCAGAGGATGAAATCAAGGGAAAAGAAGGAGGACGAGGGAGAAGGCAGCGAGGAGAAGTTTTTCAACCGTGATGAATTGTAATTCCACTGTACAGGTAGTCATTCAGGGCTATATATGATCAGAATAAGCTGGCTTGTCAAAATTTTCTCATTGTGCAATGCTTGTTTGTCAAAGGAATGACAAAGTGGTTGGCCGATATATGTAGTCTTATGTTGTGACAAGGAGAGAACGTTGCGATCGATACTAGTTCTGAACCCCGACGATAGATTGCCCTTCATCACAATAGGCTGGGCTGTTTTCATTTGCATTCATGAGGGACGGGGCGTGAATGGAATAGAAGCTGTGGATTGATAAGCTGCTTGAGGAGAAGCAAGGAGGGCTGCAGTTTTCCCTTGTGTATTATAACTCCCAAACTTCGGCTGTCATGTATCGTGTAAGATCGATGAGATTGATCGGCCGGGGATAAATTGGCTCTCGGAGATGTCGTTCTTCTTATACCATATTGGAGAGCCTGAAAGAATCCCTCAAGCCTTGTTGGCGTATTATTGTCATAGATCTGTCTTATGATACTGCTCCGTTTTCTAATTTGCTCGATTTGACCATAGGTGCCATGCGCCTAGCGCGGACGTATATCCAGTCTCAGAGTTTACAATCAAGACTCTTTCGAATCTATGGATTACCGGGCATTGTCTCTCAATGTACTTGGGTCCGCCATCTCCGTTTGTAGAGTTTCGATGCGCCATGCCCAGTCCTCCAGAGTCTCTTTCGATAAAAGGCAGTTCCAAATATCTACTTTGGTAGCTCACATTTAAAAGACGGTTCGAACTGCCGGAGGGGATCCCTTGAACTATGTTGTCAGAGGCGACAAACACATCTATGAGGTAGCTACCAGTCTGCTACTACCGTACGAATTGGGACACAATGACGGATGAATGTTACAGTTCCGGGTGTGAAATGTACCTAGCAATAGCATTCAAGAGCATGTTGAGCTCCGAGAAGATACGGCACGGGACTATATAATCAAGTCTTACTCAATATCACACGACATTCTAGTATCATAATATAGATTTGGCGACGTGGAAGTACACGGTCCTTTCTTTTTTCTCTTTTTCCCCCTTTTCTTTCCTTCTTTCTTCTCTCCTTTTTCGGTGATACGATGCTTGAATGTCGAGAGCATTATTTTGAAAAGGGACATGGATTCTTTGTTCAGGTTCCGAAGCAAGCTGCTTCGTATGATAGCGGTTGACAATCAAACGCCCAGAAACGTCAACCCGTGGAGTACTCTGTATTAACCCAGGATATGATCTCGACGGACACGCCATTCCGCTTAATGGTTCCTTCGTATCCCTTTGAGTGTGCGCATACTCCACTTTTCCTGGATACTTTGCTAAGTGCAGTTTCACATACCTGTAGCTTCCGTACAGAAGATACTTTTGTTATCATATAAATTCCTAGGTGAATTAAGTATCTCTTCATTTAATGTCTTTAATTGGCTAACATCCTTGGTCGTTACCAAAATGGCACCTGCGCACACTCAAAGGGATGTAATGATAATGTGATCTAATATCGATAACGTGATCTCATTTCGGCAAGTCATATCTCCACACACAAATGCAAGCACTTGGCGGGGTCATAAAGGGACAACGTTCAGTTCGTCGCCAGGCCCCGCTGCTTGGGCTCCCAAAGCGACGATGGGGGGGAGTGTGTCAATCAATGTGTAATGCAATAGGCTGAGCTATTTCTGCGATAGCAAGGACGACCTTTGAAAGCCGGCCAACTACCCCCATGTCTTCGAATTGAAACATATGCAAGGTTCTTTCTTGAGAAAAACTACTCCTTATTCCGTCCAAATCGACGGATTCGATTTCATGGTAGAACTAGCGGGGAAGAATCTGACCGGGACTGGCAATGCTGAGGAGGGACCGTTGGTTTTGTTGTGGAAGTTGACGAATCAGTTGGTTCATCACTTTCAGTTGCAGGAAGTTCTTTGTGAACGAGATGAAAGGCAGTGATGGTGGTGGGCCCATCATAGCTTTGCAGAGCAATTTTGAAGCCGGGATCTAGGGACCCCTGCTCCCCGGGGCGCTGGAATGCAGTTTCATTGGCGTTGATCCCCAAGGATGGATAGCAGAGACCATCGTTGGGAGCCTGAGGATTCAGGGGCGAGGGGCCGGCAGAGAGAGCCGACAAGGCAAATGGATGCTGTAATAAACGGTGATGAGGAAGAGTTGAAAAGGCGGTGATGGCAGAACCGAGTGTTTCGTGTCCAGTCGAGGAGATACTCAGCTCAGCGGTGAATATAAATGACCCATCCGCGCCATGTTGAAATGCAGGATACAAAAACTTCGTCTGTCAATTCGAGCTGATGACATTGCCGCAATCTGACACGTACCCTGGCTGTGGTTGTGGTCAGTGCGAATCGAGTTCTAGGATCAACGCAGGTCACTTAGCCCATGGACCAGCATGCTAAGAGGATATAGCAGACGGCCTGAGGGAGGATGGCTACGAAATGCAAATGGAGAAAGAAATTTTCAATGTGCACAGTAGGGAGTACATACATGGCCCGTAAGGTCGAGCATTGGAATCATTTCATCCCTTCTATCACATTTTGCTTGCTTTTGACAAGCATAGTGAAGCAAAGCAAAGCTCTCGGCAATGCAGATGGGAATCTGGAGTCGGGCTCAGGCATGACATGCTGGCATCAAGGGAAAAAAGAAAACAAAAACAAGGTACATAAAATGGCGTCGAAGTCGAACTCTGTTGAATGGGGCGCTCGAGCCGTCCCTTGCGCCGTCAAACGAGGCAGTGAAGTTTGTTTGCTCATGTCTGGCCCAGGGTCAAAGTGGGAAGTGGAGATGGAATGTGGATGGGTGGGTGGATGTGGGCTGTGGGCATCTGGAAAGCCCTTGACGCTCGACGCTCAACGCTCGACGCTCAACGCTCCCCGAGCCTTTAACTTTCTCAAGTGATTGGCAGTTGGCAGCTGGCAGCGGGCAGTTGGCGATTGGCAGCCAAGAGTCAGGCACCATCTGATATCAATTAGTATTCAAGGTCGCCACCAACAGCCCGGTGCCGCATTGTCCAACAAGCGAGACTGGACGGACAACGGCGCATCGATGTATCGACGCATCGACGCATCGACGCATCCAAGCATCCATGCGCCAATCCGCCCCCGGTGCCTGGCCGGCTCCCCCAGGCACACGACATTGAACAGTCCAACAAGGGGTTTGGGCGCTTCCCTACTCCGTATTCTGATCGTGGTGCTCAGCTTGTCATCTTCCCCCTTGCGTGGTTGGCTCCAGTTCATCCTTCTTTAGGCTTTAGGCATTCCAATCCCTCTCGACTCTACACTCTGTACTCCGTATACTCCTCCGTAACCTGCATCCGCACTCTGTGTATTGTGTATTTACCTGCCAGCAAATATACCAATCAAGGCCTTGACCTTGCTCTCCGTCGGTCAGCAACTCTTCTGCCCTGGTGTTTCTATTCTGGCTGGGCCATTCGTCGACCTACCAGCTGCCAGCCTCCTCCGTCCAGACCACACTCGCTCGATTGATTTGTTTGAGACAGAGACCGACCCAGGCCAACGAGCTGATCCCGATTGCCATTGGGGTTTGCTGCGGTGCCGTGGCCTGCATCTGTGGCTGCCTTGTACTACCCGCGGCATCCAGTCGAGTCAACTCTTCTTCTCTGCCCCCAGTCGACGACTGCGAACCGCTATCTTGCACACATCAACCACGCGGCAGACTGCAGACACACATTTGCTACGGAGTACGGAGTACACGAGCACGAAATACCCGTGATCCTGGTCCGAGATCCCGCTTTCAGCTGTCATCAAATTATGCTGCGGCGGATGAATTGAACCCACGCCGTCGTACGCTGGCCACCGCCTCAACGCCCATTTTTTGGTGCTCGAACAAAGCAGCATTCGGCATGCTTGGGCACTTTCAACCTTTGCCACCGCATATGACGTTTTAAGCATTTGTCGACCTTCTAAACCTACACACCTATATCCTGTCACTACTCCGTACATGTGCATGCTGCAGACAACACACACAGCAGATCAACCTTTCTCGAACCCTCCGCAGAGCCTCTCTGCAACTACATTGTGCCATTGCCGCCCTTCATACTACATACTGGACTGGAACTTGATCTACCTAGTTTGGAATCTTTGGGCGCTTTGGGAAGCGGGACATCCAATAACTGTACCATATCCGGGTACGAGATTAAACAACTTTGTTTCTTTTTCTTGTTCCAGAGCTTTATCAACCATGGATGGAGCTCAATCACAAGCTCGTCAGCGAGCTCACCCGCGCGCGCCATCGCGTTCTTCAATCCACACAAGTACCTCACGTACTACCCCCGTCAGCCCAAACAGCTCGACATCACAAATAGCTATCTCGCCGCAGCTTTCCCAATCCCACCCAATGCATCGATATCACCACAGTCGGTGCGGCACGGGTTCGCCCCAACCCATGTCGCGACCGACACCTCCTCTCTCCAGGCAAGAGAGTATGGAATCTACTCGACAAATCGCCCTTTCCTCGTTCTTGCAGGAAAAGCTACAGAAGGAACGCAGGGCTGAAAGTGAGAAGCTTAATCAGTCACAATCGTCGCTACCCAGATCAAATCCGGATACGACTGTATCAGCTGACCTCGGGCGAGCACCGAGTTCCCCTTTCAAGACAAGCATGGAGGGAAACAGACCACAATCAAGCACTGGCACTGATCAGGGCAAGAAGAAAGGTCTGGGTGTCAAGGAAATGGAAAAGGTAGCTGATGTCATTAAAATGGCGCTGCAGGTCTGGCTTGCTAATTTCACGTGCATGCATAGGTGATATCTAACTTGCATAAGCAAAATTTCGACTTGAAACTCGAACTTTACCACAGGCGCGAGAGGCAGACTACACTAGAGGAGCGGGTCGACGCTATGGAAAGCGATAAACAACGCATGGAGGAAGTCAACGACAAATTACTGATTGAGCTAGAGAAGCGCGACAAAGCTGTCGAGGAGGCGGTTGCGATGATTGTCACCTTGGAGGCAAAGGTGGACCAATTATTTCGGGAGCGAGTCATGGTGCAGCGAATTGAGAATGAAGGCTTCTTTTGTCCCCGCGACTATGACAACATGGGCTATAAAACTCTTGTCCCCCATTGTACGGGTCCTGACATTGTGAGGATGGAAGAGGATGCCAAGGTTGTCAATCGCATGCCGAGCTTCTTGTCTGACCAGAGTGAGACGACGCAAAATCTTCGCAATGTGTATCTGGGGACCAAAGCGAGCATGCTGAGTTTGACGCGGGTAACCGAAGGCTCTCCCGAGGCTGATAATGTGCAAGCATTGGGGAGCCCGACCCTCAGTGTGCTGAGCGAGAGCTCTTTTGTGAGTGTTTACGGCCGAAAGGACAAGGTCATAGCCGACCAGATCGCTGCTGATGTTGATGAGACTTTGGTTCTAGACGGTGCGGACTCAAGTTGTACCAAGGAAGCCAATGGCGAGCAACCATCGCGCAACCACTCTCGATCGGTGTCTTCGAGTAAGAGAGCAGACTCCCGTGCTAGTTCCGGGGGGCACTTCCAACCCATTACAGATGTCATCGCCGGCTCACCTCTGCAACGCCTGGAACAACTCGACATGTCGTATGGAGCTAAAAGGGAATCATTCCAGCACCCTCGAAGTCAAATAAAAGATTATTCAAAAGGCCAGCTGCTGTCCGACAAGAAAGAATTTAGTTTAAAAAGTGTTAGACAAGATAAACGCGATACTCTGCGTGGAGTAACCACTGACGGACAAGGCGGTGTACGACTGCATGATCAAGCGCTCCCTCCCACGCCGGATACAACATCGAGCTCCATGCTCCGCAGGTTTAAGAACTCCAATGACACGCTCTCACAACAAGACCTAAATGAAGAGAGCAGCAATGGCGTTGCATTAAATCACCTTGGTGTTCAAGGCGGCAGCCACCGGCATGATCAGTTGGCGGCCTTCCCGAACGTCCCCGCAGAAGAAGCAGACAGTTGGGCTTCACCTAGTGAAGGAGCTATTGACTTGCTTTTCGAACACCGAGGGCCTCCTATTCCTCGCCCACGATCCGCAGACGAATCTTCCGCATCTCATAGGAGAGGCAAGGGTTGGGACAGCGACGATGACGGTTCAGACGCACACTCGCTTCAATCGAGCCTTGATATCTGGATGCGCGAGAGCGCACAACCTTCGAGAATTAGAAGCCGTGCATCACCAGATCTATTTAGCTTCCCTACGGACTCATCGAAGGGAGGCTGGGCAATGCCATCCACGTTCAAACAAGACAGTGATCTGGCTGATAATGCGCCACTGCCACCTGGATTTGACTATATGCGCGATCTATTTTCTGTGAGGCAAGGCCTTTTTGCCGGTACTGCACCGCCACCTCCCAACAGAAGGTCTAGCCTACATGCACGAACTGGGTCAACATCGGAACCAGCGACATCGCAAGGGGCAAATAATCAAGGGATTGATCAGGTTCCTCCTTCCACCGCACGTCGTCGAAGCTACCACAGCCGGCAGAATAGCGTAGACTTGGGAAAGAGAGATGATATGAGAACACCGGTTCAGAGAGACCAATTTGCGTCACCGCCTCAACCTAGTAGCGACCAAAAACCGAAGCATTATCCTCCAATAGCGGGGCAGCAGCATGGAGCTCGAACTGGTCTCAACAGACTTTTCCGACGATCTACGGGTGGTGCTCCGCCTGGATCAGGCTCTGAACAATCCAACTCTGTGGAATCAGCCGTCTCTGAACCATGCAAGAATTTGTCTTCAATGGGCGTCCCATCGTGGGCAAGTCGACATTCCGCGGCGGAAGACGACAGGTCGGGGGCCACTCCCCCACCGATTATGCTCAACCCTCGTCAAGGCCGGCGTCACACAATGGGGGAAGAAGGGGAGACAGAGAAGTCACCAGCACAGGAACTCAGCCGCAGCTTGACGCCTGGCCCAACGCTTGCGGCCGCCGTTACAGCCAGTGTTCCATTGACGGATATAGAAAACAGTCCAGCAGCAGCGGCGGCGTCTTCGGGTACTGGCGCTCGAAGAAGATGGTTACCTGGCTTTGCACGCACAAATAACTTGAAAAACAAGGCAGGTTAGAGACTGTGTAGAGTTGGTGGTGGGAAGCTCTGGGGGCAACTTCCGTGTAACAACAATATTCATAGCGAGGCAGCATGGGACACACACTTGTAACAGAGAGGACTGCATCATATTTAGGCACTGAGGATGTTTGGGTTAGGAATCAAGGTCAGTCTGGACACCGCATTTGCTATGGAAAGCATCCGCGTTTGTCAAGTACCTTGCGGGGTTCTGACATGATAGAATGGAAGAAACCAATAAAAGATACCCCAAGTTTACCACAGACTCGTTCCAGATGTACTTTGGTTATGCTAGAGCTGTCATACTGCACAAAAGTACAGGAGCACTCTGATGCTCAATGTCACAGCTTGGTTGTCCATGCACGGCATATACAATAATATCTTCAACCCGAAACACCCAAAACCTCGACCCAGGCTCCAATCACCAGCCCTGACCAATCGTCCATCTTGTCACATATTCCGCATCAAATCCAATCCCACTGCGCTTGAAGTCTTCCAATCCCAGTGTCACCGATGACCTTCCGGAAAGCCGCAGGCGACAGGTCCAAGTCGTTAGGTCCGCAGCTCATGCATTTATCAACAGCCTCGACCTCGATTGTCCTCCCTCGATATCCAGCGCGAGGTCTGTGTCCACACTTATCCTCGTTCGCTATCAACTCTTTTGCAAGGGCCGCAACTAGGTCGGCCTCTCCATATTTCTCGCCGCAAGCACCTAGGTCTGGATCATGGTACGTGACCTTTCCACTCTTGAGGCCACGAGTGAGAAGCCGGTTGGTGGTGTCGTTTTCGACGGGGGCGGCGGCAATGAGGTGAAGGTGTGCTCTATTTTCTCCGAGGGAGCTGAAGCTGAAGTGCAGTGAAGTGAAGACTGAAGCTGGTAGTTTTCCTATTAATGAGGAGAACATACGGACAGGAGTTGAACATGATCTTGTTATACTCTTACTGTCGTGTAGTTTATGCCGGTGCTGCGCTGTGCATTGTGCAAGGCCGCCTGGGCCATTTGCGGCGGCAGTTGAATCATCTCGGGGTGTCTAGTTTGTGGGCGACGAAAGTTGACACGCTTTAGAACAGCCGCCTGTAGGGAGAGAATGGAACATGGTTTCTGGGCAAAGGGGTTGCGTGTCGAATCGTTGGTGATGGCTGACATGGGAATCGCGCGATCCGCAAGCTTGTCTTGGTGGTGCGATGCTCCTTGGTATCAATGGACAGGACGGAGCTTTACCCTGGGCGGTTCTTAGGGGGCAAGCTTGTCTTTTATACGGGCTCGGCAAACAGTCTATCTTGGAGGAGGGCCGTCTTTGTGTGAGCTTGACTACCTAGCTTTGCGCGCGAAGTGCGTGGCTTTGACGACTGGCTGCAATGAGGATACTTGAGGATTCACGTGGGGGCTTTCAGATGATTCTTCTATGCCTTAAAGAGCTGCATCTATGGTAGGTGGAAGTGGAAACGAATGTGCCGAGATGGGACGGTTTCCGCCCGACTAAAGGAACAGTCTCAGTCTCGCCTGTGAATCACGACTTCTGATACAAACACACACTACAACTGGTAAATCTGGTCCTTTCTATACCCTAGTTCCTGCAATACCCCAGGTCTCCTCCCATCGCCAACCAAGGCCCTGTCCATGCTCGGCGGCCCGCAAACAAACATCATTGTCTCCTTTCCCTCCGGAGAGGGAGTGACTTCTCTCAATAACTCCTTGGTCACATGGCCCTTCTTGTATGGCGATCCTTGCACAGGGTTGCTAACCGTGTATACTGCCTTGGACCTCCTGGGGAACTTCTTCTCCCACTCCTCGAATTCCTTCTTAAGCAGGGCATCCCGGTCGCTGTTGACGCCGAAAACCAGAGTCACGGCAGTCTTGTCCTGGGGATTGCGCAAAACGGCCTGCGTTAGCTGGTAGATTGGCGTGATGCCGGCTCCGCCAGCAACGAGAGTGACATGAGGGAAGGAGTTGGGTTTCCATTGGTGGCCCTTGATGGAGGCGACGAAGAAGAGGGACTGGCCCGGCTGAAGGTTATGTAGACGGGTGCTGGATCTGCCGTCGGGGTAGTGCTTGACCATGAGGTCGAGGTGACCTTGTTCGTCTTGTGATGCTCGCGTCAATCTTGGTAAACCTCTGGCAGTGGGAGTCGTGCAGCGTGGTACATACCGGTTGAACTGATGGGGGTATACGGCCTTGCGACTGGGAAAAATCTTTCCCCTGGCCACGACAGGGCCAGTATTGACGCCATGTTTATCGTTGGCACTTGCTACGCATTCGTGTTTCAAGAGGGGAGGCCGGTTCTGTCCCTCACAATTCACAGGTAATCCGCTGACAGCCTCTTTATCTGCAAACTTGAACCTCAGCAGCCGCGTGTCGTGGTTCACCATGTCTGCGCTCTCCAGCAGCAGCGAAACGAAAGCTGGTCCGCCGTCGAAGACCTTTGGCGGAGACGCTCGCGAGTCGGCGCGAGTATCTTGGATGAGAGACTTGGTGGTGATGCCGACGGCAAGGGATCCGGCAGCAATTGTACCCCGAATGGCTGCGGGCCGCGAGCGACTGAGGATCCGCGTTGTCATTTTTTTGTTCCCCTTGTGTTATTAGATGGCCCTTGATATTGCAAATCAGCAAGGCGATTTGTGTAGGGCTGACCATCTTTATATAGACAGTACGGGGTTGGGACGGAAGACATCCCGAGACGGCGCGGCATTGCTCATCAGCAGCAAGGGGTCCATGACTTGCACGAATTTGCATTTCGGAAAAGGCCCCGTCCAACGGGCCTGATCAAGGCTCATGCGGCGTTAATATCGTTCCACTTTCATGGTTTCGCTCTCTCGTGTCGGCGGCTGACCTCACCCTTTGGACATGGAAGAGTCTGTGACGGGCCCGAAGAGCTGAGTTGTCGCCGAGGGTGCGAGCCAGATGGCCCATGTGCACTTACAAGGCGGATAGAGCATAGAGTAACAACTACTTACTGTTCAAGCATAATTCAAGATCAAACCAACTAAAACGACTTCATCTTATAATTTACTCTCGTATTTTCAAGCAGTACTTGGCTTCCATCCATCAGTTTATGCGTGCAGGTTACGAGGCAATGGCCGTGATGCATCACACCTCCGATCCTGCTGCGCTCTTTTGTGATCCTGGCAATCAACCATAGGGCGTGCAGGGATCCTGATTCCTTTGACAACAACTGACTTGGGTTATTGGAAGTCTTTATTTAACTGTCAGTGACCCAAACTTCAAGAATATTCCATGAAAGATTTTCTTATGCCGGTGTATTTGTAGCATCTATGCGCATCTAGAACCCCCCCTCCCTCTCTTCCCTCTCTCTACATTAAGCATTGTGTCATGTCATCGTAAAAGTTGGTCAAACGGACCAGCTAGAAACTTTGATTCTCCACATCATTCTGCAAAATCGTCCCATTGAGGAACTCGGTCCCCTTCTTCAGGACCCGGGCACGACCAGGATGCAGTGTCGGCGCAGGATCATTATCAACTGTACCGTTCGCGTAGATGATGCCATTCCATGCCGAAGCCAGCTGGCCAGCGTCCAGAGTCTGCACGGCCGAGTTGGCTCCGGGAAGAAGGGGTGACCGTTTCTGGTGGATGTCGCAATTTTCGCTAATCATGTACAAGTTCATACCAATCGCGAAAGTGTACATCTCAGCACTGAGTTGGTCCCAACTCCACTGGTCCGCGATTACTACGCCTATGTAATCGATTAATACGGCAGTTGGCCAGGACTCTGGGCTCATGTTGTTGACGCCCATCCAGTAGAGGGCGGGATTGGTAGGAAGGATGCCGATGTTCTGAATACTCAGGGCGGTGGTGGTGATGGCATCCGCGCTGACCAGCCACTGGCTGATCAGAAACTGATCATTTTTGAAGTCGCCGCTTCTGCCGACTGTCTTCCAGCCGGCAACTTGGTCATTTGCCATGTTCTCAGTGTCAGGCAAGTTGGACCAGTGGTCCCAAACATCCATCATCGAGTTTTTGTAAATACCGTCCGGGACGGAGTCTTGAGGCACATCCGGTTTCAAATTACCGTTCAGAAGAAAAAGAACACAGCCCTTCCCGCTATTCTGATCCATAAAGTAGGACGCTTTCTGTTTGTTGAACTTGGTGTTGAGATCAAGATTTCCACATCGGTTGTTAATACCCTTCAACTTGCTGAAAAAGTTGTTGACAATGTCAGCGGTCCAGTAAATTGGGCCTGCAGTGGGTATATCGAGGATGCCGTTCAGGTATCGAACGCGGAAAAATATGACTTCGCCGGGGTTTTCGGCTGTGAATTGGTTGACCTCGTTGACGACATCATCAAGAGACTCTCCCGTGTTGCCAATAACCACCTTGGCCAGCTCATCATTGACGTGCATAGTCCAAAAGCTATACGAGTCTTGACTGCCCACCTTGTGAACGCTGCCAACACGAAGATCGAACAACCTGGCGCCGGCGCGTAGTTGATTGTAAATGTTCAGGCCCTGCGTCTGCGTGTTGACTTCAGTACCAATGGAGCCAATTTTGCCGCTAATCCTGCTCATTCCTGAATCGTGTGTGGCAGGCATCACAATGTGCTGCATCCGTCTATCTTTGATGACATCGTATATTCCCTTCATCCAGTTGCCCCGGCCGTGTCGAAGAGAAGCGGTAAACCCGTAGGAATCACTCCCAGTAATAACCAAGGTAACTGCCGTTTCTTTACCGGGGTCCAAATACTCGCGCTGACCGAGACCCATACCAGACAAGTCAATAATGGTTCGGCGGGGATACGAGTCCGGGATATGAGTTCTAGCTCGAATCTCGAACCTCTTATTTGTTCCTTGGATGGTGTAGTAGGCTTCGCCGCCGTCGTCTACTGGGTTCTTGCCAACGTCCTTTGTGTATTCTGCTGTATTCTGACGAGCACGACCTTGGGGGATATCGTCCCAATCAAAAGTGTCCATCTGATAAGAGTGCGTGCGGCTTCGATCAAGGACGAATCGGTGAGGGGTGAGATTGACAATAGTGATGTATTGTTTCGCCGGAAAACCAATTTCACGGAGAGGAATCAATGCCCAGGGCATGTGGCTTCCGGCCTTTGGCGCCTCCGAGCTATACGTCCTGTCTTCCTTTTGGCATGCATCTTGAACAGCTCTATTGCATTTCGCAAGTTGCCTTGGGGCTGGTGTAGCTGTCGTGGATCGAGTGAACAAGAGGAAGGACACAAGACCAGCGACAAAGGTGAGCAACAATCGAGTTTGCTTCATTCTGAGTCTTGAAGAGGTCAATCCAAATGGACCAAGCTTAGAACAAAAAACGTTGCAATCTCGCCTGGGTCACAACTACGAAGCAGCATATTTCTAGTTCAGAGCCACAAGAATCACAGGGACCTTAAATTGTAATATTCTTTCCCTCATCCCCGCCAAGATTGTCTTTGCTTTCTACCCATGCGCGTGTTCAGACGGTTCTATTGCCATGCCACCCGTCTGAGCTCAGATGATGTGCTTGCTAGCCTCGTGAGCTGGAGATTCCTGGGCGGCAAATTGGCCTCTAAGTCGTCCCCGCCGTGGGCACAACGCGCCGTAGCGTGGAGGCGACATTGATCTTTGCGAAATATGGTAGTTGAGATTACTTTTCAGCAATCTTACTGGCCAAGCGGTCAACGGGGTGGCTGATCCATGGACGAACGACTCAGGAACATGGAAGATGGATTGGGCAGAGGCTGTCTATCGACTAATCCCAGAGCGGGGCAGTGGCCGAATGAGCGTCAGGCAGCGTCAGGGAGCATCTCCAAGATTCTGAGACGATGACACCCTTTGGCAGGCGGCCACACCAAGGGTCTGCCTGCCATCAGAAGGCGATATCAGCTGGCCGCTCGCTGGGCGATGACAACCAATATCCGCTTGCGATAGAAATGCTGCTCCAGACGGATACCGCCCATCCATATTTTTGTATTGCAATGTACCATTCATGCACCAGAATTCCAGACTAGTGCTTTGCTGATCAACAGACCCGGAAGAGTGAGCAAGTTGGCCAAGCGGGGAAATCGAGAGTGTGCATGTCTTGAGCATGCCTTGAAGCGTTCCATGCACTCAAGTGTGATCTGATGGTCGGTTTTAGCGTCTAGCTGATAGACAAGGGATCCTGCAAAACCGGTACGAAGCTGTTTGGTCATTTCCAATCCTGCACTAGGCTTGACGAAAGGACTCGCGAGGTCGGATAGCCGTATAACGAGCATGACGAGTTTGCATATTGATGTTGTATCTTGGGGGAGGGCGAAGACGAGAGATGCCACTCTTGGTTGTCTATCCGTAGTTGGACTGGGAAAACCGAGCACGTGCGGACCGACCGGTGGGTGTTGGCCTGGACCAGCTGACCATGCAGCATTCGCTTGTTTGGAACAAGCACCCCTATCATGCGCATACCCTGGTGCAAATGAGTCAGACAATGAAGACGACGACGCAGACGAAAGTACGAAATCTCAGAAGGTAAGAGAAAAGACAAGGCCTGTAAGAAACTATTTACGATGAGAAAAAGAGCACTTGAGATTACTCGTCGATAACGCTGCTGTATTGGTGTTGCCTGAAGCTGCAAATTCTGATCCTTTTGGAGGAAGGAGCACCCTTCGCACTGATTCTAAGGCTCTGAGCGTTGCATATTGCTGCATTCTTGAATTTAAGGAAGGCGCAACTGGCTTCCAGACGACATTAGCTCGGGTTTTCTTCCTGGACAAAATTGAACATCATCCTTGGCTAGGTTTGTATTCATGCTACCTACGTTACTGATGAATGCCCAACTTGCTTCTTCCTTCCAGGGCTTCAGACAAAAAGGACGTGTCTGGCACAAAATTCGTCGAATGAATGTTTTGGATCGGCCTGTTCGGGGTGCGCACCAGTGCAGGTAATTGCCCCCAATCAATGTGGAATCTCAGTTCGTTGCCAAATAGATATATGAACTTGGGAAAGGTCTTACATTAAAATCTTTCTCATCATCAAGACACAGCTGGACTTAGACTCCCCCGTCTATCGAAGAATGGGATTTTCCTCTCCCAAGTATAGAAACACCGGTGAAAAAAACCTTTGCGCGGTTTCCACTGATTAATTCTCTTTCCCAACTTTCTCCTCAAATGATAGGTAATGTCGTTGAAAAAGATATTGAACACCCAAGTAGCTTCAAGCTAATGCATCGCAGGTTCGGAGTGGGTCACGATGACTCGGCATACTACACTTTTAGCCATGTCGTGACATTCATAATCAATAATTCGATGTGCGCTCTCTGCAACGGAAAAAGAGAAACGAAAAGCTCATCCTTTCCCACAAAGATTCCGAAAACTCGCGGGAGGGTCTTCGAAGACTAAATGTATCACTTACTGTAGGCTTTGCCTACCAACGTTCAACATCATCTTGCATGCTTTGGCAATTACCGAGAGCGGATGCGCAACCAAAGCAAGCAGTATGACAAGATGAAGAGTCTGTCTTTGGAAGTCAATGTCTGAATAAACATTGTTTTCTGTCAATGACATCAGGGGGCGATAATGTGGCCATGGAGCTGCTGGTAAGCCAGAACTCATTGCATTTAGATGCTGACTATGAGGCAAACAGGCAAACACAGCCGTGTAATCAGAGTAGGTACCAACATGTACTCATCAAGCCCTTATTACGTTATTCAGTCGCTCGCCGCCTTACCCTGGCTCGCTTCATGCCTTTGTCCCAGTCTGTCGACCCAACGTTCTGAATGGACATCCCAGCAATGCGACCTAATCAGATTGATCTGATAAGAATGCAGTTTGGCTGTACAGCCCTATTTTCTATGTGAACTTCTTTCCTTCACTTGCCATCACTTGTCTCCCTCAACCTTACTTGCAAATCCATCACCAACAAGCAGCTAATACCCGAGATCGGAATCGACCCACAATACGATCATTTCGCCATCCCCTCACGATTCGATTGATTGATCTGTTTTGGTCTTCATCGCAGGAGCCGTACCTTAGCCCCACAGTTGTCGATCGATGATTTTCAGCATCTCGTGTTAGAGGCTTCATCCATGGTTTCCCCGAGTAGTCCGTTCTACGGGAGTTGATCGTCAAATTTCCCTTTGCTTCACAGCATGACTTTGAGAGGAGCAGCTACTTTCACTTGAGCCTCGACAATTGGAGCTGTCTTACCAATTGCCATTCGTTGTTCACTCAACAGCCGTGCGTCCGCTATTCCAACTTCCTCGCATCATCCTTCTAGCTGCAAGTCTGAGGGCAGAACTAGACTGGGAAACAGCCCATGACCTCTCGGCCGAGAGCTAGCCACTCGGTCTACGATTCTATGCCATCTATCCATCTGTCGAACGCACGTTCTTGGTGTGCTACCATCAGATCATGCTTCAGCCTGCTCTGTCGCTTGATTAACCCCTGCATGTAGGCGATGCTGAAAGGTTGAAATTGGATATGACAGAGCCAGGCCGACAAGCCTAGCTATAAAAGATGCGTAAAGGCAAAGGTGGAGTGTTTTCATATATGGCTCTGTTCCATACTCCCCTTCCAATGTCTCCACTCATATGGAAGATGGCATGGCTCGTCTCAGAGGCGTACATAGCTACGCTAGTTGCCGTGAGGTGGTTGGCATCGATGGGAATTATCCTATCAAACAGTCCGTGTGTAGTCAAACCTATGCCTAAGCGGGTGACCCTTTACTTCAAGACTCGTCTTTTATGCATAGCCCCTGCGACCCGTCCATAACGCAATCATCTGGAAATCTAGTCGACTCTGGAATGCAACCGAGACCAGGCCACCCTGTCGCGCATGAAAGAGACAAGCTCCGACGTGTTCAAATGAACAATGTGTGTGTTCGGAGGCGGCGTCGGTTCGGGGTCGGATCATATCAGAATATTTATCCAAGTTGGACTGCACCGCGTCACACCAAAACCCTACGAGGAATGATCACACGAAGATAGAATTAAGGCACGAATCCGGGATGTTGTCTTGATGCTCGAAATGCGACGGTCTCTTCTTTGTGAGATGTCTCTCTCTTACGACCTGTGGATATCAGTGGCACCGGACTGAAATTGAATACGCGCACAGGAAGTCCTATCAACCAGGCAGATATAATAGAGCCAACTCCAGTCGGGACCAACAAAGCCTCAGTCCTAGCCAAAGTCTTTACCGCTTTCGGCGATTCTTTGTTTAAGACGATTGAGCTTACCATCTACCCTCACGACTCGGATTTGTACGGCGAAGTAGCGTAAGTTGATTCCTCGATACGCCAACACTTATACCAGCCTAGAATCGGCCTCCGTAATGGCCACTTGGGTATTGAAGACCATGACGAGGCAGACCTAGAAGCGTGCATGGTGCAGATTTTCTTCCGCCAGATCCTTAAGGCGCTCCACGGTTCGCTTCGCCTTGCAACCAAAAGCGTCCGCTGGGTATGATGTGTGATGTGTTTCTTTCCCAAAAAGTGCAACTGGCGGTACTAGCGTCCAAACAGGATTAATCTGAAGTTGAGAAATGGGTGCAGCTGTGCGCCTGATTTGCTGGATTCTTTCGACATAAATTCTTCACGGCTATGACGTTGTGTTCTCACTTGGTGTGTGGTTCGAACTCACGAGTATGTCTTCGCATGCGAGCTTCTGAGAGGCACAGCCACAGCAACTCATGTTCAACACGCTGCATTCCTGCCGAGATATGTGGGGGAAGTGTATTTGTAATGCTTTTGCGCTGGTGGATAACTTGGTTCGTATCCCGCGGCAAGCTCAGGGGCAGGAATCTACAAGCACACATGTATTTTTCTTGCGAATGATGGGCTGTGAAGACAGGAACAAGTGTTAGCGGCAAACATGCGCTATATGCCTCGTATTTACGGCAATGTATTAGGTGATATCATATTCGAAAAAGCAAGACCCTCCGGTCATGATGCTTCGTCTGGCATTGCCCATGCTTCCACGAGGTCCGCCAAGGTGTCCTCATTGCCGACATTTCCAGGGAAAACGACGAACGGGACGCCCCGATGTCGGCTTGTTTCCTCATCGCATCGCCATAGCGGCACTCCAGGAGCAGCTTGGCCCAAAACCCTGGCGCGCTTCATTTTGAGGCCCTTTGTGGCAGTGTCGGATGAAGTAATGCCACCCTTGGCGATAATGTACCTCGGATGGACATCAACCAGCTCCAGCAATTGCATGAGAGAGTTGGCAACTTGAGAGCCAATGTTCAAAGAACTAAGGCCATCATCACCCTTTATGAGCTCCCTTGATGTCATGACGAGAACATCATGTCCGGCGTAAAGCTTAATGGAGACAGCCTGTGCTGCTGCCCTGACGATGCTCTCGGCAGCATCTTCCGAGGCAATCAAGTCTGGCACTTTGAGTTCCACCACTTGCAGCTTAGCTTTGAGCCGTTGTGTCAAGGCTTCCAACTGTACTGTCGTCTTTGGAACATATGATCCGGCAATGATCAGTCCGCCAGGACGTCTTTCGCCGGCAGCCGAAGTCACCCCCAGATCTTTCATGGTGAGTGGCAGCTTGCCCTTGATGCCAAGTCTCGACGAGACAAAGGCCGCCCCAGTTCGGTAGAGATATCGCCGGCCAGCTTTCTCCGCCTCCAAAAGGCCGGCGACAAATACATGCATATCTGACTCGGCGACGGCATTCACAATGACGACCCTGTTAGAGTCAGGGCCCACAGAGAGCAACTTCTCAGTCACCGCTTTGGGCCCCCCCTCTCGGATGTCTTGCAACGTGATGCTGAGGAAGGAATCATCGTTGAAGCGCGGGCCGCACTTTTCGAGCATGTATTGTCGCAAATTGGAGTTCTGATATCCAAAAGTAGCATCGGCAGCAAACTGTGTCTGACTGGCGGGCACCAGGGTATCCCCGTCTTTCACATAGTGCACGTCATCAATAGTGTATCTGCCGCCCTGTGCGAAAAATGGAGAAATTATCCAGCCGTCAAATGCACCAAGGGCGGCCTCTGCTGCCTCGGGCTCCTCGGGAAGATGCCCTCGCAAGGTGGAGTCCCCCCGAAGGACGATTTCGAAGGCCTTGTTGGCTTTTTTCGCTGCCTGTGCCACCTTTGCGCAGATTTCTTGGATCAACTTGCGAGCTGCTGCGGATGGGAGTGCTCGTGAGTTGGTCAAGATGAAGAAACCGCGGGGATCAAGGCGGAACTCGGAATCTAGGGTCTCCGAATCCCACACCGTCAAGACGTCAATATCGTGACAAGTCTGTGTGCCTGTGGGGTCATCGTCCAATATTACCAGCGTAGGAACTTGATCGCTGCCAACCACCCCCCGGATGGAACTGAGGACGTCATGGGGGTATTCTGGTGGCAGTGATGCAAGAAGAGCAGCAGGGAGGCGCTGTGGCCCTTTGTGGTTGTCAGAACCGGGGTTCATGATCGATGTCATCTTGGCTTGGTCTTCAACACTCTGGTTAGCAGCTGAGCTGGTGCCCTGGTTGTTTAGATTGCCCAATTTCTCCTTGGCCTTGCTCCTGACTGATGGTCCTAGCATTTCCCACAGCCTTACTACGCCTGAGTCGGATTCATTTGTCCAGCCGTGACCTGCCCCGGCTAGATACAAGGTGTGTGCAGCAGAGGATATGGGCGCGTAGTAGTTCAACCGCGCGGCTTCATCAAGAACTATCCCAAGATCTTTGACGAAAATGGCTAAAGCGGAATGTGGGGTCCAATCACCGTTCAACATCTGGGGAACTCTATTTTCAAACATCCAACTCCACGCCGAGGACGTCTTGAAAATGTCAAATACTATTTGGGTGTCAAGATCAAGACGAGCAGCAAAGGCCATGGCTTCAGCAGCCGCAGCAATGTGAACTCCTGCGAGCAGTTGGTTGATCAGCTTCACTGATGAGGCCATCCCGATGCCGCCCTCGACCTGGCATAGATTCTTTTCTCCCCCTGTCATGGCCAGGAGTACACCTCGAACTTTGGAGAGGCCCTCATCCTCCCCAGAGCAGATAATCTGGTCATGGTTCATCTGTCAACAAAAACGGGGTTTCATGGGCAACAAAGCGTGGAGGGGAAGGCTCACCGTCAATGTGCCGTTGGCAGCCCGAGCTACACCTCCACTGACCGGGGCATCCACCAACAGAACGCCTTTGCCCATCTCCTTCAGTCTCAAGTTGACATTTCGGACATGTTCTGGTGGAACCGTTGAACTGACAATGACCACCGAACCGCTGGATAAAGCAGCGGCACCTCGGCAGCTTCCGAAGAGCACATCGTCAATTTGGCTCGCATTCTGCACCATGAGCAGGACCACATCCGATCCACTAATTGCTTCTTCCGGGGAACCTGCTGAAATGGCATCTGGGCCCAGGCTGGCGAATGCCTCTACTGCAGGAGGATTAACATCGTAGCCTTGGACAACAAAGCCGGCCCGGATCAACGAGGTGGCCATGCCCTGACCCATGGCTCCCAGGCCAACGAAGCCAATCTTGGAAACGTCACCAGCCCTACCGGACGAAGCATGCGACGTATTCACACTGCTTCGGCCGGCATTCTCCCTGACGAGGTCGGGACATTCGGGCAGGTAGGCACGAACCAGTGCGCCGTCGCCATCATTACCAAGGCCTTGCGATACACCAGATATGAATAACTGCTCCACAGTGGCAGTCAGGGGCAAGGGAAAATGAAGTTTCCGCGCCGTTGAAATGGCAGATTTCTAATATGCTCAGGATTGTCAGAAGTGGACCTTTTGCTGTGGACAAGGGGCGACGACTCAGCGATATCATACAAGACTGTTGAGGGTTGGCTGCCATGTAGCTTGAGACTTCCAATCTCCTGACAGCATATGCGGAACCCGTGTCTCAAACGCCGATGACGTTCCAGCTGCATTGCTTATGATATCGAAGGTAACCTGTGTGTTCTGGCCAGCCTTGGCTGCCAGTCCCATTGCCTCGGCAGCTGCAGCTGCATGCAAGCCGGTCAAGAGTTGGTTAACCATTTCCACTTTTGAGGCCTGGCCAAGCCCTCCGGGGATCGGCCATATCTGGACCGGAATACCGTGAAGAGTTCTATTTGCTTCTGAAAGAGCCCTGGCGGGTCCTGACAGAACAAGGACGTTGCGCCCGTGGTGATTACCATGTGATGACTTGGCGAGGCAGGCGGCATCTAAAAGCAAGACGTCAGGCCGGCCCTCGTCTGCTATTCTTCGAAGTAGGTACGGATAGTACGACGGTTGACTGTTGGAGGAAAGCAGAACAATGGAATGCTTTGGAAAGTGCTGTTGGCAAAGCGGTTAATTCATGAATCATGGTTTATTGAATGTTTGTAGTTGGCCGTTTGCATGTAAGTGGCCCATACCTGGTAATATGCCCTTCTGAGGGCAAAAGAGATGGCTCTCTAGCTCCTTGATATCGGATGTTGCACAAACGATAATCTGGCTGTGCTTTGCCACTTTGACGAGACTGTCTTTTGTGATTGCGCCCAGCGCTGCGAGCCTCGGCAACAGGTCAGAGGAATCGTCGTAGACACGAACCTGGAATTCAGGCCTGGACACGACACCCATGAGCAACGGCAGACTCCAGCCACGGGCACCAACAAATCCAATATTGTGAGGAGAGACGGGCTCTGTGCCGTCAGGTTTGCTGGCTGTGAATGGCATCTGGCCGGCTTGCGTCCTCATCTCGCCCACTTGCAATTGTTTGCCGTTTTGCGATACGATGAAGTTGTGCGGTCCTGTAGTGTATTGTATGCATTGTAACAATTAAAATGACCCCTATCTAATCGATGATGGGGAAACTTGTATTAAAACACCACGAATCCCCATTACCAGCGCCCTCCAATGCTCGGGAACCCCATTTCTGAGACTTTGGCCTGGGGTTCCGACCGAGATTCAATTCGAGCTTGTCTCGCCATGTTGCCGCCCACAAATCCCCGCAGATTCGAACTCGTTTGCGTGGTGCGTCGACTGACGGGCAGAAACCCGCCGGGTCCCAATTGCCCTAGTTCCGCACAACATCAGGCCAGACGCCGCCGGGCCGCCACCCGGCGGTGCCCGGGACCAGGTTGGCACCAGGCTCTAACCGCGATTGGTGGAGAGCACGTGCACGGCCGCATGCGCGGGAGGGACGGAGTGCCGGGGCCAAAGACGGGACTTGATTAAGATCCAAAAGTTTTCGTACCTCGCGTCGGTCTTTATCCCGCTCCCTCTTATCGACCTTCCAGGTTTTTCTTTGCTAAAGAGACAGCTCCGTCCCACCCAGTCTGGCACGCGGACTTCGTTCCACGACGTTGATCGCATCATGAAGCGGGCAAGGTTCGATTCATCCCAAGTCAGTCCGCCCAGCGAGTTGGCCGAACATCAGCCGAAAGTCTCTCGGAAGATTCGAGCATGTAAGTTTTTTTTTTTTCCTCTTTTTTTGCTGTATTGTGTCCTGCCAATATTTATGCCAATATTTCTGGCTCCCTGTCATGGCCATGGCGTCGACAAGAACATGTCTCACGTCAAAAGTGACATGTTGGCTGCAGGCGAGACGTTGCTTTATTTCGTCCATCAACTAGTGTCTGCGCTGACTCCGCAAACCAGGTCAAGCATGCCAGAACCGCAAAATCAAATGTGATTTGGACCCTGGGCAAGAGCAGTGTGCGCGCTGCGCCAGGCTTGGCCTGAAGTGTGTCGTGAACAAGAGCTTGCAGACGCTGTTGGACAGCGAAAATGAATGGAAGAAGAACATTGAGGCGCAGATGCAGAGCCTCCAGGCTGCCTTGTGCGAGGTCCAGAGGGCGTTGAACATGCCGCATCCGGTGCCAAATCAACTGCCGGGCTTGCAGGCCAGTAACGGCTTTCGAGGCGGTGGCCACGGGCCATCAATGCAGCCGCCACCCCAGGCTCGTGCCGATGGGCCAGTGCCCGTTCGACCTACCGGCATGGCCAGGGAGAACTCTGTCGAGCCAGAAGTACAAGAGACCGACGACCAGGCCATGGTAAATGCGCCCATGGCAAGCCTTTACGAGGTCACCAAACTACGCAATGTCCGCAGTGACCCGTGGGCCAGGATGCATCGCCCCCAGAGTCGATCTCGAAAGCCCGACTTTATATCCCAGGGAAAGTTCGACCCCCAGGAAGCAGAAAGGCTCTTTGCAAGGATTTCGGGAAACGCTGAATGCATATCTATGGGGTGGCATAGCACTAGTTCATGACAGCTTAGAAAGCGCCAGAGCATCATCCTCTCTTCTCACCGCAGCAATCCTTGCCGTGACCGCTCTGCATGCTCAAGATGACGGGACGTCCTTTGATGTTTGCTACCCGATCTTCCTCGAACTCGTCAGCCAGGCCATGTTTGATCGCTACCACTCGCTTGATGATGTGCGAGGACTGTGCATTGGCGCCTTTTACTTGTCAGACTTGAGCTGGAAGTTGTCAGGGCTCGCTGTAAGAATCGCCACAGAACTCAACTTGCACCAGTTCTGTGCCATGGCCATAGGGGACCGTCCAGAGTACGTCGAAGAGGCTAGGTTGTGGTACCTTTTGTACGTTTGTGATCACCACTTCAGCATTGCCTACGGCCGTCCACCCTGTGATTAGCGAGAACTCGACGCTGTCTTGTCACGAGGACTTTTTGCGTTTGCCCGGAATCACAATGTCGGATCTTCGCCTGCATAGCCAGGTCGGCATGTTTATCATTCTTAGTCGAATATACCATGTGTTCGGGCCAGACAGATCGAGAATGATTGCCAACGACGAGTTTGGAATCCTGCGACGGTTTGACGTTGACCTGGCACGATGGAGAGATCAATGGAAGCCTCGACTTGGTATGACAATGAAAGCCTTCTAGACAGCACATGTCAGCTTCTAACCTACTTGTTTTTCTTTTATCTAGCACCAAACCCCCACATCGCCGACTATCCAGCCAAGGGCGTCATACTGCACTACCATTTTGCCCGAGTACAGCTATTCGCAATATGTCTTCGGGGCCTACGGCCTAGTGAGCAATATAGAATGTCTAATGAGCGCCGCGAGTTTGTGAATCTGGCGATATGCAGTGCATTTGGAGCCTTGGAACTCATTCTCAACGACCCCGATCTGAGGCGTGCAGTGCTAGGTGTACCTCTATACTTACTTACGACTATTGCGTATGCTTGCCTTTTCCTCATGAAGGCCCAGACGCAATGGCGGTCCGCAAACCTCAACATTCGCCACGAAACCGTCGCTTCCACCATAGAAGGCATCATCATGCTTTTGGAAGAAACCAGCCCTTGCGTCCGCCACGTCGCGCACTACCTCGGCCGCGGGCTCAACGGCATGCTCCAGAAGTTCAAAGAACACAATGCAATGGAAAAGCAGCAGGTTCAAAGTGGACAACCCGTGCCGGTGCCATATGCCGATGGTGGAGCGTGGCCCGATTGGAACAGCTGGATGTTTGGCACTGCAAACGTGCCAAATCAGTTTGGATTGGACCAGGACCAACAGTATGGGCTTAGTTTTTTGGATGCTCTAAGCTCACAAATGCCGGGATGATGCTTGGCAGGCGTTTTCCTCTGGGCATACCCATGATGCCACAATATCCCTCACCATGTACGTCTTTGTAATGCTGTACACAATATTGATGGCGAGAATGGAGATTGAGCCGGTATACCTTGGGTACTTGACACGGTAGACAAAAAGATGGCATTGTACTATTAGCAACGGCCATGCATTGGAGGACCAACGCCGCGTCCGCGTGACTCTTTACAAGGTTGTGAGCGAAGAGGTCGGACCTTGGCGGCCATGACGGTTTTGGAGATGCCGCGTGCAAATGTCATGCCTGTGCAAGGAAGCGCTTAGCCGAGCACCGTAGTCTGTAATGTTTGGTAACGGTCTTGTAGAATCTCGATTCTGGATTCTCGAATGTTGTTTCCCATCGACCAATGAGTAAGCAGATGCGTGGGAAAAGTGGGGCAAATCAGCAACACGAGGCCAATGGCTTCTCTACGGTCCCAGCCGTGCCGCTTGCTGACCTGGAACCTCCGACATCAGACACGGCTTGTTCTCCATATTACAACAGAACACCTACCAACTTGTGACGGCTAAGCCAAACTCAGCGCTGTGGCGTCGGTTTTCGCAACAACTCGCAGCTGCCCCCGTAGGGGAAGAAGGCAGACGACTCATCGTGCCATCCTAACCGGCCAAAGGACCTGGTCGTGGTACGATCCGATGCGTTGTTCCAGCATCGTCTTAAAGTTGACTGATCCCCTTGGACAGCAATCCCGGCCCCCATGCGCGTCTCTGTAGCACCAGTTGACTGCTTGCATAGCCGCCAGAGACATTTGCCCCGAGTGCGAAGCGCAAATGGCGGGCGGTGACAGAACCCACTCGTTCGATGATGTGAGGAAGAAGATGTCTCCCGTGGTCAGCAATGAGCCTGAGCTGGCCGAGGCGCTGCGCCGCTATGTGCCTCATTCGCCCGAGGAGAAGAAGCTTGTGAGGAAGATTGACTTGTTCCTCATGCCGATTCTTTGGATCATGTACATTCTCAATTATGTCGACCGGACCAACATTGTGAGCTTGTTCCCACTCCCCGACGTTGTGTAACGTATATTTGTACAACCTCAACTAACCCCTAGCCCAGGGCAATGCCAAAATCGCCGGCATGGCGGTAGATCTTGATCTCGACGACAATCGCTACGCTTGGGTTCTATCCGTTTTCTTCTTCGGCTACCTCATCTGCGAAGTCCCTTCAAACATGATTCTCAGCCGGAGCAAACCTTCCCTGTTCCTGCCAGCCACCATGCTCGTCTGGGGCGCACTGAGCGCATTAATGTCCATCTCCAAAACCTACGGCGTTCTATTGGGGTTCCGTTTCGTGCTTGGGTGCATCGAGTCTGGATTTTTCCCTGGTGTCCTATATTACCTTAGCTGCTGGTACACCAAAGCAGAGCTAGGTACGTGGCTTACTCTCCGAGTCTTTTGAAGCTGGTGTTTAAAAAAAAGAAGAAGAAAAGAGGGGACTAACAGGGTAACACCTTCTAGGCAAGAGATTTGGCATCTTTTACACCGCTGCTGTGTTGTCGGGTGCCTTTGGCGGGATTTTGGCCGGTGCCATCACTGACCATTTACATGACGCACATGGAATTGCCGGCTGGCGCTGGCTGTTTATTGTTGAGGGAGTCGCGACTGTTGGCGTGGCCTTGGTTGCCTTCTTCGTCCTGCTTGACTATCCCGGCACGTCGAAGCGACTGACACCGGAGGAGCGCAAGCTGGCTGCCATTCGGATTATTCACGACGGCATTCCGACGGGAGGCCATTCGGACAAGCGTTTGAGTCACTGGCAGGCGTTTGTGGCCGCGGTTTCGGACCCCAGGACGTACATGTTTCTCATCCTGTATATGCTGGCTGTTGGGGCTGGTAGTAAGTTGACCCCCGTTTTCGATTTCACAACACACACACACACACACACACACAAAGGCGAAGAAAAGCGCTAATAACCTCTTAGCCATCTCTTATTTTATTCCTACTATTAGCCACACAATGTATAAAGACAGCACCAAAGCGCAATACATGACGGTGCCAATCTATGTTGTTGCGGCTGTTTGCCTCAACATTTTCGCCTGGTCATCCGATCGCACCGGCGATAGACGCTGGCACATTACGGGCGCTCTCGGACTAGGATTTGCCTGCAGTGTAGTGTGCGCCGCCGTGCAAACTTCAGTCGTTCGCTACGTCACGGTGTGCTTCGTGGCGGCGGGCATATGGTCAGCGCTGCCGCTCATTTTGTCGTGGACCAGCAACACGGTCAGTCTGCCGCCGGAGAAGCGTGCGATTGTTCTTGCGCTGGTCAATGCATTCGGAAACTTCTCCAGTGTCTACGGAAGCCGTATCTGGCCCAAGCATGATAGCCCGGCGTTCCAAATTGGCTTTGGCGTCACGGCCGGCTTTCTTGGATGTGGCATGGTTTTGGCGGCGCTCATTCCCGTGCTTTGCGCCTTGTTCACCTGGAAAGGCACCCAGGCTGGGATGGAACTCGGCGACTTATCCTGCACCGAGGAACATTAAACGTATGTATTTCTATATTAGTGTACTATGTAACTAGATTCAGATAGACGATAAATCTTGGAATTTTCATTTCGTCCACCCCCCCGATATATTCGGAACGTACTCCGTAATAACGCATTTCTTTGCCTGTTTGGAGTGTGAGTGCAGTTTTCTTGTCCCAGATGAAACGCCTATGCAAGAGATCAAGACAAAGACAGGTGTTGGCATGCTAGATTCTGCCGGTTAAAGTCCAAATTACGCCCCCGGGAAGGTCTTTGAAACTATGAGCATTGTTCTCGACGGAGTTCATAAATGGCCCTCGAACAATTCAATTGTGGCGCCGTCTATCTGTTCATTAGCACCACCCACACACAAACAACTCGTTCCAAAAGAGCAGGTGGTTTCAGAAACAAGACAGCTTGACATGAATATAAAAGCAGCGTCAACAGTAGACACTTCTTGCTCCCTCCAAGGTGCTTTGGAGAATTCGGCAGCAAGTCGAACTCGGGAACTTGGTTTCAGTTTGAGGGCTGGCCGCCACTGTTGTGTCACTGCAACACAATACACTGTCTCGAAGAAGTAATGAATAGATATCAGATCGTGTCTATTCCTGGTCCATCTAAATAGTCTTTTTATCAGCTTCATCTCCTGGGAATAATTCCATGTTTCATATCAAGGCCGTGGTGAAGAGTTATTTAAGACGATGTGTTTTCTAAGGTAGGTCTGCGATGAGTTTGACTCTGTCTGCCATCAAGATGTCGATACCGGCTACCGTCTGTGCCTATCCAACAATCCAACATCAGCAGATTATTGGGCCAAGTGTTACATGAAAAAGGACTTACTATTGCATTTGCAGGATCATTGTTCAACAACCCGTAGGAAGCACATTTTAGGCCCATATTCTTCACGAACTGAACAAGTCTCGGGCAGTGTAGGAAGGTTTCGCAGGCAAAAACAATCCCGCTTAGATTCCACAAGCGGGCGAAATGCACGGCTGCTTGTAGGCTTGCAGCCCTCAGCTCCTGATCTTGCATGGGCACTTTACCTGCGTTCGTGATGAACATGACCGGGTACGCTGACTGCTTGACAGAGAGAAGAATGCACACTTCGGGGGTAAATGATGAAAGAATGATCTGCCGTTTTCCGCCAAATTTTCGAACGGCGGTGAGAGCCACGTCGATGAAGTCATTAATGTTAATGGCTACTGGAGCGACTCCAGCTTCGGCCGCTTCATGTAAGCGAGGGTATTCTTGCCAACCGATTAGAATCACTCCGGGTTTCCTGAAGAGATCATGTTCACATACTTATTTCTATATTGAAACCGACCTCAAGAGGAAGCTTCAACAGGACCTCTTCTAGCGTTGTTAGGGAATCTTGAACAACATCACCACGGCTGTTCGGCTTGAATCCCTTGGCCTGAAAGTCCACAGTATATTCAAGTCTCTTTCGCAGCTCTGTCGATTTAGACAGGGATTCTTCCCCGGAAGACCAGGCACGTGGCTTTTTCCTGGTATACGTCAAAGACTCCGAGCTCTCTACCGAGTTGCACAAAGCTGAGCTTTGCGGTTCATGGGTATTGCTAACATGTTGATACTGCGCGAGGGTGAGGTCATGAATGGGTACGTCTGTGCCGGACTCACTAAGAGAGAAATCGTGGTATACGACAGCCTCCATATCTCTGGTTACCTGTAGATCTACCGGATTATTAGAGTTTATGCGACCTCTGGCTTAGGGGTTCTCTTTACCGAACTGCAGTCCGTTAGTCATTGATCTGGCTTAGTGAAAGGATTGTCCTACCTCAACAAATGACGCTCCCAGTTTTGCAGCAGAGAGAAACGACTAATAATGTCAGTACACTAGCCTCTGAGCCGGAATCTACGTTTGACATACCATGATCGTATTTTCTCCAATTTGGAGAAACGACCGACTTGATACGTTCTGTCCGCATCCTAGAGTCCCTCCTGTTAGTATTACTTGACTACGAGAGAGATTCATGATAAATCGACGTACCTCTATGCCCAACAAGTTGAACGGAAGCGTTTTCAGGTCCGAGTTGATTGCTGGTACCGAGTTTTGGCAAGCCTGGGAATGGTTTGGCGACAACATAGCTTAGCAGGACAGTACCGGCAGGAGCTGAAGTCTCCTTGTCTAACATATAAATTGTGCGCTCACGGATGAGGCTCTCATGTTTCCCTCCCAGCAGGCTTTCTTGATCCAGACTTGATGTACCGCTGCTTACTAAAACCTTGGAGTTGATGGATTCGCAGCGATAAAGTTTGAGCATTATCTGCAGCGGAATGTCATGACTGACTCTAAAAACCAGCGGCTTATGCAATTGGTCATCTAGAATTGGCAACTGGAGTTTCCTTGAAACGGAGTCGGTCCCTAGTACGGAGATGTGAAGCTCCATGGGAGATTCTTGGCGAGAGTGAAAGCCGTTATCTGAGCTGAGGTTCTCCAAATGAAGCAATCCTCGACAGTGTCCTCCTTGGGTACTCCCAAGATGAATAATAAGCATCTTCTCACCTATATTACAAACAAGATGAGCTTCCTTCCTAACATCTCCGATAGCACCAGCAGGTCCGTCGTGAGGATGATTTGGCGGCTTGGTTTTAAACAGCTCCGCAATGGCATGGTGTCCCCGAAATATGGCGTGTTCCAGAGCTGTCCATCCTCGAATATCGTGTGTGTCTTGTTCAGCACCAGCCTGCAATAGAAGCCTGACAATTTCGGCATGTCCATTAGCACATGCTGCTATTAGTGGTGTCCAGCCTCTTGTCTTCTCAGCGACGTCAATCCCTTGTTCGCCCCTGGATGATTGTCGTACAAGAAGGTGAGCCATGGACATGTATCCTGCCTGTGAAGCACAGTAGAGAGCCGTCTCACCACGACAAGACTGGTAGAGGAGATCCGGTTTATGCTCCAGCAACATCTTTGCCATTTCCTCGGCGTGTGCCCTTATTGCCAAAACCAGGAGGCTTCCAAGAACAACTCGAGCATTAGACATTGCCTGTTCGTGGGCACCGATCGCCGATAATGCTCTAAGCAAATTTCCAAGCACTGACAGCTTCCCTGAGGCCACTGCGCAGTGGAGCGGTGTTTGCCCACAAAGGTCGACTGACATCAGCGTATCGTGGACACAACTTCCGCCCATAGTGATCAAACGAGATACTATAGCCTCGCAAACCGAGTCTAAGCCATATTGAGCCGCATAGTGCAGAGGAAGACATCCTTGGCCATCGCTCTTTTGTATGAAGTCGATCGCTTTCGGACCAAGTGCGTTGAGCAACCTTGCAAACTGATCGCTGGCAAAATTTAAATGCTCGGTACGCAGCTGGTAAAAGCAACTCTGCGACGCCACGCCGTATATTTTCACAAAAGCGAACGCTTGGTTTGCGCTCATTCCTTCACGCATCGTCATTTCGAGAGTGAGGGCCGCGGTATTGTTAGCCGAATAAATTATTGAAGTAAGAAAGACGTCGCCAACGAGCGAATTGCTATCACCCCTCATGGTGATGTTACTGGGTGTTTCTGAAAAGATATGCTTCTCTATAAGAGAGCGTTGGTCGTTCTTAAAATAGCTGTACAACTGATCATGCATATTCTGGGTTGTTATACGATCGTTGAGCAGGGCAGTAATGCACCAAGAGTGCGTTTCAAGTCTAGGTTGAGTGAGTAGCTGGCGCATTTCGAACACGAGCTTATTTACTCTTCCAAATGCCTCAGCCCAAGATCCATCTATGCTTTGCTGGACAGCAGCCCAGCGGGAATGGAAAAGATTGAAAGTACTCTTTTCACATGTATAATTGCCAATCTTGGCGAAAATTCTCTCGATTGCCATGTTATTGACCCTATTGAACCATCGAAGGTCTTTTAGTTCTGACAGTATATCTTCATAAGCAGTTCGAACAATCTGAAGTTCGAGCCCATGGACACTTTCAATGTTCGGTAAAGTGACAGGGCTCAGAGGCAGGCCAAATTTGGAGCGTATTTCGCTTTCACGAGAAGTGATTGACTGCAAGAGCCTCAACGTATACGTCTCAACGGATGCTATATTGGCCTCAAGGTCTCTAGACACCTCTGATTCTAACAGTTAGAATATGCAAGAGCTCATAGATCAGGGAATCTTGCCTAGCATGTCAGCCGCGCCAATTTTACGGGCAGAGCCTCTGATCCTCTGCCGCAAGCCATTGTAGTCAACGTAGTACGCGTCCCATCTTGGGATGAGGAGTTGGTGGAAACACAGACCGAATTTCATCGCGCAGGAAGTCAATAAGGACCTATGACTAAAAATCTCTCAATATTTTTGCTAGGCAAGGGTGCTCGGGAAGTGACAAACCAGCCTCTTGAATGATGTTGTCTCGGGGAAATGTTTGGTCGGTCACGTTTTGTATACGGAGTAAATGGTAACACAATGGCTGAGGAGGGGAAGGGCCCGCTTTCCCTGTGTATCTGGTGAGCCACCTCCTTTATGTACCTTCAATGTTCAATATTCTGGCAAAGCGCAGAGATCACCGGCTGTCCTGATCATGGACCCTATCTCGTTGGCTGCTAGTATTACTGGCATAGTTTACTTTTTCGTCGAAAATATGCTTGTCAATTTCAGACTTGAGGTCCCTCTGCAAAACTTTACCTGGCAGAATCCACGCTGTTGGCAACGAGGTGGCGGATCTTGAGCTTGTGCTTCTGCAGGTCAACGACTTGATACAAAACCGTGTCTCTCTGCCGAGATCAAAGTATTCGGCAGTGCCACATCTGTTGAAGCAAGTCAGATTAAGTTGAACGAAGTTGAAAGCATTATCAATAATTTGACTCGCGTTTACTTGACATCGAAAACACCACTTTGCTTGATGCATGCTTGGCGGAAGGACCAGGAGCGCTTAAAGGAGCTGCAGGATAACATACGGACTGTCAAGAGCAGCCTCAATATTATGCTGGGCGCAGAAAATTCGTATGGGCTCGTACCGCAAATTTCTCTGGATTGTCATCATTGGGACTAACCCCGAAACAGCGAGGATTTGCTCAGAATTCGGCTCGACATTCAGACAATATCTGCCTCGACGACCCAAGCATCTCGAATGCAAATTGTCACAAACGAGAAGTTCATGGACACTCTGACGGGGGTTGAATACCGTATTGCAAGGGTAGAAGAGATGTTGCAAGAACAATCACGAAGACTACAAATGAGCCAGTATACCCAAGTCAAGTCGGCATATGGAACCGAAAGAGAGACAAAGACGCGGTCCGCGGCGCCTGGCACATTTTCTATTAGCTCACAGAAAGCTGATTTTGGCCTTGGTATTCGTGTCACTCCGTTTGAAAACGCATGTAGGAGAGACTGCCACTGCTCTTGCCACACTCTCAAGCGCTCCTCGTCGCCAGCATTTTTGAGCAACTTGCTGGGTCGTTTATTTGTTGGTTATACAGGATTACCGGTTTTAAGCCCAAAATGTGACAATGCCGTTTGTCAAGCTTCTCGGTCGAGCAAAGTCAGCGTGGAATACTGGTTTCCAGCTAACTTCTGGTCCAATATTATACAGATGGAACTCTCGTACCACCAAACAACAGGGCCTTCCTTGCAGCTTCGTACCTTGAGGGGAGTTCCCGACAATGCACAATGCGTCAATTTTGCTCTGAATGGAAACATGGACGGATTGAAGTTTTTGTTTCGCCAGGGATTGGCGTCACCTCGTGATGTAAGTACCACACGGGGCTATTCTATTTTACGATGGGCATTATATGGTAAACAGTATGAGACTTGCAAATTCTTGATACAAGCAGGCGCTGGTGTCGACTACAAACCACTTGGCGCATTTGATAATAGCCCCCGTATCAAGGCATGTCATTTCCTTCTGGAGGGTAATCTTTCCGAGTCCGCTGCCGGGGCTCTTCGTGCCATCACAAACGGCAGCGAGTATCTCGATGATTTCATAGAGGAGTCGAATTTTACTCGAACACATCGAATCATTCTCGGTCTCTCAATCGGCGATTTGGAGCGAGAACTAATTTCTCATCCTGGTGAAATCAACGCGCAAGATTCTATGGGCCGCACAGCCTTGGCGTGGGCTGCGGCCCGGGGGGATAGCCATTCCATCTTGACCTTGCTCAGATATGGCGCTGATCCGAACATTATAGACTCCCAGATATCTGGTCCATTGTCGAATGCTTCGGCCCAGGGTCATACAGCTTGTGTGAAGCTCCTGCTTGATGCAGGTGCAAATCCGGACCCTCCACTTCCTGGCGGTATCAACAAGGGTGGACCTTTAAATGTTGCCGCTCGAAGGTCTGACGATCCTATCCTTGTTAAACTTCTCTTGGATTTTGGGGCCGAAGTTGATCAAGTCGGCGTAGACGGCAAGACGGCCCTTTGCCATGCCGCGCAAAATAATGACGCTTCTCTAGCCATACTTCTTCTGGAGTATGGTGCCGAAATCAACAAAGCCACCATCACTGGCGATACACCATTAACTGTTGCAATCACGCATAATAGTCACTATGTTCTGAGGCTTTTTCTTGAGCGGTGGCACCACTATTCAACATGTCCTCGACTCAAAGGACCGCATCTTCTCGAAATTACAGCCAAGTATGGAGACCTCGAAACCATGGGTATACTGGCGAACACGAATCATTTTCGCCTCAAATATGACGAGAAATACACCTTCGGTGACTTCAGCAAAGTAATTCAGGAGCGTCCCGATGCGACGGAAAAGTTGACTCTTGCATTTGAGGAACTACTAAGTATATTCAAACATGCTCCTCATACAGCAGAAGAGCAAGAAAGTCTCATGGAAGCAGGGTGTTGGCCGTGTTTGACCTCCCGCTCAACTACATGGGAAACAGCAATTGAAAGCCCGCAGCAAAGTGACAATGAATCTGACGACCAATTACATAACACACAAGCCCTGCCAGAGGATGATAATCGACACGAATAGGAAGATTGCCGAGAAAGACACTAGGGGCACGTCTGGATCACTAGGATCATTGTTAGGAGATATTTTGCGGCAAATTTGGCGCTGGCCCGCGAATCCAACTTGTCTAACCAAACTCATAATGAATGTAGAATATTGCGGGTATTTATTGACCTTTTTTAACGTCAATCGTACATCGGAAACCAAGCTTCTCTCAGGACCAAGCTTACCGCTCCCACAAAGCCAAGGGCAATTCGTGGTTGGCTTCCAGAATATCTCTCACCGTCAGAAAATACGTGCAACTGCCATAGCCTTGGTTGCCAGTTGTGAAAGAAACACTCCAAATACTGCGAGCGCATATTTGTCATTGCAACATTTTTCTGCAGTATTTTCGATATTACCATCCGCGAAAAGTCCATGTAACTAACTAATCACCTGCTTTTGCCAACATTTTGTCCATTCCTCTTTCCCTCCGCCCTCAGTCTTGATGCAGATGCTCCTCAGCAGGGGGAGCCTCATCATAATCTCCTTCCTGGTCATCACCCGCAGTAGCCTCCTGATACTGCTGATACTCGGAAATCAAGTCGTTCATATTCGACTCAGCCTCGGTAAACTCCATCTCGTCCATACCTTCACCAGTGTACCAGTGTAGGTATGCCTTGCGACGGAACATGGCGGCAAATTGGTCCCCGACCCGCTTGAAGATGTCCTGGATAGCAGTAGAATTTCCTATGAATGTGGATGCCATCTTCAAACCCTTTGGCGGCACGGTACACAGCGATGTTTGAACATTATTTGGGATCCAATCCACGAAATAGGCGGAATTCTTGTCCTGGGCTTTACGCATTTGCTCTTCCACTTCCTTGCCGGAGAGCTTGCCACGGAACATGGCCGAGCATGTCAGAAAGCGGCCATTACGGAAGTCAGATTGCGCCATCATGTTTCGAGGGTCTAGCATCTGCTGTGTTAAGTCGGGCACCGTGACAGATCGGAATGCATGGCTGCCACGAGCTGTAAGGGGAGCAAAGCCCACCATGAAGAAGTGAAGACGTGGAAACGGAACCTAGGAGTAACGAAACGTCAATTTACAGTTTCGAGAAGCAGGACGAACAATCCAGGGGCTGTGATTCGCAAATATTGTTCAGGATACTGACGCTCCATGTTTGAACATCTTACAGACGACACAGACCGCACTCACCAAGTTGACACAAATCTTCCTCAAATCAGAGTTCAGTTGGCCTGGGAACCGCAGAGAAGTAGATATTCCAGACATGACTGTCGAGATCAGGTGGTTGAGGTCACCAGTTGACGGGTTGGAGAGCTTGAGCGTTCGTTGACATATATCGTACAAGGCTTGGTTGTCGATACAAAATGTGGCGTCCGAGTTTTCAACCAGTTGGTGAATCGACAGAGTTGTGTTGTACGGCTCCACGACGGTATCCGATGTTTGAGCGGACGGCACCACACTGAATGTGGCCATCATGCGATCAGGGAACTCTGGTACAACCGAATCGTTAGCGGGCCCCCCGATGCGTCAAGCCACCCAGCCATGATGATGGGTCAATCAATACCTTCTCGAATCTTGGATAACAACAGAGTGCCCATTCCGGAACCAGTACCACCGCCAAGGGAGTGGGTAATCTGGAAACCCTGAAGACAGTCGCAGCTCTCAGACTCACGACGGACCACGTCAACTACTTCTTCAACCAGCTCTGCGCCTTCAGTGTAGTGACCCTTGGCCCAGTTATTGGCAGCAGATGACTGTCCGAAAACAAAGTTATCTGGGCGGAAGAGACTGCCCAACGGCCCAGCTCGAACCTGCATCCATGGTACCGGGCTCCAAGTCGACGAGCACGGCGCGTGGAACATACTTCTTCTCCGACGCCTAACATGAGAAATGGCGCGTCAGGATGTGCACTTTTTTGAAAGAGTGACGGGGGCAAGTGTCATACTGCGTACTTCGTTAAAGTAGACATTTACACGGTCTAGCTGAACTCGAGAATCGCCGGTATACCTAGGCAGGGCATGACAGATTAGCGTTTCCTGCTGGCCGACCAGCCGATATAGACGTCTGCGAGTCACGTACAGTCCGTTGTTGTCCAAGCCATGTTCGCCTAGGATTGTCTGCCAGAAGGCGGTGCCAACTTGATTGCCCTACATGGCGTTAGATGATATCCAGCAAAAGTGTAACTCTGGGGGCTCTGGCTTACACACTGGCCGACTTGGAGATGAACCTATGGATGGACAATTACGTCATAGGTTAGTTAGGGAGGACGGCAGGTTCGTAACGCGAGAGACTCACAATCTCAGGCATGGCTGCTGGTTCCGGTGGCCCCGCGACGAATTCAAAGGGACAGCAAGCAAGCAGATGACAAATCGTGAGCCGGCCGCGTCTTGAGGAAACAGGCGACAATTAAATAACAAGATGGGAAATTGCGAGCCGCCGACCTCGCAGTGGATTTTTCTGTGAAGCGAATTTCGCAGCCTGGTGCCCAGGGTAACGGGGAACGGGGAACGCGACGCTGGATCCGGAGTTTGCTGTTAGGCAGCCTCGAAATTTCAGTTATTTTCTGGTCAGACCACCGGCCTTGTCCAACTGGTCGACTGGTAGCACCAACGCCGACGGCTAACGCTATTGCCTGGAAAGACTTGTGGGGACGGCCTGACATTATTTAGCGATATTAAAAGACCAAGGAGCTCCTTTTCCCGTGACCAATGTTTCTGCCCGACACCATCATTCCGGCCGCTTTGGGGCTTGTGCAGAGGCGGCACACGGAATTTGGTGGGTGCCACAGCCAGAGACCCCGTCTCGGCACGTGAGGCAGTTGCTTGTGAGGCATGAGTCGCTTTCACGGCTACCTTGAATCTTGAAAGGGAAGCTTGTTACCGAGTATGTGGCTCATTCACAGTATATATATGTGTACATGGTTCTCACCCATGAAGCTGCCAATAAACTCACCCGGTTTCCGGATTAGGAAGTATAGGGTAGCTGCACATCCCGCGGGATTCATGTGGCTATACTGCGACGGTCGACTTTTGGGAAATGGGACACCGAAAAGTGGTATCAACATTCTTGTTTTGCTTTATTCTCCTGTGCCGATACGTGTAGCGACAAGAAATAAAGACAGCCCTGCTTCGTGGATAGCAGCCCGGCCAATATCTGGGCCATGCTCAATCCATGTCGTCCATGTCGGAGATTTTGCCGGTAATTTTCAATAACCTGGGTTGGGAAGGTGCCCATGTGAAGGTTGATGATTATTCTTGATGACGATACGGCCATACGCTGCTGCCTGTCTGTACATTATTGGCGGCGGCTCTACATCCATCATTTGCTTCTGCATGGTTGGGTGCCTATTTCATCACACCTCTTGATGTGTGACTGCTGGGCACTCTGGGAAACATGTCTGCCTTTTTTGACAATTACTGGAGCCTATCCAATGGTTCCCCGGCACGTCGCGTGGAACGCTAATATTACACATTGGCGGCTCTACGAAAGGGGCAGTTGGAATTGCCATGCACATCGGCTTTGTAAGCTTCCGCTCACCCCTGCTGTGATGGACACCGTATGTATGCTTGTATATGGTGGAACATGCCGAAAGGGGTAATTTGGGAGATGCCGTGACTGGCTTCCATCATTCGACGATTTGTCTTGGAGCACGACATACTGCTGGGCACCATGGGGAATGCGCTGCGTCCTCAGACATATATCGGGAATCGATTTCACGAGTCGATTGGACGAGTCTTCTCAGAATATACTCTTATTTAAATTGAAGTGCTCATGTACATCAAGGACTCCCGGCCCTTGTCAGAGAACATATGTACAGATCAAGGAGAGCAAGTGATAGCAGCGGTTGATAACCGTCTCACACCATAGAACCTCGGCTTCGCCCAGTGAAGACGAAAGATATAAAAAAAGACCGTTTACGAAGTGCCGGAGCAGGCGACAAAGTTGTTTCCAGAAGCACCAGTGTGGGTGATGACGCCAGCAAGGTCGCAACCATCAGAGATGACAACGCGGTCAGGGCCAGGGGAGCCTGTCAAGCAAGTCAGTAGATAACCCCCAAGACGAAATCGAACAGAGTAGTTTGTCACGGCCCCAAGACATACCACCAGAGTAGATTCGGCCAGACTTGAGGATTGGGAACTCGTTGTAGGGACCGTCGACGGGGAAGTCGAAGCCCTCGTAGTTGTTATATCGATGAGGGTAAGTCGGAGGATCCGGCATGGCTGCCGCTCTCGACATATTGGCAAGCAGCATCAGCAGCGGCCTGGACAGCAGCGGCGGTGTACTGGACGCCGCCGCAGTTGGTAGCATCCCGAGCCTGGAGATTCGCAGGCGCGGCGCTGATCAGGGCAACCAGGGATAGGAGGCCGACGATGGAGAAGTGCATTTTGACGGATGCCGAGCAATGGATGATGAATATAAGCGTCTCAAGGCAAAGGCGGCAAAGACGGACCAGCGGCAACACTGCGAAATAAACTCTGTCGACAAGCACGGATGCCACGAGCCGGACTTGATGGAGGATCCGGCGTCGTTTTTATAATGCGAGACCTCTTCCGCAGTCGGCCGAGAGAGGCACCGACACCAAGTTCAGATACACACAATCCTGTGGCACCGAATCCATTCTTAGAATGGCAACTGTCGATCTTGGTGCGCGGCCCTTGAAGTCAAAAAGTCAATTTGGCCAAACTGCCGTCAGCTCGGTTGCTGAACACAAACACGATACATCGTATAGTCTTGTCCGACGCCTCCTAGCTCCCCCAGGGCTGTGACACCGCCAAACTCGCACCACTCAGAGGTCCTTATCTATGCCATGTGAGGGTGGGGGGAGCCGGCTCAGGTTGCGCATCTTGGAAGGTCGAGAGTTGTCGTGGTCGTGGATCGGCGTCCTAGTGGCCAGCTCCCCTGGCGGCGATTGTCTGGGGATGAGGCGGCCCTCCCCGACTCTCCGAAGGGATGGCCTCTCCACTTGGTCAAAGTAAGCGATGGCCCATTTTGAAGCTGTGAGATGCCTGCCTTTGGCGTGTATTGGTTGCGGGCCTCTGTCGGTCGAGCTGAAGTTGGGGCAGGCGGAGCGAGCTGCGAACGGAACATCAGAGAGCGCCACGATGAGCTGCCACTGGGTATCCATCCTCTGAAAGGAAAAAATGAATGAATGCTTCCTTTTGAGGCCGTCGAGTCGTTTTTCTGTGCCACTGGAGCATCTTGGGGCCAAGCTGAGACAGACCTGTGAGGCGACATTTTGTACGTGGACCAAAGAAAGCACCAGATGGGCCGATTTCCTAGATCTCAGCCGAGCCCCCCGTGTAAATCTTGTGGTACCGAGATGGCGTCAAAGCGCACATCCATCCTCCCATCCATAGGATGAACTGCTGGCAAGTGGAATAATAGATCAAGATCCCAGCCCCCCGGTCATCCTAGTCAACGGTCAGCCAGTACCGATCGGGAAGGTCGTGTGGATTTTAGCCTCTGCTCTTGTCCACGAGACGCCTGGGTGGGATTTACTGCTGATGGGCGTAAGCCGACGCCGAATATAAGCAAGGGAGGGCATGGTCAGGCCCTGCAATTGGCATACGATGTGTGTTTTCGCGATGCACTTGTTCGGTGATCAAATCCAGCAAGAGGCGGATCTAAATAATCCACAAATCTGGGCAACGAATCAAAAGCTGTCTGGTGTTGCCATGCAACCATGGCACAAAGCTTGTGTGCCGAATCGAGAACGAATGCCGACCGTCCTCCAACCTTGTTATGCAGTCCCTGGATTCCGGTACAACGGCCCCGAATGGCTTTTGAGCTTGCAGGCGGCGACAGGAACGTATGAACGACGACAACCTCTATATCGCTTTCGGCGGCTATGAGAGTAGATGGCTGCTTCAAGACTCGACTGAACAGAAGCAGCATCACGCATGAACCAACTACTAGTCTGGCCTTGTTTAACACGATATATTCGAACTGTCATACAATTTGGATAGAAATATGTGACAGGTGCTCCTTGGCATCCTTGGGCATGGGGCTCGACTTTGCACCAAGTGTACAATTCAGTCGGCCGCCTTTCCTCCAGGTGCTACATGATCCCACCAAAGTTTGGAATCGCCACCAAGTATGTTTACTGAGAATCCTCAGTTTTGACCGCCTTGGCCGCCCCGTCCGCCTCAGTTATTGTCGCCCGCACCCAACGAAGCCGTTGCTCTAGGCGACGAATCCGCATTTATCCGGGCCAACAGCGCCCGGGGCGGCACAGGCTTTGGTCGTCTTGGCGCAGCATCCAGACATGCAATCGGCATCGCTTTGGCATACGCCAGTAATAAACTGCAGGCCCTGCCCGTTACCGAAGTTTTGCGCCCCGTCACCCCCAGCGCCGCCTCTGTTGCCGCCTCTGTTTCCTCCATTGCCGCCGTTACCTCCATTGTTGCCGCCGCCGTTTCCTCCATTGTTGCCGCCGCCGTTTCCTCCATTGTTGCCGCCGTTTCCTCCATTGTTGCCGCCGTTTCCTCCATTGTTGCCGCCGTTTCCTCCATTGTTGCCGCCATTGCCGCGATTGTTCCCAGCAGCACCGTTGTTCTGCCCACCAGCAGCACTGTTGTTGCCCACAAATCCACAACCAGTCTTGCCGGCGGCGGTGGCAACGGAAAGGGCAGAGCAGACGCCGCCGCCGTTGAGCCCGGCACAGCAATTAGTTGAGCAATCGGCATTGCTAAGGCATTTGCCGGTGATAAACTGCTTGCCGTTTCCAGCACCGACGTTCTTCAACTCGGAAGGGTCAAGTGCGGCAGCGTAAGCCGTCACGGCCACTAAGCGGGAGAAGAGTCAGTTGCCAAAGCCGAGACGTAATATACATTTAGAGATATAGATATAGTCATGTTGCGAAACTTACATGAAAGAAGAGAGACAAAGGCCACGCGAACCATCTTCAGGTCTGGCAAGAAAATAAATTGTCTAAAAATTGAATGGAAATTTTTAAGTACAAATTAATGGCAACTCGTGGCGCTATTAATCAGAAGCTGTGAAAAAAATTACAAAAAAATAAGACGAAAGAAACGAATCGACTCCAGGTCGACTATTGCCAGTTATTCTTCGGGATGAAGTAAGTGTGAATGGGATCCCACCAAGAACTTTTGGGATCGGGCCATCGCGGCGCCTTTATATAAGTTGATCAAGCCCAAACGCAGATCTGGGTTTCGGTTGGTCTGATGTGAGTTCCTCTCGACACCAGCCAGATGAAACTTGATATTGATCTCGGACATTATGACCCATGGTGAATTGTTGCAGGAGGGCAAAATTCGACCAGTAGTATCCTCGTCCTTTCTGGCGCATCTGGTGGTTAGGCATGGCCGTCTGTGGCTGGGATGGGGATGGGGGCCGATCCGTGACAGCTTAATCCAGACTTGCGACAGGAGGCGTCAGTCAAACCCGGGATAGTAGGGTTTTGCAGACGACGATGAAACCTCCCACATCGTCACGAATGTTGTCGATCCCCCTTGGTAGCTATTCTCCAGCACCTAGATGCGTATTATTAGTTTTCTGTCGTCAATTCGCCTCGTTTGGGAAAACAGCCGCAGCTCAGCTCCGTCAATGCTGATTGTCACGCGATTAAAGAAGGGGGGGAGGGTCCGCCTTGGCTAGATGATTGGGAGACTCTGTATATGGCAGGCAGAAAGGATGCTCGTTGCCTTGACGCTTTAACGAAAGCCCTTGATCGCTACCGAGTATGGAGTTCAAAGAAGATGATTACAAGCGTCCATGCAAACACGGGTGGGCAGGAGCGGTGCGTGTTTTTGGTTACGTAAGCTTAGCCATCATCCTACTATCAAAATGAGGTGTGAGAGGTGAGGGGTGAGTTGTGGATTTTGTGAGTTGTGAGATGAGCCGTGAGCCGTGACACAGACACCATACAACGTTGCGTCCATCAATGTTCTTTCAATTGCAACTCAAAAACCCATCACGAAGTTGATGCTTCTGGCGCCAGGCTCTTGAGGGTATCGCCCGGATGGTCGGAGACTCGCAATCCCGATTTATGCACTCGCCGTCATCTTCAATGGAGGACTCCTCACCACGCAGCTTTGTATTGGGGCCCAAATTATGGTGATCCAAACATTGGCGAACAAAGAAGCTCATGTTTTGTGTCAATGATGCGCCCATCCCAGTCCCCTTGGTAAAACCCATCTGGTCGCCATAATAATGTTTCATCCCACCATGATGTAGCCTTGGCTTCTTAAGCCCCAAGCTTCATCAGCCCTAGCGTTTCAGCTCATCCAGCCTCATCATTATTATGCCATTGATCAGCTGGGGCATGGTTGCGTCTGCTAGAAGTCATATTTTCCCAGCCCAGGTGCCTTCTGCTTTAACATTGACCTCCTCCCCTGTTTTACCATCCTCGCAGCTACTTGACCTTTTCAATCCTAGTCAGGATACAAAATCGTCGGGTACCAAGTTGGACATGGCAGTGACATATTTTCCTTCTTGAAAGTTGCCATTTGTCTTGGATGAGTAGCCCGCCGGAGGCAGCAGTTCGTGACTCGGATGTCAATGCAATTTCAAACAGAGTCCCGGCCGCACATGTTTTGGAAGGATCAATTCATGCGAAGCCGCATCTAGTCGACTGCATATTTTAATCTCGAAGAATTACAGCTGAGAGACCTGGCACACGAAACTACTCTCAATAGAGGTTATCCATGGGGAGTCGATCCTGTGGATTGGAATATTGTCCATTGTGAATCATCATTCGTATCATTAAGATGTCCTCAACGAGGTCAAAACTACCTAGGTAGCTATGAAGCGTTAATGCAACAAACTTCCATCTGACAAGCTGACAACGAAAAACATCCTTTTTGATCAGTTTTGGCTGTAAGAGGCCTCGATTCCCCAATTGGATAGATTCAATCAAGGACAAGTCCTACCTTCAGTGCTATCCATAGCTGCCAATCGTTACAGGATGGCTTATGGCTCTCAGTTAATTGTTCGGAGAACCGGAAACTTACAGCTTGTCAACGAGTGCCTCAAAGCTACAGTCAGTGTGTCCCGGATGAGGCGAGTCAACAGGGCCAGCTCGACTCAGTCTGACACTAAAGTGATGACAAGCTCACCCTGGACAATGCCAATGACGAGGCAAAAATGGAAGATGCTCCGGATCATATTGCTGTCACGCGTTCATCATGAAGCATGATAAAATAAAATGAGTCAACTAGCCCTAAGCATGTGAATCAGAATCAGAAGACTTCATTTTCAGGTGTCCTAGTCACCCGCATCAGTGTGAGAGTCAAGTCGTGTTACACGGTTAAAGCTCAACAACCTCACCGCCCAACAAAGGGGCATCGCCGATACAGGACCTAGAGGTTACACAGACTGAACATATGACCCGCTGGGAGCCTTGGGCACAGTTGTTTCTTTCATGTATATATAGTGGTTACTGGTCCCTTCCTTTCTCCTGGAAAACCAAGGATGTTTGACATCCTACAAGATTACTATTTAATAGAGTCATTCGACTCCAAGCCCTTGATATCAAGGCCTTGTCACAAGTCGTAACATGGGCGAGGAAAGCCAGTCAACAACTACACAAGAGCAAGGCCTCACAAGTTACCTCGTGCTGACCGTTCTCCATAATGGACCTCAGACTCGCTTGTGAAATATCCACCAGGTCTACTGACAGAGAGATCTCTTACCTGGTTGCGACGGTAAAGTGGACTGACAAGGTGAGGTTGTTACAACCCCAGCCACGATAAGAATGCATCCACCTTTTGTTCCCGGCCGGCGAGATCCGTGAATGTCTGCAACTCTGTCTATCTTGCCTCCTCTCGCTGACAGTGGAATCTTGTCCCGCGGGCCGCTTCTTTTGTTTTCAACATACATGGCGAAGCAGTACACGAAGATGTGCAAGTACTCTGAGGCATCTGTGGGATTGTTGGCACGGTATAGAATCTACCTACACCGTGAGGCTCATCTCACAAACTAGACGAATAATATCCTCCCTCGTAATTGTCGGAAAGAATCCTACATAAAATTTCCGCGACTCCACCCTCGGTTCGTCACCACATGTCATGCCCGCCACTCGAGTATTATAATAGGTGCGTCGACAAGGGCACGCATGTTTAGTATTTGTTCACAGGCTACGGACCAGGTGGCCCAGCTCATGAGACGACACCACCTGCGGATTGCCCATGATAAGTAGGGAGTATTGCGCCGTTGTTTGCTGTCAGCGTGCTCGGAAATGGGTAGAAAATTGGAGTCCTCAGGCTTTTCGAGACTCTGTGTGTTTCAATCAGCATGTCCGTCACATCTCCGTCTGATATGGAGCTGTCAAACTCCGCTCACCCGCCACAAGGGCTGTGTACTCCCTGTCTCAAGTCCTCAAAGAGATGAAATTGATAAAGGCGTATCCCGAAGAGAAAATGGGGAAGCGCAGGTGGGTGGGTTTTCTTCTCTTGTGCATGAGAACGTCCGTATGCCGTATGAGATGGTCACCGGCTCCAATCTGGTGCTGTTGATCGGTAAGAATACGCTTGCAACAGGTATCCAGAAGGTCATAGCATATTTTAGAAATTAATTCAAAAGTCTGAATCAGAGTTCAAAGTACTGCAGGGTTCCGTCCTGATCTAGTCGGACGGTCTTCGTTTGCCTGTTGGGGCAATATACTCGGTGCCACGGATACAACTTTGCGTCACTGCCAGACACAGCGTCGCGCTTGTCTGCCACTTTCTAGCTAGAAATGGCCCGAGGAATTCTGCGTAGTCATGAGCTCCGATCTCCGACGAGCTGGTCGAGCACAAGGTACACAAATTCGTAGGTGTAGACGAGTCCAGGTAATGCCGAGAGCTTAACACGCGAGCGGTTTCATCGCAAAGCAGATCAATGCGCCGAAAATGCTCCAAGTTATTGGGAAACCCGCTGTTCACGATATTCATAGTTTTCTTCCTAATGATCATCAACTTCTGCGTACCACAACTCAGTACTACCCTCCGTGGTTTCCTCAATCCGGTTTAATCGAGCCATGAGACCTTCCGGGATTCCTGCCAGCTCTTGCTGTGGTATCTCCTCATGAGAGTCTTGGATAATTTGACTATCGAAACACCCAGGCTTCTTGAATTTTCATTCGGTTTTGAATGAGAATGTTGCTTTCGGATTTGGATCGCCAACTTTGCAACCATTATCGATGAACTTTTGGTGTAGATTGGTCAATCAACGCTGGAATTCACGATACACAACTTGGGTGTTTTCTTAAATCCTTTGCATTGACGTGATTAACAAGCTGAAACAACTCAACACGAGTAGAGCTTGATATGGGCGGTGTCGAGAGCTTTGGTCGCTTCGCGAGCCGTCTCATGCAACTCCTTTGAGCCTTCCAACGTGCGGACAAGAGGCTACGATACGGGTGCGCATTAACTTTGCATATTCATCGTGAATATTACGAAGAACTATATTGTAGAATGCGGCATCTTCTGCGCTTACATTTGCACAAATTAGATCCCAAGTGTTTTGGTAATTTTGATGACGACTATCACGTCGGAGACTACCGTTTCCAGGTTCGTGTTAAAGAATGTAGTTACTTTATGGCTCACGACTTTCATTCCTCTTTATAGCTGCATTAGCTAGCGAATTCAGTGCCGATACCGATTATCCGGCCTTGAATACGAACAAGTAGGTTTCTCAATACTGATTACCACCAGCAGGAAGCTGTCAGGGTGATCATGCATGCAGAAAGGGGAAAGAAAGTCATCCATCACATCAATTGGGATGCCGTTATAGGAAGAGGAGTTTGTCGTATTACAGGCGAGCCCTCCAAAGTCCGTCCAGAAACCGATGTCCAGCAGGGAACCAGAATCGCTTACCTCTGTCTTCACCAACTTCATCGTCAACTTCCAGCTTCACAACCTCACCGCATTCAGACATTTGTCCGTATTTCCACATAATATCGTTGTGACCAAGAACAGAGAGGTTCGTGTGTGGTCGAAACTGCCGCTATAACGATTAATCTCTGCCGCATCTGTACTGCCAGGTTCATCTTGTGAGGATTAGCCGCTGACTTTGTGGTACCTTGGAGGGGAATAAAGATGCAAGATGCTTCTACTACTTTCACGGTAGTCAGAAACCGTTAAAGTGCCGATTGGTTGCGTTTATGCCATGGTTGTTTATTGTTTTCACTTTTCAGCTCATCAAGCGCGCCAAATTGTACACCCGGTTCTAGGGTCCAGATTCGGACCGGGATAAAAAGCAAGGATCCAAGTCTTTTATGTGGCAACAAGCTATCTTGAGAAGGGAAACGCCGTGAGAGCAACGATGAACTCCCAGATATCTACTTGAATGGTGCTTAAACCAACCAACTAGCTACATGTACCTAGGTATATAACCTCGGTCTTGGCTAATTCACAAAGCTACATCTGGTGTCAATCTCAAAGAGACAACACTTTATACTCCCGGCATCATGTGCTGTTTAGCAACGGCTAGCACTTCATGCTCCAGCTTAGTCTTATAGTAATTTTGCTTGTGGTATGACCAAAAGTATCATCCGCTCAACACATCGTATAGAATTCTTCTTCTTGAAACGCCGTCGTCAGCCAAACATATCATTTACGACACACACCTGTTGCGGGCAAGCCAATGAAGCTCGCAAATTAACCTGACATAATCCAATGCTGAGGATTTGACAAATGTCTTGCGGCCCGACATGAGATCTCAAGCCGCCATGTAATCCGATATTTTTGCCGGCGACTCGACCGGTTTGGTCCGAACAGTCTTGAATCAATAAATGACGGGCGGAAGATTATTCTCATTGATCCGAACGCAACAAAGGCTAGTCATGAGTATCTATGAGGACGCTAGGGTTCCACAGTCGCTGACGCTCGTGTCATACTAGGTTCATGTATATTGAGAGAGCATGTTCTAGATCGCTCGCTGGGGAACTTTGCGGCTGCCGTCTTACATGTCCCAAGTTGTCCACCAATATAGTGTCTTTTAGTGTCTTGAAGAGTAACCTCTTCGAAAAGGCAGCAAGACCACGGCTCCTTATAGTCCCAGTGGCGAGCATGTAAGAATTGAAGGAGACATCAATCCTTCTTAGCGAGGAACTCGGACTGGCAATAAGTGTACCAAGCCTGGAGATCATTCAATGACATGGACCCTTTTTGGTCTTTAAACGCCGCAACTGCAACAAGCTCCCGAGATGAGCGCTACAGCTCCAAGACAGAAACTCGAGACAGCCGACTGAGCCATGTCTCGCGGTGTCTTCATCTTGGACCCATTGATAGCCCTCGAGTTGATGATAGCTTTTTTACGACATGATAAGAAAATCACTTCTCTATGTCAAGTATCGGTATATACAAAATTCGTCATTATAAGTCGAGTCGCTTTCTACGACGCCAGGGACTCATACTTCTGGTCCGCCCGCTCAAGTGCCCGTTGTAGGGGAATATCGGCCAGTGCGACAATCTTGGTCTTCTTCACAAACTTCCAGATGAAATACGCAGCCAAAACAAGTGGTATGTCGCTACGATGGGTTAGCAAACCAAGTTTTTAGGTCTAGGGAGGCGACATCAACGTACAGGTACGCAGAGACAAAGTTGCTAGCGTTCCAATTGCCCTCGGTGAAGACGGCGAAGCCGCCTGTTAGGAGGATAACAATACACATAAAGAGCGCGAAATACGACGAGTACACTCGGGGTTATATCAGCAGCAATTCGTTTTCCTTCAAGGTGGCCGAGGTACTTACATGTCCAGGAGTTCCACCAGGGCAGCCTAGTAATTGGAATTGCTTGCTCCTTCATGGCCAAGCGCAAGCGTATGTGGTTGATCAAGATGGAAATCCACGAGACCAAGACGCCAGCGGCGGTCAAGTTCACTAGCCACCAGAACACAGTGATTGCATCGTTTGAGAGGCTCATGAAGCTGAGGAGGCTAAAGGTGATGAAGAGGAAGACGCACACGTAGGGCACACCCCAGGAAGTGGTCCTCAGGAAAACCTTGGGCGCCTGCTTCTTGACGGCCAGGCCATACAGCACACGGGTTCCCGCCAGGAGACTCTGGTTCGAAGCAGACCAGGCCGAGGTGATGACGACGGCGTTGACAACAGACGGGATGGCGGGAATGCCGGCGGCCGAGGCGGCAATGACAAAGGGACTCTGTGCCGCGTCGCCGCTCTCATTGTCCAGCCTGCTGTCCCGGCTCGACACGAGCATGCCGACAATGAGAATGGCCAGCATGTAGAACAGCACAATGCGGACAAAGACGTTCTTGCAGGCGGCGGGAATGGCCTTGCGCGGGTTCTTGGTCTCGGCGCCGGCCATGGCGATGGACTCGACGCCCGCAAAGGAGAAGACGGCGCCCGTCATGACGCTCCAGTAGCCCAGGAACTTGCCCCAGCTCCCGGCGGCAATGTACTCGACAAAGGGGCCCGGGTCGTCCCAGTACTTGAAGTAGACGGGCGGCGTGCCCCTGACGCCGCCGAGATCGATGACGAGGCCGAGGACAATGAGGAAGACGACGAGAAGAATCTTCAAGACGGCAAAGAAGAACTCGACCTCGCCGAAGATGCGGACAAACGAGATGCCGACGACCAGGGTCAGGACGATGAAGGTGACGATCCAGACGGAAGGGTTGACGTCGGTCCAGAACTCAAAGAGCACGCAGATGGCGGTGATTTCCGAGGGGATGGACAGGATGTTGCCGTAGACCAGATTCCACCCAATGGCAAACCCCCAGGCCGGATCGACGAGAAACTCGGCAGTGCCGCACAAAGGCGCCCGTGACGGGGAGCAGCGCCGCGACCTCTCCCAGGGCAAACTGGACGGCGCAGACGACGAGGCCGACGGTGGCATAGCCCAGCAAGGCACCGAGAGGACCTCCGCGCTGGACGGCGCCGCCAAGTCCAAGAAACAGGCCCGTTCCAATGGCACCCGCGATGCCGAGCATGGACAGATGGCGCTCGGCCAGCCCGCGCTTGAGATTGCGGCCCTCGCCGGCCGTGACGAGATCGCCGCCGTGGTCGTCGTCGTCGTCGGCGGCGGCGTCGTATCCGAGCGGCGGGCCTGAAGTCGTTCTGATGACCCCCGGGGCGGCATCCTGCTGCTCAACGTTTGACGAGAAGCCCGCGTCGTTGGCCAGGTCCGCCGCAGCCGTTGGTGTCGTCGTCGTCGTCCCATAGCTCTTGGTGTTGTTGCCCACGATGGCTCCGTGGTGGCCCCCGGTGCCTTTCGCGCGGGCAATGAAGCTCCTGAACGCCATGGCAAGATGCGCCTCCCGACTGAAAATCAAAAACTCCCAATTGCGCGCGCGCGCCGAGAGATTGCAGAGACGGCGTTTCCAACAACTCCCGCCCGACGAGACCAGGAATGGATCGGCTCCCGTCGCACACAGAGGACCGCGGATGAGCGTTGCGCAAAGCAAAAGACGGTTTTACTGTGCAGAGTTTCCCTCTCGCCTGTTGTTTTATTTTTTTCCCTTGTCGACATTTATCCACTTTTGACAGGATGGTGTAATCGGACCCTGGCCCGGGTTGGCATTGCAACATCCCCCACACAAACATGGCGACAATGAGTATTGGTGTGATACAAGCTGGAAACTGTTCACCTTACTCGGTACGTAACAAGTTGCTGGTCCGGCAGTTTGACGTGTTGTACACAAACACCGTACCACCTCCCGTGGGCCGAGTAAGTGGGTGTCTCTATGAGCGTCTCTCTGAGAGCTTCTGTGACCGAGTGTCTTGGTCCATCTGACCGAGCGACTTGGCTACATCATGACAAACACGCTAGTGAATCTGTTCAAACTCGCCATCCAGATCACTGACCTGGACGACTTCTGGGTTCCGCCTCTCGGCGACCGACCCATGATATATCGCCCCCTGTCATTATCAATGAAGCTCCTCTCACGGGCAAATCTCCCTCCACGTCCCGTCCCTCTGATACTCGCCAAAGGTCTGGGCATGAATCGTCAAGTGGTCCAGGCACGTCTTTGCCATGGCGGGCGTCGCTCGTAATATTAACCCGCCCAGCGAGAATCATGTCGACATGCAGTCAGTTGCGGGCTCAACACGACCAACCACGAGATTATTAAATGACCGTCTGGCTCGCTCAAATAACCCCGGCTCTTGTCCCAGCCGAGCGCCGTCGTTTGGACTGAGAGCTGACGGTGTGTCATTCCATCTGACGAGTTTCAGATTGCCGTCGGTTACCCCGAGCCCACGCCTGTCAGAAGCCGAGCACCGCTCTCCATGTCTTTCACCTGTTTGAAATGATTGAAACTAATACTGCAGCTCAATGTGGTTAATCTCACCGACGAGTCCACTTCGACTGCTAATGCAGGTACACGCTGCCAAATCGCATCAGTAGCCGTGCGTCCGACATGAAAGTCCTCGCAAGCACCACCAACATCTTCTGGCAACCATGTATCCGGATGGATTCCAAAATCCTCCTGAAGCACAATACAGACCAGGTTTGCATTTCTGGAAAATCACGCGCCGCAACTGCGCCAACAAAGAACTGCCATGCCGTCAAGTTCACCGCCGAAGACAACCTCCCCCGGGGCTCTCCCAAAGACCTCCTTGGTCCTTTCAGTAAAGCCGCCTTTGCCACGTCATCCGAAAGAGACGATGGCCACAGAAGAGACAAGTACAGCCGGAGAGCGTATTCTAAAAACTGCAGATACTGGCTCTCGAGCCTGGGCAGATTGCCTGTTCCCCGAACCACAGCCGCAACTCTTGTACGGCTAGTCGGTCCTTCTATGTGTGAGTCCCCGGGTGTTGAGTAAATCGCATCGAGGCGTAGCCGCAGCTCGGCCAACTCGTTGGTCATCGTGGCCGTCCTGCCGTCGCGGATTTCAAATCACTTGGTTCGTGTCAGTCTTGATGCACAAAGTGTCTGGTTCCGGTGGTGTAGCTGAGAAATGCCCCGGGGCCTCCGGCATTTAGGTCCCCCCCGGGCGGAGCGGAGCGGAGGACAAAGGCCGATAATTTCCCAAATAGGAAAATGAGATTTGACAGAGTTTCCAACGCCGGTGAAATTACAAATCTACAACAAAGTCGCCGGCAGATGGAGCTTAGAGTTAGACAAGGTCCCTGTATAGTCGAATAACTATCTTGGTAGCATATCCAGAAGAGTCCTTGTTGCATTAGCTGGCCAGCCCAAACCGGAAAATGAGAAATACAAAGTCCGCAAGCACGAAGCTTTGTTGGAGTGGCAGTTTGTCAATAGTATCGCTGCTCTGGGCTGTACAACGAACCACATAAAATGCGATAATGTCGTTGCAGAAATGACTTGATATTCATAATAGGCTCTCACCTGCTTTGAATCTAAATAAATACAGTCGACCTTTTTTTCCATTTTTTTTCAAATATACCTCAAACCCCTGCGTAAAACTTTTCACTCCGTCATGTCTTCATTCTCAACGCAACTGGAGGGCAAGCACGCCCTGGTCACTGGTAAATACAAAAACTGCCATGACGTCTCAGGATCTTACATAGCGGACTTGGGGTATCTATTGCCATCTCAACGGGCGCTACAAAGGGCACCGGGCGAGCCATTGTCGAGCTTCTCCTCGCGCAGGGAGCCAACGTCTCGCGTTGCGCCAGGTCGGCCACAGACCATGATTTCGACGCCTTTCTGAAAAATAGCAACGCAAGCGGTACGCCCTCTGGCACTTCCGTGGGCATTTCGTCGTCGTAGCCAACGCTATGACAGATGCCTCCCATGCCAATCGAACCCCCTACACCCCGACCAAGAACATCTCATAGCGGCCTCGTTTAGCACCGAAGCCACGGCGGAAAGTTGGAAAAGTAGCTTCTAGGGCGACATCCTCGGCCTCGTCATGCTATTAAACGCATCGAGGCCGTATCTTGAAAAGACGTCGGGTTCCATCATCGTCGTCAGTTCGTCAGCGGGGTTTGAGACTCGGTTTGACGCCGCCGGAAGCCCGTACACAACGTTTAAGCACGCCCAAGCCACACTGGCCAAGGATTATGCTCGCAAACTGGGCCCGTTGGGTATCCGGATCAACTCTGTGATTCCTGGCCCGATTGAAGCGCCGGGAAAGGTGCTCCCTGATGGGTCACGAAGGCCAAGCCGCATTCAGATGCTCAGAGAGACCAACCCAGAGTTTGCCCAGGGCCTTTTGGATGCTGTGCCCCTGCGTCGATTCGGCACCGCAGAAGAGGTGGCGAATGTCGTCGTGTTCCTGGCAAGCTCGCTCGCGGGTTATGTTTTGTGGTGCGAATGTCTTTGTGGATGGAGCAATGACAACATTCTTGTAAAGCCGAGTTGTCGTTCCGAGACAAACCCTGCGCGGATTGTACCGCAAAGTAACGTAAGAGCGTAGTAACCAGAAGACAAATAGAATATATACAAACGGGGTGTTGCATATCTAATTAGAAAAAGAAGGAGTGTGCCGTTGTGAACAAGTTCGGCTGGCCCCTTCCCTTGCGTGGTTTTCACGCTCTGCATACCGAACACTCGGATACATACCTAGGTATGTGTGTATTGAAGCTTTGACAGTTTGGCTGCTTTGTTTCCTCCTTTTGTCCGAGCTGGGGGGTTAAGATTCTTACTCCTCTTGCTCGCATCAACACCGCACTCATGCCAATAGGCCTTGCGAGGCACGACGAGAGAATTTTGCCAAACTAACGCGCCGAGAATACCAAAATGCTCATAGTCTCTGAAGGGACCCTGAAATATAAACCCATGCGCACTTGGCAACTTGACAAGTCCACACAGCAACACCACAACTTGCCTCAACTCCCTCACGAACATCACGAGCCACGGACCTCATCCACCTCATCCGCGCAGTCAACCTGCACAACCCTCGCCTCGGCCCGCCTCGACAACCCAAGCGCTCAGCTTGCCCCCATAGACACACGCAGTATCCAGGCCCAAGGCGTACTTGCCCCTCTGCAGCCGCCTCTTGGCATCGTGCCCAAACACAACCATGGTCTTCCCCGCACACTCCTCCTGCCACGCATCCCATTCCACGATCCAGCCGCGCTCCCCGGCTTCTTCCAACGGCACAAGGCACCCTTCCACCGCCCTCAAGCTGCGCATGTGCATCACCGCGTGGGCAGGCTGCTCCTCCAGCGGAACCCGCGGCACCAGCCCCGCGTGCACGACAACAATCTGCTCGATCCCCGGCAGCGACGGCGTCGCCGTAATGCGCACCATGAGAGGAAGCGAAGCGAGGTATTCGAGCTGCGAGTCGGACAATGCTGCCGCCGTACGAGCGCTCACGCTCCTCTTCTTCTTCTCCTTCTTCCCACCGCGGTCCTCGCCTGCCCCTTCTGCGGCGCCGTCATTATCATCATCATCATCATGACAATCATGGCCCGCTCCCATCTTGAGCCGCTGAGCGGCCCTCAGAACGGCGTCGTCATGATTCCCTCTCACCCCTCTTGCGCCAATACGCCCGGCAAAGTCAATGACGGCCCCGGAATCAGGGCCCTTGCTGACCAGGTCCCCTACGAAAATAACCTCGTCGCCCTGTGATTTGTCAAACCCCACCGCGTCGAGGAGCGCTTCCAACGATTTTCGTAGGCCGTGCACGTCCCCGATGATGATGAGCCGTCTCGCTGAGATGGAACCTGGTGGTGGTGCTGGTGGTGGTGCTGCTACTGCTGCTCCTCCCGCTTCGCGAGGCAGCGTGGCACTCAGAGTAACGGGTAGATCGTGTATGAATGTGGAAATGGGGTATATTTCGCTCGTCTCCGTAGCTGCCGTCATGATTGTTCGATTACCCAAGTACGTTGGGATGCAAGATGCGTGTTGCCGCTTGCGGTCGTCGTGCCCACAAATATACATACGCCGACGTATTCTCTCTCTATGGCGGGAATGGTGCCATCCAGTGGAGTCGACGAGTAGGTAGGTAGTCAGGACCGGAATAAGAATCAGACATATTCCCGACTTCCCGACACTTCACTCAGTCCACATTGTCGCAGAGTCGCTACAGGCGCTGTTTCTTTTCGACAAGTCTCTTACTTCTTACAGATATGTACGTACAAGTGCGCCGATCTATGTATCCTATTGTCAAAGCCCTAGAGTTCGCTAATACCGCTTCTCAGATGTAATTAGTATAGATATTCCCAACGCAATTGTGAGTGTCCCAGATATCCAGCGCCTCGCCGCGATATTAAAAAAAAAAAAAAAAAAAAAAAAAAAAAAAAAAAAAAAAAAAAAAAAAAAAAGAGCCACATGCTATGCATCGACCTATGAAATCCAACATGCAAATTGACAAAAAAGCCAAAAAAAAAAAAACAAAGTATGCATCCCCGCGTATATGATGCTTATACACCAGTACAAAATAGATTGCCATCTCCTCCAGTTCGTCTATTCCGCTTCTTCTCAACAAAGGAGAGTCTTTGTCGCCGTATGCTATTAAATGATGTAAAGAAAAAAAATTAAAAAACAAAAAAAAAAAAACACATGGCTCGTTCTAGGGCAACTGCCGTTGATGAGCTTCATGGTCGGACGTCGTATCGCCATTGTTCGACACGGTCCATGGACCCGTTGTTCATAGGCATAGACATCATGCCAGTGCCATACATTTGCGTTGCAGGCCGGCCATTAAAGGAACCCATAGAGTTCATCCCCCCATAGCCTTGCCCATAGCCATTCATTACACCGTACCCAGGCTGGCCGATTGGGGCTCCGTATCCGGGCCCGTAACTTGTCATCACACTCGATCGCTTGCTAGGTAAGATGCCCTGAGTGTTGACAGCAGTGCTAGACAAAGCTGCTTTAGGCCCATGGCCGCCCGTGCCGTCATTGAAGGCACCGCCTAGGAACCCACCAGATCGTTCGAGGCCTGACTGGGGCAGTGAAGAGGGCATCTGCATTCTCATGGCTGCCATCTTGGCGTCCCGTTCTTGGGCGGCGCGTCTTTGTTCCTCGGCTCGCAGGCTCTCCTCTTGTGCTCGTCTGTCTGATTCCCTCTTGGGATGGGCAGCTAGCACATTGGCAAGGCTGAGTCGCCGTCGAGGTTCCTGGGCTGGCTGGTCGCCCGCCAAGTTGCCGTAATTGATCTCTCGCTGCCGAGCTTCGCGTTCTGCCTGCAGTCGTCGGCGGCGTTGTCCTAGGGTCTCTTCTTCACCAGATGCGCCCGCACCTTGTGCCTCCTTTTTATCACCCTTCTTGCTCTTTGATTCGTTTGTTTCATCCTCTGCATCTCCAAACTGGCTCAGTAGCTCGGCCGAAAAAGCGCGGCTGACTGGGCGAGCCTTTGGTAGTTCCCCATCCTTGGCTGCAAGTCTGCGACGCCTGTCACCTAGCGTTTCTTCTTCCAACTCCTCCACTTGTGGCTCAGGGCTCGGCACGACTTCCACTCGGGGGGTTGATGACGGGACCCCCAGGGCTTGGGCGGCAGATAAAGACATAACACTGTGGCGTTGGTTCAACACAGGTGGTGGCGCATCTAGTCCCTGTAGACGAGCTCGGCGATGGCTCAAAGGTTCGTTGTCCTCCTGTTCTCGGCGTTCCATCAGACCCATGGGCCGATCCAAATCTGCCAAATTCTTGGCCCCGCGTTGCATCGCGGCAAGAATGGCCAGAGGCACATCTTCGTCATCGGATCCGTTCTGGTCTAAATTTGCGACTGGGTCTTCCCAAGCCAGATTGACTCTCTTGTTCTGACGGTTCTTCCTCTGAGCCTCTGCCACTGTGTCCATGTCCAAAAGCGTAGCATACATGCCGTTAGGAAGACCTTTGCCCATGTTTCTCACTCGCTGCTTTTGTTCAAGTTTGCGCAACTGCAGTTCAGCAAGCAGCGTTGTAGGAGGACCGAGGTAGGCATCCTCGGCAGCCGCTGTCTCGCCCCCTTCCTCATCCCCGTCCTCATTGTCACCCTTGTCGGCATCAACTTCAATATCCCCATTGGCACTGTCGGCGCTGCCCGGCGTATGTCGTCCATCTTGAGATCCATCTGCCTCTGGTGTCGTAGCCGCTATGCTGCTGCTGTACGGCCGTTTCTGTTCGTCGCTATTGTGGCTAGAGTTTCTTTTTCCGAGCCACATCATAGATGATCTCTTCTTCGCCTGAGGTTCTGGGGCAAGCCCGTTCAAAGTGGCAACAGATTGACGAGCCGTCTTCTTCTTTGTCTTTCCATACACTTCGGATCCAAGCTTGCCAGCATAGACATGGTCTGTGAAAGCACTAACAGGTGCACTGGTAGAGGCGTCAAGAATGCTGTCAAGGGTGGCCATGGCGGAGCCGTCTTTTATCTCCACTTCATGGGTGACAGGCGGAAGATCAAAGAAAGCGCTAGCTCTAAGCTGTGGTGGCAACGTGTCAAGCATGGATGCCTTTGACTTTCGGTTCTCCTTGAGCGCTTTTGACAATCGTTCGGGGCGGCGCAAGGGCTCTGGCACCACATCACAGTGTGCCGCTTGCTCTGGCGGCGGAGTGGGTGGCGAGTCTTCGGCGGCTGCGTGCAAAGACTTTGCTTCACTGCCATCGAAAGGGTCGAATGAGGACAGCGCAGCAAAAGAGTCTCGGTGATGAGCAATGGGGTCCGGTAGCCATGAATCCCGAGCCGGAGCCTCCTGTGCGGCGGAGGATATGCCCTTCAGATCGCTAAATGTGGACTGCCGCTTCCGTTTGGGAGATGCTGAGATGTCCTGAGTAGTAGGAGCGTCCATCATCATGCTGAGAACCTGGGACCGTCTCTGGTTCCTAGTAGCAGCCTTGGGCTTGGAAGACAGCTTAGGAGGCAGGTTGAGCATAGCAGGCACGCGTGCAGGGTAGTATAGCATCTTCTGGCCGGTTGAAGGGTCGATATAGGAGGTCGGCCGAGGCATCGAGATGGGTATAGGGCGAGGAGTCGGCAAATCCGGCTCCATTTCCGGTGGCGCGTACAAATCTTCCTCGTTTTGAGGCTCACAGTGCACACCGTCAAAGTCGATGAAAGCATCGCGAGCTTGCTCGAAAGTGTTGTTCGAGTGGACGCTCTCTGGGCGTTGCTCGTGCTGGTACTCTTCTGGACCCAGTGGTGCTGGGGGCAGCGTATGCATGAGAGCATGCTGAGGGTCAGGTAGGGGTCCCAAGATGTCCTCACGCAGCTGATGAAACGCATCGGTGCCGGACGTAGCCCACGATGGTTTCCTCTGGCAATTGGAGACTCTCGGCACTCTGCTCTTCAAGTGGCGGGGCGGCATCAGCTTCGTCAAAGGCTTTTTGATTCAGAGATATTGGCTCCGACTCGGAAATTTCGGCAAGTGACAGCTTGGTGGACCGAACACTTCGGACGGACGACTTTCCAGGGCCATGTCTAGAAAGTATTGTCTCGTGGGTTGCATCTTGTCTTCCGGACGAGTTGCCGGAGCCGGATCGAAGGCGACTCGTAAGCGATGTGTTTGGTGACAAGACGAAGCCAGCAGGGGAATAGCCACCGTGTCTCGCAGCGTTATTAGTGGAGACGATGGAGGAGGTCGAAGACAGGTGTCGAGTGAGCTGGCTAGCAGGAGAAGTGGTATTCTCGTCGACCGAGGCCATCGTGGCCAGTGCGAGCTTCGCTGACCGTCTGCTGTCACTTCTCTTCAACTCGCCATGCAGGTCGCGGATAGCGTCGTCGATGGAACTCGTCATGGACAGCCGCTCAGCAGTGGCTTCGAGTTGGGCTATGTTCCCTGCAGCAGATCCGGATCGGATCAACTTGTCAGGAACGCCGTGGCTCATGGCCGGCGGGCGGGCTATTGGCTTTGGATGAACCATGCGCGTGTCTGCCCTAACGCTTGCGGTACGAAGTGGACGTTCATCAACGAGTTCGGCAGAAGAGCCAAGTTCTGCATCGCGATCGGGGGGCGGCGTTGACTTTGTCATTTGGCTGACCGAGTCTCGAGGGTCGGCCGGGGACGGGGCCCGGATTGGGTGAGGTCTGGCGGGTGCACTGGGGCTGTGGACGCTGTGGAGCGAGGAGCCGAGAGTAGATGGAGAGGTTGGCAAGGCAAAGCCAGAGCCAGAGCCAAACTCAGAGCCAGAGGCAGGATCAGAACTGACGATGGTTTCGAGGCTGGGATCGGGGCGCTTTTGCTGTTGTTCCTGGTCTGCACATGGCACTGAATCAACAACACCAGCGACGGCGCTGGTATGTGCAGGGCCGGGCGAGACCGCAGCCAGGTCTGGCGTCCCAGCGGGTGACAGATCGGCCCTGTGCCCAGTCGGTCCCATGCCAGCGCCAGCGCCGCCAGCAATTGTTGGACCCTTGGTGCTAGTACTTGGTCTGCTGAAGCCAGAGCTGTCGAGAAAAAGACCTAGGGGCGTTGCCGCTCGATTTGCAACGGGTCGAGCTGGCGGTGATGGCTCTGATGAGGGACTTGCCGTGGCCGGAGGCGAGATCTGCAATGTCGTGTCGTCATGGTTGGTGACAGGACCAGTCATGGCGATGCTGTTTGCGCCTTGGCTGAGTGCCAGGCGCAGGGAGAAAAACGGGGAAGGAAAAAAGGGACGTGACGACTCGTAGTTCCCGTGGGAGCAGACGTTTATGCGTATTGTGTTGTAACCCAAGATATAAAATTAGTCCTCGGCGGTGCGTCTGTTGGGAAGTACGAGCACTGTCGTGCGTGACGATGCCAATGCAAGGCGCAGAGTGTGGCGTAAGAGGTTTATCACGGCCTGTCTCGTGACGGCCAACACGTTCACAACACAAGCACTTGCAGCAGCCAAAGCAGGCCAAAGTCGGTCGTCATTCCTCTCCCAGCCGGCGAGAACGTGCTGGGAGGCTGGCAGCACCCGAAGTCAATGAGTGAGCAACGTCGTGAGCAGCGAGTTGGGCTCCAAAAGGCAACAGAGATGTTTGTGTAGGATGCGCTGTGATCTGTGATGTGGTGATGCGATGCGATGAGATGCGATGAGATGCGACGCGAAGCGAAGTAATAGAGATGGGGAAAACAAAATGCCTGCAAACAGACAAGACAATCCGCCTCCAAAGGCCAAACAGCAAAACAGTGCTCAGCCTGGAAGAGCAACAAACAGCGCCAACATGTAGCTCACGCCGTCATCAAAACTGCGCAGGCTTCCGGGTTTGGTGGTACAGGAGAGAGTGAGTGAGGTTGTGAAGGCTCCAAGGCTCGAGGTACGAGAATTGCTGAGTGTGCTCGTAATGCTCTGCTCTCCGAACACGCAGACTTGGAGTGTTTTCCTCAAATGGGCCGTGCAATGTTACCTCGAAACTTTGACCACAGCAAAAACTCACCATGTTGGTGCCGTGACCCCAGAAACGGCCGAATGCGGATGCGGCGCGAGACAGCGAAAAGACAGCGAAAGTGAAGGGCGCCAAGACGAGGTGGGACTTGTGAATGGGAACGGCAAGAAAACCGACTGCAGCAGAAGCCCAAAAAAAAAATGTGTCCAAGAAGTGTTTGGTTCCCGTTGCGCCTAGTATTACTTTGGTCTGCTTCTCTTGGACCAATTTGAATTGTTCAACAGGAACAAAGATCTGGAGGCCTTGGACGAGCAAATACGAGAGCTGATTGGTCGGATGGCCAAATACTCTGCGCATGCATGTGTACTCCGTGCAGAGGAATTAAAGGGGCGACGAGCTCGGCCAGGAGGCCTTCCTATGGAAATTGATGGATTTCTTCCAAGCATTCCGTAACAATTATAATGCATACCTACTTAAGTGCCTAGGTAGGTACATACATACATATGTCAGTACGGCCGTATACGAGGCCGAATGTGTCCCCATACCGCATTACGTACTCTTGTCCACTATTTACAATACGCAGTCCTCTGACTCCTGTCTGCTGGGTTCGTATGGGATGGGGCCTCCAATTTGCCAGGCCAGGAACTTGCGAAAATTTTCACGCTGAACAATAAAGGCAAACACCCCAGGCACACAGCACCATCAATGCATTGCTAGCCACTCGTGCCGTGCGGTGGGCCCTGTTTGTTTGACGCCACGGGAGGAGGGACGGGGAACGGCCGCGTGGTTCCACCATGACTGATCTTCCCTGCCTCAAGTGCTGCTTTCTCGTTTGTCGTGGCCATCCGCTTCCACATTTGTTTCCATCCCAGCCCAGACTTGCTACGCCCTGGCAACATCCCTGATAGAGCCCTGTCGTCGCCTTTTCCCTGCCTGACGCTGTTGTGTCTTGCTATTTCTACGAGCTGATGATGGTGGGTTTGGGTGCCGATGGTGCATGCCGGGTCTGTCAACCACACTCGCTCGCCTTATTTAGCGATCCAACGGCGCTTCAATGTTGGCAGCTATCAATGCTGTAGTAAGTGTTTTGTACTTGCTCCATCTGACAATCATTGAGCGGTAATATCCTATCAACGTATCATTCATTGACCGTGGTTTAGATATGTACGAGGACAGATGCCGTGTTCATGCACAAGAGGTGACGACGCTGAGTAACAGATAAGACAGACGACGGCCATAGCACACGGGTTGCATGTCCAACCAACCCGTCTGTCTTATCTCCTGGGCCCTATCCAGACAATCAAGCAATGGAGACGTGGCACGATTGAGACGATGCCCTGTTGGTCGTGCGCAGGGCTCAATGTTGGGAGATTCCACCGGGCTTATTAGGGTGCAACCAAGGCCTGGATATGGAGTAGTACATTACTCATGGATTTGTGCATCATTGGACATTGCATCGTGGCCAAATCCGAGACGTCTACCCAAGCAATTCCCAAACAATTATTGGGGTCCGATTAATAGCGTTTTTTTTGTGTCTTGTCGTCCTTTAGGAATCCGAGGTCAACGGATCCAGATGCATCTACGGACCACAACACCAGACATCTAGATCCCAAAATCGACTAATGGGTCAAATCTTCGAGTGGTCAATGCTCCCACCGATTGCTCCAGGCCCCAGCGCTAACCGGCACTAAACCTGACATCCAAGCATCTCGTTATATCAAGTAGTATTAAAACACCAGTACTACCAAAATCCCCAAGCCCTACGGGCCAAGTAGGTTGCATCGCCTCGCACCACCTCACGCCAGCCCCATCTCCGCCAAAAGCTGGAGATGAAGGCATTGTGAACCCGCCTGCACCTACCCTGTCAAACCTGTTTTGGGATGTTTGTTCACGTCTCCCACATCTTAGGTCTGTTCCCGCTGTTCCCGCGTCGTTCCCCGGCAAGCTGGCTATTACTTAGGACCTACATACAGGCATCACAACCAACTTTAAATGACAAGGAAAGCCCATCAAGGCTGGACCCCAAACTTATCAACATGCCCGTAGTAGTATACTCTATGCACATGTATCATTCCCTTCAGCTCAGCTGAGTAACTCCCGCAGCCTTAGGGCCATTATCGCGCCACCGCGACGCAGTTGACAGCCAACAAGGGGCGGAAGATCAACTTGGTTGCCGAAACAGTGGAGATGCAGATTCTAATAGTAGCAGCACCTAGCTGAAACAAACAAGAAAAACGAAACTCAGAAACTCAGAAACGTCTGGTCTTAGGAAAAAGGTCCACGAGGATCGGCCCTTGGAGAACCCATCCACTATCACACGACAGCCACCAAGGACCATAACTGCGAACGTATTAGAAATGTGTCTCGCCAGCGTCCAACAGGTGTCACGACTGTCTCGCGCCTGCCCGCGTTTATATACAAAAGTGTATAGGCATCACATTACTAGCATCTATTCGGGCTGCCAACCAGAAGCGTCTCTGATGTATTTGCATTGTTCTCCGAATCAGGGTCGAATTCTTGCGGTCGAACACCGGATTCCCAGCCCAATATTGATCCCCAATACTTCTGTAAGCGTACAGCCTTTGTAAGCGTACAGGCGGGCAGCAATTTCCCGCACTCGTCCCATTACTAAGAATCGTGGCATGTCACCAACATGCAGTGGCGTCTACTGATACGACGATATGCTCGATTGAGCTGCTGGCATTGTTGGCTGGCCACTAACCGTACGCTGCATCGAGATCTTCCCATTCTCCCGTGCCCGCTTGAAGTCGTGGCACTCATTATTGGCAGATTGTGCTGCCAATGGCGAAAACAATTGAGTATATGTATTGATGGCCTGCCATGGACGGCGGCAGATAAATATATTTGGCCTACTGCGTACGACACATCTTGTGCAGAACTATTAGAGGCCCTAGGGTCGACGTTCAAATAGAGAGTGTAGATGACCCGACCATTGTAATTGACCTGACCTGACCATTGCTATTACTATTTTGGGTGGAATATAGTGGAGTTATAGTGGAGCTCATAGTGGATATCCCCTAGGAGTTTAGCGGTTAGGGTTAGTTAGGTTAGGTATTAGGGTTAGCCAAGGGATATGAATGACGAATTAGGTAAGACCAGTCACTGGGTCAGGTCAGGTCAATTTACAATGGTCAGGTCAGGTTAGGTAGGCGAGCAATGGTCGGGTGGTATGCATTCTCAACTTCTCATTTGGCGTTCCGAAACAGACAAAATGCATCTTGCCAGGTACCAGCTTGCCGCCCCCGGTATAAATCACGGGCGTCTCTTCGCCTCATACACCAATATAGTTCGCATTATGATTACAAAGAAAAAAACCATGAATTATCTATGTATGAATTCATACAGGGTTCCCGTTGCGTCGGAGTCGTCAGTCAGACGAATATGCGCTTTTGAGGAGTTGACAAGTTCCAGTCCCAGGAAATATGTAAAAACTCCCAAGGTCTCGAGTGTCTCGACGCTGATATCAAGGCTACTCCGTGGAAGAAAACCTCAACGCAGCAAAAATATGCCAATGCCAGATGTATGGCGCTGTTGCAAGTGTTTCCAGACCTATCTTCGGCAGACCGAATACAGCACGCACCAGCCCACAAGTGCACCCATTGCATTGCATAAATGTACCATGGAGATAAGGGAGTATCATTCGATTGGTAGCACCTTGGTAGTAGCCATGGGTCAATGTTGAGGTTATTTGCTGGACCTAGAGGGGGGAAAACGTGCTGTACGGTGTAGGGTAATTTCTACTAACAATGCCAAGCACAGAGTACGTCCGCAACTATTTTGCCCAACAAACCACCATTCTAGTACTACGGAGTGAACGAGACGCGGGCAATAGATAGCGCATTATATCGCAACATTGAGCAACGCTTCTTATCGCTTTTGGCGGATAGTATGAACAACACGCCATGGTTGCATTGCTAACCTCATCCAAGCAGGAATACTCAGTGCAATTGTCGGTGAAGATGGCTTGCAGTCGCTCGGCAATGCATCAAGAGCTGTGGAAGAGGTTACTAGCTCCCGCGGATGGTTCCTGGCTGCATATTTTTAGATGGGGCCCTGGCTTCGATTGGAACGGGGAGAAATTAAGCGCATTGAGCTATCAAGCTGATCCGGAGCTCGAGAGGCATGCAAGGTCATGCTCCTTGTTGGATTACTACGGAGTACTCCGTAGCTGAATCCCCTTTAGCTCTTTTGACGAGAACGGAACAAGGTGGTCTCGCTTGTTGCGGCTGCAGAATGCTTGGTTGGACAGGAGCGGTGGACCGAAGGGTCGACTGACTGGTAGATGGATGACCTTACCCGTACAATATTCTTCTCCCATTCCTGAACCCCGGACTTCGTGTGCATTGTCGAGACAAAGAGCCATTCACGCAGTGGTGACCGAGCGCGGGGAGGCTACTCCGTACAGAAATGATGTCAACAATCGTTGCATTCGGGACTTTTAGGCGTTGCCACTGAAACATCAAACTTGGGAAAAGATGATCTGTGTGCTCCCCTGTCCGGACCAAAGGTGCATGTGGGAGTGGTTTGGGGAATGGCAGCATAAGTTAGAAGGTGCTTTTGAGCTTGTGAACTCGGTTGGCAAAACGGAACACGGAGTAAGTTACCGTTGCTGAGTGGAAGGAACAGTGAGGCCATGACCCACTAACCTGGGCAGTTGTACCCTGTACTGTGTGAATTGCACATGGTGGTGCCTGAACGTGACGACGTGGGAACGCTCGGTCCACACGGAACACACACGACGTGGTGGGGCACGCAAGTATCTGTCGCAGGGGAAACAGGGTCTTTACAGTACGAATTTGTGAGCATCGTGGCCTGCTTTCAACCTCACCGGTGCCATGGTTCGAGACCCCACCAACGGCCACAACTTTCTGTGCCCCACACCAAGGAACAAGCGGAAGACTCACAGATCCCTTCTTTATTATTACCATCGTGAGGTGGCCATGTCGCTGATTGCGCACCCAGACAGATTGCCACTGGTTGTATCGGGCACGGCGACCCCTGACCCCTCATTTACTTTGTCGAGTATCCTTTTGGCAACGCATTCTCGCCAATGCCCATTTCGATCCTCTCAGGATTTCTAATCCCGACCGAATCTTCCTATCGCTCCATTTTGTTTGCATGCCGTGACGACGACGACGACGACGACAAGTCCAGGGTCGCCGGCTTGCTGTACGCAGATGCGTGCCTCGTTGCGTGCTTGCCTTCCCCCCATTCCTGTCATTGAGAGCCACAACCACGAAGGCCTCCTCTCGCACGCAGCCTCCGAATAGTTGCCCATCATGGCAAGCCTAAACCTGGCGAAGCGCCGCTTTGCCCCGGTCCCGATAGAGACGACTTTTCAATCGAACCGAAGGGGCACCCAACCCGGCGGGCAACAACCAGGTGGGCCGAACCCGGAGTTGACGCCTGAGCCATCGCCTCGATCTGCCTCGCCGCCGATGCCACAACCACGACAGAGACGTCGATTTAAGCCCCAGCTGATTGAGACATCTAGAAGAACCAGGAGAGTCGGCGACCCGGGCCCGGCTACCAGGCCGACTGATAAAACCGACATTACCCCCTACACCAACCACATTTACGCGGCAAAACCAAAGCCTAGGAGGAAACATGGAGAGGCACTAGATGATGAATCGATTCCATGGATTCCGCCGACCAGGAGAGAATCCGAGGATGAGGGTGTCAAAGAGTACCTGTTAGAAATTGCTGCCACGGAGGCGGCAAGGCAGATGGAAGAAGCTGCACTTGCTGCGTTCCCCAACAGCAGAGCTCGCGAGGGCGGCGTTGCTCACTTCTACTTTAGAGAGAGTTCGGAGAGCGACAATTCTGCAGAAAACACTTTTCAAAACAAAGACAATGGCGCTCAACCCAGGGTTCGGAGGAAGTCGTCAAATCTGGGGCTCAACTGGTGGCATAAGCACATGCAAAGCCATGCGGAGCGACTGGCATATGAGCGGGGTGACGATGAAATGGCGTTTGGTGGTGTGGATGAGGATACAATAATGCGGACAGATTCGGATCTGGACAAGATGGATCTGCCTGTACCTCCCGATCCATTGTGGACGACGACCAATAGAATCCCGCCCGAGGACAGGAGAGATTCTATGGCTGAACTACAAGACCTCAGGGATTCCTTGACACCTCTTTCACGGCCTGATGCTGCCTTTACGATTGGTAACAGATTTCAACCCGGGGATGCGGCTTACAGCCGGCCGTCCCCCGACCAGAGAGACGTCGGATACAGCCCCTTTCTTCGCCCGGTAGACCGCGGCCCGGATGTGGGATTCGGCCGGCCATTTGGGCCATTTGGCTTGAAACCGGAGGATCCCAAGCCCCATCTTATGCGGCAAGTCGCGTCGCCTCCGATGCTCGGCAAGGACCTGACTTTTCGGCGATGTCCGTCCCCGAAACAGACCAAGTTGGAGACGGACCACCCGTTTGCAAACCACGACGTTTACAAAGACCGAAATCGAGATGTCACAGGCCAAGGCGGTCTCTGGAGAGGATTCTGCTGCAGGTCAGAGTCGAATACCGAGTATGTTGTGCCGGCGGAATTGCACGGAGCGAACATGCTCGTTACTCCCTACCCACCAGCTAGCCCCCGGGACGGCGCGGGATTCGACTCCCGGTCAATGAGCGACGAACCAGAATCCATGTTTTCGTCGTCCAACTCGTCTGAAAGCTTGAACAATACGAGCCCTACTCGTGCAGAGCATCGGTCTCGAACCGGCCAGTCCAAGGGCCTGCATATGTTGCACGGCCTGGACGATCGGTTACGCCGCGAAAAGGCGCAGGTAGAGCTGGACGAAAAGATTGCCGCGGAATTCGACGACGAATTCGTCACCCAAGTATACAATTACCTGTCTTTGGGCTATCCAGCCACAGCACGCTATTTTGACGGAGAGCTGTCCAAAATTAGCAGAGTTGCCGTAGAGGAACTCTGCAGGGATGATGAGAGGCAGATGGCCAAGGGTCACATGCTCGAGATGAGTCTGCAGGCAACATCCGAGAACGACCGGTGTCCGAGATGGAAGGCCCTCAGGATGTACATCACAGAATGGGCCCGACAACACCCGGATCTTGATAACCTCGACCCTCTGGCTTGGGGTGTACGAGAACGACGGGGCAGCTGGGCCATATAAAGCGTCTTTGCGTGGTCTCCCCCCCTCCTTCACCACATCAGTGCACGCTATTATCTTGACACATACACATACACATACACTAAGCGACAATATTTTATAAACTGCGAGAGAACATACATACCATATATTCTTACCCATGCCGATCAAAATCTGACGCCCTGTCACTAGGTGACACTGGGCATTGCTTGGATTACACTTATTCTACAAAGCTTAGACAAGATGGCGGGTTTATCCTGGGGTGTTGATTCAGCGGTCCAGTTTTTACAAAAGACCCGTGTTGGAATACTCTTTCTTCTTCTTCTTCACATTGGAACGAAAATCGGATTGAACATGTCTACATTTGTGCGGGTGTCCTCCCAAGGAGGTGTCAATTTACACGTTTCTGGAGACAGTGTCATGTTGGACAGCTGGATGGGAGCCATTGATCCTACTGTACGGAGTAGTTTACAGGTAGTTCCATATTTTGCGCCAGCCGGTATTTCATCAGCGTTAGACAGTCCTCGCAATCATGTGCTCTGGTGGCGCGCGTCACGTCTTGAGAAAACAGGCAACTGTATCCGTTCATCATTGCAGCCCCGTATCTACAAATCAACGCCGTAAAGCCAAAATAGCTTTCCCCGTTGTTCCAAAGGCCACCTCGTCAAACTACCTAAGAGAGCCAAAAACACATAACAGCCAGGCTGTGATTTACATTCCCTTCTGTTCTTGGGCTCTTTTGCTCGTGCTGGCCTCCCCCGCCCTCTCTATCCTGTGAGAATATGTCGTCGAATTTTTTTTTTGCCATTTTTGTTTCTTCGTACCTTAGGGATCTATTTCCTCTTTGAAAATGACTTGCCTACTTTCTGCATTTTTGACGGCGGAGCGGCTTCGACGTCACTTTCTTCCTCCTCGCCCATTGAATCGTCTACATCCTCATGGTCAACTTCATCCTCGTCCAATGACTCTTCGGCGACTTCGCTGTCGTCGTCCTCTGCAACGTCCGAGTCCTCCTCTTCGTCTTCTGAGTCTCCGACTCCGTTGGTCATGGGCAAGTCTTCGTTATCTTGGTCTTGCTCGTCGTCGTCGTCGCCGTCGTCACGTCTTCTCCTTGACCTGGCGCCGTTGGCGAGGTCTTTTTTGCTGACCGGGTTCATTTCGCCCTCAACCCAGACGGCGTCTTCCTCCCCATCATCGGCGTCCTCGCCCTGCTGTAGTAGACCTGTGCTTCGCTGCATTTTGCGTCGGAGATCCATTTGTAAGTCGAGCATGTCGAGCTTGCCTTTGAGAGCCAAGAGACTGTTGAGCCCCTTGGCGCGTTCCGCCAATACCTTTTGTAGGCCGTTCAAGCTGTGGACGACATCGGGCTGTGATGCGAGCGCGCCGCCGTGTGAGATGAGTGTCCACTGGACCCAAGTCATGAGGTTGCCCGCACGGCCGGGTCGGCGATACAGGCGGGCGGCGAGCTTGTTGAGCAGGATGCCGGCCAGGGAGCTGTCTATCCGCTCGATCGTGTTTCGAATAGTGGTGATGTCGGTTGTATGCAGGCAGGATTCGAGGAGATCGGTGTCGTCTGTGTTGAGCGCTTGTGTCAAGACAGTCGTGAGCGACTGGTGAGAAGGCGGCACAATGACTGTCCGTGCGGGCTGCGCTGTCCTGCTACCTGACAAGGATTGCTGGAGTAAGGCTGGGACGTCGATAGCATCGTTGCCTCGTAACAGTTCTCCAAATGACGGTGATGTCTCCTCCTCCTCGTCAGAGCCGGAAGGCTCTGCGTGGTCGTTTGCTTTTGGGTCCGTGCCGTTAACCTTGGCCACGGCGGCGGCTGCTTTCGGGACAGCCTCGCCGCCATTGGTGTGTCCTTCCTCTGCATTATCCTCCAGATCGGAAATATCCTCATCGCTATCAGGATCGGAGGAGATCTCAATAGCCTCCATCTGCGAACCTTGCAAGGCATCGGCTGTGGCCACGGATGTTCGAGATTCGTCAATGGTGGTCTTTGTAGGGATTTTTGCGCTGGGTTTGACAACCGGCGCCGCCAGCTTGGCCGGCACTTTTCGTTTCATCGACATGGGCATTGAAAAAACGTATGTAGAAGGCCGTAATTTGTATTAAGTGCGTGGTGATGCGGTGTGTCTCGTGTTTAGATGGAGAGAGAGTCGAGGGGGGAGGAAAGAATACATCAAGAGATGAAATGCCAAATCATGCGGATGCACCAGGTCCCAATAGCAGAATTTATCAAGGAGAATGGGAGAATGGAGTAGTGGGAGGCAATGCAATGATTGATTTGCCTGTGTGGGAGTGAGGCCGGCAACGATCAATATCAAGCACCAGCAGCAGGAGAAACACCCAGACTTGGTTGCAAAATTTCACGGTCTGCAACTCTGGACGGGCGAACTTTTTTTTGGGCTCGACGTCTGCTGGTGGTTGTCTCCACAATCGAAGGTACGGTCCTGAACGATAAGGGATGGCATAAGCAAACCAAATCGATAAGATAGCTGGGTCACATGGTGATTAGATAGAGCTACGGACTTCATGCCTCCTGAAGTTTTTTGGATGACTCATTCAAATCTTCACTTGGCCGCAAACACTCGTGTGACTTGTGCCCATCCGTAGAGTAGGGGCCCCCCAAGGGGCCGAGGGACAGGGCAGGCTGGGGCTACCTTCTTGGGCCCCCCTGCTTGCGAACACTTCATTATTGGTCAGTCTCCCACTGCACACTCAGGCCTAGTCCAGTGCTAGTTCGGAGGAAGGCAACACGATGATTGGCTGCATGCGTGGAATTAGACCCAGTCGTCGAAAATGAGGTCATGCACAGGGCGCCATCTGGCGCGTGGTGTCATTGGCTGCCACCGGGGCAAGTAGGATCTGGCCACAAAATTTTTCACTCACCACAGGCCTACCCTACATGCCAGGCCCATTTGCGGTGTCCACTTCACTCTGGCCACAGGGCAGACGGCCGTGCAAGATGATGCGCCACAGGCTGATTGGACTTTGCCCCGGTTGAACGATGATTCTTGGTAGGCCAATATCCCCTTTAAGTGCATTTATAGCTCCGATAGCATACGTGTAAGTCGTTTAGGTGGGAAACGTGGAATGTGGGCCTATTGTTTTGATGAAATCATGGGCAATCGGATTTGCGACTGGCAACCTGTGGACTTGTATATTTTACAAGGATATCTGAATTGCGCTGGATGTCGTCAGTAAACCACGGCTCAACTCATGCAAGGGGTTAAAGTTCAACAGCTTCAATCTAACAATTCGCGTGAAAAGCTGACCAGCCCACTCGAGGTACGCAGTCAATCAATTATAAGTAGTGGCCGCGATTCTGCAGCTAGATAATTTCACTGTTTGGTCCAAGCTGTGACAGATACGTATTTGTTCACATTGGCCGTGGTCTAGTCATGTACACAGTCATGCCAGTTGGTATAAGGTTATGTCTAGGAGACTCAGCGTATCCTTATCTTACTAGCAGCATTCTAAGAAGCATGGCACGCGAGCGTAGTCGTCATAGTCGGGTTTTCGGACACTGACATTTACCACCGGGCATATGCCAACACACAACTCAAACATCAGCGAAACACCCTTTGCCGGCACTTGCTGGTTTTCCGAGTGTGCGCGCCCGGCGTCGGTCGAAGCCAGCCTCAAGCAAGCAGAAAGCCAACAAGACAATTCACCGCGTCGATTCGCGGGGGAAGGCCGACTATTTAAATGTCTGCGCAGACCCTCCTCGGGCTTTTCATGTCCCCTTCCCTTGGTCTGCCAAACGCCGACAGTCCAATGAATGGGCTCCTCTGATAACCATAACTTACATTCGGTGTAGATAGACGCTCTTGCAACCCCACACCCGTTACCTTTGCCCTGTTGATGTCAATGTCTGGTCATCGTGCCTTGGTCATGCACGACCTGTCGATGACAAAGTATTTTTACCCACGGAAGAAGCTCCTTCATTCTCTCCCTCACCCGCGCAGGAAGAGGACTAGCGCCTTTTCCCAATCGGGCCTCAGACAGCCCACCAGGTGGCCGGGCTGTGGCGCAAGTGGCTGGAGTTCACCCCCCGAGGTGAATTTTTCCCCCCAGCCTTTTCCCGGCGCCCCGATAGTCACAAGTCAACGTCGCGGCGGACTTTGCCTTTCTCCCTCATAAATACCTTCGCGCCTCCGACCGGCAAAATTCAACTGACGTGCACGCGCTTTTCCTCGCAGACGCCCCCGTTTCGCCCCCTCCGGCCACCGCGACCCGCTGCACCTGAAAAGGATCCTCCGAGGTACTTCCCGAACGACCACTTTTCCCCGCAAGCGCTCCCCTTTTCACAGAGCGGAGCCGGTACCGCTTGCGTACCGCTCTGGTACCGTTTCCCACCTCTGCTCTCCCAGCTCCAGCCGTGGTGTGTAGCAACTGCACGCACCGAACTCGAGCAACACACCGACCGCATACCACCCACCGCATACGGCGCAGCTCGCAGCTCGCAGCTCACGGCTCAGTCGCGACCAACCACCGCCACCTGCCTTCCGTTTCGCTCCCTCGTAAAATAGAAATATTCTGGGGTCGTATTTCATTTGCCCTTTTTGATCTGTTTTATTTCCCTTTTGGCTTGTCGACAATCCTCGCTTGCTTGTCGCAGCTTTCGCCGCTACTTTCTGCTTTCTGATCGCGCCCGTCGCCCGCGCTGCACCCGCATCGTCGCGACCCTCGCAAACGCCATTGTTGTTTGCGCCGCGCGTGTTGCCAACCGTCAACGGCTGTCAACGCTGTCAACTGTGCGTACGCCAATCCAAGCTGCGCCGCTGTATCTGTTGCTGCCGTCACCCGTTTGTTTATTTCAATCAACTTTGGTATTGCATCGCAACTCTGGTGCCAGCTGCAATACTCGCTAAACATTCCTCGCCCTCAGCCGGCCCTCATCGCCACCGAAGCTCCTAGCCACTTGGAGCCATCGCAAAAGGCCTGCGCAGCTATATATAAAGGCGCATCGCGACCCCAATACTTGGGTCTGTCGCGCCCCTTGTTGTCGACGCCCTTTCTGGCGCAGAACTCGTGCTATTGCTCTACATCCCGTTGCCGCGACCATACATTCTGGACTGAGCAGCCCTATCGTGCGCAGTCATTGCGGATGACGACCATGGAATCGTCTGGCCCGGACACTCCTGTGCTAGACCCGAAACCTCACGACATTGTGCCTGAGAAGCAGCAAAATGAACAAAAGTCGGAGCTGAATGGGTAAGTCACCCCTTGGTCCACCTCGATCCTTCGATTCTTTGCATCGTGCTTGGTTCATTACCCTCAGTGGCTGACAAGTTTTCCAATGAAGCCATGCCGACGACAGTGCGCCACAATCGGAACCCCAGTCAGAGCCCAGAGCCGTGTCACCACGTGAACAGGCTGATAAATCACTACCTAATGGCAACAGCCCTCCAACTCAGGAGACAAAAACAACCGAGCCTGCCAAGACTTCGCAACTGGCAGACGAGCCGACCCTAAGAAGTGATTCAGAGCCGAAGCCCGTTTCTGAGGCTCCTGGAACACTGGAGAGCCAGGAGGGCCTGGCTACCGAATCAAAGGAGCCAGAGAAACCACCGCCGGCGTTAGACGAAGAGGAGAAGAAATCGACCGAACCATCTGATACCATAAAGCCCGAACAAAGTGTTGTTGCTGTCCCGGCAGTCGAGGAATCTGATGTTAAGCCTCCCGCAGAGGAATCTGCCAAAAAGCTGGCATCAGACACTGCGCAAGACACAGAGATGACCGACGTACCTAGCGAGAAGGTTGACAAAACTGTCGAGCCATCAGCTTCCGGTGAGGCCACAGTTACTTCGCAGGATGCCACCGCTTTGCCGACTTCCCAGGTAGACCTTGGCCCAAGCAGCAAGTCGCAGCTGGCTATTGATACTGCTGAGAAAGCCATTTCGCCTACTGAGCCCACCGGCGACTTGCCTATGCACGATGCCCCTGGTGTCAAAATTGCTCGTGAGAGGGAGGATGATGCCAGCGAGGAGCCCGCACCCAAGAGAGCCAGGACTGAGCCAGAGGAAGACGAGGCCGCTCCCGTGCCCTCTACGACTGATGTCCCTTCAGATGCTCAGGCTGAGGTGGTTGTTTCTGGTACTGAGTCCCCCGGTCTTGCGCCCACTGCCCTGAACAAGCTGTCAAACTGGCTGGACGAGGAAACCAACAAGCGAGAGATTTCTCATTTTCAGCGCCGTGAAATGCGAAAGGTTATTGGACGTGTCAAGAAGACCAAGGCTGGTGGTCACTTTAGAGATTCCGTACAGAAACTGTGGCCGGCTCTGTGGGATAGCTATGTCGCCAAGGTCGATCGGCCCATGGACCTCGCGGAACTGGAAAGGGGACTGCGAGATTTGAACGGCCCGTACAGCACCTATGGTAAATTTCGATCCGACTTAAGATTGATTTTTGACAATGCATTGCTATTCAATGGTCCGCATCACGATATCACTGCGTCGGCTGTCACGGCTGTCAGGGCTGTTTGGGAAGAGGTGCTTCCCATACCTTCCGAAGAACCAGCAAAGCCAAAAGCTGTACCCAAGGCTAAACCCATTCGCGAATCCCGTACCGTAGCCAATGCCGACGCGGCCCGCCGACAATCCGCAGGACCTACTGTTAGCCCGGTCGCAGAGACACCTGCAAACAAACCCGCAGTGGTTGCTACGCAAGATCATTCTGCAGATCGTCGTAGCTCAACCGCGACAGAAGGTGATAGGCCAAAGCGGACAGTGCGTGCTCCAAAGCCCAAAGATATCGACTACACAACCAAGCCGTCCCGCAAGAAGCTGAAGCCTGAACTCCAATTCGCTGAGGAAGTTCTTGCCGAGATAATGTCCGGAAAGAATCACCAGTTGAATGCCTGGTTCATGGATCCTGTAGATGCAGAAGGACTTAACATTCCTGATTACTATTCCGTCATCAAAAAGCCCATGGATCTCAACAAAGCGTCGCGTATGCTCTCTGGAGGTGAAATCTCGAATTTGAAAGAGTTTGATAAGACTGTCAGGCTTATTTTTGACAACTGCTACAAATTCAATGGACCTGTTGAGCAAGGTAACCCAGTGTCTGCTATTGCCAAACAACTGGAAGAACTCTACGTTGCACAGATGAAGGGCAAGGATGCTTGGCTAGCAAAATATGCCAAGGCCAATGCTCCTGCCTCTGCGTCCAACGCTAGTGACGACGACGAAGAGGATGAAGAGGAGGATGGCGAGGACGCTGTTGATGCTCCTGTCGACACTCGGGCCGTCGAAGAACTTCAAGCTAAGCTTGAGGAAGAAACGAAGAAGCTCAATAGCATGTTCCTTACGGCAAACCAAAGCATGATTGATGTTCAAAAGAATATTGTCGAGATGATCCAGAAGACATTGATTGAGAAAGCTCGGGAAATCCAGTTGGCGCGTACCAAAGCCAAGAATGACAAGCCGAAGAAAGCGGGCAAGCCCGCCAAGTCAAAGACCGCGGGCTCTGGTGGCAAAAAGTCCACTGGCGGAGTCGCTCAGTCCAAGAAGGCTGGAGGCTCGAAAAAGGCTGCCCCCAAGAAGAGTCTCACCGCGGCAGATAAGGACCAAATTGCAAATGCTATTAATGATTTGGATGGGCCTCATCTTGACCGGGCAATCGACATTATTAAGCGTGATACTGGCCAAAATGTAAGTTATGGACGTGTACCATGTCGGGACCAGTCGCATGGTTGATGGGCGTGTGTGAGCGTGATTGCTAACGGCACCATTAGGAGAACAATGATGGCGAGCTTGAACTTGACATCGATCAGTTGAGCAGCGACGCTCTTCTGAAACTCTGGGAACTTTGCAAAAAAGCTCTTCCCAACTTTGCCAAAGACTCAGTGCCTGTCGCATCAACAGAGGTCAATCGACCTCCTGCCAAACAGGCTGCCACTGCAAGCAAATCAGCAGGAGGAAAATCCAAGAAGAATAAACCCATGAGCGCACAAGAACAAGAGGCACGTATTGCGCAGCTGAAGGAACTCCGCGGATTGTACAAGGATGGCCAGGAGCCTGGTGACGAAACCAGGGTGGCGCAACTGACACATGGAGCGGAAACCAGTGACGATTCCGACTCAGAGGAAGAATAGGCTCTGCTATCAATTGCGGGCTGTTGATCACGAATAAATGAGGTTATTGGATGGTGTCGGCGTTGGAATCGATTCTGAAACTGCACTCTTTGCTTTGCTATAGTGCAAAGTATCAGGACATGAGATGTTGTCTCTAATCTGGGGCAGCACCGACTGACCTTGGGCGGCTTATGAAGTCGTTGCAGTCTTTCCTTTTTTTTTGGCCATATGGTCTTCTTTTTGGGGGAACAGGGTTCGGGCTCATTGCATAGAATGGAGCCGACAGGGGTTTTCATGCGATTTGGCTTCCGTTCAGAGGGTCTTGCTGGAGGAGACGACAAATGGCTGCGGATGAGGGGTCAGCAAGTATTTGCCTTATTTATTCCCGCCCCCTTTTTGCTCTGATGGAGGGCGTTGGGCGTTTCGACGATGATATCGGCTCGGGGGTTCCTGAATGATTGGTATTTGCCTGAAATAAAACGAAGGGGCTAGCAGTTGGCGCCTCGAGGCTCCATTGCTATATTGTAGGATGGCGATAGTGTATAATAGTTGTGAGTGCTTGTGTCGAGTAAATAGATCCGGTACCGCATCATCTGCGACATTGCCTCCCAAGTGACTGCCATGACCTAGGAGATCACACACATAGCGGTCAACAACGCCCAAGGTCGGCTGACATACGCCTGTAGTGATGATGGGCAGTTTGCGTGGCATCAAGGCCAATCAATATGCATGTTTGCTGCAAAGCGTCGTGTCGTGCAAGCTTTGCCGTGGCCGCGATTTGTCCGATGCCGACAAATTCCATGAAGAACCCGATCCTTGGGAGGGAGCCCAGTGGCAGCAGCGTGGGCTGCCAGCTGCAGGTTTCGAGAAAAACGCCGGCATTCCGGCGGCAATGTTGTTGTTGATGGTGTATGAAGGCATCGTAACAGAAGGATGGATACGACACACGACGCAGTGAAACAATGGCGCTGCAAAAGATGAGCTTCGTACAACTGAGGTGGTAGAGTAAGGAGAGATGGGAAGTTTAAAAAAGGGAAAAGAGAAAAGGGAGAGCTGAGAAAAGGGGAGTTCAAGGATGGCTGATGAGAACATGGAGCGATAGGGGGAAGACTTGGAGGAGCAGAGGATGAGAGGGCGTGGACGGCAGAGGAATGGGGACGGCCAGCAGCCAGCAGCGGTACCAGCATCGTTGGATGCAAGTGTCCAAGTGGACATCTGGAGGATGACTGTAATGCTGGCTTGCTCTTAGGTTCGTTAAGTTTGTGTGTACGTACCCCGGGGCTTGACAGAGCCATGGAACCCGACATAGCGTATGTACGCCGGCACTTGTCACTTACACGTCTGGTAGAGTCAGTCAATGTTGGAAGGAGTGCCGCCCCCAATGATTGGTCGTCGCATCAGTCGACTGAGGGTTGATAACACGCTACTAGTTGGACGCCTTGGGACGCCTTGCTGCGCATCGAGCGGACAAATACCGTGTCATTGCCCTGAATACGTACCTATTTACACTTTCGGGAATCGGAACATTCATGCTTATTTGCGCACCGCTGCATGTGGCCAAACTCTATCTCCTTGTTCTAATCTTCACTATCCACAGTCCGCGGCAAAATGTATTGCCCATTGACAAGTACACACTAATGCCATGTAGTATACTCCGTATTATTGTAGATACAGAGCGATAGCCATATGGCGAGACCACCCAGCCCCCTTCGTCCATGTGTGAAGTGACTCGCTCGGCTACTCATTATCGATCAGGCACAGTCGGTACGGGGAGTCTTCTCCTCAGACGATTGCATATTTCAACATAGTCCCTTTCCCCCTCGGGCGTAATCTCCCCATGCCTCACCAAGAAGTCAATCATGATGGGACAAACATTGGGCTTAAACTCGCCATTTAACATCCTGCGTCGCAGCTCTGCGCAGTCCATCAGCACAAACTCTTCTACCTCACCATCTTGAGGACTCGGCACCATATCCTCTTCCAGTTCCATGTCGTAGACGTAGAGAACCTCTGAGTGGTGCAGCTCCGTGCGTGGGTTGCGATTCGCCAGGGTGAGCACGCCCACGCTACGGACCAGTCTCGCAACGAGGTCCGCTGGCAGCGACGCTTCTTCCGTGGCCTCGGCGAGGATGCAGTCCAATGGCGAGTTGTCAGCCTTGACGCCGCCTGCCACTGTGCTATCCAGCATGCCGGGATATGTGAATAGCTTGGGGCTCCTTTTGGCAACCCATATCTTGAGACCGTCGGGGCCCCGGACGTAGCACGTCAAGTGGGCTCCGCGGGTAGCTATTCCGAACAAGGACGCGGCAAAGCGCTCTATTCGGACGAATTCTCTGGCGCCCATGAGGAGGAAGTGCTCGCTGTGCATGCCGTTGAGCATGGGGAACACGTTGCCGTCTATGGCGGCGTCTATGGCGGCCTGGAAGGCGGCATTGGCGTGGGCAGACAAGGAGAGCGAGGTGTCTGGTGAGGGAGGAGACAGAGTGACCCGGCGAGCGTCGTGGTTGATTGTGAATGACGCTGGCCACGGCATGGAGTTTACCGTCTTGGGATGAATGTAGCCATGGGTCCTGGGATCGGGAGCTAGGTGCAGGCGGTAATAAGGCGTGCAGTTGGCTTCGAAGTCAATGGGCACGCTGTAGTATGATTAGACGGTGCTTGGCGGCGGCTTTCGTTGTGCGAATCCACGCAAGTTTGTCGCGGAAATGACGCCAGCACTCACTTGTCAACGAGGGCGATGAGATGCAGCAATGAGGGTTGTTGTCGAGGAGACCCGTCCTGGGCAGCCGCAACGGCCATGGCGAGAAATGAATTGGCGAGAACAAGAACTGCAGCAAGGAGAGTTGTCACTTGGGTACACGTAGCGACAGGTTTTGGTGATCAGGGGCGCTTGAAGCTGCTGCTATTCCTAGTCGACGGAGCAAGGTGAGTGAGGTGAGAAACAAGGTGAGTTGAAGCGGCTATTGTGGAGTTGCTCGATGCCCCTCAACCAACCGCATTGAACCTCGAAGATGGCTCAGGAGAACAATGGAAGCCCACAAGAAGCCACGAAGTATCTACAGGCCTGGTTTATTACTACGGAGTAGCACTGCAGCTACTTGTTAGTCAGCTGTGTTCCCTGTCGCCTGTACAACGTGGGAAACGGCATCCCTTTGAGTGTGTTAAGGTCCAAGTGATGTATTGGACCCACGTTTCTGCGATACCTAACAGGTACTTCTTCACTAATCATATCTGCCACGCTAGGAAGATGTAACTCTTTGTAAATTTAGATATTACTAGTACTTACACTATCACATTACTTCTTAGTGAGACTTTGTACCGTTTAACACGGTTTTTCTCATTGGCCAGAACCCCTGCCTGGTACGAAAAATGGACCTTAACACATTCAAAGGGATGGGCGAAATGGCTGCCGGGTCCGATACATGCATGCAATGCAGCCCCCCCTTTGCCGCGCCAGACCATGTCTTACCCCATACCCCAACACACCGAGGGGCCATGACGGCGCAAAACCGCAGCTTGCCAGGCACAAAGGGACGCCATTTCCTTTCCCACCATCCGTGGAATGATGGAATTGGATGGACGGGATGGACGGCCATGGAGGATCAAGAAACGGGATGGGCGGTGCAACATCTGGGGCCCGTGGCTCCTTGTCGAGCGGCCTATTCCGCCCCGCACCTGCTCTTTCCCACTCTAGAGCTTGTTTCACGGCCGCCACTTGCCGAGGCAATCATGGGCATGGCCAACCATCTCGGCGAGAACCATCTTGGCGGATTGGGGCAGGGAGTGGTGTTCCCGTCTCCGCCCTCTTCATTTTCCCCATCCTGAATGATTCTAAAGGCTTGTAGGTATTGAACAACTTACAAGTGTCCATCTTCATGTCAGTCGCTGCCGGGGCACATGCGTCGTCGGCAACGTACCCAAGTTGTCATCTGTTCTCATCACGTCTAAAGCTTTGGACGGACATCCTAGGGCCTAATTGAGATATAGCCGCCAACATGGACCGACTCGATGACATCCTGAGGCGGTATACTGTCCAGGGAGAGGACACGAAAGACAGGCTTCTCGGTGCAGCATTCGTAGTGACGGACAAAGAAGGCAAGTTTCCAACCCACCGCCCTCTCAACACCAACAAAAGTCACCTCACCATCATGCCCATTCCACAAACCAAACACTGACAACCGTCTGCAGGGACCATCTACAGCGGCTCATCCGGCCGCCTCCATCTTGACCTCAAATCGCCCCTCTTCACAGAGAAGTCCTTCACATGGGTAGCCTCCCTCACCAAGCTCGCCACGACCATCTCCATCCTGCAGCTCGTCGAACGGGGTCAGCTCGACCTCGACGCCGACCTACGCCATCTCGTCCCGGAGCTCCAGGACGCCAGCATCCTCCGTGAGTTTGACGAGAGTGACAACCCCGTCATCGAGGCCAACACCAAGCCCATCACCATGAGGCAGCTGCTCACCCACACATCCGGCTTCAGCTACGAGTTCTCCGACCCGGTCCTACTCCAGTGGTCGCGCACCCAGCCCAACCGCAACGTCTCGCGCCTTCAGTGGTCCAAGCTAGAAGTCACCACGCCGCTGCGATTCACCCCCGGCGAGAGCTGGGGATACGGCGTCGGACTGGACTGGGCTGGCCAGGTCCTCGAGGCCCTCACTGGCAAATCCCTCGGCCAGTACATGCAGGAGAACATCCTCGATCCCGTCGGCCTCAACGACACGGGCTTCTGGCCCGAGAGGATCCCACACACGGCGCCCAGGACCGCGCAAAACGTCCAGCGCACAAAGGACGGGAAGCTCGCTGCCGCGTACTGGCCCACCCCCGAGAAGCACGAGATTGAGTCCGGCGGCGGCGGGTGGTTCACGACGGCCAGCGACTACGCGCTGTTCCTCCGGGCGTTTCTGGCGGGGAGGCTGGTCTCGGAGGAGACGATGAGGGAGATGTTCAAGCCGCAGCTGAACGAGGCGCAGGCCGAGTATCTGAGGACGATTGCTTTCCACCCCATGGTTCACAATACGTTTGCGCCCGAGTTTAAGCCCGGCACGAATATTGACCATGGCCTGGGGGGCATGCTGAATGTTGAGGATGTACCAGGCAAGAGGAAGGCGGGAAGTATCGCGTGGAGCGGGATTCTCAACAGTCGATGGGTGGGTTATTCCCTTTTTTTTTTATTTTTTTTTATTTGGCCTTGTCAAAACCCGTTTGTCAAAATCATTCCATGTATGGGTGTACATCTCGGAAAGCTAACAGTCTCTTGTTCGTTCTCTGCAGTGGGTTGACCCGAAGACGGGCATTGCAGGCGTTCTTATTGTCAATGTTCGGCCCAACGGCGACCCTGTTGTGGCCAAGTTGTATGATGAGCTGGAGCTTGCTGTATACGGCCAGCTTTTGGGACAGGCTGCTGTCCAGAGTCGTATTTAAGGTCGGTGATATGGAGACTCGGCCAGAGTACATGTACACCCATTGTATATATCCAGAGCGTACGACATTATGTTTCGTTTCATTCTCCTTTATCCTCCAGAAGCCGGTCCAATTTTCTCGCTTCACGATGCCCCTCCCTCCTTCCTCGACCCTGTTTTAAATTCTATCCCAATTGTCTAGTCTTACACCCTGTCCCGCGATCCCAAAAAAGCCGTCACTTAATATTCATCGTCGAATATATCATCTCCACTCATCGACTCCAAGACGCCCTCGAGCACCTTCCTACACCTCTCTCTGTAATCAAGGGCCAGCCTCTGATTGCGGTTCAAGTCGGCCTTCTTGGCCGCCCACGGCCTCCACATCCGTCTCGTTGAGCCTCTCCAGCTCCTGCAGCACCTTGTGCTGGATAATGGCAACCGTCTGTTGCAGGTACATCCTCGCCTCGCCCTCCACCTTGCCGGAAAAGAAGCGGTCTCTCTGGTACCTGTCCCTGGACTTCCCCTCGGGCACGGGGATCAGCGCCGCCCGCTGCTCGGGCGTGGTGAGCGTGCAAAAGATGTCCCACACCATCTCGGGCTGGACGTGCCTAAACGACCCTAGCACGGCGGTGGACGGGTCCAAGGTGAGCGACTGCTTGGCGCGGGCCAGCACGGAGCTGGGGTGCGACAGCGGCCGCAGCGAGATGAGATACTCCTCCGACGCCCGGGGCGCGGCGGCCGTCCGCTTGCGAACGTGCGTGTAGTCGTTGTGCAGCTCCTTGGTGGCGGGGAGCATGAAGCCGTAGCCCAGCAGCAGCTCGGCGTTGGTCTTCATGCTGTAGTTGTTGAAGACCTGCTGGCCCGGCATGTGCGTCTTGCCCACGCGCAGCTCGCAATTTTGGCGCTCGTTGTCCAGGTCCCAGCGGACCTCGGTCGTCATGTCGTGGTTTCCAATGTCAAACAGCGGCAGCAGCACGGAAAAGTCGTCCGTGGCCACGCCCTCGGGCAGCATGCGCCGCTGCTTGTCCGACAGCACCAGGCTCGGCCTGAAGCTGCGGCTCGAGAAGATGCAGTACGCCCACTGGTACAGCTCCGTCGTCAGGGCCTCGTTGAAGGCGCCGCCGTCGGCACCATCCCCGTGCAGGCGCAGCAGCTCCCGCGCCTCCTTGAGGTCCCTCTTGACGTCGTTCCTGATCTTGTCGATGCCGACTTCGACATTTGTCCCCTCGAGCAGCTCGGCCTCGTCGTCGTCCCAGAAGGGCGCCAGCGCCCACTGCGACTTGTTCCCCTGCCCGGGCTGCGGAAGGGCCTGGATGTAGGGATGCCAGAACGACTTGTCGCGCTTGAGATACTCCTTGATCAGAAACAGGCGCCCGACCACGTGGGGGGCCGCCTTGGCGAGGAACTCCTTGTGGAAGGCATCCGGGCAGCAGGTGCCCTGCTCGGACACGGCGTTGAAGTAGGAGAGGGTGAGAGAGGTGGGCAGTTGCACGATGGGCTCGTATGGTTGCACGGGCGACTTGGCGGACGGTTTGACGCGGAACGAGAGGCCGGTCTGGGGGTCCTGATAGACCTCGACCGATGGATGCAGCGTGGCCCCGTGTGAGGTGGCCCATTCGACCAGGGTCGGTATGGTGTCCTGGACGGGCATCGTGCAAAAAGCGACGGGCGTGACGATGGGCGTGCCAAGACTGGGGATGGCTGGCGCTGTTGCGCACGGCGATGGCGGCGATGCGTTCAACAAGTGTAACTGACCCCCGTCCAACACGGCGAAGATGCGCCGTTTTATAAGAGCTGTCGAGGTGAGGTGAGATAAGGGATTCCGCGGGTCGAATCGGTCGGACTGGTTGGACAGGTCTGTTGGTCATCCATCCATTCAAGTCGTGCACGTCGAGGGCATGGGCATCCACAGTGGGACTTTGTCGTTCATGGAATGGAATCTGCACAAGTCGCATGTGGGGCCCGAATCAAATTGATGCCTTGTTTGACGCCATCATGTACTGATGAATTAACAAAATTTGCCAGCTATTAAAAGGAAGCTTGTTTTCCCAATGTGGGTGTATGGAACACTTCGATGGGCGGGAGTAACCGAGGTGAAAATACGTTGCTAATTCCACGAGACAGTCCAATGCAATCTTGTGTCCAGCAACAGACAGAAGGCAGCGCATATCTTATCATGGCGCCAAAGACCGAGTGTAAGAATTTCCACGTCCTCGCCCGACACAAAATATACATACAGATACATATTTGCGTTCATGCGCTTGTAAAGGTGCTCATGAGAAGGTAAAACACATCAGAAATAACCCGCATGTCCATGCTATTAATCCAAAGGTCCTATCCAACAAGAAATAATGTTCAACGCTATTTCACCACGCAATGCACATCCCCCTCAACTCTCAATCTAGTCCTAATGAAACTCTGCCTCTACCCGCCCATACCTTACCCCGTCAACTTTCAGCTCAAACCCCAAGCCCGCACTATCCACAATCATTTCCAGAGTGAAATCAAGATTATCAAATTCAACGCCTCTGGTTGTAGTCAGACGAGTAAACAGACTTCTTGGAACCGCATTCAAGTCCGTCGTTAGAGTACACACGTTAATCAGGTCTCGCGTATATGCTGCTGGTGGCTCGTCGGCATCGCAGGCTATCAAGTCGTCCGTAACAATTAAGGACTGTCCGGGGCGGAAATTCCGCGTGTAGTGAAATGCAATCGGGGACAGGGGTGACAGAGCCTCGCCCTGCTTTAAGATTAGTTTTTTCTTTCCATCTCCCACTATTACATATCTAGTGTCAAAAAGGGAGCTCACCTTGGCAATGTGCCACTGCATACGGTCTGAAACCATCCAACGTTCCCACAGGGGTGACCAGTATCGTTCGCTGACAGAGTGCTTCTCCTCATCGTATACCGTCGCGTAAGAGGTACCGTAGTGCATCCTTGACTTTCGCGAAATGACCATGTTTCCTTCAAGGCCTCTTAAAACCGCGCCGCGAACAACGGCAGTCCAAGCATACACAGGCTGCATGACTTCTATCGAGCCATTCCCTTCTGTCGCACTAGCATTCGCATGGGTCGGCCGTTCGCTGTACGGAGGAGGTGCTGCGCTTGTGAAATGCGCTTTCAGTCGTCGATATAAGTAGTCACTCTGGCCAAAGCCACCAACAAGGACAATGCCGGAGACAACACCGCCCTTTGCTCGGAGTCCTTCTACTTGGCCTTGTACCAGGTCACATACTTCCTTTACCACTGGCTCAAAGATATCCTTGATTTGCTCAGCACTCATAACCATAAAGCCGGAGTCGAGACCGGCTTCTTCATCGTCTGTTAAACCAGGAAAGCTACGTTTTTGTCAGCACGACGGACCGAGATCCCCGACACTCGCCATAGCAGGCCCTGGACAACTTACGGAACGTTAATTTCTTGGTACTCGTCTTCGTTGAAGTTGCGCTTAACAAACTCTTCAAAGTATTTCAACCCCATCTGCCAACTTCTTCCCTTTTTGGTCTTCATCTCATCGAAGCGCGCTTGTCCAAGTCGGTTTCTGACGTGCTCCTCGAACCTGTAGTTGAGAAATGCGCTACCGCACAATCCGCCTGTACCTACAGCAGACTCTTCCACTCGTAGGGGCTTCAGCGACATGATTTTGTACGCAATCAAGCTGAGGATGTTAGTAGTTTGGAGCAAGATTCACAAATGTTGACAAGCACTCACTCAACGGTGCCACCTCCTGCATCGCAAACGATAAAGTTGTCCCCAATATTCAGATGGTTTGGCTGTATGGCTTTCAGCGTATAGACAGCAGCCGCTTCCGGTTCGCTAATCATCTGAATGTCGGAGCGGCTACCCATTCCAGCACGCTCAGCAGCCAACAGCGTCGTATTCTTGGCGGCATCACTCCAAACTGCCGGGCAGGTAAGGACGAACTCAACCTTTGTTGACACCATGAATGACTCGCCATATCGCCGAGTAAGTGTGTCCATGGTGTGCTTGTAGATTTGGGTCAAGTAGTCGCTCACAGCATCAACAACATTCTTGTTGAAGCGTTTTAGTTGTGCTGCGGTGTCTAGGGGGCTGACATAAAAAGGAAGCTTTTGGGAGCGGTCAAGGAACAGCTTGATACACCGTAGACGAGATTCCTCTGGGCGAAATTGGAATCCCCATTTTATTGTTGGGTCTGCTCCGGGAGGAGCATTGGCAGGAAAGTCGTAGGCAACCTCTGTGGGCACCTTGTCGGATGTGATGCCGTTGCCACCGGGCCATGTTTTGATGATTTCGATGTCGTCAGGGGTGGAAGTGTAAACAGCTGCAACTCTGTCTTGTGTCAGTCCCGGAATTATGAAATTTCTGACGGTAGCCGATTGCGTGCAGCCTCTAATAGCAAAAACAAAGCCACAGTTCACGTCACACCACATAGCACCACACTCGTCATCATATCATCAACCAAAACAACGGCCTCGCCTAAACTGTCAAATCTCTCATTTCCTTTTCCCAAGATAGTGAACGCTCACAAGCAGTACTTACCCAGAAAATGTCGTACCAAAATCCACCCCCACAATCAGGCGATCGCTAACAGGCACCGGTTCGCGCTGCTCTCTCACCGGCCCATTGATCGCCTCAGTAGAGCTCGGTGGTGTATAACTAGTAAAGTAATTCCTACTATCCTGGTTCCTTCGACTGGTGGTTGCATTCCGCAGAGGTAGGTTGAGGTTCATGGCGGAGACGTTTGAGGGGTTGGTCGAGGTATTTGACTGCATCGCGGAAATGAGGAGTACAGCAGTCTCCGCTGCTCCAAGAAGGTTGTCTCTTTCTTTCTCCCTTTCGGGCCTATCGTCAGATTTTGATTGTTGTTCGTTTGCGCGCTGCACATAGATGATAATGCCAACCGGTTCCTAACTGTATCCTCACGCCACCTGTTCAAGTATCATGATGGGGCGGCGCAACTGCAACTAGTACTTCGTCTCGCGCAGAGCCGCAACGCAGAGGAACGACGTGCTTTCAAACCTGTCGTCCAAGAACCTTCTCAAAAACATACACGTACGGTAAATCGAAAACTTCCTTGTCTTCCAGTTGATGTATTTCGTTAAAGTCACCATGAGTGATGAAGTCGTCGTTCCAAGGTTCTGAGTCTGAACATTTGAAGTCTGGAGTTTGGTGTCCAGCTTGGTGGGGTGAAGGCGACAGACTCGGCCAAGTGCTCACTTTGGCAAGTGGGCTGCCTGCGCCTGCGCCTGCGTCTTGCTTCTCGTCCTGCTTTGAAACCTGTGTAACCTGGTACGAGTTTGCAGCCTTGCTCGAAAGCCGTCTTTTCAGCAGTAAAAGACAAAATATCATTCGAGACAGACCATCAAATAATATTCTTAATCGAATCGAGACTAAATTGTTTTCCTCCCCCGCCCAAAAAAAGAAAAAAAAAGCACAATGGCTTCGTTGCGCCACGTCAAAGTACAGGGCCCAAGTACCCCGCTACCGCACGTACTCGAGTAGGGAAGGACGGGTTGAAAGCTGCCTTGCGAAACAGGCAGCAAGGAATAAGTTCGAGCCTAACAAGAAAGCAGAAGAGCCGACGACGGCATAGAAAGAGCAATTGAGTTTCAGGAAGGAAAGACAAGAGAGGAAAAGAGAACCAAAATATCTTAAGTCCCGCAAGGACGTCAACAGGTTGTATTCTGCTGCCTGTTAGGCGGCGCTTTTCTTTCCATCGTTATTGCTGGTGGCTGATGGCTGACCTTCCCGCAGCTCCGATTCAGACTGGAGCCAATAGCACGTGATGGTTTCATTATGTATGCCATGAACATCCTGACCGAGTCTCTCATTCATGGAAGGAGCAAAAGATCGATCGGTTGTCAATGTCCGGATCACCAGGCAGCCGGCCTATAAACTACTAGGTACTCCGTACCCACCTACTCTATGCAGGCGCCTGCTGAGAGAGATGTGACAGTATCCATACTGCGCAGCGAACAGAGTTGGCAGGAATACTCTTCATAACTGGCTTATGCACTCGTAACCATCACAATTTCCACCTAGACAACAAGGCCACGTCTTGGATCTTTAACTTATGCCTTTCAATTAAATATATTATCCTTCACCTCAGTCGCCATGTACTGCTTTTCGGTGGGGAGTACTCTACAAGTTTGCTTCCGCGTGCAAATTGATGTACATAAATCAAGCCCAAGAGCCAGGAAGGACAAGCTTGGTCCTCCATCTTTTGTTGCGCATCTTCAAGCCTAATGGTTGGGCTTGACCGTGTGTCTTCGTTATTAGTTGGACGAGCTGGCGCAGCGCATCCTACCACACAGGTTTCGATACTCCGTTCCAGACGCTAATGATGGAAAATAAAAATGATAAGAGCTGTGTGACAAAGGGAAAGATAATGCTAATTCGATACGTTTTGCTTCACGCTTGTTATAAAGGGCTGTGATTGAGGTCCAGCCCGTGCGTAGTCTCCAGTCTATATGGGTATTTGTTGTTCAGTCGCTGAAAGATTCTGGAAAGAAGGCAAAATCAAAAGATCCAATAAACGGCAACGGTTGCTCGTGTCAGCTGCGGCCATCCTGCGCACGCATCGAATAGTAGTGTAGACAGTGAAGCTCCAGGGAATTCCGAGGAATCAAAATGTGAAGTAAAGATCGTGTAACCGAGTTGAGATGCAAAATCAAGATCGATCCGTCAGTATATGACAAAAGACAGATAATATGTAAAATGAATTGCGAGTTCCAAAAAAAAAAAATAATAAAGAGGGCCGAGTTGTTCGGCCTGTCACGTCCCTCCCAAAACGCCGCGAAAATGCAATTGGTCAACCTCGAAACGTCATCTTTTTTGGTTGTAAATGTTCCAAAATCGTTCTGGCCGTGATCATGCCCCGTAATCATGCCCACAGTACCGTGTGCAGTAGGCATTGAGCAATGCGCCAGCTAAAATCTGTTGCCAGCAGCCCAGATACTCGCTGATGCGGACGCTCCCCATTCGCTTCCTTCGTAAGGTGGGGTAGGCCACTTGTACTGGTTGTAGGGTTTCTTGCCGAGATCCAATGGCTTAGGAGTCAAAGCTTCCTGGCCGTCCCCATACAGGACCTGACTGCCGCTCGCAGATGGTGAAGGGCTTGGATAGGGATGGGGGGTTGCTAAGCCAAGATTACTAGCGGATTGCCTCAGAGGCTTCGCAGATCCATCCATGTGTCGCATGGCCCGTCGAGCAGACGTCAGGGCCTCGTCGAGGAGCTCATCTTCTTCGTCAGGAACCTCGTACTGCTGTACACCATGAGCTGCCTGCGCCCGTCGCGTGCGACTCGAGATTGGCCCAGCACGGGCAGCTCCAATCAGGTTATCCACAGACCTGGGCTGTTGATGAGGGAGAGAGTGGTGTCTCTTGAGTTTGCCGTTGGACGTAGGTTGATGGCTTGCAGGCAATGCGGATCGCGAATCCAGATTGCCCTGGACATCTCGGAGGGCCTTATCCAAAGACTCGTACACTTCGGCCTTGGGAATGGGGCCGCCCTGTTGATCAACCACCATTGAGGACCTGTTACTCGCCCAAGGGCCACAGCCGATCTGCGCTTCCATGTCTTCGTATGAGGGAGATACAGGCGTCTGGTGGCGTCCCGAGAAGCGCCTGGCTCGCTTTCGAAGATGTGAGAAGAAACTTTCCTTGTGACCGCTAGGGGGCGAGGCGAGACCCGTCTCGCCATTAAGAGCACGCTCAGCCTGCTGACGGTGCATCTCAGTGTAGCCATTGGTGCTAGAAGCGACAGAGAGCTGTCGGCCAAGCTTTTTGGTTTTGATTCCAGCTTGGCCGTTGTTGGCTCGAGCAGTGACGGCATCAGAAAGAGGTGAAATCGGCCTAATGGTAGGTAGAATTGGCATGGGAGCCACGTTAGAAAGGCCGTTTGTCCAAGTACTGCGCTTTGCGGCTGGAGGAGCTCGTGCCTTGGCGGCGGGAGCCTCAACAGGTGGTGCAGCCGACACAGGAGAAGGCCTAGGGACGGGAGCATCTTTGATGGGTACTTGAACAACGGCTGGCTCAGGAACGTCGCTGCGGCCAATCAGGGACTTTCGGAACCAGGAGGGCAAGGACGCGATCTGAGTTGTGCTGGTAGATTCTTTGACGGTGCGGCCAAGGTCAGATTGCTTGCGGCCCAGTATCTTCGAAGCAGATGACTTGGGTCGCGTAGGATCAACGGCATCATTGAAGTATTCGTGCATAAGAGCCTGGGAGGAAGTGGGTCGGTTCTTGGGATCCCACATTAAGCACCAGGTGACGAAGCCGCTGAGGGAGGCGGGCCATTGAGGAGCCCGAAGAATAGTATCCATGGCATGTGGTGCCATTTTGGGGAACGAGAAACCAAGTTTGCTCGCAAGACGGGTTCCTTCTCGCCAGTCTCCTCCACCGACGCGTACGCCAGCCTTGTTATACCAATTCCCGGGACTGCCCATGATCTCGCAAACTCGCCAGACCTGATCGACCTCATTTCCACCGGGGAAAAGCGGCTTCAAGGTAGCGACTTCAACAGCCATTGCACCAACAGCCCAGATGTCAACAGGGGCCGAATACTCTCCCGCGCGTAGCAGAACCTCGGGTGCGCGGTACCATCTTGTCGAGACGTATGTCGTATACGGAAGCTTCGAATGGGTTTCTCGAGCCAGGCCAAAGTCGGCAAGCTTGACAGTATAGTTGGGGGGTGTTGACGGCGGGGTGACTAGGGCTGAATATCTCCGGAATGAGTTGGACGCTTCCTGGTGAGATGAAGTCGAAACAAGAATGTTCTCCGGTTTGATATCTCGGTGGAAAAAATTGTGGGAGTGAATGTGTTCCAGACCCCGCATGATCTGGAACAACACGCTCTTGACACTGGCATTGTCGAGACATTTGTGGTCCCTGGCTTTCATCAGCTGATAAAGGTTGCCTTCCATGTATTCCATGCAAATATGCAGCTTTTTGGTATAAGGGTCCAGGAAAATGTCCAGTGCTGGGACGAGGTGTGGGTGATTTGGGATGGTCCTCAAAAATACGACCTCCCGTAATTCCAGACACGGCGTCAGTGAATCAAATGTCTTTTTCATAGATTTGATTGCAACCTAGAGAAGTGCCAAAGATTAGAGCCAGCTTCAGAAAATGTCGAATGTGTATTGCTCAACTCACCACTGAACCGCGACGGGCTACGTTGGCTCCAGCAGTTCTGACACGGGCCAGAACGACGCTGCCGAAGCTTCCATCTCCGACCTCCTTGAGGACTTCGAAACGATCCTCCAAAGCCATCTGGCTCTGGGGCGAGCTTCGATGGATTAGATCGCCGGCGACAGTCATTTTCGTGATCCAAGCAGGGCGGTTCCGCGACAGATTGGGAGATGCTGTGACAGCGATGGCTCTGCCCAGGCAATCCTTCAATGCCGGATCGACCCGCTGGGCACGAGATGCATCAACCAAACCCACGGGCGGACTGCTGGTGTCGGGGAAACGATTGAAGCTCTTCGACGGAGCTTTGGACGAATTATCGGTGCATGCAGATTGAGAGACGGAGAGGGAGCAGGTCGGAAGCTGTCTGTGCAGTTAGAGTGGGCGGTGGTCGAAGCGGCAACGAACAATGTGATCGTTCTTGAGTCGAATCCAGAAAAGTTTGCTGCAAGCAGATGGGAAGATACAGGATGCGCATGCAGGTATACAAAGTCTTGTTGGACAGCAAGCGAGAAAAGGAGTGACTGAAGTGAGCGTGCTTTGATGAGAGTGGATAACGTTGATATTGTGCAGAAAAGGAGACCTCTTTCCACCGACCAGGGGGTACTCCTGAGGTTTTCCAAGGTTTAACTTCTGCTTGGGCACTCGAGCAGATGAGTATCCAAGTGCTGCGAGTATTGGTATTGGTAAAAGTATTGCAGCTCGAGCCTGCTGATCGTGGGAAGGGACCCTAGGACACTAATGCTTTTTGGTGATACTGACAGGCGAATGCTGCCGGGGACCCCTTTTTTTTTCTTCTTTTCTTCTGGCTACTCTGAGCGCACGCACCAACTGCCGGGAAAGGCAAGCTGAGGTTTAAGCCACACAGGGAGCAATGCGGGAAAAAAAAAATTCAAATAAAAATGAGTGAATGATTAAGACGCAAGCAGGCCACGCAAAACACTGCGGTTGATTGGAAAGGGGAGAGGTGAAAAGAGTAAAGGACTGGACATGGACCCAGTCCCAGGCGCAGTTGACAATGAGCCAAACGGCGGGAAGGGGAGAAGCAGTCTGGTGGAAATGGTCGAGGGCCAGGAGGCCAAGAGACACCACACGGCTACTAGTGCTGTCTGGTGGTGGCACTTGAGTCCAGCGGGTGCTGGCCGGCGTCCAGTGCACGAGTGTCCAGGTGAACTGTGGCCTGGTTTCCGTGGTCAACCAGCCATTCAATGGCTGAAAAGAGGGCCGAGGGAGGATCGGGACCTGAATTGGCGCCAGTGGGGCGGCGGCGCGCAGGGGAGCGAGGAGAGCAACCACGAGGCGTGCTAATAGGGCGTGCCCAGGGCGGCCTCACAGGGGGCGTCGCGGTCTGGTGGTCCCTCGTCCCTCGTCCCCGGAGACGTGAAGAGAGATGAAGAGATGAAGAGACTGGCAGGCCCCGCGGCTTGAGCATCAGGAGACGAGTTGACGAGGACCCAGCGTCGTGGAGAAAAGGGTCCTGATACGGAATACCGACCGAGTCCAGCTTTTTCTCCAATTTCAGAGAGGAACTTGACATTGCAGGGCACGGCGACGCCTTCAGCACAGAGTGAAAATTTGACCTGTTGATTGTTGTTTGACACACTCGTTTGACACCAGCACACGGACTCTACGGATGTGTTCTTTGTAAACTCTACCAGAGAACATTGAGCCCACTTGCATTAACGTTATGCTGGACGGATACCTGGGTGGCTACAGGTAGGTACTTTCAGGTACTCCGTATGTCCTGGAGTCAGAGGTACTGTGCCATCCGTTGCTGCTACCATGGCGTGACAATCATCACACGGCGAGAAATCGCGTCGCCGGTTCTCTTCTAAAATCTCGGGGGCTGGAATGGGCCCTCCTTGCCCACCGTATTGTACACCGTATGAGACGGCCTTTGGGAGGTGTCGTCTTTGTCCCCGCCTCCTCATCGTCATCCTTCCGACTCGAGAACACGAAGTAGTATTACTGCAGGCCACGAACAGCACCAATGGGTCGGGCAAGGGGGGCGCTGCCTTCCTTTGATACGTATGCATGTCGCAGATGAAGAACCCGCAGCATGAGAAACATGGCGACGCAACATGGGTTCCAACTCGCTGGAATCGCCACGGCCCGTCTCCGCGCGCTTGGTCCTTATAATGCAGAGTACTTTCTAACTCCGTATTAGCGGGTAGCCATACTAGTTTCTCCATACCAAGCTGTGCGACATGGTGTGTAGCAGTACACTTTCAACATGTGAAGCATACCCTACTCATGTCCCTCAGGGAGTGGTTAATAAATACGGAGAACTTATTGTCAGGCATTGAGAGGACGGGCCAGCCACCAGATACTGGATGAGTGCCCGTGGATTCGACAATGCCCTGGGTCTGTCGCTGGTACTGGTACTACTCGGTAAACGAGAATGAACGCGAAAGAATTGGAATATTGCAACGGCAACGGTGGGATCTTAGCAAGTCATGCCGTTCCTCGACGAAGAATTGCCCTGCCGTTTGCAGTGGCTCACACTCCGTGAAGGAAGCCGCCGAAGTGAGGTCAAATCCGGTCATACATTGACTTACATGTATACGTACGCCCAGTCCAAGGTCACTCACTTCGTGGCAGCCAGCCAGCCTACATGCTGCGTTGGCAGTTGGCTCACCGACAGCACCGCGCTGGCGTATCCGTCAGGCACAGGCATGCACCCCAGCATTGGCCATACTGTACTCCGTACATGGACCGACTTGTCAGATCCAGAAGGGTGTGGTCCAGGAGGCCAGGCACGGGTCATGAGCGACTGAGTCTTATTGGTGACGCCAGTATTCCAGGGGTACCAGAACTCCATGACCGTCGATGTGTGTGGGCGCCACAACCTTTGTACACACATACACTTGTACCCTTGTGTATGTATTATGTTACAATAGAGTTCCGGCGCTGGCGGCCACTCAAATGAAAGCGGACGAAAATTACAAGGGGAGAAATGCGAAAGGGGCGAGGCTGTAGTATAGGTGTTAATATCAAGGCAGTTGACAGGCAAGCTCTCACCAATCTCGCCGGAGCTTCCGGGCGACCCTGAAATGGCCCTGACAAGGATACACTATGTCGTCAGGCACTTTGGCAGCGGCAGTCTCATGCTCATCACTTCCTTTCCACTGCCAGTCAAATTGGTCAATTTGCATCACTTGCCAGGGGCGGGGAAGCAATTTGCTTCTTGCTGGTTAAGCCCTAGCTGTGGAAGAACAGGAATGAGTCCAAGTGCAACACGGTTCGGCGGGCTCGCACAATTATCCTCCCGACTCTCTGGTGCGCTTGTGGCCAGTGCTTCCGTGTTGCCCAGCTTCTGGCACATTCCTGCTGGTGGTCCTCCGTACAGAAGAAACGGGACGGTGCTGGAATCTTTACTGGCTCCCCCATTGTGCCTATGCCACCCGGCTTATCCGACGATGCCTTGTGTGCTTCGTTCGAACACATCGGCAAAAACTGCGTGATGGCCATTAGCATTGATCTGAAGGGGAACAAGACCAGTTCAGAACTGCCCTATTAAAAAAGAGCGCCAACGCGAAAACCATAGTAGTAGTGAGCTTTGCTGAGGTGTTGTCAATGCCAGGATAAAAGCCGTCTTGGTCCAAGAACGGAAAGAAAGAAGCAGGACTGAGATCCATGCAGCGTGGCTTGTGTTGTCCGTGTGGGCACAAGCTTGTTTTGTCCGTAGCAGGTTGTGGCCTCATGGTGATGCCGGTGATGCCCAAAAGGACCAGCTCCAGCCAGTGCCAGTCTAACAGTCTAACAGTCTGAACTTTTCGTGGCCACATGATATCTCCAAGACCTTGAGGGAAATGTTTCATTGGTCTAACCGCTTATCCAAACTGCGCCAAAATCTTGCCAGTGTTAGCTTTAAGGAACATACATGAGCTATTGCAAACACAGGCAAGGTTTGGAGCAATAAGAGCACTGTGCTCTTTCGGCTCGTGAAAACGGCGAGTTGTCAGGAATGCGGTTTGCTCACCCACGTGGTGGCGAAAAGCTTACTGCTAGGTAAACACGCTTTGATCATTGCTGCCTCCTCTAGTCAACGAACTCGCTGGAAGGCAACTTCAGTCAAGCTGTCTATTCAGCTGGCGAAGCAGACCAGACATTTTGAGTGCGCCTTATATTGCGTACTAGTTCCCTAGGTCTGTGATTGCTTGGGCCCGTCAGAAGCAGGCAAGATCAGCGGCTGCATGCACCTCTGGCGCATCTTGTGGCTGACACATCATACTTCTATCATTCCAAGAAAGTTGTATGAAAGTGACAGGTTCCGCCCCGCGTTGGCTATTCAGGTTGTTATCACCTGGCTCTGTGCAAAACCCTAGAGTAATTATTTCGGAGTACTACGCCGTACTCCGTATGTGTGCTGACCAAGTACTTCGTACCGAGCGCGAAAATCAGATATGTGATTTGCTGTGACACACGATGTCGCCCAGCTGATATGAGTCTGCGGAGTACCATTCATCTCTGAAACGGGGATTGGTTATATGACTCGTTGCAAGTCTTTATAGAGTGCCTGGGCAACTGTTGTTTCAGAAAACTTCTCCGCCGAGTTAGTTTCCGTCGCCCGATGTGAAAGGTATTCCTATGACGTTGACTGACACGTAGAGTTAGCTCTGGCTTAGCCAGTTGGCATGGTCCAAGTCCGAATCTGGGCATAAGGCAGACCAAAAACCCACATTTGTTGACAACCCCCGTGTTTCAAGCTTCAAGTCTCGTCTAGAAGAGCGGCACGTCCATCGACAACTGAGGCGAATGCCATTAGGCACCGTGAAGTGGAACGGGTCGTGGCCTATGCTCAAGGCTGTAAAAGTATGGCAGTTTGCATCGACCTACCCTTGGATCCCGCCTTCTTCACCGCTCCTCGCAGCTGATAACGCTCCCTTTGATCCGGCCGGTATCTTATTTCACCCATATGATTGCTTACTCTGTTGATGTCAACGGAAGGTGGATGCTCCGGTCCTCACTGAGGGAGTTTCCTCGGACACAGGCAAGCTTGTCGTGATAAAATGAGGTCTAAGCAGTTCTGAAGCAACGGAAATGACTAGGAAGATCACAGGTGTTCAATCCATTTCCAAGTCGCAGGAGCAAACATTGCCAATTGTTTGTCTAAATCACCTAGTCAGATGATGCCATCAGTGGCTGCATTATTTATGATTCATTCTTTCGATCATGCATTTACCAGCCGACCTCGGAACGCTTGATCGGGACCTGACAGCGTGATGATTGCTTTTCAGGGAGCCTGTTCTATTCGTCCAACTCTGTTGTTACAGAGAGCATATTAACACGAGCCGATGTGATGACGCTACCGAGAGTTTGTGGTTTGGACCGGCGCTGCTTGAAAGCTTGTGCCAAACTAGTCGTTTAAGCCTTCTCGGAATCGTCTGGTGCCCGTGTCAGGTGTTTTGCCATCCGGACGTTTATAGAAGCTAAGTGCAAAGTTCCATGACCAAGTCGCGACCAAATGGCAGAAAATTTGGACGAGCCACCTGCCCGGTATTCGTTTGCGAGTGTCGCCAGCCGGCAACGGGTTTTCACGTAATGCACAAAGGGACCGCCGAATCTTTACCTCGAGCTCTCGGGTTGGTGTCCTTTCCTCTCTTTTTTGTCATCTCTACCACCTTCAAAACCGGGCTCAACCACCGAGACTGGTCTCTGACCTCTGCTCTCATCACCACACGGAAGCAACGACCGTCCTCTGCAACTCTGCTGGATTTCACTTTACTTGAGTACTGCATTCGTTGAAATTGTCAGCGAAGCATCCCCCCAGTTAGAGCCGCGAAGCGGATCGACTTAACCATGGCTCCGAACGAGAAGAGCAATATCAAGCCAAGCCCGTAAGTAAATCTTCCTTTCTCATGTTGCGTCAACCAACAAGGATATTTGCTCCAGGCCTTCTTCGATTATGACTGAATCTTGACTAATCCTTTTTGGCTACAGAGGATCGAAACATGGGCTCCCTGTACGGTACGCAACCACCACATGCTCAAGCAAGACACAGCGCCACAGCTTACCAACTACAGGTATCGATGCAAGGTTGGAGGCGAATGGAAATCGCTCCAGTTCTTCTCCAAGAACCAGCAGCAACTTATACAGAGACAGGCGTCTTTGCGTGGCGGTATCGATGCGGCGAATCCAGGCATGACATGCATAGAGCACTCTGTTGGTTTTCGTGGAGAAATTCGCTGCGAGCTCTGTGGGTTGATTAAATCCATTGACATGTTCAGCAAATCGATGAGAAAGAGCGAAGAACCGGTGAGCCTTGCAATAATTCGGATATCATCATTCATCGCTGACCGCTGACCGTTGTATCAAGACTTGTCTGCAATGCACTGCATGGCAGGAGGTCCAAGAACCAGGCGTGACTCCTATGCCGTTGCAGACGGGGCACGTTTCAGTTGAGGAAAAAGAGCGAGGTTGGAGAACAAGATTTACTAAGAGCACAGACTTCTTTCCCAACCCCATGCCCCAGGTACGAAAGACTCTACTTCCATGGCAACCCTACATCACATAGAACAACTACTGATTCCCTCGCAGGCTCACATTTCGGCCTTGCCATCACTAGGGGATGGCGACGGTGCTGGTTCAGGTAGAATTAACCCAGAAAGTGGTCGTAACCAGGCTCAGCCTAGTGGTCCCTCGTCTTCCCGTGGACCATCATCTGTAGTCTCGGCCCCGGTATCAGTCGGCTCGTCTGGCACAATGCCTCCTCCTCATTTGGAAGCTATTGTCGGCCAGCTGATGCAGAACGATGGTTTGAGAAAATTAGGCAACCCTGACAATCGCAGCCAGAAAAGCATCTCCTCTATTGGGCCTGTCTACATCCATGGCCGGCCAACTGAGAATCAAATTCCTTCAGTTGTTGGATCTGAAGTGGGTTCTGAGATGGAGGGAAGTGATGCTGGGCAAACAACACCGTCAAGTTTACATGGCCAGCTACCACCGCATCTTCGAGGTAAAATAGCCAACTTGGCATCTCGTACTGCCTTGTTCCAATATGCGGTTCCTGCTGCAAGCTGGCAGGGCTCGGATGCCAGCATCGTTTCCACAGCAACGACCATGCGGAACGAGCAGGACACTGGGCATGCCAAAACGCGCGTTCCATACAACGCCTGGGATAATGCCGGTAAGCTCCATGAAGCCATCAAGTCTCATACTGCTTCGGAGGGCGACACGACATCAACCGCAAGCAACCTCTCGGCTCAGGACCCAATTGCATCAGGGCAGTGGGAAAGTGTTCCAGCTACAAAGAAGGGCCGGCCCAAGTCAAGGAACAAATGGCACACAGCCCCAAGGGTAATTAGAACCCAGATCAGTATGGAAACCTTGTTTTATTTCTCATCATACTGACATTATGTCGCTAGCTTGAATCGCGTCCATGGTTTGACATAAGCCACATATCTGCCCAGCCTATTGACACCAAAATTGATCGTCAGAAGCGCATGAACTACTGCGATTCAGAAGATTCTAGATATTGAGTCTATGCTTCATGGGTGGCTTTCTCATATCCATCGGGCCCCTTCTAGTGTTTGACAACTTCTGGTGTGGTTTGGTTTTGATCTTGGATGGGTTGAACTAGTTACCATGGAAGGAGGTACAGAGCTGTTGTGAAGTTCGCGATCAATAGTAACAACAGTGGGCAGGCATGGCGTTGGCAAGGATCAACAGAATAGCTCTCGGGGCTAGGACGAGACACGAGTGTCATTTGATCCAAACAAGTCAACAAGGTAGCTGAAAATAGATAGCTCATAGGCATCCCTATGCCGTCAACACAGTTAAAAATTCACTCTTCTCGTACAAATTTGCGCCTCCTCCTTGAGGACACAAAAGAAAGATTGACTGCCCCAGCCAATCCTCGCCATGCTGCCTGCACCCCGGCAGTTGCTCACTTATTCTTCTTTCGCTTGGTCATCGTCCAAAAATATCTCCTTTTTGCTCCTGGCCATTCAAGCAGTACCATGCCGCCCACCATGCCGAAATCCAAGAAATACTCATCCCTCTTCAACGTTGCCAAAAATGATGAAGTGCCACCCGAATCCAGTAGCAAAGAAGAAGTAAATTTGATCTGTGAAAGTCCCCCCGCCCAAGACACGGCACCATACGCCCCACAGCGCGCCGAGGAGTATGTATAAGAACAGGATAAATGCAAGAAATGATGTAGATGGCGTAGGTTCTAGTCTGTAGTGTATGTTTTCGAACTGCAAATCACGTTTACACTTCGCGGTCTTCCCGTTTGTCGAATAGTTCCGTGGGAGGTGCATTTACCACCGCCTCGGCATCGCCCACTTGTCTTCGCTCCGTAACCTCTCGGCGATCCTTGAGGCGTTTGCGCAAGATTAGAGATGGAGATGAAGCCCCGGCGGTGCCTAATTGCTACTGTAGCGGCTCCGAAGATGACGATAGACGGTTCAAATGAAGATACACATCTGTTCCATAGCTGCAGAATCCAAGTCAGTCTTACTGAGCCCTAACTGTGCAGGATTTGGTTATGTTCTTACCCCTCCATGCTAATCAACTTCAAGTCGCCGCCAAAGTATCTTGCGTACAGTCTTGAAATAGGTAGACCGTAGCCGAAGCCAGCCATGGGAGCTTTGAAGTCGCTCTTGTCGAAATCTGGGTCCAGGTTGGGCGTACGGTCGACAGTTGTATACATGTAGGTCCAGACCAAGGGAATGGCGCTTCGTGGTATGCCACCACCTTCGTCAGAGATCTTGATGGTAATGTCTTCTTTGCCCTCGGCCACAATGACCTTGGTAATGGGAAACTCCTGCTTGTCCATCCCGTGCGTCTCAACCACTGCACGAAGGGAATTTTTGAGAGTTTCGAAGAGCATGTGTGACAAGTGTCCAGGGACATACATGAAATCCAGATTGGGGTTGCAGACCAGCTGGATACGAGGAGCCTCAAACAGGCCGTAATGGTCCTCGCAAACAAATCGTGCGTTCTCGATGGCCTCTTGCGCGAGGTCTTTAACGTTGGTCTTTGTGCAAATCACACCGACATAGGTTGGATCGCGGTGGTGACTTTGATCGGTGAGAGCAATGTGTTGCCCGATGAGCATTCTGATTCCGATACGCGACATGTAAAATCTGTCGAGGAATGATTGTATGGTACCATCAATTTGCATTCGCTGACGTCGGCGCTTGTACTCCAAGATGCCTTGAGCCATTGTGGTGACAACTCCATCGTGTCTCCGCTTTATTGTGTGAAGGGTTTGGGCAAATTTTTGATTGTAAAGCTGAAGGTCAGCAGGCCAATCACCCGTGTCATCAACAGTGGCGAAATATCTTCTTGAAAGCGACTTTGCCTTGCCGTTGCCATTGTTGGAATTTGTTAGCCCGCCCCAGCCAGAAGAGTCTCCTTCGTCGATGGAGGGATTGGGAGTGGCTTCGGAGAGTCGTTGAATTTGGCGCCCGTTGCCCTTGGTAGGCTTCATGAGACGATCGCGAATGTCTTTGCTCAGATTTGGCCGAGGAAGCTGTGTGATTTCCTGTTTGACGTACCACGGATCAACGGATATTCTGGGGTGCAATGTGTGTTGGGAAACCTACCTCAAACGACTGAGCGTACCAATCTTTGACCTTCATGACAGACGGCATCTCATTTAATCCATCGGGCAGGTCATCCAGTTCCTGGACACGATGCGCAAGGCGGATTGGCAACTCTTCGGCCAAGAATTGTGAGGCGCGGAATAAGGTGCCTATGTCGCGAGAATGTCAACTTGGTCTGCCTGGTAAGGGGGAGTTTACAGGTCAATTGGGGAGAGCAGCATACCTGTGGATGGCTTGTCACCAAACTGCACCATCTGGCGCAAGCTCACGCCCGTGGCGGGAAACTTGGCATAATGCCGGATGGTGTCCATCAGCCTCTCTGACGACTTCCACGACATGGTGGTGGTGGGCCGAGAGACAGAGACGGGGTCGGAGCAGCGGGAATGCGACTTATAACAATGTCTCTATAGTTCAGTCTCGAAAGGGTTGGAAAAGGAAACAAGGCGCAGAGTGAAGATTGAAGCAGGTGATGCGGTCGCACAAAGGTCTGCCAAACAAAAGATTGTCATTGATGCCGTCAGTCGCGACGTCGGAAGATGGCGGGGCGGCTCTGAGTCAAAGCAGCAACAATTGGGCCCCGCGGGAGCTACAAGTGACAGCCGAGGCCCAGCCAAGGTCTGGAGAATCGGCAGAGGCGAAGACAAGCGTCAATATGGAGAGTGCAAGCCGCCGCAAAGAACAGACAGGACAGATTAAGATGAAGAGGAGCGAGGAGAAGAAAAGGGGGGCGGCAAGCGGGATGGGTTTTCTAGTCGAAGCGCTGGCACTGGTGGCAAGTCGAAGGTGTCAACGTAGAAGAGTGTCGCGTGGGCTAGACGGGCGTCGGTCGGCAATGGGATATGCAAGCTTGGGGTTTTGGACGGGGAACGGGGGACACGGATCAGACACGGACACGGGAGGAGGCGATGCAACGAATAGGCCTGGCGTCTTTTGCCCGTCATGCAGCCCTGCTTTGTGCGTTCCCTCTGGAAGGAGCGCCTGAGCACATTCAAATCGTCGGGTAGGGCAAGCACGGCCCAACGGAGGGAAGGAGGGGCGGCTAATCTGCATGTGCTGTCGAAGTACTCCGTAGACGACGGAGCAACCTCGACGTTTGACACTCGACAGTCAAACATGCCACCCGTCCAGACTCGGCGTGGACGCAACGTGGTGCCACAATCAATAAAAAAAATTATAAAAGAAAGTTTTTTTTAATTAAAATAATCATGTTTTGATTGATTGAGGATAATTGAAATCTGCAAAAATACCGCGGCGCTTAGCAGGGACTGCGCAAACCGCGGAGCTGGATGGCCATGACATCCATGCCATGTACCAAGCTGCAGACAGACATGTTGCAGCATGGTGCATATTGCGTTGTTTTCTTTCTTGTGAATACTTTAGACAGGTACTACTCGGCTCTGGATATTGCAGTGTACTTAAGTACGTACTTGAGCAGGAAGCGAACGACAATATAGCATGTCCGACTCTACCGGATACCCTGTAGTGTGCAATGCTACTTTATATGCTTGCAGATTGAACATGTCGACATGCCAAGGCCGTATGGTTCGCGGACAATGACATGAGTGAGGTCAACCACCCTGGATCTCGGGAAAGCATGATACCATATTATGTTGATACCGCATGTTGATTAAGACAGGTTTGCCGTACTTATTTGTATACATCGAAAACACATCGCAAGTAAGTCATGGGCACACGCATGGCTGCCAGACCACTGTCGGCGGACAGGCACTTGAATGCGGCAGTGAGGATGATGCAGCTCTTGATTCATGCCGGTTAGTTGTGCAGATAATTCACTTGCTTCCAAGGTTATGATGCTGTACCTTGGACTGCATGTCGGCTCTGCATCATGGACTTTGTCAAAGGAACAAGACCAGAGTCTGGCCAATCAGCGCCACGCCATTTCCTCTTCTACCGAGTCGTGCTTGGTCGTCGAGTGACTTACCCCTGGCCGCAGCTCGACCGCTTCTCTTCACGCCAGTTGACAACAGCCGAGCATCATCCATCATCCACTCACCCCCAAACCCCAAACCCCCTAGTTCCCCCAACCCGGCCGACACACACGCACACAACACACAAGCACCTTTGACACCTTTGACTGCGAGCTCTGTATGGCTCGTCTTGTTGCATGTGGGCAGTCTGGGATGCTGGTTCTTCACATCTGCCAGAGACAGACGCGACAGACGTGACGGCCGTGAGCCGCCAGCTCGAATCTCCTTCACCCCCGCGAGCCCATCTCGGTCCATCGGAAGTGCTCGGACCTGGTGCGAAAGAGGGCTTGTGCAAGACGTTCCCCAGCCCGAGTTCAATCCCAGATCAGCCTTGAACACGTTAGCAGCCGACTGCTAGCTTCCGTCGGCCGCCCCATCTCGGCCCCAGGTCCAAGAAGCGGGCTTGAACGACGTGCTCGCCGCCTGTGTGCGTGGCCAACCTTGGCCGACTTGTCCTTCCTCAGAATCCGCTCTGGGCGCTAGTGCCAAATCTAGTACCTGCCCCCTGGACCTTGCTTGTTCGCGAAGGTCGGTGAGCAATTGTTGGCTTCCCAGGCACAGAAGACCAGAATTTTTCTCCTCCGACGTGGTCCTTGGCTTTTGCAATCGGTGTCGGTAGTCGAGTGTAAGATTCACTTGGCTAGATGTCTGGGTAGGCTGGACGTGTCCCCTGTTGTGCCGCTGGCCGCGGATAGCACGGCCACTGCGAAAGAGGTTGAGCCTCGATATAGTTGTTCCTTTGCGCTTTCTTCCGGCTGCGCGCCCATCAGACAGCCCAACGGCCTCAACTCAGAAAATTCACAAGATCAACATGGGTCACGCAGAGCGACACGAGCCATCGCCAACCAGTCCGGCGCTGGATCGCCGAAGCATAGGCAGCAACAGCGGGAGCAGTGAAAATGGTGTTTGTAGCCAATGCAGCTGCAAAAGTCATACAAGTCAAAGTTACAGGACTAGTCAACATTCTTCTCCCCGGCCGTTGAGCAGAACGCATGACGGCATAGACGAACTTGTTGACCGAGGAGTTTACACTCCACCGCGGCGGACTAGCCCTAGTGCTGCCTCTGGTATGGCCTTTTCCAATCCAAGGGGTAGCATCAGTCCGCTCAGACGTGACCTATCTCAGATGCACACGATGCTGCCTGAAGGCATTGACGCCGTGACGTCTCGCGCAGCGAGGCACGATCTAGCGAGGCGACTTAGCCACCTGGCCCGGCGGCTTACTTATGACGGATCCGATGATGTTGATGAGAACATGGTTGGAAGCCAACTCGAGCAGCTTGAAAAGGTCGTTGGCGGCGCTAGGAGTGCTGAGCCTAAAAGGCTTCAATACCAAGCAAGCTTTGATAGCCCGGGACGAAGTGACGTCGGCTCTGTGCTGGGGTCACCCGTTTCTTCTCTTTTCAGATCGCGCTTTTCTGACTTGTCCGCATCGCTGCATAGAGAGCGCGAGGCCGACAAGGAACCCGAGGATGAGGCTCCGTCAAAGAAGGGCATGACGGGGACACAGGCGAAGAAGGTTATTGCAGAGATGAGCAAGCTGAATGAGGAACTATCGACGGTGGTGAACAATCTTAGGGCTCGGCAAGAGGAGTCCGAGGTGAGTTGTTTCCTTGGCCGCACCCATTCCATCTCCTCAAACTGTTCTGAGCTAACACTGGCTTCAGCACATTCAAGGACTTCTCATTGAACGGGCAGAACGAGCGGCCCAGCGCATCATTTTTTTGCAGAACCGCATTTCCTACCTGTACGTATATAGCCTTATGACGCGGCCTGGCAGCATTTTGCTGAGATGAGAACCAGAGAGGAGGAGCTCCAAGAAAATGACGGTGAGCTGCAGCATCTGAGGATATGCCTGAAAGCAGTCGAGATACAGATGCCACCGCATCCTGATAAAGAACTTCAGCGGTGTATTGCCACGTTTAAAGACGATTACCAAGCCCTGAAACGAAAACGAGCGCATCGGGCCAGCATGGCCAGCGTTCGGGGCTTTGACCCCCCTCAAATGGGGGCGCCGTTACGATAATACCCCATCGTGGGAATCTTGACAGCAACTGCCCTTACTTCATCAAAATGCTTTTATAACGACTACGACGACGACTAGACGGCTGTACGAGTTTGATGTTCCTACACGAGTTGTATGGTTGGACGACGAGCTCGGGATCCTAATTGACGATTGGCCCTCCACTATTTGAACTTTTATGCGGAACGAGATGTTATATGCATAGCCTGGACTTGTTCTTTTCCTGAAATTGGCTTTTCTTCTTTTTTTTTACCCCCTTCATTCCCATGTCTACCTCTTCAGACGCACATGTTCTACAGAGATGTTTGATGGGGGGCGGCGCAAAGATTGTTTTCTTTTTCTTTTTGACCGAATGTTTGCTACGAGTGTCAAACAACGGCTTCTTCTTTTGAGTGATACCATGCATAGCAGGCAGACGAAGGATTCAATCCGACTTTGAATTTTATTTTGTTTTTTTTTTCTTTATCTGAATTCATACATGGTATACATTCTGATACCTCTAATAGTTCTCGACTGTTGTCGTCAAGATATCAATTCCTTTCCCGTCATGATATGGAAACCAACCCGTGGTCGTCATGTGTCATCAGTCCCCCTTTTCCCAATTTACACAAAAGTCATGAGTTAGTCATCCTAGTACATTGTTGCAACAACTTTCCTCGTTATATCACACAGCCACACAATCTGCCAGTCCAACGCGGCTATCACCCTCTGCTGTGTCTCACCCTCTCCCCTTTCCTCTCAAGAACTCATCATATGTCGGCCCTAGTTGCCTCCCCTGAAAGAAGCGGTAGCTGTCCACTCTCCCAGGCGACGCATCAGATGTCCGGCTGCTCGAATCCGGCGCCATTCGGCCCCTGTCTACGTCCTCTTGCCCCCTTGAATACGAAGAACCGGAATAGCTTCGTGGAGGGTGTCTACATCTCCTCTCGCTGTCGATTGATGCGGCCCTTGCAGCCTTGGGACTCTTGTCGCGCCGTCTGCTCGTGTGTCTATCGTACTTGATGCGCTCGGGCGACGGCTCCGAGTATCTGCGCCTAGAGGGTTCGCTGTGCGAGCTAGGAAAGTACCGGGGCTCAGGGTTATACACCTTCTCGCGCTGGGAGGCGGAGGAAGAAGGAGAAGAGGAGGCGGAGGAGTAGTAGTACTTGGCCTCCTGTGGCGTGCGACTGGCGGTGGAGGTGCTCTTCTGTCTGCGGCGGGAGGTGTTTGCGGGGGATATGGTAACATCTTCCGGTGGCGACTTGCGGCTGATGTGCCGCTTGTAGTCATCTGTGTGGTAGGGCCTCTCTCGGCGTCCCATGCCTGCTGGGCTGGAACTCATGTGTGAGGCGCCCCGGAATGCTTCGAAGATGAGGTTGCTCCATGAGGGGGAGGGGGATTCGGATGAGCTCCCCATGCGTTTACTCCAGTCGTCTAGAGCGCAGACAATGTCTCTGTATGTGCGGTCGTTTCTGTGGGCGGGGAACAAGTGCCGGGATAGCTGTTTTGGTAGGCGCTCTGCTGGGGCTGAGCCCTGGTGGTCTGCCTCGAGGGGGATGTCCATGAGGATGCTCTGGAGGCGGTAGGACTCGGAGTCTGGCGCGGCTTGGATGAAGGCCGTCAGCCAGGTCTGCAGGCCGACGGGTGTAAGGGCAGGGATGTAGGGACGCGTGGAGTGGTGGTCCTGGATGAGGTGGTATTCGCAAGAGAGGTCTTGGTAGAGGAGTTCCAGGCTGCGAAGGCAGTGACGGGATTGGTAGTCGAATATTCCTGGGTATAATCATCAGGATTGTGTTCTTGTTATTTCAGGGAAAAGACGGACCTTGGAAGGGGAATTGCTCCTTGTCAAGTTTATATCTCCTGTACAAGGCAAACATCTTGACGGGAGGGATGACGAGCGAACCACGTGGTTCGTATTCCCGGACCTGGACTCATCAGACTCATGAGAAGCAAGCTTCGCCCAGAGCATGTTGTTGTTTCCTTACCATGTAGTTTGCCAACCCGCGTAGCACAGAAGCCAGTCTCCTGGTTGGCTCGCCGTGTTCGGTAAACAGTTGACCCCATTGTCTGTCCACCACGGACATGTGTGGTCCGCCGTCGCCGCGTGACGACGTGGTATATCGCGGCGAAGGCGGCTCCGCGGCTGCCGGATAGCTGTTTGATCTGTGGTGCAGCACGACGGGGGGTCTGGTGGAAAAGTGCACGGTAGGCCGTTGCTTGGGGCTGGACTCGGCAGACGAGGGTGGTGTAAGTGTTGTTGCATGGGGGGTCACGTATGCCGTTGAAGAGGACGGAGTGTGCGACTTTGATGTGCTTGTGCTTGTGTTTGCATGGGAATATGGAGACGAAGGAGAAGGAGAAGGAGAAGGAGAAGGAGAAGGAGAAGGAGAAGGAGGAGAACAAGGTTTGCCATGTCGGCTGGCGGGTGTTGGCGAGGCAGGCTGGTAGTGGTCTGAACAATCGCCATGGGGCCTCTGTGTCGACGTCCTTGACGAGGATGAGGACGAGGACGAGGAGACACTGTCTGCAGCCTTGTTGCGGGCTGGTGATGATGCGACGACGGTGTCTTGATCTGAGTCGTCGTCATCCACGGTAGCTTGGAAGCGGTTCCTGAGGGCCGCTGGCTTTGTTTCTGGCCGCAGAGAAAAGTGCGATATATCTGCGTCCTGAGCCAGGTTCAGGCCGAGCCCAACGCAGGACGGCGGCTCCATGGCAGGGCCTGCTGCGGCCATTGTGATGGAGGAGGGGACAAGATAAGATGGAAGAAGAAGACAGAGGTGAAAAGGGTGGGCGGGGAGAGCGCAAGCAGGAACGAGATGGTGGTTTATACGAGTTCAAAAACAAAAGGCGTCAATATCACCAATTCACAGCAGCGGTGATGATGATGAAGGGGACCAGTTGACCTGTTGACTCACGACGGAGCGGGCAATTATTATATGCTTCATAACCCAACTTACACCAACAACTGGCATCAACAAAAGAATGGACTGAAAACCCGACGATGCAGCCCATTTAGCTACCCATTCAACCCCAGTCTATCCGTCCACCCCCTTTCCGCCTTTGCCCAAGCACTGGCCGTCTTGTCGTCACGCCCACCCACGATAAAGAAGAAGATTGAATCCAGACGTCAACGGCCCATTCCAACAAGACTGACCGAAAGTGTCGAGCAGCTCTGGCCTCGCGGCATCCAATCAAGCCACGCGGCCCCTTCCGGCCATGTTGACAACGTCCTACCACCTCCAGACTCTCTCACTCTCTCTTCTCGCCACATGCGCACGGCAGAACCTCCCGACTATCCTGCCCCCTCATGCACGTATATGCATCCTGTCGATCTGTTACCTGACCTGTTACCTTTGTGCCCCCCCCCCCAAATCCCTCGTGCTACGACATAACATCTCGAATATTTTAAACTCACACAGCAGCTGGAAAAACGAGATTTCAAACCCACAAAAAAGGTACGCCTTGTCCCACCCATCCCCCTCCCCCCGGCCCGGGGAAGAGAAGCAACAAGGGAAGTTATACCTTTTTGCACACAAAAAAAAAAAAATCACCCTATTATTTCGCCGCCGCCAGCGTGATACCGCTGGGGGAGCGGGCAAAGAAAACCAAAAAAAAAAAAAAAAAAAAAAAAAAGTAGGCCGCAGAGGCAACTCGCACGCACATGCCACATGCCATACATACAAGTCCCAAGTCCAAGCAGCCAGAGATGCCAGTTGCTCCTCCGCAAAAAAGCGGCCAGGCCACCTGTAAGACCCTTGAACCTTGACAAATGCTCACATCACCAAACCCCCAGTTTCAACCATGAACGCGCCGAGTAATTGTATCTCGCCGCCTCCAGACGCAATTGGTTCCTCCCCTCCAAAATTCCCACCCTCCTCGGAAAATGCAAACAGCCATTTCGCATCATGATGCCGACAAACCCCAGATTTATAAAAAGAAGAAAAGAAAAAAGAGAAAAAGAAAAAAAAGAATTAAAAATAAATGAATAATAAACAGGCAGCATAGCACCAAACCACCAGACCCGACACTACACATCATCCCCGTGGCAAAAAAAGGCATGCATGTACGCATGTATGTATCCTTGGGCATCACCGCAAAAGAAAAGGCAAAGCCAAAAAGAGGCATTTCAGTGGCAGCACGACAGGATTTCTTGCTTGGGAAGCCCTGCATATGACACGGCCTATGCGGACCTCGCCACGCCTTCTTCTGCACCACCCGCCTCATTTCTGCCTTTTTTCTTTGTATTCCGCGGCCGCGGGGAACCCCCCCTTCTCCCCCCCGGCCTTTTTCTTCCTCCCTTCTTGGAGGCCCCCTCCCCCCCCTTCTCGGCATCGCACTTGGTCACCGACTTGGGCTGTGGAAGGGGAAAAAAAAAAAAAAAAAAAAAAAAAAAGAGGCCAAATGAACAACAGAGCGCTGCCCGACCGACCGACTGACCATGAATGGGCCATGGACGAGTAAGAAATGGGTGGTGTGGTGGTGCTGGCCGTCTGAAATGCGCTCTTCGTCATCGGACAGTCCAAAGTGAGGCTGTAGCCGTTTTGCCCGCGTCAGCGCAATCTAGATTGCTTTACTGGCTGGCGCGTCCCACGGCGAGACAACAACATGGGAAAGAACCTCGATTCCATTCTCGAGGACCCTGGAATCATTTTACTGAGGCTCTGTTGTGCATTCGAGACCCGTGCCATGATGGAAGACGACGGATATCTCCATCTTCCCACTCATGTCCTGATTTGGAGATAAACTCGACTGCCGTGACTTGTAGGCTTTTTATTCATGCTTCAATAATGCTATGAATGCTGCCAAGGATGCCTTCATAAAAGAAAAACACACCCACACAACAACACAAAAAGGGTAAAAAAAAAAAAAAAACTTCCGCCGCAATCAGGCTCCCTTTTGCTTACACAGTTCGCCTCCTATATTCACCCTTGGAACCCCAACTGCTGCCAATCTCTTATTTATGCCTTGTACAAAATATCCAGGAAACCCTTTGCCAGATCTACGACAACACTCTTATTTGGCAGAGAGCCAGCTACACCGTACAGGGCAGCCGAATTGCCCATGGCTTTGCCCTTGGCCCCCTTACCCTCCACCTGACGCACTCTCTCCTTCTCGCGTTCCTCCTCGATAACGGTCTCCAGGTCGCTAACCAGACGCTCCCACACCTTGGCAATAGGCATGGTTACAGCCACGTGAATCGCCGGAGGATTCTGCAGCGCATTGAGATGCCATCCCTTGCTCGACATGCCATCGGCAACGTCGTAAATGTCGAGGTTGAGGGCGGTGAAAGCGACCACGGAAACGAGGGGCTTACCAATAATCTCGAGCTCGCCGTTGAGCGTTCCAGAACTTTGAATGGCCTCTGTGATCTTCTTGGCGGCACCGACAATCTTTACACAAGCATCCACATAGCCGGCCTCGCCTACAGTCAACAAGCTCGCCCAGCAGCCGGCGATCAATGCACCAGGGCGCGATCCAGCAATACCGGGAGATGCGTAAACGCCTCCGGACCAGTCAGGGCAGACATAGTACTGGTACTGGCGTAGCTCCGCCGTGCGGTACAACACGGTCGAATTACCCTTGGGGGCAAAGCCGTACTTGTGGGTGTCGCAACTGATACTGGTAACACCTTTGAGACGGAAATCGAAAAGCTCTGATTCGAAGCCGGCCTTTTCGAGATACGGCACGAGAAATGACCCTAGGCAGCAGTCGACGTGGAGGGGGAGCTTCTTGCGGACAGCCAGTCTGGACAAGGCCGTGATGTCGTCGATAATGCCGTGAGGGAAGTTGGGAGCAGAACCGACCAGCAGAACCGTGTTGGGGTTGACCAGACGCGCCACTCTCTTGACATCGACCTGATAGCTGGGCGCAGGACAGTCGACGAGGTGGATCTTGATACCAAAGTAATCACCGGCTTTGCGGAAGGCAGTGTGTGCAGTGTAAGGGAGAATCCTGTTGTTTGTTGCCAAGACAATGGTTAGCCGTTTGCCACGTTCTGCCACGGTTAATATGCACAACATAGGTACGACAACTTGCCACATCCTTGTTCAAAAACGTTGAGACATACATTTCAGGTTCCGTAACTCCGCGCTCGGCATACGCCTTTTGGCGAGCGCTCAAACAAGCCATCAAGATGCTCTCAGTTCCGCCAGCAGTCGAAACGCCAGCAGCTCCAGGAGGGGCATGAAACATGTTGAGCACCATGCTGACTACTTCGGCTTCCATCTTGCGCACACCCGGAAAGACATCCGGGTGGATGGGGTTGGCAACGGTAAACTTGCCAAAGGCCTCGGTCTGCAGGCCGATGAGGTTTTCCTCGCCGTGGTAGACGGCTCCGGAGACGAATCCATCCTCCCAGCGGGTGTGGTCGAGGTTGGCCAGCATCTCAAGTTCCGCACGCACAGTATCTGCGGTCAAGCCCTCCTTGGGAAGGGTCAAGTACCGGGTATCAGTCTGTGCAATGAGTTTGGACGACATTTGAGCAATGGACTCGTTGACCTGTTTCTGGACCTTGCCACGCACACCAGGGGCGCGAAGAAAATAACCGTATAATGTGCGGTGGATTACATGGTACAACTCGAGGATGGCGCCGATCAGGCCTCGACCCTTGAGCTTCCAGAAAGCACGTCGGGTCCATCGGAGGACAAAGTAGTAGAAGACGATATTCCGGAGCCTAGCAGCAACAACAAACATGAGGCGTCAGCCAAGAAATCCGATGAGCATGCGGTGAGAAGGTTGTTTTCTCGGTGTGGTGTGTGAAGAAAACGGGAGGTGAGGGACGCCAATTGGAGCGATGCTAGACGTCACGACCAATTGGCCATTGGCAGTATAGAGCCAACATAGAATGCGCCAATGCGCCTCAGCCAGCTCATGACCGACATGCACAAAGAAGCACCACATCGGAAGGAGAGCTGGATAGCAGGGTGAACAGCACAGGTTTCACCAGGAAGAAACCACAAACAAAAAGTTACAACAGAGGCCATGGGAATATCACATACAAGTCGACGGTGACAAAATCGAGAGGGTTGGCGGGTCCTCGGCGCTTGACCTTTTCAAAGCCGCCGAGGAGACTGACGGGCATTCGAGAGCTTCCAGGCATGGTGGCGTCGGTCCAATGAGGACAGTGGCAACGAAGCTGATGACAGCGGGTGAACAAGACGAGAACAAGACAAGAGAATGGCCCCCCACGTTACTGTTTGTGTCCCAAATGCCCCAGACACAAATGTAAAACGAAGGACAAGGAACAGGGAATGCCACCGAGGAAGCTATCGCAGCGCAAAAGGACGGTGGGCTGGGGAAAGTAAAAAAGAGTGAGGGTTTGACGTGGTCGGTTTTGTAGTCCGACTTGGATGGTCGTGGGCGTTTGGCGCTGGTGAGAGCTCCCAGCTACAAGCGGCAAGTACGTACGAAGGAAGCGACTCCCTAGGTACCTAGGTACTTGCTTGCTTGACACTGGGCTGGGCTATCAGCAGCGAAACAGCAAGCAAGCGCATCTCGACTGCTCTTGCTCTTCTTGCCCAGCCAGCGCACGACAAAAGCACCAGTCGGAGGCTAGAGCCAGCTTAGACCTCGGCGCAAGAGCACCAGTCGGACACCTCAACAACAGAGGTGGGGGATGGCCTGTACATACTAGGTGTAGGTACGGAGTACTGTACATACTTGAGCATTTTTTAGTGGGGCCATCCCGCTGACTCTTGTCTGCAGCCAATTTAAATAGCGATTATGAGCCACTTGATCTTGACAAAGGAACGAAGAGACAAAAGGTCGTATGCCCGCCCCGTGCCTGGCCAATCAGGGCTGGGAATCCCGTCATGGACTTGACCTCCTCATTCGCAAACAATTATCATCGCCCACCAGATCCGTCTTTCCTCTTGACGAAACGTGGCCCATATTATCCATTTTCGGTCGAGATCCGACAAGGGATAACATTGAACCTCCAACGCTGTGTACCAAATAGTCGGCGCCGTTAACAAGCTGCAGTTGCATCACACACGACTTACAACCGAGGTGCTAATGGTAACTATCACAACTACAAGTAGCGGTATTGATGCACATGGAGAGTGTGGCGGCTTTTGCGCACGCATAATCGGGGAGATGCGGAGAAATCATTTGATCATGGCTTTGCTCGTGGTATAAGAAAACCTTGAGCCTTCTCATCCGAGTTTCTGATCCGGCTACTGCGTGATGCTCCCCGCGGCAAGCACGCAGGCAGGAAGGAGCCCGTAAGGACCTGGTATCGACGGCCAAGATATATTGGGCCTACGTAGAGGCCAAGTATACGGTCCGCTATATAGATGACTGGTTCACGCATCATGCTAAAGGAGGCGATGTCCATTGTGGATCGAACACTATTCGTCACATAAAAGGTAGGAAGTGTTGGTGAGCGTGTAGCCTGCCGCAATGATCATCTATCATTACGTTGGGATTCCTTTATGGCTGCATAAGAATGCAAGGTACATAGACACGATGGAAAGCTGGTATGGAGACCCGAGCAGAGTGTCCTTGATTTTTGTCCTGTCGATTCCCTCCCCTGCTGTTCGTATGGCACCAGCTGTGTTACGGCGAAAACTGACTGCTGTCCCTGATACTTGTAGACCAAGACGAATCAAGGGTCACCGTGTCGAGTGATGGGTGTGTGCCAGGTTGACAGGTTGTGTGTATGGTGGGGACTTGTGAAGATCGAGCGTGGGAGTTGATTGTCTGGACCTCGGTGGTGGTCACATCCGCTCGACATCTGGAGTCCATGGCCCGGCGCTGCCAACCGGGATAAGTCGACATTCGACCTCCGCGGCCCCCGACTTGGGCCACTTGACGTTCCATCGTGCTATTAGCGCCATGTTATCCCCTCCGTCGTGCCGACACCACCAACACGGGGTGGGTAGGAGACTTCTGGACGCTTCATAATAGTAAGATAAAAATATCGATTCATCATCCTCTCACATTCCCTTGACCCACGGGCACACCTGCCAATCGGCCAAGTCCTTACGATGGTGGCGCCTCACGCCGACAATCGTAAACCCAATTCAATCTTTCTGCAATTCAATCCCCATCTCTGAGACATACTCCAACATGCCTTATCATGAAACAATAATATAACAGGCAAAATTATCCCTAGCCATGTCACTCAAATCATACATGTTTCCTCCCCACCGTCCACCATCTCTACTTCCCCCTCATCGCTCATATCGAGTCTATTCAAACCGGCAACGCCAAACTCAAGCTTAGAAAAAAAAGAGTAAAGAGAGGGAAAAAAAGTGATATTGGTCCATAAACGCCCCGAATCACGACGCACTGCATTTTAATCCCATTCCTAGTCCATGCCCACTCATGCTATACCAAATGCCTTCTTCATCTTCTCCCAGTAGCGTGACGACTCGGTCTGGCAGCTCTCCTCCCCCGTCTGGGTACAATCCGGGAAGAGCACGACGAAGTCGCCTTCTTGATATTGCTCGCCGACGGTGGATTTCGAGTAAGACGCGAGTGTTCGTTGGGGGACGAGGGCCAGTTTGGAAAGTATGGTTGGATGCCATTGGACGATATGTTCCTGCAACATTTCAAGTCAATACTGCATCGAGATGCGTGGGAGATGGAAAGATGGACTCGTACCAATGCATGTCTCTCGGCTTTTTGGAAATTGTAAGCCCTATATAGAGGATCGAACCACGTCTCGACAAAGAACTTTGCGAATTCTCCGTTGCGAATAACAACACTCTTGTGCACAAGACCTTCTTTATCCTGGGTTACGATCAAGTCAATGCTTTCGCCACGCAAGTGCGAGAATGTCTTGATGATGCTGTCAGGCGGTACAACAGGGTAATCCTTAATCATGAGACTCTCCAGCTTGCTGGGCCTCGTAACCTGGTCCTCCAGGCTCTTGGTTGGGTCCATAATGTAGGCGTCTTGATCGAGGGTACCAGATGAATTTGCAATCGGGATACTTGGAAAGGGCATGACGCATGGCGAATATTTTGGCCCATGATCGTGGGGCTCCTTGCGTATCGTAGTCTAGGGCGTTGACGACCATTGCTTGGTAGCCTTTTGGGTGGTTAGTATTATTTCCCGTTGGGGAAATGCTTTAAACACACCATGTCTTGCAGCATATCTCTCGCGATTCTCTTTAATCGTGTCCAAATACGCAGTGTTCCATTTACTGGGGTCAATTACCGTCACCAACACCACAGACGGATGGCCTGAGGGCACATGCTCGTGGTAAGGATCGGGCTTTTTGCCCCCAAAGAGGAAGTAGAGCGCGCCTAGGAAAAGCAAGGCTCCAATGGCAACGTTTTTTAATCTGCTTCGTCTAAGCAAGGATATTTTTGACGACATGGGCCGAAACGGCGGAGGGTTTGAACGCTTTCGTGGGGGGTATGGAAGATGCATGGTTGGCCAGCTCCTGTCCTTTCGCAAACACAAGGCTTAATCTGTTTCGTCGCAATCTTGTCCCCTAGACAGTCCGAGTGCGCAGGTTCAATGCTGTTTCTTCACAACATTCGGCCGTGCTCGTGAAAAGTCGCCTCGTGGCAACACGCTTCGTGTTGGGGCGGCTGCGATATGGCTATCCCGACTGCTTGTGGAAAATCTGGTCAAGGTCTCGGGGGTCGTCGATTGATGCAAACTTAAAATGAGACGGTGGGAAAAGACACCCCCTCCGGGAAACAGCAAGCTGCCAAGAAAAGGTCGATGTCGGAAAGGGATATAGTGTCAAGGGCGCGGGGCTGGTCTCTGCAGGTGAGCCATCGGCCGCGGGTTGTGGTCGTGAGGTTTGATGGGAGTTTTGATGATTAGGAGTTTGCTGTGTTGGCTAGGAATAAAGATACTAAAAGAGTAAGGGTCGGGTAACATGGGCCAGACAGGGGTGGGCATGGACTCCAGGGATCCAGCTCTCCATCCAGCCGCCATCAATTAATGGTTGATGGACACAATTTATCGATTCGCCTAATACAAATATTGGCTCATCTTGATTCACGGGCTAATTAATAGCTGGAGCATTCGATCGGGCATACAATATACATGGTAAATTTAAATTTACTAGGCTGACACGCGACTCGTGCCGCATCCAGCCCTGACAGGCTGTTGATGTTGAATCACATAGTTCGTAGGGCAAGGTTCGCTATACGTCGCCGGACGAAGATGAAAAATGTATCAGTAGCGCAAGGCAATCTACTCACGGCTTTGTACATGTTGTACCAAGCAGACGCCAGGTAGCTTCACACACCAAAACAGTGCGTGAGCATCAAGTTGATGTTACCGACCTGTCACACCCGTCCCGGCGAGCACACAAAGCCAAAACGGCTCAGGCTCCAGGTATCGGCTAGACGTTAAATATCTGCACGCAGACTAGTTGACTTGACATGGAAGAGCAAAAGTCGAGGCAACTTAAGAGTGTGCAAGGTCTACATGAACAGGAAGCATATCTTGGAACTCAAAAGAAATGCATTTGGGGTTGATCATCGTTAGTATTTCTGCCAGTTCTTGTGACTACCTGTCTCTTCCTATTCTCTTCATTAGCTTGGACCAGCATCACCGCCGTCCCGCATCGCTTCTTCATCTTCGTCATCTTCGTCGCCGACATCCATGACTTTATTACTGACATTGGTCAGAATTCGCGCACTCATTGCCTTGACAAACCTCCACACTGCCATCATAAACGTGAATGCTCCGATGACGACAAAGAGCAGGTTGAAGTTGTCCATCCTGCTCCTGCCAGTGCCGCCGCGTCTGCCGGAGCCAAAGAGCCCTCCAGCACGGAAGTTGATCCAGTGCCACGGACCCATTGCAACAAAGGACTTGATGGCACCAATAAGCCCTAGAGAGAAGAAGCCCTTGGTGAAATGCTCGGTCCATGTGCTGGGCTCCTCATACACCGGCGGCCGCACAGCATCCAAATCTGATACGACACTCGATACCGTGTCTGCAATAGAACCCACAGGATCAAACCACAAGTCCATGATGGGATCTGCAATAAACCCAAGGATAAAGAGGCTGACAATAAGGACCACTATTGTCAAAAAAACCTGGGCCCATTTGCTGCTGAGCCTCGAGGCCCAATGCAGCCGAGCCAATCGATATGTGAACTTGCATGTCGGGCATTGCCAGAAGTTTCTCGTGGCAGTAGGGTTCGTCAACCGCCATGCGTCAAGACATCCTTCATGGACATATTTCGACGACCCCTTACACTTGCAAGGTGACAAGAGCCGGCCAAGTTCAGGGTCGTCCGATTCATACACTGGCCGTGACGACCTTGTCGACACGCCAAATGTCCTTGGGATATCCGTAGGGAATTTGGGGTGCTCAGTGTCTAGACAAATTCGACAGGTCCGTGGGCCATAACGACGGCCTTTTGGTTTCGCTTGGGGGTTTTGAGCTTCTTCCTTTGCGGTAGTGCTCTCGCCTGCTAGCCGAGGCTCTGCTCGTTTGAACGTCTCGGTTCGTTCAGATGGCTGCGAGGACGCGTATGGCATCCGCCGGCGCCCTAATGAGGTGCCTGCGTTTTCAAACGATCCAGAATCCATAGAAGCACTGTAAGCTAAAACTATGGTGGTAATCAACTTCCGATGCGTCGTAGAGGCTCAATTGCATTTGAATCGGGTTGGTGAAATCAGCCTATTAGGCGAAATGACAGCGATGCAGACCTCATGGTCTGCCTTCAAAACTGAAGGGCAGACGGAGTCAATACAGAATAGATATCTTAGGGCCAAAAGAAAAAAAGGAAAGAAAATAAGAGCCAAGGATTGTTACACGGGTCAATGCAGCTTTAAGGACGGTCACCCTCCAGACCGACGTTGAGGCCACCTCATCATGGAACACGAGGACAAGGCTATCGAACCGTAGCACCGCATTAATTCTAGCGAGAATTCCTCTGCGGACGGAATCCGTGAGGCGGGCAAGGAAGCGAGTGGACCCTCGGAGGTCGGCCAAACCCATGCGCCGAGCTGGGAAGCTCCTAGGCCAGCCTGACGCGCAGCTTCGCCCGTGCCTGGGCGACCGTCCACCAGGCTGCTTGTGGCGGGAACATCCAAGCTTGACCGTCGCAGTTGTTTCGACCTCATTAACCCTCCAATTCGTCTCTCCCCAGACCCGATACCACAAGAGTCTTTGCCGAACCTTCTTTGGTGACTTTGTAGCTATGGCGGACCGATATTCATTCTCCCTCACAACATTCTCTCCCAGGTATGTTGGGCCAAGATGGTCTTGATGTCACTTGATGGTGACGACGTGCTTGGAGCTTAGCTAATTATTGCTGTATAGTGGAAAGCTGGTGCAGATTGGTACGGAACTCTTATGCCATTTATCAGGACCCCCTAGTACAGCTACGACGAAAATGCGATATCCGCAACATTATTAACCTGATGCTCTGTAGAATATGCTTTGAACGCTGTCAATCAAGGCATCACCGCCCTTGGCATCAAAGGTTTGTCCACTCCATACCTAGCTTTCCATGTTTCTATGCATCTTCCCAATATCTAATTTCTGCCAGCTACCAACGGCATCGTTCTCGCCACCGAAAAGAAGTCGTCCTCGCCTCTCGCCGACCAAAGCTCCGTGTCCAAAATCAGCAACATCACACCAAACATCGGCGCCGTCTACTCTGGCATGGGCCCAGATTACCGAGTCCTGATTGACCGAGCACGCAAAGTTTCTCACACTGGCTACAAGCGAATTTACAACGAGTACCCTCCTACCAGAATATTGGTCCAGGATGTTGCTAGAGTTATGCAAGAAGCAACGCAGTCAGCTGGCGTTCGACCCTACGGTGTGAGCATGCTAGTTGCTGGTTGGGATGATGGCATCGAACCCGACGATGAGACTCCCGCTGCTGAAGGTGAGGGGCAAAAGCCCACATCCAAAACTGGCGGTATCCAAAAGGGCGGGCCTATGTTGTATCAGGTCGATCCTACGGGTAGTTACTTTCCCTGGAAGGCTACAGCTATTGGTAAGAGCGCGACCAAGGCTAAGACCTTCCTGGAGAAGAGATACTCTGAGGAGCTGGAACTAGAGGATGCAATTCACATTGCCCTTTTGACCTTGAAGGACAACATTGAGGGAGAAATGAACGGTGATTCCATTGAGATTGGTACGTCGCTTTCTGCACGCAATGAGGCATTGGCTATTTCGCACGATCACTAACTGAAACTGTAGGTATTGTCGGCCCGCCTGCTGACCACTTGCTGGGAGTCGAGGGTGTCGAGGGAGCAACGGGCCCGCGATTCAGAAAGCTCACCCCTCAGGAAATTGAGGACTATCTGACGAGTCTATAATGTGTGAGCGTGGCTGGGTAATGAAGTGAAGTTTGGTGTACAATAGAAGTTCATAAATGCTCAATGAGCCCTCTCAACGCAAGTCTTATTGAAAGTACAGTGTGATATATCTTGATTGAGGTTACCTATGTCTTCTGTGCTGTCAAAATAAATGATGATTTTGGTCCAGCAGCTACTCCTACGACTTGACAGCCATCTGGAACACCCAGCTTTACCTTTGTCCATGTTTTTGCGACCATGTCCACACCCTGTCTCAAGCCAAGTTGGCCATTATCATTACGACCAATCACATAAACAGTGCCATCAGTCGTCAGCGCAATGGCGTGACTATCCCCCAAGGCCACATCCTGTACATCTTTGCCACCATCTACATCAAGGTAGTTAGGCATATCACATAATTCCGCAAACGCCGAATGGCCACTTTGTCTTTGTCCTGCACATCTTCGACCCCAGATGTAAATACTTCCGCTCTCAGTGAGCGCCGCAAGGCAATAACCGCCGGCGGTAACATGCTCGATAGGTTCTCCTAGATTGATTAGATCGGGTACAAATCCCGGCTGATCGGCTGGTCTATGTAACACAAAATCAGTCCCATTGTTTGCTTTCCGGACGAACATGCAATTCACAAAGCGCTTCGCAACTCACTCATCCGATGTAATCTCTCTAGCAAGGCAGTCCTGGTATCGCGGATCACCCATTGTGGCCACCTTGCCGTTTTGATACAGGATTATAAACCCGGCGGCGAAAGAGGCCACCTCTCGCACTTGGCTATCACATGGCCAACTCGTGGGGTTGGACTTTGATACAAAGTCATCATAACAGGGATGCACTGTTAGGACGTGTTTATTCGGTCCAAGCCTCATACCTGTATTTTCGGCAGATATAGGACCGTCAAAAATCAGAGTGAGGCCGTTGCCAGCGCGACAGGCCTGGTAGTTGCGCTGGATATCTTCATCACTTGCGGTCTCGACACCGATACCGGCACGGTAGTACCTGGCACGGCCGCGGACTGTTCATTGTGAAATGTGAGTCTTGAGGTGGTCTGAGTCTATCGAGGGAACTTTTTAGGGCAGTGACTCCGGTTGTTGCTCCGTCCACCTCATCCCATACATACCTAGCGTGTAGTATAAGCCTGCTCGAGGCCGTTCAAGGTGGTCGTCATCAAGCACTTTTGTAAATGTCGATAGATCTTTAGGCTCAGCAACATCTCCCGATCGCGGCACGAAGCATAATTGGTTCCAGGCATTGAAGCCTGCAGCGAACAAGTCCATTTTTGGTCACGAAGCCAAGATTGAACCCCCACATGGGACTTTTGCCATATGGTGGAAGAATATAATGAGTGGCGCTAGGCGGGCTGCGGTCATAACGTGGCTCAGACTGAGGATCTACAAGCAATTGGATTAGAACCTTTTTTTTTTCGGGAACTGGTTCCGGATAAGATAAAGAATAGGGTAGTGCAACTGCGGTTATTGTCTCGTCATGACCAAAGGCTCCTCACCAGTCCGCTAGAGAGACAAGGCAGCCAAGCAGCCAATTTCGTAGTGGGCGATGCTGGTAGCGCCAGCCTGGTATGTTTGGTTCGAGGCGGCGCGCATAACCAGGTTGGGCAAGCGACGAGGCAAAGAAGAAATTGTAATCCCATTTGACTTCGTAATGCTGTGCCTAAAACAGGGCTAGTTCCTGTGATGATTTCTGAACCAACGTGCAACAGACAAGCCACTCGCCTTGCAACGAGCGTGCTTCCGTAAAGTAGTTATGTCGAGCACCTGCGTGCTGCCTGTGTGTGGAGTGGTTGAAGAAATGAACAAGACACCCCTCCACACGGAGTAATGGTAAGTTGATTGTCCTGGACATGGACAATTGACGTTCTATTGGGCCCGGCTGAATATCAAAGTCCCAGTTAGATAGAGGCTTGCCAAAGCTTGACTGCAAGAGTGGCTTCATCTGCCCGACGCTAACATCAGTACGTGGCTTGGAGCTTCCTGGCAGGTGCTTGGGCTCCAGTGGCTCCTTCCAACCGAGCTTGGGCTTGGTCTTGTTCGGAGCAACCTCAATGGACAAACCACCTCTGATGCTTGCCTCTGAGTCTCTGACCCAACCCCTTGACCTCGGGGCCTAAAGATTTTGTTAGCAGAGACGTCGCTTTGCATTTTAACATCGTGAGCGACCAGCACCCCAGATTTCTAGCTGACCAAAAGAAGGAAAAAAGACAAAGATTACTGACCCCTCCACCCCGCCGCTCAGAGCTCAACCTGGGACCTAAACTTGTCGACTTTCACACACAAACACCCATTAAACTTGCTCATTGGTAAGAAAAGGTTCTGCTTCATCTTGTCTCCGCACCCCTGTACCATGTACTAAACCTCAAACTAATCCAGCGACGACTGCCTACCTACCTACGTATTTAGCATTCAGTGAACGACCTGGTGGACGGAATTCGCCGGGCCACGACCCCGTACGAACAGCCCATTCCCATTCAGTTTCGCTCGACAGTGTGAATCGTGGTCTCTTTTTGCAGCCTGCAGGACTGCACAAGTGACTCACACGCCGCTAATGACGCTCGCCATCCCTAACTTGGAATCTTTTTGGTTCACACACACATGGTTGTGCATCTGCTTGGTGTTTGCCTGATTCTTGTGGACCGAATCAACCCCATTCGCAAGCCCTTTGCGTTAGTTGAATGGCTGGACGCCCAGAGGCTATCACCATAGAAATATGATTCCGGCTACATCTCCCGGTGGCTCTTGTAGTTCCAATGAATGCGAAGTACCCGATATATCAATGGAGACAGACTGGACTGAAGGTGATCGAAATGACGCCCCCAAAGATTTCCTTAATATTAGCGAGACAATATCTGCTGCTGCCCTGCAAGCCTCTCCCCAGAAACAACCTGAGGATGCTTCACACCACGGTATTGCTTGTGACAATGAGACCAACAGATCGCCCTCTGCCACTGCCATGAACCCTCGAGCCTACCAGTTGGAGATGCTCGACCAGAGCCTCAAACAAAATGTCATTGTGGTTGTAAGTTTACCAGAACGAATCAACTCCTCGTGGCCTCCGATTTTAACTATATGCTGTCAATTAGATGGATACGGGAAGTGGCAAGACTCAAGTGTAAGTCGTTGTTACGTCTCACCTTTCCTATTACCTACAACCTTCCTAAAGCGAACATTAGTTCTGACCCCTTTCAAGTGCCGTGCTGCGCATCAAAGCCGAGCTGGATCGATCCGCTCCCGATAAGGTAATACCGGAATTGGAAATTATTCATTCGATTAGTTTCACTTATACAGATCTAGATAATATGGTTTCTCGCGCCAACTGTCGCATTGTGTGGCCAACAATTCGATGTGATCCGGTTGCAGGCAGCATCGGTGCCTATGAAACTGATCACGGGCAACGATCAGGTTGACACATGGTCGGCCGACACCTGGGATACGATTCTAGATGGGGTGCGCGTTGTTGTGTCAACCTACCAGGTTCTCCTGGATGCACTATGTCACGCATTTATCAACATCGACCGGCTTTCTCTCATAATCTTTGACGAAGGTTAGCTTCAGATTTGTAGCTACACCGTGAGCCTCAAACTAATCTTGCAAAAAAAGCACATAACTGTGTAGGAAAACACCCGGGAAGCAAGATCATGACAGACTTCTACCACCGCAATAAACATACGGCCGAAAGTATTCCAAATATCCTTGGCATTACAGCAACTCCTAGTATGACAGAAGATCTTGAGAACATGGAGATTCTCGAGGCAGTACTGGACGCGAAATGCATTTCCCCTACCAGGCATCGAGAAGAGCTTCTGAAGTGCGTCAAGCGACCGCAGATATACAGCATTCTTTATGACGCACCTCGGTCGTTGCAGTACACAGAATCAATGTACCGTTTGCGGAGAGAGTTCCTAAACCTCGATATAACAGAAGACCCATATATTATAAGGCTCCAAGAAGACCCCTCAGACCGAAATTGTCGGGCACTCGTGCGAGCTGTTGAGAAGTACGACACATTTGTGCAGAACCAAATTAAGGGCTTATGGGGACGCAGCGTCGAGATATTACAACAACTTGGAACCTGGGCTGCGGACATGTACATCTGGAAGTCTGCTTCTGCCTTCCTGGCCCGTACAAACACCAATGGTATCTTCAATGATTGGCTTGATGCCGAGAAGAAGTACTTGGCAGACTTTATTCGTCGAGTTTCGCCTTCTTGCCCAGCTCCAATGCCACAAAGTGGCAGTGAGGTGTCCGAGAAGGCGACCGCCCTGGTTCGAGAGCTTGTGTCAGTAGAGGAATCGACAAAATGTCTGATTTTCGTAAAGGAGCGAGCAACTGCCAGTGCTCTCCGTGAGTTTCTGATGTCGTGTCCACGTATTGTGGAAAAGCATCGCATTGGATCGATGGTTGGGACATCCAACTATCAGAGTAGGAAACTAACTCTTTCTGAACTCATCGGACAGAGTTCAGACCAAATGGCAGCCTTGCAAAGCTTTCGTTCAGGAAAGATCAATATTCTCATTGCTACGTCCGTCTTGGAGGAAGGGATTGACGTGCCAGCCTGCAATATGGTCATATGCTTTGACCACCCTGCAACTCCCAAGTCATTTGTGCAACGACGGGGACGAGCGAGGATGAAAGAGTCAAAACTGATATTGCTTAGTGAATATTCTTCGTCAGCTGTTGGTAAATGGGAAGCATTGGAGGAAAATATGAAAGCTGTTTATCAAGACACGCAGCGCGAGATCCGCACGATACAGAGCCTCGAGGACTCTGAAGAGTCGTCGTCAACTTTCATGGAAGTCGAGTCCACTGGAGCTAGACTCGACTTCGAGAATGCAAAGTCACATTTGGAGCATTTTTGCAGAGTTTTGTCTCAGGGAGAGTTTGTTGACAGTCGACCGGACTATATTATCCATTCCCATGAGGACTGGGATTCAAGTTCAAAGCCAATGTTGAGCGCCACTGTGCTTCTCCCATCACTCGTTCCCGCTCAACTTCGGCAAATTGACAGCAAATCAAGCTGGCGTTCGGAGAAGAATGCAACCAAAGATGCTGCTTTTCAGGCCTACCAGACTCTATACCAGGCTGGTTTGGTGAATGAACATCTACTACCCTTCCGGTATGAAGACATACCTGGCGTAGAGACCAGAGCACCGGAGGTAGAAGTGGAATCACTGCTCAACCCTTGGTTCGGGGTGGCAAAAGCCTGGACAGAGGGAGACCAGTCATGGCTCTACTCTCTCAAATGTCATGACCCCATGCACGGCGAATCTGAATACAACGTGCTTGTTCCTGCGGAACTTGACCAGCTTCGAAATATCCAGCTATACCTTAACAGCAGTGATATCTGTGAGCTACGTTTCGACTCCTGTCGGCCCATCTCTGCCGCCGATGTAGCTGCGATGCCAGATCACACTTCCGCATTGCTGACACTTCCTTTCGCACATCGATGGTCAATTGAGGAGAAGCATCACATTATCAGGATTTGGACACAAGAGCATCAAGTATCAATGGGTGGGATTGGGGGTAAGAGCTTCGACCCGAATACCAGTGACGTTATTGAAGGGAAATACTTGGTTAGAGACGAGTCAAACCGCCCATATCACTATGTAGGGCTTCTTCCATCTAAGCCTACGGCTGAAAGTATTCAGAGCTCAATCTTTGACTACGAAAATGCTCCAGACGATGTACCATATTTGATTGTTAAGAGATGGGCCAAACGATCCGACTTCCTTCATCCTGTTTTCTCCGACGCTACTCCTGCGACGACAAAGCCATGTCCTCGAGTTATTCCTTTATCCTGGGCAACAGCAGATAGCATCCCTCTCAAATTCGCACAGTTTGGCATGCTTATACCATCCCTTATACACGAGTTAGAGGTCACATTGATTGCGAAGGAATTATCGACCACACTCCTGGAAAGAATCAACATCACTGATCTCGGGCTGGTTCGAGAGGCAATTAGCTCCCGTAGCGCAGCAGAGCCTGTCAACTATGAGCGGCTTGAATTTCTTGGGGATTCGATTCTTAAATACTGCACTGCCATACAAGTCTCGGCTATTCGTAAGTCCTGTGTATAGATTTTCCACCTAGGTACTGACTGACAATGTTGTACAGATCCGGAATGGCCTGAAGGATATCTGTCATTCTTCAAAGACCGCCTTGTAGGCAATTCTCGACTATCCAGAGCAGCCATAGATGTAGGGCTCGCCAAGTTTATTCTTACAAAGTCCTTTACCGGCCAAAAGTGGCGACCATTGTATCTGGATAATTATACCGGGAACCCAGGCAAAGTGTCGCCACGAAAAATATCGACGAAGACCTTGGCCGATGTAGTAGAAGCACTTATTGGAGCATCGTACGTCAACGGGGGCATAACAAAAGCACAGAACTGCATATCATTGTTCGTCAACGAAATACAATGGCAAGATGTCAGCGCAAACCGTGCGCTGTTTTTCAAGATGGCACGAGATCAGGATGTATTACCAGCAGAGCTCAAACCCCTGGAGCATTTGGTCGGGTATCAGTTCAAGAAGAAATCGTTGCTAATTGAAGCTATGACCCACCAGTCGTGTATGTTCGACTACAACCGGCGATCTTACGAACATTTGGAATTCATTGGCGACGCTATTCTGGATTTCATAATAGTGCGAAAGATGTACACCGCTGGGCCGCTCCTAGCCCCTTATCAGATGCATTCGCTAAAGACAGCAATGGTAAATGGGGACTTCTTGGCATTTTTGTCTCTTGATCACCAGATGCGGCGGACAGAAACAGCCGTCACATCCAGCTTGCAGATTATTGATAAGGAGACGACCCCTTTAGCCCTGTGGACATTTATGCGGCATTCTTCAGAGGCGATTGGAATCGAGCAAGCCGCGACATTGAAACGATATGAAGCACTTCGTGGGGAAATTCTGGCGGCACTCCGCCAGGGATCGCGGTATCCATGGGCTCTCCTTGCCCGACTCCAGGCCAAGAAGTTCTACTCGGACATTTTTGAGTCCTTGCTTGGGGCAGTGTGGGTTGACTCGGGTTCAATCGAGCTGTGTGAGTGCATGCTCCAGAAATTCGGGGTTTTGTCAATTCTAGACCGCCTTCTTAAAGACAGGGTTGCGGTACAGCATCCTAAGGAGGTGCTGGGTAAAATGGCGGTTACGCAGACTGTCACATATGATGTTGATGTGCAGGAGGCACCTGATGGTGAAAGAGCATTTACATGCCGTGTTCTAATGGGCGAAAAAGTCGTTACTGAGGTTGTTGATGGTGTGACCAGGGAAGAAGTCAAGACGAAGGCTGCGGAGGAGGCAATACGAATTCTGGGAGCGGAAAGAGACAAGGCAGCGGAAGTCGAGCATTGAGAGTTTTATTGGACCGGGTGCTGGTATCCATTCGAGCACATGAACCAAGATATGAGGGCAAGTTTGAATGACGAGGTAAAATCTGACCCATAACATCCAGTTGGACGAGATAGGTTTTGCTTGTGGAGATGTAGCGCAGGTAAATTGCAGGCAACAAGAATAATTGGAGAGCATGCATTTATTCTATAAAACTCCATCATCATCATCATCATCATCTATGAATGCTTCCTCAGTTCCTCAATCACTACACCCACCATCCACCCCAACACATACTCCAGATCAGCATCCACCGGCGCCTCCTTCGGGACCTTGATGCCTTGACTTTCCAAGACGTCTGCCTTGAAGGTGCCTTCCACATCCCCACCGTCGAACATCCAAGCATGTTCCTCGACATAATTTGGCCACACAATCTTGTCCACATAGCCCGGCGGGTCGGCCCAGAACCCTTCAATGGTCACGTACCCATCGCGGGCCTCTCTTCTTGCTTTGACCTTGGCATATGACGCTCTTACGAACAGCTTGAGGTCAAGGTGGGAATGGACGGCCTGCATGGAGGGTGAGTACAGCAGAAATCCGTCCAGAAGGCATAGTCGTAGATTTGCGCCGCGCAGAGGGTGTGAAGAAGGCAGGGCATCAGACACCCTGCTCCTGAGGGCAGCAACAGTTGACTCAGGCACAGGACATTTTCCGACGGAATTTTGGTCTTCCCTGGAGTCTAGGGTTGGCTGTGAGGACGTTAGGATTTGGCTGTGACGGTGTGTTTTGCGACGAGGGTCAGACGGTGTGGTGCGAGTACCGGAAAGGAAGCATGCTGCCGGATATAAGAGAGGGCTTCGGCCATGGCAGAGATGTCCAGGGCGCCTGCGCTATCCCAGTCCAGCAGGCCATTTTTGACGGGTAATCTGGGTTCATGTGAGCATTGCGGCAAGTGAGGGGATGGCATGAAGTCGGCCGAGGGAACGCGACACACTCTGGCTCTGGCTTATAAAAGTCGTCTTCGTGGAGGATAAACGTGTTTGGAAATATATCACGCAGAAGGCGGGCGAGCGTGGTCTTGCCACTAGAGGACGGACCAGATATACCTATTATGAGGGATTTGGGCATTTGGGATGGTCTGGGTGAGTGTGGATGCGACTGTCGTATGAGCAGACGTGGCAACGTATATTAAATCAACAAACAACCTTGGTCGGGAGAAGATGTACTCGAGTAATTATATGTGACAGTGATGGAGGGGTCCGATTGGTCTATTACGTGCGTGAATTTGCGGTTCTGGTGGAAGCGATCCAGTTTGCATTGCCAGCTGCTGATCCACGTCACGCTGAAAGAAAATGGTGTAGCTACCTTCTAATTATGTGTAGCCTCCACGCTGAAGATGCTCCAAAAAAAAAAAAAAAGGAAGGTTCAAGGCAAGGCAGCTGAGCTTCCCACGTCACAAAAATCAATCCACTGCCCGCATCCTCATCATCATCTCAATTCGATACCGCAACAAGTCAATTCCCCGCCATGGCTGTCGACCAAGGCACCCAAACGGGCATCATCCTCACCACCTCCCTCGCTGCCTTCATCTCCGGCTGGCTGTTCGGAGTCTTCACAACCCGCGGCTACCTCATCTCGCCAGCACTCGCCGAAGAACGTCACCGCAACCTGCACGACCCCGTGGAGAGCGACGAAAGCGACATTGACGAGGACGACACCATTCTCGACCATGCGCCGAACTGGGCCAACGGCGTCGCTGCCGACCGCAAGCAAGGCCTCAGGGCAAACGCCCGCGTGGGAGGCATGACGGAGCGCAAGACGCTGGATGGCGATTCCAATGAGGAGTGTAAGCTTGTCCTGGTGGTGAGGACGGATCTGGGCATGACCAAGGGTACGTGGGCTCCCCTCCAGTCCCCCTTTATTTCTGGATTTTTGCAATGTGGCATGGAGTGGGATATAATCAACTGACAACACAACACAACCAAAGGCAAAATGGCCGCTCAATGCTCCCACGCCACCCTCGCCTGCTACAAGGCACTCGCCCGCTCCGCCTCCGACAGCGCCGAGCGCAAACTCCTCCAGCGCTGGGAGAAGCGCGGCCAGGCCAAGATTGCAGTGCAAGTCAAGAGCGAGGCGGAGCTAATGGACTTGCGGTGGAAGGCTCTCGACGCGGGCCTCACGGCCGAGGTGATCCAGGATGCCGGCAGGACGCAGATTGACCCGGGCAGCTTGACCGTCTTGGGCGTTGGGCCTGCGCCGAAGAGTGCCGTAGACAAGATCACGGGCCATTTGAAGCTGCTATGATGGGATGAATAGATATATGTAACAGGGCGTGAATCAGAGGCAGAACTGCACTTGAGAAAAAAGCAAAAGGGATTCGGATTGATGCTAGAAAAGTGGCGGGTTAAAAGGCGTCTTGGGCTTTTACATGGTGTACATTGCAAGAGTTGATAATTGCTTAGCATGGCTTTGTAGATGGGTGATGAAGATGGTGGTCACTTATACGACACAAGATGATGCTGCGTCTAGATGCAGTCGAGAGAGACTAGAAATTTGATGCGCCAGTCTACATACGCCATGCCCTCCCATGATGAGTTTAATATATACAGATTTCAGCAGCAGACATGCCACCCTCAATCCTTTCGGGCAAATCTTGACAAGGCTGGCCCCAGATCCGCCTCCACCTCCTTCCTCTTCTTGTCTTTCAGCTTCTGCTGCTCGTTCCACATCTCGTCCACTCGCATCCTCTTCTCGTCGATGATGTTCTTCTTCCTCTGCTTCCGCAGGTACTTCTTCAACGCGCCATTCTTGCCTCGGGCCCTCTTCCTGATTTCCTCGGCGACATCTACGGCCGGTGCGTCCAGATCCCTGTCTGCCTTTCTTTGGGCGTCGGATCTCAAGTCCAGATTGCCGATGAAGTTGGGGTCCAGAGCAATCATCTCGGGTGAAAGCTTGTTCAGTAGGCCCTTGACTTCGGATTCTTGTCGCTGCTTGGCCGTCTCGAACGGGTTCGCTTCGAGTGCGTCAAAGTTGGCTTCGCCGGCGCCGGGGATGATGATTGACGAGAAGCCCTGATCGTGGCTTACGCCGAGGATATCTTCAAAGGGACACCATCTCACGCGTTCAATGCGTTTTCCCTCGCCACTCCATGCCATGTAGGGGGACTTCACCTTTTCCTGGACGGCCTTGTGCTTGTTGAAGAGGTCTTTCCAGACGGTGGTTTGCGTTCCCCACCCGACGGCTGTGAGGCCTGTGTCTGATATGGCTACCGATGAGGCAGGTTGGCGGGTGTAGTAATTGTTGACTTCCTTGAACATTCTAATGTCCCACACTGCCATCTTGAGGTCTTGTCCCGTGGACACCATGTAGCGGCCTTCTCGATCCATTGCTAGTGACCGAACGGGGCCGCGGTGTGCAAGAAGCTTGACCAGCGGGTCCTGTGAATTGGGCGACCATAATGTGACGGTGCCGTTTTGGTGTCCGACGTGAAGTATGGCGTTGTAAGGATTGTGTGCCATGGACACGGGCTGTCCTAGTCGTGAGGGCATTTCACCCACGAGCTGACCGGTCGAAGTGTCCTGATATTTAATTACACCGCCGGTGTTCTATACAACAGGCATTAGTGTCTTTTTTTTTTTTCAAGGTTAAGCAAAGGTGGGCCATTCCATTCTGGGCACTCACAATCGTCGCCAGGAGGAAGTGGTATGGCAGAAATTCCATATGAGTTACATCATTGTGCTTCCTCAAATTATGCAGCTCCACGCCATTCCTGTCGTAGATGTAGACATACTTCTTTTGCGCAACTGCAAAATACTGGTTGTTATGCAGCCACTTGACATCTCGAACAGTCTCTCCCAACTGCAATTCGCAACCAAGCTTGCCCTCCCGCCAGTCCATGGTCGCGACGTGGCCCTTCCGCCCAGCCAGCAGCAGTTCCCGGCCGTTCCTAGTGTAGTCGCAGATATAAGGACCAAGAGCATCGAGCTTCAAGTCGAAGCGCTTTTGTGCCGTTGCCACTCCAATGTCGGAAACAATGTCTTCTTGTCGAACCTTGAACGTGCGCTCCAACTCGCCTTCGGGTTCGAGAAAGCCAGCCGTGTTTTCAAGCAATATCTCGGCATCCTTGGCCTTGATTGCGGCATCTTGGTACTTGCCCTCCAGTCGCTTCATGTTGCTTCGCAGTTTTTTGTCCTTGATGTTCTTGGTGTTGATCTTCTTGCCCCGGCCGTAGGCTTTGTGAGCTTCTCGAATGCGGCGAAGCTTTTCTCTCTCACGCTTGGGCATGAGCTCCATTCGCGGCCTTCCCACGGCAAGGGCGCCATTTTCACGCAGCTTGGTGATGGGTTCATCAATTGTGTCGACTTCCATGGTGCATCAATTCCTCCGCTGGTAGGATTTGTTGAAGAAGGAAAAATAGACCGTTGGCAAACGGCTAATTGAAGGTGCTGCGATGGATAGATAATAATGGTACGTATGTGCGGAGTACATGAAAGACAAAATTTCCAGCCAACACCCGCTATCGCCCGGTCACGATTGGCTGTACCGACCCGGGCTAGATCCGCAGACCCGCTACATCTTATCGATAGCCTACCGCACAAAAATTTCCTGATAACCACAACCCCTCCATTACCGCCTACCTTTGCGACCCGGGAAGAGGCATAAGCGGCAATATTTTGTTTCCGGTCACGCATCTCTTTGTTTTCTTTCAACTTTTCTTTCTGCCCTCATATCTCTGTGGCTGCATATCGGTCTTGTATTCATCCTGGAGTCTCTTCCCTTCCGATTCAAAGCTGGGGGCAACAGCAAAATGCCTGTCGCTGTTGCGAACCATTCGCATCGCCCCACCACAAAGGTGTCGCACAAGCCGTTCAAGTCGAGGGCGGCGTCAAAACACGAACTGAGAGATCGTGCCAAAGGTATGCGCTGGTTGCTGATCTCCTCAGTATGAGCCATTAGGATCTCACTGGCTCACAATTTCCTGCATACAGGCCGAGTCCCAAATGAGAGTAGCCAAAGACGGACACCACACCAACAGGTCATGTCCAAGTTCGATCGACGAAACCAGGCCAAGCAGGCTCGGTTAACCAAGCACAGAGAACACCTCAAGGAGACTTCAATATTTTCCGGAAAGGATGGTGCCCCAAGAATTGTTGCTGTTGTTCCTCTGTGCGCTGATGGCGACGCCAAAGTCGCCATTAAACAATTGAACGGGAGCCTGGATATTGAGACCGAGGTTCAAGCTGGGAACTTTCGAGTGTCAGTCGACCGATTCAAGCAGAAGCTTCAGTATATCCCCCTCCAGCGTGACCTCAACGCCTGCCTGGATGCTGCTCGGGTTGCCGACTTCGTCGTTGTAATTCTGTCCGCCAACGAAGAAGTGGACGCGTTTGGAGAATTGATCTTGAGAAGTATCGAAAGTCAGGGTATGTCAACCCTCTTCACTTTGGTACAAGGCCTCGAGACGATTGAGCCGGCCAAACAACGCCAATCTACCGTGGCATCTCTCAAATCCTTCATTACGCATTTCCACCCCGAACAGGAGAAGCTGTACAGCCTGGATAATAGACAAGAATGCTCCAACTTGATGCGATCTCTCTGCAACACAACGCCCAAGGGTGTCCGCTGGAGGGACGACAGAAGCTGGATTCTGGCCGAGGATATCAAATTTGCCGCCAACGAGTCGGAGTCTACCGTCGTCACTGGAGTTGTCCGAGGGCGAGGCATGAAAGCCGACAGACTGGTACAGCTTGGCGACTGGGGCACGTATCAAATTGAAAAGATTGTGGCGGCTCCCTTGGCAAAGCACGTCAAGAAGGGCGATGAAACTGCTGTCGAAGTCGAAGCTGACAATGTGTTGGAGGTTCCCTCGGAGGATCGGGACGACTTAGACGAACTCGCTCCGGAGGACGTAGTCATGGATGCCGAGGATGATTCTGAGATGACTAAGGAACCAGTGCCCAAGAAGGGTGTTTTGCTCGACGAGCACCACTACTTTTCCGATGACGACGCCGAAGAAAGGAAGATCAAGAAGAAAGTGCCCAAGGGTACGTCCAACTACCAATCAGCCTGGTACCTAGACGACGTTTCCGACTCGGACTCGGACATGGAAGACATGGAAATGGACGACCACAAGGATGAAGACGAGGAAATCGGCGCGGAAGATGGCATCGAGGGATATGCCCAGCCCGAACCCACAGAAGCCGGGCCCTCTGAATACCCACAGTCCGAAATGATGGATGTCCCCAACGACGCCGACGATGCGCAGCAACTGGCTCAGTTTCGTGCCCGCAAGAGCGACGAAGCCGAAGACGACAAGGAGTTCCCCGACGAAATCGAGCTACACCCCCACGTCCTCGCCCGCGAGAGGTTAGCCCGATACAGAGGTCTCAAAAGCCTGCGAACAAGCCCGTGGCAAGAAGACGAAGATCGGGCCCACGAACCCGAGGAATGGAGGCGCCTGCTCCAAGTGCCCGACTACAACTCCTCCCGGTCTCGGGCCGTTCGAGAAGCCCTCGTCGGTGGTGTTGCGCCCGGCACCCGCGTCCACGTCTACGTCAAGGGCGTTCCGACCGACGTTGCCAATTCACACAAGCCCAGCTCACCCGTGGCGCTCTTCTCACTCCTCCGCCACGAGAACAAGAAGACCAGTCTCAACTACCTGTTCAATCTGAGCAACGACTACGGCAAGTCCATCAAGTCCAAGGAGGAGCTCATTGTGCAGTGCGGGCCGCGGCGCATGGTCATCAAGCCCATCTTTTCCAACCCGGGCTCCACGCCAAACGACGTCCACAAGTTCTGTCGCTACCTGCACCCAGGCCAGTCGGCCATTGCGTCCTTCATGGGACCCATGACATGGGGCGCCGTGCCCGTCATGTTCTTCAAGAGATGCGCCCCTGGAACCACGGGTGCCGATGGCGAGCAGGACATTGGTCTAAGTCTCGTCGGCACAGGCACCGCCCTGCCGCCGTCAACGTCTCGAGTCGTTGCCAAGAGAGTCATCCTGACGGGCCACCCGTACCACATCCACAAGAAGATCGTCACGGTGCGGTACATGTTCTTCAGCCGCGAGGATGTGGAGTGGTTCAAGGCGCTGCCGCTGTGGACGAGAAGAGGACGGACGGGCTTTATCAAGGAGCCGCTGGGTACGCATGGCTACTTCAAGGCTACGTTTGATGGAAAGATTAATCCTCAGGATGCGGTGGGCGTGAGCTTGTACAAGCGCATGTGGCCGCGGGCCTCGAGGCCTGTCCGGGAGCCGCTGCTGGAAAGTTCTGCTGCTGTCGTCGGACAAGGCCAGAACGACGATGTCATGATGGAATGAATCGAATACGGATAACGGGAAAGGGAAAAAAGTATTTACTTGAAGAAAGCTTTCATCAAAATTTTAGACGAGATATGTTATACCTCTAGAGGTTACGATACGCGCGTATATACTTTTTTTTTTTTTTCACGCCCACGAAACTACATCTGCATTTTTTTCCACCAAAATGTGCCAGCCTTTCGATTCAGCGCCATACCGATCGAGGTCTTTGTGATTACTTCTTCTCCAAGTCATCCAGGCCAGGGGTCGGCCTCGGCCCTCCCTGCTGCACCCTCTCCTCCTCGGCACCACTGGCCTTCCAGGCGCTCAAGATCAGATTCACAATGTGGTCAACGCCAATGTCCTTCTTGACCTGTGCGAAGACGGTCGGGCCCCCCTCCCTCATCTTCCTCGCATCCTGCTCCATGACACCCAGATCCGCGCCCACAGCCTCGGCCAGATCCGTCTTGTTCACCACCAGCAAATCACTCTGCGTAATCCCCGGGCCGCCCTTCCTGGGAACCTTGTCACCACCACTGACGTCAATCACGTAGATGATGAAGTCGGCCAGCTCGCGGGAGTAATTGGCGGCCAGGTTGTCGCCGCCAGACTCAATGAGCAGCAGGTCCGTGGAGAACTGGCCGTGCAGGTCCTCCAGGGCGGCGAGGTTGGTGGAAATGTCCTCGCGGACAGCGGCGTGCGGACAGCCGCCCGTCTCGATGGCGCGGATGCGCTGCGGCGGGAGGGCGGCGTGGCGCGTGAGGAACTCGGCGTCTTCGCGCGTGAAGATGTCGTTTGTGACGGCTGCGAGGGAGTATTTCCGCCGCAGGGCCAGGCAGAGGGCCAGCATGAGGGCGGTTTTGCCGGAGCCAACGGGTCTAGTCGGGTGTTGTGTTAGAGAGGGGGCAGCAGAACTCGGCTGGTTTACCTTGTCCGGCTTGCACAGCGCCCACGAATATACATACGGCTTGGACAATATTATGGTAGCTCACCCTCCAATGCCAACGGTAAAGGCCCTCTCGGACCAATTCCTTCCCTCTATAATCGGCATCTCTCTCCCGATATAGCTTCCCGGACCGTCCAGAATTTCATGCGAATGGCCATGCTCCTGCGCCGAAAAGCCATCGTGAGAATGGGAATGCGAAGCGCCGCCTTGGTGAGAGTGGCTGTGGGACATGTCGACAGCTTGTGTGGTTGTAAAGAATGTTCTGATTCTCCAGCGCCCGGTGGATATCAATTCTCAATTGAAAGAATACAAAATAATTAGTAAAGAAGAGTAGGAGAAATAACCAAGAGGCGGCCAGGAAGGAGGGGGCATGGCTCCGTGTCGGATGGCCAAGCTTTCTTATCGGCCTGGTTGTGCTGAGCAAGATGCGTCACTAATAGAAAGCAACCGCCGTGACGCGACAGAGTAGATAGTGGGGTTCTTCTGGAGGGGCTGCGTGCGTGGACGCGGAGAAATGAGGGCCCAAGGTTAGATTAGCCAGACTAGAGTGGTGGGGGGGGTCGGCAGGCAGGACGGAAATAAGTGACTCGGCTGGACCCGATGAGAGTGAGAGCGTGAAAGCTGGTTAGCACTTCGTTTGACATGATGCATACATTGCTGGATAGAGGCCGATGGGCATCGTGGCGGTTACATTGGCGGTTGGGCGACTTCGCCCAATAGCTACGGTCTTGTTGGCCAGGAAGACAACTGCACACAGTATTTCCACGGTACGTGTTCTGCTTGTTCAAGCACCAACTTGTCCAAGGCAAAATCCATCACGCTTTTAGCCCACGGGGATTGATGCGTCCATTGCGCTCGTGATGTACAAAGAACTCCTCCATCTGACATACAATTACACTGTTTCGCGGCATCGCCTCGCCGCCTTCATCTTATACACGCTCGCCCAGCCCCATCACAACGCCCTAATTCACCGGTGCTTGTTGTGATGAAACCTGCGACACACCCGCCTGATTCAAAGCCGCATCCTTCTTCTTCGCCATGTACTCCCCAATCTTCTCCAGCAGCTCTTCTGAAAGCTCTGGCTCGCCCTGGGTATCGCGTAGTTCTCTCCGTCTCTCGTGGAACTCCTCCAGGGGCGTCTGCATGGACTTGATAGCCTCGAGGCGGCCCTTCTTGGATGCCTCTTCCATCTCTTTCTGCTCAATATACCATGGCTCGTGGCGGGTTCTGAACCTCGAGTACTTGTTGCGCAGCTCGTCGAGGACTTGGTCTGGCATGGGTGGTGACAGGAGGCCGTAGTAGAATGTCCTCTCCTCGACCTGTTCGCGAACAGTGTCGGCCTTGGTGGCTTCAAACTCTGGTGCTTGGACCTCTGGCCAGGGGATGACCATGTTGAGCCCAGGAACGAGACGATCCCACTTCTTGCCGTACTGCCACCGGTCGAGTGACATGTTTGAGGATTGCATGTTGGGAGGCACGGCCTTGAGCTGGTTGATGATGACGTCCTTTGTGACGCCGGTTTCCGGGTTCCTGAGAGGATACACGAGTCGGATCGAGCCGACGGAAATGGGCATGGCCTGCGATCGAGCCGGGTTGTCAAACATGCCGACGGATAGTGCCTATGTGAAGCCAGAGTCAGCCGAAAATAAATAAAGTAAATAACTAAAAGTTGCGCGTGTCAAACACGGCGCTTCCACAAGGGATGCGGCATACCCTGTGGTGGTTCTCCAAGGTAACAGTTCCGTTCTCGGCCTGGACATCCTTGATACGATCAATCTTGCCTTTGTCAGGACCATCCATGATGACCACTCGGTCCTGGGGAGCAAGATTGAGTTGCCGAGCACCACCAGCCCACGCACATCGCTGCTCAATAAGCTGGGGCCGCGCCTGATGCAAACCATAGTTGGTCCAGTCCTGTCGCACCGTCTCCTTGAACGCTCCATAGTTGTTGAATCCCAAGTCTCGCTTCGGCGCCAAGGGCCCCATCTCCCAGTCCTCTCTTCTTGCCTGTCGGGCATCCTTCAAGTTTTGCCTGATTTCGGAGACAGCACTTCTCAGGGCTTGGCGATTTCGCATCCGGTTGTCAATGTTGTCCTGCTCCATTTGCTGCCGTGCCCGACGGGTCGCCTGGCGCTGGGCCTGGGCGGCTCGTTTTACGAGCTTCTGCATCGTTGCTAAGCCGTCAATTGACCGGTGGCGAACCTGCGTGTTTCGGTATTTAACTTGGCGGCACTCGATAGCAGTCCATTCCCACTTGGAAGAAAATGATGCCGCCGGGCGTCTTGTCGGGCAGTCGTGTCGCGTGCTAGGAGTTGCTCGCAACGTTCAAGCTGTTAAAGCATCCTGGTGGAAATTCTTTAGCCGGGCACGGAACCAGCCGGGCCGAGACCCGTGTTCTGGGGCTTCACATGTCGGACGTCAGGTGTTAGGGTAGGCTACATTTGCGCATCTACGTGGTTGCTGTAATATTAATGAGCACACACAACTTATTTACTGGCAGCTAAACTCGTGTTTTTCTGTAATTTGGCTTTTCGAAATCATGATTTTGGGCTCAATATGATGTGCCAGTGTTTGAAAATTGAGCATGATAGGAGGATGTTCTGTTGAACACGACGTTTGACCCACGTCACAAGATACGTCCAATGGCCTATAAAAACATTGAATTCTGCCAGAAAAAAAAAAAAACAAGAAAAAAAAAAACGGCAGCAACTGGACGAGTGTGGCTTTTCAATATTACATGCACGTATCAATGGAACACGGCCCGAGTCGAGTGTATGACCAACAGTCGCCTTCTTCTTCCTTTCTTCCAAAGGTGGTATCTATCGTTCATGGCAACACGATAGTACCAGCTTTCCAAAGTCCTACAGTCTCCACCAGTTACACAACGTCAAGTCCTACAGGAGAGAGGCTTCGTGCGTTATCAAATGCAGGCGCTGTGCATTAAGAATACGGGGCACATGACTGACATATGAAAGCCACGGGGTACTGCGCAATAATTGTGTGAGAGTCTTCACGACTACAGACCGAATAGGCAAACGAGCAAAATCGTGTTGATCCAAGTCAGAGCATAGGACTAGCCTCCTAGCACGACGTAATAGCGGCAATGTAAAGCCTCAACAGAATCAGATGGCCGGCCTAGCCGGAATTTATGTCCCGACAGAAGTGGTTTTCCGAGTGCCGAAGCCACCCAGCAGAATTCGAGGTGAGAAGTGACTAAAGCTAACACATGTTTGAATGGGTTGGCTTTTCGCCACGCGTTGATATGATGGCATCATTTTTTCTTCAGATACTCCGTACATTAGAACTTGATGTGACCTTGACCCATGGATACTGACTGAGGGTGGCCCAGTTGGAAGGGATCCGACGGCCCTGTACGGAGTACGTGAAATAATTTGACTGTGCTTGCTTCCCTTGCCCAGATCCAGGATGCGGCAGAAAAAGTGTGAAACATGTCGAAAAGGCAAATTATACGGCGTAGTGGACTGTCCTTATTTCGGCCGGCAAGGGCTTTCTTGTACTTGTTAAACAGAGCAGAAGCAGCCAACACCAAGCCCTGGAACGCACTGGGTCGTATACTCCGTGCCCCGTACTCTGTAATCGTAATGCATCCAAGGAGGCTCAAACGATTATGGAACCGGACAGTAAGGGACATACGGATATGAGGAATTGCTACGCCGAGCACATTGCGCGGTGTACCGGAGGCGGTGGCATGCGGTGTTGCTGCAGCGGGGGCAGTCAGCCATCGAGTCCATGCGTCCAAAAGCCAACTGGTGCGAATGAAACTGAAGTTATTGAGCGGTAGAGCTGTCTCAAGACGCAGCGTAGTTGAACCGGCATGGTGATGTGTGGAGGGGTGGCTTCTCCGTCCCGTCCCGCATGCTTCAGTAACTTCTACTGGGTACTACTAGTTATTAGGTACCTCAGGTAGGATGCTACCAATGTTACGCCGGGAGCAGGAGACATCGATTTGGCCTCGTAGGTTCTGGTAGCAATCATAGCCCGGGTTGCCGAACCAGAAGACAGAGGCCTGGAGGGCCACAGAGATCATCTCATCTACAGCCTGGTGCGAGACGGGTGAGGTTGATGTCGGTCGAACATTGTTATCTAATGAATTGGCGTTCATGACGGAGCCTGTAGTATTTGTTTGATTTTTCTTGTGCGTTTGCACAAGTGCCGGCCGGCCTGAGGCTCCGGGGTTGTATTGCGTCGCATGTCATCTGGTCCTTGTTCCCCGTATGTACATTCTGCGTCGGCAGGCTCCAGTCTTATGGTCCAGCTGGGATGTTGGCACGTCTTTGATTGATTGAAATGTGATGGCTGGGACTCCGCCCCGTATAACGCCTCCGCCTCGTTCGTCGGTCGCCGGTCGGCCAGGTAAATGGATTTCGCGGCGCAAGTTGTTGACATTGGCTGGGTGGAATTGTTGGTTGGTGGTACGGAGTTGGCGCTGGGAGGGGCATGGAATATGGAGTATGGATTGTAAGTAAGTACTAGTGGGGGAGTACTCAGCATGTACGGAGTACGCAGTACATACTGTCTGGTCGGCCGTCAACAAACACATCGGTACCTGGTCGCATCTGCTCCGCCTCCTTCGGGGCCCTGAAGTCCTAGAATTCCCCATCCATGTCGAGGCCCAGGGGTACCTCTGGGTAGATACCTGGGGTCGCGTGCAGACGGGGTGCACTGCAAGGTACTACCGCAGGCTGCCTCCAGCATAGGACTTTACGCGGACAGCCTCCCCATACCTCATTTCATCTGGTATCTGGTCTGGTCGCCTTTATTTTCGTACACGCCAGACCTGCTCAAGTGTCGCCCACTGGCCGCTGCCACTGCCAATTCTATTTACAGCGCCGCCCCGTTTTTTTTCTTCTTGGTGGTGGCGGCAGCACAAGGGCCAATGTGAAACAACAGTTGGCGTGCAATTCGTTGGCATGGTTGACAACGCCGACATTTGCAATCCCAACCATCTTTTTTTTCAGCTAGGCAGCCTGGCTGTTCATGTATTATTATAGAGCTAGGGTGTTGAGTGCAAGGCTTGGATCCCTGGTGATGCGCCTGCATGTTCGGGCTATTGTTGGGCCAACGCCGTGATATTCTGCGAACATGAATGTAGTCATGTCAGTTGATGACCCAGGCGACATTGGGCACTGAAACTCAACCCTCACCCCTAAACTGCACTGTCGGCCAGTCCGCTCGACAGATGCAAGTGGTCAACTGGTGTGCCATGTGTGTCCCCAAAGACCGGAAGACTTATCACTTGGGTCCGTTTCTACAGCAGGTGCTCCGTACTCCGTACAGTCTTGCAATAAGCACGCAACATCATCCCGACGACGAATTGCCCAAGTCCGGTTCTCGCCCGCTCATCTGAGACTCTGAAGCCCGCACCCTAGAAACCTGCTTAAGCCGTAATATACTTGAGTAGAGTAGGGAACGGAGGGCGGTGCCTGGTCTGGCGTTGAGGCTGCCAGGGCTGTAAGGGCCTTGTCAGCTGTACCGCTGCCGGTTTGACGTTTTGACGTTTTGGCGTTCTGATGTCTGGTTCTGATGTTGTCTGCCGGCGGAGGGGATGGGCGCATGTGGTGTCCAAGGGTCCTCGGTGCGGTAGTTGGTGTGGGCGTGGCAGCGTCAACATTGAATTGATTGCTCACACGGGGTGAACTTTGTGTCCACCGCCAGGGTGCTTGGCCAGTGAACAGCCAGTGACCGGCCCCCAGTGACAGGCCTCCAGTGGCTGCTGGCCACTGCTGGCCACTCCTGGTTCCATGTCCAGTCCGGAACATTGAACTCACTGCGCCGCCGCAGGCGCAGGTGCAGTCTGGTCTGCTGACTCTGGAGCTTAGTTGTCAACTTCTGGTGTGCTCTGCCAGGTGCAGTAGACTGGTGCCTGTAACTCTGTACGCACACGCAGACATGCTCTGTGGACTGACTGGCTCGCCATGTACGTCAATCAGTCTGGTTGACTGAGCTCGCAGCTCGCAGCTGCTGTCGCTGGACGCCCTCTGTCACAGCTTGCATGCCCCGTTCTGGCCTCTGTCACAGCTTGCATGCCCCGTTCTGGCGCTGACGTGCGTTGCCTTGCTGCGTTGCCTGCCTCCAGTCTGGTCCTGCCTCCAGTCCTGCGCGGCTCGCCTGCCTCTGCAACAGACAACACGCAACTAACTGCTCGGCTGCTCCTTCCACCTCCTGCCACCTCCTTCCCTTCCCTTCCTCTGCTCCGTACTTCGTACTCCTCCACCCCATTCAAACCTATCCAACTCCCAACTTCTGCCTCCCCTTTGCCTTCGTGCATCTCAACAGCTCCGTTCCGTCGCTCTATCCTCCATCAGTTCGCAATCAATCTCACAAGCCATGGCTGAAATCCGCCGAAAGCTCGTCATCGTCGGCGACGGTGCCTGTGGTAAAACCTGCTTGTTGATGTAAGTTTGCTGTTGTCTGCCTCCTTCACCTTTGCACCCAGCCTTCTGCGAGCCCGTATCTGCTGCACACGCACCCACGTACCCACGCAGCACCACGTTGTCGTATGCCCCTGATCCAAGAGGCCGACATCCAGCACCGCCATCACCTCCGTCGCCATGACCGGAATCCTCATCATCAACTGCGTCTGGTTGATTCATTCAATCATGTTGCTAACTGCCTATGCAGCGTTTTCTCCAAGGGCACATTCCCCGAGGTAAGGAACTGATAGCAGTGTGCTGCCTCCTTTCGGAATTCTTTATCTCCAATCTCCGTCCCCGACCACAAATCACCAGAAAACACAGACAGCACACCCGAGCATCGAAACAAGATCGTCGTTGGCGTGGTTGACGTGACGTCGGACGACTCGATTACAATACTCACCCTCGTTGCACCGCCTCGCCCAAGCGAGCATTCAGGCAGCTCAGGCGACCTTGAAGATTGGCCTTATTGGATCTATTTTGCTGACGCACAAGCTCAGGTCTATGTCCCCACCGTCTTCGAGAACTATGTCGCCGATGTCGAGGTCGATGGCAAGCATGTCGAGCTGGCCTTGTGGGATACGGCTGGACAAGAAGATTACGACCGACTCCGTCCCCTTTCTTACCCTGACACCCACGTCGTTCTGATCTGCTTTGCTATCGACTCACCCGACTCCCTGGAAAACGTTGAAGAAAAGGTTTGGCGCCCCAGCCTCTTGTTTCTTTTATGGCACCTGATGCAAGAGTATTTGTATTGGTACTAGGATGACGGTTGGGAGTAAAAGCTGACAATCTATTCTCTCTCATTTCTTAGTGGATCCCCGAAGTCCTCCACTTCTGCCAGGGACTGCCCATTATCTTGGTTGGCTGCAAGAAGGATCTGCGATATGATAACAAGACGATTGGTGAGCTGCGGGCTATTGATCAGAAGCCTGTCACCCCTGAGGAGGTAAGTACAGTCAGAAAGAAAAACATCTTATCACAACATAAAGGCCCTAGACTGCTGGGTCTAACCGGCACGGATGAAATTGAAGGCCCATGTCCATTCTGACTAACTCGGTATTTCAACAGGGTGAGGAGAAGCGCAAGTCGATTGGTGCCTACAAATACCTCGAATGCTCAGCCAAGACCAACGAGGGTGTCCGCGAGGTGTTCGAGCACGCTACCCGTGCTGCTCTTCTGTCTCGCACCAGCCGTAAGAGGGACAAGAAGTGTCTTGTTCTGTAAAGCGGCCAGGTCGCGAGCCCGTCTATACCGAACACACCGCACCTGACTTTTTCTTCGGCATGATGGCCCTGCCATGCAATTATCTTTCCAATGCAAATCTCAAACTTTTTGGCACGTCTGTTCGGATGACTTGGGTTGGAAACGGCCATAGATGGTGCAGGCTGCTCTACTCTGCTGAGGTTTTCGGAATTTGGAGTTTGATATTTCGTCACATCTGTGTCTTGCTCCGCCAGTGGACACTTGGCCGACTCGAAACTTGCTTGCGCCTGATTCCTCTCGATTTCCCCCCCACTGTTACTATATTTGTGTATTGTCCTGAATCTACGGATGGCTGTAGCGGCTGTACAGACGGACTTTGGAGCGCTTGAGGACGTAATAAGATGGTATTCTTGCCTGGCCCTTTGCCCCACGATTTTCCGAAGGAAATAAATTTACAAGATATATGTGGCGGCAAGAGATTCTTGGGAGCGAAGAGCCGATCACTTGTCGGATCTGGCAGGCAGACAGGAGGACGCCTAGTTTATTTTTATGTATTTGTCGCTTTACGGAGGAAGGCGGGCCTGATATTGGGACGTGTTTTGATTTGAGTTCTGCGGGGCTGGAGGTGATTGACCATGGGGCCTGCAGATAAAGGGGAAGATGGGTGTAAGTTGTGGATTGGTCGCACATTGAGCGGTGCCAATTCGCGGCACGCTGAGGATGGTTACATCATAAATCTTTTTGTTTTCACGTTTGTTGCGATTCCTAGAGCACAATCGTAGTAGTGTTTTACAAATTACGGTTCTCTTTTCCTTAACGAGTGAGGTGATGACGGCGGTGAGGCCCGTAATTTTTGGGGCACAATGTCGGGTTGTCGCTTGACACGACCATGTTGACGAAGATTGGTGTTTGGCCACGCTGAGGACGAGAGTGAGCGTCTTGAATGTTCTTCCAAGGTCCAACAGCCTGCGTCAGTAGTAAGCACATGGGAAGCCACTCCGTTGACAAGACTACTTGCATTATTGATACCCGGTCCTTTCTACCTGGATACCGTCATAATCCGCCCGTGTATGCTCCATTTCCCCGTACATCAATCACCAATGAATGAATACATCATCGTCTAGTGCCATCAACGCCGCCACCATGGGCCATGCACCACCACAAAAGGAATCTACATTCCATGCCCATGCTTTCAAAACAAAAAACCCCGCCGTACACGTCGTAATCTCATCGCCGTCATCACAAACTCTCGTCATCTCATTGAGATGTGCCGGCATCGTTTGGCACGTCCAACCGAAACTAGTTGGGGCAAGTCTAGTAACAGCATGTGAATTAGCCGTGAGCTACCGAAGCTAGGCTTGGTACTTGAGCTGGGGGTGAAAGGGAGAAGGAGAGGGCTCGGTTGCAAGAAGGGAAAGGGGGGGAGGGGAGGAACGTACGGCTCCGCAGGACGAGCATGTTTTGCTGCCGCTGGAGATGCTGGCGCTGCACTTGGGGCACGAGGAGTGGTTGTTGTTGACGGGCGGCATGGTGAAGCGGGATATATGGATTGCTGGTTGTTTTTGTATTGCTTTTTGCTTTTGGAAATGCAGAGGTAGTGGTTCGTTCGTTGGTTTGGGGGGGAAAAGGGGCGGGGAGGGGCAGTTGTTTTAGGGTCTGGGGGAGGCGGGGGTTTGCGAGGTGCGGGTTTTGGGATTTGATGTTGTTTTGGGACCGGTTGTTGTTGATGGTGCTGTTTGGAGCCCTTTCTTGGTGCCCCTTGTTTCTTTTTTTCTCTTCTTTTTTTGCTTTTCCGAGTTTTTGCGGTGGCTTGTCGTATGTACGGGCTGGGATGCTACTCGGATTCCAGATATCGCTGCTTCGTTGGCAATGTTGTCGTTTGGGCAGAGGCTTGTGGGATTCTGAGGCGACGTGGTGACTGGTCTATTGAGGAGGTGTGGGCTGGACCTCGTGATGACAAGGCATTTGGATAGTCTTGGTGGTGGGGAAAGATGCGCAGGCTGCTGTGTGACGTAGCCGGAGCTTTGCTGTTATCTTGACTTTGTTTGCGGGCACGGCGGCGGCTTGCATGCGGAGGTTCTGCTTATTGGTATTGGGGTCGGCTGAACGGTTACATTTTGTACGTCGTCGGGCCTCAGCATTGACGGAGTTTAGTCCATGGCGTGTATGCATGACTCTTTGCCGGATGCTGGCTGGGAAACTCGGTAGCCTCCACGGTGTAGCTTTGTGCGATTCATTTTGTAAAATCTGTAGATTATCATTCTATCCCAACGCCGTGTGCTTGATGCAAGACAGAACCCGAGCTATGAATACAATGAGAATCTTGCACCCATGATATCACCGTGGTGTTTGCGTGAATGTATCCCGCAACACCTAATCCCACCTCATCTATAGTTACATGTATATTTCCAGTTTTACATCATACACACTGGGTCACTTCGTCGGACCCTGCGTGACATTAGTACGCAAGCAAGATTTAGAAAATTTTAAATCAAAACAAAACCACAAGGACGACTCACCGTGAACCATCTTGTCAACTGCCTGAACCACACTAATCACCATGACAGCGACGCCAAACACCACTACCGCGCACGCCATGTACGTTCGCCAACTCTTCGTCGTGAGCTTGATGTAGCACATGGGCGGCAGTATGTACGCCATGGCAACAGCACTCGTTGCCCCGACCAGCTCAAACACCACGCCCAAGTCGCATGTTAGCAAGCTGATGCCCGTGGCAGATGCTACCAGTCCCGTGCTGAAGATGATGTGCCGCCGGAGGTTGAAGTCTTCATCGGGATACCAATATGTGAGCATCACCTCTCTACACACAAAGGCCTCCAGGGGCAAGGTGGTCAACATGTTGAGGCCAAAGCAGAGACGGGCAACATTGACCATGCTGTTGTCCGAGGGGAAGTTGTTCAGGACGTTGCCGAGCGTCTTGTCTCCGAATGTGAGAAATCCTGCCAGAGCCATGAATAGACAAGCCATCATGGATATGCCTGTGGAGTAGTGTGTGACGCGGGAAAAGTTGTCAATCGTGGGCGTTTTGAGAGAGCCGTAGATTAACAGTGAGTTGTGGTGACAAACGAAAGCTACTCCAGTATGTATCAATTAGCCCGCAGCTTTGCAGTACGGGAGGGCTTCGGCCCAGAAGAGAGAATGGGTGAAGAAGGACTACTTACCAAACGAAATCACACCAATGGCCTGGAAAATACCCCCATTTACAGTCAAAAGCGGCGCACTAAACGAACCCCTGGCCTCGGACGGCACAAAGAATCCCTGGATCACCACCGTCGCCACAATGACCAACATGCCAATCAAGGCAAAGGTGCTCGCCTTGGCCAGTTTCGCAATATCGCGGTACAAGGTCAATGGATAGCTCACGCCCATTACAAACACTGCTATTGCAACTCTCCTGTCCGTCAAGAGTCCGAGGATTGGCACCGTGCCCAGATTCGGCCAAATGGCAACCAGCACATGGGGGATCGTGTCTCCCACAATGACGCCAAACGCTACCATGCCGCCAAAGGCAAACACCCACTGGGCCAGGCTGATGGCCACGAGACCGGGGCGTCCGAAGCAATACTCTACGGTGCCCTGGAAACTGCTCGTCCCACTCAGCTTGCTGTTAATCACAATGAGGCAAATGGTCCAGTCCACCACCACTGTCAGCCCAACGAGTAAGAGTATGCCGGACAGGAGACCTGCCTGTCGAAGAGCATATGGCTGTCCAATGATGCCAGCTCCAATAATAGAGTTGGCCATGTTCATAAAGGCCGATTTAAGTCCCGACTTGGGCCGTCGCATCGCTTGTTCTAATCGTTCGCCATCGTCGTCTGCATCATTTCCAAGTGTATTCGCAACGGCGACGCTAGGTGCCTCCATGTCGGTCAGCAAGGGCACCCGATGCGAGTGGTGGCCCTGGATTTCCACATCGTCGTCAAATTCGAAGCTCTCGTCGGAGGACGACCTCCTCCCGACGTGAGCGGATCCATTTGCTTCTCCGATAACAGCAGGGTTCAAATCAAACTGCACTCGGTTCGGCGTCCGTGGTGTTTTTGCTTTAGGCGGCGACGGCGATGTGTCGCTGTGGCTGCCTTGCTCTTGCTTGCCGTCTTCATTGCCCGCGTAGACGACGATATCGTCCTCATGGTCATCAAAGTCGCTGCTGGCCAACAATCCGTGGGCTTCCTCGTGCCGATTCGGCTCGCCATTGTTCTTGGCCTCGCTCATTGTTCAAGAAAGGGAAATGCGGCTGCTCGCCAGAGACATCTTTGCCTTGCGGTTGAAGTAGGGGTTTCATCCGACCCCCTTTGTTCTGTGCAGCGGAATGCGCGCGTTGGACACTCGCCCCGGGATCGCGGACAGAGTCGAGCAACTGAATGTAGCCGGCTGTGAGAGCAGAGAAAGAAATGCAAATGACTGACCGAGGACGAAATGAGTTGTGGTGTAGATGGTCGAGCTGAAGATGTACAACCAGACATAGACGTGGCTGCAAATGGACTGCGAGTGGGCTGTGAGATCTCAACACCCAGCAAGCTGCCGCGCTCAGCGTCTTGACGTCTCTTGCGGCCCCCTACGCCAGCTCAATGCGGCGCCTTGATTGGCCAGCTTGCGGCAGCCGTACATAACCAGCCGTGTTCCACAACTTGAAGCTAGAAAGGGGCATCAAATTGATGCAACAGGTACGGAGTAGTTACCGAGTAAACCCCCACTCCCTGCACAGTACAATCCGCTGCTTCATAGTGCTCTATTGGATGCGTAGGATATCAATTGATCCAGTACCGACGGCAGTAACGACCAGACGCGTCCATCACGAGTAATTAAGTGCCTACTAGGTAGGCAGATGATTGCAGAGCACTCCACAGACCCCAGACTCCTTTGCCAGCATCGAGCATGCCCTACATTACCTTCTGGTACCTGGTTTAATTACCAAGCAGCGTACTGGATGCCGTTGTGAAACCGAATGAAATTAGCACTCCCTATATACTTGTGCCTTGAGTCATATTAAATATTGTACAAATACGGAGTATACAGAACTCTCCCAAAAAGATCATACCAACACCCTCTGCTGTAAACTTTAAACGTCCATCGCACTCATCTGCCTGGACTCATATGGGTATCAAACATCGTCTCTCGCTCATGTCTCGCTGACAACAAGCAAAACACCCGCTCCGATTTGTAGCCAATGCCGCCCATCGATTCCCTGTCCCAGCTCTACTTCCGTAGGTTGTTGCCATGGGAGATATGACGGGCGTACAAAGTTCTTCGCCAATAACGTTTAGTTTTGTAGTGCTGCTCACACAACGCTGCGGAGACTGCAGGGCTATGCTATTTGTTCTCCTCACGCAACCAATGCTGCCAGAGCTGCAAAAAAAAACACAACGGCTAGCTTGGCGGTTTGCCGTGCACTCGCGTCTGGTGCCGCTGATTTTGTAGATTCCGTTGGCTTGGCAGTAGCGCTGCTAGATCTTGTAGAACCCGTTTCATGACCGCTTAGACCAAGTGGCGGTCGCTTGGACTGTGTGGAAAAGTCAGGCTGAGACGTCTCACCGGTCGTCAGTGCTGTTGTAGCGACGGTAGTTAAACCTACAGTTGTCGGTGTTGGCGAACTGCTGCCGCTGCTGGAACTGGAGCTTGGTCCGCCCTTGAAGTCAGCTGGAGCCGCGAACCCGATTCGCTTCTGGTCAGCATCGAAAACTGCGTAGACATTCTTGAGGAATGTGTCTCCCAGAAGCCATGCCCCATCAACAACCTCGTGGCCGTAAAGGTTACTGGTACAATTGCCTGAGCTGTCCTTGAGCGATATCCAATCTTTGGAAGAGATCTTGTAATCAACCCCGGAGAACGTGAATGACAATGACTTGTTACTTGAGCAGGGAACAGTGTAAGTCAGCCCGTCAGAGCTAGAGGATCCCGGAATAGTGTTGTGAATCTTCTTGACTAAACTGGGGGGCCCAAAAATGAACGAAGTGCCAGTGTCGATGTAGCTCAGCACACCTCCAGCATCTGCTTTTTTGCCATCGTAGGCCATGTCGTCGATCTGAATAGCCCAGTCACCTTTTTTGGAGCCAATCGAGGTGTAGCTAATATCCCCTGTATACTTGTTGGGATTTGTTGATCCAAACTTGATCTCGCCGTTGTTCGATCCATCTGATGCCCGGTTGAGATGGATGCTAAACAAGTTCTTGTCAAGCTTCCTGGCTTCCACCAGTGTCTTCAGGAAGTTGTCGCTGTCGCCCTGTCCCATGGACATACCTAAAATGCCGTCAAATGCGAAGTGCGAAAACACATCCGAAGTTTTCGAAGCCTGACCGAAAGTGTACTTCAAACTGATACCAGCAACGTTAATGGTATCAGTAACTAGTTTGCCTTGAACCGCTCCAGATCCATATGAAACGGAGAAAGATTTGCCGACATCGGTAAATGTGCTTGAATCACCCTGGCCAAATGTGGTGTGCGTGGAGCAGGGTGTATCGGTGCAGCCCGATCCCATAACCCAAGTTGACCCAGCGCCAGTGTCAACAAGTAAATACACCTGCTTTCCCTTGGAACCCAGCCCTACTTTCACAAAATATGAGTAATCGGTTCCATCCTGAGTGATTCCGGCAGCCATGACTTCGCTTGGTTCAGTGGCTTCCATAATTTTGTATTGACTTGCTCTTTTCTCCACAGCGTTGACGGGCGCTCCAGAACGACTATGTTTGAATTTGTGCTTCAGCCAGGCAGCTTGCTCTGCAGCTAGCACAGCAGGAGATTCATTTTCCTGCCGCGTAGATTAGCATGAAGCATCCTCACAATTGGTGGCGCCGCCAGGCACCGGGTATAGCACGGCTACTAACCTGCGTTCTCTTCTCGATTCTAAATATTAAACCATCTCGAGCGTCCCCTACAGCGGAACTTCTTTTGGCCTCGTCGAGGGTGACATCCTCCTTTTCTTTGAGCCATCCTGGCGTGTACGGGTAAAAGGCAGATGTGGACACGGCCCATAATGCCAATTGCAGTAGAAGTACAGCTGGGAACATGATGGAATAGTGACGAAACTACCAAATGTTGCAGGCCACGAATCAGCCCTCGGCAGGTCAACAAGGTTGGCCACGGTCCAAAGGACACAGAAATGGCAATTGGGGAGGAGTCGTGATGAGAGGCGCGTTCCAGTCCAATCATTTAAGAAGCCAGTCAAAGCGATGCCACGAGGTCGGTAAAAAGTCAGGATTTCAGAAGCAGACAGCTGCCAGAATATACAGCAAGTCAAGCGATTAGAAATTATTGTGAAGCATCGCGAGCCCCAGTGTAGTGGAAGGGGTCACTGCAGCCTCGTCGAAGGACGAACGACAAATGGAATGCGTATGAATAAGTGCTCCGCCATGTCTGCGGAAAATCGGAGGCTTGTTAGTATGTAAAACCCCTGAAAAGTCAGTCATGGGAGGATATGACGACGTACAACTTGAAAATATGATGCCAACAGCGGAACGAACCAGATCAAGGAACATAGAAATGGAGCATTCGCTTGGGCAAATGAAATAGGCCCTTTTTGCTTTCTCTCGGAAGAAAATGCACGCCAAGTAAGAACAATATAACAAATTGAAGACAAGAAAAGTCGAGATACAATTAGAAAGGTTAAGTGAGGACTAATATGCACAGCGAGAAGATGCACAGAATGTATAATGAATAGTAACAAGAAGATACATTAATGAGAGAGGTTGAAGATGGAGAAGTCGTCCGGGGACGATACTGGGGATACAACATGAGAAGTGACCGACCAAGGGTCAGGTACGGTTTTGGGTTGAATGGCCGAGTGCAAGGACATTGCTGCTGAGAAGCTCTTTCCATTGGACTAACAATGCCAATCCCTTCCCAACTTGGCGCGGGGCCCGACAGGGGTCAACCATTGATATTTCATTTTGGTCTTGTTCAGAGAACCTGTGGGGGGAATGCCAGCGGTTGGCCGGTTGGTTGGGCTAGAAGAGTCCAGATCAGGGTCAGGCGAAGTGGGCGCCAAAGGATCCATCACTGGCATGGGTGGGCCAGAGGGGACATCGGAAGGATGGGACGATAGTTTTAGCGTCAAGTTGCGGGACGAGGGCTGGAAGACGAGAGGTCTGGCCTGGTAGTATTAGCTGCACGCTTGGTTTATTTGGAGGATACAGAATGCCGATAATACAAGATAGGCACATAGAATCGACAAGGAGCAGATCTGAGCTTGGAGATGATATAGGAGCTCCATCGGGTCCAAAAACGTAGGTATAATTACCTAGGTAATTATTGAGATAACAACGGTTCGGAGCACATTGCAGTCCAGTCCGTACCATTCTAGTGCTGGTAACCTAGCACCCTCCCGCCCTTGTTCTGTTCCCCAATGAAATCAAGCCGGCAAACATGAACCCTGGTCGCAAAGTGGACTCTGGAGGACTGGCGATGGCGATCGGGCGATGACAATGACCGGGTGTGCGTGCATGTAGGTATTTGCTCCGCAGCGAGAGCTGATTGTCCAATTCTGTAACAGGGGAGCGGTGCGGTCTGGTCTTTAGTTATGTCCTGGACGATACAGTTAGCATGTAAGTTTATGTTGGGTCAAGTACTCCGTATGTCCGCAAAATTCAAGGCATTGGCACGACGAGAATTGCGCGTATACCTTTCTTTTATCCAGGAGTACGGAGTAGTAGTTGTGTTGTCTTTTTGCCTCGGGTATGCAAGCGAACGTCTCATTCTGTATCACGGTCATTAAATCCGGATCAATTGATGTCAGGAACCGCGCAGGTGCTCGCTCCTTCCTGCTCCTGTCGGCTGCATAATCTGTGCATCGGTGGCGTCTCGTATCACCTGCAGTCGTTGACAACAACACCAAAACAATATCCCAGAAAGCCCTCAGCAAAACATACTCAAATTACCTGACCTGTAACTTCTCATAAGTACGAAGTACAGAGTACCATTGATGTCTTCTTCTGGACCTCGCTTCGTCGCTTCATCCACGATTGCCCCTGACTCGTCACCAACTCGTGTATTTTACCAGGCACCAATCTTTACCTGTCTCCGTCGGGGATCTACAGAGCACATACTCCGTTTTACATACATACATATTATGATTGATCAGGACTGTTTCGACTGGGCAAGATATTTTAGCGCTCAGGACCTCCTGGCTGCGACGCTAGCACTTTGCCACAGCCCATACCATTTCCGCCGTGACGATGTCAAGGTAGACCGTAACGCTGGCTCTTTTCTTCCGGCATCCTGTCGGTACCTCCGAATCTATCAGAGCTCTTGGGTCGACTAAACTGTTGATTGGGTCCTATGGTACCACGGCTGCACGGTCATGGCCAAGTGAAGGAACACACACCCCTAACCAGGGCCAGGTAACCAGTTGCAATCTAACATCTGGAGCCACCAAATGAACTTGTCTCTGCTGGGCCATGACTGACCAGACTACTAGCAAAAACTACAACAAAATAGTATGTGCGTTTGCGTGCCGTACCATTTCTCCTTCGTTGTACTCTACGGAGCACAGCCAATCCCTCGCGTCAGAAGCCCAACGGTTGTGGCCGGAGAGCTTCTTCTCTTCTTTGCCTGTGGGTTCTATTCTCCGGTTAAAACGCGGACAAAGGAAGACGCCATCTGGACCATCTGGGATCCAGCTGACACATAGCCCTCAAGGGGTACGAGTGCTTTCTTGCATTAAAAAAAAAACTACGTACTCCGTACCGCATCAATACTCCACGTTCTTCACCCCAGCCTCGTGCTTGAATCGGACCCACCGGGGCGGTAACCTCTTGCCACTCACTATCATCAGCCGTCATGTTAGACACCAGACGACCCCAGTGTCTGTGCTGCCAACTACTATTGGGCACTTCAGCTTTTGAGTGCTTGAGCACGCCAGGATTCGAGCCCTCTCTTGCCATCCCATGGCACACCGACTCCCTGGCCCCCCTGCAACCTCTCCCGCTAAGTTGGCCAAGTCCCGCAAGAAATAGCGGTTTTTGTCCATTTCCCGTCCTTGAAAATCCCATATCCAGTCCATCAATTGATCCCATTTTGCGTCATAGAGACTCATGCCCAGACCCCTTCATGCCAGTTGCAGTACAACCCCGAGAGGGTCCCGCCGTCTGTTCCAAACTTTGGAAGGCTGGGGCAGCGGGCATCATGGCATCGCGGCACTTGTGGGCACGCGCCGTTTGGCGGTGTTTCATTGTAACATCAGGATCGACAGATTTGCCAATCGATAAATCAATCTGCGAATGTCAGAACATTACTCCGTATTGGTAGTATGCATATCCTGCTTTAAGCTAGGCTCGCAAGAGCCGCGTCGCCGCGACTCTGAAAATATTGGAGCACAACATATGCATCAAACTTTGTATAATTTCTACGTTGAGCCGCCAGGAGCATCTTCGATATTAGTTCGTTTGTTTTCACCTTGCGTTTAGACGTTGCCAATAAACCGTCCTTGTCATCGTTTCCGTAGGTTTTGCTGTTTTAGACCCTTTGATCATGACACTTCCAGCGGCATCTTGGGCCGCTTTCACGCCGGCAATCCATACTCGTCTCGCCGAAATTTGAATTTACTATGGCAATATCCCGTTGTCACGCTAGTGCATCTTCGCCACCACATGATTGCTCACAGAACTGCGTGTTCCCTTGATGCTGAAGCATGATGTTGTCTTTACGACATGGATATCTTTAATCCTGCCTTAGTTCGCTACTAAAACAGACACGATATGGACGTGTTAGGAACCCCATGCAATAAAACAGAATGCATGGATGCTAATGCCTTGCGATATAACTTATCTTAGGCGCCATATTACGAGTACTCTGGGCTTTAGAAAGACCGCACACAGGTCCTATCTATATATAGAGAAACGATGGCATATGTACCGTAGTCGACGTCTATCGCAATGATTCGTTCTGGTTCCTCCGCCTCTCGTCGCCTGGCGTTTGCTGAGATCCTGCTGCTTTCCATGAGGTGTATGCGGGAGCAGCACGGCAAGCAACTTCAGACTACTCTTTGTTAATTTATCTGTGGCTTGATGGGAAATTACTCAGAGTTAATCACATTCATGGCCACCGGAGAGTATTCCACGTGTCGATCAAACAAGCACCGCCTGCGGAATGTAGTCTACCTACACAGCCGTTGACATTCCACCAACGGATATTACAAGGCACCGAGACTGAGCAGAGAGACATGAATTCTAGAACTCCAGTACGGAGTAATATTTATTTTTATTATTATCACTTTCTGCTCGTCCCGCTACAACTGCTGAAAATCGTTGTCGCGGTCATGGTATAGGTTACAACTCACGACGATCCACGCGAACGCAAGTTGATTTAAACTGAATCGGACTTCAACCGTCATACCACCGGGAAATGGCCTCCATTCCAGACCGGACCGGGACGGCGTCTTATACTCTGGGTATTTCGGCCCAGGCCGCAGCTCTATCCAAAATTTTGGCATCCAGGCTCTGGGCATCCCGTATGTCTTGTCGCACATGATGCCACAAATCAACAAAACTCTGCCTAATTTCCGAGTCGTCTCTCATGGCAGGAACCAGCACCAGGGTCCGCAGGAAATTCCACACCGACTCTCCGCGCCAAGTGTAGGTCTGCACCAGCCTTGCCGTTTGCCTGAATATCTCTTGTGCGTGCTGTGGGGATCCCAATGCGAGGTGCAGCAAAAACGACCAGCCTGATATGTCGTCATGGTGAAGGCGACACCATTTGGTTGTCGTTTTCGTAAGCTCTTCGTCGTGTTCCGCGTCCCAGTCTGGCTTGACTTTAGCTCTGGAGACGAACAAGTCCCTCGCATATGTCCATGCGTAATAGTTCTTGGGATGTCTTTCTGCTGCAACAAAAACCACGCTTTCGAAGTCGTGCATCAGGTCCATGGGCACTTTTGCTTCCAGATATTGCCGCAGAAGCCAGTGTTTGTGGCCCCATAGTACCGGCGATTTCGTATGTCGATGAAGGTGGCTTGAGAGTAAGCTATTCACAAAGTACATTTCCCTTTCAAGTTCTGTTTTCCGCTCACGCGCTGCGAGTGTCTGCCGTAAGAGTAGCCGCTTCCTCGTGTTGGCGGCCGTGAGATGCTCAGAGTCCATGAGTAGCATGACGCTGGTTGCTTTCCGTACATCATCCGTTCGTATCCTTCCCGACTTGTTTAGATGGCTTATGAGTATTTGGCGAGCCGCCGTGAATGCCTGGACGAGCCTAAGTTTGGGTATCGCGAGGCAATGTTCCTCCTTGACAAAGTAGGTATTCTTGAGTTCTGTTTCGAACCCATTGGGCAAGAGTTCTATGTCGATGTATGGGTGGTATATTTGTGAGAGTTCGTGGGAAATTGCGTCGTATGCCTCCTTTGGATCCTCATCTTGTAACTTATGCCTCAAACTGCCGTCGATGGCACTCGACATTTCGAAACCTGAACAAGAAAAATCAGGGAATGCTGGGGACTCAACTGGATATATAGGGTAAGGTGGGATGGGCGGAACTAAGGTGGTTGCTGCATGGGCCTGTTCCGGAAATGCAATCTACCGGGGGCCATTGGTAGCGGAACTGCAGGAGCTTCTTGGCCACAAGAACAGCGTAGCTGGAAACACGAGACATAACCTTACGACGACTTGATTCATCCCAACACGACAGGCACGAATCCTGTTCGATTGGCGTTGGAGAAAAAAAAAAGATGACTATTTTGTTCCTCATATTTGCCGTCGAGGTGTTGGCCCAGTTCATCACCGCCGTGGGCGCGGCACAGATTAACAATCTGGTAAGCTTGGTGGCCAATACGTAATGGGAAACAGCATGATGACACTATAATAGATCTGGACCTTGATCAACTACCTCCCCGTCTCGACGTCCAAAGCCGCCGCCGAGCAGCGCAAGCTCCAGGCCGAATATCTCAAAGTACGACGGGAATTGAACGCCACAAGTAGCCAGGACGAGTTTGCGAAATGGGCCAAGCTGCGAAGGCAGCACGATAAGCTGCTTGAGAAGCTCGATGCAGCCAGTACGTGCAAGGAAGAAGAAAAAGAAAAAAGATATGACGAGCTGGGTATATGAAGACAATGCGCTAATCATGTTTTCGCCCACAGAGAAAGCAATGGAAGCTTCGCGAGCCCGGTTCGACAACTACCTCACGGTGATACGAATGCTCATCACCAAAATACCGCAATACTTCATCCCCTTCTGGTACGGCAAGGAGCCCATGTTCTGGCTGCCGTACGGCTGGTTCCCATACTACGCCGAATGGATCATTTCCTTTCCCCGCGCGCCCATGGGTAGTGTCAGCGCTCCGTCATGGCAGCTCGCTTGCTCTGGGGTGATTACCCTCCTCGGCGAGATCATTATGTTTGCCGGCAGGCAAATCTTTGCACAGCCAAAAACCAAAGTGGCACAGCCCGCGGAGAAGGCCAATAAGCCTGGAAAACAAACTGCAGAGAAGTCGGAGGAAAAGAAGGAATTGTAGATTGTGCATGAAATTAAAACCTTTTATTTTTATTTTTATATTTTTTATATTTTTTGATTGAAAATACGCCATGTACATCATCCTTCCTCATGATGAGACTACGACGCGGTTGGTGATGTATGGTGAAAGCATGTATCTCTTTGATATTTGACGCAAAGTTCCTCATTGCCAGCGCTGAGACTTTGAAACACGACAGAGAATGACCCTTGGCAGGGTATTTTCGGGTCAATCTAGGCAACATATTGACTCTGACGACCACGGACAGATCGCCAAAGCTTCGAAAGTGCCAAACTGTAGTCACTGAGAAATGGGGTCCGAAAAGGAAAGTGATCTGAGGACGGCTTATTATTGCTAGCTGGTGCTATGGAAATCGTCGCTGCTGCGCGCGCAGTGCGTGCGGGTAGTCGTGGTTTTGATGGATGAAGGACTGAAGGGGGAAATGGATGGAGGGAAATTTTCGCTGGTAAAAATAGGGTGCGCATCAGCCCCACATATAAGTTACCCCGTACTGGGCTTGGATGCGGCTGGGTGTCAAAACACCACGAAAAGTGCCTTCCGCAAGATAAGTTAGTCTCTACATCAATAAGCAAAGCGCTATACTAAGTTAATGTAAGAAAGTAATCAAAAACATACCTTTAGGCTTTAAATGTTTAATCAGAGTCCTTAAGTGCTACGCCGCTATACTTATAAGCCTTATATAACTGAAACTTAACTTACAATTGGTTTAAACGACCTTAAGTTACTATTATTAGCTGAAATTTCAATGCCGGAACGTACGTATCTATATAAATCATCGTGACCCTGCCATTTTGGTGGCTATGGACACCTTCCAGGACCCTTCACACCACGAGTAACATCGCGAGATTGCGCCGCAGGCAAAAAACCCGTGCCACAGGCGGCCCCCGGAGGGGAAAATTAAAAGGTTCGACAAGGTATAGGTCAAATTCAATAGCTTCAACAGGCTCGAATTCAACAGCTTCAAAGGGCTCAAATCAATCAGTGGCAGCAGCAGCTTTGCTTACACCTATGGCAAGGGCAAGGGCTCACGTTGGCATCGGACCTAGTATCAAACCCTTCGATTATCGACTTTATTCCTACAAGTACGCGAGAGTGGGGTACCAAATACAAAAAAAGAAGGAGATGAAAAGAAACGAAAACAAAACGACAGCAAAAGAAATCAATAACAATGTGCATCACTTATAGCCGTCCCATCAGATACAACATGGCACTTCCGACGAAAAGCACCACCCTCAGGGCATAGTAATACCAACCCGTACAATGGGAGAAGTTGATCCGCTCATGCGACTGCTTAAGAGTCTTTTGTGCCCTCGGCAACGCCAACTTGTCATACGCAACCAATGCCTCCTCCATTGACTGACTACCGCAAATCTGACGGGCAAGATCAATGCCATCTTTCAAGGCCAAGTTTGCCCCGTTACCAGCGAATGGGCTGACAGCATGATTCGTATCCCCTAGGAACACGGCACCCTTCAAATTGTCATCGCCTGTATGGGGGAAGGGCCTCTTATCTCGGGCAGGAAACATGAATGAGGAGTGTTGCTCCGTGGCGTCCACGATGGTCTGGAAGGGCTCTTGGAGCATACGTCCTCTCCTCAGGGCCTCCTCCTTGAGATGCTCGTATTGTTGGCGTGATTCCGGATCGTACTTTTGCATTCGTTGGGGTTCCAGGAATCCCAGACCCCAGACAACGCCTGTAGCGTCGACGGGCGAGAAGAAACATCCGACGCCTTCGCCGGTGATGGCCATGCCCCAGTTCTTGTTGACGGGTTGGGGGACACCGTTGGGAAGCCTGCTCACGCCGCCCATTTGAATGGCGCCTGCGTACTCTAGATTATCGTCTGGCCTGAAGGAAGAGCGAATCTTGCTGTGTGCCCCGTCCGCAGCAACGAGTAAGTCACAGTCATCCGTGAATGACTTCCCTTCCTTATCAGACGGGAAGACGTGAACTCGCATTCGCCCATTGGATAGCCTCTCCGCAGAGGTAACCGTTGAATTCCAGGTAATGGAGCACAGCCTCTCGGCAGCAGAGACACAAAGATCCCTTATGTCGTTCCGCATGATACGAATGCCTGAAGCAGGTAAGTCCTTGTAGGGAGAGAACTTGACAGCGAGCAATTGAGCCCAGCTACTCGACCATATGCGAAACCCCGAGGTGCTGTCATTTCCAGAAATAGCACGCTTCATCATTTCATCGAGGAGACCAATATCTCGGGCTGCCATGAGGCCACCGTTCTCGTCGAAGCCATGGAGAGAGAGGGAGTATCCTTGTCTGTTGCGGGGGAGATGGCGGCCTTCGCGTTCGTAGATTGTGATTTGGGGTAGTTTGAGGGCAGGATCCCAGTTTTGGTGGAGGGCGACGATGAAGGAGAGGCCGGCGAAACCAGCGCCTGAGACGATTATTTTTTTGCCTTCTAAGAAGTGATTTGGCATTTTGGGGCGGCTGAATGTGACTTTGGTTGAAAAAAAAAAAAGGTAGGAGCTTTCTTGGTGGCAAGCTGTAAAAACCCCAGGTAAATGGTGTTGACGAAGGGAAGAGTGTTGGCTTTATGGGATGTTGGCCTTTTAGTTAACCGGTCGTGTGAGACGACTTAACCGTTAGTACGGAGTACTTGTACTGAACATGTCGTATCGTGAACATCTAGAGCTGGTTCACGATCCCCGCGACGAGAGAGTCACGTAGCACACAACTCGGTATTCCCGCAACTCTTCAATGTTGGTTCGACGACGGTGTCAGCCCTGCCGGCAAAGCTCCCGAGGGGGATGTGCTGAGCCAATCACGGCTGCGACGTCGTAAAACGCTTGCGCATGCTGGCGCGTGTGTCTGACGCAGCTTGGCGTTGTCGGGCTGCGACGAAGTGCGAGGGCCAGGGAGAATTTATGGCAAGATTATTCAGCCGAAGGCTGACTCTACATTAATCCATAAGTTTTCCGAATAATGAGGGTTTGGTGCAGGCTTGACAAATAAGTTTCTATTGGTCCAAATTTTGTATGGGAAATCGCGAAAGAAGGCTGGATTGGTTGGTGGCTCTAGAAAAGTGGGTAAAGGACAGCCACCGTCTGTCGGTGCTTCTTTGTTTACTTCTCTGTTTACAATCGTTTACAATCGTTTACAATCGTTTACAATCGCTAAATTTGCCCAGCGATCTGTTCGTTTGCTTGGCCAGCAGCCTTTCTTCCATTATTGAAACAGATGTACCGCATGGTTGGGTATGGATTATGATTCTAGGGGTAATATTAGTCCTAGATCTGAATTGGCAGTCCATTGCCCGTCTTGCGACCGAACAAAATCACCAAGTAATTTCGTTAGCAGGAGGAAATCTGCCAATCCAACTACAACCTGTCTGGAATGCCGGGACCACCGCAATTCCGAGGTAACTGACACCATTGATATACTATATATGCCTCCCTAACCTGATCAAGCGTGCCAGGTCCAAAGGTGCCGTCCTTGCATTGAGAAAGCTGGCTGTCCGTCCTACCTCAGCTGAGAGATCTGCCCCGAAAAGAACCGACAGAGACGCTGGCCTATCGCCTCCTAACCAGAGATCTGGAACCCAACCTACATCGCCAGAGAAGCTACGGCAACAACATACAGCTAGGAGTTTGTTCGGAGAGCCAGGCAGCCAGCCGCAGATAGTGCTGGGGACGCCGATCCCACCAACCCAAGCGAGCTCGCGGCTCTTCCGGGCTCTAGCTCCCTCACCGCCTGTGCCGCCCTCGACCGATCCTGTCGCCTCACATTCTGATCCATCTACTGTCCGAAGCAGCACGACTGGTGTGGACTACTCTTACCTGGCTGTTAGGTTCCACAAGGGCGGGAAGGACTCGCAAGATGATGCCTCCAAGGCCGGCGCCAGGGCCAAGCAGGCCACTATTCGGCGCGACCATCGTTCACGACGCCGTGCAGGGGAGGCTGTGTCACTAACTCCCACAATCTCTCAACTCGGCGTCTTTGAAGGTTCTGATGGTCCTGGAGAAGGTATCCTTGTGCTGTGGTCCCGGCAGTTTGTTCAAGCTAACCACGGAACGTAGCTGGGAGTCAAGATCGACTACAGGCAAATGAGCTCCCAGATGGGGATGGAATGACCAAGGAAGCGGATGACAGGGGACAGTTCTCTGAATCTGATGTTGACGTCGAGGACTATTTCAACTTGCTGCTTTCACCTGCTCGACCACGGAAGTACCTCGAACACCTAGGGGTAGAGTCTGATTCCGATCTAGGGGACGAAGACGGGAACGATAATAGCAATGCCTTGGACGAAAGCCCTCTTCGCTATTGCTCGCGGCAGCCTTCCAGAAAGTCAGGGCCTCGTCGCCGTGCTCGCCGTGGTCCTGCCCCTGGTACAGGAGGGCGGCCAAAAAAATCTCAAAGGCAAACTCGATCGTCGGGGCCGCCACGACGGTACCGGAGTCCAGTGATGATTCCACCTGAAGAATCGGCCGTATTTCACGCACAAGATCCGGTGTGGAATGGGGACCTGGACGCTTGCGCCTTGACCTGTCGTGATAAAGCAATCTTCCGTGAGTTCTGGACAAAGCTGGACAATGACCAAATGCAATTTTGTGGTCGATGTCAAGAGCGTTGGTTCCAGATGAAGATCGATTCTGATGGCATTTGTGCGCGTTGCTGTCGAAAGGATGATAAACGCGGCCCTGAAGAGCCGTACTTCTTCTCTGTGGACAACCAGTTGGATTTTGGCTCCGTACCGACTCAATTGCCTCAGCTTACACCTACTGAAGAGTCTTTAATAGGCCGTGTTCACGTCCACGTGAATATTATGCTTGTGCGGGGCCAGCAGTACAAATATCGGGGACATGTTGTTCACTTTCTCCGCGAGGTTGGCTTGGTGTACAACCAACTCCCGCTTTTGCCGCGGGAGTTGAACACTGTATTACTCCGTCCTTCCAATACGTCGTCCCATGCAAACCTTAGCCGGCAATTCACCCGCCAGTTCCGTGTACGCCGCCAGCCAGTTGCCATATGGCTTAACTACCTCCGGCGCCATCATCCTGGCTATCGATGCATCGTCATCGACGAAGAGCGGCTGAGTCAATTGCCTCAAGATGGCAATGTCCTGGACGACATCCCCCAGAGCCAGGTGGAGGCTGCCGAAGTTGGACCCGAGGAAGATGAGGAGGCAGAACCGGACCTGGAGGACGAGGCTGCGGTGCCGGACCTTTTGGCCAAGGACACGGAGCTCGATGCTCTGCGGTCTATTCTTGCCGGAGAACCAGAAGCTGAACCAAGGCTTTCCACAAGCTTCCAGGAGCAGGTGCAGCACGAGCTGCAGCTTCCGAATATACGGCGCACACCCATTAATGAGTTCAATCGCTCTCATGCCCTACTCTCCTTAGCTTTTCCCTGCCTCTTTCCTGACGGGAGAGCCGACTTTGTTGAGCCTCGGCTACGGTCAATCGACTACATGGACTACATCGAGCACGCGATGCGCTGGCATGACGGGCGTTTTGCACGCCACCCGACCTTCCGCTTCGTCGCCTTCAATACTCTGATGCGGTCACAGGCCCGTGCACGGTCCAAATTCTTCGTGAAGCAACACGATGGTAGTCATGAACCGCTCACACGGGAGCAGCTTGTTCAGGCACTGGAGCACAGCGAGGACCCTGAGGCGCAGGTGCTAATCAACTCAATCACAAGACATGCGGTACCTATTCGCGGCACGCGCCCCTTCTGGAACAGGAAGAGGCAGGACCTCGAGGCCTATGCCTACAACCTTGGATGTCCTGGTGCATTCATCACATTCAGCCCGGCAGATTTACACTGGCGGAGTCTCTACCAGCACATGCCCCGATATGATGAATGGCTGGCTGCGTCCGAGTCCGAGAGGATGGGTCTCTCGCGCCAACTTTTGCGTCAGAATCCTCACATTGCTGCTTTCCATTTCTACCGCCGATACTGTTTCTTTCGAGATATCGTGTTAAGCAAGAAGTTCAACATTACGGATTACTGGGATCGGTATGAATGGCAAGGGCGTGGCAGTCCGCACAACCATGGCCTGTACTGGATGGAGAATTGCCCAAGAGTCGACATGGTGGATGAAGCCGCTCGTGATGTTTTTGCACGCACGTGGGGATTCCACATCACTGCCATTAATCCTGAGCCGACTAGGACTATGCCCCAGGGTGAGGGTAACCCCCTGAGCGTAGATCCACTGAGTACAGAACTGACATTCCTGCGTCTCTCACAAATCGTCAACCGCTGCCAGCGCCACAGATGCAATACCACATACTGCTTACGCGTAAGGAAGAGAACCGTTGATCTGGCGAGGGATATGGAAGGCGCTGCTGCAGATATCGAGGCGGCCAATGCGGCCAATCCAGAGCGGGAGTGTCGTTTTGACTTTCCTCGTGCCTTGCGGGAGCTGGCCGCAGTGATCAGGAAGGAAGGCAAGTCGTACTATGTCTTCGAGGCGGCGCGGAATGACAACCTCATGAATCACTTCAATCCCGCCATTATACTAGGCTGGCTAGCCAATATCGACATATCTCCTTGCACCAGCCTACAGGCGGTTATTACGTACGCTGCCAAGTATTGCAGCAAATCTGAGAAGAAGACTGAGCCTTACTGTAAGCTTGCAGACCAGGTTTTGCCGCACACGGCACACCTTCAGCCGCTATTATCCTTCTCCTCTCGCCTGATGAATAAGCTGATTGCCGAGAGAGATTACTCGGCGCAGGAGATTTCCCATCTTCTCCTTAACATTCCTCTGCAGGAAGGCACGCGGATGGTGGTCTCTGTCGACTGCCGTCCTTTGGAGCAACATGCACGTTCGTATCGCGTGGATGAAGATGTCAACGAGACCGTCGGCAGCTACAGGAGGTATCTCGAGAGAAATGACCAGCACGAGGATGCAACTTACCTCGAGTACCTGCAATCGTATAATCTCAAGACGTGGAGGAGACTCGCTGCCAACGCGAAGAAGAGAGTCCTGTCTTACTTTCCTCGATACAGGTCCGTGGAGGCATCTCCCCAGTTTGGTGACTTCTGCCGTGTTAAATTGATGATGGCTCATCCGCATCGCTCTCCAGAGGAGTTGCTCACCGTGGGCGGGCAGCGGTTCGATTCCTTCGCGGCTGCGTACAGGTTTTGCAGAGAGCAGCACCGTGACACCCATGCGGACGATCATTATGGGGAGCCAGATACAAATGAATTGAGGGCTGAGGACGACGAATTTGAGCTTGAGGTCCATGAAGAGCCCATTGTGGATGAAGACTGGCATGAACTCGCCCGCATGCTTCCCGACCGCCCGCTGGAGGAAGAGGATATCGACATGCTCGGCCGCCGAGACATCGACATCAATTATGATTGGACCCCTCACGTTGGACGGTATACTGATGACGGTATTCTCAAGGGCGACTACTGGAAGCAACGCAAGGCGGCAAACCGCCTTGACCTTGATGTGGATCATCAGCCCTTGGAAGCTCGAGATTCCCTAAACCGGGATCAGCGCTTAGTATACGATACCGTGATGGACCACTTCCTGAATCAGGAACCCTCTCAGTTGCTGCTCCATGTGGATGGTGGAGGTGGTACCGGGAAGTCATACCTCATTAATTTGCTCTCCGCGCACCTCCAAGCCGCTGCTGCCGGGAGAGGGACACCTGTTTGGCGTGCCGCGCCCACTGGCGTCGCGGGAAATCAGATATCGGGCACTACTTTGCACTCCCTGTTACACCTTCCAATCAACAAGGACTTCAAGCCCCTCTCGCCCACTGACATGGCCCAGCTCCAGAAGAAGCTGAAGGACATCAACTACCTGATCATCGATGAGAAGAGCATGCTGGGACTGCGACAGCTTTCTTGGATCGATGACCGCCTGCGCGAGGCGTTCCCGAGTAGGAATGAGGAGTTCTTTGGTAGTCTTAACATCCTTCTGGTTGGCGACTTCTTCCAGCTTCCACCCGTGCTACAGAAGCCGCTCTATTACGATAAAGAGGTGCAGGGAGTGGAGATCAAAGGCAGGAACGCATATAGACGCTTCGATAAATCAGTCTTCTTGAAGGTTGTCCAACGGCAACGGGGCGACGATCAGAAGGCGTTTCGCACAGCTCTCGAGGAATTGCGGCTCCTCCAACTGTCAGTCGAGTCCTGGAAACTCCTTTCCGGTCGAGTACAGGCGAAGCTAGATGATCTGGAGGTCGCCAGGTTCGCCAACGCCTTGCGAGTATACGCCACGAAAGATAGGGTGAACGAATATAACCACTACCACCTCGACCGCCTCGGCCGGCCAGTCATTCAGGTCAAGGCTAAGAATGTCGGCCTTGGCGCGGCTGCGGCGCCTGATGACAAGGCGGGCAACCTTGCGAAGCAGATCCCTATATGCATTGGCGCCCGTCTGATGCTGACATCTAACCTTTGGCAGCCAGTTGGTCACTGCAACGGCGCTCGCGGTACCGTTTACGATATCGGCTGGGCACCGGGGGCTGACCCAGTCCAAGACCCTCCCTGTGTTATCATGATGGAGTTTGACAAGTACAGTGGACCTGTGTTCCTGACCACCGCTGATGGCAGAAAGATTGTCCCGATTCTCCCAGTAGACAGGGACTTCCTCATCGGAAGCACTCTCTGCACTCGCACGCAGTTTCCCCTGATCGTATGCTACGCCATTACGGTTCACAAGTCGCAGAGCATCACTGAAGATGTCATCGTGACAGATCTCTCCTGTCGGGACTTTCAGACTGGTTTAAGCTACGTAGCTGTCTCTCGCGTAAAAACGCTCCAGGGCTTGATGCTGGATGCGCCCTTTGATCGTGGTCACCTGTTTTACGAGTCTCCACCAGAGGGTATGAAGATGAAGATGAGGGATGAGCGGCATAGAAGACGACAGGTCCTTACACGGAATCCATATAGGTCAGACCACGGCTCTGCATAACTAGATAGCTAGCTAAATGTAATGGCTTAATAGTTGCTTGGCCCAAGGACTCCCAGCCTTCGGATGATCGTACCCCTTGCACCCACAGCTCTAACGTGCAAGGGGTGGCGTAGTATTTTAGTATCGGATAGTTGCAAATAAATTCATTTGTTGATCAAAGATCGTCTTCCTCTGCCCCCCCCAAAAATCAATCTAGCAACGGTCATGGGACCAGACAATGTTTCGGGAACGGCCGAAACATATTCCTGTCCGGCGACAGGCGTCGATGCCATGCAATGAATGACGAGACGACATGTGCTGCGTTATCAGGCGCCCGTTGATTGTTCCCAGTTGATGCCCAAGTTGGCATCCTGTCAACAAAGGGTCTCTGGCAATGTAGCCATTTGAAGGCTTGGAACGTCCTTGTTCTGGCGGGATCAAGGATCCAACAATAACCAGATGCCGGACGCCACAATAATACTAGTACCAGGCACCAGACCCACGATGCACTGATGCAGGCCCCACACGGCAGTCCGCTCAGGGCCACCCGCCCGCCGTGACGACACAGTGTCTTGTGTGCTACGTGCCTCGACCGAGAAGACCCTTCAAATGTTCCTTCACGCCACCATGGGCTTCGCATCGTGAAGCTCTTCAACCAACTCTCGCCCGTCGTCCTCAGCAGCCGCCGCCGCCGCCATGGCTGTCACTTGGGATTCGTAAGCCCTCCCGTCGAGAGAAGACGAAAACACTTTCCACGCAGGCCTATTTTCCGCTCAACCAACTAACGTCATCTAGCATCCGCGCCCTCCTTCTCTTCTTCGGGCCTATGCTCCTCCCAAAAGCCATATCATGGTATCGCTCGATCGGCACCTCGTCCCACGGTCTCCCCATCCAACCCACGCCTCCGCGGGTCCGCCTCGCTCTCGGCCTGCTCTTCACCCTCTCAGCAATCTACCTCGTCAAGACCCTGCCCCCCTTCGCGCCCGAGAACCTCTTCACCCGCACGCAAAGCCGCCTCCAGATCCCCGTCGACGTGCTCTTCAACCGCATAGCCGCCCTCCGCCCCGGCAACGTCCTCACCGCGAGCGACCACGCCCTGCGAGCCAAGTTTGTCAATCTGGAAAGCCGCCTGTTGTACGTCCAGTTCGGGCCGCAAGTCCTCTCCGACTGCCCGTTTTGCAACGCCGACGAGCCAAAGAGCTACTTCTACTATGCCCTGCCTTCCCTCTTCTGGCCGCACCTGGCCAACCTGATTGCCTTGGCGGCCATAACGAGCCCTTCCTTCACGGGGAAGCACGGCTACCAATGGCGCACGCTGGCAACCATCGCGTCGCTCGCCCTGGCCGGACTGGAAGCCTACATTGTGGGCTCGTACAGCTACAAGGCCAACGCAAAAGCTCTGCGCCTCTCCGATGTGAACTTCTTCTACTGGTCCATGCGAAGCTACAGACTCGTCGCGCTGGCCGCCTTGGACGCCGTCTTGGGGTGGGTCATGTACCTGTCCTCTACGAACCGGGCGTTTGTGCAGCTGCCCTCTGCGTCGGAGAGGGTTGAGGAGGTTGCAAGGGGCCTGTTGACGGTCAAGAGCAAACTGAACGCCATCGGCATCATCAATAATACCGCCATGAGGGACGAGGAGCTGCGCAACAGGTGTCAGACTTACTGGGCCCATGAGGTGCGCTTGATGAGGGAGGTGATGGAGGAGAGGGAGGTGGTGGAGGGCGTGAATGATGCTTTGAGTAACAGGATCAATATCGACTCGATTTCCAAGGACGCCGAGACGTACACAGATAGTGTCTTGGAGCCGTTGCGGCAGATGCAGCAGATGCAGCAGAATGAGTAGGGATTTTGTCGTACATCGGATAGACAGGAATAGATGCACATGGATTTACTCTCACAATGTTTTGATATGAGCATTCGCATGTAGAAGTAGGATATATTTTTGTATTTTTTTCCCAAAAAAAAAAAGCACAACTGCCATGCATTACTACTATCGTACGTCTACAGAAACTCCAAGAAAAAAATCCCCATTCCCCCATGTTTCAACATTGCGCTGCACACAGACAAGACATCCAGCTACTGCAACACCGATCTTTGCAACTCGGCTTCACACCAGATGTGTCACGGCCCGGACTCGGATTTGGCCACCGCTGTGCCTGTCGTGGCACTGCCAACACTTGCCTTGCGGGCCCCAGAGTCCTTTGGCAATCCATCACCTGCGCCCTCCTGTGCACTCCTCTCCAAGAAATTTGCCCACAACTCCGCAAGAGACTCCTTGTCTTTGGCTGACGTGGGTTCCGAAAAGACATCGGCGCTGAGCGAAGGCGAACTGGGTGTTCTGTGGAAAGGGGATGTAGGCAGCCGCAAGCTGCCAACTGAGCCGCCGGGACGAGCGAGGCCTGCTTGCTCGCGCTGCTCGTCGGTCCAGTTCAAATAACCGGCCATCACCTGCAGGACTTGGAAGCGCTTGGCGTCGCCGCGGTCGAGGGTGAGGAAGTGCAGGAGGTGGTTTGTTACGACTTGTCTGCAAATAAAAGGTTAGTGACAGTATCTCATAACGGAGATTGTAATGCGCAGGAGGGAGCGCAACGCACCTGTCGACATTGTCTTCTGGCTTCGTCTTCTTCAGATATCGCAGCGCCTTTGTCAAGTGATCGTTCAGTACAATAGCCTCATGTCTCAACTTGCCAATCAGCAAGTTCTTCTCCCTGACCTCCTTCTCAAATGGCGCCGTTCGCTCAAGTTCCTTGGACATTTCGTCTTTGGCCGCCTCAGCTTCTATGGCCCGCGCCTCGGCCTGTTGGGCCACTTGTTTCTGCGCTTGCAGCTGTGACTCTGTCGTCTCAACCATATCCCGCAGCTCCTTCTTGCGGGCGTCTTGGATCTCTCGCAGCGCATTTTGCAGGTTATCCACGAGAGTGGATTGGCTATCGCGGTCCGCGGCAGCAGCCTCGTAGTTTTTCTTCAGCGTCTGGATTTGCTCCTCAAGATCACCGACTTTATCCGCTAGGTTCTCTTTAATAGAGCGTTCTTCCATGGCCAATACTTCCCATTCGCCCATGGCATTTGCTGTCGTCTCCATCTCCTCCTTGAGATGCTGCACTGTCCTGGTCAGCTCTTCCTTCTCCTTGTGCCAATTGTGAGCTGAGAGATTGTTACGGCTCCGCAGCGTGGACAGCTCTCTATTGGCGTCTTGGAGTTCCTGCCTGAGTTTCTCGACATCTTCGCCCGTGGACAGTGCCGAACCCTGCAGCTGCTCGTTTTGCGCCTCTAGCTCTTCTATTCGCTCCCTGGCTTCTTGTAGCTCGGCCTTGTCGCGTTTTAGTCTGCCGCTGAGCGATTCTTTGATCTTCTCAACTCGGTCGAGAAGGGTCTGGTACTGCTCTTCGGCGTGCTCCTTGGCCGAGTTGCTCTCTTCTAGGTCCGTTTTGAGTTGCGAGACTTCCTGCTGGTGCGTTTCCTGAATGCTCTCCAACTGTTTGCGAAGCTGTTCCACCTCGGCCCTGAGCGCCTCCCGTTCTTTCCCCATTGCCTCGAGTTTCGCAGTCGGGTCTGAGTCGGCAGTCCCGTCGGTGGCCTTGGATGGTTCTACGGCGTGCCCATTACCGTCCGGCTTTAGCTTGTTCGTGCTCTCTGAAGTGTCCTGAAGGCCTCGTTAGTAAGCATGACATGCCGATCTTTGCATCTCGCACACTCGATATGATAGAATGCGGCATCTGCTACGTACAAAGTCGTCGTCGTCTCCATCGTTGTCATTTTGTGTGTCCTCGTGAGTCGCATCGCCGTTACTTAGAGGCGTAGTATCCTTGTTCTTGTTGGCATTCTTCTTCTTTCTGTTGTTCTTCTTCTTGGAAGCTGTAGACCTCGCGGTAGTGGTTAGAACACGGTTGGCGATTGACGGAGGCCCAAGAGGACAGGTTACAAACCTGAATTGGTGGCTTGGGTGGGCTCACCAGCAGCTGTTGACGACATTGTAGCCGCAAGGCGCAGCAGTGAAGCGGCCCGTTTGTGCGTGCTGGTGTATTGAGCCCACGAGTCGTGGTGACGAGGGCAATGTCGGGTCGAGTCCGGCGTCTCAGTTGTCGATTGACATGACGAGGCGCAACATTGAAACGCACTCTGAACCTTACAGAGGCAACACGTTGGCGTTGAAGAAACAATAGCGGGTATGGAATGTGGCATTAGCGGGTCGCGGGGGCTTCCGCCAGTCAACTTCAAGCCAGTTAGTGGCCGGCCAATTGGTTTTGCGCACAGGAAAGTCGCTAAAACCCCCGTGCCCTGTGCTGCCATGTTCCAGCTTAACAGATGAAGCAAGGACAACGACGGACACGACCATCTAAAAGAAGGACAAAAAGAAATCCGAAATAAACGTTTTAAACTAGTATATGAAGCAAAGATCGTTACAAATTATCTCAATGCCAAACGATGCATCTCGATTCCAATAGACGCATCGTATTCAAGCTCGTCATCTGCCTTCTTATACGAGACGCACGCCAAGCCACGCCTCAAACCCATGTCATGCACCAACACTTGCGTAATAAGCGCACAGGACGAGCCCGGTTCGTCTGCAGGTGTGTCTAATAGCCATTGGCGACTAGCTCAGCCCATATAAACGCATCCGTCTAATAGGATTCACCATTTACTCTTATGTCAGGACCCGTCATCTGACGCCTACATTATCTTGCCGTTCTTTTTATCTACCTTGGTTGTTTCAGGCATTAGCGCCAGACACAATACTTGAAATCTGCTTAGTCACCTACATCGTGGGGCTATGGCTAGTATTTACGTTTCTCTGAACCTGGTGGACCTTTAAATTTCTTTTTTCCTCTTGATCTTACAATCATCTTCGCCATCACACTAATGAACAAGACCATATGCCTGTGGCTTTTTCACAATCTTGTGCGAAGTAGATCGTCTCGCCTTTCATAATCCCATTGCTTGCTCGACTTCCCCCTTTTCTGCGAAATGCGGGTAGCGTCCTTGTGAGTGCCGTGGGTTCGCTTATGTGCGTACATCTCGCCGTCCACGACTATTCGTAAGTCTCATGGTGAACACCGTGCTGCCTACACCTGTAGAGGAACAAAACCCAGTCAGACATGTGTCACATAAGGGTTTGGCCGGTTGAATTTGATCAAACGAATTGAGCTCAATAACAGGACTTAGGTGGCCCAGACGTAAAATTTAGGACATTACTACCTGATGCGCCGTTGCCAAAACGTAAAATATCCACATCACAAGATTTTATAAACTCTTCAATCAAGCCTTGACCTTCTTTGCCTTGCCTTTAGTACCCTTGCCGGCCTTGGCTTTGGGTGCCGGTATCGACTCAGGTTCGGCAGCAGATCCTTGGGCTTTGGACGTCGTTGTCGCCTTGGTCTCTTCTTGGGCAGGTTCCTCCGCAGAAGCAGCTTCTATAGTCTTGGGTTCCTCCACATTGTTTTCTGCGGCTTGCGGAGGCGGTACGTCCTTGAGATCTGGAGCGTCGAACTCGTATCCCATGTTCTTAAACTTGGCAGCTTTCTTGGCTCGCTTACCCTTCTCCTTGTACACTTTGGTCTTCCAAGCAGACTCAGCCAATGGCTTCTGCAGACTCAAGCCGGCCATCTTGTTCCACGGGACCTTTTTGAACCGTCTGTTGGCTCCCTTGAACAAATCGTCGTGGACTTGTGCCTTCGGGATCGTCTTGCACTTGAGAATGTGCCCAAATAGCAGGTAGTTGTCCATAGTCTTGGCAACAATCTCAGCAGTGGTCGCTTCCTCAAACTCGACAAAGGCAAAGTGCTTGCTGGCGCCAGTCTTCTTGTTTCTCGATAAGCGAAGGCGGGTGACAGGCCCGAACTGGGAGAGGTATTGTCTCATTTCGTGCTCGTAGAAACCGTGGGGGATTCGGCCGATGTACAGAACGCCCGGCTCACCAGTAGCCTTCTTGGCTGCCTTGGCAAGCTCCTTGGTAACAGACGGAATCTTGCCGACGTCTTGGCCGGGTTTGAAGGACAGGGTCTTGTCGACAGGTGCTTCGTCACCCGAGTCGATCTCGGCAGCCAGAGTCTTCACATTCTCATTGTCCTCGCCGTCTGAGTCATCAGAGCCATCCATCTCCAAGACATCATCCTCTTCCTCAACCTCCTTTGCCGCCTTTTCAGGTTTGGGTTCTTTTGGTGATTTCGCAACAGGCTTTTCAGGTGCTGCAGCCTCTTTAGAAGGCTTCTGCTTCTTTAATGAAGCTGGAGAGGCATCCTCGGCGGCTGCGATGGTTAGCTCATTGATAATATGAATGAAGGATGCTGAGTGTCGGATTACCTTTTCTCTTGCCCTTGGGAGTAGGCTTGTCTGACGTCTTGGTGGCGACGCCGTTGCTCTTCTGAACTTCGGAAACAGCTGTATACAGTCAATTAGCAGCGGTAGCTCGACGTGTTCACTTATGCAAAACGTACATTTTCTCTTTCTGAGTTCTGGAGCCATTGCGACGACCTGGACTGTACAGCCTGGTTGGTGAGTTCTGGCAGGCGTTGAGTGATCGACGTGGGCTGGAAAAAAAAATAAGATTCTGCCAGTTTTGCGAAGCGGTGAAGGCGCACTATCAGTCTATCAGTGCAGGTGGTGGTGGGGGGCTTCTCACTGCCTACAGGTCGCCCGTAGTTGGGCCTGGCTGGTTCAAGTCCGGTCATGTCAAGTGCTGGTCTGGTTGTTCCTTCCAATCAACATTTGGAAACGTTGACGGTATTGCTGCTGCATCAGACTGAGCCCGTACCGGATGCTCTCATTGATATATCAGCACTTGGCCCATTCGAGCTCAACCACTTGACTTTGTGCAGCTATATACAGCACTGAACAGCCTTGGATGCACACCATCGACCGAGTCTAGTGAGATCAATACTAACCGAGCTAAGCAGTACATATGTACGTATTTCCTACTACATTTAGTGCAAAGCTCAGTCTTGGCTGCCTGGTCACCAAAGACCAAAATATCTGACAAACTCAGAAAACGCGTCCTCGCCCAATACTATTATGCTTGCATAATGGGCGTAGAGCAGGTTGAGCTTAGTCATGAGGAGGTATGGGATGACTCTGCGCTCATAGACTCGTGGAACGAGGCTTTGGCAGAGTATAAGGTCTGAATTCTATTTCCTCTTCAAATTACAGCCAACCACTAATATCAGCTGTGCTCAGAAATACCACAGTGTACACGCAAAGGGAGGAAGCGTTAAAGACCTAGAATCCAAAATCTCCCAGTAAGTGAATAGATGAACGGAACCAGCCTACGGTACCTCTATCATCACCGCATCAACTGATATTTGTGGTAGGCGCGCTCCAGAATCTGAATCAAACAAACGAGCCAACAGTTCCGAACCTGTCTCTTCTGCCGGCAACGAAGATCCGGATGCCATTGTAAGGGCCTTGAACTACGGGTATGACGGCGTCAATCCTGGGCGATTCGTTGTGCACCGTTGGATAGTTTCTTGTTTCATCCAAGGCTGCTGACGACAAGACAGATCTCAAGATCCGACCAAGCCCAGTCATCACAAAAAGATGCAACGGCAGCTGCTTCGGCTGCGCCGCCGCCGCAAGCTCTCCTTGGCTCAAGTAAGTCGGCGGCCGCTCGTAGGGCCATCAAGTTTACCTTGGATGTGACACGGGATTCGGACGATCTGTGCTAACTTAATCTCTTCCCGCGAAAATAGTACGAGATGACAATCTGAAGAGGCTGCTCATGTCGTGGTATTACGCAGGATATTACACCGGGCTCTTTGAAGGGCAACAGCAGGCCCAACAAGAGGAGCAAAAACCACGGCCCTGACCCCATCCACGGTAATGGCAGTAATAGACGTAATTATTATCAGAAAACCCGAGAAGAGGCTGGGCAGGCCAAGGAGGGCGGGTGTCGCACAGTGGAGTTCTTGCGACGACAGCCGTTCCAAACCCTGGCGGCTGGAACATGTTCGCTGCAACTCCCGTTGCCCCGCGCGTCAGAACTAGACCGAGTTACCAATCGTAAGATTCCAGCGGCTGTTGTGTCGCGGTGACTTTGAAACTCGACAAAAGTTGAAGATTTGGGATGAAATTTGAAGGCAAGGTTGTGGTAGATTGCCAACGGGTTGACTTGTTTGACGCGAACATGCCCAACATTGTAAGGATTGGGAGATATTGGCAAATCAAAGGCATCTTCCGGCTGTTGCGATCCAAGTTGTCGTAAAACGCAGTTTTGCGTTTGATGTTGGGTATGTTTTATTTGATAGCCTGAGTTGAAAACAAAAGTGATTTATTGGGCAAAGGAAACTGGATTGGGTGGGAGTTGATGCAGAGTCTGTCTGCTTACGTCTGATGCACAGAATCTAAATAAAGGACCTCCGAAGAGTGGAAATGGAATTAAAATCACAACCATGTAATGCCCGAGGAAATATTCCTGAGGAAATATAGCAAACCACCTGTTCGTCCAGTTAGTCAATAGTCGGTTCCGTTGTTTCACGACATGAGCACAGCCCATTCTTGCTTGGCTGCGTTGCCTGCTGGGCTTCCGAGTTGCGCAATATCTTACTTGGCAACAATGGCAAAACACCTAGTCGTATTTGTCCCTAGGGTTAATGGCGATCATCAACTAATGTTCTAAAATGGGCTGCTTAGTCCGTCGTTGTATCCAGTGGCGCTGACGAGTATGGGCACCTGATGATGGCAAGCATCCGCCCAGGAGCGAGTATCCGTTTCATCACCACGTTGGCGGTTTGAGGCTGAGGACGGGGCTGGACAGCCAAACAGGACGATGCAGCTTTCGAACAATGGCATCACAGCAATGAAAAGCTAGTATTGCGGATTAATTGGCGGGGTCTGCTAGGCAGGACGGTGTAAGTACTTGTTGCCTCGCTGCATCTATGCGGCCTGAAGGCGTTGGAAGTGAATACGCGGGATACGTGCGTTGACATATCGGGCAGAAAGGCTAGCAAATACCTAGGGAACCTTGAATACCCTAAGAAACTGCAACCAACTATTGGACCAAAGACTTGGCATTCCGCCCCGGCTGGTTGACAGCAGAGGCCAAGGCCAAGGAAACCTGGAAAGCAATCTTCCGTGAGATGGAAATGCCGTTACCCGAGAATCAGGGCCATGGCACCCTTTTATTCAATGCGAATTTGTTTCCGAAAAATTGAGAGAGATGCCACAGTCTACGTACTCTTCCTCTGCTGCTGCTGCTGCTGCTGCTGATGATGATACATTATTTGACTCGCCAGACCCTCGTAAAGCCCACGGCCCAAACAGGCAAAGGCCAGGGGCTCCATCACTTCCAGGTCGATTCCAAAACGGCACTCGAGACAAATCTGTCACACTTACATTCATTCCTCCGCGCTCGCCACCCAAGCACCATTTATAAGAAATGGGGAAATTCTTTGCTCTCTGATCGGATGCGCTAGACCCCGAGCTTTCGCACCCCACAGCAAGACTGGGCGAGGCTGGGCGGGACGAGGCCAAGCCGTCGACTTCCATCTCGTGTGTTTTGAACCATCCTCCCCCGCCGCGTCCTGGCCATTCTGACAAAGGCACTAGAGACTGTAGATTGCCTCCCTCACTATGAATTGCGTCAGGAGGTTTGGCTGCTCAGCTAGGGGACCCCCGTGGCCTCCTGGTCTAAAACATAAGACGACCAGGGGTGTGTTGGGAGACGATTATGCTGGATATAACATGTCTCGAGTTCCCATGCGTAGCTGTCGTGCTCTTTTTACTCTGCAGTATCCGCGTTCCGCTCTTTTCTGAAGGTCTCCTTCTTTTGGTGTTGGGCTAACGTCGTCTCTCCTTTATTATTATTATTTTTATTTCGGGTTACCCTTTCTATTACCAACTAGGAGCAGGTCCTCTTACTCGTGTCAGCCAGTTGTCCTTTGATAGGACTCAAGAATTACGAGAGCAGCTCACGAGCTTGAACATCCGGCCTTGTCACATCTGCGATTTTTTGTACAAGTTGAATAATTACACATACGTCAACAAAATGAAGTTCTCAACGACCATCTTCACGGCACTGGCCCCTTTGGCCATGGCCCGACGAGTCGCCAATGTCTTCCCCCCACCAGCTGGAATCGTCGGTCGAAATGCCGAGACTGAACCCAGCGAGAGTGGCGTCGAAGTCCTCCAGGGCAAGCAGGGAGAAGGTATCACTGCCAACTCCCGCGCCGAGGTGATTGTCATCTGGCTCAACCCGGGTAACGGCGCTTCCAAGACCACCATCAATGAGCAAGTCACTGTCACCAGGACGGTTACCGCTGGCGCTGGCGGCGAAGCAACCAAAGCTCCTGGAGGGAATGGCACCGGTTCTGCCCCCGGCGCGGCAGCCACCCACACCGTCAAGGTTGGCGGCGAGGGCCTGACTTACAAGCCGGACCAGCTGCACAACGTGCCTATTGGTGATGTGGTTCTTTTCGATTTCATGGCCCAGAACCACACGGTCACTCAGTCGACTTTCGATGCCCCTTGCAAGGCCATGGCTGGTGGTATGGACTCTGGCTTCCTTGCCAACCCTAACAATACCGTTTCACCACCACCTCAGGTTGCTATGCAGGTCATGACAGACAAGCCTATTTGTAAGTGGAGACAGAACCACCCGTCCGTTATATACTTCTGCGGAACGTTAGAAAGATTAACAGCAACAAGGGCTTTACTGCGCACAAAAGGGCCACTGTGGCAAGGGCATGGTCCTCTCCATCAACCCTTCTACCGAAAAGACGCACGCCATGTTCCAAGGGATGGCCATTGCTCAGAACGGCACTGGCTCGGCTAGTCCCATCACCGGCGGACAGCCGGGCGGCACTTCTCCTCCCTCTGCTCCCGGCGGTGTTGGCGGCAACTCCACCGGCGGCGCTGGCGGCTCTGGCGCTACTCCTGGCAAGGGGACTGTCGGTCCTGATGGATCTTGCCAGTGTGTTGTTTCTTGCAGCAATGATGCATTCCCTGCTGCTGCTCAAGGCGTCGGCGCATTTGGCGGAATGAGTGGTTAGTTGAGAGAGTCCACCCCCATTTTAGCCCTTGAAAAGAGTCATCTGCGATTGCTGACTGTAATCACCAGGCTCTCTTTCCGTCGAGATGGGCTCCGTCAAATGAGTCTGCGCACATTTGCGGGATCTCCACGTCGTCGGGTAGCATTCTGGCGCATGAATCGATGCAAATAGAGTATTCAACAACACGCCCGGCTGCTTCGAACCCCCTGCGTCGTTGGGAGTAATGGGTAAGAGCATATGTTACCAAACATATGGCCGGTTCGTGGTTTTCTTTTTTTTTTCCCTTTCGGAAGAGGTGAACGCAGACATAATGGGAAGCGATATTTGGGGCCTCCACCGGCCCTTTCTTGTGTACAAGTTGACTGCCTCATATGGGAAGTCCAACGTTCTTGATGAACAAAGGCAGAGATGGATTTAGTATAGAGAACCATATTTTCCAAAGCATTTTTTTACCTCTTTTCTCTTTACTCTTCTCCATGCCCCACCGTGCAGGTATAGCAGATTAAAAAAAGGTCCGTCATCATGTAACTTGACCAAGAAGGAGCGGCCTCGAGGTGGAATCCAAGACAAGACCATGCTAGTATTTGCGCATCTGAAGAGTTAAAAAGCACGTAAAACGTCATTAGGACGTTGACGGCGGAAAGGTCAGTTTATTAAGCGCCTAATACAAGAGATCCCAAAGCGCCAACATCAAAAAGTCATACGCCCTTATTCGCCATTGCTATCCTAGAATGAGCTGCCCTCCCGATCTGTGTACGCCGTAGATTCTGGCCGTCGAGTCATTGTATTCGTGTCACTTTTCGTACGTCGGGACAATGGGAGTCGACGGTGGTGAGTGTTTCGACCAAGGGTCGTCGTTTTATTTCTTGCCGCCGGCTTCGGCCTTTCTGGCCTCGGCTGAACCACGACCAAATTGTCAGTATTCCCTCCCCCCCAAAAACATACTACACAACCATGGGAGATGGAGAGAACGGGAGAACGATATGGCACGGGGGGATGCGGGGTCGTACCAGCCGCCTGCTTCTGGCGCATAATCTCAGCAGCAGTCTCTTTGGCTCGCTGCATCTCGGTGCCAGTCATGGTGTTGGCCTTCTTCTATAGCAGCCGACCTGTCAGTGTTCAGACTCGAGGGAGGAATGCGAAGGGCAGCTGAGAAGGCGCGCCCAAGGCGCAGTAGCAGGCCCGTGGCCGGGCAAAGGTAGACGTACCTGAGCGGCCTGTTTCTTCAGGTTGGCCTCGCGGGCCTTGTCGCGCTGATTCCCACGGGCCATGGTTGGTGTTGTGTCTTTTTCTCTTCCCTTTTTTTTTTCCTTTTGCCGCAAAGCGCGGGATGCCTGGATGGAGCTACTCGGAAGCGGGCGGGCGGGATAGCAAAAACGTGGAGGAATAAATGAGCGGTTGGGCGACGGTGGAAGATAGAAGGGAGATAAGAGGGTCGTTGGATGGCGGGGGGATTGCACTGTATCGACCCGGTAGAGTCTGGTCTGGTGTAGATGGCCGGCCGGTAGGCACCAGACTTGAGGGTTCTCGGCCTTAAAGGGAGCCAATCAGGTGTTGTGGGTCTCTGTCGAGACCATCAGACTGCACATGTGTTGTGCCAGCTTCAGGCACAGCGCCGTCAGCGGTTCGATGAGGCCTGAGCGGCGGCGGCCTGGTGGAACAGTGAAGCGCGGAGGATAATCATCTTTCTATTTTTAATTTCCTTTCCTTGCCGTTCCCTCTTTATTTTTTCTCGTTTGGCGCGCTTTTATTTCATGCATGGGCTGGGAGGCTACTCTGAAAGGTGGCCGCAAAGGGGATCATGTTCATGGTGTGTTGGACGAAGCCTTGCATATACGTACCTACAGGCTACGAGGCAGTAAACAGATGGACATCTATCGACCGCACAGTGCAGCGGCATTTTTCTTTGCCGCCTGTTTGACATCTAGGAGCCACAAAGGCCCATCTGTAACTCCGTAGATCATGGCTGAATGGGAACGTGGGTGTGCACTTACTACACACAAACCGCTGGCACTGGGCAACAGGCCATTTCGTCCCCGACACAAAGAGGTAGCCATACGCTAAAATACGAGCATCTTGTCACCTTTGGGCCAGACATGATAGAAAGTGAAGGGGAAAAAAAGGACATGCCGTTATCAAGGCCCAACGTTCGCATTGCCCCGTCCTGCATCAGTAGGCGCCCTTTCTCTCGGCACGTCTGTGGGCATAAAGAGTCTCTCTGGCCGTGGCCAGACCCGCCGCCTGAGGTTTGAAACCGTTGATCGATTCGGCTGCTCTTGGCCAATCGAATCTCGACGTTGAAACTATGCGCCGGCGTCTGATGTCTGATGCATTCTTTGTCCTTTGACTCTACATGTGATTCATTGGATCCCGTCCATAGCGCTCTTCACTCTCTGAACCAGCAGAACCCAAGTTGTTGTCTTCCCGCAGCTGCCAACGCAAGCCTGCCCGCCGTGATACTTTTTGGCCTCTTGCTCCATGGCGACCCATCCCGTCGACCATGAAACATGATGCTGACCATGCTCCGCCTCCCGCCGTTCATACGGCTTGCTCCTGGCCTTTGGATGGTTGGATCTCATGAGCCTGAAATCTGCAGGTCCTGCGCCGGGGAGCGCTGGTGAGGTCCCTGACCACGCCAATGATGCCCATCTCGCAAAACCGCCGTGAGATATCGTTTGCGCTTCTCCATCAAACACGGTTTTCTGACATGGGGGGACAAGGAGAATTCCGTTGGTGGTTTGCTCTTGTCCCTGAATGCTGATGCCGCATGATTGTTCTGTGACTGTTCATGGTTGTGCGAGGCTCTGACTTATTAAAGACGCAGCTGGACCTGATTCTCTGTTCACTTTCGCCCTCTCTTCTCTATTGAACATCCTAGACAATGGTGCCTCGCTAGTGAACAATTATCACTTTTCCTTTCTCCTTTGTTGAGTTTTGATATTTCATCCTTACGCATTCCTTATTCTTCACCATCTTCCCGAACGCCCTTTTTGCGCCATTCCTTATACCTCATCCTCATTTCCCGTGTCTAGACACCACCACGAGGCTGGTTCCTCCGAATTTCGAATTTTACTGCATTGCCATATCGGTTCCTAATTTTGCTGCAAACTACATGTCCTTTCGACCTACCGTGTAGGCACACACATCTTTGCAGCCTCGGCCAGACTTGTCGTCTCATTTCCTCCTTAGTATTGCGAAATAATATTTCATAAGACTGTATGGACTAACCGCTTCTCAAGCCACATTGAGTCGAGGTTTACTTTTGCTTACGTCCTTTTCCACATAGCATCGTACTTCTGATCCAAGGCCAGCCAAAATGTGGTCCAGAATCGTCAAAATCTTCTGCCCTGCCGCCGCCGACGCGGGCGACAACGCCGTGGGAATGATTGTTCTGCAAATCCTTCGCCTTTGCACCGTCGTCACTCTCGCCACAATGGGTGTAGCGTACTGGGTTTTTATCCTCAACGTGGAAAAATCCCGTGCCTACTTTGCGTTTGAGTGCGCCTCACTCTTCTTCAACTCCATCATCTGCTTCATCCTCCTTCTGTCCGAGTTCCCCGTGTTGAAATCAATTAAAGGTTACTTCCTATCATCTTGGCCAGTCCTGTCCGACATGCACGGCGTAGCATGGCTGGGAGGTATTATGCTCCTGCTGGGGTGCAACATCTTCGGTAACCTCAACAGGCCGGCCCAGGATGCCGAGAAACTCGCGCCCCCTCTTGTCAAGCTTACCCTTGCGGCTGGCGTTCTTGCCTTCATCTTTGGCGTTCTGAACATTGTGTGCTCCTTTGTGTGGCGAAATGGAAAACAAGGCATTACCTCTCGCGATGTCCGTGCCAACGGCGCCCTGGCCAGAGGCCGTCGACATTCTCTACCAGACTACGCCTCCGGTTCCATGTCCGGTTGCGAAAAACAAGACGCAAAAACCGTGGCCAGCAGCTACTGGGATAAGGCCACGAATATGGTTAAGAAAAAGGGGTCCGCCCGGCCTGCCATCAGCGGCCCCGTCGTCGATGTTGAAAGCGGTCTCGGTGAAAAGGCTCGATTTAGTCCCGTCGCCCCTGGGATTCAACGACCTGACACAGCCATGCACCCGATCAACTTGAACACAAACTCTGGGAGCAGCAGTCGATATTCCGATCCCGACTTGAATCGCTTCTGAGGATTGAATGAGTGCCTTTGTACACTAAGACAAAGGACGTCAGAATTGGCGTTGGAGGCGTCACTAACTAGCCTTTGGTTCATTTGTCGTTTCTCTTTGAAGCACTATACCCCAGACTCTCAGGAGTCTGGCTAGTTATTTGTTTCCCCATTGTTTTCTGCAAGCTAGATATAGACGAGTAATTGCAACATAGAAAAATCTTCCCTGTGACCTGTAAAGAAGAGGACAAGTGTGGCCCAAGGTGAACGTGACTCCTGATTAGTTGATGGTCGTCCAAGCCTTGATGTCCTTTGTTGTCATCTTGTGTTTGCTCCTCAAATCAAACAAGGTGGATGATGGCGCACGAGTGAAGAAGCCTGGTTGTATGACTGACGTCCGGTTCTGCGCCATTGAGCCTAAACTGATTTGGCTCGACGCCGTGACACGTGACCCGTGCCTCATGGCCAAAAGGGCGACGACCAAAAGCCCTTTGTTTCAATTGAACTGCCCTTGAACAAGCTATCCTCAACTTCAACACAAATCGACCTCGCCATGCGTGTGGACAAAGCGACCCGTTGGCACCCTTAAATAACGACATACGTCTCCATATTCTGCTTAGCGCACCCTGTAACTGATTTTGCCTGATTGTCCCGTGGCTGCACTTCGCCCGTCCACTACCGCGATTCTCCAGACAACTACTTGCCGTTCGTCTTGGACCGCTGCATGAGCAACAAACGATTCTGAAGGTCCTGGATACAAATTCTGTCAGTAAAATCTCTCCTTAGGGAGGCACTTGCAGTGTTTAGCATCCTCTGAAGTATGCCCGATTGCGATATATCTGTCTGTGGTACTTGAAAGGTCGCACCAGGTCAGGCAGGCGACCGAGTGTTGTTGGCAAGGGTGGATGCACCCAGGAGGGAATCTCTGGATATAAACTTTACCATCTTAGAAATATTCCCCCGTGCTTGGTTCCTTGCCCTGTCTTTTGTTTCCTATCCCTGGGTCCAAGTACGCTGCGCGGTACGGCGGCTTGGTCCAGGTCTGAGAACGACATTGCCACGGTCCAGTTTGATTGCACCAATAGGCAGATAAAGGGTGAAGAACAGTTGGTAATTAGTTAAGATCTCTTCAATTCAGCTTCAGTCATGTCGGAGGCCGTCGAGGTTGCGGAGGACTACCGCCATGCTCTGGAAGATCTCTCTTCCAACATGAGGTTCGAGATTAGCAACTTGACCGTGATTGCGAGAGAGAATACGGAACACGCCCTGGCCATTGCCGAGGTTCTTCAGCAACATATTTTGAAGGTAACAAATCTACACATGAATCAAACGACGTGCCGTGTTGAATTGTATAACTAACCCACCGTTAGGCACCCCCGACGAAAAAATTGCCCGCCCTCTACGTGCTCGACTCTATTGTGAAGAATGTCGGCACGCCATACACATTGTACTTTGGTCGGAATCTATTCAAAACATTTATGGAATCATACGCCGTTGTCGATAACAACGTACGGAGGAAGATGGAAGAAATGCTCAAGACTTGGAAGGATCCTGTTCCTGGATCTATGGATACGCGCCCTGTCTTCTCGCATGAACTGGTTCGACCAATAGAGAATGCCCTAATGAAGGCTAGAGCTGCGACGATGCCGCAGCCGGGAGCCATCCCTGGGCGACCGCGCTCTGCTATGATACCTCACCGGAATACTCCTACGCCTCCGGGCATGCGAGGGCAACCTGGGGGTCCGGCTGGCCCGTATCCTCCGCAGCAATATGGCTATCCCAATGGCGGCAGACCCGGCGAGGCGCCATACCCTGGCCAACACCAGCAGGTAAGTAGCCTTCTGCCTCCATTCTACACAAACTATTTGTTACTGACTATGCACTGTCTAGTTCCCCCCAAGCTCCTCAACTCCTCAACCACATGGCTCTATACCGGCCTCTTTCCAACCGCCCCTTTCCGGACCATATGGGTCTGTAGGGGCGGGGACACTGGCTGGAATAAGTGTAGAAACGTTGAGCAATGACATTCAGAATTTGATTGTTGCCATGAGGGCAGAGTTCGCACAGAACCCAAATGATAATAGTGTTCAAAACAGACTAAAAGCCCTGCTCGATCTTCAAGGCGTTGTGCGCAATACTAGTTTGCCACCTGATCAGCTGGAGCTTATTAAAAACAAAGTAACTGAACTTGCTGCCGTGACGATGAAGGCAACGCCATCCCAGAACTCGACGCCAGTTCCTGGGTATGTGCCCCCTCAAAGCCACCCACCTTCTCATCCTGCGCCTGTAACTCCAGTCCCAGCCTCGGTGCCTGAGAAGAAGCCTCAAGTAACGCTCGATTCTCTCCTGGGACCAGGAGCAATGGCAGCACTAATGGCTAGGCAGGCGGCAGTATCACAGAATGCCACTCCTACGCCCCCATTTCCTAATGCTCCCATTCGATCGCCGCCTCTGACCCATGCAGAAACACCGAAGCCTCCTCCTCAGAATCCGATGTCCTTGCTGGAACAGCTTCGTCAAGCGGGTATGATACCGTCTGCTACACCTCCAAGTAGTGGTGCACCAGTTGTCGCCACGCCTCCTCCTCCGCCGCCGCCTCCGTCAATATTACCTCCGAACATTTCCAGCATATTGGCTTCGGCAAAGGCAGCAGCCAGCCAACAGGGACTTGATGGTCTCAATGGCTCTGTCCTGGACTCGACGTCATTAAAACAACAGTACGTAGTTCCTGCAATGGCACAATTCCCCCCTCTTTTTGCATCCCATGACATCTAACAAACTATAGATTCCGCCCCGGTGCTATTGCTGCTCTCTACGATAATCTCGGTCCGCCTTGCTCGCAATGCGGACGACGATTCAGGACCGATGAGGAGGGAAAGCGGAAGAAGATGGCTCACATGGACTGGCATTTTCGTGTTCACCAGAGAACAACAGAAGCCGAGAAGAGGGGCACGCACCGAAGTTGGTACGTGGATTATCAGGTATGTTTGAAGGAATAGCTCGAGTGATGTTGCGATGGAAATTACTAAGACGAATCTAGGATTGGCTTCGCTCTCGCGAGGCAGTAGACTCGGACCACATCCCAGCACCTGACGACGGTGCTGGGCAAGCATCAGAAGCGAACAAGGGACCCAAGTATATCCCCGTGCCGGATCCTGCCAGCGGCATCAACAATGTATGCCCAATCTGCCAGGAGCGGTTCGAAAATAAGTGGCTCGACACGGCCCAAGAATGGGTCTGGCTGGACGCGGTCCTCGTGGGCAACCGAGCATACCATGCGTCGTGCCACGCTGAAGCCACGAGAGATCGCGAAGGCACTCCTGGTCCCTCCCGGCGAACACCCGAGCCTGTTTTGGGCAAGAGGAAGGCCGAAAACACCATTTCGTCACCGAAAATTCGGACTTTGAAAACGGCAATGTAAAGCCAGCGAATAGTGTATATAGAATCTATGGGCAGGAGGCAATTCTCGCGGGAATATCGAGGCCACTGAGTGATTAGTTGCGTGGAGGAAGCTGTAGTACGACTAGCATGCATGAGATACGGCGTTTTGGGTGTACTTGATGGAGTTTTATGCCACAAGTTTTAACTTGACAGGGCTGACGACCATACGTTTTGGGAGGCGGTAGTGATGCATGGGTTGACAACGGGAGGCGATGGGTAGTAGCATACTCTTACAGATTCCGACTTTGGAAATACAACCCAGTTTTATCTCATCCGCTGTGCAGCTTGGAGGCTTTGCGTACCTGGATGCCTGGGCACATGGAATCTTACCACACAATGATAAGAGGTCGATTTGTGGTGGCATGTACGGGTTAGGAGAGTCGTACTGGATGCCGAGATGGTTCTTAGCCACGGCTACTCCATGAGCATCCGCATCAGAAATGCAGATTGAAGAAAAAAAAAAGTTGATAAAATAATAATCGTAATGATGATAATAATAGGATTGTGCCTCGAGTCTTGTTTGATGTTGCATGCCCAATGTGATAACCCTGGCCCCGCTAATGTATGTAACTATGTCCCTTGTAGCTGAGCACCACCAGGTCACCGGACAGCGCGTCACAGCACTTAAACTCGCATGTGCGATTGACGTCGCGTCTTCGCGCTTTTTGTCCAAATAAATCTGCAAACCAACTACACCAGACCATTGCCACCAAGCATATCAGCACCGCATCAGCCCATACCGCTCGAACCAGAGCCTATGGACCATGGCAGTCGACTGTCCCATATGCAACAAACCCGTCAAATCGTCCGAAATCAACAGCCACATCGACTCTGGCTGCACAAGCTTCATCGCCGACAAGGACCCTTCGCCACCTACGTCGCAGCAAAGCGGCACTTCTCATACCCCCTCCCAGCAGAAGCGCAGTGCGTCGAGCTTCTTTTCGACGCCCGCACCGAAACGAATACACTCCGATGGCAAGGCATTGGCCCCCCTTGTGAACGGGACGTTCTCACCCGTCATTGGGAAGAAGCGTAGCTTCGAGGAAGGACCCGGTGCTGAGAACGAGGGTTCCGGCCCCTCAGCTGCCGACCAGAAGACCAAGGAAAATGGCGTGGTAAACGGACATGGGGAAGACGGGCAGGCTGCAAAGAGGGCCAAGACGCAACGCTCAGCCCCTCTGGCCGAGAGGATGCGACCCACGACGCTCGACGATGTGTGCGGCCAGGATCTTGTAGGGCCCAACGGCGTACTACGAGGCCTCATAGAGACAAACCGTGTTCCGTCAATGATACTCTGGGGCGCGTCGGGCACTGGCAAGACCACCATCGCGAGATGTATAGCCCACATGGTCGGGAGTCGGTTCGTCGAGCTCAACGCCACGAGCACGGGCGTGTCCGAGTGCAAGAAGCTCTTCCAGGAAGCCGCCAGTGAACTGAGTCTCACGGGCCGCAGGACAATCATATTCTGCGACGAGATACATCGTTTCAACAAGGCGCAGCAAGATGTGTTTCTCAAGCCGGTCGAGGCAGGGACGGTCACCCTAATAGGGGCGACTACGGAAAACCCGTCGTTCAAAGTCGCCAGCGCGCTGTTATCCCGGTGCCGGACATTTACACTTCGGTCGCTCACGGTAGAAGACATTATGGGTATTCTGAAGAGAGCCAGAGCGGCGGAGGAAGCGGTCTACCCGCCAACGCCGCTGATAGACGAGGAAATGATGGGCTACTTGGCCAGGTTCAGCGACGGAGATGCGAGAACAGCGCTGAACCTGCTGGAGGTGGCGCTGTCGCTGACGACGCGCGAGGGCATCACCAAGGAAGACATCAAGTCGTCGCTGACCAAGACGCTCGTGTACGACAGGGGAGGCGACCAGCATTACGATTCCATCTCGGCCTTTCACAAGTCGGTACGGGGCAACGATGCCGACGCAGCATTGTATTACCTGGCGAGAATGCTACAATCCGGCGAAGACCCCCTCTTCATCGCCCGCCGCATGGTCGTCATTGCCTCGGAAGACGTCGGTCTGGCAGACAACACCCTCCTGCCCCTCGCGACGGCGACATTCACGGCCACACAGCAAATCGGCATGCCGGAGGCTAGGATCCCGCTGGCGCACTGCGCCATTGCGCTGTCCCTGGCGCCAAAGAGCACGCGTGCATACCGGGCGCTGAATAATGCCTACGCGGCATTGCGCGAGCCGGGTGTTGCCAGTCTCCCCGTGCCGCTGCACTTGCGGAACGCGCCCACGCGACTTATGCGGGACATGGGATACGGCGCCGAGTACAAGTATCCTCCCAATTACCGCGATGGCAAGGTTCGCCAGACCTATTTCCCAGACGAGCTCATCGGCCGGAGGTTCCTCGAGGAGAGACACCTGGGCACCGAGGTTGACCCTGATTTGGTGATGGGAGAAGACTGAGTAGGTTGGTCGTTGTGCATAAAACGGGATAGCATACCATAGGTTTCTGGATCACTCGGCATAGTGACGTGTGCATAGCGTTGGGCTACTGTGTTTGGAAAATACGGGACATCGGATCACGACATGTCGGGCGTGCAATGTATTCTACAGGAAGAAGGGGTCAAGACAAAAAAGTAAATACACATGGACGAATTGTCTACATCATACGGTAAAGCACTCAACAAGCCGTGAACCCGCGTCACGAGTCCCCCAAGCCCCTTCCCAATCGTCACTTTCTCCAGAGAGCCTCGTTGAGCCCTCGTCTGCCTTGTTATTCATCCTCGTTCCTCAGTACAGAGTAGGCGAGTGTCCTCGACATTACCAGTCACCAAATTTAGCACGGTACCAATACCAGCCGTCCCCCGCCCATTCTTGGCCCGTAATAGGAAGCGATCAAGCAGATGGCTATTCTGTCTCGTCAGCCCCTGCCAGGCAGGCTGAAGAGCTGGCTCAAGGCCATTTTGCCTTCGGTGGAATGATACAAGCCACGCAAATGTCAATCACCTGAAAACCCCCACCGATGAGATAGCAGCTTAAACAAGTCAGCGTGTAGCCTCGCTCCTCTCCCTTTCTTCGAATTCAACAGTCAATGCGCCATGGTGAAAGCTGCCAACAGCTGTTTTCCCATTGATATCCACCCCAAAGGCGGCTACAAATCATTTGGCAGGGGTGGCAACCTTCGACGTCCTGAAGCAACTGTCATCCTGTAACATAAAACCTGCGGACTGATAAGCAGCAAATACCATGGAGCGCCGACTGCGCCGATGCGAGAGAGTATGTAACAGACGCCTCTCCGCGCCGTCGTGTCTCGACATCACGATCCACTCGACAAAGCAGGGATACTGCACACGCTGAATATACTCTCTTGGCAGAGAATGGTTTGACCGCAAAAACAAGGTATCCAGTACACCAACGCAGAAAACATGCATTATGCAGTAAAAGAAATAGCGATAGGAGCCGTATAGAGCCACATGGTCTCTGGTCTATGTTCTGTAACATCATCGTACATGATCCCCCATGAATTTATTTATACAACTATAAACCCAGGGTATATGCCTGCTAGCCGTCGGTGGCTGTTAAATCAATGATTGACACGTCACTCCACCTAACGGCAGCTTTTCTTCTGCTGAGATTCGTATTTAATTCCATATTACGCTCTTCTTCATCCAATTCGACTTCCTCGAAAAAGCCGGAACCTGAAGCCCTTGCCCTAAAAAGCTTCTTCTTTGGTGATGACCCTGGTTCCCTAGAAGACGAACACCCCTGGCTAACTGCAGCCGTCTCCTCATCCGAGACTTGCTGAACAGGTGAGACGGACCGTGCTAGCGCTGATATTGATTCCAAGTCCGAGTCGTAATTTGTCCCCCCTTCCCCTTCCTTGTCCGTCAGTATTGCTCGCTTTTTGGTGGCTTTACTCATGGATTACTGAGAAAAAGTTCCATAGAAGATTGCTTCAACGTCGAGCTGCTCATATTGGGCTCCTGATGTTGTCTTTGCCGTTGTAGTGGATTTCTCAGGCTCTTAGAGCAATCGCTCGCCTGAAGAATCGAGCGTATTGACTCGGGAACCTCTCTAGACTGTTGGAGTTTGGAAGCCGCGCTGTAAACTGAACCTGACAGGGAAGGAGATGTGGTAGGAGAACTAGATGCCGGCGCTGGGGGACTTGATGAAATATAGATCGCGTCTGGTTGCCTCCTGGGGGATCTAGGCATGATTGGTGAGCTGTCGATTACTTCAATGGTTGCCGTTGGTTTCGGACTCCTCGTAGGCGAGGACGAGGATTGCTTACTTATGCTCGGTGTGGCTTTGGGACGCGCAAGGCTCTTCAAGAGCGATGAGCTTGGCTCAGGAGCTTTGGAGGAGCCCTGGTTGCTAGCAAGGGCTGTCTTTGTGGCTGTGAAATACTTGTCAAGTGAGCCTCGAGGCATATCAGAGCCTTTGAGAGCTTTGGTTGCGCTAGTTTTTTTCCTTGTCTTTGTAGGAGATCGTCGGACAGCCTTGGCCTGTTCTTTCAATTGCCATTCTTGGAAAACGCCAGGGGCAGAATTTTTCACCAAACCTTCCAGCACCCAGGCGAGATCGGGTTTGGAAGTGTCAAACATTTTTGGTGCGTCAACGGTAGAGATGCCTTCAGGAGTGCCAAACTCCTCGTCGCTGTTCAGCGCCAATCCCATTCTGCCAGAATTGACAGTTTCGTCAACCTCCTTCGCCAAATCAATGGGAACAACTTCCTCAGGGATAAACGCCAACCGTAGTTCGGGTGTAGCATCTGTGCTAAAGTGTGTTCGTCGCCCAGAAATGCGTTTAACATGCTGGGCGGCGATTTGGGAATTGGCCAAGTTGCGAACAAGCATTGCCTGTCCCAGAACTCGAATAAACTTTACAGCCCCTATGCGGTAGTCCCAGTCGAAAGTCTCTCGCGTAAACTCGCGCAATGCGGTTAGATGAAGTACGTGCTTTTGTTCCATCATTTGACGAATAGCCTCAATATTGGATTCGGGAGACACTATTGGATGGGTGTAGTAGCGCAGAACTTCGATGTTGGGGAAGTCTTGTGGTATCTTCAACGCTTTGTGTTTCGTTTTAAAATAGCCTTTTTCGTTGGTTTGTAATTCATGCCGTAGAGAATTTCGCCATGCTTGTATACCGTCTGTATCAGATACCTTTAGGCGGCAAACTGATTTTCCAAAGCCAGCTTTGGCCGCCTCGCAGGCTACCTTTACACCACAACCGGGTATTCCGTCCGGAAGATAGTCACCTCCGCTCATCAATGCAACCAACACCATGCCCTCGCGATCAAGACCTAGGTCTCCCAATGCCATCTCATCAACGTCATATAGAGAAACGTGGGTTGGTGCTGTGGAAGTTCTCCCCTCAGATGACCAATTGCGGAGCGTTTTGGTGCATCCAAACATTATGGTATCAACATCTTCGCTAAGAACAGCATCGACTACTCCGTGTTGCTGGAGGAGGGCACATTCCGCTTCTCCTTCGCCGGGGGCATCATGGGTAGGAAATCCGAATAATCGTATGAGGTGTTTGGCCGCAGCCGCTGTAGCGCCGTCGCCTCGTCCTGATCGCTTGTTTCGTTTAAATACGGGCTTATTTGACCCATCAAACACAAAGATTGGTTGTATTGGGGTCCCGAGGAGTCGAACTAGGCGATAGAACAGAGTCCTCAACGCCGGATTAGTACCGCCTGGATAGGGTCAGTATGATGGACCATGACTATGCCAGACTATGTGTAACGACGCGGATATGCAGACCTTGTGCAGCCTGTGTCTGAAAGTGCCATATTGCAAAGTCGATAGCAATTCGATACGGTCGATTTGCCGACTCCAAGCTATCAGCGGCAAGCTTGGAGAGCGAGATCCGCTTGCCCGGACCGAGCTCTTTGTAAATGCTTCAGCCAGTTAGCTACGAGCAGGAATATAGGATTGAGGGGTATCGCATACCCTTTGATGCCCATTCCAGGCCGGCATTGTTCCCAAAATTGACACTTGATTGCGAGGCTGCAGCTGAAGATCGATTGACGGTCGAGGTGATTGATGAACTAAATGCCCCATGTCGCCTGAGCGACGCCTGCCGTTGTTGACTTTGTCGGTACGACGACGTTTGATAGGCCGACCCCAGAGGCCGCAAAGGCGGCAGGAAGCATCAGGGGTCTGTCTGTCAATGCAGCCCGCTTAGGTGCTCCGTACCCCAGTACGGAGTACCACATTATTCACTAAGTGCATATCGTCTGAGCCGGCGCTGGTTGGTCCGCACTTTTGGCGATGAACTTGGCCGTCTTTCAGCACCGAGTCGAATTCGAATTCTTTTTTGAAAATTGACCTGCATCCCCGGCCATGTCTTCTGGTGCAAGCACGACGCTTGCGCACAGGAGTGTGGCCACGATAAGGTCAGGGACATCACAAGCTCCGGCCAGTACATCAACACCTCACACCCCGCCAAGGACCGTCACATCCTCATTTGGGTCGCCATCAACGATCCGTGCAGAGGACGATTTTGTACTTGTCGAGATTGGTTCGCGTTATGTTCGAGCTGGCTTTGCAGGTGACTCCTTGCCTAAAGCCTGCCTGTCATGTGGACCAGGTCAGCAACGGCGAGTTGGTGATTTTCGAGCCTGGCAAGAACCAGCTTCGGGACCTTCAAGGAAATGGGCCGCCGATTACGAAATATGGCGTTATGACGTGCGCGATTTCGACTTGGGCTTGTTTCAAGATAAGCTAGACAGACTGTTACGAGAAGCATTTACAAGGTAGCGTGCAGTGATGACATCGCCATCGAACAAGTGCTCATTGCGTGTAACTAGGTTTCTACTCATTGACTCTAGGCCTAGACGACTTGGCCTTGTCCTGGATTCGGCTGTTCCACTTCCTCTTCTATCTTCTGTATTAGACACTCTATTCACCAACTTCCAAACCCCAATAATCTCTCTTATGTCGGCTCCCACAATGGTAGCTGTGGGAGCTGGTGTACGGTCAGCATTGATAGTGGACATGGGCTGGAAGGAAACTGCCGTAACCAGTGTTTACGAATACAGGGAAGTAAAAAGCTCGAGGACTGTCAGGGGTGGCAGGAGTCTTCATGATGCGCTATACAAACTGCTTCATGCCTTGATCCCTTCTGCCGGAGACGACGAATCAGAAGACAGAGCCGTTTCTTTTGAAGAATGCGAGGAAATATTGTGTCGACTAATGTGGTGTCGACCTTCGGCCTTCAAGTCGTCTCAGAGACAGTCCACGCAGTTGGACACAGTGGAGGAGCAGGACGAAAGCGAAGGAGAGTCAAATCAACCGAGCGGCATAGCCGAGGTGCCACTTCGGTCAACAAACCCTCCCTCGACTATCCACATACCCTTCAACAAGCTTGCTGATGTATGCGACGATACTTTTTTCGACCCTTCAGCAGATCGAACCACCTTTGATGACCACGAACTGCCCCTCCACCTACTTGTATATCAACATCTGCTTCAGCTGCCTCTTGACGTCAGGGCAGTCTGCATGTCTCGAATCATTTTCACTGGGGGCTGTTCGAATATACTGGGTGTAAAGGAGAGAATCGTCGACGAGGTTACGAGTATTGTCGAACGAAGGGGTTGGGAGCCTGTGTTTGGCAAAGGCGTCGAGGCCTTGCGAAACGGCCGCAGAGCCCAACGCAAGGCTAGCCTCCAAAGGTCAAGCATCTCATCTGTTGGGACGTCAGAATCCGGCGGTGACGATTCTGACGGATTGCGGTCCGAGTCAGGAACTACAGATTCCCAAGAAGACCAAGTCGAGGCCAAGATTCTACGCAATAGGCCGATACGGCCCCAGGTGCAGGGTCAGCTGCGAGCAATTCACTCGTTGGGAGCTTGGGCTGGCGCCAGCTTGATGTGTCAGTTGAAAATTCCCGCCTTGGCCACTATAGACAGGGAGCTGTGGTTGCAGCAAGGCGCAAACGGAGCATCTCGTCCGTGTGATGTAGATTTCAAGAACCAGCAGCGGCAAAGTATGGGAACCATCAGAGGAAGTGGAGGCCATCACACAAACTGGACCCTCGGCGTTTGGGGTGCCTTGTAGCAGAAGTGATATGAGGCGAGGTAAGAAGAGGTGAGACGAGGTCATGTGGGCAGTAGGCGAGGGTGAAGGTGTACATTCAGAAGATACCACTTGATTTAAACGCATGAAGTGTACATGAATATGTATCGGCAAGCCTGCTTTAATAAATGAACAAGCATGCTCTGACAAGTCCATCAGTTTGCCCAGTTGGAATGTAGTACTAGTAGCTAGCAGCCTACATTTTATGCTGGTGGCGTCCCCCATTTCGGCTAATTGCATTAGACCGACCCCACCCCCCCCCCCCCCCCCCCCCCCCCACAAGCTGCAGAGCTGCTTCACCTTAGCTCGAGCTCACTCAACAACACCCTCCTCAGGGTTGCAATGAGCATGAGCTCAAGCTCATAGCATCACCAATCCAAGACCATGAATCGGGCACTGACATGTCTACGCTGTTGGGGTCTCAAGCTTCAAACGCGAGCCTTCTCTGCGCGCTCATTTGCAGACAACAGACGGCCGCCTATAGCGCCAAAGCCCATCATCGACATCAAGCACATTCGTCAAAACCCAGAGCTATATGAGCTCACATGCCTGGAGCGAAACTACAGAAATCAAGCAACATACCCCGCCAGGATCCTGGAACTACATTCCGAATGGCAAGTCTTGCAGAGACAGGGGCGCGCCCTCCGCGAGAGATCAAATTTACTGAGGAAATTCCTCGCGAATCCGGCCACGAGCAGCGGAGACGATGATGTCGAGGATATTCGGGAGATGAGCCGGGAGCAAGTGCAGGACGAGGCGAGGAAGCTGAAGGGTGAACTAGCCGTCATCGAGAAGGGCGAGGCTGAGGCTGTCGCCGAGATGGAGGCTCTCGCGCTGGAGATTCCGAACCTGACGAGCCACGACACTCCTCGCGGGGACGAGGCCGTTCTCCTGAGCTACATCAACGACCCGCCGACGGCCTTTGACAACTCGCCCGAGAACAAAGTCTGGCGGTCGCACGTGCATGTCGGCTCGGAGCTGGGACTGTTTGATTTCTCAGGCGCGGCCACAGCGTCCGGCTGGGGATGGTATTACCTCGTCGGCGAGGCCGCCCAGCTCGAACAAGCCCTCGTGCAGTATGCGCTCGCCGTCGCCACCAGGTATGGCTGGACCCAGGTGTCGCCGCCGACAATGGTATACAGCCACATCGGAGCGGCGTGTGGTTTCCAGCCGCGCGACCAGCACGGCGAGCAGCAGGTGTACGCCATTGCGCAGTCCAAGGCCGATGCGGATCCGCGGCGTGCCCGAAATGTGCCTCGCCGGAACGTCTGAAATCTCCCTCGCCGGGATGAAGGCCAACACCACCATTGACCCGGAGGACCTGCCGATGAAGCGCGTCGCCGTGTCCCGGTGTTACCGCGCCGAGGCAGGCGCCCGCGGCGCCGACACCAAGGGTCTCTACCGCGTACACGAATTCACCAAGGTGGAAATGTTTGCGTGGACGAGCCCCGGCCAGGACGACGTGCAGGACGTGTACGAAGAGATGCTCGACATCCAGACGGAGATTCTGCAGTCGCTGGGGCTCTACTGCCGCGTCTTGTCGATGCCGACTGCGGACCTGGGCGCCTCGGCCTCGCGCAAAGTAGACATAGAGGCCTGGTTCCCCAGCAGACAGTCCATCAACAACGGCTGGGGCGAGCTGACGTCGGCCAGCACGTGTACCGACTACCAGACGAGGCGGCTGGCGACGCGCACGCGGGTCGACGGCAAGATCAGCTTCCCGTGGACGTGCAACGGGACGGCGCTTGCGGTGCCGCGTGTCATGGCGGCGCTGTTGGAGAACGGCTGGGACGAGGAGACGGGCACCGTGGCCATCCCCGAGGCGCTGCGGCCGTGGATGGACGGGCTGGAGCGCATGGGGAGGGTGGGCAAGAGGAGGAATGCGCACGAGGTGACGTTCAAGCAGAAGGACGGGCATGTTGAAGAGGCGTAGGACATGGCGTAAAGATTGTACAACTAGCATTTGTATCAAAGAAAAGAAAAAGCGCTCTCACCACGCACAACCTGGGAATCTTCATGTGCGTCTGGATCGAAATACTCCCAATCAAGCACTTGGACCAAAACGCATGCCATCATCACCCGCCACCCAACCTGCTGTCTCAACACCAAATCTCGCAACATCTACAACCCTCCCAGCTTCACACCGCGCGGGTTCAAACCCTCCCCCGGCCTCCCAAACGCCAACCTCGGATCCCTCCGCCACCAGTAATACCCGCTCATCTTCTTCACCGCACCGCCCCAGCCGAGTTCCCTCCTCTTCCACGCCGCCCGCCCCGAGCCGTCCGCCCACCCCCGCACGAGATCCCCCTCTCCCTCCCACGGCAGATGCTCGTCGTCAACATCCCCAATCTCGAACCACACCTCGACCGTCCGCAGCTGGTCCGCATATATAACCAGCAGCGCCAGCACGCTCGCCAGAAAGCTCGCCAGCCAAAAGACCCAGAACCTCTCGCCCTCGGGTCCATAGTCGCCCCCTATAGCGAGGATGCTCGCAACCGCCGACACGGGCAGCATCAACCCGCCAAGATAGGCAATCCTATCCAAGCTCCGGTCGTTGTCCGTCCTCGCTGGCTCGGGCCGGCACGCTTCGGCACCGATGCCCGGCTGGCGGAGGCGCACCCTCATCTCCAGGCGCCGCATCAGATCCGCCCACGCGGAGGCGCACGCGGCGCCGAGCTGCTTCCCCCGCCTGGAGAGGCGCCTCGCCTCGTCGAGGTTGGACTCGAGCGCGGCCATGGCCGCCCAGAGCGACTCCTGCTCCTGGCCCGCGCCGCCCGTCTCCAGACGCATCGCCGAGAGGCAGCCCGTCCAGCGGTCCAATATCAGCTCGCCCAGCAGCTCCTCGACCGCCACTTCGCCCGGATCCGCGGCGCCGCCCGGGCAGGCCAACGCCTGCCAGAGGTCTTGCTCAAAGGACGACATTTCCGTGCGCCTAGTCGAGCTGGGGAACGCGCACCCAATGGCTCCGTAGCCAGCGTCGTGATGCCCGGGCTGGAGCTGCTGGCCGCGCCCGCGCCGCTCCGGCCCAGCACCGTGGCCGACAATGACGACCGGCATCCCCCCTCCTAGCCAGATGCTCACTCTCGAAACCGTCAGGGCCTGTCCGTCGCCGGGCCTGTACAGCGGGACCTGGCCCTCGCCGGCAGCAACCTCGGGATACTCGCAGCTCCACCATCGTGGTCTGCGTTTCCCGCCCCGCGGCCGGTACGGCGTCCCCGAGGCGTGGGCGTCTATAAACCCGCCGTCTACGCGAGCCATACTCACGAGGGCTTCTCGCACGTCCTCGTCGACGTGGCCTGTTCGGAGGACGAGGATGCGGCCTTGGGAGGGGCTGGCTTCGTCCGCCAGCAGCTCGGTGCGGAGCTCGTCGACGCTGGAGAGGATGCGGCGATGCTGTTGGGCGTGGGAGTGCTTCGTGGACCATTCGAGCACGTAGCCTGGTGAGGGTACGGCCGGTGCTGAGACGCCGTCTGGGCGGCAGGAGATGTAAGCACGTCGGGACATGGCTTGGGGAGTGGTGGCCGGCGTTCCGCTGCTATGGACGACTAGATCATGGTGATTATTCAAAGAGTCGTTATTTACCATCTTTGGAATAGGGAAAAGAAGGTCATGTTGTGTGTCCTTTGGGTGAGATTTTTTCTGGTCTTTTTTTCGTTTCTCCATCTGCACCACAACACATGGTAGGCACGACAACATCATGGGTTTGGACATGCTCCGGCTCACATCATGAGATCACACATGTACCACTGGGGGAAAAAATTGCCAATGACAAGATTTTACGCATTTTCTCGGGTGTATGAAAGCTCCAAGGGGGGGTGGGTGACAGCGGCCTTGCATTCAAAGCTCACATGTCGTCAAAATGGGTCAGGTGCATCATTTTATTGCAACTGCATATGAACACTGATCTCTCTACACCCCGAGGCGCCCGACGTGGAAAAAACAGACACTCATCCGCATGGAGCAAGGAGCGCAACGCAAAAATATTTCGTTTTCTTGGTCGAGATGAGAGACTAAAAGACTTCCTTGCTCTATCTGTGAAGCTTAGACGTTAACTTTCATGGCTGAGTGACAGTATACATCAAACTTTGCTCTTTACCGCTTCCCTCCCATAACGCCAAATAGAATCCACAATAGTCACTGTAAAAACGCCGCTTCTCTGTGCAAAAAAAGAAGAGAGAAAAAGAGAAAAAGACCAAAAGACCAACCCGACAGACAAGAGCATAAGCGATAATGAGATAGCCAGGCACCTATAACCTAGTCGGTGTTGCCGCTAGGCTAACGTCGAGTGAATCGTCCAGTCGCCAAAGCCACAAGTTCGTCTCTTCTCATTGTAATGCATGCTGAAAACCATAAAAGCATGGCCGGAAAATAAAGAAATGTTTGGCTCAGCAGAATGCAGAAACAACGCGGGCACACCGCAGCGAAATATGTCAGCATCACCCCTCCCGCCCCCAAAGAGATAAGAAAAACAGTACGGCCATGTCAAACACTCTCTTCCATCCTCAATATCAAAGGGTAACGGAACGAGCGAGCACCTCGCCCATACCCATGATGTAGTCAAGCAGAGAAGGTGCGCTACTCCCATCACTATGAAGAAGCGCTTACTTGTTGGCTGACTGAAGGATGATGAACAATGTGTTGGTGATGGTCATCACCATCGTGATGTAGTGTGACGCTGTTGAACTCGCTGAAGGGATCCTCTATCTCGGCTCCTGGAGTTGCCAGTCCGCTGTCTAGCGGCACACCCTTGAGTCTTGATCCACTCATATCCACACTTTCACTCTCTTTGACATTTCGGAAGTTGACTGTGTCGATCCCCTTGGTAGGATGGGGAACAATTGGTGGCTTCATGTGACGAATGAGAGCCCATTGAGTTGAGCGGAAGAATGGGTGTGCCTTGATATCGGATGCGCCAGCCCGAGCTCCTAGTCTCCGGTTTTCGTCCTTGATGAGGAGTTTTCGAATCAACGATTTGCAGAGGCTGTGACACACACAAAGTCAATAAGTCGACGCCGCAACAACTACTTGGTTTAACATACTTGGAGATTTGAGGCGCCCCTGCATGGTCAGGAAATGGAATATCCTCGCGCAGAATGTTGGCAAAAGTAGCGTTTCTGTTCTTTCCCTTGAATGGCGTCGTGCCGTAAAGCATTTCGTAGATCAGAATGCCCAGCGTCCACCAGTCAACAGCGCTAGTGTGCCCGGAACCCTTAATAACCTCGGGGGCAATGTACTCTTCCGTACCAACAAATGAGTTCGTCCGGAAATTCGCGATGCAGGATCTGGTGTCAATCGTAGGCAGGGCGTCTGTCCTGGCACCGTTCTTTCCGATAATCATCGTGGGCTTGCCACCAGGATCAGACTGCTTGGACAGGTCGAAGTCTGAGAGCATAATGTGGCCGGACTGGTGAAGCAGGATATCTGCGCGCACAATAGTGTTAGCAAGTAGACTAGGAAAAAAAGAAAAAAGGAAAAGGAAAAGGGCCAGTAGATGGCACGCCGGAAAAAGGAAAAAAAAAAGACGTTGGATTCATCATACTCTCGGGTTTTAAATCGCGGTAAATGAAGCCCATTAGATGAAGGTATTCGAGTGCAGCTGTAACTTCAGCAGCATAGAAACGAGCGTCGTCTTCGGGAATGCACTTCCCAGGGCGAGTCTGCAGAGCTCGGAAGAACTCTCCACCGCTGCAATATTCCATGCACAGGTATAAATGCTCGTCAGACTGGAATGAGTGATAGAGCGTGACGATGAAGGGATGATTGCTCGTTGCCAGAATCTCCTGCTCAGCAAGCGCCCGCTTGATCTTGTTTCGTTTGATCATTTCCTTTTTACTCAAAACTACAAAATACACAACCTGTCAGCGTGGTTTGGCTTGTAAACTGGGGGGATTTTTCGTGACAACACATACCCTTCATAGCATAAAGCCTGCTGCTCTTCTTCTCCCTCACAAGATACACCTTGCCAACATCACCCTTTCCAATGAGCTTAATCTTGTCAAAGCTGGCAGGGCTAACCTCGACGTTGCGGACTTTGATGGAGTTTGAGCTATACGTCCTCCGGAAAGCCAAGGACGTACTAGGTGCTGGCAATGCCGAGAGGACGTCCTCGCCGGCAATGGCATGGCTTTCGCTCTTGGAGGATTCGGAGTGAGACTGAGCAAGGCCAATGGAGCCACTCTCCGAGTCGGCAACAAGAGGATCTTTGCCGAGCTCGGCGGTTGCAGGTCGCTCGGCGGTGGGTATACCAATACCAATGGGCAGAGCGGGAACTGAGCTGGACGCGGCGCTGGCAAACAAGCCCTGAGCATTGGGGGCACTAGCAACCCTCCGCAGACGGCGAGCCAGTTCCTCCTTGGTCTCGCTCGTGGCCTGGTCGGCAGGAATACCATCGGGGCCGCTAACCTTTAACTCGGGAGTGTCAGGTGGGCTGGGCGGCACTGAGCCCTCATTGTGATGCCGCAGGCCGGGTTGGCCCTGGTGGGCAAAGTAAGGGTTGGCGTGGGCAGTAGGACTCATGGCCTCTTCGAGCTGATTGCCTTCGCTGGCGGAGGTGTGGGCGCGGAGTCGGCCGACGGTATTGCTGAAGAATTTGGTATGGCGGGAGGGCTTTGCGGCAGACATGTCGGCAGCAGCAGCATTGTTGGAGGCTGAGGAGCGGGATGCATTGTTGGCGGCGGCCTTGTCCTTTTCACTTCCACTGCTGGTGGCGCTGTTCATGCGAAAGAAGTTTCGGAGACGATGGCTCACCTGCGCACCGGAGCCATTTGAGCCCTTTGAGGAGGGCATGATGTGGCCTGGTGACGGGAGACGGGGAGACGGGGAGACGGTTGACGGTTGACGGTTGACGATGGGCGATGGACGATTAGTAAGGAGCCGGATCAATCAGTCGATGCCATGGTTTGTTCGCAATTCAGGCTCAAGGGCAAGGAGAGGACGCTGGGGTGGACGGCCTTCCTTGTGTGGCACGGGGGAGATGGGCCAAGGAGACGGACAATTCGAGATGAGATGAGGGGAGTTGAGAGGCAAAGAGGGAGGTGAAATGTCGTGGCGGCGGTGGTGGGTGCGTGGTGACGGAGAGACGGTGACAACGGTCCGTGTCGGCGGTGCGGCGAAGACGATTGCGTGGTGGTCTGGGACCTTCAACGCGGTGCTGCCGCTGCTGCTGCTGCTCGTGTCTTGCCAGGCTCTATAGCCGCACCTCAACCACGCCGTACCACACCCCAGTGCCACTGCACATACATGCTAAGGCTGTGATTCCCGGCATTGGGGTCAAAAAATTAAGGTCAACTTTTCGACCCTGGTCAGTACATTCTCCACGCATTTATAATGGGGATATTACTTTATACCGTCTCACAGTAATTTTTTTAGGCTTTTCCACTTTCGTACACGAGAGGGTCGAATTTTAACCGCCTTTTTAAGCTAAGAAAGGCTTTTAAGCACTATTAAAGGTTATAGATAATTAGACCACTTAAATTACGCTATATTTAACCTATTATTTTGGATTAGCTTTCTATAATACCTTCTTATAATACCTAAGAGGGTTTAAGCTTTTAAATAACATATAATAGGTGGATTAATTACTAATAACTGTGATTTTTATAACTTTTATATAAGGCTTAAGTTAATAGTTAATTAAAAAGCTTTAAAAAAGGCGTTTAAAAGGCTATATTTATTAGCTTTCTTTTAGATCTTTAAGAATAATTTCTAGAATATAATTAAAATTATATTATATTAAATAAGAAGGAAAATAACTTTTAGAACTTCTAGTAAGTGTTTCTTAAAGTAGTAAATTAATTAGGTATTAAATATAATAAATAAATAGAAATACTTTTAATAAGCGTTAATAATACTAATTTAATTTAAGTAAAAGAGCTATTAAGAATTATAAATTAAGTTATTTAAAAGCTATTATTAATTAATAATAATATTACATTTAATACCTAATTAAAAATATTTATAAAAGACCTTTCTATTAGCTATAATATAATTAAGGCTAATAATTAAGCTGCTTTTACGAAGATAATAAAGAGAAATTATAAGTTATAATAGTTAGAAAGCTTTAAGCTTATATTTAATAAGTTTAGCGAGAACTTTAATAATAATACTATTATTAGTATTAATAATCTAGAATAAAGTTAGCCTAATAAACGGGATAATTAAAACGCCTTTTTATTACTTATATTATTAACCTTAAATTCTATTAAAATATTAACGCTAGTAAGATTTATAGTAAATCTAGTTTAAAGTGGTATAATAAAGAGAAAAAGTAATAAATTAACGTTATAATTTATTATAATAATAAATTTAGCTTTTATTACTTTATAAATTAAAAATCATGTAATAATTATAATAATAGTAAAAGTATTAGGCTAAGAAGAAGTTAAAAAGGCTCTTTTAAATTACTAGAAGTATATAGAATTAAATTAGTTAATTAATATATTAAAAGCGATAAAATAAATAAAGAAGAATCTAATAAATACCATAATATAAAATTTACTTAATTTTAGCCTAGTAAAGAATACGTGAATTAAATTAAACTTTAATAATAATTCAAGGTGATTTTTAAAGCTATAATATTATTAAAAGAGTTAAAAATTAATAGGCTAACTAGCTAGTAATTTTATTACCTATTAGGCTATATAGCTAGCCTTTTTTCCCTTTTAATAATAATAATAATAATAATACCGCTAATTTCATTATTTTTTACATATTTTTATTATTAGAAGAAGTTAAATTTTACTATTAAAGCTATTCTATAACATTTTCACGTAATTCCCTTACTAAAAATACTTTAATTACTTTATTTACTCGCTTATAAGCTTTTAAAAGTATTAAACGCTCGTTATCTTTTAAAGCTTTAATTTATACCTCCTTAAATACCTTAAATTTAACGCTATTTAACGTAATAAAGTTAAATAAACCTATTATAGTATAAACTAATTAAATTTAATTTAGGAACTTATACTTTACTACGTTATAATAAATTACCTTTTATTTACGTTTTACTTTTTTAAATTATTATTTAACCTATATATAAAGCTATAAGTAATAATAGTTATATAGTTTCTTTTATATTATTAGCTAGTAGTTTTCTTCTCTAAAATCCTAAAAATAATAGCGCTCCCCTTTAAAAGGCGTTAATATACCTTTTTTAAGGCTAAAGCTAGTATTATTAACGTAAAACCTTTTCTTTAATACGTGGAAAGACCTTATTAATATAAGATAAAGTAACTTAGTATTATTAATTAATTCCTTAGCACTAGTAAGTATATAAGTGAATAATCCCTTAAAATTTATAGCTATAAATACGTTTTATAATATTTAATACTTTTAAGATTAAAATTACTATTATTAGGCTACTAGAATAAACGCCTTAATATACGTGCTATTAATCGCTTTAATAGCACTATTAAATTATAGGAATCTCTTATTAAGTTCTATAAAATAAGAGATATATATTTAATTTAATTAATGAATAAACTTTATATATAAATTCTATATTAGTTTAATTATATTATAAAAGATTTAAGATATTAATATTTAAGAGAGCTTAAATTAAGCTATAATAAGCTTTTAAGAGGTATTAAACGTATAAATTTATAGGAAAATAAGGACTTTTTATTTAAGAGATATATCTTTACTTACCTTAACTTTTATATTATTTAGTAATTACTTATATAATAGGAAAAACACACTTTTTAGTATTCTATAAAGATTAAAAAAGATACTATTTAGAGTATAAAAAAGCCCTTAAGTATATACTAATAATAAGTCTTTAAAAGGTAGGTTATTTAATATTTTATCTCTTATTCTAATAACTAATAAGTTCTTAGAGGTAAAAAATACCTTATAAAACGCTATAATATATATTATAAGCCTTAAATTATTATTATTATTATTATTAATTAAAAAAGCTAATATTAAAAGGTTATTTAAGCTAATTAATAAGCTTATTTTATTAAAATAAAGAATATTAATTACCTTAATTATAGAAATTAACGTGAAGCTATTTTAACCTTTTATTAACATTTTTTTTAAAAAGATTTTACGTAAATCTTAGTAATTAAGCCTTTTATAGGCATTAAAGTTACCTCTATTAGCTTAGTATATTATAAGTAGAGATAAATAAAGGTTTATGTAAAATATTAGGTCTCTACTTAAATTTATGTGTTACATTCAGCTAATTTAAGTCTAGCGCTTATATTGTGCTAAATTATGCGTTGAAATTGAGGTCAAAAGATTGACCCCAATTCCGGGAATCACAGCCTAAATTAAGGTCAGTCAGCGATTGCCTGGACCAGTGTGGTCTGGTCGAGTCGGGAGGGTGGGACCGGACCTGACATGGCTTGACATGGGGGACACACACCCCTGGAGAAACCATTAGAGACACCACTGGGAGATGCCAGCCAGTCGACCACTTGCAGTCTTCAATATTCAGCACTGGCCATTGACCACCGACCAGTGAATCGTCAGCCTGAACGGCGCTGCCCACTTGGGGACTACCAGTGCGTAGTTCATTAATGTGAGGTTAACTGGTGTCTGAGGCGCCCTGGCCCCGTGGGTCTCTCAAGTGCTTGGAGTCTAGCAAGTCTATTGGTCTCGGCGGATTTGCCGCCCAAGGAATGTACTGCACAATCCGGAACGTAAAGAGCATGTTACGGACTATGTGTACAGTTAATACAATAAAGACATGGAACTTCCGGGAAACGCACCGGGCCCCTTCCCCCTCCCCCTTCTCACCTCCGTCTCTACCTCATGCCTAGATGCTAGCTAGGACTGGCCACATGTGGCACGAGGACGGAGGAGGCACCTTGGGGCCGTGGACCCCATGTCATCCCGTCATCGATCCGTATTCCGATTCCGTGTCAGTCATAATAACTAGTATCCAGTCAAGTTACTTCCTACCGACATGGAAGCATTCGGCATCTGCCAGCCTACCAGACTGCTGCTGACGGATTCAAATGGCTGAGTCGCAGCCTTCGCTGGTTGGATGGGGTGCGTCTTTTATGCAAGGCAAGGAATTATACCCAAACCACACACTCAGTCAACCCTACAGGAGGGACCTAACAGTATATGTGTTGCGTATGATTGCGTGGGCTTGTTCCACCGATCGGACCACGTTACCACTTTTTCCCCACGTCTGCATTTGCAATCAACCCATCAATCTGTCATTGCGTTGCCAATTGCCTATTAGGTTACCACTCTCGAACATCCAAACAGAGGGGAGCTTCGCCGGCTTGACCGGCTCTGTGCTGTCGGGATAAGACCGAACTGAATTGCTTGTCACCTGACTCGAGCCCCATCTTCGCCGTCGTCGGCCATCAGTCATCGATCATCGGGGCTTCCCTTCCCATGTCGTGAAGCTTCAGGGGTTTTCAGAATGTCTTTGGCTGTGAGTGCTTGGTAATATTCAATAAACGCTCGCGTGGTCCCTAGCAATGAGTCTCAAAGGAAGCCGCCGAACCAGGCCCTTCACTCCTTGAGCTGCACTTCTTAGTCCTGGACCTGCCTGCCTGGGACTGCGCTACACAAGTTCGTTGCAGTGCCACGGGCTCAGCAAGCCTTGTCAGACGCCATGGCAACCTGGTCGGCCCAATATGGTGATAACACTTCAGCTTGACCATCCGGGCAGTGACTGCCTCAGCGGATGCCATCAAGCCTCGGATTACTTATGGTGACACATGTGGCATCAGCATTGAACTCATGCGAACACGCTGTTGAGACGGTAATGACGCAGTGCATTAGAGCCATATATATTCTGAACTCCTCGGCTTCCCTAGATCTTGGACTGAAATAGTAAACAAGGCAGACGTGGTTCCCTATAGAATATAGCGTCTCTATAGCATCATTCAGGCTTTGTTGTTGCCTTGACACAACGGCTGCGCCAGATCATCGCCCATATTGGCCTATAATACGCGTTAGAAACCGCGCCATGTACATACATCATATTGCGACCAAAAGCTTCTGCTCACTTTCTCGAAGCTACTATGGTGGCTTTGGGGTCCGTAGCAACCTCTAGGATGTAACAGTGTCAAGTAAAGCCAACATCATGGGCATCATCAGCCTCGAGCGAGCCACAAGAGTCCTTCTCTCCTCTACTTGCCGAGAATCACAAGCGCCGGTGTCTTGCACATCGTATTGCACTTGGACGCCGATCTTGCCGGCCTATCACGAGATGCGGTGCACCAAAGAAGGGTACTTTGAATGTGTAATTTCTTTTATTTTTCCTCCCAGTGTCAGTCCGTTTCCTCGGATGATTCAGAAGACTCATCCGGCAGATTCTGGTCTCGTTGGATCAACAACTCCTTGAGTTTTCGGCGATTTTCTCTCCACGTTGCAAAGTCCTCAATTTGCTGATTCTTGATAGAAGGTGTCACTTGTTGCCCATCGGAGCCCATTAGGAAATCTGGAAGTTCGTCTTGTGCATCGTCAGGCAGCACGGCACGCATTCCACTGTTGTTACTCGGCCCGTCACCTACATGCCATCGAAACGGAGTTAGGTGAGCATTTTCCAAATGAGACCGCCACTGTCGAGCATCTGCGCAGGCGTCCAACCCGCAATGAGCCCATTTACATGGCCATTTGCCGGTTTGTTGATGAACAATGTCAAGGTGCCTTCGCAGGGTATCAAAATTGTGCAACTCGGCTTTGCATCCATCCCACTCGCATAGAAAGTTGATAAAGTGCGGGTTAGCTTTATAATAAAGATCCTTTGGGGGTGGTGAACGGGGTCTCGGCGGCCGTCCAGGTCTGCGCCCAAAGCCTGGCTGTGGTGCTTTAGTACGAGGTTGCCGAGGGGAACGGACTGTTTTCCATGTTGGGGGAGTATTCCCGCGCATGGCGGCATATGACATGCCACGTCTCCATCCCTTCGGTCGTCCGCGACTGCAAGAACTTGGTGTTGAGGTCGACGAGGGCGGAGGCGTCGCGCTAGACTGGACAGCGTCTTGTCCAGGCGACTGGGACAGGAGACCTACACTTTTCTTGACCCGTTTGGGGAGTTCCAGCTGGTTGGGCAAAGGGGCTCCGTTTCCAGGCTCCTGTTTGGGGCCAGGGTATGCTTTGCTTGGTGAGGGTGACACGGGAAACACCACGGCGATCCTTGGACCAAGCGATGGTGAATGGTCGGCACTGGCTGCTTTCTCTTCATTCTGTGCAGCTACACGCGTGACTTCATGATTCCAATAGTGCTCTATGGTTGCTTGGCGCGAAGGAACACTGTTGGCTGCGTCGCGGACGCCGAATGTCTCGCCAAATTTCGTCCAAACAGGTAGTCTCTTTGTTTGAGGCGATACGCGAATTGCCGAGTTTTGGTCGTCCATTGCACGTGGTGCAAGCTTGCGAGTAGAACGAACTGTAGATGACGCGAGTCTCACTCGAGCTGAGTAGAAATCTATCGGCTCATTTTACCTCAAAAGCTGTAGTCTCTAGGCGCCAGGAGTTGATGAAGATGCGGCCATGAGTAGAGTTGGATGACAATGTGAGATATCGAAGTTGATAGACTTTGGTGGCACCTTCCACACGCACGGGGCCAATAGGGTCAACTAGTGCGTTTGTCACCGGCTTCCTCCACCCACCCTTACCAAGCTACCACCAAGTTGAGATGCGGCACAAGCGGCCGAGATGCACTTCCGACGACTTGAATCACCCCGAGCTATAGCTTCTCAAACCGTACTTTATTTTCAATTTCTTTGCTGCTCATTGAGTCCTTCCTCAGTCGAGGATAGCAGCTCCTTTCGTAGGGGCGCAAGGTTGTCACTGTGTCAGAGTCGCACTAACCACATCACACCAGACAGGCTTTTCAGGCACCAGCACAGCTGTAAGTGAGAGGGAGCAGAATGAACCAATTCTTATCATATCAATGCCCCTGCGGTTTAAACTGCCACTCACTGTCATCAAGCACATGCAAAAAAGAAAGCTCTTTATTACTCGATAACCTCTGGAAAGCTGCACACTGACCGTGCGACTGAGCATGCTCACCTCAGAATCTATCCCTCAACTACCAAGACGAAAACAATGTCTACTGCATCTCACCATTCATTTACCGAAGGCTTAACGCCCAATCCCCATATATTTGGAATCACGCAGCTCGCAGCCAGTCGTCGACCCTCCAACTCCTCATGTCTGCTTTCTAATCAACTATGGCGTCAGTCCCAACTCAGTTGAGCAATACACCCAGTGAATCAACGGTATATAGTTCTCGAGCCCGAGCACCGTTCTCAACACCAAATACCACTGCAGACACCATTTCCGAGGCAGCAACTCGTTATTTTTTAAAAACCTAAAACAGCCTGAATCAAAAAATGTCCAAGTTCTACGCCATCGTCGCCGGCGCAGGCTCCGGCACTGGAGCCTCGGTAGCCCTCCGCTTCGCCAAAACATATCCCGTTGTCCTCCTCGCCCGCAAATCGGCCAACTACGAGCCGATTGTGCACGAGATTCGCGCTGCGGGCGGCTCAGCATATGGATACACGGCGGATGCCTCGGACCCTGCCTCCGTAGATGGTGCATTCGCACAGATTGAGAAGGACCTGCAGGGCCACAAGTTGGCGGCGGCTGTGTATAATGCGAATGCCGGGTTCGCGTTTAAGCCGTTTTTGGAGTTGAAGGTTGAAGATTTGGATACCAGCTTGGGGACCGCCGCGTAAGTTGAAAATGTTCCCTTGATTCACACGTGGTCCGTCGTCCACGGGGCTTCTGTGGCCGGCCATGGCTGTGGTTATATGGAAGTAGAGAATCTATTCTGCACAAGTCTACTAACACCCGCTGCCAGGGTCGGCTTGTTTTACTTTGCCCAAAAGGCGCTGCCCCGACTCCTTGATGCTGTTCCCTCGTCTCCTCATCCTCCCAGTCTTGTTGTGACCGGGGCCACAGCCTCCATCCGAGGCTCCGCCAAATTCACCACTTTCGCAGCCGGCAAGTTCGCCCAGAGGGCCATTACGCAGTCTCTTGCCCGGGAATTTGGGCCCCAGGGCGTGCATGTCGCTCTGGCCATTATCGACGGCGTTATTGATACCCCTTGGGGCAAGGAACGGACCGCGAACAACGGTGTGGCGGATGGGAAGATTGCTGCCGAGGCTGTAAGTAAACCAATCCCTCCTTTGTCACCGCTATCCATCCATCCGTGGCTATGGGACGACGGGTGATGTTGACTGCTTGTAGATTGCCGAAAGTTATTGGCATTTGCACACGCAGCCAAGGTCTGCGTTTACTCATGAATTAGATATCAGGCCATATGTAGAGAAATTCTAGTTATAGGCCGCTTGATATCGACGGAGAAGCGGCGTTAGTATGGAATGGACAGGGGGTTGCAGACAGCTCCATAATGCTTTACGTCACGTCGCATTTGTTTAACTCTGTTCTCCATTACCATCATGTTTGCCATGCAGTCTCTTAGTATTCAAATTCTGGTAAAAATAGTACTACACACAACCTTCGCAGCCTTACACAGGCCCAACGAGGCGCGCAACCGTGAGAAATCATAAATCATTGCCCCGCTCCGATTCTACTCAGACTTCCGTTTCCACGTCCGGTTCACGACCATCAAGTGCCCCGAGCTTGGTGACTTTTCTCAGGGCAAACTTGGCCTCGTCTTTGGCAAACTGGGCGTTGCGCATCGGACGCCACTGCATCAACCCTCTGTGCTTGCGATGCAAGTCCCTGCTATGGCCTTTGTAATCCTTGTAAGCCTTGTACGGATTCTTGCTACTACCTGTCTGAGACGCGCTGCTACCACTCGTTATATCCGTGTCCATGGACCGACGGCCAGCATCACTGCCCTCAGACGGGCGAGATGGGTCTGATACCGCGTCGTGGATACCAAGGTTAGGGTTATCATCATCATCATCGTCGTCGTCGTCATCGTCATTGTCATTTTCATAATCACCATCCTCATCAAAGTCATCGTACGCTCCACTGTCTCCTTGAGCCTCGGCTCGTCGAGCCATAAGCTGCTTTGGGTCTTGTCCGAACGCTCCGCTCCAGTCTGTGCCGTCCTTGGCCATCCACTTCTCCTTCTCCTTGTCGTCGGCCTGCGCGAGGACATCACGGCCCTGTGTTAGCGACTGGTCGTGCAGCTTTTGCACAAGCGGGGGCACCTCGGCTCGGACTTCCTGTTGTCTGACGCCCTCCGCGTAACAGGCCTCCCAGCTTTCTATTGTCTCCCGGGAGTCGTTGTCGCTGACGAACCTGATGTGGTCAGAGTCTGTGCCCGGGGAGAAGCGGCCCCTGAACTTGACCCTGCCGACTTGTTCGATGTACGTATCTGGAATTTCCCTATAGTTCTCCTGCGTGATGTAATTCTGCGAGAGGCGGACGCTGTTGTCACACTTGAAAATCGGTACATCAAAGTCCTTTTCTTCGCCATCCACAAGCTCCAGCAGCCACAAGGCAGCGTAGGCGTCTGCATGTCGGCTACCCGCTGGGTAAAATTCAATGAAAATCGGCGATCTGTATCGATGGCGAACCGGGAGACGCAGCTTCTTGCCGTCCTGACCGCCAGAAATATCAATCTTGAGGCCGTCAGCGTCCTTTGAGGAAAACTGACGCTTAATACTTGCGGAGGACTCTCCGGTTCGCAGCCTGAGCTTGACCTTGGAACCGGGGGCGTACCCAGTTGTTGTAATCGCTTCAGACAAGAACTCAAAGGTTCCAATATCCCAACCAAGCTGAGGAGGTGGAAGCCTGAGCTCAACTGAGCGGAAAAGGATAGAAATTCGGATGCGGCCGAACCCAATGCCTCCGTCGAGGGGGTACCATCGGGTCGATTGGCTACTCGTCTGCAAGATGTCTGACAGCTTTAGCGGCACGACGCCAATCAAGGGATCGTGCTGACGATTGCGAGAATCTCGCACCGAAACTGTGACGACGCTGGACCTCCAGTCTCGGATAAACTTCTCTGTGCCAGCGTTGAAGATGGGCTGAGATGACACCACCTTGACGCGCGTCTTGTATACCAAATCATCATTGACAAGAATAGTGCAATAGGAACTGGGGAGTCTTCGGCTTTGCTCTTCCTTTACCTCGCCCGCCTCGGGCCGAGCAGGCTCGTACTCCTTGCCTTTGCGCTTCCCATCCGACCCCTTGATATTGGCAAGTTCGAGACCGACGATTTGGTGTACGACGACGCTAAGGATACCCGAAGGCCAGAGAGGATCAGGAGGAGTATGCACAACGGCCTCCTCTTCCTCGTTGGTGATGGTACCCTTTTCCTCCCGTAATTCGGCTTTATCGGCGAGTTCCTTGGGCAGCTTCAAGTCCTTTCCGTGGGTACGAAGAGCCTTGCGGAACTGCGTCTTGCCGAAGAAGCCAACCTCCCAATGAAGTTCACCCGGCATAGTGCTGTCGGCCTTGACGCCACGAAGCTTTGAAACCTGGGGGAACATCTTTCCAGGATGCTGGATGAGCTTTTGAATGCTGAGTTCTACCTTGCCAACAACATCATCAGCTGAAGACCGGTCGCTGTCCCAGAGCTCCATTGATAGCTGCTCATCTGCCTTGATGAGGTCACTCGTCACCAGGAGGCCGCATGTTTCCTCAAAGACAGGATTGAGATCATCTTGGATGACGCGGGTGCAGAACTGAGGTTTCCCAAACTTGCTCCAGCTGACGGTGATGTACGGGTCAGAACCGCCGCCTTTACTACCTCTCTGATCCTGTTTGCTGAGTCCGGTGGCTTTGTGAATTCGGATGAACATGACTCCCAGCGCTTGGGTCTCTTTCTTAATGTCATCGCCTTGCAACATTTTGCTCATGTCAAGCGTCATACTCTTTGGCGCCACATACATGGATGCCGCAGCGCCGATGGCCCAGTTCACAAAATTGGAGATCAAGGGGAGGTTCAAGATGTTGACACCCTTTTCAATCATGGGCGTACAGCCAGCCTGGACGTGAGGGACTCCCATCAGCGTGAAGGAAACAGTCTTCAAGAATGGCGGGTCGGGAGTCAATTGGCATCGGATGCGAGCAGTGGCAACGAGACCAATGAGTTCGACCCAAATTGGAAGGGGAACGCCAAACAGCCCCTTGATGCCGAGATAGAAGACAAGCTGCATGCCCATGTTCTTGGCCTTTGATGCAACATCCTCGCCCGAAGGCTTGGCGTGGTATGCAATGGAGACTTCCATATTGTAAAATTCCCCGGCCTGTTCAAATGCCGCGAGTTCGTCCTTGTCCATTTTCTTTTCGTTTTCCTTGTGGATTTCGTCCTTGATATCCTTTACATGGCTATCTGGCAAAGCTCGAATGTTGAGAATCCGGATTGGATTGCTGCCTTGGGAAATATCGGCGACTCGCACATTTTCCACAATGCCTGGGACAGAGGCCTGCATGACATCCTCCAGCCTATCAGTAGTCTGTTAGCAACGCAGAGCAATGTTAGATGCAAATGGGGTCATTATCTTGTACGAACGTGTCAGCAACAGAGGCAAACATCTCGGGGTTAATCAACCCCCACATGAGCCCAATCATGGTATTCATCCATTCCACAGATTCTGGAATGAGGTTGACAGTGGCAGTCTCGCCTCGTTCTTGCTCGCTAGACCACTCAAGATCCCGTCCTTGGCGAATGAGATCCTTTATCCACAGGAACACGCCCGAGGCAATGCAAAAGCCCAAGGGAACAAGGCCCAGCAGCCGTCCGCCGAAGAACTTGCCAACAAGGATGACCGCGACGAAGATGCCAGCGCACAGCACGTTGCCTTTTCTTTCCAACGTGGCAAACATGGGCTCATAGCTAACGGAGGGCGTCTTGTAGAATAGGACGGATGTTTTCTCGCTCCGTATCGGCACATCGGAAGTGGAACCTTCTTGAACAGGATCCGGGGGGGCGGTGACATCCTGCGCATACCGATACTCCTCGCCGGACTGCTTTGATGACGTAGCAATAGTGGCCTCCTTGCCCAAATTCTCATTGGGAATAGACAACTAATTCGAGCCCAAGTCAGAGACGGTTGCCGCCGAAAGCAATTTCTGAAGTGTGCTCTCTTACCTGGGGGTTTTCGACGGCTTCTTTGAAATCCGTCTTCGCGTCTTGAATCTGAACATCCTTGCCCGTGACGGGGTCTCGCACGGTTCGCAAGTCCTTCTTTAGTGGTTTCTCGGATTTCGTATGGTCTTGGGCTTCTTTGTGCAGCTCATTTGCCCTCAGCTGGGCGTCTATGGCGGCATCTCTCTCCTTCTTCTCCGCATCCAGCTGGTCCATAAATTGCTGGATATTAGGGACCCGATTGCGCCCGCTGTAATGTTGGCCCGAAGGCACGACGTGATCGTCGAGGTTCATAATTGCTTCAGCTGCTTCTGATTTCCCCCTTTACATGATCCAATGCCTGATGATGAGGTGTAGTCGGCAACACGCGGCGTGCGTGATCCTCGCGTCTTGTTGTAGATGTAAGTCGTCGTGTTGGTGGGCCAAGCACCAGACGTACCAGACGTGTACGCCGGTGTTTCGCATAGGTATTCGACGCCGTCTGAAGAAGAATAAGGAATAAATGCACATCTCTTCCCCAGGAGCCAGCCTTGGCCGTTTAATACGTTTTGCTTGTGGACGCACCGTCACGATGACTATGACCCGTCATTCACTTATCGATGACGTATTTGGCTGGGGGGCAGTCGCACAGGTGGGAATCGATCTGCACCTGCCGCCGCACAAGCTCCTGTGGGGCTACGCAAACAAGCTCACCTCCAGAGATATGGGATCTCAATTGTCTGCCTTGCTTAGCTTAATAAAACAAGTCCTGCTGAATTCCCAAGCCTTTTCCCCATAATATCCAAGCCTTCAGCTGTAAATTTCCTGGAAAAGCTGAGGTGCATACCTAAGTGGCGTCAAAACCTATGAACTTCCGGTCATGATACGGAGTACTCCGTATACTTATGCGAGGCTGATGGCGTATACCCAATGGGCTGCGCAAAACCTGGGGGATGGGACCGCTACGCCCCTGCCATTGTGTGACTTCACTTTTCAAACGCGATAACAGATGAGCTGTCCGAATCGACATCGCCAAACTATTCAGGCCTATTTGTCCCAAAGACCAGCAGCAGGTACGCGTTTGTGAGGCTCGGAAATGTGATATTTGACACTTTGGTTTTAAAGAAGTCTATGAAATGGCAAGCGTGGTCAGCCGCAAAAGTCATGAGCCTCTGCAGCCGCCGCTGAGCTACCTAAAGTACCTACCTAGGTAGGTATACATTGAGCCGTTCATTGTGAACAAGTGACTGTGTTCGGTGCCATGCCCGCCGCTTGCATGGCAGAAGCCCGCGATGCGGTTATTTTTTTCTACGTCGACCTTCCAACATGGTTCCCAAAAAAAACTCCAAATGCCACTAACATTTAAACAAGATTAAACCTCCTCGGCATTGATCATAACGCCATGCACACCTGGGGATCGATATAGCAAATGAAACCCCCCGTCCGCACACATTTGACATGATGAGTTCCATTAAGCATTCTGCAAGACTCCATTGTCACTGTCCTTCTTGGGTGCGCTGGCCAATGCGGTATTATTCTCGCTCTCCTTTTCTATTGACGAGTCACCCGTCTCGTCCTCGCTGTTCTGCATGGCCGGCGCCGCAAAAGCAGGCGCATACGCACTCTTAGCACGAATCCGGCTGCCGTACTTGTTGAAAACGAAGGGCATAGGAGCCAGCGCCACGGCCACACAGCCAAGCAGCGTAGCCGCCCATTGAATGCCCATTCCTTGAAACATCTGGCGGGAAAAAAGTGGAAAACCGGCACCTGCCAGAGATCGCAAGAATGTGTTACCGGCAATGGCGGAGGCAGCGAACATGAGGTATGCGTCAACGAGGTAGTTGAGGGCTTGGAGGAAGATGGACATGAGGCCGAAGCCGATGAAGATGCCGCTGAGGGCGGGGACGATCCAGGGGATACTGCTGGTGTATCCAGTCCTAGACCCATGACTGTTAGCTTTGGTTTGATAATTTGTGTTGTCGGGAAAGGGGAGAAGGGCAAACAGCTGTTGCTTACCATCCGAACCAGAAGATGCCAATGGCAAAGGAAATGCCCCCAGCCATGACGCTAGGCAATCGCCACTCGGGCACAGGAATGCCATTGTTCCCAGCTAGTTTGCGATTATACCAGGGCTGCTGCAGGATAACCGCGGCACCAGCCAGAAGCTGTCCGGTAATCATACCAAAGAAGGTAAGACCGCTCTCTCCAGGATTGAAGCCGTGAACGCCGACAAAGACGAGCGGATAGGCGGTCAGGAAAAGATACAAGATGCCGTAAATAAAACTCATATAGATGGAGAGGGCGAGAATGATGGGTTCGGTAAAGAGGAGCCTCATGGGACGAGAAAAGTTCTTCTGGATGAGTTCCTTGAAGTCGACTTCGATTTCTTCCTGCTTGGCGTGAATGCCCCAGTTCTTGGTCCGTCGTCGCAAGTCGGCAGCCTTGGCGACCAAGATGACGGGCGGGTAGGTCTCTTCTAGGAAGAACAGGTCGAGGATGAAGGCGACAAAGCCCATGATGGAAGCGAGATACTCTGTCCATCGCCAGCCAAGATATGATGAGACGATGAAGCCGCCGATGAAGGGGGCCAGGAGGGGCCCTGTAAAGGTGGCCATGGAGAAGATGGTGACAGCAATACCTCGCGTCTTGTTGTCAAACATGTCTGAAAAGACGGCGGCAACGACGGCGAGCGGACAAGCGCCGAACAAGCCCGAGAAGAATCGACAAATGAGAATGGTTTGGATGTCCTTGCCCGTTGCGCAAGCAATCGAGAAGAGCGAGAATCCAAACATGGACAAAACAATGGGGAGTCGTCGGCCGCGCAACTCGGACATGGGAGCCCACAGGGTAGGACCAAAGGCAAACCCAAGCACATAAAACGTCGTTCCCAACAGGCCGACCTCGGATCCGACGTGATACTCTGCAGCTACGGAACTCGTGGCTGCGGAGAAGATGGACGATGTAAAGGCCGAGGTGAGCGTCGTATAGCTCAACATGGCTGCGGTCAAGACCTTCTTCCGCATAGGCCAGTTCTGCGAATGCAACGGATCGGTAGGCCCGTCAAACTCGACGACGTACTCTTCTCGCTCGGGCAACGGCGGCGGATAGGGTTTTCCCGCACCAAATGCTGGCAGCGGTTTCTTCGAGGCCCTGCTCACGGTTCGACTACGGAGACCTCCTCCCACGGTAGCATCATGCTGACTTCGCGCGGTGGCAATCCGACTCAGTTCTGTGGGGTGACGCTCGAGGTCATTCTGCGTCGAGACGCGGCTCATGTTCCGTCGGAAGGCACCATCGCCGTCTTTGGACTCGGAGGATGTAGAGGCTGATGAGGCGGACAGGACGCGCTCGATTTCGTCGCTAGCCCGTCGCTGATAACGCTCTGGCGAGGCGTCGGCTTCTGCTTCGGCGAGCTCTCGGCCCACTATGTCCATCGGCATGGTTGCCTTGTGGTTTTTCAAAGAAGAACAAAAAAAGCAGACGTTGTAGGTATGGAATGCTGCTACGTTGGGGGCTGGATTGGTGTCGCTGGGTTTTGGCGACAAGATCCACAGTCCAAGGTTCCTGACGAACTGGTTCAGGAGAAGCGCTGGCAGAAACAATGGATTAAAAATTATAATAAAAAAAAAGAAAAGGCACAAAAAGAGGGGGACGGTTGAAGGGAAAAAAAGAAGGCGTCGCCCAGGGGAGGAGATGGGCAGATGAAATGAGGTTAAGCTTTTCTCTCTCTATTCCTGATGGCTCAATGACGATAACATCGCTGGTGGGGCAACCAGTCAATCCGGGATCGGGTCGGACAGAGTTATTGGTTGTTACGGAGTAGTCCTGGGGGAATCAAGTGACCTTGGCCGATCCGGGCCAAGGAATTGGACGGATAGCGCGTCACCAACATGCAACAATGCCTACAGAGCATCTGGGAGCATCATGCCAAAGCCCGTGGAAGAGAGCGAATGTCCGATGCTCTCCCGTCTTGCCCGCAGCAAGCCACCGAAAAACTTGTGGAAAAATGGGCCATGGATAACGGCCGTAAACCAGTAGAACAGGCGGGGGAAAATGGGGGGGGCCCTTGCGCGGAAATTTGCACCAATCATCTCTGCAGCCGGGACTGCGTTCGGCATTTTGACGCCGATGCAGAATTCGTCCAGCCAAGAGCGCCGCTGAAATAAGCCACAATACCGCTTAGTGCATAACAAACAGTACGGAGTACAGATGTAGGAAAATTCCATGCTTTCTTCTCCCGCACTCGCTGGTCCATGTGCAAAACGACGTAATTATTACAAAGCATCGGCCATCCGGCCATCGGGTTTATCTGACCTAACGTGGACCATCGTGGAGCCGGACAAAAAATAATACTAGAGTTTTAAAACCAGCCAGGTTCTCGAGACTCTGCATCTGCTGACATGGGATTAATAGGCCTGTGTTAATTGGTGATTAGCTGGTGTCCACAGGTGTCCACAGGTGGTTCAATATAGGCCCTGATCCTATACACCGCGACTGATGAGCGTCAGCCGTCTGGAGAAGAGACTTGCGCCACTGAACTACAGCGGGGGTTTTCCCTCGTACTGACTCCACCACGTCTTGCTGATTAACAGCATGATAATGTGTTTAGTAGCACGTTTTGGCGGATTACCTTTAGCCTGTAAAATTAGCTGAAAGCTTGGCATTTAAGCCTTTTTACAGGCATTTACGCGGTCCCTGTTAGCTTAACACATTATGGATAGGGGGTCTTGGTGTTTTACAAATAATGTGGGTTTCGTCTATAACTTTATGTGTAAATCTCTTATTAAAAATGGGTAAGCGCCATAATTGTGCGTGTTATGTCGCGGTTTATAGGATCAGGGCCTTAGAGTTGCTCGGCTGGTGCAAACATTGACGCCAAAGACCCGACGATCTCATCGTTTGCACAGTTTTTTACTTTTTTTAAACACTTGCCTTTCCTATCGCTTTTGTGATACTATAACCCGACAACTCTAGCGCCACTCCTTGTATCAAGCTTTTATCTTTTCAGGGTCGTCGAACTGCCTTTGTATTCTCCTAGCTCTCCTAGCTGCGGTGTCGAGAGGCATCACTGCAAACCGTGGAATACCCGAGTCCCTGCGACGCGACATGGCTTCGCTTCTATTGATAAGCCCTGAATTACAATCATGTATAGCTTCTACTCTATCTCACAGGGTCGCAGAGTATCCGGCTATCCACCCATGTACTTGGCAGCCACCCGTGTGCAGGCTCAGAATACTCAATATTCAATGTTTCAAACGCCCCATCCTCGCTCTAGCAATGCAGTGGCTTCCTCGAGACTCAGGCCCGCTGTCTCTGGATATATCCGCCAAACCAATGCGTATCCAGTCCCACATACTAGTGCATACAAAACAAACGTCCACGAAGGGCTGAGAGCATCCATCAGCGGTAAAAAAGTCAGCCCAATAATAAAGTTGGCGCTCCAGTTCGTCGCAGTCGCGATGCCACTTCCCAGTGATCGGACCGATAAAGGGAACAGCTCACTCTGCATCCAGGGCACATTTCCTAATCCGATTCCATATGATGCTACATAGAGCATGATGCTGATCAGTATCACGTATGCAGCCCAGTGACTGCCGGATTCTGACTGGGGCTGAGTTTGAGAATTCGTGACGCCAGACGGAAGAAAAGAGAACCCAGCCGCCGTGCACAATAAGCCCAAAATCATAAAGGGTATAGAATACAGCAAGACTCGCCGTCTTCCTATTCGATCAACGAGTCCCAGTGCCACCAGTGTGAACACAAAGTTGGTGACTGCGACAGTCAGTGATGTTAATGTTGGAGTGCTGAAGCCGACAGCAGTAAAGATTGTGGCCGAAAAGTACATAAGAGAGTTCTGCGTCATCCGTCAGCAATAATTTCCAAAAACAACATCAAGCGCCGTTCTGCATTTTCGTGTACATACAAATCCACACAGCTGCTGCAGGCCTTGCAGTAAACATGCGATCGCCAAGGCTCGTTGGTTCTTCGCTTCACCAAGTAGATCCCGCCAGGCTCCAAGCCACTTCCATCTTGTGGACTGTTGATCTCGACGTCGTCCAAGATTCTCTTCCTCGCGAATTTCTATTTCGATCTCCTTGATTATCGCGCTTGCGTCCTCCACAGTCCCTGCTCCGCCATTGACTCGCTGAATGATGGTCTTCGCTTGTGCTGGCTTGCCCGCCTTGACAAGCCAACGAGGTGTCTCTGGCATGAAGACAATAATTGCAGCTTGAAGACCAGCGGGCAAAGCACCAAGTCCCACCATCCACCGCCAACCTGTCTCCTTGGAGCCATATGCGGAGAATGCCCACCCGACAACATAGGCAACCATTTGTCCCAGTGTGATGAACAAGACTGTTGCCGTAACTAGCCTCCCCCGATGCGACGCTGGAGCCAGTTCTGCGATATATAACGGCACCACAAAGCTTGCCGCTCCAACACCTGCTCCTATGATGCAGCGTCCGGCAACCATAACAGGCACAGTGGAGCATATCGCCTGGAGAACAGCTCCAAGGATGAACAGAACATCGGCATATAGTACAACTCGTTTACGGCCAAGGCGGTCGGCAAGCACGGAAGAAAAAGGTGAGATGAGGAGAGCAAAGAACGATGTTGAGGATGTGACAATAGACTTGTCCATAGATGTGAGCTCGCGATTCGACAACGACGTTCCGATTGACACTAGCGTAGCAGATATAACACCTGTATCGTCTGGAATACGCGGTTAGAATGGAGTCAAGCTGCAAAACATATTATCGCGGCTTTGGCTTACATCCGAAAAGAAGCCCACTGATTCCTGCCGCAACGGTCAGTGCCACGACAAAGACACTAGGATTCGCATCAATGTCTTTGGTGAGGCGTTCCTGACGGACGTTGTCGTCCTCAGCCTCCACATCGTCCCCTTCGCGGTTGTCCGCCATTAAAGGTGCCTGAGAGCTGTCCATTCTGGCGTAAGGACTACTGAAGCCATACGATAGGCTCCACAGAAGAAAGTCGAATACTTTATTCTGGCAGAGCGGGAGGTTCCGCGAAAGGAATAACGGGTGCCCGAGCTGCAGTAGTTAGCAGTTGAGGTCTGACGTCCGACCCGGTGACATGCGACTTGTTTGGTATGGGTAACACTACTGGTACCCACCACGAAGGGGAGGCGCTACACCTTAGACAGGCGTGGGTTGCGATTGCCCCACCAAAAAGTGCCGAGGAAGGAGCAATCTGCATGTTGAACGGCCTTGCTTCGTGTAAATGTGCCGAGTGTCACACGAAAGCGGGTATTAGTAGCTAGATAACACATAAAATAATAATAAAAAGCCTTAATTAAGCTATAAAAGAGAGAATTATATGCGCCCCTTAAAAAGAGGCGCTTAGCTTTATAAATGCTATGCGTATTATTTAATTTTCGTGTGTATTACGTGGCTAAATACTTAATACAGCTAATAGGCTTATTATATCGTATAATATACCCCTTAATTAAGGGTATATTTAAAGTTATTATAAGCCTTTAAGCTAATAAGCTTACGCTTAATTAAGCACTTAATTAAAGCTTTTACACGCTTATTAATACCTTTAATTTACTTTTTATAGTATTTACGTAACTTATTATATTATTCTCTTTTTAATTATATTATTATTTTAACCTTATATTATTAAGGTAAATTAAAGGTAAGCTTTATACGCTTATTAGCTAGCTACTCTTTATATTTATACGTATCTTTTAAGAGTATTATAAGCTCTTTTTTCTTTCTTTTATAATTATCTTTATATAATTATAAGCTTATATTTTAATTATTATAATTATATTAGGCCTTAAATTTAATTAAAAACTTATTAAAAATACCTAATAAAATATCTTTAAGAATCTTCTTTATCTTAATATTAAAATAACTTTTAAGAATTAATTTAATAATATTAAGACCTTTAATAATAAGGTAAATAGTTTATAGCTCTCTTTATCTTTAAAGTAATATTACTCTTTATTAAATACTAAACTAATAAAGAGGTAATAGGTAAGCTAAGCTTAAAAGCTTTAAATTATTATCTCGTATATATTAACCGTTTAAATTACGTCTTTAAAGCTAAATATACTTTATAATATTTCTTATAAAGGCTATATTTAAGCTATTATTATAGGTAAAGGTAATAAAGGTTATTATTATAAAGTAATTAAGAGTTACTTTAAACGATATTACTTATATAAGGTAAGCAATTACTCTTACTATTTTTAGTAAGCTTATTTCTCTCTTCTTTAATTATTTAATTACTAATTTTATACGTAATTACATTATATTAGTCCCTATTATTAAGCGAATACTATTAACGTTAAACGTAAATAATAAGGTAAGTTTCCCTTTATCTTTATACTTTATTATTTATAATTTCTTACTTAATTTTAATTATTTAAGCCTTAAATATATAATAAATACTATTAAGTACTTTAATTATAACTTAACCTTTTTATAAAGTAAAGCTTTATATATAAAGGGTTTATAATTAACGTTAAAGCTAATAATACTATTAAAGGCTTATTTATAATTAAAGGGAGTAAGAAAGCTTAAATAAAAGCTTTATTAAACTAGGTTATAAACTTAATTATAAAGAAGTAAGCTTTACTTTTATTATTTTCTTACGTGTATATTTTAATATAAGTAATAACTTACTTTTATTTACTAGTATTTAAAGTTTTAATGTTTTAATATTATCTTATAAAATTATATTTACCTTTTAAGCGCGCTTTACTTAAAAGAGGTAAACGCTTATATATTTAAGAGGTAAATATACTTAATACCCCCCCTTTAATAATACTTTTATTCGCGTAATTATAAAGCTATAAGATCTCTTTTTAGCTATATAAGTCTATTAAATTAAGTAAGCCTTTAAAGTATTTAAAACGCTACCTATTTAATACCTTTATAAATTTTTTTATAGGTATTTTAGTTATTAATAAATACGTAACTTTAAAGCTTTTCTTTTTATATTTTTACTTTAATCTTATATTATAAATATTAATATAACGTAAACGCGTGTTAATTTACTCGCTTAAATTAAGTATAAGATAAATAATCTATTAATTATTATATTTAATATTATATTTCTTTTAAGGGTTAAATTTAATATCCTAAAAAAGGCGCTTTAAAGCTATAATTTCCTTTATTATTTATTATAAAGTAAGTAGTTTTACCTTAATTATAAATATAATTATAATACTTTAACGCGTAGCTTTTTAAATAATAGGCCCTTTAAATAATATTATAATATAGCCTTATAATAACTTTTATATACTTATATTATTAGTATATAAAGTATTACTTATAACTTTTAATACTTAAATTTCCTTTATACCTTTATAATAAAGAGTAACTTTACTTATAATAGCTAAATATTTAATAGCTTAGTTTATTACATTTTAGTACTTAGAACCTAGGTTTATTAGGAATTATAAAAGCTTAAAAGCCACGTAGGCTATATTTAATTATATTATAATTATTATATATAGTATAAAGCTAACTTTTTCTTAATATATCTTAATTTTTTGCTTAATTACCTCTTTAACACGCGTAATAAGCTCTATTATAGGGATTAATATAATAAAAAAAGTGCTTTTTTATGCTTATTTAAACTTTTCGCTTATTTTATTAATATAAGCTTTATAATTAAGGTATATTTTATGATTTTTTAAATCCCTAATAATCTATATACTTAAAAAGAAGCTTAGTTTACTCTTTTTATTTAGATCGTATACTCGCTTTAAGTATTTAATTATATAGTCTATTACTTTTCTTACTTTTTTTATCTTATAATAAGTAATAATTATATTATTTATAAAGAAAATTAAGTAAACGTTTTAAGCTTTATTATAGAAGATATAAGGCTCTTTCTTACTTAGAATAAGCCTAGCTTTCTTAAGAGTAAACCTCTAAATGTATTGTATTTTTTGTAGTTTTTACTATACTATATTATATTATATTATAATGTAATATATTACAATACATTATAAGATAAGAATACCTAACAATGTATTATAAGGCTAAAAAATATCTAATATTATAAATAAATGCTTATATAAGCATATTATATAATAAAATAAAGCTAAAAATCACGTGATTTGAAATCTTTAAAAATTAACTTTAAAATGTGGATATTAAGCGAGATATTAAGCTTTAAAGTTATGTCTTAAAATAAAAAGTAAGTAAAGTGAGGCGAATTTTCAATTGCTTATAACTTTTTAATATAATAACTTATAATAGTAAAAAGTGAGTCATTTTAAAGAGCTAATTTAGCTCTTTTTTATAATATAAAATTTTCCCTTATAACCCTTATAATTAGCCTTATAATTCTAAGTTAAAAAAACAAGGGTCTTTTTTACTTAAAATACATTTATAAGTATTTTCGTAATGTAATGTGATGTATTTAAATACAATACACGAAAATATAATACAATATAAAATACAATACATAATACACTTGTATTTACTATATTCGTAAGAGCTCTAATTAAGGCCCTTTTAGCGGGTGTATTAGAACCTTTAGGACTATTAACTTAATTATAATAATATAAATTAGCTTCTAGTATTTAAAGATAAATATACTAAGATAATATAAGTATATTCGCTTTTAAATAAAGCTTAAGAAACCGTTTTTAACGCGTTATTTTACTTTAAGCGCTAGGTTATAAGGTAATTTAAGCTTTTTATATGTAAATTTATATAGAATAATAAAGGTATAGTAATTAGGTAAGCAAGGGATTTAATATTCCAAAGCTAGGTACGCGTATAGGGTATTAACAGAGCATTAACAAGAAAACTACATTTTCAATTTTCAAAAAAGCTTAAATAATTAATAATAAATCTAATAAAATACTTGAATTATAATAATAAATACATAAATTAGCTAATATTATAACCAATCAGCTCACATAAAAAAGTGGGTCCTTCCAGCTTATTATAAGCTTAAAAACTAGATTATGTAATTTTCTAAAAACACACTACACTATACTACACTACAAAAACTACATTTTGTAGTTTTTGAAGTTTTAAGCTTATAATGCTATATAAGGACCCACTTTTTTAATATAAGCTTATAATATAGAATTTATACTAGTTATTCGTAAAACTTCTAATTCTATAAGTATTTTATTAGATTTAATATAATTTTTTATATTTGAAACTATAAAAACTATAAAACTACAAAACTACACTACAGTTAATGCTCTGGGTATTAAGCTTAAAAACTTACTATTATACACGTATAAATTAAACGGTAATATTAAGTAATTGGTTAAATAATTATAAAACGCTTAGATAAAATACTTATAAGCGTACAGCTACCTATAAACCTATAGTTAAAAAGCATATAAGCTATAGTATACTTATATAATATAAGCTTAAGCTAGCTTATAAGCTAGAAAACCCTAACGAAAACCCTTAAGGCTTAGTTTTATAATAACGCTTACTTATTAATAAGAGAGCGTATAGTAAATCTAAGGCTTAATTAAAACAAAGTCTACGTATATAACTATCACGTATATTCGCTTAAAAGAGATTATAAGGTAAGCTAAAATAAACGGTACTATAAAATAAGCCTTAAAGGCTATATAAGTTATTTTATTAAGTACTTTACATTTAATATTTATTAAATATAAATTTCTTAGCTTAATAAGGTAATAATAACTAAGAATATAACATTTAATAAGTTAATCTTTTACGATTTACGTACTAAAAGCGTAGAAGGGCTTTTAGTAGTAGAGTTAAAGGCTTAATTTTAGGCTTTTTAAGTTAATAATAAGCTAAATAATAAGCTAAACTTACTATTAGCTCTTATAAAAGAAAACCCTACTAAGATAAAGCTTATTACGCTTTTTAGCTTAAAAGTAAAAGCTTAACTAATTATTTAAGATAAAGAACCAAGTATATAAGAGCTAAAAACGCGTATAGAACTTTAAATACCACGTTAAACGCTGAATTACACGATTAATATTAATTTAGCTAATATAGTTATTAGGCTTAATATTACGAACGTCACTGCACGAGACACGGGAAGCTGGGCCGCACTGGTAAGGGTAGGCACAGCCGCTAACCAACAAGGACATTAGGTCACGTGATGGCTTATTAGATTATGTAAATGATTTAACGAGACGGGATTATTAGGATTATTAGGCGATCTAAATAATCTAGGACTATAATAGAGAGATAAACGAGTACTTAAAAAGGGGGTATTCCGCTATAGTAGATAGTTTAGTTCTCTATTAATTAATTTAAGTAATAGTTTTACTATTAAGAGTTATACTCTTAATAGCCTTATTATAATACTACTTAAAAGCTACTTTATAGCATTTAACCTAACTTACTTTCTAAGAAATAAACCTATTATACCTTAAAACCTAAGCTACTATTACATTTTAATTAATTCTATTTAATAAGTTACCTTAAAACTTTAAGTAGTAATAACTTTTAAGATATTTACTTTAAGCGAAAAGACTACTAACTTTAGGGAGATAATAAAGTACCTTTATAATAAGATTACTAAGCTTAAGAAGTAAAATTAATAGCTTTTTAACTAATAGAATAATCTCTATAAGAAACTTAAGGTATAAGAAAAGAAACTTATAGTAGTTTAAAATCTTATACCTATATTCTCTATTAATAATAATAATATACTAAAATTCCCTAAGCTTAAATTATATAATAATTATAAGGGTAATATAAGAAACTTTCTTATATAAGCTTAAGCTTACCTATAAGTTAATAAAAAAATCTATATAATACTTAAGTTATAGATTCTTTATATTAATAATCTCTTAACTAGAAAAGTAATAGAATAATAAAAGCTAACCCTTCGCGTATATCTTAAGCATAGTATTAAAGTTAAAGTAAAAGTTATTTACATTTTCTTTAATTATAAAACCTTTAAAGAATAACTTCTCGCTATATTTAAAAACCCTAATAAGTATAAGAAAGCTACGTAATAGCTTACTTAACTTAAGTAAACCGGATTTATAGCTTATTACGCTAGGGAATTTAAACGTATTATAGTAAAACTTAACTAGAATATTAAACCTAAAATAAAAGTTTTCTATTAAGGACTTAAAGAAGAAGTAAAGAATAATATTTATTAAGAAGATTATTCTAAGTTATTTAATAACTTTATTAAAATAGTTATTAAAGTAAATAATCGTTTATATAAGTAATATTATAAAAAAAGTTATAGGAAATTTAAATTATATGCTAGGTTTAATAAACCTAATAGTAGTAAGCTACGTTAAATATTAATAGTATATAAGTACCACGTTAAACCTATAGAACTTAATGCTATAAATAAGAAAAGGGGGAAGACTTATTATAATTATAGTAAGACTAGACACTTTACAAATAAATGTAAAGCTTTAAAGAAGCTATAAAAGCTAATTTTTAAAGGTAAAAAGCTTTATACTGTAAACTAAGAAGACTTACCTACGCGAAATCTTAGTATAATAAGTAATAAAGAAAGCTTTACGTTAATAAATAATATTAGTTTAAATAAAGATTAGGAATTTAAAACCTAACTAATATCTAATAACTTTTAAAAACACTAGATACTCTTACTAAAAAGTAAATCTTTACTAGAATAAATCTAAGAAAAAGAGAATTATTTAACTAAGAAAAACGAACTTAAAATTAAATATAAACTCCTTAATTAAACCTTTTATTATAATAATAATTACTATACGTACCTTAATAGTAAGTAAGGTAACAGATAGTTTCTACGAGAATAAAAGAGAAGGAGAATAACCCTTATAATATAACTAAAATTATAATAAACTAATTTAAAGATATTAAACGAGAAGTTATATTATATTAAGAATAACGTATATACTACCTAAGCTATAACCTTATAATATAAGAAGAAAGGGAACTATATAATTATAAGTAACTCGCTTAGCTTAAGTTTAATTAATATAAATAGTAGATTAAGCGATTACTAAGAAAGCTTTAATAATAGGTTAAAAGATAACTACTAATAATAGCGCTTAGAATAACGCGCTAGAGAATAATATAAGAATAAGATTAATAAATCGGGAAATAATAGCTATTATTATAATTAAAACCGATTCCTTAATAAAGATCTAATAGGTCTTTATATATTATAAATATTAGTAGTATAATACACCTTATAATTAATATAACTATAATAGAATAAAGAATTTAAGTAATAATTAATAGCAGAGTATAAGGAAATTTTATCTTACTAAATCTCGTTAATAGATTATAATTACCTTAAATACCTAAAGATAAGCCCTATTAACTTATAACTATAAAAGAAACTACGGTAAAGTATAGCTAAGAAGTAGTTAACATAAAAGTTACGTAGCTTTTAATTAATATATAAGGTATAAAACACTAAGTTATATTAAATATTATAGTAATCTTAAAACATAATATTATATTAAGAATACCCTAGTTATAAGTAAGTAATTTATAAGGTAATTAAAGAACCAGTTAACTTTAATAGAATTTACTAGAATACAATTATAAAGTAAAGAGTAGCCTATAAAGAGCACCTTATTTAAACTATAATAGGCCTTTAGAAATATATGTAATTGCTAGAGAGCTAAAAGCTAAGATAACGGAGATTCCTAAGGAATACTTAAAGTATAGTAAGCTATTTAGTAAAGAGCTAGAAATAGAACTACTAGAGTATTTACACTAAGATTATAAGATTAGACTTTAACCTAGTACTAAATTAACATTTAATAAAATTTATTCTTAGAACTCTAAGCAAGATAAGGCGCTTAAGGAGTATTTAAAGGATATGCTATAAAAGGGATATATATAACTATTAGAGTCCCTAATAGGATACCTAATTCTATAGGTATTAAAGAAGAACGGGAAACTATAATTATATATTAATTATTAATACTTAAATAAGATTACAATTAAGAATTAATACCTATTACTACTTATAATAGAAATTAAAGATAAAGTTAAAAAAGCTAAATAGTTTATTACACTTAACTTAAAAGGAGCCTATAACCTTATACAAATAAAAGAAAGCTATAAGTGGATAATAGCATTTCGAACTAGTAGAGAATACTATAAATATCTAGTAATGCCTTTTAGGCTTACTAACGTATTAGTAATCTTTTAAAGAATAATTAATATAATCTTATAAAAACAATTAAAAGTATTTATAATTATATACCTTAATAATATTCTTATTTACTTAAATACCCTTAAGGAATATAAATAACATGTATATAAAGTACTATAAACTTTATAGGATAATTAACTCTTAGTTAAAGCCTTAAAATGCTAGTTCTACTAGAATATTATACACTTTTTAGGGTATATACTTATATATAAAGAAATATAAATAAGCTTAAATAAGATTAAAACTATTAAGAAATAGCTTACATTAAAGAATCTAAAAGAAGTTAAAGAATTTATAGTATTTATAAACTTTTACTATAAGTTCTTAAGCGAATATAAAGATATTTTATAACCTCTTATAAACCTAATAAAGAAAGAAGTTAGCTTTTAATAGAATAAATTAGAAGCTATAGTATTCTAGAAAATAAAAGATTTAGTTATATTAGAACCTATATTAAAAGCACTTAATTAAAATAAACCTTATAAGCTTAAAACAAATACCTTAGACTTTATACTAGGCGAATAGCTTAAATAATAAGATAATTAAGGAAGATTACACCTAATTGTATTTTTCTTAAAGAAACTCTATAAACCTAAACTTAATTATAGGATTTATAATAAAGAACTTATAGCTATTATTAAGTGCTTTAAAGAATAAAGACACTATCTTATAGGAGTAAAGTATTAAATTAAGGTTTATATTAACTATAAGAATCTTATATTATTCTTAACTATAAAGGATTTAAATAAATAATAGATTAAATGGTATAAAACCCTTATAGATTATAACTTTAAAATTATATATTATAAAGGATTTAAAAACAAAAGAGTAAACGCACTTAGCTAAAAAGAGGACTTAAAATCGAATAAGTAAGTGAATAATATACCCTTATTATACGCTATTAAGAATAAGAACCTTATACTAGGTACCCGAGAAATTAATATAACCTAGTAAGTTAAGCTAAATAAAACATAAATATATTAGATTATATTATATATTAAGAATAATAGCTATTTAAATAATTAAAAAACGAAAACGTATTTATTTAAGAAAGGTAAGACTTTCTTATATAATAAATAGTAGTATATTCCTAGTATACTTTAAGAATAGCTTATTAAGGAAATATATAAGCACTTATTACACGAATATTAGGGTGTAGGGAAAAAAATTAATAGGTTAAGAAGATTATATAACTTCCTAGAAAGCAGAAAAATAATATAAGAAGTTATTAAGAAATGTAACACGTGTAATAAAGTAAAATTAGCGTGACACGCATTATACGAAGAATTATAACTAATATTACCACCTAAAAGAGTATAGTAAACTATTATAATAGACTTTATCGTTAAACTATTAAAGTTAAAAGAACTTATAATAGAAGTAGCTTATAATAACATCTTAGTTATTATAAATAAACTTATAAAATACGCCTATTATATTCTATATAAGAAATTAAGTAATATTAAGGACTTAGCGTATATGTTCTTTAAAATAATTATTGTATAATATAAATTACTAATAAAGCTTATATTAAATCGCGATAAATTATTCACCTTAAACTTTTAAAAATGCCTTATAGGAACTATAAAGATTAAATAAAGCTTATTAATAGTATTCCACCTATAGTTAAATAAGCAAATAAAAATCTTAAACTAAATACTTAAATAATATCTGCGAAGCTATATTAACTACTAATAAAATAATTAGGTAGAATAGCTACTATTAGTATAATAGGCTTATAATAGCTCTAAGATTAATAATATAAAGATATTACTATTTAGGGTAAATTACGAATTTAACCCTATTATTAAAACACATGCAACACAGAATATAAACGCGCTAATAGCTATAACGTATATAGTAACTATAATAGAAATATAAAAACACTTATAATAGGAATAGATATTTTTATAGAACTAAATAAAATACTACGCGAATAAAAAGAGATTACTAGCGCTAATTTTAAAGGAGGGATATAAAGTATACCTTATTTATAAAAACATTAAAACTAAGTAACCTAGTAATAAACTTAACTAAAAGAAAATCGGATTATTCCTTATTAAATAAAAAATCTTAAATACTAACTATAAACTATTATTATTAAATAGAATAAGAATCCATTCTATATTTCATATATTATTACTAGAGAAAGCACTAGATAAATTTATAATTATTATAAATATTATAATAGAAGATACTAATAAATATAAAGTTAAATAAATACTTAAAGTATAAGAAGATATAAAGAATTACTATTATCTCGTTAAATAAAAGAGATATTTAAACTCTAAAAACACCTAAAAACTAGCTAAAAACCTTACGAATTACTTAACATTACTTAAATAGTTTTATTTTTAAGAAACGCATCTTAATTAATCTTCTAAGTACCGCCTAATAACTTAATATTAAACTTAGTATTTAAGGAATAAACTAAAATAGAATTTAGATTCTTAGAAGAAGTAAAAAGAACCCTTATAGTCTTTTAAAGCTATTTTACTTTCTTACGTTTTATATGTTCTAACTCTTTAATATTATTAATACTACGCGTAACCGCACGTATTATTTTCTTAAATTATAATTTCTTTTATTTTTAAAGACAAAGAACCTTCTCTTTCGCCTCTTTTAGCTTACGCTTTAACTTAATATATTAAGACGTAATATTTCGTAATTAAGTAGGAGATACTCCTTAAACGTTATACTATAATAAGTTTAAATAAACACACTTCGTATATTAAGAGGAGTTAAAAGAAGAAACTTAATATTTAAGAATATTATAACTCTTATAAGTAGAATAAAACGGTATAGTTAAAAGAAAAGGACTCGTAAGAATAGCTACTAGAAGATCGTTACAATAAAGGACTAATACCTTAAAAGCCTTTAACTTTTACTTAATAACACGATTAGTTAATATAATAATATATAAGAAGAATAAAGAAGGGAAAATTACCTAAAAACCCCTAGCTAGCCTACTTTAATAGCCTTAAGGACAAGACTAATAAAGGAGAGGTATTATATTATAAACGTTATTGCACGAGACGCGGGAAGCTAGGCCGCACTAGTAAGGGTAGGCACAGCCGCTAACTAACAAGGACATTAGGTCACGTGATGGCTTATTAGATCATGTAAATGATCTAACGAGACGGGATTATTAGGATTATTAGGCGATTTAAATAATCTAGGACTATAATAGAGAGATAAACGAGTACTTAAAAAGGGGGTATTCCGCTATAGTAAATAGTCTAGTTCTTTATTAATTAATTTAAGTAATAGTTTTACTATTAAGAGTTATACTCTTAATAGCCTCATTATAATACTACTTAAAAGCTACTTTATAGCATTTAACCTAACTTACTTTCTAAGAAATAAACCTACTATGCCTTAGAACCTAAGCCACCGTTACACTTAAGTAATTAACTAGTATATTAAAAGCTTAAACAAGTATAGAGTTAATACTTTCTTAAATAAAAAAAACGGTTTAGTTTAAGAATAAGGCTCACGTAACCAGCCTATTAGGTAATAATTAAAGCGAGTAAAGATTTCTAGTAATAAAGGCTTATTAAGTAAATAATAAACTAGCTACTCACTTAATTATATAACTAAAAGCCTTAATTGTAATAAAATTATCTACTATTAATAACCTAGAATTAAAGAGCTTATAAAATATAAAAGTAACGCGTAAAAGCGTAAGGCTAGCTAGTAAAAAGCGCTAAGATTAAGGTACCTTACGTAAAAAGCGCTTTAACGTGTATTTAATTAAGTGCTTATAAAAGTAACTATAACGGGATATTCTACCTAATTAATAGAATATAAAGTTAAATGCTATATAGAGCTTTATAATAGTATTTATAGTAATAAATACGTATTATAATAGGCTAAATAAAGCTAATATTAACTAATAGCTTAAGCTAATAAATATTTATTAATCTTAGCTAGCTAAGCTACTTAAGTCCTAAAAAGAGATGTTAAATTACCCGTTAAAAGCTTAATAAAAAGAAGTAATAATAGTATAGGCAGAGCATTAACAAAAAAACTACACTACATGTAGTTTTTTAGTGTAGTTTATAGTGTAGTGTAGTTTTTATAGTTTTAGTGTAGTTTAACTACACTACAACTACATTTATAGTGTAATGTGTAGTTATAGAGGGAAATTTTAATTATACATATAACGTTAATTATAAGACTTATAAGGTTATAATTAGTATCTTTAAATAAAGCTAATTTAGCTCTTTATAATGCACTAGTTTTTATATATATAACTTATAAATTAAGTGAGTTATAATAGGTTAAATCTTAGCTAAAAATTAAGATCCACTTTTTTAAAATAAGAGATTTAAAGCTTAATAACTTACTTATTAATAACGCTATAAAGCTAATTCTATAAGATTTCAAATCACAGGATTTTTAGCTTTATTTTAATATATAATATGCTTATATAAGCTTTTTTTTAATAAAACTTTTTTTATAATAAAATTTAAAAATAAAAAAGTTAAGTAAGAAATATAAAATCTATTATAATATAAGAAATAATATATATAAAAAGAAAGTATAAAATATTATTTTATATGAAAAGTTTTAAGGTATTTAAATATATTATTTATAACTTTAATATATTTCTTATAACTTAAATATTTAATATTTTATACTTAAGTTATAGGGTAATACTATAAATATTATTATTTTATAAGATATTTATATATAAATAATAGAAATTTTTAATTTTATTATATTTAATATATTTTACTTATAATAATAATATAAAAATAATATTAATTTACTTAATATAATTCCCTTATAATTCCCTTTTATTTTATTTTTATTAGTTTTTTAATCCCTGTTTTTAGCTTATCTAAGCTAGCTAATCCCTGCTTACTAATATTAATATTAGTAAGCAAATTTAGCTCTATTTTAGCTTACTAATTATATTAGCTAATAATAGCTTATAAATTAATTAATACTACATATTACACTAATTTTTAAAATGTAATGTAGTATAGTAAAACTATACTACACTACACTACACTAAAATTCACTAAAAACTATAAAACTACACTACTTCTAATACTCTAAGTATAGGTTATAATATTACGTAAAAGAGACACTTAAAAAGAAATTAAGCGTATAAATATTAGATTTAAGCTATTACCTTTAAAATAAGTGTATACCTATAAATTTAACGAGAAGAGCTTTCTAACAAAGTGTAAAGCTTATATTTACGTATACGAAGACTTATAATGTAAGGTGGTTAGGGAACCCCGCTTACCTGTAACGCGATTAATAACGTTACGTGAAATAGGGGCTTTAAGATTATATCCCTTATACCTTATATAATTAAAAAATAAAATAAGCTTTAATTATTATAATATAATTACCCTTACTTTAATTACTTAACTTTTAATCTCTCTTATAATCTTATAATTTTTAAAGCTTCTTAAAAAGTTACTTAATTAAAATAATAGGGATAAGCACTTAAAGAACCCTTATTTTATAAACGCTTTTACCTTTAATAATAAAGAACCTAATAAGATTATTAAGTAATTAAAAGAATATAATAGCTTTAAGTAAAGGGAAAATACTTAAATAATTAAATGAGACTATTATAGCTCTTTAGAATTAAATTACTTAATTAAAGAAGCTATAAGAGCTTTAAGAAAAGGAAAAGAAGCTATAAAAATTAATTCTTAAAACTACTTACTTAATAGTAAAAAAGAGGTATAACTTTTATAATTTAAAGGAGAGTAATAATTAAGAAGTATAAGTTAAGAATATTAACTCTCTTTATTATTTAATAAACCCTTAAAAGTATAAGATTTAAATAAATAACCTAAACTATACTTTTAATAAAGTAAAACGTAAGTATTATAAGAATTACTAGAAAATTCTTTTTACCTTAAATTATATAAACTTAAGATATAAGGTAAAATAAAACTAATACCTTAATATATAATTAATAAATTAAAAGAAAAACCTTAAGAATAATTAAAATACGTTTTAAAATTAAACTCTTATACTTTTAAAGAATACGAAAAATCGCGAGGCTTAAATAGCTATATAATTAAAACAAGTAAAGTAATATAAAAATTAAAGTCTTATAAACTTTAATATTTACCTAAGTTTATTAAAAAAATACCTAAAAAAAGCTAATAAAAAGTTATAAGTACTTACTCTTTTTATTAAGCTGTAACTTAAACTCTAAGATTATATAAACTTATATACCTTTATCTTTAAGAAAACTTAAGAAAAAGTAATTTAAATTACTTAATAATTCTAGAATATTATATTAAGAAGAAATAAGTAAAAGGCTAACTTATTTTAATTAAAAAGCTCTTTAAAAATACCTTAATAAGAAAGAAGTAACTTATTAAAAGCTTACCTTAATAATAAGAGATTCTTATAATTAAATTATTATAATTAAAACCTAAACTTAATTAAGTAAGAAAGGCTATATTATTATAATTATAATAATAAGAATTACCTTTAATTTACTTATAATAAACCACTTAAAAATAACTTAAATAATTAAGAAAACACTTAAAGGTTAAAGTAATTACCTTTACTTTAAGTTTAAGCTAAGAAGTATTAATAAGCTAATACTTTAATATAAAGGTTATTATATATAAGTATAATACTATAAAAACCTATATTAATCTTAATAATTATATAATACTTAACCTTATTAATATTAACTTTATAAGGTAATAAGAATTACGTTAAGTAAAGGTAATAGCCTTTATTTTATAATTAATTAAAACCCTTATAATTTCTTAATATAATATATATAAAGTACCCGTTTAAGCTATTAACTTTTATAAGTGTAAATATACCTTAAAACTACTATATATTACTATTAAAAGAGATTTAAATTTAAAGGAAAACTCTATTTTAATAGAGATATATATACTAGCTAAATAAAAGATATATATAATTATATATAGCTAAAAATAATAGTATAAGTCTTAAAGAGAGGGTTTCTTATTAAATAATCCCTGTAAATTTACTAAAAAGTGCTAGAATATAGCTTAAATTTACGCTATTACTAGTATACTTAAGAAAGACTTTTTTACCTTAAGAGGTAAAGAGCTAATAAAAGAGTATAATTCTATAAATAATATTCTAATAAAGCTTTATAGCTTTAAGAATATTTTTATAAATAATTATTTTAAGACTTTATTATTATATAAGAATATTAACTATAATATTAACCTTTTACCTAATATTATACTATCTTATAAATCTATTTACCTATTATTTTAAGCTAAGTTAAAGAAGCTTTACTAGTATATTAATAAAAACCTAATAAATAAACGAATAAAACCCTTAAAAAGCTTAATTAAGGCATTAATTTTATTTATACCTAAGAAAAATAAAACCTTAAGGTTATATATAAATTATAAGGGATTAAATAAGGTAACCTAAAAGAATTACTATATATTACCCTTAATTTTAAAGTTACTTAATAAATACTAAGAGGTTAAGTTTTTCTTAAAGATTAATATTAAGAATATTTATTATAAAATATAAATAAAAGAGAGAGATAAGTAAAAAATAGCCTTTTAAACCTATTATAAGTACTATAAATACTTAATTATACCTTTTAGCTTTATAAACGCGCTTATTACTTTTTAAAACTATATCTATTAAGCCTTATAAGGGCTAATTAATACTATTTATATAGTATATTTAAATAATATTTTAATCTTCTTAAAAATAAAAGAGAAATATACCTCTTATATTACCTAAATATTAGAATAAATATAAGTAGCTAAGTTATTTATAAAGCTATTTAAGTATATCTTTTATTAAACCTTTATAGAGTTTCTAAGGTTTATTCTATTAATTAATAGCCTTTTAATAAATTTAAAACGAGTATAAATTATCTAAGAATAAAAAGAATTAATTATATATTATAAGGTATAGGTATTTTTAGAATTTTATAACTTTTACTAATAATTTATATAAGGTTATTTTAAGATAATAGTACTCTTAAACGCCTTATTAAAGAGGAGTTAAAATAGTAAGAAGCTTAATTACTTAACCTTTATAAGTAAAGAATAATTAACGTTTAATTATTTAAAGAATACCTTTATAAGGGCCTCTTTTCTTTAATATTATAACTTAAGTAAGGTAATTTAAATTAAGATAAACGCGTTTAACTTTATAATAGCTAAAATTCTCTTATAATTAAATAATAAAAGATAATATTACCTTATTATATTCTAGTCTTAAAAGTTTATTAATATAAAAAGAAATTATAAAATACTAGATTAAAAACTATTTATTATAATAGAATTATTTAAATATTAATAATATTATATAAAAGGGGTAATAAACCTAATTAAGGTTTTATTAAACTATTATAATCTTTAAATATTTATAAGATAGCTTAAGCTAAATAAGTATTAAGCTTATTAATATATATTTTTATTACCCTTTAACTTTATTATTAAGTATTAATTTAATAAGAGTAACCTAATAAATAAGCTATTAAGGTAACTTAATTATAAAGGTAAAGCTATATTTAATAGAGAGCTATTATTAGACTTATAAAAGAAGCTAATAATTACCTAAAAAAAAGTAAAGAATACTTTAAGAAACTATAAAAATTATAATAAAAAGCTAACGTTTAATTAAATATATAAAGCTTTAAAGCTCTTAAAAGAGAGATATTTAACTTACGTAAGTTAAGTAATTATTATAAGTTTAATAATTATTACTCGTTTTATTAATGAATTTAAGAAGAAAGTAAGTATAATAAGTATAATTATATAAAGTTAAGTAAAGTATACTATAAGGTAATAATTAATTTATAAGAATAAATTAATTATATTACTTAAAGAACTCTTACTTTAAGCTTAAAGTTATAACTTAAATATATAAAAGTAATTTATTAATAAGCTAATAATAAAATAAGAAGAAAAGAAGAATTAAATAAAAGATAAGAGTAATCTTTTATTATATAAGAATAAAGTAGCTATACCTTAAGATTTAAAGATATATTAAAAGTTACTTAAGTTATATTATAATAATCTACTAGTAAGTTACTTTAAAATAAAAAGAATCTTAAAACTATTATAACGTAACTTTTATTAGTTATATATATAAGGTAAAGTAAAAGATTATATTATAAGCTATGTAGTTTATTAAGAGGTAATAACTTAATAGTATTACTTATATAATACGCTTAAATTACTATTAATTTTATAATAACCTTAAATTAAAATATTAATAAACTTTATAATAAAGCTATTTAAAATAAAGTACCTTAAGTAAAGCGTTAATATAATACTAATAATAATAGATTAATTTATTAAGTATTCTCTTTTCTTAATAATTAATACTATTATTAATACTATAAAACTAATAGAACTCTTTTACTATAAGGTTAAACTTTAATTTAACGTATTAAAAGATATTATCTTTAATAAAGAGCTAGTATTTATTAGCTAATTCTAGTTAAACCTTTATTACTTATTTAAGATAAAAAGAAGGCTTTTAATAGCTTTTTACTTATAAATAAATAGGTAAATAAAAAGAATAAACTAAACTATAAAGTATTACCTACGTTATTTTATTATAAATAATTAATTAATATAAGTATAACTACTATTATAAGCTTAATTCGCTTATAATAACGTAAAGAGTAATATAATAAATTATTTACTTAGCTATAATTTAATAGGGTATAACTTAAAGTTTTACTTTTACCTTAAAAGTAAAGCTTATTAAAAGAGAATACTTACTATAAAAATCTATATAATTAAGCTTAAGAAAGTATAAGAATAACTTTAAATTAATTAATAAAAAGCTATAAAATTCTAAGTAAAGTACTATAATTAATAGTATATACCCCTTACCTTATATAAGAGAAACTTAATAGGTTTAGTTATAAAAAATATTAAATTTAAGGTAAAAAAATAAAAGCTTATCCCTTATTATATTAAACTCTTTTAAATCCTAAAAACTATTAGAAAATAGGTATATTACTTAATACTATTAGAATAATATAACTATCTTTATAATGTCTTTTATATTAGCCTATTAAAGCTATAAAAAAGGTAAGAAAATACTAGTAAAAACTTACTTTTAATACTAAATTTTAAAGAGAATAATAAAGAGTATAAAGTTAAAGAAGTTAAGAATTAAAGAGAGTTCTAAGAAAATACCTATTATCTAGTAAAGTAAAAGAAATAGCTCTTTAAATATAACTAATAAGTAACTATTAAAGATATAATTAATATACTTAAAGTAATTATTACGTTTTAATAAAATAAGAATAAATAAAAAGCTAATAAAACGTTATAAGAAAACTATAAGTAAGAGACTATTACACGAAAATTAAATAGCTATACTCTTATTATTATTAATTTTATCTATATTAACTTTTAAGCTAATAAACTATTAAATAAAAAATAAATAAAATAACACTTAAAGTATAAGAAGAGTTAATAAAAAAGCATTTAAAGCGCTTTTCTTAAGTAAGTTATTATTAAATTTATTAATAGTAATTACCTTCTTTATACTATTATAAAGGTAATAAATTACTATTACTTAAGTAATATAATTTAGGTTAAAAAAGTATAAATATAAGACTTAAGTTACTTTTTATTTATTAAAGACTTAATTATAGTTTACCTAAAAATAATTAATAAGTAAAACGTTAAGAAGTTATTAATAAAGAAGTTTACTTACGCTATTAAATTATAAAAAGGGAATTTAAGTAATTAAAAGCTACTTTTAAGCTATTATATACTAATAATAAGCACTTTAAGCGAGCTAAAAGAAGAGAATTAATTAGCGAATATATTATAATAAATTAAGGAAAAACGCACTTATAAGCTCTTTATTATACTAGTTAGCTTATAGGTAATATAATAGGTAATCTTAGTATAATTAAAGCTATAAATAATTCCTAATAAAAGCTAAGTAAAACGCACGTAAGTTACACGTGAAAAAATATAACTAGCGTTATTATTATTATTATTATTCTTATTCTCTAAAATTAAGGTAATTATAAGCTATTAAAGGTAGCTTAAAAGGTGTAAGAGATTAATTATATCTTTAGCTATAATAGAAATAAGCTATATAAACGTTAATAAAGATATAATAAAATTATAGGAAAACCCTTTAAAGTTATAAATTAATTAGGTTACACGTATTAACGCGTGTAACGTACTATTAATAGCGCTTAAAGAGACTAATATTTAAGCTTATATTACTATTAAAAGTATAAGAAATCTTAAGAAGTTAAAGCTTCTTTAAAAAGCTATAATAATAAGCGTTTACTATTATACGTAAGTAATTAGAGCATTGGAAGTAGTGTAGTTTTGTAGTTTTTAGTGAATTTTAGTGTAGTGTAGTGTAGTGTAGTTTTACTACACTACATTACATTTTAAAAATTATTGTAATGTGTAGTGTTAATTAATTTATAAGCTATTATTAGCTAATATAATTAGTAAGCTAAAAAAGAGCTAAATTTGCTTACTAATATTAGTATTAGTAAGCAGGGATTAGCTAGCTTAGATAAGCTAAAAACAGGGATTAAAAAACTAATAAAAATATAAAAATAAGAGAAAGTATAAGGGAAATTTAAGGGATTTATATTAGGTAAGTAAATATTATTTTATATTATAATTATAATTATAATTTACTTAATTTAATAAAGGAAAAAAATCCTATTATTTATATATAAATATTTTTTAAAAAAAGAGATTTAACTTATTACCCTATAACTTAAATATAAAAATATTAAATATAAATTCAAATAACTCTTTATATAGTTAACTTTAAATATTACTTTTTAAACTTTTATAAAGCTAAAATTTCACTCTTTTATATAAAATAAAAAATAATAATAAAAAAACCCTTTTAATATTAAATTAAGTATTAGAATCATAAATATTTTCCTTCTCTTCTTCTTCTTCCATATCCTTACTAATATCTATATAATGAGACTTAGAAATATCCTTATTTTTATTAGAATTAGTTAAAACTTTATTCTAATCTTCTTCTTCCTCTTCTTCTTCTTTTTCTTCTAAATTTCCACTAGAGTATAAAAATAAATTATAATATCTCTTATTTTCCACTCTTTTATTCTTATTTTTAACCCAGTTTTTTAATAATAAAATAATTCGAATATTTTCATGTAATAAAGCAGTTCTTCGCTTAGTAATAATATTAGTTCCCTAGTTAAAATTCCCTTTTATAGCTTCTAAAGTAGCTAGAATAGCTAAATATTTTCGAGCTATTATAGAAAGAATTAGAAAAGATTTAGTGGAATTAGCCTACTAAATAAATATATCTTACTATTAAAAGTTAGCTTATAATTATAAATGTATAAATAATATTATAAAGATAAAAAATACCGTATCTTCTTTAAAATCAAGCTTTAAATAACTAGAAATCTTATTTTTTCTAGTTTTTTTAATAGCTTTAGTTTTTTGCTTTAAAAATAAGTTATTAAATAAGCTAGGCTTTTTTTAAAGCCTAATATTATTATAAGAAGCTGAATTAGCTAGTTATTATAAATTAACTTTAATTTAAGTATTATTTGTATTTTTAGTTGATTTTTTAGAATTAGAAGAAATTTCTTCTAATTCTATATAAGGAATTACTTTATTTTTAGGGTCTTTTATATATTCGTAATAGGTTCTATTATATAATTAATTATTAAGAAATTTAAAATTTATATTATATATAATAAATTATAACTTACTTTTTATATTTAGCTTTTAAGTCTTTTAATAGTTAATTAATAGTATTAGAATTAATACTTAATTGATTTTTAATTAATTATAAATTAAGTCTAGGGTCTAATATAATAGCAAATAAATAAGGCTTTTGAAAATTATAATTACTATTAATATTCTTAGGAAAATAGTAATTTAATTTATATAAGCCTTTTTTTAAAGCTAAAATAAAGACCTTAACTAATAGATTATAAGTATTTAACTATAGAATAATTAGTAATTTAAAATAAAATTATAAAATTATAGAACTTACATTTTTAAGCTAACTTTTTTAATCTTTTAATATATCTTAAAGTAAAGTATAAATTCTTATTAGAAAAAAACATATTAAACTTATAGTATTATAAGATTAGCTTTATAATTGTGTTATAGGCTAATTAAAAATCTCTAAAATACTTGTTAAAGTATTTAAATTAGCCTATTCTTGCGTAGTTAAGCTAGTATCTTTAAAAGCTGCTAAATTCGTTTTTTTTTGTAATATTTTAATAGGTTCTACTAATAAAATAGCTGTGTAAAGCATTTTATAGGTTGAATTCTATCTTATTGCGTTTGCTAATATAAGTAAAGTTAGTTATTAATACTTATTATAACTTATTAATGTTAATAATAATATTTATAAGCTTTAAAAGCTTAAAATAATATTTATAAGCTTTTAAAGCTTTAAATAATATTTATAATATAGAATTAATAACTTACCTAATAGTATTTTTGTAAGATTACTATTTCTAGTAATAAATCCTTTATCTTTAGCTTCTTTTAAAGCTTCTAACTATTATAAATAAAGTTGTTGGTTATTTTTAATAAGAATAGCTATTCTTTTAACTTTTCCAATAATTCCTATTTTATAATTAGCTTAAATTATATAGAATAACTTAAAATAAGTAATATAAGTTATAATAAATACCTGGAATTAAATTATTAAATTTTATTCTTTTTTCAGCAGATAAATCGTTAAATTCTTCGGTAGAATAATGTAAAAATTCGCTATTTATATAATCTTCGATATTTTCGGTATTTATTGTTTCGTTAATAAATATAAATATTATATCTTTAGCTACTATATTTAAAATATAGGCTGTATATCAAATATCTAAAGGCTTTTTATGCCTTTTAGAATATAAGTTTAAAAAAGAAGATAAAAAGGTATTATTATTAGAACCGTTATCTCTAGTAAAGCTATAATTAAAAAGTTAGTAAATTAATATTATTTTATATATAATTATAAACTACTAACCTTGTAATTTTTTTAGGGTTTATATTATATTCAGTTAATAATTCATTGAAAATTGAATTAATTAAATAGCCGGTATAGCTAGTAGGTAAATATTCAAATCCTTAATATATAATTAGCTTTTAAATTATAATAATAATAATAATAATAATAATAATAATAATAATAATAATAATATAAATATAAGAATACTTACTAATTAAATAATATTCTAAGTTAAATTGGGGGTTTAACCAATTAGCTATATCCCCTAAATATGATTTAGAATTAATAGAAGTCTAAATATTAAGTTAAATAGATATAAAACCCATTTTATTAACTTGATTTTAAATTTTATTTATTATATTCTTTTTCATATTAGAATGTAATATTTTCATGTGAGATATAAGGCCTTTATAATGAAAAAAGCTAATATTATAACTAAAATAACTTAATATTAGTATAATATATTATATTTAAGTTATATATTAATATAATAATATAAACTTACTTATAATAATAACTTAAAAGCTTTTTAAAGCTTTCACTAGTTATAGTAGCAAAAGATAGGTTATTTTAAAGCATAAATTCAAGAGCTAATATAAGAGTAGTATCCTTAGAAAATCCATTACTACTACTAGTAATAGTATTATTTCTAGGTCTTTTATTGCTTCTTAAAAAGCTAGAAAAGCTAGATTCGGTTAAAAAGTCGGAAATTAAAGGTGATTCTATAGTAGCAGGGACTATTTATAAGTATATTATTAAATTATAAATTTATAATATTATAAATATATAAATTAATAATATAATAAGATATAAAATAATAAAAGAAGTAACTTACTAGTTATTTTATCGTTTTCTTCGGCTTTTAATACTATAATAGTAGAATGTTTTTTCCTATAATGTGCTAAACTATTAGAGGACTAAAAACGGCTAGCTAGGTAGGTAAAAGTAAAGTTACAGCTTAGCTAGCTGCAAAAAAAGGTGATTTCTCGTGGTTTTTCTAAATTAACTGCTAAAACCTCATAAGAAAAAAGGTTATGTTAAATAATATATGATTTTATGCGAAATTAATAGCTTTTATCATTTATATAGTCTTTTTTAGTTGAAGTTTACTAAGAAAAGCTTAAATTATCCGTAATAATAAGAGTGTAACGGTGGCTTAGGTTCTAAGGCATAGTAGGTCTGTTTCTTAGAAAGTAAGTTAGGTTAAATGCTATAAAGTAGCTTTTAAGTAGTATTATAATAAGGCCGTTAAGAGTATAACTCTTAATAGTAAAACTATTACTTAGATTAATTAATAGAGAACTAGACTATCTATTATAGCGAAATACCCCCTCCTTAAGTACTTATTTATCTCTCTATTATAGACTTATAATTACCCTAATTATTTGTCTATCTATTAATCCCTAACTTATAGCAATTAATAAGTAATCTAATAATTACTTAGCTTATAGTAATTAATAGGTAATCCATTAATCACTTCATAATCACGTGACCTGGCACGTGACGTCTTGGTTCTCCCCTATTATGGCTTTGCCTTCCCTAATGCGGCCTAGTCCTTCCCGCGTTTAGTAACGTTCGTAATATTATGCCCCTCCTTTATTAGTCTTATCCTTAAGGCTATTAAAGTAGGCTAGCTAGGGGTTTTTAGGTAATTTTCCCTTCTTTATCCTTCTTATATATTATTATATCAACTAATTGTATTATTAAGTAAAAGTTAAAGGCTTTTAAGGCATTAATCCTTTATCGTAATAATCTTTTAGTAGCTATTCTTACGAGTCCTTTTCTTTTAACTATACCGTTTTATTCCGCTTATAAAGGCTATAATATTCTTAAATATTAAGTTTCTCCTTTTAACTCCTCTTAACGCGCGAAGTGTATTTATTTAAACTTATTATAGTATAACGTTTAAGGAGTGTCTTTTACTTAATTACGAAATATTACGTCTTAATATATTAAGTTAAAGCGTAAGCTAAAAGAGGTGAAAGAGAAGGTTCTTAAACTTTAAAAATAAAAGAAATTATAATTTAAGAAAATAATACGTGTGGTTATACGTAGTATTAATAACGTTAAAGAGTTAAAACGTGTAAAACGTAAGAAAGCGGAATAGCTTTAAAAGATTATAGGGGTCCTTTTTACTCCTTTTAAGAATCTAGATTCTATTTTAGTTTATTCCTTAAATACTAAATTTAATATTAAGTTATTAAATAATACTTAAAAGATTAATTAAAATACGTTTCTTAAAAATGAAATTATTTAAGTAACGTTAAGTAATTTATAAGGTTTTCAGCTAGTTTCTAGGTGTTTTTAGAGTTTAAATATCCCTTTTATTTAACGAGATAATAGTAATTCTTTGTATCTTCCTATACTTTAAGTATCTATTTAACTTTATATTCGTTAGTATCTTTTATTATAATATTTATAGCAATTATAGATTTATTTAATGCTTTCTCTAGTAGTAATATATGAAATATAGAATAGATTCTCATTTTATTTAGTAATAATAGTTTATAGTTAGTATTTAAGATTTTTCGTTTAATAAGGAATAGTCTAATTTTCTTTTAATTAAGTTTATTATTAGGTCGCTTAGTTTTAATGTTTTTACGAATAAGGTATACTTTATATCCCTTCTCTAGGATTAGCACTAGTAATCTCTTTTTATTCGCGTAGTATTTTATTTAGTTCTATAAAAATATCTATTCCTATTATAAGTGTTTTTATATTTCTATTATAGTTACTACATACGTTATAGCTACTAGCGCGTTTACATTTTATATCGTATATATTTTAATAATAGAGTTAAATCCGTAATTTACCTTAAATAGTAACATCTTTATATTATTAATCTTAGAGCTATTATAAGCCTATTATACTAGTAGTAGCTATTCTACCTAATTATTCTATTAATAGTTAATATAGCTTCGTAAATATTATTTAAGTATTTAATTTAAGATTTCTGTTTACCTATTTAATTATAGGTGAAATACTATTAATAAGCTTTATTTAATCTTTATAGTTTCTATAAGGTATTTTTAAAAGTTTAAGGTAAATAATTTATCGCAATCTAATATAAGTTTTATTAGTAATCTATATTATGTAATAACTATTTTAAAGAATATATACGCTAAGTCCTTAGTGTTACTTAATTTCTTATATAAAATATAGTAGGCGTATTTTATAAGTTTATCTATAATAACTAGAATGCTATTATAAGCTACTTTTATTATAGGTTCTTTTAACTTTAGTAGTTTAATAATAAAGTCTATTATAATAATTTACTATACTCTTTTAGGTAGTAATATTAGTTGTAATTCTTCGTATAATGCGTGTTACGCTAATTTTACTTTATTACACGTATTATATTTCTTAATAACTTCTTATACTATTTTTCTGCTTTCTAGGAAGTCGTATAATCTTTTTAGCCTACTAATTGTTTTCCCTACACCTTAATATTCGTGTAGTAGGTACTCGTATATTTCCTTAATAAGCTATTCTTAAAGTATACTAGGAATATACTACTATTTATTATATAAGAAGGTCTTACCTTTCTTAAATAAATGCGTTTTCGTTTCCTAATTATTTAAATAGCTATTATTATTAATATATAATACGATCTAATACATTTATATTTCATTTAACTTAACTTACTAGGTTATATTAATTTCTTAGGTGCCTAATATAAGATTTTTATTCTTAGTAGCGCGTAGTAAGGGTATATTATTCACTTACTTATTCGATTTTAAGTCCTCTCTTTAACTAAGCGCGTTTACTCTTCTATTTTTAAATCCTTTATAGTATATAATTTTAAAGTTATAATTTATAAGGGTTTTATACTATTTAATCTATCATTTATTTAAATTCTTTATAATTAAGAATAATATAAGATTCTTATAGTTAGTATAAACCTTAATTTAATGCTTTACTCCTATAAGATAATATCTCTATTCTTTAAAGCACTTAATAATAGCTATAAGTTCTTTATCGTAGATCCTATAATTAAGTTTAGGTTCGTAGAGTTTCTTTAAGAAGAATATAATTAGGTGTAATCTTCCTTAATTATCTTATTATTTAAGCTATTCACCTAGTATAAAGTTTAAGGCGTCTATTTTAAGCTTATAAGGTTTATTCTAATTAAGTGCTTTTAATATAGGTTTTAACGTAACTAAATCTTTTATTTTCTAGAATACTATAGCTTTTAGTTTATTCTATTAAAAGCTAACTTCTTTTTTTATTAGATTTATAAGAGGTTATAAAATGTCTTTATATTCGCTTAAGAACTTATAATAAAAGTTTATAAATATTATAAATCCTTTAACTTCTTTTAGATTCTTTAGTGTAAGCTATTCCTTAATAGTTTTAATCTTATTTAAGCTTATTTATATTTCTCCGTGTATAAGCATATACTCTAGAAAGTGTATAGTGTTCTAGTAGAACTAGTATTTTAAGGCTTTAATTAAGAGTTTATTATTCTATAGAGTTTATAGTATCTTATATATATATCGTTTATATTTCTTAAGGGTATTTAAGTAAATAAGAATATTATTAAGGTATATAACTATAAATACTTTTAGTTATTTTTATAAGATTATATTAATTATTCTTTAAAAGGTTATTAATGCGTTAGTAAGCCTAAAAGGTATTATTAAATATTTATAGTATCCTTTACTAGTTTAAAATGCTATTATTTACTCGTAGCCTTCTTTTATTTATATAAGGTTATAGGCTCCTTTTAAGTTAAGTATAATAAACTATTTAGCTTTTTTAACTTTATCTTTAATTTCCATTATAAGTAATAACAGGTATTAATTCTTAATTATAATCTTATTTAAGTGTTAGTAATTAATATATAATTATAGTTTCCTATTCTTCTTTAATACTTATAAAATTAGGTATTTTACTAAAGACTTTAATAGTCGTATATATCCCTTTTATAGTATATTCTCTAGATACTCCTTAAGCGCCTTATCTTACTTAGGGTTTTAAGAATAAATTTTATTAAACGTTAATTTAATACTAAGCTAGAGTTTAATCTTATAGTCCTAGCGTAAATGCTTTAGTAGTTCTATTTCTAGCTCTCTACTAAATAGCTTACTATACTTTAAGTATTCCTTAAAAATCTCCGTTATCTTAGCTTTTAGCTCTCTAATAATTACATATATTCTTAAAGGCCTATTATAGTTTAAATAAGGTGCCCTTTATAGGCTACTCTTTGCTTTATAACCGTATTCTAGTAAATTTTATTAAAGTTAACTAGTTCTTTAATTAACTTATAGATTACTCGCTTGTAATTAAGGTATCTCTAATATAATATCGTGTTTTAAAATTACTATAATATCTAATATAACTTAGTGTTTCATGCCTTATATATTAACTAAAAGCTACGTAACTTTTATATTAACTACTCCTTAACTATACTTTACCGTAGTTTCTTTTATAATTATAAGTTAATAAGGCTTATCTTTAGGTGTTTAAGGTAATTATAATCTATTAATAAGATTTAGCGAGATAAAATTTCCTTATACTTTACTATTAATTATTACCTAAATTCTTTATTCTATTATAGTTATATTAATTATAAGGTATACTATACTACTAATATTTATAGTATATAAAGACCTATTAGATCTTTATTAAGAAATCGGTTTTAATTGTAATAATAGCTATTATTTTCTAATTTATTAATCCTATTCTTATATTATTCTCTAGCGCGTTATTTTAAGCGCTATTATTAGCGGTTATCTTTTAACGTATTATTAAAGCTTTCTTAATAATTGCTTAATCTACTATTTATATTAATTAAACTTAAGCTAAGCGAGTTACTTATAGTTATATAATTCCCTTTCTCCTTATATTATAAGGTTATAACTTAGGTAGTATATACGTTATTCTTAGTATAGTATAACTTCCCGTTTAATATCTTTAAATTAGTTTATTATAATTTTAGTTATATTATAAGGGTTATTCTCCTTCCCTTTTATTCTTATAAAAACTATCCGCTACCTTACTTATTATTAAGGTGCGTATAGTAATTATTATTATAGTAAAAGGTTTAATTAAGAAGTTTATATTTAATTTTAAGTTTATCTTTCTTAGTTAAATAATTCTCTTTTTCTTAAATTCGTTCTAATAAAGATTTACTTTTTAGTAAGAGTGTCTAGTATTCCTAAAAGTTATTAGGTACTAATTAGGTTTTAAATTTCTAATCTTTATTTAAATTAATATTATTTATTAACGTAAAGCTTCCTTTATTACTTATTATACTAAGATTTCGCGTAAGTAAGTCTTCTTAGTTTATAGTATAAAGCTTCTTATCTTTAGAAATTAGCTTTTATAGCTTCTTTAAGGCTTTATATTTATTTGTAAAGTGTCTAGTCTTACTATAATTATAATAAGTTTTCCCCCTTTTCTTATTTATAGTATTAAGTTCTATAGGTTTAGCGTAATACCCGTATACTATTAATATTTAACGTAGCTTATTATTATTAGATTTATTAAACCTAGTATATAATTTAAATTTCCTATAACTTTTTTCGTAATATTACTTATATAAACGGTTATTTACCTTAATAACTATTTTAATAAAGTTATTAAATAACTTAAAATAATCTTCTTAATAAATGTTATTCTTTACTTCTTCTTTAAGTCCTTAATAGAAAACTTTTATTTTAGGTTTAGTATTCTAATTAAGTTTTACTATAATACGTTTAAATTCCCTAGTATAATAAGCTATAAATTCAGTCTACTTAAGTTAAGTAAGCTATTACGTAGCTTTCTTATACTTATTAGGGTTTTTAAATGTAATAAGAAGTTATTCTTTAAAGGTTTCGTAATTAAAGAAGATATAAATAACTTTTACTCTAGCTTTAATGCTATGCTTAAGATATACGCGAAGGGTTAGCTTCTACTATTCTATTACTTTCTTAATTAAGAGGTTATTAATATAAAGAATCTATAACTTAAGTATTATATAGATTTTTTCGTTAACTTATAGGTAAGCTTAGGCTTATATAAGAAAGTTTCTTATATTACCCTTATAACTATTATATAATTTAAGCTTAAGGAATTTTAGTATATTATTATTATTAATAGAGAATATAAGTGTAAGATTTTAAACTACTATAAGTTCCTCTTCTTATACCTTAAGTTTCTTATAGAGATTATTCTATTAGTTAAGAAGCTATTAACTCTACTTCTTAAGCTTAGTAATCTTATTATAAAGGTACTTTATTATCTCTTTAAGGTTAGTAGTCTTTTCGCTTAAAGTAAATATCTTAGAAGTTATTATTACTTAAAGTTTTAAGGTAACTTATTAAATAGAATTAATTAAAATATAATAGTAGCTTAAGTTTTAAGGTATAATAGGTTTATTTCTTAGGAAGTAAGTTAGGTTAAATACTATAAAGTAGCTTTTAAGTAGTATTATAATAAGGCCGTTAAGAGTATAACTCTTAATAGTAACTATTACTTAGATTAATTAATAGACAACTAAACTATCTACTATAGCGGAATACCCCCTCCTTAAGTACTTATTTATCTCTCTATTATAGACTTATAATTACCCTAATTATTTATCTATTTATCAATCCCTAACTTATAGCGATTAATAAGTAATCTAATAATTACTTAGCTTATAGTAATTAATAGGTGATTCATTAATCACTTTATGATTACGTGACCTGGCACGTGACGTCTTGGTTCTCCCTTGTCATGGCTTTGCCTTCCCTGGTGCGGCCTAGTCCTTCCCGCGTTTAGTGACGTTCGTAACAAAGAGGTGTAATTCTAAGAGGATTTTAATCCATTATAAAGGTAGGTTTTAAATAATAAAAAGTTTTTATAAGATAGCCTAAATTTAAGGCTATCTAATAATAAGAAAAGTTTAGATAAAAGTTAAGTATTCGTAGAGTTATAAGGGTAAGAAGATTAATGTAGAAAAGAAAGGTTCTAAACTTTAAAGCGGGAGAACACAGTCAATATATAGAATAAATTTACAATATAAACGGTTTTAGAAACCTTAGAATTTAAGCATTTTTTTAATGCCTAACTTACCCCTTAAACATGCATATTCGTGTGGAAAACAATAGAATAGTTTTACGAGAAAATGCAACTGTAGTGAAACAGTTGAAAAGGCCGGTGTGCTTACAATGCATTAAAGGCGTTATATTGTGTGACAATATGCTATTTTATCACTTAAAACATGCATATACAGCTTACAGGAAATCTTTGTATCTTAAAACTTTAACCGAATATAACTCCTAGAATATTAAACTTATAATTATGCAATTAATATTAAATTAAAGGGCTTTTTAAGGGCTATCAATTAATTATAAGTTTATAAATTTTAGTTAAGTATTCGTAGAGATTTTAGGAAATAGAAATTATAGCGTTTTTTATTAAAGTAGGGTAAAACGCTATAGCGTTTTACCCTAGTTAACTTACCCCACTAAATACCACGGCTATTATCTTTATAATTAATGGGTGAAATTAAGTGGGGTTAATATTTTTAGATAGCTAAGATTATAAGCTTTAAAATGATACTACTCTTGTTTTTAAAGTCCTTTTTTTCATAAAGTTATAATAGTTTTAATATATAGAATAAAAAAAACTTAAGAATAAAGTTTTTAATATTTATATTAATCTTTATATATATAGAATTAATTATATTAAATAGATATTTAAGCTTATAAAATACTTTATAATATATAAATTAATAATATATATAATTTTACTTTAATATAAATAATATATATTAATTAAATTAAAAAACATATATAATTATATATAAAATAATTTATATAAATTTTATTAAATATATATTAGATAAAGTTATACGTTTTATACTAATAAGCCATTAAGATAACTTATATAAAATATAAAAATACTTATTACTTATTTTTATAGATTTATTTTAATTAAATAAAATATAAATAAAAACTAAAAATATTTTAAAATATTATTTACATATAATTAAGGTAAAAAAAAATATATTTTAAATTTCTATATTAATTACATATACTATATATATATAAATAACATTTAAAAAGCATTTATTTCTTATTAAATACTTAAAATAAATCAAGTTAATATCTTTATTTTTAGAATTCTTTAAACTTTAATATCTTACTTATTAACTAACTTATAAAGGATATTTTTATAGCATTATAATAAGCTAAAATTATAGTATTTTTTGGTTATTTTTATAAGCTTATAAGTCTACTTTTAAAGCCCTTATAATTACACATTACACTACAAATGTAGTTGTAGTGTAGTTAAACTACACTAAAACTACAAAAACTACACTACACTAAAAACTACACTAAAAAACTACATGTAGTGTAGTTTTTTTGTCAATGCTCTGAATGTATTATAATATATTACATTACAATATAATACAATATAGTATAGTAAAAACTATAAAAAATACAATACATTTAGAAGTCTAGCCTTAATAATACGTGTTCTCTTAGGCGCTTAAATATAACTTATCGTATAATAACTTAAGCGTAGGTTTTATAGTTCTTACGCTTAATTTCTTTTATTTACACGTTTTTAGTATATGAATAAAGCTTCTTTAACGTAGCTTAATTAAGATAGCTTACTTATAAATATTAAAGTTCTAGTATATCTTCTCTTAGCTTTAAAGGGTCTTTACTTAATCTTTAGTATTAAGAGCTTTATATATATATATTTTAAGCTTAAGCGCTTATTATAATAATAATTAACACGCTTAATATTAGAACGTTACCTTAAGGGTCTTTAATATAATTATTAAGAGGCTTATATTCTAGAAAGGTAACGTTAAACTTTTTAAGTAATAGAGCTAATATTATACTTTCTTATATAATTTTAAAGCGTAATATATTATTATAATTATAAACCTAAGCGCCTTTTACTTATAAGCTACTTATTAAGATTATATTAATATAAAAATCCCTTAATAATAGCTATATTATTAAGAATAAGATCTTTAATTTAAGTATCTTATTTATTATTTAAGATCTTCTTAAGTATATATATATCTCTTTTAATAATTAAATAAGTAATTATACTTACCTTTATATATTCGCTTATAGTCTTCTTAAATAAGCTTAGCTTAAGTAAGTTAACGTTATTAATAAGATATAAGGTATTATAATTATTTAATAATATACTTAAAGAGAGTAAGTATTTAGTTTTTTTAAGCGTAGTATAAATTTTAAAGTATTATTTAATTAATTAAATTATCTTTAAGTTAATAATTATAATATTAAGGCTTTTACTAGTAGAATAAATATTATTTAATACTTATAAGCCTTTACCTTAACTATTTATTATTATTTTCGCGTATAAGTTCTTTTATTTCTCGCTATTATAATAGTTTTTAATACGATTAACTTCTTTCTTTAATAGGTACTTTTTAAGCTTTATATTCTTATTCCTAGTAATTATATAATATAGCCTCTAATAAGTAAAAGCTTCTTATTATTAGTGCTTAAATTTATAAGAATAAATATTCGTTTCTCTTAAAGCATTACTATTATTATTTCTTATTTAATTATTTTAATTTAAGTATTCGCTTAATATAGTAAATACGCTCTTATTACTTTACTTATTAGTTTTATAAGCGTTAATAATAGCGTTAAATATATTTATAAACTTCTTAAGCGTTTATATTTCTTTAACTTCTTAAGCTTTATTAATAATAATTAAGTTAAGTATTATTTTAGCTTAATTAAGCTTATATTACGTTTTAATAGCACTAAGAAAATTACGAATAGCGTTAATATCTTTTATCTTATTAATATTATTAATATAAACGCGAGTATAAGCTTTACTTTAATTAAAATACTATTATTTAACACTTTAATTAGCGCGTTAAGCTTCTTTAAAGCTTACTTAATAAATTTTATAAGTCTTCTTCTACACGCTTAATTAAGCTAAAGTAAGCTAATTTTTAAGCGCTTTTAATAGCTACCTTAATATAAAATTAGAATTTTACTTCTTTAAGTTAATATAATTAGCTTTATAAATACTTAAATTAATTAAACTAAAGATTTAAGTACGTATATGTAACGGTGGCTTAGGTTCTAAGGCACAGTAGGTCTGTTTCTTAGGAAGTAAGTTAGGTTAAATGCTACAGAGTAGCTTTTAAGCAGTATTACAATAAGGCCGTTAAGAGTATAACTCTTAATAGTAAAACTATTACTTAAATTAATTAATAGAGATCTAGACTATCTGACTATAGGAATACCTCCTCCTTAAGTACCCGTCTATCTCTCTATTATAGACCCGGATCATTTGGATCGCCTAATGATCCTAATAATCCCGTCTCGTTGGATCATCTATATGATCTAATGAGCTATCACGTGACTTAATGTCCTTGTTAGTTAGCAGCCGTGCCTCCCCTTGCCAGTGCGGCCCAGCTTCCCGCGTCTCGTGCAGTGACGTTCGTAACAGTATAGTATATATATAATTCTCTTTACATTAATAATTACTACGCTTAATAATATAATTCTTATTAAGACTCTTATATAGCTTAATAAAAGAGAGACTTTTATTATATTTTTAATATTTAAGAAATAAAGTATTAATTCTTTTTATTATTAGTTATTAAAGTATAAGAAAACTATTAATTTCTTACTCTTTTTAATTAAAGTTTATATTATCTTAAATCTTTTAAGCTTTATTATAATTATATAAAAGATTAAATTATTCCTATTATTTTAATAGGAATTAAAGTAGCTTCTTTAAAATAAAAATTAATGCTATAATTATTAGTAGATTAATTAAGGCACTTATTATAGGCTTAAAAAATAAAAGAATAAGTATACTATATATAAAAAAGGCTTAATACGCTTATAAAAGTTATAAGAGTTAAATTTCTCTTAGGCTTATACAGAGCATTAACAAGAAAACTACATTTTCATTTTTTCAAAAAGCTTAAATAATTAATAATAAATCTAATAAAATACTTAGATTATAATAATAAATACATAAAATAGCTAATATTATAACCAATCAGCTTATTTAAAAAAGTGGGTCCTTCTAGCTTATTATAAGCTTAAAAACTAGATTATGTAATTTTTTAAAAACACACTACACTACACTACACTATAAAAAGTACAAAATGTAGTTTTTAAAGTTTTAAGCTTATGATAGTATATAAGGACCCACTTTTTTTAATATTAGCTTATAATATAGAATTTATACTAGTTATTCGTAAAACTTATAATCTTATAAGTATTTTATTAGATTTAATATAATTTTTTATATTCGAAACTATAAAAACTACAAAACTACAAAACTACACTACTTCCAATGCTCTGGGCTTATAACTATTATATAAAAGCGAGTATTAATAGCTAAATAACACATAAAATAATAATAAAAAGCCTTAATTAAGCTATAAAAGAGAGAATTATATACGCCCCTTAAAAAGGGGCGCTTAGCTCCACGAATACTATGCGCATTATCTAATTTCCGTGTGCATTACGTGGCCAGATACCTAATACAGCTAGTGGGCTTATTGTGCCGTGCGACACCGAGCAGGTCAGTGAAGGTAGGGATGTCCAGATAATCCTTCTTAAAAGTTATTGTTATTATTCTGGCGTTTTTTTAAAAAAAAAAAAAATAAATAAATAAATACTTCTTTGCTTCTTTTCTCGCGGGCTTCGTTGTTGGGACTTCTTTTTGGATATTCCCCAACCCTTGTTGTTGTCGGGACTCATCAGAGCCATCATATCTTTGGCTGCTTCTCGCTGTCGTCACAAGACTGCCTTTATGATAATACCGTTTCGTCTAGCTCATTTTCAACATGTCTCGGTACATTGACCTACAACTTTGCGACCCTAAAGATTCGCAAGCCCAATTTAAAATTACATGGGCCTTAGAAGATATGGTGAATGGCTACATGCTCCCAATCTATGCCGCCGAAATTGTTGACGAGCCTATCCGAGCCGACCTGGAACAATGTTTCGAGATGTGCAAAAAGATTCAAAACCCAACGCCACAACAACTTGAGAATGGGAGAATTCGAAGACCGAATCCAGACACTTTATAGAGCCTCGTATGGATGAGTGTGAACTTGATCTCAATACGAGTACCGTCGAATCGTGCAGGCCAGAACCGGATTGTGGAGTTTATACAAGAATTATGGAATTTGCCTCGATACAAGGTCCCTCTCATGGTTGGATATTCTAGAGACGTAGAGTTTGGCTATTTGTGGAATGTACACTACGAAAACAGGTTGACATAGACTCGGACACGAACCAGAGACATATAAAGTTTTCGGAATTCCTAGCTCGCCTTTTCGCAGCTGGCATATTAGAAAGTGCAGATATCAGCGCAGTCTTTCGACCGTGGTCTTTTGTAATTCAGGAGCCCATGACACAGGCTCCTCTACCAGAATCACAAGCGGCAACGCAAGAACATGAGTATAAGCCCGCCCAATATGAACCACAGCCATCTGTTGCAGCACAATGGCTATTGCACGCTGGTGAAGGACTGTTCAGTTTATGTGCGCAGGAGGTGTTTCTCGAGGCGAACAAAGTACAATTCTCCATCGACTTATGGAGAAGCTGGAAACCCAAGTTTGAAACTGTGCCGAGGAGTGGTGGAAGCCACGGCTGAAGGACGCGAATGGGCGATTTCTGTGCTCAAGCGCATGCAGATACTAGAGAAACGAGAGCTAGGAACAGAAACAGCTCCAATGTGTGAGGTGCTAACAATGAGCTATGATGCATGGACTGAAAAGCAGCCAGTTGAAATAATCATGGCATATGTGGGGACGAAATTTCAACTCTAGACTCTGAATGACATGTGGCAATATTTGGAGAATCTCAAGATAGTAGTAACTTTGGGTCACAGCGTCTCAATGCGCTTTACTGTTTCTTGGCCAAAGCAACAATACTAAAGTTGACGTTTCCCTCGCCATACTTCATAAACCTCCTCACGCCCTGCTCCAAGGCCCCCTCGCTCAACATATCATCGTCACTTGCCAAGGCTCCGCGGTCAATCGGTCCATCGGCCGTGCCCTCCAACTCCCAGAGATGACCATCCTTACCTTTGACAAAGGCAATGAAGTGATGTCCTGCATGAACCTCGGCTGGCGGTGCTTCAGAGCTGCCAAGCCTCGCCGCCCGCATGTGCGCCTCCTCTAGTTCCTGGTTGCCATAAAAGCGCTCTGCTCGCTCCAGGGGCTTCAGCGGCAGCCCCGTCTCAATCACCTTGTCCAACACGGAGCCCTTGCTCACAAACTGCCTAGCCTCCCCGTTCGCTACCGAATGAACCAAGGCGTATAGCCCGCATGCGTTGCTGATTGTTTGCAGGAACCAAACGACGGGCTCGTCCGGGCCGCTCTTGTCATACGTGAGGCCGCCGTTGGTGACGGATTTGGGCAGCCCGTCTTGTCGGCGGACAGCCGTCTGCATTTCGCTGGGCGCTATGAATATAAGGGCGTATACTGGGCGCGGGATGTGGGAGAGGAGAGACGGCTCATCGAGGCTGTAGACATCGTAGAAGCCAAGGTCGGGGGAGACGCCGAGATCATGGACGAGGCTGGTGAAGACTTCGGGGTTGTTTTCGAGGGGGATGAATGATTTGCGGCCGCTGGGGGAAATCCAGACCCCTTCTGCAGGCATGATGGGCTGCGGAAGCTTGTTTGGTGGTGAGGTGGTTTGCTGGCGCTGCTTTATTTGTCGATGTCTGGTGTTTTTGAGCGATGATGCCATGTAAGTGAGGCGGGGTTTGAAGCCCGCCGCTCGACGCCTGCAGGAGAAGAGCACAAGAGCGCATGCTGCCTGGTATTAGTGCCCGGGTCTTATTCTTCTTTCATCGTCATCACCTTCTCGTTCCTTCAAGGGGTCGTGGCTCCAGTTCTTCAGGGACGCATATGATTTTTCTATCTTGTTTACTTCCTCCACAGACGTATCATTTATTTTGCTTTCCTGAGCTGAATGCCTCGTGCTACCACGCAATGCATCAGCTCCAAGGAATGATGTCGGGGTGCAAGACTGAAACTCTATTAATTGATCAATTTACAAGCTTAGCATATACTCAGTGAGACTAAATTTATCTTCGAACACAAGACTCCCTCTCGGTCGCGGCATCTATGGCTCTACCTATTCCTTATCGTAGAATCCTGGGATAGTATCCCAAATAGCCCGCGCGCGAGCATGGTTACCCAACGAAGACTCGGTCTCTTAGCTTACGAAGAGTCTGTGTCGATACAAGTCCTTGATGTAGCTTTTGAAGAGAGACCGGATGCCCAGGGTTACGTGCTAGGCAGGTAGGTTGCTCTAGCTCTCTCTCCAAGTCTCCAAGACGTCGGCTACTGGACCGGTGCTAGGCAATATGTGCCGTTTTCTTTCCAGAAAGCCAAACGGCGGCCCAACTGTCAGGTCATCTGTCCCCATGTTACTGTGTTCCGATGAGATGGTTGGTTCTGCCGGAAGTGTTTCACTGCCCCTTGGAGCCGCTGGTTATGATATCCTGCTACGGGAAGAGAAATTCCTTCTTTACCTATTATTCCGACGTATTGTGGGACATTGCCTGCCAGTTGCATGACCACATCTTCCCGCGAAGCTAGGAGATTCGGGAAAAGTCCAGCACAATCTGGCAGAAGCATCCATTGGCTTTTGAAACCGTGACGTGTTGCACTTGGCACCCACCAGTCCCGAAACAATTTCAAGATAAGAGGTCCAAGAAGATATGAAGGCGAATTCCTCGCGTGCCCCTTACATTGGATGCAGCAACAATTTAAGCGTACTAGCGATGAGCCGGTCGCCGGTATCGAGCTTTGGGGTCCCCACAAACATGTTTCTGGAGTTGCAACATGAAACACGGCGTCGTGTTCAAATCGAAACATGCACCTGCGATCGAAGTTGGTGAATCTCATCATTCAAATGACACACCCAAGTTTTGGAGGGAAGAGAGGAGATGGAGGAGGGAGGGTTGAAAGCATCTAGGTACCTAGGTAGTTTAAAGTTCGGCATCATGGACACTGCTACGTACTCAAGTACCTAGCGTGAGGTTATTATGTCGTGGTGAGATGCTCAGTGGCCACCGTAAACGGGTGGGTTATTTTGGGATCAATGCTACCACCCATCTTTGCTCAAGTCTGAAGCATCCGTGTCCTGACATTGCAACATCAGCTGCAGATGCTTGAGTGAGAGCTTTCAATAGAGAGCCGGTTCGGACTGCTTCGGCCAGAGTATGTGAAAGCGTGCGTCGCGCGACTGGTCAGTGGTCAGCTCTGGAAAAGATGCAACAAAGGCGTTGCTCGTATCAAGAAGAAGGGCAGTGCCACGGACCATGGGAAAGTTTCCAAGAGCTTGCGCGTATATTTGATGCTCCACGTCGATAGATACACCGTGACAGAGGTCACAGCCCTGAATCGAAGCGACATCTTGTACAACATTGTCCTGAAGGGCTGCCATTCTCAGGTAGGGCTAGCTGGTGCTCGGTCAGCCACCATGATTGGCCGCGCCGGTCATGTACGCACCTTGCTTTGCTTTCGTGATTGCCCAATTTTTCTCCTTGCTTCGCACGACACACTTCACTGTCTTCAATCTTGTAGCATCTTGTTGATCTGAAGATTGGTCGTCTTGCGTGAGTGGTGATGTGGCTCCAGTGGATGCCACATTTTACGAGTTGGCGCATGCCTCGGGCTGTTGCAGGGGGCTCCTCCAGGTGTCCGCTCGTTGGTGGGAGACGGTCTGGCTCAGGATATGCACCTAGGGTACCAGATAAATGGAAGTCCGGTGCTTTAGGTACTGGGTACCTGTGTTTCTGAGTAACGGGGGAATCTTGACGCTCCTGGGCGGGTACCGGTTGGAGGGGTACCGAGTACTTGCGCGCACAGTCTGGTAGCATTTTTGGACTCGACACCTGGACTTGCCCCGATCTGGACGTCCCAAATGTCAAGTCCTCCTGAACTGATCTCCGGATCCCACGCCGCATCTCGCTTGGTTTCCATCATCGCATCCTCTCCTCTCGGTGTCATCGTCACAACTGGCACAGCCTGTGCGCGCTTTTTGCTCTTGCTCCAACTCTTTCCGTTTCTTGCTCGGCCATGCGGGTTTTTTGCTTTTTAAGACGTCTTACATTTACACTCTAATCTGTAGTCTTTGCTGCCCAAACCCAACGGCGGCAGTTTGTCCGTCCAACCTGTCAACTCGGTCCACGTCCATGTGTGGTTGCACACGCTCGTCATCGCGACAATTTCGAGCACTGAACTGCCCCCCAACCTCAGATACGAGCAGCAACGAAACCAAGGAACAACCGACAAGATGCAAGCCCAACCAGGCTCGTCGCAACGAGGCTATTTACAACGCCGCTCGCCTGGCGCAGACCCAGGCCCGCCGCCCAGTGTGCGACCCAGCTCTCCTGGCATGGCTGGAGTCCAACCACGATCATCTACAGCCTCGAACCGATCTGGTCAAGGCAGTCTATCGAGGCGGCCAAATCGTGAGGTGAGCTTTGCACTTTGCACTTCATCCCGCGCGACGCTCCATGGCCATTCTTGGCCGAGATGCTACCACGTGTGTGTGTGGTCTGGTACCGAGTGCTGACCGATGCTCTTCTCATCATCTAGGGGTCTGGCGGCAGTTCATCATCTAGCATGCCGCTGTCACAAATCGAAAAGAGCGTCACCCACCTACTTGTCGCCACTAAGCAGCTGCTTGAAACTTTGACGCAATGGTCCCGCGGCCAGGCTACTGATACGCAGGTTTCCGACGTCTACGTGCGCCTCGGCTACGAGTTTAACATGGCATGCCGAGCATTCACCGCCATCAATGTCGATACATCCGACCTAGGGAATGTTCCCGATTTATTAAGACACATTTTGGAAGCAACACTGAGCCAAGAAGCCAGCGCAGAGAGTCTGGAGAAGTATCTTCCACGCATTCGAGATATCATCATTAATTTGCTGCACGGCCTGAAGCGCAAGCAACAACGATTACGGCAGAAGCAGGGGAGGGAGCGAGATGCAAGTTTACCAGAGAGAACTACAAGCGTTAGCACAGCAGCGAGCGGCACCAGCGGTCTCACCAATTTGCTAGACGAGGGTTTGGAAAACGGATATCGACCTGATTCGTCCCAGCGTGGCGATTCCAACCCGCAAACGAACACTGGCACATCACCGAGCCGTCGCTATAACCACCAGCGAGACCAAGCCCGTGCCACAAATATACCAGATCAGCCAACTACCATACAAAACATCCCTCCGGCACCACCTTATCCAGCCGAAGATACCACCATGCCACCATCGTCCTCCGCCAGCGACTTGAATATCGACGCCTTCCCGCCTCCTCCTCCACCACCGCCAGACACGCAATCAAGCGCACTGGCGGCTCTACAGAAGGGGGGTGATTTGGAACGTCGAGCATCTCGTCGATACTCTCAATATCAGATTTCAAAACACTTGGGTGGTGCTGCAAACGGTATGCCCATCCTGCCATCACAAACAACACCGATTCCAAACAGAGGAAGAAGAGAGGCAAGAGAATCACTAAGGGCTGTACAGTCCCGGGAGTCTGTACGGCATAGCCGCACCCTGTCGAGTCAATCAAAATTCGCGGCCGTGGAAGCTTCTCCATCCCGTATGCCAGGCGTGCCGGAAGACTCTGCGTCGGCCCAGCAGCAGCGCAGCGGTCCTGCTGAGCTGAGTGACGGTCCCGCCGTGCAAGCCCCGGAAGAGAAGTACGCGCCAAGTGCAACATTGAACGGCCCTCTACAAGATCCTTCAACATTTATGGGGGAGATCGCTCCGCCAGAACCCGGTGTCAAGCAAACGAGGCTACAGTCAAAGACTGATGAGCCACCAACCCTCCCCCATCCCACGGAATCAAAGCCCGGCGAATCTTTTTTCCAAGTTTCGCCTCCGCTAACACCAACCAAGGACCTTACATTGTTTCTTCAATACAAGTCAAAAGTCAAGAAGATTGTCCTCGCCGAAGGACGAGACGAGCTGTCAATCGGGAGACTGCAATTGGCATTCATTGAAAAGTTCTCCTGGAACACACAACATAATGGTACTGATTTACCCGAAATTTACATTCAAGACCCCGTGTCTGGTGTTCGACATGAGCTGGAAGATTTATCAGATATAAAGGACAGGACTGTTTTGGTTCTCAATGTAGAACCATTGGACGAGGTAAAGCGACATTTCGATGACGGACTCCTGGCCCTGACCAAAATTGTTCAATCGATGAAGCAGAATGTCGATGACCAAGGAACTACTCTTCAGCGAGTGTCTGACAGGCAACAAGAAACGGCAACCGAGTTGGCTCGCTTGGCAACCGCTTCACCTGTTCCGCCGGCAGCAGAAGGTGGCGTAAGGGTGCTCCCTGGTGCAGGCCGTAGGCTGAATGCTGGTCAAGCTGGGGAGCTCCAAAGTCTGCGACGCGATCTAGCTGTGCTGCGACAGACTTATTCCTCGTTCCAATCAGATGTGCAGAACTCGATGACCAGTATCCGCCAGAAGGCTGCCAACGTGAAATCTGCTGCTTCCAAGGCCGCCATTCCCGATATCGAAGGAAATGCCGGCTACTCGTACGTAACCAACGGACGAAAACAACTCAACTCAGATTCAGATCGTCTAGTTGGCAAGGTAGATGACCTACAAGACTTGATCGAGGACTTGCGCAAAGATGTCGTTCATCGCGGAGTGCGTCCTCTTCCTCGTCAACTGGAAGAGGTTGCCAGAGATATTGCAAATCTGACCAAGGAGCTGAAGAAAATGGAAGAATACATGGCTAACGAGAAGCCCATTTGGACCAAAATCTGGGAGAAGGAGCTTGAGGATGTGTGCCAAGGTCGGGACGAGCTACGCCTTATGGAGGATCTTATGGTGGACCTTAAGGACGATTTGGACAAGGCGTCGGAGACGTTTACTCTGGTCGAACAGGCTACCAAGGAGCAAATGAAGGATAATGGCACTGGTGCTAGTGCAAGCACAGCACGACAGTTCTCCAAGGGTCTATCACATCTCGGCAACAGCCTCGATCAAAGCGCTGCCAAAGAGGACATGCTGGGGGAAGTGCGAGCTCTGCAGCCGAATCATGAGAACCGGCTAGAAGCTATCGAACGAGCCGAGAAGCTGAGGCAAAAGGAATTAGAGGGCCGGCGAGGCAATGCCATGTTGCGAGAAATCGCCACCTACGTCCAAGACGGCAAGCTGAAAAAGTCGGGCGGCTTTGAAGAGGTGGAACGCGCCAGAAAGGCCAAGGATGAGAGAATCCGTCGTGAAGTGTGGGAACGCCAGAACGGCATCATTCCTGAGAATCCAATCGGAGAAGAAGAGTTGCAGCCAGAAGAGCAGGCTGAACAGTCAGCTGATGGCGAGGAATTCCATGATGCCGCACCAACGACGGTGACTGAAGATGCACCCAAAGAAGCAGCGGAGACCGCTGCCTGAGGTATATTTGTTTAAGCATTTACTCGGCTTGGGATTGTATCATAGTTGTAAACTGGCCGTGCATTTAGCACTCTTTTTACGTAATTTTTTTTTTTCCCAAGTTGAGCTTTTGGAGGACATGGTTTCATAGCGCAGGCGAACTGGTTTTGTCATGGATGGTACGGTCTTGAATGATGATTTTTGTCGTCTCAACAAACGAATGGACATAATCTCACATATGTGTCCTCTGTCCTTGGTGACTATATTCTGTGAAATGTGTTTTGAGATTCATGCCTAACAAGGAGCTAGAGCTATAACCGGATTCGAGAAGGAGGGATTTTACGTAGAATTGCTACGAGCTCTATATGGACTACGTGACTCATCAAGCCTCTGGTTCGAGGAACTAAGCACGACACTGAGGACGTGTTTCTCGAGCTTCCGAGTAGAAGATGCAGGGCTCTTCCATGCTAGAAGTGAGCCCACACCTCCTCAGTGTTGCGCTTAGTTCCCCGAACCAGAGGCTTGGTGAGTCACGTAGTCCATATAGAGCTCGTAGCAATTCTACGTAAAATCCCTCCTTCTCGAATCCCAGGGGAAGCTCACAGGTTACTGGTATTCAACTTTCTCTCTCCGTCCTGTTTTTTTTTTTTTCGTTCTTATCCCAACAGGGTCAACTTTTGTAGAGCCGTAATAACGGGAGCTTCCTGCTTCTTGGCCCGACCTTCCATCCACTCTTGCAGTACGGCATCGCCGCCCTTGGCCGTCCATGTAAATTCTCCCACACCCTCCACATGCTGCTGCTGGTCGTCATTGTCTGGGGGAGCAGCAAACACTTCCGAGATCGCCGTGTGGCACGCCTCCACGACATCGTTCATCAACGACTCGGCTGCTCTCGCCCGCTCGGCCATGCCCCTTCTTACCAGGGCGAACACAAGCCTCTCTACCTCTGGTTTGGTACCGCTCACACGCTCGATGAGCCGTCGCACACTATTCACCAGGTACTCCTCCTCGTACACGGTTCCTTTCCGTCCTCTGGCGCGTTTCTTCTCCTCGCGTCTGCGGTTCTTGCTCGTTGCGCGGGATACGCCTGTTTCTACGGTGCCCACGCTGCCTGCCTTGCCGGTGTACCGCGTGAATAGGGATGCGCTGGTGGATATGCGCGAGCTAGCCGCTACGGAAACGTCGTCGGGGATATCCATACCGCCCGGCCTCTCGCCCTCGTAGAAGGATAGCGGGTCCTCGATGGCTTTGCGACGCAGTTCTGCGATCCGGGGCACTTGTGCGAGGAGCTGGCCCTTGCAGTCGGCGAGGAACTCGGTCGTGCTTCCGAGCGCTTCGGCGAGACCCACATCAACGGCAGATTCGAGGAGTTCGGGACAGGATTTCTGAACGGCGAGGCGCATGGCTTCGGCGAAGTGGTAGCCCTTGCAGAGACACTTGATGGCTGTTTCAAGGGAGGAGAGGTGCTCCAGGTGGATTGTCGCGGCGGAAGTGTAGTCCTTGGCTTCCCAAAGGGCGTCGGCGAGACTGGTCGCCAGGTCGGTCATTGCTTCTGCCGATAGGGGTGGTGATTGCTGTTGTGCGGTGTAGAGGCATTCTTGCCAACAGGTGGCGCCCGAGGCGCGGTAGCAGCTAGTTGCCTTGGCGTAGTTTTTGAGGGATTCATAGGCAAGACCGGCCTCCCGATAGGACGATTTTGATTCGAGATGTGCGGCGTAGAGATTGGTAATGGATTGAAGACGGGTAGGTTCGTAGCGATAGATCCGGAGGGCGTCTTGGTAGAGGGAGTGTTTGGTGGTGTAGACGCAGAACTCGTCAAAGACGTCGAGGGCCTGGAGGTGTGAGAGGGCCTTTGATCGTCGGGCCAAATGGTCATCGATTTGGAACTTGCGCCGCAGCTCAGGAAGAGCGTGGAGTTTCTGGATGAAAGGGAGGTATTCTCGGGGGTCACGCTGGGATTGCTGTGCTACAAGGAGAGCAAGGTCGAGATTGTAGAGGCCCAGTGCATTTTCGTAGACGCGGTTCACATCGACGAGGAAGCAGATATGTTCCACTGCTTTCTCGGCCACCTTTTCATCTTCTCGCATGAGTTCGGCAACGAGCATGAGGCCGTCGTCTAGAGCGGGTGGGGACTTGCAGACGTGTGCGGTGATGATGTTTTGGACATTGGTGGCTTTGCGAGCCTGAAGGGCCTTGAGAATGGCGTCACAGACGATGTTGACCTTGGAGGAGGGCTTGGTTGGCACTGGTTCAGTTTCAATGCCGAGCTGGGTTCGTGATCTCCTGGTATCCTTGTACATTGTTTCGGTGACATCCTCCTCCCTACAGTGAGGTTAACACGACTAGGTTGAGTAGCCAGGTTTGATTGAGCATGAGATGATTTACCTTAAAGATGACAGAAAGAGATCGATATACGTCATGTTACTTAACTGATCCAAGAATAGGCTGACATTGGATAGAAACTGCGTCGGCTTGTGATCATATAGGATATTCATATCAACACGTTGTGTACGGCAGTACGCAAACGCCCGTGAGTAATTCTTCTCCTCGATCAGGCTTCGGATACCAGCGACTACCATGGCTCGAGGGAAGATGGTCTCCACATTGCCTCTGGGCATTTGCAGAACGATGCTCATGTTCGTTGGGATGGCGACAACGAGTCGTGATCCTCTCTCAACACTACGGCATCGTTCGTCTTTCTCGGGGTCATCTTCGGGTACCTCGAGTTCTAAATTTTATTAGCGTTGCACTTGTTGATGGAGTATAAATTATTGTCTTTACGTACCCTCAATAATTGACACCAAGTGCACGTATTTGACAAAATGATTGCTCGTAGTAAAGATAAGATGACTGGCTGTGAGGACAAATGAAGTACAGTTTTTGGCTAGAAGTCGGGAATTGGCATAAATGTGACCGTTTCTCGACAACCCAAAGGCGGTTAACTCTCCGTCCAATTTGACGATTTCAAACCAGGGCAGATGAGTAGGAAATTGGAGAGGAAGGAGGTCGGTCGACGTCTCGGAGAGTTTATACAAGTTTCCGGAAATATCCTGGCCGTAGCTCTCTACAGACGTCGCATCTTCATAGGTTGATGTGGAAACCAAGTTTTCCTGGCTGTTGATAATGTCAATCGTGCCAGCGTCGGCGTTGACTGCAAAATGCACCAGGTCTGAGTCTCCCGATGATGCGAGGCACCGGTAATGGCTGCCTGATGTGCTGCAGATGCGTAGAGGAACCACTTTGTCACTAACCCCGGTGGATGCGAATGACAATTTGGACTTTAGATTGGGCTTGATTGAGCGTCCATTCTTCATTGGCCAGTCGTAGATTTCAATACCCTTTCGGTGCAAGACGGCGAATGACATGTTCTGGCGCCCGAAGGCAACATCCACTACCGACGACTCGGCAGTGATATCGAATAGAGACATCGGCGGCGGCACATTTGCAGTTCGGAAAGGTGTAAGTTTAACGGTCTCGCCATCGACAACTGCCACGGCACCATTGTCATATGGTGGCAAGCATGACCCTCTAGCCGTGTGGAAGACTTCCTCAAAGATGGCTGTCTCAGAGGACGAAGCCGAGGCAAATCGCAGGGCCTTTTCGGGATGCCACGATAGGCATAAAAATTCGGCACTAATGGGGATTTCTCGCTTTACATACCAATGATAGTTGCCCATGGTCCAGAGTTGGATGCTATCTTTCAGTGCGACTGCTAGCACAGTTGAGTCTGAGTTCCACTCTAAGCGTATCTTTTCGTGAAACATAATAGAGCCTTCGGGAGATTGAAGGGTAAACTGGCCATGTCGAAGACCATTCCGTTCAAAAAAGACGATGTCGATTCGATCAGCCAGTCGCTGGATGCCCGCCATCAAGTTGCCAGATGGTCTCCAGCTAAGTGCGCCTTCGAGCCCATCAACGGGTTCACTGGCGCTATCTAGCTCACCTTCTCGAGAGTAGACACGGACAACTCGTCTGCTGCCTTCCTGGACCGAGTTGACAGCCACGTAGGCACCGTCGCCTCTCCAGCTAATCGTTGTCGAACCATCTTCATGTGCACTAGGCAACCCCTCGTCAACTTTTTCAGGAATGGTTGGGTCACGCAGTGCTTTAGCCCCTCGACCCTGAAACTGTGTCTCCTTCTTACCCCAACCAACAGAGACGTGTTTGGAGGCTTTGAGATCATCAGCCGTCATAGTGACTTCGGCCACGGGATCGAAGGAGGAGCCCATGAAAATAGCCGTATTTGCCTTGGTGGTCACAACGAGAAGTTCTTCGTCGGGGGACCATCGTGCAGCAGAAATACCGGCATCAATGGAGCCCATGATCTCAATGTGAGCGCCATCATCTGAGAATTGGTCCTCTTGGACGGTAATGATGTCTCCCCCTTCGAGAACCAGACATGTCGTTCCTGAGCTGCTGAGATACTGGATGTTGACAACTTTGTCTACTGGTAGATCTGGACTTGGACTGGGAGCATTCCAGCTTGCTACTGATTTGTGTGATCTACATGGGCGTTAATTGGTGATTTTGTGTGAAGATCATATTCAAACATGGTCCTCTTCAAAACCATTCGCGTGCAGGCCCTGCATCTCATTCTTTGAACCAACTTACGTGAGATCATTTTCCGAAACCCTCACCAGCTCAATACTCGTGCTGTCCACTGTCGGCCCAATCGTGCAAACAATTTCGTCCTTCTCGGGGTCCCAGCAGGCAGATGTGATATCGGGATGGCTCCACCGCCCAAAGCGGACATTGCGAAGGTTGCGCATGGTGGAAGAAACGTGACCGGACAGATGGACGAAGAATTAATGCATCAAGAATGAAATGAGACGGCCGCGGCCAATAGAATGGCACTACTGCTTTATGACGATGAGGCTTGGTAGTAGAAGTAGTACCAGCTATTGCCTTGAGTCCCTCGACCTGACGTCCAGGTGCAATGTGGGCGGCTAAATTTTTGTCTCGACATTTTGCACGAGATCGGCGCGAGCAGATTGGATTAGCGTGGCTGTCATTGGCTTGCCCAGTGGGCACAGCTGGGAAGGAGCCAGTGCACATTGAACTTTGAACATGGAAGGTTCAACCGATGATAGGCGTGACTCCTTTTCGAGATGGATGAGCAAAGAAAACGTGCTAGAGTGTTCTTGGGAGGGAAATTGAATAGAATATGGCGTTTCTTATTTTAATTTTGTCGACTATTTCATCTGTTTAGCCCAATGGCGTTACCTGGCATCTTGTGAGCGAAATGAGGCTCCGTATCCTGGTGTGACATTTTAAAGATATATGGTCAAGCTATTTGAAAGATGCTGAGTGTTTACAGGTGAAAATATATAATCTCATACGTGAGGGAGACTAAATTCTCACCAGAGATCATAAGTGTGACGGGAATTAGAAGATATGAGACGACCGGCTGTCCCCGGATCCTTGATTCTACGGCAGCGAAAACCACATTTGAAAGCGTTTCCATCTCGCGCGAATGAGCAATCGAGCGGCAAGCGATCAAACCGCAAGGCAGGGATGTTGCCGGTAGGTAGACACCGACATGATTCCAGATCATGAACTAGCTACCATGTCAATGACGTACCACAACAACACAAGACCCTCTTGAAATGGCGGCTCTGACTTGTAGATATCCATCACCTCATTGTGGCTGCTCAATCAAACACGCGATGACATGACATGTTCATGCCGACTCTGCCCTCCAAACTTCCAAACATGCGACTCAACATACCACTATGCAACACAACCCACACAAATCGGATGACTCTCCAGTTGCTGCACGGCAAAACTTTGCCACGGACCCGAAATATGAGACCCGGCGACATATTACACGCCTACAGTGGCAAATATACACATGAGGTAAAAAAACACTCGGCTGCATTAGCTGGGCGCCGTGTCCGATGCTAGGGAGCTGCTTTGGACGTTTCCATTCCGTTGCCAGCCGATGCGTGACCTGGCAGCTGGCGATAGGGTAGGCGTTTGAGGTGCAACTTTTCAGTAGGGCTAGCCTCTATCTGCTTGAAGCTTGAGCCTCGGCCTAGTGCTCAGTTGGTTGAGCTGAGGGGTCCAGCCAGATGGTTTTTCAAACAGTTGAGTCTGAGTGGCAACATTCAACATTTTACAGCCCCCCAGCCAGCAGCAACGTCAACCAGCCGCCTCTGATCTAGATTCGGTTAGTTGAAGATCAGCCTCTACTATTTTATCTGCTCCTCCCCTGCCGAGTACCCTCTCAATATCTCTCATATCTACCTGGGTAGTTACAAGACCAAACCCTTCTGTCCAATTGCTCCCTAATACTCGCGACGGCATACGCTCTTGTCTCTTGTCTCTTTTCTCCCTGCCTGCGCATGTGGACGCACTCTCTTTTCTGCAACGAATTTTACCCCAGCTTTTTCGTCCATATCGGCCCACCTGTGACGCCCTACGCCCTACTTCTCGTATCATGGATGTTGCCTACAATCAGCATTCCGACCGCGCGAAGCGGAAGAATCGATCAACCACAAATATCAACCACCTCTCTCTGGCGCCCCTCACCGTCAAGCTACCCATCAACGACAGCGATGCCATCCCCGAGTCTCTTACCGCCCAGACCCATGCGACATATCTGCAGGGCAAGTCGGCCCCCACGACACCACGACTTCTCTCCCGCGGCTCTATGACGCCTCGCTCCCGATCGCACCATCGGGCCCCTTCGGCCCCCAGCGGCCCATTGTCCAAGAGCAAGTCTTCCACCTATCTCGGCGCCAGCGGCTACGGGAAGAAGTCAAGGTCCGGAACCTCAACACCCAGACGACGCGATGTCCTCGGCAATGCCAATGGCAACGAAAACGATAGTGACTGGCTTGTGAGGGCCGGGGCGTTGCTCAGCTCCGAGGCCAGGGAGTATAAAGGCCAGGCTTGGCTCGTGTCAAAGCAGAGCTCAACAAGCCTGGCTGGCATGCGGGATGCCGACGAAGAAGCATTCGAGCGGGAGTTGGCGCGGGAGCGGGAAGTGGCCAGTCAACGCGGGAGTCGCCGTGGTAGCTCAGTCATGGCCGATGACGATGCAACCCCCAATGGCAGCCGTTTCGACAGCAGGTTCAACAGCAGGAAGCACAGCATGGCCGAGAATCGCAGCCATTTGGGAACCCCGTTTGAGCGTGCCGCCACAGAGGGCGACTCCTACTTCCCCAGCAGCCCGGAGGCTGCCGTCGCCGGCCCAGACTTTGTCAACCTGGACGAGAAGCTCGAGGAGCTTGAGCGTGATACAACACAGGACGATGAAGCCACTGTGCGGCGACTGGTCCGACACGGCACGGTTGGTAGAGGTTCGTGGATCAGCAACGTCATTGGCTGGTCCCTGTTCAAGGTTGACGAAAACGACGAAGACTCTGAAGAAGACGACGAGGAGGACTATATGGATGATGAGGAGTTGGCTCGCACTGGCCGCGGAGGTGGCTCCCATAGGCACTTTGAAGGAATCCTGCACGCTCCCGTCGAACGATTACCGCCCCCCATGTCGGATGAGGGCGGGTGGAAGGATGCTGCCTGGCTGCTCAGTGTAGCAACCAAAGTAATGTTTTAATATACGACCTTTGAGATTCCGGGGTCGTGGTACACTTGGTGATTTTGCGCACTGCCCATCACAGCAACTCAATTAGTTTCTGTGCTCGCTCTGCTTTTCCCTCCCCTCCTCTGACTTGAAAGGGTTCTAGGCGGCGACTCGTAACGAATGACATGTATATACATAGAAACGCAAACGACCACGTCTGTCGTGTAATAATGGTTTTTCAAAGCATAATTTCAACTTTTTAAGCTTTTGGTCAACTGTTGTTCTTTGTATCAACCAGGTGCTCGATGGGACTGATATCTAGACTCTTCACTCACGATCGAGACCCTGCCGGCTGACTGCCTACCTAGGCAGGTGGTTTGTCTCGCTCGTAGCCGTTGCCCACTCCCCATCTCTCACGAGATGCACGCAGGCATGCACCGCTGACAGGCATAATTTCCCCGTGCAACACTCAAAGCCAGGGTTCGGCAGGTTCCGTCACACAAATTACATCACGCTTTGAGCTTCGAGGCAATGCGCGGAAACTTCCAGATGCACGCGAGAGGGCACCAGGCGCTTCACCGCCCTTGCGTCGTGTGGCCAGTGCCCTCCATGTCAGGCAATCATGCTCACCGTGTGAGACGATATCGTGATGCATGGTCGCATCTTGGGGGTTGGACCGGCATCCTTTGCTCCGTCAGCTCCTAAGGTTGGGTTGGCACGGAACCCAATGCTAAGACCCAGCGTTGTCGTCGGTTTTTATCAGACATCGCAGAAGGTTCAAGTCTAAGTACTCCGTACGGAGTACTAACTCTGTACATATTGGTTAACGTGCTCGGCCAGCGACCCTTGGCAGAGCGTCGTGGCACAACATCCCGGTACCACTTCAAACCGGTTTGAGCCTGGCCCACAGTCCCCATGGGTCTTGGAGCCTGAGCTTCATGCATTGGCGTTGGAAGGGGATTAGGCTCCAAACATCCGGGTAGCATGCCGGTCAATCAAGAACAAAAAGATTAGGTGAAGTCTTGCTGGTCAAGGCTTTATTTTTTTTTTTCACTGGGCTGATATCATCTATCAGCATAAAGCATCTTACTAGTAATGAGAACTGCATTTGTGACTATCGAGTATCATCTGCCATTGACACCAAATATTGGATAAATGCGTGGAATGATAAGACCCTTTTTTACCGGCGTTTGATAATCTCTCAAAACACCGAGTAATCATTCCGGTTTTGAACCCGGGTCTTGATTAGGTCCAATGCTCTGGCCCCAGAATCGGGTCTCGTTTATCACGAGATTACTTGGGTTCTGAGCTCGGGCATGCATCGGCATTGATAGTGAGTCCCTTGGCATGGACAGGACGCCATCAAAGGTATTCTTTACAATGTCCTGGGGTCTGGCTTGGCGGCATGTTATATTAGCTGTTGCCAAACAATGCGCCGATCGGGATCCGATTTTGGCAATTTCATCGGTTGATCGGTTGGGGTGCCTCGCCTAGTATTTCTTTCTGAGCGGGATTTTAGTGCTGGAGTTGCGTGTAATTCATCCGGTGTGCCAGCTCAACCAGCCTTGGGCTTTCTGAGCGGTTGCCCATTCATCCAGTTTGTACGCAGCAGAGAGGGATCGAGGCAGGCCCTGAGGAGTATAATCCAACCCCTGTAAGTTTAGCCATGAGTGACCTGACAAGGAAGTTAGTGGGGTTTATTTACAGGGACTTTTCTGCTAACAGGAGCTCTTTTTATTTATATTAATGGCTGTTAACTATAATATAGGTTAAATGACAGGGGAGTAGTGGGTCTTGTAAGAATAACCTTTATTGATAAGAGATTTTATCGCGTTATCAGGTACTTTAAACCCCCATATGCTCTCTGTAATAGTGATATCTCATTGGCTTGAACCCCCCTTGCTATGTCACACCTGGCTAAACATTCAGGGTCTGAATTGCACAATGTACATTGAACTGTCAGCAAGATTATTGTCCAATATTCAGAGCTTGGGAAAAGGTATCAGCGGATCCTTGAATAACAGGAACGGTACTTTGAGTTGGCATTGGATTTCATGTCCAGGTGCATAGCCTTGTTTTTTATCATCATCCGAGGATTACAGACAAGCTGGCAATATGTCAACTTGTTGTCTACTGGTAGCCCTGAGAGTCATTCGCTATACATGTGACAATCAGGGGCACGATAATCGCAAGACCGCCGACGACAGACAGATGTGGACGGCACAAGGGTCAGCAAGCAGGCACTCCGTCCTCCGTGCACTCCCGGCCCTTGGGCAAATGAATGACTTTTCTGTGATAAAAGTCCGACGTAAGGCGGCAAGGATCTGGATCCGATAGGCCGGGATCATGGCTGGACCGCAGACCCCCTTTCGGCGGCTTTTGGGCGGACATGGGGCAGATGTGGGCGAGTGCTGTCAAAAATGTCAGTGTGGCAGCAAAGCAATTTCCAAGAATGGGAACTATTATGTATAGAGCCCTGTAACAGGCCGAGATGTCTGGTGCATGTTGATTCTGTTTTTATTATGGGAGAACGGGTGTTCCCTGGCAGCCTGGTAATAAAGCAACTCAGGCAGGAGTTGGCTGACTGACGGGGGATAGATGAATGCCTCCGAGAGAGCTCCGTAATTAACGCATGTTTATTAACGTGACGTAAATTCATTGAGGATCAGAAATTCGTTACTGCGCTGTGCGGAGATTTTCCACGGCTCGTCTCAGCAAGCGAGGGCCGGGAGAGTATGCCTGGGTGGGTGCCTGGGTGCCTCGGCGCATGGGATGCAGTTGGCATGAGGCGGTGGGGGGAAAGAGCGATGGGCTAGCGTGAAATCGGCTGAAGTGCTGCTGCTGCTGTCACCAACTCTCGGCAGGGCGGAGGGAACTTTGAGCTTTGCTACCTCGAAGCCTAGTATCTATCTATCAATTGGCCTGGTGGTGTGGCTGTCGACAGGGTCTAGCTAGCCAACCAGCCCAGCCCAGCATCCAGCCTAGCACCCAGCACTGGCCCCTCTCAGATGCTAGATGGTTAGATGTCGGGGAGCTGCATGGCGTCAGCACCAAGTATCCGGGTATGGAGTACGGCGCACAGGACGGAGCACGGAGTACTTTGGTGCGAGGTCGATGGCGGAGGTGAGGGGTCCGATGATGTAACCGGCCAAGGGATCAATCAATTACTTCACCGACGTTGAAGCCTAGCAGCACCTGGCGCGCCGCCGTGGTTAACATCGGGAGCCCCTGCGTGTTGGCAGCGAGCGCAGTCTGTTGTCGTCTCAGTGTCGTCCGCAAGGCCCGAGCACCAGAGGACCGTACACTACATACATAACTAGGTATGTACGACGATCTAGAAAGGAAAAAAAAAAAAAAAAAGTCTGGTCAATTCACTTTTTGATATCGCCAGTTGGCTCGTTGGTTGGCCCCTGCCAACTTGGCGCATGTGCATGTTAACATCTGCATGCGCCGCGCCGCCACCAGAGGGCGGGCCACGTCCAGAAGGTCTCACAGCCGAGAGACCCTCAAACTGCTCCAGCGCTGTCAATGCTTCCTTCGATTGGGTGCAGTCGGCCCCAGATGGCTTTGAGATGGCGTCAAACAGGCGCAATGTCTACTGCTGCTGCCGGCCGGAGCAAGTGGTCAAGTGCAGCTTGCGCAAATGCATCTCCAGAGCTGTTTGTTGCGGGCGATATAGACGCACAGACGCAGACCAGACGACGTCACCTCGTCTTGGTCTGAAGTGCAGCCCCGAGACTCGATCGACGCCGTGCATTTGACGTTTTATGTCGATGCTTGAGCTCGGCGACTCATATTCTTCTTGCCCACGCTCGCTCCCGTCGGTAACCCATGTCCGCATGCGCGGGAGCCCTCAGACCTGCCCTCAGCTTTTCTTGGCCCCCTCGCCAGAGGGTCATATATTTATATTTATTGACTCGAGTAGGCCCCAGACGTTCTCTGACCTTGTACGGAGTGACCAAGTGCTTAGAAGCCGCAGACGCCAGAGGACCAACAGGCAACATGAACTCTGCCGCACCCTTGACCGTGAATCAGATGGATATTTCTACGTGTCCGTCATCCCGTCACCTCTCACCCATCTCTCCAAGCCAACAAGACGCACGCCTTCCTGTCTGCCCGTGTTAAACCCAAACCACATCACCCATTAGCCACCAGCCATCCCACCCCCACATATCCAAAATCGCTCGTCAGCTGTCAAACTGGTCTTTCTCTCTCTCCGCCTCCCTCATCATTTTATTCCTTCTTCTCGCCGTTCCTCTCTCCAACCCCCGGGCCATCGCCTGTCTTGTGTGCGCGCCTCTTCATCCAGTGCCCCCCCCCGGCTGCTGCATCCGGCCCATTTATTCTCGCGATATTGAACCCGAGTAGCCACGCCATACATACTCCGGACTCTGTTCAACACACCAGACACAAAGACGCCTCACACAGCACACACACGTCCTCGTCGTCCCGGCTACTGAACCCTGGTCCTATCTGCCTGCCCCTGCACCGCGCTAGGCATCTCGACAAGCATCCGGCCGTCTGCCACTAAAGCCGGACCTGACGAGGGTGAGAATCTATCCAGGCATCCCCCGTCATCATCTTGTCACTTTGGGGCCCAAGAGTCCGAAAGAAGACAGTGACCCCAGGGCATCCAGGGCAGACCCGGGTCTCATCCAGGTCTCACCCAGGTCTCACCCATTCCGGGCTCTGACGTCGTGCACCAGAGCAACAAGAGCATTTCGTGCGAGCAGCTCTGATCTTTGCGCTCGTCTCTGGGCTTGGTAACTAGTTGCTCGCTCGTTCCCCGCGTCGCACTGCTGAGCCGGCCCGTTTTGCCCTTCCATTTGCTCACAGGGCGCGAACCTGCATCCGCCTCCGCTTCCGTCTCGATTCCCTCTTTGCTGTCTGCCTCTGCCCTATCTACCTGGTGCCTACTCCGTACGGAGTACCTAGGTACCTATCCGTATACCTGCTCCGTATCCATCATTTTTATCCATCCATTGTCGACCTCCAGACTCCAGACTGCCGACGCTTTTCCCAGCTCGCCAAGCTCTGGTCAAGCGCCCCCAGGCCTTGGATTCCCGTGCCAGGTGTATTTGCCATATCATGTAGGTATCTCCCGTGCAATAACTACCGCATACATACATACGCCTCAACTGCCAGACACGTCATGGTGTGGACCAATGTTCCGTCTTGTTGGGTTCGTCTCGGAGAGATAGCCTTGGGCGCAGAGCCCCTTGAGACGAGCCAGATGGCCATGGCTCTGGCCTCTGGGCTCTAAACCGCGTGCCATTTTTATCCTCCATTATCATCAAACCACCCTCGAGCCACGAGCCTCGAGCTTTCCACCTTATCCACCCAAACTGCCACCCATGCTGTCACTGCGCTCCTTGCCTCCGAACCCTCTTTGCCCTCGTCTCCCTTTCGTCTCCGTCGTCTCCCTCACCTCCCTCACCTCCCCCAACTCTTCCACCTACCAATGAATAGTGCCACCCACATGGTCCAACCGTTGTCCACCACCTTCCCCACTGGCGGCCCGCCGAGGCCAGCTCTCCATACTCATCCACTGACGTCCTTTGCAGAGACGCCGTTCTACCCACACTCGTCCACGGCACGCGGAAAGGATCCTCCTCGCAGAAATTTATTACTTTAGACAGCTGTGCCAGCTGGCTTCTTGCTGACCTGACTGATCTCTGACCCGACCCTCTTGTCCTCCGTCGATGCTAGCTCCTACGCCTACCTAATTCCACCACTACACTTGTCAGCCTTTGTCTGGACCTCCTCCCAGACTTGATCGACGAGAGGCAAACAACCTCAAGGGCGAATCTGAGCTCGGCTTTCAAACGGAACGACTCAGTGCCGCGCCTCGAGGCCGCTATAAATACTCGGAGCGGGCCAGGAAATACCTTGCGCCGGGTCGACGAACTAGCCCTGCGAACCATCCGAGCTACCATAATTGTGTGTCGCAACACTCGAGTCCTCGAAAATAAACATTGCCATCGTGCTATATCGTGGTCGTGTACTTTTTCCAGACTTCACCTAGGTCGCAGCTCAAGCTGTTGGGACCATATATATATCCAGACTGGCTGAGAAGGACTCGCCAGCCAGCACTGCCTCGATCTTCTTGCTCTCCACCTCGAATCGGAGAGCATCTCTACAAACGCAGCCGAAACATGTCACCCACTGAGGATAAGGTAGGTCGGATTTGAATCGAATGTATCAAAGCTTCTCCCGCTCAAGTACTTACACTGTGAACAGACTGGCGCGGACAGTTCCGCTGAGCTCAACTTTGGAGATGCTATCGATATGAACACTTTTGAACAGATTCTGGAAATGGACGACCCTGGAAGCGATGAATTCAGTTCGTCAATTGTCTTTGGCTTCTTCACCCAAGCACAAGAAACATTCGACAATATGGACACAGCTCTGTAAGTGATTTCAACCCCATGTTCCATGTTCGGGAGGGCGTGGCCCGCTGTCCTTGGGACTTACACGCGGTCCATACTGCCCTTGACCAGGAAATGCTGTACTTGAGTACGACAGAGAGCTGACCATATAAATTGCGCAAATAGAGCAGAGAAAGACTTGAAAACTTTATCGGAACTCGGTCACTTCCTCAAGGGCTCGTCTGCTACACTAGGGCTAGTGAAAGTCAGAGATGGCTGTGAGAAAATCCAGCGTTATGGAAAGAACGAGAATCTAGACGGATCTTCAGAACCCGACTCTGAGTTGTGTCTCAAGCGAATTACAGAAGCCCTGGGGACTGTCAAGGCGGACTATCAAGACGTCGAGAGGAGATTGAAGTCATACTATGACAAGGGTGAAGAGGCTTGAAATGACATTTGAAAGACTCTCTCCTAGTGCAGACTCAGCTGACACGCCCCCCTCCCCCTTTCCCAGCTCCAGATTCGGAGAAATAGTCGTCGGGGAGCTCAGACCCTGGCAAAAATTGCATGTCAAAGAAATTTGTGACAGTCATGACGGAGAGTCTTGTAATCAGAGGGCATGTGTTGGGCGTCTTGATACATTTTCCTTTTCTTTTCCTTTTTTTTTCGATACTTCTAGTTCTCTGGAGACGCACAGTATGTACCAGAGAAGGCCAAGGACTTTGCATTTCTTTACTGCGTGATTTGGGTTGGCATGAGGGCCAATTGTTTTACCGTAATTCAACTATGGTCAAAGGAAGGATTCCGTAGTTGATCATGGCACACAGTGGATGGATAGTAGGGAAAAGGATACCTGGTAGAGGGTTTTACGAAAAAGCTACACATTGAATACATGATGAATAATTAATTCATGGACAACGCATCAACGCTTTGCTGGGGTTCACACCCTCGAGACGAGCAAGGCTGGTGAGCGGTGTGCCAGGGTCTTATGCAAGAACAGGGCAGGGCGGTCCTTGGGTTGTGGGTGAGTGGGTGGAGCTCGCTCGACTGTAGTTGACATGGGAGATGGGAACGATACCTACTAGTTACTAGGTACTGTATGTAGGTAGTACGGAGCAGTGGCCAGCCTACCTACCCTAGGTAGCTACATGTAACCATGGCTGGCCACTGTCGCATGCAAGCCTCAGTTTTACATTTTGAGCCTCGCTGACATCACTCAACCAACCTGTCTGCCCTTGCCTCTTTGCGTGCCATGCTCGGTGTCAAGTTCGCGGAGGAACAAGGTATAAACATTTCCTATTAATTGTCTTGGTGCATCATGTGATCTCATAGTCCGAGATGCCCGACGTGTCGGATGCTGCACTCTTGAGGCTCTGGCAAGCACTGCCATCTGTCCATTGATTGTGCTGACTCGACTGCAGGATACATTCGACCCTCTGAAACCTGACAACAACTCGATCAATGATCGAACAGGATGTATCGAGTCTTTACATGAGAGGTGTCACTGTTAATTTACACCTACCCACCACCGCCCAGCAAGGCAGCGAGCAGACTGCGCGATGCCTCCGCGCCCCAGCCCCACGCATTTCCTGTGTCTTCAACTCGCCAGTTCGCAATTGACCAAGAATCTAGCAGCATTCCGGGCTGATGTCACGGGTGCCAGCGGCTTTGGCGTTCCTGATGACGCCGTTCGACCGCCGGGGACGCTGCATCTTACTCTGGGGGTGATGAGTCTGAAGCCAGAGGATGTTGGTCCGACAATCGAGGTGCTGAAAACGCTCAGGCCGAGGGACATGCTTGCTGAGCTGAGAGCTGCAAACAATCCTCTAGCGTCTACGACAGCCTCGCAATCCCGAAACACTGGTGGAGGGCTGTCTATATCTCTTCGTGGAATACAGTCCATGACCCATGCATCCAGGACATCTGTGCTCTACGCTGCCCCCTCAGATGCAGAGGGCATTCTGTACGACTTTTGCCAAGGGCTACGGAAACCGTTTAGGGAAACGGGTCTAATAGAGGACGAGAACCGGCCTCTGTTGCTGCATGCTACGGTTGTTAATACGGTGTATGTCCGGGGGAGGGAAAGGGGGAGTGGAAGGAGGAAAGAGAAGCTGATGCTTGATGCAACTGATCTGATGAGAAAGTATGAAGATTACGTATGGGTTGAGGATATGCCGGTTAGCAGGGTGGCTGTTTGTAGAATGGGTGCGAGGAAGGTGGATGGGGATGAGGTTTATGAGGTCGAGGGTGAAATTGAGATATGAGGGTGAAGTGGAGTAAGAATTGTCTGTCGATTGTGGATTCTTTGTTGTTCTGTCTGTCTGGTCATTCATGCCAGCTGCTTTTTTTTTTTTTCCCTCATTGAAAATGGGGCATGTTCTGAGTAGAATAGAAAGACGATATAAGTTATCAGACGAGGAAAGGGCAGCCGTGCATGTCGGTCAGTCTTGCCCCGCCGTCCCTTACGGCCTCGCTCGCCTCCCCCACATTGTTTTGCAGTCGAAACACCAAGTTCCACCACCTCCATTGACTTCAGCCACTTTTACCTCAAAGTTCAATCTGTTAGCTTGCCCTGCCAGGCAACGACTTTCGGAGAGGCCTTTTCATTTCGATTCGCCTCCCTCTCTTGAGTGACTTTCAACCATCGATACATCCGTCTATTGGACATCTCGTGACGCCCATCTAGGAGTATCTAGCAACAATGCGGTACCAGGCTCCTCGTGCATCTTATCCACCACCCCGTTAATCTAAACGAAATCTGATGACGCATGAAAACACGAGTCCACGAAGAACAGATAAACAACCGTCCCAGGGACAGTCACCGCCACACTTAGCTTCAATGCAGACTCAAGAGAAGCCCCGCGGCAGCGGTCACGTACTGCGCGCCGGCTCCAGACACAACCACTCAACACCATCCACGTCAGGCAACGCCGCGTCCAGCAATCCAAACTCCACCGGCGGCGGCGGCGGCGGCGGCGGCAGCAACAGCATGCCGGCGATGCCTCCCCGTGCAGCAATGGTCAACAACAACGCAGCCGTGTCCGAAGACGCCCACGAAACCGCACCTAGCAACGCCCCCAGCGGCGGCGGCGTACCCGTCACCGATAAGGACAAAGACGGCTCTTCTGGCCCCGCGAGGTCAGCATCCGTCAGATACTCCGCCTCGTCCTCCAAAGAGAGACAAAAGGAGCGCGACGTGGCGCTGGTGCGGGAAAAAGACGATCGTATAGCCTATCTTGAAAGGGAAATGGACATTATGGAGCGCGAGTTCCAGCGCGAACTGGATAAATTGAGCCAAAACGAGAGTGAAACGGCTACCTTTTGGCAGGCGAAGCATAGTGCTTTAAATCAGCAGTACTTGCGGACAGATACGGAGCTGCGGTTGTTACGGGCCGAGGTTGATGTGCGAGAGGCAGAGAGGGAGGAGTTGCGGCAGGGATGGGAGGTGTTGAGGAGGGAGCTGAAGGAACGGGACGACGAGATGAGAGGGCTGAGGAGCCAGATTCGAGGGTTGAAGGAGTTTGTGAGCACGAGCACAAGGACGGATGGGCAGACGAGCGATGAGGTGTTTGGGGATGGTATGGCACGGTTGGGGAACGGGCTGCAGAATTGGGTTATTACTAATTTCCGGAGGACAAAGCTGGGTAAGTTTGCTTCTCTTCGTCTCCGTTTCTTTTTATTTTTCCCTTACTTTCTCTCTTTCTTAGACTGCATGGCTTGCTGACATGGCATGGATCATGAAAGTCGACTTTGCCAAAGTGGACGAGGCAACGCTTGCTGAGCTAAGTGAACTCGTTCCCATGTACGAGGCACTTGCTCAAACGGTCAAGGTACACTTACTACAGTCGGTGGTGTCCAAAATCTTGGTAGAAATGGTCTTCGATACCTACTTCGTGGGCTTGTCGGGTGACCAGACGCGGTGCTTTCGCCAGATGGAGGAACTCTTGTCTTCCTTTTGTACGCCGTTTTGTCCGCGTGCGTGTCTTGGGTTTTTTGTTATTTGCGACTAACAACATACAGCAGCTACTGACGAGTCGGTGAATCAATGGCGAGCATCCACGCTTGCCCTTATTCGGCGCGACGCCCCTCAACTCCTGCAGTCTTCTACAACGGAATATGTCGAGAAGGTGATTTCTCGGATAAATCGTATATTGGACTCGATTACCGACAGCGGCGCGTCATCCGCGTCATCACGCTCGGAAGCACGAGACTCGGCGCTTCGCGTACTAGTGAATAATTCTGTCGAACTGGCAAGGCTACTGGCGGCTCAGAAGGCGGTGTTGCGGGTGTACATGCCAGAGGTGCTCCCCCACCAACAGGTCATGTTTGAGCCGGAAACAATGGAGGATCTGGGCGACGGGGACGAGGAAGCTCTTGCCAGAAGGGAGATTTGGTGTGTTGTGTTTCCGGGGGTGATTAAGCACGGGGACGAGAACGGGGGCCAGATGCAGTTTCGAAATGTTATTGCCAAAGCGAGGGTCCTGTGTAGTCCCGAGGATTGATAGGCCGAGGCGAGGTGAGTTTTACGGTACTGGCCCTTGGTAGGGTTTTTTTATTTCCTTTTTTTTTCCGGCATGGCGGAGAAGGCGTTGGGGTTCATAGCGATAGATTTTATTTACCCTCGGATATACTAAAGGCAAGGCAATTGGGTTCCCGTTCAGCTTGTGGAGTTTTCTACCGTGGACAAGGTTTGCTCTGTTGCTGTATTAAAGTTGTGCACACTGGCGTCTTGATGACTGCGGGGATAAAGGGCTGTTTGCAATATCCAGCAGCTTCTTTCCCAGCCGCCCAACCAGTCTGAGAACTAGAGTAGTTTGCGACATCAACGACAACATCTGCCATGTTTCCTTCGGTCAGTTATCTAGCTGCCCTCCAGTCAGTGGTTGACCCGCCAAAACGCACACATGGGCTTTCTTTCTGCCGAGAATGCAGGCAGGATATTGTGGTCCGACAAACTGCGATTTCAACAGAGACAAAAAAAAAAAAAAGGAATAGGAAAAGGGGGGTTTTCAATTCTCTGCGGCCAAAGATGCCCAAAGGTGGTTATTACCCTCTAATGCGTGCCCTCTGTTCTTCTGCTCCAAGGAATCTCTGGAGCTGTGTTCGCCAACTCTTCAAGGCCGCACTTTGCCCATATTTGTACTTTGTTACAATTACACTAGTCTTTTCGGGCTGGTGTGTGCCCCAGGATGGCAAGGGGTCATCATTGCGGGGTGCTGAAGAGAAACAGGGATTTCTCGCCCAGGAACGTGATTTTCGTGTAGTTGTTCCAGCATCTTTTCTGAACTAGAGGGCCAGACTTGACGTGGTTGGGTGTACTCGAGACAGGGTCAGAGTGGACAAGGAGAGCCATGGTCAAAGGTTCTTAGCAGACCTATAAGGGACTACTCCTCCGGTAGTCTCTCACGAAAGAAACCCGAGCCACCATCAATGGGGATTCCTCGTAGGGTCCCAGGGCGAGGCTCTCCTCTCGGGCACCGCACTGAGCGTGCTCTGCTGCCCGGGTGTCATCTGGCCCTGTGGCCAAATCGGGCGTGAGGGAACCGCTTGGTCGGGCCTCGGCCGACGCTCGAGCAGGCGGGCGGTTTGCCTCTTCTCCTTCTAGGACGCGGTCGACGTTGGAGCGCAGCTCGCTAGGTTCCTTGGCAGTCTTGGGCTTGGGGTCGGCGCCAACGCTGGGCAGCTTGAGAGCGTCGATGTGGCTCCGCTCAAAGGCCTTTGCGTAGGACAGGCGCGAGCCTGGCTGCGGCTGCGGCTGCGGCTCGGCGCGGCCAGATGGGCTTTGGTGTTGCAACTCTTGGTCGTGGTCGTGGTGGTCCTCCTTGGGGGTCGCGGCTGTGCGCGTGCGCTTGCGCTTCCACCACGCCATGATTCTGGGCCAAGGCACGCCTAGCCAGCCGAAGAAGACGACGGCTATGAGGGTGAGGATGACGATGACGGGGATGAGCACGGCGAGATTGGGGCCGTCGTAGTTGTCGCGCTTGTGGAGGCGGCGGTTGGTGGCTGGGACGGGCGGCGGCGGTGCCATCATCATCTGCTGCGTACGGTACTCGGCACTCGAGGACATGACCAGCCGAGTGGTTGTGTGTCCTTGGTGTTGGCCTTCGCACTAGTCTTGACAGCGGGCTCTCGACGGAGCATTGTGTTTTGAGCAGTACCCCGTAGCGCTCTGTCGACGAGAAGAGGCGTGTTGGGTATCGCGATGGGTTAATACAAGCAGGACGCAACATTTCGGCTCGGGCCCTTCTTGCCCGTCTTGTACGTACCTTCCCGGGTTGGCATGCAGATGCTTGGTCGGGATTGGCGTACAGCCGGCGCACAGCTGGCCGCACCAGCTGGCGTCCCGTCCGCCGGTCAAACTGGTGTTGCAAATAGACGACAAGCATCCTCGTATCGCATCACGCGCTCGTGACCTTCAGCCCACGTCGACTGGCCGGAATATTTGTCCCCTCCGCGGTCAATCTTCATTTGCTGGCACCTTTACGGGCTCCACACGCCATCGACAACACAACCTCACAATCTCTGGCAAAGTTTCTTTTTGACCAGCTGGACTAGACGCCGATACAACGCGAGCATATCATAGGCAACAGGGCGCCAATGGCCAGATCCCTTTTTATCTGGCAGGCTCGTCGACTCCGCACCGCACATAAGTTACATACACTAACTACAGCGCCGGATGAGACATCTCCATCGGCTCCACCGTGCCGAGTGCCGAATCGTGGAGTCGTCCCCGTACCACCGATGGGTCGCTTTTCCTCTTCTTTTCTGAAAAGAATGCATCATTGTGGGTCTTTCCGACAGCAAGTTTCCAAAGCCAACTTCCAAACTCAATGTCAAGCCTTTAACGCTACTAGCGCTCGCGTCATACTCTAGACATTCAACAGAGTGTCCTCTGCTATCGTCCACAACCAAACCAGCAGCATAATGTGGGTTGATGTTAGCGTGAGCCGCCCGGGAAAACATCACCTGCACGTGAGCAAGACAACAGTCCTCTAGCCAAGTCAAATACCCCATATCAAGTTCGAGCAAACTTCCTAATCGCGGCTACGGAGTGCGGCCGGTTATATATACATATATTCGTAAATGTGTAATTTGCCCAAGGAAATTGGCTCCATGGCAATCATCAACCCAAATAAGACTCTCGGAAAGCGCCTCTTGGCTCCAGAAACAGGGTTCGAGAATTCGCCGCTCTCGCAAGTGCGACAGCAACCTTGAAGCGGATTGCGACTGCAGAGTAGAACATAGGGTTGAGCCGCCAATAGAACGAGGATAACCCAACCAAACCTCTCGCCAAACTTCTTGATGTCTGATTTGACGAAATTGATGCCGAGAATCTCATCCACGGCGCGTGCAGCGGGGCCACTGTCTCGAGAGTAGGGGTGCCCGCCGCCCGGGGTGCTGCTTGAGCCTCATCTCTCCGGGTCTGCGTGGTCCCCCTCATACCTCTCTCCCCGCTCTCGACTCAACCAGGCAGCTTTTGAACTTGCGCCGTGGCAGCTCTTTGCTTGTCAGCCAGCCAAGCCCAATCACAGTCTGCCCGAGCCCGGAACCCTTGCCAATGCGACATCGCTGTTCAGAAATCACTTCTACTACTTCATGGCCAAGCTCAATCTGCCCCAAAATCGATTTAGGCCCTTGACTCTCCACAGCGGCTTCTGGAGACGGCTGTGGCGTTGGCGGCCCCGAGATGGCCTTGGTGTGTTGTTCAACAGCCTTTGTTGTTTTCCAATATCTGGCGCACTGGCCACCCTCCACTCTCACAAAAACTTGACATGACATTCATAAATCTGTTTGAAAACAGGCGCCGCATGGCACCAAGCTGGTAGATTCGGTGTGAGCTTACCCTGCAATTCGCCATTTTCCTTTTCCTGAGCATGGGATGAAATGTTGGTCGCACAGACATCACACCGAGGCTACGAAGCCATTGTGGTAGAGCAAACATGATATGTCTTCTGTGACACAACCTTGTTCCGAATAGCACACGTTTCTGTGTGAAAGCTTGATTTGAAAGCCGTAGGAGATGCTTCCTGTGCTTGCTCATGGCATTTGGGGCGGATAGCCGGTTGACTGCGACGAAAGCGCATGGTCGTCGATTCAGTGTATGCCTCCTCCGATATCGCCACAAGGACCTCATTTCTGTAAAACGCCGGATTCGTCTTTTTCGTCTCCCAAAGCGGTACTCTCTCCACAGGGAGACGAGCTTCAGACCATTGTATGTACTTGGGCAAGAGAATGGCCAAAGGTGGGTGAGAAAAGCCGGCAAAGCCCCCACCACATACCATCCAGGCTTGCCGCTGGGGGCTTTTTTCTTTGCGTTGTTCAACCCTCACAGATTGAGTCGAGAGATTCGTGTCTGGCAGGTCCTCTTGGACCATTCGTATTGCTCAGATTCTGTGAGCTAGGACGGTCCAAACGGTCGATCTGCCAAAAAGAAAAAGCTCCGCCGTCTCTGGTAACCCTGGCCTCTGGTCTAGACTGATCGGCAGGAGCACCTGCGCGCACCAACATATAGCGGTGGACCTAGGAAGGTCAATCATCCCGCACCAAATCATCAACGAAGCCCAAGCACACATCTGTCTACACATCCGCGGCTTGTTATTTCATTTCAAAGAGAACCGTCAGGAGCAGAGGAATTCTGAGCTGTGAAATATATTGGTTCTCCATTCTGCTCAACTTGAGTCCTACTCCGGGTAAGACTTTGGTTTGTATCCGACACCCCGCTCTTTGTCATCGCCGGACAGCTGGGGCGACAGCCGAAGTCCACATCATGGCCTTCGATCCAGGAGAGATTGACGAACTAGTGGGTCGAGTACAAAGGAGTCGCGATACCCATCAGTTTCTCGGCCTTGGCCATGATGGCGGACATTACTATGCCCAGGCGCTATACATTGAGGAACCAAGACCGCTGGGGGAGGCCCACACCGAACGTACTCCATCGTTGGCAACCAGTGCGACGCGAATGAGCCCAGCTTTTGACGCATTTGATCGTTCATCAGTACATACCCGCTCCACGGCCCCTCCAAGATATGGTCCAGAGAGGGTAGGACGTCACCGTCCCGCGGTGCCGGATACCATTCCGACTCTTTTACCGTGCGAATTCCAGAACTTCTCTGGCTGCAGTGCAGTCTTCTTCTCGAACAAAGTAAACTTATGGATCGACCACATAATAGACGAGCATCTGCACGGGTGCTGTCCTGAGTTCAGTATTTGCTGGTTTTGCGACAGCGGCAAGTTCGGGTCTCCTTCGAATCAAGAAGAAGAGAAAAAACGGTGTTTTCGCCAGAGACTGTACCATATTGCTCGCCATTTTGATAGTGGAATGACAGCAGCAGATATTCGACCAGACTTTTACTTCCTTGATCATATATACGAGAAGAGCTTGATTGATGAAACGACATTTGAACAGACCAGGTCGCAAGGAGAGTTTCCGAACGGTCATTTACCGCACCGCCTCCATTTCAGGGCCCGGCAACAACCCGTCGCAGGTCAACCCGTCGAAGGCGTTAACGAAACTGACGGGACACCATGGTGGCAAACGCCGTCAAGGTGATTGATTCGCTCCCAGCAGTGCCGTACCGCACTCATTCGATCAATTATGCTGTTTCTTCATTTTTTGACTCCTTGCCACTTCAAGTGGCTTAGGGATATGTCGCTCGCTTGTAGGCAGCGCGTGATAGCATCGGATGTGGTTGCTCTTTTCGGCCGGGCGACAGGCGGACTGGACTCCGGACCTCCCCCACCTTGTTCGCCTAGCTTGACGGCGGCAGACCCGGCCGAATCTTGGATCGGTGGTGTCGAAGCCTATGTGGATGGAAGGCCATGGTTATTTGTTGCAAATTCTCCACTGACGGCTGATGGCGAGTCGGGTAGGCCTGAAACCCGTCAAATCTGGGGGCAAAAGTGAGGCTTGCAAACAAGTCTAGGCAGGGCTGACTGACTCCATGGATCGGTTGACTGGGACTTTCGAGAGACGGCCTTAGCTATCGTCGACTTTTCCGCAACTCGTTATTTGATCTTGGCCATTTGATTCTTCCGAGCTTGGGACTTCGGCTCATGTGATCTGGCGGCACTGCCCGACAAACAGAAGACCACGGCGGTTAGACTCTCCTGGCACTGGACGGCAAGCGCATAAGCAAGCATAACGAGTGGTGTATTGCTCGGTTCATCCTGACGGCAGCTGGTTGAGTCGGTGAGGAAGAATGAAATATTTTCAGTTTCCTGGCGTCGTTTCTTTTACCTGTGTCTTGGAAAGAGCACATGACCTTCATTTTTGTTTCGACGGGAATGGGGGCTTGGCTCGAAGAGCTGGGAAAGGGCGAAGCGGTCAAGTAGATTGTGCAGGCAGGCGCGGCCGCCGAGAGTCTAGTTGCCAAGTAAGCGGGGATCGGGTTTCTCACGATACTCCAGATTGTTTGTTTGTATCTTAGCATTGATGCTAGCCATACGTTCTAACAGGTGATGATGTTGTCTTTTGGATCGAATGGCCGTGCTGTTCCTTTTCCGTTGCGTGGGAGTCTCTGTGTTTCAGGGGCGAGGCGTTTTGAGGGAAAAGCCTGGTCACATCGACAGCCGTGACACGAGTCGCCTCACTCTGTGGGCGTAAGACAATTGCCACACACAAACTTCCAATTCGATCACGGCCCCCTGCAATTAACAGGCTACTGGGCAGGCAACCATTTCGATTAGTATCCCTGCTGCACGCAGTACACGCGAGAACATTGACACCATTGGTCGTGGTGGCCTTGTTCGGCTCGGTGGCGACGGGGCCACGGCATGGCGAAAATGCTAATGACGCCGAAGAATGTCAACGTCAAACCAAGTCAGCATGCGCCCGTCAATATTCCAGGGCAGACAAGGCCACGATGGATTTTGGTTTCCTGCCTTTTTTTTTTTTCCTAATCAGAAGCTCGTCACCAATCAACGGCGTTTTGCCATATTTGCCGACTCACCTGCTCTAACAGGATTCCTACCCGACGATACCACACATCGTACCAGCTTTTTCAGCATAGTAGCACTTGATTTGATTTTGGCCAGTGTGTCTCTTCAGGTTTGAAGGAAATGATGCCACAGAAACCCAGTTTGGTCAGACTTGCATGCCCTGGCACAACGAGGATCCCTGTCAAAATATACCATGCACCCTAGTCTACACAAGCTGGCATGGGCGATATTAACTGAGTTCTTCCACGAAGCAATTGAAAATCTGCCATGAGACCCTTTACACAAGTCCCTAGACATTGCCCATATTCTACCCAATTGGCAAATCGCCCTACGAACAGGATATTTGTCAGACATGAAGCTACAAGGCCTCAGGGGTCAGCAAGAGTGGTTATTTCCACGTATGGGAGGGATGCAGAGAGGTGCTTCGTTTCTTTTCAGGCCGTCCTTCAACGAGAACATTCGAAGGCTCACAATCCTGATAATCCAGCTCTCATTTCACCGAAACTAGTCTCTGGACCAGCGCTCTTGCAAGTTCCTAATCGACAGTTCGACACGTCCCCAGTAGGACTTATGCTACTTCATGTATGACACAAAAGAAACTAACATAAGTCAATGAGCATGCTTATCGTCCCATTGAGGGGTATTATTATTATTAAAAGTTACCCTAGAGCTAATATAAGCTATTCTAGTACTCCTATAACTAATTCGAGCGGAGCATTGAGGGGTATTTCTGAATGCATTGTCCCTACAACACACTTTGTGCCCTCTTCACATTAAATTCCGCCACCCTCTGCCTCCGCAATCTTCTTGATCTCGTCCGTGGACGATGGCACATCAGCATGGGAGCCTGTGTCCCTCTTTTCTTGAGTCCAAGCAGTGATGCATCAATCCATCTATACCTTGCTTCATACCTAACCCATCGTTCTAAGCCGGGTATATGAATTCCCAAACTAGGGAGTGCAAGTAATGTCAAAGTCGGAGTAGTCCAGTCCTCTGCTTTTGTTGCTTCAACACTATATAGCGCGGGTAAGGAGTATCGAATCTTCCCTGGAGCGTAATACTTCAGAATCTGCTCTAGCCGTGCACGCTGCTTCGGTGGTAGTGCTTTCCGGAAAGGTTTTGCGTGGTGTGGTAGGAGAGGCAGGATGTGGAATCTTGCCGGCACACAGGCACTCACTCGGATCCAGTATCGTCCATCCCACAGCTTGGCGGTTTTCCAGGTGCGCCAGTGACAGTGGCGAGAAGGTTGATCGTGTGTTTCACCGACAAAGGAGGTGATGCGATAATTGAGATAGCCGGGGAGTTTTCGCTCTGGTAACGGTTTCATGGATGAATAGGGAGCTCGCGATAGGAACCATTTGGTTGATGCGGGACCGACGATGGGTTCAAAGACGACGCCGGCGATAGTGAATGCCTTTGGTAGCGATACATCTGGCTGAAAAGCAAGCTCTGGAAAGAGTCGATCAATGACATTGTCTAGGTTCGCTAACGGAGGGACACTGATGTCCGGGGTGACGAATTCCACCAGTTTGCGGATAGCTATGGCTGCTATGAGTCGCTGATGGGGTTTGCGAGCCTCTTCTCTTGGCTTAGCAAAGAGACGCCGCCAATGTGCGTCATTGGACCTGAACGATGCAAGTTCAATAAGTAGCGTGCCAGCGTTAGGGTCGAAATCCTGTATGACAGCTTCACGCATCAACCAGCGTCGCGCCTCAGCTTCTTCCAGCCTTGTACGACGCTTTGCTTCTCGCGACATGTCGAGGATTGCTTCCTTGCGGAGTTCAGGTGCAAGTAGACTATGATCCATGTGTCGAATGGCATTTCTCGGGGTGAGAGTCGGATCAGCATTTGTTGGGTCTTCGAACCATTTGATCTTGTTGGCCTCACAAGTGGCAATGAGCCTATCTTTATCAAACTCCAGGAGCGGTCGGTATACCATGATGCCACCGTCTTCGCAGTTTAACGGAGTCAAGTACGGCACACGCGAGTCTACATCGCGTATTATGTGACCTGGAAAGTGGACTGACAAATCATTAATACCAAGATAGTGCTTCAGTCGGTCCCAAGGCTCGATTTCCCAATCATCCTTCATCATCCACCTCAGGCGCTTCATTTCCTTGTTGGGGGGTTTGAAGCTTAAATATGGATGTTGGGCCGACTGATCATCCAACAGGCCGCTCTTGTACACGCCATGCAAATCGTAGCATTCCGGGATGGCATTAGCCTCTCGTATCCCCTGGTAACCACGATATTGATGGCCACTCATGTAACGCATGAGGACAGTTTCGTACTGGTCGTCCCGATGGTGGGCAAAGAATAAACTGGTGGCATTGAGATAGCGGCAAGTCGACCCAAGCATGCGGTACCGCTTTGTCCGCGCAACGCTCTCAATGTTTGGGAGGCTACTCGGATCTTGGCCATGTCGACTTACATCCTTCCAGTTGAGAGGCTTTGTGACTGCTTTAAGACCTAGCTTCTTGAGCTCCTGTGCCACCTCGGCTGCCTCGAGCGTGCTCTCTGGTCTCAACCTATGATCAACAATGACGCCAAAGGCACCTTCGGTCGGATTGTCTGCAATTTTGATACCTCTGTGTGTTCTTATGAGGTTGGAGAAGAGGAAGGCCATGGCCATGGAGTCCACACCGCCGCTGATGGCGAGGGCTGCCAAAGACCAGTTAGCATTTCATGTTTGGCCACGTTTGGAGCAAGATGGCATACCAACTCGCCGCGGTCGTGCATATCGAACCGCTGGGAAGCGTGGAGGACAGACGGCCTCAACGGCATCCCGAAACTCCGTCAAGGAGATGGGCTTGGCGCCATGATGAAGGACGCGAGTCGGAACGCTCATTCCATCGCAGGTTGCAATTGTGAAATGTGGGTAGCATTGGAAGTTTCCGAGTCACAGCTATTTGACAGCCGGATTCTGTTGACAAAGTTTGGTCAGTGCGGCCTCGCCAGGCCAGATGTGAGGCTGCAAGGCATCACTCGAAAGCTATGATGTAGGAGGTTGCGCGGTTGGTGGTTGGAAGTCGAACGTCGCGGGTCATACCATTGGGACCTTGTAGGTGGGGCCAGCCAGAGTGGGACCATGCCCCGAATATGTCAAGCTAAAAACGACGGAGTAGCTTAAACTCTGGATATCAGTTGACCAGTCTTTGCAGTCCTCCTAGTCAACGTCAGCTGAATGGCACATGCCTCGGCCACGCCTTGTTAAGATGCAGGGTCAGGTGTAAGCTGTCACAAGGGGTAAGATACATCATATGGCGGACGGTGAGGCGCGTGTGTTGGCATTGGATGAGACGATAATATTCGAGAGCCAAGGAAATTCTCTCAGTATCCTCCTTTTTCTCTCGTCCGCTGCACCTCTGAAACCGTCGGGTGGTTGTCACTGTAAAAGCCATGCTCAACGTTCATTCTCGTCCACACTTCCGTGAGGCCTCACAAGCAAAGCGAATCTGACTGCATCCATTCATTGGCCACCAGACAACAGGCACTTGCAGCAGCTTGCAGCGGCAGACAGGCCAAGCAAAGACTGTGGGCCAGTAGATGCGCGGCCCCGTTGCTGTGGCAAAAGGAGCTGAAGGAGCCAAAGGGAACAAAAAGGGGGAGGAAACGGCTGACTGAATGAAACCATCACGACTGTGGTCAGCAAGTGTCGACGGCAGTTGCCTTGCCTGGCCGCTCGCCGCTCAGTCTCCATCGCTCCTGCCAGCAGCTCGCGACTACAGCGTACTCCAGAGCCCAGCAGCCTGGCTCGGTCCTTCCTTCCTTGCCCATCCAGACGACCTAGTAATTAGTTACCCGTTATGTTATTCCATGTTCCCTGTTTGGGACCACGAGGGCAGTCTTTTCTGCTTCTTCCTCCCAACTTTTGCCATGATGGCTATGGCTGCACCCAGTCCGCCATCTGTGGGCCTTGCCCTGTTTGGCTGCCGCAGCTTTGCACTTGGACGAGCATCAAGCGCGCATCAAGCGTGCATCAAGCTCCACGAGCACCTCAAAGCCGGTTGGTGCCGGTCATACTGATTGATGCTCGTTGCCCCGACAGGATCAAACTCCAACCGACCATTCGACATCCATTCGACATCCATTCGCCATCCAGCGACCATACACCACCGCACACCACTCGCCCTACACGCGCATACACACAAGAGGCAGACGCAGGACGCGAGCCTTCCGCCACCCAAGACACGGGGCTCACATGTCGCTTGATTTTGTTCGCAAACCGGCGTGTGGTCTAGCTCCCCCGCTTGGAGCATCGCAGCTTTGCAATTTCTACCCACCTCGGAACTCAGTCCAGCCTTTGCTGTTGTCCCTTTCGCAAGCACCGGCATCGTCGTTTTGCCGTTACAGACGCCTGTGCAACCATCGAGCTTGGCCTGGCTTCATTTCGCAACCGCCGTCGGTTCATCCCTCCATCGCATGCGTGAAGGTTTCCGCAGACCAAAGTGCGCCCACTGCTCCATCTTCATGCTGGCTGTCATGATCACACGACGACGCCGAGCGCGACTCCCCTAAGTAGTTGATCTCTTGGACTTTTCGCAAACACGACCACATACAGATACAGTCGCCAGTCGCCGCTCATGGTGTCCCAACCAGATCAGCCCTCTTCAGGCTCTAACACAGCTTCCAACGTCTCATCACGTCGTGGACACCAGCACTCTGCATCTGTCGTCTCGCGGCCATCGCTCTCCCGCACCAAGCGATACAACCGTTCACACACCGGCGGTCGTTCCTATGTTCCTCAGAATGAGTTTCCGGTTTTTGCGCACAGCGGTGATGTCGAGATTCTCATCCGCGTCGGGGCAGGTGCTGATACCACTACGCAACGCTACCTCTTACACCGGCACACCTTGACAAGGTGTAGTGGATTCTTTGAAGCGAGCACTTCAATGGAGTGGTCCAAGGCGCGACCACTGCTGGCGGGGGGTAATGAACTGGCCCGTATCGGTGAGGAGCCGCCGTCCACCTTGGACAGTAGTGACTCGGACCGGTTTGCTGTTGGTGGTGTTCCGGGATCTGGTGCTTCAACCCCAAGAAAGAGGTGGAGGTATGAACTCGACACTGGTGCTGGCGAGGGCGATATTCCCATGTTGGTACAAAAGGAAGAGACAACACCATCAGCAGACTCTCATCCATCATTTTCTTCACTATTCGGCTCGGCTTCTGGGTCCAACACCAAGTCCGCTTCACGATCAAAACATGGCCCGCCCACCACCAACCATGTCTCCTTCTCGCGCTCTGTTGCCAACCTGGCGGTGACTCCTAGCATGTCCCAAGAAGAGGAAGACCTCCTACGCGACTACGATAATCTGTTTCGCATATTTTACAACTACTCTCCCATGTTGGATGGCGTCAATGTCGCAGATGCCTATGTCCAGTGCAAGTCACTCCTCGCTCTCGCTGATCAGTACGACGCTCTGGCTGTGGTCGGGCCTCGGGTCGACCACCACTTGCTTCAATTCCAATCCCGGCTATGGAAGCAAATCGCGAAATACCCGATTTCGTACCTGCGCCTGGGGTATCTTGCTCGAAGCAAGGTCATCTTTCAGGAGGCCCTCATTCATGTTGTCGGCCAATGGCCGGTGGGGGAGCGCAGTATTCGTGCTGCGCTTCCTGATGTTGTTCTCGACATCATCGAGGACAAAGTAGACGAGCTCGAAGAAATCATCAGCCGAGTAGAAGGGCGTCTCTTTCGGCTCACTCTCACCGGTGCAAAAGGAGAGCGTGTCACTCCTGGGAGCAACTACCTCGATTGGCTCGTCGTGAGTCTCTTCCGTCAGTGGCTTGCAGACAATACATCTCCTCAGCCATCACCTGAACGGCATGGCAACAGCCGAAGCAGCAACCGCCCTCCCGCTCCACCGCCGCCGGTCCCACCACTGACCTCTATTGGGCGGGCCTATCGAACCCTGGGGTCCGGAAACCCAAGCACATTTCTTAACCACGAGGACTGCAAGAAGTTCTTGAAACTCACCCCGGAGCTGTATCGTCGCGACAACCTACGCCGGTTCGAGAAACGCATGGATGAAATGAAGGCCATGGCACGAGACCTCGTTCGTCCCCTTCTTGGAAGTGGGCTAGAGCTCGACTTGGCCGGCCCGAGCAGGACCTCTGAGGGGATAAGCTACCTGACTTGCACGGCTGTAGGCAACCGTGATCTCCCATGGCCTGTAGAAGGATAATTCCAGCGTCGCTATCGCTAGTCAGATGCCCAGATCAACTGCTGTCCTTTTCCTTCTCCCCCCCTCCCCTTATTTTCTTTAGGTTCTTGCATTTGCTGTTGTTATTTTTCCCATTCTTGGGTAGCCAGCATCTCTATATCCAAACCTAACGACAGATATATATATCATCAGCATGAAAATAGTGTAACCAGCTGCCCTGGTGGCACATTTGTTACATACGCCATAATTACTTACCAGGATACCCTTTCAAGGCTGAATCTCTGCTTCCCTTTTTTTACATTACTATTCGTGTCACTTTAGCAATGTCTGTATATGTACATAGAGGGCTGTGCCTGCATTGGGTTGCAAAGCTGCGAATACGAAATATGAATATGATGATGAATATGCTGCATAACTATAGTATAATTGGCCACAAATAGCAGTATAATTTCTTGTTTCAGGAGCGGTGTCAGTCTCGGAGATGATCCGCTGCCAGTGATTAGGCGATGTGCCCACGTTAATGTCCGAGATGGCAATACGTTGGTCATGACGTAGTCGCAGCTTGCAATTCTCCAAGACGGACTTTGGATTCACATAAGGTACAAGTCTTGCGAGTTTTTAAGATGCTAGGTACCTAGGTATTCAACACAATCCCATAGCCGACACCAAAACTCCTAAATTCCCACGCTTGCCACATCATCGTGTATACAGCTGTACCTACGCGCTGTAACAATTTCCGTATCAAATTTCCATTCATATTACTTCAAGTCTTGACCGTGATTCTTTTTTGAACTTACTCCTCGCCAACCTGCAGCTGCACATCGCCAGACATGGTACCCATCTTGATAAAGGACGCACCATCACCTTTTTCGCCTTCTACAAATTTTCCGAAGCCACGGCTTCGTCGAGTAATTCTGACATCTTTACCGGACACAAAAATATCTCCAGACATGCTCTCGGCGCGGAATTTGCCCACCCAAGTAGCGGGATAGTGAAGGTTGAAATCACCACTAATGGAAGAATGCTTGGTATCAAAGTTGTAGAGAACTGGGCGACCGGTTTTGCGAATTTCAAAGTCTTTCGCATGGGACTTGGCGTTGTCAGGCAGCTCAATTGCCACTGCTTCATAAATATTGACGTTAGTCGATCCGCTCTTGGTGTCAGTGCTGAAGCTCGTCTTATCGGAGCTCTTGGTGAGCAAGGGCAGCACATTGAGAGTCAGGTCGCCAGAAACAGATCCAATTTTGGCGGAAGAAGTCATGACAACGTCGGCGGTGATGCCTCCGGATGTCGTACCAATCTCGACCTGATAATCGCGGGGTGGAATCTTCTTTCCGAGCTTTCCGCTCCTGAGACTAGATGCCAACGGCTCCTCTAGTCTGACTTCCCCAGAGATTGATTCAACCTTGAGCGTGGCTTCGCTGGCGGATTTCTTGTCAGCAGCCTTGGGGACGACTTGAGCCTCGACATCTCCAGAAGAAGACTTGACCTGAAGAAGATCGTAGAGAGGGAACCAGCCTTTAATGCTGCCACTGACAGTCTCAATGATGATTCGTCGCGATTGGACCGAGTATGGCGCGACGTCGTCGTCGATATTATTGGCACGGGGAGCAATGACGTCGCCAACAACAGTTTTAATGGTGGGACCGTCCACAATGCCCATAACAAGGCCCTCGACAATGTCAACGTCAAGATGAACAAGGTCAAGTTTAAGGTTATCAAGATAAGCATTGTGAGGCACATAAACAGTGACACGCATTTGAATGCAAGGAGTAGGACCTGAGTAGTCCCACCAGTCAAGGGCCCGGGGAGAGATAATTTCGATAGATTGATGGCCATTGTCCACGTGAATCTCGGTACTGGGTCTTAGCCTCTCATCATTAGAGACGATCTCAATCTCGACACCGCCTCCTGATTCTTTCGTTGGGCGAAGTAAGAGTTGTCCAGAAACATTAGGCTGACGACCTCTCTTGTAGCGGTTTCTCTCCGGTCTCTGCACAATGTCCAAAGAAAAGCCGCTGCCGTACTGAAGCGATGTAATGGACTTGTCAAATTTGTGAGGCGTGTTTCTGCAGGAACCATGGGGCCGCCACTCAAGGTCACGTTCGCCACCCATGCTTGGTTCTTTGACTGGGTCGCTGTCGATAATTTTAGGGATCTGGAGACGGACAAATTAGCCAGTTAGCAAGGCAATGATGTAATATCGGGTAAATGTGGTAGGATCTGAGACGGATGATGTCTAAATGTAGTTGTGTAGGTGATTTGTGTTTCGTTGCGTGGGTGTGGATGTGTTTGTATGTATTTGTGTTCGGGAATAAGTAAGGGTTTGGCAAAGTAAAAGTTGGGTATTGTATGTGAACGCAAATTTAATAGCATCTCCCATATCGCTGCATTCACAACTGAAATACGACTGAATGGCCGTGTGAAAGGGTTGGACAGCGCAGGATATTGCGACATGATGCTCATGTTTTACTTACTTTGGGATGCCGAGGTCCGCCGCTGCTCAAGGATATGCCTCCAAAGATGGCAAAGAAAATAGATAGGACGACCGCAATGCCAAGAAGTGTTCGAATATTCTTTCTGGTGTTGGGAGAATGAACAGCGTTATTAACTCGCTGCCATCGAGAGGCAGGAGGGCCATTGGGCGAGCCACCCATAGACTCAGGCTGACGAGGCAGCAGTGCCTGATGTTCTTCAGGGATGCCCATTGTGCCCTGATTGATGCCCTGGTTGTCGTTGCTGCTACCGGATGAGGGAGGTGCAAATGTCTGATAGCCCTGGGAATGGCCAGCCGAAGGTGATGATGGGGAGGGTGTGTAGGCAGGTGGCGCGTCCAAATAGTTCTGATGATGCGTCTGAGACCGAGGCGTGGGGTGATTTAAGGAAGTTGACGTTGCTGAAGCTGCTGTCTCGGAGGGAGTGTGAGAATAGGGGAGGCGGGTACTGTGGCCGGTGAAGAGAAGGGGGCCGTCTCCTTCGACGCTACGCCTGTGATGATGATGGGTGGGCGAGGTGACGAATGTAGGGCTAGCTGGCGTAGCTGATGTCGTATGGTTATTGCCTATGTACGTGGCCGAGGAGGTAGACGCACCACGGTGCATTCCTTGCGATATGACGTTGCTTCCCATGTGTGGTGTGAAGGCTGCTTCAGGCGAGGCCTGACTGGCGCCGTTACTTATCCAGCGCTCCTCTTCGGCCTCCTTTGCCTTACCATGCCGCAAGGTGGGATCTTCAACAAGGACATTGGGCACGACAGGTGCATTGGATGATGTGCGTTGCGGTTGCTGTAGCTGGTGATGCTGCTGTCGTGTCGCAGCGGGATACTGCTGGTAATGGTCAGGGACATGATGAGAAGATGACGCCGCGCCCGAGGATTCCGACGCGTGGAAGTAGCCGTCAGCGGGTGACAAGGCTTCATCACGGTTCTCATGGTCGTCACCAGCAACGGAGGCGGCGTCGTGACCCATGTCAGAGTACATGTTGTCAGCGTACGGAGCCGGCATGTTGTGGAATGTGTAGTTGCTTGCAGCTCAGATCAGGTCCGGCCATGCCAGTCCCAGTGGCAGGCCACTCGAAGTTTGTTCGGGCACGGGATGAGGACAAAAAAGGAGCAAAATTGCCCTCGTACGTTGTCGACTAATGCAGCGGGAAGAAGGGAAAGGATTCGGGGGGGGGGGGGGGTTGGGTTCAGAGCAGAATAAAGCCGACGGTGTTGACTGTGATTCGAGCCTCGAGGTGTATTTGTGGAAGGCACTTGGCTCGGGCGCGACTTCCAAACTAAAGCAACTAGTCCGTTCAACTACAAACGCTTTGAATGCTTCGAATATCGCTTGCAGCCGAATGTAGCTCTTGAATCTGTTCTGAGCTTGTCGGCCTCGGTCTATGTGTACGAGACGCTGAACCTTCAGCGCCGGAAACTCGAATCTCCATCCAGATGTCAACAGTGGGCGGAAGGGCAAAAATCAAAGCGTGTCCGGCAAAGCAGCAATGCCTTTACCCTCCAACCAGCACAAGACGGTCATGAAGGTGTCGCAAAAAACCAACCGCATTAGACAAGCATGGGGGTAAGCAAGACTAGCACGTCTATGAACTCTTCCGGGTTCTTTGTATAGAGCAATCCAGCCTTATGTCCCCACGTTGGCTGAACTCTTGACTGAAGAGTCAAGACCACGTACTCCGTAGTACTAAGTTACTACTACACTCGACCCCCGGCCACAACCAAACACCAGAAATTTCTCCAGGCGATTTACATATTAACAAGGTCGATGATAGATGAAAGACTCTTTTGATCGATCTAGACCATCTAGATAGGTATTCCATTCGTACCAATTCAGTGCATCTGGTAACTATATCCCAACAGTCAGCGGAACTCAAGAACTTCCCCCGCATCACCGTTTTCCCCAACATTAGCATCGAAACGACCAACATTGCTCTAGACCAGCAGACCAAAAGTCCCAAGCCTCACATGCACGTTGCCATGACGAGCCTCAGCACCCCCATCACCACCCAATCCCGTCCGACTCCACAGATAAGCCCTGCAGAGGGCGCCAGACCTGAGCTAACATCTCGCGACCCTGTCAGCGCCATCGTCGCTTCCCCGCTGTTTCTTTCCTATTTACGGTCCCAGTACCCGTTTTCGTGCTGAAGCCTCGTCAGCTCGCACGCAACAAATTGCGCTCATGAGGCAAGCTGTTGGCGTCGTCTCCCGCTCCAACGACCACACCCGGCACCAACGAATATTTCCTCTTTTAATGGTGCGAAGTCGGGAGGAGTCCATTGGGTTACTGCAGTGATTAGTCACTGCAAAGGTACATGGCATCTTGTATGGCATCTTGTATGGCATCTTGTATGGCATCTTGTATGGCATCTTGTATGGCATCTTGTATGGCATCTTGTATGGCATCTACGGAGCATTGCTGCTTTTTCGGCCGGAGAGAAACAAGGAATATTAGCCCCATCTATGGTCCGGTTGCCTTGCCCGGCAACGGCACTCCGGGTCGCGTACCCACTTTCGGCCGATGGACAACCTGCTGCCTCAAAGTCTGAAAGATATAAAATTATCATTGTGTGCCGCTTTGCACAGTGTATATGCCCGGACAAGCACGCTATCATGCCATCGTGCCTATATGCTCCTTGGATGTCGACCATATCGAATTCTACTAGCTTCGTGTGTTTGTTGTTTCCGTCCTCCTCGGATATATCCTGTTCCTCTAAGAGCCTAGCATTTGCTCTCACACAATTGACGTCTTCGCTCAGAAACGGGCTTTCCAGAAGCATGAAGCAAATGAGCCATATGTTCCCTCCCCTCTAACAGTGTATGCTTTCCGCTCAAGTCATAGCCAGCCACCACACAGCCTGTCACAATTTCGACAAAGGAAATGCGCTGTCCCCAAAGACGGTCTGCCCGCAGGTACAAGGCAGCGGGCAGTCATCGGGGCACGTCGCCCGAAGCGTAGTCGGTTGATTGGCCTTCTTATACGTCCATTTTACTCAATTGGCTCGTCGTCCCTCCAATAATTCTCATTGTAATCCGAGGACGGACTTCGAATTCTCATACACCACCCACGTGATGCTCAATGCAGGTGCAACCTTGAGCAAGTTTGGCGTCAATCCCTTATAGAGACCACGATATCCCTCCCTTTGAATGGTCTTTTGAGTCACATCCCATATACCAGTATACGTTGCTCGGTGCATCACGGTTCCTTGTGTCTGCAAGCGTGTTCGTACCACATTGAGCGGGTATACAACCGTGGCACCAATCGCCCCAGATGTCGCACCGATCATGCCCGTGGCGATGTTGCCAGGGTTCGCATGCCTCCTCATGACAACCGGCATGCCTAGCGTAGTGCGTCCGATATGAATTTTTTAGCAGCTCAAACATGGCCATGTCTATGGCACTGTACGGGAACATGCCCACGAGACCCATAGTCACACCACGGTAACACGCTCGAATGCCGCCATCAGCGTACATCTTAACAGCCGTCTGGCGGACCAATGCGCTGCCCGTTAGTCCTCCTTTAACAGTCTCACACTGCAAGCGAAATTTCAGGGTATCTAGTGGATAAACGCAAAACCTACCACGCAAGCACGCGATTAGCACAATCCAATTTTGACCCGATTTGAGACCTTGCTCCGTTTCGACCAAGAGACCATTCAAAACTTACTGTGCAATCATGCCAGCAACACCGCCTGCGGTGAATTTTGAATACGAGTTGATATGTCTGGGGTCACCATGGCCTTCAAAGTTGGCCAGAGCTCGCTTGGCTGCTTCGTACGACCCAAATTTGATGGCTGTTTCGGGCATAATTTTGAGCACATTCAGACCGTTGCCTGCAAAGCGGTGCATGTCAGCATTTACCGCCATGTAACAATCCACCCAGCGACAACTCACCGGCAAAGAAACTTCTGATACCGCCGTTGCGGAACAAGTCTTTGACGGCGTTGCTGATAGGTCTAAGCGCATTCTTTACCGCCGCAATAGGGCGACGTTGCTTGATGGCGGCTACCGCAGTCTCGGAGCTGGTGCTGGTGTTGACCAGCAAATAGACCTTTAATCGGTCGAGCGGCGCGGTGGCCGTACGAGAGACTCCGCCGGCGATGGCACCCGATAGGAAGTAACCTGGATCAGGAGCAAAATCTGTCAGTTTGAACTTCTTTTGGGCCCTGCTTCCAACTCCTGCCGAATATTGTGGCGGTTCTTCCATGAGCTGTTCTGAGGTGCCATCGCCAACTCGCTGTGTAGACTTTGTGGGTTTTAAAGGTTCTAATCGTGTGGGTTTTGTTGCGACTAACCGTCGCCGCTGTGTGGTCTTATGTGTGATACTGTCGCCGTCTTCATCTGCACTCGCCACGGCGTTCACTCCAGGTTTTGATAGGACCTGCACAGCGTCTGTTTGTATGTGTGCGTCTGTAGTTGTCGTGTTGTTGTCTTGTGTGGGAGCTGCAGGAGACCCAGCTGGTATTGTCGCAGGAGGTAAAGGAGACGCGACCCTAACTAGGGAGCCGAAAAGAGAATAGAAAAGAGAGCTAGATGATAACTCATCCGTACCTAAACCTTCCAAAGTTTCGTCACTGACAAGAGAATCTCCCTCCGGTGTGACATTGACGACGGAATCATAGTAGGATAGGACGGCTTGGAGTTGGGAGTCGTGTTCACAGGCTGGCATGAACAGGAGAAAGTTTCTGTAAAAGCATCAGTGCTGTACGCCATTTTGTTGGTTTTGTCTCAAAGTCACTCGGTCCCATCTTCTGCCAATATGATAGAGACAGACTGCCAGAATGGACAAGTTCAACTGATAGTGTGGTGAGTGATGCTGCCCCACGACCTCATCACCACCGGCTCACTTCGGCACATGACTTGAATGTCATGAGGGATGACGAGTCACCTTGCTCTCCGGGGTACAAATCACCACAGAAAAAGGTCGCATAAATCCAGAAGCCAAGTTCAAGGTGTGACTTACCGCCATTCTTCAAAACTGACAAATCCATCATTATTCCTATCCAAGTCGTGGAAGAAGTCGGCAACTCGACGGTTTGAAACGCTCAGACCGGCTGTGCGAAAGGCCGTTTGGAGCTCGGCGGCGTCAAGTTTGCCGTTGCCATCCTTATCTATGGCCTGAAAAAGCAAAAACAACTGTCGGTCGGTTTTCTCGACGAATTTGCGAAACTCTACGAGTTACGGAGTATAAACATTAGCATGTTCGTTGCCAGAGCTCTGAGCTTGACGCGATTCTGGATTTGCAGTGGGGACATGGCAATAGCTGCTGGAGACAAGGAGGGGGGAGGGAAAAAAGAAGAAGAAAAAAAAAATTAAACGGCATCTCGAGGTGGCAAAACATACCTTCATATTGAATTTTGCCATCGTGGTTCGTATCGACTTCCTTCATAATCTGTTTTAACAGATGATTGGCATTCTTCAAAGCTGTTTGGTGCGCGCACATGCGTCCATGGTCAGCGGACAAAGCTCCCGCGCATGCCGAAAGCGACATGATGGTTGGATGCAAGCTCACGGTGATCAATGCGCCGAAAACCCTTCTGTAGGCCCTTCAAGTCCAATTCCCCCCTTCCCGGTAGGGTCCAGTCTGGACCAGAGACGCTCAACTCTGGCATCGCGTTGGTTGGGCGACTCTCCAAACCGTCGCTCGGCGTCGGTGACGACTTTGGTGGCGCTCATGGCGACGGCATCGAGTATGCGAGCGGCGTCGTGCAGCTAGGGGCAGCGACGGAGGATTGGATGCAACAGTCGCTCGCGCGTGATGGAATTGGCGATTTATTGTTGTAATAACAGCATCGTAGGACACAAGGGGTGGTTGGTGCAATGGGAGGAGGGAGAGCACAGAGGCAGCAAGCAAGGTGAATAATAATAATAATAGTAATGCAGCACAGTGAGTGACGTTGGACTGGAGGCGCCAGGCGGCGGCGGAGAAACTGAGCTCGAGAGCGAGTTCTTGGTCAACTTTGACTGGCTATCTGGACCCGAAATCATGGAAACGTGAGATGGCAGGCAGTTCTTTCCTCTGTTCCCTATCAATCCGAGAGTTGACTAGGTCTCAGACACCCAGGCTCCGCTATAATAGGGAGTCGCGGCAAATCACAGCAGGCGAATTAGCAGCACTGAGGACGGCAAAAGAGGTCAACTGCACCAGTGGACCAGACTTCAATTGATGTCAATGGTCAATGAGAGGAGTGGCTGGGAAGGGGGCCGCTGGGGGAGCGCTGCTCAGGCGCTCAGGCGCTCAGTTGGCCCGCTGGAGCATGCTGGTCTTTTAGGTCTTTTAGTGCTCCGAGGCTCCAGCCCATTGTTTGATGCCCGCTCAGCTTTGGAAACTGAGCCACCAGACATCTCAAGCCTCGTGTGGCCATCCATCACCTCCCTCGAAATGTCTCCGATGTAATAAACGACATCGGCATCCCGCTCGACTTCATCTCCTCCCACTGCTCTGCTCCCAGAGAGTCTGCGGGCTGCCTCTACGGCTCTGGTCCTTTGCGAAAATGTCCGCCAACTACTGGGACTCGACGCAGAGGCGGCATTGGCTATTTACCAAGGATCAGCTGTCCACCATGCGTCAGAAGCTCGACGATGACAATGCTGACCTCGTGCGCATGTTTCCCTTGCCGCAGCCACGCCATCTTGCCATATATTTCAATCAGCGTGAGTCTGTTTTCCTTTCCTTCTCCTTCTCCTTCTTCTTCCTTATTCATTATTTTATTCATTTATTTATTCATTCCTCACTGCGGCCCCGTGTGCCATACATTCCGCTGACCTCCCATTCAGAACTACTGCGTCTGGCAAAACGGCTCAGCATCCGCCAACAGGCTATGGCGACTGCGCAAGTCTACCTGAAGCGATTCTACATCAAGGTCCCCGTCCGATCTACGAACCCATACCTCGTCATCACAACTGCCCTCTATCTGGCCTGCAAGATGGAAGAGGCACCGCAGCACATTCGGCTTATCGTGACCGAGGCGAGGCAGCTCTGGCAAGATTTCATCGGCCTAGATACATCCAAGATCGGAGAATGCGAGTTCTATCTAATCAGTGAAATGAGCTCGCAGCTCATTGTCCACCAGCCATACAGAACATTGACGTCGCTGCGAACGGAATTGTCACTGGTAGATGAAGACGTGCAACTCGCACGCTCCGTCATCAACGACTCCTTCAACTGCGACTTGCCCCTCCTCTGCGCGCCGCACACCATCGCCCTCGTTGCCATCTTACTCGCCCTCGTCCTTCGGCCCAATTCCACCGCCCCCGGCCAGGCAGGATCGGGCTCTGCCGCCGCCGCCGGTCTTGCAGCCGCCCAGGCAGCCCTCGCCCAAGCCGCAAGGGGCAACGGCGGCAACAATATCCACGGCTTGCCTGATCCTCCTTCAGCTTCCGAATCCAAGGAGAAGCAGCAGGAAGCCAGGATATCCAGGGTGCAGCATTTCGCCGCCTGGCTGGCGGAAAGTAGTGTTGATATCGCGGCCATGGTTGACGCTACCCAGGAGATGATTTCATTATACGAGTTTTACGAGCAGTACAATGAGAAATTGACCCGAGAGCAAATTAATCGCTTTGTCAAGGCCCGAGGTTTGGATAAATAGAGGCTCTAATAGCGTCTTTGTCAGCTTTCGCCTCTTCTTTTTCTTTTTTCTTTTTTTTTTTTAATATCATTTGTCTATTTGCTTTTAGAGTATTCGTTTCGGCCTTGGTGTTTCTAGGATTTAGAGCAAAAAGACGGGGGTTTATGAGAATCATGGCGGGTATTGCATCTTTAGAAAGGAACAGACGGTGTCACGGCGTCACGACTAACGACGAACGGTTTTTTTCTAAATTCACACTTTAGGGTTGTGAGGCTTCGATATCATCTCACAGCGATACATCTTTCAATTGGCAAGACGGCACAATCTAATCTATTGTTCCAATGGTCTGCCCCTCGTCCCCCCTTTTTTTAATTTTGTCCTCCCTCCTCTAGTGCATATCAGGCCAGTCTACCTCTTGGTGTCTATCATCGCTTCCAAGCCGCCATGGCAACATCAGCAACCTCCTTTCCCTTCGAAATGGCAATCTCATGACCGCCCTTGAGAACTCTAATATCGACAGCCTCCTCGCCCAGCACGGCAAATGAATCGGCAATCCACTCCTCCTTGACCACAATCGGATCTCTCTCCGCCAGAATCAAGCATATCCTACCTCCTTCCAAACCCGGCACCTGTTCATCCTGCCTCCTCAAAGCAAGCTGTTCACTAAGTCGCCTCCATACTCCCTCATGCTGTCCATAGATGGGGGCGTTTCTAATGGTGCTCATGTACGCGGGTACAAAGCCGGCGTTATTCCGCAGCTGCCATCTGACCACGTCCCCGACTTTGGGGCCGGACGCATCCCCCGCGCAAACGGGGACTTGGTCAAAGTCCACGTCTTGCGAGTCGTCGCCGTCAACGTTGTTGACGCTAGTGTCGGGGATGTCGGCGCTGGCCGTGCCTGGCCGGGGTTCAAGGCGGCGTCTGGCGAGGCCGTTGACGAGCCAGGAGGGGAGGAGGCCCTCGGAGTACAGGATGCGCGATTTGAGACTGACGTGGGATGGGCGGACGAGACCGCCGGGGCAGATCAAGGTTGCGGAGCGGAGGAGATTGGCATGGTAAGGCGGCGAAGGCGGCGGCGAGGGCGCCGCCTAGGGAGTAGCCCACGATGTGGAAGGAGGATGAGCCGGTCCAGGGGATGCGGGACGAGGCGAGGACGAGGAGGATCTGACTGGTGTACAGACGGTCATCGTAAGGGAGATCGCTGGGGGAGTCTGAGTATCCTCTGCCGAATAAGTCTGTATGGCATGGTTAGATGAGCGCGCGCCCGATTCTGACATGTAAAAGCGGACAGAAGATGACTTTTTTGATTTTGTGTCTTGCAGACTTGATCTTTACGGGGGATTATAGCCAGCAGTCTAACAGAAAAACAGTAGTGTGTCGCGATGGAAAGTGGTAGGCTCACCGAAAAGCATCACTCTACACCCCTTCTTGACAAACTCCCGCGCCATATCTCCCAAGGCAACACACGGCGTCCCGATGCCATGCAGCAACAGCACCTTTTCGCCGTCGTCGGGACCCCACTCAAACACCTTTATCGTCCCGTACGCAGTTTCCACATCCCTCCCGCCGGGAAACACATCTGGCGCATACGACAGTGACAACTTGTTCCTGGGCGCCGGCGAGGAGGCCGAAGCCGAATCTGCTGATGCCAGCTTCGCCGCCTGCCTGGCCTTGGAACAAATCACTCTTCTCGGTTTCACGGGGTCACCGGGGCACAGGACGGGCCGTAGATACCAAGATACCGAGAGACATGCCGCGGCTGTGAGGACGGCGTAGTCGATTGTGCGGGATGTGCGGTGCTCATAGTTGAACTGGGGCATGGCCGAAATTCCGCTTTAGACACGGTGCTGTTTTTTTTTTTTTTTTTTTTTTTTTTTTTTTTTTTTTCGTGCAATGGGATTTATTTTCAGGGATACGAGTGGAAACAGTGTCAAAATCACTTTGCATAGCGCGTGCATGTCATCTCGAGTTGAGTGAGGTTGTCGCCGAGGAGGTTGAAGCTCAGACCCCCACCACCGGCTCTGGCTTGGCTTGTTCCTCGGGGTCCGGGAGGTTCCGCCTGCCAGGGACGGATGGCGTGCTTCTAGACGAAGATGTTATTGCCTCTTGCTGCGAAAATACTACTGAGAGATGGATGTGGAGGATGTAAATGGCTGGCGTAGCCACGACCTTGACGTCGAAACATCATGCATCTACCAGTTGTCATTTCCCTACGGAGTACTCCGTACAAAGCGATGAGATGTGCTTTTTTGGGCGGCGAATCATGCGACTACCTCAATGCTCAGCACCTTCGCAACATGCCCGGTGGTGTCTGGTACTCCGCCATCGTCTTCCAGTTTCAACCTCACCGTCAGCCTGGGAGCATTGCATGTGGCTGGGGCTCGCTCCATCTAGCTCGTCCTCCAAACTCCTGAATTTGCATTGTGAGGCTGGTGTTTGGCACCTGAAGGAGGCTTGGGCTGCACGACACCACCCTCACCAACCTCCCTTCCAGCTTACAATCGACGTGGGATAAAGCGGCGTGAGTGCTGGGACCATGCGGATTGGTTAATGCCAGCTCCATGGCCAAAAAGGCCCTTCACTTCTTTGCAGCGGCCTGGCTAGGGTCTTGTTTGTCGTAGAAGAGACTGACACGGTGATGAGGCACGCCTAGTAGACGAACCAACAAACCTCCATACAACTCACAGTACGGAGTACGGAGTATTAATACTCTGTGTACGGAGTACGGAGTATGTACTCTGCATGTGCAAGCAGCACCCTTGCCAACTGAGCCACAAGCCTCAACAAAGAGCGGTGTACAACTTAAAGCTGGTCGCTAGTGGATTTGGACATTGTGCATGACTGATCTGCCTTCCAATGGAAAAGTTCTTCTTGCTTGAACTTTGCTCCGGGATATGTTCTTAAATGTTCCCAGACAGGGTTAAATAGCCTCTAATATAAACGAGTTGAGGTTTCGAAATTTACATTTTTCCCACGCTGTGTCCTCTCTTGGATCCCAGAGGCAATAGCTTAGCGGGAGGGGAAGATATCATTGCTCGGTACGTAGTAGCATCGATAAGGAGTGATAAGCCACGAGGCGATTGATAGGGTCCCGAGAGTGAGTGATAACCGACCGTAGTCACCGTTGATGCTTCCCCACCCCAGATCAGAATATTGTCATTGCTTCGTTGGGGTTGGAGTACGCAGTCCGCAATGGGGCTCGGGCCACGATGGAAGCGGTTCTTGGGAAAGTTTGCCACGATGTCAATTCGCTGCTTCTAGTCCGCATCTTCGCCATCTTCGTGAGAAGCCAAGTCGGTATATCCGGGAAGAGAGGAGGCAGAACAAACAGACAAACAGACAGACCAGACAACGGTACTCGGCTACGGCGCCCTCTCCTACCCTATTCTGTGGTATCTTGGACAATGTATTTGCCCAGTACATGAGTGTTGCTAGATAGTCATGTCGAACCTCTGTCGGCGTGGGATCGAGCACTGGAGAATGTTGTATGTATGTATTCGCAGGGTCGTCCAGGGATCGGTAGCCTTGTCCCCTTAGACCACCCTTTCCGGAGACGGTGCGACATGGCTGCATGAAGTTCGTTTCCATCACGAGACTTTGCCTGTCTGCCCCTCAGCCCCATAGTTGTGAATCAAAAGCTGTTGGATGGATGGCAGATAAGTTCTCATTCGAAGTCCTTCAAAAGGACTGTAATGCAGTAGCACTAATTACCAGGGTTTGGTAGACGCCAACTCAACTCCATGGTCGACCTGGTCCCGGTAAAACCACCAGTTTTGTCCACTGCAGCAATGCCCTGCCTGGTGCGTGGAAGACGGAGATCCATACAATATTACTGTCTAATAAGGTTTGGAAGTGGGTAAACGTACATATGTACATAAACACCTGCTTCGGTTTGGAAGGCAAGAAGGGATAATTAGCCAGTGATCACCGGATGATTGCACGTATCGTCACTTGGCCACGTCTATGATGTGTCTCGCAGGGGACAGGAGCCATTGGATTACTCTGATCGCACTCTGCCCCGTGTGCTCGGGGCCGTGATGGCGGCGCATGTCTACGAGACATTGATAGCTTGCGGCAAGATGGTGTAGCAATTCGATACATGATAGTTGCACGGCCACGGCTAGTTTGGTTCTTTTGCTGCATCGACCAAGCTCGGACAAGATAATAATGGGAAAGCAAGCCAGGACCTCCAAACAAAAGCTCATTGGTTTCCATTGGCAAGATGTGTCGAAGAGCCAAACCGGCATTATTCCAGCTGGCGCAGGCAAAGCCCAGGCACGCAAGGTAACGGTAGACCAAGGTTGCGATGGGGATGGTTAGGTTTGTAGTAAACATCTCTTTTGGGCGAGCCCCGGAGGCGCCTGGCTGACTGGCAAGGGTACAAGCATTCAGGTCAGACGCACCGAGACATCGACGGACCTGTGGAAGTTCCAAACGCCAAACGCCAAACGCCACAGTGCGGTGATGAGTGACGGCGGTGACGGTGGTTCTGTGTGGTCTGGTGGCCATTGAGCCGTCTTCTTGCTTGTTTCTCGAGCCGCCACGTTGTGGAGGATGGTGCATGAGCACTAGAGCGCCCCGTAAAGTGAGGAGGATCTGGTGACTTCTGCCCTGCTTTCCTTCGATGAACAGCTGTCTGGTTTTAAGCACTCGGGTCGCGGCGAACCGCCTCGGTGCAGGTCGCAACACACTTTGCGGGCGGGCGGCTATGCCTTGGAGATGTCACCAACTCAAGCGTATGGCGTGGTAAGTGCCTGCTTAAGGTACCTAGGTACGCTGTGCCATTGAGCATGTAATAGTTAGATACTCTGCTTGTGAGGAAGCATTCCGATAACTAATCATAGATTCTTACCGAAGGTTATTACGGAGTATTCATCATGGTCCATTTTCGATAGATTGAGCTCCTGACAGCACAATGCAGCGTGACCCCACCCAAGTGCTTGAACGTTTCACCTGGTGGCGTTGAGAGGAGACGGTTTCATTGTCAGCTTGACAACTTGAGTAGCTGATTGCGTACTCCGTACGGAGTAGCAAAATATGGAGTAATGATGGCAAGTTAGCATGTGTGGGAGTGGGATGCCGAAACGGAGTGCTTGAGCTAGGGAGAAGAATGGAGTCTGTACGGAGTACGGAGTACGGATGTATGCATCAACTTCTCCGCATAGAGTCCACAAAGCAGAAGAATCGGGGAGACCAGAGACGAAAGCATTCGATCACGTCCTGAAAAGTGCGCTGTTCTCAGGTCGTCTGCGGTGGCAGAATGACGACGCGGTGGAGCTGGAGCAATTTCAGCAGGTCAACAGACCACTTCAGCGCCAAAATGGAAAGGGAAAAGCGGGAAAGGGGGCCTGGCGGCGGCCATTGAACCAGACCCTGTCTTGCCTGTCGCGCTGCCTGTTTGCGTGCCTGAGTTGCCTGCATTGAGCCAGTTCTGGTACCACCAGACGCTAGGCTTAGAATGTACTCAAGTGCTACTACGCACCTAGTAGGCTGCGCAGCCGAGTTGATAGTGCTTCACTTCTGGTGATGCCACCAGAGGCTAAGCTGCACTGGAGCGGCCCGCTGATGCGGTGTGTGTGTCTGTGTGAGTGAGTGTGGTGCCTGGCATGATGGTGCCGCGTCCGGCTGCGTGACCTGGAGCATGCGTGGACAATAAAGACAACGATGCTTTACTTGATTGAAAATGAGCCGCACCAGACCCTTCTGCTCGCTCAGCATAGGCTGACCAACAGCTGCTGGAATCTACTACAATTAACCCACCCAAATATTATTAATAAAATAAGACGGGAATGACTGCCAAGTTCAACAACGTACATACTCCGTACCGGACGTCTTGCTCGCGTGCCTCGGGGGAATCTGATTCCCTTTTGTTATTGTTACACTCGCAGCATCAGACAACCATCGTCACGAAACATTTTAGCCAGTCTCGTGGTGCCCCAACACCCCATACGGAGGGCTATTGCCAATGCCAGTCATGGCACATGGTGGAGCTCGAACCGCTCCTTGATAGGGAGAGCGTGAGTGAGAATCCGTGAAATTACTCGAGTGGAAACGAGCTTGAGCTGCAAGACTCACAGTTGAGCTGCACGGCGGGTCCCTTGACTGGCGCAGGCACATGGGAAGCCATGGGCCATGACCGGGCAGCAGGCAAGCATGCTTATTGTCGCTCGGAAATGGACTGGAATGAGGATTGAAGGTTGAATGTTGGGCAACAAGAATAGAACATTGAGCGGCTCAACTGATGACACTGTGGCGGCACGGTGAAGGACGGAGAGGAGGCCTTGTTGTGGTTTATCTGTACAAAAGTTGCCTAGCTCAAAACGGCCGAGGTCAAGTACTAGCTCACCACCTCGCCGTCTTGGACAAGGGACAGCCGGCGGCAGCAATTGAGGTTTACTTGCCGACATCACGGGCGCTGGGCAGTGCAGAGCTAACATCGGGGTGCGCCTTGAGCTGCCTCCCGCCCCCTGGCCCAAGTATCTGGCGCAGCTGAAGTACCCCGTTCCAACAGCGAGAAAAAAGCCCGCGACAAAAGCGGCTGCGGCGCGGTCGGACGAGAGGCAAGGAGGCAGACGGGTTCAGGAGGGAGGGAGGGTGGGAGCAGGCCGCTTCGGGATCAATTGATCGGCTCTGCATTGCGAGTCCCTGAAGCTACGGAGTACCTAGACCAGTGCCCGAGTGCCCGGCGGCTTGAAGAACCCTGAAGGCATGCAGCCTGGGCAGCCCAGTGCAGCACGATGGAGCGGCGGAGCGTGGGAAGTGGGAGCGCAGGCGTCAATGGATCGCCAGCGTCGCCTCTGAGCCTCTGCCTCGACCAAACTAGGCCACACAAGAACCGGCGCGGGCAAGGGTTCTGTGGGCTCCGCGTGCGACAAGCTTGTCAGACACTGTATGTTTAGCGGGTCCAACGGACGACCCCCGCCCGTAAACGACAGCGCTGGCGAGCACTGGCAAGCACTGGCAAGCACTGGCGCTTGCTCCATGCCGTATCGAGTCTAGCGGACCTGCCAGTCTGCCCAATCATTACGAACTAGCTGTTGTAGTGGCAAAATTCTGTGGGGCCGGCACCCACCAACCTCCCTCGTGGTCCTATTCGCCGCCCTCACCAACACAGGCTCATTGGGCCCCATATCTCTCCACATTTTCTGGTCCCCAACCAACAAAATCCCGCTGGGCCCGGTTCCGACCTGCAACTTCCACCAGCGCCTGCGTCCGCACCTGCCCACCGCCCACCCGCCTTCGACCGCTCCCCAGTAGCCTGCGTCCGGGTGCAGTCTTGTCCTGACCTGTCTGGTCTGTTCCTCGCCTTGCCATCTGCCCGCTTCCCATTCCCTCTCTCTTCCTCATCATCACCCACACACACCTACAACGCACGCACACACAAACTCGAACCTTTCATCTCAACTCCCTCTCTACGTCTTTCCTACTCTCCCCTTTCTTCTTTGTTCTAAACATTCTTCACGTCGCTATCTTTCCTAGACCTCTTCAAGACTTTCCTCGTACGACTTGATAGCCTCGTGCGGTCCGTCTGTAGCTACTCGATATTAAATCCCCGACAATCGCTGTCAGCTTCCCACACCCACAACAAACCAACGTGCATACTACTGGAGCCGCAGCACCCCCAATCACAACGCAATACATTTTGGGGTTGGAGACGTTTACTCTCATAGACAGCGACGATTCGCCATTTGTCATACACAGCAACAAAACAAAAGATATCTATCATGGCTTCATACTACCACTACAATACGCAGGCGGTTCACGGCGCGCCCATGTCGCACAACCACGGCGGCCACCGCAATCGCAGAGCCCCTCGCTTGTCCGTTTCACAGAACGCCCAGAGGCAATTCCGAGGCGCGCGCAGTATGAAGGATCTGAACGAGTCTGCTGCCCTCTCTGCCTTTCGCATGAAGTTCGAAGCTGGCCGCTCCTTCGAGCTTGAGGATGACCTCGAGTTTTGCCCCAACCTCCTGACCGAGACTGATGTAAGTAGAGAAAGAAGTAGTAGCTTGGCCTTCGTATTCCCCGAACGCAAGCGGCATTCCCCTTCAAGGTCTTTGGCATGCTTGCAGAGTCTGACTGTTCAATTCTCTTCACAGCTGGTCTCCATTTCGAGTGCTTCTGAGCGATCGTCACTTGCCAGCAATTCTCCCGAATCTTCACCAACGCAACAGCCGCAAACCGTTGCGCCTGGCTTTTCCCTGAACTCGACATCTGCCGCCTTCATCCCTCCTAGCTATCAGACTCAGCATTCGAACCTTAAACTACACCAGCCCTCAGCCACTCGCGGCCGCAACGCCATCCCCATCATCAACCCAGCTACTGGTATTACAATGTCCAGCCCGTCCCCGTCAGTATCGCCCGCCACGATGCAGCAGTCCCTTGGCCGACGGTGGTAGAATGATGTTGGGGTTCGCGTCATGTGTCCTCGATGGATGCGTTGCCGGACCCATAACCCTACTGCCGTTCTCCATGCACTGTATTCTAAGACGACGCTCCAATTCATGTTCTTTCTTCTCTTGGTCGACTGTTCATCTTGGCAGTCACCTCTACAAAAACAAATTGTCGAAGGCGGACGGTATCGATTTTCTTCCTGGCGGGGTAGGTTCCTCGGAGATGGATGTATTAACTTTGGCCTGGCTCGACTGCTGGGTCTCTCGCAGCTTTACACCTCTATACAATATGTTCAAGTGCTTAATTAATCGACATAAATCACCACCTTTTCATCGACAGATCTCCGCGAGGGACTCGAATTCGGCTCGGTTTTACAAAGCGATACCATTTTTCGCCCTTTCGTCTTCCCGTTCAATTCATACACTTTCTAGGTGTCCGCCTCGCAAGATGAGGCCAATCCACACCAATTGGGCGTTACTGCATTGTCAAATACATCATTTGGAATTCTGCTGCATGGGGACCGACAGTGGAGTTGACAACTTTTTTTTTTATAAAAAAAACTCACGACTTTTTCCGGCATATTTTCATCTTTTTATAATTGGAGCGTGTGCGATGGCGAACTCTTCTATTCTACCTAAAATGTTTTATTGCCCTACTTTTACAGTCATGGGTTATGAATTCATCAACAAGGGAAAACTTATCAAAAGAACAGATAGAAAAGGGCTTTCTGTACAATGAAAGCGTTGGGGCAAATGAATTGTGTTCTCGGTTGAAAATCAAATATGGGTATCGGTCTCGGCGAGTAGTGGTTGGCAAAGATTTAGCGGTCTGGTGTGTTCTTTTGCGCGCATTGCCATTGTTCATATGGGGTTAGGGCTCTTCTGGATTTACTTATGGGGAGTTGGTTCCTTTTTTCTCGGTTCACTTGACAGCCTTGCAGGGCTTGTTGGAAAGATGCCGAATGTGCAATTGAATGACGAAAGAGGCTTGCCTGTTTTTCTGTTTTATTGTACGACACGTTGGGCTTACAAGACGGGCGTGTTTTTTGAAAGAAGAAGCGGCTCCATTTTGGCATATCGGAGCTAATTGTGTTAACTGGGATGGGTCATGGTTGTTATTTTGCAAAGCATATGGGTGTTGTTTTTAGGGGTGGCTCAGCTACGACATTACCTGGTTTTGCGGGTCGGATTCTTTGGGATTTCTTGGGCCGCCGTGCCCTGGTGTTGCAAGTTTGCTGGGATCTGATACTCGGGGCTGGTTGTTGCGAGCATGTTTTCCTGGATACGGTGGTTTTATATTACTATTACTGAGGTTGCGATACCGCGGCCTGCATGGCCTGCTGCGATGAGAATATACGATACGTTCAAGAAAGTCATTTATGTGTGTCTTGTGTGCTGCTGTGTGAAGTGAGTATCGGATGCTTGACTTGACGGCGTGGCAGACGAAATTCGAGTTCCAATCCCAATTCCCCAGTCAGTATAGGGTTGGTTGAGCAAATGCATGTCCACAACCGGCGAGGTGCCGTCGGAGAGGTTCATGTTGGGCCACTCGATATTATGGGTAGGCAAGACACGTAAACTAGGCCGTCCATCTCGATAATGATGGCTGGCGTCAGGACTGAGATGCATCGCAATGGTGACGTCAGAGTCTGTCTGTTCAGTGCCTCTCCACAAGTTGTTAGGTCGAGCCACCCCCATCGAAGACGTAGGGAAAGCTCGGTATTTAGCAGTTGGACATTCTCCCAATGGGCGCAGATTGTTTCCAATCCCTTAAACACCCTCTTGATCTTGCTCGAGACACCCTTCTCTTTTCCCATTTTCTCGTCCGTACCGTACCGGGCCCAGGGCTTACACTGAAACGCGTTTTGAAGCAGGCGACAGTAAAGGACGACCCGAGCCACTCGAAGTCCCTTCAACTATGATGTCAGCACGAAGCGCCGCTGGCCTCGGTGCCATGAGGGCCGCCGCCAGGAATATGTGTGTCGTCGGGCGGGGGTTCAGCATGACGACGAGCACTCGGCTTGGTTTGAAGGAGTCGTCCAGCCGTACGTCCTTGCTCCGCCGATGTAGAAATTTCGTCGCTAACCATGTGTCGTGCCCCCCTCCCGTGTAGAGACAGACGCCGACTTTGACAGGCACAAGCGAGACTCGCTGGCCAAGCAGAAGAAGGGCGCTGGCCACTGGAAGCCCGAGCTCGCGTCCGACAGCGAGGAGGCCGTCAAGGCTGATCGGGCGTCGCCGGGCCGCGAGGACATTTCCAAGCTGCAGGAGCGGACCAAGAGGTCTGCCGAGGAGTTGTCCAGGTCGGGGACCAGCATGCGCGATGGCATGTAGGCGGGAATGTCGCGGTTCGGGGGCACCTTGGGTGTGAAAAATTGCTCGAGGTTTCTCTTGAGCTGTGTGTGTATGTATCTACAACTTGCCGTATGCTGTCCCGGTCTGCAGGCCCATGCGTTGGCGGAAATTGAAAGTTGGAAGTCGCGTGTGGATTTCACCACTCTCTCATCTGAATAAAATGAATTAAACGGACTGAGAAGTAAAGAAATTACGCAGTACTCTTCATTGTAAAGTGCTCGGTGTATATAGAGTTATATAGACGGCTACTTACGGTCCAGGGTGCCTGCCTCTCGGCTCCGAAGCTCGGAGCCACGCGCAAACCGCTATCGATAAGGGCCGTTCATTTTCGGCTCAATTGGCCTCGCGCTCAAAAAGGTATCCTCGATAAACCACCTCGCCTTCTTAATAAAAAAAAGAAAGGAGAGAACTCAGGCTTCGGCCTGTTCTCCAATCCTCCTCATTACACTACCGACTTTACCCGACGATTCCAACACTCCTAGAGAAGAAAAAAACAAAATGTCCAATCCGCCACCTTTCCAATCCGCCCTGTTGGCAGGCGCCCTCGCCGGGACGACAGTCGACCTCTCGCTCTTCCCGCTCGACACGCTGAAAACCCGACTCCAGTCGTCGGCCGGCTTCTTCCCTCGGGCGGCTTCTCAGGAATATACCGCGGGATAGGGTCGGCGGTGGTGGGGTCCGCGCCCGGCGCAGCCTTCTTCTTCTGCACGTACGAGACGTCCAAGGGGTTTCTGAGGACGCACGGGGCGGTGCCCGACGCCGTTGCGCCCATGGTTGCCGCGAGCCTGGGCGAGGTGGCCGCGTGTGCGGTCCGCGTGCCGACCGAGGTGGTCAAGCAGCGGGCGCAGGCAGGGCTGCACGGCGGCTCGTCGAGGGCGGCGCTGCGGGCCATCCTGTCGCAGCGCTCGGCGCGTGGCTTCGGCGCCGTGTGGAGGGAGCTGTACCGGGGCTGGGGCATCACCGTCTTCAGGGAGGTGCCATTTACCGTCATACAGTTCCCGCTGTGGGAGGCTATGAAGTCGTGGCGGAGGAAGGGGAGGAAGGCCGGTGAGGACGTGGCCGCTGCCGAGAGCGCCGTCTTTGGCAGTGTGGCCGGCGGTATTTCGGCCGCGGCCACGACGCCCCTGGACGTGTTGAAGACGAGGGTCATGCTGTCCAAGGACGGGGTGTCCGTGGCAGAGGTGTTTGGGACCATGGTCAAGCAAGAAGGTCTTCGGCCGTTCTTTGCCGGCATTGCGCCCAGAGTGACTTGGATTTCTGTTGGGGGTGCCATTTTCTTGGGAAGCTACCAGTGGGCTATCAATACTATGAGAACCTTTTCATGACACGGCAATGTGCACACACGCGTACTACTACTCTCTTCCTTGGGCTGGCTGGTTTGTTCAACAGTCAACAGGGACAAGAGGGACTGTTTCCACACAAATGTGCAGAAAGGGGGAGGGGGAGGGTTTAAGCTGTACGATATGTGGCAAGTGGAAAAGATGGAAAGCATCTAGATATATAGACTACTATATTCTTTGTTGCTGGCTAGTCTAAGCTGCACTACTCGCTCTATAGCCCTGCAGCTGGGCCACGCTTTGTATGATAAAAGCCCAACATAAATTGTGAACAGAGCGGCCAGAAAAAACACGGTATAGCGCTGAGGGTATTGCCATTGCCGCTTACACATAAACCCGGAAATGTGGCTGGAAATGATGTGTCTTGTGCTCCAAGTGCATGATTAATCAAACTTTAGAAGGAGGGCAAATCAAAGCAAAAGGGGGGTGTGTGTGCCGGTCGTTCACGTTATCGCTAATTGCTTTCACCCGACAACCAAAAATATCTCAACCTCGACGGCCGTTTCTTTATGTTACTGCTGTCGTTGTAGAAGTCGTTGATTCAGATGCTGCTGTTGGCGCACCCACGGGGCCTGGGACTCCGGGCGTATCTGCAGGGATCATTGATGATGCAGGCTTGGGGGGTATAATCTCCTTGCGTCCGTTGGCCTTGTAGTACAAGACGACGTCGTTACCGCTCTTCCACACATGGGTACGGATCGTTGCAAGGCTCATCAACGGGTCAAGGAGCTGCGAGCAGGAGTAGTTAGTTGAAACCACACCCATGTTACTGTGAGTAGGACAAAAGGACACACCTGATCATTACAATACAATTCCAAATATTTTTCAGGAGGCACAGCATTAGGCTCTGGTTCCTCTGGCACTTCCTCAATCCTTTCGGCAACATAAGCCAAGATCTTCTTGACACGCAACATTCTGTTGGCGTTTAATCTGTTATTTCCATCTGCCGGGGACAGAGCGACCAAGTCCCCCATGGGATGAAGAACAAATGAAATTTTGACAGGCTCCTTGAATGGGACAAGATTTTGCAGTAACACGTCGCCAAGCCACATTGGGGCTTTCTGTTCAATAATGTCAGCGTCCTTGCCAACGTTCTCGACCGTCCCTTGATAGACATTGGCGCTACCACCAGACGTCTCCTCTTGAATGATGATCTTGGTTCCAGGCGGGAGCTTTAGCACAGGGGTCTCACTTGGAAGACTGGGCGTTACTCTAGTTTCGATATGTTTGTCCGGAGTGTCGGCAAGCTGCTTATCGTAATCGTTGCGGATCTTCTGTATAACGCCAAAAAAGCTGTCGTCCACTTCCTTTTCATTTGTGGAAGATGATTCTGACTCCTCGGCCTTTTCGTCAACTACCACGGGCTTATCCTGCGTCGCCTGGGAAGATGATCGCCCTAATTTCTTGCTGCTAAAGGACATTCGGAACTTCTTTCCAAAGGTGCTGCCGGGTGACTTGGCTGTGTCACTCGCCTTGTCCTTGCCCTTCTCATTGCCGTTATCCATTGAAGTCTTCATTTCCAATGACTCTGTCGCTGGGGCACCAGGCGCAACAGCGCTGCCGCCAGCGAAATAATCGTCTTTGTCTGCGGCAGGTCCCCTTTCAGTAGGGCTTAAAGGGCTAGCCACCACCTCTTCAGGAACGCCAGGAAGTGCGGCTCCAGGCGCAGGAGTCGCGAGACCAATTCCCAAGCCAGGAGTGCCCTGGTGTAGTTGTGAGCCACTGGCTCGAGGTGTGGCAAGTTGATCGGGCTTGTCCCAGTTCGAGACATTCGACGGAGGAATATCAATCGCCGTAGGTGCATTGGCTCGACCGGCGGCTTGGTTCCTGGAGACCTCTTCGTTTAATTTCTGCCGGTATCTTTCGTCACGTTTGATTTCTTCGTCAATCAGATTCGAGAAGAGATATCTCAAGATCCACCTTCCAAGGCTGACTGCAGAGCACGTTAGCTCAAGAAGGGAAACCGGGAAACCCGAACTGCTAGTATTGGCTATTCATACTTCTCTGATCTTCCTTGAACTCTATAGGCTCATCTAACTTCAACTCGTCGGCGTATATCTCGGCATCGAAACAGTTGAAAGGTTCCAGCACAACTGTAAGATTGCCAGAGCTCAAGTCCACTGAGCACCATGGCGCCACAGCTTCACGAGTGTTGACCAAGGCTTCGACATCTTCCAGATGCTGTTTGCCGAAGCTCTGGACCGGTTTGCACTGCAAGCAAAACTGTTAGGAAACATGGTGGATCTCGCCCTCAGCGTGACGATATAGGACTTACAGCAAGGAGATCCCAAAGAAGGACATCACCGGCAGTATCCAATGTCAACACCCTTCTCCTATCATTGAGCATCTTGTGTTTCAAAAGCCCAAACTGGCCTTCGATGGTCTCTTCTGGTGTTTGATGGATTGGCTTTACTTCCGGATCTGGCTGTTCTACCACTACTTCGGATCCACGCCTAGTCAGCGTCTCACTCAAGTTATTGGGCTCAGCACCGACGACGCCGCGAGCAGGGAATATAGCAGTGTTGGAAATACGGAGAATAGACTCGGGTGGAATTTCCTTGTTGCTTGTCGCCTGAGCGTTAGTTACTGAAGCTTGTCGAAGCTTGTTGGACGCGGCCGAGGCATTCCTCTGATGACGGAATCGCTCCGGTAAGCAGGCGTCTGTGTCGGTATCTACATCTCCCCAACGATTGACTGAAGACCGGTTTGTAGCCGTCCAAATGTGACCGCCGGCAGCGACAACCTTGGAAACGCCACAGTGCTCCTGCGCAACCGCCAAACTCAGCCCGTTATCCAAATCTTCCATGGTGCCTCGAACATCAGTCTTGGCTACAAGACCAGACCGATCACTGCTGTAAAATATGCCCAAACTTGGGTCCTCGGAGAACAGGGACCAAATGCTTTCGTCGTGCATTGTAAAAGTGTACATGCAGCGACCACCCTTGACACTCCACATCTTGATTGTCTTGTCGGCGCTGGCACTCAGGATGATGTCACCAGAGTCGTCAATTAGAATGGATCTAATGTTGTCCAAGTGGCCAACCAATTTGGAGACCTTGTCGCCGGTTCGAGGATCGTAGAGTCGAATCGTCTTCTCGGGTCCTCCGCTGGCCATAAGGTCACGACTCACTGCGAGAGCGTACACAGATCCCTTTTCGAGTATCTCCTCACCCTTGACGTCAACCTCGAGCGTCTTTCCGGCTCCGTTGAGATCCCAGAGGCAAATTTTGCGATCCAAACCACCCGAAGCAACCCAGTTGGCATTGATGCTGGCGGGAGGAGTGGCGACACATTTCACATAATCGGCGTGCTCTCCGATTGCGACTGTGCGCGTGCAGTCCTCTTCCGAGTGTGGTCGCCATACCTTGACAGTAAGATCTGATGATGCTGAGACCAGGGCAGTGTTGTTCTGTGCCAGGGTAATGTCGTTTATCCAATGTGTGTGAGGCTGTGCTTGGGCGCGGAATTTGCTTTGAGATTGAGTCTTGTCTGTTGGATCATGGGTGTCGGTAGAGCGTCGTCTCAGGTCGAGGTCGAGGTCCCAGGCGCAGACGATGCCATCTCGTCCACCAGAGTAGCTACATCAAGTTATATTTTTTGCCTCCGGTCAGTGGAACGACCAACAGTTGAGTTGAGTATGCGGTCAGGCACGAGGGCTTACAGGATGCCATTGTTCGTATCGACAGCAAGGCCATTTACGCCCAAACGATGGCCACCCTCGGACGATTTGGCATTCTCAAGAACTGTCAATGGGACAAGAAATTGCGGTCAGCGTTTGAATTGAGCAAAACATCTATTTGCGGGCAGCACAGATGTCTTGGACAACGTGGGAGAAGCTCGCGTGCGGGGCAAGCCTCTCATGACTCAACAAAAGCCATTGGGATTTATTTTGAATGGTCGAGCGGCAACTGATACTTCAGACTCAAGCACGTACCATAGCTGATCCTCTGGCGGGCCTTCTTGGCCATGGCGCATGCGTATACTGCCAGCAACCGCCAGCAAGAAGTGCATGAGCAAAAAAAGCGCGGTATGATGTCGTTGCAAATGTAGAGAGATGGAGCCGCCAGCAGATCAGATGGCCGACGAGTTCTGTCGTACTCGGTATGGGGAATCGGGGAAGCTGGCAGCCTGCCAGTCTGGCAATCCGGGGTCCCTGGCAGCTTTGAGCGGGGTGAAGGAGGGGGGAACTGGACCAGTCATTCAGCAAGTCTCGAGGAGCACAGCATTGACGATGAATGGCTCTTACCAGTTTGATCATGCCGCCATAGCCATGCGGGCTGCGGCTCCCACCAGACGGTTCAACCAGTTGACCAGATGAGCGCTAGCTTTGGCCTAAAGCAGCCAGCTGGAAACAACATTGAAGTCTGGTGCTAGCTTGAGCCCCAGTGCCAGGGACCAGTTGACGTCCCAGGTGCAGTCTTGGGGGCCTGGCAGGGTTCCATGTTCAAAATCTACAACAGCGTGGTCTGGTCTTTCAACTCGTTGCAGAGTCTAGCAACCTTGACACTTTTTAGACCAGAACAAAACATTAACGCACCGACTCGACCAGGTTCTTCCCGAGTCTCCCATCGCTCTTCAATGTTCCGTCTCTCTTCAGCGCATCGGATGGGCCTTGACTAAACATGACTTTGCACCAGACGCCATCCTAAAACCACCAGACGCGTCTTGTTTTGCATTTGCATCTGCATTGGCCTTCTTATTGACCCTCAGGAGTCCTTCTTCTTCTGACGTTGACCTTCTCTTCGGCTTGTCCATCCACCCATGGCTGACTCGAAAACCCAGTCAAGAGAGCCATTTACATCCAGCCGGCTAGGCACTTCTGTTCTAGAATATTCGGAGGCATGACACGTGTCGGTGAGCACGATGCAGTCCAAGGTTAAAGGTGCTTTGGTCACTCAGTCAGGCCATGGCCGCCACCGGATCTAACAGGAAGCAAACTATATCTCTGTTCCAACTACCAAGTAGTTACTCTGTCTGTGCACTCCATGGCAAGCCAGAGTCCAGGGCAGGGTCAAGGTGTGAAATACTGCATTATTCTCTCCCAAGCGCTTCGCCAAATCCAGAAATCCACGCCCAATTTTGGTCCGAACCTTTTTGAAAAGACCCCATGTCAAGTGAAATGAATGTGAATGGAAATACAAATTAGCCAAATAGCTTCAAAATATCGCTCACCCACGCTGTTGGGCTGTGGTCATGGCGTAAAACGTCGTCTCTCGTTGTTGAAGTTGTCATTGCAGACTGCAGACACACGGGCAACTCGTGTTACTCTGTCACACTCGCATACTACGACTTAGACTTTCGGATTGTCGTAGATATGTGTCGGTTCCCGATACCTCTCACATGACGGTGCACCGGCAGCAGCAGCCCATCGGGCACCATCTAGCTGATCGAATGCCTTTTTGGCCTTCACATTGTGGACAGTCGTCTGAGTCGTAGGTTATCTCGTCTTTCCTCCCCGGGCATTGGTCCCGAAAACATTTTGTGCTTCCCCGATATACTTGGTGCTTGCACCGATACTCCACAAGGACTCGACTACACATTGGCGTATAATCCGGGGTCTGATGGCGTCGTTTTGCGACTGTGTGTGTCAGTGGAGAACGGAAAGCGATCAAGGGATTCAAGGACCAAAGGTCGAGATGCGGAGCTGGTGCTGAAGGTGCTGAAGTAGCTATTATATGAAGCTGACAACGCCGAGTTTGGTCGTGTAGTCACGCAAACCCCAGGTTTAAATATGCCCACGTCGGCGGCACGGGATATAACGAGAAGTCCGCCAGTAGGACACGACGAACATGATCCGGATAACTCGGCGTTTGTGCCTGGCGGGCAGCACAAAGCTTCTTGAATGAACTTTGCTGAGACACCTATTTCTGGATTGGGTCTGTGGGTTTTCCGTTTGCTCTGGTCACCTCGAATTATTCCCGTCGTGAAGTCGTGACATGGGGTTGCGAGAGCCTTTTTGCACCATCTATTGGCTGGGCCGCGTCATGTCTGGTACATCCTGTCCCGGGGGCTTCCTGTTCACGTCGCACGCCACCGAGACGAACCGAGACCAAGGAACACGCCATGCGGTATCGATAGGATGGTGTGCTGGTCGTGGTTGTGGTGGTTGTGGTGGTGGGCACATTGTCTTGCTGTCAGGGTCTCCTCCTCCGATTCATGCGAGTCATACCATAGCCGGCGTGCCTGGCATAGAGCTTCTGATACCCCAAAGGTTTGATCATGACTACATACGGAATAGAGGAAACGTATAAGCTGTTTTTCTTATGCCGAACTCTGCATGACAGTTGGATCCCCTTCCTTCTGCTTCTCACCAAGGCCGTGTGACGGTGACTGGCGCATCTGGCTTCTCGGTACCAAGCACACCAAGTAACTTGACACCACCATCAACCGGATCGATACGCGAAGACAGACTACCGCTATTCATCAACAACCTATATATCTGGGTACTCAAGTAGTTAGTTAGTCGGACCAGTCGATTTCATCCCCTCAGTTGACACATGCGATGGGTTGTGCATGACGCCGCCAAACAGCCACACGTCATCTAAATTTACCATGAACCTCCTGCGTTGTAGGGGCCTTGTTTGTGTCGACCAGACGCTTCTGCCATATCCACGTAAGCATAGGAGGAAAGAGACGGGCGGATCGATGCAGCCACTTTGGCACGTTGATCACTTGGGCGCTGTCGTCACGGGACTCGAACTTCGTACCTGGCAGCTGCACCTGGCAGCTTCTTCTGACGGTCTGTGCTTGTCGCGCGCGGCTTTGCGCTGGCGGCCACTAGTTCTTCCGGCCGTAGCAACAGGCGAAAATTTAGCCAACATGCATCGCGCTGAAAGAGACCAAGGTCATGAGGCTTCGCTCCCAGACATTCCCCTCCATTTACCAACATTTGAGCCATTGCCAACCTCGAGACCATCGCGACAGCTGTCCCATCGGGGCCCCACGACCGCTTGTGACAGTCCCTGTATTTTAATCACAAAGCGAAACCTACACGGCCGCGGTTATTTTCCACGGTGTTTCCTTTGGCCGTCAACGCCTTGGCGAAGACAACCCTCCTCCCTTCTCCCTTCTCTGGGGGTCGCTCCTTCTCTCCCACCTTCAACACCGTCTCTCATACCGTCTTCTTATTCCCACGTCTCTACAGCGTCTCACGAGCTCATTCGCCATGGCTGAGTCGCATCCCGATATCCAGAGCATACTCGCAGCATTAGGTGAGATTTCGCAAAGCACCCTGGACACGCGTTATGTATGCCCTTCTAACGTCCGCGGCAGCCGCCCAGCGCCCGCCTCCTGGTGCTTCATCGCAAACACCGCCTGGTCCACCAGGACAGTCGTATCCTCCTCCATCCTCATCCGCTCAGCCTCCTCACTATCAAGCTCCCCCCCCAACAGCTGCCCCTGCCTATGGTGCATCTGGTCATGGACTCCCAGCCCCAGCATCTAGTGGCAACGTTGATCTTAGTGCCATCCGTCCAGTTACCTCGGGCACTATGAACTTTGATGCCATCGTCTCCAAGGCACGAGCATACGCTGCCGACAATGGCGCCACGTCTTATGATCGACCACTCGTCTACGGCACGGATTCTCGTACCAACGACCGTAATTATCGACGTTCGCGGTCCCGATCCCCTCGTGGCGAGTACAGAGAGGACCGTCGGGGTGGAGCTGGCCGTGATTATGGGCGAGATCGCTCCTATTCGCCCCCCTCGAGAAGTCGCTTCTCGCCTCGCGGAGGTGGAGGTGGAGGTGGGGGACGAGACAGGTCGCCACTGCGCGGAGGAGATGACAATTCGGAGACAATTCAAATTGAATCTAGCCTTGTCGGCTTGATCATTGGCCGCCAGGGTGAAAACTTGCGTCGCATTGAGGCAGATACCAATTGCCGTGTGCAGTTCCTTGCTGCAACTGATGGCGGCCCTTTCCGTCAGTGCAGAATCTCGGGTCCGCGACCGCGTCGTGCTGAAGTCAAGGATGCCATCAACCGAATCATCGAGGACAGTGGCATGGGTGCCTTGAACCGACCCGCCCAGGATAAGAATCGTGATCCCAACAAGGGCGGCGCTACCGCACTGCGAGATGGTGAGGACCACATGCAAATTATGGTCCCTGATCGGACCGTAGGTTTAATCATTGGTCGTGGAGGCGAGACCATTCGCGATCTTCAAGAAAGGTCTGGCTGCCACATCAACATTGTGGGAGAGTCAAAGAGCGTCAATGGATTGCGCCCGGTGAATCTCATCGGCACAGTGGAGGCTGCAGCTCGTGCCAAAGACTTCATCTTGGAAATCGTCGACAGCGACACCAGAGGTGATGGTCCAGCCGCGAAGAAGGCCAGTGCTGCAGTTGTCCCTCGCTCCGAGCCCCCGCCTAGGGATGCTACTGGTAGTGCTGGGCCGGACAAGATCAACGATTCTGTCTATGTTCCCTCTGATGCTGTTGGCATGATTATAGGAAAAGGGGGTGAGACTATCCGTGACATGCAAAATACAACTGGTTGCAAGATCAACGTCGCCCAGTCCTCTGGTCCGGGTGAGACTCAGAGAGAAATTGCCCTTATTGGCACTCGAGATAGCATCGCCCGTGCCAAACTGGCCATTGATGAGAAGGTTGATGCTGTGGTATGTGAACCACCTCTAGAGCCTCACTTTTGTAGTTTCATTCTTGACAGCATTGGGCTAATCTTTATTTGTAGAGACAGAAGAGTGGAAGCGGTGGTCCCCCACGTGGCCGTGGCCACCAAGATCTCGACCGGCCTTCATATTCACAAGGCCCTGATACATCTTCTACTAACCCGCCACCAGCTTCTTCCCAAGACGCGTCGGACCCGTACGCCCAATGTAAGTAACAGCCCCCCCTTCGACGTATTCTAGACGAGACCTAACATGGTCATTACAGATGGTGGATACCAGAATTATGTTGCCCTGTGGTACCAGTCCCTGATGTACCAACAGCAACAGCAGAATGGCGACGGGTCCCCAGCCGGTGCCCCTGCTCCTGGCTCTTAAGTGATGATACCCTTCCATTCTATTATGCCGACTCTTTGCGCGTCTAGACTTGGTGAACTTGATCGAGCTTGGGCTGTGGCCAGAACCGCACACTGAAGACTTTCTGAGATGCCTTGACCTGATGACATCAACCTAATAACTGGAGACGCGCTTGACGCTACATGAACTCTAATGGCTTGAACGCATGTACAGCCTGTTTTGATCTGACGTTGCCACTTACAACCCTCCCTTACACACTACCCAGGATACCCTTCCCCTGGCGGCGAACTCGTTTCTGCATTTGATGAACATATGATTTCTTAACGTTGCCCTTGGCTGTGCCCCTTCCGTTCACAAGTACATCCAACATCCTATCATGGAATGGTGGGGGAAATCAACCTCAACTAATAGTCGTGTCTCACTTTGTTTCATCATGCCTCCTTGCCGTCTCTCTCCACCATTGCTGCGGAAGACAGTTTACGGGAAATCAAACGGATCGAACAAGCCATGGTGACACGTCTGCTTTCAGCCCCTAGACCTTATTTGTGCAAGTGGCCACTCCTGCCAAGATGCATTTGTACTGGCCGAGCGACTGAACTGATATATTACTGATGTATCACTATGAAATGGAGCAGAGCTTGACAGGAAATTCATGATAGGGCATACGATGAGCCCTGTATCCGTCAACTGGTGCTATCTCGATATGGCATTTGACGAAACGTGACTTCGGAGCCAGGCCTCAAGCCAGTCTTATGGATCCGATTACCTGTGCTGAGCGGTCCCCCCCTTTACCCGACGGGCTCTGACATAATCTTGACAAGAATCAACCACGGTGTATGGATAAAGTCCCAACACACGGAGGCAAGATGTCCATGAGCATGAGAGAACAACTTTTTTCCCCCAAGTTTGCATTCTACCATCGTCTGATGACTTATACCCCGCGCGATCAGCCAGGGTGCTTGCAAATGTTGTTTATGAATCCAAGGCACACTGTATTAGCATGGCAGAAGCTGATGAGTGCTTGTGAGACTTGGATAATCCCCCTGGCCTGCTTTTAATCACTTACTCTTTCCACTATCATGTGCATTCCCATTACATTGGATTTCGCAGAAAAAAAACGGTGCTAAAGTGTCCAACTCGGTCATGGACTTTGTGTTGTGCTGCTGCTTCGTCCTATAGCCGAGTTCTATGACTATTTGTTCATAATTGGGTGCATTGCGAGATGAAAGGGGTCGGCAAGTCGTTCAACTTTGCAAAAAATTAGTCTTTGGTTTGGTGGTCGGGAGGTCAAGCTTGGAGTTGAGGAATCTCGGAATGTACAGTAGTCGTAGTCTTTGGTGAATGAATTAACCCGGCTATTTTACACAGGGCTTCGTACTATAATGTGCTATTTGTATTTTCGTGGATTGTTCCGAGTCTGATCTTAGATGTGGAAGGTTTACAGAATATACCACATGTGACTTTGATGCATCATTCGCTCCAAAATGTTCTACCCGACATTGTAACCATCGGTTCCGTAAATATACATCATCCTTATTCTCCCTACCCCGGATTCAAGAATGACCGATGTGCACGCGTAACAAGGGGTGAGGGGTCTTGGATAAATTACGTGCTCGATCCAATTACGATGGAAGCGAAAGAGTGTCCACTCGGGCAATGTAATGTAGCCATACCACGCAGCATACGCTATCTATTCTCTACTCTTCTATACTGGCGGATATTTGGCGACGGCGAAATATACATGTTGGTTGCCACACGCCGTCAAGTGTGTAGCTAGCTGAGAAGGCGGCGCGAGTGCGTACCAGTCTTGTAGCAGCATGTCCGACCAGCCTAACTATAGCCATGTCAATTTGGATAGTTATATTATAGTACTTTATCAGGACAAGTATCTCGGTCATCAGTGCGGCAATCCCATACAGAAGGTTACTCAAAATGTTGGTGTCTTAGCTGCTAGAACAGTGTGCCTCGTTTTACCTGCAAGACAAATCAATATGCGTCTATAGGCGTGAGGGAGACGCATGGGCAAACATTATGCAGCCTTCCAAGGTTGGTCACACATGTAGCAGGTTTGTTGATGGTAGCCGCTGTGTGTCTACCCTCTTCTGCGGCCCCGAAAGTAATGTGCGAGACGAAAGTCAGCATGTTTTGCTGCGGTGATGGTAAGTCGGTATTCTCTCCAATAAGGAGTAAATGTACTTGGAGCACCTGTGGCATGCAGTTATTGGACCCCGACGGGCATGTCCCGTCTCACTCATGCAGCATGTTCTGGTGAGACTAAGCCCTTGCCTAACTAATACTTGGCTTGTGTTTGGTATGTGTATTTTCCTGTGGCAAAACAGAACTGCTTCGTGAGCACCGCGGACATGCGACATGTTTGGTGCCGTAGTCGCAAATGTTGAATGCAACCTGGCGCGAAAGGTTTGAACGGACGAGACGTGATTGAAAACCGTTGGTTGACCCCTACTTGGACGTAACATATCAGTGATGCTCGGCAGTAATGTTGCACTTGGTTTGTCTTGTAACCCCAAATGGCAAAGATGTTTTGTATTTTTGGAAGTGCCTGGGAAATATCGGAAGGAGTGTGGTGTTCTTGAGTGTCCACATGAACTTCTCGTGGATGCAAGTGAAGGAGAGTTATAAAATGTCAGTCTTCTCTAATTATGGCTTTGTCGACTCTCAAAGTGACTCACTTCACGGCTCAACGGTCTTCGATAGCATGATTGCGCGAGCGCCTCGAATCGCAGTCACCCATAGCTTTCCACTTAGGGAAGTAGGTAACAAACTCTCCGAGACCAGGTCTTGACCTCGTCGACCTGCGACCGTCTTATATTATAGATATTTATCAGACAAACTTGGTGATGGCCCGCTGGGCCGCATGAGCATCGCAAGTTTCAGCTCCCACTCGCCCAAAATAGTTCGGCCAAGAATGTTGGCTTTGCAGAGAGTTAGCGGACATATCGACCCAGTCTCGGAGAGAAGACTCTGGCGTTCGTGCCACTGAGCGACAGCAAGTTTGGCATCGCCATCCACTGAGGCGTCACATCAAGAACCGAAGGCGCGTCCGCATGTACACAGAAATATGACGCACAAACTTGTGAAGTTAGGTCGTCAGCATATGTAGCACTCGGAGTGTTCTCAGGAAGCGCCTCAAGATGGCGGCCTGGAGCTATCCAGTTCGGCGGTTGCAGAGGGCAGGCCATCTTCTGATTTCTAGTCCTACAGGAGTATTCTGAACACCATGACCTGCCGCATAATGCATGATTCCGTGTCGCATTTTGTGTCGGCACATGATGGTCCGTCGTGGAGTTTTAGTGGCCAGAGACAAGTATACTCGGCGGACGGCCTTGTACGACCTGGAGACAACGCCGTCTCACCAGATGTGTGTCTCTGCTACGACACATACAAACAGAAAAACACCTTACCATCAGCTCAGAATAGCTAGGTGGAAGTTATGAGGTTCACTGCTTCAGGCTGAGTCGCGTAAGAAGTTTCAATATTCACGCCGGTTGGGTATATGGCAGAAAAGCTATGGCATAACGACACCGTCATCGTGTTTGACGACATCAAATGTCACCTTCACATGACAGGCTGTGAAAGCCGCCGTAAAGAACATTATCCAGGAGGATGGATTGGATTCTTTGAAGGAACTTTGACTCCGCGTCCAAATTATCTCAGCGGTCGGGTATACGACGTGGCCGCCTTTGTCGGTGTTAAAACGGCCTCTACTCCAACAGTGACGTGCCTTGGCCATAGTGCACAATGTGGTGTGGAGCAGAAGGGTCATGCCGCAATTCCCCTCGAGCGACATGGGCAGCGAAAGCCAATACTCACGTCGCTGGGATTATAGTTGCCGCATTGGCGAGCATTCAGGGAGAGGCATCATTGAGGTGGAACGCCGAACCGTGCCGTAATAGAGGGATAACCCAACTCACAGGATGCTCCGATCTCAGTGTATTCGCATTTCTGTTTCTTGATGCCAAATTTGCAGAAACACAATTAAATTTGCCGATCTGACCAGATAGCCGCTGGCTGAATCATGGCGCTTGTTGGTTGGGCGGGCCGAACAAAGTAGCCCGGGGGAACATGCCAGGGCCGGGGAGGCAGAGAGGAAGATCCGGCTGCCAACGAAAACCTTGAGCAAGCCGGGGAGTCGGGACACTATCGACGATGTCGAAAAAGAGTGGGTTCGACTGCGGCCCGGCTGGCCGCAATGAGGAGCCTGCTTGAACATCTCACTTCGTCAATACAGGATCCTCCATGCTCCGTAGTCAACATGGGAATTTGATTGTAGTAGCAGCAGACATGGTCCAGGGCAAGCCGCCAGCGCAACCACAACCACATGGCGCTGCGTATCGAGTCCTGAGCCCCTGTTTGTGCAGACGCCCAATGCATGTACTATCTACCCGTGTGCCTAGGTATGCGGGCCGATCAAGCAGCGAAGGTAATTACAGGTGCGTTTTTGAAATGGAGGCGTTGCAGGATAAGCTGACGCCTTGCATGAGAGCCCGAAACCTGGGTGACATTGCATTTCCGCTTTTGGTGCTATGCTTGTCCTTGTGTGTGCAAGGAGAGAGCCGCGGGATAACAGACGTATGCACTCCGGATATCCACGAAAGCCAGGCTGGGCTTGCAGGCTGCTTTATGCGAAGTCGTTGTGTCACTGCTGGTGCAGAGACTTGATTGTCAGAAAAAGGCTTTGCAGAAACAGTGTGCGAGTGCGCATGTGAGTGTTTATGAGTTTACTTCTGACTCCCATAGTTGTCCAACTTCGTGCGGGGCTCCGGCTGGTTTGGCGTTTTGTTGCACTCGGTAGGGAGTAGATACCGCCGTTCTAAACCCCATCTATAAGGCGCTTGGAACGTATTGCCTCGACTCTTCTACTCAAAGTCCCTTCGCTCACGGGCCAAACAGGTGAGACATATCGCCAGACCGGCCGGCCCTCTCCGTGGATGGCGGATGGCCACAGCCATTCAGCACCAACATGGCTGGGGGGCTAGCTCTTACAGGCAAGAGCTTAAGTGCAGAAGAATATGCGTTGATCTCCCGGACGTTGACCATTGGTGGGTGATGAACACCGCCTGCTTCCCCTCGATACTGGTTTGCTCGGGACTGGTAGGGCTTTTATGCGCTGCCTGTTTGGCCACACCAACAGACCTACCTAGGTAGTTGCGGTCCTCCACATCCAAGGCAAGACTGATCTAATAGCTTGCAAAGCGCAGCATATGGCGTCTGGGGAGCACCAGGCCACGGGCACTCAGCCAGAAAATCATGTCTTTGAGGTTCCTGAGAATGAACACTAGAATCTCGGAGGAATCGCCCTGCAGCCTCGTCGCTCCCATACCGTCTGAAGTTGCCTAGCGCGTTGATGTTCAATCCTGCTTCGATATACTTTTTGCTCCGAGCATCACCCACATGTTGATATTGATGGTGATGTTAGGTGCAGCACCAACTCGTTCTTTTTGAAGCAAACGAGGCGGGTGGAGGGAGAGCCTTTCGCCAATGACTTCCACCCCATTCTTCCCTTGCATGAACTTGGAGCAAGTCGACCGAGTATACCATGCCAGGATGCAGAGCACCTTGGTTTCTCAGCTGCTTTGACAATGTGCCAATGTGCTCCGTACGGAGTACTCCATGTTCTTCTTGGCTTCGTTTGCCTCGAGATGCCGGCGAGGGTCCAGTTCTCGAGTAAGACATCTGGCAGCCGGAGCCCTACATAGCCTCGGTTGGTGTCTCTCCACATATTAAAATCGTATCATGGCTGGCCGGCCAGGTTTCCATGAGAGTGGGAATTGTCTCTGCCTTCCCAACTTCGGCAGCTGGCTCGATGTGTGTGGCAACTGTACTCGGTACAGTAGTAAATTTGAGAGGTATGGAGTACTAGGTAACTAGCTACTCCGTGGACCGGTTTGACAGCAAACAAGCAAGCATCATGGCAGGGTGGACCCTTCAAATGGAGACAAGAGAGAAGGGCTTGATGCCAGATCTGGGGAGAGATCGATGTAGTAGCCAGGGCGGCAAAGCGGGCTGCGTGCGGAGTGACACTCACGGCACGGCACTGCAATTTTCTGTTACGAACAGTGAATAGCCTGCAATCTGTGGCACTTTTCCGCAAGGCAAGGGATTGAGTGACTTGCGTTTTGATGTTGATATTCGAGGTCGAGGTGGATATGAGTGCTCAGGTCATCGACCCGCTTCGTTCGACGCAGAAAAATGTGATAGATGACAATTGCTTTCCGTCTGGCCAAAGCCGGCCATGGCACACGTGGTTCGGTCGTGTCGTGCCTTCCTCATCATGGGTAGTCCTCGGCGACATCAGGTCCTGGGAGGGGCCTGGTTTTGCCTGGTTTTCTTCCGTCTGGTGTAAATTTAACCAGAACTTGTCTTCCGCCCGCCTTTCTGGTGGGCCAGTGCTCCAAGGCCCCCAAATTTCCAAGGCTCTTCAAGCACAATTGCACCAGACAGAGTTCAAACTTTGACCCTTTGCCCTTTGGCAGTTGTCCTTTTGCGCCCCCGTTTCGAGTGAGTAGCGTTTCAATCGGTCCAGGCATGTCTGAGCCGTGAGCAGGTCTCGTCCAAGGGTCCTGGCCACATGCTCGAGTACGCACACACACCTGCCACCAGGCCGTTGACTGGCCGAGCACGCCCAGTTGACAATTGCAAGCACGCTAGCAACCTATCTGCTCCGTATTGCACACCCACTTCGCCCACTTCGCCCACTCACGCACTCTATCGACCCCCCTCCGCAGCCACCAACTTGCTCGCGCCCCCTTGTCTTTCCAACGTTGAATGTTTGCGGGCCATCGCCTGCGGGCTATGAGCCAATACAATGCGGTACCTGAGCACTCGGCGTGGTAAAAACATTGCCCCAGTATTGATCAAGTACCTGCGCGCCACCCTTTCGATGCCGGTGTTCCAAGATCCTACCTAACATAGTGGTTCTCAACGTTCTTGCAGTACTCAGTACCTCTAGACGTCAACTGGTCGACTATTCGTATTGTACGGGGAACTCGGCCGTCTACTGGCCAAGGGCCAAGCCATGCCGCCGTCAACTTATTATTGTCGAATCTTGAGCGACACCGTCTGCATCGGTGGCCGTCCTCGAGTGCTTTGCTGCTGCTGCTGCTGCTGCTGGTCTTGCTCCCGTCCTGCCGCCATTTCCATGGCCTCGAGTCGCCTTTACCTGCCTTCTTCGCCCAGCTTCCCTTTCTTGCCTCCTCCTCCTCCCTTTCTTTCTTGTTACAACAACACCAACACCAACACCACACCGAGTGCCGCCCAGCCCCAAATGCTTCTTCTCCGCCAGTGCTGATTCGCATTTTGCAAAAAGGCCCTGAGCACTAGCTGGACTGTTCGATCCTGTCGCACGAGAGCTTCTTCGGCGAGAAAGGCCCGCGCTACTTGCAAGTCGAAAGCTCTCACCCGCACGCACTTGTTTGCACTCCAGTAATTCCCGGTACGACTCGAACCGGCGAAACGTATGGAGCTCTGCCCTCGGGCCCTAGCCACTTGCCACTACTTGAACCACCAGATTTTCCATCGACGCTGCCCGCATTTTCATGCTCGACTATCAATTATCCTTAGTGGCCTCTGCTAGGCCAAGCAACTCCATCTTGAAACGCTCCCTTGTTGAGGGGCACAACACGAACAGACCGATTTGTATCTGTATTTGGATTTGTCCTTGTCCCATCAACCGCATTGCAGGCGGCCGGCTGGACGACTAGACCAGGTTGAACAGGGACAGGAACACGTCAGACCAACCATCACCCATCACGAAGCTCACCTTGCCGAACCTACGAGCCATTGCGCCCACTGTCGGGACCGTGAAAAGGCTCCATTGCGTCAGCTGCGAGCGTAAGTTCTGTGGATCCTAGTTGCATCAAGAGCACATCCCACACTTCCCTCGACCTATTTTCACCATTTCTGTGCAACGCATATGCAAGCATTCCGCACATGCGTGTCTGTAGTTCATAGCAAGGGGTGCTCTGCCTGTTTAATGTTGGCCAGAATTGGCACCTAGCAGTCCTTTTGTCCTTGGTGGATGCATATAACGGGTCTTCTTCCCGCCGCACAGCGGACGCATTCGTCCTGTGCTTCTTGTCCCAGCCAACACCAGACCAGTTGACGGGCTGCTAACACGATTGTTTGCCACATAGCTTGTGCGCCATTTCGATAAACTTCGCCCTCGGCTTCTTCATTCTGACCTTTCTGTATCCTCGGTCGCCCACCCTCTCACCAAGCAGCACCAAAGCACTATCTCTAAAACGTGCTGGGCCGTATTTCCCATTCACGGACGAATGCACCACCCTTCTATTCCGAAATCGACGCAGCAATCATCACCAAACCTCAGGGACCGGCACAACTCGGAACTAAGAAACGCCAGATATCACCACTACAAACTGCATTTCTAAAGGCCTATCAGTCCCCGACCAAGAATCATTGACAGCTTGGCTTCTCGCGCCTTAATCACTTATATTAAACTCGACTGATGATGTGTCGTCTATTGGTTTTCGCAGGCAGCTGCACCAGGTGCGGCGAGTCACAAACGTGGGATGATCTGGGCCAGCAACTGGCCTGTTTGCAAGCCAAAAACGCAGGATGCTTTGGCCAATGTGATCCAGGCATCTATGCCGAGCAACACCCATTCGATCAGGAGTGTGATCGATGTACCGAAGAGGACGAGGGCATAGGTGACATCGGCGATGACGCCTTCATGGCTCCCGAGAAACGGGCCGCTGAAACCGACGCAAAAACTCATCGCAAGAAGCAAAAGGTTTGAGGTGCAATTCCAATCATATGGCCATGCACCCTCCTGGAGACCCAGGAAATTCGAAAGCAGGACCCGGAGCAATCCGGCCGTTGAGCATTTCATCATAGGGCAATCATGAGCGCACCTTTACGAAGTTACGTGTCCACGTATCTATGCCGCTGTGTCTTCTCCTGTTTTATTTTTATTTTTTTGGTACATTATTTCTCTCCTCATTTACCAAGTCCCCATCGACGCAATTCGTATTTTGGCATAACCAGGCCTTTTTTTCCTTTTCAGCTAAGAGCGGTTTTTTATATTTGGCCAACGGCACATGATTTTTTGTTATTAATCATTTGGTCAATATGACTTATTTAGGCATGGCGACGGAGTTGGCGGTCAGCCGAGTGGAAAACTGTTTACAGGCGTTGGCGCTCAGTGAGAATGTGGTTTTAATGGGCCACCTCGGAATAATTGTCCTTTTTTTTTTGTTTTACTGGAATAGCTAGATATGGAGGAATAAACTCGCAGTGTCGGAAATCTGATAATCACAGTATGGTGAAGGAAGTGAGCCCGTTAGTTGTATTCGGATGCGACATGACGCGATCCGTGGCAAAAAGGGCTGGAGAGAAGTGATGAGCCGACATTTTAAGCCCCAACTCAAATGGAAAATGCTGGCTATTTTCCATGAGCGATAAAGTATGGAGCCTAGTTTCAAATCATCTGAACGTGAGTTACATACATACACTGCTCCTACCACGGTATGCCGTCTAAAGAGCCCCTATTCTTCAAAAACCCCAGCCAGAACTCTGACGAAGATGTTCTGCGACATGTCGTATTATGAGCCGCTCGATGGTTGTTGCTGATATTCCATCGCTGGCTCGTCCAACCATGAATTTTGTATTGCTTTCCAGTATCGCTCCGGCTCCGACCTCATGATGTCCACATGTTTGGCACCCACAAACTTTTCCAGTCTGATAGTGAAGCCAGCCTCCTTGGCCTTTCGGGCATTATCTTCCACATCCTGCCACAGGATCAAGTCGTCTTCTGTTCCATATAGATACGTCCGCCTCTCTTCTCTCGCCAGCAGTCCTGGAGACGTGAGCGCTCGGGCATTTCGATTTTGAATAGCCGGAAGTCGACGGAGAAAGTGGTACAAGCAGACTATGGCGATGATGGAGTGCACAACAGGGCCAGACCACCACGGAAGCATTTGCATCAGGGCGTTGTAGGAGCTCATCCACCGAAAATACCCCGGACAAGAGTCGAACACTAGTACATATCGTGGTAATACCGGAGTGCCGCGTGGTTGTCCGCCGCGAAGCATATTGCGGAGACAACTGGCTGTGTGGATGCCGCCGTTTGAGAACATTTGGATAAGCATCTTTGGCGACGTATCACCTGCTTCGTCTGCTTTTTGCTGGCGCTCCGACATGTTGCGAAGGTAGGGCAGCGCGGGAGACAGGTCGCGCCGTGTGCGCCAAGGGAATACGACATGAGTGAGGGGACATTGCGCAATGAGGATTCGTGATGATGGGTAGATTTTGCGGTATTGTAGTGCATATTTCGATATGTGGACTTGTCGTGCGCCCATCCACGATAGGATGAGGATGAGTTGAGGTTCTCTTGCCGAAGCTGGTGGTTCATGATGAGGGTCGTAGTACGAGACGGCCGGGCTGAGGTTCTGCATCCATGACAGGGCTTCTTTATCGGCGGCTTTGGAAGAGGCGCCGGCCTTTGGATTTAGTGACATTTTCATCTCATCCACTATTCTTGTCGTGAATGAGATGGTTCTTTGGGATTGCTGTGCGTATATGATGATGGTATTGTCATGAAGCAGAGCGTCGAGTGTTGTACGGCTGATGGGCACACCGTTATCGTGACACCCACAGAGGATAGAGAAGGCGTCAAGTCACGGACTAGTCCATGATTATCACGAGTAGGATCAAGTCCTTGTGATTCTTCGTCATAGCGGCGGGCCGAGGCTCCGGAGTTCCGTTCTGGAAGCTCAGTGGGCGAGAGCTCCAGACGATTTCCCCAGTCGGCATTTTGGGGTAGCAGTGTTTCCCCGCGCGACCGTTCAATTACACAATCATTTGAGTGTGGGGAAGAATGCGCACGCCCAAGAGATTTTGTCGCTGGGTTTGGTTCTCGATGACCTCTGGAGCCTAGCTGTGGCATTTCGGTCCCTGTCAGCCATGTGGCGGCTCATGCCCAACAGCGCGGTTAAGAGTTGTGGTGGTGCATAATTGACTACCTACCTTGTAGGTACGGAATAGGTAACTACTAGGTAGACAGCTTCCTCTGAGGCTGCATTTGTAGTTTGTTGTTACGCAGGTGCTGGGAATGGGCACACCGTTATGACAAGTTTAGACGTTGCGTCTATGCCGTTGAACCCGACCACATGCACCTATCACCTATCAGACCGAGCCTCTGTCAAGGATGAAAGGGAAACAGTGCCCATGGCACAAATTTCCGTATACGAGTTTGTAGGCCCTCCTGTTTTCGAATGATGACACGGAGCCGAGATTGCCGTTTTGTTTACCGACCTCTTGTAAAACCACAAATCGGTCTCCATGATGCAGCACGGATATGCAGGCCAAACTGCCGTGTGACGTGGCACCTTGGCTTGTCCAGTGGTATCAACCTGGATACATGGGACGTTAAATGTCATGCCAGTTCGTTACCCCATGCGACTAAATTGTGACTCGCGATTGGCTTCCGAGCGGTCTTGTGTCTACCTGGTGCAAGCTTATATACAAGTAAACGAAGCTTCAGAGGTCTGATGAGAGTATAGTATACATAGTACGCACTTGTAGTTCATCGTCATATCCTGGTTCTGCGCCTCGGTAGTTACCAATGAACCGGGCCACCAACTTTGTTTCCTCGGCCAAAATGGCTTCCAAACAATAATCGTCATTGTTTTCCCGTCACGTCGTATGGACCACCATCGGACATTTGAGTAGAGTAACTCTGCAGACAATAGTTCCAAGGAACTATCCTTCGCCTACGTCCCGAGATTGTTTGAGGTCCCGTGCGTACAGCTGAGTATATATGTATCAGCCACGAAGATTTGCGTAACGACATGAACCACTCCGTGTCAGAAAGGGAAGAAATACCGCATCCAAAGAGAGCTTTCCTACGATTTTGGAGCCTAAAGGACTAGGGCCATGCTTCGGTAGAAGAATTAACGTCCAGGAATCTCTCCTGTCGTTCAGCAAACTTCGAATGTTGTTTCGGGCTTGCGGACGGCGTCAGAAACGGAAGGCGCAAACCAGCAGCCTTGGCTCTTCAGACTGCTGTGTCCCGCCTGCTGGATGTTTTGCGACTTGATCCTAGGTCGTCCGCACATTCACTGGTAGGACCACTATGATGCGGCAAAGCATTCAATGTTGCAGCTGTCAATAAATCTCAGTCTTCAATTGCCATCCCATCCTTCTCCTCTTGATGGTCTTCTTCTCTCCTATCGGCACCCTTCATCACGCCAACGCTGTGTTGATTTGTACTTAAGTCTTCTGTGTCTCCATCCAGATATCGGGTGCTTCTTTGGTCACTCTCTGGTCCCCTGGATAAAGAAGTACCTTGTTCTTTCACCCTCTCAGACACACCCCCTGTTTCCCATTGGTAGAGCCAGTCGCCGTCATGATGCTAATCAGATTCTTTCTCCATATTGCCGGGGCGAGACTCGCCGTGACAGCACCAGATTCACCAGTTCAGCCACCAAGCGCCCCGGAATGGGACCTGTCTAAACCACTGAATGGGTTTACCTTCCAGCGAGCCAAGGCCATGTCTGCTGCTCCTACAATCGACAGGCCGGCTCTGCTTTATTCCAAGATTACCAACATTAAGAGCTCATCAAGCAATCATAATGCGGTTTCGAGCCTCGTGCAAATTTTGCAAACACCCCCTTCGCACGGCCAGCACACATATCAAAACATCAGCACCACCGGAAACTTATCGACTCAATACGCCATTCAATGCGGATGGGACGGTGCTCCAGTGTGGTTGCTTCTGGACACGGGAAGCGCGGACACATGGGCAGTTCAAAACGGTTTCGAATGCCATGACTCTAATGGTACGAAGCATAATCAAGCCGCATGTGCTTTTGGGAATCCCCACTTGAGGGAATTTCAAAACGGTCCCATTGATGGTCTTCACTTCTATCTAAAATACGGCTCTGGCGAGAAAGTCTTCGGCCCCATGGGTTACGCTGACATATCTTGTGGAGGTGTTTCTGTCCCGAGACAACAAGCTGGGCTCGCTAACTATACCTATTGGCACGGTAATAACCTTACGGTCGGCATCTTGGGTCTTGCATACCCATCCATTACAAGTGCTTTCTATGGGGAGATTGGAAAAGAAGCCGCCTGGAATGCCATCCAATATGTACCTTTTCTGACAAATGCCATCATGCAAGGAAGCATAGATCCGGTTTTTAGTGTTGCCCTGGCCAAGAACTCTTCGAATGGAATTATTGCCTGGGGTGGCTTGCCGCGAGTGCAGACAGCGACTGATGTCTACGCCAAGACTGACCTAATCATAGTAAGTGGTGCCAGCCCAGAGGTGTACAGACCAAGATTGTTGGTCAAGACTCAAGACAACCTCATTCAGAGGTGCTAACAAGATTCCATATTAGGCGAATCTCATTGGGTCAGCGGAAACATCTTGGAGATACTCCTTCTACACTATTATCCCTGATGGTATAATCTGGGGCCAAAGGATGGATAAAACTAGATTCCCATACATTGTGGATACGGGGACGACAATGAACTATCTTCCACCTCGTAAGTCTACGGCATTTCACCAGAAATGTCCTCAATGACCAAGAAAGACATGGCTAAATATGCTGACAAATGTCGTAAAGCCTTGGCCGAGGCTGTCGCCAATGCTTTCCAGCCTCGTGCAGTGTACTTGTATCAATGGGGCTCTTACTTTGCTCCGTGTGATGCAGTACCTCCAAGTTTTGCCGTTGTAATATCAGGAGTTGAGTTTTGGCTCAACCCTGCGGACATGATCTACCGCGACCTAGTTGATCCTATGACCGGCTACTGTGCCGTTGCTATCACCAGTGGCGGGTCAGGACCGTACATCTTGGGGGACGTGTTTCTGCAGAATGTTGTGGCCGTATTCGACATTGGAGGAGCACAAATGCGTTTCTACCGCAGGGCTTGATATGAAGTAACATGTACGCGGGACTTGAGATTGTATGGGTACTATTTGGGTTGACGTGGTCATGAAGATACCAGTCTGGTCCCAGGCCTGCGTGAAATATTAACCCTACATCTCACCAACTTTGCTCCTCTCACACTTAGAAAGTATAATTAATCATCTTGTACCCAGGCCAAGTGCAAAATGATGAATAAGACTATTGGGGATAGAAAATTGGAAAATGTTGGGTGTTGGATCAAAAAGTGATGTCGCGGTTTGATCTGTCGAAACTCGCTGCGCAGCTGCATGGCCAGTTTTAATTGGCAAAGACGGTGGTAGTACTATCATCGGTTCAGGCAAACGGCAACAGTGAGGCCAACCAGGGGATGGCGATGGCGCAGGGTAACCTGCTTCGGCCCGCTGCTTATCGGCTGGTGATAGTAAAAGCCCCACCCTCCCCGAAGGCTTGGCTGGCCGATGACCGATGACCGATGGCGCAAACAATCAACGGCTGAGGTGAGCAGGTCAAGGGGAAAAAAATCCCAGCTGATAGTAGTATTGTCCACACGGATTGTGCACACGCCCAGTCAAGCAGCTTCACCACTCTCGCCTGCGCACACTGGGGTCTCAATCGTAACCATCCTTCGCTAGAGCAGCAAAACCATCAACAATAACCCCAGACTCGGTTCGACAAGCAATCAGTCGACAGCCTGACCTCACCAACCTCGTTGAGTCAACGACGTCTGAATCGCAACCATGAGGGGTGTTACGGCAGGACCGCCATCGCCAAAGGCTTCCTCTGGTCGGGCTCGTGCCAACACATGGAACTTTAGCAAGGTGAGTGTCTGACCGCCCTCGATATTGGGGTCAACTTTCTTTCCATGTTATCAATTCCCTGCCACGGCAAGCGCCGTTTTATAGCATGCCATTGATGTCGATGTCCTGCGCGTTCCTGCAGGTGTTGTGAACCATGGCCTGTATGAAGGCATTCTCGAGTGAGGCACGGAGTCCTCGTGCTCGCTAGCTCCATGCCTACATGGCTGCATAGCTCCATCGGCGGTGAGCAAAGCAGTCAAGCTACGCTGTCCGCCGGTCTCAGCAGCCTAACAGCGGTTTTGCTTAGCCTGTCGGTGGTCAAGGTACCAGTCGCACCCAACTTGCTTGCTGCATTCCTTCTCTACTCTAGAATTGAGCGGCTCGCATTAGCAAAACGAAACGGTGCCGTCTATCAGTCAACAATCCAGGCAGCGATTCCGAACATGTGTCATGAGACGTGAATCAAAGCGCGTCTGAAACGATGATGACTGGGAGTTTTGCCCGGGTTGAGTGGTGATGGGATGAACCTGGATTAGAGCCAGGCCATACGGAGTACATACGTGCATATCGCACCTGTCGGACAGTCCCGGAGCCAGATCCCCGTGGTTGGTTGTGTACTTAAGTACATTGATGCTGTTGGCCTCGCCTGGTTCCTGCAGCAAGGATCAGCCGAATGGGAAGCCTTTCCCCTAGCCAACCGGAGGGGGGCGGCTTGATCGAACGGACGACTGGGCCCGGCTCCGTGGCCAGACCAGACCAACGTCACGTCTGACCCGGTTCTTTGCATTCAACAGCAGGTATAAGAGGGTGCACTCCAAGGCCAGGGATCAGCATGGCTTCACCGACATCCTTTGCGCCTGAAATTCCGCAGAAGTCCTTGTTGAGATGCCCTATCTTGCTTCCCGCCTGGGTTATGATGGGGTACCGGGACGACTCGGGCTGATAGCAAGCACGAGTGGGGAAGGCAAAATTGATGGTGTCGCGGTATGTCGGTCGACTCGCTGTGCCTGACATACCAGACGTTTGGTGTGCCAGGTTTAACCACCCACCAAACCACCCCACCAAGCGGCCAGAAAGACCACTATTGTATTCCTCGGCTCACTCGACAACATCTACCGGGCGAGGACTTGGATAAGAATGATTGATATCCTCGGGGACAGAGGTGGGCAGGTTCTCGAGTCCAACCTGGCCGGTTATTCTCGGCCTCATCTTCTCATCAAGCCAGGCCTGGCCAGACCTGCCTTGGCTGTCTGTCTCGGCTGCAACGGCCATTCTGGTGCTCAATGGCGGCTACAAGTTTTTGGACATTCGGCCTCGACATTGAAAGGCTCGCTATTTGGGGAACATCTAGCATGATACCAAATCTCGACGACGGCACAGAGGGAGGGCAGACGGACAGACGCCTTGGTCACTGCTTGAGCAGATGCCACATCCCCACGTTCCCCGCCAGCGCCGCACAGCTCAAGTGGACTGCGCCTTGGCCCTCGGCTGTTAGTGGCAGCCACTGGGTGCACTTTGTGGCCACTGGCCACGCTCAAGTGGTCAACTGGTCAGTAGGCAGTTGTACCACCGCCTACCTGGCCGCCAGTGCGCCCAGGTGGCCGACCGCTTCGGCGCTCCTTCCCCGCGCTTCAGGGCGGTGCCGTCTGATGCCCGGCATGTCTGTCGTTGCTGCCTGGGGTGCTCCTGCCTGGCGAGCAATTAGATCCCAGCTCACTATACCTACCACGTAGGTACCTAGGCACACCCAGGCAGGTACCCCGCAGCCTCGAAATTTTCAGTGCCTCACGCGATCATCGACCGGCCTGGTGCTCCGTACTTGCTTCGTCACTCTCGTGTCGTTAAAAACGGGGACTGTCCCGACCTCGACGTTCACACCCCAAGATCAACCCGGCTCGACACAATTCAACTCGCTCACTCGTCCATCTCCTTTTCCCTTTCATTCATTTGTTTTTGTCTTTTTCGTTTCATACTCCCTTGTGGAATTCCAGCTTTGTCGAGGCCAAGGACGAGGCCAAACCCACCCAGCCGGGCGCCCCTGTCGTCGTCGTAACTGGGCTTGTTGCGCTGGACGGTTTTCACCACAACCGGATGCCTCAATATTCGTTCCGTTGACCTCCGTCGTGCGCTGGCGCCACATTTGATATTAAGTCTCTGTTGCCATGCCGTCCAGAACTGACAATGGTGTTGGGGTCCAGGTTGAAGACACAAGAATATGTGTGGTCATGGTTGGACTCCCAGCTCGGGGCAAAAGCTATATTGCACAAATAGGTAAGCTTTCAAGTTGCATGCAAACAGGGCCTTTCCTCATGGCTGGGCCGGGTGCCATGGAACTCATATCCGGCCCCGAAATCCCATCCTCTCTCTCTGCTCTTTGCTTGTCCAGAACAAAGATGGCAGTGATGGTTTAAGTGCAATTCTGCCGGCTAACTCGGTCCCTTAGCTCAACGGTACTTGCAGTGGCTGTCCATACCGGCACAGACATTCAATGTCGGCAACTATCGGCGCAACGATGCGCCACAACCCACCGCTGACTTCTTTGACACCAACAACGCCGAGGGTGAGCGGAAGCGCCGTGCAGCCGCGGAAGCTGCCGTAGCTGACATGCTTGCTTGGTTCCGCACCGGCGGCGTTGTTGCGATACTAGATGCTACCAATTCCACCAAGGAACGTCGAAAATGGGTCAGCGACGTTTGCACCCAGCACGGCATCGAAGTTCTCTTTGTCGAAAGTAAATGTGACGACCAGGAAATCATCATGGCCAATATTCGTGATGTGAAAACCACCAGTCCGGATTATCGCGGCAAAGACCCCGAAGCTGCCGCCCAGGACTTCCTTAACCGCATAAGCAATTATGAGAAGATTTATAAGACCATTGACGAGGACGGTGACGAAGACGAGTACACGTACCTCAAAATTATGAACATCGGAAAGCAGGTCATCATCAATCGCATTCAGGACTACCTTCAGAGTAGAATTGTCTACTATCTCATGAATCTACATATTCGCCCTCGTTCTGTCTGGCTGTCTCGGGTAGGTGGCCCTGTCGACCGAACAACACATGGTCCCCATGATTTCCTCTTCTGAGTCCGACTAACACATTCCTCTTTTGTTTGCTTTTTTTTTTAGCACGGCGAATCCATGTACAACCTGGACGGAAGGATTGGTGGGGATACCTTATTGTCACCGCGGGGCGAGCAATATGCCAGGAAACTTCCCGAGTTGGTGCGGGAGTCTGTTGGGGTAAGCGTTTAATGAATGATCACTCTGAGCCATTGAGTGGTGACACAGTCTCACAAATATTCAAGGACGATCGACCTTTGACGGTTTGGACATCAACGCTAAAACGAACCATTGCTACCGCGCGCTTTCTTCCACTCCACTACAATCAGCTGCAGTGGAAAGCCCTGGATGAATTGGACTCGGGAGTTTGTGACGGGCTGACCTACCAAGAAATAAAGGACCGGTTCCCCGAAGATTTTGCTGCGCGCGACTGAAGACAAGTATAATTACAGGTACCGTGGTGGGGAATCCTACCGTGACGTTGTCATTCGCCTAGAGCCAATAATCATGGAACTGGAAAGAAGTGAGGATATCCTCATTGTCACTCACCAAGCTGTCCTCCGGTGCATTTACGCGTATTTCATGAAGAAGGACCAAGCTAAGAGCCCGTGGATGAATGTGCCACTGCACACACTGATTAAGCTGACCCCAAGAGCTTATGGAACTGAAGAGGTCCGGTATGAGGCAAATATACCTGCTGTGAGCACCTGGCGTGGAAAGGGAAGCACAGCAAAACACGAAAATCCAACCCCCGAGAGTCTTTAGCGATGGACCACACAACTACCCTGTCTATGCTGAAGCGACCAGCGTGCGTCTCCTGGAGGATCAGAAACATAACACAAGACAATCCCATGCGAATGGTATTGGATATGTGCAATAATAAAACATGGAAAGGTACTTATGAACAAAACTTGGCATTATTCGGGATATGTAACTTTACTCCAATGACGACTTGTACTGGAAGGGCAGATGACGAAGCAATGTATAAGTCTGGCATTTACGAATGAATAGATGAATTGGCGGGTCTTGAAAGACATGGCAAGGGACTTTGTTGGCTTGATGCCACCGACTTATTTTGTGTTTATTTAATTTACTCGATCTGGACTCCGGGTCGCGGGCGAAGTGTATCAGAGGATACATTGCATAATACCACCACCATGTGGAAGTGGCGCAAGGATTTATTCACACTTGGCATTCAATATATTGCTTGGCTCTTGTACTACTCTGGTACCCTTTGTGTGCGCTGCGCACCAGTGGTGATTCGTGTCCCAGCCGCCGTAGAGATATTTGCAAAGCCGCAGTTTTCTTGTCAGTGATGCGTTGCAACGTCGAGTGAAGGTGATGATGTGTCCATGAAAGTCGATAGTGTCACACCGCAATCGAATTGCATTGCGCACGCACACACACACATGTACAAATATATATATATATATACAGCAAACATTTCTTGACAAAAACATGACAAGCTTTTGCGTACATTTTTCACCGGTTGCATCTGTTCGTCTTGCCCACTACCTTTCTCCAAGTCGGCCTGGACCGTTCCCGCAACGCAGTCCGCAAGTCAACCACCATCTACAGCAAAGAATAATGTCGTTTTACTTCCAGCCCCCCGTCTTCGCCGTCCAGCCGACAACGTGCGTCCAAGCGGTCGTCTGGGCGCCAGCTCCCGCAGCTGTACCCGCGTACTGCGCGGTCGTGCAGCCGATGCCAGCGCCGGCCGTGGTGTACACGACGACGACGCCCGTCATCCAAGTGTACACCGCACCCATGGTAAGTGCCGCCGCCGCCCTGCCCGATGGCCAGCGCCCCGGCTTACGCATCAGAATCATCTTCTACGGCCACGGGCCGGGGCGTGAAGCCCCGCGCAGCCTGTGGTGCCGCGCGGCGGACGCGACGTACCCCGGGGCACCGACGGGATCGCGGCTGAGGGACGACATTGCCCGCCTGGCAGAGGTCCAGAACCTGGCGCAGCAGGGGTGGCGGCGCGCCAGGATCGTCGTCGCGGCACCGGGGTCGGCGGCGCCAGTGATTGCCGCCGAGCTCGGGCCCGTCCTGGGCGACGACGTGGTGCGCGTGCTGGAGCTGCAGAGGGACGCGGGCGCCGACGAGGATGCCGCGGAGGCGGAGCGCAACCGCGTTTTGCAGACGAGCTTGGCTGGCGGGCAGGCCGTCTTCCTGACCGTGTGTATGGACGACGAGGCCGGAGCAGGGCCGAGTGCTCCCTCGAGTTCGGGCGGCGGCCATGTGCCGTTGCTGAGCGCAGATGTCTAGGAACCGGACGGAGGGGAGGCGGCGCAAAGCTTTGCAAGAGTGAGGCAACGAGAGCAGGAGGCGACTCAGCCGGACCAGCAACATACAACAGCGGCCACGATGGATATATGAACAGCCCGGGGTGTTTTGGTTGCCGCTGAGCAAGTTTGTTGCAAGCACGCAGGCATGGCATTGCATGGCTTTGAAGGCTACGTTGCGGCCACTGGGGAACATGAGCTGAGGTGTACGCCAAAATATAGTTTATGATTATAAGCACAGGAATAATGGCTAGAAACCGAATAGCACCAAGCTCATGCCCTTCATGAGCTACCTGGCTGGAGTAGTTTTATATCGTACAGAATGAATTGCAAGAACGACTCCATTACCCCAATTAGCCCCCCTTGCTCTCTCCATACAAGCGACCTTTGTTTAGACCAAATGCGCAGTCGCCTATTTCGTCTTTGTCGAGCGTCGCTCCGTTCTCTCCGTTGGTGACTGAAGCCTCTGTACAAGTCTGCCAAACACCAGACACCAAATTTCAACGAAACAACTCGCGACATCGAAATAATAAAAGAAACAACCCAGATCCAACACTCATCATGTCATGTGGTCACTCCTACACACATGGCCGCCCCTTCCTGCTTCGTAAAACTTGAACTCGACAAAAGCTGCGTATGCTATATAGCACTACTTCTCGCTGGGTATCAGTCGAGCAAGCTACGTGGACCATGGCGCTCATCGTCTCGAGGTTGGAAAGACAAACGCCTAGCCCCAGACACAAGAAAAAAAAACCGGCAGGGGATTTGGAATCAAGAAAAATCAAATCAAATCAAAAAAGCAATTATATGCTGGTCTTGTCCCATCGACTCTCCTAAACCTGTAAACAAATTTGCCGGCCAAGAATCAACCGAGTACCGAAACAGACGCCACCATGCTGCATGAAAACGTAAAAGAGCATGAAGTATATGCGTGACCTTCCAGCAAGCTGTCAAAGTCAGCACGGGGTAAATCTTATGAAGGATTTCCCTTGACGCGCTTCGGCATCCGAGGAGTAGGCGGTTTTCCTCTGCCTACGCCGTTGACCTGGGCGCCACCTGGTGTACCCGCTCCAGAGCCGTCGTCTTCGGTTTTAACACCGGATGGGCGTCTGCGTTTGTTAGACGCTGGTGAGGTGTTGGCGCTTGGTCCACTTGAACTGGTTTCCTTGCTGACTAGGTTGCAGCTGCATCCCTGGAGCCTGCATTTGTCCAGTAGCTGGGCTGCCAATATGTGGTGACCCAGGCAGATTCATGTGTGCTGCTGCTGGGCTCGCTCCCATAGGGAATTGGCCAAAGCTAGGTGTTCTAGGTCCACCTTGGGGTATTTGCTGACCGTTGATCGCCTGGGCATTTCCATTGATGTAGGTTCCAACGTACTGCTCTAGTGCAGCATAGGGGCCAACACCAGGGTTTCCCTGACAGAATCCAAAGAGCGGGTTCATTTGACCCATAACTTCGACAATCTTTTACACATTCTCAGATTAGATGACATGACTGAAAGGGTCTAGAAGTTGTCTTGGTACGCGACTTACCTCGAGGAACTGGTGTACCGCCTCGGTTACACCTTTGCTGTTGACAGCAGAGTCAGGGAGGTCCACAAGGACTTCAGGTGGTTGGGTCTGAGGTGACTTGAGCTGCTTCGCCTTGCTCTTCTTCGACATCTCCGGAGAAGTTTTGCCATCCTGAGAGTTGACCTTGTGCCATTCTTTGATCCACATGTGAGCGGGTTTAGCGGCTTCTATAACCTGCTTTCTCGAGATGTATTCCTCATGTCCAGTCGTCACAAACTCAAAAAGTTCAATGCGTTGTTCACTGTCGAATTGTACCCGGAGTGTGCCGGTAGCGACAAGCTGTCCTCACTTAGCTGTGCATTCTCGGATCTAGTCTTGCAGCACAAGGACTTACATGTGAGCCGGCTTCAAACCAGTAGACCAGGCTAGCTCTTTGGTTCTCGATGCAGTGACCTTCGCCAGGTAAAGGGCGATCGGTGAGCCCCTTGTCCATGATCAACTGCATGCTCTTGACGCCGCTGCTAAAATGTGTGTGAAAGTATCGGGCAATGGCCGGAAAAGCTATCTCATATTGCTTGTCGGTTGATTCATCGCCGTCATTTATCAATACTGAATGACGAAGGACACCATTATTGGAGAAGAATCTTGAAACAAAGCCATTCCAGTATGTCAGATCGTCCTTTGCCCTCGGTCCCTGCTGTAATCATCAGTTCCCCGTTGACATTAGGTACGGGATAGCAATCATCATAGTGAGTGCCCAACTTACAGGAAACCCGCTCAAGTGTTCAGAGAACTGCATCAACTTCAATAAGCACTGACCCTTCAGATTCTCTCTTCGCTGCTGCTGGAAGAGGTTGTTCGATAAAGCCATATGTTGCGCAGCGGCTGCCGTGGCAGCATTCATCTGTGGCTGCGCTGGACCAGCACCCTGCTGAGGTTGTGGTTGGCCAGGCTGTTGAGACTGATTCTGTGGTTGCTGCTGCTGCTGCTGCTGCTGCTGCGGATTTTGTACTTGCTGCGGAGTCGGTTGGGATGGTGTAGGCGGCGCTGGCGTTTGAGCTGGCGTGTGTTGGCCGCTGGGTGCCGGAGTGCCAGCTTGGGAGCCTTGTTGTGGTGTTTGTTGGGATTGTGGTTGGCTGGACGGTTGTGGTTGTGGTTGCGGTGGTTGAGACTGAGGTTGAGATTGAGGTTGAGGTTGCGGCTGCGGTTGCGGTTGCCCTTGGCCTGGTTGACCGGTTTGTTGCGGCTGGCCCATCTGGTTCTGTCCAGCAGCACCCATTTGAGCTTGTTGCTGTTGTTGTACATTGGCCAAGCCCTGAGCATTCATTCCCATTGGTTGCCCTGCATTTCCAGGTATTTGCTGACTCTGGGCGGCTTGCTGCTGCTGCTGCTGCTGTTGCTGTTGCTGTTGCTGTTGCTGTTGCTGTTGCTGCTGCTGCTGAAGCGCCATGTGATGAGCCATGAGAGCTTGGGCTTGGGGATGCTGACCCTACAGCAAGTGAGTTAGTCTAACCGTGCTAACACGTCAATAAAATATGAGGGTGGTTCTCCTACAGGTCCCATTCTTCCGGATTGCCGAAGCTGTTGAAGCTGTTGCGGATTGAGTTGGCCCAGCTGCATCCCCATGGGCATCCCGTTGACGCCGACTGGCATGTTGGCTTGAATAGCCTGCTGGGCCATAAATGCCTGCCTCGCCTGTTGCTGCTGCTGTTGGAGAAGTTGTTGCTGGCGCATAGCGGCCATCGCGCTGGGGTTATTGACTAGAGACAAGAAGGAGGCACAGTTAGACCATTGAAACAGTCCCGGTAGACATAGCGGACAGACTCGACTTACATTGATTCTGCAGCTGCTGCTGGTGCTGGTGCTGAAACATTTGCTGTTGAGCGGGATTCAAGTGCTGTAATGCATGAGCATGAGGATTAGCACCTGGTGGCATGGCACCCATCAAGGCAGGGTTTACTTGTCCTCCTGGGCCTACGGCCATGTGAGCTCCGGCGAACTGCTGAGGCATTCCACCACCAGGTGCACCTTGTGCAGAGTTGGGAGGCATGCCAGGTCCCATGGGGTGACCGGCGACACCAGGATGTCCCATCCCAGCGGGATGCCCTGTGAAGTTTGGGCCCATGCTAGTTGCCATCATCTCCTTGCTATATAAAGCCGGCGATCCACGGCGTGGATATCGACAAGCGGCTGCGGTGCACTATCGCATGCACATACGTCAGGCGTCGGCTTGGGGAGGTTGACGTCGAAGTGGGCGATGGACCAAGGCTGGTGTCTGCAGGCAGGTATCGCGACGCGGATTGACGGCGGAGATGGGGATGGCCCGGCGGGAGACAGGCAAGATGGCGAGCAAACGGCGTCGGAGAGACGGAATCCGAGCAAGAGGAGAATGAATTAAGTGCGAGAATGATGGAAGCTGGATCGATGCGGAGTCGAAAGGGCCCAAACGTTGACGCAGGGCTGCGCGCCGGTGATACACACAACGCTGACAGGGGACACAAGACGAAAGACACCAGACACCAAACACCAGCGCGGAAAACAGGCTCGGGGACAAGAGGCTCTGACGCGAGGGCCTGGCACCGGCGAGGTCTACACTGGACAGAAGCGTCTGCCAGGTCGACGAGGCAATGGCTGGGCAAAGTATGCAGCGGCGCTGAGCAACACGTCCTCTGGGCGCCGAGGCGAACGAGGATGAAGAAGGGTCGAGGTCGGGACGCAACGCAGGACGCAGGACGGGGATCGTCGTTTCTGGCTTCTCTTGATGTCCCGAAAGAGCTTTCGCAGAGAGTGAGAGAGAGACGGAGGACGGGCCCAAACAGCACTCAGTGCTGGTAATATGGGGCGCCGCAGCCTCTGCTATGGCTATGGCTATGGCTATGGCCTGGCCGCCGGCCGCCTCTGGTCAACTGGTCGTTTGTTTCGCGCGCTGCGCTTCGGCCGCTTCAGCGTCAGCCAAGCCCCAACGACGGCGGTGCAGAGCGCGCTTGACGGGAGCCGCTGGGTACAACGTACGATTTCCCGCCCTTTTTGGCTCTTCAGCTTTTGAGGGTTGGGCGATGGCGTGGGATGATGCAAAAATGGTGTTGGGAATGTGTGCAAGTGCGAGGGACCACCACTGTCGGGGGTCACCTGGTCGCAACCTCGAAAACTCGCACGGCCAGAACAAGCTAGAGAGGCAAACTCGGAATTGGTTGTTGATAACTAATGAGCGAGCAAGCCAACGAGAGAAGCAGAGACGGGCACCGAGACGGGTGTGGCATCTTCCAATACTCGTACGTGCGGACATGGGACTGGGAATGGGAGGTGCAGGACCGTAGGGGCTGACCCCACTCACAAGTGGAGACATGCAACTATCAGGGGCTCCGGATCGAGGCCTGTAAAAATAATTCCAACAGCCTAGTATGGAACTACGAAAGTTTAACGCACATTGTTTCTGTCCGCCAAGGCCAATGGCTGGGCCGGCCTTGTCAAACCGGACTAGGCCGAAAGCAAATATCGCACAAAGCAGTCTATGCATATATCAAAGTCCGTGGCCTTGATCGCTGCAAGTTGGCACACTCCAAGGCCGCAGTTAAAAAAAAAAAAGGCTCGGCTAGCAGGAAAAAAAGAGATGAATTTCGCAGAATGAAGCGTGAGATTTTGGGACAGAGTTCACGTCTTTTTTTGCCCTCCTTTTTTTTTTCTACAAAAGTGCAGGCCTCCTTGTTGTATGATATCCCCGTACCGAGTATACCCAGCGCCACTATTTTTGGGTGCCGCCGCTAAAGTTCAACCTCCGAGTGGTCTTGGTATCACGTGTTGACGTACAGTGCGTGGCCGTGTTAAAAAATTTGCTGGCACTGTTATCCAATATCTTCTTCCGCGTCGCGATGCCAATCTAAATTTTCCTTTCCACGTCCTTCCTGCAATTTGCAACAGACACAGCTTCTGCCTTCCTGCATGTGCGTCGATCACGAGCAATGCTTTTGAGAACTGCAGTGCAGTTCAATTCAAAGATCGAAGACATGCTTTAATTGAAGCCTGTAGTTGGCGGGTTTTTGCTAGAATTCACAAGCTGTGCTTTGAGACAATTGAGTGTGGGAGCTTGCAAACACATTTCAGCAATGCTAACAAGACATGCCCTCACCTTCATATCCCTAGGTAAGTACTCTCTTACTACCTGCCTTTTATCCGCCACCGCCCTCAACATCCCTTGGATGATGACACTGTTTGAAACGTCTTCTTTTCCCAACCGATTCGACCATGAAGAACCTTAGTCTGTTCGGGCCCTAGGCCTGTTACTTGCCAGTATTTCCTGTCTGACTACAGCTGTTGCACATTCACTCTTGTTCGTATAGTTCATTTGGACTCGTCGCTAATGTGTGCAATCAGACGCCTTGTCCCTGTTTCCAGGCCGAGTTGATCGCTTCCCACGGTTGGGAATTCTCTGAAAATTGTGAGTACAAACCCCTCTTAATAACACTCCCTGCCATGTTTTCATGATGAAAATTTCCACTTCATTCGCAGTTTCCACTCGAGTCCCATTGAGCCTATTTTGGGACAGATGAGGGTTAATGAACTTCCTTGGATGTCTGATCTCTATCGTTACTCATTACTTGTCGTTCAGTACCATGCCCAATGAGCATCTAGCTAACGAGAGAAAAACAGGTCTATATTCCTATTTTGGACACCCATACTTGTGCTTGTACTTGAATTCCACACTCGTAGTAGTAACATCCGGTCAATATAATGTTTGACTTTTCTCTGCAGTCAACTGTTTGCCTCGTTATTTTCGTTCCATTGTGTGTGTGTTATTGTGAAGTCCAAGACTACCCAACGCCGACTCCATTGTTTTTCCAGTACCCTGATGGCATCTCCGAGTAAACAATCCTGTACGTAACTCCGTTGTTCCCTGTCGCCCTGTCTAGCCTTGCATTTTCGTCAAGTCATGATTCTCGCCCCTCGATACCCGTTCAAGCAACCCGTAATTCTTCCCTTCCTTCATCGCGTCGTACCCTGCCGCCCACAATACCTCTACGGTTCCTCCCTGTTCTCCCTCTTCCCAACCAATTCAGCTTGAGCATTTTACAAAGCTCCTCAATCTTCTTGCTCCCCTCGTCGTCGGCATCGTCCCCGCCAATACTGGACAAGACGCTCATGCACTGCAACATCCGGCCCACCATATCCGTCAGTTGCTTCGAGTCTTCCACATTCTGCTCTCGAACACTGCTGAGTGCAGGAAAGCCGGACGGGGTAAAGGGGCGAATGGCACCAGCGCTGTCGCTGCCATGACTGCCAAAACTGACGTTGCTGACCGCACGACTTCTCCCTCGTTCTGAACCTTCGCCGAGCAAAGTCGTGCTTGTAGAATTGAAACTACCGACCAAAGGATCAACTGACGTGGCCGTCCCGGGGCGAATCATGAAGGATTGAGACTCGGCCGGCGATGTCGACAGCATTCTTTCCAGAGGCGGAGAAGCCAACGCCATGTGCGCAAACGACGACGGCAGGAATTCGAGGGATAGGCGGGAGAATATGGTCTTGAGAGTGTCATATCGAGGGAGAACAACAATGTCACGGTAAGCGGTAAGGACGAGTCTTCTCACATCCAGCACAGCTGCAGCCGGCGCATCCCCTGCGGGTTTATTCGAGGATGACGGGGACGCGACGACACCACCCCAAAAGTCTCGGGCTTGCTCAGGCGTCATGATAACCCCGCAGCCGGACACCTCCAAGTCCAGAGGTAGGAAGACTGACTGCATGTACGGCAAGATGAATGTGAATGTAAACATCCAGAGTTCCACCAGTGTCGGGATGAACTGGTCTTCGGATGTCAGGCGCAGGGTCCTATCTAGTATTGAGAACCCTGCTGTCAATAAATCTCGCAAGTCGTCCACCATGGAACTAGGCGATCTTTTGTGAATGCACCACTGGATATGTGTCTGAACCACGCGGTTGAAGTCCTCGACTGGGAGACGAAGATCCTCGCCTTCGAAAACGGCAAGTAGCTTTGATTTCAAGTAGGGCCAGGCTTCGTCGAGAGCCAGGTTATTCTGGCTAACAGCCTTCCCTGGCTCTGCCACATCATACAAGGTTGACTGCTGCGATAAAGGAGGCAACCCTGATGATGTGGACCAATCACCAGCCAGGTTGAATGTCGACTCGCTGTCCAATCGACCATCTGATTTCTCGCCGAGTTTCTTGTCCTTCTTTCCTTTAGAAAACGTTGAAGCACCTGGTCCTGGGCTGGCAGGAACGTTGAAATTGTACAGGCTGCTGGGTGCATTCGGATCTGTTGGTCTAGAATTACTTGAAGCTGAAGATAGAGGCAAGTGGTATTCGTCCTTTAGTTTTTGCTTTTGGCGAGATAGAAAGTGGTGGTGCTTCTTCTCTTTTTCCTTGACCTTTTCCTCCGAGAATACCTCAATGGGTCTGATCGTAGCAGAGGATGAGTTGTTGAGGCTATATAGGGATTGGGTAGGCGGGTCTACAAGACTGCTGGTGCTGAAGTTGCCTCGTTGCAATGCAGACAAAGCGCTTCCTATCTTGCCAGGGCTTTGAAGATTCTTGTCCTTGGCCTCGCCTTTGCTGCTGCTACTCTTCCCTGGCCTTGAAAATAACTTGTGCTTTGATTTCTCCGCCTTTGATTTCTCAGGAATGGTAGCGGGCAACGGTGGGACAGGCGGGAAGGGCGGGAAGGGCTGGGGAGAAATCGACTTTTCTCGTGGCAGAGTTGTGTCCGGACCGTGGAAATACAACATTTGCGGCTGCCGTAGCGGCTGACGAGTGAGACCCAGCGGCTTTATCGTAATGCTGGCCGCCGTGCGCAACGAAAGCAGAATCTCGAGGTGCACTCGCCTCGGTGAGACTCAAAATAGGTGGACTAAGCGGCACCTTGGATCCGCTGCCACGCCGCACACCATCTGCGCCTTCACCGGGAAACGGCACAGTCTGTGACCGCTGGCGAACATGGGACGTGTTTTGATGCGACATAACCGCCGCCTGGGCGGCAATCTGGCTAGCTGATAATGGTCCGGTCGACGTTGGTGCTGCCGCCGCCGCCGCCGCCGCCGCTTGACCTGCCGCGGCGCTCATGCTAACGTGAGAGAGGGTGGACGTAGCGGTAGAAGGGAGGGTGGAATCAAAATAACCCTGTGTGGCCGAGTGCTTCCTTGAATGGCCCTTCAGCACGGGCGACGACAGCCCTAGAGCTGCCGGACGACTTGGGCCTCCTCCTGGGCGGGAGAAGTTCTGATGTACGTTGGAGCTGCTCGAGTTTGCATGCGCCGTGGCAAACTGGGCATATATAGGCGTCGCTGGCGAGTCGGGTCGTTGTCGCGATGCGGCTATGGGCATAGAAGGCGCTTCGAGACTGTCATCACTCCCCAAGGAATCAATGCGAAGAGGCGGTGGCCTAGACGGCGCCAACGGCTGCTGTCGTATTGGGTCGACGGGAGGGCTCGTGGCTCCCGGCAGAGGTGAGAAGTTGCCGGGAGCCCGGGTCTGAGGTCGCCCTGATGTTGGTGGTGGTGGTGGTGGTGGTGGTGGTTGTCCTGGCTGCATTGTCGCGGAAGTGTTAGATGAGGTGTGGGGTGGGTCTGTTACATTTTGACTCAGAGCAAAGCGTCCGTGACAGAAGCAATGATGCGTCAAAGACTTGATCGGCCATGCAATAAGAAGGTGGGCGTGATGTCGCAAGGCACGAAAGAGGCAGCCCGATTGGCTTGGCGGGCGCGGACGAATCAACAGAGGAGAGGGCAGTTGCGAAGGTAATTGATGGAGAGAGGATCTGTCTGTCGAGTTGTATTGTGATGTGTGTGTCGTAGATGTTGGATTGGTAGGTTGTGAATGGTGGGTGTCAATCAAGAGAAAGAGGAAACACAAGGACTGGGGTGAGGAGTACGACGAAGTTGGACAAGTGATGGATCGAGATAGGCTTGGCCGAGGAGTTGCAAGCAAGGATTGACGCCAAAAGACGCTTTGGAGTCTGGACCCCAGCAGCTTCCTGCAACCCCGCGCACTAGAGCATCATACAACGTATCAATACATGTATGTATGTACATACACGCATACGTGCGTACCCAGGTAATTGTGGTGAATAATGTGATGGCCCACCTCGGGAAAAACAAATTTAAAAAAAAAATACAACATCCCACTTCCATGGTGCAACCTGCTCCCACCACCCAAGTCTGCGGAATCGACGTCACATACCACCCACAAACAAGACATATCCGGCGAGTGTCATTGTCTTACCGCTTATTCCCCAACACCATGGCATCAGAGAGCAAAGACACCACCAGCCTCACGGCGTCGTACAAGTCGCCGGCAAACGAGCACTTCACCATCGCCCAGAACATTCCTACCCCGCCAACTACCTCTGTACAAGACAAAACTCACTTCCTCGAGGCTCTCCGGAAGGCAGTCACCGACACGCAAGAACAAATCAACAACGAGTTGACGGCGCGAATGGAAAAAGACAAGGCTCGTGAGGCAGCTTCCGGCGCAACGGTCGCCGCCAGGCTGGGTGCTGACGAGGACAAGGAGGAAGAAAACTATGGCGAGGAAGTCCAGGAGGAGGAGGACTGAGTGCGCAAAGAATACTTTTATCGTCAACCTTCTACCGAAAAAAAGAAGGACAAAGAGAAAAAAAATTACACAGTGTACAGTCGCGACCCGGGGTATCCCTAGAAAAACCAACGGACCAGACATCATGACCCACGCAATGCAAATGCTCCTACAATAGCACCTTGTCGCTACGAATAACCCGCCACTTGGTCGAAAAGGTGGCCTCCGAGTTTGGGTTGCGACGAATCCCTAGCCCAGTTTGCACTTTGTCAACTATCAGCTTTTTTTGACCCAACGCCCTATTCAAACAGCCATAATGCACCACGGTATTATCAGGCAAGACGGCCACGACACTTCCACCAAAGCGCATCCCTCCACCCAGTTTCTTGTGGCAAACGAAACAGTGACGCTCATCAGTGATGGTAACATGCCGGTTCCGCCCACCCTGGCCATTGGTTTCGCTGTCGCCGATATTCAGGCGAGCAGCAATAGCAATCTGTTCAGCTTTTCGCAAGCCAGCAACAATCCGAGACTCGTTGACTAGACTGTTCGCAGACCGTATGCGCCCGCAGAAGTAGGATTCCAGTAAGTTGACGGGAAGATCATCGGGGATCAGACTTAGAGTCGATGTGGCGGGTAATCGAGAGCCGTGTTTTGACAGAAGATCCAAAGCCGGCTCCAGTTGCACTGGGTGCGGCGACGGTGGCTTGAGATACAAAGACAATAGTATGTGGTAGATCGACTGTGTGGACTCATCTGTGTCAATCGATGCATGATCCTTAGAGTTGAAGGGTGATGATTGTGTCGCATCTTGTGACTTATACACTCGGTTGCAATACCTGTACAGGTTAGGAGACTGAAATCCTTGCCCACTTCAAATAGCTATACATACTCTTCTGCCTTTGCATAGTCTCTCATCTTGAACACATATATCTCCAATGATTTCCTGTGCTGACCCATGTTGCTTAGAATAACGGCCTGCGCCTCATAAAATGACGGATCTGTCCATTGTTAGTGATCACCCTAGTTCGGCAACTTCAACACCAGCGCAATCTGTTTGTCTCTTACCATCTTTGGGTATCATTCCCAGCGCCTTTGTCAGGCTATATACTTGTCGAGAGTCACGCAGGAATGCTACAAACTTGGTCATAGTCTCCTCCCATTCCTTATCCCTCTTCATCTCGCCTAGAGACTTAACATACAGCTCAACCAGCCGGTTATGGAAGTCGTGCGTTGCGTCGTCCAACTCATTGATTATGTGCTCTAGATACTGCCTTTCGAGCCGAGCATCAACAGTTCGAAGAAATACCATTACTCTGTCGCGAGGTAATGTTTCCGCATTTTCTGTATCTCCAGTGAAGATTTCCATGCCGTACGTCGGATTGCTCCTAAGTGCCCACCCAGCATGTTCAATAATGAGATCCATCTCCGAGGGTGGCAGGTTCTTCAGATACTCGATTGTGCGATCGGGGCCATGCAAACTCGGTGCTGCTTCATCAGGCTTCATCGGTGACCCGAATCTATGGAGAAGACCCAAAGCCTGTTTGTGCAGTTTCTTGCCGTAGAAGAAGTCAATCAGTTCGGTATATCTGTTATGCTCCAGCAATGCTTCGTTAACCACCTCTGGGTCGCAGAAATTCGGTATTCGGAAAAGCGAGCCCGCCAACGAAGGTTGCGAGAACATGTAGGCTCTGAAAAGGGCCGTGTCAACCAAGCGGAACGTATTTCGAAGTTCTTCTTCCAGTTTTTTTTCTGAATCTGTCTGTGTGGTTCTCAGGAATCGCTCTGCCGCTTCCTCAATAGACCGTTTCTTATCTTCCTGGGCTTTCAATTTTCCTGTAACTGGGTCGATGTATCGTTGAAGCCTGGCTCGGGTACCAGCCAAGTAGCTGTTAAGTTCCAAGACAGCATTCTTGAGGTCCTTACCCTCAAGAGGCTTGTCTTCTGTTCCGTGTATATCCTTAGCGCTGTGTGTATCCTCCACATCAGCTCCGTCCTTTTTAGAGGCAACTGACACTGCATCCGATGCAGCAGCCTTCTTATGGCCGCTCAAGAATAACTTTGCAAAGCCCCCAACATTTGCTGCCGAAGAAGCGTCTCCAGTGCCTTCGCGACTGCCTGGTCTTCCGCCATTAGTAGTTTTGGCTGCATCCCCATTGGCATCATCGTCATGTCGACTTCCTTCCCACTGTGACAAGTTTCCAGATATCTCCGGAGGAAATAAACGCAAAACTCTCTCTGGGGGTGCGTGAACATCGTCCTCATTCATCAAATCCATTGCCTGGCGAAACTTTTTCTTTTTAAACAGCGTTTCCGCCTTGAGCATTTTCACCTCTCGCAAGGTGTCAACTTTGTCTTTGAGAAGTGCATCCTCCAGCATGTTCAGAACACTAATTGCTTCGTCGAAATTACCACTCTGAATGAGTTCCGCAACTTGGGAATCGTAATCGGTAGCATCCATCTTCCACACGCATCGATCGCTAGAGATATGGAAACCTTTCCCAGCGTGCGCTAAACTGACTGTTGAGGGAGGGAAGTGAAGTTGAGCAGCTCCAGGAAGGGATACAGTCTGCATCAAGGATAATGTATCCGGGTTGCGAACTTCCAAAGAGCCCTTGGCAGGAGGCTGTAGTGCCAAAATGTACGGATACGAATACCCAATGGTCTCGGGTGTCGATGTCCAAGGTATTTGTCGCTTTTCAAGCGGCTTGCCACTATCGTCGACGAACATGGTATTAACATCCTTTGCCAGTAATACCTGGCCTTCCGAAAGTTTTGTGGCCAGTGGTTTCGGGGTATACCCTCCCAAGCCCACGTAGCCCATACCAGCTGTACTCACAGCTCCGAATCGACTCCCCTGCCCGTTAATACCAACTGCACCTGGGCTAACAATATCGACAATTTCCCGCGTAAGAACATCAACCACCACATAACCACTATTCATTCCACATACTAGCTTTGTCGCGTTGGCCCAAGTAATGGATCGAATCGCTTCCGAGAGGACTATTTCCACAACATCCTCGCTAAGCTCACTTTCATGCCAGTTCCACAACAAAAGCCTTCGCTTAACCGCCACTGCCAACCGGCTGATGATTTCCGGAATCCCAGTGTCTTTGTCTTTGATGATATTTGATGTCACGGCGAAGCACGAAGCATTTTTCGTTCGGCTGAGGGTTTCTATATGGTCGTAATTCTGCAGGTCATGCAGCGATACGTAGTAATTCGACAGGGAGATGATAATGTTGGCTTCCTTGATAATTGCAAGCTGGTCGATGGCACGTGTCGAGAACTTCTCTACTTCACGCAACAAGTCGGTCGGTTTGCCCGATGGCCGTGAGGCTGGCAGACCTCCATTCTGTGAGGGACTTGTATTCGGGGCTCCCTGGTCGGCGGTCGATGGCGATTCGCCTTGTTGGTGCGAGGAAGGATCATTCAGTCTGTAGACGCGAAGAGCGCCGCTGTTGAGCCCGACGAGGATACGGTCGCCTGGAACAAATATTAGCCTGTATTGTCCCTATAATCCGTGGCCCATGCGGACGGCTATAATATTTTGAGCTCGTACCATATGCTAGAATAGTCTCGATCTTTGACTTGTCTCGCTGCCGGAGCTCGATGATCGGGCGGGCTGTAAACGCGGAGAGCATGGCGCCGGCGAGCCAGCTCGAAGCTTACCAAGCTATAATACAATGACGTGCATCAGAGCCTCGACAGCTTCAGCATCGCCTGCAGCGACCAGGTCTAGACTGTGCATAAAGAGTTCACAGCTTTCAGACTGACGGTGGGCGCACCAAGGGCGGTGTCGGGACTCCCAAAACTCTAGTGTTTGCTGCGTGGTCTTGATTCGGATGTCGTTGCCCCGACTCTCGGCAACGACGTCAATGTAAATGCAGCTTGCCACTACGTACAGTGCGAAATCGGAATTTTCACACTGTACCTCCAGGCGCCTCATCTCCACAAATTCACAGTGCAATTGTCAATATTGGCTCGTAAGTGATATCAGACGAAGGAAATGTATATATAACTATATTATCGTGGTTAGTTACGGCTCACTGGCCTAGGTAGGGGCAGAATACAGTGTTACTATATGCCCTTGATCTACCAATTTTTTTCATAAGTTAATTTAATTTAATTTAATTAAAAAAATTAACTATATTATTGCGTGGTCTGTTACGGTTCTCTGGCTAGGGTACTGCCAGGCACATTGTGTTTTTCACTGGGCCTTTGATAAATGTAGTGAATTGCACGGCCATGTAGATGAGTCAAAAAGAAGTTTAAAACAAACATTGTAAAATGTTTAACTATATGCCAACTGGTCGAATCAAACAGCGTGCTTCAAATTTTTGTTTTCTCAATATTGCATATATATTCTCGTCATCAATTCTATGCGCGGCTAACGAAACCCTCAAGTGTTCATATAAATTGTGCTCAAGAACGCTTTCTAATCCAATCCTGCAACCTGCATAATGCCATAGCCAAGAGTAATGACAACAGCGAGAGTGAGAATACTGCTGGGAATGCCTCTGCTGATAAAATGCTTGACTCGGAGATATCTTTGCCCTGTGGCATCCTCCTTCATGATAGCAGCTGCGTCATATTAGCGCATGGTCAACAGCCAGATGAATACTGAGAAAACTTACTCATATTGGGGAAGCCGCTAGTGGGAAGTCCCATGGCTGCACTGCACATCAATACACCACCCATAACCAATAGGTTGGGGTGCGGCTGATCCATAGACATGCCGACATCAAATACCAGAGGCAAGAAGATCAGTGCTGCCACGGTGTGGCTGATGAAAGTCGCAATCACCAAGATTAGTGAAGCAAAGACGACGAGCACGCCGTACAAACTCATGCCCTCGACATTCTTTGAAACAAGTTCTGCAACGGTGTGGAGCAAGCCGGATGATCGAACAGCCTTGCCAAGGGACAAGCCTCCTGCAGCCAGGATAATGATTGTCCAGGGGAAGTTGTTGAAGTCTTCCTTGGTCAAGATTCCGATGCCGAAGAAAAGAACAATGGGGATAATGGCAATTACACCCATATCGCCAAAAATATGGTCCATCTGATGACTTGCACACCACAAAGCAATGGTGACAATGGTGACGACGCTTACAAACCACTGGACGCCACTGAAGTGTTCCTTGACCGGGCGAATTGGTGCAATGGCGGTTCCCCTGCCTGGCTGGAATGTCACGAGCAACAGCATCCAGATCAAAACAATAGAGACGGCACCAACAGGGATGACAATGAAGAACCACTGTAACCACGTCGGCTCCGGCTTCATAATGCCCATAGCAACTACATTCTGCGGCGATGCAATTGGTGACAGCATGCCACCGATATTGGAAGCAAGGGCGATTCCGATAATGACGGCCTTGGACATGTCTGAATCAGACGGTAGAGTACGTAACATGGGCTGAGACGCAGGTTAGTCGCATTCCTCAACCCGGAGCTTTATACATGAGAATTTGCCAACATACCTCGATGATGGAATAGCACAAAACGGGGGCAGCAACATTGCTAATCAGCATTGACGCAAAGGCAGCAACAAACATGTTTGCTACAAGCACTGTCCGTGGCTGGGTGCCGGCCTTGCTAAGGATGAGTGTGGCGAGACGCTTATCTATCTTGCACTTGGAGAGGGCAGCCGCAAGTGTGAAGCCACCAAGAAGCAACATGATAACTGGACTCCACATAGCAGCAAAGATTGCGTTCGTAGCCTGTTTAGCATCCAGACGTTTGCGCTTGGATCCATGTTCGTCGCAAACGACTTGGAGCACAACGGATAAGAAAGGGATGAGAAGCGATGTCACGAACAACGGAATAGTCTAGCAGACAGGGCGTTAGAGACAACCTGAGCGTTTGGCTCCTTGGTGCAAAACTTACTTCGGTTGCCCATAGCAAACTGACAAAGACTAACATGGCTAGGCAGTTTTGTTCCTCGGGCTTATCCATAATGGGAATGGCAAGAAGTGCTGCGAAAGCGCCCAGACAGCCCAGCAAAGTGAGCATGGAGGAGTCGGTTAGCCAAGTAGGTAGTGAGAGGCGACCAAGAGGCGTCCTGAATTGTTTCGTTGCCGCGATCTCCTCATCGTCACCTTGTAGGCGCTTATGTGCTGCGGTCTGGTCCTGGCCAAGTAGAGATTGGCCAAATCTAGCCGCCTCGGCACGCCTTTCAATACCGATGAGGTCTCTCCACACGGTATTACGTTCCCACACGACATGTTCTCGCAGGTGAGACCGCAAGTCCTTCTTAGCAAGTTCTCGGTCACCAGCCGTAACAACTTCGGCGTAAGCGTTCTCCATCTTTTCAATATTTTCTTCGATGATTTTCTTGGTTTCATTCTTGAAGGGATACGCCGTGTCAACATTGGCCCTCATAAATGGCCCCTTGAGTTCCTTGTCCAGTATCTTGTCGAATTTTTTCAGGACTTTACTGAAACCAGTCTTGTTCAGTTGGGCGTACGACTTGAGCTCACACAGCTGTACATAGAGGCTGATGATACGCTTCTTCAACATGATGCTGGACGAGAATAAGCCTGAAGAAAACATGACTGACTGATCACCAAAGTCCTCGACGATACTGTGCCTTCGTACAGAACGGGCAAACTCCGAGGACGCGGCCAAATCAGCCTGATGCTGGCCAACGTTGGCGACTAGTCCTCCGCCGACCACTATTACTCTTCGGCTTGTGCAACCCAGTCGTCTCGTCATCATCACTTCCGCTGTCCTCCATGTCGTCATCTGAGGCAAGACCAGTAGAGCTCAACCGCCGCAGATGAGGACGGTTGCACTCGCCGAGTGACATTCGCCGCAGGTCAGGATTATCTAGTGATGGTCTTTCCGCGACGTCTCGGACCAGCTGGTTGACTTCATCCAACAGCTCTCCTTCCTTGGCAACGTAAAAGGAACATATTTTCTCGAGCTCGATGCCAAGCGCCCTGCTGAATACCTCTGTCGGTTCTTCGCTGGAGATGAGGGGCCGAGATTCTAAGTCGCCACCTGCTCGTGATTGGTGGGCATTCTTCTCGAGCTGGTAGATACTAGATGGCGGAGAGACTTGGAGTAAGCAGAGAGTTTGTGTCATGATCGGAGCGGGAGACGACTGGGAATATCGATTGCAAAACTTTGCAACATTTACTTACAGCTTCTTCAGATTGCTGTAGGCAATGTAGTGACTGCTCCAGTCCGGAACAGCATTGAACTGGATGCTGTGGGAAAACTTCATCTCGTCCTGTGTTTCAATCCACCGACGCTTTCGGTCTCGCTTCTCCTGCCTTCGTTTCTCGACGGCGTGTGCCTGTTTGCTTTCCTGGATCTTGCCGTACTCGACGAGTTCGTATGCGTCGGTCACGCTGCCAGGCAGCAGTGCAACAAGGCCCTCTGAGTCTAGGTACGAACTCCCTCCTCCTTCACGTTGGCCAGTCGAGGTGCAAATGTTGTCAGAGATCCGAGTGGCGGGGCCTGTGCCAGGAATGGAGGAGGGATTCTCGGGTCGAGATGTAGTTGGAATTGTGGAAGATGTAACCGGAGTGGTTTCGCTACTGGCGCCACATGGAGGATATTATGGAGCTTTAGGTCGACCGTGTGGTCAAGCTGCACGCAGCAACCGGTGAACAAGATGGTTAGATGACTAGTACTAGTGCCCAGGTAGAGGCACAGCCCAGGGGAATTCAACGCTGGGAAGGGTCTGATCGCTTTGTTCACGCGACAGCACAAGTCGGTGGCGGCTCGCAAGATCCAATGGCTCCTCCAGGGCGAAGGGGGGCGTCGGAAGCATACATTGAACACTTGTTGGATGAGTCTGGATGTCTGGGAGATGCCCGAGCCGAAATGCTGGTCTGGTTGGCAAGCCCACGCTGTCGTAATCCACAGTCGCTCATTAGCCTTGCACATGTGTGGTGGAGAAGCCTGGTTGGTTGAGTGGCCTCAGCTGCAGGTCAGAGTTGCCGCAGGCCACTTGGTGCAGCCTCCAAGTGTCGACGTGCCTGCAGCGGCTCTGCCGTCAAGTGCTGCGTGTCGGCGCAGAGTGCCCAAGCAAGTACCGATCTAGGTGCTCCATACTCCGTACTGTGTGAAGGATGCACGAGGTATGTAGTCTGGTATCTTCGTACTACACATCGGGCGCGCTGTCCAATGCCATTTCGTCTTTTACACATGTGGGGTTGAGTGCCTGTTCCACTGGATCGACCTTAAAAGTCTAGCAAGTCACGCTGTCTCAAGCCACCGCCTAAAGTAAGTGTCAGCTGTCTCTGGCGACACAGCAGTGCATATGGACCAGAATATCTTCTCAACGTCCAGTTGTGCATACTCATCCGGAAAGCAGTATTTTGAGGCCGCAGTCAGGGCTGTGAAGTCAAAGGCCAATTGGCTGCAATGACGCCGCGTGAACTATCCCACATGTGCACACGTAGAGTCCAATACCGTCTGGTGTACTTTGGTAGGTACTTAAATCTGATACCCGAAGGAAAATGACTTGCATAACTTCATGTATTCGACACAAGCCATCACGACCGGCTCTCAACTTCGACCTGATATACATTTTAAATACTACATCATGTGCCATACATATGCCACATGACCCCCTATTTGTGTTACACGCATCCGAACCCCTTTCCGAAAAAAGACTCGGCATACTCATCCAAGGGCTTCACTCGCTTGGAGAATCCCCTTCACGTTTCTGGCATCGACAATAGGATCATGTCTCCGTAAATATGCTCCAAGTTCGTACATGTTAGCACTCTGAGCACAGAAATTCTCCTCCAGAAGATAGTACAACTCTCGTCAAGGATCGTCAAGAGTTGTCAACAAGAACATCGGCAGCTGTCACTTCTTGGCTCGTCGCCAAAAGCTGTCTACTGCTGCAGGATATCGAATGGTAAACCGCCAATGAACACAGCCTTTCAAAATGTCATTTGAGTGGCACCTTCATCCTAGCACCAGCCTTCTCTGCGACTAATTAACATAGGTATGCATTTCTGTCTTAGGTGAAGTTGTAATTCTATACCCATTTCTTCATGATCCAAGCATCTGCTGCAATGCGTTAATTCTATATGTTTCACTTTTCTCCACGAGCTCTTCATGACGACCCTTCTCTACAATTGTTCCACCTTCAATAACAAAAATAACATCGGCTTTGCGGACGGTGTGCAGGCGATGAGTGATGGCAATGACGGTGATGCCTCTAGCGGCTCGTTCCAGGCCTTCCTGTAGTGCCTTTTCGCTCTCAGCGTCGAGTGCACTTGTACTTTCGTCAAGAAGGAGAAGCTGAGGTTTTCGTACTAAAGCTCGAGCAATGGCTAGCCGCTGTCGCTGACCCCCAGACAAACGCGATCCATTAGGACCACACTCGGTGTTGTATCCGTCCGGGAGTGCCATTATAGTGTCATGTATATTAGCCAAACGACAAGCCTCTTTGATTTCTTCATCAGTTGCCTCATGATTTGGCGTCGCGCCGAGCCCGACGTTGAACCTGATTGTGCCATCAAAAAGAGCACAATCTTGGGGGACGACGGCAACATTGTTTCGGAACTCAGTACCCTCTCGTGCACAAATATTCGATCCATTGATTTCTATAGCCCCTCCCGTTGGATGGTACATTCTTTGAACAAGTGACAAGATGGTAGATTTGCCCGCCCCTGAGGGTCCGACTAGGCCACAAAACTGGCCCGCTCGGATGGTGAACGACATGTCCTGGACAATGGAAATATGCGGCCGGGCCGGGTACGCGAATGAAACATCCTTGAAAGTTACGGTAGCACCCCTGTTGGGGGAAGTAGACTTCGGAGGACCCTCTGCAGCAGCTTCAACGTCCTCCGCGGCGGTAGTTTGTGTCGACGAAAGAGCCATTTCCTTGATCTTCAGGTCTTTGGAAGAACCTTTTTCTATTAGACTCAATATTCGGGATCCTGCTTCACGGGCACGCGAAACCTCCGGGGCAAGGGTAAACATGTTGCCCCAAAGCTGAGCACTAACTAGCATAGCCACGAGAATGACGAAAAACTCGGTAGAGGTGTACTCTCCATTTGTGATTCTCGTTGAACCCCACCAGTAGGCAAATGCATATATAAGGTTACTAGTTCCATAAGAAATAGCGAGCCAAATATTGGCGTAGGCAGTGCCAGCCGCCATGGCCTTATAGGGCGGGCGAAGCGTCCGGCGGTAGTTACCCAGAATCTCGTTTTCCAGGGATAAAGACGAAATAGTCTTGAAAGAATTGACAGCCTCAACGGTAATGCCGATGGCATCTGAAAACGCGTCGGCATGTTTCCGCTCAAATCTGGTGAGAGCACGAAGCTGCAGAATGCCTGATCCCAATAGTATTGGTACCGTCACCAGGCACACTATAGCAATCTTCCATGCCAGAATATGCGAAACAATGATGGCTACAACAAAGTTGACAACGATTGAAAAGCAATTTCCAATGATGGAGCCGCTAAAGCCACCGATAGCAGCAGCATCGGCCGTAATGACTGACAATAACGATGCTGGAGTGCGCCCATCAGACTGGTGCCAGTCCAAGCCTTGTTCATAAAGAGAACGGAAACAAAGTACACGGACCTTGTAGAGAAGTTTCTCTGAGATTTTTCCAAAAGAGGACCAGCTAATTGAATTGGCGAGAAGCTCGATGACGGCTAACATGAAGAACAAGCCTCCAAAGAATTTCCCTGCCCAGCGAATGTCACCTGGGGCATTGCACGGACTTAGCCTTCCAACGGTGTTACCAAATATTAAACCAGATCCAGTGAAACTTGCTCCAACAATGGTTCCAGCCGCAATAGCCAACAGAAACCAAGCCAAATTTGGTCGCATCATACGACTCAAATCCTTAATGATTTGCCAGCCAGTTTTGTTGGAATCGAGACCGGAAGTTTCTGGTATAATGTCATCAGAGTACGGAGCAGGTTGTTCCTTGTCTTGCGCCTGAACTGTGTTTGCGGCCTTTTCCTCAAGCACGGAGTCCTTCTCTGTAGTTATCGTGTCGGCGTCCCCTCTTGCAGTACTTGCCATGGACGGGGTGTCATCGTTCTGCAAAGACTCAATGTTCTGAAGACGAACCATGCCTGCATATGAACCATTAAGTGTCATAAGTTCCAAATGAGAACCTTGTTCGATGATTTCACCACCATTCATGACGATGATGTTGTCTGCGTTCTTGATAGTAGAAAGTCTGTGTGCAATGGCAATAACAGTCCGACCCTTGGCAATGGATTCGATGGCCATTTGAATACGATGCTCACTGGCAGAGTCCAGGGAAGCCGTAGCCTCGTCTAGAATAAGGATCTTGGGGTCCCGAATAAGTGCTCTAGCAAGAGCAATTCTTTGACGTTGACCACCACTGACCAGTTTACCACCAATGCCGACTTGAGTTCCATACCCGAACTCAAGTCTTCCTATGAAAGTGGAGGCATCAGCTAGAGAGGCTGCCTCGCGAACCAGTTGGACCAGATCGACCATATCTGGGCCATATGCCTCGGCCAGAGAAGCTAGATCCTTTCCGGCCGCAAGTTTGGCAGCAATTTCAGCTAGACCAGATCCCAAAATCACAGACTGGAACCGCTGATGCTCAGGCCAAGGAGAGTTGAGAATGCCAAGGGCAATATTTTCCAATATGGATCTGTCTAGAAGTGATGGTTCCTGCTGAACCAAGCTCATGAAACTTCGTAGGTTCTTCACGTTAAGGTTCTTTAGGTCGTGCCCGTCCAACGTCACAATACCATCTGTAGGATCATATATCCTCGCTGTGAGACCTGCGACTGTAGATTTACCACTTCCAGAAAGGCCGACTAGTGCTGTATGCTTGCCGGCAGGGCAGGAGAAAGAGACTCCTCTCAGCACAGGACGATCAGGGCGAGAAACGTAGGCAAATGAGACATCGTGGAACTCAACTGAGCCGTCGATATTATTGGGAAGCTTGTCCCCATCACCCGACTGCGAGTCAATCCTAGATGGGGCGTCAATGTCTGCTTTCAGCTTCTGGAATGACGCGGTTGCAGCCCCAATGATGGGGAGCAGTGGTGCAATGGAACCAAGGATAACACAAGCTACCAGCGTTAGTTAGGATCATGATATATTTTGGTTTCGTTTTTTAGTTTGTCTTATACTGGACTCACCGTCTACAAGGAGAAAAATGACCGTGTATGTTCTTCCAACAGAGACGTTGTTTCCGCCGTTTTCCACAGCATCGGCAATCTGTCGACTTCCTTGCCAGAATGCCAAAGCATTAGCGGAATACGAAATGAAAAAGAGGGTCCCGGCCTGAATGGCAGCCGTTACGGCCTTCTTTATTCCCTCCTTTTGGGCAGCCATCATTGTGGAAGCAAACTTCGCTTCAAGGCGAGGGCCTGCTCCAAAGGCCTGGACCACTGCTATATGTGAGAGTGCCTCCTGAGCGATGGAGGAGGCTGAAGCAATCGCGTCAGACATACGGGCAGCGTACTTTTGAGTGAATATGCTCGTAATTGCTGCCATCAAAAGAAATGCAGGAATTAAGCTGATAAGAATAGCAGCCAACTTTGTGTCCCTCACAAACGCGACGACATATGATGAGATGAAGAACGAACTAACGGCAATACAGATACCAACCTTTTCAGAGGTACCGGCTTGGATGATCTGGATATCAGAGTTCAACCGTGACGTGAGTTCACCAGCTTGGCGACTGTCGTAAAAGGTGGCATCCTGGCGGAGGAGTGTTTGAAAGTATCGATCTCTTATTCGAGCCTCCAGTCTGCGACTAAATATGCTCCACGACACAATGTAAAGATATATGACGATGAAGTTGGCAATAGCGATATATACCAGTATCAGCACCTTCTTGTTGACTTCGGACTGAATGTCGCCTGTACTTTTCGAACTCTCTGTATCGCACGAAGCATCGTTGAGGTTGTCGAGAACCTGACCAAAGAGAATACCCATCAAAGGGAACGGGACACCAGCACAGCAGGCACAAAGAGTGCCGAAGATGAGTAGAAGATAATCCAGCCATGTGGGATTGGCGTAGAACAGCAGCTGAAAGAAACTGAAGAACTGTCGACTCAAATTAATTAGTCGTCAGCCAAAGCTGAGCCAACGACTCGACGGCCTTGGTTGGCAGACGCGATTCGGCAGCTTGTCCAAGTAGGAGGCAAAGGCTGTACATACGTTGTTCTTTGCAGGTGGTTTTTCAACCGCAACACCCGTGGACTCATTGTCTGTTGTAGCAGACTCTTGTGCTGGTGCGCCCACCGGACTGACAATGTCGTCTCCAGCTGCCATGATGCAATAGCAACACTGTGGAACGCGCCTTTCAGCAGAGGTATTCTGTGAGGATGACAGCCTCGCGACCAAACAGGACCATGTGAACCACTAGGCTAGAACGGTCTTGATCTTGGCAGAAAGGGACTGAAGAATGAAGATAGCTTGTCCAGGTGACCGTCTCGAAGACGGACAGAGCTGCTTGGTGGAAACAGCTGAACTGGTGCAGATCTTTTGCCCCCCCCCACCATGAATGTCGGAAACTATCTCTGATGTGCGACCCGGGTCGATGTTTTGCTCAGACCTGGATTGCTTCCCGTAATCCAGTGTTAGATATTCTTTGGATCTGCCATCTCGAGCATGGCCAGTTGGTCCTGTAATGGATAAAGAAGGTCTGGTTACGAATACTTTGCCGGACCGATTCGTTCTCGTGAAGCACGCATTACAGCCCCTGCAATCATGGGCTCCACGAATTAAGCCTCCCTGGCCTTGGAAGAAGTTATGCTCATGAGTGACTGAGCTAAAGCCCAGTCCTGCAATGTGTTGTGGAGAAGATGGTAACAAGCTCAGAGGACTGCTACACCGCAAACAAAGAGAGGCTGGAGAACGAGTACATTCAAGTCCCTTCTTTGTATCCCAGCGATTGCGTGAGCCGCCAAGGCCAGAGAAGACGGTTAAACGGCCCCTGTTTGTACTGGTACTTTGTCTCCTCTATAATGTAGTGCCATCCTCGAGGCGCCCACTTGGGCTGTACGTTGCTGAGGGGCCAAATGGGCCAAGTCTACTCCGTACGAGAGATGTCAGATGTGTGGGCAGTCGGGTAAAACAAATATACGACGGTGGACGGTCAACTGACATGCAGATTCTTGCTTCCCACCAGCTCAACTATCCCTGCTCACTCCCCTTCTCTCTTCCATAACCAGCAAAGTAAGCTGGACACGGCCCTCCGATGCCTGGACGTGGCTCGCAAGTTGGCAAGTTGGCAAGGTCCCAAGGTCCGGTAGGGGGGTTCGGATCAGATAATTTCTCTCGGCGCCACATTTGGCGTTCGTGGCGGGCAGCCCCCCCCGGGACGGAGTCGGAGTGAAGGCACAAGCTGACTGGTCGCTTGGTCACACAACACTGGCTCACGATGCCAGCACAAGTCAATAGCGCTAAAGGAGTCTGCTGGGAGCAAAGAGCGAAGGGAAATGTATTTTGGAGGATTTTTTGGATATCCTGTCAGAGATTGTGGCACAAGGAAAGAGCGCCTCGGGCTATTTTGCGCTAAGCGGGTCCGGCTGTTCCTTCCTTCTGTGTCAGGTGTTTCGCCTGTCGGCCAACCACGGCCTTCATGAGGATCTGATAAGCCGTGTCCATCCTCATTTGGTCCGTCCCTCACCTGGCGTCGCAACCACTCTTTTGTTCTGACTGGCCGCTGCCATGGCCACACATGACGGTGTGCCCTTCACTCCGGAATTGCGTGCGGTGTCCAAACCAACTTAGCCGAGCAAGTCACCGACGTCCGAGGATACAGAACGACGTCCTGCTTAGACTGTCCGCTGTGTACAGCATCCTGCCTTGCCTGGCCCTTTGAACCGTGTTCGGATTCCATTATGGATTCGGTTTTATACAGCCCTCGGCCTTGTGAATACCCGATTGTTGAGCAGCATACGTAACGACTAGCAGAAGTCCCTAGTGGCAGGGATATGGAGAACATGGAGCAGGAAAAGTGAGCCGTGTTGGTGCTGCAGACTTATCAATCAGCTTGGGATCAGCACCATGTGCAGCCCTCCTAATGCCTTTTCGTGCCGTGCCAGCAGTCAACGACAATGCCGCGCTGCTCTTCTCCCCGAGCCAACGGAATCCAGAACCTTGGTTCCATTGCCATCCAAGCCCTCCGTTCGTCTGGTTCGCGAACGGCAGCCACTCGGTTGCCTTCTTGGACCAAAACTCGGTCCAGCTCCAAGGTCATCCAGCAACTCGCCGTCTTAATATGCCCCCGACATCCAACGTCTGTCTCCACGCGTGGGCCAAGCTTCTTCTTCCATCCCCACACTCGTCTATTGCGACAGGGCAACATTGCGCCCTCCAAAATCCCACTTACCTTCTCCAACTTCATACATGTCCAGACAGTTTCTTCAACACAGCCAGCCATCATCTCATCTGCCAGCAACGCCACAATGGGTTCAGTACTGAATGTGCCAGACGCTCCAACCGTCAGAGTGTTCATTGCGGGAGGTTCGTATGCTGGCCTGTCCGTGGCCGCCAATCTTCTTGACCTCGGACAAGGTCTCTCGCCACGCATGTTCCAGCAGGAATACCAACATCACCCCAACCTTCCCCGCGTAAACTGGGACATTACCATTGCTGATGAGAGAGATGGCTTTTGTAAGTAGACTTTGTAATCAAATCGAAATGAGAGCAATCACAACGCCCGCGCCTAACATTGGGAGTCAGATCACTTGATTGGGTCTCCGCTTGCCCTGGCTGACGCAGAGTATGCCAAGAAGGTCTGGATTAAATTCCAAGACCTCCCTGGTCTACAGAATCCCCAGATCAAGTTCATCCAGGCCTCTGTATCAAGTGTAGATTGTGAGGCGAAAACAGCCATTACAATTGACAGCACCACCAAGGTTGCCAGCACATACGAGTATGACTATTTCGTTGCTGCTACCGGTCTCCGGAGAGTGTGGCCTGTCGTGCCTCAATCTCTGACGAGGAAGCAGTATCTTCTTGAAGTCGAGGAGCATATTCATTCAGTTGCCAGCGCCCAGCACGGCGTAGTTGTTGTTGGAGGTGGAGCGGTCGGCATCGAGATGGCAGCTGAGCTCAAGCTGGTCAAGCCTGATGTCAAGGTTACTCTCATTCACTCCCGAGACAAGCTTTTGTCATCAGAGCATCTCTCAGACGAGTGCAAGGACAAGGCCTTGGAGCTACTTAGGGAAGCCGGCGTTGATGTTTTGATGAACCATCGACTCGCATCTACCAGAGAGGTTGAGACCGCCAACGGGCCACCCAAGTATGAGCTCGAGTTTACTAATGGGCACAAAATTGCTGCCAGTAAGGTTATTATGGCTGTGTCCAAGAGCAAGTCAACGGCGACTTATCTTCCTTCATCGGCAATTGATGAGGAAGGCTATGTTAAAATCGAGAACAAGTTCGTTTTTTCTACCTCACATTTGGCAACGGAATAAAATACAACCCGCCTTGTCGTATTGACGCATCACTAACACGGTATGAACCCAGTTGCACTTTCTCCCCTGGCACCCCGAATGCTGAATTCCACCTCTGCGCCGGAGACTTGACCAAGTGGTCGGGCATTAAGCGCTGCGGTTGGGCCATGCACAGCGGCCACTATGCCGCTCAGAACATTCACAAATTTGTCCAGAAGAAGCATTTAGGTCAGGAACCCAAGTTCGCAGAGCTCCAAGAAGTGCCCCCCATGATTGGATTGGCGGTGGGAAAGAAAGCCGTTGCTTCGGGGCCGGAAGGCACCGTCTTTGGAGAGGATGTCATGCAGGCCTATTTCAAGCACGATCTTGGATTTACGAGTAAGTGGATTACGGTTTCCAAAGGAGTGAAGTTTGTCCTAGCTAATATCTGAAAACAGTTTGCTGGGACTGGATGGGTCTCGCTGGACGGAAGGAGGATGAGACCGACTGACAATGGCATTAGCAGAGATGGCACTTTGCAATTTAACAAGATGGTACAAACGGAATATAAAAAATTAGATATTAGGCGTTGGCTGTTTATGCCCGCGGCGCAGTTCAGGATCTACAGGAGGAATCCTCTATTATACGAAAAGAGACGAAATAATGCATACATCGTTTACCTGTGCTGTCCAAAAGCAGGTAAAGCCCATCGCAACAAGCCAAGCAAGGAAGCATATTCCAACTCAACCTGCCATGCATTGATTTTGAATTGGTCCACCGCAACACCTCTTGTGGACTCCCTAAGTTTTGGGCCTCTGGTCACTCCCGCCCAGAGCATTGTCATTGCCTCACGGCGTCAAAAATAACATTTAATGACTCATCAAATCGGAATATACTCAGGTCGCCCATCTCCAACTCGACAATGGCTTCAAGTCTTGAGCCGCCCCCGCCAGCTGCCATAATGTCCGAAATTCTGCCACGTACGCCAAGCCGCTTCTGCCGAGGCCCGATATTGGCTTGGCTATTTGTACAATTATTGCCGAGTTTGGCGCATAATGCGGCATAACTTGCTAGAGACGGGGACAAGTATAGAAAAAAGCCGGATTATGACAAGGGTCTTCCTACGAGAACACCGCTGCAGAGTGTTTAGAACTCGGCGCCTCCATGTTGGATCATTGCCGGTTATTATAATGCCGCTTACTCCCGAGCGATTTCATGAACGAATCAGAATCTGAAACGGCATCATGCAAGAGATGCAGCCGCACATCGGTTGGGTTTCAACGTTGCAAAGTCAAACGCGACTGTGAAGACGCCGTCGGTACTCGTCCATCATAGTCTAAGCCAAGTTCGTTATCTCGGTACCATGCCCAAGGAGGCTCTCTGATCTAGTTACCTAGCCTAAGGATCAGCCTGAGAGCTGCAACCTCCGTAAGAGTGATATCTCCAGTCGTTTCCATCTCCATATCACACTTCTCCTCCACCTTGCCTAGATGCCGGATCTAGTCTTTTGTCGAACCTCAAGACTCAAGAGTCAATAGTCTCTATCGGCTTCGCTGACAGACACCTGGGTATTACTGGCCCCTTTTCCACTTTTCTCACCTGCCATGTTCCTAACTAGAGTTTGTTGTTTTGAGCTAATTGAAGAATAATTCAGGAAAAGCAGGCCACACTCGTCCACAAAAACTAATCCACAGTGACACTTCTGGTACTCATGTTTTGATGGGAGAAGAACCTCTCTGGATGTGCGTGCAGCTAAGGGCCCCAGGGCATTCATCATATATCAAAACCAAAACGCCACGAGAAAAAAAAACGCGTCATCTCGACTTGGACACCCAAGTGCGTTACATACGTGCGTGGTGCACAAATCAGAAACCGGACGAGTAGCTCAATAACGTTATCAGATCCGCCCAGCCCCTCTTGCTTTTTAGCCGGCGCGGCAAAAATAAATTGAACCAATCAGTATACATCAATCAGAAGATGTGGAGCCCCGAGCCCAGGCCGGGTTTCGCCGTACTTGCCGTTGTTGCTGTCCGGGCGCCGGCTAGACTTGTCTCCATTCCAAGATTGTAAAGGACGGCCAAGCCCCAGCCAAGGGTCTGCCTCAAAAAGCAAGAAATTCCTCTTCTTCCATCCCCGGCTCCAGTACAGGTCCATCAAGATTTGCGGCGGGGAACAGCTTCCCATGTTCATCCCTTGTTGCCCTCGGTGCGAGGTATCGTTACAAGTTGGTGGCGTCGCTTTTGCAACATCACTTGTGTATGCATGTCTTTGTACTCTATTTACATGGGCAAGATTAAGCACTAGGCAAATACATCTAGGCCTCCGCCAACCCTGTCGGAGGGAGCTATTGGCTATACGGCATTGCAGCTGGGCTACCAGGGGACGTCTTGGAGGCTTCAGAGCAGAAAGGGGGAGGGGGGTGCGTGGTATATCTTCACTCGCATGATCGTATTATCCATCATCTCCTCGACAACCTCGACGCCGTGCCGGGACTAGCTTCTGAGTGTAGAAGCAAGACGGCAAGTCTGTCATTGAACGCTGTAGCTCACGGATACAGCGGGATTACGTGTGATATGTGGCACCGAGTACGCGTCAACGGGTTGGTATGTACTCACAAGTGTCAGTCTTGTATCCCACGCTTTCATGAGCTGGATGTGGGATCTAACAGGGCCCCGCCAGGGCCCAGCAAGTTTCAGCAGCTTCTTCCACATGGCAAAAGTGTCTGTTTAGGTCCAGGGCTTTTCCCTACGCCTTGGCCGCCGAGGGAGATCGATCTCTTCGCGACGCCAGATGGGACAATGGACAAAGATGTGACTGGCGGTGTTTTTGTTACCGAAGCTTGCCGCTCTCTCCTCGGCCTAGACCTCTCTTCTGTCGTATGTTCAAAACTGCCCATCTGCCACATGCTAAGCAGGCCTGCGGCGCTTAACGTGAGATATTCGTCTCTATAGCCAGTCCCTCTCATCACCGGCGCTCCCTCCACAATGGCAGCGGCGAATTCAGTAGTTCGGCTCTCGGCTCTGTCTCCAAACGAGACCTTCATCAAGCTCCCTCACCCGTACTTGACCGAGTACACTGTTCAGAAGACAACAGCGCCGCCAAATAAAGCAGCCGGAGATGTGCCCCTTTTCCAGCTCCGCGAGCGTCCCGACTCGTCGACGCAGAAACTCTCAGCCCCGTTGCACAACACAAAGCTCTACTTCTCCGAACCCGCGGACCTAAAGTCCAGTGAACTGCCTGCGGATTCCAACAATAGCGCCTGGGCTAGAGCGAGACGCTCGCCATTCTCCGTGGTCGTCTGGGACGGCGCCGAGACGCCTTCCCTCGCGCAAGCATGGCTGCTCTTATACGTCTTGTTCACGGCCGGGCCGGGCATGGAGTCGGTACGGTTGGAGCTCGTTGGCGCCAACGCCGCGACTCTGGGTGCCCAGTTGCGCGATGTTCTGCTGGCCATTGACCACCCACTGCCTGCCAGAGAGAAGCGCCCGTCGGTTTCCAACGAGAACGAATACCTTGTGCTGGCTCTACGAAGCACATTCTGGCAAGGCGCCGGCTCTCCCTTTGGTCCCCGACCCGTGTGGTTGCCCGCCGAGTCGCCTCTGTCTCTCCACGGAGCCAAGTCGCTGGCGTCGTATCCTCTTACTCCTCTCCAGCACACGGTTACCATTACATCCGCCGGCGATCCCCAAGATGCCGACAGGTGCCAGCAGTCGTGGCATCCTATTCGCCCCGCGAAGCCTGCTCCTGGCGCCGTCATGTACAGCCGATGGATTCCGCACCTAAAGGAAACCTTCTCAATGGTGTCGCTGGACTACCAAGACGAACAACACTTGAGGCTGTTCCACGAGTGGCAGAACGACCCTCGTGTTTCGCAGGGCTGGAACGAAACGGGCACTCTGGACCAGCACAGGGAGTACCTGCGCAACATTCACCAAGATCCCCATCAAGTCGCTCTTCTGGCCAAGTGGGATGATGCCTACTTTGCCTACTTCGAAGTGTACTGGGCCAAGGTAAGTTTCAAAGAAGGATTGTCGAGTGCAAAGCCGTCGTGGAGATGCGTCGCTAACACGATGGACGATGCTCTACAGGAGGACCGCCTCGGCGGCTACTATGATGCGGGCGACTTTGACCGCGGCCGTCACTCCCTCGTTGGCGATATTCGGTTCCGCGGCCCTCACCGTGTGACTGCCTGGTGGAGCAGCTTGATGCATTACCTCTTCCTGGATGACCCTCGTACCATGAATGTCGTGGGTGAGCCCAAGAACACCAACTCGACTGTTGTCATGTACGACCTCATCCACGGCTTCGGCATCGAGCACTTTGTCGATTTGCCTCACAAGCGAAGCGCTTTTGTGCGATGCCCGCGCAATCGATTCTTCCAGCTGTGTCCGCTCGGGGAGAGCGACAAGGCCGTTGGTGGTATGAGAATCGGCCTGGTTCCAAAGTTGTAGGACTACAAATCCCACACAAGACTTTGACATGGCTAGTGTTTGTTTCAAATATATATATATATATATATATGTTTTGGTTCGAATCCCTGCAGCAAGTGGAAGCAATGTGGACTGAACGTGATGGTGAAAAGAGTATACATGTATATAATGTTTTGACCTCTGAATATATCTAGTTCTTTGCAAGTCTTGTTGTGAAAACACCTTTCGTCTCTTTGAACCGTGTTTGACTCTAGACCAAGTAACAAAACAAACAAACAAACAAACATGCATACATTCTTTATTGTTCTCCGTCCTATCTGTTTGCCAAATGCCAGCATTGCCTGCGGCGGCCCTTTCTCTACAACTTTGATGTCTGCCATCTCTTGACCAAAATCTCACTACCCAATGCCGCCATCTCAAACTTCCTCACTTTCCCGCTGCCAGTCAACGGCACGTCGCAAGGAACCCCGTCTTGGCCCAGCCAGAAAATGTGCGCAGGGGACTTGTGTTTGCCCAACGTGTTGCGGACCCAATCGCGCAACTCCAGGTCTGTCGGCCGAGGGCTGCTTTCGAGTCTCTCGACAAAGGCGCCGACGACTTCGCCATAGTGCTCGTCTTTGAGTCCGACCACGATGGCCCGGGAGACTGACGGGTGCGCCATGAGCCGCTCCTCGATTTCAAGAGGGTAGATGTTCTCTCCGCCTGGGTTTCACACCGCGGCTTGTATTAGTGGCAGTGTTGAAAAAGGGAAAAAAACGCGGGCATTCGTCCTTCTGGTGCTCACCTCGAATTATGATATCCTTGAATCGCCCAGTAATGGTGCAATATCCATTCTCGTCAAAGACAGCCTCGTCGCCCGTGTGCAGCCACAGAAGCCCTGCCGCATCCCGAACCATGACCTCGTTGGTCTTTTCTGAATTATTCCAGTATCCGGCCTGGAGCTGGTATCCCGCCATGCAGAGCTCTCCCCTTGTGCCCACGGGCACAATGCTGCCGTCACGGTCGACAATCTTTGCCTGGGCGTGCGGCATCAGGGTGCCGACCGTGGTCAGTCTCGTGTCCATGGCGTCGTCGGTGAAGGCGTTGAAGCAGGTCGGCGAGGCCTCTGTCAGGCCGTAGCTGCTGGTGAACTCTGTCATGCCGAACCTGTCGACCAGAAGCTCCATCAAGTATCGCGGGACGGGCGCTCCAGCAATGATTCCGGTCCGCAGCTTGTCGCAGTTGAACCCGGGCGGGAACTCGGCCTGGAATAGAGAGTCGAACATGGCCGGAACTCCGTGCACAGCCGTGCAGCCTTCGTCGGAGATGGCTTGGAGAGTAGAGGGGATGTCAAAGACTTCAGCCGGATACACAATCTTGCCACCGTGCGTGACCATGGCCAAAAGGCCGAGGACCAGCCCGAAGCAGTGGAACATGGGGGGAGGACAGCAAAGGATATCCTCCGACGTGATCCTCATCCTGTCGCCGATGAAGCGGGAGTTGTTGACCAGATTGCTACCCGGCCATCATCGTCAGCTTCTCTTTGCGTGTTTTGATAATCTGCAAGACTTACTGGTGAGTGAGCATGGCAGCCTTTGGGAGACCCGTCGTGCCACTTGTAAACTGCAGGTTGACGACCTGATGTGGCAGCACTCGCTGCATAGATCTGTACAAGTTGTCGCAGCTCTTGCGACTGGTCGATTTGATGAGGGACTCATACGTTGGGTGTTTTCCTGCTTCGCCTCGCAGGATGAAGACCTTGGGCCCGTCCGTTTTGTTGTCCAGCGCAGCAAGAAGCTTTCGGTTGTCCAACCGGCCGATTGTCTGCGTGGTAAAGAATACCTTGCAGTCGGAAAACTCCAGGCCGTACATGGCCTCGGTAGGCGTGTAGGTGTTGTTCAGAATGACGAGGATGGCGCCGATTTTGGCCACTGCGAAGAAGACGGCAGCGTACTGCTCGCAGTTCCCGGCCATGATGCCCACGCGGTCTCCAACCCCGATTCCCATGTCCAACAGGGCTTGTGCCAGGGAGGAACTCTGTTGGTTCAACTCGTTGTACGTCCACCGTGCTCCGGTCCAGGGAATGACGATGCACTCTTGAGTTCCATGCTGGTACGTTTGGAGCTGGAGAAGCTCCCCAAGAGTCAAGTCGACGAGGGGAGGCTCGAGGGGACCATGCAGGACTGACAACTTTTGCGTAGCTGGCCGAGTCTGCGGTTGCAGCTCCGTCATGACTGGCTGTGTAGACATTTTCATGTGACAATGTTGTGGTCTTTTTCGCCTTTTTTCCCTTTATTTTTTCTTTTCCTTTTTTATATCTGTGTGTGTGTTTTGGTTCTTTACAGTGATACTTGGCAGCAGGGCCTGGTCTACCACGGCCAACACGATGCAATCGATATTTCGACACTACAAGGAGTAAACGAGTATATTAGGCATAATGGGCTGAGAAGCAACAGCGTAAACCTGTTCAAGGAGGCCCACAACAAAACAGTCACAAAAGCCGACTGACGACATCTGTCGAGCTACCCCGGTTGGATGGCGAGTTGTGCATGGGCATAAAATCGTACATGGCCCAGCATCCAAGTGCTCAGACGGCTAAGCAACAGGTCACATCCCTAGTCCTGAAGCCAAACGAGCCATGGCTCCATTCACTCAAGCCGTTTGAAATTAGGAAGGTTAAGCCGGACTCGGCGGTTAGTACATGTCGTTGAAAACCTCTCCCCCTTGCCCGCAGGCAGAGTCCGAGGGTTGCCGATGTGGATAGGCCAAGTGCGCCGAAAGTCGGCCGGTAAGCCATCTTATCTGATCATCAGATTAGATGGCGCGCTCTAGACTCTCAGGGAAGGCGCGAAGGGGGGGCGTGTCTGTGCTCTATGCCGGCAGGATCAGCTGTGGACTCTCCGCCCCTGGCGCCGGCTGTATTATCACAGCAAGGCAGACCTTGGTTTGAATTCCAAGGAACAAGTCAAGAAAGCGGAAAACACGTTGGGGGTTTGCTATGAGGATTAAACCCTAAAGCCGCGGTGTTTCCAACCCTGGTCCGTTGGCCCTGTCCACCATCACGCAGGTCGGGCCCACCACCACCAAGAGTTGGATAAGCAAATTCCCCGACTTGACCAGTATAATATGCGGCAATTGTTGCTCTTGCGCTGACGTATGTACTAGTTTGCGGACGCAAAAGCAGGGTGTGGCATCATCCCTGTGCCGCCAGTGCCGGCTTTACGCGATCTGCCCCTCCGGCTCAGAGATACTGCAGACTTGGGATTCATCGTGCCCAGTCTTGTTCCAAGGCCACCTTGTCACGAAAGAAAAAAGGGAGGAAAAACGTAAAAAAAAGCCACATGGGCGTGTGGCCAGGGACGGGCTCCGCAAGCAGGCTTCGTCGTCCTCAGCCGCTTTAACCAACTCGGCCTATCAATCTGCCCGCCTCGGCAGCAGCAGCTCGCGGCGAGAAATTCGAGCGCATATCAGATGCTAAGAAAGAATGGCCTTTGGCTCAACAATAGTCTTTTTTTAGCCTCATCTCCACCAAGAATGGTGTTCAGACTGTCAGACATAATCACCGACCGCAAGGAAATGTTTGTCGATGTTTTGGTTCTCGGCTGCCCATCAGAATGAAATGCAACCCACGTTTCATCGCATCAACCTGCCGCAACCTAATCTTGTGTTACCATCCTACGCCCTCCGTCGCCAGGGGTTTGCATCAAGAGAGGAATGCAGCCCAGCCTGTTATTTCATCGTAGACTAAGCCTAAGATTCGTCTTCATGTGGGGAGAGGCCTGTCTGATCTCGAAATTATCCATCCCCACCCCAACCAAAATGCTAATCACCGTCTCTGCCAAGCAAACACCATCTCCCCTACCGTACTCCGCTCACGGCAGGGGTCAAAAGGAAAAGAAGGGTTCTGCGATCCAGTGGTTTATTCAAACACCGGGTCATGGACGTGTCTCACTCATGTACTCTCAAGTCACTTCCACCACCACGTACCCCTGCTCGCGGCGTGCCCCTCAGACCAAGAAACTCGCGAGAAATATGCCAATGGGTGTCGTTTAACGCTCTTCCCGCTCGCTGGTGGATCCTATCCTAGTTTTGGATGATAATGGCAATCCAGCTGAGAATCGTGAATTGTTGCCGCATTGGACAGACAGGCTCCGAGACGGAAGAAATCATGTGTTCTACGAGGTCCAAGTAAATGGATCCGCGGTGCTGGGCCGCAAGTTCATAATACGTAGCTAAAAAAAAGAGGCCTTGACGTACTTTTGAAGAGCCCAGTTGAGCGTTCCCGTTTTGGTGTATGAATCTCTGCGCCTTGTGAGACTGTTCTGCTTCAGCCCTGGAGTAGCTCGGGTTTTCTGTGTTTCTCTTTTTGCAGTAATGAAGTCCTTTATATTAGACGCCTTTTCAAGTCTTTGGGCTTTCTCGAAGCGGCGGAAACAACGAAAAAATGGCGTTGCTTGTGATGCCAGTACAGGAATAGCTCCGCTTGCAGCACCGCATCATGCCGCCGCAAATCCTGATATAAACGCCCCCAACAAGTCGGAACCTGTAAGCGACGAAAAAAAGGGCCTTTGCGATCGAGACTTGGATCAAATATGGACTTGGAATAGGGAGCTTCCTCCTCTGATACAAAGATGCATGCACGACATCATTCATCAAGTCTCGCAACAACAGCCACACGCCGTGGCCGTTGCATCATGGGACGGGACTCTTACATACCAGGGGATTGATGTGCTGTCAACACAGTTAGCCCAGCAACTGAGACGACGGGGGGTTTCTGTTGGAACCAGAATACCACTTTGCTTCGAAAAGTCCATGTGGGCAGTCGTGTCCCTCCTGGGAGTCATGAAAGCCGGCGCCACATTCTCTTTGACTGATCCAAGTCAACCAGAAGCTAGACTTCGGACGATTGTGGACCAGACAGAAGCTGAAGTCATAGTCACCTCGGTAGCTCAACGGGAACTTGGAGTAAAGATTTCCCGGAACGAGAAAGTCATATCAGTCTCTCGCGACTATTTCGACCAGATTTCCGAGCAGCCGGGAGAGTCACTACCACTGGTTCCTTCTCCTTCTCCCATGTACATCATCTTCACTTCAGGGAGTACGGGCAAACCGAAAGGCGTGGTGATATCGCACGAGAACTACACGAGCGGCGCTTTGCCGCGAGCTGAAGCCGTGGGGTACAAGTCACACTCCAGGGTCTTCGACTTTCCCTCCTACGCATTCGACGTAAGCATTGACTGCATGCTTTGCACTCTTGCTCACGGCGGGACAGTATGTGTGCCCTCCGAAGCCGATCGAATGAACGATCTCAGTGGCGCTATCCGCAAAAGCAAGGCAAATATGGTCCATATGACCCCGTCGGTGGCCAGAGTCTTGGACGCGGATATTATTCCTTCTTTGGATGTTTTAGGCCTTGGCGGCGAAGCCGTTTCATCAAGTGATGCCGCCGCATGGAGTCAGGACACCAGCTTGGTCATTGCCTATGGACCGTCAGAGTGCACTGTTGGCTGTACCATCAACAACACCTTGGCGATATCAAGAGGCATAGGCAAGGGGGTTGGCGGCACAACTTGGATCACTGACCCCGAAGACCACAACGTCTTAGTGGGAGTTGGGGAAGTTGGGGAGCTTCTTATAGAGGGTCCTGTTGTAGGCATCGGATACCTTGGGGAGCCAGACAAGACGGCAGAAGTTTTCATCGAGAACCCAACGTGGTTAACCGCCGGACACGGAGACCGCAGCGGCCGCAAGGGTCGACTCTACAAAACAGGCGATCTTGTACGATATGAATCAAACAATCTGGGCTCGATAGAGTTTGTCGGACGCAAAGATCAACAAGTCAAGATCAGGGGCCAGCGAGTCGAGTTGACAGAGGTCGAGCACCACCTTCAAAGTTGCTTACCGAGACGCATCAAGATTGCAGCCGAAGTAGTCAAGCCGGGGAACAGCGGGGCGCCGACATTGGTTGCCTTTATTGCAGAGCCTTCCTCCGGTTCGGACAAGGCGGCGGATGAGTTTCCTCTGGTTGAGCCGTCAGAAAAATTGGCTGCCGCCCTATCTACCGTGGACAAGGACATGGGCGCGAAGGTGCCGAGATACATGGTGCCTACAGCATTCTTCACTCTGCAATCAATGCCGACACTGGTGTCTGGGAAGACGGACAGAAAGAAGTTGCGAGAAATCGCGGCGTCCATTCCGCGGGAGAGGTTTTCCGGAGCTCAAAACGGCACCGCTCAAGTTGAGCAAGAGCCTCAGACGGAGACGGAGAAGGAGCTGGCAGACGCATGGAAGAAGGTCCTTGGCTCCGACGTCAAAGTAAACAGAAGCAGCAATTTCTTTGGCGTGGGGGGAGACTCTCTCCGTGCGATGCGCCTTGTGGCCGCAGCAAGAGAGAACGGGCTGTCTCTCACCGTGGCAGGCATCTTTATGAATCCGACCCTTGAAGCCATGTCGTCCAAAGCAACAGGAATCTTACTTTCTGACTCAAATGCGGACAAGACAGCTCCTTTCTCGCTCCTTGACACGGATTGGTCTACTGACTCGGTCCGGCAGGAAACGGCCGCGTTGTGCAACATTGAAGTAGATGCCATTGACGACGTGTATCCTTGTACACCCTTACAGGAGGCCCTCATGGCACTATCAGCCAAGGTGAAAGAGGCTTACATTGCCCAGCGCGTCGTTGAACTTGCGGATACGGGGACGGCTACCAAACTCATCACGGCCTTTGACACTGCTCAAAGGGGCTGCCCTATCCTGCGGACAAGAATCGTTCAAGTTCCCGGCAGAGGCCTCTTCCAGGTCGTCGTAAAAGGCAAACTGAGCTATTTTTCCGGAACGGACCTGAACGAGTATCTCGTATCTGATCGAGATGAGGCGATGGGTCTGGGACAGCCTCTTGTCCGGTATGCGGTCATTAACGACGGCAAAACCGGCAAGACTAACTTCGTGTTGACCATGCACCATGCCTTGTACGATGGCTGGTGCATGCCACTTATCGTTGATCGGGTCAACAAGGCGTACATGGGCCAGACAGTTGAGCGGCCAGCCGAGTTCAGGCATTTTATCAAGCATCTTTGCGGCACCAACAAGAAGGACTCCGAGCAATACTGGAGACAGCAATTGCAAGGGGCAAATGGTCTCCAGTTCCCCTCCCATCCATATACGGGATACCAAGCCAAGGCAGACTCGCTGCTCGAGGAGTACGTTTCCTTGGACAAGCTTCCCGCCTCCAACGCAACGGTTGCCACCGTCATCCGAGCTGCGTGGGCACTTGTCGCCTCTCGGTACATCAACAGCGAGGACGTCGTCTTTGGTGAGACCTTGACCGGCAGGAACGCCGCCATTGTTGGTGCGGAAGAGATTGAAGGCCCAATGATTACCACGGTTCCGGTCCGTGTACAAGTTGATCGGGAGATGCCTATTGCTGAATACCTCCAGACTATCCAGGAACAAACCATTGAGCAGATTCCCCACGAGCACTTTGGTCTGCAGCACATTCGGCGGCTTAGCCCGGATGCCCTTGAGGCATGTGAGCTCAAAACAGGTCTGGTTCTACATCCCAGTACTGCGAATGATGCAGCAGCCGAGGCTGATTTGCCCGCGAACCGGTTGGTGCCAGCCGGTGATTCTGAGGCAGCGCAGGAGGCTCTCAAATTCAATACCTATTCTCTCATGCTCGTGTGCTCTATTGATCCAGATGGTTTCCTCGTCATGGCAAGCTTTGATTCCAAAACAATTGACTCTGACACTATGCAGAGAGCCTTGAGCCAGTTCAAGAAGGCGGCGCAATTGCTATGCCAAGGCACGTCTGGCCGCGTTGGTGATCTCGAGTACCTCACCCCCGACGACGTGGGTATTTTGAAAACCATGTCCGCCTCAGCCACAAAAGACGCCAAGTTGCGCCAATATACAGGCGCTGAAGGAGCCTTCATTGTTGAGCCCCAGGATATCAACAAGCTGCTACCCGTGGGCGCTATTGGAGAGGTTGTTGTACAAACGTCGGCAGTGCTGGAATTGCCATCCATCCCGGCACCCTCTTGGCTCAGCGAGATTAGTGATTCTGCCTCAAAAACAGCGGCAAACTTCTACAAGACGGGCAAGCTGGCGAAATACACCGCCGATGGCCTCCTTCAATTCATAGAGTTGAGCCCAAACCAGAACGTCAATGGCACAACAGCCCAGGCCCCTGTGAAGCGAGTATCCGCGACGTCTCGTCGTCAACGGAAGCTCCGAAGCTTATGGAGTCGCGTCCTGAACATCAAGGAGGACGATATCAGCTTGAATGATAATTTCTTTCTCGTAGGCGGCGACTCCATCGCCGCTATGAAACTTGTCTCGGAAGCCCGCGCAGAAGGTGTCAAACTAACCGTCGTACAAATGTTCCAGAAACGTACTTTATACGACATGGCAAATGTCATGGAAGAGGTGGCCATGGATACCAGTGCAAGTGAGGATCTTGTCGCTGCATTTTCTCTCTTGGAAGACGTCGACGCATCGGAATTTGTCGAAACTGTGGTTCGGCCGCGGCTGGAAAACAAGGAATCCAATATTCTGAATGTTGTTCCAACACGTCCGCTCCAGCAAATAGCCGTAAAGGGAACTACCCAGCTACCTCGGTATTCTGCTCGCTACGAGCTCATGTACTTTGATGACGCCATTGATAGGCAACAACTCAGACGTGCGTGCGAAGAACTTGTGTCTCGCAATGAGATTCTGCGGACCGTGTTTATCGAACACAACGGCAAGTGTTATGGCGCGGTCCTCGAGTCTCTGGAAGCAGAATTCGTCGTCCACAGCGTGGACAGCAGTTATTCTGGCAGCATCGAGGAATACGCGAGGAATGTGTGCCAGTCAGACGTCCTGTCAGACATGCCGCTCGGTTCCAGCTTTGTCAAATGGTTCCTTGTTGAGTTCCCCAACGGCAAGTCCTGCTTGGCCTTCAGGCTCTCCCACGCGCAGTACGACGAGATATGTCTCCCCATTCTTCTGAGGCAGCTCTCTGCACTCTACGAAAACAGGCCAGTCCAGGAATCTGTTCCCTTCTCGTCCTATGTCGGACACGTGCTCCGGCATAATATTCCTCAAAGCACACAGTACTGGAAAGACCTGCTCGCCGGCTCAGCCATGTCCATCCTGAAGCCCGACATCCCAGTTCAGAAGAGTAACCATTTTGCTGTCCAGCACACGGTGGATATATCGTCCAGACCTAGAGACGTCACTGTTGCGACTTTGCCGACTGCAGCCTGGGCGCTGTGCCTGAGTCGTCGCTTGTCTCTCCGAGACGTCACATTCGGTGAGGTGGTGAGTGGTCGAAACATTGATTTCCCCAATGCCGATGCCGTTACGGGGCCATGCTGGCAATACGTCCCAGTACGCATCAAGTTCGATCCATCATGGACTGTGTCGGATCTGTTGGCCTACATCCAGCACCAGCACGTCGCGTCGTCGGCCCACGAGGGCATGGGCCTCAGCGAAATCAGGGACCAATGCACCGACTGGCCCGACGCGACGCCAGACTGGTTCGATTCCGTCGTCCACCAGGACGTAGCGCATGTTGAAAGGTTACCGTTTGCAAAGGTAAGCGGTCGCATAGAGACAGTGTATCCGCATGAAGAGCCGCTGCGGGAGTGGAAGATTCAGGCTTTCATTGATGGGGACACTATGATATTGGAGATTGTCACAGTGGACAGCTGGGCCGAGTATGCCAAGGAGTTGTTGATGGATTTGGCTGATGTGGCGCGATTCTTGATACGTGAGCCAAGGGGAAGACTATTCTAAGTCTTGCCTTTTTTTTTTTTGGTGTCTTTTTTTTTGGTGTCTTTCTCGTTCTTCTTGGCATTATTTGGCACGCCATGGTTTGACTCGGCGCTGCACGACTACACAAATTAAGCCTATTTACTACGTATTCAACACTTACGAAGCCACGTCATCACGCAAAACTGGAAACTTCGGTTTGTCGTAGCACCTTTCTCGTGTACATTGATGAATGTCCGGCCCGAACAGCCGTGTTGAATGAGGAAAAACAAAGTTGTGGTGCTGTTGTGAATTGGCTTATTATTATCTGTACGTCTTAAATGATTGACAGTTTACCACGAACCCCTGAAACCCCGAATAATTTCCATGCAAGGGTATATTGCAAATGGAAAAATACGTATGCCCGTCCTGCGCCAAGCCAACGTGAAATAGTAAATGCAATACGCCGATGTCCATGTGTCATAAGAAACTCCGGGTCCCACCCAGTTCCATTTGCAGTTCATCGTCACACATTCCTTCTCCCATAATATCGTAAGTTTGTGTGATTTCTGAAGGTGCATTCAGGCATCTCCCATGCCGGCCATGACACCAATTCCAAGCGCTCTTTGTAGACTGCGGCGAATACCTTTGCCAGCACCGGCTTCATCATCCTTGTCGCGACCCAAGAGGCCGAAGCTCATGCGTCTTGTTACGTTTCCAGTATTGTCAGTGGCGGAGGATGGTGCTGCCTTCTTTTTCTTTCGGCTCGCTGGCATCGGATCAGGCACCGAGCATCGCGGAGGCCACTCGCCATCTCGTTTCCATCCGGCCACGCAAGATCGCAACATGTCTGACAAGTTGATGGGGCATGCCGGCTGCAGATTGTGCAAAATCACCTTGTCATAGAGACTCAAATAGACCGCTGGCGAAATAGAAGCTCGCAGAGGGTTTGTAGGCGGAAGAAGAGGCTGTCCAACTGGCAGCAGCGTCTCAACAGGGTAAGTCTGGAACCTGGTAGAGTCCGATACGGACGAGTCGGTGCTTTGGTGTTTTTTCAGGTCCTTTTCAGCGTCCTTTGAGGCTGATGACGAGTCGGATACCGCACCACAGCATTCTCCGTGCTGGGAGAGAACAGCCGCCGCCGAATTGGGTGGCGATCCGGACATGGAGCGACGAAAGAAGAATCGTCTTGGTGATCGCGGCGATGCTGGAGGTGTGGCTACAGGCTTACTTCGAACACGGACCGTCTTGGCGCCAGTCCAAGCATTCCGCCTTGCTTCAAAACAGGCGAGTCCCTCGTTCCAGGCAATCTCTTCCCGCAGGGCACGCCGTCTGCGAGCCTTCTTTGCCCGGACAACGTCCTGAATGGTGGATTGGATAGAGTCGGGTTTATCAAAGCGAGACGGCGGGGGCTTGGGTGCCGTATCCTCATCGTCGGACAGATCCGATGTCCATTCAATCCGAGGACGATAATGAATCGCATCTTCTGACATTATACTGTATACAGACCCTGCGCCGTCGTTGTCGTCGTCGTCGTCGATGGCATTGCCATCTCCAGCATCGGACTCTGCCTCATCTAGCTCAGTGCCTTCTCCTCCTCGATATCCATCTTCTTCGCTCGCAGGGGCCTGAGACCCTCCCCTTTTCTTTGACGAGATGGCCTCATTTGAGGGCTCGACAGAGACTCCTGGGCCGTCGGGTCCCGATGACGCAACATTTTCCTCTGAAACGGCAGGCGGCCAAGGAAAGGTCCAGTCGCTGCGGACCTTGTCAGTCAAGTAGCGCTTCACGGCCTCCTTTTGTTTGGTTTTATCTTTGCTCAGGAGATCCGCATACTCATCGGCTCGCCATTCAGGTGCTGCGGTGGGCAGCTGAGCTGGTAGCTGCGGGTGGTGCAGGCGAAGCTTGGACAGTGGTGAGCGTGGACTTCTGCAAAAGTCGGGGAAGATCATGGCTGAGGGCTTTGTCAATTCAAGGGAGACTGATTCCGATGGTGAGGCAGCAGTGCGTCGCTCTTTGTCTTTGTCTTGCGACAGCGCAGGAGACGGTATGGTGTCCTCGCGCTCTATATTCGGTAAAAAAAAAATTCAAGGTCAGTCAGTTGGTGCCCAAAGCGGCAATCAAGACAGCGCGTGGCCAGTGGTAAGTGCGAGAAGAAGAAGAAGAAGAAGAAGAAGAGTGAAGACGTTAAGAAGGATAATTGTAGCACAGAGAGAGAAAGACAACAAGGGCGGCTAAGAAGGCGCCTGTGAGCTGTGGCGGCCAAACTGGCCAAGTCAAAGCAGCAAATTTAGAACCCGAACATACTACATGAAAAGCAGGAACAGCCGTGTTCTCAAACTCGCTGCCGCTTGGTCGGCTCAAAGAAGCCGTATGTTGATGCTCGTTTCGAGTGCCTCTTGTTTCACTGGCGACTCGATAGCAGTGAAACAACAGTCTGCGCTCCAGGAGATTGGAAAACAACAAGGCCGGCGATGGTCAAGAGTGACGTTTGGAAAATGGAGCACTCGTTGTGCCGCCCCGGCACCGCGTGATGGCCAGTTGACTGTCTATGGTGGCGAGACCAGTAGTTGGCTCATCTCGTGGTTGCACTCGCAGGGGGGACAGACAGTGTAAGAGAGGAGGGCAGGGCTGGACAGAACAAGGTATAAAGCCCACGAAGGCGACGAGGATGGGAAAGTAGCTTGTTGGGAACTAGATCTGCGGTCTGTTGCGGTGGAAGTGACACGACACGGCACAGCACGGCAGAGCGAGTAGATGGAGCGGGCCAAACTGGGCGCGATGAAGCTTGGGATGAGGGTCCAGGATGTCTGTGATGAGAGCACTTGCGCCGAGTGCTACAGTGTACTCCGTCGAGCCGTCTGGTGGTGTGAGTGCTGGTGAGTGCTGGTGAGGTAGACGCCACAGTGCGGAGTCGGTGGTCAAGCCCGTGGGCAGAAACAGCAAACGAGCGTGGGAATCAGGCAGGGAGGGAGGATGTGAAAATGCAAGGTCAAGAAATAGAATAAGATGAGGCATTGAAACTCGACTTACCCGACTGGACCATGACGGGTGTTGCCTTGGCCGGTTCTGGCTCAGGTGGTGTTGAATCGTTGCTGGCGGCCAGTGCTTCTCTTGACATGTTTGCGTGGCGGCCGATGGTTTTCGCCACAAATCGATTGTCACTTTTTGGAGAAACGGCAATACAGGCTGGCGGGATCATGGATGGCAGCAACTGGCGCACAAGGGGGCTGCTTGTCACGTCCCCAGTCCTGGGTCTTGCTGTCTGGTCCTTTCTGGTCGTTCAAGTCGAGGTGTCTGGTGCGTCTAAGCGGAACAAAAACCGTGTCACTGCAACATCAGGCGGGCAGGACCACAGCGCGAACATTGAAGTGCGTGAGACAGAAGATGCCGCCAGGGCCAAGGCAGGGCGTGTGACCTTGGGGCAAACAAGACGGAAAAGTCGATGCAGAGCCTTGGGAAGAGGCTCGCATTGAAGCGTGGGAATTTAATTGTTGGACAGAGGGCGGATGTGCCAGCCGAGGCGATGGGCCAAATGGGCCAGCAACTCAAAAGTGAGGGCAGGGCGTGGGCAGAGAGAAGCCAAACGGCCGTCGTCGTCGTCTGTTGTCTTCTCTGCCGCCGCCACCCAAGAAGCTCTACGAGACGAACGGCGTGTAGCGTTGACAAGACGGCTGGCAAAAACCAACATTGAATTTGAGAAGAAAAAAAAATGACACCTCGAGGCCATGGCCGAGTCAAGTCTAGTCGGTATTGAAGAGGGCCAGGGGTCCCACAACCGCCAAAAAGTCTGGTGGGGTTGACCGTTGAGGCGCCGCCAGGCCCTTGGAATCTGCAATTGATACTCCGTAGTACGGACTCCGTACTCCGTACTGAGGGCAACTGCACCTCGGACACGATCAAGCCGACGACGGGCAATATGGACAATAGGTATGACTTTTTTTCAACGCCAGATGCACGTCGGAAGCTGGGCGGACAAGGCGTCAGGAAATAGTGGAGTCGCGGCCAGCCACCAACCACCTCATATGTTCGAGGTCGTGTGACTGACTGACTAATTGCGCTGGTGAACGACACCAATCGGATAGTCGGCGCCGTGTCTATTCGAAGGCCTGACTCCCTTGGGCTACAGGTTCAACTGGTGGCAGCACTTGAGCTGCATTCGGCCACGCGCCCATGCACTAACCACCCAACTTGGACCGGTGTGCAGTGCCCAGTTGAACTCATATCATGCCGTGGCCCAGACCTATATCGGAGTCGTCGAGTGCTAACAAGCGTGCAGGACCAGTTGACGACATGTCGTGGGTATAAGCCGGCCACCAGAGACATCAATTGATGCCAACTCGCGTCGACGACCCACCACGATGCAAGACGGGCGCCGATGCGCAGAATCATGTCTCAGCTACCTAATACCAGGCTGGAACGCCTGGGCGGGCATGCATGGGTTCGCAAGTTCGGTCCAGATGTCGACGACCCCCACGTGTAGCCTCGCAAAGGGCAGGGCATGGTTTCGACATTTTCAATTGATGATTATGTGGTTGCATGTATCGAGGACGCACGAAACCAAGCTACCTAGGTACCTAGTACTCCATAGGTACCTAGTAGTATCCAATATGCCTGACGTTTTTTTTTTTTTTTATTTAAATACCAATCTCTGCCAGATACCTAGGTAGATATGCATGCGCAACCCCACAATTTGTCTGCACCTGACATCACGACGCACCTCTCAAAAAACCAGCACATGAGGCAATGTGTGTATCCCTACCGTCGTCGTGCGTCCGTCGTCGTGCAGCCGGGCACTTCCAAGACAAACCCCTCCGAATCCCAAGGTTGATCCGAAGCTCCCCCGCATGCACATCCTGGGGAGGGCGTGAACACGCAGCGTTGTCTCGGAACATGAAACAGAACATGGACCTTGGCAATGCGTGACAGATTCAAATTACATCACGCGGCCCACGGTTAACTGGGCAGCCTTGCCGGCTTATTAGCCTGCATGTATGGGAACAGGGTCAACATGCCGGCTGAGCAAGACTGTACAAATGTTGCACTCGGTACTCCGTCCTCCAGATGCCGCCGCATCTTTTTAAATCCCCGCGTCTAAACTGCACCGATTGCAATTAAAAAAGAAAAGAAAAGAAATAAATAAAATAAAAGAAGAACGAGTTTCAACACTGTCTAGTCTATGGCAGTCCAAGTTCATATTTGTGTCCGGAATCATCTCCATCTTGACGAGCGAGCATCTCTCAACCAAAATCCAAACACAAACCCTCGCTACTTACAAGCAAAATCAGCGCAAAGCAACACCACTCTATCCTACCTGACTGATGTCTTTTTTCCTATTTTTATTTTCCTTCTCCCGAAAAGAAACCTAATTTCTCATCCGTCTTCCGCGGCGGCAGATGGCCCATGGCCGATCCTTTCGTGCCCGCCTTGAGCACGTATGGCCGCAGGTCAAGAAATTCACTATTATCCCACCCCAAGTCTGCCAACTGGTCTGTAAACAACTGTCCTTCCCCGGGGACGCCAAGCTCGTCGTAGTTCACCATGTCTTCGTACCCTCCGTACGCATCTAAAGCACAGTCAAAGTATCCAAGCGAGTTTGGGTCCATGCACATGGACCCGTCCCCGGCCATGGGGAACATTTCATCATTGGCAGCATTGCCGCAGCTTATCACGGGTGCCTCGGACTCTCGACGCGCGCCTGAAGGGATGTCCGCAGCCGTGTCTTGCTCGGCAGTCGCCTTCACCCCGTCTCCCATCGGTGGCCCTTGTTGCTCGTCCTGCTGTCGTTCGCCTTCTGGCCGCTTTTCCGCTGCTCTCCCGCGCCCGGCTGCGTCTGTTTCCTTCCCCTTTTGCATCTGCGTCTGCTCATGACGTTTCCGGGCAATGCGCACAGATGGGTCCGATTCGACCCCATCGTCGGCGTTCACCTTCAGCGCCTTGTGGCAATGCATCTCGTATTCCTTCTTGACAGTCTTGAGGCAGTCGGGGTCAAACAGAAGTTCGCTCTGGTCACTGTAGTCCCCCCGTTGCACGGCCTCTCGAACAGCCGCGTATTGACTCCCTGCCTTTGGACGCATGAAGTCCTCTATCGTGCTTACAGGCAAGGTCTTGTCGAATCGCAGAAGCTCCTTGATTCTGTTGTTTTCGTAGTCTTCTACTTCCTCTTCTGTTGATACCAGGCCTGTCTCCTCTGTCCCTCCTGCAATGGCTTGCTCCGGGTCCTCGGGCATGATAGTTTGTGTACCATCATGGCCGAAGTCTGCCTGAAATTGCTCCAAGTCAAACACCTCCTTGAGTCCGTCATTAGTCTGGGGGTCCTAACCACCAGGTACTATCGCGGGCGCTCGGGTCTGCTGGACTGGTTGCGACAAGTTGTTTTCCGCACTGTCCGGGACAACGGCTGGAGTGATGCCAGCAGCGGTGTAGTAGGGATTCGTTTGCTGTTGCACATGATACGTAGGGTTCTGCAGCTGAAAGTCGTCGGCCATAACCTCTGTAGCCTTTTGGTTGGCCAAACTAGACAACATAGGTGGTTCAACTGATGCGCCAGACGGAAGGCTCATAGTCGCTTGGTTCGATGGGTGAGCGGCCTTGTTCTTCTTCGACACAGGGGGACAGTCGCTTTCTGATTCGAGCTTTCGCTTGGACAATGTCTTGCCCATGGCCGGAACCGGAATGGGATTCGCAGGAGCTCTAGTTTGTTGTTGTGTGCGTGCCTCGACCATGGTTGGGCTGCTGATGCGCCTATGCCCGTCGGAACATTTGTAGGAAGGGAATTTGTTCCCTTCGTAGCTATACTCATCATGGACGCCAAGAATTGCGTAGTCGACGGATTTGCGTTTGCTGCGCCTGCTGCCTCGGACTATTTGGGAGCTCCGCGACGTTTGGGTTCTGGCCTCTCTTCTCGCACTCTTGGCGGTTTTGTTACTATGAATAGCCTGATTAGCCCGTGATGGGATTTTTTCATTTCTTGCCTGGGCCCCAGCTGCACTGTTGTTTGTTCGCAATGTCTCCTCTGCGGGATAGGCCGTGGGAGCCTCTTGTTTGCCGTTATTGATGCTCTTCTCTAGCCATTGTCGAGTGAGTTTCACGCCTCCGTGCTTCGAAACCTCTGCTCTACAGGGAACGAACAATGCTGTAAGGTGGTCCTGAACATTTTTGATGACCTCATCCAGTGTTTTGTTTCTAGGCAGAGTCGCCGTCACCCCGAAAATAGTGTGGCTCTTGCGAAACTCCTTTTCAAAACTTGAGAAGACTACGCCTTGACCTTCAAGCAGCCCATTTTCAAATGCCTTCTCCACTCCCTCTTTAACAGCAGCCGAAAGACGTGTCACCCGTGCGCCTGAACGAAAATCCTTTTCATCTCTAGTGTCAATAGGCTGCTGTGTCGCCACACTCCCCGATTCCGCAGTGAGAACTGGCCGTCTGGCCCCGGCGTTGACAGAGTTGTCTTGCTGCGTATAGATGTTTGAACGGCCGGGAAAGGCAGCATTAGGCACCTGACGAGATGTGCCCGCCGGAGTCGTATTGGGCTGCGGGCCTGTCTCGCGTCTTAGCCAGAACTGTGTTGAATAAATCCTGCAGGGAGTGGAACTTACGCGTTCTAGTCATATTCAAATGAGGCTCTCTGGTGGCTTGATCGCCGGTTGGAACAGCTTGTCTGTATTTCCCTTGCTGAATCATGTCCCATGGAACATCTGCGGAGCGCTGTGCGGACGGTGACTGGTCATACTGAGGCATTCTTCGGTTTGGGCGTTGATTCTCATGGGGTCCAGGCGGCATCGCTTGTTGTGGGAGGCCTGGATATCCCTGGGGGCATGGAGGATTGAACGGCGCTTGTCCACGAGGCACCCTCGGCGTGTTTGCTCCAACCCTGCCAGGGGCGTATGAATTCTGGTACGGAGAGTTGTCTGCCATAAACCATTGCGGGTGCGTTTGCATCTGATAAGTGTTGTTTGGCCTACCGCCACCAGTAGGAGTAGGCTGACTTTCTCGGTGGGCACAAGGCATAGGACCGGGGTTTGGGCTGGCGTTCACGATATTGTTATAGTTGCTGTTGGGGCTTCTCTGGCTCTTGTTGACGTTGACATAGCCATTGACGGGCCGGCTATAGGTGGCTTGGTTGGTGTTTCCGGCTGGGAGCTCCATGTTTCGCATGCTCATACTCGTATTCCTGGGTGAAGGCTTGAAAGTCCTCTCATTAGCTCCTACTCATTCCCAAAATTCAAAGCAGACAGTAGCTTCTTACCATCGGAGGGGTGAAGTTGTCCTCAGGCGTTGCCATCCCAGGATAGTACTGTTGAGTGTGCCCATCCATCTGTTGGAGCTGTCGGTGATCCGGTGGACGAAAAGAGTTCTGCATCTTGTACAAGCTTCCAAACGACACACCCCACGAGCCGCTCGTTTTTGCAAATTGTGGCTCGCTGTCGTTTGCAAGGCCTTGCACGCTGTCCTACACCAAGGAACTACACTTGGGAATCGGAAGAAAAGGGGCAGGGGTCGCCTTGGTGCATTAATAATTGACAAGAAACTACCTCGGTAGTGAAGCGAATGGACAGATGTATATAATAAACCCGCTGGCTACGGTGAGTGGCAAGGTTGCATAAGCTGAAAGGAGTCTTTTTGAACTAAGGAGAGCTCGATATAATAGTCTAGGAACGCGCAAAAGAAAAGGCAAAGGGGAAGGCGAGAAAGAGAAATCGGCAAAGAAACGGAAGAAACTAGTAGCAATGAATATCGTCAACATGTTGAACCGTGTTCCTCTCATATTCTATCGCTGAAAGGGTGGCTGGGTAGGTTGGGATGAAATGGTGAATGACAGGTGAGAACAAAGTGAGATAATCCAAGGTAATGGGATGTGGTGCGAAAGCAATGTCGCAAACCTGGGCCATGGCATCGCCTTCAGTTAAGTGTTCACATCTGTGCTACTTGTTAACCAAAGAATTATATGGACGAAGTATATTCTTTTGAGTTTGCTTAATACTGCTTCCGTACTTGTGTTGAGAAACGACACCATGAGGAAGAGGACGACGACGACGACGACGACGACGACGACGACGACGATGACAACCAAGGCGGGGCAGGCTGGCTGGACCGTCCTTGGTATCAACTTAACAAAGCCACATCGTCCTCCCATCGCAGCATGACTATATACTGTATGTGTCGCCGCAAAGTTGGTCTTCTGCGCCCGAAAGGCCGCTGTCTCTTTTTGCATAGTTTCACTACCGCCGGCTTTTGTTCCTATGCCTCGTGCAAAGTCTCAGAATTAGAGTCCTTCGTCTACAGGTTGGTGGCTCAATCAATCACTGCTTCACAACCTCAGCGCACAAAGGCGAAGGCCCCGTATTCCTTGCTATGTTGTAATTCAATACACTGGTGTGAATGCTTTTCAAACAACGCAAGTCGTGGCTAGCGCTTTCGAATACACCATGTTTGTCTTCGTGCCAAATCACCTTTGGTAAAAGTTCACTCAAGTACCTGCCTAGCTATGTCAAAAGCCGGCAAACCCATACTCCCTTGTTGTTGTCGTCCTCTAATTCAAAATCCTCCTTTGACTCCACTACAAATGAATCTCTACCCAACCTGAGCTTGAAGGTCAAGTTGTGCTTGTTGCCAGGTTCATCTAGGCCACCTCTTCGACCGTCTTTCCGGATGCCAGACTGCCACCTTTGGAGAAGACTTGACCGGCTGGACCGGTCATGATATCCTCGGGCACCGATACTCTGCTTCCATTCTTGTTGTTTACCCAGCGTATGAATGCAGGATCAGGTCTGTACAAATCCTCGGTAGGACTGTCAGCCCGGGCGGCTGCAGCGGCCGCCTTGCGATTAATCTTTGGCGCTTGCTTCTTGAGGAGTTTGTTGATAGTTTCCATCTAAATTCCATCAGTACACGTGAACTAGTCATGTATTTGCACGGAAATGTTGTGGTTCAGTATACCTTGACCTCCTCGTTGCGCTTCTCACTGAGGTTGCGACGACGACGAGCCATTTCTTGCCGCCTCATGGACAGCTCTTCTGCTGTAAAGTGCTTCTTCACTTGAACCTCTGTTGTTCACGTCAGCTACCTGGGACCATGTAGCTCTGCTGATGATGACGCACTTACCGTCAGACAACTTCATGTATTCCTGCGGTTCCTCCTCAAATCTGGCCCTCTGGCGCTTTGTCATTTTGGTAAGATCAGGGGTGCCTTCCCGAGTACCTCCCTCAGTCTCGGCTTCAGCATTGCCAACCTCTTCTCCTTCAGCATCTTCGTCGCCTTCCTCCCCCTCCTCTTCCTCTTCTTCCTCCTCCTCCTCCTCTTCTTCTTCGTCTTCCCCTGCAACCTCTATCTCCTCGCCCTCAGCATCCTCGTCGGCCATGGTTTCATCACCAAATCCCATTGTCTGCTCACCTTCGTCGCTGTCTACAGGGTCGCTTAACTCGTCGTCATCATCTTCATCTTCGTCTTCTTCATCCTCGTCAACGGCCATCTTGGAGGCAGCGACTTTAGCGGCAGACCTAGGAGCGGGTTGCGATACCCTGATCGTACGTGAGACTACCGGTGCATCCATATCGACATCTCCTTCTGCATCTTCCTCTCCTTCTGCATCAACATCGTCGCCCTCGACATCGACCTCCATCTCTCCTTCGGCATCTTCATCTGCGTCTTCAACGTCGTCACCTTCAGCATCTTCTTCCTCTTCCTCCTCCTCCTCGTCATCGGGGCTAGAGTCGATTACATAATTTTTCCTGCCACCACGGTTTCTAGTACCATGGACAATCTCGCCTCCGTCAAAGCGATCACTTCGTCGATTGGCACCACGAGTCGACCTGGACGTCGTCTTGACCGTAACGCTTTCATCAGGGGACGATGGCAGGTCTCTTGAAGCACCTACGCCAGAGGTGCGGCCAGATCGGCGAGAAGTCATTGTACTGCGCTCACTTCTTTCACTAGCGTCAGCCCATTTTGCATGAACAGAGATAGACTCGTTTGCTTTCGTGGCGGCAGAACGCCGCGGTCGTGAGGCCATTGTAGCGCGAAATGTTACTGTAGGGGAGAGGAATGTCCCAACCGACGGACTCGATTTGCAAGCAATAGCCACTGAGCCCAAGTAGGCTGAAAGTCTCGGGCTTGAAAGTCAGAGGATGGCCTGGGCAGCAGAATCCAAGGTTCGCCGTCGAGGTGATTGATACTTGAACTTTGACCAACTTTGGTCAGGGTCGCACAGTATTCATGCAGCACTCAAGCCCTCGACACTGAAGGAACTCGATTTATTGGCCAGCGTTGCATGCAAAAGTTGCTGCACGTGTGCCTCAAGTGCTCGACAAGTAACAAGCGGGAGACCCTCCAGTCAGGTTGCACAAATGACGAAGCAACGGAGCGCCAACACGACACGACAGGCCAGTTGACCAGGCAGGAAGAAGACCAAGGCATCGGATCACCAGAGCGCCCAGAGCACGAGACGGCTCCAAACACAGCTTGTGCCTCAATGCGACCTTTTCACGCAATGTGGCTCAGCCCCAGCTTTGTGGTTTGTATGGTCTCTTTTGACAGGGGACAAGCGGCAAATGGGCATGTCAGGGAATCCTCTCTGAATGTTGTTGCAGGGCAAATGAGACCAGGTTCATGAAGATGTCGTCTTGTCGATATGAATTGCAGGGTGCAACACATTGTGAGGCGCTCCTGGGGAATCAAGGGGGCGTGTTGGGCACGCTGGGTAAAGACGGCAGCAGCAAAAAAGAAAAGAAAAAATCAGATGGCTTACCTGCTGTGTGTGTGACTGACGAGTATTGCGAATTGGTCAATCGAATGTTCAGCCTTGCGCTTCGGTGGTGTCACAAACGCGCCCAGTTGGCCAATGGACACTGTGACACAACGGGGTGTAGCCAGGATAACCAACAAGCCAGCGTCGAGACGGGTAATGGGAGACGGAGTCCACAGTTCAACCTTCGTTTCAATCACCCCCGGGTTGCGATGTTGACGGAACCAATCGTCACCAGAAACGCCGACGACGAGCTGCGGCTGGATTCGTGGCTCTAGGTCGCGGGTTGAGGGATACTCCAGCAGAAATCCGAGAATAGTGATTGACGCTACGTAGGGCCTCTCCGCCTTCACAAGAAGCAGAATGAAATAGAACAGGCTGAAGGTGGATGTTTTTGAGATGCTTGGAGCGTCGGGATATCAATTCAAGGGTGTGAGAGTGCGATGCGCAGGCAGGAGGATTCGGAGCAGCTTGACCTGGCGCGGCTTACCATTGGTGGAAGCATCAATCGATAGGCTTGATGGAGCTCTGGAACAGTTGGAACAGTTGGCACAGTTGGCAGGGCGAACTGCACGCACTACTACGGAGTCATGGTTGCAATCCCTCCATGTCGCCGCGACTCGCTGCCTGGCGGCAAACTGAGTAGACCAGACTGCATGTGGGCACTGGTAGTGGGTCATCTTAGGCGCGGGTAGGCGCTGAGCAGGCGCTGAGCAGGCGCTGAGCAGGCGCTGAGCAGGCGCTGAGCAGGCGCTGGGCTGGCGTCTTGACCAAGCCCGTCACTGATCTTTTGCCGAGGCATCTCCAACTCCCAGGTCCGCACTTCAACCCCGATTGCCCCGTTTAAAGTCTGCTTCCGCCGCTTGCCCCCCTCATTGATGATCGCCCTTGATTCCATTACGGCGCCCCGTTGAACATTTCAAGCATACCAGGCATGGGCGACTCAGACCAGAACGAGAAGCCTGTTGCCAGTGTCCCGGCATGGCAGCGAGAAGCCTCGGCCGAGAAAGCCACCGAGCCGGAACAGCCCGCCCAGCAGACTGATTACCACCAGCAGCTTCAAATTGCGCGCCGGTTCCTCGACGAGGACCCAGTCAAATCAGCGTCGGCGGCGAAAAAGGCCGAATTCCTCAGGTCCAAAGGCATCAGCGAAGGCGACATTGAGAAGCTACTAGGACAACCAGACATGGATTCAGAATCATCATCGCCATCGTCATCATCATCACAAGTCGGTTGAAATACCCGCCTGTTTATCTCATGCCGAGCAGTCGAACCAGCCGCTGACCCAAATGCACTTGTACAGAACGACAGTCCCGAACCAGATAGCACGCAAACCACGTCCACCTCGCACAACTCGACAACACTCAGCGCCGCCAGCGATCGTCCTCCCATCGTCACATACCCAGAGTTCCTCGTCAAGCCAGAAAGGCCACCGCCGCTTGTTACCAAGAATGGCATCTTCAACACTTTGTATACTTTTGCCGGCCTATCAACCGTTCTATACGCAACGAGCAAGTACCTCATTGCCCCCATGGTTGAGAACTTGACCGATGCACGAACGGAACTGCACGACGTAACGTATAAGAGACTCGACAACTTGGTAGCCCAGCTCGAAAAGACCGTGTCCGTGATCCCATCTACCATTGCCAAGCACGCACTATCCGAAGAGAGTGACGGCAGCGAAGCCGAAGACCCTACAGAGATGTTTCATCGTGATGTCGGAACGCAGACCTCATTAATAGACCAGAATGCTACGCCCGCGCCCAAGGAATCTGAGGCCGCATCGAAGCTGCATGCCGATACCTTGACGTCTCTCACAAAGTCCCTTTCCATTCTCAAAGATCAATACCGCGCTCAAAGCGAAGGGTTTGAGGATGTCAAGACCTTGTTAGATTTCCTCCGTGATGATCTCGATGGTATGACGTACGGCGGACATACCGATTTTGTCGGCGGTTATGATATATATGGGTCCGCAAAAAGGAACGAACCAGAAGATGAAATTCGCAAAGTGAGGGATAACATTAGGCGCGTCAAGGGCGTGCTTCTGAGCACTAGGAATTTTCCTGCTTCAACAAGATAATGATTACTTAATGGCGCTCCAACTGGCTGGTTCGCCGGAGACCGGGTCACTGGAGGACGTCTGTTTGCTTTGCTAGTGGCAGAAACGAGGGCGTGCATATTATAAAGCTATTTACGAACCTCTAGAGTTGACTATATTGTGTCTCTAGCTAGCAACGAATCACGTCAAATAGAAGCCGTGAGGCATTCATTTATTCTTTGGAGCCCAAAACATGACCTCCCCAACGCCGCGCCTAGCAATGCTGTACAGTCTACAGGCCTCTGTCCCGATGCAATTCCGTAACCCATATCCGCCTTAATCCTCAGGATCATGAATTTTGTGACGCGTAAAGAAAGTTTGCCAGTCTGAAACTTTAATGTGCTGGAACCCCCTGCCTGCCGTCACCTGCTCTCCATACCATTTGAGGGTTGGTTGAAAGGTGAAACATATCTCGCTCGAGTCCTCGTGTCTCAGCACAGCCTCTTGTAAGCGATTATTACATATTGACGATTTTCTGGGGCCTGTATTCGGCTTGGGCGCCGGGAAAACTGTCCGGAGCGGAAGACATTGCTTACTAGCAGATCGAGTTTCGGATATCTGCCTCGGAACGTTGCCTTCAGCGGCCCTTGTGAGCAAATCTCCCAGGCTGAGCTTTTTCCATCCCCGAGACGAAAGATGTTTCTCGTGCAAGGGAAGTCTCTCTTTCACCGAGTTAGAGATGGCCTTGATCCAGCTCAACACGCAATCAAAGGGATCCACAAACCCATCGTCCTGATGGTCATCGAACGGCCCTACCCAGACTCGTTCGAGAGGAAGTGTAGTTTTTAAATCTCCAGTCCTGTCCACAATATAACCAACAAGCCTCTCTTGAGCAACAAGAAGTTCTCCTTCGCAAAACCCATTGCCCTTAAATACACTGTTGCGGATGTAAGGGTCCCAAATCAATAACTCCATGCTCTTCCATGGTCTGGTATGGATATCAGCAGGCCTGTAAATGGCAATCCAGGGACGAAGTTTTTGGACCTGTCCTTCAGGGGATGAAGAGCGCACCGGCTTCCGTTTTTCATCTATAGTATAGAATAGCCCCAAGTAAGTATTTTTGTAATTAGGTAGCATGTTGATGGAGCTTAGCCCCATCGGTCTCGAAAAGAATGGCTCTTTAAAATGATTGAACCAGTCGCCGTAGTCCTTGAAATACGACTTAAAGTCCCCCAATTGTGAAATAATTCCAGAATCCCAACAGGTAATTGGGTACCGATACAGGACCAGAGGGGAGAAGGATAAATCACCGTAGCCCCTTTCGATGTCCGTGAGGAACTCTACCGTCTTTGCGGCCAGTGTGGCTTCTGGAATAATCCTAGCCGCTCCCGGTTGCAGAACATATGGTGTTTGAACTGTGACGATCTCTTGAGGCGGGAGGTGCTCTGTACAGCATGTCACGAACTGGACTGGTCGAATAACCCGTGACAACCTCGCTTCTGTTTGGTAGCTGGACCCCAGCACAAGAAACTTCCTGAAATTTTGAATATGTAGCATTGCCCAGGAACCAAACCAGTTGACTAGGCTCTGCTCATCATTTCCATCCAATACATCGGGCGCATATACCAGTGGTCCTTCTTCGAAATTCTCTGATTCTCCGGTAATATACTGCATGAGATTGCAACACTTAAGTAAGATTTCAACCAATCTTTCAGTCGCCCTGATGCCTGGGTGGCATGCTTCTGACACTTCCCTTGTAGCACCCTGGCTTTGTGATAGATCAAACAACCAGTCACATATGTCAGAGCATACAGCCAACCTTGCAGGCCCGCGCTTTGTACCATGGTCAGTATAATGCTGCCAAAACCATTTAAGAAAACTGTACGCTTGCGCTGGTTGGGATACGACGAAGCTTGGAGTGAGCAGTATCACTGTTCCCTGAGAAAAGACTTGAGCTAGGCGGTAGTTGCCTTCTATTGGACCAGTGCGATAAAATGGTTGATCATTTTGCCCAAAATCTCCGGAGGGGGACAACACAAAGCATTCAAGATTCCAACTCTGGCTGTGAAGAATGCTAGATATATTCGGGAGCGATGGAATAGTCCACAGAACTTCTTCATGAAATATGACAGTGCTACTGTCAAATGTCAAGAAGTTAGACCACTGGCCGGGTTGCAAGCTCGATTTTATATTGCAATTGGGCGCCGATTCCCGCAACCACTGTGAAATGAATACAGCTTCTTCATGATACGATGGAGGAAATGCCAGAAAGAAATTATTCGTGGTCTTGTCACCTTTCCGACTAAATACCAGGTCCCTGTATGTGGTCCCAAAAAAGAAGTTGAATGCACCGAGACTTCCAGGGATAAAGTCGGGCGCCCTTGACGATAGTGGGTTAACAGAGGCCAGCATTGACTTTGTGAACAAAGGATTTGGTTTGAAAATCAAGAAGCTAAGTCCAATGCTCTCATATGGTGAACTGGCGATGTCAGGAGATGCGTCTGTCCAGTCTAGAAAAGACGGGCAGAAAATGAGAATGCAGAAGTCATTTTGAAAACATACTGCGGCAAAATACCCTGATTGTAACCGGTTGGCTACCAACATGAGGACATTCCTGTCCATGGCACTGCACGAAGTTGTACCTCGACAAATGCTCAATTCCTCGAGCGCTCCGCATGCCGTTTGCGAGAGAAGATCATGTACCGTGCAGACATAGCAAAATACTAGCCGATCTGAACCTCCAAAACAAGAGGACCAGGAAGGCTTGTTCTTTAGATGCAAATCTCTAAATTCTAGTGTTGCGAATAAGCCGTCAGGGCTCCCGAATTGACATGGTCTAGAGATTGTAGAACGATCACAGCTGGGTGCATGCTGCACTGAACTAATTAAAGGAGATTTTTTGGCCGGAGACTCCACGGAAGCCCCCATGACGTGGAGATTCCCCTTTAGAGCCACTATTGATGGCTCATCTGAAACAAAAAGGCTCTCTACCTTAGTTTGGCTTTGCGGTTTCTGAGAAATAAGATCATCTTCCCAGTGTACTGTCTTTTTCTTTGCGCTAGGTTTTGGTATAACATGACCCAGAGAACTTCGAGGTACGAGAATCCCTCTACTTTGACCACTCTCGGACGTTGCATTTATGGGTTGCATAATGGCTTGTATGGGATGTACTCTTAGAGGTTCATTGGCCTCTTTTCTTGGAGGTGTCACGCCCTCCTTATCTCTCAATCCTTTCTCTATTAAGCGCTGTTTGTGATAATTGAGGAACTTTGGCGGCCGACTCGGGTCGGATAGCGCATCCAGCAGGTTTCTTTGAGCCTTTCGCTTCTTCCCGCCAACGAACACATTTGACATTAACGCCGAATCAACGGACGGCACCCTGAACGTGACAGCAGTCTTTGGTGGAGATTCGGGCTGCTTCCGTGCTCCTTTAGACTTGGATGTCGAACCCAATTTGCTCTTTTGTGAATCTGACGCACATAAGCCGGCTTGTGCTGATTGTAACGATGACATTTTCTCATTCTCGGGAGACTCCTGTGGAGATTCTGGAGGGCTGTGAGAAGTTTGATACTCAAGCTGCAAGACTGGTCCTTCCATAGTCGACAGAGTCCGGTTCTCTTGGGTCCCTTGGGATTCACAAGGCGAACTCCTTGCCTTTTGTTCGTTAGTTTGGTCATTGATCCTGCATGGGCTCTGTCCAACTATTCTTGGCCCAGCAGCAGACGGCTCCGAAACATGAGCAGAATATTCCTTCTGGGTGGGCTCTTCATTTGTATCTGTTGATTCATCCTCCGATGGGCCTTGCACCGAATTTATCCACTGCTCTAATGTGCAGTCCAGCTCGCTTTGCCCCAGACCCAACAGTGCTCTTTGCTGATTTCTCTTTGTATGTTTTGCGTACTTGACACGAATGTCGTCGTTCACAGCTTGCCTCCATTGATCAATCTTAAACCCTGGCACTGTCTTCTTACCGGTTTTCTTCTTAGTAGCCAACCAGTCTGCTAAGAGACCCTCACTCAAGTGTGCGGCAGGCTCCCAAGTGGCATCGCATAGATCGAAGCCATCCCAATCTATCAGGTATTTTATTTCGCCTTGGACTTTTGCTTCTGCTAGTATTCTGCGTACAGCCCATTCATCTTGTGGGAAAGCTTCGTCAGAAGCAGATGAAAGCGACAAGCTTTCATCAGAAGAAGGGTCAGAAAGAGACAGATCCTCGGAAGTCATCAGTGCGGTAAGATAGCTATCAGTAACATCCAGATGAGACCTAGAAAAATTCGTCAATTTCGAAGCCATGGCCTTGTTTTGTGATTACAAACCTGAGGAAGTATCTCGCAGACGGCTGCGTCTATATTACTAACGCGTTGTCGTGAGATAAATGCAGGAAGCAAAGGCTGGCCTCAGTCAGAGTCATTACTGCTGAACTGAATTGTGATATAGCCCATGTATTCGAGTCTTTCTTACTCGGGCACTTATGGACGCGGAAGCTTAGTTACTTATCCTTTTCGATGGACGCAGATCGACATGAATGCTAGGGAAATATCCAAAAGCTCCTGCCTGATGAGCGACAGCGTTTGATAATTGACAAAGAGTCTGGTGCGATGAATAGGGCTCCTCCTGGCAGATGCTGCCAGCTGCCAACAGCTGAGCCTTGAATTCAAGGCTGCCGAACCTCCCTAGTAGATATTCTGAGTTCCTCGGCAGGTGTCTAGGTGGATATTTGAATGACTTTGGATATGACTGAGCAACAGCGACAGATTTCCTGGTAAGTGCCAGACCCGTAAGGCTTCCAGGAAGCACCAGCGAAATGTCATAAGAAGAGCAAGATAATGGTCCCTCGCCTGTTCCACACCCCGATGCAACCAGTTTCTAACCAGGACGAATCGGTCGTTCTGCAAAGCCGATACGGGGCATCGACTTGTCGGAGTACGTATCCCTTGTTAAGGTGCCGCCTTTGTATCTACTCCAGAATACCCTTGTCGAGTATTTCTACCTGTACTAGGCCTATTAAGCCTAATAAAATACTGCCAAGAGCTAGGTATGTACCGGGGACGATCAAGAAAACTTTTATTATCACAATAAATACGTGAGTATATATGTACTTACCTAACACTTAATTCTCATTGGATATTATCCCGGTAAGGGACCTCGCTGGCACCTTAACACATTCGAAGGGATTCACATGGACCTGCTATGCAGGTACAAGTTGTATCTTTGCGGACTTTTCCCCAAGACAGCGCCCGAGTTCTGGATCTGGGCCTTAGAGCTAGTAGGACGGAACCCTCGAAACAGGGATCGACCCTAGTATCCAAAGTAGTAACAAGGTCCCAAACACTGTAAGATCCGTGCACCGAATCGATGCCAACTTCAATGGATAGGGTGAGAGATGCCGTTCTTGTGCCCTATCAGGCAATATCATCTGCTAGTAAGGCGGTCCAATCCAAAGGTTTTTGCTTGGGTCTGAGTAAGAGCCAGTTCGTCATGGTCCGCTCCATTCATCCTCCCACGGACTGACTGGCTGCAATACTGCTGCCGTGATTCATTACGGTGGGAGGCAAAAAAGTTTTTGGCCAGAGCTGGTGCCTGGTCGTCGCACAGTATGTTATAATGTGCTGGAGTATATTAGTGTATGCTTATTGATAGGCATATATATAGTGCCATAGACTGTATGTCGCTGCAGCATTCTGGCTGACGCTCGTCAACGCTGAAGCCTTTAGGCAGGCAGACGGGCCCGATAGCTGCAGACGAGAGGAGCAACAAAATTACCAAGTCAAATGGCCAGTTTTGTGTCGAGACTGGTATTTGTTGACCAGTCTCAAGATCAACGGAGCCCTTCGGTCAACGGCCCTTGAAGGGGAAGCCAGGCTCTCGTCTGCTTTGCCCAGGCTTTCCATCAACGGCGGGTGCAATTTGGGAGTTCAGAGCGTTTTGTGAGCATTCATTGCTTACTGAGTAACATAGATGCATGCACTTAACGCGAGCACAATCGATTGACCAGACTTCTTCAAAGAAATCCTCGGACTTGTCACAGCACCTTTTGATACAAGTCTGGTCAAGTTCAGGGGCCCGTCATTGTTGGTGCTTGAGGTGTCCTTCGCCCGCGCCTCCGCCGCTCTACTCTGCCAATCAGTCCACGCCATTTTACGCCCTATGCTGTTAGCTGTTTGACGGATAACTGCCTGAGCGGGACCCCGAGCGCCGCCCAGGCTTTGTTGACGTTGGAAAGCTCAAAGTCCAATGTCCCATGTCCAATGTTTGGTGGTCAATGTTGAATGTTGTCTTGAAGGCCACAGAACACCATTGTAAGGCGATGTCCGTCGAGCCCCTTCTATGTAGTTTTCCAAGTGAAGACCTGGGCCGGTCTCTTTCAAGGCCCAGCCATCTTAATAACTCCTTTATGGTGCTGAAAGCAGGGGCCTAATCAGCAGGCAGCATCGCCTGTTTAAGTCTGGTCTCATTTGCAATGCACATGCATGCTCAAGTGACCGCAGTGCCTTGACCTTGGATCTCTCCACGCTACAACAACTAACTACTACGCGCACCTGTCTTGGAACTCTTCCCCCTCCACACACATCTGCACCCACATCCACCACATCCACTTCGACGACTGACATACACCGTCTCCCTTAACAATTCTGCGCATCTGCCGCCAACACAGCTCTTGAACGCTTTCGCCTGTCAAACTCTCTCTCAGACCCAACACCGCCGCCATGGCCAACGATGAATATGATGTACGGACTGCCCCTCCCTTGCCCCTCGATATTGCTGCGCAATCACTAACGATAGGGGCCCTGCCGCCCGTGACAGTTCCTCTTCAAAGGTACACCCACCGCCAACCCCAATGGCTGGCCGGCCTCGCTTAGACTCCTCTGCCGCGCGACGGAGCTGACATTTCTATCACCTAGTGGTTTTGATCGGAGACTCTGGAGTCGGAAAATCCAACCTTCTCAGCCGATTTACCCGAAATGAGTTCAACCTGGACTCCAAGTCCACCATCGGTGTCGAATTTGCCACCAGATCGATTCAGGTCGATTCCAAAACAATCAAGGCGCAGATTTGGGATACTGCTGGACAGGAACGCTATCGCGCTATTACGTCTGCCTACTACCGTGGTGCTGTCGGTGCCCTACTCGTCTACGACATCAGCAAACATCAGACTTACGAGAACGTCACCCGATGGCTGAAGGAGCTGCGGGATCACGCCGATGCTAACATTGTCATTATGCTCGTCGGCAACAAAAGCGATTTGAGGCATCTCAGGGCTGTGCCCACTGATGAAGCCAAATCCTTTGCCAGTACGTACGATTCAAGCTAGATGCGCTCTTGCCATGTATTTATTCTTGGCATGCACTGACCGGGCATACTGCAGGTGAAAATCACTTGTCATTCATCGAGACGTCAGCTTTGGATGCCAGCAACGTTGAGCTTGCCTTCCAAAACATCCTCACTGGTACGGAATCTATTTTCATTGGTGTGCCATGTAAGCATGGTTTATTGTCTAAACGCTGCTAACAACCGTTCTCCAACTTAGAAATTTACCGAATTGTGTCCAGTAAGGCTCTCGACAGCGGCGATGGCGCTCAGGCCACGATCGGAGCTGGAACCAACATCTCGCTCAGCAAGCCGGCTGACGACGAGTCCGCTAAGAGCGGCAAATGCTGCTAATCAATCTCAGCACACAGCCCACCACAGTTATGCGTGGGCTTGGGATAGATACCACATGTCTCGCACGGCTGTTGGGAACGCATGGGAAGAGTCTTTCGGCGCAGAATTGAGGAAATGAGGAATGGTGATTACGTCTTTATTGATAATTAGAAGGCGCGGACACTTTGACTTTCTTTTTGTTCTTTGTCATGACATTTTAGCTGGGCCGGTGCGCTGGACGATCACTAAGAGAGGAGATGGTCCTCTTTACGTATAGCAGCTGAATGAGTCCCTAATGATTTAAAACCCTCTCCATTTAGTGCACACACAAAGACTCGCATTTCTGTTGATGCTTAATAACTCATCTGAGTTTCCTGATATTTCCTTGAAGGGCACTCCCTTGTGCCATTTCCATATAAAACATGTGAAACTTTGTCTTTTTATATTTCTAATGCAAATGGTGCAGGGTTAGTGCCATGGTCAGCTAACAAATGGAGTTCCAGCACAAGTAATAGACCCAAGTTGTGCTCAGGTATTCGATGTTGACAACGCTGCACATGTGAGCATTAAGAACCAGACATTACATGTTGCGCCAGGTGACAGGGCCTGGTGAGTCTTGTGTCGTTGCTACCCCAGTCCCACTGCGAAACATGTAGTTACATAATAGTCTGGTACTAGTCGGTGGGTATGACTTGTGCAGGAATATTCGTTATTGATAACAGCCGCAAGCCTCTCCTCATTAATTTTTTTAGGGACCGCAATCCCGCCAGTATGTGAACTCGGTTTGTCGATAGCTTCGCCAGGTGTTAGCGAGATTCATCATTGCTCTGCCAATAGATCACGACGCGAAGCATAAGATAAAATGGCGGCCGTGTACAAATAACTGTCTAAAACTGATGGGCAAAAGCACGAGTCGGCGAATCATGGCGTCAAGAAGAACAAGCAACGGGTGCTGATTCTCTCTTCGCGTGGTGTTACTTACAGGTCAGTGCTACTCCCTCATACAGCCTCGTCGATTCCAAAACGAGTTTGAAGGTTCTAACTGGCTGAATTGATATGCAGACACCGACATCTGCTCAATGATATTGCTTCGATGTTGCCGCATGGCCGTAAGGATGTCAAGTTTGACTCTAAATCCAAGCTGAGGACGAGTTCAACGAACTAGCCGAACTCTACAACTGCAATCATGTGCCATTTTTCGAGGCCAGGAAAGGAAAAGATCTCTATATATGGTTAAGCAAGGTCCCAAACGGTCCAACTACCAAAAATGCATCTCCAGAACTGCAAGTAACCCCCCTCACTCATTGTTTGCAGCCACAACTAATGTCCCCTTGGACAGTACACACAATGGAAGAACTGCACCTTACCGGAAACTGTTTAAAGGGATCTCGGCCGATCTTGTCATTTGATGCTGCTTTTGACAGCCAGGCGCACCTTCGCGTCATCAAAGAGCTGTTCCTCCATACCTTTGGAGTGCCTCAAGGAGCACGAAAGTCCAAGCCTTTCATCGACCATTTATGGGCTTCGGCTTCGCCGACGGTAAAATTTGGGTACGAAACTATCAAATCAGCGAGGAAGAAGCCTCGGTGGTGCTGTCGGGTGATGATGACAAAGGCAAGAAACCAAAGGGCGGTGCGACTAGCAGAGCTGGCAACACCGAAATCAAGCTCATTGAAATTGGTCCTCGATTTGTGCGCACACCCATCATCATCCAAGAAGGTTCTTTTGGCGGACCAATCATCTATGAAAACCGGGAATCCAATTCGCCCAATCAACTCCGATCTGATATTCGCAAGGCCAAGGCTTCCAGGCACGATGCCAGAGTAGAACAGAACATGGACAGGCTGTCAAGAAAGGGAGAGCTAGGATTACGATCTAGCAGTGGCCAGAGGCGGGCCAAGGACGAGCTTAGTAACAAGCTCTTTTTGCATAGGGGATCAATCAGACGGGAAGGGGGAGGAGGGGGGTGGTCACGGCAGAGATCCTGTCAAATATGGCGCCGGAGTTGATGGCTTCGTGTCAATTATCTAGTAGCTGTAAGAGGAGACAAATAGGTCGACCTATAGAGGCGAAAGAAAATGGGAAGACGACCAAGGCCTCAAAGCCTCTCGATATGGGAAATATGGAGCCTGGCTATGCTGGCTTTACTGATGACCCGACTGAGGAAACCGTTCAAGTAGCAAGACGAGCTGTCATCCTCAGTGTTCCAAGTAGAGCAGCCAGCGCAATCCACCACAGCCTGCAGTCAAAAGAGAGACTCCTGGACTGCTTCCTGTGACATACGACGTCAATTGATATCCCATAACCAATTTTGCACAGCATGGAACCGCTGAAATCTCACAATGGAAAAAAATTCATTTTTAACTGGCCACGAGGAGTGTATCGCACTCTTGAAACTTGATCCTAGTCTTGCTTCTGAAATCTGGGGTGAGCGAAAGTCAAGGTTGTCATTGGGTGATGGAAGGGGCTACCGGGCGGCTGCTCTTCGAGTCACGTCCACGGTATCCTACTTAAGTACTCCCTACCGTATCACTTTTCCCCCTTCCTCGACCTCTCCCATGGGATCTGGATCTTTTGATCTCACGAATAACAAAACCCAAACCCCCAAATCGCTCCTGCAGCAATGCCTCCAGCGATAGCGATAGGCTCACCATCAAAAATGGCACGCGCATGCGCTTCGACTTCAAATTCCACCCTATCGGGCTTTTTCTGCCCAGTCTCGAGCCCCAACGCTGGGGTCACAGGACAATAAATCCTCGCTACTCCCGCTTCCGGTGCCTATCGAGTCATCGCGAAGCACTCGTGGAGCATATTAGAAGCTCCAGCAACATCACATCTTTCCTCATCAATCCTTCCGGTCGCGGCGAAGATTGAAACTACTCCTCCTGCTCTCTCGGCAATCAGCCTTGAGACAGTAGACTTGTAGCCCGATAGCAAGAATATTGGGCATTGGTCGACACCGGCCTTCGTAATTTACCACCACGGTTGTAGCCCTCTGGGGGTCTTGCATATATTCACCATGTTTCTCAAAATAGGTATGCACATAATTTCACACTGAACCTTACCAAGACTGACTCTTTTCAAGACCTAGTTGCTCCGTCGGTTCGAGTTTGATATTTTGTATTGCACAAGGCGAAACACTCCTACCGGTGCCAGGATACAGGAAGCGCTCATACATTCTGGGCGTCTAAACGTACGAATCAATACTAACATAACAACACGGGAAAAAAAAAAAAAAAAAAAAAAAAAAAAACCGAAAAAGAAAAGAAAATTACAGAACAGCAGAAGACAGTTGCTGTTTGAACAAAAACCACAACCACAAAACCATTATCCCTCAATCTTATCATACTGTCATTGAGTACTCGTCTTGTACAATGACGGCTTCCCCAAAATCTGTCGCCTACCTCGCGGGCTTACCCGTTGAGATTCTTCTAGACATATACCAGCATCTAGACTTGCAGTCCACTCTAGAGCTTTCGCTTGCAAACACGGAATTCTTTCTCTTCTTTCAGCGACGAAGGGTTGACATTCTGCTACCTATTCTCATGCGGGACTTTAGCCCATTTGACGAATTTGTTCAGGTATACACTGCCTCGGCTGAGGATATTGCCAGTGGCGGTCTATATAAGCCCAAGAAGGTGGTGTTACACCGATTCGCCGGCGATAAAGGAGTGATTTTGAGTAACGGAATTTCCTTGCCAGGTCTCACAGGAAATCCCGTTGGTGGCAATTTCACGCAGGTCACCCATTCCCGACACGCGCTTACAGCATCGGGATCGAGTCTCGATACTGTCCATTTGACAGCGCTTGACATTGACGGTCTGCTCAAGCAGTGCAGCGTAGTGCGCGAATGGGAAGGACTGTTTCCGCAAATGCGATGGTTTCATCAGCCTGAAGGCTGCCGCTTTCTTCGCCCTCACGAGCAAGTGCGTTTTCGAAGGGCATTGTACAGGTGGTGGCTGTATGGCATATATTTTCACGGTGACTCCCCCCGGCCACGAGTTGGTCACCCCGAGCCATTTGTGGACGATATTCGTACAAGTCAGATGCGACGCCATTCGACTGGCGAGTTGATGGAGTTGATGGACTTTTTGGAAACTGTTAAGGACATGATATTGCATTATATATGTCCTCGACTGGATCCAAACCAACAGCAGGTATGATATTGTAATGAACATTCTAGCGAAAACGATTCATAATAACGCGGGTATGTAGACTTTTACGCAAACGCCTTTAGTTGAAGATGTTGGCAGGAGTCAGTCCCTGGCTACAGGCTGGAATGACCAAAGCCATTGGGGCCGTATTGTCAAGACTTATGCAAAGCTTGGCCCCGAGGACCTATTATACTACTTCAAGAACATCTACAGCTATCCGCGAAAACGGCTGATTACGGAAATTCAGCTTCGGCACCCCAACTTCTCGTTTGACCAAGAGTCCATCCAGATTGCTGTCCGTTGTGCCTTGGATGAGAGGAGCTGGCTAGACCGGATAGCCAACTTGGCAGAGCATGACGTTGGAGGCATCATCGATTTTGATGATGACCGAGACGAAGACCGTCTTAGATTGCAAAATGATGCCAGCCCAACCGGAGAGTTACCGGAAGGGTCGAGATTTATCCGGTCATACTCGCGGTATTCGCCCCGAGGCGATGACGGATCGCTCCTAGACGACTATTTTCGGTTGTCGGTGGTTGAATCCCGGCTCGCGGCATCATCAACGCTTTTAGGTGCTGTCAATTGAGACATCGGTTGATGTTCTGGGTGGAAATTGTGCAACAGTTAGCCGAATGGACAGCCCCTGAATAAAAAAGGTCTGGTGCATTGTGTGCTAAAGCCAATTGTCTGTTTTTAGGGAAAGGTCCATTATTCAGATAGTAGAACACATATACTTTTGGCGCTTTGCACAAGACAAGTCTGTTAAAATTAGAATCCTGTGATGCATAATAGTTCCAGTTGGCCGCCCTCAAATTCTGGTGGCAGATTGGTGACGACGGTTTGGCGGTTTGGCGCGTTAACGCTGGGTGCTAGCGGGTGGTTGGGGGTGGTGCGGGACCAGACCAGAACAACCAGTTGACCCCAGACACCAGTGACCATACATCATTGAAGGGCCAGACCAGACAACCCAAGTGCCTGCTGGAGCATTCAGAGCCTACAGTGCAGCCCGCCTTGAAACTGGCCCCAGGACTGAGCAGTGCTGGCTTTTGAATTCAATTGCCTGGCTGGCTCGAACATTCAATAGACCGGCCACACGCACATGCACCAACAAACAAACACCACACACACACATGTGCACCACCTAGTCAAACGACACCAGAGTACACCAGACACCACCACGCTTCGAAGTCGCATGAGTGACCTCCCCAACGGAGCCAGGTCAGTTGCATCCAACGAGCAGCTTTCAGCAGCTCCCAGCGCGCGCCGTCTATTTTCATGTATTGCGCTCCCCTGATACTCTGCCGCTGCTCTGCATGACATTTATCTGCAGCAGGCCGCATTCAAACCCAACCCGAATCCTGGCGCAGTTGGAAGGCTCGTCAAGTAAACACGACCAACCTCCGACCCAAATAGGTAAATAAGAGACCTTGTCCACACCCATGGCGAGGCCATGCGCATGCTTCTTCCCCGGGGACGCTGCCGGGATATGATTCTCTGCAACTATCTTTGTGCCTCATTCTTCTTGGGCGGGTGGGCGGAAACGACAACGTCTGTTCTGTCTATGCCTTGCCGCAGTGCTGGCCTCACACGCAAGTTTGGTCAAGTCGTGAAGCACCCTGACCTTGCGCACTCAGAATATCCTCTCACGCTTCATTATCAACCTGTTGCTGACTTATGTACAACTCAGGTCCTGCCGCTGGGCGGTGATCCCACGTCGTCTAGGAAGCTGAGCTTGGCAGACTGGCGCCATCACAGCTCTGCGGCTGCGTATTCTCACCTCACTGCTGTGCTTTTGCCTGATGCTCTGATAGTGCCATTTGCTCTGTAATGGACGACCACTCGGCAATGGAGGTAGATGACCATCCCATGGGGGACGCGGACTTGACAAACGGAACCAGCCATGACAACAGCGTTCGGCCAGAGGATGACGACGACACTGCCTCTGAGGAGGCCAGTTACGATGACGGAGTCTATCCTGACCTGCAAGATCTGGCCCTAGAACAGCTTCGGCGGCGCGGACTTCTCCCTACTGGTTGCTGCTACGATGATCGCATGAAACTGCACATGAATGCAGATTTTAGCCCAAACACTCACCACCCCGAAGACCCTCGGCGCATTCATGAGATCTTCAAGGCTTTCAAAAGAGCCGGCTTGGTATACACAGGGCCAGAAGCTGAGCTGCCCAAGATAATCAAGGAATGCCCTACACGGTACATGTGGAGAATTCCTGCCCGTCCCGCCACTAGTCAAGAGATATGTTTGGCGCACTCCTCGGAACACATGACCTGGGTCGAACACTTGGACAAGTTGAGCACCGCGGAACTGCGTGAACTGACCAAGAGATATGACCAGGGCCGCGAGTCGCTGTATGTGGGAAGCATGTCCTACCCTGCCGCTCTTCTATCTGCCGGCGGCGCCATTGATACATGCAAGAACGTCGTTGCTGGTCAGGTAAAGAACGCCTTTGCCGTTATCAGACCGCCAGGTCATCATGCCGAATTCGATGCCCCCATGGGATTCTGCTTTTTCAATAATGTGCCAGTCGCCGTTCGTGTCTGCCAGCAAGATTACTCGGATATTTGCCGCAAAGTTTTAGTTCTTGACTGGGATGTTCATCATGGAAATGGCATACAAAACATATTCTACGAGGACCCAAATGTCCTTTATATCTCCATCCATGTTTATCAAAATGGACACTTCTATCCCGGAAAACCCCCAAACCCGGAAACGCCAGACGGAGGCATCGAGAATTGTGGTGCTGGTCCTGGACTGGGTAAAAACATCAACATTGGCTGGCATGACCAGGGCATGGGCGACGGTGAATACATGGCTGCGTTCCAAAAGATTATCATGCCTATTGCCAAAGAGTTTAATCCAGATCTGGTGGTTATTTCTGCCGGGTTTGATGCCGCAGATGGCGATGAGTTGGGGGGATGTTTTGTCACACCTCCGTGCTATGCACACATGACACATATGCTCATGTCACTAGCAGACGGCAAAGTGGCCGTATGCCTTGAGGGCGGATACAATCTTTCTGCAATTTCAAGCTCCGCAGTGGCTGTCGCACAAACCCTCATGGGAGAGCCGCCGCCGAAAATGACGATACCCAAACTCAACAAGGAAGCTGCACGGACACTGGCCAAGGTCCAGGCTTATCAGGCTCCATATTGGGAGTGCATGCGTCCAGGAATAGTCGACGTTCCTGCCGTTCAGTCCCTGAACGCCAACCGTTTGCACGACGTAATAAGGAGTGCACAGCGTCTGGTTTTACAGGAGAAGCATAACATGATTCCTCTCTATGTTCAGAGGGACCAGTTGTACAAATCCTTCGAGAACCAGGTCCTTGTTACGCCGAACCTTCACAATTCAAGGAGAATGCTGGTCATTATCCACGACCCGTAAGTAACTCCTTTGTCAAAAAAAGTAGTAGCTGTTGTTGTAGAAATCAGGACTGTCTGACACCTTGTTTACTAAGCCCTCAATTGCTTGCGCAACCGGATCCCATTGATTCCTCATTGCAGCCACATAATGCTTGGGTAGTGAGTTTTGACTTTCTGAATGATTCGACCTCGTTCGCAAATTGACATTAATAGGTGGATGGGGTAACTCGGTATATTGACTGGGCTATCAGCCAGAAATTTGGTATTATGGATATCAATGTACCAGCTTACATTACGAATGACGAGGTATGCAACATTAGATTGCGAAAAGTTGCAAGTATCGGAGACTTCTGACACAGAATTAGGATACGGACTCTTATATTCCGGGCTATAGAGAACGAATCCTTCAAGAACAAGTCCAACAGCTGATGAATTATCTTTGGGATAATTTCCTACAATTGTACGACGCCGACGAAATATTCCTCATGGGAGTAGGTAACGCATATTTGGGCGTCAAGGTACTCTTAATCAACAGAGGTAGGAACTTTCTATACTATATCCTATGGTCAGATTTCTAACAACTTTGCAAGACTGTAAATCGAAATTATCTGGCGTTGTCAACTTTGTCACAGGAAACCTGCGTCCGGTAAAGTCCGACATCGACCCAGATCTCTCACTTTGGTACAAAGAGAATTCTAGGGTCTATGTTGCGGGCGACCACGCATGCTGGTCCGACCATGACTTGACCAAGAAGGTACAAAAGCGAAGATTCGGTACCGTTATTCGCAGTCCCAAGCTCGGCCTCAATAAGATGATGCAGGAGCATGCAGACGAAGTGCAAGGATGGATACTCTCACGAGTCTCAGCTACAAGTCGAGGAGATACCACAGAGGAAGAGGATGAAGATGATGGGAATGGGATTGGTGGTGTGAGAGCAGGCTGAAGATTCCGTCGGCTTGATTATTTAAATTAAAAAAAAAAAAAAAAACTTTGGGAGCCTGTTTTCGTGAGCGAAACCACCCATGATAGATGGAGGTAGGCTTGGATGCATTCAGAATATGGTGTTGAGGTGTGGCCAGTCTCGAGTACGGCGGAAAGGGAATTTTACTGCAGGCCGATTTTCGATGTTTTCCATTTTCACATTTTTCATGTTTATCACTCCTATGCCATGAATCAGGACTACGTATCTAGATAGTTTCTATGTGTTGGCATATATTAATTCGTTGATGGACATTACATGTACTGTGCGACCGTGACCATTCGTCTGATTTTGCACTGTGTAGCAACACTGTACCCGGAATCTGTCGAGAGATCCACCGGTGGACTTTTCTACTTGCAGCCTCTGGTGAGCAGAAAAGGTTCAGCTTTCCAAATTTCTGTTTCTGGTCGACCAAAGCGTGCCCGGGCAGAAGTGTGGCACTGCCCTTTTCCTTCAGTATGGATCGTGACCGGGATTCGCGAGGTCGCAGGTAAGAGTTTATCGTTTATTCCCACTGTTCACTTTATTTCATAGATACCCGAGTTGTTGGTCCGACTTCATCCCGTACCTCCAGGCTGCGTGAAATCTGAACGCATTCGCCCTCCAACAAATGAAAGATGCTGTTTCGTAGCCAGTTTTGCTAAATACTGGCCGGCTTCTCTCGTTTATGAAGTGCTCTGAACTTTACTGACTGGCCCATGCAGATATGATGATGGCGAGGTCGTCCGATATGGTGCAGGTGAATCTTGGAGACCAACCCCAAGAGGTGGTGGGCCAGGGGCAGATCGATCTCCTCGACGACCTAGAAGTCCTATCAGAGATAGACCACGGAGCCCACGCCCAAGAAGTCCTCGTCCGAGAAGTCCTATGATGTCCGGGTCCGACAGCTATGTGCCTGGGCGATACCAACCCCGGCGGCGCTCAAGAAGTGGCGATCGATTTCGACGCGATCGATCTCGTGATCGTGAAAGCCCCCTTCGGCGACGAGAACGCACGCGTTCTCCCATAAGACGATCCCCTCCGCCACGGCGCAGTCCCTCCAGAAGAGGATCCCCTATTCGAGACCACAGATACGATCGTCCTCGATCTCCACGTCGCGATTGGGACAGGGACAGAGATCACCTTCGTGATAGGGACCGAGATTGGGATAGGGATCGCATGCGTGATAGGGAGCGTGACTTTGACAGGCGCGATGAAAGGTTGGTGTCCTAAGGTATAATTTAGACTTGCTGGGAATTTAAAACTGATGAATCACTACAGAAGGAGATCACGCTCGCCTTTTGGCCGTGACAGGCGTGAAAGAAGCCCGCCGGTGAAGATGGCATCTTCAGGCGCCAGAGGAGGATCTTATCGACCGAGGTCGCGTTCACAAAGCCGCGTGGGTGAGAGATATCAGACCTATCGACGGGCTTCACCTGTTCGTGAATCGGGCATCTCATCAGCGATTACCTCTCAGCCTCCTTCGGAAAGGGCCTCTCCGCACCCGGGCTCCCTCAGGGCACGATCGCCATTACAGTCCCGGGAGCAATCCCCTCATCGCACCGTCGGCTCAGGCTCAGGCTCAGTCAGGGACACTCCTCGATCAGGCCCATGTGAACCCCCATCTGCATCTAGGTCACCACCGCGTGGTCCTGCTGCATTACGGGCACCACCGACAGGGCCTTCCGCAGGCCGGACCTTGTCCACTTCTGTGTCTTCTCCATTGCCCTCAAGCTCTAGGCACCCGCAAACCCCCGGAGCAGGGCCACATCGCTCAGATGCTCCCAGCCCAACCAACCCCCCCTCGGGTCCGCGAGCGTACGTAGCGCAACGGGGATATCCTTCTCGGCCTGGACGAGGCGGCTGGAGTCAAACACCTTCTCGACAGATGTCTGGCCCGTCCCCTTCACCAACCACGCCAGGCGGATCTACTAGCATCCCTACGGGGCCGAGAGGAGCACCCTCTGCAGGCTCATCTACACCCACTCAAGGCAGGCCATTCAACCCCCCTACAGGACCGGCGTCCCAACATGGCAACGGTCCGCGGCAGTCCCTTGCGCAGAGCTTACTGGCGACTATGCCTCCGCTCATTCCTGGCGGGAAGCTCGATCCAACAATGACGCCATTTATACTGGGTGTAACTCGTGAGCTTGAGCCCCACTACAGAAAGCTTCGTGATGAGGAGGAGAAGATGCGTGACGAACTTCGTGTCAAACAAGAACGCCTTCGGAAGTCACTTTACATGTGGGACAGGCTAGAACGGGAGTCTCGGGCCTGGGAGCTGAGAAGTGATCTGAGCGAGAAGAGCATGAAGAATCTTGCTGGAGAAGGCATGGGTGGTGCTGCCTTTTGATTGCCGGAAGTGTCTAAATCACACTTGGACTTTATTTTTATTTTTTTTTTCGCGACAAAAAATCTGTATACGTATCGCTTTCAACTCTTTGGTATTTTTGCTTCTCCCTTTCATCCCCTTTTCTTTTCTGTCGCATGGGGGCCAGGGGCATGTCGGGACTAATACTGGGTACAAGGGTAGCACTTGGCGTTCGGGTATTGGTAAGGAATATATCTTGCAGATTACTTTAGTGGTAGAGATACCCGCCTTTCACATAATGGAGTTGAGTGACGTTCACGTTCTCTGCACCTTGGACTATGCTAGTTGTTGTGCTGGGCGGAAGCTGGTGGGTTTTGTCAACAGCCTAGACGTGTAGCAGCGCTGCTGGCTATGAGGGTGCCAAGTAGTTACCGTTCAACAAACTAGACAGCATGGTGGTGGAAATTTTGCACGTTTGATTCTGATTCAATTATTTGAGTGCGGATTTTCGTTTCTTTTTGTATTGCGCCTATTAGGCTCCCCTCATTTGCTGTCCATTTTTCCTACCACTTTGGTATCAGCTTACATGACTACAAGAAATGTGATGCTGATACGGCCAATCTCAAGTTCATCAACTTAAACTCAAAGTCAGAATATTATACCGAATTTTATACCATCGTGCAATAATTGAATAAGAGCACATGGTTATACAGCGAATGAGTGAGAGCAGGTCATGGAGTTTGCAACGCATGTCTAGAAGACCACGACATGTTCATCATCCTCATAATCACCATCCCACTCCTCTTCCGAGTCCGACTCTTCAGACCCAAAGTCCTCCATGCTGTATTGTAACTCCCGTATCTTCTGATTGTCGAACAGAACATTGACGGTTGTGCATTTTCCATGCAAGAATTCCTCGCAAGGCCTGTCCTGGTCAAGCGACAGAACGTCGGTGCTTTTGTTACAGTCAATGGTATTGTTTTCGTCGTCATCCCCGTCCGAGGTATTGAACTCATCATCATCAGTGTCGGGCTCTTTGTAGGAAACATTTCCATGCTGATGGCGCGTAGATTTGCCGGACCGACTTCGAGCTTCGGAGACTTGACTGTTGGAGGCAATCCTGCTGCTGCGGCGAGAGGGCGATGTAGACTCCGGTAAACACATTTTTTTCACAGCCAGCGGCGCTTCATCCTCATCTGGATGTCGTAGAGTTGTGTGAAGATTCGGTGGCACAAAAGGTCGAAGGAAAACCCTTTCCATCTTGTCGCGCCACTCTCGGCGCATGGTCGCGCGTGCCTGCCAAGGAATGTCAAGCATTGTTTTAATTGCTAGGTATCGCAAATCTGGTAGCAAGGGTGCGCTGTTGATGATCGATTGAAAGAACATCTCCGCAGTGTCCACCGACCAATCTCGAATATGTTCAATATTGAGCACCCGGAGACTGGAAGGCCACTTCGGAATCTGAGATGGCAGCAACACTTGATCGTACATAGGATCAGCATCGTTTATACAGTCATGATGTCGATAATATGACAAGTTCATATGTAATTCTCTCAACTTGGGACACGTATCAGCCAAGTCCGTGAGGAACCCCAAATCAAGCGACTGGTTGTGCATTAGAGTCAGAGTTCTAAGCTCGCTTCCATGAGTGCGCAGGAACAAGGACAGATCTTCAGACCTGACCTCCCAGCAATTTATCAATTCAAAGTGGGCAAGATTCCTTGGTAAAAGAGGGAGCAGGCGATCATTGAGTACAGTTGAGGATTCAAAGACAAGATGTTTCAGCGAAGTCAGTGGTGCAATGGCCTGTGCCACAGCCTGTATCATAGCACCATCCTCGTAGTAAGCCTGTAGTTCTTTTTCTTCAGAGCCGGGCTTGATATGCAGGTGTTTCAGTGAGGGGACTTGGAAGTTGGTCAAGCTCAACCTAGTGAGCTGTGAGAATGGCACTGTCTTATGGAGACACGATATAGCCTCGATCGTCGGAACGTACCCTCCAAGAAATCTACCGCTCCACTCCCAGCTCTTCAGGGCAGTCGGGAATGGCTTGTCGCCAGCCAGAAGGGACTCAGTAGGAGCGGCGTCTAGGGCCCGGAAGATATCTTCTGGGTAGTGCCAACGTAGTGGCTTGTCTAACTCTCGGTAGGGTGGTTGATCCATAGGGGTGTAAATAATCAGCTCTTTAAGGCGGGTGAGTGGGCTGATTAACTGGAAGAGAAGCGATTGTGGAACAATCTGGACGTTAATGTGCAGGGCCTCGACCTTTACCCTATAGTTATACAGCGTCCCTGAAGAGGGACGATCAAGAAGGAGTGTTAGTCGTTTTGCCTTGGCGGTATTTTTGAATGTTGGGCAACGATAAATGGCAGTCAGGGCAGGTTCTGCGAATAATTTGCACGTGGTAGCGGCCTGTATTAGCCAACTATTTGAAAGTACTTCGGTAGATCCTTCTCTGGCTGCATATAGAAAAATATCCACCCAACATGCAAATGGGATTCGGGGGTCTCGCCAGTCCGGAACAAACGAAGCTGGGATATGGCTGTTAGTCGCAACGTCCTGTGCCAATAATTTGCGCCTCTTGGCAGTCGATGGCGGCCATGGGCGACTTCGTTTTCCCCGAGTTCTCGACTTGACAGGGCCAGCGCTAGATTTTGCTTGGGGTCGTTTTTTGACTACCTCATTGCTAGAGCTTGATCTGAGCTGTTTATTTCTTTCGCTTCGACCGGCCAATCGTAATGCCCGCTCTTCCGCCAGATTGTTCATGCTTGATTCGAGGCCGCTTTCTGGACCCGATCCGGCCGATTCGGACACAATGGTGGCTTGCGCGTCGGATGCGTCATCAGACTCAGATGAATCTTCTGCATAGTTGGGTCTCGGACGCATATGCGTACGGGAAGCAGCGATTCGTGACGAGCGATTGCCATTGCGCCGGTTGGGAGCTGGGTCGGGGCGCCTAGACCGTGAACTGCGAGTCAAGGCCATCTTCGCTGGACTTGTGGACTTGAGCCCCAGTGACGACGGTATATTGTATCGAGGGCGACGCTTCTCAGTGAGGATCTCAATTGGATAGTACGAATACCCAGACCGTTTGGCAATGAATATTTTAATCGATATTCAATCTTCAATCTTCCACACAGCTACTCCCAGTGTCTATCTGCGGCCGTCAAACTTCAGGAGTATGAGCTGGATGTTGCAAATGACATTGGTACGGAATCTTGAGCATCTTGATGGTCGGAAGGTAGGCTCTCGATGTTACCATCACACGGAACTGATACTGCAGCGCAAAAAGTTGGCGTCGAGGGAGGAAGCGACGGCAACATGTGCATGCCTTGAGGTTTGGTGGGGTATCAAGTTGAACTTCAGAGTGTCGCCAAGTTCCGGCAGCCTTGCATTCAGCGCATGCGGGAAGTGATGCGTGCAGGGGTTAGACCTCACGGTGTGTGAATGCATGCAATAACCGAGGCAATTCGACAAATAGGATTGTTATGTAAGCACAGCCCGACACTGAAGCTGAGCGACTGCTAGTCATGATAATACTCCGTATTTCCGTAGGATATTTTGCTTGAAGCTCAGGGATTGCCTGCCTCTAACGCAGCGAGGGGAGGGGTCTATTCACTCGTGATGTATGCATTGCTTGATGCGAAATGCCAACATCATCCAGGATGTTAGAATACTGTGCAACAGAGCTCTGTACGCGAGGCTCCCTGCGTCGGCAGCATCAAGGACGACGAAGGGCAGGAACAGATGGCGGGATGTACGGAGTACATATTGGCATACGGAGTACTGAGTATCGAGGTACTAAAGTGCGGAGCACAGAGTTCTTGTGTACCTGTCTTGGTCGGCATGGAGCACAAAGAGCGAAGTACCATTTAACTACTAGAAGTACCTACTTGCGCGGCCCCTGTTTCTGGTGACAGCACAACTCTCACAAGACGGGTCAAATTGTCACCACATGTGCATTTATTAGAAGTCTAATGCATCAAGTAAAAAATTCTGATCAGCTGTCTTGTGACAGTCACCAGAAAACCCCTTGGCGCGCTTAGGTACCTACCTAGAGGTACGGAGTACCTTATCAAGGTACCGCTATCACCCTGTGGAGAGGTCCACCACATGCATGTCCATTCACGTTTGCCCGCACTAAACCCTTCCTGGAGCCGTCATGGAAGCAGGTTCCCCTGCACCTCACGCGTCTCACTGCTCAATCGCATGCGCCATCACGTCCGACTGAGCCTCACTTCTCACATCGCCAGACACGATATCAGCTCGTTGACAACTGCTTCGTTTACACGGCTCGACATTAGGCGCACCATCGTCTCGCCCGTCACCTGCTCCTCACTTGAACCCCACACCGCGCCTTTGTCGGCAGCCCCTCTGCCTTTGGCAGCAGTATCCGCGTGTTTGACGCTCACACTGTAAACATCTTCAGGCAACGCACTTGACCAACAGTAACTTCCTGTCAACCCGCAGAAACAATGCATCATCCATCTTCATGCTCTTGAGGCAACTTGGCATACGTTATTCCCGCGGTTTACTTGCTGGCGTTTCCCTCCACCTCCGCCGTTCTATGAGTGGGCTTCAAACATGACGGCGCATAGCCCTTGCCAGCGGACAGCCCCCTTTCTTCATCGTACCTGGCTCAAGGGTGTTAGGGCGCTTCAAGAGTCATCAGTCATGGGAAACATAATATCTTCGCCCATGCATAAGTTGCCTCATGGCGAAAGTGATGACGGGCCGCCAGCAAAGCGCCGTCGCATCTCATCCCCCGACTCACTCGACCTTGATCATTTTGTCGCATCTCCGCGGTTGTCTGAGTCTGGTTCAACGCTACGCATTGAGGTCCTCAAGATTCTCCACAAGGACTCAAAAAAGGTCAAGAAATATCAAGGAACGCCTGTCCCTCATGATATTCTCACCACCAAGGCGAGATGCAAAGTCTCCATGTTTGACATGAGCTCGGGTCCGCCACAGATCCTGTATTGCCAGAGTCAACTGTGTGACCTGATCACATTCAAGAATCCAAACGGACCTTACCGCGTTGCCCGCGTTGACTTGCCAGTACCCTTCTTTATTCCGAGAGAGAGCATTCTAATTAATCGACCCGACGATGGCACTTTCGATCTGTCGGATTCGTACCAGCTGCTCATAGAGCTGGAGGCTGCCAATGCAGCCCATTGGCCACCCCTAGACGAACAAGACTTTGGCATACCCACACAATCTCTGTACCCGCCATGGGGGACAACTCGGCACTGGATCCTGTCTAGCAGATTCGACAGCGTCTTTGGGAGGATGAGGAACCCCTTGAGCCTCTCGGCAAGATACCCCTCGGACCAGTCTACTTACCAAACGAACTATGTCATGGACGTTGATCTTCGATGGACCGCTGGATTCAAGGCCTTGAGACGGCTCGAGAAAGGGTCCATGCCCTGTATTACGGCAATTCATCCCGACGTGGACATGTTCAGTGATAATGCAATGAGCCATCCTGGCGAGTACGGGACAAATGGTATTAATGATCATGCTGATGATGATGAATCACCGCAAGACCAAGATGATGAGCTTGCTGGTGATCAGACACCATCCCGTTCATTACGGGCTCGAGAAAAGAACAAGATATACAACCTAAAAGTACTCAGTGATCAAGCACTCGGAAGAGAGAAAAAGCACCGTGGGCGGAATTCTAACACTGGAATGAATGGGGAGGGCCGGGTGCAATACATATTGCCAAGTGATCAGCCAATATCCTTGGAATTCTATTGTTGTATAACTTGCGGCGCGTGTCATGACTCCATGGACCTACTTCAGCTGCACCTGCAGACATCTCATCCAACGTACAACTATGTGCTCGAAACTACAAGCCAGGGTCCGCTATTTCGAGTAGCCGCCCTCCGAGAGCCGACGACGCTTTCTCCTCGAAAAGCTCTTCAACTTGCGCGACCCGCAAACCCCTTCAGCATTCAAGCCCTCATATCTGGAGATCAGAATTGGGCTATGTCGCGGCTTGGACCTGACGGCGACGAAGTGTTCAAGTCCCCGACGAAGAGTTTTCTTGACCGAATTCAGTCTGGATCCCCTGTCGCAAAGTTGTCGAAGCCACCGCTACGCCGACCTGTCAAGGCGGCGAGCGTGAGCAAGGTTCTGGTTCCCAACATCCCACAACCTCTATTTCATCCCATAAGCAAAGCCAAGTTGAAGCCCGGGCAGGAGGTGCCTCAGAACACTCCCGATAACACATGGTTAATACAAAAGCACCGCGAAAGCATAGCGGACTTTTCTGATGTGACTGCGGCAGAGAAGGAATATATATGGGAGTGGGACGGCTATATTTTGCGGCAAAATATCACTTCGGCTGCGTACTTTCCCCGTGCTTGGCTGAACTTTGTCGAAGAGAAAGCGGGTTGGCTTGCTGGGGCGCAGCACCGAATGCTCGAGTTTGGAAAGCACTCAAGTGTCTTATTGGCACGAGATGTTCTAGATGATGAAGACATGCAGCAAGCGTTCAGATATATCAATGAGGCGAGAGCAAAATCTGCAAAGGGTCAAAGTCCGCATGGTGAGATGTTGGCTGCCGATGATCGGGCAAAAGACATGGCCAGCACCAAGCAATCTCCAAAAGTCTCTCAGATTCGCAAAGGCGCCAATGGTTGCACTATTTGCCAGCTTCCCGTTATTGGCCCTCGGCTCTTAGTATGCTCAAATACCGTAAGACCTCCTGGCATTTGATTTTGTCTATTTATATATGAATGATGAGCTGACACTGTCTTCTCTAGACATGTTTGAAACGATTATACCATGCCGATTGTATAAAGAGCGATGCAGTTATGTCAGTAACGAAACCAGGGTGGCTCTGCAATGTTTGCAGCAGAAGCAGAGGTTCGGACTAGAGGTTCGGACTTTATTCGTCAACAGCTAGCACAGTCTTTGCCAAGACCAAACCTCGTCTTAAAATTGAGGCGACTGGGGTATGTCGCTCAGATTTCAAAAAGAAGTCAAGATGATGAAATGTTGTGTATATTAGAGTGATGATGTCTGCAGCTTCTCATGGAGGTGCTGATATCCTCCACATCAATAGCAATCATCATGGGAAAAAAAAAATTTAAGCCCATTTAAATCCATCCTCCTTCTCTTTCTCCCTTTATTAGGGCGCGCCGTCAAAGTACGATGGTTGCCCACGTAAGGCACGTAAGGCCAAGTACCCTTTTGCAGGTTTGTTCGTGGAAGCTGGCCTTGGAATATGGCCACATTTGAGTGTCGTAGAGTGCCTGGGCGGTGGAGATTTGGCAAAGGAGAAAGGGGGTTTTCTTGATATATATACGTTGGCTACATGTCACTCCCTGAAACCCAGCAAGACCCCTTATACAACTTGAAAGAATACGCCCAAGAACCTCTCCAACGCCCCATCTGTAAATTGGAAAAAAAAAAAAAAAAAAGGTTCCTCGGCTTACCACAACCACCACCCACAATCAATGCAAAGTTGAGTGCTTTTACTCCCTTAAAATACACAGCGTCTTACGATACCGTGGGGCTTCAAATGACCCCATTCAGCTTTCCAGTCATAAAACAAAAAGAATCACTGTTGAAGCGCTTCAATCCGCTTGGCATAGCGGTGGCTTCATTAAAACCTATACCGGTTCTCCTTCTTCTTTTCCTGGCGCTCCTTTTCTGTGCGTTGTCGTTTGCGGCTCTCTTCGGCAATAAGATCAGTGAGGTCATCATCATGAGCCCACTTCGCTCCGATCCCTTCCTGTCTACGGGTCTCTTCAAACTGTTGCCTAAGTGCATCCCGATTGATGCCGTCATGCTGATTTAATGAATCAACGTCGAGGGCAACATCTACATCGCCGGGTTTCTTGCGCTTGCGAGAGTCATCTTCTGAGCCAAGGACCGGCATTCCAGCTCGCTGGCCGGCCTTGAGGTCATAGACGCGGTCACTACCAAAGAAGCCTTCTGCTCGCACCTGCCGTTCTGGCAGGACTGTATATGCCGATCTAGGAGCCGATGATTCCTCGGTATCGTAGCCTCGGCGCTCTTTTCGCAGGTCCATTTCGCCTGCTACGGAGGTCTCCACGCCAGGGCCGTATTCGTTCAAGTTGGTGGAATAACCGCTGGGAGTCTCCAAGCCACTAGGAGTCTCCAGGCCTCCAGCATCAGCATCCTCCTCCTGCTCGGACTCTTCTTCGGATTCCTCCTCTTCCGACTCCTCTTCCCGCGGTTGCAGCTCGCCCCAAAGCGTCCGTTCGACGGCTTCGCCTATCTGTAATTGAGCTTGTGTTGCTTGTGGTTGAGCTCCGTTTTGGGCGAGGCCGAACACATCACCGCCATACAATGGTCGGTTAGTCTCATCAACGGGGGGCTTACCCCATCCGCCAGGGTGGAAGCCCCATGAGCCGCCAGGAGGTGGAGGGGCGTTCAGGCCTGGAATCTTGAGCGTTGGATACGATGGGGGAGGCCCATAGCGTTGCTGGTTGATCAACCAGGGGGGAGGAGCCCCAGCCGGCATCCCAAGGGCTTCCTTGGTAGCATCGGTTAAGTCACCAGGTCGAAAGTGTTGGTAGTCGACTTCTGCCTCCTTGCCCTCATAGTATACTTCGCCGAACCGAGTAAGCTCCGGTTTTGTTTGGAAGCGGAAGAAAGCATCGTAGAGCTTCTGGTAATCGATATCTAGCCTGCCCATCTTCGGCGCGACTCGTTCCCTCTGCTTCTGCTTCAAGGTCTGCTCGGCTTGTTTCTCGAGCACAGCATCTCGCATCTCAGTGATTCCAGTGTCGGAGATGAATTGAGGTAGTCGAAAGGGCGGCTTTTCAATGCCCCTCTTGGATGATAGATATTCTCGTTTGAGCGACCAGTGGGTTGGGACTGGTACCACATTTCGCTGAGCTTTGATCTGAACCAAGACTCGCGGGTCAGACGAAGACACGTCATGCCACTCGACAACTTCTGGGATGGACACCAGCGCCTTCAGTTCAGCCACTGAAAGCTTGTTGAGTTCCTTTCGTTTCTTCTTCGATAGCTTGGGCTTCTCATCTTCCTCTTCCTCGTCAGGGATACCATCATCATCTCCAAGAAAAACCGTGCCTTGGTTGCCAGCATTCGCCTCCTTGGCCACCTCATCCTCCCCCAATGAGGCGCCAAACTTGGTAAATATGTCTTTGTACACAGAAAAAGCGGGGTCCTCGTCGAGAGAATCGTCAAGGACAGGTGCATCTATGGTGACGGGAGGTTCGGCGGTGTGGTTGTTAATTTCATCCTTGTTGGCATCGGCTACATCTTCTGCTTGATCTTTCTTTTGGTCTTTTTCTTGGCGAGATTCGCCTGTAGACTGTGCAAATGTCAGTTTCACTCTCCAGACACGGCCTGTATTAGCAACCAGCTTCAGCTGGTTTTGTCGCACCTCGGGTTTCTGGGCCTTCTTCTGCTCCTTCTTCTTGGCCCTCCGCATTTGGTTCTTGGTCATTTTTGTGGCCGCCATGATGAAGGGGGAGTTTGCGACGACAGGCCGCCTTGCTGGTTGGAAAAAGTCGGGGAACTCGATGTTCGGGTCAAAAGTTGGAAGACGGCGTAGAGACCCGTGACAGCGATAATGTACTGCTTCGGGTCCCTTCCCATTCCGCAAAGAGACAGCGACCAGTCAGGATAAGGTCAGCCGAAAGCGTGACCGAGGTTGGAAATCGACTCGAGATCTGGCGACCAGGGGTTTAGAAGGTTGTGGACGTCGTGGAGTGTAGGGATGTTGGCCAAAAGTGAAGCGCGACAAGACAAGAAAAAGAGTCGAGATGCCAAAGACAAGCGCGCCCAGTCATAGGAGAGGTATGCAAATGCGCAGACCAGTTGTCGTGCAGGCAGAGAGATGAATGTCTATATATGTATGCCGCGCTCTCTAGAGGGGGGTTGGGTTGAATGATTCATAAGAAGAGCTGGGCGTTTGCAGGATGTTCCAGCCGCGATAAATCTTATCGTGCAGACGCACCGACTCGGCAGATTGCCGGGTAATGACGCCCCAAGTGGCAGCCAAGGAGAAGCTGGCAAGGCGTCAACTGGCCCTGCATTGCCTGCAAAGAATCCCAGCTGTCCCCAAGACCAGTTGACCCCACCAGTGCACTGGAGCCTGTAGCTGGGCACATGCACACAGGGGGCCGCAGACAGCACCAGACTCGCCTCAAGTCCATTCGCCAGTGCCAGTCAGTCCCCGTGCCATCAGACACGGTTGTTGACACACTCTGCCAGCCGCCCCCAGCCATTATCTACTAGGTACCTACTTAAGTACCTAGGTACCTCTGGTACAGTTGGTCCTAGGCAATCAGTCATGCATGCACCAAGTACTCCGTACATAAGTGCTAGCCTGAGTGCTACTTTAAGTTTGATGTCTGAAGGGTCGGCAGATGGCACTCACGCAATCAACCAACCAATTGTTGGCCTCTCTTTTCTTTCTTGTCCCCTTCTTCAGCCTTTGCTCTCCGTCACTCTGTAGCCGCTTCTGGCTTCCCATCTTCTGTCCCGTAAAATCCGCTCAGCATGGACTTGTTGCAGTAATTTTGCTACTGGCATCCTCGTGTCCATTCGTGGTCTTCCTGTCATTCGTTTAACCCGTCGGCTGTTGGTGTTCTGAAGCTGCAATAAGCGTGCCCCTGTCCGCTTTGCCTGTCAGAGGCGTCCAGTTGAGCCTTGAGCTTACGTCGACATCTCCATGCCAAGAGTCCCGATCCGCTTCGCATGATCGCGTCCCGTCTTGTCCCATTGTCGCATCTCATCCCCCGGTCCGGCTTGAACACGACCCAATCTGCGACCGACCCGGTATTCAGACTCGCGATACGGCACTGAGGAAATTCTGCATCTCGGGGCCTGCACCTGGGTCCTTTTCTTTTGCAGCCCGCGGTCCGCAGCTGTCTGCTAGCATGGAAAAGTTCCCGGACCATGTAGATGCGCCTCGTTTCCACAATGGCATTTCTCGCTCTCCCAGTCCTCTGAAGCCTGCCTCTGGCTACGGCCTCCCCAATGGCGCCATTTCACATTCAGATCGTCGACCAACCCCCGCCGTACGGAAGGAGAATGGTCACACACAAACAGCTGTTAATGGCCACGGTCAGAATCTCTCGCCCTGGTCTGACGCCTCAAAACGAGGACACGGCCGTCAAAAGAGTTTGAGCGACGCCATTCGAACTATTCGTACCAGAAAAGGAAGCGTGAGCCAGAATGCGCATGAGATAGCCGATGCCCTTCGGGCTCCCGTGTCTCCAAAGCTCGTCGTACGTTGCACCACCTTAATCATCTACATCTTTTTGCAATTGAGCGCCTGCGTCTTGTGTACAGCTTCTTCGTACAATTGCTAACTTGGGCCATTTGTGACAGATTCTTTGTCTCATGTGGTATACATCGTCCGCCCTAACCAACACCTCTTCCAAATCCATCCTCAACGCCTTCGACAAGCCCGCGACCTTGACATTAGTCCAGTTTGCCTTTGTGTCTTCCCTCTGCGTCTTGCTCGCATGGCTCGCCACCTTATTCCCAATCCTTCGCGAGAAGGTGTCCGCTCTTCGACATCCCATCCGCCAGCCCTCGAGAGACGTACTCGTGGCCACACTGCCGCTCGCAGCGTTCCAGATTGGTGGTCACCTTTTGAGTTCAACCGCAACTGCCAAAATTCCCGTCTCCCTCGTTCACACCATCAAAGGGCTGTCTCCCTTGTTTACCGTGCTGGCTTATAGAATCTTTTACGACATTCGATACCCCCAGGCAACGTATTGGTCCTTGATTCCCCTGACGGTCGGGGTCATGCTTGCCTGTTCCGGAAAACATAGCTATGGAGGGCAAATGCTTGGCGTTGTCCAAGCGCTTTTAGCGACCCTCATTTTTGTTACGCAAAATATCGTTTCCAAGAAGATTTTCAACGAGGCTGCCAAGGCCGAGGCAGAAGGCCCCAGAGGTCAATCCAAAAAGTTGGACAAGCTGAACTTGCTATGCTATTCATCCGGCATGGCATTTGTTGTGACGATGCCAATTTGGTTCTGGAGCGAGGGCATCACTTTGCTAAAGGACTTTCTGCACGATGGCTCGCTTGATTTGAGTGATAAGAACGATGCCATGGATCATGGTCGTCTGACCCTTGAATTCATCTTTAACGGCATCTTCCATTTTGCTCAGAATATTCTGGCTTTTATATTGCTTTCCATGGTTTCACCTGTCACATACTCTGTGGCCAGTCTGATTAAGCGGGTCTTCGTCATTGTCATGGCCATTCTGTGGTTTCGAAGTCCAACAACACCCATCCAGGCAGTGGGTATTGCCTTGACTTTCGTCGGATTGTATCTCTACGATCGTACCAGCGAGAGTAACAAGGCTGACCGAAAAGCACGCCTAATGACTGAGTCCCGGACCGGGTCCCCCTTGCTCCCATTGGAAGAGCGGCCTGGCAGGCCAGCAAGTGGGATGAATGGCGTGACAACCCGGCCATGTGACCGCGGCTATTTGAGTTCCTTCTCGGGAGGAAACAGCTCAAAAAGGTCTATCGAGTAATGCTTTTCTCCGTCAGAAGAGGCTAGGCAGGGCCTTGCCCTTGAGCACAACGTGCATAGATGAATATGACTTCGAGAGTCTGGACATGGTAGCAAAAGCCCTCATCCTGGTCATGTTCAAAAAAGCAAAAATGGAGATTATGTTCTGTTCTCATATTTGGAATCCATCTTTGGTCTATATTTGGTTTCTTGCTGGATGAAGTTGGAACCTGGTGATTTCGGTCGCGCGTATGCGCTATTTCGACTATGACGAAGACGGATCTTGACGCATCAGAAAGTATGCTGCGACTTTTGGCGTTGGGAATTTTGTATAGGATCGAAACTTGCTCACTCCCATTTTGCTGCGTGAGACGACTTATTTTGGTTGTCCTGCTCGCGTGTAACCCGATTGGCATTGACTGCACGGCCACAAACTCATGATGTGTAGCACGTCTTGGTATTTATTTCTCTTCATCTTATAGCAAATGGGCAGGGTACCGGCTGCACGGGATAAATTATTTCCTCGGGGGATCGCATGTGCACATTGGTTTTTTTCGTAGACGTGTTCCAACACAAAAGGCCACATGGGCTTGTAAATTTCTATCACTTTGCATCATCATCATCCTTGGTTAAACCTGGTCATGTGCAAGGCCTGCCTCATATGAATAGGCCCAAATAAAAATACACTCCATGATGGAGGGATAACGCGTGCTTCTATTCAATGAGCCATTCCTCCACCTCGACGCCGATACTTCTCCCAATGCCCCTAATAGATTCCCAACCAACGTTTATTCTCCATTTTCCAGATCTATCCATCATGTCTCCCGCGCCGACTTTGACCAATAGTCGGAGGCTAGCTAGTGTAGCAATAGCCATTCCAATGTCACCATCCAAGCCGGTAGTTCCAACAGAACTCCCATCAGGGGACCATTCGCTTCGAACCGCCTCGAATATTGCCATCATGCGTTCCAGAACAAAAGCATGCGCGCCGAGCAGTTTCCGCGCGATTCTTCGGCGTTTTGTGCGGGGTGTCCCACGATTGGCGACAAAGCCGCCGCCACGACGCCGTTTGCGGCCATGGTAATAGGTTGAGAATAGCGTCAAATCGTGTCGCGTAGCGTTGTGCGAGGCGAGATATGCGGCTAAGAGGATAAGACGTGCTGCAATGGGCAGCAAAGCGGTCAGATAGGAAGCCGAAGTGGTGGCGCTCCCAAGAGACCTCGAAGAAGCTGCGGTAGGCATTGTTGTTGCAGTCGTTGTAGCTGGCGACGGTTCAGGGCGGACTGAGACGATTCCTGGGTTCAGAAGGGATTCATCTTGGAAATGGACTCGTGCTGCTACCAGCAGTTTGGAGAATTCTTTTGGTGAGTAGGTGCCAGCAACTACAGGCGCGATAAACCGCGGCCATAGAGCCTGGCAGCTATGGCGAAATGATGGCAGGCTGCGAGAGGCAGACCGTACAAACGCATCGTGAACAGCGGCACAAAACCGAGTCCAAAGGTCTGTCGTCTCGGGTTGCGTCGCGCCGGATATCGCAGGCGGCGGAGAGAGAGAAAGAATACGAACAAACTCGGGTTTCGTGTACGGAGGGAAGTGAAGGTACACGGCGGCGGTTGTTCGGAGAAAGCCTGCGGGCGGTGCCGTGACGATGAAGACGGTGGTGAGGCAGGGGATCTGGCACGGGTTTATGTTTATGTTAGTACCATGAAATGACATGTATGGAAATTGCGGACTTCTTGAGGCATGCTCACAACCTCTGACAGACGAGCCAAGGCTGGTATCAATGTCGGTGGCGCATCCCTTTGCCTATCCACCTCATCCAGCACCAGGACAAACCTCCATGTGGGATCTCTGGCTGGCTCTTCCAGCATCGTGCTCACGGTTACAGACAGCTGCGCCATTGTCTCGCAGCGCCTCCGTCTTCCAAGTGCTGTGGTGGACGTCGAAGAAGACGTCTCGCCTGGTTCCCCATCCAATTTCAACGCATCTGCGACCGATCCCACGATAGTCTCGAATAAGTGTCTGGCCGTGATGCACTGTGCGGCGTTTATGACAGCATACTTGAGTCCCCCGCTGCGTGTTTCGGCACAAGGCTGCGTGTCAGCTAGATGCACGAGCAGTCGCCTCGTGATGCTTGATTTACCCGTGGCTTCGGTGCCATGGAGGACAAGATTGCGACAAGGTGCGGCAGTGGGCTGAGAAAGCAAAAATCAGTTAGTCTTTCGGTCAACAGCCCAGAAGGCATGCCACCCGGTCCAGAGAAGGCGGAGCAAGCAAGGTGCCTCATCTCGTGCAACTCACATAAACGAGCGTCGCAAGCAATCGGATCTGATGCCCTCGGCCAGGAAAGCTCTCCAGCAGCGGTGACAGGACCTCCTCCTCGGGCAACCCGAAAAGGGAGCCCATCTTTTTAAATTTCGACCGTCTTTAAGGATAATGAGCAAACAGATTGACTTGGGACTTTATAATTACACGTCGAGAGTGACCGGGGCTGTAATGATGTCCTGGAACAGTCGTTCGCCGTCAGCTGGTGAAGTTCAACTGAATGGAGCTAAGAACGGACCAGGCGCGTCGGACAGGTAGGGACCCGCGTTCTATGGGGCAAACGACGTCAGTGTCGAGCCAAACCACCCATTTCCTACATCTATCCTTATCAATTGGCATTTAAAGTCAGCATCCCCTCGTCCACGTCATTGTTTTATTTTGTGGTTATTGTCCTTGGCGCTCTGGCCGAAGTGTCTGGCTTCTTAAAATCTCCCTCGGATGTGACAGTCGCCTCGCCGTATTATGGCCATGACGGGCTTGGGCTTCAGTCTGGAGACACATTCACACAATTAAACGTAGCTCAAGAAGACATCTTTTTCTCAATTTCGCCCTGTTTCCAAACTCAAATGACCTCAGCGCCATGCCATGCTAATGCTTTCAAAATATAATGCTTCCTGAATGCTCCTCTAGACATGATAGACCTTTTGCCTTGCGCCACCACCAACTCCACTCCCGTATCCCATCGTTCAATTCGTTAATGAGGCTTCCTGTTTTCCATCTGGTATATGCTACCGAGGGCGCCAAGGCTGGACCTTTCTTCGGGCCAGGCATATGTATCGCAATCTTGTCTTCCGTAACTTTCCAGTTCTTCCTCACGTCTTGGACGATGTTTTCTGCAAAGTTCACCACGTCCGAACCAAGTTCGTTGGCTTCGTAACGAGCTCTCGTTGTGCCCATTGGAAGACTTTCGGATTGCGCCATCTCGCTACTCAATTCTTCTCCATTTGAACTCTGCAGACGAACGCGGCACTTCGAAACAACCACCCAAAAATCACACAACAAATTCCACAACGTCGTCCAGAGCGGCGATTGCGAGCCGGACATTGAGAGAACGTGAATGGACGGCCAAAGCAAATTTCCAAGGCCAATCACCTGATTCACTAGATGAATCTGAGACCCAGTCAGGGACCGTCCGCCATTGAACAACCCGTTTATTCCATTCAGCATAGCTTGCAGCAACGTACAAATTGCCGGCACATCATCAGCTGAGAGCTCCAGTGATATGGTCTTGCCACTTAAGCAAAGTGCAAAAGCCTCCACGTATATGTCAAACAATGGAAAGGCATCGTTCTCTTCAAAGGAGGCATGAATTATGGAGGGCAGCAATTTCGACACGACGAAAGTCTTGACGCCGGTGTTGGACATGCCCTTACCCAGCATGTGAACTTCGTCTGTGAATTTGTCGTTAAAAATCGAGAATTTCGCATTGTTGAAGAGGAGGTGGAAGAGCGACTGGCCAATACGAGCGTCGCCATCCTGCAGCCGCAAGCCGTACGACTTGAGGTTCGCGACTTTGAGCTGAGGATCTTCCGCAGACGGTGAGTATTCTTTGCTTATTTGACAAAAGTAATTGTCCACAGCGCATATATCAGACCCATACGTCTTGACAAGAGAAATAACGCCTTGAATGAAGACAACATAGCTATCGTGCTCATTCGACGTCTGCATCCCATTCTTGAGGTCGTCTTTAATTTGGTCCATCATCAACTTAAGCGCCGATGAATAATCCGTCGTCATTGCAGCGCGAAGGGTTGGCCCAGCATCCCGAACAGATTTGCGCATCGATGAAATTGCATACTCCAATAGGTCTCTGTTGGTATTGTAATCAGGCGGTATAGAAATGTCCAACACAGCCTCAGGTACGAACAATTTTCCACGGCGACGAAGCTCTTTGCCTAGTTCAATCTCATATTTCAAAGACGTGCGAGGCTTGGCCAGAGAGGAAACCCAAATCTCACAAAGACTAAAGCCAGCGTCGTCGAAATCATCAATACCGTATCGTAGCAGAGTTGAGATAAACAAGACCATATATCGCCGTTGACGCAAATCCAACTTGAACGGCGATTCAGAGAATAATCGATAGTTGCCTTTGAAAGCCCCAGAAAGCCTCATCAGACCGCCATTGATGAATCTCATGCTCATTCGTGCAGCAAGGATGACGATCTGCTCGGTACATTCCACTTGTGCTTGTTTAACAAGGTGGGAATCTTGTTCGTTCAGAGGAGTTGCAAGAACACGCCTCGCCATGCCGAAAAATGTCTTGGATAAATGCTGGTCTAAAAGTAGGAGCGCATCGTCCGCCACGTCGGCGTTGGGAATGTGGCTCTCGCTCTGCTGACTCTCTTCAATCGCCTTGAAATCGTCGATTTTGGACAGCATTATTTCAAGTGTTGCCAGAGGCACTCTGAGGAGCCTCCAAGCAAGGTCAGGAGGAGCCACTGAGAATTGTGTAAATACGGTGCGTAGCTGTGGTATATTCCAAGAGAAAGTCGCTGTCGGAAGATCTGGGGCATGTCGGATGACGTCCAATGATGCTGTCAACGATGAGTATATAACGTCAATCAACGCGGCCTTGTTGACAGAAACTGTGGCATTGATCATCTCATCAGTGATCGAGTGGCTAAGTTCCTTTCCAAGAGTTGAGAGCTGTAGTGCAACTTCAGACGCTACTGAGTTGTGCTGTTTAAGTACCTGTTCAAAAAACGAATTTCGCCAGGCGTGGAAAGGTCTCCATGATACTCTGGCTTCCCCTGAGCTAATGACAAACCGTGCAAGCTGAGTCCACGCACGTAGGTTGATCAGACATGCTTCTTTGTGGGAATCAGTCGGGTCTACAAGGTTCTGAATGAGAACTGGAGACGGGCGACATTCAGCAGGAGCAGCCCAAAACAATGTACATAGCAAGTCGTGATGATTTCTCAGCGCTGCCAGGTCGCGCGCATGCACATTTTCGTCCTTGCGATGCTGTCGGTTGTGATTCGGGACAATTCTTGTCACAAGATTGCTGATGTCCTTGATGGAGCCAGCAGCTCTGAGCTTTCTTATTGCAACTGCTACAAGTTTTAGAAAAACATGGAAGCAACGGTCTTCAGGTTCGATAGCTAGGTCCGGTCGGCCACCTAGATTCTCAAGAAACCGCGGAGACTTGAATACTTCTTCGTTTCGAAGATGCGCCAATTGCTGTGAGCCGAAAAAATCGAATATCAAGCCAACTATACTGACACACTTCTTCCAACCCCATTCTTGAACAAGGTAGTGGCACCGTCCAACGAGTGCTCGACAATAATAGTTGAAGCTGGCAGCCTGTCGTGGGTTGCGTTCGTACAGTTGGAAAACTTGCCTAAGAAGCTTCTGCGGAATTGTCCAGCCGTCACTCGGCACGGTGTGTCGCTGGCCAGCAACGAGTACGCCAGTATTGCTAAATTCCACAAGGGGAAGAAGCGTAAACACATTCTCCCAGATACGTTCGTGGTCTTGAGCATTACTGCTAGACAAGTCCTGCTTTGGGGCGATTCGGCATTGAGCCACGTCCCAGAAAGACGCTCTTGGAATTTGCGCCAGATCGATGACTTTCATGACCATCACCCAAGAATGAATGATGGGGTAGTCGTTTCGAATTCCACTTTCTCTAAAGTGCCTATTGTGGAGCTCTGTGTAGGACTTCTGCAGGCTCCCAATGCCTAACTCAGTGAGGATGCTGATCGCAGTTACGGCAAGATTCTGAAGACACATCTCAACTGAAAACTTCTCAGTTATCAACAATGGGTCCTGGTTGCAACATCTTAATATGAGGAACGCCATTAGCATCAGTCTATCATAGATCTGCAAAACATGACCAATGCTCTGAGTGGTGTAGCGGGCAGTTCTGAGCATTGAGTCGGTGCGATTATTGAGGTTATCCAGACATTCACGAACTCGCGAGATGAATGACAATCTTTGGCTTTGGTCGAAGAAACCAAAAGAGTTCTTGATATAGCCTAAAACGAACGAGGCGGCCAGAACAGGAGTCACTTCACTGGATGACGGAGCAGGCTTTCCAGCCAGCTGGGCCTCGGTACCCTCTGCGATATAATCCAGCACCACGCCTAGCTCTGAGGAAGTCTGATCATTCCAAGCGCCCCATCTAAACAAATGGTCATTAAGCGATATGGACATACAAGGTTGTGTTTCCGACGCGTGCATCGAGAAGGCAGCCTTGGCGCAAGACTCTAGCTCGCCGCTTCCGATAAGAGTAGATTCGTGAAAGAAGACATCAGTATGAAGTGGAAATATTTCGAAATGATGAGTGTAATGTGTACCATAGGGCCCCAAGCCGACAAGCTTGGCTTGAGCAGGCTCTCCGCCAGCTATACTTGGTTCTGCGGAATACGTTGCAGGGACTGGGTCCTTTGCGTGGCTATATTGAGGCGCATCGATGTCGATACGCCGAGGAGCTGCCTTTTTGCGATTTCGCGATCCGCCCAATATTTTCTTGGCCTTATCTGCTTGTTTTTTTGATACACCTTGCATAGATATTCCGAAACTCCGGGTACTCCCTGGTACAGATGACGACTCGCTCCTTGGCTTTCTCACTGCAGAATGACCGCTTTGATACAGGCGATCTAGAAATCGCTTCCGAGTGTTGAATTCAAATTTGGTCATTTGAACAATTTCATCCGTCTCCAATTGAGCTGGACGAATTGAACTGGGGGAAGGTGTCTTTTTTACGGCAGTAATCTTCCGGGCACTCTTCAGGTGTTGTCGCTGAGTATGAGCCTGTGCTGGAAGATACCTAACTGATCCTCCATTACTCACATGCTTGACGAGCTTCCTTGATACACCAGGCCTGGGCTGCGCTCTGGTTAAATTATTGTACTCCAGGTTCCCGGAAGTTTCCGCCAGTACAACACGACCTCGCTTCTTTTGGGGTGACTTTGTTGCTGCAGTGACTGAATCTCGTTGTTTGATGGAGCCTGATTGCCAATCAATCAATACTGAAGCCACATCAAGCTGATCTTGTCGAGTGGCAAGCTGTATGGTTTTCCTATGTGGGCTTGAACGACCTTGAAGCCGTCTGGTCCGTGCAGTCCGTGCAGCAATCTTCAAAAATTGTGGTGCATCAGGTTGGATTGTGTCCAGAATACTAAGCTTCGGCGGCGACGTCCTAGCCGGTTTTCCGGCAAGCTTTCGGGAAAGCTGGATACTTTTACGTTTCCGTAAATCTTGCTTCTGAGATTGCTCAGACAGCGAGGAACCCAGCCTACCCGGCGTTGGAGATTCATGCAAGTGTGCCTTGATCCCGACTTGCCTCAAGCTTCCATAGGATTGCTTCGTGATTTGATCTTTTCTTTTCGGTCGTTTCTTGGCACCTTGATCCAAACTATCGGTCAGCTTAAGCTGACGCTTCCGCGACGGTCTTGAGAGCATGAGATCGATCCCGTTGTCCTCTACAACTGAGCTATCTCCATCGTCCTCAGGATTTGTGGCTGGTTCCCGAATTCGCGACTCAGGGTGATCAATATCCAATTGAGCTCGGTTGTCACATTTACTCCCATTGACATCTAACGTGCTTGGCACCTCTTCCTCATCCAATGCGTCGTAGAGAACTGGAAGGGAAGGTGTCCCATTTGTGGCATGTCGCGATTGTGCGACCCCTCGCTGGTATTCGGTCTCAGGAGATCGTAGGCGACGAGTCCGGCGACTAAGAGAATTCTTTGCGTTTTCCCGACCTGCTTGTCGGTCGAGCCGCAGCCATGAGGCAGGAAGAACACCTCGTATGCGACGGCTCATTGTTGTTACAGTCTCATTTTCAGTATCAGAACCATCAGAATCGGGAGACGTAGAATTGCTACTTTCAGGAGCGATATCATCGTCCAAGTCTCCACAACTTGAGGCAATACAGGTAGCGCGGTTAGTGGCGCCCATTACGCTTCCAGATATGCTCGCTGCAGACAAGGTCGGTGATCTATCACAGACTTGAGGATTCGGGATTCCGTCGGAACCGGTCTGCAAAAGTGGCGGGACACGTAACGAGGGCGAGAACTGTATAAATGGAGATTTTACTTCCGATACCACTTGAACAGAGTCACCATCGACGGGGTCACTCTCTATGATATTTCTTCTCATCCTTTTGCGAATCGATGATGTGAATGGGGTTGCGTCTCGTTTGTTTGCCTTTGCTGAAGCGAGTTTCGGAGTTTTTTTCAGCAGTTCCTCTATAGCAGGTAGGTCTTCATCTACAACACTTGTGTTGTCTGTGTCTCCATGAGAGCTGACTGGGCTGCTAACTCCGATACGTCTGCCTGTTGGTGACTGCTGTAGGGGTGTTGACGATGGCAAAAGCAAAGCGTCAAGGTCTCCGGGGAGCCCGATTTCATCCGTAGACAAGTCGTCCAGAGTGTCTGGTTCGCATGACTCCTGACTGCCCTCCTGGAAGTCATCCTCTTGTAATCCTCCTGGTTGAGCATCCCGTTTCCTTCGCTCATTCTCGATGGCCATGCGCAAAGGCTTTACGCCGTGCAACTTCAAAAAACTGCTATACTGAGCATTTTCGAGTAGATACGGATGCTCTTGGATGGGTTTCCGAGGACGTAACGATCGTTCGTATCGAACTGCTATTCGCTGAGCTTCAGAGATCCCAGCGGTCCCGACTGTTTGGCTCTGTCCGTCAGTTTCGCGGGAGAACGAATGATTATCAAGAGGGAGTTCCGGGGACGACGGCAGATCTTGAGCCACTGCAGAACTGCAATGGCTCTCTGTCTGCGAAGCTCCCGATGGGTTCGCGTCTCCATGTTCCGGTTTTTCCGCATGTTGTTGGGTGTCGTCTCCAAAAAAAATATCCTCAACCCCTGGCAGCCCATCTTCACTAAGCGCAGATGACAACGGCGATGAGGCTACGAGGTCAAGCACCTGTTCTTCATCCAAAATCGATAGTGCGGGAATTTGCGGGTTTGTAACGATGTTATCATTATTGCCATTGTTCGGTGAGTCTGGAAAGTCCCAGATGCCAGGATCTGGATCGTATACGGGTACGGCGTCGGGGGCGGTAGTAGCAATCGGCCGCGAGTCCAAAGGCTGACTATAGCAGCCCTCATCATCCTCTGAATCCGGGATCTCACCCAATTCTCTCCAGTTGGTCATGGCGTCCACTCGTCATTGTCTCCACGGCACGAGAATCCAGAGTTGAGCCCGAGCATAGCAAGGCAGCAGCATGTCAAAATGAAAGGTATGAAAAATTCACCCGCACCACAAATGATATCCCTAAGCAGGCATGATTTTTTGCATGGTGTTGTACTGTTTCGATGCGACGGACTGGACTGGCAGGACCTTGTACATAAGTCGAAAAGATAATCCTGTATGATGTCCCTATTTTCTCGAACTGGAGCCGGTGGTCAAGTTAACGCGCTTAGCAATCGCGAGACGCGTCGAACCATTCAATACTCACGCGGCAATTTAGTGGGGGCAGGCGGACAGGAGGTGAGCCCAATGGTTCTCAGAAGGAGTGGGTCGATAACTGAAGCAGTTGACTAAGGTTGATTCTTCAAGCTACTCCGTAAGCTTTCCCGAGGTTCAAATGACATAGATTATTCGCAAGACGACACTACAGTTCAACCTTTTTGGCCCCCTCAACATTTGGCCTAGGCTGTTGCGAGAACGCTACGTAATCTGTTGAACTATTGCCGGGACAGCCGTCGCAACATGAGCGGATTGCAACGAGCTCTTCCCGTGGGATTGGCTATCTTTTTTGGGGTAATAGGAGGTGAGGCCCGGACCTTGTGATAAACATTGGCCGACGCAGCCTGCAAAATCAAATTCCATCGTTTCTGATCGTTTCGCCAGGCTACTACACTTTCCAGCCAGCCCTTGCCCAAGGAAAGGGTTTAGATGGCAAGTTGCCGTCACAAAAGTATGCAGCCAGTCGCCAATTACTACATCAGCATGCTATGGACATTAATTCGTAGTAGCAGCACGGGACCAAACGCAAAAACGAGTATTACAAAGGAAACAGGCTTACAGTCAGACGCTAAAACAATATCAAGGGATATGAAGTAGTGGGTAAACCAGATATATCTGTTGCGACGTTTTCGCAATAGCCAGCAGGTCGGGCCCGCAATCTTCTCCCGCCATGTAATTATTATTTACTTCGTAAATCTTTTTCCCATCATTCATTCCTATCGTACCAACTGATATCTTTGTAACGTTGCGCGCTCAGGACATCGGGTACTCATGAAATCCAAACCACTACATCCGCCTAGATGCAACAGGCATGCCGACTATATGAAAGGCGCATCCAGACCCCAGAAAAGCCTGTCCCAGTCAATAGCGTCCAGGTCCATCGTCCCTTGCAGAGCCTGCCACTGCTGTTCGAGGTACGCGGTTTCGGATTCGGGAGTCGTCTGTGATGGTAACATGCCATTCATCCCATCATCTCGATGAGCCGAATCGGGAGTCATTGGAAGAGACCCGCCTGGTGGCCGGCCTTTTCCGGCAGCGTGATTCTTCACCGCCTCTAGTGCCGGGTGATTTCCTCGGTGCTTCTTCAGCACTTGTACCGACAGCTCGAGAAGTTTCGATGCCACTGGCGATTGGTGTCTTGCCTCCTCTAGTATCCTCCAGGCATCCGCGACTTCTTCTCCGCTGGCCGTACCATTGTCTCCATCGCCTCCTAAACAAGCACTGAGGACCAGGGCAATCGTGGCAATGAAGACGCTTCGAAGCACCATGTTCATCCTCTGCCGGAACGACACGTACACCAGGTTTTCCTTCCTCAACTGATGTTCTACCTGAATGATAATCCTGGCCGATTTCATACACATCTCCTGTGAGTATGCAAATGGTGTCTCCACCGCTCCTCGAGCGAGATATGGTAGATGCAATTTGCAGAGCTGCCGGTGCAGGAGTAGATTCAGCGTGTAGCGCTGCACTTTGATATTTGGTGAGCATCTTGGGTCATCGAGTGGGAGGTCTTTTAAACTTGTGTTGCCCAGCGAAAAAAAGGACGGCATTTCGGATATGAATTGTTTGAACTTCGCATCGACTTCCATTACTTGCCGATAGTCCAACGTTTCTGGGCTGAGAAGAATAAACGGTGACCTGTCGAGAAGGCCGTGGCAAACTTCAGCCAGCCGTATGCGTTGTAAGAAGTACGAGACGCAAGTTGGCTTCTCGGCCGCGTGATCAGGGACATCACGACCACTGATAATCTCTTCGTCATCCACATTGCGTGGTTTCCTAACAGCCATGTGATTTGGGTGTATTGTATACGTTCCTTCCTGCGGTACAGAAAACTGGGCAAGCATCCTGAAGATCCTTTGTCAGGCCTGGGGGTCTTTTCCCGGTCAACGGCGGCTTGGGTATGAGTAACTTACCAATCCGTTGCCGTCAGGTACCACCAGACGCGACGACTAATCTCGGTCTTCACCGTGTCAGTTCCCGCAAGCTCGCCGGAGGAGCCATTGGGAGAGTAGTCAATGCGGTGCAGGGCTAACCCACGGCCCATGTCAATGGATTTCGCCACCAGAGATCGAGCTCGTGACGACACTCCTTCGAGGCTGCACAGGACATAAAACATAATGATCATGCCTTGGATACACTCAACGGAGAGGTGAGCAGTGCGGTGTGCGTGATCAGCAACGTCAAGAGAAGCCTTCAGCCATGAAGTGGCCTGTGAGTTCGCTTCGACATAATTGGCAAAGAGGCATCTTGAGTCATCAAACGTGGTCCAAGCATATGTTGTGGTGGTACAAATGCTCAGCAGGAGCAAGATGGCGCCTATGTCGACCCTGTCGCCTTGCTCCAGCCCATTATAAGTGGCATCTATTAAGCCCCCCATGGAGGGAGCATGGATGATATGATGAAAATGGCTAACGTCACTAAGGTATTTCTGCAGCAAGATATGCGCTTCCTCGCGACGCGGCAGCCAGATGCATCTGATCGGTTGTGTGACTCCACATGCGCCGGGAGATGCGTCGGGTTCAAATATGAATCCAGACGGCTTTGTGATGAGTCTTATGGGGCATGTACGGAAGGTTATGGGATCAGCAACCACGGAATCCTGGACATGACAATGTCAGTGGCGATGTGCACAGAATAGACGAGGGCAATGTGCCGGCTGCTCTGAGGTACGTCTGGGTTGATTGATTGATTGATAATGAGCACAGGCTTACCAGTAACTTCTGGCCGGAACATGACCTCTCCAACCAGAGGGCATCGGCAGTCAGCCTTTGAAGCCGTGACGGAACAGCAGCCAGGCTTGTCGGAGGTCCGGACTCAGGGTAACCAGCCTTTCTTGTGTCCGCGGATATGGAACTTGCTGTCCCGGGCGGCCAGGTCTGAGACTGGGCCTGGATCTTGGCCTGTGAGGCTACCAATGATTCAAGCCTCTCGAGGCGCGACAACAGTTCAGAAGCTGATATATCCCTTGACAGCGCAGCACTTTTGGATTGACTTGCAACAGTGGCATCGTGCGGTGTGCCTTCGTGCTGGCAGACCACGCCCCGGGATGTGCAATTGGAGCATGGGAACACACGACTGCAACGGAGCTTGCGCACTCTGCAGAGAGTGCATGAAATAGGTCGTTGTCTCGGCTGACGACCCATTTGGGATTCTCGGACTGGCCTATTACTTTCTCTTGGCAATTTAGTGCTCAAATGGGGTCTCAAGGGCGAGAGAAAAAGGAGCAATGAGGCGGGTGTAAGTGAGATGGGAGCTTGAAGTTGTGCCAGTTCCCACGGAATACCCGGAAGAGCGCCGCGGAAAGTCCATGGTCATGTTGCCGACAACCCCATTGCGAGCCCGGCTATCCAATTATCTGCGGCTCCAGCATCGCCGATGCGGGGCCGATGTTTCCTTTCCCCAAGGAATCCACATCTGTACCTCCGCGATTGACTGCTTACAGATGCTGATATTTTAGTACGGGTTGTGCTATTTGTGCGGCAGAAAATCGTTATTCGTGCGGCACTAAGCCCAATTAGGGTGCACCCCCTAGCTGCAACACCCCACCATATAAATTTACATACATTAGCCTGGCAACGCAAGGATTATCACGACAATAACCGCCCAGCACACAATAAAAATCCAGGCTGCAGCCGCCTAGGCCGCCTTTTTACAACAACACGACATCATTAAATTCCAATGATAATAGCAGTCAACAGCCAAGTTAAAGGCCTCAATTAAGCTCTTAAAGTTATTAAGGCCGAGTAAATCCAAGCATTCGGCGCACAGTAACGAGCTAGAACAACGATTCGGGACGCAATAACGAAGAAGACTCGCAATACGGTTAAGGTAGCGGTCAATAAACGCTATAAATAACACACAAACTCAATCAACAAGTAGACAAGCCACAGAGCAAGCGGCAGTATTAGGGTCGCTGGAAATTAAGGAAATTATCCCTTAAACGCAGCCAGAAGAGCTGCAGCTTCAATGGATGACCCCTTGGGAGCCCAGGCAGCGCTCTCGGAGGCAGCGGAATAATTAACGGCCCGTGAATCCCGTGAATGTGTACACATTCATTAAAAACACCGGAAATCGCGTTTTTAAGCGATTTAGGCCCTGCCAGCGCTCGCTTAGGCTCGCGTTATTAAAAAATTAATAGATTTTCATTAAATCCAGCTTAAATTTTTAAATTATAGCCTTTTCCATGTGGGTGTATATGAAAATGTATGGTGGGGTGTGGCCAACTAGCCACTTATCCGAATCGGGTCTGGTGCCGCACGAATAACGATTTTCTGCCGCACAAATAGCACAACCCTTTAGTACCTCGATGGCCTGGAGCAACCTCGTCGTGCTTCAGAAACAGTGTAAGATGCCCGACCCATACTTTCCATTCACAGTGCCGCTGCCATCAGTGTCTTCTCCGAGTCTCCCAGTCGGACGCCGACTACCCTACAGCATGGTTGCCTTGCCAGGAAGTACTGCTACGTACGTAGAAGTTGCCGCAGGATAAGGGCAGACACCCTCGTGCACGGCCATGTAAAACAAACCTGGGCCTGCGGTTGCATAATCCAACCCGTTGTGGCAGCAAGTTCAATCAGGGTTATCGGTCCAAAACACAATCCGTGACCGATATAAGTAAAAGCTCCATCTACCTTACACAACGAAAAATCTGCATAACAAGTTAACACTGGAGACGCACTTAATTTCTTGATAAAATTAGTTTCATATACATCAAAATTTGAAATTTATATGATAGTTTGACGAGCATGAAGGATTCCCACGCAATCTCGGGTGACTTGTGACTAGCAAAGCTGCTGTGCATGCATCCCAGCAACCCGGAAAAGGAACTCACCAACCACAAATCCGTCACCAATGATTGGCCGAAAGGCACGTGACTGACACAGATACTTAGTCATCACGGGACCTGAGCTTTCTTCGCAGGAGTCAAATACGAAATCCATCATACGATTGATTCGGATCCTAAGAGGCCCAACAATTCCCTGACCTCGCTATCTCGGAATCCATCCACCGCGCAATCGACCGCGCCAATTGAACTCCCGCCACTTCGAACTTGAGTCGTACAAAATGCTGCGCACACCGACATCGAACCTGCTGCGCAAGGGCCTGGTGCGCAGTGTCCCAGCCGCTGCCTCCCGAGCCTCTTCCACCCACGCGATTTCCAACCCTACACTCAAGAACATCGAGAAAAGATGGGAGGGCATGCCTCTTCAAGAGCAGGCTGATCTGTGGATGGCTCTGCGTGATCGCATGAAGGGTAACTGGAACGAGTTGACCCTGCAGGAGAAGAAGGCCGGTATGTTTCTCCCGATAGCTCAGCGTTTTTTCTACGGAAATATCTCCCGAATAGCCGAGCTATCAAGAACCACCACCTACCACCACAGCTCAAGCGTTCACTCCCCAACTCCGCTGCCGCGTGACAACAAGCTTTGGATTTTGTGATTGTCAATGGAGATTATTTTCTCCCCTTTGCCATGCCCGAATGAGTTCCTTGCTCGATGCGTCAAAACGGGGATTGCCGGGATACACGCGCATTCTCTAGAGCTGCTCGGCCTCTTCATTGATTGAGCAAGAGCTAACACATATTATTTCACTAGCATACTGGATCGCTTTTGGCCCCCATGGCCCACGTGCTGTTGATCCCCCGGGTACCAATGCTCGTGTTGCTTGGGGCGTCGCCGTCGGTCTTGCTACCAGCTTTGCCATCTTCGCCGCCATTCGATCCGTGGCCAAGCCCAAACCCCATACTATGTCCAAGGAATATCAGGAGGCTTCAAATGAGCTCCTTGTTGTAAGTTGAATGAATCTTTCGGCACATACGCGCTTGGAACCCGAAAGAGCCGGTGCTAACCAAAGGGGTTTAACAGCAACAAAAAGCCGATCCCCTTACCGGTATTACCTCCGAGGGCTACAGTGGCAAGGGCATGGTCCAGTCTCCCCCCAAGGGCAACTAAACTCTCTCTACCAATACCATGCAAATTTTTTTTTGTGATAGAAGTGTAGGAGGTGAACTTGTGGGGGAATTGTCACCGCATGTAAAATGGTTCTAGAGCGAGCGTGGTTGGGAGGTTATGCCGGCAAGGCGGAAGGTGAGCTGATTGATTGGTTGTAAATATTGTACTACAACGACGGAACTCCGAAAAATTAAACTTTCCCATTGTTCGCCATGAAAATGCTTCATTCATCGGTGACCATGAATGTGCTCATTCGTGATATCCCACCAAGCGAGAAGAAGATCAAGAACTCATGGATGCCAGCGGCGCTCCGTCATATCATTAGGCAAACCTGGTATATACACACTGCCCACCTGGCTTCAAACCCATCTTATCCTCCACTTTGCCCGGCTTCCCTCATACGCTCAAAGGTCATTTGAGGTATTGTGTCTCGACGACTCATACTCTCTTCTTCCAACCGCCTGTCTACTTCGAACCTCCCGTCCTTACCCCAGTATGTTGCTTTATCTGATCCCTTAACACAGTCCTCTGTTATAAGAACATACGGCATAGGGGCATCAAACATTGGCTCGGCAAGAACCCGTTCCATTTCCATCTTCAGACCCCTGGCACCAGTTCCAATGGCTGCAGCCCTTTCTGCAATGGCGTACAGTGCCTTCTCAGTGAAGTGCAGTCGCGACGGGTATGTCTCGAATAATGCCGTGTATTGCGCAACAAGACTGTTCCGGGGCTCTGTGAGTACACGGAGCAGGTCGCTGGTGGACAAGGGACTAAGAGCACAGATGTTATGTAGGCGGCCTATTAGTTCTGGAATAAATCCGAAGCTTTGAAGATCTGCAGGTGTTGCAAGATCTAGCGGCGTAAATGAAGCTTCTGGCATCGCGTCATGATGAGCAATATGAGCGTATACACTCGGAGGAAGGATGTGCTTGCTTCCAGAAAGTGTCGACCGACCTCTCAACTCGCCACCGAAGCCCATTGACGGCCTGGCTACACGCTGCAACACGGCTTTATCTAGACCGACAAACGCACCGCAGAAGACGAACAAGATGTTGCTGGTGTCAATTGTGTACTGGTCGACCTTCCCGCCTGGTGGAACGGCCTGTGGTGCGGACGACGACGATCCACCAGAGCTATAGTTCGTGGTAATCGGCGGGGTTGATCGTGATGATCGGTTATCCTTCACGTTAATGGTAATCTTGGTCCCTTCGACCAACTTGAGCAAGGCTTGTTGGACACCTTCTCCACCAACATCACGCCCTGTCGGAGATTCTCTTCTGGCAAGCTTGTCGAACTCATCTAGCACCACAATTCCGTATTCCGTAGCTTTGATATCGTAGTTGGCCTCTATGAGCAGCCGCTCAATGCAAGTCTCCACATCCTGGCCAATGTAGCCGGCCTGGGTGAGGGAATTGCAGTCGCATATCGAAAAGGGTACATGAATTTGTTTGCTTAATGTTCTGCTGCAGATTAGCTTCAATGTAGTGTCGTTAGAGGAGACAGCTGACTTACTCTAGGATATAAGTCTTGCCAACTCCTGTTGGCCCAATCAATAGCAAGTTACTTTTATCAATCTTGACATGCTCCGGCACTGAGGGATCTTCTGGGACATATAAATGATCAAGCGGGTCTTCCTCAAACTCTGTTGTCTCGTGCAACTGTCTGACAGACTCATTGTGCCCAGGAAATTCATCTACAAGAAAAGTATTATTAATCTTGGGTTTCCTGATAGCGATAGTACACTGACAGAAAGAAAAAGCGCTGGTTGGATTTGCAAACCTTCTACGGGATGTATGTCTCTTCTCTTTTGATGCAACTCGCGGTCGCGGGCAAAGCGTTGACGCATCAACTTTTCATGAAAGTTCCTCTGCTCATGCTCGTGCTGATGACGCCTTCGAAGTTTCTGATAATGGTTGAAGAGTGTTGAGCAAATGGTTCTCTTTGCTCTCTCTTGGCCTACAACGTACTCGTCGACTCGTTTCTTCAGATCCCGGGGGTAGAATTGGGGGACTCCGAAGTTGGCTTTATTGAACATAGGGCCTCGGCCTAACTCAGCCGTGGGATCATAGCTGCCTGTAAATCCGGAGTTGAAGTCTGGCGTCCGTCGAGATGTCTGGCGGGGAGCCGTGCTTGAAAGACAGCGCACATAATTACTCCGTGGTGAGCAGCGTAGATTGGCACCGGAGCTTATGCGGGCCTGCACAACGCAAACCAACCTTCTTGACTGTCCAGGCATGGCTGATGGTGAAATGGCTATTCATATCACACTTGCCCAGCTCGTACTAAGCTGTGGAAGCCTGCTCGAGAGGCCGCTGTAGTGATGCGGGAGCGAACTGAATGCCTGGTTGATACTCGATTTGACGGGGATTGTTGACCGGAAACTGGGAATAGCATTACAGACGACAGAGGGGACGCAGTGGTTCCGATTCAGATGCAAAAACGTGGATATCCTCTTGAGGTGGCCTCTATGATTGGGCGCGTTATCTTATGCTAGCTGGATATGTGTTGCAACATGGACTTTGTCTGACAACCTTGATGATGATGGAACGCACGACGTCAAGTTGGAGCCAGCTACTTAGGTCCGGCAGGCGATCATGCCGGCCCGTGCAATGCTGGTAGATTGCCACCCCATGCTGGGTGCCTCAGGTTCTCGAGGCTTGTGCGCGCCGCCAGCTAGCCCACCGGCTGACCTCTAACAAAGGTTCAACGTCCATGTGTCAACGGGTTCCCTCAAAGGCCGTCCCATCAAGGAACTACCTACCTACCTACCTACCTAGGTAGGTAGGTACTGGGAAGGCACTTTCCTACTTAAGTACCAAGTACGCAGTACTAAAACTTAACCACATGCATGAATCAATATGCTAGCACTTCAGTCGGTTTTTTATCTTCTGAAAATGTCTGGTGCATTCTTCCATTTGACCGGCGTGTGCATGAACTATTGGATGCAGCGAGGAGGGCAGCCACCGCACTGCTTCATTGACCCAGTCCCCTGCGGAGACTCCGCAGTTGACTGTTCGGGTGCTCAATTGGCACCAGACAATGGCATCCTGTTATCCTCAAGCCATTGAACAGAAGCTGTTTTAGTTACCTGGTACTCGTCATGACAATGGGCCTGGTGTATGGCCGTCTTTGTGGCATAAGACCCCACGCCAGTATAAATGCTGCGAGCCAACGCTGCATCCAGCATGTGCATGGAGGCGTCAACTGGCTAATCTCGTTGTGACCCAACCACTTTCACCCGCCTGGCGCAATTTCACGCTTGCCTGCCTGCGTCACTGTCACCCCGCAGCCGCTCATTCGCCACTAGCTTAGCTCTTAGAGCTGTTTGAACCTGAATTGAGCTTGTACCAAGCTTCGTGGAGATAAATGTTCCGTATCCGTCTTCCTGAATCCCAACATCTTGACTTCAAGTAACTTGAAGTTCCGTGCCCAAGTCCAGATATTGCCGCATTCAGGTGCTCGCATAGCCTGGACCCCGAGCCCATCGCCAACGTCGACGTCGACGCATCTCACCTGGTTTTGCCGCTCCCAACAACTTGTAGTGCGACGCCATCCCTACCACAAACCACGCTATCCCAACATCCAGACATTACTACGACTAGTTGCGGCCCAAGTCCACAACCTCATTAGGAATATCGTCAATTGATACCATGACAGAGATCCAAAAGCTGCTGAATGAAGCGGGCGCTGGTGGTCTGACTCTAGACGATATACCTCGGGATGGCACTGGTATGTAGCCTCCTATCCCACAAAGCATCCATAAGCCATCCTCTAACCGCAATGACAGGCGTGGTAAAGCTGGACCCCTGGCTAGAGCCATTCAATGAAGCCCTGAAGCGCAGATATGGTAAATCCCAGGATTGGATCAACAGAATCAAAGCCACTGAAGGTGGCTTGGAGAAATTTTCGAGGGTAAGCTACATCGGATTTGTTTTGATATATTTGCCATTATGTCTCAGTGAAGAGAATCTAATTATGTATTACTCAGGGCTACGAAAAGTTCGGCCTAAATGCGAGTGATGATGGCACCATTACATATCGAGAATGGGCACCCAATGCTGTAGCAGCATCGCTCATAGGAGATTTCAGTGCGTCTAAACCAGCTGTATCACTCTTCTTGATCCACAATAATACTTACACGAAGCTTAGACAGCTGGGATGTCAATTCCCATGAGATGAAGAAGAACAACTTTGGAGTTTTCGAGATTGTGTTGCCACCCAAGGACAGCCAGCCAGTCATACCACATAATTCAAAAATAAAGGTTCGCAAGGCGATTGAACTAAAAATGAGGAGACAAATTAACATGGAAACGCATGAAACTAGATTTCTTTGCAGCTACCCAATGGAGAAAGGGTGGACCGTCTGCCGGCCTGGATTAAGTACGTGACGCAAGATCTAAGTGTATCTCCGGCATATGATGCACGATTTTGGAACCCCCCTAAAGCCGAAAAGTATGAATTCAAACACCAGAGGCCTTCTAAACCTGGTAGTGTTCGAGTATATGAAGCTCATGTCGGAATTTCCACGCCTGAACAAAGAGTGGCGACTTACAAGGAATTCACACAGAATATGCTCCCCAGAATTAAAGATCTTGGATACAATACGATTCAACTCATGGCGGTCATGGAGCATGCGTATTATGCATCGTTTGGTTACCAAGTTAACAATTTTTTCGCGGCGAGCAGTCGATATGGGCCACCTGAAGATCTCAAAGAGCTCGTTGATACTGCACACGGCATGGGAATCAGCGTACTGTTGGATGTCGTGCATAGCCACGCCTCAAAAAATGTTCTCGATGGTATAAACGAATTTGATGGTACAGATCATCAATACTTCCACGGCGGTGGCAAGGGGCGCCATGATCAGTGGGACAGCCGACTGTTCAACTATGGCCACCACGAAGTTCTCCGGTTTCTCCTCAGCAATCTGCACTTTTGGATGGAGGAATATCATTTTGACGGGTTCAGATTTGATGGCGTCACAAGCATGCTATACGTTCATCATGGCATTGGCGCGTAAGCAATTTCCGAGCCCCCCCCGGGAGGAAAAAAAAAAGCCCGGAGGACTGACTTGAATCGCTGACTGATAATGCGTAGGGGCTTTTCCGGCGGCTATCATGAATACTTTGGTTCTGAAGTCGATGAAGAGGCTGTGGTATATCTGATGATTGCCAACGAAATGTTGCACTCCCTGTTCCCTGAATGTATCACAATAGCAGAAGATGTATCCGGAATGCCAGCGCTCTGTCTGCCTCTTGCGCTGGGAGGTGTTGGTTTCGATTATCGCCTTGCAATGGCAGTCCCGGATATGTGGATCAAGATTCTGAAAGAGCTGAAGGATGAGCAGTGGAATATTGGCAACATTTGCTTCACTCTTGTTAATCGACGTCATGGCGAGAAGACGATTGCCTACTGCGAGAGTCACGATCAAGCGTACGTTAATACCCCGTCAGCGTCTAGTCAGGCGCATTCACTCACACACAAACAGGCTGGTGGGTGACAAGACACTTATGATGCATCTCTGCGACGCTGAAATGTACACGAACATGTCGGTCCTGTCACCATTGACGCCCGTGATTGAAAGAGGCATGTCGCTTCACAAGATGATTCGACTGCTCACTCATAGCTTGGGAGGCGAAGGGTATTTGAATTTTGAAGGTAACGAGTTTGGCCATCCCGAGTGGCTTGACTTCCCTAGGGAAGGGAACAACAATTCGTTTTGGTATGCGCGTCGCCAGCTTAACCTGACAGAAGATCATCTGCTACGGTATCAGTATCTCAACAACTTTGATCGATCAATGAATCAGTGTGAAGCCAAATACGGATGGCTTCATTCACCTCAAGCTTATGTCTCACTCAAGCATGAAGTCGACAAGGTCATTGTCTTCGAGCGAGCGGGCTTAGTGTTCGTGTTTAACTTTCACCCTTCCCAAAGCTTCGCTGATTATCGCATCGGCATTGAAGTTGCTGGAACTTATCGTATTATTCTCAACACCGATTCCAAGGACGCGGGCGGGTTCAATCGGGTGGATGAAAGCACTCGCTTCTTTACAACCCCCATGGAATGGAATGGGCGGAAGAATTGGACCCAAGTGTACATTCCGTGTCGCACAGCCATGGTAAGCCTACGCATCGTCTTTTGGTGAACTATTGTTCTGTGGACTAGTTTTAACCTGTTATACCAGGTGCTGGCGTTGGAATAAACGTTGCGCAGCGGATGGATCGGATGTCTCCTCCTTACATACTTACGTAGTATATCGTGATTGGATATCCGCCGAGCTGGTTACCTGGAATGCAAGCACAACAGCGAAGGGCCAGTACATTGCTTCGATATTGATCGACTACCAGCGTACAAGGAGCAGTGAGCAGTTGGGGAAAATCGCCTGACCTCACGAAGTTTACAGAAGCATTCTTGACACAAATATAACAGCCTTAATGAAAACGGCAGCACGGTATCAGACCTGTTTGGCTATTAGTAACAGGAGTTCTCATGCATTCGCTTCATATTAACAGACAACGTTTGTACAATGTACATTCTATTAGAAGTTTCCGTCCACGACCAGGAATGTGACAAAAAGGGGCCTTGCTGTAGTGTTCGTCGTGCTGCTATTGCCGGCCCGCATACAAGTACTGGTGTGACTACTTAATGACGGAGCAAGCCAAGAGAACATAAGGGTCGGAACGAGCTGGGAGCCGCGACATGACACAGAGCCGCCGTCCTTGAATCTGTTTGGCCAGCAGCAGAAAGGGGATTCAGGAGCCTCAGGTACCAACAATGATGGTCCAGGCCCCCGCTCGGTTGACTGGGGCGACAAGGGTCGGTTCACACTGTGCAGGTACGGAATCTCTATGATTGACTTGACGCTGGACATCACTTCTCCGAGACCAGGCCATACGCCTAGGTTGTATACCTACTTAAGTACCTAGGTACCTAGGAAGGTATGCACCTGTGGCTGTATTACCTGGCTTGCTCTCAACTTGAAATAATGTGTGCAAGTTCAACGATGACGCCTTGCAATTGCCCTATGAATATTCGGAGAACTCGCACAAGAGACGGAGTACAATGGAATATATTGTTTGCTTTTGCCTTAGTATCAGAGCCACGTAGAAGCCAACTTGGCCATTGAAATTTCAGCCCCGTCTGGTACCACCTCCAAAGGGACGGCGTTCCTTCAAAACCCGAGGCCTGCACTGTAAAGCCCCATGTTGCAGGACAATTTTAGGCTAGTGAATCACGTGACTGGAGAGAAAGCTCTAACCGATGAAGTCGTCCGCTTCCGAGTAAAACTGCTCATTCTGCAAATTCTCCCCCAGTTCCAACCAACCTCTCTCCACTCCCATATCTGATCGCTCTCTGTCATCTGGCAAGATGTTCAAGAGGTGAGTCTTGACGTGTGGATGTATCTTTTAGGTCTTTTTGTGCGCCTCTTACGCCAATTGAGGCCGATTGAGGCGATTGAGCTTACCCGTGGATGTTTTCTATAGTGGCATTTCCTCCTTCGCTAGGGCGTCTCGCCCGACCTTCTCGGCCGCCGCCTCGCGACGTGCCCTCAAGCCTGCCGCTTTCCGATTCCCCCTGAACAGCAGATTCGCCAGTTCTGCCAGTGTTGGTGTCGGCAAGATTCACCAGGTAGGCAGAGTTCCGCAATTCCCGGCCAGGGAGGCCTTTTTGGGCTAACAACAATATTTAGGTTATCGGTGCTGTCGTCGACGGTTGGTCTCAAACTTTCCCCACAGCCACCTGAAGGTTATTGCCGAACGGGAAATCTTGTAACTGACCTGCCAATAGTCAAGTTCGACACTGCCAAGCTGCCTGCTATCCTGAATTCCCTCGAGACCGACAACAATGGCCAGAAGCTAGTCCTAGAAGTTTCCGTATGTGGCTCCTAATCAGAATAAAATCAAGGCGGTACCAACATCATGGCTGACAACAATGTTTTTAGCAACACCTGGGTGAGAACGTCGTGCGATGCATTGCCATGGACGGTAAGATTCATTTTCCCCATGAAACCCCGGGATGAAGTCCCTATAGGCTCTAAACTACGAAACAGGTACTGAAGGTCTCGTCCGAGGCGCCAAGGCCACCGACACTGGTGCTCCCATCACCATTCCTGTCGGCCCTGCTACCCTGGGTCGTATCATCAACGTCACTGGTGACCCCATTGACGAGCGCGGTCCCATCAAGACCGACAAGTTCTTGCCCATCCACTCCGAGCCCCCGGAGTTCACTGATCAGTCTACCTCTGCTGAGATTTTGGTCACTGGTATTAAGGTCGTCGATCTGCTCGCCCCCTACGCTCGTGGTGGAAAGATTGGTCTCTTCGGTGGTGCTGGTGTCGGCAAGACTGTGTTCATTCAGGAGCTTATCAACAACATCGCCAAGGCTCACGGTGGTTACTCTGTCTTCACTGGTGTTGGTGAGCGTACTCGTGAGGGTAATGATCTGTACCATGAAATGCAGGAGACTTCCGTCATTCAGCTTGATGGCGAGTCCAAGGTCGCCCTGGTGTTCGGTCAGATGAACGAACCCCCTGGTGCTCGTGCTCGTGTCGCCCTTACTGGTTTGACCATTGCTGAGTACTTCCGTGACCAGGAAGGCCAGGATGTGCTGCTCTTCATTGACAACATTTTCCGATTCACTCAGGCCGGCTCTGAGGTGTCCGCCTTGCTGGGTCGTATTCCCTCCGCCGTCGGTTACCAGCCTACTCTTGCCGTCGATATGGGTGGTATGCAGGAGCGTATTACCACCACCAAGAAGGGTTCCATTACTTCCGTCCAGGCTGTCTACGTCCCCGCTGACGATTTGACCGATCCTGCCCCTGCCACGACCTTCGCTCACTTGGACGCCACTACTGTCTTGTCTCGTGGTATCTCTGAGTTGGGTATCTACCCCGCTGTCGACCCTCTCGACTCTACCTCCCGTATGCTTGATCCCCGTATTGTCGGTGAGGAGCACTACAACACGGCTACCCGTGTCCAGCAGATTCTCCAGGAGTACAAGTCCTTGCAGGATATCATTGCTATTCTGGGTATGGATGAATTGTCCGAGGCTGATAAGCTCACTGTCGAGCGTGCCCGTAAGATTCAGCGTTTCCTTAGCCAGCCTTTCACTGTCGCTCAGGTGTTCACTGGTATCGAGGGCAAGCTGGTAGACCTGAAGGAGACCATTGCCTCATTCAAGGCTATCCTGAACGGTGAGGGTGACAGCCTTCCCGAGGGTGCCTTCTACATGGTTGGTGACCTTGCCTCCGCTAAGGAGAAGGGAGCGAAGATTCTTGCGGATTTGGAGAAGAACTAGGCGCCTTAGCTACATAATATCTGAAGGTGTGGAGAAGGAGCCTGTGTATAGACCAGAGGAACCGGGGGCTGGGGAGGTTTCTTCTAAGCTCCATCTATTTAGTCTCTTTTGTGGGCTGTGTACCAATGATAAAACTTCCTCTTTACTTTAATTACTATCTGTTCCGTGTGTCTTACATCCCTGTCATGCATGTAGCTCGTTGCTCTTTGAAAATTGCGATGGTGCCGTCCGTTGCGTGATACCGGGACGTTTGAGGGTTCTGCTTCATGTCGCCAGAGACGGTCGGGCCACCGGACGGCCATGATAGTTGTGACACACACATGTTATGTCGTCCAATGAGCCGTCATCCCTCGACCGAAGAGGGCAATTCGCATCTATCACGCGCCAGAGCTGCCGTCATCCTGTGATCATTGAACTTGGGTGGAACCGATCTTCAAGAGCCTACTTTTGTGCGAGGTACTGCAGTCTGTGGCAGAATATATATACCCAATAAGAAGTATACATTAATTTACCATAATATGTTATGTTACAGAGCGCGATAGCCAGGTACTGATCTGGTTAAATACTTTTTGCCTCCCACCGTATACACTTCTGCGTAGACCTCGAACCAAACATCTCAAAGTATTGGCCAACTCTGAGCCTGGCGTCTCAGCCGTTATTCACCAGCGTTCCACACTGGTTCATCGCCTGGATGGCTTGGATTCGCCAGAACGACAGCCCTTGCTTCGGATTCGTAGTAGACAGGCCTACCTTGGTCGTCTACTAGGCCGAGTTGCCTCGTCTCTTGTTCTTCCTGTGCGTCCCTTTTATCAGTCGGCGATCTACGTGGCTCCCACGTGGGATCGTCCAGAACTAGCCTTGCCAACTCAATTGGATCCTCGATATCTCTTGCTGCGAGTGGAATCTTGAGCTCGTTGTACCACGCTGGCCCGAGGAATGCACAGATATCTTGGAGAGATCGAGCACCTATGCCTACCAACCACCAAACTCCCATAGTTAGTTTGAGGAATATGGCGTAGTGTGCTATAATAACCAGAGCACGGCAATTCTTGTCGAGTACCAGCCGAACAAAGTCATGAGGTAGATACGTAAACCAAGTGATGATGCGAAGCTTCATCACAGCTCCGAAACCGCCTTGATGCATGTTTTGGTAGAGTGTTGCTAGATATCTAAGCACTCGAGTATAAGTTTTCCTGTTGGCCTCATCGGGATCATTGGCTGGAATTGACGAGACCAAGACATGGAGATTTCTAGGTATGTAAGCGGCAGCCGCGGTAAGATCCATAGCTGGCCGATAGAACATTTGCTCTAACCCAGTGTTCCTTAAAGAAACTCTATCAATTGTCTGGAAAATCGTTCCAATGCCACGCCAGATGGTCATCCACTGAATGATGTAGAGGTCAGGAGCCTGGGGCAAGCGAAAATTCTGAGACGACAAGGCTGTCAAGAGAAGAGAATTGGCTAGAAGCGCGCCGTACGTTTTTGGATCGCCGGTCCTGATGGCCGTAGAAAATGGTTCAAACACACCGTCCTGGTAGCGTATAAGACGATAGGGATCACCCATGTCATCGCCAGTCGTTTCACAAGCATGCAGACATGATAAGGCCATGACGCAATTGTACAAAAATTTGACACTGAATGCGTGATCCATGACAGTCTTTCGCATGAGGTCCTCCATGGGCCTGGAGTCGCCGCCCTCGATGGAGAAGGACGTACATGTATGACCCAAAAAATGCCAGAGAATTTTCATGTCGATGGCGTCGCACCCAGTTGCTATCTGGAGCGGTTCCCGGACAACAATGGAGTCAGGGGATTGATGAAGATGATCAAATACGGTCGTAGTAAAGGACGGTGAGGACTGGTTTTGTATGGGAACGAGAGCCTTGGAATCAGGAGACGATTTCCTTGAGCCGGGGGAGGCTGATGGCGACTTTGGTTTAGATGAGCTGACATCGAGGGAGGCAGCTGGAAGAGCGAAGACGCAAGTTTCCCCACGAAGAGTGCATATTCCACACGATGGACGTTTCTCATCGCACTTGACTTTGCGCTTCTTGCAATTCTGGCATCCAAGGCGGGACTTCTTGTGAGGCCGTTTCGCATGATAGGGCTTGTTTCGAGGAGGAGAATCCGAGAACCAAACTGAAGAGCCGCTACCGGATGTGGCCGACATTATGGTATTATGTCATTTTTTGCCTGAATATTTGAACCCTGGGTAATTGGGAGGGGAGATGTCTTATCTGCGGCAGAATATATCTGCCTACTGTACGAAGAGGTATACACTAATAACCGTAGTATATAAGTGTATAAAGCGCGATAGCCAGGTACCTGTCTGGTTAAATTCTCTTTGCCTCCCACTGTAGTCCGGAGCGCCACATCAAGATGAAAGACCAAACTATTGGAAGGCACTTACTTGGCTTCCAAAGGTTTTCAAGCTTAGCATGATAGTCACTGAACCATGCCGCCGCTTTCCATACACACGCTGTTGGAGGATCCAAGATTCCAGTCGGCAGGGGCCAGACTAGCTCGAAAGTAGGATCGATATTAATTGATAGCAAGCACTTGAGCTGGCACCTGGCGATGGTAGCTGCGCTTGCTGTTGCGGGACAGAAGCACCAGACTCAACTTACTTGGCAGGGGAGCAAGCCAAGTTGGCCAACTGCCACCCGGTTTTGCAAGCTCGACCTGGGAAGGCCAAGATGTCGTCTCTTCTGCACTCGAGCATTCAATATTGAATGCCAAGGTATTGTGAAGGAGCTCGTGTGTCACCAATGACAGGAGCTGACCAGTGGACGACAGGTTTTGGATGAGCAAGAATGGAGTTTTGGAGATCAATTGATCGGCCCAGTGCTGGAGGGAGCCTGAGGAGACAGCTGGCCCAGATTTGCTGTCAACTATTAGCCGTCAATATTATTATGCCTCCATGTCGTCACAGAATGGAGGCTGATACTGGAGTCTAAGCCCTGATTTGGGGCGGGCTGTATGTTTGGCCATTTCAAGCCATCAAGCGCGCCGTTAACCACTGAGGCTCCCAGTGCCTTGCCTCCGAGTATACAGATGCATGCCCCGGGGGATAAACACTAAGTACTAAGTACCTACCTAGGTACTCTGTAGATTGACAGTCCTATTACTCAGCACTCGTACTACCCAGTACTTACTACTCTGTATTGCCACTCCTCTGGTGCTCCCCAGTATGTAACTACGGAGTACGCACTCCGTACTAGGCACCCCAAGCCACTGAATATTAGGAACCCCTCCCCCCCCTTCTCCTCATGCAAGCCAGCGTCGGGAAAAAAATTACTAATGCGTGGGCCTTCTTGCTCACTCACCCTGGCCTTTGCTTTCCTACCGGTGCCAAACGACGAGAAAGACGTCGACATTGAGTTGAGATTGAGGATGCAGCAGTCCAGGTATCGGTCGGCATTGCGGCTGGGCCATGACATCTAGTGCCAAATCCCGGGTTGCAACTTCTCGCCGCCGCCGTTGTCTTCTCTTTGCGCGCGCACGTCTTTGACTTGCCGTCCGGATGCGGACCCCTATTCTTAAGGCTCTTCCTGCGACCATCGTGGTGACGGCTAGAGCTTCTTGGGCACCATCTTTGCGAGCCTTTCACTCGACCCCCGATCGTCGCATCGGGAATGGCTCTGTGCCTGGGGGCAAGCCTTCCGATGACTCCATCACGGAACACGACAATGAACCCGAGCTGCAACCTGCCACCGAGACAACTGGTGGTCGTGCAAGAAACCAGACATCTGGTGCTTTGAAGAACCGCCTGGCTCGCCGACGAGCAGCCTCCGCTCTGCCGCCTGTCAAGCTGCCATCCAGCTTTCTCGATACCAACATATCCCTTTACTCGGTCGAGAGGCTACCGCGGCTGCCGGTGGCGCTTGTTGAAGATGCCACACGCGACAAGACGTCGCGACTCTTCCAAGGTCATACCTCTCTGTCAAGGCAGAAGCACCAAGCCTTGCAGTCATATTTCGATACTGCTCTCACCATCTTACTGCTAAGAGATTGTGAACTTGCGATGGACTTTGAGCGCTCCAAAACCCACCATCAAGACAACCACTGGAACACATCCGCCTCTATTCAGTCCGTAGTTCGTATTTGGGACATGATCCTCGATTCTGCGTGGCACGTTGTCGATTGTATCTATCCAGCGAGGCAACCCGAATATACGTATAAAGTGCGGCCGTTTTGGTGGTGGGACATATACAAGCATCTCGACGAGCGCACCCAAAACTCTCGAGACCAACTTCTTGCTCTCACTCTTTCCCTGGACGGACGACTCGGCCACGCGGAGCAACTCGCTTACCCCTTATCTCATGCCGTTGCGGACCTACCAGTAGATACCCTCATGTCTATACATCATGCAGTCAAGCGCGATCTACAAGCATTACCACCGACAGTCTTCGATGCAAAATCTAGCAAGCGCCCAATAACCATTCTCTCAATGTCTGGATATGGCGGCAAGTCTATATCCCAGGCTGTGGGCGAGCATCTGGCATTCTGGAATCACGCAGACCTGATTCACTTGGATGCGCAAGATCTGTCAGTGCTTGTAGGCGACTACCTGGGTTTGAACTGGGCGTACTGTCGCGGCGCGGTTTCCATGATGGGCTTTCGTGCTGCTCAATTAAACGGCAAGCTTGTGAGAGAACCTGGCGATAACTCTCGCTTGAGTGAAGAAGATGACCATGATGCAGAGGCCAGCATTATCGGACTGCGGGCATCCACGGGCTCCCTTGACGATGACCTTCAAAAGATCAGACACGGCGAATATGATTGCTTCAGTAAATGGGAGAATCTTAAAATTGATAAGATCTTGGACCACATCATTCGTGCCCCGGAGCTGAAGACCGGTTCGCCTCAAACGCCCCAGCGACCAATTCTTATTCATCTTCACGACATTGTTGAGTTGAGCATGACGTTGGAAGGATCACTATTGCTTGGCAGGCTGAGAACACTGGTAGATGCTGCTTGGCATCAGGGAATGAAGATTGCTATTGTAGGAACATCCTCATCTGAGAAGTGTTCTGAAGAATATCAGAATGCAGTCAGCCAATTTGCAGCCACCGACTGGGTCATTACACGACACCTTGAGCCAGATCGAGTTGACAGACGGACGGTGGCAAAGGCTAGTTCTGGACAGGCCCGATTTAGCCTCCAAAAAGCAGACTATTTTACAGAAAATATCTGCAACATAAATCGGATGCTCAGAGCATTGAGCCCCAATGACTCACCAGTGGTGGTGGACCTTTCAAATGAGAACATCATAGCGTACCTCCATTCTGGGAACCCCAAGTTTTCCCTTTTGCGAGATTCCATTCTGCCTATTCCTGAAGTGTATCACCTGGCCTGCGCCTTCAGAGCGCTTGAAGACCAAAATCCAGGGACAGGCCCTATGGGATTCTTGGAACGATGTGCCATGGGCCCGCTTCGACAACAGCCTGGCCAGCGCTTCCTTGACAAAGATGACAGCGAGATGGACAACGAAGCTGATACACACCATCAGAATCGGGAAGAGGCTAAGTCTGATGGACGAATTGGAATGAAGCTCAATGAGTACGAAAAGCGCATCTCTTCTGGGCAAATAAATCGCGAGAACCTTCGCACAACATTTGAAGATGTCCATGCCCCGAAAGAGACTATATCTGCTCTCAAACTGCTCACATCACTGGCCCTTGTACGCCCTGATGCTTTTGCTTACGGCGTGCTTGCTCAGGATAGGATACCAGGTTGTTTGTTGTATGGGCCACCTGGAACTGGTAAGACGATGCTTGCCAAAGCCGTGGCAAAGGAGAGCGGTGCCAATATGCTTGAAATTAGCGGCGCAACGATCAATGATAAATGGGTTGGAGAGAGTGAGAAATTGATCCGCGCGGTTTTCACCTTGGCTAAAAAGTTGGAGCCATGCGTCGTGTTCATTGACGAAGCCGATTCTCTACTTGCGAAACGCAGCATGTTTAGCAACAGAGCTTCACATCGCGAGCACATCAACCAGTTCTTGAAAGAGTGGGACGGCATGGAAGAGACAAACGCTTTTATTATGGTGGCGACGAATCGACCTTTTGATCTTGATGATGCTGTGCTGCGGAGGTTACCTCGTAAAATTCTCATGGACTTGCCGCTGAATGCCGACCGCGCAGCCATCTTGCGTCTTCTCCTAAGAGACGAGTCATTGGACAGTTCTGTGTCGTTAGACGACCTGGCGCGGAAAACTCCGTATTATTCCGGCTCGGATCTGAAAAACGTTTGTGTTGCAGCTGCCATGGCCGCTGTGGAGGAGGAGAATGAGATGGCCGCTGATCACGAGGGCCCTGAGCCATACCAGTACCCAGAGCGCCGTGTTTTGCGCAGGGATCATTTTGAAAATGCCTTGAAGCAAATACCTGCGAGCGTCAGCGAAGATATGACGTCACTGAAGCTGATACGCAGGTTCGATGAGGAGTATGGAAACGGACGAAGGCAGAAAAAGAAGGCATCCATGGGATTCGGAGTCCTTGAAAACAAAGGACATGCTAATGGTAGTGAGGCAAGAATTCGTTCTACAATCTCCGTGGAATGAACTTTCGGGATGTTTTTGCAACCATCACAGGGGTTGAACTTCTCAAGTGCCAAGTTTGGCCACATAGAACGCTGAGGATGTCCCAGCAGAGCACACTGTATATTTACATGGTGGAGATTTGCGTTTGACTGGCATTGGATTTTGATAGACCTACCGCAAAATTGCCATGTCGAACTGATAGGCAAATGTAGTTTTACTATTTATATATATTACAAGAGTAGCACAGTCTTGTTCTGACCTTGCCGCGTTGTCGTCGCTTCTCGAAACACAACAATGTCCACAACCAAAGCATGAATGAGTGGATGCATCTATCCGTTTACATCCATTGTACAGGTATTTCTGCTCCGAGATTCTCCACCAACCAGTCATATGCAAGCGTATTTTGCAAATACGACATCACTTATTAGCCTTCGGTCGATATTTGAATTCCCTCAGCCGCTAGAGCTCTAGAGTATTCAGCTTGTGCCTTGTCTAGAGCATCAAGCACCGGCTGCATCAGTTTGAGAACAGCGTCTCGCCCACCACCGACCATATCAGACTTCCACCTGATTTTCTTCCCCGTACGTTCAAAGTGGTTGCGAATCTCTTGTTTACGCTGGCGAATGACGCTCTCCCGCTCCTTGTCAGCCTCCTCTGCAACAGCGGAGATGCGGGCGGATGATCGTTTCAGAGATTCAGCCAGATATTGCAGCTCAGCTGCACGATCGGGGTCCCCCGAGAGAAACGCAGTCCAGAACTGGTGAAGAAATTCAATGCTTGTCGCGTGCGTGAGGGTGCACTTTTCTGTCATGGGAGGGGGTAGCCCCATGGGAGACGTTGCGTCTGTGCTGTGACCATACTTTTGTGCTCGCTGTTGAAGAACACCCTCCATGACCTCCTTTCCCGCGACTTTGATGGCAGCCCTGGAGCTGACTTGTATATGTTTCTGGCTCTCCTCGTCACTGTCGCTTTCGTCTTCAAATGCAATGGCAGCCTGTAAACTGGCTCCGCCGCTAGAGTCTGTTTCAAATTTCCGCAACGAGTTCCTAATCTTGGACAAGACCTCCTTTGGTTTTTGTGTCGCAAACACACGAGCATTCTCTGATGGTGCGGAGTCTTGTTTTTGAAAGAACCTGTTTTGCTCCTTCACGTTGAGCATGATGCGATGCTCCGCTGTATTGCCACGCAAGTCTCGAAGTGCCAGCTCATTGAACTCATCCCGTTCCCCGCTACCGTTGTCATCATACACGTCGGAAGGCGCGACATTAGCCATGATCTTCTCGCTAAGACTATTCAAAGTCTTCACGATAGGTATGTTTGCCCTGGGCCTCATCTCGACATCTTTGGCATTACCACCCTTGAAGCCTCCCTGGTTTGACTCGTTTCCTTCTAGATCAATGATATGGGGGACACTTTGGGCCATGATTTTGCTTTGAACGCCTTCGGTATTTTCAGTCACATCATACTTGTCGAACAGGGGATCTTGAGCATCATTGTCGGTTATCCGCTCCCCTCTGAGTTTCTTCGACATGCGACTAAGAAAAAACCGGGACCAAAAATCCGCTTCCGAAAGCTTTGGGACGTTCTCGTTATAGATTCGTTTAACCAGCGGATGCTGTGCAAATATCATCTGAACTTGCTCGACACTGATATTTAGTTTCAACTCTCCATCAACGGTTCGTGGTTTGACTGTCGAGAGGACGTTATACGCCCCCTTTTTCTGATTTATTTCAATAGCATGGGCTCTGAGTAAGTTCGTGCGCGTAGACCAAAATTGTGAGTTGAATGCCGCGCCAGATATCGACTCTGGTTTTGTGGTGATGGCCTCCACGTACGTTTGGTGAAGACTTTTGTCTTTCTTCATCAGCGACTGTTGCAGCTCTATGTCGTTTTTTAGCTGATTGTCATCGAACCACCTCGTTGATGCCGAAGCCTGAGAGTTTACTGCGCTTGCAAATGCCATGGCTGCCGACCCACTGCCAGCAGCGGCAGGAGTAGAGGCATCTCCAGCGGTCGGCGTGGCAACATTTGGACGAGGCACGCCGGCATCATTGCTCCTCATATCAGCCAGGATCTTGGACAGAACATCCTTGATAGCCTTTGCTTCGGCCTTTGCTTCCGATGTGTTAAAGTGGAAGAGGTACGTTGCAGGGTCGGCTCCATTGTCTGCCTTTTCGAAAATCTTTAACATAACCTTGGCAGCCGTTTCTGGGGTCTGCTGAAGATCTGAGATACTTGTGTTAGAAAGCACGAACGAAGACAAAAAGACTACATATGAAGCTTTCTTACTCGTAATGTGGGACACTGGTAAAGAAATTGTCGGGGGCCCACCACTATTTGGAGTCCATGTGACAATTTGGTAGTCACCCGTTAAGGTGAGGATTCCATCCTTCTTTTTAAACAAGGTGCGACCTGCTGGAGCGGCCATGGTGCCGCTGGGAAAGAACCCACCCCAAACTGCATAAGAAGATAGGTTACGGCGCACGATCTCTTTGCGATTACACTCGAGGGATGGTTTGCGGTATCGACAAAGGGCTGACAGAGTGCTTTGATGAAGGCGCAGTGTGAGTGAAGGTTGAAGCTGTGAAGGCAGTTACCTAAGGTAACGTTCGGGAACTGTAGTCCCGACGGCTGACATGTCGTATCAAACGGGGGCTGCGCGAGGCTGGTGACTGACCGAAACTGCCTGGGAGCGTGTGGCTTGACCGAAGGACTGTGGCGTCGGTAAAGCGTCTTGACATCAGGCCGCGACCCGGAAACTCCCCCTACCCAACCCGTACCGTGTGATCTGCAACGCACCACACTGTAGCAGTCTCAGGGCCTCAACAGCCTGGTAACAGTGCACGTCCTTTGCGACAGGCACCGTCTCGGGTCTCCTTAGCTTGCAGTCAGCCGGGTGGCCGGATTCTAGAGCAAGGGCCTGGATGGGCCATCTGCAACATTCAAGGTGAATAGCAGTGCTGTGAGTGGCTGTCCATGCCCCTGTGGATGCGACGTACGCGGAGTCAATGCATTGAGGATGCCCTGTGACCCCCCTGGGCCACTGCCGTGACCTCCCAGGTGCCTCTGGCCCGGCACGTCCGAGAATTGCAGCACCAGACTCGAGTTGCCGCCCCGGAAACCAGCCGCTGTTTGCCCGCCGGTGCAAGCAGGTTTTTGTAAATGGCTCCCGTGGACTACCAGCCTGCAACTTCGACTTCTTTATCTCATCTCTCCCTCCCCAAGACTCCCCAACTCCGTTGCTTCCATCTGCAACTTGCCTTGCCATTCTTTTCTGATCAACTTGCGATCAAGAAATTGGGGAATGCATCGTTCGATTGAGTGTTAACCGCATTCCTCCGTTACCCATCTGTTGTATCGTCTCCTGAAGCTCCCCATCCATCATCAACCCTCACCATGTTGAGGAATCCGCTCTGTAGAGCTAGTTCACAGGTGCTCCGCGGTGCTCGATGTTCCGCAGCTCTATCAAGAAGCTCCATCCCGACAGTCTCTGCCCGAACGTCATCATGGAAGCTCGCCGCCGTCCGCCGTCCGCCGGCTGCGACGGCCGCGAGGTCGTACGCAACTGATGCCCTCCACTCGCCGCCGGACCCGAGTGACAACTTTCTGTCTGGAGGCGCTGCCAACTACATTGATGAGATGTACATGCAGTGGAAGCAAGATCCCAAGAGTGTTCATGTGTCCTGGCAGGTCTATTTCAAGAACATGGAAAGTGGCGACATGCCCATCTCCCAGGCTTTTCAGCCGCCACCAAACCTGGTTCCTAACATGACTGGGGGCGTACCCCGTCTTGCCGGCAACCTAGCACTTGAGGATGGCTCTGATGTCACAAATCATCTGAAAGTTCAGCTGCTCGTCCGCGCCTACCAGGCCCGTGGCCATCACAAGGCCAACATTGATCCCCTTGGTATCAGGAACACCGCTGAGGGCTTTGGTAACATCAAGCCCAAGGAGCTGACCCTCGAACATTATGGATTCACCGAAGCCGACCTTGACACCGAATACACTCTGGGACCCGGCATTCTGCCTCGATTCAAACGCGAAGGCCGTGATAAGATGACATTACGAGAAATTGTGGCCGCTTGTGAGAGGATCTACGCCGGATCCTGGGGTGTCGAGTTCATCCACATTCCCGATCGCGAGAAGTGCGACTGGCTGCGCGAGCGTCTCGAAGTTCCCCAGCCGTTCAAGTACTCCATTGACGAGAAGCGTCGCGTCCTTGATCGGCTTATTTGGAGTTCCAGCTTCGAGTCTTTCCTGGCAACCAAGTATCCCAATGACAAGCGGTTTGGTCTCGAGGGCTGCGAGACCCTTGTCCCCGGTATGAAGGCTTTGATTGACCGCAGTGTGGATTATGGTGTCAAGGACATCGTCATTGGCATGCCTCACCGTGGTCGTCTCAACGTTCTCAGCAACGTCGTGCGCAAACCGAACGAATCGATCTTTTCAGAATTTGCTGGTACACTCGGCGCTGAGGACGAGGGTTCCGGTGACGTCAAGTACCACCTGGGAATGAACTTTGAGCGTCCTACTCCTTCGGGTAAACGCGTTCAGCTCTCCCTGGTCGCAAACCCTTCTCACTTGGAAGCCGAAGACCCCGTTGTCCTGGGCAAAACTCGAGCCATCCAGCACTACAATAATGACGAGAAGACTCACAGAACCGCCATGGGGGTTCTCCTGCATGGTGATGCTGCCTTTGCTGCCCAGGGCATTGTTTACGAATGTTTGGGTTTCCACTCCCTACCTGCCTTCTCAACTGGGGGCACGATCCATCTTGTTGTGAACAACCAAATTGGCTTCACAACTGACCCTCGATTCGCCCGCTCTACAGCCTACTGCACTGATATTGCCAAGGCTATCGACGCCCCTGTCTTCCACGTTAATGCTGATGACGTCGAAGCTGTCAACTTTGTTTGCCAGCTGGCTGCTGACTGGCGTGCCGAGTTCCAGCACGATGTTGTCATTGACTTAATCTGCTACCGAAAGCATGGCCACAACGAAACGGATCAGCCGTCGTTCACCCAACCCCTCATGTACAAGAGAATCCAGCAGAAGGAGCCTCAGATTGACGTCTATGTCAACAAGCTTTTACGAGAAGGCACTTTCACAAAGGAAGATATTGAAGAGCACAAACAATGGGTTTGGGGTATGCTTGAAGAGAGCTTTGACAAGTCCAAGGACTATACCCCCACCTCCAAGGAGTGGACTACTTCTGCGTGGAATGGCTTCAAGTCCCCCAAGGAGCTAGCTACGGAGATCCTCCCTCACCACGCTACTGGAGTGGACAGGAAAACTCTAGACCACGTTGGCGAAGTCATTGGCTCTGCCCCTGAAGGTTTCCAGATCCATCGCAACCTGAAGCGCATTCTTACGAACCGGACTAAGTCTGTTGTTGAAGGAAAGAATATTGATTTCCCCACAGCAGAGGCTCTAGCGTTTGGTAGCTTGGTCACTGAAGGATACCACGTTCGTGTTTCTGGCCAAGATGTTGAGCGAGGCACATTCTCTCAGCGTCATGCCGTGTTCCATGAACAAGAGAACGAGAAGACATACACCCCACTGCAGCACATCAGTAAGGACCAGGGCAAATTTGTCATCTCCAACTCCTCCCTGAGTGAGTTTGGTGCTCTTGGGTTCGAGTACGGTTACTCCTTGCAGTCACCCAATGCCCTGGTTATGTGGGAAGCGCAGTTTGGTGACTTTGCCAACAACGCGCAGTGTATCATTGACCAGTTTATTGCTTCTGGAGAAGTGAAGTGGATGCAGCGAACTGGCCTTATTATGTCTCTCCCTCACGGGTATGATGGTCAAGGTCCCGAGCACTCGTCTGGTCGTCTGGAACGTTATCTCCAGTTGTCCAACGAGGATCCTCGTATATTCCCGACTGAGGAGAAGCTTGCGAGACAGCACCAGGACTGCAACATGCAGATTGCCTACATGACAACCCCAGCCAACTTGTTCCATGTTCTGCGCCGACAGATGCACCGACAGTTCCGAAAGCGTAAGTCTCTACCCCCGGGCACTCATTTCCAGTGCGCTTGATATAGAACGACGTTGGCTAACATGCGCTCAGCTCTTGTCATATTTTTCTCCAAGTCTTTGCTCCGCCACCCGCTCGCTCGCTCAAATATTGAGGATTTCAGTGGCGAGGATGCTGGCTTCCAGTGGATTATTCCTGATCCTGAGCATCAAACTGGTGCAATCAAGGCCCCTGAGGAGATTGACCGTGTCATTTTGTGCACTGGTCAGGTCTGGGCTGCCCTACATAAGTACCGAGCCGACAACAAGATTGACAACGTGGCTTTCACCCGCATTGAGCAGCTGAACCCATTCCCTTGGCAACAGCTGAAGGAAAACCTCGATATGTACCCTAACGCCAAAACCATTGTCTGGGCCCAGGAGGAGCCTCTTAACGCTGGTGCTTGGAGCTTCACGCAACCCCGTATTGAGACTCTTCTCAACCAGACCAAGTACCACGACCGAAAACATGTCATGTACGCTGGCCGTAATCCGAGTGCGTCTGTTGCCACTGGCGCGAAACATCTGCACAAGAAAGAAGAAGAGGAGTTCTTGGAAATGGCTTTCACCGTGAAGCAGGACAAGCTGAAGGGCGAGTAAACGACAATAATTAGAATAATGGAACGGTTTCGTGAGGAAGTGCGATAGTGTCACCGTGGAAGATTTAGAAATGGCCTTATGCCTGTGGTGCAGGCGGCTTGAAAATGAAAGGGTGGGCTCCCTTTGTGTAGTAATTGTACCATAAAAATGACCTTTTCGAGGGCAACTATTATAGTAGTACCAGTACCATTGTTCCCATAGCGTGGCTTCGGTACGGTAGAAAATGGCATCTGTTTGTTTTGTTTGATCCTATGGGGATAATAATGTGAGCATATCTTGAAGCTTGATGGACTCGCGACAGTAGTCGATTTCTCTTGCCAGGTGTTATGTGCAAGTTACGGTATGCTCTATCTCTACTCATATACACTGCTCCGAACCTCTTGTCCCCGGCGCATCATCAACCTTTACCTGCCACGAGCGGACTATCCCATCGTCCCCAGTAGTTACCAGCATCTCCTCCTCTCCTCGTTTCTCAGAGCCAGCATCATAACGCCGACACCAGGTTATATGGTTTACTTCGAATGGTCCATGAGAATTGGGTATTGTAGTCAGCAATTCCCACGTTGTCGGAGATGGTGCTAACGTCGAAGGCTGCGCATTGGACATGCTCGGCATGACAGAGCCATCAGTACAGGCAGTATTGTCACTCTGTCCTTCAGAGGCTGTTACAGATACAGGCGGGATGTCAACTTCTTCGTAGAGAGCAAGCTTACCGTCCCTTCCTGTGCTGGCAACCAAGCCGGAGTCCTTGCTCCAAGTGACCGAGTATACATCTCGATTGTGAGCCGTGGGCAAAACAGCAGCACATGTCCAATCCTCTCTCAGAGACCTCCTCATGGTGTTGGGGATGCCCCCAAGAGAACTTCGGCTCCCCGCCCCGAATCCGTCGTTGTCTTCTTGGCCCTCTGGATCTTCCTGGAGCGTCCACAGGCGCACCGTCCCGTCGGCAGAGTAGCTCAGCAAGCGCGGGAAGCGACCGTTTTTTGGCCGCGACTCCCATTCAACACCCCAGACGGTTCCTCCGTGGCCTTCCAGAACCGCAACACATACCCATTCGCCATCACCATCCTCGCGCCATATACGAACGGTGTTGTCGTAGCTGGCGCTGGCAAGGACGTCGGAGCTGTACTGACGGCGAGAATTCCTCCCCGGAACATCTGGACACCAAGCCACGGCTTTGACATCTCCCTCGTGCTCATTAAGCACAGCAACGGTTTCCCACTCGTCGTCTGTTTCGGATGCGCCAATGTCCTCCCAGATCCACACGGACTTGTCGCGCGAACAGGTGGCCAGGTATGCGCCGGACGGTGCAAACGCACAGCCTTTTATCTCCGAGTCGTGGCCCTCCAGAACCAGTGTGAACTCCCAGTCCTTGTTGCCAACATGGCTCGTTTCGTCGCTGTCGCCGCTTCCCACTTTTCTGCCGGAGGCTGTGATTTCTACCTCATTCTCATCCGAAGGTGCCCCATCTGTCGCCGCCGTAGAGTCGCCGCCCCAGCGCCATAGTCCCGCGGTAGCATCAAAGCTTCCGGACACGAGGCACAGCTTATGAGGCGGTAGGCCAGGCTTCCAGGCTACGGATCGAACGGATCGGGTATGGCCACCGGTCAGGTTGCTATGGCACGAAAGCGTGGACAGAGAAAAAACGGTGACGGACTTTGCGTGGGCTGTCGCAATCAAGGGGAGGGTCGGGTGCGGTATTGATGCCCATGCTCGTTCATGGAGGTCAGGTTGGAAAGGTTCGATCAAGGTAATCGTGGCTGTCGTTGACGAAGAACGTGACGCTGCGGGGGGCATTTTCAGGTACACGATTTAAGCGGTTCAAGGACAGTTTGCGGGCTCGTGGATAGATTGGCGACAGAGAGGGCTCGAAGGTTTCCCCAGCATTCGACTTCTGGCGGTCAGATCGAGCCAGGGCAGCTGGAAAGGCGGAGAGGGCGCAGAGGGCGCTGCAAACGCGACAATGTAGGGAATAGGTAGTTACTTTGCAGTCAATCCCGATGTCGCAAACACGGCGGCCATGCCATTGCGGCTGTTGCCCCGCTGATAAGAACGAGTAGAAGGAATTGCCCATCCACCCGGACGTAGACACCCAGGATTGCCCGAAGAAATTTTTTTAAAAAAAACTAAAAAAAAAAAAACTGCATAGAGTATGTTTGATCATTCCATCATCTACATTAAAGCTCTCTAGCATCATTGCACCCCTCATATACTATCTAACCTCGAGTCCGTGCACGTCCGCGTTGGTCAATAATTCACCACCTTCATAGTAGCCACGCCTAGACCTGGGTTGGACTCTTCAAACTCCCAGCAAAATGTGACTTGTCATCCTCGTCACTCCCTCAGATTGGAGCCCTTCCTCCCTCGTGCTTTCCGGGGCAGACAAACCCATATTGCAATTAGGAAAACCAATACTGCCAGAATAATAGGCTGCAGCACTCCAACGCCATGACCTTCTGCGATGGCACCAACAGCAAACGGCAAGACAGCAGCGCCGCCGCCTCCAATGGCAGACGAAAATCCAATGGCACTGACGTGATACTCGGTAGGTAGTATTTGGGTTGAAACGACGATGGCGGCCGGAAAGAGCGGCCCCAGAAAGAAACCCAAAGACGATACGAACAACATGGCACCGACCGTGGTGGGAACTAACCAATAGGCAAGTTGAAAAGCAATGCATAATACTAAATATGCAGCAATGGCGAGCCTCTCTCCAACCCGACCCGTGACGAAACCTAAAACAATTCGGCCTAGTGATAAGCCGAGCCAGAAGAGTGTGGCAGTGACGCCGGCCAGAAGACCGTCGGCATGTCTCTCTTCCATCATGAAAGTTGGAATCCAACCACCTAGACTAACCTCTGCACCGGCATACAGGAGTAAAAAGATGGCGACAAGCCATGTGACGGGCTCTCGGAGGACTGTGGCCGTCCTTGCTCCTCCATCAGAGCCCCCTTTGTGAAGCTTCTCGCGGTGTGCTGCTCCAGTAGCACCCCAAAAAGCCCACAGTCCAAAGGAAAGCTCAACACACACAATCAAGATGAAGATGTAGTAGAAGGAGTACCAGGGCATCTTCAGCTTGGCCACCATAGTCGACGAAATAATAGGTGCCACAGTTGCGCCGAGACCAAACGCCCCGTGAATGATGCCCAGCAACTCGTTGGTTTGGTGCATATTGCCGACCCACGCATTGTAAGCACTATCTTCAATACCACTTCCAAATCCAGTGAACATGAAGAGTATAGGTAGAAGGGGGAATGGCGGACGAAAGACTATTGGAATATATCCGACGAGGCGGAAGAGTGGGCCTAGGAACGCGATGCCTCGCTGGCCAACCTGATAGTGAATCCAGTTATTCGACAGTGCTGCGGTAACATATCCAAGAAACGGCACTATGAATATTGTTGAGACAGTGGTATGGCTTATATCGTAGTAGTCTTCGATCTAGTGAGGGTCAGCTTCATTTATTCATGGCGTATGGCAGGTAGACGCGACCATCTACACACAAAGCCAACTCACATATGGGAGGAGAGCCTAGTTTTACGAGAAAAGTTGTCGCGCGTATCAGCATATCATGCAATTCTTCAAATCATGACGGAATAAAATGAGCTGCGCAATCAGTTTTGATACATACGCCGATGCAGCCGTCATGCATGCCCATAACGAAAAACGACAAGTTAACCCCGCAATATCGATACATGTTGATCCGTGGATTGTTCCATGCTTCGCGACGGGGGTTGACATCCACTTCGAGGCCGTCTGTATCATCTTGGAGATCATCATCGGCTACCTCAGCACCATCTTCCGTGTTTCGCAAGAGACTGGCAGCGGCCGCTTCGTTGTCGTGGGATAGTTGGTCTTCGTCACTGTCCTGGAAACTCATCCACCGTGGCACAGGCCTAGAGAGAGGAGGGCTAGCCATGTCGAGAGGTAACGGCTATACGGAGACACGGAAAGAGGAAAAAGCTTGGATAGTCTATTGAATAAACAGAAGGAAAGCGAGTGAAGAAAAGACAGATGCGCCGATAGTAGAAGACACTATTGTGTCCTATTTACCAAGCAGTCAAGTCATCGTTGGTTTTTGGCGATCCGATAGTGTGGTTCCTAGATGACTATGAAGGGGGAGTGAATTGGTCGGTGTGGTTATCGGACGGAAACCATGTCGGAAAGCAAGTTGGAACTTGGGAACCTCCACATTTGCTGCATGTTGAGAGGCTCCATGTTCAATTGAGAGCGATGAGGGCCCCCTCCTTCCTCCGACATCTAACCTAAAGTACTCACTCACTAAAGTCCCTTGTTTTTTGGGCAGGTGCTCTGTACTCATCCCCGATAACGGAAAAACAAGACCTCAAGTCCTGGCCTCCCAGATCTTAACCGCATTAAAGATGTCAACTGGTGTCTGGTCTCTTCCCTCCATCACCCACTTCACTAGGACAACTTGATCCGCCATGTGCCTAGATCCCACGTGACTGACTATATGGCTGCGACGGTGGGCACATTAGCCGTCCTCAGTTTTCACCTTATTCTGGCTCCTCAGAAAAGTGACATCATTTGTTCCTCAGCCATTGTCACTCACCACCATGAGGCTATCACGTACAACCACACAGCGGATCCTTGGGCATTTCCGCATACGACGGGCTGCAACAATGGCTGCATTTACTCTGCATCGTACTTGGACTAGCACAAAAGCCGCCACGTCATTCTCATTTCGCGAGCGTACAGTTCTTCTACTCCTGTGTACTTGATCTGGTATGGTTGCCCACGTTCATACTCCACACGATTAGGGAACTCCGGGTCGCCATCTGGTGCCGCCCGCCTCCTTGGTGTACCCTTCAAATGTTTTGACTGGTGACCACCCTTAGTGAGCACCTAGAGTAGTCCGTCTTCCTCTGTCAGACCTGGTCCCTGTTACATTTGATGAAGCGACTGAAAACGATGGCTACTGTCTTGGTCCCAAGACTGACTGTCCATGGCTTGGGTACGTGCATGTCAGCTGCCCGCCACTTCCTTCCACTAGCTCGGCCTCTTCGCCATATCAATTTGGGCTGAGCTTACCGAGTGTCATACCATAGCCTCCGCAGAGACCGACAGTCGGAGTCACTGAGCAGCTTCTGCGCCGGAAAGCAGCTTCTGACTTGAATCAATTCTGGGCTTTCATTGCTACTGATCTTTGAGTTCCCCCAAGGTTGCTGCTCTTGCCGAAGCCTCCACTTTTTCTTCTTCAAACAGTCTTATTGCCGTCGTCATGTCTAATCGTCAGGTAGACCGGCTCAACTCAAGCCGCCTGTCAGACCGTCATCTTGACTATTACGCCTCGGAGCGCCAGTCTGGCAGAAGTGCCATGTCCAAGGTACCTGGCCAGGAGAATATGCCCCAGGGCTTGAATGAGTCTTACTATCGAGAGAGCGCCGCCGCACTTGGAATGCCCATGGATGACGGATCTCGTTCTCGTTCAGTGCCACCACCGACATCTGCTGTCGTTCGTTATCCCCGGTCCCCATCAGTTTCGTCTTCTAGATCCTCCTCTCGCTCAGATCGAGGTAGATCATGCGCTCGCTCCTATTGCAGTGTGTCTCGCGACAATGAACACAGCCCTGATTCGATGAATCAAACTCGCGGTGTAATTCAAAACAATTTCTCTCAAACGAAGGCAGGAATTGGAGCTGGTATTGTTGGAGCTGTCATCGGAGGACTTGTCGCCAAGCAGGCTTCTGAAGCAGCATTTCGCCACAAGCAAAAACAAAGTGGTCGCCCACGTCGCCACAGCTCTGAGACCATACCTCGTATGGCGTCTACTGTGCTCGGTGCTGTAGCCGGTGCGTTGGGTGCAAATGCAGTGACCCATAGATTGGAAGATGCCAGAGAAAGAAACAGGAGTCAGCAATTAACGTGGGAAAAACGGCATGACCGAGAAGAGGACCTAAACCACTACGATAACAGAAGACTACAAGACTGGAATTACCCAAATGGCAAAGGGTATCTTTTTGACGTTCATGACTACGACCATGTATACGGCAGAGACCGGCAACAAGATGGCCAGCACTCAAGACGACGTCGCATTGAAGAATCACAGTTCTATCACTACCGAGACTAGTCCTCCTCAACTTGTTCACCAAGCACACGTCCTCAAAGACTAGTGTTTCAAATGCGAGTTTTCTTGAATATCTTTGGTCTAATTCGTATAAATAGCTGTTGCTTGTTCTAATGGCACATGTTTCAACCTACCGCCAGGCTTAGATAAGCTGCATTGCGATCAAATGAATGCATATCATGCTATCATTGAACATCCTCTGGAAGCGATATTATGCCCCTTGAGAGCCAATCTTACTTATTTAGTTGATGGATAATGAGACACAGCTTCAGATTCTGCATATCCGTTGTCCTCGACAAAAATCCTTGCCTTATTTTCTGAAACATTATACAAAGATGCCATCTATGTATTAACAAATCCATACAGCAAAAAAAAAAAAAAAGCAAGAAAAAAAAAGGAATAGGGGAGCCTACAGCTAGTCAGCCACCAAACTGTGATCGTCATTTCTCTTTCTGAAATCTTGCACTACATAGTAAATTAATAAGAACCCGCCAAAGCGAGGAGAGCCTTTCTGTGTACTGTGGCGAGACGTAATCCACTTCTGCGCTTGACTTCATCGCAAGTCTGCATGATGGCTATTCTGCCAACCAGTACTCCCAGGAACGGTTGACCTAGTGTGTCGCCCTACGGGCTCATGGTTTGCACACTCCCTCTCTACGATCATTCTGAAAAACCGACCTATTTCGGCCAGGGCTAGCTGTTGAGCGTTAGAAACGTTCAGCATGTTAAACAGAGATTGCGAGTCGATTAGCTGCTTCGCAATAACCGAGTCTGGTTGGCAGAAGGTGCGAACACGAATAGCACGAGCATTGACCTTCATGGAATGAAGAAGGCCCATTATCTCTGCCGGGTTATTTTGCCGTCGTCCATAAAAGTTGAATTCCTTGAGGTGTAAGGCTACCAACTCTAGCTGGGTTTCCAAGTCGTAACGAAAACTAATTACTCTTGGCCTGCCTTGTTGGATCCAGGAGTCTGATGTCTTTTTGAGATTGTCAGGTAGCAAATGCCCTTTTTCGAATTCAGCGGTGATGTAATCGTTCATGGCAGAAGATAAATGGAACTCTAATTCACAGTATAGTAAACTTTGCTCTCGAGCATCCAAGGATATAGTAACATGGGATGAGTTCGTCAAATCCGGCGATGAGAGATTTGATCGCCTGTACGACGTGTTCAGCTCCGCTGTCTAATGCCCTATTAGTTGGTCTGTGACCTAATGCATATATTTTGTCACTTTACGTACCACGTCCTTTGCGATCTTTTTGATGCTGTTTAGAAAAAAAAAACAGCTTTTTTACTTGCGGCTTCTTCTCAGCGTCATCAACTTTGCCTGTGCACTCTAGCCACCCATTTTGACCAATCATGGTCTTCTCACCTTTCCTTATGGAAGGGAAGTTTTGTCCCCGAAAGTAAAGAGGTAATGGTGAGAACTGTGGACTCGGTTCAATCATTCTGTTCAGATGGTGTGAGACCTCATGCCGAGCCACACCGGCAATGGCCTCATCTGACGGTGGTGATGGGACGCTACACGAATCTAATGGGTCTGGTGTACTTTGAGATCTTTTTGGTCTCTTCATGAGACTCTGATGTCTCTTTGGGTACTCTGGCCGAGCGCCTTGAATATTTGACCACGAATTGTACATGTCGAGAATAGCCCCGTTTACTTCTTGCCCCGGACTCTCATAGTCAGTTGTATGCGTTGTATGCTCGGTCTTCCCAGAACATATGTAACCACTGCTTCCAGGTCCGGGCCGATCGCCCTCTCCAGATTTCTTCTTTCCTGAGGACTGTCTTTCAGGCAAGAGCTCCAAGCCAGAAACTGACTCTTGTCTGGAGTGATGGATATGGGGCTGTTGCACCTGCGCGATTGTATTTATTGGAGGCGGAGGCGTATGGTTCCGACGTTGAGCCAAGCTCTCAACGCCAAGTACCCAATCCGGGTTCTTCGATTCCATTTCAAGGAAAGTGGGAAAGCCGTAATCAGCATGATTTTTGCCACCTGTCCGTTCATGTGCCATTTGTGCTTCATTCCCATCGCAAATATCCCTCTTGGGGATCAGGGGCGTTGGCACCACTGGCTTCTGCGCTCTGGTAGGGCTTTTATCGACTGTATGGGTAATACTTGGGTAAGAGTTGGTCAGTTAATGTGTCTTACATGGGGTCATTATTGATCCGAAGAGTCAACCTACGCTTGGGTGACTTTTTTCATCTGTCGTTCGGTTAAGTTGACGCGTATGGTCAACGGCTGTCGGGCGTGGCGCTTCCCAGGCGAACTGCTATGAGACTTTACTACATATACTCGTTTCGGCGTCGTGGGCGATGTTGATGGCGGCTGACCACTGTGGTCAGTAGTGCCTGGATTTGGTCTCGGCGCCTGGGGAGTCATTTAGGTTTGTCTGCTCAGTGCATGCAGTACATGCGGCAGATCAAGATGAATACCAGACTATCATGTGCATGGGATGTCGCGAGCTAACTGCGGTACGCGGGCTTGGAGGGTAAACAGGCCACAGGACACAAGCAATGCAGTACTTGAATAAGGGTTTGCGAGTCGATTTCAACAGGCGGCACAGAACTGGCACGAGTCGGTGCATGTTGTTGTTTTGTTTTGCTATGAAATGGGAAGCACACGTGTGCACCCATTAATTAGTCTGCCAGCTGGCAGCGGCGGCTCTGGCAGCTGGCAGCAGCAAAGAAGGGGGTTATCTAGATACACCAGGTTTGCTTGCCAACTGGCTGTTCTTGTAAACCGATCACTGATGGAGGCAACTAGAAGTCAACCCCGGTGCCGATGTAAGATGAATTTCCGGTAGCAGTCCTGATACACTACATACCTAGGTATTAAGTACCTAGGTATGTACCTACCGGGTCATCAGGTACACAAGATACAGGAGATGCCGCTGACTGACATCTCGAACCTCATATCTCCAAGTGCTATGTGGAAACGCCGCTGGCATCAGGTTGATATCCTTTCGGTGGCGGCAGTGAGAGACAGCAAATTGAGTTGAAAGCGGTAGCAACGTACGCCAGACTTGGATCAGCCAGGAAACTATGCAGCTATTAATACATAGTGGTCTAGGCTTTTGTGCCTGTGACGATGTTGGGTTGCTCAAAAACATGTACAGGTTGATGCAGAGGCTGCTGTTGGCCTGTGCAGACGAGGTCAACAATCAACTTGCCCAGTTGGTCAGCATGATGACCATGTTTGGTTATTTCTGCCACCAGCTCCACTCCTCCTTCACCCCTCCACTCCTCAAACCTGCTCAAGTGGTTAGACTTGCCGATGTCAGATCCCGAGACTACACTGTCAAGGTGCCGAATACTCCGTACTGCTTCCTCTTTTTTTTGTCATTCCACCAACGCACTTGAACGGATTCCGTGCGCTCCCCGCCATTTACCCCCGGTTTCCCCTCAGATGATGGAGGGAACGTACCTAGGTAGTCGCCACTACGAAAGAAGTACATTCAATCTGCAGTCAAGGTGGCGATGAGCAAAAGAACAACCCCGAAAAACACATCATTGTAAGTGAAGGCTCCACATGTCCACCCAGACTCGCAAACTCGATAGCGAGGGCTGGAGGATGGCGCATAACGGTGGGCGGGTGCAGTCTTGCATTGGATACAAGGTCTAGGGGGGAAAAGCAATGAATGTCTCCTAGTTTATCGCTGCAGCCGCTTGCTTGGTGGTGCCAATACTCTTTCAGTTCACGAAGTCGACCCAGTTTTGACTCCCGTTTCCTGTTCCCGTGTCTTGCCCTAGTTTCTTTCCTATCGAGCTTAGTGCTCCGTACCTAATGTACATGCGATACGTACTAGTATGTATTCCACAGCATCCGGCCCCGCTACTCTTCCATTGGTTGACGGGAGTACTGGCTCCCTGCCTGATGCCACCCGGCCCAACTGGAATTGGTCCATTACAGCATCCTGAAGCCGCCATTCCTCAAAGTCTAAGTATCAAATCCCTCCCGTGTTTAAGTGCCATTTCATCTTTCGCCGCCCTGGGAACCGTGTCTGCAGCCATCCGATCCGTGCTCTCGGGGGAGTGGCGCGGCAACCGTCCTATCTGTACGGATCACGGAGCAGGTAACCACATGTAGGCATCCAGGCCACCCAGCTAGGCACCTCCCTACTTACCCAAGGTACTGCTTTTGTGGTCAACTATTTGTCTGGGCTTCGGAGTTAGAGTCGGAAGCTTGGGCATTTGCCAGCCAACTGTATTACTTGTATGTACGCAAGTACTCCCGTAGGATCGGAAGTTCGGGGTATTGTGTCTGTACTCTTGACCGGAATCATGTACTCCCGCATCCACTGCACCATTGAATCACATTAACACGCCGCACCCACGCGCCTTCTCCATTGATAAATACAGCTCTGCACCTCATACGCCTCGGTCTGTCAATTCTGGTCTATTCAACGTACCAGTCAGACTTAACTCTAGAATCCCCCTTCTGCATCTCTCTACCATAGCAAAGTATTGCAGTTGCCACTGACAGTCTCCAAAACCCGTCTTCTGAAGGCGGGCGTACAGAGTTATTACATCACACCCCGACACAACCCAACCTTCGCCTACTTTCCCAATTTTCGACTGTGTTGACTCACCCTGGTGGCTAGTTTCCCTTCATAATATCTTTTTCTCCCCTTCTTCCCTCCCCTCTTTGATAGCGATCCCTTCCTGTGCAAGTGCTATTCCTTCCAGCTCACTGCTAGGCACTATGACTGAGCCCGCTGTTGAAGGAGAGCCTTTTCAGTACTATGACATTGGTATGATTTCTGACTTGGCCCCAGACCACTCACTACATCCGCAAAATGTCTTGTCGTCTGTGATGATGCCTGACGCTAACTCGAATGATTGTAGTCATTGTGGGAGCTGGCCCAGTCGGGCTAATGCTCTCTACCTGCTTGGCTAGATGGGGCTATCGAGTAAAGCATGTTGACAACCGACCAGAGCCGACAAAAACTGGACGAGCTGATGGCATCCAGCCCCGGTCGTTGGACCTGCTTCGAAACATGGGACTGAAGACGGGGCTCATGGCTCACAAGCCGGCTCGAGTTTACGAAGTTGCCTTCTGGAACCCAGACCAGTCCGGTAACGACATTGTTCGAACCGGAACATGGGCTAGTTGCCCAAACTTTATTGATGCCCGCTATCCTTTCACCACATTGCTGCACCAAGGACATATCGAGAATGTTTTCATCAATGATCTGGAAAAGAACGGCGTGCTGATACAGCGGCCATGGACCATTACACACTTCGAGTCCGACGAGCAAGAAAACTCTGAGTACCCCGTGTGTGTTGAGTTGAAACATGTAGATGGGACAGCTACAGAAGCAGTCCGGGCTAAATATCTATTTGGTGGCGAGGGATCGAGGTCCTTCGTACGTCGGCTGCTAAACATCCAAGTGAAACATATCGATCCTATACAGCATGTATGGGGAGTTATGGATGGCGTTGTTAAGACAGACTTTCCTGATATCAAGGTACGTAACCGGGAAATTTATTCAGTAGACATGTGGTTGGTGCGTATCTAATCAGGTCTGGTCATGGCAGATGAAATGCACGATACACAGCCACCACGGTTCCATCATGGTCATCCCAAGAGAAGACAACATGGTTCGACTCTATATCCAAATCGCGTCTTCAGACGAACCAGATTGGAATCCAAGAAAGACAGCTACGTCCGGAGAGGTGCAAGAGGCGGCAAAGAAGATCCTGCACCCGTATACGATAGATTGGGAGCGCGTCGAATGGTATTCGGTGTACCCCATTGGGCAAGGAATCTCGGAAAGGTACAGCCTAGATCAGCGCGTATTTCTGGGTGGTGATGCATGCCACACGCATAGCGTAAGCCCAATCTATATCTCCCCTATACGGAACCGGCATACTTGCCTTGAGAAAAGCTTAGTACTAACAAAGTCCATCGGCAACACTCGTACAGCCCAAGGCAGGTCAAGGCATGAACACCGCCTTTCTAGATGCTCTCAACCTGGCCTGGAAGATACACGCGGTCGAAGGAGGCTTTGCACACCGCGATCTGCTCAAGACTTATGAGACGGAGCGCAAAGGGGTGGCGGAAAGTCTGTTGGACTTCGATAATAGATATGCAAAGTTGTTTTCCCAGCGGCCTCCTGCGGCTAAGGAAGTAGAGGCAGCCACTGAAGGGTGCCCCGCAAACCGCGGCGAGATAGAGGAAGACGAGTTTGTTAAGATGTTCAAGGAATCGTGTGAGTTTACCAGCGGATATGGTGTGGCTTATGGGCCGAATGAGGTGAATTGGTCAGTGAACCATCAGGCCAAGTCGACTCTTATTCACCCTGAAGGCACCAAGCTTCGAACGGGCCATATATTCATCAATTCGGACGTTACAAGAGTGGTGGATGCAAATGTAGTACATTTGGAGCAGGAGATACCGCTCAATGGCTCATTCCGTATCTTCATCTTTGCCGGAAATCCAGCCGTTACTCACACTGCCTTGCAAGATCTGGCCAATGGTCTCGGTGCGGAACGCTCTTTCTATGGCGCATACGCCAGAAAAGATGTCAACACGGTATCACACCATGAACGACACCCGCACAGCTTGTTTTTCACCATTTGCACAATATTTGCTGCCAAGCGATCGAGCATTGAAATATCTAAGGATGTACCCCGACTTCTAGCACGATATCGGGACCACATTTACGCTGATGATAGATGGGATCGAAGGGTGCCCGATTCAAGAGCCTCGGCCCATGCCAAGATGGGTTTGGATGAAGAGAGGGGTGCTGTGGTGGTGGTTCGCCCCGACGGTTATGTTAGCGTGATTGTGAGTCTCGTGGAGGGAAGTGGAACGGTGAACGCGTTGAACGAGTACTTCTCGGCGTTCTGCAGTAAGAACCTAGTAGCAGGTACTTCCCAACTGTAGCATCATGACTACTGATGTGGCAAACGTTGATATAATGGTGTACACTACGTTGAAAGACGAGGGGTGCATGAGTAACGACGAGCATTTGACAGACGACGGCCCTAAACGTAGCTTAAGACCATGATTGGAACATGAATCTCATTGCTGCGACATAACGGCTCTTTGGTTTCAGATGAAAGAGGGAGATGGAAGATTCGCGCGTGAGAATAGATACATTGTTGTCGTTACAATCAACATCGTGTTTGGCCATATCCTCTCGTCATTATCTAAAGAGCTTACAAAGAGTAGTAGTTCTGTATTTAGATGCCGAGGCGAACGGAGGATGTCAAATATAAGAAATATGGTTTCAAGTTAGAGTGATTGTAATATCACCCCATACCTTTTTAGAATCCGAGTATCTGAGTCGTAACTGGATTCGATGGGCCAGGCCAACATGAAGACCGAAGCCATCAAGTCGAAGGCGCTTGGACGTGTACAACCCCCCGGGGGGCCGCGGGCCTTGCTTCTCTCATGATGACTAAATTTTCCATTCTAGAATGCTCAGCTGGTATATCAAAGAATTTGTGCGCTTAGGCGGCGAGTCTCAGTTCAAAGAGATAGCTCCATGCATCGAATGTTGGAGATGTGGGAGTGAAGTCTAACTGTTGCTCATATACAGGCTTGGTGGTTAAGTTGCATCGAACACATCGGAATTTGTGTCTGCCATCACGATCGATCTCAGATCCTGAGTTCCCTAGTCCCTGGGATGTGGTAACTATGGTTATGGCAGGGTATGAAGCTTCTCAACTTGTAATAAACTACCCCCCAGGTGGGTAGACTTCTCAAGGCCAGTGTCTGCCAATCAGAGTGACAGCTCAGAGAGCCTGAGGGTGGGAGGGGCACTGGGAGGGGCAGAGGCGCTAGGGCTGCTTCAAATGTGGATGAAGTCCCGCGTTTCATTGCCCCCGAGGTTCTTCCAGGGGCAAACCACACCCACTAAGCCCAGCAAATCCTCCCAGCTATTCAACAAGGCATTTTAAACCAGACAGCTTCAAGTTGGTCATTGGCCCTCCCAGCGAAGCTGCGCGCTCCAACGCCAGCACCTCGCTTAGACTTGCCCTTTTCTTCGACCGTCTCGCCTACAGCTCGGTATCGTCTTCATTCTAACTTTCGTCTACGCAACACTCAACAACAACGCGCTCGCGACGCAACAGCTCCTCCACGTCGTATGGCAAGGCCTTAACGCGACTTCCCTCGTTGTACTCGAGCTTTGGATCTCTATATTTTCGTCGTCTCTTCCGACTTCCCATCACTGCTTCGGTAGGCAATTCTTCTTTTGCTTTTGCTTTAAAGCTCACTTGCGCTTTACTTTCTTGATTGCTATCGTCGCTTGCGACTGCTACTACTACAACTATCGTATTGCTTCGAACCGTCTTCGCTTGCTCGTCTTCTCGCCATCAGGGCTGCCGCGGCTTTCTTAGGCAGGTCCAAAGCATTGAGTTTCATATCTCGTCATTCAAGCTTGACACTGTCACCAAGACAAGATGTCTGAGTCCCAGCAAGGCTGGCTCTCCTCTTTCTCGTCACTTCCTTCCTTGATATACTCGCCTATTTCTCGGTTCATCAACGGCTCCCCAGACGGTTCTTCGGGCGCTCCCGCGAATCTCTGGCCAGTCGTTTGGTCGGAAAGTACCTCGGACGACCCAGAAGCTTCTGAGACCGCTACCGATACCCCTTCGAACTCGTTTGCTAATCCTGACTCTTCGTTTGTTGATCACGAAAAACAGAGACTCTCTTTTTGCTTGCTTTTTGAAGGAAAAGTTATTCGTGCTGACCGCCTGCGTAATATTAGACGTCCTTGGTTGCCTCGATTTTCCAAGCTAAAGAGACATTACCCCCCAGTTGAACGCATTCAGACCGAACGAAGCCCAAAGGCCAACACTGATCCTCCACATTCGTACCGAAAGCCACGATCCTTTCCTAGACAAAGACTCCTGGCCGATACTATCTATCCTCGGCTTGAACCATCCGATCCTAGACAAAAAGATATTTGTTTTGCGTTGGCATCTCTGCATAGACAGCGGGCACCGCAAGAGCCAAGACCTGCACCACAAGCTCTTCGCCCCCCCCCCCCCCCCCCCCCCCCCCCCGAGAACCTGAATACAGTGTTTGTGGAAATCAATGGAATTCGTACAAACAAACGTCGCGCTGAAGACCTCGAGGTTGATCTGGTTGCTGCCATTCAAAAATCGACTCATACTGATCCTCCATCATCTATTTCTATTTCTCGCGCAGGGTTTTTTCCGGAATCCGAGTCCGAGTTCCGGGAAGATATCCAGGTAAGTATATTTCGCACACTGCGTCCGACATGAACTTAAACTTACCCTCTCGCGCCACAGGCGCACATGTCCAACACAAAACCTCTTCCAGAACTCATCACCGGGATGATGACCAATATCTTGTCCACCTTTTCAGATCTGACCGGTATATTCAGCCGACTTTGTACGTACCTCGTTTTCGTTGCCTGCTTTGACTTGATACATGACGTTGACATCTGAACCAGTGTATAATCAAGCCTACGAAGTGTCCGAGTCTCGTTCCTATATTCATATCAAAGATCCATGCGGTCTCGATGTCGCCAAGAAGCGTGTCAAGCTTACTTCTGAGAAGTCCGACTTCCAATGGTTGGATCGAGATGGCCTTCACTTACTCCTTTCCCGCTATAGCCACTTTTGCCATTGCTTTGACAAAGCCAGCTCTATCCTCTATGCTCACCCGTCGCGTGCGGAGATGAACAAACTCCTAAAACCACTCTTACCGGTCTTGGCGGATAATGCTGATGATCTCAACGCGCTTAGCTTAGGCTACGATGGCGTGGATCTCTGCAGATTCTGGTTTTACTTATGCAGGTCCATGATTACTTATTTAAACACTGTCTATGAAATAGGCAGTTTCATCAAGATGAAGAACAAGCACCATAGAGTGCCAACGGTCTGGCCAAATTCTCCCTCATCAGAAACGCTGGAGACAGCGGCACGAATCAGGAGGTTTCTGTCCGACCCAAGCCTTTTTGTTGTGCTGAAGACCATTCTTGAACTGACCGACGAATTGGTGAATTATCCTATGCCAACCGACATGATCGATCGAGTGGTCCTCGACATGGCAGCAGTTCAGCACAACATCGTCTTTCCAAGTTATGTGCAGTCTGAACATTTTCACGAACGACTTCTGGAGTATTTCCCGCCTCCTCAACGATTGGATCCAGACTACGCCTGCCCAGTCCTCCCCGGAGCCTTTCCTGAGGTTGACTCGGAGTTTCACGATGTCGGCTTAGTGGACAAGCCTGAAGTTCTTTCTTTGCCTCCGCCAAGCGTTGAACCACCTCCTCGCATCGTCAGAAAGGGTTCAACGAAGACTGACCGCTTGAGAGCCGAATTTTTTGCGGCCGAGACATCTCGCCTCACACCGGAGGAATTCCAGACGAAGTACAGCGGACCAAGGGACGATCACCGCGACATAGAAAACGACTTCAGTGCAGATTCTATCACAAAAAAGCCACTCACAACAGCCCAGATCGGAGTTGTTAAATCTATTTTGAAGGAGCGCAAAGCGCCAAAGCGGCTCACCATGACACGGGCCCCAAAGGCCGTGCGTTTTACCGAAGGCACTATCACACCTCGACAACGAACGCACTTGGGACTGGACGTTCGCAGACTGCCTCCCAGCTCTGGTCGCGCCACTGAGCCAGTTTTCATTGGTAATATAAAGCTTGGACAGTCGGGAACCCCCGATGATGATAAATTGGATGTAGATGAATTGGAATATCTCCGGGCTCAACAAACAAATCGACATGTCAATTCAATTTTTCATGGGGCTAAAAGATCGAAGCATCTGCCACTCGCCAATGACGCGATTGATCCCTCGCTAGCGATCGAGCGAATGCTGTCAATTCCGTCGATCGAGCCACTGGCCATCAGCGACGACACAAGGGCTAGGATTGCCATTAAGAAAGAACAGGTTGCTCAGCAAGCAGCAGAAGACGCAAGGAAGTATGCCGAGGAGCGCGCCCGTCAAGAACTTGAAGAAAAGCTCGCCAAAACAGGGGGGCTTCGAGTTCCAGAGCAGCCTCTCGTGTCACCGCTCAGTAGTCACTGGCAAGAGCGGGCTCAAGAAACTCTCCACAAATCACCTAGAACTACGCTCGCAAAAACAGGGGACGGCATTGATCTCAGACGACACGACTTCGCCAAAGTTGTGAAAGCTACAGAGTGGCTCAACGATGAAATCGTCAATGGCTGTCTCAATTGGCTAGACCAATCCATCAATTCGGCTGCTGGCATTAAGGATGTCAAGAAGAGCACCCGCAAGTGTCTTGCTATGTCCTCCTTCTTCTTCAAATTTTTGCGGGAGAACGGATTCACCAAATCCGAAAGAACTCTTCGACGCCACGGAGTGGAAAAAAAGAACTTCCTCCATGTGGATACCCTGCTTCTCCCCATATGCGAGAGCTCACACTGGACGCTCCTCGTTATTCGGCCAAGCAAAAAGACCATCGCACATATGGATTCCTTGAATCCACGGGGTTCACAAACATATATCAATCTGGGGTTAGGGTGGCTCAAATACATTCTGGAGGAGACCTTTGTGGAAGATGAGTGGAAGGTAACACAACACGAAGCACCAATACAAACCAATGGGTACGACTGCGGCGTACACACCATCACCAATGGCATATGCGTTGCATTGGGCCTGAACCCAATTGACAGTTATACTACAGAAGACATGCCACAGCAACGTCTCAGACTGGCCAGCATGCTTTTGAACGGGGGCTTCACGGGAGAGTTCGACCTTGGTGTTTATTAATATCCTTCCCCCCCTTGCATCATTATGTTCTGCTTTATCTTGTTCTCAGCATTTTATTATGAGGCTTTATCTATTCTATGTCCTTCGCTACATGCTTTTGTACAACCGCATGTATGGCATGGTGTTCGGGAGGAGTTTTGCATAATTAGATACCCGATGTGGCTTAGGTGGTTTTCAGTTGACTATAAATGAATGGTTGGCAACCAAAATTGAAGTTTGATGTTCCTCCCAATTATTGCTTTTTCGTGATTGGGTGATCAAAAACAGGAAATGAAATACAATTGAATGCATAAGAGCTCTCTCTGGTGGCATGATTGACTTGTCTGCGTATGACGATTAGGATGGCGCAAAAATTTCCCTCATTGCCGAGAACAAGACGCCGCATGCTACTCAAGAAACATTATTGCTTGGTGTTTGTTTCGATATCGACGCGTGCGACGCAAGCCGCCGCATTTAAATGGGTCCCACCCGATCCCAGGATGGCTATGTTGAACTTTAACACGGAGGGGATGTGTTGATGTATGGCTTGGGAATCAGCCGATGCGGAGAGGAGGTGTTGATGTGTTGATTCTATCAGTACGGCTTGATCTGGGAGTCTTGTCCCAGTCACGTAGCTCAGCCGACATGCAACGTATGACTACGGTTGATACATCATATATTGTACGTCTGGGGCATCTCGCACCGGGAGGCTATAAAAAAAAAAGGGGGGGGGGGGGGGGGGGGGGGGCGAAACTGCTTCCTGATCGAACCAAGTGGCTCTCGGTTCTTGGACCTGGCCGCTTCCATTGTCGGCCGATCTCCGCGCGTGCGTCGGCATGACCGTCCAGAGTGGATATTGGACGAGGATTGAAAACACCCTGGTCCCGGAGCCTTGTGAAAAACATGGCAAAGCCTGGTCGTACAAGCCCAGGGCAGCTAAGGCGGGAAGGGTTCTAGAAAATCAGCTGGTTGGAAGTTCTGCTAAGAAATCTGCCAAGGCGTTGCGACTTGCATCGCGGTGTCGCCGACCGCGTTGAAAAATCAGACCAATTCATACGAGCCCGGCGCTCTATGTTGGAAATGCCCACGATGTGATTTTATTTTTTTTCCTTGAAAAAAAAAATCCGACATGTATCGGTGCAAATAGCGCAATTACCATGGGTTGTATATATGTACTCCAGACGGACATGGACATGAGTCCGGGATCGACTTCTCAAGTGCGTCTAGTGTAACGGCCGGAGGCCATGAGATGAGGAGAAGCCAGAGGATTCAGTCTGGTGTTGCACTCCAACTGGAGCTTGCTACTCCGCTTGCTCAAATGAGAGAGAGAAGAGAGCATGAACATTATTCGGCCGCATGCCGGACCTGGCGCTACGTACAACGGACATTTTGTCTCTCGGCCGGGCTCCGTCCCTTAGCTCACCTCCCATGGTCTGGGGATTTGAAGCACGGCGGGAGGCAACAGAATTGACAAAGTTCTCTTTCTTGCAATACTGCAATACTATTGGAGCCCACGCACGCCTACAATAGATCGACTGGACTTTCGGCGGGGCAGAGGAATTGTAAAGTAGGTGACAAGAGGCACGGCGGGCATATTGTCATACCAATTTGTCAGCGCACCATGTCCCGAACGGACGAGCACAGCAGCTGGCTGCACGCACTCGTCAAGTCATAGCACGATATCTAGCCGAGATGATGTGGTGATGGTGATTATTCACGTGCAGAATGCCATGACGACTAGTTGGTGAACTACGAGATGTGGCGATGTGACGCCAGGGTCGCAGAAAACCATGCTCGGGAAGATCACTACCTAGGCGGTAGTTATCAGACCATGGTTTCCGTCCAAACAACCTCTCCCAGAGACATCATTGAGGGCCAATGGGGAGGGGATGTGTTAACGAGTGGAATTTTCCCCTCTTCCTTTATTGGATGCCCTCAACCCGTTTGCGACATCAAGGAAGCCAGGAGCGGGAGAGGCTGTGGACAGTCCTTCAGTATGAGTTTGTTGATGTGTGTTAATAACGGGGCTAGTCTTCTCGAAATTGATAGTTTTCACTCAAGGTTCACGTGAAGATGATTTACGCAGCAGTAAAGATGCAGGCAGACGCCGTCCTACGAAGGCAAAATATATATATACATATATATAAAGAATAATAAAATAAAAAAGCCTTGAATGTTCCCATGTTTCCAACGTTTTAGCGCTGTCAAACAGTCAAGTAATCTCAGCACCTGCAAAACTTTGCGGCGTTTTGGGCGTCAGACAGGGCTGTGTGGTCTGACGATCTTGCCGCCTTCGGCCTCCTCGTCATTCGATTGGAATGGGACAAGGATAGGGAAAAGAGTCACAGGTACTCCGTAGCCAGACGTGATTTCTAAGTTCGTCCAGGGCCAATCATCTTACTTGGACGATGCCACCTGCCTCAGTGTGACCCGTGCGCCTCTTCCAGAGAATCTTCTGCCCCATATTAAAATATCCAAGCTAGACGTATGACTGGATGGCAGACGACCAAATACGGAGCCAACGGAGTCAAGATCCTTTTTTTTTTTTTTTCGCCTCCTTTTGGTCTCTTGGGTACGTAATACAGCAGGCGACCGTGTCCTTGCCAGCATCCACCTGGGAACTGGTTTCTAGCGCCATTCTAGCGCATACTGGCGACCAGCAAAAATCACTTGAGCATCTTTGAAACAGGCAAACGTCGGGGGAAGCGGGGCACGGAATCCACCCGGCGAGTAAGGCCCATGTCAGGGTTCAATCTTGTCTCTGTCTGCTTGGCTTGCTTGATTGCGTGCTTGCCAAACCGTCTGAGCCGTTTGAACAGAGTCCCAAATGTCGTCGGCCACGTGTTGACGTTATGAGGAGTAGAGGCCGCTGCTGTCAATTTGCCGTCAACAGAGCGGGCGTGAGGAACGGAGAGAACGTAACACGAAGATGTACAGGATGTAGTCATACAATAACTACCCCTCTGCCCGCCGGTTTCACGGACCACAGGTTTGCCATTGTGTATTACTACTCTCGCTCGAGTTTGTGAAACATTGAAACGGAATCTCTACGTACTTGGAGCTAGTCAAGGTTGAAAATGCTGTGTGATGCCAGATCTGTGCGACACAGCTATGTATGCATGCCCTCAGACAATCGGAGCACTCAAGGTGTAGTTGCAATGCGATAGATGCGCTATCGCACGCTCGAGACCGTTCTGGCTCAGCAGAACGCCAGACAAGTGGTGGTACTAACAATTACTATCAACTGACGAACGTTCTACCGCCGGAAAAAGGTCACATGCACATAGTTTCTACATCTTACGATGATCATCCTCTCAGGTGGCGGGATGTAACTCTTGAATGCAGGCTCTTCTCCGTTCTCCAGCTTGGAGCCGATGTGCTCACTCGTACAGGAGGGGGTTCACGAATGCAAAGTCGGTTCTCGTCCTGGAAGCTTCCATGTTGAACCCAGTAAACAAACAAATCTTCACGTTTCAGAACCCCCCCGGGCCTTCGCCCTTCTTGCCCCCAGACACACATCACAGATACACCCCTTGTCGGCCGTTCAATCGTGGTTGCAACTGCGGTGGCGTGCATGACGAGCATTCAAGGCTCGAGAGTTCGTTCTGGTGGCTACCGACAACGTTTGATGAGAAGAGGACGTCCTGAAGTACCTGCACGTACGCATGGCCTTGCGTGCCGGTTCGCGCATGGGCGGTGGGCGGAGCTGTTTGCCTTGATGCCTTCCAATGTTCCAAAGTTCTATGCCGTCGCCAACCAGACTTGACTGGTCAACTGGTGTCTCTCCAGCCCACAGCAGCCCACAGCCCTCCCTGCCTCTCTCTGCTGTCTGTCCCTGCCTCCCTGCCCAAATGCTAGTTCCTAGCGCGGGCTGGTGGCACGCACAAGCAAGGACCTGGTAGGCTTGGTTGGATTGGTTGGACTGGTTGGCCTCGACGGCCTCGACGGCCTGTTCTCTCAATGCCTGCCCCCTCCAGGTGCCCCCTCCGCCCCACCTCTTCCAAGGGCCATCCTCTCTGCTTTCCTCCACTGCCGACTGTCCGCCGCCGCCTTAGATCCCCCCCTGCTCCTTCGCCGTCGCCGCTCCTCTCGGACATGGTCCTGTGCCCGCATTATGTACACACACTAACACTACTGAACCATCTGCCATCATCAAATCGTCAAGTCTCTTGTGCTCATCCTCATCCACCCCCCACCGACTCCTCACCTCCGTCGCCCTTACATACATACATGTCGCATCCCCCATTCTAGCTGGTCGTACTGGTCTCTTCCTTTTTTTACCCTTCTCGGTATCCCAAGCACGTTGCTGAACGTTTGTCGCTCCCCTTCCTGCTCCATTCTCCTCGACCGTCTCCATTTCCTAGCCACGTTCCAACCTGGGCCCTCGCCTCAGCCTGCACTCTGCCAACCTTTTGCAGCACAAAACCCTACCGGCTACATCGCGACAACGTCAACAAATCAGCACCCTTTTTCACACGTGTATCAGGCCGAGAACGTGAAGCGCAGCGTCGTCACAGTGCTTAGCGGTAGTCAAGAACACCCTGGGGATCTTAGGGTTAGTCACCAGCTACGACACCCGGCATCTCGCAAACTTCCCGTCGACACCAATCAATACCAGACCTTGAAGCCCTCGTTCGGTGCCTAGCCAAACTGTCTTTGTATAGACTTGCGGATGCGCGCGCTTTTCTGATTTCGAGTCTGCAGTATCGGCAACATTTTGTGTGTCCACGGACTGTTCTTTTGCAGCAGGACTTTATGCATGTCTGACTACAGGTTTCATCTTGACTGGAGTTCCCCCAGCCACCTTGGTCATCTGCTTCACATTTATTAGCCACGCCAGCAGCTGGAATCAAACGTATCCCGATATTACACAGAAGGGGGGATTTGTTGCAACTTTCAGACCACGCAATCCTACCCCGCCCGAATACTTCGCAGGCTTGTCTGCGTCGCAGGGGAAAACTTCTTTGTTTATTATTGTTATTTTTTTTTTCCCTCTCTTCCTTTGCTTTCCTTTTTCTCTTGGTCGACTAGCTTTACAAGGCGGCAACAACACAGAACCCGAAATTGGAGGGCATTAGTTGGGAGACCCAACCAGTCGTCTGTTGCTCCCACGTCCGCCCAGTCTCCCGACGAAATTGTCCGCTCGGCTCGACACTTCACTCCGGTCGGCTATACTATCTCTTGTCTGCCATCACCCAGCGGGTAGGCTTCATACTCATCCGAGTGCTGAGTAGACATGGTCAAACCCAGGTTACGGCGAACATCTCCAGTCTATCTAACTATACCGATACGAAAAGAACACGTTTCCCCGCCTCTATCCGCATTTGAGGATTGCTGTTCTTTCAGTCCTACGTCTTCCCGCCACGTTAGCGGCATTTATATGTCACCTTCGCCATCGCCTCAACCCATCGAGATGGCAACTAGACCTCCAACATTAACTGAGATTTTGCTCGACGTCTCCCCACCCCCCTGGACCTTGAGCGCTTTCATGGCATATCTGTCACAAAACCATTGCATGGAAACGCTGGAGTTCACTCTCGACTCACAGCGATATGCTGCGTTCTACGACCAACTTGCCGCAGAAAACCCTCCATCTCAGGAAAGCAATGCACGTGTGTGCGGTTTGTGGGACAAACTCATGGAGGTGTATATTGTTCCCTGTGCACCTAGGGAGGTGAATATTCCGGCCCGCGTCAGAGATCGTCTCCTTAGTCTGCCTAGCGGTCCGGCTGCTCCGCATCCCGCAGAATTGGAAGAGGCTGGTCGAATCATTTACGAACTTATGAATGACTCCCTTTTGGTTCCGTTCTTGCAGTCTGTCGCCCCTCTTCATTTCATGGGCCAGAATGACGACAGTAGCCAACACCACCAACGCCGCCGGTCTCAAAACACCGCCCAACATTCAGATCAACCCCGACGTTCAGTAGCTTCTCCTCATTCAGCCGACTTCGACAGCCTTACCGATGATAGTGATAGCAATTCACCATCTGGGCCAGAACCCATGACCCCTCCGACTACTCCTCCAACTTCAGAGTACACGTTCAATTCCTCTCCAGGCGGCTTTCAACGTGCCATGGCTGCGCATAATAAAGGTTGGAAAAAAGTTGGCGAAAAATTGGGATTTAGTCGAAAAACCTCTAGTCGTCGGTCAACCCCAACATCCTCATCTTCTGATTATGACGCGGCTATTGGGGAACCAAGTCACAGCCACCCTTGAAGGAGCTACCGTGACAAGAAGTTGTTTTGTTCCGCCTCGAGCTATTTCACAAGCATTACCAAATGACGGAATGTTTCGTATATGGCCTTTCCAATACAATTGTTCGTCACTGGCTGTTTGCCTTGATGGAAACCCATACAAACGAAATTGCCGGCCGCCACTGTTTTAAAAACAGTTCCGAATGCTCTTGGTCGATTTCGTTGTTATTGCATTCAATGTAAAGTCAAGAGACTGCCACGAGGACCTGAGCAGCGGATTCAACTTCCTGTCCATATGAATGGATGCTCGGATTTTTTTCTTTTCTCATGTACACATCACACCAACGTATTGGAGCCGGGAGTTTCGGTTTTGACTCGAGCAGGGACCAACTAGGTTCGGGATCGAAGGACGACGTCAATCATCATTAGCGTTAGCGTTTCATCATGACAACGGAGTTGCATCTACGGAGATTTAAGCATCATAGAGAGGCATAGTATACCATGGAGTTTAGCTTGGGGTAGTGTACACACCGAGGAATTCTTGATTGTTTTATTTTTTCCTGTTACCAGGATATGTTGTCGTTTACTAGAAGAGATAATGATACACGACGATACATGGATGTTCTAAACTTGCCGTGTAAATTCTTGTTGCATGAAAGCCATGGCACCTAGGGATAAACAACAAACCCAGATATCCTGGCTTTCAATCCGATATCATGTTAGCAGGCACAGTGCACAGTGAGTCGACCCTTCGTCGTCTTCATCTCGGAGCGCGTTGGTAGGTCACCGTAGGTCACATTATGCTCGAGCCTTCTCCACTCACCTTAGGGCGAAGGCCGGCCATCATCCATGAGATCCCTCCCGCCAACGAGTTTATTCACCAGAATTAGCCCATTGCCTGCAGCCGATCTCGCGACACGTGTGGCCATCATTTCGAATCGAGTTACCATAATTTTGAGCCACGTTTGAGTTGAAATTACTGGATACCATCCTCTCGTACAATCAGCTACAGCGCCAAAGCATTGCAAAGTCTACACTGCTCTGTCAGAAGATGCCTAGATATCCTCCACGAGCGTCAGCTTATGGATCTTGCTCCACTTGCAGCCCAACTGTCGTTCCTTTTGGTATAGTACCACCGCGTTTTTGTCTTTTCAAGTACCCTCTGCCTCTTGAACCCCGGTAGTGAAGCCCATACTGTTGCTGGCGAGCAATTCGTAGTATCCTGGCCTGGGGACTCAGCCCATGTCGCACTCCGCAGTCTTTGACCCTTGGATTCTTTCCCCCTTGTGCTTTTGATCATGGATAAGAATGTGGGGACGAATAAAACCTTTCATCTGAGACTGGGCGAAAGGAGTCTTATATCGCTCTCTGAGCACCCAGTAATATATGTGCCTTACTGATGCTGTCGCGACAAGCTTGAAAGTAAGTGGAAGATTGCAACGGTATGCATGGGATACGAGCTCTTATGAAAGACGATTTATGCCTGCTCCACGCAAACCCACTACGTCCAGCCTGTTTGTACATGTAGATGTAGAGCGCGGAGCTCAAAACACCGAAGAGCCGAAGTAAATGGTCTCAATCGGAGCCAATGCCCTTCCTATAAGCATGTACTCGTCTGGGTCGCACCCGGAGTATTGCACAGCATGATACCACCAGTAAGCTACACGAGATCAAAAGCACCTAGCTAGGCGAGAGGAAATATAAGAGTCCCCAAGAAAGGCTTGTAGAGGTCCCTCCACTTCTCTCAAAAGTTCAGTCTCATCTGCAGTAAACTCACAGATGCTTCGGACTTTCTCATGCCATACCAAACTCCGCGACAGACCAAGATCAAGTCTCGTGGTCGGCCTGGTATTACGAGCGCCGGCATTTTCCACCCAGAATTGTCACCCCATCGCTTTGATTGCGCCTATTATTTACATTTAGCTCTTAACTTCCACTTCATTTTCTCAGAACCCGAGTCTTAAAAATCGTTCAAGAAATAAGAAGAATTACCTGCCACGACCCAGAGCATTCCAGGAATCCAATCATTGCGTGTTTTCGTCAACGAGTCAACCATCAACGGGCTTATCGTGCCGAGAATACATGCTCCACTCAAGTGAATTTGCAAAATCTAGCTGATGTGTCTCTACCTGCCTCCTTGAAGCCGAAAGCATTGGTTGCGGCAGGCCCATGGATTTCAAAAAAGCCACAGCTACGATCGTTTGGTTAGCGTAAATCGCATCACTTCTAAAGCGGGTTATGCTTGTCGTGTATAGGCAGGGTCTTTCCGCCTTGCTCTTTCAAAATTTTGGTCATTTAGGAACTGCAGTGCCGACGGGGGCACGCATCCAACCAAGGGACAGAGGAGAGGAACATGCTTACCATCTTTTCATTCAAGATCTTGGCGCTGACAATCCCAACCAAGCTCCTCGGTCATGATATCGATTGCGCCAGGGAGCGCCTCCAGAGCTGCCTGCGCATTCAAGAAAGCGAGCCGGGTTCGGCGTGCCAAAACGTCAACAGCTGTCTGGGCAAACTCGTGCCTTACTGCATAACGAACCTCACCGTTCACAAATGGATACAAGCGTGATATACGCTCTCCTCGAGCCGGAAATCTCTGGCCAGTCAGCCTACACAGTCCTGCAACAGTCCAGGCCCGATCCCCATAGCTTTCCGTCAAATGCTTGGCTACTTCCGTCTCAACGCCAAAATGCTGAATAATTGGTATGAAAAGTGTTCTGCTAAAACCATGGGCGCCTATCAAGCGAACCTTGTGAGTCTGGCAGGAGCCATCCAAAATAGCACCGTCGTCAATCACTTCAGTGTCACTGACGCGTGGTGCGTTGATAACAGGACTAGGACTAAGTTGAAACTCTTTGATGGCAGCGTCGACACAGTCCTCTGCCATTTGGCGATAAGTAGTCCACTTCCCACCAGCACAAGTCAAGAGACCAGACGGGGATATGTCAACAAGATGGTTGCGTACCAGATATTCTGTGTTCTTGGCCTTTGGATCTTTGACCAACGGCCGGATTCCAGACCATGCCGCCAGCACATCCCCTCGGCGCACATTGATCTCCGGAGACAGATACTGGCTGATTTCTCCAAGTATCCACTTGACAGAGTCCTCATCCGGTAGCGGAGTGGATGAAATTGGCGCTGGTGAATCAGTGGTGCCTGCGATGGTATTGCCTTGCCATGGGAGAAAGAAGATAACACGGCCATCAGATGTAGAAGGATCAAGAAGTCCCATTTTTCCAGGGCTGTAGTAACCGGGAAGAATGACGTGTACGCCAGAAGAAGGAGCAACAATTTCCTTGCACTCTTGGTCGTCCATCTTTCTTATCGAGTCGGTAAATGGGCCGGTACAATTGACTATGCACTTCGCTCGCACTGTAAACTCTTCCACCGGTCCGCCGTCTTGAGCGGCGATGAGATCCTTGATTTCAGCTCCGCAAAGACGTCCATGATCATCTTTGGTGAGGCCGGTGACTTGAGCATGGTTGGCAACTGTGCGCCATAAAGAGCTGCAGTTATGGCAATTGAAACATTCATCCGCGAGTCGTTGTGCGCTCCATCGTAATAGACTAGTGTCCCAACCAAATCCGTCTGCTTCAGCATAGGGAATGCCTCGAGAGCTTTGCGCCGAGTCAAGAAATAGGAGCTTTCGATTCCTTCGCTGCCGGCCAAGAAGTCGTAAAACTTGGTGCCCGCCCAATAGTAAGGCGCGCTTTCCACCACTTATCAAGAGGCAGCAGAGCGGTCTGTAAGAAGTATTTCCTTTCCTTTAGTGCTTCCTTGACGAGTTGATACTGGCTATAGTCGAGATTCCACACTGCTTTTTCTAGGTAGCGGACACCTCCATGCACAAGCTTGGTACTCTTGCTACTTGTGCCACTGCTGAAATCATCTCGTTCGACAAGGGCTACTCTCATGCCGCGAGTTGCAGCATCAAGCGCTACGCCAGCACCTGTAGCTCCTCCTCCAATAATCAGCATATCGTATTCGTTCCCGGTATCCGGATCGGCACTTCGACGCAAGTCTGCCAGTTATTCACGTCGTGACTTGATGCTCGGGAACCGTGGCATGGTAATGGATCCATCTGGACCGCAAGTAGGTGGCGGAACTGCAGCAGAGGAGGAGCCCGGAATATTTCGAGGTCTGTAGCTGCACATCAGTGCTCCTCCACCAGCTACAAATACGCTGGGAATAATGAGCCGCCTAATGGCACGACTAGCAGCAGGTGACATGATTGAAAGTGCTTGTTCCAGCCAAGGAGTCGGCGGTCACCCCAATGTTACAACGCAAGGTCTAGGGCTGCACTGAGTTGAATGAAGTTACGTGGCAGCAGCGGTGGAAACGGACTGGTGATTGGGTAGACTTCAAAGTTGAGAAAGTTGGTCGACTGCAGATACTCAATCCTTGGTTTTCGTTTGACTCGTATGCGGTGCGTGCACAGGTGGTATTGCTAAAGCTGTGCTTCACTTGGTGATGGTGACCACCGACTTTAACGCCGCGAGCTCCTTCTCCAGGAGTATGAACTTGGTCGCGGATCTGATGAACGGTCCTCAATCAATTGAATTAGTGTATTGGGGCCGTGTCGCTTCTATTGATGGAGGTCCATTCCAGGTGATGCGACATGTGTCAATTTGCCTCGGGTATTGTCAATTCAGGCTGGATGCCATTTGTGACCCCAAGAGACAAAATGAACAGCTCGGCACCAGCTGTGATGGTGGCACTGCGGTGACTCGTTTACCCTATTTTCACAGGTTTCAGCTTGTAACTTGCTGGTTCACATCAAAGACACTGCGGAAGGGGGGGGGGCACGTCAAACTTTAAACCAGAATGGACTGGACTACTTGAGCTTGTCACCCCACGAACTATTAGGCGTCATTGGCGACAGGGTGTTGCCAGCTCGTTTGGTAGTAAGTGAGATACGTTGGACTGGCATGCTGCACACTGTTGACGACTTCCTCCACGGTTCAAGAGAGATCTTATCCTACCCCCAGATTAAAGAGTAAAACATTCCAGTGTACAATAGTGACAATAGAATGTCGCTTTGTATAGGAGAGCAGGTCATCTGATCAACCCCTTTTTGCCACGCACTTCCCACGTCGGCTCGTCGTTACTTTGGTCCACTTGAAAGGTCAATGGCGCACACAAGATTTATCTATCTATACCCCTTCAGCAGTCAATTCTAGTTCCTCTGCCAATCGTTTCAGGTAAAATCGACGCGTCTCCAGTGGCAGATGTTGAAAGCTTTTCCCCATACGGGCAACTTCTAGCCGCCCCTTCTCATACGCAGCGAGGTCTCGGTTACCATACACATCCCTGCCAATAGCGTATCCGCTTTCCAAGTCTCGAAAGAAGACATTTACAGCTATGCCCCAGTCCGTGAGCGTTGCAGCTGCGTGTGGCCAGCATGGGGGAAGAAATATCATGTCTCCCGGACCAAGCACTGCTTCGTACGGGTGTGTCGCCGCCATCCGCGACGTTTCTAACTCTGAAAAGACGTCGAGGCTTGAACTAGATGCTCCGGGAGCAAACAGCAAGTGTTCTACATCGCGAGGAGGGAACAGTACCATACGCTTTGATCCTGCCACTTGGGCATAGACATTGGCCATGACCTAATAGAGGAAATAGAGCGATTAGCATATCCGCATACTATGTGGACGCACATATTTGGAAACATACATCATAGTGCAGCCACATATTTATACGCCCCGATACTCTAAGAACAGAGCTGAATAGGCACTGGTTGGCCGAGTCCAGCTCCCTTGGGAGACAAAAATCTTCAGCTAATTCCGGAAAGTCATCTTGGATATTAGCTGGTCGTTCTGACGGCTTGTCTCGAGATAGTGCGCGTAAGTAAATCCTTTCGCCGGCCTCGGCACGCTCCATAACTGTGCCAAAAGGCTCAGTAATGTAGCGGAAATTCTTTGAGTTGAAGTCCATTCTTTCATGATCATGTTTGCATTCATGTGCGACAACCTAGGAATATCAGTTTTATCTACAAATTGTGGCCAAAAGCTTGCCCAAAAAATCACATACCTTGGTATTGTACCCAATTTGGTCTATCATATACGAAGGTGTCCACTTCTGGACACAGTCACCGAAGTTGGCATTCGAGATAATAACTGGCAGCCCGGTCCGCAAAATGTCTTCGAACTGGGCTGGATTTTCCAGGCGAATGCGAGGGATTGTTGCAACAGTCGCCTTTTCCAGATTCGCCTCCTGCGGCACCGTTCGCCTCGTGCTACTGATGATCCTTTGCGACGCCAAAAAGCGTACTTTCGGAGGTCCCTGTCTCGTGAATCCGCAACTCCCCAAGCCATCTTCTTTGCCCTTGAAGGAGAGCTGGAAGACTCCAGTTTCCCAAAAAGTACCCATTGAGAAGCACGTCGCTCCACCGCCAAGTATCACAATGCTGCCTTCGGCCTCCATTATGGCTGATCCGACCATAAATGGCAGAGCCTCGCCCTGAGGGCAAGTGCCCATCTTGGACACAGCATACGCATCATTATTGGGCATGTGTACTATAAGGATGCTTTGACCCTGTGACTCGGAACTCGCTCCAACTCCTCCACATACCAATGTTTGTAACTCTAGATCAACTGTTTTCGCTCCAAACACCGCAAGATCCTCCAGTTGATCCAACTCCTCCTCATACTTGATAAATCGAATGGTTGGCTGGACGAGAGTACAGTTAGCTACAATCTTTTTTTCAGGACAGGGTCGCTCTTTCCTTTACCTGTGAGTCATTATTATCGAGCTCCCATCTATACTTCTTTGAGCTTATCAAACCATCTTGCCCGATCCCACCAGCGAGCAGGCCGGTAAATATGCCATCGGATGTGAGGCGAGCATGTGAATTGCACAGCACCGCACCAAACAAAGGTCCGGGTGCCTCTCCCAAGATTTCACATTTCGACCAGCCTTTTGTCGCATGGAAAACGTAGCAGTCTTCCGACATTGTGGCTGGACCCGTTTTGCCACCAACGATAAGGGCAAGAGAGCTGCCGCGAAGGCGGACTGCCGCGTGTCTGAATAATGGAATTGGAAGACTTGAGGTAGGTACCCATTTGCACAACGACCCTTTATTAAGAACCCAGCAGTCCGATAAAGTATTGGCTGGGGAAGTGCGACCACCGACCAACAGCATGCCATAGTCTCCCAAGTCAGTTATCGAGTGGCACATGCGCGGGGGCGGTCCAGTAATGGGAACACTGGGCATATCCATTTTTCCATCTAGACTGTAAATATCGTATGATTCTTCTCTGCCAGCTGTTCCCAATCCCATTATATGAACAGCATATGCGGCTCCAGTAGGGTCCGTGATCGCGAGTACGTCTCCAAATCGCCTCTTAGATGTTTGTACATCATGCTTGACCATCGAAACGTGAAATATGCTTTCTTTTTCAGACGACTCTCTGTGGTTGTATTTTGGTGAAACTGGGATCTTCTCCTGTTGATACGTGGCAGAGGCATGAAGGACAAAGTAGTGTCGTCCGAATAATACGAACTCCTCCCATTCGTCAAAGGGCTCTATGATGTCCAGGGCCGCTCTTTCAGAGCTGCTTACGAATTTTGCGCTTGACCAAGCTTCCCATAGGTCCCAAATATTGACATTTGAGTAGCCCAGGCCCGTGAATCTGCTGACTTGCTTGGCAAGGGTTGGATATTTGCTCACTGATTTTGGTGGTGTCTTGAGTTTGTCAAAGTGACTGAGCATGGTTTCCGCAAACGGATGATCCGGTCCATGGGGCAATAATTGCTCTAAAAGGCAAAATTCCGCTGTGGTTCAAGTAAGCAGATAGTTCCAGTATTCCTCTCTGTGCGCATTCCGTTTCCAATCGGATATTGGCTGGTTTGATTGCCATTTGTCCAACTTCATTGTATCGTCCACAGTGTTTAACTCACCTTTCCCAACACTACTTGACCATTGAATCAAAGCATCGGCAAACTTTGTGTCCATATAGGTGATGGATACCTCTGCGACAAATAGTACAGGGCAGTCAGCTAAAGAAGAAAGTGTCTCTAACGAATCTCTCAGTCTTGAAATTTCTCGAAGATCACACCCGATTTGACAATATCGATCACTTTGAAGGAGAATCTGATCCTCATTCGATTGGCTAACAACAAAATTTTCTCCCAAAATTTCTCGCAGTTGGGGTGTTTCCAGCACTATTGATCGCTTTTTGAGCATCAAGTCAGGATAGTCTATATCCACAAATAATACATCGTCGCAGAGCGAGGCATGTCGAGCGTGTGATTGCCATGGGAGGACGTCGCTATATTAATAAGCATGGGACGTGTCAGTTCATCCAGTATCAAGGTACCCAGACTGACAAGTATGTTTATCTTTGTCCCGTACTCACCTGCCACACCCGAGATTGATCACAATCTTTTTGGTGGTTCGGTTCTCGAATAGAAATTGTCTAATCACAACATCAATGGCCCTGAGTCTCAGCCAATATCCTCGATTGATGAGTGGTGAACGTCTCTGGAACTTTTTCACGAAGTAGCGGAAGTAATGCGGTTCTTCGGGGTAATACAGCTTCTCCACGCTGCGCTTAGAGACGATACTGCTGCTATTTGTCTATGTTACGAGGTATTAGCGTCGGTGTCTAGAGGATCAGGCTGGTGAGGTTAGTCTTTGAGGAGAGGATAGAGGGCCTAGTTCTACTCGTGATACTATATTCTACTGCATGCCCCGTTATTTACTCGAGCCAACAGTGCATTTACACCCTTGGTTCTGTCCTGTTCCAGCGCAGGGAAGGCTGGGCTAGTCGCCTAGCTCTGAGACTTACTCCCATAATTAATTCGTCCAGGACGTGTGGTTTTGGTGGCCCGTACGACATCGGAGCGTTTGCAGCAGCAGCCATCTTTGCTGCTATGTTATAGATGCTCTCGGTAGTTTGTCGTGCACTTTGAGAAGCTTGCTGATGGGCTATCGGTGGCGGGTTGAGCTGATACCAAGAGCCCAAATTATCACGTTATTGAACATTGAAAATATGCACAAAGTTTTCTAGGTGTCTCATGGTTTTTTCGCTGGGGTGGGGAGGAGTGCGTGGGTTTACCTACCGGGTACCTACCTAGGCTAGGTAGGTACTAGGTTAGTACACCCACTGTACCAGAGTATCCCTTTGAGTGCGCTAAGGTGCCACTTTCATAATAGACCCACTTTTTCTGCGATACCTAGCAGGTACCTTTTTAGCAATAAGATCGGCTATAAAACCTTTTACACTAAAATCCTTATACTAAAAATTCGGGCATTTATAGCGGAGCTAACTAGTAATATCGCAAGCATCTTAACTGTAAGACTATAAGAGGGACTGGAAGTCAGGTAGCTAAAGTAGGGGTAGCTGTATTATAATAACTAAAGCTTATTCTATTTTTTAATTATGTGAGATATAAGGGATATAGTCTTAAAGCCCCCGTTCCACGTAACGTTATTAATCGCGTTATAGGTAAGTGGGGTTCCCTAATTACCTTACAATTATCCCCCCCAGACCTCTAAATGTATTGTATTTTTTGTATTTTTTACTATACTGTATTGTATTGTATTGTAATATAATATATTACAATACATTATAAGATTAGAATACCTATAAATGTATTATAAGGCTATAAAATATTTAATATTATAAATAAATGCTTATATAAGCATATTATATATTAAAATAAAGCTAAAAATCACGTGATTTTGAATCTTTTAAAATTAACCTTAAAATGTGGATATTAAGCGAGATATTAAGCTTTAAAGTTATGTCTTAAAATAAAAAATAAGTAAAGCGGGGCGAATTTTCAATTGCTTATAACTTTTTAATGTAGTAACTTATAATAGTAAAAAGTGGGTCATTTTGAAGAGCTGATTTAGCTCTTTTAAATGATATAAAATTTCTTCTTATCACCCTTATAATTAGCCTTATAATTTTAAGTTGAAAAAACAAGGGTCTTTTTTCCTTAAAATACATTTATAGGTATTTTACTAATGTAATGTAATGTATTTAAATACAATACACGAAAATACAATACAATATAAAATACAATACACAATACACTTGTATTTACTATATTCGTAAGAGCTCTGATCCCCCCTTACTTTAACCGAGCGTTAAATAGCCTTAATAGTTGCTTATTAGCTATATACTAGTATATTATTAATTAATATATAAATAATTTAAACGTTTAGTTAAGGTTAACCGCGTTATTACGTAATTAACTATATATATAAATTAATATAGCCTCTTTATACTTTTACTAGTTATTTCTCTCTTAAATATTACTACTTACCTTATTCTTTTTTATCTTACCTATTTAATCCCCTTTTTTTCACTTAAAAAACCTTATTTTAATAAGCTAATTACCTGTTATTTACTATTAAAATAGTAAATATTAATACTAAGCGTTATTTTTACATGTATTACCTACGTATAGCGGTAAACGCCTATTATTATAGCTTTTTAAAGAAGCTTAAACTCCTTTATATTTCTTACACTTTTAATAGTAACTTAAGCCTAAATACTAGCCTCTTTAAGCGCTATTAATAGTGTATTACGCGCGTTAACACGTGTAATCTAGTTAATTTATAACTTAAAGGGTTTCTTTATAGTTTTACTATATCTTTACTAACGTTTATATAGCTTATCTCTACTATAACTAAAGATATAGTTAATTTCTTACGCCTTTTAGGCTACCTTTAATAGCTTATAATTACCTTAGTCTTAAAAGATAAGAATAATAGTAATAATAATAATACTAGTTATATTTTTTTACGCGTAACTCGCGTGCGCTTTACCTAGCTTTTACTAGAAATTATTTATAGCTTTAACTACGCTAAAACCGCTTGGCGTATTACCTATAGGCTAACTAGTGTAATAAAGAGCTTATAAATACGTTTTTCCTTAATTTATCGTAATGTATTTACTAGCTAATTCTCTTCTTTTAATTCGCTTAAAGTGCCTATTACTAGTATATAATAGCCTAAGAGTAGCTTTTAATTACTTAAATTCCCTCTTTATAATTTAGTAGCGTAAGTAAACTTCTTTATTAGTAACTCCCTATTATTTTACTTATTAATTATTACTAAGCGAATTATAATTAAGTCTTTAATAAATAAAAAGTAACTTAAGTCTTATATTTACGCTTATTTAACTTAGGTTATATTACTTAAATAGTAGTAATTTACTGCCTTTATAATAACGTAAAAAAGGTAATTACCGTTAATAAATTTAGTAATAACCTATTTAAAGAAGGTGCTTTAAGTGCTTTTTTACTAGTTCTCCTTATACTTTAAGCGCTATTTCATTTATTTTTTATTTAATAGTTTATTAGCTTAAAAATTAAGGTAAATAAAATTAATAATACTATAAGTATAACCATTTAATTTTCGCGTAATAATCCCTTACTTATACTTTTCTTATAACGTTTTATTAGCTTTTTATTTATTCTTATTTTATTAAAACGTAATAATTATCTTAAGTGCGTTAATTATATTTTTAATAATTACCTATTAATTATACTTAAAGGGCTATTCTTTTTACTTTACTAGGTAATAAGTGCCTTTTTAAAACTCTCTTTAATTCTTAACTTCTTTAACTTTATACTCTTTATTATTCTCTTTAAGGTTTAGTATTAAAAGCGAGTCTTTACTAGTATTTTCTTACCTTTTTTATAGCTTTAATAGGCTAATATAAAAGACGTTATAAAGGTAATTATATTATTCTAATAGCGTTAAGTAGTATACCTATTTCCTAATAGTTTCTAGGATTTAAAAGGGTTTAATATAATAGGGAATAAGCTTTTATTTCCTTACTTTAAATTTAATATTCTTTATAGCTAGGCCTACTAAATCCCTCTTATATAAGGTAAGGGGTATATACTATTAATTATAGTACTTTACTTAGGATTTTATAGCTTTTTATTAGTTAATTTAAAGTTATTCTTATACTTTCTTAAGCTTAATTATACGAGTTTTTATAGTAGGTACCCTCTTTTAATAAGCTTTAACCTTAAGGTAAAAGTAAAACTTTAGGTTATATTCTATTAAATTATAGTTAAGTAAGTAATTTATTATATTACTCTTCGCGTTATTATAAGTAAATTAAGCTTATAATAATAATTACACTTATATTAACTAATTACCTATAATAAAATAGCGTAGGTAATACTTTATAGTCTAGTTTATTCTTTTTATTTACCCGTTTATTTATAAGTAAAAGGCTATTAAAAGCCTTCTTTTTATCTTAAATAGGTAATAAAGGTTTAACTAGAATTAGCTGGTAAATACTAGCTTTTTATTAAAGATAATACCTTCTAATACGTTAAATTAAAGTTTAATCTTATAGTAGAAGAGTTCTACTAGTTTTATAGCGTTAATAGTAGTATTAATTACTAGAAAAAGGGAATACTTAATAAATTAATCTACTATTACTAGTATTACGTTAACGCTTTACCTAAGGTACTTTGTCTTAGGCAGAGCATTAACAAAAAAACTACACTACATGTAGTTTTTTAGTGTAGTTTTTAGTATAGTGTAGTTTTTGTAGTTTTAGTGTAGTTTAACTACACTATAACTACATTTGTAGTGTAATGTGTAATTATAGAGGGAAATTTTAATTATAAATATAACGTTAATTATAAGACTTATAAGGTTATAATTATAATACTTTAATAGAGCTAATTTAGCTCTTTATAATGCACTAGTTTTTATACGTACAGCTTATAAATTAAGCGAGTTATAATAGGTGAAATGTTAGCTAAAAATTAAGATCCACTTTTTTAAAATAAGAGATTAAAAGCTTAATATCTCGCTTAATATCCACATTTTAAGGTTAATTTTTAAAGATTTAAAATCACGTGATTTTTAGCTTTATTTTAATATATAATATGCTTATATAAGCTTTTTTTAGTAAAACTTTTTTTATAATAAAATTTAAAAATAAAAAAGTTAAGTAAGAAATATAAAATCTATTATAATATAGGAAATAATATATATAAAAAGAAAGTATAAAATATTATTTTATATGAAAAATTTTAAGGTATTTAAATATATTATTTATAACTTTAATATATTTCTTATAACTTTAATATTTAATATTTTATATTTAAGTTATAGGGTAATACTATAAATATTATTATTTGATAAGATATTTATATGTAAATAATAGAAATTTTTAAATTTATTATATTTAAAATATTTTACTTATAATAATAATATAAAATAATACTTACTTACTTAATATAATTCTCTTATAATTCCCTTTTATTTTATTTTTATTTTATTTTTATTAGTTTTTTAATCCCTGTTTTTAGCTTATTTAAGCTAGCTAATCCCTGCTTACTAATACTAATATTAGTAAGCAAATTTAGCTCTATTTTAGCTTACTAATTATATTAGCTAATAATAGCTTATAAATTAATTAATACTACACATTACACTAATTTTTAAAATGTAATGTAGTGTAGTAAAACTACACTACACTACACTACACTAAAATTCACTAAAAACTACAAAACTACACTACTTCTAATGCTCTGATTATAATATAGCTCAAGTAACTTTTAATGTATCATTAAATCTTAAGGCATAGCTACTTTATTCTTATATAATAGAAGACTACTCTTATCTCTCGTCTAGTTCTTCTTTTCTCCTTATTTTACTATTAGCTTACTAGTAAATTACTTTTATATATTTAGGTTATAGTTTTAGGCTTAAAGTAAGAGTTCTTTAAGTAATATAATTAATTCGTTCTTATAAATTAATTATTACCTTATAGTATACTTTACTTAACTTCGCGTAATTATACTTATTACACTTACTTTCTCCTTAAATTTATTAATAAAACGGGTAATAATTGCTAAACTTATAGCGGTTACTTAGCTTATATAAGCTAAATACCCCTCTTTTAAGGGCCTTAAGGCTTTATATATTTAATTAAACGTTAGTTTCTTACTATAGTTTTTATAGTTTCTTAGAGTATTCTTTACTTCTTCTTAAGTAATTATTAGCTTCTTTTATAAGTCTAGTAATAACTCTTTATTAAATATAGCTTTACCTTTATAATTAGGTTACCTTAATAGCCTATTTACTAGATTACTCTTATTAAGTTAATACTTAATAATAAAGTTAAAGGGTAATAAAAATATATACTAGTAAGCCTAACGCTTATTTAACTTAAGCTACCTTATAAATATTTAAAGGTTATAATAATCTAATAGAACCTTAATTAGATTTACTACCCCTTTTATATAATATTACTAGTATTTAAATAATTCTATTATAACGAATAGTTCTTAGTCTAGTATTTTATAATTTCTTTTTATATTAGTAAACTTTTAAGACTAGAACGTAATAAAGTAATATTACCTCTTATTATTTAATTATAAGAGAATTCTAGCTATTATAAAGTTAAACGCGTTTATTTTAATTTAAACTACCTTACTTAAATTATAATATTAGAGAAGAGAGGCCCTTATAAAGGTATTTGTTACGAACAACACTACACAAGACACGGGACGGGACCGCACCGGCTAGGACAGGTATAACCCGTAGGTATAAGAAGAAGGTAGGGGCACGTAACTAGTTACGTAACCTAAGAGGCGATTAAAGAGGTTAATATTTAAATATATTAATTAAAGAGAATTAAACTAATTAAACCTTAAGCTAATTAATTAAGGTTTAAAGAGATTAATAGTTAAGTTAATTAATTTAAAACTATAATAAAAAGATAAATAAGTACTTAAGAAGAAGGTATTTTTATAATTAAATAGTTTAAATCTCTATTAATTAATTTAAGTAATAGTTTTACTATTAAAAGTTATACTCTTAATAGCCTTATTATAATATTACTTAAAAAGCTACTTTATAGTATTTAACTTAACTTACTTTCTAAGAAATAAACCTATTATACCTTAAAACCTAAGCTATTATTACATTTTAATTAATTCTATTTAATAAGTTACCTTAAAACTTTAAGTAATAATAACTTTTAAGATATTTACTTTAAGCGAAAAGACTATTAACCTTAAGGAGATAATAAAGTACCTTTATAATAAAATTATTAAGCTTAAGAAGTAAAATTAATAGCTTTTTAATTAATAGAATAATCTTTACGAAAAACTTAAGGTATAAGAAGAGAAACTTATAATAGTTTAAAATCTTACACTTATATTCTCTATTAATAATAATAATATATTAAAATTCCCTAAGCTTAAATTATATAATACTTATAAAGGTAATATAAGAAACTTTCTTATATAAGCTTAAGCTTATTTATAAGTTAACGAAAAAATTTATATAATACTTAAGTTATAAATTCTTTATATTAATAACCTCTTAACTAAAAAAGTAATAGAATAATAAGAGCTAACTCTTTACGTATATCTTAAGTATAATATTAAAGTTAAAGTAAAAGTTATTTATATTTTCTTTAATTATAAAACCTTTAAAGAATAACTTCTTATTACATTTAAAAATTCTAATAAGTATAAGAAAGCTATATAATAACTTACTTAACTTAAGTAAACTAAATTTATAGCTTATTATACTAGGGAGTTTAAACGTATTATAATAAAACTTAACTAAAATACTAAACTTAAAATAAAAGTTTTCTATTAAGGACTTAAAGAAGAAGTAAAGAATAACATTTATTAAGAAGATTATTTTAAGTTATTTAATAACTTTATTAAAATAATTATTAAGGTAAATAACCGTTTATATAAGTAATATTACGAAAAAAGTTATAAGAAATTTAAATTATATACTAGGTTTAATAAACCTAATAATAATAAGCTATACTAAATATTAATAGTATATAAATATTATACTAAACCTATAGAACTTAACGCTATAAATAAGAAAAGGGGAAAGACTTATTATAATTATAGTAAGACTAAACACTTTATAAATAAATGTAAAGCTTTAAAAAAGCTATAAAAGCTAATTTTTAAAGGTAAAAAGCTTTATACTATAAACTAAAAAGACTTACCCACGCGAAATCTTAATATAATAAGTAATAAAAAAAGCTTTACGTTAATAAATAATATTAATTTAAATAAAGATTAAAAATTTAAAACCTAATTAATACCTAATAACTTTTAGGAATATTAAATACCCTTATTAAAAAGTAAACCTTTACTAGAATAAATCTAAGAAAAAGAGAATTATTCAATTAAGAAAAATAAACCTAAAATTAAATATAAACTCCTTAATTAAACCTTTTATTATAATAATAATTACTATACGCACCTTAATAATAAGTAAGGTAATAAATAATTTTTATAAGAATAAAAGAGAAGAAGAATAACCCTTATAATATAACTAAAATTATAATAAACTAATTTAAAGATATTAAACGAAAAGTTATATTATACTAAGAATAACGTATATACTATCTAAGCTATAACCTTATAATATAAGAAGAAAGGGAATTATATAACTATAAGTAACTTACTTAACTTAAGTTTAATTAATATAAATAGTAAGTTAAGTAATTACTAAGAAAGCTCTAATAATACGTTAAAAGATAACCGCTAATAATAGCGCCTAAAATAACGCGCTAAAGAATAATATAAGAATAAAATTAATAAATTAAGAAATAATAGCTATTATTATAATTAAAACCAATTCCTTAATAAAGATCTAATAGGTCTTTATATACTATAAATATTAATAGTATAATATACCTTATAATTAATATAATTATAATAGGACGAAAGATTTAAGTAATAATTAATAGTAAAGTATAAGAAAATTTTATCTTACTAAATCTTATTAATAGATTATAATTACCTTAAATACTTAAAGATAAGCCTTATTAACTTATAATTATAAAAGAAATTATAGTAAAGTATAGCTAAGAAGTAATTAATATAAAAGTAATATAACTTCTTATTAATATATAAGATATAAAATACTAAGTTATATTAAATATTATAGTAATCTTAAAATATAATATTATATTAGAGATACCCTAATTATAAGCAAGTAATTTATAAGTTAATTAAAGAATCGGTTAACTTTAATAGAATTTACTAGAATATAATTATAAAGCTAAGAGTAGCCTATAAAAAGCACCTTATTTAAACTATAATAGGCCTTTAGGAATATATATAATTACTAGAGAGCTAAAAGCTAAGATAATAAAGATTTTTAAGAAATACTTAAAGTATAATAAGCTATTTAATAAAAAGCTAAAAATAAAACTACTAGAGTATTTACGCTAGGACTATAAGATTAAACTTTAGCCTAATATTAAATTAACGTTTAATAAAATTTATTCTTAAAACCTTAAGTAAGATAAAGCACTTAAGGAGTATTTAAAGAATATACTATAAAAAAAATATATAATACTATTAAAGTCCCTAATAAAATACCTAATTCTATAAGTATTAAAGAAGAATAAGAAACTATAATTATATATTAATTATTAATACTTAAATAAGATTATAATTAAGAATTAATACCTATTATTACTTATAATAAAAATTAGAGATAAAGTTAAAAAAGCTAAATAGTTTACTACACTTAACTTAAAAGAAGCTTATAACCTTATACAAATAAAAGAAGGCTATAAGTAAATAATAGTATTCTAAACTAGTAGAGAATACTATAAATATCTAGTAATACCTTTTAGGCTTACTAACGTACTAGTAACCTTTTAAAGAATAATTAATATAATTTTACGGAAATAACTAAAAGTATTTATAGTTATATACCTTAATAATATTCTTATTTACTTAAATACCCTTAAGAAATATAAATAATATATATATAAGATACTATAAACTTTATAAGATAATAAACTCTTAATTAAAGCCTTAAAATATTAATTTTACTAGAATACTATACACTTTTTAAGGTATATACTTATACACGAAGAAATATAAATAAGCTTAAATAAGATTAAAACTATTAAGAAATAGCTTATATTAAAGAATCTAAAAGAAGTTAAAAGATTTATAATATTCGTAAACTTTTACTATAAGTTCTTAAGCGAATATAAAGATATTTTATAACCTCTTATAAACCTAATAAAAAAAGAAGTTAGCTTTTAATAGAATAAACTAAAAGCTATAGTATTTTAAAAGATAAAAGATTTAATTACGTTAAAACCTATATTAAAAGTACTTAATTAAGATAAACCTTATAAGCTTAAAATAAATACCTTAAACTTTATACTAGGCGAATAGCTTAAATAATAAGATAATTAAGAAAGATTATATTTAATTATATTTTTCTTAAAGAAACTTTATAAACTTAAACTTAATTATAGGATTTATAATAAAGAACTTATAGCTATTATTAAGTGCTTTAAAGAATAAAGATACTATCTTATAAAAGTAAAGTATTAAATTAAGGTTTATATTAACTATAAGAATCTTATATTATTCTTAATTATAAAGAATTTAAATAAATAATAGATTAAATAGTATAAAACCCTTATAAATTATAACTTTAAGATTATATACTATAAAGGATTTAAAAATAAAAGAATAAACGCGCTTAGCTAAAAAGAGAACTTAAAATTAAATAAGTAAGTAAGTAATACACCTTTACTACACGTTACTAAGAATAAAAACCTTATATTAAGTACCTAAGAAATTAATATAATATAATAAGTTAAGCTAAATAAAATATAAATATATTAAATTATATTATACATTAATAATAATAATTATTTAAATAATTAGAAAATAAAAACGTATTTATTTAAAAAAAGTAAGACCTTCTTATATAATAAATAGTAGTATATTTCTAGTATACTTTAAGAATAGCTTATTAAGGAAATATATAAGCACTTATTACACGAATATTAAGGTATAAGAAAAACAATTAATAGGCTAAGAAGATTATATAACTTTTTAAAAAGCAAAAAAATAATATAAGAAGTTATTAAGAAATGTAACACGTATAATAAAGTAAAATTAACGTAACACGTATTATACGAAGAATTATAACTAATATTACCACCTAAAAGAGTATAATAAACTATTATAATAAACTTTATTATTAAACTATTAAAGTTAAAAGAACCTATAATAAAAGTAGCTTATAATAGTATTCTAGTTATTATAAATAAACTTATAAAATACGCTTATTATATTCTATATAAGAAATTAAGTAATACTAAAAACTTAGCGTATATATTCTTTAAAATAGTTATTATATAGCACGAATTACTAATAAAGCTTATATAAAATTATAATAAATTATTTACCTTAAACTTTTAGAAATACCTTATAAAAACTATAAAGATTAAATAAAGCTTATTAATAGTATTTTACTTATAATTAAATAAATAAATAAAAATCTTAAATTAAATACTTAAATAATATTTATAAAGCTATATTAACTACTAATAGAATAATTAGGTAAAATAGTTACTACTAGTATAATAGGCTTATAATAGCTCTAAGATTAATAATATAAAGATGTTATTATTTAAGGTAAATTACGAATTTAACCCTATTATTAAAATACATATAATATAAAATATAAACGCACTAGTAGCTATAACGTATATAGTAATTATAATAGAAATATAAAAACACTTATAATAAAAATAAATATTTTTATAAAACTAAATAAAATACTACGCGAATAAAAAGAGATTACTAGCGCTAATCTTAAAGAAGGGATATAAAGTATACCTTATTTATAAAAATATTAAAACTAAGTAACCTAATAATAAACTCAATTAAAAGAAGATTAAACTATTTCTTATTAAATAAAAAATCTTAAATATTAATTATAAACTATTATTATTAAGTAAAATAAGAATCTATTTTATATTTTATATATTACTATTAAAGAAAGTATTAGATAAATTTATAATCGCTATAAATATTATAATAAAAGATACTAATAAATGTAAAGTTAAACGAATACTTAAAGTATAAAGAGATATAAAGAATTATTATTATCTTATTAAATAAAAGGGATATTTAAACTCTAAAAATACCTAGAAACTAGCTAAAAATCTTATGAATTACTTAACGTTACTTAAATAGTTTTATTTCTAAGAAATGCATTTTAATTAATCTTTTAAGTATTACTTAATAACTTAATATTAAATTTAGTATTTAAGAAATAAATTAAAATAGAATTTAAATCCTTAAAAGAAGTAAAAAGAACTCTTATAGTCTTTTAAAGCTATTTTACTTTCTTATATTCTATACGTTTTAACTCTTTAACGTTATTAATACTACGTGTAATTACACGTATTATTTTCTTAAATTATAATTTCTTTTATTTTTATAAATATAAGACCTTTTAATTCTTAGTTAAGGCACGCTTTTTAGCTTTTTTAAGCTCCCTTTTAAGCTTATAATATTAATTTATAATACTATAAAGCTATTAAGAGATTACCCCTATAATATTATAATTCTCTTACTTATTTACTATACACTTTATATAATAACTTGAATTAAAAATAAAGGCTTTATACTAAGAAAATCCTATATAAGCGTAATAAGCGTAAGCCTTTATAAGAGATAAAAATAAATTATTAATTATTATAAAAAGAAGGTTATTTTAATAAAGAGAAGAAGTAAATAAAGCTTTAAACCGCTATTTTAAGATATAATTAATTAATATAATAGTATATAATAATAAAAGAAAGAAAACGCACGATACTTAAGCTAGCCTATTTTAATAGTCTTAAGAATAAGACTAATAAAAAAGAGGTATAATATTATAAATAACACTATATAAGATATAAGATAAGATTATACTAGCTAAAATAGGTATAACTTATAGGTATAAAAAGAAGGTAAAAGCACGTAACTAGCCACGTAACCTAAGAGGTAATTAAAGAGGTTAATATTTAAATATATTAACTAGGGAGAATTAAATTAATTAAACCTTAAGCTAATTAATTAAGGTTTAAAGAGATTAATAGTTAAGCTAATTAATTTAAAACTATAATAAAGAGATAAATAAGTACTTAAGAAGAAGGTATTTCTATAGTTAAATAGTTTAAATCTCTATTAATTAATTTAAGTAATAGTCTTACTATTAAGAGTTATACTCTTAATAGCCTTATTATAATACTACTTAAAAAGCTACTCTATAGTATTTAACCTAACTTACTTTCTAAGAAACAGACCTACTATACCTTAGAACCTAAGCTACCGTTATAGTATTCTTTAAACGGCTAAACGCTAGTTATTCTTTACTTATAAAGGTTAGGTAACTAGGCTTCTTACCATTTTAACTCCCCTTTAATAAGGCGTTTAAAGGTACTATTATCTTAAAGTAGCTTTATATAAATTATTAGTAAAAGTTATAGAATCTTAGGAATATTTATACCTTATAATATATAGTTAATTCCTTTTATTCTTAAATAATTTATACTTATTTTAAATCTATTAAAAGGCTATTAATTAATAGAATAAACCCTAGAAATTCTATAAAGGTTTAATAAAAGATACACTTAAATAGCTTTATAAATAGCTTAGCTACTTATATTTATTCTAATATTTAGGTAATATAAGAGGTATATTTCTCTTTTATTTTTAAGAAGATTAAAATATTATTTAAATATACTATATAAATAATATTAATTAGCCCCTATAAGGCTTAGTAGATATAGTTTTAGAAAGTAATAGACGCGTTTATAAGGTTAAAGGGTATAATTAAGTATTTATAATGCTTATAATAGGTTTAAAAGGCTATCTTTTACTTATTTCTCTCTTTTATTTATATTCTATAATAGGTATTCTTAATATTAATCTTAAAGAAGAACTTAGCCTTTTAATATCTATTAAGTAACTCTAAAATTAAAGGTAATACGTAGTAATTCTTTTAAATTACCCTATTTAGTCCCCTATAATTCACATATAACCTTAAGGTTTTATTCTTCTTAGGTATAAATAGAATTAATACCCTAGCTAGGCTTTTTAAGGGTTTTATTCATTTATTCGCTAGGTTTTTATTAATATACTAGTAAAGCTTCTTTAACTTAGCTTAAAATAGCAGGTAAATAGGTTTATAAGATAGCGTAATACTAGGTAAAAGGTTAATATTATAATTAGTATTCTTATATAATAGTAGGGTCTTAAAATAACTATTTATAAAGATATTCTTAAAGCTATAAAGCTTTATTAGAATATTATTTATAGAGTTATACCCTTTTACTAGCTCTTTACCTCTTAAAGTAAGAAAGTTTTCCTTAATTATACTAGTAATAGCGTAAATTTAAGCTACGTTCTAGCACTTCTTAGCGAATTTACAAGAATTATTTAGTAAGAAACCCTCTTTTTAAGACTTATACTATTATTCTTAGCTATATATAACTATATATATCTTTTATTTAGCTAATATATATATTTCTATTAAAATAAGGTTTCCCTTTAGGTTTAAGTCCCTTTTAATAATAACGTATAGTAGTTTTAAGGTACGCTTATACCTGTAAGAGTTAGTAGCTTAAACGGGTACTTTATATATATTATATTAGGGAATTATAAGGGTTTTAATTAACTATAAAATAAAGGCTATTACCTTTACTTAACGTAGTTTTTATTACCTTATAAAGTTAATATTAATAAGGTTAAGCATTATATAACTATTAAGATTAACGTGGGTTTCCACGATATTACGCTTATATATAATAACCTTTATACTAAAGTATTAGCCTATTAATACTTCTTAGCTTAAGGTTAAAGTAAGGGTAGCTACTTTAGCCTTTAAGCGTTTTCTTAACTATTTAAGTTATTTTTAAGTGGTTTATTATAAGCAGAGCATTAGAAGTAGTGTAGTTTTGTAGTTTTTAGTGAATTTTAGTGTAGTGTAGTATAGTGTAGTTTTACTACACTACATTACATTTTAAAAATTAGTGTAATGTGTAGTATTAATTAATTTATAAGCTATTATTAGCTAATATAATTAGTAAGCTAAAATAGAGCTAAATTTGCTTACTAATATTAGTATTAATAAGCAGGGATTAGCTAGCTTAGATAAGCTAAAAACAAGGATTAAAAAACTAATAAAAATATAAAAATAAGAGAAAGTATAAGGGAAATTTAAGGGATTTTTATTAGGTAAGTAAGTATTATTTTATACTATAATTATAATTAAGATTTACGTAATATAAGAAAGGAAAAAAATTCTATTATTTATATATAAATATTTTATAAAAAAAGAGATTTAACTTATTACCCTATAACTTAAATATCAAAAAATTAAATATAAAGCTTATAAGAAATATATTAAGGTAATAAATAATATTCTTAATTATATATACTAGCTTTAGCCTTATAAGTAATATAATTATTATTATAAATATAAGAGATTATATTCTTTTAATTATATTATATATATAAATTTATATAAAATATAAATTTAAATAACTCTTTATATAGTTAACTTTAAATATTACTTTTTAAACTTTTATAAAGCTAAAATTTCACTCTTTCATATAAAATAAAAAATAATAATAAAAAAACCCTTTTAATATTAAATTAAGTATTAGAATCATAAATATTTTCCTCCTCTTCTTCTTCTTCTATATCCTCACTAATATTTATATAATTAGACTTAGAAATATCCTTATTTTTATTAGAATTAGTTAAAACTTTATTTTGATCTTCTTCTTCCTCTTCTTCTTCTTTTTCTTCTAAATTTCCACTAGAATATAAAAATAAATTATAATATCTCTTATTTTCCACCCTTTTATTCTTATTTTTAACCTAGTTTTTTAATAATAAAATAATTCGAATATTTTCATGTAATAAAGCAGTTCTTCGCTTAGTAATAATATTAGTTCCCTGGTTAAAATTCCCTTTTATAGCTCCTAAAGTAGCTGGAATAGCTAAATATTTTTGAGCTATTATAGAAAGAATTAGGAAAGATTTAGTGGAATTAGCCTACTAAATAAATATATCTTACTATTAAAAGTTAGCTTATAATTATAAATGTATAAATAATATTATAAAAGATTATAAAAGATTAGAAATACTATATCTTCTTTAAAATTAAGCTTTAAATAACTAGAAATCTCATTTTTTTTAGTTTTTTTAATAGCTTTAGTTTTTTGCTTTAGAAATAAGTTATTAAATAAGCTAGGCTTTTTTTAAAGCCTAATATTATTATAAGAAGCTGAATTAGCTGGTTATTATAAATTAACTTCAATTCGAGTATTATTTGTATTTTTAGTTGATTTTTTAGAATTAGAAATTTCTTCTAATTCTATATAAGGAATTGCTTTATTTTTAGGGTCTTTTATATATTCGTAATAGGTTCTATTATATAATTAATTATTAAGAAATTTAAAATATATATTATATATAATAAATTTAACTTACTCTTTATATTCGGCTTTTAAGTCTTTTAATAGTTGATTAATAGTATTAGAATTAATACTTAATTAATTTTTAATTGATTATAAATTAAGTCTAGGGTCTAATATAATAGTAAATAAATAAGGCTTCTAAAAATTATAATTACTATTAATATTCTTAGGAAAATAGTAATTTAATTTATGTAAGCCTTTTTCTAAAGCTAAAATAAAGACCTTAGCTAATAGATTATAAGTATTTAACTATAAAATAATTAGTAATTTAAAATAAATTTATAAAATTATAAAACTTACATTTTTAAGCTAACTTTTTTAATCTTTTAATATATCTTAAAGTAAAGTATAAATTCTTATTAAGAAAAAACATACTAAACTTATAGTATTATAAGATTAGCTTTATAATTGTGTTATAGGCTAATTAAAAATCTCTAAAATACTTGTTAAAGTATTTAAATCAGCTTATTCTTACGTAGTTAAGCTAGCATCTTTAAAAGCTACTAAATTCGTTTTTTTCTGTAATATTTTAATAGGTTCTACTAATAAAATAGCTGTGTAAAGCATTTTATAGGTTGAATTCTATCTTATTGCGTTTATTAATATAAGTAAAGTTAGTTGTTAATACTTATTATAACTTATTAATATTAATAATAATATTTATAAGCTTTTAAAGCTTTAAATAATATTTATAATATAGAATTAATAACTTACCTAATAGTATTTTTATAAGATTACTATTTCTAGTAATAAATCCTTTATCTTTAGCTTCTTTTAAAGCTTCTAACTATTATAAATAAAGTTATTAGTTATTTTTAATAAGAATAGCTATTCTTTTAACTTTCCAATAATTCCTATTTTATAATTAGCTTAAATTATATAAAATAACTTAAAATAAGTAATATAATAAATACCTGGAATTAAATTATTAAATTTTATTCTTTTTTCAGCAGATAAATCGTTAAATTCTTCGGTAGAATAATGTAAAAATTCGCTATTTATATAATCTTTAATATTTTCGGTATTTATTATTTCGTTAATAAATATAAATATTATATCTTTAGCCACTATATTTAAAATATAGGCTATACATTAAATATTTAAAGGCTTTTTATGCCTTTTAGAATATAAGTTTAAAAAAGAAGATAAAAAGGTATTATTATTAGAACCGTTATCTCTAGTAAAGCTATAATTAAAAAGTTAGTAAATTAATATTATTTTATATATAATTATAAACTACTAACCTTATAATTTTTTTAGGGTTTGTATTATATTCAGTTAATAATTCATTAAAAATTAAATTAATTAAATGGCCGGTATAGCTAGTAGGTAAATATTCAAATCCTAAATATATAATTAGCTTTTAAATTATAATAATAATAATAATAATAATAATAATAATATAAATATAAATATATTTACCAATTAAATAATATTCTAAGTTAAATTAGGGGTTTAACCAATTAGCTATAACCCCTAAATATAATTTAGAATTAATAGAAGTCTAAATATTAAGTTAAATAGATATATAACCCATTTTATTAACTTGATTTTGAATTTTATTTATTATATTCTTTTTTATATTAGAATATAATATTTTCATGTGAGATATAAGGCCTTTATAATGAAAAAAGCTAATATTATAACTAAAATAATTTAATATTAGTATAATATATTATATTTAAGTTATATATTAATATAATAATATAAACTTACTTGTAATAATAACTTAAAAGCTTTTTAAAGCTTTTACTAGTTATAGTAGCAAAAGATAGGTTATTTTAAAGCATAAATTCAAGAGCTAATATAAGAGCAGTATCCTTAGAAAATCCATTACTACTACTAGTAATAGTATTATTTCTAGGTCTTTTATTGCTTCTTAAAAAGCTAGAAAAGCTAGATTCGGTTAAAAAGTCGAAAATTAAAGGTGATTCTGTAATAACAGGGACTATTTATAAGTATATTAGTAAATTATAAATTTATAATATTATAAATATATAAATTAATGATATAATAAGATATAAAATAATAATATAATAAGATATAAAATAATAAAAGAAGTAACTTACTAGTTATTTTATCGTTTTCTTCGGCTTTTAATACTATAATAGTAGAATGTTTTTTCCTATAATGTGCTAAACCATTAGAGGACTGAAAACGGCTAGCTAGGCAGGTAAAAGTAAAGTTATAGCTTAGCTAGCTGTAAAAAAAGGTGATTTCTCGTGGTTTTTCTAGATTAACTGCTAAAACCTTATAAAGAAAAAAGGTTATGTTAAATAATATATGATTTTATGCGAAATTAATAGCTCTTATCATTTGTATAGTCTTTTTTAGTTGAAGTTTACTAAGAAAAGCTTGAATTATCCGTAATAATAAGCGGTGTAATTCTAAGAGGGTTTTAATCCATTATAAAGGTAGGTTTTAAATAATAAAAAGTTATTAAAAGATAGCTTAAATTTAAGGCTATCTAATGATAAAAAAAGTTTAGATAAAAGTTAAGTATTCGTAGAGTTATAGGGGTAAGAAGATTAATGTAAAAAAGAAAGGTTCTAAACTTTAAAGCGGGAGAATACAGTCAATATATAGAATAAATTTATAATACAAATGGTTTTAGAAACCTTAGAATTTAAGCATTTTTTTAATGCCTAACTTACCCCTTAAACATGCATATTCGTGTGGAAAATAATAGAATAGTTTTACGAGAAAATGTAATTGTAGTGAAACAGTTAAAAAAGCCGGTGTGCTAATAATATATTAAAGGCGTTATGTTGTGTGATAATATGCTGTTTTATCACTTAAAACATGCATATACAGCTTATAGGAAACCTTTATATCTTAAAACTTTAACCGAATATAACTCCTAGAATACTAGACTTATAATTATGCAACTAGTATTAAATTAAAGGGCTTTTTAAGGGCTATCGATTAGTTATAAGCTTATAGATTTTAGTTAAGTATTCGTAGAGATATTAGGAAATAGAAATTATAGCGTTTGTTATTTAAAGTGGGGTAAAACGCTATGGCGTTTTACCCTAGTTAACTTACCCCACTAAATACCGCGGCTATTATCTTTATAATTAATAGGTGAAATTAAGTGGGGTTAATATTTTTAGATAGCTAAGATTATAAGCTTTAAAATGATACTACTTTTATTTTTAAACTCCTTTTTTTCATAAAGTTATAATAGTTTTAATATATAGAATAAAAAAAACTTAAGAATAAAGTTTTTAATATTTATATTAATCTTTATATATATAGAATTAATTATATTAAATATATATTTAAGCTTATAAAATACTTTATAATATATAAATTAATAATATATATAATTTTACTTTAATATAAATAATATATATTAATTAACTTAAAAAATATATATAATTATATATAAAATAATTTATATAAATTTTATTAAATATATATTAGATAAACTTATACGTTTTATATTAATAAGCTATTAAGATAACGTATATAAAATATAAAAATACTTATTACTTATTTTTATAGATTTATTTCAATTAAATAAAATATAAATAAAAACTAAAAATATTTTAAAATATTATTTACATATAATTAAGGTAAAAAAAAAATATTTTAAATTTTTATATTAATTATATATATTATATATATATAAATAACATTTAAAAAGCATTTATTTCTTATTAAATACTTAAAATAAATTAAGTTAATATCTTTATTTTTAGAATTCTTTAAACTTTAATATCTTACTTATTAATTAACTTATAAAGGATATTTTTATAGCATTGTAATGAGCTAAAATGATAGTATTTTTTGGTTATTTTTATAAGCTTATAAGTCTACTTTTAAAGCCCTTATAATTACATATTACACTATAAATGTAGTTGTAGTGTAGTTAAACTACACTAAAACTACAAAAACTACACTACACTAAAAACTACACTAAAAAACTACATGTAGTGTAGTTTTTTTGTTAATGCTCTAATTATAAGTAAGTTGAAGGTAATTCTTACTATTATAATTATAATAATATAGCTTTTCTTACCTAATTAAGTTTAGGTTTTAATTATAGTAATTTAGTTATAAGAACCTCTTATTATTAGGGTAAGCCCCTAGTAAGTTACTTCTTTCTTATTAGAGTGTCTTTAAAGAGCTTCTTAATTAAAATAAGTTAACCTTTCACTTATTTTTTCTTAGTATAATATCCTAGAATTATTAGGTAATTTAAACTACTTCTTTTTAAGTTTTTCTAGAGATAAAGGTATATAGGTTTATATAGTCTTAAAGTTTAGGTTATAGCTTAATAAAAAGGGTAAGCGCTTATAACTTTTTACTAGCTCTTTTTAAATATTTCTCTAGTAAATTTAGGTAAATATTAAAGTTTATAGGGCTTTACTTTTCGCGTTACTTTACTTATTTTAGCTATATAGCTATTTAAGCCTCGTAATTTTCTATGTCTTTTAAAAGCGTAAGGGTTTAAACTTAAAATGCATTTTAATTATTCTTAAGGTTTTTCTTTTAATTTACCGGTTATTTATTAAAGTATTAGTTTTATCTCACCTTATATTTTAAGTCTATATAATCTAAGGTAAAGAGGATTTTCTAGTAATTCTTATAATACTTATATTTCGCTCTATTAAAAGCACGATTTAAGTTATTTATTTAAATCTTATACTTTTAAGGGTTTATTAAATAGTAAAGGGAGTTAATATTCTTAACCTATACTTTTTAGTTATTACTCCCCTTTAAATTATAGAAGTTATACCTTTTTTTCGCTATTAAGTAAGCGGTTTTAAGAATTAATCTTTATAGCTTCTTTTTCTTTTTTTAAAGCTCTTATAGCTTCTTTAATTAAGCAATTTAATTTTAAAGAGCTATAATAGCTTTATTTAATAATCCAAGTGTTTTTTCTTTACTTAAGGCTACTATATTCTCTTAATCGCTTAATAATTCTATTAGGTTCTTTATTATTAAAGGTAAAGGTGCCTGCGAAATAAGGGTTCTTTAGGTACTTATCCCTATTATTTTAACTAGGTAACTTTTTAAGAAGCTTTAAAAATTATAAGACTATTGTAACGGTGGCTTAGGTTCTAAGGCACAGTAGGTCTGTTTCTTAGGAAGTAAGTTAGGTTAAATGCTATAGAGTAGCTTTTAAGTAGTATTACAATAAGGCCGTTAAGAGTATAACTCTTAATAGTAAGACTATTGCTTAGATTAATTAATAAAGAACTAGACTATCTACTACGGCGAAATACCCCCTCCTTAAGTACTTATCTATCTCTCTATTATAGACTTATAATTACCTTAATTATTTATCTATCTATTAATCCCTAACTTATAGCGATTGATAAGTAATCTAATGATTACTTAGCTTATAGTGATTGATAGGTGATCCATCGATCACTTTATGATCACGTGACCTGGCACGTGACGTCTTAGTTCTTCCCTGTTATGGCTTTGCCTTCCCTAGTGTGGCCTAGTCCTTCCCGCGTTTAGTGACATTCGTAATATTATGCCCCTCCCTTATTAGTCTTGTCCTTAAGGCTATTAAAGTAAGCCGTTTAAGGTCCTAGGGTAACTTCCTTCTTTTATTATTATGTGCTATTATGCCTACTAATCGTGTCGTTAAGTAAAAGTTAAAGACTTTCAAGGCATTAGTTCTTTATTATAACGATCTTCTAGTAGCTATTCTTGCGAGTCCTTTTCTTTTAACTATACCGTCCTGTTCCGCTTATAAGGGCTGTGGTATTCTTAAATATTAAGTTTCTTCTTTTAACTCCTCTTAATATGCGGAGTGTATTCGTTTAAACTTATTATAGTGTAACGTTTAGGGAGTGTCTTCTACTTAGTTGCGAAATATTACGTCTTAATATATTAAGTTAGAGCGTGAGCTAGAAGAGGCAGAAGAGAAGGTTCTTTATCTTTGAAAATAAAAGAAATTGTGGTTCGAAAAAATAATGCGTGCGGTTACGCGTGGTATTAATAATGTTAAAGAGTTGGAACGTGTGAAGCGTAAGGAGGCTGAATAGCTTTAGAAGACCATGGGGGTCCTTTCTACTTCTTCTAAGAATCTAGATTCTGCTTTAGTTTATTCCTTGGATACTAAGTTTAATATTAAGTCGTTAGGCGGTGCTTAGGAGATTAATTGGGATACGTTTCTTAGGAATAAAACTATTTAAGCAACGTTAAGTAGTTCGTAAGGTTTTTAGCTAGTTCCTAGGTATTTTTAGAGTTTAAATATCCCTTTTATTTAACGAGATAATAATAATTCTTTGTATCTCCCCGTGCTTTAAGTATCCGTTTAACTTTGTATTCGTTAGTATCTTCTATTATAATGTTTATAGCGATTATAAATTTATCTAATGCTTTCTCTAGTAGTAATATATGAAATATAGGATGGATTCTTATTCTATCTAGTAATAATAGTTTATAGTTGGTATTCGAGATTTTTCGTTTAATAAGGAATAGTTTAATCTTCTTCCAGTTAAGTTTGTTACTAGGTCGCTTAGTTTTAATGTTTTTATGAATAAGGTATACTTTATATCCCTTCTTTAGGATTAGCGCTAGCAATCTCTTTCTATCCGCGTAGTGTTTCATTCGGTTCTGTAAAAATATCCATTCCTATTACAAGTGTTTTTATATTTCTGTTATGGTTGCTATATGCGTTGTAGCTACTAGTGCGTTTACATTTCGTGCTGCGTGTGTCTTAATAATAAGGTTAAATCTATAGTTTACCCTAAATGGTAACATCTTTATATTATTAATTTCAGAGCTATTATAAGCCTATTATGCTAATAGTAGCCATTCTACCCAATTATTCTATTAGTAGTTAACATAGCTTTGTAGATATTATTCGAGTATTTAGTTTAAGATTTCTATTTATCCATTTAATTATAGGTGGAATACCGTTAATAAGCTTTATTTAATTTTTATAGTTTCTATAAGGCATTTCTAAAAGTTTAAGGTAAACAATTTATCGCGATCTAATATAAGCTTTATTGGTAATCCATATTATGCAACGACTATTTTAAAGAATATATACGCTAAGTCCTTAGTATTACTTGATTTCTTATATGGAATATAGTAGGCGTATTTTATAAGTTTATCCACAATAACTAGGATGCTATTATAAGCTACTCCTATTATAGGTTCTTTTAACTTTAATAGTTTAACGATAAAGTCTATTATAATAGTTTGCTATACTCTTTTAGGTAGTAGTATTAGTTATAATTCTCCGTATAGTGCGTGTCGCGTTAATTTTGCTTTATTACACGTATCGCATTTCTTAATAACTTCTTATACCATTTTTCTACTTTCTAGGAAGTCGTACGATCTTCTTAGCCTGCTAATTATTTTCCCTACACCCTAATATCCGTATAGTAGGTGCTCGTGTATTTCCTTAATAAGCTATTCTTAAAGTGTACTAGGAATATACTACTGTTTATTATATAAGAAGGTCTTACCTTCCTTAAATAGATACGTTTTCGTTTCCCAATTATCTAGATAACTGTTATTATTAATATATAATATAATCCAATACATCTATATTTCATTTAGCTTAACTTACTAGGTCATGTTAATTTCTTAGGTACCTAATATAAGGTTCCTATCCTTAATAGCGCGTAGTAAGAGTGTATTACTCACTTACTTATCCGATTTTAAATCCTCTCTTTAGCTAAGCGCGTTTACTCTTTCGTTTTTAGATTCTTTATGGTATATAATTTTAAAGTTATAATTCGTAAGGGTTTCATACCATTTAATCTGTCGTTTATTTAGATCCTTTATAGTTAAAAATAATATAAGATTCTTATAGTTAGTATAAACCTTAATTTAATGCTTTACTCCTATAAGATAGTGTCTTTATTCTTTAAAGCACTTAATAATAGCTATAAGTTTTTTATCGTGGATCCCGTAATTAAGTTTAGGTTCGTAGAGTTTCTTCGAGAAGAATATAATTAGGTGTAGTCTTCCTTAATTATCTCGTTATCTAAGCTATCCGCCTAGTGTAAAGTTTAAGGCATTCGTTTTAAGCTTATAAGGTTTATCTTAATTAGGTGCTTTTAACATAGGTTTTAACGTAACTAAATCTTTTATTTTCTAAAATGCTATAGCTTTTAGTTCGTTCTATTAAAAGCTAACTTCTTTCTTTATTAGGTTTATAAGAGGTTATAAAATGTCTTTATATTCGCTTAAGAACTTATAGTAAAAGTTTACAAATGCTATAAATCCTTTAACTTCTTTTAAATTCTTTAGTATAAGCTATTCCTTAATAGTTTTAATCTTATCTGGGCTTATTCGTATTTCTCCGTGTGTAAGCACGTACCTTAAAAAGTGCATAGTATTCTAGTAGAACTAGCATTTTAAGGCTTTAACTAAGAGTTTATTGTCCTATAGAGTTTATAGTACCTTATATATATGTCGCTTATATTCCTTAAGGGTATTTAAGTAAATAAGAATATTATTAAGGTATATAACTATAAATACTCCTAGTTATTTCCATAAGATCGTATTAATTATTCTTTAAAAGGTTACTAGTGCGTTAGTAAGCCTAAAAGGCATTACTAGATATTCGTAGTGTTCTCTACTAGTTTAAAATGCTATTATCTACTCGTAGCCTTCTTTTATTCGTATAAGGTTATAAGCTCCTTTTAAGTTAAGTGTAGTAAACCATTTAGCTTTTCTAACTTTATCTCTAATTTCCGTTATAAGCGGTAATAGGTATTAATTCTTAATTATAATCTTATTTAAGTGTTAGTAATTAATATATAATTATAGTTTCCCGTTCTTCTTTAATACCCATAGGATTAAGTATCCTACTAGGGACTCTAATAGTTATATATATCCCTTTTATAGCATGTTCTCTAAATACTCCTTAAGCGCCTTACCTTACTTAGGGTTCTAAGAATAAATTTTATTAAACGTTAGTTTAATACCAGGCTAGAGTTTAATCTCGTGGTCCTAGCGTAAATGCTCTAGTAGTCCTATTTTTAGCTCTCCACTAAATAGCTTACTATACTATAAGTATTTCTTAGGAATCTCCGTTATCTTAGCTTTTAGCTCTCTAGTAATCACATATATTCCTAAAGGCCTATTATAATCCAAATAAGGTGCCCTTTATAGGCCGCTCTTAGCTTTATAATCGCATTCTAGTAAATCCTATTAAAGTTAGCCGGTTCTCCAATTAACTCGTAGATTACTTACTTGCAACTAGGGTGTCCCTAATATAATATCGTGTTTTAAGATCACTATAATATCTAATATAACTTAGTGTTTCGTGCCTTATATATTAATAAGAAGCTACGCGATCTCTATATTAACTACTCTGTAGCTATACTTTACTATAGTTCCTTCTATAATTATAAGTTAGTAGGGCTTATCTTTAGGTGTTTAAGGTAATTATAATTTATTAACGAGATTTAGCGAGATAAAATTTCCTTATACTCCGCTATTAATTATTACCTAGATCTTTCTTCCTATTATAGTTATATTAACTATAAGGTGTATAGTACTACTAATATTTATAATATATAGAGACCTGTTAGATCTTCGTTAAGGAATTAGTCTTAATTACAATAACAGCTATCGTTTCCTAAATTATTATTCCTCTTCTCTTATTATTATTTAGCGCGTATCTCTAAGCGTTATCGTTAGCAATTATCTTCTAGCGTCTTGTTAGAGCTTTCTTAGTAATTACTTAATCTACTATCTATATTAATTAAACTTAAACTAAGTAAGTTACTTGTAGTTACACAGTTTCCTTTCTTAGATTGTAAGGGCGTAATCCGGATAGTGTATGCGTTATTCTTAGCATAGTATAATTTCCCGTTTAATATCTTTAAATCGGTTCGTTATAATTTCGGTTATATTGTAAGGGTTATTCTCTTTCCCTTTTATTCTCGTAGAAACTATCCGCTACCTTACTTGCTATTAAGATGCATATAGCAATTATTATCGTAATAAAAGGTCTAATTAAAGAGTTTATATTTAATTTTAGGTTCGTCTTTCTTAATTAAATAATTCTCTTCTTCTTAAATCCGTTCCAGTAAAGGTTTACTTTTTAGTAAGGGTATTTAATATTCCTAAAAGTTGTTGGGTACTAGTTAGGTTTTAAATTCCTAATCTTTGTTTAAACTAATATTATTTGCTAATATAAGGCTTCCTTTATTACTTACCACACTAAGATTTCGCGTGGGTAAGTCTTTTTAGTTTACGGTATAAAGCTTCCTGCCTTTAGGAATTAGCTTTTATAGCTTTTTTAAGGTTTTACATTTATTCGTAAAGTGTTTAGTCTTACCACAATTATAATAAGTCTTCCCCTTTTTCTTATTCGCAGCGTTAAGTTTCATAGGTCTAGCGTGGTACCCGTATACTATTAATGTTTAGCGTGGCTAACTACTATTAGGTTTATTAAACCTAGCATATAATTCGAATTTCCTATAACTTTTTTCGTGACGTTACTCGTATAAACGGTTATCTGCCTTAATAACCATTTCGACGAAGTCGTTAAATAGCTTAGGATAATCTTCTTAATAAATATTATCTTTTACTTCTTCTTTAAGTCCTTAATAAAAGACTTTTATTTTAGGTTTAGTATTCTAGTTAAGTTTTACTATAATACGTTTAAACTCCCTAGCGTAGTAAGCTACAAATTCGGTTTACTTAAGTCGAGTAAGCTGTCGTGTAGCTTCTTTATACTTATTAGGGTTTCCAAATACAACGAGAAGTTATTCTTTAAAGGTTTTGTAATTAAAGAAGATATAAACAACTTCCACTTTAGCTTTAGTACCGTGCTTAAGATATACGCGAAGGGTTAGCTCCTACCATTCCATTACTTTCCTAGTTAAGAGGTTACTAATATAAAGAATCTATAACTTAAGCGTTATATAGATTTTTTTATTAACTTATAGGTAAGCTTAGGCTTATATAAGAAAGTTCCTTACATTACCCTTATAATTATCGTATAATTTAAGCTTAGGGAATTTTAGCATGTTATTATTATTAATAGAGAATGTAGGTATAAGATTTTAAACTACTATAAGTTCCTCTTCTCGTGCCTTAAGTTTCTCGTAAAGATTATTCTATTAGTTAAGAAGCTATTAATTCTGCTTCTTAAGCTCGGTAATCTTATTATAAAGGTACTTTATTATCTCTTTGGGGTTAGTAGTCTTTCCGCTTAAAGTAAATATCTTAAAAGTTGTTACTACTTAAAGTTTTAAGGTAACTTACTAAATAGGATTAATTAAAATGTAATGGTAGCTTAGGTTTTAAGGTATAGTAGGTTTATTTCTTAGGAAGTAAGTTAGGTTAAATGCTATAAAGTAGCTTTTAAGTAGTATTATAATAAGGCTATTAAGAGTATAACTCTTAATAGTAAGACTATTACTTAGATTAATTAATAGAGAACTAGACTATCTACTATAGCGGAATACCCCCTCCTTAAGTACTTGTCTATCTCTCTATTGTAGACAGACCTCTAAATGTATTGTATTTTTTGTAGTTTTTACTATACTGTATTGTATTGTATTGTATTGTAATATATTACAATACATTACAGGATACGAATACCTATAAATGTATTATAAGGCTATAAAATATCTAATATTATAAATAAATGCTTATATAAGCATATTATATATTAAAATAAAGCTAAAAATCACGTGATTTTAGATCTTTAAAAATTAACCTTAAAATGTGGATATTAAGCGAGATATTAAGCTTTAAAGTTATGTCTTAAAATAAAAAGTAAGTAAAGCGGGGCGAATTTTCAATTGCTTATAACTTTTTGAGATAATAACTTATAGTAATAAAAAGTGGAGCATTTTAAAGAGCTAATTTAGCTCTTTTTAATGATATAAAATTTTCCCTTATAACCCTTATAATTAGCCTTATAATCTTTAGTTTAAGAAAACAGGGGTTTTTTTTACTTATAATACATTTATAGGTATTTTAGTTATGTAATGTAATGTATTTAAATACAATACACGAAAATACAATACAATACAAAATACAATACATAATACACTTGTATTTACTATATTTGTAAGAGCTCTGATTGTAGACTTATAATCACCCTAATCATTTATCTATCTATTAATCCCCAACTTATAGCGATCGATAAGTGATCCAACAATCACTTGGCTTATAGTGATCAATAGGTGATCCATCGATCACTTCATGATCACGTGACCTGGCACGTGACGTCTTGGTTCTCCCCTGTCATGGCTTTGCCTTCCCTGGTGCGGCCCAGTCCTTCCCGCGTTTGGTGACGTTCGTAACAACTATAAGAGAGACTAGAAGTTAGGTAGTTAAAGTAGGGGTAGCTATATTATAATAATTAAAGCTTATTCTATTTTCTAGTTATGTGAGATATAAGAGATATAATCCTAAAGCCCCCGTTTCACGTAACGTTATTAATCGCGTTACAGGTAGGCGGGGTTCCCTAACCACCTTACATTAACAGCTGATAATGCGTTATTTATTTACCTTAAATACTGCTAAATTAAGTAGCTTATACCGTTAATAATAGCGAATTATAACGATTTTATAGGTGCTATTAATATCAGTGATTAATTACGGGCCTTTAAGGGATTTAATCACTAGATTTATAAGGGAAGTTAGTGGGTAATTACGTGGACCTTTCTCCTTAAGGTGTAACGACTGTTGCACGGAAGGTCCAATAGGAGTCTTCGACGTGTAACGCTAGGTTCCCAAGGGATAAACTAGGTCGTAGTTTATGTTGGCAGAGCCACTAGGGCAGTCAATCTGAGCAGTTGGGTGTTACGTTGGTAATAGGTCGTAGACCGTAACCAAGTGATCAGAGTCAAAGAGTTGTAAGCGAAGCTTAGTCAATGTAATGATCTGTGTGTTGAAAGCTAAGGAGCTAGAGTCTATCTATGAAGCGAATTTGGGGGTCCCTATATACTACGGTGTTCACCCATTGTTCACTGAAGTCCTGGTGAACTATGGTTACATGCGTGCTACTGGTTCGTCTAGAGTTCACTGAACAGTCAGTGAACTCTTCCTCATTGGCGGCCCGTCCCGACCATTAATCCGTCACCCGCTGTGCCCTGAGCCACTGGGTGGCTCATGCAACCGGCCCATCCTGCGGCCTACGCTGCAGCCTGTGACTGGGTCGTAACACGATGTCCCCTCTCCCATGGTCTTGTCCTCAAGACCCAAGCCTGGTTTCATAAATAGTCCTGTCGCCCTTTCTTCCGTTGGTCGTAAGTTCTCTGCTTCCCGTAATGTCCTTCTTTCATCATGTCTAACCGTGTGGAAAAACCTAAGAAATCCCGTTCTACCACTAACCGCGCTGCCACCGCCGCCTTCATTCGTGAGCAGGGTTTTGAAGTGTCGCCCTGTAGTCGTTGCTTCGAAAAGAAGGGTCCTTGTTGGGTTGTGGGAAGCATCGGTCGTTGTGCGCTTTGTTATTCCCTGGGTCGTTCTTGTGACAGTTCTCGCGCTCCCATGGCGAATTGTACGTGCGGGGTTTGTCTGTCGTGACGTGTCTTTGGCTGACGTATTCCTAGTAAACCGTATCACCGAGGAGCTTCGTCGGCTTGAGAAGGAGGAGGAGTTAACGGAGGAGCTTTTAATCGAAAGGCGTCGTAAGGCTCAGTTGGAGATAGATGAGGCCTTGAATCGTCTGATGCGCCTTCGGCGTATGCGTCGTCATTTGCGTGAAAAGGGTCTGGAGATGGCCCGTCGTGATTTCGCTTCTCTGGAGGAAATGGAGGATGCGGATCGGAAGAAGGAGGAGGAGGAGGCTCGAAAGCGTGAGCTGGAGCAGGTTCAACAGCAAGAGTCTGAGGCTGTTCGTGATGCTCAAAACTGGGGTGCCTTTGATGTTGTAGACTGGGGCGCGTTGCTTAGCGCTGAGTCGCAAGCTGCTGGTGGTACTGTCTCAACAGTGCCTGGCAATTCTTCAAATTAGTCATAGGCTCCCATGTGTTTTCCTCGTTTCCGTAATTCTTCCATTTAATGAGATATTGGCGCGTTTTGTTCTTTGTTCTCATGTCTAGGATCCGTTCCACTTCGTACTCTGTTTCGTCCATGACTTCGATGTCTTCTTCTGCTGGTGCATTGTTTGGTGCTTCTTCAAGGAGTGAAATGTGTACTATAGGATGATTCCTCATAGTCTTTGGTAATGAAAGTTCGTAGTTGTTCGTCGATATTCGTTTTTTGATAGCGAATGGTCCTAGTTTCTTGTAATCCAATTTGTCGCTTGGTCGCGTTGTTTTGATGTTTCGTCGGAGTAGGTAGACCATGTCTCCCCCCCCAAAGATTGGTCCCTTCAATCTTTTCCGATTATGATATTGTGCCATTCTTTTTCGTACGAATTCCAATTCGCGTCGCATTTCTTCATGCAATTTTTTCAGTTCATCTGCTTGCAACATTGCTCGTTCTGCTTGCGGTCCTTCGCGCTGTGTTCGGAATACTTCGGGATTAAATCCGTAATTGGCGTAGGCTGGTGTCTGCTTTGTCGATTCCGATATCGAGCTATTGTAAGCCAATTGCGCTGTAGGTAACCATTTTACCCAATCATCCTGCTGATAATTGATGTAGCATCGCAGATACTGTTCAAGCGTCTGGTTCAACCTTTCTGTTTGTCCATCTGTCTGTGGATGATATGCAGTGCTTAACTTGTGGTTTGTCCCAAGTTGTGCCATAAGTGCTTGCCAAAACTTAGAGGTAAATGTACTTCCTCTATCCGATATGATTTCCTCTGGCAGCCCATGATTGCTTGCTATTGTTCGTAAGAACACATATGCAAGTTCTTCTGCATTGCTTGCTTCTCTGTACGGTAGAAAGTATCCGTACTTTGTGAGTCTGTCCGTGACCACGAATATGCTGTCATATTCCACATTGGTCATTGGTTCTCTTGACATTGGTAGCTTCGTGATATGATCGAAAGCTATCGATTCCCATGGTCGTGTTGGTACTGGTAATGGTTGTAATTCTCCGTATGGCTTATGTCGAGAAGCCTTACTCTTTCCGCATTGTATGCATTCGTTGACAACCTTTTCGACCATTTTCTTGATTCCTGAGAAATCGTATTGTCGTCGTATCTTGTCCAGTGTTTTGCGGATTCCTTGGTGTCCGTAAACTGGGTGTTCATGCATTTCTTTGATGCATTCTTCTTGTAGTTCTGGAGGTATCCAGGTCTTTCCATGGTACTTTGGGATAGTTCCGGGTTCTGTGAGACATTCTTCTGGCGTGTCTGCAAACCTGACCTTTCTCCTTGCCCATTGTTGGATTTTCTTGTATACTGGGTCTCCGTCTTGTACCTTTAGTATGGCATTCAGTTGTCTCTGCTGAAAATTGCCATTTTTATTGATCTCAAGGAGTTGTCCTGTTGCTGTAGGTACTCCTGTATCGTAGTCGCTTCTTCGACTTAGAGCGTCTGCTCGTCCGTTTTCGGATCCTTTTCGATGGATGATTTCATAGTCGAATTCTGAAAGATATTCGGCCCATCGGATTTGTCGTCCGTTCAACTGTTGCGTCGTCGCAAAATGAGAGATATTTTTATGATCGGTATACACCTTGACTTTGTGTTTGCTTCCCATAAGGTAGTGCCTAAATTCCTTAAAAGCATTGATGATTGCTAGGAATTCCTTGTCGTAGATGGGGTAGTTTAGTTCTGCTCCGTGAAGTTTCTTTGAGTAGAACGCAATAGGGTGCAGTTTTCCGTCATCGTCTCTTTGTCCAACTTGTGCTCCTAGAGCAAAGTCTGATGAATCGGTTTCTAATTCCGTTTCTCTTTCTGGGTCAAAGGTTTTCAAAACAGGTTCGGATGTGATGAGTTCTTTGATCTTGTCAAAGGCACATTGCGCCTCATCGTTCCAATTCCACTGCTTATCCTTCTTGGTGAGTTCATCCAAGGGTGCTGCGATTTCGCCGTAGCTTTTGATGAATCTTCTGTAATAATTCGCAAAGCCTCTAAAGCTTTGTATGTCCTTGACATTCTTCGGTGTTGGCCAGTTTCTTACTGCCTCGATTTTTGTTTTTTCCATTCGTATCTCGTTTGGTCGTATTGTGTGTCCTAGGAAGTCTACTTCCTGTGTATGGAACTTGCTTTTTGCTGGTTCAACTAATAGTTTTGCGTCTTGTAGCGCTTGCAGTACCTTGTGTACGTGCGTCTTGTGGTCTTCTAGGGTTTTCGAGAAGATGAGTATATCATCCAGATATACTACCACAAAGTTGTCCAAATATTCTCGTAGTACGCTGTTAATCATTCGTTGGAATGTTGCTGGTGCGTTGGTAAGCCCAAATGGCATTACCAAGTATTCGAATAGTCCAAACTTCGTTCTGAAGGCTGTTTTCCATTCATGGCCTTTCTTTATTCGAATCAAATTGTATGCTCCTTTTAGATCTAGAGCGGTGAACCAATTCATTCCGTGCAGTCGATCTCGTAATTCGGAGATAAGCGGCAACGGTGTTCGATCCTTCATGGTAATCGCGTTCAATCGTCGATAGTCCACTACTAACCGCAATTTCCCGTTTTTCTTTGGAACAAACATGACTGGGTATCCAGCTTCTGATGTGGATGCTCTGATGTAGCCTTTCGCTAACATCTCGTCGATGTATTCTCGTAGCGTTTCGAGTTCTTTTGCGTTCAAGTTGTAAATCTTATGAAATGTTGTCGACTTTCCATCTATCAATTCGATTTGATGGTCCCATTGACTGTGTTCTGGTAATCCGGTTTCCAATTCTTCTGCGAATAGCTTTTCGTATTTCCGGTATTCCTTAGGGATATTTTTGAGTCTTTCTTCTTTCGTTATTGAGCTTTTGTCGTTTTTATCGTTTTTGTTCTTTTCTCCTTCGAGCTTCTTATTTGTGTTTGCGAGGTCTTTCCGTAAGGCGGCAATAACCTTTCGGATCTTGGCTCTTGTCTTCTTATTATTTATTGTTGTTCGTATTCCGGTTTGTAGCGCCGTCGGGGTCGTTACGGTGGATCCAATCGTTCGTTTCTTTGTATTCGTTGTTTCTGTATTGTTCTTTTGTTGTCGTTGGTCCTTGGATAACTTGCTTGAAGGTTCTTTTTCTTCAGAACTCTGTTCGTGAGCTAAGTTATGACGAAATTTCGTTCTTTCTTCCGAAATCTGCTGATTCTGTTGGCCTGAAGTCTCGTTCCACTTCAGTTGGCCTGTCCTCCAGTTGATCAGTGGGTTACTCTCCCATAACCATGGGTACCCTAACACTAGGTCGTGTTCCGATACGTCCATAACATCGAGTTGAATCACTTCTGAATGATCTTGAATCTGTACTTTGAGATGATCAGTCTCTCTGTTAATGATCCCGTCATTATAATCAAAAGGTTTTCCTTCGATATCAGTTAACTCGTATGGTGCCTCTTTGTGTTTCCACGGTAGTTGGTAACGATTCACAACTCTGGGTGAGATATAGTTGCCCATCGCGCCACTGTCCACAAGTATGCGAACGCGATGTCCCATGACTTCGGCGTCTAATACCATCTTATCGCTTCGTCCGTTCTGGGTTGCGTTGAGGGTCATTAGCGTCTTTCTTTTCATGCCAGCCTGTAGCCCTTTTACAGATGGCGTGCCTCGTTTTTTGAGTTTTCCGGAATAGATTCTTCTGCAATCTGTCGTTTCATTTCCTGGTACCATTCCGTAGGTCCAGTTCCATTCTGTGGGTGTTTAAAGCAAAACCCATCGTTAAACATTTGACATAGGCGGTTGTAAATTTGATCTTTCATTTCTCCATGCTTCTCGCATCTTGGGTTGTCGCAGTTTACCGCATATTTCTTGTTGCATCTGGGGTTGAACTTCTGTTCGTTGTACCACTTATCCAGCCTTTGCTCATTGTGGTATGTTGATTCTGTGATTCCCCTGGGGTCTTTGTGTTCGAGTATGTCTAATGCTCGTTGTGCCCGTTTGTATGCTGCTGGTGTGCCACATTGCCACTTGTGCCATTCCCTGGCCTTATCTACCATATGTTCTGAACAATTGGGTAGTGGGCATACCATGTGGTCTTTCGTTTCACATCGAGGTGACTTGAGTAACAACTCTCTTCTGTGTGTTGGGATTTTTCCCTCATACACATACTGATGCCATTGTTTGTTCTTCGTATACACGTGCAGTTGGCATGTGTCTGATTCACATACATCCGTAGGGTCTGTATGAGCTCGGCATTTGATGGGTGTGTTTGAATCGGGTTCCAAGATCATAGTTTGGTCATCGTTGATTATCTTCACTCTCCATTCTAGGAGTTCCCATCGGAAGTATGGTGCTTTGATCGGATATCCTCTCATTCGGATCGGGAATGCATCCAGTCGTGCCTTGGTTGTAAAATGTGCCTGACACATCATAAATGTGCATGATGCCCATGCTAATCGTGTATGGTCCTTATGTCTTGGTGAGAGTCTGGGGTCGTCCCCTTCTGGGTACCATAGTGTCGGGTTTCTTAACATTGTGGTGGTGTCTACCGCAATGATAGGGATTGCGAAATGTTTTCCTGTTGGTGCGGGAAAATATCGTTGTACAGCTTGTTCTTGTGTGGCTGTTAGCCTTGCAGGCGTTTCTTCCTCGCTTTGTTCGTCTTCGGACGCTTCTGGAGTATCTAGGATTGCGCAGTTGTCGTCGACGCTCATTTCCTTTACTCTATCTTCTGGTTCATCGAGGGTGGTGAGGATTTGTGCGTCCTGTTCCTCCCTATATTGTTGTTCCCTTCGAATCTTCCTTGCTTCTGCTTGTTGTCGCACCCAATCGAGGATTTCTTGGTGCGAGTCTTCGTTCAAATATTCTGGCGATTTTGGTTCGAAAATCTCCTTTCGTCCTGTCATCGCAAGGGTTCTTTTTTCCACTGATTGTTCGTCCAGGTCTTCTTGTACCGCTTGTCGCGCTGCTTGAATTCCTGCGCGTATTTCCTCAAGCTCCGGCGTTGGTATCCTTTGTAGCTTTTCGTGTCCTGGTTTTCGTGGTGGTGGTGTCGTGATTCCCAATGCCCGGTTTATCTGTCTTTGCGTTTTCTTCGGCTTCTTGGGTTCTTTCGGAAACCATCCGGTTCCTTGTTTGCTACTGAGGTGGGTATAGCAGTTGTTATCGTAGCAGAAGGTCCAGCTTAGGTTTTTGTGCTCTACCTCTGGTTCGTAGATTTCGATCTTCTGTTGGTTAGTAGCATTGAGCTGTTTCTTACCTCCTTCTGGTACTGGCTTCCATTCTTTCTTGGGTTTCTTGCATTTGTTGGCGAAATGTCCTGGTTTTCCGCAATTATAACACTTCTTTTCCTTTTTGTCATCTTTTTTGGTAGCGTCAAGCTCCATTCGTCCAGGATTAAGAGTGTGACCATAGGCAATAGGTTCGTCCCGCTTCCTGCGTTGATTGGCTTGGTAACTCTTTCCTTTAGTAGGGTTCCAGGTTCCTTTACCCTGTTTTTTCTGTATGCGTCGCTGATACTGTCTGTCGTCGATCCGTACCGTCATAGCGATGTAGTCCGATAAATTGTCTGGCCTGTTCTCTCTATAGAGTTCATCTTTAACTTCTTCCTTGAGTCCCTTATAGAATGCTGACATAAGAGGTTCGTCCTCCCAGTCAAGCTGAGATGCGAGTTGTCTGAAGCGAGCGGCATAATCGGATGCCGATCCTTTCTGCTTGAGTCCGTCGATATGGTACTCGGCAGCTCTAGCTTCATCAACTGTTCCAAAGGCTTTCTTGATGGCTTTTTCGAACTCATCGTAACTTTCGAAAATGGTGTTGGTTTCGTTTTCGCGGTCGTCTTTTTCCTTGTTAAGGTAGTCCCTCATGATGGGTTCAAACCATGCTAGTGCTATTCCCGTCATACATCCTCCTGCGTGAAGTACCTTGGCAGAGGATTCTTCCATTTTGTTTGGGAATTGTCGGTGGTAAGCCCTGAGTTGAGTGAGGAATCCTTGAAGTGCACCCGGGGATCCGTCGTACGGTCCCGGCGCCCTGGGTCTGAGGATTTCTCCCAAGTCCTTTTTAATTGTGGCAGCAGCCGTGGCTTGTTCCTGTCGTTCTTCTTCCATCTGTTGAACCCGTTCGCGGAGGCGTATGATCTCAGCGAGCATCTCGTGAGCAGAGATGGTTGGTGGCCCCTCCCGAGTTTCGTTCGATCCAGATGCGGTAGTAGCCTCGCGTGGTGCCATGTTTGACAGTTATCAGATATTGCTCAGAGTGACGCAGTAGTAGTCTGAACAAGAGCTTTCAACGTGTAACGACTGTTGCACGGAAGGTCCAATAGGAGTCTTCGACGTGTAACGCTAGGTTCCCAAGGGATAAACTAGGTCGTAGTTTATGTTGGCAGAGCCACTAGGGCAGTCAATCTGAGCAGTTGGGTGTTACGTTGGTAATAGGTCGTAGACCGTAACCAAGTGATCAGAGTCAAAGAGTTGTAAGCGAAGCTTAGTCAATGTAATGATCTGTGTGTTGAAAGCTAAGGAGCTAGAGTCTATCTATGAAGCGAATTTGGGGGTCCCTATATACTACGGTGTTCACCCATTGTTCACTGAAGTCCTGGTGAACTATGGTTACATGCGTGCTACTGGTTCGTCTAGAGTTCACTGAACAGTCAGTGAACTCTTCCTCATTGGCGGCCCGTCCCGACCATTAATCCGTCACCCGCTGTGCCCTGAGCCACTGGGTGGCTCATGCAACCGGCCCATCCTGCGGCCTACGCTGCAGCCTGTGACTGGGTCGTAACAAGTAGCTTAGGTTTTAAGGTATAATAGGTTTATTTCTTAGAAAGTAAGTTAGGTTAAATGCTATAAAGTAGCTTTTTAAGTAGTATTATAATAAGGCTATTAAGAGTATAACTCTTAATAATAAGACTATTACTTAAATTAATTAATAGAGATCTAAACTATTTAATTATAGGAATACCTTCTTCTTAAGTATTCGTTTATCTCTCTATTATAAACCTAAATTATTTAGATTACCTAATAATCCTAATAATCCCGTCTCGTTAGATCATTTATATGATCTAATAAGCTATCACGTGACTTGATGTCCTTATTAGTTAGTAGCTGTGCCTACCCTTACTAGTACGGCCTAGCTTCCCGCGTCTCGTTGTTACGAACGACACTGCACAAGACACGGGACGGGACCGCACCGGCTAGGACAGGCACGACCCGTGGGCACAAGAAGAAGGCAGGGGCACGTGACCAGCCACGTGACCCAAGAGGCGATCGAAGAGGTCGATGTTCAAACACATCGACCAGGGAGGATCGAACCGACCGAACCTCGAGCCAGTCGATCAAGGCTCGAAGGGATCGATGGTCGAGCCAATCGATCCAGGACTACAATAGAGAGATAGACGAATACTTAAGGAGGAGGTATTCCCATAGTCAGATAGTCTAGATCTCTATTGATCAATCTAAGCAATAGTTTTACTATTGAGAGTTATACTCTTAACGGCCTTATTGTGATACTGCTCAAAAGCTACTCTGTAGCATTCAACCTGACTTACTTCCTAAGAAACAGACCTACTGTGCCTTAGAACCTAAGCCACCGTTACACTCGTGCAGTGACGTTCGTAACACTCTTATAAACAGCTACATTTTACAGGCTCGTAGCAGCTCGGCTTAAAAGCCCTATAAAAGTTAGTATAATTAGCGGCTTTAGCTTATAAAGAACCTTTTTAGGGCCTTTAAGGACGGCTCTAGCTAGGAGAGATTTTAGGCTAGTAATATTTTTACGCTTATATTATTATAAGATTATAAGAGGGACTGGAAGTCAGGTAGCCAAAGTAGAGGTAGCTGTATTGTAATAACTAAAGCTTATCCTATTTTCTAGTTGTGCGAGATGTAGGGGATATAGTCCTAAAGCCCCCGTTCCACGTGACGTTGTCAATCGCGTTGCAGGTGGGCGGGGTTCCCCAACCACCTTACAATTATAGTATGATCTTATTCGTTAAGGGAAATAGGCTAAATGCCTTACTTATTAAGGCTTTTAATATAGTTAAATTCGGTTATAAGGCTTAAAAAAGCCGCTTATAAAGGTCTCTAGGAATAGCCTTAAAAGGCGAGTCTCTTACTCGCGTTAGAGCTATAATAAATGTAATGTAGCTCTTTATAAACTTAAAAACTATTAATACTTATATTATTATATTAATTCTTAATAGGAAAATATACCTTTTAATTTAAGACTTTTTATTAGTTCACACTCTTATTCGGTACGCAAGTGGCACCTTAGCGCACTCAAAGGGATGCGACGTCCCAAGGGCCATTGCACCCGTTGACCTCACTCGGAGTCACACACCACGATGCCTACGGGTAGAGGTAGTACTAGAGTGAGCTCATATCCCTTTGAATGTGTTAAGGTCCATTTTTCGTACCGGGCAGGGGTTCTAGCCAATGAGAAAACCCGTGTTAAACGGTACAAATTCTCACTTAAGAAGTAATATAATAGTACAAGTACCAGTAATAATTAAATTTATAAAGAGCTACATCTTCCTATCGTAGCTGATACTGTCACTAAAGACGTACCTGTTAGGTATCGCAGAAAAGTGGGTCAGATACCTCACTTGGACCTTAACACCAAGTACCAGGGTAACTTACCCATTGCACGCAGAAACTGGCCGTCGTTGAACTTACAGGGTAGGCATGTGACAGCTTTCGACGATGACATTTGAAGATGCACTTGACTACGGAGTACTAGTTCCTCTAGACAGCCCCCCTGGCCACCGAGGAAACCCCACGCGTCCCAGCCCCAAATCAGACCTGCACCGCTCCTCATACCGGCCAGTCCTCGTTTCACAGGGCATCGAATTTACCTCCAATCTACATAAGTCCTGAAAGAGCCAGCATCGCGGCCAACCTAAGCCTTCCCCGCTTGCGAACGCAGCAGATCGGTTGTCCATCACCTGATCAGGTCTAACGAGCACATATGTGTTTGCTGGCCTGGCCTTGTCGAGACGGCCTTTTCTGACTTGACTATCGCTGCCGAGCTGTCTTGAACCCAGACTGTTTGTCCGTAAGCTCGACACAGTCGAAGCTCGTCTCCCCGACGTCCTTGATCACTCCACGCTGCCACAACCCAACTTATTAATCTCGACTCCACCGAGACACCGTCACAACAGCTGGGACGCAGTGGGCGCGTTTCCGTGCTTCTGCTGCCAGGACAGTAACAATGGCTAGCCCATCGCTCAATTTTATTACCTTCAACCAGGACCACAGCTGTCTTGCTGTTGGTGAGTATTGACGGGACAGGGATAGCCATGTTTACTCTACCGAAATCATATACTAACATCACATCTTCAACTCGTTTGTTTCACCAGGTACCTCCAAAGGGTTTCGTATATACCATACTGATCCCTTCTCCCGAATCTTCAGTAGCGACGATGGAAACATTGCTATTATCGAGATGCTATTTTCGACCTCACTTGTAGCACTCATACTATCTCCACGACACCTCATAATTCAGAATACAAAAGTAGGCTGCCTCGGATCGTACTCAAGGTTGTTATATTTTCGCTTACACTCGCAATTACACTGATACAGAGAGCATCTGTTATATGCGAGCTTACGTTTCCATCTGCTGTTCTCGCCGTCCGACTAAATCGAAAGCGTCTTGCCGTCATATTGGAGGAGGAGATATATCTGTACGACATTAGCAACATGAGCCTCCTCTATACCATAACAACGTCGCCGAACCCCTCTGCAATATGCGCACTGTCTCCCTCGTCGGAAAACTGCTTCATTGCGTATCCCCTCCCCAAACCCAGGGAAGATTCAGACAGTCGCCGCCCGGCTCATGCACCACCCCAATCTACATATGTCTCGCCAACGTCGGGCGAAGTGCTCGTATTTGACACATTAACACTCAAAGCAGTAAATGTTATCGAAGCCCATCGCTCACCCTTGTCCTGTATATGCTTGAACAGCGACGGCACACTCTTGGCCACGGCAAGTGAGACCGGGACAATCATTCGGGTCTTTTCCATCCCCAGAGGCCAGAAACTGTATCAATTTCGACGCGGAACCTATCCTTCAACCATTTACAGCATGTCTTTCAATCTCAGCTCAACCCTTCTATGCGTGTCTTCTACTTCTGATACTGTCCATATCTTTCGGTTAGGAACACCACCTGGACATACGACGCCTGGAGGCGCGCCAATCGAAACGCCAAGTCCTCCAAGACAGGATCGTTGGTCGCGAGCTAGGAGCTACGATGATGGCGACTCGCCAGGGAATAGCGCCACAGAGTCCCCGAGGAGCGACGCAGCAGAATCGGCAGCGGGAAACGCAATTCCCAGTGGAGGTAAACAGGGCCATCGAAGGCAGAGCGGGTCATTTAGTAACATGTTGCGTCGATCATCGCAAATCATGGGTCGTGGTGTTGCTGGCGTTGTTGGATCTTACCTGCCCCAGACTGTCACCGAAATGTGGGAGCCGCTACGAGATTTTGCGTACATCAAAATACCGAAATCCGGGGTCTCGGGACTGACTCCGCGCGCAACCGGCAGCTCCACTGTTGGACCGTTGCGAAGTGTAGTAGCGATGAGTAGTAGCAGCCCCCAAGTTATGGTTGTAACCAGCGATGGCGGCTTCTACGTTTATAATATCGACATGGAAAACGGTGGAGAAGGATATCTTGTGAAGCAATTTTCGTAAGACTTCCCCTGCTCCGCAAAAGCCTTGTTTGTTTTGGTGTTGAGAAACGTTTGTCTTTTGAATCTTGGGCCACAAATCTGAACTTACGATTGAGACTCACACTATCCCACAGGGTTCTTGAAGGTGACGAAAAAAATGATGTCCCAGCATACGGGACGTATCCTCCTTCTTAGCTCCTTGCTATTTTTATTTTGCACACGATGTTCTCTATGAGTCGACCTTCACCCTTGAAGGCAGTGAATACCATACACGCAACAGTCCCGGGTTGATACTCAAAGACATTGTTGCATCAAGCCGATAAGCAATTTTTTCAACGGGATCCGTGACCTGCAGACAAACAAATTATAACTAAATACCGGAGTTGGGCGAAGTCGGAATACGCTTCATCTTGCCATATCTTGAAGATTCAGGAAAGCCACATAGTATGCATTTCACATACACCTCAGAATAGGCGTTTATACCAGGTCGCAAACGTGTAAATAAGAGACCAACTCTATTCCAGAGATAAATTTTTGGTGACTTGTTTAAGACATTACGGTACCCAAAACGAGAAAGTCCATTTCATCATAAGTCGTCATATCCACGGATGCGAGAATCCAACGCTCCAAAAAGTTTGAATAACCAAATGGCCAATGATGTGCCTTGGATTAACCTACTTTAACAGCCCGCAAACAACAATAAAAGGGCAGAGTATATCTCCTGGAACAAATAAGGCTATGTTCGGCAGGTTGAAGTTCAATGTGGCGTAGGGACGACGCTCGTCAAGAAATAATAACAAACAAGCCAACAAAAGGATAACAAAACATGCAACAATGAAGGTCATTTTGTGTGCTAGAACAGTCTTGAGCTTACCCCTGGCGTGATGGTATGGCAATCGAGCTGCATTTGCGAGAGCTAGGTGTGGACCTTAAATATGTTGCCTCCCAGAGACGGGTGCATGTTTTCTAGTATGAATAGCGAACCATGGGCTTTCGTGTCACTCATGGTATTGGTATTATCACCTTGAGTAAGGGCGATTCATGAGGGCGATTTCTCGCGCGATGTCTTGCCACTCCAACTCACGCTTCAATGGCGCGGAGTCGTTGCCCCGTTGTTGCAACCATTCTTCCCAACGTAATAACTCATACGCAAATCGTAAATGAGGCTGAATGATAACGTTGAGACGCCTTGCCCGAACAAAACAATATGCGCGAGGAAATGACATCCCCATGGCTCTCATTACTTCAGCGATACAGATGGTGGCGCTACGCGATACCCCAACCCGACAATGCACCAGAGTTGCCGTCCCTCGTCGTCTTTCTTTGTCTATGAATTCACAGTGTTAGGAAACTCGGGGAAAGTAGTCTGATTAAGAAATAGGACTAGACCTTGGAAGATCAAAATTTTCTCACCTATAAACTCAAGACATCCCGGGAACTCATCGGTAAGTGGATCGATGCCATTATCTTGAACGCCTTGGACAACGTAAACGTTGTCTGAACCCCATTTCTCCAGATCACCATCTCTCCAAGATGCTGTCTCGCCGACACTTAAAATTTGGCCTATACCCAGTTCTGCCAGAAGATCCGGATTGTTTGCGTGACCAAGATTGCCCAAATACAGATAGTCCAGAATTCGGCTCGGGAAGGAGCCGTCGAGACCAGGCAGCCACTTAGGCTCATCTCGCAATAGGTTGGTAATTTGCTCAAGGCTATATCCAACACAAGCGGGGGATTCTTTTAACAATCGAGGAGCAATTGCCGTCAGCAGAGCGACGTCAGTAGGATAAGCAAAGAAGTTTCGGCCCTTGGAGGTGTGGAGCTGTAACCAGGCATTTGGAACCGGTTGTCCCGTGCTGTAGCTCAGGTATGCAATTCCCAGCATGGTAGATTCCGTGTATCCATCAGCGCAATGAATGAGAACTTTCCGTGGTTCGAAGGTCCCGGAGCTAAAGCCGGTTGTGCCACGAGGTGTATTCTCATCGTGAACACCACTGTTTGGTCGAATGCCATGCGATAGGTAGTAAATGAATTTGCACGTTTCGATAATCCCGTCGGCCTCATCGTGTGACCATGTTGGTGGCAGTATACTCCCCGACGACGGGAAGTCAAAATGCGAACGTCCAGCTGGTCCATCCGTTGATTCGACAAGGCGTTGCAAGGCACCAGGATTCAGGTGGCCTAGGTCGCTGCATTCAATCAATACATCAAAGATCTGCTCCTCTGGACTGCCTGCTTCAGGGGTGGGACCCATGAAAACGTTGAGAGATATCTCGGACGCCTGAGTCATGTCCCACATTTCGGTTCGCTCCTGCTGAACAAAATCAAGAACCTTCCCAGTGGCGCAACCGTCAGAGTCGATCGCAACAATGTCGCTATTAGCGTCTTCAAAATCTGAGAAGGGACTGGTGCAAACGAAGGTGTTGTATTCGGTAAAGTTTCCCGCTTGTGCCGTTTGCGATTGCCTTTGAAGTAACTGGGCCGCAGCAACTTCCCAGGCTACCTTCTTGCTTTCCTCAAGGTTTTCTCCATATACAATCACATCAGACACAAGAGCCGCCTTTGCCGTTTGAATTTGAAAGTTTCTCACTGAGAATCCTTCCTCGGGATCCGCCTCGATAAATCTGGGACGAGGGCCAGGCTGCAGGAATTCGTCAGGCGCAACAGCTCCTTTAAGTCGTGCCGTCGAAAGATCGCCATTTGCCTTTACCAACAAGATGCCTCTATTAGACGTAGGTGGATTTCTTGTAGACCTTTTTCGGCCCATGAAGAATGCCTGCTGAAGATGATTCTTTGGATGTAAGCCGTGAAGCCAAGGGAACACCACCTCTGGTGAAGGTAGTGGTTGTCTGGAACCGAAATCAATTGCCCTGCTGACCTGGGAGGCATCGAGTTCAAAAATACAAATGCTATCAATTTCCAATCTGACATAGCTATCAGGCGGAAAGAGTAAAGATTGCTGGCACAAAACTTCAACAGCACCTTTGGGAGATGCTGGCGGCGTGTCTGTATCGTCGACTTTTGGTGGCCCAGTGGGACAAGCCGGGATATGCTTATTTGGCAGTGGAGCAGGACAACGCTGACTTTGGACTTGGCGGTTTACATCTTCGAGCGAATGAGGTGGTGTGATCGGGCCGTCGATGTCGGAGCTGGCGCCGTGCGGAGGTATCGGCCTCGGTAAAGCAATGGTTGCCATGCTGGAGAACGGTGATGACCGAGACGTGCCAAGCGCTGTCGCTCGAGAGCGTACTGTGCATGTATGCAGAGAGTTGAGATATATGATGCAGAAGAACTGCAATCAACAGGAAGTGGTTTTTGGCCGTGTCCGCTCCAGCGTTGCTGACTACAAGATGACGAGCAAGATCGATTCGGCTCTGGTCTGAAGATCGTGAGTGTGTCAGTCAACCCCCGATTCATTAAGGGTCTAACCGCGACCGTTGAAGTGAATAGCATCCAACTCTCGCGTGGTGGGATTCAGGACCTCGCTGGCAGAAAAAAATTGGGGTTTGTAGAGATATGATAGATATGCCAGGGGCTCGCTGCTCAGATATCATGCCCTTCTAAGGCCGCCACGCAGCAGCAGCGCTGGTCAACAAGTCCAATGAGACAAGGGTTGACGACATAGGAAGTGTAAATCGACCAGCCTAAGACAGGTCAATCCCGAGGTAAGGGTATTGAGCAAAGGATTTTGAAATAGAACTTGGTCATGCGAGCGTACCTCTCCGAGGGACAATGGAAATACACACAGACAGTGCACGGTGCAAGTTTCTTCGTACAAAGGTTGATCAGGTGCTGAAACAGGTCTGATAGTTTGAATCAATGACTACTTAAGTAGATTACAAGGGAAGAAAGATTAGGCGTAAACAAGACTGCATCAAGAGAAGAGGGGGAGGAGGAGGATGCACCGAATGCACCGAGTAGCAGTCGGCGGTCGGTGGTGTTTCGACAATGCATTGCTGGACCGTGAGTGAGTGGGTGGGTGACGACTGGCAGTCACATCATGTGGTGTGAGCAACCAGTTGACATTTACCCAACACTGGCCAGTGTCGGTTAGACTACCTGCTTAGTAGGTACTTTAGGTAGCTACGTCTCAATATTTAGCTTTAGCTCACTAGCAGTATCTACTAAGCTGCTCACCTCTCTTCCTCACACTTCAATCCTACCAATAAAATAAGGCCTTATAGCAGGCAATGGTGCAATCAATGACAGTCTCGTCGCTTCTCAGGCAACGGCACGGGCTTGGCCAGACATTTAGGCACACATAATTTCACTGCCGAGTGGCAAAGACGCCCGGAATGCACTTTTGTTAGGCTTCCCACGAACTCGTCGCATTCTACTTTGTTCTTTCACTGAACTCTCTTCATGACGACGTTTGCAGCACAAGGGTCTTGATGCGAGGGTTACTAACTATTAAGTGCTGTAACAGGCCAGCAAGATGGCTGGTGACCAGGCTTCACTAGCGTGTCACCTATTGGATGATAAGAGCGTCATCCCCGTCTACCGGTCTGTTGAGGGCGGCAACATGGGTTCGACGGACCAATTGCAGCCGGATGGGCCTCACCAGGCCCAGTAGGGTGGAGAGACTGCTCCCATCCCCCGTCTCTAAAATGAACTAGTGAGCACCGTACAAGCTCTTCGACAGTATGCGGCGTGCAGAGGGCGGGGAAGGAACGATCGTCGAAAAGACTCCTGAGCCACCGCCACAAGATCATCGTTATGTTCATGTAAAACAGCAAGAGAAATAGAGAAGAATCTACTACTCTTCAATGAGGACGGAGAAGCAAGGATGGGGAAATAACCCCATCGTTCCCCAGGACACTTCAGCGATACAATGGGAGCAATTGTGGTTGCCATGGACAGCAACGTTTGGGCTTGTCGATTTACGTGCATACGGAGTACAAGGCGGTCGTTGGCAGGCAGCACGCTTTAAAAACCTCCTTCCCGAACAGTGCACATATGTGTTTTGGGTGTCTCATTCTTTTAAATCAGAGTCTAGTATCACGAGGTATCTTTGCTAGAATATTCTGAGCATGAAAGATCACCTTGGAGACACTTTAAGGCCAACAGAGTTTCTGAAGGCTTGTAGGATGTTTGTTAACCGCGTGGAGAGACCAAACTTGCTCATTTCCCCAGATTCCGCATTTCGGCCCACTACGCGTCTAGAAACGGAACCCACCTCTGTAGGTACGCATTTAGCGGATCAATTGACAACTCTTGGATTCTTCTTTTTAGCAGGCTTAAGCCTACTTCCATTCTTTCTCGTTACTGGTACCAGGAGATCAGAAAGTCACGAATCCATAGCGGGAGCCAATACATGATTCGATTCGATAGTCGAGCAGTTGTTGAGGGAACCAAACAAAATGTCTGCTTTGTTAATCGTAATGTGTCCCAAAAACCTGTGTTATTTATCGGTCCCGGCATACCATATTCTGTCATAGCCTTTCGTGAGTGACGAGTCCCAAACTAGGACCACGTCTGAGCAGTTATGAAAATCAGATGGCCTCAAATGACACAAGGCCAATGACGGTCTTCCCATAAACAAACCGACATCTATAACGCAACTACCTACCGAGGTACCCGGGCAGGTAGGTAAGCAGTGAAACAGTAAGCGGTTCAAGCAAAGCAACAATAAAGTTGAATAGGTTCAACATGGTGCCCTATGACGGGATGGATATGATTATGCGGAGGTTGTTTGCGATCACGTGATCACGCGCTTCAACAAGTTCCTTGGAGGCCCACATGACGATTCTCCTCCCTACGATCGTGAAATGTGAACCTACCAAGGTAAAGAGACAACGAATTATCAAGTTATTCCGTTTTGAGAGCTAGGCCAGCTCTCATCGAAGGGCAAGATGAAGTTCTACATTGAGTAAAATATCCCTCTTCATCACGTGTTACGTATATGGGTGCTAATTTGGCTTTAGTAAACTGCCTGTCCTTTTTCCGTATCCCAAGATATACCCAGGTATGCACCTTCAGAATGCAGAATGGAAGCGCTCAGAACTGACCAAGCAATTTTTAGAGCAATATGCGTAAGCTTCCATCTAAACTCACGGTTTTAATTTTGTCTCCATTTAACCGATATTTGAATAGGTATATGTGTGACTTGAAGAGTAACCGCGACGACCCTCAGTGTTTCTGGTAATGGTTTGGTCTTACCGACCTGGCTGACCCGTACCATCTATTCTTAGAAACACTTGATGCCGGCGGTCACTGCGTACTAGAAATGCCTTCAGGCACCGGCAAGACTGTATCCCTTCTATCGCTCATTGTAGCTTATCAGCAGTTCATGCCTGAAAAAAGAAAACTAATCTACTGCTCTCGTTTGTTGACCCCGTCAAAGTCCCTTCCCCAATATCTCCCCGTTTCTTCATCCTTTCCTCTTCTCGTTCCTCCTTGTCTCTCGGTCTAGTGGCTGATGAACTTGCGTGAAAAGGTACCATGTCAGAGATCGAGAAGGCTTTGGTGGAGCTGAAAGCTCTCATGAAGTATCGTACTGAGCAGCTCGGCTTCGAGGAAGATTTCCGCGGCTTGGGACTAACTAGTCGAAAGAACCTCTGCCTCCACCCCTCCGTCAAACGAGAAAAGAGTGGTTCTGTTGTGGACGCCCGCTGTAGGAGTCTCACTGCTGGCTTTGTGAAAGAGAAGAAGGACAGGGGTGAGAATGTAGACGTTTGCATCTACCATGATGTACGAATCCTTCAGCCCAACAGCAAAGTTCATTCGAGAAAGATTCTGTAGCATACTTGCGTAGTTTTTCTTCCTCTTGAGTCTACCTGCTAATTTAAGACTTAGAATCTCGACCTTCTCGAGCCCCACAACCTGATTCCGAATGGCGTCTGGACTTTTGATGGTATTCTGCGGCATGGAGAGGAACACAAACAGTGTCCGTATTTTACTGCAAGACGGATGGTATGCCTGTCACCACTACCCTGCTCTAGCATCGACTAAATGAATCAGATGCAATACTGCAACGTCGTCATTTTCTCTTATCACTATCTTTTGGATCCAAAAATTGCGGAGCGAGTGTCTCGAGACTTTTCTAAAGATTGCATTGTCGTGTTTGATGAAGCTCACAATATTGACAATGTATGTATTGAAGCTCTCAGCACTGACATTACCGAAGACTCGCTACGTAGGGCCAGCAGAGGTGCACAAAATCTCGAGCATAAAATCACTGAGATGCGGGATACGGATCAAGAGCAACTTCAGAATGAATACCAAAAGCTGGTCCAGGGCTTACGAGAGGCGGACGAAGCACGCCAGGAGGATGCATTCATGGCCAATCCTAGTAAGCCATTTAGGATACAGGGCCCTGTTTTGTTCTGGCCTGACATTTTATAGCATTGCCAGAAGATCTGCTCAGGGAAGCTGTCCCTGGAAACATTAGAAGAGCAGAGCATTTCGTTGCTTTCCTCAAAAGATTTATCGAATACCTCAAGGTGTGTACAAATAAAATGACCGTCTTCAGCGTTATAATTCCTAATATACTCCCAGACAAGGATGAAAGTGCGTCAGGTCATTTCAGAGACTCCCCCTTCATTCCTAGCTCATTTGAAGGAACACACTTTCATCGAAAAGAAACCCCTCAGGTTTTGCGCTGAGCGCTTGACGTCCCTTGTTCGGACACTTGAGCTTACCAATGTCGAGGATTATCAGCCGTTGCAGGAAGTGGCTACTTTTGCGACGTTGGTTGCAACCTACGAGAAAGGTTTTCTTCTTATTCTTGAGCCCTTTGAATCCGACACAGCAGAGGTGCCTAATCCTATTCTGCATTTTACGTGTCTGGACGCAGCAATAGCTATTCGTCCTGTTTTCGAGAGATTCTATTCTGTTATTATCACGTCTGGTACAATTTCTCCTTTGGAAATGTATCCCAAGATGTTGGACTTTTCGACTGTGATCCAAGAGTCATACAGCATGACACTTGCAAGACGGTCATTCTTACCTATGATTGTTACACGCGGAAGTGATCAAGCCTCCATTTCGACCAGTTTCCAAGTCCGCAACGAACCTAGTGTGGTGCGAAATTACGGGACACTTTTGATCGAGTTCGCTAAAATCACTCCTGACGGCCTAGTTGTCTTCTTTCCATCGTACCTTTACATGGAATCGATCATCAGCATGTGGCAAGGCATGGGTATTCTGGATGAAGTGTGGAAATATAAACTTATTTTGGTGGAAACTCCAGACGCTCAGGAAACGTCGTTAGCCCTCGAGACCTACCGCACCGCATGTTGCAATGGTAGAGGAGCGATTTTATTATGCGTTGCACGGGGCAAAGTCTCAGAAGGCATCGACTTTGATCACCAGTACGGCCGCACGGTACTCTGCATTGGGGTCCCTTTTCAATACACGGAGTCCCGAATTTTGAAAGCACGTCTAGAATTTTTACGCGAAACGTATCGTATCAAGGAAAATGACTTTCTTTCTTTCGACGCGATGCGCCACGCTGCTCAATGCCTCGGCCGTGTCCTGCGAGGGAAAGATGACTATGGAATCATGGTTCTTGCCGACCGCAGGTTCCAGAAAAAGAGAGCTCAACTGCCCAAATGGATTAATCAAGGCCTTCTGGATGTCGATACGAACCTTAGCACTGATATGGCAGTGAGCAGTGCAAGGAGGTTTCTGAGGACTATGGCGCAACCCTTTCACGCCAAAGATCAGGACGGTATTAGCACGTGGGGCTACGAAGATCTTCAGAAGTATAAAGAAAAAATGGACATGGAGAAGATCCGTGAACTCGAGGATGCGGCAAAGAATCTGGGTGACGAGGACACTGCTCCAAGTAATCCCTATGAATTCGATGACGAAGAGTTAGACCAAGAGATGATGAAGCTGGACGATTTCTAATAAAGCACTAGGATAGCATCAGTCAGCATGTTAATGGCGGCGTTGGTAATGGTTTCAGGAAAATTCAATTTTAAATGGCATTTGCGTTGAGAGACGAGCGTGTACATGAAAGAACCAAACCAATACAATTACGCGGTCCCAAAGGTAGTTGCTATGCAAATTGAACCAATGTAGTGTCACGAGAGATGCGGGTCGATTGCCTAACCAAACAAATGAATTCACCTCTCCAATGAAAATCGCTTGATCCCTTTCATGGCTCGCACGACTGGGATTGAAAAATTCTTCCCGGGCCGTCGCCCAATTTCCAGACACAACATACGAACGAAGTCTTGATTAACCCAATAACTTGTGTGAGCACTGAGCATATTAAGATACTGGATCTCTAATGGGCCGCCTCCAGATCTTAAAAACCAATCAATTTGGCCATTATCATTGAGTAGAAACATCCGTTTTTCGGCGATCTCTTCACGGGTGAAATCATGAACCTCCAACTCTAGTTGGGAAGGAAGCCGTATTATAGAGGGTCTCTCGGGATGCGTGACTAGTGGATCAGTTGGCAAAGATAATCCTGGCACAATATGTCGCATGACGTCGCCCACCGACTTGAAAATTGAAGTTGTTGTGCTTGGGACGTAGGCTGGTTTAAGTGCTGAGGCGTATGCAGGGTCTACTGCCCCATTTAACAAGTACGCAATGGGGTCCTCTTTAGCCAAGATGTTGTAGATGTTATCCACAGCCAGACAGCCGAATCTGCCAGCGTCACTTACGATGTTCTCATCCATTATATCTCTAGGATCTGCTCCTGGTTTTCGGCGTCCGCGCCTTGGTGTTAAAGCCCCGCGCTCAAGAAGCAAGAAGAAGCCAGCTGGACTTCCGAGAAGGAAGAGATTAGTTGTGTCAAACTCAAAGAATCGCGTTTCCGGCTCAATTCGTTTCAAATCCAAGCGTGGCACTTCCGTCGGCTGTCGAGAAAGTATGTCGACTGACATAACGCTGCCCAGGGAGTGCGCAATAAGATGAACTCTTCCTCTGTCTGCAAAACCTGGGTTATTTCGACACCAAAGCCGGTATATTCGGTTCGCTTCAAACACAAGAGCATTGATCATTTTGCTCTTGTGGTGTGACATATAAAATGGTATGTCAAACATAACATCAGAGATGATGCTTCTAATTGCAGGAATAGTGTTAGGCTCAATATCTTTCAAACCAAATGGTTCGTTCATTTGCTGTTCGCCAGTTTGATGGTTTGCTGGGCCACCGTCCTCAAATGAAAGCCCCATTCTCCAATTTAGTGGCAGTATCATAACGCCGTTCTGGTCTTGACGCATGACGTGTTGAATGATGGGATTGCGCATCTCGTCGTTAACGGCACGTCGAAAACCATTGATGGCGTGTGTGAAATGAAAACTCTCGACCCTTTCCGCAAACTTTTGACCGATGCCGTGTGCCACAAGAATCAAATCCGTCACCTGACCATTGTCTTTGTCGGCTTCACATGCGTCACAAGGTCTATCTTTGTTGTTTTCATGGGAACGCGATGTTGTTTCCGATGTCCGCCGTATTTCTTTGTTCCGGTTGGGAACATTGCATTGTCCATAAAGACGATCCCAGGCTTGCGAATCAAAGCCTCGAACAACAGGGATACCGACAGTGAAACCATTGACAATCTTTGACACTGGTCTTCTTCCGTAATAAGCAGAGGGTCGGAGGCTAGGCTTTAAGAGAAACGCACGCCTTTCATCCTTGTAAATAACATGGTAATTCGAAAACGCTCGAACTATCCCTTCTTTTTTTGAAGAACTCCCTTCAACAATAGGATCAATAGATCCTTGCGCAGCAGCATCCCCTCGATAACAGTGTGCAGAACAAAACACCTCGGCAGATATCCTGGGCTCTCCTTTTTGCATTTCACTGTTGAAATACTTTGAGTCTTGGGGCCAAAGGCAATACGAAATCTTCTCTTCACCTAGTGGACCAACCTCGACGGCGCAGTTTAATTCATCTCCCCACGTTTTAGTCCATGGCTTCAGCTCTTGATAACCAGCTTCCAGTTGATTTGCTACCAAGGGGCCCACGGGCATCATCGTATCTCTAGTACATCGTTAGTAACCAAACAGCGTCAATTAAAGAATAGCCTTACCTATAGAACCAAGTAGCTCGCATCACAACAGCCACATCATTTACAGGTGACCAATATATAGGTTTCATCAAAAGTGCTGGAAGTGACACCTGATGAAGTCTCGATATACCCACAACAACATCTAGAACAATCGCGTCACTCTCAGTCTCTTTCTTTGAGTCAGGTACATGGTGATGAAGTGCGATACGGTCATCAATCTGGTGTTTACCACTCAGCTGTTGGCGGCCATCCGAGGTTGAAATCCCTGGTTTTGTAAAAGTCGACTTGCTTCCAGCCTGAATAAAAGAGTCGCCAGCCATTCCCACGCTTGTTCCAGGTAAGCTTGGTCCAGGCACGTCCATAGCGGTTTGGCCCGATGAGCTCGGTGTGATCCTTGGTGATGATTCAGGTAGCCCCTCCCGTGCTACGAGCCTTCCAGCACTTGTGGCCGGCGCAGCTTGTACTTCGAGAGACGTGGGTTCCCTTCTCCTTGTGGACAAATCGCCGAGAACTGAATTCTGCTCAGAGTCAAGGGAGTCGACTTTTGTCTTGTTTATAGCCGTCATGGTGTCCATTATTTCCCGCTCCGTAGCTTCGATCGTGAGTTCTGGATAGGCTTTGCGGGCTAAAGCGCAAAAACGCTGTTGCAGCATTTCCGAGGCGTCGGCACGCAAGACTGGGCAACACGCTGGTAATTCACCCATTTCCGCACTTGTGCTCGCGGCTTTATTATTCGAAGGCGGGCCATACAAGGTGCCAGCGTGCAGTTCAAGGTGTTTCAAAGCGAGGGCTTCCACGAGTTTTTGTCGTAGTCGCAGAAGCCCCGGACTGGAGTTTATGCTTCCGTATCGGCCTGCTCTAATCGCTTCATGTTCAGTACGGTAGTGATCCGATGCAAGACTCATCCATGCCTTCTCCAGTGCATTGTTGTCACCACGATCAAATGGCCGAAGCTGTCGTCTCACCGACTTGTTGTCCGAAGTGCTAATATAGCGCTGGTTTGATAACAGCTCGTCTATCGGTATCAGTGACGAATAGAAAAACTGGGAGACAATTTGCGGCATCCCATTCTCACTCGGATGTTGTGGTATTGGCGCCAAGCGGCAATTAGAGCCATAGGTGTGCGGAATTGACGTCATGTTGGGCAGCCTCTGTGACTCGGAATAACGACCATATATTGTGGAAAACTCCAGATTTGTCGCCCCTGATCACCGACCAAGCTTACTGTTACAGGAATTCCACTGAAGCAATTCTTTGTGTCGGGTGTTCATCGTGACAGGAGGGAGGGACGAGGCTTTTGGACTTGCGAGCGTCATCCATGACAAGAGGCCCAGCCGAGTCTCAACTACTGAGGTATCTGGTTACACCACAACGCGAGGACGTGGAGCGTGCCGCGGTTACATGTAGTACCTCCTGTCGGACCTACAGTGGGGTCGTACCAGACCGGAAACTGAAGACGTTTGGCGCCACCTAAATTCATCGGCGCCAAGTTCGGGGGGTTTTCCTTCCATCAATCGCCTAACATGTCTGACATCAATGATGCTATTCCATTGGGTTGTTGCTAGTCAAAGGATCGTCCACCGCATGGCGCTTTTCACACTCACACATCCAAGACCAAGCAAACTGGTTGAAATCGCCAAGTGGTGAACAAGGAGTGACACATATGCCCAGAGACAGACACGACTAAACCAAAATATGTCCGTCATCATCCCGTCACGTAGTCGGCCATTTGCACAGATATTTCTTTTTGTGATGCACCACTAACTGCCGGTCAGCCAATTCGGTATTTCGGAGTTTTGTGTAGGTCTCCCTATTTTAATTTACCAATGGTACCAAAAGATCCCACTGCTCCTTATTGTGAAGAGCAAACCCTGGAAATTCCAGTATGTGAAATTCAGCTTTAGAAGCAAATCGCTGTGTAGGCTCAATTCGGGCTTTCGCCGCCACGGTTCACCACCATCTCGCCTCGGAGCACAAGATGATGGAAATACCCACTTATCAACCGATTACAAACATGGCCATATCATAAGGCAGAGCAGGTCCTTTTATGCAATGTCTACCTACCTCGTTCTACAAATATGACAGCGCTTCATCGAGATATGCCGAGCGTGGTGTTATGAGAGGCTCTTTGCCATGGACCAGAAAGTTTCTAGCTTTGCACGAGCGAGAGCCTCCCGGGCTTCAGCGTCAGTCTCGCATACTTTACTACTCCATCTTCGAAAAACCCGTGCTTTCTGTTCCCCTTCAAATACAAGCTTGCACTCGTTCAACGACATATCCTTAAGTGCCCCATCTTGATCTTCCGCTTGTAGCCAGTCCCTTCCCGAGTTGGGTCTGTCATCCCCAGTCCTTGAAGGTGAATTCTCCGTCCAGTCGATACGATTAAGCATCAATTTTTTGTACTTGTTGATGCTCCAAGCGCCTCCTTCAACAACAACCAAGTTGAACTTAGGGTGCATAATGCAAATGCCAGACAAGGCAAGCTGAGTAGCATTCATTCCAATTTTGTACCGATGCTGGCCATTTGCCAAGCTCGAAATCTTGAAAACCAAAAGATGGATTCCTTTGTCAGCATCCCTCTGCTGATTCTTAGAGAGCTTTTCCTTCTTCTGATCTTTTGATAATTTTCGATCTTCGTTGGATTGAACATGTTTCTGATGTCTTTCCGCAATTTCGCGGTTGACTCTTGCTTCTACGGCCGTGGGGTCCTTTACGGCAACTGACACAACAGGATTAGCACGACGTACAAACGGGGACAATCGGGCCACATACCATCGCCCAACACCCGCATCAAATTCCCCTTTTTCACCTTGGGAGGAGGCGCCGGTATCAACCCAAGGCGAATCTTTGCCTGCATTTCTTTCAGCTCCGCCATTCTGCGTTGGCGTCTGATTTTGGCTTGTTCTTTGGACGTTAGAAACATTGCTTTGTTTTCTAGAACGTGACGATCTTGGGGTGGTTCGAGCGCGACAGGATGCTGGATGTACTCTGTCACAATGCTATCGGGACTTATTATCTTAAGGCTGGCGGGATTTCCGATCTGCTCGTAGCTGTTGCCATCGATAAGCCCCTCATCCCACCACTCGACATCCGGTGGTTGCTCAACCACAAAGTTCTTCTCAACATCTAGGTCTTCGTTGATACCGGCTTTTCTGGTCTGTTCTGCAATACGTTTTTTCATTGCTTCAAGTGCTGCTTGTCGACGAAGTGCACTTGCTTGCTGGATATATTTCCCTTTTTGATTAAACACTAGGCGTCTTGGTTCTCGCTGTCGGGCACCGGAACTTTGGTGCGCCAAATTCTCGTCTAAATATGGGTTATCGACAGCATCGCTCTGCGTAGCCTGCCCAAACTTGCGGCTATTAGCAGCTAGTGTACGGTAAGGTGAATGGCCAGCATGCTGCTGGGCGCGAAGTTGTGCGGTTTTGATGGGCAGATCTCGAGTATTTGGGGCCGAGTTTCGTGACCTTGAGTCTTCAAGCCTAGAGGTAATGACTCCTTTTGCCTTACTAGCGCCTGTAGCTGCTGCTACTCGAGCTTTGAGAGCCGCCAGGCGATCAAGACTTGTATCTGGCTTCTGGATGCGAGCCGAAGCGTCACGGCGAGGGCCGAGGCTCGCCGTCTTGGATAGATCCATCGCGTGAGTGTTTCGAGGAGCACGACAAGAATTGCTTGACTCTCATTCGAGATATGTGTTTAGATGTAGGACGCGAAAAGGGCGTGATCAACCGATATGCGACGTTCTGTGGATGTTGATAGTAACAAGAGGACATGCATGTCGGCGGGGCCGACAGTAAGATTAGGATGGTCCCACTTTTAGCCCCCTGTGCTAAAAATTCTGCCCATCAAAACCGCCAGATTTTCTTCTTATTAAATTCGTTGAACACGTCAATTAAAAAACCATGGCATCACCGCGATATCCAAGACCTAGTCTGCCATTGACTTCGTAACCCCGACATCATTGCAGAATAGAGTTCACATTCCTTCCTGCTGAGGAAACAACCCGGCTTCATGACAATCTTCTCAAACCGATTCCTGGTGGCCTTTACGTTCCATCATCAGTGTCCTAGGACTATTCACTGTGGATACTGAAAAGTATGGCTCTCATGGCTCTTCGCTTACCACGTTCAGGTGCCCGACTTGTTTGAAACAATCTCACTGCCCAGGACATTTGCTTCCATCATGCTTTCATTCCCCGGTTGCTTTTCCTTCTTTTAAATAAGACGTGCTGCCGCCTCCGCGCAACTCATTAACTGCAAAGGCTGTCGGGCTCCTTCGAGAGATTTACACGAATATACTATGCGAGTCGCGATTACCCCGATGTGGAATTATTAACGAGGTCTGAAGGATGGCATGAAAAGAACGACTTGGACTTTCGACTAGACGGTTCGGCGGATATTGGTGGTAGCGAGGCAGAAAGAAATATCACGCACGACAATGTCACCAGAGTAGGATACGCTTTTTTTCTCACCGATGGCTTTCGTGAAAGGGAGTTAAAAGAGGGCGACATGACACTGTGAAATCATGAGAAGACCAACAAAATGCGCCGTGAAGTTACCTACGCCCCCGCCACCGAATCCTCAATAAGAGAGCATGACTTGGCTGTGATGGCATTTTCACCCTTCTATGGAAAGTGCTGTCTGTTGAAACTTTTTTCAGTCTCTATCTGGCAGAAGAAGGCCAGAATAGTGTTGAAGAATCTCAAATGAGCTGGTGCAATGGCGCGCATTTATCAAAAGCGCGCGACAAACAAGAAACATGAAGACCACAACTCTGATGAAGACATGCCAGACGTCGATGCACCTCTTGTGGGAAGGCGTCGATTCCAGTACTGATATAGGCTCGGAAGTCGAGAAACCAGGTGTTGATGGGATACCAATTTAACAGTTGTCGCAAAAGGAATAGCGGTCCAATGGAGATTTAAAGCGACTTTGATCGAACTATTCAATGAGGACGAAGTCTGGCTTTCGCTTTTGTTCAGCGCTAAGCCGCAACGCGAAGCTCCGGCGTGCTATTTAAGATTGTCCCCGCGAGTGCTCATTTCCCAAACTCCTATCAATCAGATACGAGAATATGAGTACCCGAAGTGTAGAAGCACGGTAGAATTGCTCTTTCAATCTAGACTACAATGCAACAACAAAATGCCTTACATATGTTACGAGCTGGACAGTAATGGGTCAAATATCACCCAGCTTCAACAGACTAAGAAACAGCTACACAAAGGCGTGATTTTACATGATTGGTATAAGAAGACTCTTGTTCAAGAAGCTGCTGCGAAATTCGCCCAAGATAATATGAAATAAAAACCAGAGCAAGAGCAAGAGCAAGGTGTAGGATGGGGTAGGCTGGGAAATGTATGGATTATACCACCCGCTGTGTCATTCTCTCAACTCGAATGTTGAAACTAAGCGAGTTGTCGTTCCCCTAACATGCAATTTTCCCGGAATGAGGTCGTCCAAGCAGAGGCTTTGCAAATCACTGACATGACTACTCATGTTTGTCAGAAGCCGCTACAAAATATCAGTGTGGCTTAATTCAAGATCACATGCTTGATATGCTAAAGGAGGCCTACTACCTGGTGTTCATTGCCTCACATTTAGCGGCGAACTCCCCAAGAAAGATGTACTACGCGCAGCCAATGAAGTTGGTCTAAAAGTCAAGCCTTGATATGCATGCTTGACGATAATACCGAGCGCCTCCGGACTGTCTTCTGCTAGAATGTTTCAAGGTTTTGCGAGATGATAGCAAGAAGATTGGGATCTTCTACCACTCAAGTCATTAGAGGCATGATGGATACTGTACATCGTGTGCACTTCCAAGTGGAATGAATAATGCATTACCCAAGGAATTATATACAAATCACGGCAACACCTGAAGCCGAAGAGACTGAAGTCATTTTCCGTTCATTTCTGGACACCTTGACCAGCAAGCCTTGGAAGAGCGACGAGTTCCTCGCATGGTTCGCGACAGTAGCTGATTGCACACCTGAGGCTCTTTTAAAACCCGTGTTAGGCTAGCCTGTACATTGCGAATCGATTGACTACAGGCGGTTTTATGCAATTGCTGCGTTGGCTGCGAGCGACACAAATTGTTCGCCACCAGCGTCTTACAGCTCGGCCACATTTCGGATCTCATATCGGTCAAAGAAAAAAGAAGGACATGGGGAGAATATACGGCCTTGCCATAATATACAACGTCCAGCTCGGGAACCCCCCTCCCACCGAAGGCTGTCGATGTCACGAATATTATCGAACAGGAAACTTCTGAGAACAATCCGTTCAATATGAAGGAGGAGCAACTAACAGGAGACAGGCACAGGTTACAGATGGAAGGCCTGGCATTGGGGTTCAGGAGCGGGTCGTGGAAATGGCAAGACTAGAGGATGAACCTGAGCCGCGAGACGAAGACTGTGATGACGACGACAATGCCGGAAACAATGATGCAATAACTGTCAGTAAGTGTGGCAACCGCTCTGATACCGTGTCCCCGAACCGAACGATGTTGAAAATGGCCCCAACTGAACAACGCATGGCCAAGACTGGATGACTGATGGTGAAGGAGCCGCACAGACTGCACATCAAGTTGAATTGCATCTTGACATCTCGCAACATATCATACAGTCTCGCAGGCTCAAGCAAATGCAAGCGTGTAAAACCCTTCAAGGGAAGTTTAGTACAGTATTAACAGAGCATATGCACTCTGATCTTTACTCTCTATAAGCCTTGTTACTTGGTCTCGCTTCGACATTCATGGAGTCTCTCCGTCCGTCCGTCCGACTGTGGTCACTTTGTGAAGAAACCGGCTTGCCATGCAACGGACTTATGAGAACCACATTTACTCCATTATCAATCCCTACCCTATAGGTAAGTGACATTATTAGTATCAGGGTCCGATCAGCGGCGCGGTCAAGCGTAAGCATTGGGATAGCGTCGTAGTCCAGCCTCGCAAAACTGCGCCTGTGCCGATTTCTGCGATGGTTGAGCGAAGAATTGTAGCGACGCAGCCCTCATCAGCAGCTCACTGCGAGTAAGTTGTCACGATTACTGCGTACAGAGTAAAACCCCTCGGCTCTAAGGCGGCCAAGTGCCAAAGAAACCACGACGAACAAGAATAGGTGAGTTGCCTGCAAATGACTTTTGTGGGCTGGAATCTGGAATCTCTGGTGCACAAGTAAAAAAACTCGGTGCCATATAGCCATTGCTGGCACTTGAAGGGTTTGCGTCCATGAATGAGTTCTTGCGGGGGGGCGTAGACGCCAGCATTGGCGCGTGGAGAGCGTATTGATCAACATGTCAGCTATTATTATATGGAGTACAGTATCTAAATCCTGCACAACGGACTTTGGTGACTGGTACTAAAGCAGTGCACGTTCTGCATGCCTGAAGCGCGATCGGTCCTACTAGATGGCTATTAGTGTTCAGTGTTGGGACTTATGCTGTTGTTGCTATTACCACCTACCTACTAGGTACCTTGGCACGCGGGTTGCAAAAAAGGCCGCACACCTGTGTGTGTGGTTGTGGGTGCGGGGTGTGCGGCCTTTTTTGCAACCCGCGTGCTTGGTAGACATGGTTCCCGCCAGCACCTCACGATTGTGCCAGGCTGAAAACGCAGAGTACTTGTGCGTGCGTGACAGACAATTGCGAAAAAAATTAATCTGGCATACAGGTGCTAGTGCTGCCTACTCCGGTATTCGTACCTAACTAGGAACCTCATGGTCATCACACCAGTCTGGTTGCACTTCGCCACTAATTCGTCCACACGTGAAGTTATCTGCACCCGCGTCACATGTGACTCATACGCAGCCGCGTGTCAGTCACAACAGAAGCTTTTGGGATAACGCGTGTTCAAAGTGTGTTGACATTGTCACAGGGGGGTCGTTTTGTTCATTCGATGTGTTGATGACCTTTACAGTCCTTCGCATTGAACAGCTTCTCCGAGCTGCGCTACCTGTCATAATATACATCCCAACTATAGAGCAAAGCAATTCTCATTCTAACGCCATGATTGTCCCCTAAACCATGATTTCCATCGTGTCAAAGCAAAAAAAGGTCGTAAACTTGTCCTACTCTGGAACATACCCCCGAATTAGTTGCGTTCGCCTCGAAGGCGACGGGCGAGCTGAATGTCCTTGGACTGGATGGTGACACGCTTGGCGTGGATTGCGCAGAGATTGGTGTCTTCGAACAGGGAGACGAGGTATGACTCGACGGACTCCTGCAGGGCGCCGATAGCAGAGGACTGGAAGCGGAGATCGCTCTTGAAGTCCTGTGCGATTTCACGGACCTGTGCCAGAGTTAGTTCTGATCGGTCCCGTGGCTTGCTGTTGTACTTACCAGTCGCTGGAATGGGAGCTTGCGGATCAAAAGCTCGGTGGATTTCTGGTATCGTCGAATCTCACGCAGAGCGACAGTACCAGGCTTGTAGCGGTGAGGCTTCTTGACACCACCGGTAGACGGTGCACTCTTGCGAGCGGCCTTTGAGGCAAGTTGCTTACGGGGAGCCTTGCCACCAGTGGACTTACGGGCGGTCTGCTTGGTGCGAGCCATTGTTGATGTTGTAGATGGTGACTGGGTAGGGGTGTGAGTGTGGAGATGTGGGTGTGTGATGCAGGAGGAAAAGTTCAGAGACGGAGGCGGCGGGGGGAGTGCTTTAATACCTGTGGCTTTGTCGCGTCAAGGCGGGCGGCTGATCTGGAAAAAAAGGATCCAACAGCGCGATGGGTGGGTCGTGTGCCAGCGTGTCAAGTGCACAGCCAAGGGAAAAAAAATAACACCGTTGCAGGTACCCAGAAAAAAAAATAACACAAAAATGCTACCAGTCCTATTTAGTCATGTGTGGGTTCAACAGATGCTAAAAGCTGGCCCGTGTGTGTGATTTGAATTCCCGCTGCCTAATCCGGAGTGTCACCCCACTGCCAATTGGCGCCAAGCAGACTTGCCTCGCAATGACGAGCATGGCGAGAAAGGAACGGTACCAAGTTCGAGTTACTGCCTGGTTACTGCGCAAGAGGGCTGAATATGATTGGCAAATGTGCTGCACATTTGTTGCTATATGCAGACGAGCTGGCCTTGCGACCACACTCGCGCCGTTTATTTTAAATATTTTGGAGTTGGACCCAAGTTTCAGCGACACTGTGATGTGCGGCTAAGTGGCCTCGTTCCACATGGTGGTGCTTCTACCTCGGCTCGAGCCTCACAATAGCTACCCTGTAGTATGTACGTTCTCACCCTGGCCAGATAGTTATATTGGCTACGTGTATGTTGAAGTTGTGGCAGTTTATAGTTTATGCGGTTTGTGTTTGCCAGGTGTGTGTGTCTTGCTTTTTTTTTCCCCCTCCTTAATGGGGTGGGTAGGGGGGGAAATATCCCAATGTTTTGGTCCCTCGCCTTTTTCACCCAGGTTGTGTCCTGTTGTACCACATACACTCACAATGACAATGCACGACTACATTGATCTATGCAACTCCTTGCCTGCTCGCATGGTAGCCTTCAGTACACTAGGAGAGAAGTTCGTGCTGCTTCAATGCTCAACAAGGCCCAGGATAATCGTCATGTCACACAAGAAGATGATGCCGCACACCCTGCAACAAGAACCATCTTCGTGCACACACCCAAGTATTGCTGAAAATTGTAGGGCTTACGACAATCAAATGCCTTGAATATGTTACATAGATCTTGCCCATGCAACAACCAGTGACGGGCAGCAGTAGTACGATTTCCCAGCACGGAATTCCAGGAGACCGCGCTAGACCCACAGTGGACATCAGGCACTACATATTTTCCTAGCATTTTGATTCGTTGGTAGACGTAGGTTTTGTGTTTTATTTGGGCATTATTTTGCTTGAGCACATGTCCTTACCCCTGGCTGCACCCATGTCCCAGTTCCAGAGTCGCGTCTTCCCACATCAGTTCCAACTGATCTGAGGATTGGCCCATCTGTACTTAAGCTCGCCTGCTGCCACCCTCATCCTCCTTCCACTCCAAATAACTCATAGCTACTACTCCGACACCAACTCCACATCCACCACACTACATAAGCCCTCGCTTAATTACAACACCCTTTTGCAACAGCAATGACTGGACGTATGTAAACTACACTCAACTGGCACACGCAGGCAGTCAACTGACCAAGTACAACAGGCGGCAAAGGCGGCAAGGGCCTCGGCAAGGGTGGTGCTAAGCGTCACCGCAAGATTCTCCGTGACAACATCCAGGGCATTACTAAGCCTGCTATCCGACGTCTTGCCCGCCGTGGTGGTGTCAAGCGTATCTCTGCCATGATATACGAGGAGACGCGCACTGTCCTTAAGACCTTCCTAGAAGGCGTCATCAGGGACGCCGTCACATACACCGAACACGCCAAGAGGAAGACGGTCACATCGCTGGATGTCGTGTACGCTCTGAAGAGACAGGGCCGTACTCTCTACGGTTTCGGCGGTTAAGCGAAGTTGTGTTTCATGTATGTCACGAATTGTTTTGATAGCCCTCGGTGCATAGGATCACTGCGCAGGGCCAGGCAGGATGTTTTATGATCATGGAATTCGGTGTTGTTTCTTTATGGGTGTTCTGTATCATACTAGGGATAGGGTAGCCTACACTGCGGGGTAATCGAATTTGCATATTTGGCGAATTTCCACATCAAGAACACATAGCCCGTGCCAATACCATACCGATTAACCCACTGAAGAGCGTGGCACTGTCATAAACAGTGAAGATGGAAGACGGCTATTTCGACGATGCACAGTGTTATATTGCACATTTGCGAGCAACGGGTCTCTGATCATCGCGACTGTCGCACGTTGGTGTCGTCGCAAAACGGTTGTCAACTTGGGAATTATTATGTCTGGTGCCGGTGACCATGACATTATTCACCACTTGGAGCACATAAATCTCTGGGTAGACGATTGTACAACGGTAATTGAACCTCGAATTCCCCAATGGCGAGGAATAGAGGTATGAATACCATCATGACATACTTTTCCAATTGAGTGGCTTTTCCTTTTTGACAGATTATCCCTGACTCTCACCTGGGCAGGTTATTCCAGACATTTGTCCTAGTATAACTTCACTTTCATGTTTTGGTCTAAAGCAGTCTTTTGCCAAGGAAACAACCCGCGGCGGAGGAGATGAAGTACTGTGAAGAATTTGGATCACTGGACCAATTATTCACCGGTCTGGACCTTTGCAATGTTGTCATCCTCGATTGAACCAGCGCATTACCTCAGGTGTACACATACAGTCCTCCATGCGGACTAAGCTAGAAGAGCGAGAAAACAAGTGCTGTTGTGATTACGGAGTCACAGACGAATTGATTATGATCGTACGGAGTACATGTACCGACTGGGTAGCCCGGTTGCAGCTTCAACAGACTAAATTTAGACATTAGCAATGTGGCTGAGCCGTTGGGCCGGCACTGCGTGCAGCAAGCCAGTGCTTCTAGTCGACATTGGTGGGGTAGTAGTCTAGGAGACCCCGGACCAGCACTTGAGATGAGAGTACAGTACGGAGTACAGCGCTGCTTGTGTCGCCCAGTTGTTAACTGGTCTGGTGTGTCAGTCTGATCCGACTCAGTCAGCTGTGATGCCTCGCAGGCCAACATAGCTGAGGGTCAAAGTGACCATCTCACCTGATGAAGGTGCAACGAACTTGTTGAAGGGGGTGCTGAGACCTGGTATTGGAGGACCTGGGCCCAGATCCATAGCTTTGATCTGCGACTACCAGGCGTGTGTGCTGGTGTGTTATTTCCCATAGCGTGGCCCGTTGTATGCCGATATCAACCTAGTAACACCGGCAATCCCGCGATAGCGGAAGAAGCATGCTTCTTTCATTATTAGATGCCCTCCTTGCCATGTGATATTCATGTGTCGCATCGAGCGGGAGATACGCGAAGGATGCAGGGAGTTACTGTGCTGCGACGTATAGAAAAACTTTGAAGATATTACATTTATCAGCATGAACGACATCCAGGCAATAAATCTTTTACCTGTTGAGTTCGGCGTAGGTTGTATAATTACGTTCATGACAGTGTGCAACTGTGCAGGGTGGCGCGCAGACACCTCACCGGTCTAGACTTAGCAGTAATGCGGTGTCGAGCACGAATTCAGATCATCCGGACGGCCTCCTCCGGCCGCGAACGATTGTGCCGAGGTGGTGAAGTCTTCCAGACCTTTATTGGAAGAGTAAGCCTGAAGAACTAGAAGCAGAAACGCCAAGTCCCTTGCAGCAGCTGGGGCTAGAATGCTGTAATACTGCATGAAGAGGGCTGGCTTTAGCTTTTTGGCACACGTGCAGCACCAAAAACCCGGCAGATGCCGGCACTGGGGGCAGCTGGGCGGGATTTGTGCCAAGGGGGTACAGGCAAAAACTAGCACCGACCGACACCTTCCGTCTCGGCCAGGCCGAAGCTTCGAGCACCAGTTTAGTTCAGTCGATAGTTATAGAGACATTGGGAAGCAGCAACAGCTGAGGAGAACAAAATTTCATATGCAGCAGAAAATTTCTGCCGGAGTTGTTCCTGCGTATTGTTTCTGCTAGCTCCCAACGGGGCCCCGACCACGCATTCTCGATATTTCCGTTATTCGGGCTATTCCGCTGCACTAACACTTTGCAGATGCAAAACTCGAGCAGCCGATAAGTCCGACTCACAACCACCGTGGATGGCTGCGGTGCTTGTTGACACCAATAAACGTGTTGTATGTCATTTGTCATGGAGAGAGCTTGGCATCGCTTTACGGCATGCTAGCGTGACTGATTACGAAGCGTGGAATGACCAAGCCTTTACATACCTACCTAGGTACCTAGGTTGGTCAGTGATAAAATTTGTGGCATAACGCGGATCGTGGCGGAACCAGTTAGAATCCGTGGCTGTGCAGTTAGGAAAAAATAAAAGAGCTTGGCATTGGTGAGAAGCAAAAGGTGCATGCATGTTGCGTCTTGTAAGGTTACGTCCTCTGTACGGAGTCTTCCACCCATTGCGCTGGGCAAGGATATTGTTTGGTTGATACGCTGGGCAATTCTCGGGTTCAGAAGCCCGTACTCCGTAGCGACCCTCCTTACCTAGGGATACTCCGTACCAGATCGAAGTACCTAGTGAGGTATATGTGGCTCTGGATCGACGCTGCCCAAGACCACACTGACTCTGGGGGCCTAGGAGACGTGGTTGCCAACGGTTCCCTCTTAAGGGTCAGAGAGTGTGAACTTGTCTATTACTGCCATTGTCAAAATGGTAATGTGTGGAGTATCACAGGGGGTGAATTTGTGTTTTCGGGAACCATCGTATTGTGTCAGTGAGTGGGCTGCCAAAGATCAGTTGGTCTTGTTACCTCTTCGCCCTCCGTCCGCACGGAGTACCTCGGTGTTGTTCAAGCCTCGGACGACCAGACACATCAAGCCTGTGAAATCCCAGTGATGGTTTGGAGGAAGGTTGTTGTCGTTGGCAAACGCCGAATCACGCGGAAGGCGGCCGAAGTTTCGAGGAGCATCCGGCATATTGATGGAGTGAACGCAAAGCAGGGCCACTGGAATTTTGTCTGACAAGGCAAGCTGAAGTGATAAAGATCAGTCTGTCCATAGCTTGTCGGTCGAGAAGACCCGGGACCACTGTCTCTGGGACACGAGGGAACTACTAGCCGTGATGACAGTAGGCCTCTTTTTCTTCTTCTTTCCCTTTCCGCGTTCGATTGGTAACTTCAAGGTAGGCAAGTGCCAGACCCTTCCTGCCGCTTCTTGGCCTGGTTTTAGGCTACCTCACTCCCACCATTCGCCCACTAATGACATATCCCCGATGCGCCAGCTTGTCCAGCCCACTCACCCTTGCGGTGGAGACGGCTTGTGGACATTGTGTTCCCGTCCTGCACAGTCAGTCCTCCCGGTACACTCGGGGGGCCCACACCCACACCCGCAATCAAGCCACGCACCCTGGTCGAGGGCCGCTGTGACGTTTCCGCATACTCGGTTCTCCCGGCCAGCCTGCCAGCTTATAAAGTGGCAGTCATCGCATTTTGCCACCGTCATAAGTCCATATACATAATTTTCTCTTCACCATACCCACATTGGTATCATAATGATATCTTTACCCATTTCCAGCACAGACGATTTTCACGCACAGAAACACAAGTGGCAGCAACCTTCCCACCTTCACAACTCAGACCAGTATCGAGACGAGGAAGACTCGCCCGACGATATACCAACTCTGGATTTCGATTTGGAAAGGCAACTGGTATTCAAGGGAAGCGCGGATTCTCTTCAATCCTTTCACGACTACTTGACGCATCCCATGCAGTCGGATAGTTGGGGCGGCCTCGCCCAGCTGACTCCCAAGGTAGGACGCTTTTCTCACCAAAGAGAGTCGTCTTTATCATCACTTGGGTCGACTGGCCCTGCGTCGCCGTACACTCAGAATACATCAAATCCTCAAATCGCCTTTACGGACTCGACCTTTGAGGGACTTCCTGAAATGAACTCTCAAGACTTTACAAACAACCAGCCCAGCTCTTACTACCAACTCGCCAAATCGATGGGACATACACCTTACCCAACATACCACGGTATGGATGGCACAATAGCTGAAATGGCATATCCAGTTACAGTGTCAGGACCAGGAAAGAGGCCGCGCATGGATAAGGGTCTTCTACCCGCTCCAGAGCTGGCTGGGGCATACAACAGGTCTCATCCAGCGTCCGTAGCTAGTTCAGTTGCAGGAGATTCTCCAGCAACCCCGGCCATGGGTGAACCGGACCAGAAATCATCCCGCAGAAAGAATGGTAAGACTCCGATGACCCCAGATCTGTCATATCCGGCGGCTTCTGACTTGGCCTTGAACTTTCTAGACTACGGTCACATTCCCAAGCTCGACCGAACCATGACAGATGTATACGGAGATGAACTTTACAACCCAAACTTCACAATCACGGCCACCTCTTCCCCTCAGCCACATTCTGTCACCTCAGCTGGGAGCGACGTATTCAGTCAGCGTATCAATGCAGCGAACCACCAACACTTGAGTGCTGCCCACTCGCCAGCATCTACAACTTCTCGCGCACGATCACCGTTTCGGACAGGATCGCCATTCGCGACTGCCTCTAGTCACCAATTTACCTGTTCTCAGCCTCCTTCTAGAGAACATGATCAACACATTCAGCAACCGCTTGCTCACCTGGAGAGTGCCGGCGAACCTGAGACGCCGAAGACCATTTCCCCCAAGGACGCCGTCTTGGAATTTAATGAATCAGAAGCAGATAGCTTGTTCCCCCTCTTTCCTCAAAATACTTCTGGCTTCGAAATTGATACACTGTCGAAGACAGCGCCCTCTTCAGAGCATAATGAATCATACATCGGGCAGAATATGGGAAGTCTTCATCAGAATGATCAATTTGGGTATCTACCGTTACAGATGCCTACTGGAATCCAGGTACCACAGCAATACCCATTTATAGCTCGTCCTGTAACAAGTCACGACACTCCACCTAGGCTGAGTTCATCTGGGGCCAGCTCCGTTGTGTCTGGGGGTAATACGCCTGCTCCTCGCACTAGGCCGACGAGTAGAGGGGCCGAAGGCGGAACGTATACCTGCACCTATCACGGTTGCACGCTGAGGTTTGAGACGCCAACATTACTCCAAAAACACAAACGGGAAGGCCATCGGCAGACTCAGAGTCTAGGGGCGCCTCGAGTTCAGGATATGGGTATGGCATCCGGCTTGCTCAATACACAAGCAGGACCTCACAGATGCGACCGAATCAACCCTAGCACGGGGAAGCCATGCAATACTGTGTTCTCCAGGCCCTATGATCTCACCAGACATGAAGACACCATCCATAATGCGCGCAAGCAAAAGGTGCGCTGCAATCTGTGCACTGAAGAAAAGACTTTCAGCAGGGCGGATGCATTAACAAGGCATTATCGCGTGTGTCATCCCGACATGGAATTGCCTGGAAAGAGTCGCCGTCGTGGATGAAGCTGAGCGACGCTGGGATCGCTCTAGGTTTCAAATGACGGTAATGTGCGGCCACAATGACACCGATGTTCTGCGGATGAGAAAAACCCGTAGTTGACGAATTTCTTCGGTGCCCAAGCTGGGAGGCCACTCAGACAAGCTGCAAAACAAGATACGACGTGGAATGGGAACTTGGCTATGCTATGACGTGGTAGGAGCCGATTTGGGACGTTTCGTGTGTAATCCAACAGATCGATCATGTCTACCGTTGCGCAAGTGGCCAATCCCAAAGCACCATGTGGGACTCCAGGGGTCCGAGATGGTGCTGCAGGGTCCTGTTCTTACCCTGCAATTATGTCTCACTGACGTCACTATGCAACGTCGCCACCCACCGAAGCTTGCTCGAGGTGGAACAAAGTTCAGCAACCAAGGGAAGTCGGAGATTTGAGGTTGTCCAGAAACGGTACTACAATATTTCGTGGAGCCCAGGCCGGGGCATTTTGATTTCGCCGGCGATGATGGATTAATAAAACGTCATCACGCTCACCAGATCCGGTCTCGGATGACTCACCAGCGAGATGACTGTGGCCGCCCTTGCAACTGCGGCCACGGCACTTCCTAGTTTATCGCTGTTCTATTTTGGTCGCGCCGGCATGAATGCATGACTGCTAAGCGAGACCTTTTCTTTCTTCTTAATTTTTGACAATGTGTCAATGAGATGTATTGATGATACTATTATATGGACGCAAGGCTGGTCCGAATGGAAAGCGTAATTCATTTTATTGTGCATCGTATAGCGCGTTGACTCTGGGCGTGGGAGTTCATGAGGAATATATGGGATAATCATGTACTTAGGATATTAAAAACAAAAGGCCTTTAGCCAGGTGGTCATTCATGTTCGGAGGACGGTATATACCCGGGAGCGGTGCACTCAAATTGTAATACTATCTTTCTATATACAATGCTAAAGGAGTGTATAGGTACCTAGGTATGGGACTTACACGCTACGCGAATATTTTACCAGCATCAGGTTCTATGTAACCACCACAAATCGAATATAAAGTGTATGCATCGCATTTGAAGGACCGAAACCAAATTATTACAAGTATTTTTTTCGTCTAGTTTAAATACTTGTTCTTTTCAAGGATCTTGCTAAACAAATAGCGCTCTTGCATGACATTTATAAGGTACTTGCAACAACGGCATCTCTTGCTTGACGATACAAGGGCTGAATGCCGGTCCATGCCTCAAACTATATGAGCACGTATTAGTATGAAGCCAAAAGAGCACAGCGGAATGCAAGAGTACAAGGTTGGGATATTCATATATACGTACCTGATACCAACCCTGCGATGCAAGAACTTCAAGCCCGGGGATAACGGTCCATGTGCTAGTACTCTCGGCCATTTGCACGATTTGGGTATGATGAGGCTTATAAGCCATTTCCAAAAGGACACGCTTCACTCTGGATACAGCGGAAAGTGACAGGAGGGTGAACACAGCGCCTTTGACTCCATCGTCAATTGGCTGATCAGCAGGAATGGTGCTGATAATAACTGAAGGAGAATGAGCCATATCAGCCGCCTGAGCCTGTTCTGTGATTGCATTGACGTTATAGTCCCTAGGAAATTCTGATGCCAGTGTGTTGACTTTATGTGCATCTCGCCCGACGACATAAATGGTGTCAAATCCCATAAAATGCAAAGCATAGATTGCTGCACGTGTTGTGCCTCCGGATCCTATGACAGCTGCTGACTCATTCTGTACAGGGCTGATAACACCTGCCTCCGATAATGTATAAACCATGCCCTTCCAGTCGGTGTTGTCACCCAAAAGACGACGTCTATTTGATGAGATGTCGTCATTGAGAGGAATGATAGTATTAACGGCTCCAATCGCCTGCGCTGCTGGTGTTAGTTCATCAACTAACGCCATGACGTCTCTCTTCAGGGGGATAGTGACAGAAGCGCCCCCAAAACTTTCGCTATGAAGGACTTCACCAAGGTTCTCAGCTGAACTGGTTTCATGGAGATGATATTCGTGTGGTAGTCCGGTGATGCCGAAGAGAGCATTGTGGAGTGCTGGTGACCTAGACTGAGAAATGGGACTCCCAAATAGATAGAATTCTCGCTTTCTGATCTGACCAAGAAGTGCACGGCCTTGACGAATCTCAGAGGCCGATAGTTGGCCTGGCGCTGCCTTGAAGGGCAAATTTGGGTGCGATACCGGTGTTAAGAATCCGTTGAGAATTCGACTTAATTGACCCGCAACGCCCATGTTGATGGCGATGATTGGTGTTTTGTGATCAGCCATCATTCTTGACTTAAAATTCGCTAAATCGAAATTATCCTCGATACTCTTGGCATTGCCAACTAGCTTTATCACATCCCCGTATTGCAGGGCTCGATTGTAAAACGGAACCCACGACGCATTTTTCCAGGACAAAGATCCAGAAGGGTCATGGTGAGAACTGACAATTAGAGTGTTTCTTCGGCTCTCTGTCAATTCCTGAAGAATTTCATCCGTGGATGTGACTTCAGCGTCAAGATATTCCACGCCAAGTCTCAACGCCAACCGATACAGGTCATATCGGTGATCATTGGCTGCATCTGGAAATCGTCCACCTTGTGAAACCGTTCTGACAGTAAATATGACGGGCAGTTTTGAAACAAATCGTAGCAATGAAAGCTGCTCTGTCACCGCTTCAAGAGACCAGTCGTCTAGGAGATCGACTCGAATCTCAACCGCATCTGACCCGACACTAGCACTGCTAATCGCGTGCAAGCTTTCGTTCAGTTTTGGAACAGTTAAGGAAACAAAAAAGCTTTCATCCTTCTTGGCAATATTTTTCACAGAACTATTCCCAACGGTAATAGATGTCACGAATCTTTTGAAGTCATCCGGTATGCTGTTATATCCAGTGTTGGGCGCCGAATGAGGACTGTAATAGATATGGTTGCAGCACACCTCGTACCAGGCTTTGCGGCGCTCATACACTTGACGTATTTCTGTTGTGTATGCTGGCCGAGTGGTGTCTCTCATCAGATATTCAATGACCTGATCTGTATTTCGATGAACGAGAACTACCATGCCGCCACTGTTACAATAGTTCTGTAGCAACTCTCTCGCCTTGGGCATCTCCACAATCCCGCCTCCACAGGATAAAACATGGCATTCGGGCATGTTCTCCGCTACGTCTTGTAGCAAATCTAATTCATCTTGGCGAAAGCCATCCCACCCTTTGGGACTGTTGATAATCTCAGGTATGGTCTTGCCCGAGCGACGTTCAAGCTCTTCATCCAGGTCGATAAACTTCCAGTCAAGTAATTTGGCCATCCATCGGCCGGCTGTGGTCTTCCCGGCACCCCTCATACCAATAACAAAAATGGAGCGCTTGGCGTGAAGCCTCTGAGGAGAGGCATGCTTGATATCGCTATCGCCGTCTGTAGTATCAGGGCCGTCCAACTTCACTTTGAAAGATTGTGCAAGCGTATCCCACCATCCGGGCCAGGTTTTGCCAACACATTCCCTTTCAGTGATAATAGTCGACCCAGGAGCCACGACGGAGAGCACACTAAGGCTCATGGCAACGCGATGATCGTCGTAGCAGTGAATGCCAACATTGGGGGTCCGTATATCAGATAACGACTTGCCCGAAATTTGAATCCCGTCGTCCAGTTCGGTGCACGTGACGCCGAATTTGGCCAATTGCTCCTTCATTGCCGCAATTCTGTCGCATTCTTTAACACGTTGGTTGGCAATTCCTGTGATCTGGGTTTCGCCATTTGCAACTGCAGCCAGGACTGAGGCAGTTAGGAATGCATCCGTCATTGGCTCCATATCCACATGTGGCAGTGGCTTCAGCTGTCCAGTAACCGGGCCAGTTACCGTTGTACTGTGCTCGTCTTGTTGGACGGAGCAGCCCATCGGTCGCAGGACATCTATTGCAAACCTGGCATCCCCTTGGAGGGAAGCTGATCCAATGTTTGGAATCGTACAAGTAGTTCCCGTGATGGCTGCGACAGCTAGTGGGTACGTGGCAGAACTGGCGTCACTCTCAATAACGTACTCCGAAGGGTTTTTATACGCACCCAACGGGATGTGATACGTGTCCATGTCTGTTGTAGACTTCGTAACAGATATTCCAAAACTGCTCATCATCGAGATGGTCATATCGATGTATGGCTGTGAAATAGGTTTTCCGCCAATAAGGCGAAGAGTAACAGGTGTTTTGGCATAAGGAGCTGCCATGAGGATGGATGAAACATACTGAGAGGATACTGTTGCAGCCAATTCGATCATGCCGCCTTGGAATCCTCCTGTGGAGTGAACCCGAATAGGCAAGCTTTTCTCCTGCTCTAGGTATTCGATCTGAGCGCCATTTTGGCGCAAGGCATCTACTAGCGGTCCAATTGGCCGCACCTTCATTCTGGTGTTGCCCGTTAAGACAGTCGAATTCGACTCCTGTGTTGAAGAACACAATGTCAGGACAGTCGTAAGGAATCGAGACGCGGTACCGGCATTGCCGATGTAAAGGTCCTCTCTGCTGGCACTCAGCTTGCCGCCATTTCCTGTCACCTCAAGAATTTCTCCAGCATCATACCAGGAATAAGACGCCCCGCCAAGTTGCTGAATGGCCGACAACATAAACTCGGTGTCATCAGAGTGTAGAAGATTTTTGATTTTGCAAGGACCGGAACCTAAAGCAGCAAGAATAAGCGCCCGGTTAGAAATACTCTTAGATCCAGGAGGTGTCACGGTAACCTTCAGGCCGTTAGGTATGCCAGGCGTAACGCTGATTGAAGCGGAAAGAATTGTTCTGATGTCTGAATCAGCCACAAAACTGGCTTTAGACTCAAATGTCTGTCCGATCCGTGACAGCAAGACAATCTTCTTTCGATCACCGTCGTTTTTCTTGTCTACTGACATCTTTTCCAGAAGTGTATCGATGCCGCACTTTTTCCCCGCTGTGAGTTTTATCACTCTCTTGTCCTTGAGCGATGTAGGCAGCCCATATGAAGCAATGCATTTAGATAATCTCGACACTGCGTGGGGTCGTAAGATACCAAGAAAGCGGGCTAGTTCAGCTTCTTTGACCATGCCAATTGCAACGGCCTCGCCGTGGAGAAGCTGAGGTGTCAAAATAGCTTCGATTGCGTGGCCAATGGAATGCCCAAAATTAAGCAAGTTTCTCAGGCCTCCTTCTCGCTCGTCAGCGGATACAACCTCCGCCTTCACCCGTGCAGATCCAACCACGATACGCGTGAGAGTGTCTTTGATGGGAAGCAGGCGGTCCAAGCCCTTAGACCGGACGCATGCCAGAATATCCGCAGCAGATTGTTCCAATATGGTGAAATCATCCTCGTTCCAAATGGCTGCCGTCTTGATCACCTCAGCCATTCCATTGATGAATTCACGAACGGGGAGAGTCTTCATAAAGGCCAGATCGATGTATATCCTTTTTGGCTGCCAGAATGCACCAACCAGATTCTTCCCCATTGGAGTATCGATTGCGGTTTTACCGCCAATTGACGAATCTACCATGGCCAATAGGGTCGTTGGGACTTGGACACATCGGACTCCTCTCATAAATGTAGCGGCTACGTAGCCGATCATGTCGCCTATGACGCCGCCTCCTAGAGCAATTATGACAGTGTCTCTGGTACATTTTTGGGACAACATCCAATCTTCGATCTCGGCTTTCGTCTCTCGACTTTTCGATGCTTCACCGGGCGGGATGGCGTACGTGAGCAACCTGGCGTTGTCGGCTAGTTGTTGGGATTTGAACCAGGCTTGGAAAGGCGGCACATATATGTCGTGAAGGTTTGTGTCGGTGATGAGAACATATGTAGACGATTGCACATGATTGACTAGGTCAGTGGCTACGAATTCCGGCCACAGGCCATAATCCGCGATAATGCTATCCTCGCCGAGGATAGATATCTTTTGGGGAGAGCCCATATCGACAGTCGACATGTTGATGAGACGACAAGCGCAGCTGTTTGAACAACTGCTGCCGGTCCAAGTACTGTCGTAGAGCGATGGTTAGGGGATAGGGACGAGTAGGAGAGAGTCAATGATGGATTCGAGGGTATTTCGGTGGTGATTTACGACAGCGTGGGCACAACTCAATCGGACCTATCAACTACCCAGTGGGCGGGAGCCCCATTTTTAAATTGTCAAGTGTGATTGATTGATTAAAACTGGTATGTGGGAGCCGATGTCGGCTAGCGTGATTCACTTCAAACATCCCGGCAAATCAAATGAAGATATCTGGGTTCGAAAGTCGGTGGTTAGGGCCAATACCTACTACTACCGTTCGCGGCTTCAGTAGCTAGATTCTTTGTGAAGATTTTATGACCGTCGCTAATGCATACACTTCGATCACATAACGATGAGCTACGATGAGGTTAGCTTTGCTGTAGAAGGTTGCGGCCTGTCTGCATCCTACCTCGATCAGCTTTTCCGTAAGCTCAAAACATTCTCCCTTTGCGTCCTCTGCCGTACTCTGTTTGGGTGTTTTCCACAACCCGCCAAATCCCATATCAGTAAGCTGGCTATTTAATGAGTGCATGGAGCCCATTGCTTGGGCATATTTCTGATCGGACGCAAGCGTTCGCAGTAGTACATGAGCGGCTTCCAATGCCGCCGATTCCTGGCTGTGCAGCAGCACATCGTCCAAAACGGATGTTAAAGCCCCACATCTAGATGAATGTCAGCGTAATTATGATAACAAATTCTACCGTGGTGGGCTTACAAGCTCGTGAAGACGACTGGTCTGGCTTCGGCCAGGGAGTTGAGCCAGCGAAGGCTGCGGGCTTGTGCAGCACCCTCCAGGCAATGGAAATCGACAAGCTCCATGGCTGAAATTAGAAGGAGGTCCTTATCTTTCATGTTGTCGACACCCTGCACGCCACGGCTGTCCAGAATATCAGAAATGGCTTCCGTCTTAAGGTCACACCACCACAAGCTGTCCATGAAATCTTCCTGCATGCCACGGGCTAGCAGGAGAGCCAGGTAAGGGGACCCATGCATGGCACGATTAGGACTCCCTGGGACGGGGTCCTCAGATCGAGATGTCATCTCTAAGAATGAAGATAGAACCTGAATTGCGGTTGGCCTGGTCGCTGTGTCTGTGAGACCTCGAACAAGACAAGCACAAACCGCAAAGTGGAAGGTATCTTCTTCAAACCGGATGCCGTAAGCATCGTCCAATGGCAAAGCGGCGTCCTCTAACTGGCTTCGACACTGAAGGAGGAGAGGGACCATTTTATCTCCTCTCACATTGCCAATTGTGCCAATGTTCGTCAGGATGGCCCCCAGAAATTGCGCTGCGCAGTTGAAAATGGCAGCCGGTACGAGACGCACAAGTGACATAGCCAACCAGAATAATTGAAGCCCATATCTCGAACTGGATGGTAATTTGGCCATCATCTTGGACAAGGATGTAATAATGGAAACTAGCATTTCACTATTTCCATCCTCGCCAAACTGGCTAACGCTATTTCGGAGGGCTACCAGGACTTGGTATAGCAGATCATCGTCCACTTCTTCCCTTGCCAGATATCCCATTACTGCAAATGCCCTTGGCTGAACTGCAGGGTTATTTTGAAAGGCTGTACTGGCCACGAGACTCATCCATCGAGCACGCCAGGCGTTGGCAATATCCATTGACGGAGCAGCTATCAAGCAGACCTCAAACAATACAGATGTAAGATTCTCAGTTAAGGCCAGAGCTGGGCCCGAGTCAAGTGACGTTGATACTGAGGCCCCGTCCCTTGCCAACGACGTTGGAGCAGTGAAAATGTCTCCTCTGGTGTCGCCAAAGATGTCCAAAATTGACCGCAGCCGGACCAATTTTGCGTCATCTATACTGAATGAAGCGCATATTGCATGAATCGAGTTGATTAGCAATTTGTAAACAAGCAATCGTACCTCGCTTCCCCCGGTGTTAGCCAACATTGTGACGATATGGAAAATTTCTGGAAGAAACATCTGGGATTGCACTCGACTGTCAAAAGACAAGCCCAGGCAAAACTGAAGCAGGATGCAGATTTCTTCCCAGACAGAATTGTCCTGGAGTAAGCGAGTCGGGCGTAGCGATGACCTGTTAAGAGCCTTGCGAAGGCGAGAAATGATTCTAGCCCGCAAGGTAACAGTGCCAAGTCCAACCATGACCGAAGACAGTATCTCTAAAGTGTCTGCCCTGCTTCCGTAACTAAGCGCGGCCTTGATAAGCTCATCCATAAAAATTTCAAGGAGCAGCTCATCTTGTGCAATACATGGCCAGATGTACTGTGCCAGACAGTATGTCAAGTTTTGGTCCAACACAGCTATGTCTATCAGCTTTCGTAGAAGCGATGCAACTTTGTCTCGTGCTTTGTCCCCGTCTGCCTCAACAACTAGAACTGTTGTGCGAAGGCCGGGGAGCCAAGGCGCCACGTATTCCAAGCTAAGGGGTTTCTGTTCTTCAGGAATACTATCCCAGCTTACAAAAAACTCGGTCAGAAAGTCCGCTGTGAGTTGGGGTTCGGCTTGAGCTAATTCTTGACTGATATTCACGGTAAATCGTGTCGGCTCAAGAGGAACAGCTAAATCTATCAGGCACGTAAGTATGCATATGGAAGAAGACAAGCGAAAGATGGCTAGCTCGTGTTACCTCGATTGCAAACCAGTCGTCCAGAAACACCGAAGTCGAAAGATCGGCACAATGCCCCGAGGAGGTTATAAGAGGCTAACCGAAGGACATGATATGGGCTTGACAGGTTGGTAAGTGCCAAGTTGAGCATGGTCCCTGGGACGTCTTGTGGTCGGACGAGCCTTTCAACGGGTTTTACCATTCTGCTGTCCTTGCCTTGTTTTGTCTTGGCTCCACGGATAGTCTGAAGAATGTCCGCCCCATTGGAGCTGGTAAAGAACATGACAATCTTACCCCCATCAGCTCTTAGTCCAAAGTTAGAATCGTCCTCCGCTTGTGGGGTTGAGGCTTCTTCTATGTCACTTAGACGGAAAATGTCATTGATGACACTGCTAAGGCGGAGACCAGATAATACTTCTTGCTTCTTAACGGTAGTTATTTGAAGAAATTGGCTGCCAACTTTGATCACGACCTCAACTTTCCCTTTGGACTTTGATAATCTTGTGATGGTTTGAAACACGAATCGAGTTTCTCTAACCACGCTTATAGTTTCTTTGGGAAGACGGAGTTTACCCAAATGGAAATGGACCTGCAGATCCTGTAAACTTCCAAACAAGTAGTATTCTACATTATCAGGATGAAAGACACTCGAATCGTCGCGAGTAGAGTTGCGAAGGAGTCGCCGGAGACACCTCCTACAATGGATAAGATTTGGAAACTGACTGTAAAGTGGATTGGTAAAGGCATACTTACTTGAAAGCGCTATTCATGTTGTATATATATATCCGGGAAAAGTTTCGAGACAGCTCGGAAGGTGTTAGAAGACCTAGCTTTGAAAAAAACTCATCGGAAGGCTCGCTCCGTCCATTATAACACGTTGCATCAATGAACAGCCCAAATGGTTCGTGCCAGAGCCGGCTGGCTATCTAGGATTGATATTAGCATAGTGATGCCCGTGGCGTAACATGCATGATGAGCTTCTCTGATATGAAGCAATAGAAAAGACTTACTTTTAGAAAACAGTACAAAAGTGTATCATAATCGATGCTTTCGTTTTCGATATGCCGTAGTATAACGCACACTGTGGAAAGACCGTCCTAAACCACTGATGAGCAGAAGAAGCTCTAGGAATTGGAGAGGACAGTGAATACCTTGCTTTCACCGCCGTCATACACGGCACGAGCAGTCAAAAAAGACTCCGCACTTCTAAAGGCATTTCGTAACATGAAGTTTTGAAACCTTGAGTACAAAGGCGGCGTATTGCAGGATATCTGAGGCCTGTTCCAAGAGATTGCAAGGGGCGGCGGCCCGAGATTGCTGATGAGACCCCGAAGTGGCTCAAAGACTGACGGTGGTGTCCGGGCAATCTCTTCCGGAGTTCGCAGATGTTCTTTTCTTTCTCTTGCAACAAGTGTCTGACGCAAATGATCCCAGTGATCATACAGAAATCGGTGCAGTGACACGCATGAGCCGAAGTCAAATACGTCAATCGTGGGGCGAGCTGCATCAACCTGCCTCGAGGGCACCTACAAAAATGTTAGCAAAATTGACACATAGGGTATTTATCGCAAGACAAGCTATAATTCTCTTACGGAGATGTCCCGCAGGAACCCAGTGACCAAATGTATGTTCTGGACAAGGAAGGGGTTTAAGGGGAACATGTAAGGTTCTTTAGTTCCGAAAAGAACGTTATTGGCTAGGTTTTGGATTATTTTTGCGATTAGCAACAGTCCCCGTCTCATTTCCTTCGTCGGTGCCACTGAAACGAGGCCTTCAGCTTCGGGTGCCACAATGGCAGGACAGAAAAAGCGGAGGAATACAAAAGCTCCCACGGCAGTATACTTTGCATTGGGAAAGCGAGGAAGAACAGCATCAGATATCTACAAGCCGGCATGAGTCATTGTTGTGTTACTAGCCTTCAAGAGGTCATTACTCACGATGCTGCATATCCTTCGAAATGAGCTTGGAACATTTGATGTTGAAGCGCATATGTCGTCCATAAACACCTTGGCCACGATCTGAAGTTGCGCAGCATTCTTTTGCAACTCGCCGGGAGTGCTCACCCTGGCTGGGTCTAGTTCCAAGTCTAGGTCGTTCGACGTCAGCATGAGCCTCTCGAGAACCTTTTGCAACGTCGTTCTTAAATATGATGCTCCTTTCCATTTCGCATATACAGATAGCATCTTTGTAGCGACGCAAGTTCTCCGCAAAATTTCGGTTTCGTTTTCTGTGTCGGGGTCAGCTGAAGTTGGGCCCGTTTGCTGCAACTCGAGGGGTGAAATGAACCTGTTTGCTCTACTTCTTGGCGAATCAGAGCCTCGAATAATTCGAAAGTAAGCCCGCGTTGTTCAAAGACGGTAAGGAGGCATATTGTGAGTTCGTCAACTTCCGAGGCTGGGCAAATAGCACTCATTGATACCGAAAGCGACAGATCGGTTGTTAGCAACTTATGATAAAATGTGAGCTTGCATACTGTGAAAAGGCCTGATAGGGTAACCATTGATCATTGGACCTACATTTAATAGTTCAACATATTTATCACTGACAGCTGCATCAGTCAACGAGCTGAATTCCGTTCCTTGCGTAAGAATGTTACATAGCACACGGACAAATGCAGCGCGTATATCAACGTTTTCATGATAGCCGATATTTAGAGAGTGCTTCAAGCCAACATCAATGTTCGCACTGAGCAAATTGGAAAGAATAGTGATAACCAAATCAGCATTCGAGAGGCCTTCATCGCGATTACCCATGAGGGGCAGTTCTTGTCTGCTCATTTCCTGCGTCTCGTAGTTGAGAAGCGACAAGAAACGGTTGAAATAAGTATGAAACATTTGCGACTTGAGTTCACTCATCCCAGCATCCGATTGGCTATCAGCTGGCTGCAGCGGAAGGCGAAATGTGAGATCACCGAGAGTCCTGAGGCAAGCCTTGTCGAGGTCCTTTTGTACACGCCGAAATTCATCCTGTCTAGGGCCATTGCCCAATTGTTCTTGTTTCAGAGAATGCGGCCGAGCTATCCAACCAAATATATATTCTAGCAGCTGGTTTCTAATGCGAATGTCGTCTCGCAAGTTGAGGTGTTCCTTGCGTTTTGTGACTGCTTCGCACAAATGACAAATCTTGACTTTGACACGCAGCGTTGCCACTCCATCCAATGCACCATCCAAGAATTTTGCAAAACTCAACGTAAGAACTCCGAGGTGGACTGATGAAATAGAACCCAAGTCAGATGGACTTTCGAGCTTCTCAACCATGATCTTGAGCAAAGACGCAGCTTGTTCGGCAAATATCACTTCATTCTCCTGGCCTTGATCAGGGGATGCGAGAACTCCGGCTAGCAAAACTTCCAGTTCTGATTCCAGAGCCTTAAACAGCGGCGCGTAGAGAATCGAAGAAACCTCGGTGGATAAGACCTCTCGCATTGCCTCACGCACTTTGATGTTGTTGCAACCCAGAAGCTGGATGCTGAGTCTCAGAAACCTTGACAAGAGAGGCTCTTCATGATGTTCGAAGGATACCCGATCAATCCAATTCAAGTCTCCGATTGCCTCATCCAATTTGCTGGCGTATCCATAGGTGCATATGCCGCCCAAGGATGCCAAAAAGCCCGATAGATTTCGCCACTCTGATAGCATTCTATCGTCTACACCGTCTGCCGTAGCCAGAGAAACCTCTTTGGACAGGTGAATCCAGTGGTCGAAGGCAGTTTCCCAAGCGTCCATGATGCCTTGCGTTGGCAGTCGAATTTGTCTTAGAAATCCCCGCATTCTCTTCTGAAAGGCGACAAGACCGGTAAAATGGAAAGCTGGTGAGGAAAGTTCCTGATAAACGAGTTGGTTGCGATAAGTTGAAGAAAGCAGCTTTGCAGAGTCAGTATATTCACCGACATGCGTACATTCGTCCACCAAGAGGCCGATACAGACAGTAGCCAGTTGACACACGGCAATATTTGGAGAACATATGGATATCAACAAAGTTGTTTCCAGTTTCGACGCCGCCAGATGAATGTCCGGCACGTTCATGGGAAGATGGGATAAAATCTAAGAGAAATGTCAACTTCATTCTGTTGTGGAAAGCAGGGAGGTGCGGTGACGAACTGGCATGCCTTTAAGAAGCGCCGACCTTGCGCCTAAAAACTCCCGAAGTTGCGTTATGGTGGAAAGGCTAATGTCCTTTTCGATTTCTCCGCATAGCTCAAGAAGGATTGACGAACTGCGTCACTATTCAGCATCATCGAACAATAGTTACGGCTCCCCCAGGGCTGTGGATGATTTCAGTGCTCTGCTCACCTTCGAATCCAGAGGTTTTCTCCCAGTTCTTCAGTTGCATCACGATGTCCAAGTTGAGAGGTGCCCACCGAGTCTTTGTTCATAATGAAGAGCTTATTCGCAACCTTTGTGGCTAGCTGACGAATGGATTGGTCCCGAGAAAGGACGCAAAATAAGAATGGCTTGAGGAATGCCATATCTGCAGTCTCACCAGACAAATCCCGAAGTAGAGGGCCAGGGGAGGCATAGAGATACCGAAGGATTTCCAAAACCTTACGGTTGCCATCCTGTGACAGCTCACGTCTTGCTTTGAAGGAGTTCATATACTCGGACTGCAATTCTTGATTAGTACTTTTTGTTATTCAAATATTGAACCACCTGTTTTTATCATACCTCGAACTCAGATTGGATAAGAGCAAGAACACGTGTCTGGAGTGCTGAATACTTGGTCGTTTCAGACTGTCGCGCAAAATATGAACATGCTTGAATGACGGCGATCTTGAAAGAGTCCGGCGCAGATGAAGAAATACATGCTTTCGTCAGCGTCTCAACGCTACCGTCCAATCCAAGATGAGCGAGACTAACAAAAGCTCCTGTGATCATATCTTGGTCAAACTGTGGTATTGCAATGTTGGTCTGGGAAAGGCTGAACACGGATTCTCGGATTTCATCTTGCACATCCATGGCGTAACTGACCAAGGCAGAATCGCTCTCAGCCTCAAAATGTCTAGCTGCTCGAAGAAGGCTTACTAGGCAGTACGCTGCTCGTTCATTCCCATTCCGAAGGGCCTTTCTGAGGCTGTCCAAAAAGGACACCTTCTTGATCAGGTTATTACTTTTCGCTTCCCTCAAGTTGCTTGCTACCTCAAAAACGTCAGGAAGCAACAATAGGAGGGTCATCTGCAGCGGGTATAAGACTGCTCTTCGACGACCTTGGTCTATTCCTGTCTGTGTCATGTCGAACAGAGTGTCGCCACCACCATCTAATCTCCTTTGCCGTGAGTGTAATCGAACGAATTCATCAGGGCTTCTATCAATCCAACGAGTGACGAGGAGCGGCAGAACAACAGCTATTGTACACTGACAGGATTTGCGAAAGTGCAAGTAGCTGGAGCATATTTCTTGAACGATGTGCCCCAACTTAGCGCTGTCAATCCAGAAGAAGGATAGCAGCCTCAACGTCACAAGAGCTGGAGCATCAACATCTTGAGTATGGCCCTGATTCGCTAAACTACCTTCGGGGAATACTGTTGTTCGGACATTGTATATAGTATTCCTGACATAATCAAGCGCAACAGGCCAGCTCGACGCCGACACATATTCGACGATCACTTTGATGTGAGCATCGAATTCTACCAGACATTCGGGTAGACAGTCAGCCTCTATTATCTGCTTGCTGGCGTTCTGTGCAGTGTTTCCATCAGATCGAGGCACACAAAAGTTACGCTCCGACACTTGATCCAGGAGTGTTTGAGCAGGTAATATATAATCGTCCGGGATAGGCTCCAGAAGTTGTGTCAATGCATCGAATATTCGGCTAACTAGATTCTTCTCAAGGCGACTATTCGGATCGGTCGAACTTTTCTTCCCATCCCAGTTTGCAGTACAGCTGTCAGCAGCAAGTGACAGAATATAAAGCTCTGATTGTAGAATATGTGATGGGTGAGCAGCCACACATGGAAATGGCCGCGCCAGATCTTCAAGGAGCCCTAGGAGTGATTCAATGACGACATTGATTGCATTCCTACTCAAATCTACCAAAGTGGCTCTCGATATCTTAAGTATATCATCTTCACAGATCGTATGGACGGTCGAGCCAGTATGATGTGGCAACTAGAAGCAGGTGCCACCAGGTCAGCGCTTTTCTCGGTTGCATCGTGATACTACTGTTTCTTACCCGCGACGCAATTCTGTCAACCAGGCACCCGACTAGTATATTCGTAGTCATAGTTGCCATAATACAGCGCCTGTGCACGAAGAAGACATGACGATTTGAAGAACCATGAGAGGTATGCAACTAGCTTAAGCTTCTTGGGTGGGGGGTTGACCGCCCTCACAAACCCAAACATAAAACAACAACACACGGAACGCATTTCAGCCTATCTCTGGGTTTGCAACTTCAGCGGGTTTTTATTATTATTATTATTTATTTTCTTCTTTGAGATTTTTTAAAAAGCAGGATGTTAATATGACGCATCGCGATGGTCTTCTGTGCTAGCACGATTTTTTTTTTTTTGTGTGTGTGTGTGTGTGTGTTTCTCTATTAATTTCTGAATACGTGAAAAAGCAAAAAAAAAAAATAATAAGGATAAAAAGGATAAAAAAAGTCTCTAATGAAAGATTTTAATTAATCTGAGGTTAACTAACTGAATCAACGATTAATACTATTTTTTTATTTAGCTGGGCATGTTTATATTTAATTATTCATTTTTTAGAAGACATCGTTTTTTTTTACCAGTTAAAAAAGCGGCCTGGAGGTTTTTTTTTTTTTTTTTTTTTGCACTGGTAAAAAGCATCACAACCACTAAAAAAAAAAAGATTATCGCCCTAAAAAAAAGCAATCACTTTTATTTATAAGAGATGCTAGAAAAAATGCCAAGCAGTAAAATGATTCTACGCAAGGAAAAAGCTTTTAAGGCAGACGCAAGAGGGGGGTGGAGGTCTGTACGTATTTTTGCGGATCAACGCAACATGCGCACACGTCGCCCGTCACGCAGCTTTGCTTACACCTTCGCCGAGGCTTCACGTATTGTGAAGTGTGATCGCGTCTCCAAATCCAAATCCAGATCTAACATCTCCTTTTTTAAAGGACCATGGAGAAACGCACTCCTCCAGCCGACGTTGGATCACCTGATGCGGCAAACGATGAGGCCCCTTCTCAGACACTAACGCCGCCTCCGTACTCAGGTCCGTCGTCTTCTGGAACTGTGCTCGACGACAGGATTCCGACGGAGCCTTTGAAAGGTATACCTCGATACCCAGGCCTGCCTAAACTGGACTATAAGCTTTATTCGCCTCCCTTATTTAAGCTTTCAAGTGACTCGATCACCTTGTCCTCAAAGGCGGAATATTTGTCTTCAAACGCTGCGGCACTTGTGTCATTGATTCGTGCACAATCAACGGTACCCCCCAAGCCTCAGATTCATGTTCGGGGCAGTCGTGGTCGCCGGATTGATTTTGACATTAAGCTCAACCTCATGACCCTGTTAGTACCTGATGACGAGAGGCTGCGCATGGACTATATTCGCTGCGTTGGGCAAGGCGAATTGGCACATCGTGGAGGAGTTCGACCGGATGTGCTTCCAGAAGTTGGTGAAGGTGAGCTGGAAGAATGGTGTCGACGATTTGTCCAGGACACAGCTACAGTGAAAACATTTTCTCTGGATCGTGTTATTGCAAATCTTGATGTGGGCTGGATAGAAGGTCAGCTACGGAGTCTCATTGCAACTCTCAAATACCGAGGTGCTGTTGACGTGACTTTCCTCGTCACTCACAGCCGCGTGTTGGTACAAAATCCCGACAGGGTGAACCAGTTCTTCACCAACGTCACAAGTCTGTTTTCAGGTAAGAATAAATATGAGGTGATCAAGTCAGTGTGGCCATTTGCGACGACGAAGAATGGTGAACCTGGGCGAAGGTGCATCGTTCAGAGCGAGGAAGTGTGGTGGAAAGAATGGAAAGACCCTATTCGATATGCCATCTCACAAAAGCGGCAGGGCTGGGTCACGGTTGAAGACAAGCTAGAAGCAGTCATGGAAGGCAAAGGCAACCAGACCGAGTCTGTTGATTGGGGTCCTGATCAGTACGGGACATCTTGAGAGAGAGAGAGAGATGGCAAGAGAGCTGTATGTATTGGAGGGCATACATGGCGCATGTATGGCATTACTATTCTAATGAGGTGGTGCGCAATGCAGCAGGCAGGCAATACATAGGTTTGCGTAATGTATAGAGAGAGAGTTTCTTGTTATCTTGGTTATACCTGACTCTTGCTTGGGTCGGGGGGGGACAACTGAGTCAGCGGAGAGGTCACGGTTGGTGGGGCAAGGATCATTCACACTGTTAACTCCGCCTCATTCAGGCAGGTACCTACCTACCTGGCCGGTGACTCAACAACAATCATTTTGTTAATAACTCGGCGATGGAAGCGTGCCTAGTCAGATGACTCATGTAGCGAGCAATGCGGCTTTCGTGGGCGGTAGCGAGAAGTCCTAATAATGCAGACGTTGAGTTTACGACAAAGCATATGAAACATGGCCGCCACACGTCAATTTGGGTCTATCCGTTCGTCGGGCCAGAGGTCCTTCCCGATGCCGTCGACCAGATAAATTTGGCAGCTTTGGCACCATTACTTTACACACCGAAATGACAACACACTCATACTCAGGCCAGCCCAACATGAACTATCAACTTTCGCCTATAAATTGTGAATGGCCTTCGCCAACAAATCGGGTGGTCAGTTCTAGACAACTATCAGCCGCACGTGACTGTCGGGCAGACTGAGGATGCCGAGTCTGACTCGCACAACTTCCTACTTAATAAGGCGCGCCTCTTAACTCCAGTAAATTCATCGCGGTCCATGCGTCTTTGGGGCTATATAGACATTCAAAGTCAACAACGCCAGCACTTCCCATCCCTGCCGGGCTTTCAACTCGATTCAAGCCGCCAGGACACACAAAGTCAGACGACATTTGAGTTTAGCTCGTCGACTAGAGAGCTCTCCTGGCAGACTGCTCTTCCCTCAACGCCACCGCCAGATTCGGTCAGGCAATTGATTGTTGCATCTTATAACGTTCTCGCCGAGTTCGAATGGCCACCCGTTACAAGCAGATACCAGGAGCTAATATCTACCATATTGTCCGAATATGCTGCAGCTGATGTATTAGTCCTTCAGGAGGTCACGGACCATTTCCTTCCGTATCTGCCTTCAGCATCAGGGTATATGTGCTAGATACCGATTTGCCACACATGGGCCGCCTGGTCAGCCTGGTCAGCCTGGTCAGCCTGGTCACGGGCCACTACCAAACTTGCTTAGTACTGTGGTGTTGAGCAAGTTAGCTTTCAGTTGGAGTTGCGTACCATTTGCCAGAAAACACAAAGGTGCCGCCGTTGTCGAACTTGCGGTCTCTCACGAAGACCCGCAGATAATTTCCAATCCACGGTCTATATAATACTTGCAGCCTGCCACCTTACTCAAGGGTTGGCAGACGGCGCGGTAGTTGCCAAGAAGAATGAACTGTACAAATTGATACTCCGTACATCATTTATCTACGGAGTTTCCCTGTCACACCCGTGGATTATTGCCGGGGATTTTAACCTAACGACAACGGTTTTTACCATTGATCAGGCACGGAAGAAGGGGCAATTTGTCCTCTCGCGGATACCAATCTCTTTGTGAGATAGATGGCATGTTCGCCAATTACGGCCTGCAAGACGCATGGCTTCTCACAAGGCTGCGCTCCGGGGTTTCACGAGACACGGTCGGAAGCTCGCAATCTCTGGAAGAACTATTCGAAGGCGACCAGGGAGCTACCTTTGGCCCTAAAAGAAACCCCTTGGCGGCAAAGGCAGTGGCAGGAGGTCTCAACAACGGGCCGCACAATATGACAGGATTTTGTTCAACGGTGCCCTTTCTTTGACAGCCTGCGGGTTCAACACATTCGGGTGGCCAGTATGCGATACTGGGGCTGGACAATTCGTAGCCAGCGACCACTGGGGCATCCGGTGTCTCTTCAAGTACTTGGAAAGGAATGAGAATTTTGCCTCCCAAAATGCTAGGAATTTGGTACCGACAAGCTTCGCAAAGCTCCATCGTCCCTAGGCAATATCGGAAGCTTGAAAGACTCTTTGATAAGTCTTGGCTGCTTGCCAACTCAAGCAAACGAGGAGGATCGAAGCAGAGCGTTCCAGCTCGTACAAAGTGTCTTGTGCGAGACTGACAAAAATCATACCAGCCATCAGCTGCGAAATGGCCCTGATATGTCTCCAGAGTCTGATGTGGACTGTTTGTGTGTAGGGAACGTAAGCTCAAAGATATTTTTCGCCCTTGCTATATCAAGACTCAGAAAATCTAGAAGCAGGGTAATCAGCATCCTCCGAATAGTCCGTGCCAAGAGAGGCACTATGCTTGAACTTAGTGTCTTGGCGATAAATTTGATCTTCAGTATTGTGCTGCCGTTCTGGTTGCTGAAAAGTGAGCATAGTTTGCTTGCAGAAACTCCCACTCATAGCCCGGGCACGATCTGCTAACATGTGATAGGTATCCTGATATCATGAACCACCCATCCGCTGAGCCGGCGTTCAACTTACCTACTCAAACATTATCTAAGCTGAAACCAGCGAGGGGATCTCGCCTATTTGAAGAGAACCACCATTCCTGACATGGCAAAATATGGCATTGCTCACCTACTTCTCAAGGCATGGGCCGAGTCCCGAGGGTTATATTCCTCAAAACTTGGTCTTCTTGGGGGTCTTAACATATCTGTGATGCTCGTGCCCATCTGCAAACTACTGGCATATGATGGGCCAAGCGCAGGAACCACCGACATCTTGACCACATTTTTCCATCACTACCGAAATTTTGACTGGAAGACGAACATGGTCTTCGATCCGTTGTTCCACGGTACTGTCAAATACCACCGCACACAGCGAGAATCCATGTGTCTACTGGGCTGGCACACGCCCTCTCGAAATACAGCGCTCAATGCTACAGCTTCTACTATTCACATACTTTCTGCAGAAATAATGCGAGCCAGTGATCTCTTGTCGCAGGAAGGGGTCAACTGGGATACGTTCCTGCGCGGAACGCAATCGCTGTTGCCATTCCCTGAGCTTACAGCTTGTAATGCAGCGGGCTTTTTGGACTCACACAAGTGCTATATCAAGATGAATGCGAGCTATTGGGGCTGCTCTCCTAGCAAAGGCAAGAGGTTTGTTGGCTGGTTAGAATCTCGGTGTCTCATGGTCCTAGTTGGTGAGTTGTTCTGCCTAGGCTGCTGCCAGCTACTCTATCCTCTTCAGATGCTAACTATTCCATCACGGAACAGACATGAGCAGGAAGCTTCCAGATCTCTTGGCTCGCATTTGGCCCGCAAGATTCACTCTGAAGGCCTCACATAGCACTGCTGATATTAGAAATGAAGAGTTCAACTATAGCTATCTGATCGGCTTGTCATGGCAGCATGGCGACACTGAGAACAAAACCAAGGAGGACAATCAACACGCAGAGCAGTCACTCAGTTATATTCTCAGGTGCTTTGAGAATCGCCTACGTTGCGATTAGAAATACTTCGATCCTTGCTCTTGCTGGATAATGACATCTTTGGTTGATGCCCACGGCGTACGGCAGTTCCAGCTAGACCTCCAACCGTGGAAGGACGACAATGCGGGATACGCAGACTCTGGAGAGGATTCGGAACTTGACGATAACGAGTCTGATGATGGTAAAGAAGAGCCGGAGGCTGGAACTACAATATCCCTAGCACCGCCGAGTTCGGACCCCGCATGGCGCAACGTATCACCGTCGGTTCTCAAAGCAGGTGGATCAGGCAAGCTTCGGACTGCAGCAGATGTTATGAATCGCCTACGCTAGGACCCTGCAATGGACGCCAGTAACTATTTGGTTGGCTATGAGGGCAGATTCACGGGAGCTAAGGAGAAGGCCTTGGAACAATGGAAAAGCGAGCAAACCGACGAGGAATTCATCCCTCAGATCGCATTCTATATTCTAAAAGAAAGACGGACGGCTTTCTTATCTGGGAAAGAAGGACGAGGATTGATCACATATTTGGCAGTGGTGTGTAATGTAAGAGGCTGTCTTTAGCTCAGTTGGAGCCAGTAGAGATACTGATATCCGGTGCCAAGTTTAGTGGCATTTGACGAACTGAAGAAGACATCACCTTTGTCAGTCTTTGGGAGGCTGACCAAATGAAACGCCACATGAACCCTTATGATTGTGTAAAACATTCATACAGATACTGATGTTAGGCAGGAAGGGACAGAGCGTTATCAAGGTCCCACCAATGTGTCAAATCGCGTTCCCTTATCGACCAGTTTATACACTTGTGCAGATGTGAGGCTTTAGGGTTTGGGTATCTACTAAGACCAGTCAGCCTATTGTTTGATCGCTTTCTATTTATTGTCCTGCAGTCACGCACAAAGAACACACGCCTTGCTTACCCTGCGTATCAGAGACAGCTCGAAAGTTCTGTCATTGATTGTAAAGTCTTCCCAGCGGATTTGTCCGACGAATAAGCACGACACTATTTTTTGTCCAAGAGATATTATAGGAATTCAAGTCCGCGACTATGCCTGCTACCGAAGGAATAGAACTTGACTTATCCGAGACTCATGCACTTGAGCAGATAACAGTAAATGCTGCAAAACTACAACTACAGAATCGCAACGCGAAATGGGTGAGAGAAGGTACCGCTACAAGAAATACGCAATGTGATTCCAAGATGACCGTTTTCCCTGTCAGCCAAGAGAGTCGCCTTCACCGCCCTTGGGAATCTATTCGTCACCTTGACAAGGGTTGTGCTGTCTGGGCATACAAGCGAGCATGCACACTTTCCCCTTTTCAAGCCGTACAACCAAGAGATGAGAACCAAAATTAATTTCCATATCTCATCAGGCACTTGTCAAGAGGCAAGACTAAGAAAAACGGATGCAATGGATGACTTGTCGTACTTTACATACTTCCCTTTGCCCTTGTCAATATCATGATATCGGTCCCAAAACCTGTCATACAGTGGTTGCAGCTTCTGACGGATATCCTTGCCGAACATGGACCGCACGTCAGGATCCATGTTGTAAGATTTGTGCTTGGCAACCATTTCGTCGAATGCAGCATTAAACTGAGAGAACTTCTCCTTGATTTTGTCCTTATCTTTGCTACTGAGGCTTTTGATAACCGAGGCTGAATCTGCTGCCTGGCCAGACGTGGGTCGCTGGGTGCGATTGGTGTGAATTGTGTCGAAGAGATAGACAGACAAATCTCTGCAAACATCCGTATATGCCGCCGTTGCCTTTTTGCGCCACTGGTCCAGCACTTCGAGCCGTGACTGTAAAAGAGGCCCGAGATCTGAATCTCGTATCATCCGCTCAACTGTTACAACGCTGTTGGCCAGGAACACCCCCGCGACAGATTTACCACGAAGCAAAATTTTTGCTTTCTGGTCTAACGTAGACAAAAGCGTATCGATTGTGTCCAGACAATAATGCCCAAAAATCTCCCTTCCATCCGCACCGATATCAAAGGATGCGAGGCTCGGGATGACATCTGCGGATCGGCCAGCAGACACAGAACTCGACTTCCAGCCCCCATCGCCAATAGAGATCATGATACTAGAGATTGGACGAAGAAACTCCACCATGGCCTGCAGCCGCTGCATCGTATCTGCCACGAGGGGTATGGAAGAGCCATCAGAAGGCAGTGTCTGCAAGCCGCCAGCCTTTCTTTTGGTATCCTCCAACAGCTCGGAAAGCGACGCCTTGGCGGTTTCCCGTACGGGTTTTAGCGCAGCAGCCAGAGAAGCCTTGAGTTCCCCCGTCCTTGTCTCTAAATTCCCTAGAAGGCCCGAGAGAATTTCAGTTATTTCGTATGCCAAATAGCAGTCAGTGCCGAGGTGGCCTTTGATGTGAGCATTGAGTTCTCGGACAGTACGCGCAAGCTCGGACAATGCTGCCTGGCAAGTGCCTTGGAATACCGGTCCCCAGTCTTCGCGCTTGAATATACTACAAATATTGTCATACTCCGATAGGAAAATGGCTTCCATAGCCTGGGCATACGTCCCAATGCCATTGGTTCCCACCCTATATATTGCGCCGGGATTCTTTTTCTTGGCGGTATTCACACTCGCAGCGGCCAGGTTGGCAAGAGATGACGATAAATACGGGCCACGAACCTCGGCATATATCTTCGACGCTGGAGAGTCGTGACCGACAGGCCTCTGGCCGCCAGCCAAGTAGGCATAGATGAGGCCCAGTCGAGCAATCTTGTCTTGGGGTAAAACTGGGAATGGTTTATCTTTTGTAATGTAATGTAGAGGTTCGATGGATCTAGGCGTTTCACCTCGTAGAAGCTTGTCAAAGTAGCTCTCCAGTTGTGAGTTGCCTGACTTTATGAGCCGCGTAAGATCAGTCATTGTGTGCTGGTTCGCTCTTAAGTTGGATGCTTGCATATCTCTGTGCGACTTATTGAGCCTCTTCAACGAGGCAAGGTAACTTGATAACCCGGCCTTATCTGGCCCGGCGCGGATAATCTGCTCTTCGTTGTCTTTACTATCGGCAGGTTGGCGCAGTCGATCGATGGCGGAGAGAACAGAGTCAACATCTGCTTCAACTTAGTGCATGATGCAACAGAATATCAATAAGTCGGACCATACTGTTTCCAAGTAGCTGTAAACGTCTGGTTTCGTTACTAAGCGGACCAGCAACATCGCGGACACTCTGGCCAGATACCTCCAGGCGGCTGAGGCTGGCTTGAATCTTCTTGGTGAGCTGCGTGGTCTTTTCCAGGCGAGAGTTTAGGACATCGACCTCAGCTCTCGCCTCTTCATCGAGTGTGTGATGGGCCATGGTCAAGAGACCCACCGCCATAGTCAGTGTTGATAACGCACAACTGAAGAAAAAGGTAGAACAAGGCCGGAGTAAGAATCGAGAGCTTCTGCGATATACGATGCAAGGGAAGGGGACCGGCCACGCGCGCTAGTTCACTAACGCCGGCCGTGCTTGCTTGTTGGTGCTGGTTGACCAAATTGATCATTAGTGCTAGTTACGTACGGAGTGAAAATGGCGGGAGCTTAACAGTTGACGAGTGACACGATGACGGGTCAGTGTACCCCGCCCCACAGACGCTCTGGTCAAATGTACCTAGGTAGGTACCTGGGGCTCCTCATTCCGCACGTCCCACCAGATCCCTAGCAACCGGCCAACCCTCCTGAAGTCAGCTCAAACACCTTCAAATGTTGAGTCACTTACACTCAGCCACTGCCCACAGTCTACAGCTATTCGTGTACTCCGTTCTCTGTACACCACGTACTGCCCACTCGCTGGTATTATTGGCTTCTCCCAACTATGGGCCATGACGGCGGTGTGAAAAGCTGAGGGAATAAAGAGACCTCGCCGCTTCTGCAAAGAGTGCAACACACCTTAGACGTGACTAGTTGACCTTCTCCGCCCGCCTCTTGCGGACCTCCCCCAAATCCTCCTTAGCAGACCCTGCCAGACAACAACTACCCACGAGACTCTGTGTCCTGCTAGTGCTCTATCTTGCGATGCGAGTAACTCTTTTTTCGCGTCATGACTTGGGGTTGTCTTGGAAACAGCATCTCTACCAGTAGCCGTGGGGTCCCTACGGTACTGAAGATGTATTCATTTAATCAACTCCGCGTCTGGCAGCATCAACGATGCCGATGCGGTGCTGCGACTCTTCTAAGCATGATGCCAAGCACCACTTATAGATGCCGGCAAAGTGACTCTATTCGTCAGCTATCAAGTCCGTCTGCGTCCCGAGCAAAGAAACAAACTCTAGACAGAGTGAGGGCTCCTCCCTTTGTGATAGAGACATCTGGTCCCGTGCTAACAAGTTCGTATCAGGATGTTATTGTCTCCGTGCTCGAGGCTTCAGCAACGCGGCGAGATGCAAAAGGCTACCTTCAGAAATATGCCTCAAAGCAGCCTATTTCTTCAGAACTTTACAGGGCCAGTGCGAAGGACAGTGAGGCGGTCACGGCGAAAGGAGATGGCCTTGAGCCTGTCAATGTTGCTATTGTCAAACTGCGATTACCCCAAGAACTATCATCAGCCGCTCTCTATGGCATTGCAAGAACTTTGTCACAACTTCGAGTGCTTGGCTTGCTGGCTCTTGTGGTTGTGGACTGTGGCATTGCAGCTGATCGCAAAACATTTGACGACGAAGCTTTACGGCTTTGTGAGGCGATTGACTCGTTTGGCAGTCCAGGTGCTAAATTAGCCGACCATGTGTTTTTGAGACGACAAACAAACGACAACCCATCCGTAGTGACTAAATTCTGCTGTGGGATGCGTGTTGAGGACCTGGGTTTGCTTAATCGAGCGCTACAACGCGGCATGATTGTTGTGGTTCCATCTTTAAGTAGACAAGATGAGATATCTTCACCGACACCTGCAGAGGCGAACGAAACAACGATTGCTTTAGCCAAATTTCTAACGGGGCTACAGCTAGATGGTATGAACGGCGAGTCAATAGACGAAGCAACAGAGTATTTACGGCCAAAAAGGATTGCGTCTGTTGAGCGAATAATTCTCCTGGACCCTGTCGGTGGAACTCCCATGGCTCTCCGGCCCGACGTTTCACATAGGTTCATAAACCTTGAGCAAGAGTATGGAGACTTGATTGGTAGTCTGAAGACCGGCGAACGCACAACGCGCATTGCGAATGTTCAAAGTCACATCGCAAATTTGAGCCTGGCAAAAGACGCTCTTTCATTGCTACCGCCGACTTCATCAGCCCTTATTACTTCGCCTCATGCGGCTGCCAATACTAGGGCCGGTATCACATTAAAACTGCCCATCCGCGCGCTGGGGCACCCACCTTTTGGTTTTGATAATATGGTCACAACCCGAAACCAAAAGAACCCATTACTGCACAACTTGCTGACAGACCGTCCCGCTTTCTCTCCGTCGCTTCCTCTACAGCGAATTCAAGATGAGACGCGTAGATATCTACAAAATACGGAATCAGGGTCTGCAACATTGGTCAAGCGGGGAATGCCAGTAACAGTATATCCGGACCCAAAGGTTCATCAATGGCAACCCCCAAACCCCGGGTTGCCTCGTCTCCGCCTCACGGACAACTGCATAGACCTCCCTAGACTTTTTCACCTGATCGAAGACTCCTTTAACCGAAAACTTGACGCACAACACTACTTGAAACGCGTGAATGAGAACCTGGCCGGCATTATCATTGCGGGCGAGTATGAGGGCTGCGCCATTCTGACTTGGGAATACCCCGAGACTCTTGACGAGCAAACTGCGTATGATTCTGGTCGATTTGTCCCATACTTGGACAAGTTTGCGGTTTTGAAAAACCGGCAAGGTAGCAGTGGAGTTGCTGACATTGTCTTCAATTCCATGGTGCAGGATTGCTTTCCGAGTGGTGTTTGTTGGAGAAGTCGAAAAAATAACCCTGTCAATAAATGGTATTTTGAACGGTCTACAGGGACATGTAAGCTTTCGGATTCGCACTGGACAATGTTCTGGACGACAATTGGCCTTGGAAACCGGCACCCAGCCCTGCAGGACTACGAGTCTGTATGTCGAGGAGTTCGGCCATCTTGGGCCGAAAATACGCATAGCCCGGATTGATAGAAGGTTGTCTTCACGAAACAGAAGGATAGCATGATTGGCATTGAATGTTGCCTGCTTAAATAATAAAGTGTCCCAGTCAACGGCACAACAACTTGCTTCTCGCTCTGATATCCTGCAATGCGAATAATCCTTGAAATTGACTCCACAGCTAGATACCATGCCTCCCCATGAGTACCAGTTGACCTGTAATGGATATCTGCTACGAGAGTGTGCAGCGGGAGGTTGTGGAGGGTATTCTTCAAAATCGACTCAATTCACCGTATCACGATCGCTTGATGTCGTGTTGGTACCATCCGGCGAGTATACAGAGTAATATAACAAGGTGTACTCAACTGAGTCTCGTGTTTCGTCTGATCCTCCACCAAAGAATCCAATCCAAACTATGATTGCCACGATGTTAGTGCCACAGCTTCATCCCACCTGTTAGCCAACGGCAAGACCTGGAGGTACGCACGTTCTCATATTAGTCACGTGCTAAATGTCACCTACCAGTACCTACCTATACGCGCGCGGCCCCTAGTTCTAGTAGCAGTACAGCTATAAATAAGACAGGTCCTAAATTATCACAAGCTGCTAAAAGTCTGCAAAATATAAAAATTCTAATAGTATCCTAATAAGCTGTCTTGTCATACCTAGTAGATAACGAGGTTGGTGATAGTCACTAAACACCCCTATGCGCCTCCTAGTAGTTAGTAGGACCTAGTACTAAGTACCCAGGGTAGGTTAGTTTGGCAAGCACCCATTTATTTGGGTTAGTGTCGTCCTAACACGCGACCACTTAACGCCCTTGGCGCGCGTCACGCGTCGACGTCTGTCCCACTTCCTGTCAGCCTCATCTATGTACACCTCTCTATTCCAGTGTTTCAAATGACCCCTAAACTCATATATCGACGTCCTATATTTGTTACTGGAACTGGTAACATTTCATGATGGACTCCTTTATGCTCGACGACGAAGGTGTTCGCGATCGCATTCGCCAGGCGGAGGACTTTCTAGATCCCAGTATGTCCTGATTTGACAGTCCTGCCCTAATTCCAGAAGCCTTCTTCTACGCCGCTGACCTGATGCCGCCCAGGTGATCCTCATGCACGGAGCTACAGATCGGACATCATTTTGATGCTCCAGAAGAACCAGCGTCGCCTAACTGTGAACCTCGATCATGTTCGCGACCACAACAACAAGCTTGCTCAAAGCATACTCGATCAACCTTTCGACTACCTCTTGGCCTTCAACTATGCCCTGAAGAAGATCGTAGAGACCATACCTCAAGCGCGCCCAGACCAGTCCGCTAGAGATACAGTGTACTACTGCGCCTGGGCTGGGAGCTTTGGTCTCAACTCGTGCAATCCCCGAACCCTCTCCTCGCAGCATCTTAATCACATGGTATCCCTGGAAGGCATTGTCACTAGGTGCTCCTTAATCCGGCCAAAGGTTGTCCGCAGTGTCCACTACAACGAGAAAGCGCGCAAATTTCATTTTAGGGAGTACCAGGATCAAACAATGACGAACGGAGTGACTACCTCAAGTGTATACCCTCGAGAGGATGATGAAGGCAACCCGCTCGTAACTGAGTACGGTTTTTGCACGTACCGGGACCATCAGACAATTTCCGTTCAGGAGATGCCAGAGCGTGCCCCGGCTGGACAGCTGCCCCGTGGAGTTGATGTCATTCTAGATGACGATTTAGTCGATCGAGTTAAGCCAGGTGACCGGGTTCAAATTGTTGGCATCTTTCGCACTCTAGGCAATCGAAATACCAACCACAATAGTGCGCTTTTCAAGACAATGATTCTTGCCAACAACGTTGTGCTCTTGTCCTCCAAATCAGGTGGCGGCATTGCGACAGCCGCCATAACGGACACTGACATTCGAAACATCAATAAGGTGGCTAAGAAGAGAAATCTCTTGGAACTCCTCTCTCAGTCTCTCGCTCCAAGTATATATGGACATGACCATATAAAAAAAGCAATCCTTCTCATGCTTTTGGGTGGCATGGAAAAGAATCTTGAAAACGGCACCCATCTTCGAGGTGACATCAACATTCTTATGATAGGCGACCCTTCAACAGCCAAATCTCAACTACTGCGGTTTGTCCTTAATACTGCCCCGCTCGCAATTGCTACTACTGGCCGAGGGTCTTCTGGCGTCGGTCTCACTGCAGCCGTCACAACAGACAAGGAAACAGGGGAACGAAGACTCGAAGCCGGCGCGATGGTCATGGCTGACCGCGGCGTTGTTTGTATTGACGAATTTGACAAGATGTCTGATGTTGATCGAGTCGCCATTCATGAGGTCATGGAACAGCAAACGGTGACTATTGCGAAGGCAGGAATTCACACTTCACTAAACGCTCGTTGCTCGGTTGTCGCTGCTGCAAATCCCATATTCGGTCAGTATGATCCCCATAAGGATCCACACAAGAATATAGCACTCCCTGACTCGTTGTTATCGCGATTTGATCTTCTTTTTGTGGTAACAGATGACATTGAGGATACAAGAGACCGTCAAGTGTCGGAACATGTGCTACGGATGCATAGGTATCGACAAGCAGGCACTGAGGAAGGAGCTCCCGTTCGGGAGCAAACGTCACAAAACCTGGGAGTCTCGGCCGATGGCCAGGCAGGACCGCAGCAGCCGACAGAGGTGTATGAAAAATATGACGCCATGCTTCACGCTGGAGTGACCCGCACGTCTGGTCGCGGTTCAGCCAAAAAGCCGGAAATCCTGAGCATCTCGTTCATGAAGAAGTATATACAATATGCGAAGACTCGAATCAAGCCTATCTTAACGCAGGACGCTTCAGACCGTATAACGGAAATATACGTTGGTCTACGAAACGACGAGATGGAGGGAAACCAGAGGAGAACAAGTCCGCTGACAGTTCGAACTCTGGAAACAATTATCCGCCTTGCCACTGCCCATGCTAAAGCCCGATTGTCAAGCAGGGTCGAAGACCAAGATGCTGCGGCTGCGGATGCTATTCTCAGATTCGCCCTCTTCAAAGAGGTTGTCGTAGATGAATCGAGGAAGAAAAGGAGACGGACGCAAGCTGTTGAATTTGCATCTTCAAGTGAAGACAGCTCCGATGATGGGGATGAGAGCGAGGGTGAAGCAGCCAACTCTAGGGGAGCTCGCGCAACAAGGAGCGCAACAAGGGCTATACATCCAACAACTCGATCCAGGACAGAAGTTTCCAGAGCTGTTGATGGTGATGGTCACAGATCTGTGTCAAATAATGGTAAGGCCGCAGTCGCAGACAGTCTATCAACACAGCACACAACTCCGCGCCGCTCTGGACGCAATGGTGGGTCAGCGCTTGATACATCCCAGTCACAGACATCATTTGCATCGTCGGCGTCGGCGTCGGCATTGCTGTCACGGACGCAGGAAGACAGTCAGATTGAGCAAGATCTCGCCACTGAGGCTGCAGGGCTAGCGATCGATGATGCCGCACCAATCGATGCCCGCCGTGTGGCAGTTTTCAGAACGGCGCTGGGTCAGCTTCTGAATTCCGATTTGTTCGAGGACGATTCTGCGGCTCTGGATGCTGTTGTTTCCGCTGTAAATCGTAAGGTTTCGAACGGCGATGGTGGTGCGTTTGAACGGGCTGAAGCCGTAAAAGCTCTCAAGAAATTGGAGGAGGCGAATCATATCATGTTTGTGGTCCCATTTCTAGAATTTGTGTTCTTTCACCAAACACCTTCTTTGGGCGACAGCCGTGGCTCTCTTGCCTTGCAGATTTCTGGACATTGTACGTCATATATTTTGATCTGGACTAACGAATTCTTTCGCTTAGGTTTGCGGATGGTGAACTGGTTTACAAGATTTAAATTTCAGGATATGGTGGGAACATGGAAGATTGGCACGCTGGTTCACGTGGGCGTCAGGGTGTTTCACCCTTGGCTGGATCTTGCAATAAGAGGTTTACAAAACGGGCAGCCTTAGACAAGAATGCTAGCTAGTACACACTGGGTCACCATTTTTCTGGTGTAATAAGCATGTAGTCCCCAAGTGAGGAGTCGGTACATCTATTTTCTGTACGAATATTTTAGAGTCGTCGGTGGAATTCCCGGAGTCGTTGCTGTACCTCCTCCCCGTTCCATGTCTCTACACCATCATCATTCCTAACTAGTGATGGCATACCAACCTGCTCAATTGCGAAACTCGCGCTGACTGAACCCCAGGCCACTGCGTTTTCCAGCTTTTCTCCGCGAGCCAGAGCCACTGATAATCCCCCAAGGAAGGCATTGCCGCCTCCCGTGGGGTCAACAACCTTGCGGCCATCTTGGTGGTAGGCGGGAATCCATCTTTCCAATCCTGGGTCAACTTCAATCTCTTCACGTGCGATAAATCCATCGTCATCTTGCAAGAGTCCAGCAAACAATGCTTCCATGTCTGTGTCGGGCTGCAATGCACCGTGTATCAGTGCCTTTTGTGATTTAAAGGTCTTGCCAGGCCCTGATCTCCGCTTTCTGCCACCATTTTTGGCGATGTAGCAGCCTTTGTCTCCGGCTCGGACAACAAGGGCATATGACTGCAGCGGCATACTGGCTAGTAACTGTTCACAGGCACGTTCCACGCTTAGCGTCGACACTTCACCAGTCTCGGGGTCAAGTCCGTCATCACCCATAAAGCCTGCCAACTCAGCATGGTTGGGGCTACATATATCTACAAGACGTAGTGTATTTGTGCAGTTGAGTAGTTCGTCTGGCGTACAGAGATCAGGGACAGGTTCCCAGACAAATATGGGTTTGGTGTACGAGTCTTCCGGCGCGGCAAGCGCTTTGCGACATGACATGATGTCGGTTATGAGCTCCTGGCAGCGAGTTGGGGAGCAAATCAGATGAAATGACTTGGAAAATAAAAGATTGGGTGTGAGATCTTTCGAAGTAATGCGCTTCTTGGGTGTGGTATACTTAAAGGCTCGCCTGTCCGCTGGGCCGACATAGCCATTCCATCCTCTGGTTGTGAGACGGTCGTAATCCTCGCGTATGACTGCACCAGTGTCCCAGTTATCAATCAATGTTGAGAGTTTGTTGGGAAAGTCAGAGCCTTTGTCTACAACCCAGCCAACAGAGCGGGACAACGGCGGAGGGGAAAACAGACGTGCTCCCAGCGCTGAGTATGTACCTGCTCCGCCAAGTACATCACGGACGGGGGGAGTTGGGGGTTGAAAATCTATGTCGTCTGGTCCAGCTGGTCAGTTGCTGCATTACATTTTGCGTCCAGTTTCGGTGTCTGCTGCTTGATTCACAAGTCATATAGCTCGACATTGCAACGCGAAGCTTTCGTGATAGCGTTCACGACATGGTCAGGAAGCTTTGTGTGACTCACCGATTATGAACATTCCAAGAGTGACAAAGTCTATTTGAGTTATGGTGTTGTTTTCATCGGTCTTTTGCGGGCAGCAGTAGGTATCTTCATCTCGGGTTGCCATCTCTCCGCGCCACGCTCTATACATGAACTTTGAAGTAATCAGCCCTTTCCCTCGACCAGCTCACACGCAGGAGACGTCTGCTCTGTGTGGTCTGTCTGTTGGATGAAGATATGGTACGTCGCTGCTTCGCACCGTTTCGTTCCTGCGGCCTGGCGAGGAACAAGTTGCACCTGTGCTTGCTGCCAATGAATTTGTCCTCGAGCCTTCGCCTCACACCGCCCGTTGTTCACACGGCTCTCCTGGGCGGCAGGGGAATGCACGTGTATTGGTGTGCGCTGCGAGGGCTTGGTATAAGTCTGGCGTCTATACACAACTGTCCTTGTTATCGCGCCGAGACTCCACTCGCTCAGTGTTATTATTGCTTTCTTCTTTTTTGTCGCTTCCTTTTCTTTCTTTCTCTTTTTTTTTTTTTTCGCCCGGCAAATGTCTGGTAAGCCCAAGACTGTGGGGACAAGGAAACAGGTCCCCTATGAGTGGTATTTTAGGGTAGTGCCACCCTGTCAATTAATACGATGAGACTGTTTACCACAGATGGTGGGAAAAACGACCTAGGTAGCCAACCACCTTTTTTGTATGATAAACGATGCAAGTGAACAGGCTCAGGTGAGGAACTGCTTAAAAGTTGGAGGCAGAGACGGTGGCTGCCTGAACCGTATTTGATGTCTACCCGCCATTCATGTACGTTGCTAAAGCCCACACTACTGTGCTTGATCCTGTGCGTGCATTTTGTTCCCCCATATAAAATGAACGGTAGAGCTGGACTCCATCGAATGTGCTCATGATGGAATAGAATATTCACCAAACCCATCGGAAACAATGAACTTCTGCTATACAACGGGCTTCTGAAAGGCCAATGAGGTTAGTCACATACCTGGGTACGCTGGTCTTCAACTTAGGCACCTAATGTAGCGGGCCAATGAAACACGTGGTGTGGCAGCTGAGCCGGGAGCCCTGGACGGTTGCCTGACGAGGCCAGGTCCATCCGACCGGACTGTCTGTCAGTCACCTCCTGGATAATCCAAAGTTCTACATACGACAGGTCGTCCCTAACCACAATATACGGATGAGCACGGCTCTGCACGATCAATTGTGCCCCCATCCCCTTTTCTACACACAAAAAGGTAATATTCCCGTATGCCTGCGGATTTTTCGGTTCTATAAACCCCACCAGTTTTTGTGCATTCCTTTCGCAGCTACTAACAGCCCAACCTTCCATGAACAGGCAAGGACACGACACCGTTCCCGGAGTATCAGAAGCAAATCGAGCATTATTCGTACTGGACGCTCCTTTCGTAGCTCAAACCACACCCACGCTGTTATTTTCCAAGTTACAGTTCAAGCACTACTCGACTAGAGTATTGATGAACGTGCTGGAGAATACATGACGAAGATGGCGGCCGCAAATAACATGCACAATCTCACTACACTCATTAAGAGGTAAAACTAGCCCATGTGTAGTCTTGCATCCACGGTAGCATCATGTTGGATTGCTGAAACATTGGCAGACTCGAAGCTGCGACCTCGCGCCTCGAAGACATTGCGACTTCAACCGAACTTCCCAAAGATGTTCCCGCCCTGAAGCAGGCCATTGCCTCCCCGGCAGTCGAGTCGCAGGCGCCTACACCCCCCCAGACGGCTGCAGCTTCCGCCAAGACTACCTCAAAACAATCTGAGGACCCTGTCCCGGAATCAATAGAAGAGTTCGAACAATTCATAAGCTCGTCCGTGGGCAAATATGTCAAGATCAGCAATGAACTGGGTGGTGTAGTTGCTAAGCAGGTCCGAGCCATTATTGAATGGGCAAAGCTAACGGCTGTTGTTGATCAGATGCTAATGTCAATACCTTTGTACAGGCTGTCGAGGTGCTTAAGGGATTCCAAGAACAGAGAAAGTTTTTGCTGATTACGACCAAAGCCACAAAACCCGACGCATCGACATACCAGGTCATTCTCAAACCAATAAATGATGCGTTAATGGCCGTAACCGAGCTGAAAGAGTCGAACCGACCCGATCCCATGTATACTAACCTGAGTGCTGTCGCTGATGGCATCATGATGCTTGCTTGGATTACACTGGATAGCCGCCCCCACAAGCATGTGGAGGAGAGTTTGAGCTCAGCCCAGTTTTTTGGAAATCGGGTGCTTAAAGAACAGAAAGACAAGTAAGCGAAGACCTTCGTATCCTTGTTATTTGCACTGGCTGAGCAGAATCCAGAGATCCAAAACAGGTCGAATGGGTACAGTCATTTTACCAAATCTTCAGCGACCTCGCCGAATATGTTAAGCAAAATTTCCCGTCGGGAGTCACTTGGAATGCCAAAGGCGAACCAGCCGGGGACGTAGCCAAGTCGTTCCTGCAGACGGCCACGGCACTAGGCACATCAGATGCTGGAGGCGCATCGGCGCCGCCTCCTCCGCCACCGCCTCCTGGACCAGCTCCTGTGCTTGATATCAAAGCTGAACCCGTCCCTGCGGCGCCTGCATCTTCTGGTGGGTTCGACGCTGTATTCTCTGAGCTGAACAAAGGCTCGGATGTTACAAAGGGACTCCGGAAGGTAGACAAATCGGAAATGACACACAAAAATCCTTCCCTGCGCGCCAGCAGTGCTGCAGACCGAAATGGCTCGTCTCGAGGCAAGAGTCCAGCCCCCGGCAAAAAGCCAAAGCCAGAAAGCATGCGCGTGAAGAAGCCTGCTAGGAAGGACTTGGAAGGAAATAAATGGACAATCGTAAGCGCTGTTCGATCCTTACGGAATATGCTTTATCTGACAATTACTAGGAAAACTACGACAAAGAGACCCAACCAATTGAAATTGAAACTAGCTTGACCCAGTCTGTATTGATCAGCAGGTGTAATAACACAACTGTAATGCTGAAGGGTAAAGCTAACCAAGTTACTGTGGAGAACTCAACCCGCCTTTCCCTCGTTGTTGACACCCTAGTTTCTACGGTGGATGTAGTAAAAGCTCAAAATTTTGCATTGCAGGTTGTTGGGACTCTCCCAACCGTTATGCTGGATCAAGTCGATGGCGGCCAGGTTTACTTGAGTAAAGAGAGTATTGGCACCAAGGTATTTACCAGCAAGTCGTCCGGAATTAATCTCAACATCCTGTCTGGCCCAGATGACGAATACAAAGAGGTGCCTCTCCCGTCTCAAATTTGTTCTTACTACAACGAAAATAAAGGTGACCTCATGAACGAGATTGTGGCCCATGCTGGTTAGACACACTTCACAGCCTATGAGTCATCAATGTCGGGGTTTATTTTAGACTATGTACTTGGGGAGAAGGCGCAAATTTTGCTGTGGTTGACAAAACTACTCACAAACGGGGAAACACTGGCAGGAGATGCAGAATCATTTGTATGTAAGCTTCATACCTAACAAGCCGCGCTAGTAGCCTCCTAGGTTTAAATTCACAAGTTTGCTACTCGTTCCCTAATGCCGATGCTCTTTACCAATTCTAGTGCAAATAGACAATGTATAGATGGGAACTACAATTCAAAACTCAGCAAATATTTCGGGGATCACCTTTGGCGGTCAGAGATGGGACCCCAGTTTTCTCCGTGATTGATTTTGACAGTGAGCCATTCCTACCTGCCTCTCCGTGTCTCAACCCAAGCAGCAAGCGTGATCATATCGCGAAAAGCCCCTCGTTGATATCGCTCATATCTTACAATTTGGCCTTCGGCGAGGCTACCGTTGGCATCAATAGGTCACGCATTTCCCCAGCGGCCTCGTTTAGATAGTAACTCATGCGGTCGCTTCCAAGGCTCTTTGATACGACATTGAAATTAATGCTAGACAGGGATCAGCAAGAGACACTCTCATAGATGAAAATCACACTCACCTGTTCTCATTGATCATGTAGGCAATGCCAAATCCTTCGTCGATGACTTGACTCCAACCATAGCCGTTGAAGAATTCTGAGCTGAGTTGGGATGTTGACAGGTACCAAGAACTGGAGTAGCTGAAGGCGGGGTCTTTGTAGATGGCGGGAACCTCCTCATCCGGTGCCAAAAGTTTCTTTAGACCAAACAGATGTCTGTCCACGCCTTTGCCATCAGATGCGGCCGTGATATACTCAATGTGAGCGTCGATAGCCCTGCGAAACAAGTTTATTCGTGTTTGCTCATCTTGTGACGGGTCAGACATAGACTTGCACCACGCCACGGATTCATCTGAAACTGTCCGACAGGTTTCTGTTCGGCCAAGTTGGAAGCGACGGGTTGCTGCAGATTCATACGTTGGACGATTCTTGCCATACATCTTGAAGTAGGCCAATTGAATAATCATTTGGACATACGCATCAGGGGAGCATTTGAACTTCTTGATTAGACCTTTGCCGTAACCCTGGTATGCTTGTACGGCTAGTTGATGCTGATTGATGACGGTGTGGAAATCAGTGACGGCACGGTCAATTTCGGCTTGGATTGGTGCGGTAATGTCAAATTGGATAAGCTGCGGTTCAGGAAGATCGGAGCGGATAGAAGGGTCTGAGAAATCGATCTTGTTGCCGAAGATGAGATCATTGATGTAGTCATTAAGGCGGTGCGTTGGCGTGCCATCCATCATGGAGTGCTCACCCATGAACCCTGACGTTCCATTGTCGTTGACAATGAACTGCAAAGGCTTGTCATACCAGCGGTTTTCTCCATCACCATGCCAGTATTGATGGGCTCGCTCTTCCAGGGTAACGGGAGAAGCATCGTCCAGGCAAACAACGAATGAAGCCGAGTCAATGGAGCGGAGAGCTTCCTTGTTCTTGGCGCTTGTTTGCACCAGTAGGTCGCGAGCGTCGGCCCAAACGTCTCGATTCTCGGAGGTCAAGGCGCCAACAGCAGGTACTCGCTGCGCTGCTTGGTAGACTTTATGGAATTGCCTTTCTAGTTCTGCAGTATTGAGTTGTTTGCCACCAATTTCGTGGGAGATTAAGAAAAACTGATTCTTGCGAATGGCAATAATGTGCTTATTCTCGCTAGAAGAGAACTTGGCAGGATAGTCAGTAGGACGTGCAGCAATGCGGGTGGCATTGAACATCCATTTGTAACTATCCATACAAATTGGGAGTTTTTTCATATACTCTGGCTCAAGGGAGCCATTGTCAACAAGCTTCTTAAACTCCAAGACGGCCGAAGTGATGGCCGCCGCCCGCTTGGCTGGGTCTCGGCGCATGCGATCATCACGGTGAGAGTAGAAGTAGCTGACGTAGGGTACAACAGGATCGCGGTATGCTAGATAAGCAGCATCGTTCCACCACTCGTAGATCCAATTCTTAGTCGCTGGATCTTCACGCTTCGCAACGAGCTTGTCCTGGAGCTTATTGCCAATACCTCCAGGCTTGATGAAGTCCTCGACGGCAGCCTTACTATTCGAATACTCAGTGGCAGACAGTAGAGGGTGGAGGGATTTCAAGTATCGTTTCGCTGTCTCCTCAAGCGTGGGGACAGGCAACCGAGGCAAAGAGGCCTGAAAGCGCAACATTGCACCTTTGGACTTATCCTCCGAATAGCCTAGCAAGTTTCGCAGCTGTCAGTGTCAAAGTATCTCCTTTTGTACGTTTGGACATGGAATCTTGAAGGAAGTAAACTTGAGACAGAGAGGATATTAATTACCGGGAGGAAGAGAGCTGTTACTGCGTTTAGCTGAAGCCATGACGGGGATCTGCCGGAAAATGAAGTTAGCCTTTTGTCACCGGAACCAATTGCAGATTGCACCGGTGATGACGGACCGTTTGCAATGACAAGCGAGTTTGTCGGAAGCTGTTTCTCAGTGCGTGAGAGCGAGCGGCAGATGTCAACATGGCCGGCTACAAGCGGTCTGATGTCCACGCGACGAGGAAGGGTGGTTGTATTTAGGAAGGAAAGACGGGGTGGGATGGGGGCGGCGTTGACTTTCAGCAGCAACCGCGGCGCTTGAAAGACCAGTCGACCTCTCTTTGGCCTGCTAGGGTGACTTAAGTATTCTTTCTGTCCGGCCGCAACGGCTGGTTCTTGGTTTGCTGGTGCCGGAGACGAGAAGCTACGAGGGACTGGTGTGAGTGGATTGGCTTTCGAGCATGTGGTTCCCCGTTCAAATGCTCGCACAGGAGTTTGCTTGGTGTCATTTGGCCCGCCCGACCCCGGCCGGCTTCCATGTTGCCCCAGGATGGCGGCGTCGCCGCCCAATAGCGGGGCTTGTAGCAGCATAGCCGAGGTAAAACACCAGTTGACCTGCTGCGAATACCGCCGGGGACCGACGTTGGAGCCTTTTGAGAGGATACTTGAGAACGGTGCCCATAAAGTAGGAATCTAGTAGTTAACTACTCGGCAGCCGGCTGAACGGCAACCACAAGTGAACGCCACTCATATAAATTCTTATCCTCCGCCTCAGTGATAGAAGACATACTACATGTAGTCCATGCTACTTCCAACGGTGGACAGAACGACGCATATCCTCCGTCAAATTTCAAGAAACCTGTACTTACTACTTAGTATGTTTGACTTGGAAACACTGCCTTCTCTTGAGTGAGCAAGCGACAACTGTCTCAATATGGCTCCTGCACCAGCCTCCGTGTTCTTTTAGCGGAAAAAGAGAACGGAATTAAAGGGACAAAAACATATTATTATTTTTAGACTGGGAAACACGTCCAATTCAAAAACAAAAACAGTGGCGTCTCTTCCGACACCAAACTCCGTAACTAGTAGTACACCTCTGTTACATTAAAACGACGGCCAGATAACGCGCATGAAGTTCTGCGAGCCTGGACACAACACCTTGATTTATTCGAGAATTCCATTAAACCAGACGCCCGTACCGCATTCCATCCCCGTGCACCCGTAGTGGCGCATCATGTTCATCATTTATGCTTCGTAGCTTTTCATTTGTCCATTGCTACTCGGTGCTTGGACAGATGGCTCTCCAGTTACGGGTTGGAAACCCAACCTTTCTCCATCAGGTAGAAGAGCTTCTTGTGCCATGCGAATGCCTTGGTCGCCACCTATGCTAGTTGCTGTCTTCAAACTCTCCATGGCTCTGCCTACCCGGCGCTTGAAAGCCAACCTGTCCAAGAGCAATTGCTGTCGACCCCGTTCCAAATCACGCCTTTCTGCTCGAAGAATACCTTCAATCTCATTAAAGTATTTCAATTTTAGCTCCAGCTTTTGCAATGTTACGTTTGTAGCAGCGGAGACAAGTCGTGTCATCTCTCGTTCCTCATGGGAAGCAAATCCCGCTGCGCGAGCTCCAATGGACGCCAAAGGTATGGATGCAAGTGATCGGTTCTTCGTGGTGGTCGTGGTCACCTCATGACGCATATCCACATCCATCGACTCGCCTCCATGTTGTGCTTGGTCTTGTTCTTTGGACACACTAGATGCCTTCTCGCCACCATTGCTTGCACCATTGGACTCTTGATTGCGTTTACTGCCGTTCAATTGTTTTTGCAAACCTTTCTTCAACTCATCGGCTGACTTATTGGCAGCCGCGGCGGTGCTTGCAGGGTCCGCTAGACTTGCCAGAAATCCAATAACAGACATCACTGGATTGTCTACTTGGCTGAAGGGCAGATGACCGTGTTGTGCCCCGAGCATAGACAAGCCGGTAGGTGCACTGATAGGTAGCTCCGAATCTAAATACTTCTCTTCAATATCCAATTGTAAGAATTGGAGCACACATTCCTCCCGTGTCCTCGTACCAACGTGATCAGCAATCTCTCCCCAGTCGTCATCAAATCGTTCCAAGCCTTCGAGTAGACGAAGAATTTCGGCATCAGTCCAAGGCGCATCCCGATCCACGATAGATGTGTAAGTCGGATTCTCCGTCTTTGAATACATACTTGACGTATGATTCGCTGGTAGACGACCCTCTGTGAAGCAGTTGGGACAGAGGTCGTACTTGGCTTTAGAACTGGCGTCGGTTTGGTTGCTGTGATAATAAACCCGGGTGCAGTCGTTGCCACATTGGTGGCAGTTGACCTTGGTGATCGCAGACGCGGTTGCATCCTCTGTACCAGACACGCCGTTTGTAGTTGGTGTCTCTCCGTTTGCTTTGGTCTCAGTCTTGTTCACCGACAATCCCTTCGAATTAGCTTCATAGATATTGCGACCAATCTCAAGGTTGAGATCGCTTTTAGCCCCAGCATTCGAGGCTGACTTTTTATCAGTATCGACGTTCTTTTTCCCTTCCAGGACGATGGGATCGGCAGATGGCTGCCACGGTTGAAGACCGCGTGGTGTATCACATATAATCTTGAAATGACCTGTGAAGGGGGGACCAACATGCGATGGCCGTTGTTCGGCATCCACCTGTATCTCATTAGTCATCTTGTAGATCGGTCAAAGGAGAACTAAGACAACAATTGTTTTTGTACCTGATAATTAATCAAACCCCACTGTTCCAAAAAAGCATGAACCCTCATTATGGCGCAGACGTCACCAGCCAAGTTTCTGCGACAAGCTGTGACGGTTAGGTATTCTACTGGGTTCAGGCGGTACGTATTGATCATGAAATCGCGATAATCTTTGTAAACAGCGGGGGTTTTGCTTCTGTTTCGATTGTTGAAAAATTCGGCCATCGCCTTCCGTTCGATATCATGAACGCTGTTCATGTCGAACCATGTACTGTAGCTAGGCAGGACAATCGCATGAGCTTGAGAGACGAGGTGCTCGCGGGCCGCTGACTCGACGTTCTCTTTCGATTTGGTTTCTTGGTTATCAGTGGCACCGTCGCTCTCAGCACCAATTCCCTTGGAACCAGGAGCTGGCATGTCACCCATTTCCGTATCAGCGTTGGCCGCTGCGTCTGGTTGTAGCGCCTCAGTGCCTTCGGAAGCGGTGGCACCTGGCCCAGGAGTCGCGCTATCCTGCTTTATGTTTGCCTCGCTAGTCACGCCTTCCGACATTGGGACATCTTGAAGTCGCGTAATTAGCTTGGTGAACGTGAGAAGGTCGACGTGGTATCTCACCTTGACTATCACCTGGTATCGCTTCAGCTTGTAGCGGGGGTTGTGCCAATATTGGGTTGCCATCTGGGGATGCACCATTGGCTGGTGACCCATATGTTGTAGAATCTTCCATGATATTTACACAGTGGAAGACGGCTTGCGCGATGCGAAATGCTAAGCGGGTAAGGAGCAGCGAGGTGCAAAGAACGCGTCGCGCCACTCGCAAGTGCCTACTTAGCGCGGGATAATTGTCTAACCAACGATATAATATTCAGCAAGCAACGCGGTGCAGAAGATATCAGAATACGTAATATCTCTGTGATGACACGCCGCGTTCTGAGGAAAATTTGGCGCGACGACAAACAGGAGCATCCAACAACCTCTCGGAGGACACTTACCAAAGAGAATTTCGGCTAACCGTATTTGGACAACACATCACGTGATCAGAAATCATGTGATTTTGCGCACCCACTAGAGGGGAGCCCCTGTTGGCTCGGCGGGGAAGCTCGGGTGAAGGTCACGTGCTTGTGGCTTTCTCGGTCATGGCTCAGGCGGGCGTTAAGCCGATGCTCGGGCCGCGTTCACCCGGCTGCCTCAACTTGGACTTCTGGACATGACTACGAGCTTGCATCGCAGTTGACAAGCAGTGTAGTCTTCTTTCATTACTAAAATGTACGCCCTCGCGAGATGCTCTTTGCCTCGAAGAGCTGTCGGCCTCTTGTCCCCGGTGAATGCGGTTCACGGAACATTTACTAGAAGCCGGCTGTTGTCCACATTGGCGATTCTTGAACAACGCGATGGACAACTCAATCAAGGATCTCTGAATGCATTTGCTGCAGCCAAACAATTGGGAGGAACAGTCCATGGATTAGTTGCTGGTAGCAATGTGTCTGCTGCTGCCCAGGAGGCTGCCAAAGTTGAGGGAGTGGAGCAAATTATCAAGGTTGACAGCAGTGCGTACGAGAAGGCAAGTAAAGGCTCCAGTCTTCATTCAGTAACATAAATATCCATATTGACGGTTGAACAGGGCCTTCCCGAGACTTACGCTCCCTTGCTTGTGGAAAATATTAAAAAGGGAAAATACACCCACGTCGTTGCTGGACATACTGCCTTTGGGAAGAACCTCTTGCCGAGGGTGGCAGCTCTATTAGATTGCCAGCAAATCTCCGATATCACTGCCATAGAAAACGACAAGACCTTTGTGCGGCCGATATACGCTGGAAATGCTATCGCCACTGTTGAGTCTTCAGATTCTGTGAAGGTCATTACCATTCGAAGTACTGCCTTCGCGGCTGTGACTCCCGGCTCGGGGTCGGCTGCTGTTGTAGATGGCGTTGATCCCAAAGCTGATCCTTCGGCAGAATGGGTGTCGGAAGATTTGGCGAAGTCAGACAGACCAGATTTGGGCACGGCTTCAAAGGTGGTCTCCGGTGGTCGTGGCCTTAAGTCGAAGGACGATTTTGACAAAGTCATGTTACCTCTCGCTGATGCACTTGGTGCTGCGGTTGGTGCATCTCGTGCGGCCGTTGACAGTGGGTATGCGGACAACAGTCTTCAGGTCGGCCAGACGGGTAAGGTTGTAGCTCCGGAGCTGTACATGGCTGTTGGAATCTCTGGCGCAATTCAGCACTTGGCTGGTATGAAGGACAGCAAGGTAATTGCTGCAATTAACAAAGACGCCGACGCCCCCATATTTCAGGTTGCAGATGTTGGCCTGGTTGGTGATCTGTTTGAGAAAGTGCCGGAACTGACAGAGAAGTTGAAGAGTAGCTGAAAAAGTAAAGTGAGGTATAGTCACGAAACACTATTGTTACAAGTTTATATACCAGTGCGCTTGTCACTGAATGACAGCGAGCATATCTCGGGTGTTTGTAAACTTTTTTCGTTCCTTTCCAAGCTCCTTGCCGCCCTGTTTTTCGGCTCTGTCTATTTGCAACCATTGGTCCCACGACACTGAGCGTTCTGTATGTGAATCCTTGTCTTGCCGTACGCCATTCCAGCCCTGTGCAGCTGTATCCCCTTTTGGTCTTAAAAACTCTGCACCGGAAAGCCAATCCTGTATTATCGCCTCTCCAGTGATAAAGGCATCCTGCATGGTTGAAGCAATAACCCCCGTGGGACCCCTTTTGACCCACCCTGCACAATACACACCAGGAACTTGTCGGCAAGTGGAAGTCTGCTGGTCAATAGCCAACACCTGTGTTGCCCGACCGAGACCGTCGTTATTGACTACACCTCGAGACTCATCGAACTGAATTCCCATGGCAGTAAACTCAGGGAGGGCAACAGACTTGTATCCCACCGACCGAAAGACAACGTCAGAAGGCAGTTGCAATGTTTGGCCTGTTGCCATTGTCTTAGACAAAGGGTTAAACGCGTCAGTTAATTTCATGACGTTGAACTCGGTGCCTGCTACATCCTTTGGAGATTGGATGCCTCCCAAAAAACGATTAGGAGCCAGGCAGTTGTCAAGAGACCATGACTTAGGTGCACTCTCCACAAGAGCTTCTGATCCTTTCAAGATGACCTCCATCAAACGCTTGGATGCTCGTGGCAGCGATTTCAGATCAGCCGGGATCAAAGATCGATCGACAGGGTGAAATGCCACGCTAGGCAGTTTCATGAGCTCACGAACTTCTTTAATGGTAAAGGCGGCCTAGCGGGAGCCGTAGTCTATTAGCAATCTTGTCGTGAATGGGAAAAATATGATTCAAACCAACCTGCACTGGGCCCCTCCTACCAACAACATGCACTCTTTTTATCCTACTTTGAGACAGGATTGCAAGGGCATGTTCGGTGATATCGGTGTTTCTAAGGACATCTATATCTTCCAATAGAATCCTAGCCACATCGAGAGCAACATTGCCCTGGCCAATGATGACAGCCTCTTGCGCATTTACAAGTGCAGGATCGAGACTCGAACATTCAGGCAAGCCATTGTACCAGCCCACAAACTGACGTGCTGAATGAATGCCATTCAGAGTCGACTCCCCTGGAATTCCAAGTCTTTTATCTTGTGACGCTCCATATGCCAATAGTACGGCGTCATAGTGCTGCATCAACGATTTTAATTTCACAACTCCTTGCTCTTTAGCGCGGCTGCAAAGACCCACAGAGACATTCCCTATGAACCTGAACCTGGGGGATGATGCAACATCCTCAAACTTTTCTTGACAGTTCTACGTACGAGTTACTTATGTGGCTAGAAGAAAGACAAATCTGCCCAGAGACGCAGCCATACCTTTACCTCAGGATGATCAGGAGCAACACCATGGCGAACCAGACCAAATGGAACCGGCAGCGCCTCGTACATATCAACATGGGCATTTGGGAGTTTTGTCATGACCCTGTAAGCCGTATAGAAGCCAGCGGGACCAGATCCTACGACAGCCATGCGAAAAGGTGCTTCAGACGATCGGCTCGATCTTGCGGCTGCTGTGGAAAAAGTCCTCGGTGGCAAAGAGCCTAGCAACGGCCGGCATGTCGAGCGACAAAACATTGTCCTCGTAGAAGATCGATCAAATTGACAGAGTCAGAGGACAGAATAAAGAATAGAACAGAAAAGACGGAATTAGGGGGGAAAAAGGGGGAGAGGGTAGCAAAAGAGCGAACGATCATCGAAAGCCAACCAAGTAAGTGCTATTTTGAAGAGGTTCTGAGTCTCTACACCAAATGATGGCCGGTGGCCCAAGCGGTCTGGTAGGTAGGTTGCTGGTGGGTCGGAGGTCGTCGGCGATTGAGACGAGCCCGATGTTGCTGTGCCAACCAAGCTGGCCTTGCAGGAGTTCCAATCACAACCAGACATACCGTTTTGGAAGGATAATGCTACAGGTCGCCACAACGAAAGACATCTCCCATTGTCCTTGTGCTCCCGCATTCCAACTGTAGAGATTTGGTTTTGGGTTCGTTACTACTTTCGTTGGTAAATCGGGCTCGACACTATGGGTGGCTCACAGCCATTCATGTATAACGCTGACTGGCGAAATGACGCGCGGTTTCCCGCAACCACTTTCGATCCCAAGGCTGTGACGCGGGCCAGCTGGGAGCCAAGGCCTAGGAAACTGCCTCCAACAGGCCCTCTCATCTCATTCGACCGACACCCTGAGTATGTACTGATCAATCTCATGCAAAATGATGAACAGACGGGATAAGTCTCTTGCCACCCTGCTAATACATGCCAGTGCCCACATGGTCATTTCACACCGAAATAATCCATACTTGCCTCTTGGGCAGCGAATGAAGAAATGGATCAAGGGATTACGGAATGTTCAGCTTTCGATTCGTGTTTTGGAAATTAATGCAGCCATTGGTTCCCTCGTCCTACTCATTCTCATTATAAACATTGACGAGGCCACAGGGTGGATTATGAGAATTTCGGTACGTCGTATGCATCAGGACATTGAAGATAGAACGGAATTTGACAGGTCTTTTAGCCCGGTGTCGCCATCGCTCACTGTTCGTACGCAATATATCATCTATCTCGGAACGCCTCTGGTCGTACCCCAGGCTCTTCAGCTGCCTATCACGTCTTTGCTGCTACCTCTGATCTGGTCTTCATATCTTTGTATGCGTTCGGGGCGTTTTCTACCCACAAAAACGCGCAAACTTGGGCCACTAGGCTCAGTAGCCAAGAGATCATGAAGTACTTTGTGCCCGCAGTATACTATATGACGATTGGGGCAGGAGGCTTGCATTTCATATCACTCTCCATCTCTTTGTGGCTGGGAGTGATGTTCCGCAGAATTAGCCTAATGCCACCGGATATGAACCCGCTCGAGGATCATCTGACCGCGAGGCCATTCCATAAAAGGAGCAAGTCTTCCATTACGACCGGAAGCAGCTTAGACGGAGGAAACAGGCTTTCTATCACAGTAAGCTCGGACGGGGCGGCTTCAGAGCCGCGTGGGAATCAACGGCCAGCTGCTGTGCCATTTCTTCATACAAGGACGGGATCCAGCCACTCTATCTCGAATAGGGGCTCACAGGCCGATCTTCCAAACAGGATGTATCAACTTGCTCCCGGCAACCCTCCGCGAAATTCGCTTTATTCATCTTCTGAAAAACAATGTCCAGCGCCACGACCATCTCAGCTTGGCCGCTATTCCTTCATTCCTGCTTCAGATGCCCAGTCATTAAGAATGGGTTCGGCAAGTAGTAATCAAAACAATGGCCGACTTGGAAAGTGTACTGAGAGTTGGATGCCGACTGATTTTTTGATTTCGAGAACCGACCAACGCAATTGCAGTGTCACTGCCGTGCCAACTTCTAGTCGCGCAGTTCGGGATGGCAAATCATATGCTGCATTGGTTCAGGCATTTCATGAAGCCGATTCAGCAGAATCAGACCATGACGATGAAAACGACGCAACACATAAAAGTCCAGAATCGTTGGGCTGTCCTGAAACACACCCAAACCCTCTTGCGTCACATCCAATGTCTCTACATAAGAGCAATAATTTCATGGCCATAAGATCAAATCAAGACCGACAGAACTATCCACGTGAAGACCTAATATCGCTGTCAGAATTAAGAAGCAATTTGAGGAAGGTAAGCAATAGCAAAGACATTGCGGACCGAGAACCCGGAGTGGGAAGGCCATGGAAACGCCAACGAGACAGCTCCATTCAGCTAGATGACGGATTTTACTCCAAGCCGTATGGCCAGTTAAGAAGTTCAACTCCCCCAGTCACTATCGGAAGTGACCGAAAGTTGTCTTCTGGGGTTGATTACGGGTTAAGGTACAGCGGTGGGATGTCAGGAAGGCGTAATGTGAGCGGCAAAGTTGCCGAAGAAGGTCGAGGGTTGAGGTAAGCTGGAGGCACAGGACTGGAAAGCTCCACAGAGGTCAAAAGGAGTAATAAGAGCTCATTGCAGCACGATCCCTCATCCTGGGAATTATATGGCGTACGTACACAAGAACTTTACACTGCAAGGCTGGGTTAATGCTTGGGGGATGGGATGTGGCGTAGGCTGGAAATTACGCATTCAATTCTTTGGAACACAATTCGTTCTTTTATTACTGAGGAGAACACTGAATGGAGACCGCTGCTACCAGTCAATAATCCATACTGTATGCGAGCCATGATTCTGCTGTAGAATTACCATGCAAATCGGCCACCCACTTTGCCTTGTCCCAGGCCAGCAGAGAGCAAAGATGACGCATTGTTGGCCGCCCATGCGGGCAATTCCACGGCTTATCTAGTTCACCCATATGCCTTAACAGCAGGTACATTTGGTTTGCAGTTAAGGGTTTACCGATCATGATACTGCTCCGACATGCCCTCATTGCGAACATTTTACGCACTCTGGATGGCCTGGGGATGTGCCGTGAACCAGATGACTCCTCAGCAAGCAACGCGATCAGTTCCTCCAAATCGTTAAGTGTAAAGGTCACTTCACGACTCAAGGGTAATGCCAAGAGCTGGCAACGCGCCCCAACTGGCGAGCCTCCTGTGGAATCCACCTGGATTTTGAAACCATTGGCTTCTAAGGCTGGTAGGTTCCCAAGAACAATTTCTTCCTCCAGGGCCGTTAGCTGGAGTGATTTGGGGTAGACAAGTCGCTGTGACTGAATCACAGTATTCGCTTGTAGTCGTTCAAAATTAAATTTTTCGTCTGAAGCATGTTGATCTATTATAAAGAGCTCATCCACGTCATCGGCCTCACGACATGTATGCCGGTGTGATTTGGGACGCACTGCGATGATGAACCCTAAATTAAATTGACCGACCACTCTCATCTTCGAAAAGTCATCTTTTGCTATAATAAGGGGGAGCTTTGATTCGGCGTCAGATGCAGTGATGTCTGCTACCCCCTCCTCAACTGGACCTGCAATGTTTTGGACCGAGTATGCCAACCATGAGCTGGAAAGGGACGCTAGTGTGGCTTCAGTTGCTCGTATTATCTGTGAATATTGAGCTGTTCCAAACTTCTTGCGTAGACCATCTCCCAGAGCTCTGTTTCTACGACTCGCCGAACTATTCGCATGAGGTCTTCCGTTAGTATCTCCTTGCGCAACATTATCTAGATCGTTCGAGTCAGAAACGGATCGGCGAATGTGCTTGTCTTCCTCAATTTGCGGTTCGTTAGGACGCGGCGTCACCAATCTAGTCCCGCCTAAGTTCTCCGTATTATGTTTTGCCATTCCCTTGGGATGAAGCGTCAATGCTTCCGACAGCTGGGTCTTCGTATAAGAGGAAGAAAACCGGTCGTCGAGGATAGTATCTTCAGGATTTTCGGGGTCAGATGAACAACTCGAACAGCTACACTGAGCGGTTCTACCTTTAAATTCGCCGAAACCGCAAACTTTTCCAGTGTGTCCTGAATTGGGGAGGTGAGAATAATGCGAGTCTCCTAATGTTTGCGGTACAGCTCCCTTGTGTGGCTGCTTCTTCTGGCTAAGAAGTACAGTATCGCCATGTCCAATTGTTTGAACGAAAGACGTTGATGGTACACTAGAGATGGCATTCCAAGATAGCGCTGTTGGACTTCTCGAATCTGATAAGGCTTCAACAGGCTTGTGGGAATTGGTTCCGTGGTCCACAACTGTTGCATTCCTTGGTGCCGTATCAGCAATAGGATCCACGCCCCTCAACGATTCGCTTTGTGAGGTCTGTTCTGTATCTGAGTCGGTTAATGCTGTCGTCCGACTTGAGGCAAATAAACTCAAGCTAGGCCGGCGCCGTTTGACATGTGTATTTTGGCTAGTACAGTTTGAATTCGGTGGTCGGTTTGCATCACACCCAAACCACTTGGTGAGCGATTCTGGTGCGATTCTGGCCCCTTCTCTTCCTCCTGAGGCGATCTTGTCTTCCTGCCTTGTCATTTTCGATGAATTCCCCTTTACAAAGCCAGTGTTAAATGGAGACTCACCATCTGATTCACTATGTGAAGCAGCGGAGAGCTCGGATTCGGAAGCATGAGGAGAGTTTTCTCTAATCAGAGATATTGACCGCCTATTAGCATCGACGGAAGCTGGACAGCCTGGGGTCTCTGTAGTGAGGACCTGAGTTGTAGGCAATTGATAGTCATGGCTGTCGAACAATCTGACCAAAGATGAACGAAGACGATCGAGCAACAAGCTTTGGTCATGAAGAAGAATGCTCCGTTTGTCAGGACTGACGTTCACATCATACATATTTGTGTCGAGTTGAACATTGGCGAATATGAATGGCGATTGAGAGATGTTGTAAGCCTTATAAACTTCGTTGAATGTCTTAGCAAATTGTGGCAGCCCACATGGTCTTCCATTAACGAAAAACATCTGCCGATCTGGGGCTTGCCTGCCATCTCCCTGAACCGGACGCGAAACATGGCCAAGGACGCGCACCTGCTTAGACTCTCGATCAGTCCGAAGGACCCCTTGTAAGCCCGGGCCGGCATTTGTTGGATGCATTTCTAGCAGAAGATCGAGGGAAACCAGGGTAGACATTGCTTTGGAGCCGAATATATTAATAATATTCTCGCGAGTGGTGGGGTTACTCTTGGTGGAAAATAGGACGATGCGCTTCCCCTTTGTTGGCTGCTGTGATACAGTAAATTTGAGATTGGTCTGGATGCAAGCATATTGGTTAAGCAAGGCAATGACCTTATGCCATTCTCTTTTTATATTGCGCTCTAGCTCCCGGCGACGCACTGGCAAATTATGGAACAACTTTTCAACCGATACTGTAGTTCCTCTCTGGGATGCCACCATTGTTGTGCTTGCGAGTTTGCCCGATATTTCGAAGCCAAGTTTGCAGCCCCTGGGAACCTCAGATTCAAGGCAAGTGATGATGGTTACAGAAGATAGAGCACATAAAGATGCTAGAGCTTCCCCTCGGAATCCAAAAGTCCTCAAGGAGGCGATATCGGAGTATGACGACAGTTTCGAAGTATGGTGCTTCAAGGCAATGGAAGGATAGTTGGCAGGGCATATGCCCGAGCCATTGTCTTGAACTTCAACCAAGTCCAGACCTTGATTTTTGAAGCGCACATCTGAAGTTTTGAAATCTCTAGGTCAGCATAGCGCCGCTGTATATTTACCTATTGTATTGGGGTTACATGACGAAGGATGGATTCGTTTAGAAGTGCGGGTGGCCGCCATATAGCAACATGCATACCTATAATGTTGGCACCGGCGTCAATGCTGTTCTCTACTAGCTCCTTTACGACAGAACATAGGTCTACAATGACCTGACCAGACTGTATCAAATGGATCTAAAGAGGTGGCGATGAGGAAAAGTCAGTCTCTCGTCGTTGGACCTCCCAAAAGGAAGAAGAAGAGAAGAGAAGAAAAGAGGGAGGAAAAGAAAAGAAAAAGAGGGAGGAAAAGAAAAGAAAAAGAGGGAGGAAAATAGATCCCTCGGCATGGGTTCCGAGCTGCTTACACTTCGTCCTTCGATAGGTTTGATTGTAGCTGCCATTGCTCACAAGCTTTCCGAGCCTGACAGGATCTTGGTTGAATGTGAAAATGAAAGCGCCATAGAGCTTCGAGCTTCTGCACTTTCGTAGAACTGAATTAAACACAGGAAAATAATGAAAATGAAAATGAGAAGGCCTGGTGTTGTTCGTGATGCCGAAAATGCATGAAGCATTGACGAAGGCGGTTGTGTTGCACTGGTGGCACCCAGGCACGGAGGCGACGTCAGGATTGATGGTCGTTGTTGACGTGTCTGGCTTGAGCACGCGTTGGCTCTCAATAGGCGGGATATGCATTTGCTGACACCTCGGCGCTCCACAAAATCCAAACCAAGCGGTGCGTAGCATGTTTGGCAGGCTCCTTGAGAGAATCAATGGCGTCTACGGAGTATGCTCCATCACAACTTGCCTACTTAGTACTTAAGTACCTACCTACCTAGGAGGCGCAAGGGTGTCTTGGCGACTGCTACTAACCTCATAAGCCATAACAAACAGCTCGTTAAATATTTTATTTAATATTTTACACCAGACTTTCACTTGTGATACTTTGAGACCTGTCTTATGAAAGCTGTACTGTCACCAGAACCAGAGGCCGCGCACGTGGGTACCTAACCTAGTAGTGGTCTTGTAAGGAGAACACACCCACCAGACCTTAGTGCCCAGGTCCATGTCTGGTCGAGTCCGAGACTGGTCTGTTCTGGCTCAGGATCAACTAGGTCTGATCCACCAAACTCTGCGCAGCCCGCCCTGTAATATTACTCCGTACGTGACTGCACTTTCAGCTTGCTCTTCGCCCTCCATCCGCCGTGTGCAGCTCTCCCGTCACTAATTCACCCAGAGTCCATCCAACCCACACACGTTACGAGGCTTGGCTCAAGGACGGCATGCCTCGCCATCCCTTTCACTACCGCGACGACGACCACAGTAACAATACTCCTCTGTATACTCGTCGTTCGCTTTTGTAATATTACAGCTCGCACTACTCTCGTTATCAGTCTCCGGCACCATTAGCTCTGTCTGCTCTGCCGCTAAGTTGGGCATTTTGCCCAAGCTGCCGTTCATTTCGTGCAACCCTCGCGCACCCTTTCCCGATTGCCGCTCGTTCTTCTCTCAGCGCCCGCGCCTCATCAGAGATCACCTCCATGACCAACCGCTCTCCCGATCCGACCGACGATGGTGACGGACAGTTTTGCAATCCCGATGTAGCCGATACCGAAGCCATGGCCTGCCGCCAGCAATCAAGATCACGTTCAGCCAGCAGGACAGGCAATGACCCAAGTGAGTTATATTGGAAGCGCAGCAGTACCCGTAACGGACATGCGAAGATGCCCTCACCAGTCACGCCGCCAAGCCTGTCACGCCCGTTTACGCCGGCTGGTACGACCATGGCTCTACGGAAGTCATCGCCTGGGCTGTCGGGACCTAAAGGAAGTCGACGCAACGGCACTGTCTCCATTCTTGTTCTTTTTACGGCTGGTATTGGCATCATACTCCTGGCCGCTATATTGAAGTCTCTCATTAGCTATCAAATTGAGCCCAAGGGATGCCGCATGTCCTATATGCGACCTTCTTATATTCATTTTACCGATTTCGATACGGAACATACTCGTTTTGCGACTAAATACTCCTTGTTTCTTTACCGCGAACAAGGCGTAGACGATGAAGCCAAGGTAAGGGATACAAAGAAATTTGCAGTTGATGGAGTCAAATGCCCATGGTACCGATAGGGCTTGATGTGTTAACCGTTCATAATGTAGCTACGCGGCATACCGGTACTCTTTATACCCGGCAATGCCGGTAGTTACAAACAGGTTCGGCCAATTGCAGCAGAAGCAGCTACGTACTTCTATGATACCCTACAACACGACGGAGGCTCGGTAGATTCGGGAGTGCGAAATTTGGACTTCTTCACCGTCGATTTCAATGAAGATATTACCGCCTTCCATGGCCAGACCTTACTTGACCAGGCGGAGTATCTCAATGAAGCAATCCGATACATTCTGTCTCTCTATTCAGATCCTCAGCGAGCCACGCGTGACTCCCACCTACCCGATCCAACTTCAGTCGTGATTCTCGGTCACTCGATGGGTGGTGTGGTTGCTCGTGCAATGCTCGTGCAGTCAAACTACCAAGCTCATTCCATCAACACAATAATCACCATGTCTGCTCCTCATTCCCGGCCACCAGTTACCTTCGATGGTCAAATTGTGCAAATTTACGATGAGATCAATGCCTACTGGAGAAACGCATACGCACAGAAATGGGCCAATAATAATCCGTTGTGGCATGTCACCCTTATTTCTATTGCAGGCGGAACTTTGGACACTGTTGTACCTTCGGACTATGCAAGCGTGGAGCCTCTGGTTCCGGAAACTCACGGGTTCACTGTCTTTACCACTGGAATCCCGACTGTCTGGACGAGTATGGATCATCAAGCCATTCTTTGGTGCGACCAATTCCGCAAAGTTGTAGCCAAAGCGTTATATGATGTTGTCGATTCAAATCGCGCCTCACAGACCAAACCCCGAGCCCAGAGAATGCGACTTTTCAGACGACGATTCTTATCCGGCCTAGAAGCGGCTACAGAAAAAACGATAGCCTGGAAGGATGAAATCGTCCAGCTTACCCTAAACGATGAGTCAAGTCGCATTGTCCCGGTGGGCGATCGTTTGATTCTGGACCGCCTAGGAAACCAACGTGACCCAGTAGTTCATCTCCTGCCTATTCCTCCCCAGGAGACGTCCGTTTCTAAACGCTTTTCGCTATTAACAGACTCTTCACTAGTGGATGCAAAGGAGAACGGGCCGCTTGAAGTGCTTGTCTGTACTGTTTCTGCCGGGGAGGTTGACTCAGCTACTATACACAACTCATATCCAGCGACTATACCGGGAGGTAGCCAGGCAAGACTGGCTTGCAAGAGCACATCCTCCGATGTCATTCTCCTACCAGCTTCCACAGCATCGACTCAGCATCCATTCTATCTCGAAGGGGAAAACCCAATCCGCCCGTTTTCGTACCTTCAGTACGATTTAGAGGACTTGTCGGAATATAATTTTATCGCTGTCGTGGATAGAGCCACCTCACAAACAGCAGGTTTTGTCATCAGTGAATTCAGCGACCGGGACGGTATCCAGAGAGGATTTCCAACCAGCTTTTCGCACATCGCATTGTTTGGCCTGTCATTCTCCTTATCACCGGATCGACCAGTGGCAGCTGAAGTCCAATTTCCGGCCTTGACCTCAAGTCTCCTCGCATTCCACTTGGACCTGTCCCAGCAGCAATGCCAGAGTACGCGCCACCTCTTCGCGCCAATGGTCAGGCAGTATTTGGACAAGCCTTATGAATCAAAGTACTTCGTGAATGCAAAACGTGCACATATTAGTTTGCATGGAATTGCGCCCTTTGTACCTCCACCGCTGGAACCCAAAAGTACTAACAGCGGTCTGGGGTTTCAAATCTGGGCAGACCCGTCATGCAGTATACTAGAGGCCAAGCTGCGGATTGATCTGCCAGGAAGTCTGGGGAAACTGTATATGCGTTACAGGACAGTTTTTGCAGCATTTCCGCTGCTCATTGTGACCCTGGTTCTGAGGAAGCAATTTCGTGTCTATGATCAAACAGGTATCTTCATTCCATTTTCGGAAGCATTGGATCTCTCTCTCCGACGATCAGTCCCTCTGCTTCTCGTCTCTTTGACTCTTCTTGCAGTCTCACCGGAAGGCACTTCGAGGGCCATTCCCAACCTGATATGGAGCAAGCGACACTTGAATGCATTTCATAGGAACGAGCTTCTCATAGGCACCGAAAATCCTTCTTTTTGCCTGCTTGTCCCCCTCATCGGACTTGTCTGCATCGGGGTATGTGCTGTATTACACTACGTCGTGCTCGCTCTCACACGGTCACTTGGCATCTTATACGCCTTGTTCAGCAATGCTCCTTCGACAGAAACAGCCAGCCACAAAAGAATTGCCTCGCAGGCCCTGGTGCCCTCAACACCGAGACGGCGAATGGTTTCTACGGTTGTTCTCCTATTCCTTGTCTCAACTTTCATCCCTTACCAGTTTGCATATCTTGTTGCGTGCCTTGTTCAGTTGTTCACAACTGTTCGCGCCCATCAGATTTCAAACATAGCTGATTCAACGTCGAATGCGAATTACTACCGCTATGTACACTCCATACTGCTCCTGATGATGTGGGTCTTGCCAATCAACCTACCAATTCTCGCCGTTTGGATACGAAATCTTGCGGTGCATTGGCTCACGCCCTTCTCCTCACACCACAATGTCCTGTCCATCATGCCTTTCATTTTGCTGGTAGAAAACTTGACCACTGGAAGAATGGTACCGCAGGTTACAAGCCGGTTGCGGCATGTAACGAGTGTACTTCTGTTCGGCACCGCATTTTGCGCTGCAGTGTATGGAGTTTCTCACGCGTACATGCTACACTACTTGGTTAATATCATTGCTGCATGGTTGGTTATTTTGCACTCTACAGCAGATTCTTGGTCTATTGCCGGATTTGGCGCAATGTTTGAAGGGAGCACGGACGAAAGCCAAAATCGAAGGAAGACCCCGTAAGCGTCAAGTTACGAATGCATCAGTTAGAGAGATTCGTTGCACTATCACAGTTTCTCGGCACTTTTGTTCGGCGAAATCGAGTGTAGAGTTGAACCCGAACTTGGATATCTAGTCCTTCATGCATCTTACCCAATTCTTCATTGACAGCTAGGGCTTCGACGAGTTCTGCAACACCACGACACATTGAAGCAACCATTTGGCCTTAATTACTAATTTAGTTACCCGATGTTCCGACCTCTTACTGCTCTTCCTGCTTTCCTTCTGCAAACTATCAGCATATTCTCGGAAGAGTAACTACGGGCGGGCACTGGAGAAACTTTCCCTTTGCTGCTACGACTACACACAAAGGTCTCTGTTTTTATCTACATTACGCATTGCTAGGCGTTTTCCCCGGGTACATTGGAGCAATGAATTCATATTTCTGTCGCCTGTAAGGTTATCGGGTTGGATACCAGGTGATAACTTTTGTCGGTAATTGTCTCTAGGTAGCTGGCAGTAGAGACATAAATAATGAATTGTATAAATCCTTGAAGCATGTATCATCAAATTGTACCAAATTTTCAGTTCCCACATGCAGACATCCTCTCTAAAGAGAAATCAAAGTACTAACTTCAATCCTCTGTGTTGGTTTTTCTTTTTATACTAGCTAATTCGATGCGTTCATGTTGCACCGTCCGAAGAGTGAAGACAATCCCAAGGAGACAAGCAACCAGAGTCATCCAATATGCCGCACGATAGCATTCCAGGCCATCGTGACAAGAACGCTCTCCGCTGGGGTCGAAAACACTATGAGAATCCAACACTAAGCCGTAGAAAAGATTGAATATGTTTGAAGAAATGACCGGCGCCAGAGTCATGAAGCCCCAATTCTGGCTTAGACCACGAATCCCAAAAGCTTCGGTGACGAGAGACGGAAATACTCCAAAGAGGAATCCGTATCCAAGTCCAGACAGTCCTGACACGAAGCCTAGCAGGCGGGGATTTTCGATGTTCAATGCGCAAACTTGAGCCACGAGAAACACGATGGATGCCACAAAGAGACACCAGAGGCGGCTGGCATGAAGGGATTTAACCAAAAAATCTGACCCAACACCTGAAGCGAAATGAATCAGCAAATACTTCTTTACACAGAATTTTGTTCTCGACGAACTCGGGTGGAATAAGTGACCAGGGACGTGGCAGGAGGTTAGGGATGTGTAAGTGCTAGGTTAGGCAGTCGCTGAAAAAGGAGCAAAATAAGAGAGTACTTGAAGATTCCAGATTGATCACCAGCAGCATGGTTGGTTGGACAATGAGAATGACCCGCGCAATCATTTACGGGGACACTCACCACTAAGAAGCCGGCCCACAAAACTGCAGACGGACAATATAGACACATGCATTTGTTGGCGATGGACAAGGAAGTCTTCTGTCACTGATCCGTCGTACCGCTTCCATAACGCATTTACATCATTCCCGATATTGCTAGGAATAATCAGCCCAGAACAAGCATGTTGAAGGCCAAACCAAAACCCAAAGAAGGAGTGAGAAGACAGTGCAAGAAGGCAGAACAGTGAAACTTACTTAATGGTCATAAGGCCAACGCCTGACAGAATAGCCATGATGGTGAACAGGAGCCAAAAAGACTGATTGCGAAGGAGATTGAAGCCGCGTATATCTATTCGATGAGATCGATCCGTATCAACACTACTCGTCACTACATTTTCTACTAGCTCTGGGGTTGCCGACGACATCAAAGACGAGGTTTCGTCGACAGCATCTTCTTCAATATCATTATTGACAGGTTTGCTGCTCGAGCTAGGATTATTGGAAGGGGGAATTGGGCCAGCGAGCATGGGCGATGAGGCCAGGTTCGTGTTTGTGGAGTCTGTATCAGACGTACCAGGTTCTTCAGAATGGCGAATACCACGAGGAGGCCGAAGATGAGCGGACGAAGAGGACGAACGACGTCCCTCTTCATGGCAGATAACACGGTGGTTCGAGTGCGGATACACCTTCAAAAAGAAGAAGCCTATGAAAGTCAAGCCAACTGTTCCGAAAGAAAGAAGCTTAAGGAAGGCGCTGGGATCGCCAGGGAACAGAACGGATCCGAGAAATGAGAAGAAGAAGGCACTGAGGCCGAACGCCGCCAGCGGAAATGCTGTTGCCGTACCTCGGTGACCTGGCCAGTTGAGTGCCGACGTCTTGACAGCAGCGGCAAATGCCATACAACTACCAAGGCCAGTTAGGAAGGAGAAGAAGCAAAGAGCTGTGACGGATCCAGATGCTCTGTCGTAGGCCATGTGCAAGGGAAAGTATCCCGCAACAAGGAGAAAGGCACCAACGAGAACAAAAGGTCGAGGGCCACGTCTGTCGACAAGCATGCCTACGGGCACACCCAGCGAGTACATGCCTAGGTTCCCGAACTGGCCGATGAGATTGCTCTGAGTAGCTGATAACTTGAGCTTCTCGGCAAACTGCGGGGCCCATGCCGAATAGACGTACTATCAAGATGAGAGATAAGACGTGTCAGATCACGGTAGAATGAGAGAACAGAACATCAACCATTTTTCGCGGCGCGCTCGGTCGGCGTGACTACAACAGTAGCGAACATGCAGAAATGTCACTTGCGTTGGGAGAATATTCCAAAGATAAGGCAGATGCAGCACTTACGTTTGTTCCACAAGCCAGGGAGATGATTGTGGCAGCCACACTCGCAACCAAGCGAGCTCGCCGCATTTGTTGATTTTGTTGACCCATGGCTGGTAAGCAGCGGCGTGAGGGATCGCGAGCCGCGGTTCAGCCAGCTGAAATGAGAGGATCCAGACAGTGGTGTCGATATTTTCGAGGCAAGAACCTCTTAAATGCTAATAGGTAGATAACTAATTGGGCTATTATATGATTCCGTTCAGTTTGGATTATCCCCTAGACTGCAAGTCTGCGATAAGGCTCCAACGAAGTCACGGAACCCTCAGCAGCTAGGTGACTTCGGGCGACTTTGGTAATAGCCGGGCAGCCCGTCAATCGCTTAGGGACTGCGATGTATATAATGTAGCTCTTTGTAACTTTAAAGGCTTACTTGGACTTTTATTATAGTATAATTTAAGTGTGAAATAAAGTACCTTTTATTTCTAGTTTTTAATTGGCTTAAAACCCCTGCAAATACATGGCTGGAGCCTTATCGCAGTCTTAAGGGATAAGGAGTGTTAAAACGGGGCCTTACGTAATCCTGCCATCCGTCTGCACGTCATGTTCTGAGAGCTGTCGCGGCCGCCAGCGAAGACCTGGACTTCCAAGCCATAGCGACGACGACAAAATGGGCGCAATACTCTCCCTCCCTCTGCTCGCCGTCCCGAGCATGAGCACTGTACGATACCCGGCTTTATCCTCCACTATTGATATCAGCCGAAAAGCTTACGCACTTTTCTCTGTTAGATGCTTTCTTTCGCTGCAAGTTGCTGTGGTGCCGCCACCTGCTCCATGGTTTGCAGTGCCTGCGGGAAGTGCGGCAACAGGTACGATAAACTCGGTTTTTAATTTTCACCACTCTTTTTGCTTGCTTTGGCTCAGGGTTCTTGTCTCTGGGGAGACATAAGCTGATGAGAGACGCGCCTTAGTGTTGCTACTCGTATCGCCTACGCCGTCCTCCTTCTGGTCAATTCAATTCTAGCTTGGATAATGCTAACACCTTGGGCCATCGAAAAATTACAACACCTGGCACTCGACTACGTTAAAATTAATTGTCCAAATGGAGAATGCTACGGCTGGCTTGCTGTCCACCGAATCAATTTTGCTCTCGGTCTCTTTCACATTGTCCTCGCCGGCATGCTTTTCGGAGTAACATCTTCTAAACACCCTCGCGCAGCCATTCAGAACGGTTATTGGGGACCCAAGGTCATTGTGTGGCTGTCTCTCGTTGTTATCGCCTTCCTTATACCAAATGGCTTCTTTATGTTCTGGGGAAACTATGTTTCTCTGGTTTGTGCCATGTTATTTTTGATTCTTGGTCTAGTTCTCCTTGTCGACTTAGCACACACCTGGGCCGAATACTGTTTGGGACAGATCGAGGATACCGATTCCAGATTTTGGAGATTTGTACTTATTGGGTCCACCCTTGGTATGTATCTTGGGTCTGTCGCGATGACGGTGGTTCAGTACATTTTCTTTGCTCAGGGAGACTGCCATATGAACCAAGCCGTCATCACAATAAACCTACTCTTCTGGTTGGCCGTCTCTTTCATTTCCATCAATCCAAAGGTGCAGGAGTTCAATCCGAAAGCTGGCCTGGCGCAGGCTGCCATGGTTTCAGTGTACTGCACCTACCTGACGATGTCCGCCGTATCAATGGAACCCGACGACAAGCACTGCAACCCACTTATCCGAGCACAGGGTACCAGGACAACTTCTGTTGTGATCGGCGCCATCGTGACAATGCTAACAGTGGCCTATACAACGACTCGTGCAGCTACACAGAGTTTGGGTCTCGGAGGCAATGTGGGTGGAATACATTTGCCTGAGGACGATGAACACGGCCTGGTCACCCAGCAACCAAGTTCCCGACGAGAGATGAGGGCTGAGGCGTTGCGCCGGGCTGTTGAAGAAGGCAGTTTGCCGGCAGACGCCCTCCAATCAGATGATGAAAGTGTTTCTGAGGAGAGCACACCGCATGACGACGAGCGTTCTCGGACCCAGTATAGTTATACTGTCTTCCATATCATTTTCTTTCTTGCTACGGCCTGGGTCGCAACGTTGTTAACTATGCAGTACGAGGAGAGCACCAGGGATCGCGACTTCGCCACTGTGGGCCGTACTTATGCAGCGAGCTGGATCAAGATAGGTAGCGCCTGGGTGTGTTATGGGCTGTACATCTGGAGCTTGGTTGCGCCAATCATTCTTCCTGATCGATTCGAATTCTCCTAAGTTTTGAACGGGGTTTGAAGGTTGTTGATGTCTCGTGCTGGGCATTACTTTTATCAGTAGGGAGTCTTGGCGTCGGCTTGCAGATCCAACTTGTGCTGCGGTTGCCTCATTGAATTGAAATTGTCACTTTTTCTCTATATTAGTCTATATAATGCACACCGAGAGTGCATGTTACTTCTGTACTCTCTTCATTGCTGTCATCTATAAGTACAAGCCTCACCACTTTATTCTATCGCTTGCTCAAGGGCGCCGGCGTGAGGACAAATTCTTGCATAACTCTACTCCAGAGGCTGAGCGTCAATCTAAAACCACTACGGATTCAAAGCGTGTCTGCCTTTGGTCGTCGTAGCTATGGTGGCGACACCGTATGTTATTCTGTTCATTCAGAACGCCTCTTGATTCTACTACCCTACCGGCTCGATTTGACCTCCTTGTGCTAGCCTGCTCATGAAATCATGGGAGTTCGCTCCCACTTCTATAATACACTTCAGGATGTCGTTTGTTTTTAAAAAGCACAATGTCAATTTAGGTTCCTAGGATACCCTAATTAGTAGCCTAGCCCAAACTCCGTTAAGCATCTAGTAAAGTATCTAGGCGAAGGGCCCTGAAGGGGATTTGTTGCTGATAGATTCAAAAACACGCAAGTTGTGTACTAGTTGAAAGAATGCACATGGTATGCGTCCAATATTTAAAGGGAGGCTCGTTTCACAGCTTCATATTCATGTCTTGATCTACATTTACTCTTTGGTGAGTGGTGTCTTGCCTAGCTCTGCTGCAGCACCCGTTGCATGAAACCCGTCCAATGTTACAGTCACTGCTCCAGCTTGAACGAGCTACGACAACTTCCAATCAGTATCTCAACAAACAATGTCGTAACTGGCTTGTGAATGGGGTACTTACCGCACGAGACAAATCCTCAATCAGATCATTCACGTCTTCTATCCCTACACAGAGACGAATGATGTCCTCGGGCATTTGCCTCTCTCGACGTGTCTTCGCATCAATACTTGCATGACTCATTTGACACGGCATACTGATGAGACTATTCACGCAGCCAAAACTAACACTGATTGCCCATAGCCTTGCTGCCTCCACGATTCGCTCCGACATGGCTGCATCTCCAGTCTCAAAAGACAAAACGGCACCAGCTCCTCGCGCAATAGACCAATGCAAATCATATTGCGGATGCGACTGAAGGCCTGGATACCGAACACGAAACCCATGAGACTCAAGAAACTCAGCAATCGCCTGTGCGCTGGCTTGTTGCTTCTCCATGCGAATGGCAAGAGTCTTGACACCACGCATAAGGAGAAACGAGTCGTTAGGAGACAGACCGCAACCAGTCGAGTTGATTGTGAAGAATAATTTGTCTCCAATGGATGCTTCGTTGCAAGCAATGACACCGGCCATGATGTCGTGGTGCCCAGATAGATACTTGGTGCCGGATTCGTAGACAATGTCTGCCCCTAGATCCAACGGATTGCACAGCATCGGAGAGAGCATGGTGTTGTCAACTACAACCAGAGCCTTGGAATTGGCGTCATGAGCCATTTGAGCAATAGACGCCAGATCTACTATCTTAATCAGAGGGTTCGTTGGAGTCTCTAGTAAGACCATGGCTGTTTTGTCGGATATTCTCGCTTGGAGGGCATCGACTTTTGTTGTGTCAACATGGTGTACAATAATGCCCTGATTCGTGGCCATATATGTGAGCAAGCGATGGGTACCACCATACAAGTCGTCTCCGGTGATAACCTCGTCACCGGGGCGCAACAAACGAGTGATGACATCCAAAGCACCCATACCGGAGCTCACAGCAAGTGCGCGATTTGCATTCATAATCTTGGCGAGATGTCTCTCGAGATGCGTTCGAGTCGGGTTGCCGGATCGTGTGTAGTCATAGTCTTGCTGACCGCCAGCAGCCGAAGTCTGCTTAAATGTTGCAGATTGGTAGATAGGGATGCTTGAGGCACCATACTGGTCCTTACCTTCGGTGTAGACCAATTCAGTTGCCAAAGCATAGCGTCGGCGGCCATTTCGAGGGCTTGACGGGGCTGGTGATGGAGGAAGATCGTGTCCATCAAGATCGGTCTTAGCAGGACCTGTGACGCTCTTGGTAGCACTCGGGTTGATAGGCTTCGAGGAAGCCATATTGCTAGGATTGTCGGAGAGGGCCCTTAAATTGCTAGTACCAGAAGGCCACGAGTAACAAGTGTGAGAAGCCAAAGGGATGGGCAATCACTTGGCCGAAACCGCAGGATCTGGGTAGGGAGAGTTGAGTTGGAGTAAGGAGGAAATTCGGAAAGAAAAGTTGAGCTCCCCGCCACCGGAGACGAGTTACTGAAGTTTGTGGAGGGCAGTCAACGTTGATCCATATGCTGCGTGTCCGATTCTGGGGTTCGAGTGGGCCTGGCATAGCACTGGATCGCATTTCCTGGACTGCGTCATGTCGCAATTGTATCTACAATGCGGCGTACCTGCCGGAATCATTACTGCATAACGCCCTACGCTCAACTGCAATCAGCACCAGATTCGGGTCCGCATCCGTATCCTATCAGTAATTTGCATCGATGTTTGCGCGGCATTTCACTGCCTCGAAACAAAGCGATGATGCCGACGCCGATGAACGGAGGAAATAATCATTCTGGCTTATCAGCACAAGTCTGATGTCCTGTCACAACGCTCGGTGGGGCAACCCCCAATGGCGTGATCTCAGGGGTGGCTACTTGTACCGTGTCGGTGCCCCTTTAGAGTACGTAAAAGGACCAGACATCAATTGGCCAGATTTTCCAGCGATGCCAAGTTAACCTCAAAATGTTTTGAAGACACTTCCAATTCACGGAGCATCAAACGCCTCGAGTTCCAATATTTCAATGCGTTATAATCTGTGAAAATCCTTGCACGGTATCAAAGTCCAACAGGTAACTAGCCCTCTCAATATCTGCATGTGCAGTTACTGCACAATTTGATGGCTCAGGCTCTCTACCTACATACTAGGCAGGAGGCTAGACATAGCTGGCGGAAAGGCATGGTGCGTCACATCAAACTGCATGCTATCATCGAGGACATATTACAGCACAGCAACAGAAATTTGATGCTTCATGTCGTTGTCAGTGACGGCCACTATCTCACAGAGGTTTCGTCACGATGCCGATCCCAGTACTGCCTAATCCTGGCTTTCGACCAGGAGTTCATCCACGTTCTCATACTCGCCACCAGATCCTCGGCTCTTGTTTTTCCTCTTGCCAGCCGCGTCTTTGGTGCTCTTGCCATCCGTCTTGTCCATATGGCTGCCTCGATTGCTAAGAAAGTCATCCGTCCTAATACCGCGGAATTGACTAGAATCAACCGAAGCCATTCGCCGCCCCTCACCTCTGTATTGTCGCATGTACTCCCTAACAGGTGCCATGGCGGCATCACGGCAAGCTTCTTTGATGTCACTACCTGACATTCCTGCAGTGATCTTCGATACGTAGTCCAAATCAAAATGCTCAGCGTCTGTCTTTGTATCCTGTAGAATGAGCTGCAATATTTTGCGTCGCTGTTCAAGGCCAGGGAGAGGCACAGGAAATTTTTTGGGCATACGGCGCAAGATTGCCTCATCAATGTCATGTATGCGGTTTGTAGCCCCTAAAACGACGATTTGAGCTGGCATTCCCGATGCATTGGCCGATGTTAGGCCATCCCATAGTGTCATAAACCTGGCCTCCATGTTAAAATCCGGACCACTTATGGAAGACTGCGAAGAAGGAAACCTTACTCAGCTTTGACCATACCGCTGGCCTCGTGCTCCCCGCTCCTCCTTGTTCCTAGAACCGCGTCTATTTCGTCGATGAATATGATAGCTGGCTGCATCTTACGTGCCAAGGAAAAGACAGCACGAACTATTTTGTTAGAATCACCGTACCACTTCTCTGTCATGGTGGAGATGTGAAGGTTGATGAACGAAGCTCCGCTTTCAAGGGCTAACGCCTTTGCCAGCATGGTCTTTCCACAACCTGGGGGTCCAAACAGAAGCACTCCGGACGGTGCTGACAGTAAAGGCGCAGCATGGGAATACAGATGCGGCATCGTAAGCGGGTATATCACGGATTCTTTCAGCTCGTCAATGATCGAATCAAGCCCACCAATATCTGTGAACGAGAAATCGTCGGTCAGTTCGCTTCAGAGATACTACATGACCATTTATTCGCACAGTCAAAGCAGGGCATGCGCTCACCATTAAATCCAACGTGTATGTCCTCTGGGGCGACCATTTCCAGCGCGACCAAGTTCTCGTACTCGTTCAAAACCAGATCCTCAACTCTTTGAATCATCCTGGCATCTCCGCTCTCATCGTCTCCATCTCGGTCTATATTCTGCTGACGATTCAATCGCTCGAGGTGTGCCTTGGCCTGCCGTCTGGCTTGTTCGTGTTTTTCTTTGTCGGGGTCAGCCAGATTGCTCAGCATCGGTGTGAGAAGATTTCTGGCGACATAGAGTCCAGCTGTCATCTATGAAATAAGCTCTATGGTCAATAAACATATAATTTTCTCAGGGGGAAGTTGGGACGCGGGCCGATTCAGTTAGGTATGACATACCATGCCGGCAAATAATAAAAGGTCAAGGGCGACATCGCCGAGTTTCCGTCGTTCACCCATACCGAGAATCGAACGCAGCCACCGGACTGGTTTCCCGGGCATCAGGGTATGGCTTAGTTAATAGAGAGAGCGCAAAGCCGGGACGTTCTTACGTATTATGCGGACTTGCCCTGTTTGGACCTCTCACAACTGATAAGAAGTTGTCGCAGACGGTTGATCAAAACGTACATACAGAGAAACAAAGGATTTTCCCAGTCGTCTTACATGCTTTTAAAAGTTATTGTACAATATGTTCAAACGACTAGATTGGGATTTCGTCATGAGTGTGGTAAGTCGAATCTCCTTACTCCGTACGCGAGTATGGAGTATCGTCTTCGCATTCATGTGCTACGTATCCACTTGTGCTAGGACCTATTCCCTTTTTGGCACAGTGTTTGCCACTTGCCTCTGCTACGGAGCACCCTCGGCGTCAGATGAGACATATACGTGCTTACGTAACTTGGACGAAGGCAGGCCATCTTATGAATGACGAGTTGTTTACATTCTACCCAAAATGGAAATACCACCGGCCTGTTTACCTGTTTAGCAGAACCCGCAACATAATACTCTTCCACACCATAATACTGTTGAAGATTTCCTGATTCTCGACTGGATGAAGCGACAGAGGATAATTTATGCCTCAAGCCGCATTACAAGAAGCCATCTATTTTCGAATATACGACTACTCGTCACTCTCAATTTACTGCTCCACATGACGGATGGCTCCTCGTTCGCATGTGGTGGGCAACCTTGCTTCCATGGTCCTCTCCGATTCTGAACCAGATTTCGACGATGTCGAAGCGATTGGTATGCCGCCTTCCCAGGAGCTTGCTGGGAAGGCTCTAGCATCTAAGCGAAGTCGTGACCGAACAACGAACTCTACAACACGAGTAACGAAGCCGTCCCAAAGATCAACGCGGAGTGTCAAGAGCGGCACGAGTCATTTAGTACTACCGGCGGTGGCGAGGCAAATATTAATGGAGAAGAGCAAAAGCAATACTATTCTACAAGCTGGAGCCGACGGAAAAGATATGGACGAACCAGACAAGGTCGCCTTGGGAAAACCATATCCAAATCTTTCTTCATCTCATGAACAGGGGCGACTAGCCGGCTTGTCGCGGAACACAGGATCTTCGGGCACATTATACACTCAGAATATTGACAGGGAGCATGAATCAACGTTTGTGAGTGGTGATGAGGAGCCGAAATGTGTGGAGAAGCTAGGACAGCAAGAGACAAAGCCTGCAATCGACGCAGAGGAGCAATGCCCAGCGGATTATACCAATAATATGGACGAGGTTGCAACTCGGAGGCGATTAGGAGAATTGACAAAGAAGTACGACTCGCTAAAGGCACGATACAACGATCTGCGCGAAGTGGGAATGATTGCCGCAGAACGCAATTTTGAAAGGCTGAAAAAGCAGTCAGAGGAAAATACGGCAGGTAAGGCTTTGGCCCTGCAGTCAATGGGAGAATATCCATTGTTATATTGGGACCTTTAATTCGGAATACCTGACATGTTGGCAGCGTCAAACAAACTTATTCAGTCGCTCAAGGAGGAATTGAATGCGCAATCGGCACTGGTGAAGCAAGGCGAGCAGGTACGCCAGCATTTAGAGCGTAGCGAAACTAACGTTTGTGACTTGGAAAGCAAAATATGTGGCCTGGAAGCATCATTATCGAATGCTCGGTCTGAGATAAAATCACTCTCTGCTAAACTCTCGGCGAGCAGAGCTGCGGAAGCTAGTGCAAAAATCCCGGGAGGCGCATTAAAGCCTGGGGCCATGGGCCACAAATCAGCCTCATCGGAAGTTGTTCTAGCGGCACAAGCAAAGGAAGACCTCTATGGCGACTTAACAGGTCTTATTGTCCGAGGGATGAAACGCGGTGATGGTGGAAGCGTTTTTGACTGCATTCAAACTGGGAGAAACGGGAGTAAGCTTCCCAAGAGACACCCAACACTAACAAAGCACAATGCTAACTTGTTGAAGCTCTGCACTTCAAGCTTTCCCTGGATGCTGGAGATGCTTCCGATAGTTACGACGACGTCCAATTTACGTACCGCCCTCAGCTTGATACAGACCGCGATGGTGATTTGATTCGGATGCTACCGGACTACTTGGTCGAAGAAATCACCTTCCCACGGACTCAAGCATCCAAATTTTACAGCAGAGTGATTAAGTCACTTACTGAGCGACTGAATTAAGATTTGAATGGCTAGGATGGACGGACTATACTACCTACTAACCCTCGGACTCATCAGTAAAGATGTCCGTATGTTCAATTGAGGGCATTTATTTAGTCGCAAGCCATGGGGCGAGAAAAGACAGTCAATACGCTCGAGTGCTTGATCCATTCGCAAATTGCCTAGTTTCTTGAATTCTCGCACGATGGGCTAAGACCTGAAAGTTTTTCTCCGAGAAGTCATGATTCAGCTTCAGCAAAAAGAAAAAAAAACCGATAAGCATGATAGGATGCCAGTAGTAGGGGTGAACCCGAGGCCTGATTATTTAGATGGGTGGCAAGAACCAACTTTAGAGCATTGTGTTTACAACCCAAGGACAGTTGAGCAAACGGCTGTAACCAAGTTGCAAGCTTCCACTTCCACTTGGAGACCTACACTTGTGGATCGTGTTTCTGCTCAAGAAGTCGAGAGAAGGACCTACAATGTCTCATGGAACCAGTCTTATTGTTTCATTAGACATATGCTCTCTGGGGAGCAGGTGAGCGACCCTAATGGTAGGGAGTCTATTCGCGCAGTAGGACATCAGGGTATCTAAGTGCAGTCCATGGCAGGATGCATCTGCTTTTCGATACGTGTATGTCCATGAACATACTACAGTATAAACACAGTACACATATGATAATTATATAACCTTAAGGTTATAGCAAGGTAAAGATAACCTAAAATAAAAGCGAGAGGATTTTTCTTCCTATAAAAAGGGTTTTCCCACTTAAGCTGCATGTAAAAGTACTAGAAAAGCTTATAATAGCTCTAGGGTACCTAAAATAAATAAATAAATCTTATAATATATTATAATATAATATAGTGAAATATACAAAAATACAATACTTTTAAAGCTCTGTTTACGAATTTACCGGGAGCATATATACCTACCTAGGTACCTAGGTACCTAGCAGGGACTACAGTATATATCCAACATATATTTGTTTGTTTGTTTGTTTATTTGTTTATTTACTTCTCGCTTACACTCTACGAGGCGTAAGTAGGGCCAACACTTGAGTCATGCATTACATAGATTATCAAATAGCTAAAGTCTAGACGTCCTAGAGGGGAAAGCAAAACAAGCTCAAGTCGCTAAATCAATACATCTCATGGTATCATCTATCCCCTGGTATGCTCTCCCTCGGTTCGACACTGGTCCCAGAGACCACCCTTTTTGGCAAAGTCCAACCCCTTGAGGAAGTCACCAACTTCACAGCGTCCGAGCTTGTCTGCCTTGCAGCCCTTGGGAGGGATTACTCTATCATTGACGAGAACTCGGACCATTTCGTAGTCGTCTTGGCCGCAGTGCATCTTTTCGACATACATGCGTGCTCCAAACGGCACGGCTTGTGAAGCAGAGTATCCGTCGGCTTTCTTGGAGGATACCCTGTGATCGGTGGGAATTTCAGTAGCGTTGGTATATATACCGAGTGCGGCGTAGACTGTCATCATTGTGTTGTCATGGCTGAAGTCGGCATATAGCAGCCGGTTGAGAGGGAACGTCGACGGGTTAGAGTCGAGCGTTTCATTTGTTGATGTGCGGTCTTGAACTGGAGAGTGTGAAAGTCGAGCAATGAGTTCATTAACATATCCAACTCCCTGAGTCGGTCCTAGCGGATTTGCTGGTCCATAGCCATACCACTTCTCCAACGACTCGTAGTACTCATACCCATGCCACTCCTCCTTGGAAAACAAGCGACAAAAGTCGGAAACTGTCGATTTTTCCGAGGCAACAGTGTTGAAGGGGCAAAGATCCATAAAGTAAACCGTTTCCTCAAGGGTAATCTTGGCGCCAGGAAGCTTCGCGTTAAGACGTTCCATTATGGGAGTGGCCCAGACATTTTTCCAGGGGGCTTGTTTGTCGCGTGCAAGCTCCGCGTTAGGTCCATTTTCAAACGCACCACAGGTTCCATGGTCCAAGGTATTGTTGGAGCCGTTGCCTTCTGGAATGACGAGAATATCCTCCAGGTATTTACTGCCATTCTTGGCCTTGGCTTTGTAGAAGCCATGAACAAAATTTTGTGCCGACATGACGACTCTTTCAGAGCCCGAGGCTCGAACAAAAGGATGGGTCGAATCCTCGGCTAACTTCTGATAGCGCTTGAAGAACTTCTTTCCAGACTTGACCATTTCCTGCTCGCCAAAGGGGGTGAGGTCGTCAGAACCTAGAGTATACTTGTAGTCCTTGAGAAACTCGAAGCCCTTCCCATAGTCCTTGACGTCTTTTTGAATCCGCTCAATCAGGTCCTTGTAGGCCTTGGACTTGCCGGCCGTCGGGTTGCGGGACCCATGTCGAGACAAGATTGAAGCAAAGGTGACGTCGCACCCCGACGGGATGTCTGGCTTAATAGATCCCTTGTGTGCTGAGAAGTACGGCGAGTACTGGCCCCAGTGCTTGCGAAAATCGTGGGTGCAAGAGCCGTTGTTAACGCATGACTTAGAGGCTGATCGGTCTCGCCTGTAAGGAGTCTCTTGTTGAGCAAACTTGCGGAATGGGATGCTGCGTGGTGATGTGCGGGAGCAAGTTCCACTTACGCGAAGGCAAAGCCCAGAAAAACAAGGACAGCGAGCAACATGACGCTCATTGATAGTTTAAACAACCTTGAGCGAGGAGGCCGCTCATCAAAGACTTGCTGTGCGTGATTTCGTCCCGTCACAGGCGCCGGGATGGCCCTATATTTGTTGTTTGGCCTGGCGAGCGCCTTCAGCGAGGCGACGGTATCTGATATTACACTCATTATTGTGTTGTCGCACGGCACAACAAGCTCACTACTTTAATGTTCGTACGGAGGAGCTGTCGGGTTTGTTGGGCCACGTAATATGCAGGTAATGCGCACAGTAAAGCGTAGTCGAGCGCCCCCTTTTACTAGGCGCACACAATTCTCTCTTTTATCTCTTTGGCTGCGATATGACTCCTGGGGGGCCCCCTCCCTCATAATATACCTACCTACCTACCTAGGTAGGTATGTACGGAGTAGCTCGCACGCGCTTTGTTTTAATTCGACTCTCAACATACAATGCTCCTTACAATGCCTGTGCAATTGAATAGCCTAGCATCCAGCTATGACTTGTTTCACGCATTCATTGTTTCAAACCTCTCCTTTTGTTCGTCCGTGCTAATGCCAATGCCCAGCACCCCTTCGCCCTTCGCCTAGCGGATTCAACCTTGCCCTCCAAACACAGTTAAGATACAAATGTGACAAGTGGGACCATGGGACTGCCAATAGAGGGCGTCTTAGACCCCACGGGACGTGGAACCACGAGGTGGTGTCGCCCGCAAGCACGCCCCCAAGAAAAAGGACACTAGTACTACTACCTCAGGGGGTAGCCAATAATATTTGAATTGGGCTGGTTCCATTGAAAAAATGGTTTAACCAGACGGCCCAAATCTCCCTTGGTTATTTTAGCAGTGCGGACTACATACCAGACGGAGCGTCTAACAAATGCCTATTCCCCCGACTAGCCACGTCCGCACTGCGAGGCGCACTTCAAGATTTGGTCTCGTTCACTACTCAACGCGTCGAGACCATCACTGTCACAGTGTCTGGTGCATTAGGCTGCCCCTCTTTTGTAACCAGTCTATGCCCGAGAGCCTTGCAAAGTCGTCGCGATCGTTTGGCATCAGACTCAATGGGCTGCTGCTAACGGAAACCTGACACAAACAGCGACATCGCAACTTCCGTCGCCAGCATGGCGGCAGCCACTCGTTTTGCCTTCCTGGCCACGGCCGTAATATTCCATCTCGTTTATATATATTCTATCTTCGATATATATTTCGTGAGCCCCATTGTGTCTGGCATGCAGCTCTTCGGAGTTGAACGTCCCCCGTTATCAAAGCCTCCAGCTGACAGGCTAGTTTTGTTTGTTGGCAAGTACACTCAGTTTGGGCCAAATTTTGCTCCCAATCTTACCACAAACATGCTGACAAACTGCTGTTGCAGGTGATGGACTAAGAGCAGACAAAGCCTTTCAATCATTTCCCGAGCCGTATCCTCAAAACGAAAAGGATCTCATCCCCAGGCCTCTCGCACCTTTCCTGCGATCCCGCGTCCTTCAAGAAGGCACCTTCGGCGTCTCCCATACCCGTGTGCCTACAGAGTCCCGCCCGGGGCATGTAGCTTTGATCGCCGGGTTATACGAAGATGTTTCCGCCGTCGCCACCGGCTGGAAACTCAACCCTGTCAATTTCGATAGTGTCTTTAACCGAAGTCGTCATACTTGGAGCTGGGGTAGCCCAGATATCTTGCCCATGTTCGAACAAGGAGCTGTTCCCGGCCGGGTTGATACATATATGTACGAACCAGAGTTCGAAGATTTTACTCAGGATGCTCTTCGCCTCGACTACTGGGTGTTTGACCATGTTAAGCACTTTTTTGCAGAGGCCGCAATAAACCAGACTCTTAATAAAGCCCTTCGCCAGGATAAGATTATTTTCTTCCTACATCTGCTTGGGCTTGATACAACTGGGCACTCCTATCGACCGTACTCAAAGGAATATTTAAATAATATCAAAGTGGTGGACCAAGGCGTTAAGGAGATAACAGAACTTGTCCAGAAATTTTACGCAGATGACAGAACAGCCTTTGTATTCACCGCAGATCATGGCATGAGTGACTGGGGCAGTCACGGTGATGGTCATCCAGATAATACCCGCACGCCTTTCATTACGTGGGGTTCCGGTGTGGCCGCTCCTGAGGTGCATCCTGGTACTATTGCCCCAGGACATGATGCGTACTCATTAGATTGGGGGCTCGATCACATTCGTCGACACGATATTAACCAGGCGGACATCGCCGCCTTAATGTCCTACTTGATCGGTGCCGAGTTCCCAGCTAATTCGGTCGGAGAGCTTCCCTTATCATATCTGGCCGCAGACAATAGCGAGAAGGCTTATGCATCGCTTGTCAATGCCAAAGGTATTTTGGAGATGTATCGTGTCAAGGAAAATAAAAAGAAGACGAATGAACTGCGATTCAAGGCATACCACGCGTTTGACGGAGAGGGTTCTCCTGAAAACCGCATTGCTGCGATTGTAGATCTCATTGCAAATGGGCAGTATGAAGAGGCTATTGAGGAGTCAAATACCCTCATTCAAGCAACGCTGCAGGGCCTGCGCTATCTCCAAACGTATGACTGGCTGTTTCTTCGGGCTCTTATTACCATGGGATATCTTGGCTGGATGGCATATGCCACAACCATAGTGGTAAACATGTTTGTCGTCCACGAGGAAATAGCAGCGCAAAGGACTCTTTTCAGTGCCGCCACCTTTTTGGGAATTCTGTTTGCTCTTTATGCGTCGTTCATTATTTCCAAATCACCCCTCACATACTATTTATATGCCTTCTTTCCTGTTGTATTCTGGGAAGAAGTTTATGCCCATAGACAGAGTCTTTATCACGGAAGATTGGTATTATTTGGCCACATTCAGTCCGCAGGAGGTGTGGCGACGCTGTTTCTTCATACCATTTTTTACATTGCTGTCATACAATCTCTGGTGAGTGAGCCGGTTACTCAAGATATGCAGTCGCCATGACTCATTACCCTTCTCTGCGCCCTTTGCCAACCCACACTGACCCTCATTAGGCTGTCGGATATATTTATCGAGAGGTACTGACCGGATTGTTTGTCCTGGCAGCGGCTTGGCCTGTCACGTATGGCCTGTCTTTCTTACAAAACCATGCATTGCTCATCATGACATGGGCAGCTTCATGCCTGACAATGAGCACATTCACGTTGCTTCCAGCCATGAAAGTTGAAAGCATTGGTCTAATGTAAGCAGACTCAACGCATGGTTATTATAAGGGTAAATTCATGAGACTGATGATTTCTAGCCTTGCTGGTGGCTTTGTCATGTTTCTCGTTGGCTTTCTTTACCTGATTCTCGAAGACATCGTTCTCGCCGATTTTTCGTGGGCTGCCAGCTCAGATCCTTCACTTAAGAAGTCAAACAAGAATATTCAGCGAACATTAACTGGCATCCAGGTATGACAAATGGCTACTATCACCTTCTCTGTTGCCATTGTATTCTCTGCTTATTCTTCGAAATGAGTAACTGACGCAGTATCATATCAACAGGTGGGACTTATTCTCTTGTCCATGCTTGTAACGCGGTCTAGCGCCTTGTCCCTTCAGGCTAAGCGAGGTCTCCCAGTCGGCAATCAAGTTCTTGGATGGGCTATCCTCAGTATGTAATTTGTGGCACGCAGTTGACTTTCCATGCGGTTCATGTCCTGGCCTCTAACTTTCTCAGTCGTGTCTCTCCTAATGCCCCTCTTTTATCGCCTTCAGCCTAATACACATTACCTGCATAGACTTGTAGTCATTTTTTTGACATGCGCACCTACATTTGTCATTCTTACAATCTCATATGAAGGCCTTTTTTACGTCGCTTTCTCAGTGACCCTACTTGTTTGGGTGCGCCTGGAGTACGCAGCCGAAATTTTCTGCCGCAAGCATCAGCAAAACAACGGGAGCTTGGTGCAACCTAATACATATAACCAAGACTTGATACAACATCGAGAACTCAGGCTCTCGGATGCACGGGTGGCGCTTTTCTTCCTGGTACTACTGCAATCGGCCTTTTTCAGTACAGGCAACGTTGCGTCCGTTTCTTCATTTAGTCTTGACAGCGTTTACCGCCTGATACCAGTATTTGATCCTTTTTCTCAGGGAGCGTTGCTAATTTTAAAGTTGATGATCCCATTTGCTCTTATTTCTGCCAATTTGGGAGTATTAAATAAAAGGTTAGGAGTCGCCCCATCAGCTCTCTTCATGGTGGTCATGGCAATTAGCGATATTCTGACGCTCTATTTCTTTTGGGTTGTCAAAGACGAGGGCTCATGGTTGGAGATAGGCTCCACAATCAGCCACTTCGCCATTGCAAGTCTGCTTTGTGTGTTTGTTGCTGGCCTTGAGGGCGTCAGCACCTTGTTTATATCAGGCATTAACGTGGGGGATGGGCAAAGCGAACTTGATCCTACGACTAGCCAGTCAGGGTCTACAATGAAAAACAAAGGAGCCCCAAATGGCAACAGTTATTCAAATGAAGCCAAAAGACAATAGAGAAAATATAAATGGATTGCAATGACGGATTTCAGATTTCCTTGATGAGAATCAGGTTCGTACCCCACACCGAGGGGCGAGATGATGGCTCTTGTACACGAGGGGCCCATGCTTCGTCAAATTTATGCAGCTACATATGCACGGGCGTCAGGCAATCTATAATCAAAATTAGAGCTTTATGTTGTAATGCTGTGCTATCCAGCTGGGCGACAGCTGTCAATCGTGATGTCTGGAGGATGCGAAGGACCATATATGTTACTATTTCGGCACGAATGGGATGTGCTGTGGTAGCAGCGAAATATCTGACCAGATAACTGTATGATGGACAGAGAGAGTATTTGTGCCACTTGTTTAGATTTATAATAATCTACCTACTTTAGGTACCTGGTAGACTTTGATGGACTTCCCAAGATGCACAGAGAAAGAGAGTATTTGAGCCAGACACCTTGCCGAGTACTTGACTAGTTGATAAGACGCCTAACGAAGTTTGTACTGGCAGCTGAAAGACCGGGATAGTCTCCATGTCACTCGGGACTTTTCAGTCCACAACAACAAAAGCTCAGGCATCTGAGATCTTAGATGTCAGAAGCACTGGCAGCACATGTGAAACTCACCACCTGCTTGCCCTCCTTCATCAAGGCCCAGACACCACGAACAGGGGGTTACTCAGGTCAAGTGCTTGGGTACATGTAGGCATGTGCCTGATGATCTGACTTGTTACTTTTGAGTAGGTGCCGGAGTGAACCCTTGAGAGTATAATATTGACAAGACGGCGCGTTCTCTGCAAAGAAACTTGGTGTGGTGGCTCCATATCGTCATCAGTACGAAGTACGTCCGGCACAACCCCCGCGACCTTGGCACCAAAAACTCACCTGTGACCCCGGTTCCCCAGACTTGACTCTTTGCTTCGATGTCGTTGTCTGCTTGGATGTTCCGGGCAAGTACGGGGGTGGCTGCCAGGTTCCCCAACAATTGGACACCTCGGAGGCGGGCCTCAGCCACTAGCCTCCGATCTATTCCATCTCCATGTGAATTGCCCGGCAGGCTCACTCTTTTTGCTAGGTGCGCTCACGCTCTACGAGGTACCTAGCTATAAGGCTTTATATTATAATATGTTATTATATGTTATTATATGTTAAAGTAAACTTTATAGCAAGTAAATATAATATATTCAGCTTAAATATAGCTAAAATATAGTTTTATTAAATACCCTTTATTTACCTTTTTTCATATAATTTAATTTAATAATAAGTAAATTTATTTCATTATAAAATTTTTACTTACCTAATTCAGTATTTTAAAAGAGTTTAAATACAGTAAATAGCGGGGGGATAAGCGCACCTAGCAAAGAGTGAGTCCGCCGAGCAATTCACATCTCCAGGCTCATAGTTTGAGCTTGCGTCTAGCGAGCTTGCGCAGGCAGGCCAAGGGATTAACTCACCTCCAGACCCGAGCACTTCAATTTGACGGCTCTATATATCAGAGTTGCAGCCGGCCACGATTGAAAGTCTCGTTTTGAAAGTCTCAAGTGCAACGTTCAACGGGGCCCCGGCCCCGGCCCCACTATTACTGTTACGGGGGACCACAATGTCAGAGCATTGACAAGAAAACTACATTTTCAATTTTCAAAAAAGCTTAAATAATTAATAATAAATCTAATAAAATACTTGAATTATAATAATAAATACATAAATTAGCTAATATTATAACTAATTAGCTTATATAAAAAAGTGGGTTTTAATAGCTTATTATAAGCTTAAAAACTAGATTATGTAATTTTCTAAAAACACACTATACTATTATAACGGTAGCTTAGGTTCTAAGGTATAGTAGGTCTGTTTCTTAGGAAGTAAGTTAGGTTAAATACTATAAAGTAGCTTTTAAGTAGTATTATAATAAGGCTATTAAGAGTATAACTCTTAATAGTAAAACTATTACTTAAATTAATTAATAGAGATCTAAACTATTTAATTATAGGAATACCTTCTCCTTAAGTACTCGTTTATCTCTTTATTATAGTCTTAAATTAAATAAATTCCATTTAATCCCTTATATTAGATTAGGTTAATTCTCTTTAATCTATTAAGTTAAATTAAATTAATTCCATTTAATCCCCTTACGTAACCTGCGATTCTATTAAGCCTTATTCTTATTTATATACTAGTAGCTTATAATGCTAGCTAATTACTTTAAGTACTCTTAGTTTATAATATAATACTTCTCCCTTATTAGTCTTATTCTTAAGGCTATTTCGTTTATTTAGTAAGTATTCTCTTTCTTTCTCTCTTTTCCCTTTTTTCTTTCTTTATTATTCTTTTTATAATGTCTTTTAATCGTATTTTAAAATAATAATCTTACCTTAATTAAAAGATTAATTATAAACGTCTTTTTAAGTTTATATTTACCTTTAACTTTATTATATTTTCCTATAATTTATATTAAAAAAACAATTAAAAGTATATTATTATTAAAGGGAAAGATAAGTATAGCGAATATACTTTACGTGGTTATACTAGCTGTAATTTAAGCAAAACGTCTTTAAATACTTATAATTATATTCTTTATAAAAAGAATCGTTTTAATAGAGAATATGCTTTAGTTAAAAAGAATTTAAAGTAGGTAATAGCTCGTTTATAAAGGATTTATTATTAAGAGAAATTTTTATAATAAAAGGCTATAAAGATAATTACTTATAATATAAAGAGTTTAAATAAGTTAAAGGCCTAAAAGCGTTTAAAGTTAAAGTTTAATATACTTAATTAAACACTTAAGTTTTTAGTAGACTTAGATTTTCTTATTCTTAATAAGTTTTTATTCTTTAATAGAACTATTTAAGTAATATTAAGTAATTCATAAGATTCTTAGCTAGCTTTTAGGTGTTTTTAAAGTTTAAATATCCCTTTTATTTAACGAGATAATAATAATTCTTTATATCTCCTTATACTTTAAGTATTCGTTTAACTTTATATTTATTAGTATCTTCTATTATAATATTAATAGTAATTATAAATTTATTTAATACTTTCTTTAATAGTAATATATAAAATATAAGATAGATTCTTATTTTATTTAGTAATAATAGTTTATAGTTAATATTTAAGATTTTTTATTTAATAAGAAATAATTTAATCTTCTTTTAGTTAAGTTTATTATTAGGTTACTTAGTTTTAATATTTTTACGAATAAGGTATACTTTATATCTCTTCTTTAAGATTAATACTAGTAATCTCTTTTTATTCGCGTAATATTTTATTTAATTCTATAAAAATATTTATTTTTATTATAAGTGTTTTTATATTTCTATTATAGTTATTATATACGTTATAGCTACTAGCGCGTTTACATTCTATGTTATTATTACGAACTAAGGGTACCTAAAGCAGTTAGCCGGTATTATAGGCTGCTAGTATATAAATAAGAATAAGGCCTAACGGGATCGCAGGTCACGTGAGGGGATTAAATGGGATTAGTTTAATTTAACTTAATAGATTAAAAGGGATTAACCTAATCTAGTATAAGGGATTAAATAAGATTTATTTAATCTAAGACTATAATAAAGAGATAAACGGGTACTTAAAGAGAAGGTATTCCTATAGCTAAATAGTTTAAATCTCTATTAATTAATTTAAGTAATAGTTTTACTATTAAAAGTTATACTCTTAATAGCCTTATTATAATATTACTTAAAAAGCTACTTTATAGCATTTAACCTAACTTACTTTTTAAGAGATAAACCTACTATACCTTAAAACCTAAGCTATTATTACATTTTAATTAATTTTATTTAATAAGTTACCTTAAAACTTTAAGTAGTAATAACTTTTAAGATATTTACTTTAAGTGAAAAGACTATTAACCTTAAGAAGATATTAAAGTACCTTTATAATAAGATTACTAAGCTTAAGAAGTAGAATTAATAGCTTCTTAATTAATAGAATAATCTTTATAAAAAACTTAAGGTATAAGAAGAGAAACTTATAGTAGTTTAAAATCTTATACCTATATCCTTTATTAATAATAATAATATATTAAAATTCCTTAAGCCTAAATTATATAATAATTATAAGGGTAATATAAGAAACTTTCTTATATAAGCTTAAGCTTATTTATAAGTTAACGAAAAAATCTATATAATACCTAAGTTATAGATTCTTTATATTAATAACCTCTTAACTAGGAAAGTAATAGAATAGTAAAAGCTAACCCTTTACATATATTTTAAGTATAGCGTTAAAGTTAAAGTAAAAGTTATTTATATCTTCTTTAATTATAAAACCTTTGAAGAATAACTTCTTATTATATTTAAAAACCCTAATAAGTATAAAAAAGCTATATAATAGCTCACTTAACTTAAGTAAATTAAATTTATAGCTTATTACGCTAGGGAATTTAAACGTATTATAATAAAACTTAACTAAAATACTAAACCTAAAATAAAAGTTTTCTATTAAGAACTTAAAGAAAAAGTAAAGAATAATATTTATTAAAAAGATTATTTTAAGCTATTTAACGACTTTATTAAAATAGTTATTAAGGTAAATAACCGTTTATATAAGTAATATTACGAAAAAAGTTATAGGAAATTCGAATTATATACTAGGTTTAATAAACCTAATAATAGTAAGCTATACTAAATATTAATAGTATACGGGTATTACGCTAAACCTATAAAACTTAACGTTATAAATAAGGAAAGGGGGAAAACTTATTATAATTATAATAAGACTAGACACTTTATAAATAAATATAAAGCCTTAAAGAAGCTATAAAAGCTAATTTCTAAAGATAAAAAGCTTTATATCGTAAACTAAAAAGACTTACCTACGCGAAATCTTAGTATAATAAGTAATAAAGGAAACTATACGTTAATAAATAATACTAGTTTAAATAAAGATTAGAAATTTAAAACCTAACTAATATCTAATAACTTTTAGAAATACTAAACACCCTTATTAAAAAGTAAATCTTTACTAGAATAAATCTAAGAAGAAGAGAATTATTTAATTAAAAAAGATAAACTTAAAGTTAAATATAAACTCCTTAATTAAATCTTTTATTATAATAATAATTACTATACGCACCTTAATAGCAAGTAAAATAGTAGATAGTTTCTACGAGAATAAAAGGGAAGGAGAATAACCCTTATAATACAACTAAAATTATAATAAACTAATTTAAAGATATTAAACGAGAAGTTATACTATACTAAGAATCAGAGCTCTTACAAATATAGTAAATACAAGTGTATTGTGTATTGTATTTTGTATTGTATTGTATTTTCGTGTATTGTATTTAAATACATTACATTACATAACTAAAATACCTATAAATGTATTATAAGTAAAAAAAACCCCTATTTTCTTAAACTAAAGATTATAAGGCTAATTATAAGGGTTATAAGGGAAAATTTTATATCATTAAAAAGAGCTAAATTAGCTCTTTAAAATGCCCCACTTTTTATTACTATAAGTTATTATCTCAAAAAGTTATAAGCAATTGAAAATTCGCCCCGCTTTACTTACTTTTTATTTTAAGACATAACTTTAAAGCTTAATATCTCGCTTAATATCCACATTTTAAGGTTAATTTTTAAAGATCTAAAATCACGTGATTTTTAGCTTTATTTTAATATATAATATGCTTATATAAGCATTTATTTATAATATTAGATATTTTATAGCCTTATAATACATTTATAGGTATTCGTATCCTGTAATGTATTGTAATATATTACAATACAATACAATACAATACAGTATAGTAAAAACTACAAAAAATACAATACATTTAGAGGTCTGCTAAGAATAACGTATATACTACTTAAGCTATAACCTTATAATATAAGAAGAAAGGGAACTATATAATTATAAGTAACTCACTTAACTTAAGTTTAATTAATATAAATAGTAAATTAAGTAATTTTTAAGAAAGCTTTAATAATACGTTAAAGAATAATCGTTAATAATAGCGCTTAAAATAACACGCTAAAGAATAATATAAGAATAAAATTAATAAATTAGGAAATAACAGCTATTATTATAATTAAAACTAATTTCTTAACGAAGATTTAATAAGTCTTTATATACTATAAATATTAATAGTATAATATACCTTATAATTAATATAATTATAATAGAACGAAAGATTTAGGTAATAATTAATAGTAAAGTATAAGGAAATTTTATCTCGCTAAATCTCGTTAATAAATTACAATTACCTTAAACACTTAAAGATAAGCCCTATTAACTTATAACTATAAAAGAAACTACAATAAAGTATAATTAAGGAGTAATTAATATAAAAGTAGCGTAACTTCTCGTTAATATATAAGGTATAAAACACTAAGTTACATTAAATATTATAGTAATTTTAAAACATAATATTATATTAGGGATACCCTAATTATAAGCAAGTAATTTATAAGTTAATTAAAGAACCGGCTAACTTTAATAGAATTTACTAGAATACGATTATAAAGTAAAGAGTAGCCTATAAAGAGCACCTTATTTAAACTATAATAGGCCTTTAGAAATATATGTAATTATTAAAGAGCTAAAAGCTAAAATAACGGAGATTTTTAAGGAATACTTATAGTATAATAAGCTATTTAATAGAGAGCTAAAAATAAAACTATTAAAGTATTTATACTAGAACTATAAGATTAAACTCTAGCCTAGTATTAAATTAACGTTTAATAAAATTTATTCTTAAAATCTTAAGTAAGATAAAGTGCTTAAGAAGTATTTAAAGAATATACTATAAAAGGGATATATAAGACTATTAAAGTCCTTAATAAAATACCTAATCTTATAGGTATTAAAGAAGAACGGGAAACTATAATTATATATTAATTACTAACACTTAAATAAGATTATAATTAAGAATTAATACCTATTACCGCTTATAATAGAAATTAAAGATAAGATTAAAAAAGCTAAATAGTTTATTATACTTAACCTAAAAGAAGCTTATAACCTTATATAAATAAAAGAAGGTTATAAGTAAATAATAGTATTTTAAACTAGTAAAGAACACTATAAATATTTAATAATACCTTTTAAGCTTATTAATATACTAGTAACCTTTTAAAGAATAATTAATATAATCTTATAAAAATAACTAAGAGTATTTATAGTTATATACCTTAATAATATTCTTATTTATTTAAATACTCTTAAGAAACATAAATAATATATATATAAGGTACTATAAACTCTATAAAATAATAAACTCTTAATTAAAGCCTTAAAATACTAGTTCTATTAAAATACTATACACTTTTTAAGGTATATACTTATATACGAAGAAATATAAATAAGCTTAAATAAAATTAAAACTATTAAGAAATAGCCTATATTAAAGAATCTAAAAGAAGTTAAAGGATTTATAGTATTTATAAACTTTTATTATAAGTTTTTAAGCGAATATAAAGATATTTTATAACCTCTTATAAATTTAATAAAGAAAAAAGTTAGCTTTTAATAGAATAAACTAAAAGCTATAATATTCTAAAAGATAAAAGATTTAATTACGTTAAAACTTATATTAAAAGCACTTAATTAGGATAAACCTTATAAGCTTAAAATAAACGCCTTAGATTTTATACTAGGTAAATAGCTTAAATAATAAGATAATTAGGGAAGATTACACCTAGTTATATTCTTCTTAAAGAAACTCTACGAACTTAAACTTAATTATAGGATTTATAATAAAGAACTTATAGCTATTATTAAGTACTTTAAAGAATAAAGATACTATCTTATAAGAGTAAAGTATTAAATTAAGGTTTATATTAATTATAAGAATCTTATATTATTCTTAACTATAAAGAATTTAAATAAATAATAGATTAAATAGTATAAAACCCTTATAAATTATAACTTTAAAATTATATACTATAAAGAATCTAAAAATAAAAGAGTAAACGCGCTTAGCTAAAGAGAGAACTTAAAATTAAATAAGTAAGTAAGTAATACACCCTTATCACGCGTTACTAAGAATAAAAACCTTATACTAAGCACCTAAGAAATTAATATAATATAATAAGTTAAGCTAAATAAAATATAAATATAACGAATCGCATTATATATTAAGAATAATAACTACCTAAATAATTAGAAAACAAAAACGCATTTATTTAAGAAAGGTAAGACCTTCTTATATAATAAATAATAGTATATTCCTAGTATACTTTAAGAGTAGCTTATTAAGGAAATATATAAGCACTTATTACACGAATATTAAGGTATAAGGAAAACAATTAGTAGATTAAAAAGATTATATAACTTTCTAGAAAGCAGAAAAATAGTATAAGAAGTTATTAAAAAATATAACACGTGTAATAAAGTAAAATTAGCGCGACACGTACTATACAAAGAATTACAACTAATATTACTACCTAAAAGAGTATAATAAACTATTATAATAGACTTTATTATTAAACTACTAAAGTTAAAAGAACCTATAATAAGAGTAGCTTATAATAGCATTCTAATTATTATAAATAAACTTATAAAATACGCCTATTACATTTTATATAAGGAATTAAATAACACTAAGAACTTAACGTATATATTCTTTAAAATAATTATTATATAATATAAATTACTAATAAAGCTTATATTAAATCGCGATAAATTATTTACCTTAAACTTTTAAAAATACCTTATAAAAACTATAAAGATTAAATAAAGCTTATTAATAGTATTCCACTTATAATTAAATGAATAAACAGAAATCTTAAACTAAATACTCAAATAATATCTACGAAGCTATATTAACTACTAATAAAACAATTAGGTAAAATAGCTACTACTAGTATAATAGGCTTATAATAGCTCCGAAATTAATAATATAAAGATATTACTATTTAAGGTAAATTACGAATTTAACCCTATTATTAAGACACATGTAACATAAAATATAAACGCGCTAATAGCTATAACGCATATAGTAATAATAATAAAAATATAAAAACACTTATAATAGGAATAAATATTTTTATAGAATCAAATAAAATACTACGTAAATAAAAAGAGATTACTAGCGCTAATCCTAAAGAAGAGATATAAAGTATACCTTATTCGTAAAAATATTAAAATAAAATAACCTAGTAATAAACTCAATTAAAAGAAGATTAAACTATTCCTTATTAAACGGAAAATCTTAAATACTAACTATAAACTATTATTACTAAATAGAATAAGAATTCATCCTATATTTTATATATTACTATTAAAGAAAGCATTAAATAAATTTATAATTACTATAAATATTATAATAAAAGATACTAATAAATATAAAGTTAAATAAATACTTAAAGCACGAGGAGATATAAAGAATTATTATTATCTTATTAAATAAAAGGGATATTTAAACTCTAAAAACACCTAAAAACCAGCTAAAAATCTTACGAACTACTTAACGTTACTTAAATAGTTCTATTAAGGAATAAAAACTTATTAAAAATAAGAAAACCTAAGTCTACTAAAAACTTAAGTGTTTAATTAAGTATATTAGACTTTAACTTTAAACGCTCTTAAGCCTTTAACTCGTTTAAACTCTTTATACTATAAGCAATTATTTTCATAGCCTTTTATCGTAAAAATTTCTTCTAATAATAAATCCTTTATAAATAAGCTATTACCCGCTTTAAATTCTTCTTAGCTAAAGCACGTTCTCTATTAAGACGATTCTTTTTATAAAGAATACAATTATAAGCATTTAAAAACGTTTCGCCCGAATTACAGCTAGTATAACTACGTAAAGCGTATTTATTATACCTATCTTTCCCTTTAGTAATAATACACTCTTAATTATTTTTTTAATACGAATTATAGAAAGGTATAATAAAGTTAAAGGTAAATATAAACTTAAAAAGACGTTTATAATTAATCTTCTAGTTAAAGTAAGATCGCTATTTTAAAATATAGTTAAAAGATATTATAAAAAGAATAATAAAGAAAGAAAAAAGGGAAAAGAGAGAAAGGAAAAGAATACTTATTAAACGAAATAAAATAGCCTTAAGAATAAGACTAATAAGGGAGAAGTATTATATTATAAACTAAGAGTACTTAAAGTAATTAGCTAGTATTATAAGCTATTAGTATATAAATAAGAATAAGGCCTAATAGGATTATAGGTTACGTAAGGGAATTAAATAGAATTAGTTTAATTTAACTTAATAGATTAAAAGAGATTAACCTAATCTAGCATAGAGAATTAAATAGGATTTATTTAATCTAGGATTATAATAAAGAGATAAACAGGTACTTAAAAAGGAGGTATTCTTATAGCTAAATAATTTAAATCTCTATTAATTAATTTAAGTAATAGTCTTACTATTAAGAGTTATACTCTTAATAGCCTTATTATAATATTACTTAAAAAGCTACTTTATAGCATTTAACCTAACTTACTTCCTAAGAGATAGACCTACTATGCCTTAGAACCTAAGCTACCGTTACAGTTATATATATTTTAATAATAGGGTTAAATTCGTAATTTACCTTAAATGGTAATATCTTTATATTATTAATCTTAAAGCTATTATAAGCCTATTATACTAGTAATAGCTATTTTACCTAATTATTTTATTAGTAGTTAATATAGCTTTACAAATATTATTTAAGTATTTAGTTTAAGATTTCTATTTATTTATTTAATTATAGGTAAAATACTATTAATAAGCTTTATTTAATCTTTATAGTTTTTATAAGGTATTTTTAAAAGTTTAAGGTAAATAATTTATTACGATTTAATATAAGCTTTATTAGTAATTTATATTATATAATAACTATTTTAAAGAATATATACGCTAAGTTCTTAGTATTACTTAATTTCTTATATAGAATATAATAGGTGTATTTTATAAGTTTATTTATAATAACTAGAATGCTATTATAAGCTACTTTTATTATAGGTTCTTTTAACTTTAATAGTTTAATAATAAAGTCTATTATAATAGTTTACTATACTCTTTTAAGTAGTAATATTAGTTATAATTCTTCATATAATGCGTATTATATTAATTTCGCTTTATTATATACGTTATATTTTCTAATAACTTCTTATACTATTTTTCTACTTTCTAGAAAGTTATATAATTTTCTTAGCCTATTAATCGTTTTCCTTACACCTTAATATTCGTGTAGTAGGTACTCATGTATTTTCTTAATAAGCTATTCTTAAAGTATACTAGGAATATACTATTATTTATTATATAAGAAGGTTTTACCTTTCTTAAATAAATGCGTTTTCATTTCTTAATTATTTAAATAGCTTTTATTATTAATATATAATATAATTTAATATATTTATATTTTATTTAGCTTAACTTACTATATTATATTAATTTCTTAGGTACTTAATATAAGGTTTTTATTCTTAATAGCGCGTAATAAGGGTATATTACTTACTTACTTATTTAATTTTAAGTTCTCTCTTTAACTAAGCGTATTTACTCTTTTATTTTCAAATTCTTTATAATATATAATTTTAAAGTTATAATTTGTAAGGGTTTTATATTATTTAATCTATTATTTATTTAAATTCTTTATAGTTAAAAATAATATAAGATTCTTATAATTAGTATAAACCTTAATTTAATACTTTACTCTTATAAGATAATATCTTTATTCTTTAAAGCACTTAATAATAGCTATAAGTTCTTTATTATAAATCCTATAATTAAGTTTAAGTTCGTAGAGTTTCTTTAAGAAAAATATAATTAAATGTAATCTTTCTTAATTATCTTATTATTTAAGCTATTCATTTAGTATAAAGTTTAAGGCGTTTATTTTAAGCTTATAAGATTTATTTTAATTAAGTGCTTTTAATATAAGTTTTAACGTAATTAAATCTTTTATCTTTTAAAATACTATAGCTTTTAGTTTATTCTATTAAAAGCTAACTTCTTTCTTTATTAGGTTTATAAGAGGTTATAAAATATCTTTATATTCGCTTAAAAACTTATAGTAAAAGTTTATAAATACTATAAATCCTTTAACTTCTTTTAAATTCTTTAATATAAGCTATTTCTTAATAGTTTTAATTTTATTTAAGCTTATTTATATTTCTTTATATATAAGCACGTACCTTAAAAAGTATATAGTATTCTAGTAAAACTAGCATTTTAAGGCTTTAATTAAGAGTTTATTATTCTATAAAGTTTATAATACCTTATATATATATTATTTATATTTCTTAAGGGTATTTAAATAAATAAGAATATTATTAAGGTATATAACTATAAATACTCTTAGTTATTTTCGTAAGATTATATTAATTATTCTTTAAAAGGTTACTAATATATTAATAAGCCTAAAAGGTATTATTAAATATTTATAGTATTCTCTATTAGTTTAAAATACTATTATTTACTTATAGCCTTCTTTTATTTATATAAGGTTATAAGCTTCTTTTAGGTTAAGTATAATAAACTATTTAGCTTTTTTAACCTTATCTTTAATTTCTATTATAAGTAGTAATAGGTATTAATTCTTAATTATAATCTTATTTAAGTATTAGTAATTAATATATAGTTATAATTTCTTATTCTTCTTTAATACTTATAAAATTAAGTATTCTATTAAAGACTTTAATAATTATATATATCTCTTTTATAGTATATTCTTTAAATACTTTTTAAGCGCTTTATCTTACTTAAGGTTTTAAGAATAAATTTTATTAAATATTAGTTTAATACTAGGCTAGAGTTTAATCTTATAATTCTAGCGTAAATACTCTAGTAATTCTATTTTTAGCTCTCTATTAAATAGCTTATTATACTTTAAGTATTTCTTAAAAATCTTTATTATCTTAGCTTTTAACTCTCTAGTAATTACATATATTTTTAAAGGCCTATTATAGTTTAATTAAGATACCCTTTATAGGCTACTCTTAGCTTTATAATTATATTCTAATAAATTCTATTAAAGTTAATTAGTTCTTTAATTAACTCGTAAATTACTTACTTATAATTAGGGTATTCTTAATATAATATTATGTTTTAAGATTATTATAATATTTAATGTAACTTAGTGTTTTATACCTTATATATTAATAAGAAGCTACGTAACTTTTATATTAATTACCTTTTAGCTATACTTTATTATAGTTTCTTTTATAATTATAAGTTAATAGAGCTTATCTTTAAATATTTAAGGTAATTATAATCTATTAACGAGATTTAATAAGATAAAATTTCCTTATACTTTACTATTAATTATTACTTAAATTCTTTATTCTATTATAGTTATATTAATTATAAGGTATACTATACTACTAATATTTATAATATATAAAGACCTATTAGATCTCTATTAAGAAATTAATTTTAATTATAATAATAGCTATTATTTCCTAATTTATTAATTCTATTCTTATATTATTCTTTAACGCGTTATTTTAAGCGCTATTATTAATAGTTATCTTTTAACGTATTATTAAAGCTTTCTTAATAATCGCTTAACCTATTATTTATATTAATTAAACTTAAGCTAAGTAAGTTACTTATAGTTATATAATTCTCTTTCTTCTTATATTATAAGGTTATAGCTTAAATAATATATACGTTATTCTTAGTATAGTATAACTTTTCATTTAATATCTTAGAATTAATTTATTATAATTTTAATTATATTATAAGAGTTATTTTTCTTCCCTTTTATTCTTATAAAAACTATTTATTATCTTACTTACTATTAAGGTATATATAGTAATTATTATTATAATAGAAGATTTAATTAAGAAGTTTATATTTAATTTTAAATTTATCTTTCTTAATTAAATAATTCTCTTTTTCTTAAATCTATTCTAATAAAGGTTTACTTTTTAATAAGGGTATTTAATATTCTTAAAAGTTATTAGGTATTAATTAGGTTTTAAATTCCTAATCTTTATTTAAATTAATATTATTTATTAACGAAAAGCTTTTTTTATTACTTATTACACTAAGATTTCACGTAAGTAAGTCTTTTTAGTTTATAATATAAAGCTTTTTACCTTTAAGAATTAGCTTTTATAGCTTCTTTAAGGCTTTACATTTATTTATAAAGTATTTAGTCTTACTATAATTATAATAAGTCTTCTCTCTTTTCTTATTTATAGCGTTAAGTTCTATAAGTCTAGTATAATATTTATATACTATTAATATTTAATGTAGCTTATTATTATTAGGTTTATTAAACCTAGCATATAATTTAAATTTCCTATAACCTTTTTCGTAATATTACTCGTATAAACGGTTATTTACCTTAATAACTATTTTAATAAAGTTATTAAATAACTTAAAATAATCTTCTTAATAAATATTATTCTTTACTTCTTCTTTAAGTTCTTAATAAAAGACTTTTATTTTAGGTTTAATATTCTAGTTAAGTTTTACTATAATACGTTTAAACTCTCTAATATAATAAGCTATAAATTCGGTTTACTTAAGTTAAGTAAGTTATTATATAGCTTTCTTATACTTATTAGGATTTTTAAATATAATAAGAAGTTATTCTTTAAAGGTTTTATAATTAAAGAAAATATAAATAACTTTTACTTTAGCTTTAATATTATATTTAAGATATACGCGAAGAGTTAACTTCTATTATTTTATTACTTTTCTAATTAAAAGGTTATTAATATAAAGAATTTATAACTTAAGTGTTATATAGATTTTTTTATTAACTTATAAATAAGCTTAAGCTTATATAAGAAAGTTTCTTATATTACTCTTATAACTATTATATAATTTAAGCTTAAGAAATTTTAGTATATTATTATTATTAATAAAGAATATAAGTGTAAGATTTTAAACTACTATAAGTTTCTCTTCTTATACCTTAAGTTTTTCGTAGAGATTATTCTATTAGTTAAGAAGCTATTAATTTTACTTTTTAAGCTTAATAATCTTATTATAAAGGTACTTTATTATCTTCTTAAGGTTAATAGTCTTTTCGCTTAAAGTAAATATCTTAAAAGTTATTACTACTTAAAGTTTTAAGGTAACTTATTAAGTAAAATTAATTAAAATATAATAATAGCTTAGGTTTTAAGATATAATAGGTTTATTTCTTAAAAAGTAAATTAAATTAAATACTATAAAGTAGCTTTTAAGTAGTATTATAATAAGGCTATTAAAAGTATAACTCTTAATAGTAAAACTATTACTTAAATTAATTAATAAAGATTTAAACTATTTAACTATAAAAATACCTTCTTCTTAAGTACTTATTTATCTCTTTATTATAATTCTAGATTAAATAGATTCTATTTAATCCCTTATACTAGATTAGGTTAATTCCCTTTAATCTATTAAGTTAAATTAAACTAATCCCATTTAATCCCCTCACGTAACCTACGATCCCGTTAGGCCCTATTCTTGTCTGCATGCTAGCGGCCTATAACGCCGGCTAACTGCTTTAGGTACCCTTGGTTCGTAACAACTATACTATACTATAAAAACTATAAAATGTAGTTTTCTAGGTTTTAAGCTTATAATACTATATAAGGACCACTTTTTTTAATATTAGCTTATAATATAGAATTTATACTAGTTATTCGTAAAACTTATAATTCTATAAGTATTTTATTAGATTTAATATAATTTTTTATATTTAAAACTATAAAAACTATAAAACTACAAAACTACACTACAGTTAATGCTCTGGAGTCTGGACCACATGCACTTAGTGTATCCACTAGACTGCGATAAGGCTCCAGCTAGAGTATTAAGAAGAAAACTATATTTTTAAATTTTAAAAAAGCTTAAATATTTAATAATAAATCTAATAAAATACTTAAACTATAATAATAAATACATAAATTAGCTAATATTACAACCAATTAGCTTATGTAAAAAAGTGGGCCCTTTTAGCTTATTATAAGCTTAAAAACTAGATTATGTCATTTTCTAAAAACTTACTATAAAAACTATAAAATGTAGTTTTTAAAGTTTTAAGCTTATAAGAGTATATAAGAACCCACTTTTAATATTAGCTTATAATTTCACATTAATACTAGTTATTCGTAAAACTTATAATTCTATAAGTATTTTATTAGATTTAATATTATTTATTATATTAGAAACTATAAAAACTACAAAACTATAAAACTACACTACAGTTAATGCTCTGGCTCCAGCCATGTATTTGCAGGGATTTTAAGCCAATTAAAAACTAGAAAATGAAAGGTACTTTATTTCACACTTAAATTATACTATAATAAAAGTCCCAATAAGCCTTTAAGTTACAAAGAGCTACATCACACACATCGCAGCCCCAACGCGATTGACGGGCTGCCCGGCGGCGATTGAGGGCATCGCGATATGAAGGTTAAAAGGGTTAAAATCTCTGCCTACGAGCCTTAATAGGTGGGTTATTAGGCCGGCAGGTGTTATCAGCTGCCTGCTCACGTGTGCTATTTTCGTCATCTATTAGAAATTCACCCTCGAACACCTTTAACACGGCTTGTTGCGAACTTGCGAGCCTTGTAAGGCTGTTGGTGTGTTGGGATTCATTAGTAGCTTCGTGAAACGCGTTGTAGGGCATTTTAGTGTGGCCGGATTTGGGCTACTACCAAAGTCACCCAAAGTCACCCAGCTGTTGTGGGTCCCGTGACTTCGTTGGAGCCTTATCGCAGTCTAGGGGATGTGGTTTGTAGCATCCAATATTGATTTCGGTAAGTACTAGGTACCTAAGCTTCATCCTTCATAAACAGATCAAAGAATCTCGAAACTCACTCGTTCTTCATGATAGGACTATTCTTTATAAACACACGGCCAAAGTCTCATCATTTATCTTAAAGTACAGAGGCACCTAGGTACTCTTATTACCAGTAGTATTTTGGTGCAGCCCTATCATCTAACGCCAGCACCCCGAGTACATTTCCTCCTGATTACTCCATACGTATGTATAGGATACTAAAGATACCTGTTAACTAATGAACATTCGTGCACATAGCACCAGCTACAGCGAATACGACAACACTGGCCTGTGATAGTCTTAGCATTCAGACAACCGACAACGTGCTGGTCTCGTTAAGGGCCTTTGGCCAGGCCTGTCCAGCAGCCGCTTCTTAATCGACCCACCTCCGCACAATTGACATTACAAGTCAAGCATCTTGCCTGACCCAGGCCGGCCAGTTTTCAGCTTGGAACACTAAACCCCAGACCCGTCGCGGTGGGTTGACGAGTTGGCCACACACCCCCCAACGACATCCATGGTTCGAAGCTTTAGCTCTCATGCCGCCAGGCCCAGCCAGCAGCGTCACGACTGGGTCAAGCTTCAAATTTCCAACGCACCGTTGCTCCCTGCCCTTCGTTGGTCAGCCAAGTTCACTTGAGTCTGGCCCCCTGTCTTCGAAACCCTTCCAACTTGCGGGGAACGGCTGCACACGATACTGGCGCAACTCTTACAGTGGCAGCCTGTTCATCAACAAGCTGACAACAGCTAGCCTTGTTGCAGGAACTTGGCGACTGGTTGTTTCTCCCGATTTTCGTATTTGGACCTCCCAATTGAGCCTCGCACCTGAATACCTAGTAGTCAGCACCGTTGTCTTTCCTCTGGGGTAGCACACGTCAACTCTCAAATGTGCATCCGCACACGTCGCACACATCGCACCTCCACTCCGCTTCCACCTGCGCCGTACGGTCGCCACGCCTTCTCCTCGCCCCCCTCCTTGAACTAGACCGTCAAATTATCATTGTCGGCCAACTTGCCAGAATCAACACCAGGCTGCGGAATCGCCCAGACAACTGGTTTGACGTTGATCACCTAAAAGAACAAAAAAAAAAAAAGAAAAAGGGACGCATGGATGTCGAAATGACTGCAGGTGATGCGAGTCAACAGCACTCCCTGACACAACAATCCGAGTCTTCTGCCAAAGCATCCCCTCCCGCTGCCAATAATGCGGGTAGCAACGCAGCGAACCAAATGAGCTTTCGACGGTACGCACATATCACGCACCCACGCTTGTGATAGTCGTGAACCAGTGCTGATGGATACATCTTCTTAGGCAACGAGCGTCAAGAGCATGTGAGGTATGTATCCGTGGTCGGTTGGGGTCGTCTTCGTCTTCTTGTGCCCTGCCACAGCTCCACGAGCCGAGGCAAAAAAGACTACAAACCCCACGCTTCTTGATTTCATAGCAACTTAATTTGATGCTGACCATCCGCTACATCTTGTCAGACCTGTCATGCACGAAAGGTATTTATCCGTCAACCTTGGCTCTTTTTACGAGTGCATTGTTCTGATATGCTAACCCTCCTTGCCTACTCAGGTCCGATGCGACGCTGCCAGCCTCGGCGTTCCTTGCACAAATTGCGTCGCATTTCAAATCGAGTGCCGTATCCCGACCCCTAAACGTAAAAAGGCCCAAAATGCTGGCAACCAGACAACCAAAGATTCCGACAGGTACCGCATTTCCTCGTTAGTGCAACCTAGATGCCCTTGCTAACCCATATCGCTTCATTGCTCGTAGTGACCGAGAAGCAGACGACCGGCCACATCAAACCACCCCAGGCAGCGCCTCCTCCTATCCGCGACCGCCCACTGTATCACACACATCAGATGGAACCCCTTCATCATCCATGACCGAAGCACAAGTCCGACAAGAAGAAATCGATAGCGGTACATACCTAAATCTTGTAATGAAGCCCAAGTTCACTCGTGCTCCAATCACAGAAGCTGGACGAGTTGCCTTCCTTGGCGAATCCTCGAACCTAACATTACTTGTACACGACCGCCAGGGATCATCGGATGTCGTGCACTATCCGCTGCCTGAAAATGTACGGGGCTCACGGGCCAGGCTGACAGAGCTAGATAATGTTGAGATTGAAATCTTACATCAGAGAGGAGCATTCCTCCTCCCTCCCCGATCTCTCTGTGACGAACTCATAGAGGCATACTTCAAGTGGGTACATCCCATAGTCCCTGTTATCAACCGCTCTCGCTTTATGCGACAGTATAGAGATCCCAAGAACCCTCCGTCACTCCTCCTTCTCCAAGCTGTTTTACTAGCCGGCTCGCGGGTTTGCACCAATGCTCAGCTTATGGATGCCAACGGGTCTACGACGCCTGCCGCGTTAACCTTCTACAAACGTGCAAAGGCACTCTACGACGCAAATTACGAGGATGACCGTGTCACGATTGTTCAGTCGCTGTTGCTCATGGGCTGGTACTGGGAAGGCCCCGAAGACGTCACCAAAAATGTTTTCTACTGGAGTCGTGTTGCCACCATTGTTGCTCAAGGGTCCGGCATGCACCGGAGTGTCGAGCAGTCTCAACTCAGCAAGTCTGACAAACGACTATGGAAGAGGATATGGTGGACTCTGTTCACTCGTGACAGGTCTGTCGCCGTTGCTCTCGGTCGTCCCGTCCACATCAATCTCGACGACTCTGACGTTGAAATGCTGACGGAAGACGACTTTATCGAGGACGAGACGGACCGAGCCAGCGAATTTCCGCCAGACCCCATTCACGTGCAGTTCTTTCTGCAATATGTCAAGTTATGCGAAATCATGGGCCTGGTCTTGTCGCAACAATACTCGGTTGCTTCCAAGGGACGTCAAAGGAATGCTATTGATTTAACACACAGCGACATGGCACTGGCCGACTGGCTGCAGAATTGCCCCAAGATCGTATACTGGGAGATGCCTCGCCATCACTTCTGGTCTGCTCTACTTCATTCAAATTACTATACAACCCTCTGCCTCCTGCATCGCGCACACATGCCCCCGAGCGGCTCAAGAAGCTTTCCGGATGACTCCCCTTACCCATCCCGGAATATTGCTTTTCAAGCTGCAGCAATGATTACGTCAATTATAGAAAATCTCGCCGCACACAAGGAATTACGCTATTGTCCGGCATTCATTGTCTACAGCCTGTTCTCAGCGCTGATTATGCATGTGTATCAGATGAGGTCTCCTGTCCCATCAATCCAACAAGTTACGCAGGATAGACTGAGAAGCTGCATGCAAGCATTGAAGGAAGTATCACGGGTCTGGCTTGTCGGTAAGATGGTTTACGCCCTTTTCGAGTCCATTATTGGCAACAAGATGCTAGAAGAACGCCTTCAAAAGGCGGGTGGGAAGCGTCATCGGAAAATGCAACAAAGCCTGTCCCAATTAGAGCAGCAGAATAAAGCTCAAGACGTTTCGAAGAGGAAGTATGACGACATGGCCATCGATTTCACCGCAAACGCCCCAACGCCCCAGGAATCCTATGAGCGCTCTAGACCTCAAACACCGAGTGCAATCAAAACAGAAAATACTTCGGCTATGCAACCGCCGACTGTCGCGTCTCCCAATAGTCGACCCAGCGTGGCAGATACATTTATGGGCGGAACCAATTCGCGACCTCAGACTAGACCTGCAACCCCATTCAATCCCTCATTTTCAGTTCCCGCTACGCCCCCAGATCTCTATCTTGTAACCAGAAACTCGCCAAATTTGTCGCAATCGCTCTGGGAAAATTTTCAACCTGATCAGCTCTTCCCCGAAAGCTCCAGCATGCCTGCTTTCCCTACTCTATCTCCGACACAAACACATCAAGAACTGAACCACAATCTGGTGGCGCAGATGACACCCAACAGCATGTCACAAGGCCAAGCAAGCAACCAGTTTCAGGCTAGAGGTCAAGGACAAGGAAATGGTGGCGTACCTACGCAAGGCTTTCATGCATCTGCCGGCATGTGGCATACCAATTACGACGGGGGCATGCACGACGGACAAAGTCCAGACAGTTGGAGCACAAGCTCAGCCCAAGGGCAACCTGCTCCCACGACCTTGAATGTGGAGGATTGGTAAGTCGATTGGCTTCCCTCCCTACCATTTCCCCCCCTCTTTTCTTTTCTTTATATTGCCAAATGTTTCCTTTGGTTACGGCTCCCTTCCTTCATCGCAGCTAATCCAGTATGCAGGTTCCAATTCTTTGGCATCAACGGTGATGCTAGCAATTTGAATCTCGACGTATCCCTGAGTTGAGGTGAAACATGAAGCTAGCAACACGCGTTACTGCTTCCATCATTTTACGGAAGCCACCTTTGCGTTCCTGGCTCAGTCGAACCTGTCCAACTTTTGAGCCCTAATATCTAGGCGCATGTAAAACGCAAAAGAAAGAACTGGCGAGGATCAAGCACTTGTGTATGGTTGACGATCTTGTCACAACAGGATTAGGAAGATAATGCTGGCACACGATATCCTCAACTAAGCTGGTATGTGTGAGTATGTGTTCTTTCTATTTTGGCTCACAGACGCCTGACCAATTGTTTAAATTGGTATACGCAAAGAGAGTCGACCAAATATGGATGGGTCTTATAACCAATTCGCTCAGCAAATAGTTACGGCGGAGGAGGCAGCGCCTAGGATTCAAGTAATCTCATTCATATGGACTACCGCTTCTTTTTGGATGGATGCGCCGCTGTGGCCTGAACAGATAGGTATGGTATGTACTATGTTATAACTAGATGGGTCAGGTATGATTCAAAATACTTCTGGTGCTCTGTAGCACCTTGTTCAGAATGCACCACATTAGTAACGCTGTTGGCACATATTGGTCTGCACGAAAATACACCCAAACAGGATGTCCCGAGCCTTTGGGATTGACTTGTTGCCTGCTGAGTGTGATGGTATAAATATCTCTCCACTCGCGCGTTCATGCAAGAGATCCAACAAGCCGCCGTATTTATCCATCTTGAACTAACTGTAACTCTTTTCCACCTTATTTGCTTTAGTATTCAAGTAGCAAGAAGGTAGGTCGATACACGTTATAACTACGAACTTGGGGCGGAGCAATGTCCTGGAGATGCAGGTGCGGCCCCACTCTACTTGTCGTTTTGGAACTCCCCACTTCTGCTCATTGGTGCCTCGGACAGGCGACACCACTCACTGTTTCCTCATCATTGCGTGTCCTCTTAGCTCCTAATCAATCGCGACCGACGACGGACCATGAACATCACCAATACAGTCGAACCAACCTTCTCTTAATCGTGTTGTCTATACGATATTTTGCCTCGTCCTCGCTATTTGGTCTATCGGGCACCTTTCAGCTGCAGCATTCCCGATACCCCCAGTCCAGTGCTTGTGTTAGCAGAGACCTGATGCGAAGCTGCAACAATACAACCAGCGAGCTGCTGTCGCTGAGTTCGCGGTCATCATGACCGACCGAGGCAATCCAGCGAAGGCCCAAACCTACCTGACGTCATCTTCTCTTTCAACATTGTCCCATGACTCGGCCTCGGATGCTGCCCGACCCCGGAGTCGTCGCGTCGAGACTGTTGACAAGACGTACCGGCCGTCAATGACAACTGGGATTACGAAGAGCAGTGGAACTTCATACCCCCTACAAGGCGCTACACATAGGAATAAAGCCGTCCCCCTGACATTGGAAAGGTCGCAGGAAGATCCAATTTCAAATCAAGGCTCAACCGGCGGCGACTTTGCGCAATTTCTAGGAGATTCTTGGACTCAGAGCTGGACCTCAGTTCAAGCGTTTGCTTCGACATTGATTTCCGGCGTCGATAAGTCTTCCAAAGCAATTCGGTCGACAAAACCATACCCTCGCACTCCCCGCGGTTCCCGATCAGAGACATGGGGGCCATCGCCGCCATCAGGGGAACAGAGGAGTAACGATATTGGGGTGGGATCCCTGGCCAAGAGACGGGATGCTCTGAAAGCCGCAAAAACGGCGAGTATTTTGGAAAGCCATGAGGGGGTGAATGGTGGCCTCGATGTCACCGGGAAGCCAAAGCGTCGTACGTCGAATGAGATCTGCCCCTTGGACCCGGAACCTGAGGAGCATCTGGTTTACGTTCACAACGTCGAACCGAGCGACACTTACGCCGGTATCATACTTCGATATAAGTGCCGGGAAGATATTTTTCGGAAATCCAACGGTCTTTGGTCTCGAGACAGCGTCCAGATGCGCAAGTGGCTGATTATCCCTGTGGATGCTTGCGAGATAAAAGGACGCCCATGTGATCCACCGTCGTGGTCCTACGGACATGAAGCAGATTTTTTGGCACGGGATTCCTCGGTAGCTAGAGAATCTTTATTTGCTACCGATGGGTCGTATAGAGGAACCCTCAGCCTGTCGGCTGACTCTTCACACATAGATGCAAAGCAAGAGCGAACAGAAGATCTCCCTTGGTCCCACGTTCGCTGGGTGCAGATCGATTCATTTAGACAGCCGGTTGAAATTGTACGGGTGGCACGACAAGCTCTAGGGTACTTTCCACCACGACGGAAAAAGAGTAGTAGGACTGCATCGCCAATATCCACTCCAAGACGGAGCTCAGACCTATCGAGCCTCGCTCCAAATTCTGTCGAACGCCCTTCCACTCGTCGGTTAAGCTCGGTCAGTGGTCGTCCTATGATTCCCGGCACACCAATGTCCTCCCAGAGTCGGGCTGGAAGTGAGGCAGCTGACACCCGGCCTGCATGGATGCGACGGCCGGGTGGTGTGGGCTCTATGAGCAGAACTGTGAGAGCACCTGGGCCGGATACAGATTATTTCAACTCTTGGACGAGAAAACACATCCCAGGTCTCGATATGGAAGCCTTGCCTTCGATGTCTGTAATGGGTTCGGAGACCGCAAATTTTGGATTTGGGCAAAGCGCATGTGGCATTGTTGAAAGCCCGTTTGGAGACGGCAGAAATGCGTCTTCTACCTCTCGACAAGGTACTGGTCTAGATAGGGCAGCAGCAGCAGTTGAGCACTGGCTGCGTGGAGCATTGGCTAAGCGTCCTAGTACACCGCTCCTGGGAGGTCGTCTGCGGCCCGCGGGCCTGTCAGCAGACCCAGGTGCCACCGATTTAATCGAGTTGGCAGATACAGCAAGTGATGATGGCAAGGCGGCACGCGACGTTTCCACGAGCATGTTGGGCTCAGGACACTCTGTGACTACGGGGAGGACCGATGGTAGTACAATAATTAAAGGCAGGACCAAGTTCAGCGTTGATGATAGGGCCGCTCATAAAAAGGGCGATTGAATTGGCCAGCATGCTGACAATCGTCCTCTTGGTGCTGTCCAAGTCTATATGGGGATTGCTGGTGCAAAAGACTTCAGCCTCTAGTATATATATGTATTTTTACAAGGCCGTAATCTTGTGTACGATGCGTCGTTTTGTTTCGCAACCCTTTCTGGCTAGTCACGGCATTTTCCATTTATTTTTGGATTAAGGAGCTGAGGGTAAACAGATTACAGAACATGGAAGAAACCTGTGTTTGTTTCCTGCTAGAAGTTTGATATGGGACGGAAGCATTTAAGAAGCCGAATTGCTACTTTTGCCCCAGGGGCTATCATTTGACCTTGCTTGGTCCAGTATTCCTTTTGTTTTGGTCAAGCGTCGGCGGCCCATGAGGAAAGAGTAACACAGTTTGCGAATGCCTACATAGGTCTGAGCAAGAGACGCGATCTCTGAATTGTGGCATTACAAGGCCGAGCATCCGAAATGTCGTTGCTTCTCTAGATAAACTAACATCACATGCCAACTGCATTATACTAAAGGCTGTCATAAAAGCGGTTTGTGACATGTGCTGCCACACAGGACTGACTGGCTGGTCGTTTCTTGCTGCTCTCTGAAATTGAAAAACATAACCATTTGTTGATTTCATCACAGTTGGCGTAGCGAGCCAGTAGGGTCTACGTACCAAATAATGATCTCACCCTCTGCTTGACTATATGTGCCATGTATGTTTGTATCTTCAATTTATCAGGAAAGTAGTTACTGGCATATGTTTGAATGATTTTGGAGGTTATTTTGCCAACTCTCGAGACCGCAAGCTGCTTGGTGAGGCTTCATCCTGTCATTCCAAAGTGATAAGGTCTAGTTGTAGCCGGGCGGGCCGTGGACTTGGATGGAGCTACCGACATCAGGTGGGGGCACTCTACTAGTAGTTACCTCCTTTCTTCATTTGACGTTAATAAGCACGGACAATTGCAGAGCTAACTGAAGACCTCAACCCCAGCCTGTTAAGCGCTCGTCATTCCGACATTTAACAGTCTCAACCAAATGTTGTCGCTGGAACATCTCGAATTCGCAAGGCTTGACCATCGGAGCTCCACGCGGTCGACTTAAGAACCCTGCAGATGTCCTCAACTACCTAGACACGTGTGTTCTCAGATTGATCACGACAATCCAAGCACACCACGACATTGTCTGCGCGAACCACTCACGGTTGCCTAGAACCAAAGGCGTGGATCAAATGCCGATTTGCATCGAATGTCGACATCCCGTCAAGACGCTATGGACTCAATACTCTGGCGCTGGTGACAAGTCCAGCGGGCACAATATTCGATTGACTGTCTGTCGCAACTGCGGCCGATTTTGTGACAAGTATGTGGAGCACGACTTCGTCGTTCTCTTCATAGACCTGGTTTTGATCAAACCACAAGTATGTTCTCCAGAGTTCATTTCCTGATTGCTGGGAGCCTTTGGTTGACTATGAGGTGATTTCTCTCGCTCAAACAGGTCTATAGGCACCTCCTCCATAACACCTTGATGCGAGATGGCGATCGATTCGATGTACGTACACCCCCTAGGTACAGCCCAGTCCACTCCCTGCACGCTGGCAACCTCGTTAAGAGAAAACGTTCATCTGCTGACCGACATGCGCTCGTTGTCAAACTAGCCTTCGATAATCCGGCTCGGTGTTCTTCTACTGCTGTTTGATGTCTACCTAACGTGGGCCCGCATTGAAAAACAGACAGTGCCAACTATAGTTCCTGGTGGGAGTAATCTAGGCAGGCTCGCGCAACAACCTATTGTGGTACAATATCTCTTCTTCCTGATCTTATGTGCCCTATCGACGCTGGCCTTTCATCTAAGCATCCGGTTTCTTACCTGCTCACTATTTTCACCTCTAAATGTATTTGCGAGTATGCCGCGACACGCACGACCCAACTCGGTATCAACCGCGCTTCTAGTCTCATCATCAACGAAGCTATTTCCTATCTTGATGGTCATATGGGAGTACGATGTTCCAGCTGCAGCCAGATCACTGGGCTGGGCTGTAGTTGCAAATAATGTTGAGGCTCTCCGAATCTTATTAGACTGTAAATATTACACTGCTTGCCTTCTTGCAATAGCTGGTGCAGCGTCGAGATGGGCTGTGGGAAGACTGGTATTGACCGCGGCTGGCCTTGGGGATGTAGACTCCATCGGCGAAAGTAGTGTCGCTGCGGACGGGAAAGCTCTCTGGGCTTTGGTGATGTTGGCAAGAGACTGGGCTGGCCGATTAGCTGTAAAGTGACGTGACGGTAGAGCGAACGAGAGTAGGTATTGTAATCAAGTCATGGTGTTCGTTCACATTCAAGACACATCCTTGCTATGCCTGAAATTCACAGCAGCTGCCATGATGAGCAGGCAAAGGCTTCAAGCATTATCCCTCACAAGAGCCGATCGATGTAGTGAAGTTCGGCGGTCATCCGACGTTGCCAAATATCCACTGACGCTACCTAATTTATATAAGCCGTGTCTATACACAGGAGACAGAATAAAGACCGCTCGGGTCCCCGCGATGGTTGCATCTTGATCCCAAAGAATAAAACGAAAAACGCCGAAATCGACCGCAATGTAATCGTACAATGACAGCCATGTTGGACTGATTCTTGCCCAGTTCCCACAACAAAACCAGTCAAGGCTCTGACACGAATCTATCAGTGAATGCCTAGTGACCTAGAAATTCCTCCCGCAAGTCGTTTCTCTTCGGCTCGATCAAGGGGTAAAGTTGTGCTAGGAACGTGATCGCCCACATAAGGTAGCAGCTGACAATAGAAAGAATAAGGGATGATCGCCAGAGGCTGCAGACAATTGTTAGAAAAAGTCATCAACTTGTCTAATAACAACTTGAAAAGAACCTGAAAAGAAGCACATACACTTGATTCTGGCCCTTGGGAGCAAGAAACCACGACGCGACACAGAGAGCCACAATAATCACGAGGCCGATGAAGACGGCGTACCTGAAGCAGAGCATTAGAAACAGTACGAGCTGGCAATAGATGGCCCTTTCCGGAAAGTAATTACCCTTGAGCCATGTTTTAGGATGTCGGACACCTTGTGACAGTGTACGAGAACAGGACATCTATTTGTGTTGAGTCGTGACGTTAGTGCTGGTCTCGGAAAAAGATTCCAACGTCATGTCTAGGGAGCGGATGCCATCGTGGTGGAGAGACGAGCAGAGAGGTGGATGTATGTATTAGGCTTAGTCATGCATCCGGACCACCCCCCCCCCCGGGGGTGTGGGGGTTGGTCCACTCAGTGCATGGACAAGCAGCTCTTTGGCTCCTCATAGAAGAACAAAATTGTAGTATGGCACCTTTACCTGATCCTCGAATGTCAATTCTTATGCCTAGCAATGTTCTATGAGTGTTGAACTGCATATGCATATTGCATGGTAACGCGGGAGGGTTTTAGTCCGAGAACCCAGTAACTATCAAGGATCGTTCTCAAATTTTAACCCTGCCTCTGCGCGAACTGCTCCGTAGATGCCAGCAATGTCTCCCACTTCGCCGCAATGTTGTTTGACCTTGGCTAGATGCGCATCGGCAATTTCCAATGTTTTTATTTCCGTTCCCGCCGATTGTGCTAGACTTCTTGCATGTCTCACATCCTTACGAGCCACATCGACGGCGCATAGTGGTTCCTTACGCTTATGATAGTCTCCCGCAAGCATCCGGGTCGAGTAGGCTGTGTACGGGCCAGGAAACATGTGCGAAATGAATTGATGCAAAACATCCGTTCCGAGGCCAGATTTTTCTGCTACAACATGGGCCTCCGCGAGTTGCTCAACCATGCTGAACACAAATGTATTGCCCAAGAGCTTGAGAGTTGTGGCCTTGCTATACGGTTGGTCGCCGAGGTCAATCTCAGCTCGAGCCATGACTCCGTTAAACCAAGGCTTTGCTTTCTCAACACTAGCTCTCGGCCCTGCGAGCACCCCGATAAGCTGACCTGCATCCGCCATGGCTGGCGCACCAAATACCGGTGCAGCTACAAACTCTGCGCCAGCATCCGCAACATCCTTTGCGATGCTTTCTGTAGTATCGGGATGGATGGTGGAGCAGTCAATGAAAAGCTTTCCAGGAACATTCATCCGGAGCATGACCTTGAACAGATCCCGCACTGCGTCGTCGTTGGCCACACAGGTAAAGATAATATCTGCTTTCAGAACGGCTTTCTCTAGCGATGCAACGACTTCAGTTCTTCCAGAAGGTAGCTTTGCTGCTACGTCGACGGCCTTTTCCGCTGACCTGTTGTAAAGCAGTAGCGGGGAACTCAGCTCTCCCTTCTCGACAAGGTTTCTGCACATGCCCTATCCGACAATGTTAGGAGAAATCAACTGACTTGTAGCTGTAAGCGTGGAGTCGAAAGGATTCAGCTCACCCTGCCCATGTTGCCCAGACCAATCCAGAGAAGGGTCGGTGCCATGATGAACCATTCGCGGCTGGAAACGGCGTTGTTGTTTTATTACCGTTGTAAAGGCTGTAAGAAGGAACCTTTATGTAACGAGCGCTCAATTACCTGCTCATGGATACTCTGGGTAATCGTATCCAAGGGCGAAGGGCGAAGGGAGAAGAGAGAGTTATGTTGGACAGATAAGTCATATTAGTCTCATGTTGGGGAAACATGACGCGTGGATGCTACCCAACAGCGAGTGAACAATCTAGACTATTAATAAGCAATCAAGGTCTGCTTATTCTATCCCTCTGAATGTGCGGAGGTGCGTTTAGTGTATCGGCCCCATTTTCTGTATAAATAACAGTGTGTGGTTTTGATACGAACCGTTCGGAGACATGCCCCGATATGAGTCCTTAAGACAGGTTCCATATCTAGTGCAGAGAGCGTGAAAGCACAATCAAGATATCAACCAGGTGCTCCCGCACACATCCGAATGCAGTGCATGGATCCTTTACTTCCTCCGGATTCATTCATCTCCCAAGCCTCACGTGGCAGTATCCAAGTGGGGGCTCTCTCTTGCAGGTTAATGCTCACATTGGCTACCTACCTAGGCAGGTGTGCGGCCTTTTTTGCAACCCGCGTGCTAGGCACCTAGGGTAGGTATTTTGGTCAATTGCTCGGGGCGCTCATCCATTTTACTCGGGGCGCTCAATACCCCACCACGCCCCAATTTTGGTCTAGCGGCCCCGATTCCAGACCCCACAGTACATTTTCAGTTCAAATGCATGGCAGTAAATGCCCTCAATTAAATGATAAGGTGCTTGGGTAATTTACATGATTTTTTTTAAGCCGCTGTACACTTTCAGGCCGAGGTGGTGTTAAGAAGGAAAAGCGCTGCTGCCCGCTGAAAAATTCATACGGCTGCAGCTTTATTAAAAAATCCGTTAATTTTTAATAGAGCTTTTTAGTGTTGAGTAAAGCTGCCATGCATTTTTACTGAGAATGTACTATGGGGTCTGGCAGCGGGGTTGACCGCAGAAAAATTGGGGCGTCAGCGCCCCGAGTAAAATGGATGAGCGCCCCGAGCAATTGACGTATTTTGGGCTGGTCCCATCTGTCTGTAGAGTATGTACTCCGTAAGGAGCCACGCCAAAAAGTTAGCGCGTTTTGCTTGTCTAAAGCCTGTTGCCGTCATTCGTGCCTGCCCCGTTCCCTCGTCTCTGCTGGAGGGACATGCACCTCAGTATTTCGCTTGTGACGAGGACAGGACGTTCCTAATAGCATCATACTCGACACCTCTCAAAACCATCTCCATCTAACCTCCAACCATCGCAGCTGGATTGCATTCTATCCCGCTTTCCAAACAAGTTCCTAAAGCTGCCTTTCAGAATTATCAAGATGGATTTCAAGAGCTTTGGCAAGAACCTCTCGTAAGTTTCAGGCCCTTGGCTCTTCGCGCATGGTCAATTGTTGGGACAGACAAGCTAATCAAGCCCGGCCACACAGCGATTTTGGAGCGCAAATCACGCCCTTTGCGTCGCGCACCTTTCAGTTCACCAAAGAACAGTTCGGTCAGGCCGAGGACAAGGTATCCCAATTTTTAGTCGACCGTAAGGACCCGTCCTCACAGCTTCACTAACCTCGTGTCCTCTCCTGTAGACCCAGCTCCCACCAGACTATATAGACCTCGAAAAGAAGGTAGATGCCTTGAAGCAAGCGCACCAAAAAATGCTTGCCGTGACGTGAGTAGTTGGAGCATTCACTCCCTCCTGTCCGCATCCTTCGTGTCACGCGTCATCCTCTAACTGTTGCTGCCGAAGCTCGCAATACTCAAACGAAGCCTACGACTATCCGCCCAATATTAAGGAGACATTCCAGGACCTTGGCCGCACCGTCAGCGAGAAGGTTTCTCTTCTTTCTTCCGCGACTACCACCGCAGAAGCACAGGCCGCCCTGATTGCTCCTCCGAGTGCTAAGCCCCAGCCCAAGACCTTTAGCCATGCTGTCGCACGCGCCAGTTTGGCGAGCAGTCAGCTGCTGCATCAGAATCATACGGGAGCTGGTGAGGATCAATTGGCCACTGCACTTGAGAAGTATGCCATCACAATGGAGAGAGTTGGTGAAGCCCGTTTGGCGCAAGACTCCCAAATCCAGAGCAGCTTTCTTGCTGGTTGGAATACCACCTTGAACACTAATCTCAGCTTTGCCACGCGTGCCAGAAAAAATGTTGAGCGATCAAGGCTTTCTCTTGATGCCGTCAAGGCTCATGCCAAGGGAACGACTTTCAAACTCGGTGGACATGGTGGCTCTCGCCCTGAGCAACATGAGGAGCTGAAACTAAGCCCTGAGGCCCAAGAGGAGATTGAGAAAGCAGAGGACGAATTTGTGACTCAGACTGAAGAAGCTGTCGGTGTCATGAAGAATGTAAGTCTGAGAGAAAAGAATGGTATTAAATTAAATGCTCAACGTATTGATTTTCTATCCAGGTCCTTAACTCTCCGGAGCCACTACGCAACCTGTCCGAGCTGATTGCCGCCCAAATTGAGTACCACAAGAAGGCATACGAAGTTCTCAGTGAACTCGCTCCCATTGTTGATGGCCTACAGACAGAACAAGAAGTGAGTCGAACATGCTCAGATGCACTCGTGATATGTTGAAGTCTGTATATTGACCACTAAATCACACAGGCTAGCTACCGAAAGAGCCGTGAAGAAGGCTCGTAATCGTATGCTAGACAGCGTATACGGTTACTTCATCCCTATGAACACAGCATTTAATGGCATGCGTCGAGAATCAATTTGAGGCGGTTGTCCTGTGTAGACGACAGTGGTTGTGTGATAGGCGGCACTATCACCTAGATTTGTTTGGTTCGACTCGTGCCCCCTACTTAGTTATGTTAGTAGCCGCATCTTTTCCTTCTCTTCTCTCATTTCGTCCTCTCTTTTGTCTAGTACGGATGTCGGGCAAAGAGTTGCAGATGGAAGACTGTCGTGTCAACACGTGGGGAGGCAAGGCACTTGGAGAATCGCCTAGTGAGTGACCAGGTTTGTACTGGTGGCAAACGCTACCGAATTGCATATGTATCTATGTTTAAATCGTCGTAGATTTGCCTTGGGCGTGTATTTATTCCGATTGCAACTGCATCGTCTACCAGCTACTTCCAGGGAAGCCAAAGTGTGGCCCACTACAGGGTCAACTCCGATCACGTGATCATTCACATGGTCATGACAAATCCGTGATTGTGATTGGAGCTTGTTCGTGTTCAACAAATGACTCTGGCCTCGGTTTCACTCAACCCAGACTTTCCATCAGCTCGTTGCGGCACAGAGTCATTGGAACTCGCCAGCATGCGGCCGACGATACGTGTGCTTGCGCGCTACCTGGAGCCAGGCACTCCTACCGGCCTGGCCGGTCTATGGACTCATTCCACTCCTCGATCGACGCTCCTCTATCTTTACGGGACGACCCTCAACAAACTCCAATCCATACCTGAGAGTTCACTTTACCGCCAGTCTGTGGAGGCTGTTACGAAATACCGAATGGGTCTTGTGGAAAAGATCGTCCCTCCTGGCTACAACGAGTGGGCAGTCAGGGCCAAAGAGTTAATCAGCAAAAACCCCGAGCAATTCCGAGTTGCCAGCGGTCGAGTTGACGGTAGCGAGGCCAGAACTGTGAAACTCGGGGACCGTGTGTTTGTAATCGGTGCGAAGCATGAAGCTGGTGATGTACGTTACGAAGAATGGGATGGAGAAGCCGATGAAGGTGGTGAGCTCGAGGGCATTCGAACTCCAGCGGAAAGGCAGGACCAGGTTATCTGGGCTGAGCGGAAGCCGTTACAGGACCACGAGAAAATTGAATGGGAAGATGAACCCCAGTTGACCGCAGAACAGTATGCTATTGCCCGTCGGCGACATCCCATGGTACCCATGAACTAACAGCTGGTAGGGTGCAGGAGCTGGAGCATAAGATTGGCGCCGGCCTTATCGAAGAGGTCATCCAGGTCGCAGAGGGCGAGCTACGCATCATTGACACCATGGAGAAGGCCAGAATGTGAGTGTTTTCAGAGCTTAGTCAATGCCCGTTTTGTGAGCGTGTTTCGCTAATCATACAACTAGTTGGGAGGATTTGGGGGAAAAGCCTGTTGATGGCCAATGGGAATACTTCGACAGGAAGACTATGTAAGAAACGCGGTCTCGTTGTGTAGATGTAAAGTAGATCATCTCACTATATTCTTCGAAAGCTTTCATCGATGAAAGACGACCCATCGTCTTTTGGGATCATTTCAAAGTTTTAATTTTGACCGTAACGGAATGCCTTGAATAGACGTATAACCGAGAATTTGTGTTGTATGGGGTCTGTTATTGATTTGCTTAGATACTGGGTGTCACTAAGCTTTATTCAATGTACTATTGGACAAACTCGTGGCCGATGCAGCAAAGTATGTACATCCCTCGTCGGCATCATAACATCGTTCAATGAAGGTGGGTCTAGTTGCTGCACACCATGTCAAACGAGCGTTTTCCTAAGCATAAAAACATTTTGAGCAATCCCCTCCTCTCCCGCTTTCCCCTTCGGTTGCGACCCAGATAATTGAAAAATGCTAAGGAACACATCATACCCATTACCTTCGCCGAAAGAGACGGCCAAGCGGAAACGGACATATTCTTACAGTGACAGGGCACAGGGTAGCCCACTGTCACCGAACTTGCCAAACTCCATCAACCCTTTTAGCCGTTCACCCAGCGAGAGGCGTCAGCTATCTCTAGCTGGTCTCAAAGACACCGATGAGGATCCAACACGAGGGGTTGAGTGCTTTCCCCACCGCGGGATCAACCGTAAGGCGCCTGAAGTGACCGTGTCAGAGGAAGAGGAAGAAGATGAGGATGACGCGGACGAGTTGGATGTATCTGAAACCTCGCAGCCAACGGCAGAAGGGTCCGAGGGCGTGGTCCGAAGTGCAAAGGATAAACGCAACCAGAAGCGGCTGACTTTGGCACATCCACCAAGTCGGTTAGATTCTCTGCTACGATCTACCCACCAACTTCTTGACCAGGGGGAGATAACAAAAGCAGCAAGATTATTTGGCATCATGCTGCAACTTCGGCCTGGCAGCAGACCCATTGATGTTCGTCAACATAATATCTGGGCAATGGGTGCCGAAATAATCATGAGAGGAGGCGAGGATGTTACTTTGTTGCACCGGGGTCTACAACATGTTGACATTGAAAGCCATGAGTATACCGACGGCATGCTCTCCGGATCAAAAAGTTACACACGCATTCGCATTCCAAGGAGACGGCACTCTTTGGAAAATCTCAAAAAACTGAAGGCTTACCTTGGGGCGCTCATCCAGAAATATCCATATGATCACAAGTTTCCTAAAAAAACCTCAGCACTACATTTCCAGCTTGCAATGCTGACATGTGAAGTATACAGCTGCCATGCCATGTATACCTCAGAAGATTCACCCACCACTGCTCTGGAATTGGACCCGGAAGAGACACCTTCGCAAATATCAGATAGGTACTCGGAGGATGTCTACCAAAATGACCAGTCAGGGATGGCCATAAACGTCGAACAACCGGGTTCGGAAGTAAATTTCCGAATTCAGAAGGAACGTACCCAGTTACACGCGCATGAGGCTTTGAAGGATATTTCTAAGAGGATGGACTCGCTAATCAACGAGTTGCCTTACTCCAAAAATCACCACTTCCTTCAATTACGGGCAACAGTATCACTTCTCATTGCTGAGCTTTTAACCCTAGGCTATGGCAGTCAGCAAGCGATCACGAATGAAACCTCAGCAGCCATAAAGTCGGAGCAAGAAATTGCCAGTGTCATGCTGCAAAGAATTATCGACAATGGTGGAAATACTGCCAGACCATTAATGGACCTCATGGGTCAATGCTCAAACTTAAAGAAAGAATCGCAACAACGTTTGTTGTATGCGTCACTGCCGATCAGAAGCACATAAAATTCTATATAATTCGACAATATGCAGTTGCAGCTGGCTGTCAACCTGTACTCCGGCTACAGGGCGCTCCTTTAGCCCATCTTTGCAAGATCAACATGGTGTTCGAGCTTCCGACTACTACACACCATTCTCCCCCAGGGCTCCATGCAGCTTGCCTCCCGACAAAGTTTGTGGAGGAAGACTCTGTCTTATGGGCTCGGAGCGGCTCATGGGGATCTTCAGTGCTATATCTAGATGCCCATGATTCTAGAGTCTCTGGGCTGTATTCACTAGCTTCCGTTTGTCCCGTTTGGCCCGATGCTAGCGAGTCCCTGTCACTACCAACTCCTTTGAATCTGCCCATAGCGTCCGCTCTTTGTCGAGGGGTGAACGGTTTGAGCCAGCTCGGAGTTACCGCCGCTTTCGACTTGCCTTGCAAGCCTGCCATGACCTCATGATACACGGTAAGTCTCCGAAAATCCCAGAAGAAAATGTTCCCTGCTGCATTGCAAAATGCAAGTACGGGATTTTGGTCTGGGACATGGAAGAGCTTGAATCTCATGAAGAATTGGGGACCGCAGTTTGGGGTGTGGAATTCAAGCAAGCGTGTATACTGTGAAGGGCATTGCGGTGATGTAGCTGGGACAAATGCGGATCTCGTAAGGCGATCTGGGTCTTCGTAGCTGGTTGGGACGACGTTTTGCGGTGTTGGAGCAGCGCTTTGCGGTGGCGGCGGTCCCTCTGACGAAAATCCTTCGATCCTCCAAAGAACAATAACGTTATCGTGACAAGCACGGGAGAGAACACAGTCTCCATAGAATGCGACGCTATGGCAGGATTAGTTACGTGTGATAGCAAACATATTTGAGACGCTTGCAAGTTTATCTGGTTACGCACCAATCGACGATTCCGCTGTGAACAGCAGATGTAGAAAAGTGCGGATAATGAACTTGAAGAGGGGTGGTGATGGCGTTCGTTGGAAGATCTGGAATGGTCCACTGAGAGTGTGTGGTGTCAGTACGGAGATCGTGGTCCGAGTCCAGGGAACTAGACAAACTAGATTAATTATTTGATCATGTCCAGCAGATAAAATATATCTCCCTGTGTCATGAAATGCCTTGAACTATCAGTGTCTGCTTGCTAAGGTCGTGGTGCCTGAAAAAGAGGTCCTCACAAGGGAAAGCAAGTTCCAAGAGTGACCCTCGCCAGCGAGGATGCAAAGACAAGGTTGCTCCTTGTGGATAGGGTCAAGGCTCCATATTCGAACGCTGGTATCGTCTGAAGCTGAAGCAATAATAGACGGTTCAATCGGTGATGTAGCTAAATCGTTTACGTCCTGAAGTAATGTGAGCATATGGACGATTACAATTGATGGTGAGTCGGTAAGGGAACGAGCTGCTCACCCCTCCATGGCCAACGAAACACTGTAACAAGTGAGTTAGATTCCAGTTCCTTCGAATTTATTGAAAATGGCATTTGTATTACCTCTACTAGGCTCCCATCTGAGACGTCGTATATTTTGACCTTGGCATCGACGCCGCCTACGCAGATGTATGGAGCACCTGACACGGGATCCCTTGTCCACGTACAACAACAGCCAGATGCCTCATCCTAATGAAGAAATAACTCGAACTGTCAGAATTTAAGCCGATGCCAAGAAATCATTCATTTTCCCGTTCAAGCTGAAGTGGTTACGCACATCGTCATCTCGAATAATGTTGATGATGTCGCAAGGGTTGGATTCACCTGTACTTGGTGAAAGCTTGCAGACAACAATCTTGGCAGGGTGTTAGCAAATAAATATGACAGAGGCTTGTTTGATTTCCATTTTAAGAAATTAACAAAGTAAGTGAAGATGAATGAATACTCTGAAGGGATGTTCTCACATGTTTCTTGCTCACAGCGGCAAATACTGGGTCACAGTCCAAAGGCTGATAGGGACAAAACTTGATATCGAAGAATTCTGGAAGTATGTAAAATGTTAGAACTAAAATAAAAAAAAATGAATGGCGCTTATTGTGGCTCATAATACCTGCCACATTGTCGTCGTGGCCAAGAAACCGCGTGTCGTTCTTTTGATGCCATTAGTGATGAACTGAAGGGAGAAGACCCCGAGGGTCAGGTGGCTTGAATTGGACATGGTGTCACCTCGAATCCAATAGAGACGCGTAATTTTGGTAGCTCAAAGACTGAGCCATCGGTTGCCGCCATGAGGCGCTGATAATCAGCTGCGAAGAACGTATTACTGTGAATGCTGTGTCACGAACAACTTTCGTTGGGAGAGCAACTTCCTATGACACAGAGTAACGTTGGGCAGGCAGCCTCATTTCAGGGATTTACCAAGGAGTTTCAGAAAGGGGGCCAGGAGGACCCGCAAAGTTGAGATGCCAGAGTTGTGTATATTTCGTCGAGGATATGCGGTGCGATGGATATTGATATTGGTTCACGTCCTAGGTAACGAATCGATGCTTGGATACGACAGCCTCGTTGTTCAATGTTGAGATATAACCAGCCTTAGCGATAATCGAACTCGTTGACCTCGCTGGAGCACGCTTCTCGTACACTTGCGCGAGATCCTGGGCTTCTCTCAGCATTCAATGTCAGCCGTTGAATCACACACTTGACATGTCTGGTGCAAGTGCTTGAGAGTCGATCCACTGTCAGGTCGTTGCGCAAGTGTCCAGGGAGTACGACACGGAGTACTAGGTACCTAGGTAGGTAGGTACGCGCGCGATGCCTGCTCTTGGTGACTGCAACTTCTAGTAGTACCTAGGTACCTAGTAGGCATCTAGTTCCTATAAAATATGACATAATAGCTTTATTCATTTTTCATTTATCCAGACTTTCAACAGCCCGTGATAATTCAGGACCTGTCTCGTGATACCAGGAGCATGCACCACTGACTTAGGTACCTAGTAGTAGTACTTGCTGGGCAGGCCCAGATCAGCGTTACGTCTGATTGGCTGGGGGACAAGCAATTTTGGAAGCTTTGAGCAACGTCAGCAAATTGTCAAGTGCCTAAGTGCGAAGCTGGCCACATCCTGCCCTCCATACCAATCTTGAGCATCAAGGGATCACAGTGATCTCGCATCACACAACTCGGGGAAACCTCGTAATAAGACATATTCTGTCAATAATCACCGTTTTGTCTGCTGTATTACGCTGCCCTGTGGACACTCGCCGTCAGGGGCACGGGAATCCAACTGAGTTACCTGCGCCATCTTCAGCACCGACGGACGCGCAACATGACTTCCGCAAGCGCAAGAGGAAACTACAGCCATCCCTCCCTGGAGGATGATGATTTAATTGACCCAGATGATGGTATGTACTTGTGGTGATACCGAGCCTCCCCCTTGGCCGTTGGCAGAATCAAACTATACCACCTACCGATTCTCCAATTCCGACAGTCGACACGTTACTAACAACAGAAGCTGATTTGAATGACTTTGACGACCCTCTCGAAAACCGGTCTGCGCGGCAGCCTCTCTCAGGAAACATCGGCTCCACCTCATCACGTCCTCTCAATGAAACCTATCTCACGTCCTCGATTCCAGGCGAAGACAGACGAGCGCCACAGAACACTATAGACGAGACCGTATGGGAAACAGTACGTCGGGACTTGCTCGCGGTGTGGGCCAAGTTGAGAGAGGTCCTTTACCCTCGATATCTTCTGGGCGGTACAATGTTTGATTCTGAAGGCGGTTTACGAGGCGCCTACTCTAATATCCGCGGGGCAGGTATTACGGGGACAAGAGAAGAACTCACAGGCCTTGCCAGTCGTATGATGGATGCTGAAGCGCTTTTGCAAAGTAACATGAGCCCGGGACTTCGTGACTGGGATCTTTGGGGCCCGCTCATCTTTTGCTTGCTTTTGAGTCTATTGCTCAGCATCGCGGCCCGAGCCGAGCAAAAAGATACTGTCTTTAGCGGAGTCTTCGCCATGATCTGGCTCGGCGAAGCTGTGGTCACTCTGCAGATCAAATTGTTAGGCGGCAACATGTACGTTTATGAGCATACTTCCTTTCCCTTCACTGACCAAGCCAAGAGATTGCTGTATACTAACTATTATTCAGCTCCTTTGCTCAGAGCGTCTGCATCATTGGGTACACCTTGTTCCCTCTTGTCATTGCTGGGCTGCTTTCAGCGTTGGGATTGCACTGGATTCCACGGATACCCGTGTACATTGTTCTGGTTGCATGGTCACTTGCAGCTGGCGTGAGCATTTTAGGAGGCAGCGGCGTCGTCAAAAACCGAGTTGCCATTGCGGTATACCCGCTGTTTATCTTCTATGTAGGTCTCGGATGCTTGTGCTTTATTAGCTGAGTCATACCGCTATGGTGACCAGGAACAATCCCTAGGAGCTGGTGACAGTTCAATGTGTTGGATGTAGTGCTGCCCGACCGAAGAGCTACAGACTGTTTCGGGGAGTTTTGCTCAATGCTTTACTTTTTTGTACTCTATTGGTTGTTTCTTAGAAGTCTGGATATTCACAGACTTCAAACGGTTAATGCTGCATGGTCTCATTTTATGACATTGCCTTGTATGTCCGCTAATCAAAGTAAACTGGTGGCGACATCAAGCCAGGCGCACTCAGAGCTTGGTATTCAAGAGCTTGTGCCCAAATCTGTGCCAGCATCGCCAGGTAATCTATGAATGATGCACAACGCTAACCAGGTGACAATATTGAAGCGCCATCATGTTATGAAAGTCGGATGCCTGATGCTCTAAAATCACTGGAAGGACCACATGTCTTGTAATGGCAGTTTCTTTTCATCATAATAACTAGCACCAAACCCAACGCCAGCCCACTTGGCCCTGGTGACCATTTGACCCCTCACCTGAAATAGTACATATTGGGTGGGCGGTGAAAAAGGGCCATATGGCTTTTCTAGCACGCTAGGACGAGAGGTCACAGTGATTGGACCAGCAAGCAGCAGCCTCCCACATCCAAATGTCCCGCGCGTGAGCGTGGTGGTGACGACAAAGAACTCCATGCTCATATGTGTGCAGACCGCAACCTGCCGTCGTCTAATTAAATGCACCAGCACCGACCGACCGATTGAGCACTCCCACTGACTTCAAGGAACGACGGACCCCTGACACCATTTAGGCAGCCCTCGCCTCTTTTCTCCTGTCCTGTTGGGGCCTGATCTGTCTCTACGCAACCAAAGATCCTGACAGCAAACAGACTGCTTGACGCAGATAATCTACCGATTTTTCTTCAGGGGGCACTATAATAGCTATTTTGCTCCCTTTATACGGTAAAACTACGGCCACTGATCTCGTGACGACTTTTTCTCAATCTACCAAGTTGTTCTTATCGGGGTCTCTGCGCCTAGCTTAATGAAACTGCGCAGGTTGCGCATTACTCGCCGCGTCAACTATCACTTTTAGAACACCGTTGCGACTACGCACCTACCCGTCATGGCCGACGATGTACAAGGAGCAGGATTCAGCCCCAAGAATGAACCGACGCATGTCGAAACTACCGAAGATGCTGAGACGCGCGCTACTAGACGGGAGCTTAAGCAGTCATCCATCTCTGACCAACCTGGCAAAATAACTGATACCGACGAAAACCGCCCGGAAACGCCTTCTGTTGGCATATCGGATGAGAAGAGCGATGAGCTGAAGGAGCAGGTCTCCTCGCCTAAGAAGAAGCGTGCCCATGACCAGCTAGATGGGGAAGAAGATTCGCAAGACAACGATGCTACGAGTGTCACATCTACCGACTCTGCTAAAGACAGAGCCGTGCGGCTTGAGCCGGAAAAGAAGAGGCATCGTGATGAAGAGCCTGTTGGTACAGTGTCGGTACGTCCAACCTTACTGTTACAGCCAAAGAGAAAACGTTCACCCACTCAAATGACTTCGACTGACGTAAGGTCAATTTGACTTATCGCAGCATCCTCCACCAGGCACAGAAGAAGTAGATCAATTAACTCAAAATCATAGCAAAATGCCTAGTCAACCGACGAAGGAAAGCTCTAGCAGTACATTTGCGGAGTCGGCGTTCGGCAAACTGGCATCAAGCTCTTCGGGCTTTGCAACTTTGGGATCATCCCAAGGCGGCGGGTTCGCTTCAACTAAGCCAGCTCTATCGTCCTTTGCGTCGGTGAAGCCTGTATCAAACTCAGAAACAAGCGGGGCGGAAGCAAACAAAGGGCAAGCCGGACATGTCCCGAAGCTGTCGTTCGCTTCAAATTCAGGCCTTTCGCCCTTTGCAGGACTCGGCTCAGGAACTAATGGACTTGGAAATAGTAGATTCGGCTCCGGGCTGTCAGGAATTAAACCATTGGGCAGTTTCGGCGCTGCTGGTACAAAGCCCCTCCAGAGCGAGAAAGCAGCAAAGCCCTTTGGAGCACCGGAAAGCGATGCTGATGATGACGATGATAACGATAATGAGGAAGGGGATGAAGAGAGTCAACCCGATGATCAAGAACGAGGCGCATCGCCGGAGAAAGATGCAGATGAGAAGAAACGACCTAAGCTCCACAAGAGTACGTTGACCTTTCTTGGTCTTGGTTTGCTATTGTATTGACTTGGCACTGACCGGACTACCACAACAGTTGCGGTTGATGATGGCGAGGCTGGTGAGGTTACGGTTCTGTCTGTACGGGCAAAGATGTTTTGTCTGGACAAGAAAGAAGGCTGGAAAGAGCGGGGAGCTGGCATGTTGAAAATCAATGTCCCTCATGCAAGCGTTGAGTTTGACGACGATGGCGCTGTGATTCCAGGCAGCTTCGACGCGTCATGTCTAGAAACAAATGACGACTCTGCTGAGGGCGAGTCTGCGGGTCCCAAAGTTGCTCGTCTCATCTTGCGTCAAGACCAAACCCACCGAGTCATACTAAACACAGCAATTCTCCCCGCCATGGAATTTCAAGAGAAAGCTTCTCTGAAATCTGTCGGTATCCTGTTCACCGCTTTCGAAGGAGCAGAAACGAAACCTGTGAGCATCACAATCAGAGTAAGATCTTCGCAGTTATACACTTTTCGGTTGGTGCAGAACGTACTAATTGAGTTACAGATGTCTGCAGCCAATTCAAAACTTTTTCTGAATGAAGTTGGTGCTATACAAAGGGAACTACGGGGGAACTAGTCGCATGTTTCTGGTGTGTCAATTAACTTGGGGTTCAATCCGACCGCGCACTAAATTAATGAGTGATCTGCTGACGGATTTGTAGCACAAGGTACCGTTGCAACAGAGGGCTGTTTACGAAGGGGGCTTGACGACAACATGTATGAGTATGAAGGTTATCAATAAAAGAAAAGGGTGATTTAGAGGCTTCAGAAGGCGTTTACTCAAATATCCAGGCATTAAAGGATACAGAGACGCAATACAAAGAAACTGACAAATGTAGACAACATTGTTTAGAGAATCCATAAATGTCCACCTACCTACTTAAGTACTTAAGTAGGTAGGTGGTTACCCGCGCACCGTCCGTGGCACCACGCACGTGACTACGCGTTGCCACCACGAAAGCCCACTCACGCTCCAAGGCGAACTGGGTTTAAGCAGCTTTGGATGCAGGTACGGTCTGCACATTTGGCAAAATTGCTCTGCACGACTGTACGAGTAACAAACTTTCTAGTAATATTTTTCTGGTCGCTGATTTGTGATGAAGCCTGATTCTGATCTCAATGATCAGCAGGCTGATGCTCATGATAGCCATCCTAATAAGAAGCGCAAACACTCCTTCAATGAGCAACAGAGCCCCTGCTTGGTACAACATGGAAAAGATGTACTTGGAAAATTCGCCGATCACGAAAAAAACCAGGTCGAATCAGGAGGAAGGTTTAAACCGACTGTGAAGAAGGAGTCGTCTCTGTGTACGGGCTGTGTCATAGAATGGCCTGATACGTTCAAAGCGTTGGAAAAGACTCACAAGGCTTTGAATCTAGTCTTTACATTTTGTTGCAGCCGGAAACATCTTGCAACGACGTTTGAGAACATAAAGCCGACAGTCGAAACTCACATTAAGCGACCGCTAATGGAGGAAGAGGTGGCATTAGTAGTCGCCTTGCGACCCGAGGGTATCAATTTTGCGTACGTGGATGAGCTCATGTTACAGCTCGATATTAAGGGCTCAGAAAGAGATGACACGTTTAAGCCCTCGGGATCCGCTCGCTCGCAGGCACCCGCGCATGATGCATCCGTAGGCGGATGGACGGGAAGCGAGAGCCTGGATGATCACAGCCGCAGTAAAACAGGCAATGGTAGCCGAGAGGTGCTATTCTTTGAGTTCGTCGACGGAGACCTAAAACGCCAGGTGAAAGACAAGAAGACAGGAGAGCCTGTGCGGCCAAACCGCAAACTTCGCGACGAGCAGCTGAAGATGCCAATATATGGGCAGAAACAAATGACCCAGCTAATTGAGAGGAGAAACCAGAAGTTCAAAAATGCTATAAATATATTTCTGAACAAGTGTGTGCAAGATGAACTGGATCCTGATGTAACCCTCAGGGAGCAGGCGCAGGCATTCATCCCGAAACCATCTCCAATGAACGAAGTCGCAGCAGAGTTAAGACCAAATATCATACCAGAGAATATCCCGAAGGAGCGTAAATCGATACCAGAGATTGTGCAAGAGCTAAAAGAAAGCTCCTGGTATACAGGGCAAATCGTACCGGACGGCCATAGGGTTTTCGAGTCTCAAGAGGCTATTTACGGTGATCTTGGTTTTTTGTTGACTCAAGATCTTGTCAACGCGCTGTATAATGCCAAAGGTATCACCCGCTTCTATGCTCATCAAGCAGAGGCCCTAAACCACCTCCACGAAGGCAAAAGTGTCGTCGTGGCAACGTCGACCAGCTCGGGCAAGTCTTTGATATACCAGCTCCCGGTTCTATACGCGCTTGAAAAAGACTACAACTCCAGAGCCATGTACATTTTCCCGACAAAGGCATTAGCGCAGGACCAGAAGCGGAGTTTGAAAGAATTGATGGTCTATATGCCTGGCCTTGAAGCCACAGTCGTTGAAACCTTCGACGGTGATACGCCAATGAGTGAACGGACCACAATTCGTGAAGAAGCCAGGATTATATTCACGAACCCTGACATGCTTCATGTCACAATATTGCCACAGGAAGAACGTTGGAGAAGTTTCCTGAAACATTTGAAATACGTAGTAGGTCTGTAGATGCCTGCCTATCCGTCTGCATTATCACTCACTAATTTGACATTGTATCCAGTTGACGAACTTCACTACTACAACGGGCAGCTCGGTTCACATGTTGCTTTCATCATGAGAAGACTAAGACGCATTTGCGCTGCGGTGGGGAACCGGCGAGTCCGCTTCATCTCTTGTTCTGCAACTGTTGCCAACCCAAAGGAGCACTTCGAAACGATATTCGGGATTAAAAATGTGGCGTTGATTGACTACGACGGATCCCCTTCGGGACGTAAGGAGTTCTTGTGCTGGAATACACCATACAAGGATCCAGGTGACCCTGCGAGCGGGCGTGGGAATGCGAAGCTTGAATGTGCCAGACTTTTCTGCGCCCTCCTGTTGAGAGGCGTCCGAATCATAGCGTTTTGTCGGGTTCGAGCCCAGTGTGAGATCTTGGTTAATGCAATCAAGCAAGAACTGGAGTCTCTCGGTCGACCAGAGTGTATAAATCTAGTTATGGGCTACCGAGGTGGTTATACCGCCGCAGATCGCCGCCGTATCGAATCTGAAATGTTTGAGGGGAAATTGCTAGGAATTGTCTCGACTACAGCGCTGGAATTGGGCATTGACATTGGTACTCTTGACTCTGTCATGAGTTGGGGGTTTCCTTATACAATTGCAAATTTGCGTCAACAGAGTGGTCGCGCGGGGCGGCGTAACAAGGACTCCTTGTCTATTCTTGTTGGGGATGGATACCCGACAGACCAACATTACATGCAAAATCCAGACGAGCTGTTTACTAAACCTAACTGCGAACTTCAAGTCGATCTTAGCAACATGCTAGTTCGGGAAGGGCATATCCAATGTGCGGCGTACGAATTGCCAATTAGACCCGACCAAGATGCTCAATATTTTGGAGCTGATATATCAGACGTTTGCAAGACCCGTTTGATTCAGGATGAGATGGGTTATTATCATTGCCATGATCGATTTCGACCTCAACCATCTCGCCATGTCGCAATACGGGACACAGAAGACGAGCATTTTGCCATTATCGACATCACAAATGGCCGAAATACCGTATTAGAGGAGCTAGAAGCGTCAAGAGCTACATTTACCATATACGATGGAGCCATATTCCTTCACCAAGGAAATACGTACCTTGTGCGAGACTTTCTCCCTGACAGAAAAATGGCCAAGGTAGAAAAGGTGAAGGTGGACTGGACAACTACCCAGCGAGACTTCACAGATATTGATCCAACAGAGACAGAGGCGATTCGGAAGATCTCATGCTCCTTATCCCAGGCTTACTATGGAACAGTTAGGATCCAGCAAAATGTGTTTGGGTATTTCAAAGTGGACAGGAAGGGGCGAGTTCTGGATGCCGTTCAAGTCGACAACCCGCCAGTTGTCCGGTACAGCAAGGGCATGTGGTTAGATGTTCCAAAAACAGCACTGGACATCCTTCAAGACCGACGCCTGAATTCGGCGGCAGCGATCCATGCCGCAGAACATGCAGTCATGAGCTTACTTCCAACATTTGTCATTAGCATGCCAGAAGACGTCAGAACTGAGTGTAAAGTGGCGCTGAAGGAGTTCTCCAAGAAGGAATCGCAAAGAAAGCGGCCTGCAAGACTCACATTTTATGACGCAAAAGGTGGTGCTAGCGGATCGGGCATCAGCACGAAGGCATTTGATCACATAGATCATTTATTGAACATGGCGCTGCGGCGCGTTGAAGCTTGCCTATGCCAGCGTGGCTGTGTTGAATGTGTGGCATCGGCCATGTGTAAAGAGTCTAACGAAGTAATGAGCAAGGCCGGGTGCCGTGTTGTGATCAGGAGTCTGCTGAATATGGAAATTGACGTTGATCAGCTCCCAATGGGGCCGGAAGAATTTAGCCCAGTGGCCTTTGAGACTGTTATACCAGCTCAGCCTGTACCTTGCGGAGGCCAAGCAAGAACGAAGATTGGCACGATGAAAAGCGTGAGGCAGGACGGATAACCTCATGGTGATGTGTCTTACATGGGTGGGCTGGATGGATGGGCCGAGATTGGCCCTGGTTAGCATGCGTGCATTCGACAATGCCACACGCAGGTATTGAATCCATACTACAAATAACAGCCACCACGGAGAGGCACCTTCCAGACCTTACAGTCACGACTGCAGAGTAGTGTGATAAGTTCCACATGCGTATGCTGTGCTATCCATTCGAGAAGACGCTGGGCGCTCGTCGTTTCGGCGTCCTGCGTTAACCAACTCGGCATTCGAACCTTCTTGCGATTGTACTCAACCCGGTTCGCACAAGACTGGCCATGATATATTTTAATTGTACGATGTGAATGTCTCGTCACAGAGAATCTAGATGTCAGCAGCTGAACCTAATATCCGGCTCTCCTTGCTTGAATAGTCAACGCCTGTGGAAGAACTCGTCATGCTCTTCGGACAAGTGTCCAGACCAGCCCCCTTTATCCATTGAGAATATTGCATGTACTAAGTACCAGTGGTTTATCTGCGGCCTATGTGGCTGGAATTCATAACAGAGCTCAACTAGAAAGGACGGGCAAGACGTTACATTCTGTTAGGCGGCAATGTTCCATATTTTGCTGTAAAGTATTTGACTGACTCCTTGAATTCGCCTCAGAGTCACGAGAAGAGAATAAAAACTTGGTGAAAAAGTATGGAGAGAGGCTCTTCGCGAACTTTGGAAAGGCCTGGCCCGGTAACACGATGCCTCGCATTTGCTAGGGACTTAATGGCCACCATCCTCCGCAAAAAGATGGAATAGGTTACGTTAACTCTTACAGATCTAGTTATGAAAATTTGGTTATTCTACGTATAAAAATACTTCTACTTCTTCTTCTTCTTCTCTTCACAAAGATCACAGGGTCAGGACACGTGCTAAAAAGCATATGACTACATACCTAGGTACCTACCTACCTACTAGGTACTTATGTACCTATTAGTATCTAGGAAGAAAAGTGCTTGAAAAGACGGTGGTCCTTTCGCCTAGGATTACTTTACTCAGAATACCACAATGTTCTCATCCGGCCACCCCAAAACCCTCAGTGTTTCGCAGACACCCTTCTCCATTTGTTCCGGGCCACAGACCAGAACTATGTCATCTTTGTTTAACCTTGGCGGTCCAATTTCGGTTGAAATCAGGTCCTTGTCAATTCGGCCAGTCCGTCCTTTCCATGTAGAAGACGGACGACTGAGACAATGGAGCAGGCTACACCTATGCTTCGCGGTCGATGCCATTTGGTCGAGCTCCCGTCTACACAAGATGTCTTCCTCCCCACGATTTCCGTCCAAAATAATGCACCCAGTGGGGTCATCGGCACCCTTTACCATGGCTCGAAATACCTGAAATATCGGCGTGATGCCCGACCCGCCACATATCATGTTAAACCTGGATACATGGCGAGACTTCCCAGATATAGAACAGAGGCCCTTTCCAAGGTACTCAAATTTTCCCACTGGTCCCTTGAAGTCAACAAAGTGTCCCACTGGAATAGAATCAAGTGCCTGTGTCATTTTGCCACCTCTTCGTTCAGGAGTGTCGTGGTAAATTTTGATCAAAACATCAAGCCATCCTCGGTCTGTACCTTCAGAAATTGGAGTATAAGCCCGGATGATTGACTCTCGAGTTACCGGATCGCGCAGCCTCATCACCAGGTGCTGCCCAACAGGCAAACCGACTTCTTGCTCGGCGTGATCTAGTTTGAATCTGAATATCTTGGAGTCTGAAGAAACGCTGATCTTTTCCTGCAGGGTTGCTTTTGTCCAGACTTTGCTGTCAAGAAACACGGGTCTACTGGGATCGCATTCATTAGTCTCGCCGGACAGTTGCGCTAGTGCATATTCGTCGAGTTTTCCAATATGATGCGCAGGCATCATGGCTTTGGCGTTTTCACTGTCTGAGTTGAGCCATAGTTAGCATAGACAGCATACCAACAGCAGAGCAGGATGGAGCACGCCTTGATTGGGAGGCTATTCTTACGAATTGTGACAAATTCCTCCGTAACATCTTGTCCAGCAGCTCCGAATATTGATGCAGAGCCACCGGGATGACCCTCCAAAAATGGTGTCCCGTCGTATACCTGTCCATTAACAATGAACCAAGGTTCATGTTCACCACTGTGGGATTTCATTTCACACATGGTAACCAGACGGCTAGCTCTGGGGTTAGTCATGCATACATCTTTTTCTGGTTCTTGTTTCGTTACATCTTCAGATTGGCCAGCCAACTTTTCATCCCACGAGCCATTTGTGAGATTGCCTCCTGCCTTCTTGATCCTCTCCATCCACCCACCGGGAATCAGAGCTGGTTGCGTAGGGTGCTCAAACTGCAATGCGTGGCCGATATTATGGACAACAACCCTGAACCAAGGGTTGTTCATCATACCCAAAACACTCCAATACATGTCCCTGGGCTGTACCGTGAGGCTTTCGTCCATTGCTCTGACCATGATATCCGTCACTGTTTTGAGATCTTCGATGTCAATGTCGAGCTCCCAGAAACACCAACAAAACGATGTCTCCCGCCACCACATGTCAACTCTCCCGCCATATAGTCTTTCTCCGTCGGGAGCAAGGCGATATCGGTCCTCGGGGTAATCAATATTGGCCAATCTCCAAGTCTTGCCCTTGTCCAAAGTAACCTCGATCCGAGTAATCCGTTTACCTCCACCACCATATGCGTATCCCCGGACTTTATACGTGCTCAAGTCGCCATTTAGTAAGAGTTTTTCATTGTGAGCCGGGTAACAGATGACACTATTGGTGTTAAGGTCATATATGGCATACCGCTCATCTTTCCACGTATCCGGCAGGTCGGCACTTGCCTCGGGTGTCACCATAGTTGGCAGAACTCTATTATCATAGATGTGATACCAGTTGTCGCTTGGTTTCTCGGTAACTGTTATCCTCTTCAACCATTTGACACTGCGGCCTCCGATTTGTCCAGGGATAACGACTCGAACAGGCTTGCCGTGATCAGGGTGCAGAACACAACCGTTCATTTTATGAGAGACCATAATACCTCTGTTTGGATCTAGGCACCAATTGAGCTTAACAGACGTCCCATAGTGGCCGTTTGGCAGTTTATCAGCTCCTTCGAAACATACATATCTCGCACCTCTCCTCGGTCTTGCCTTGGCTATCAAATCGCAAAGGGCAACACCAGTCCACAGAGCTGTTGAGAGACCGGCCGAGCCCCAGGAGAAACCTTTTGACTTGCGGACCACATTTTGTTCCTTGCGGCGATTGCCCGCGCAGACAAGAGTGATGGGGTATGTCACCTGTTCATAAGATGCGATGAGCTCCCCGACGCTAAGAGTAAATGGATTCTCAACCAGGCCCTCGACGGTGAATGTCCACTGATCCATGTCACCATCGTCACATCGGGGTACCGGTCCATGGTTTCTAACATAGTGAAGGTCCTCACTAGTCAAAAACCCTTCATCGTATAAGTCGCGCAGGGGAGGTTCGCAATTGAATGGGTGTATGCCGGTTAGTCGAATCAGGCGAGCGTCTCTTGCAACGTGGCTATCTGGTGTTTTGAGGTCCTCTGGTCGAACTGATTTTTTCGAATTTTTTGGGGGTAGAGGATAGATAGGGGAGTCGTCGTTTGCTACGGTAGGCGATACAGGGAAGGCGATATCGTTGGGATTGCCATCCACACTACACCTTCGAGATCTTCCCACGGTGCTAGGGGGGCTCGGAGGGAATACAACGGTTGTCTGTAGTAAACCCGGTTCCGAGTTGCTTCCAGAGTGGGGCATGTTGAACCTCAAACAGACACAGGGCGTGCGGGAGATAAAGGTTCAGTCGAAGGCTAAAGGATAGAGCTACACGTAACAGGCGCTCCAAGCAAGTAATGGACAACGGATTGGGGTGAATAGAGAAGGCACATGTATGATGCAAAATAGCAAGTCCCTAAAAAGCTATCCGCATTATCGGAGGATATAGCGTGGAATAAAGATGCTTTGCTTTTCAGGTCGAGATTGTCCAGACGGGATAGAAATTACCAGAATCTCATCAAGTGTCAAAGCTCGAAGCACCCGGATATGCGGAATAAATCTTACACATGGTATGCCCTTTTTGACTGCACAATTTCAAGCCGATTACTTTTCTAAGGTTGGAAAGTTGCCAATCATAGCCATGCCACTCTCGAGTCTGAACGTCACGCGTTGACGAGACAGCATTTGATAGACCGTATGTACTCCAAGACCAGCTTGCTTCCGCGGAAATCTCCATTTGCGACGCAGAAGGGTATCAGGGGGTTGTGGAGTGGATGGAGATAAGGGTTCACTCTCCGGAGATGCATGAGCCGCGGCAATGGCGATGGTCACGGACAAAGGCGATGGTTAAACGGCTGGGTCGGCTTCAAAAGAATCGGACCACTATCGGATATGGGGCACGGTCTCGGTATGCGACTCTGTAACTAGTGCCAGGGAGACATTTGACGCCGACCATGGAGGGAGGAAGGTTGAATTCACGTCATGGGTGGTGACAAACGAACTAGGCCTTTTCCACGCCGCGGGCAGGAAGCCAAGATTGAGCGACGGAAGTTCTGACAAAAATCGCGGTCCCGGTAGCTACCGCCAACTTAGTGCCGTGGATGAGGCTTTCCAAGGCTTTCAATGTAGTCTTTGGAATAATATGCTTCAGGTCGTCCGACGCATCATTAGTCTTGTGGCCGGGCCGGACAGAGGGGATTCTACTCCGTAAGACTAATCAGAACGGAGGCGCGTGCGGCCAGTCTAGAAGCAGCTAGCCAGGGCGGACACCTTGGCCATGTCCAGTCATGTTGGAGGGATTGATATTTGTGCACATGAGTTGTTATCATTTCGAATGAGGCGTATGTTGATAGTCGATACGGTGAACTTATCGACCGGCCGAGGCCTCTGTGTGGTTGGAAGTTGTTAACTGGTGTAGGGAGGCCCCATGTCGTGGCGTCGAAGCTTATCTTGAATGTGATAAGGGCATCTGGGGTCTTAGGTTCCATGCATGGCCTTGACATTGGGTTGGGGACGCCAGTGCAACTGGCTTCTCCCGCAACTTTACATTAAATTACGCGCACTCCGTAGTCTGTCCAGCGTAGAAGCACCAGACGACATGAACCTACTACTAGTAGGTACAAATCAATTGATAGGTCCCATGTCCCGCAAGTTGTCGGCACATGCAGCAGGATGACATAGACCATTTCAACGTTGACGTTACTTGCCATGCTGGCCCATACTATTCCACCTAGTAGGTGCCTAGTAGCTCGGTACCTGAGGCACTGTGACTCTGTGACTGCCGCGGAGGAAGGGGACAGGGACGGGAGCAACACCAGGTTCCCGGTAGACATTTGACAACATTGAAAATTTTGACTCCGGCCGCCCTAGACAGAAAAACATACGACCATAAGCAACCTCGGAATTTGTTTAACTCTGTTAGGACACACCAGTTTAATATTCAATATTCACCGAGCAAATTGCAAACTGGAGCCTTGAATGCTCTTCGTGCAACTGGACGGAGTAGGCACTGGGTACCTAGGTAGTTACTAACTTACTAGACTAGACATTAGTTAATAATGTCTTGACATGCAGCACAGCCCACAAAATCTTGCAAATCTGCTCGCTGATTGGCTTTTGACAGCAACACCTGCAGTGCCGTTTCTGATTGCCCTCTCCACGTGCATCGTCATCGTCAACTATCTACCGCCATCCTCGAGCTACGTTTGGCTTGTCACGAGCATCAAGGGTTTGTCATGGACCGGCAAAGGAAGCGTATGTAACCTGTTCGCTTACCATTAAACATCTGTTGCCATGACTGACAACACTTGACAACAGGCGAGCTGCGCACCCTGAATATGAGGGCATGGGATGGGGAGGATGGTTTGTCTCTCATATCATCTACTGCTCACTGAACTCTAGCTAACCTAGTCCCTATGCAGATATTCTTGTCATTTCCAATTCACTCGATTCATCGCTGAAAAAAAATACAGCCTTCATCAAGCGTCTTCGGACCGCCATCAGCCCCGCTACACTGGCCACTTTTTTACAAGAAATTCGGACTCTGAGCCTGCACAAGTATCTCTCCGAGATAATAGCCGCCTGCTATGAGGGTCTTTGCAGGCTCAAGTCTCCGGGGGAGATTGAAGCTGGCGTTGAGATTGTGAGCGCCCTACACCAGCGCTTTGGACCGACCGAGTTCACCGAGTACCTCGCCTGGCTACTGGGTAAGGGAATGGCTACTCCCGACAAGACTTCTCTCAAGAGTCTGGCCATCGATGTCCGCGAGAAAGAAGAAAAAGAAAGAATCACCCGTCAGAGAGCCCTCCTGCGAGTCATCACCGAGCTGTGGTTGGTTGGCGTTGTCAGAACCCTGGATGATGCCACGAAACCTGATGATGCCACAAAGGGTGCTGCTACTGGGAAGGCTGTTGAGCTCAAGAATCGAGCGAGCTCAACAAAGGCTGGTGGTGCTGCTGAACCTTTCCCCCTAGAAGTGCTCAAAGACCTCCTTGGCTATGACCGGGAACACGCCAATTTGCCACTACTTGTCATTTTTGTTAAATCATTCAGCTGGGATATTTTAGGCATCAAGCCGACCGGGTCAGACGGTCGGAAAACGGTCGAGGAAGATGGTGCTACAAGCAGCCAGAACGACATCTTACAAGTGGTGGACGAAGCCACCGAGTTAAACCAGACTCTAGATCAGCAACCATTCACACCACCCGACATGGCAGAGCGATTCAGGAAAGTTTTGAAAAAGTATTTTGACGATGTGGCAGCGCATATTGTGAGGGACCAAAAGTCTATCCAGTCTCAAGCTCGTCGAAATGCCGAAGCCTACGTAAAATCCGGTGAAGTGTTCGAGGACCGCCAAGCGAACTACGAGAAGCAGGTCAAAGCGCAGGAACGCCTGGTATCTAATGCGCAGGTCATTGCTGATGCTATTGGCGCTGAGATGCCCGATTTGAAAGAGTCGGACGATGCCCTTGCCAGCTCCAGTGGCTCAATAGGCTTGGTCAAGACTAGCGAGTATTTGCGAACTATGGGCGAAGGTGCCGGAATATGGACAGATGAGGATGAGCGTCGATTTTATGAAAATCTCGTCGACCTCAAAGGCAAAGTCCCGCCGATTCTACTTGAAGACGGCAGGAGGAAGAAGGCCGACGGCGAGGAACAAGTTGGCAAGAGAACGGACGCCGTCTCCGAATACTCGGACTCCGCAAAGGCTGCTGCTGAAGCTGTTGAAGATCAATCAATGGCGATAGCTAATAAGACTATTGGTGCTCAAGTCGATGCCTTGTTGGCCCGTTTACCAGAGCTTACAAACAAGGACGTTATTGACCAAACTGCCATTGACTTTTGCTTTCTCAACTCCAAAGCCTCTCGCAATCGACTTGTGAAAGCCCTCACAGAAGTTCCGAAGGGGAGAAGCGACTTACTCCCGTCCTGGTCACGATTAGTAGCTACACTTGGCAGATATATGCCCGACGTACCCAAAGGACTGGTTGATTACCTAGATGCAGAATTTCGAAGCTTGCAGCGGAGAAAAGAAAAGGATTTTTTGGGACAAGTCAGGCTCAGCAATATTCGATACCTGGCTGAACTTACCAAGTTTGGTGTCGTACCTGAACATGTTGTATTTCATTGCCTTAAAGTCAGCCTTGACGACTTTTCGCGCATGAATATCGAAATTTTGTGCAACCTGATCGAAAATTGTGGCAGATACCTTCTCAAGAACCCCGAGACTGCACCACGTATGGCCAGCTTTCTCGAAACTTTGCAGCGAAAAAAATCTGTACAGCACATTGGACAACCCGAGCGTATGCTCATCGACAATGCTGTATACTACGTCGATCCTCCTGAACGGCCTGCTATTGAGCAGAAGGAACGAACTCCAATGGAACTCTTTATTGCGAAGTTGGTGTATAGCGACATGACTAAACGCAACTATAGCAAAATTCTGAAGCAAATTCGGAGGCTCCACTGGGAAGAAACTGAGGTATGGCTGGGCGGATCATGATCGCAGGTCCGACCGAAATCCACACAGAGATTGCTGACTCAGATTTACCAGGTCGTGTCTATCCTTGAAAAGGTTTTTTCCAAACCTGGAAAGGTGAAGTATGGAAATATTCACCTGCTAGGCATTCTCCTGAGCGCTGTCTACCGTTATCACCCAGAATTCGTTGTTAAAGTGATCGACAATGTTATTGAGTCGGTCAACTTAGGCTTAGAACAAAATGATTTTCGATTCTTCCAACGCCGAATTGCAGAAGTGAAATATCTCGGAGAACTTTATAATTACAGGATGCTAGAGCACCCTGTCATCTTTGACACCATGTACAAAATTCTTACATTTGGATATGGTGAGTAGTTACAATGGGCTCCCTGGCAAAGGATTCTTTCCTTCTTTCTTTTCTTTCTTTCTTTCTTTCTCTTTTTTTTTGCTTATTATTGCCGTAGGAGGACCACCAATTCCCGGTCGACTTAACCCATTCGACGCTCCAGATGACTTCTTTCGTATTCGCCTCATTTCTACGATGTTGGAAACCTGCGGAATGTTTTTTAATCGAGGAGCTGCCGGCAAGAAGCTGGATTACTTTCTATCTTTCTTCCAGGTAAGGGCTGCAACACTAGGGCATGTTTCAGTTTTGTGACACTGAATGCCAGCTAATATTGTTTGATAGTACTATGTTCAAACGAAATCTTCCCTGCCTATGGACATCGAGTTTGTCGTTCAAGACGTCTTTTCACTCACCAGACCACAATGGAAAATCGCCACCAGTCTTGAAGAAGCAACTAAAGCGCTTCAACTTGCCATAATCCAAGATCAAAAGACTGCAGGTATTGATAGGGCTGCCGAAGTAGATGACGCCACCAGTGGAGCGTCATCCGACGACGATAATGCTGATGTAGATGACGTCGAACAAGACGGTGAGGGGGATGAAGAAAGTGCCTCGGAAGATGATGAGGTTGAGGTAAGCTGAATACCGTTGTAGTCGTCGTTTATTTTTTTAACGTTGAGAATAACAGGATGGAGATGATGAGTCTGCCAATGATAGTGACTTCAATGATGAAGCCATCGTGGTCACCCGCCAGGAGGAAGTTGTTGACCCCGAAGACGAGGCTGATTTTGAGCGAGAATATGCGAAGATGCTGGCTGAAAGCCTTGAGTCTCGGAAGTTCGAACGTAAGCCACTGTTCGATGTGCCTCTACCCGTGAGACCAAAGAATCGGGAATCGTCTATGGGTGCTTCTCAAGATCAGGAACCGTCTGCTCCGAACCATAAAATGGCTTTTTTCGCTTTTGACAAAGAAAGGCAACCGACAACAGGTTTGTATTCATGATGCAAGGGTTCTATGTTCATCGTATTGTTCACTAATGGCGCACACGTAGACTCGCACTGTTGAGCTGCCATCTGATTCTACCTTCGCTATCGCTATGAAGACTCAGCAGCAGGCTGAAAAGGAAGAACAGCAGCGCATCAAGAATCTGGTCCTCAACTACGATCTCCAACAAAGCGAAGACCAGGAAGGTAAGATTGGCGAAGCTAGACCCGTCCTGTACCATTTATTCCACTAACATTCTCTGTAGGTAGTGAGAAAGCAACAACATTTCATCACAACCGAGTTGACCGTTCGAGTAAGGATCGGGGTCAGAGGGTTAGAAAGCTTCAATTGAGTGATGTTGATTGGTAATAATTCGGCACAAGGTCAACAATGATACATTATAATCCGCACCAAAAATTCGTTTAGTCAAAACGGGTCATGAAAAGACCAGAGAAAGACTTGATTCGCCATAACAGGAGCAACTACAGCGCACAAATAGCATATGAGAGTCTAGCACTTGGGGCTGCGTGACGGTGGCTGGTTGTGAGAGAAGGGTTTCAATGAACCAATGGGCTGATGGGACGAACGCGCAAGAATGTCGGGAACAGAATCAGAAAAGTTCCCCATGATACGTCGGTTAGACGTTGAGGCGGATGATGCGGGCAAAAGTGACATCAGTTCTTCAGACTGGATTGCTGGATTGCGCCGCGATGACGAACATCTTTCCATTGGAGCCGCTTCAGAGAGCTGATTCCAGATTATAATGCAAACCGAGTGTCCACAGCTAGAGGGTGATCACGATATACCTTGACCACCTAGGTAGTTCAGAGAGCAGGCCTTTCTTAGACGAGGCTTGCTGTGTACAGGCCAAGACCTGCCGCTGAGCAGCTGTCAATCTCATGTTACTGCTGGCGCTACCAGATCAGATGGGCACGACGAATTGTCTGCCGCCGGCTTTTGCATCTCCAAGCTGATCGATCTTGACTAGCATATGCCAAAAGGGCCCCCAAATGTGAGAGACAATAGACTCCTTCGACAACATTTTGTGGATTTTTTTTAGTTAATGTTTTTGCATAAGAAACGGCGTGACATGCATAATTACTAGCCAATCGATGGGCACCCATGCCATTTTTTGTAGTATCGTGGGATGTCAAATACACCTTGGGTACTACGTACCTACTCACGCGGCCCGTGGTTCTGTTGACAGCACAACTATCACACACAAGACAGGTTACATTGTCACCAGCTACCAGAAGTTTAATACATTAAATAAAAAAACCCTAATAAGCTGTCTCGTCATAGCTGATGAGTTGGTCACAGTCACCAAAACACCCCTACCGCCTCCTAAGTACGTATAGGTACCTAAAGTAATCAATCGAATCAATCCCAGAAGGTGCCTTCGTACCTTCCCGTTCTAAACTCAGCACCACGGTTCAGCGCTGGGCCTTTCTCGGCACTGTGCGTCTGGTCCCAAGCACCCGACTGAGCAGATATTCAGGCGCTGGGGACCTCGCATGGATTTAAGTTAATGTTGTAAATCCAATCGATGAACGAACTTGGGACCTCATCATTATTCTCTGATTTTGAGCATACCAATCGAATCGTTCGATGAGTGCGAGGGACGGCCCAGAAAATTCCCCTTGCCGTGCACAGCCAACCACAAGCTCAGACCTCACCCCGATCCAAGGACCATTGTGTGTGTAACTGCCTAGGTAACTAGTTATATGTAGCTAAAACGGGATTCCTGTTTCAGATCTTTCAGTTGCATCTCTTCCTGAACTCCATGCTCGCCTCTCACCTTGCACAACTGGCGAGACAGATTCTACCCATCGTGTATTTGTCCTTGACCGAGAATAGGGCCTATTCCTCTTCAGCCCGGACGTTTACTGTCCAACGTTTTGCGCAGGCATAATGGCTGTCATTATCGGAGATTGGCCGCTTAAAGATGTAGGCCCTTCTGGATCTTCTGTTCCAATCGTCAAGGTAGTCGTGACGAGATAACTAACAGTATTCTGCTCGACATAGGTTATATACACCATCATTGTCGGACTCCTCATGCTGATGGCCTGTTTTGAGTGGTTTCTTTGGCTCGCGGCTTTCATGTACTGCTTAATCAAGGTGTTCGGAAAGGCAGAGCACTGGTCTATTCGGGCTCTCTGCCTAGTTGTTGGCTCTGCTTTTGTTTTGCTTCGGTAAGTCTAGAGCTCCCACGCCTGCCTGGCAAGACAGGACTCGGTGTCGCTATGCCCTTACCCGCAGTGCGTTGCAATTAACTCGGAGATCAAAAGATGCATTTTCCTCCCTATTATGATCGTCACTCTTCCCCTGCCACCCGCTATAGCAAACTGGTGGCCAGAAGCTGTCACATCTTTCCTGCAGTGGTTTGCCTTTTGGAGTTTCTCCATCTTACTCACGGTTCCATGGCTCTTTTGCATCTACCAACTCGTCACAAACCATTTGGGGCGCACAAAGCGTATAAAGAGGGTTCTGGATGATTACACGGCTCCCAAAGTCGTTGTTGTCATGCCATGCTATCGCGAGGAGCCTGACGTCCTCATCAGCGCAATTGATTCTGTTGTCCAATGTGACTATCCTGCCCCATGCATTCACGTCTTCCTTTCTTTTGATGGTGAACAGGTAGATGAGCTCTATCTTAACACACTGGGCTTGCTTGGGGTACCAACTACATTAGACTCGTATCCTAACTGCATCGACGTTATTTACAAGGGTGTTCGAATCACAGTGTCCCGATTTTCTCATGGCGGCAAAAGACAGTGTCAAAAGTCAACCTTTGAACTTATTGATCGCGTGTACGCCGACTACATCAAGCAGAATGACAACATTTTTATCCTATTTATCGATTCAGATTGCATCCTTGATAGAGTATGCCTCCAGAACTTTGTTTACGATATGGAACTCAGCCCTGGAAATTCAAGAAAAATGCTCGCCATGACTGGAGTAATCACCTCGACGACCAAGAAACACAGCATTATTACACTGCTCCAAGACATGGAGTACATTCACGGCCAACTATTCGAACGCACCGTGGAGTCTGGCTGTGGCTCGGTCACGTGTCTTCCTGGGGCATTGACAATGCTCCGCTTTTCAGCATTCAGAAGGATGGCCAAATACTACTTTGCTGACAAGGCTGAGGAGTGCGATGACTTGTTTGACTATGCCAAATGTCACCTCGGCGAGGATCGCTGGCTCACCCATCTCTTCATGATAGGAGCCAAACAGCGGTATCAAATTCAGATGTGCACTTCCGCCTTTTGCAAGACAGAAGCGGTACAAACTTATGCATCTCTCGTCAAGCAAAGACGCCGATGGTTCCTGGGTTTTATAACGAACGAGGTCTGTATGCTAACTGACTGGAGGCTATGGAAGAGATATCCAGCGTTGATATTAGTGCGGTTCATGCAAAATACCATTCGAACCACGGCACTTTTATTTTTTGTCATGGTTTTGGCGCTCTTAACTACTACAGCGAGCGTCCGCAATCTGCCTGTGGGGTTTATGGCAGTGTCTCTGGGACTGAACTGGCTCCTTATGCTATATTTCGGCGCAAAGTTGAAGAGGTTCAAGATATGGTTTTATCCTCTAATGTTCGTCCTAAACCCCCTGTTTAACTGGTACTACATGGTGTACGGAATTCTGACGGCTGGGCAACGGACGTGGGGGGGCCCACGAGCGGATGCTGCTGCGGCCGACATACACACTACAGCCAGAGAAGCTGCGGAGCAGGCAGAGAGGCAAGGCGACGAGTTAAATATTGTCCCGGAAACATTTAAACCGGCAAAGGAGGCAAGGACAATAGTTCATCAGAACCAAGGCCCTGGAATTCCAATCGTCCGCAAGAGAAGTGTTGTGCGCCCTCCAGACGTTGTCGATGGCCAGTTTTCCGGTCCGAGGAATATCAAGGGTGTACCGTACGCCAGTAGACGACATCTCCAGCATGCTGAGCCAATTTCCGAACAAGCCAACCCATGGCCAGCCTACGATGCTGATGGGATATTGGCGCGTGGCGGTGAGGGTGATGCGTACATGAGTGATGAGGACAAGAGGAAATACGCCATAGCTCACCAGGCTCAAAGACTGCGACTCGAGCAACGTCCACGAACAGGCCCTAGCCTAAACGCCAGATGGCAAAACGGTCCGCAAGCAAGCGAAACTTCCCAGGGCAGGAATCAAGTTGATGACGTGGGAATTGCTTTTTAAATGCCAACTGTTGAGTTTGGCTGTCACTGGCAAAAAGCCGGCATCTTAGCAGACTGATGATAGTTGTGGTGTAATTGCGGACTTGATCCATACATGGTTTCGTCGTTTGGAACCCTTTAGTGTCATCCGTTTTCTTTGTATGGCACTGACGATAACAAGAGACAAGTACAAATGCTGTGAATATCTGTGAATGGCAATACAAGGCCAACAGGAGATGTACATTCCATTGATGCAATTCTTGAGTTTGCGTGACACTAGGCGAGCTTGGTTGGCATTGCCTTGGCGCATCAATGGTCCGGTTTGCGATGCGATGCATAGCCAGGCATGTTGGGCCCTGCCCTGCCTCGGGCTCGGGCTCGGGCTCGGGCTCTGCTGGATTAGGCTACAGAATGCCTGACGAGAAGAAAATTATCAGGTTTGCGAACCGCCAACCGCCTTGCCGCCCTCACACGTATGGAAATGGGGCTGACGTGCAGAGTACTACTAATATGCGCCAAGATGAAATTTGACAAGACATCATGTGCTCATAAGAGGCCCACGAGAGGAAAATGGGCCACTTGTGTATTATACAGCGCGTTGCGTCCGGTTGCAGGGCTGATGGTGGAAGATATACTTACTACCTCCTAAACTTGTGACGACACTGACGAGCTGTCAAAAGCCTGATATATTAAATAAAAATACTAAAGAGCCGTCTTGTTGTAGCTGATGAGGTTAGTGATAGTCACTAAAACACCAGGCCTCTTGCGCCTCCTGTGCTTGGACACCTGGTAGGTAGGTATACAGAATGTCGTCGTTCAAGGTTGACTCTAGAAACTTCTTCCTGCTTCCACATACATGGAGCAGCCACATCGACCCAGCTCGGACGCCATGGGGTACGGAGTACCTAGGTACTGGGTACCTATGCTCATATGGGGGCTGGGGGCATACATACTCCTTCATGTTCCTAGTAGGTATTCAGGCGACTGGAGACGGCGGAGGTACAGCTCCGGCCATCCGACCTTAGTGGGCTTTGCCAATAATCCAAGTATCCTGGGACCTCCATACCTGGGTGATTGATGCCCTCAACGTGGTACAGCATCTTGACCTTGAAAGTTGGAAGTAGAAAGTGAAATTGAAAGCTCAGATGTGGCAGGTTGCTAGTTTAATCAAAGACGTATTCCAGGATGGTTCTGAACTGTTGCCTTGGCCAGATGCCCCCTTGTCATGGCGGGTATCTCCACAAGGACGCCGTAAGAACTAGAAGCTGCCATGCGATGGCTCCTCCCCCTGCGTACCCAGTACAGTGTGTGTGTGTGTTTAAAAAAAAGGTGTTGCCCCTCAACCCCTCCGTTGCGAAGTTCATGGAAGAGAACAAAAAAAAATAATAATAATAAACCACTAGTTAAAAAACTGCAACACACACCGCCCACTCGACCAGCCAACGAACGTCCTGTCGACCCGAACAAGGTGCATCCACTCTGCCGGCCAGCCTTCTCTCATCCCCAAGCCCGAACCTGCCCTCTCCCGCTGTTACCTTTTCTGCCGAGTGCCCTCTGACGTCTATAACGTCTCAATAATCAGAATCCTTTTCCTTCTCCTCTTCTTTCGCATCGCTTTCCTCCTCCACGCTACGCTGTACTTGTGTCTTGCACGTCGTCAACACCCCGCGTCCCGCCCGATTCCCCTCTCTGTGGCTGCGATAAGAGATAGAGACAACATAACGACTTTGAAAAATCACACTGCAGAGCGCCAAGTCTGCAAACTACAGGCACAATGAGCGTCGTGGGTACGTAGGTGCACCAGCATTTGGGGTACTGGAAGCTATAATGCTCGTCCTCGGCCTGGAAATTGCCGACGGGCATCGCTATGGGCTGCTCGCTGGCGGTTTTTAGCTTCTAGCGCCTTGCTGCCCTCCATCTCTTTGTACGTGTGACCAGAAGTTGGGAGCAATGTGCTGACCGTACCATCTTCAACAGGTGTCGATTTTGGAACGCTTCAAACGGTGGTCGCTGTCGCCAGAAACCGTGGCGTCGACGTGGTATGTTGACGATACTTCCTGCACCTTTCCTGCCTTGTCCCTTCCGCCCATGTCGTTCTTCCGTTTTGACTCACCTATTTTGCAATACATCGTGCTAATAGACATCCTACTCATAGATCACCAACGAGGTTTCCAACAGAGCTACCCCGTAAGTTCATGCCGATCATCTGTCGACCCACTGCTCCAATTCCCATCACAAGCAACCATGTGTTCAACTTGCTGTCTTGCTCTTATGCCCCCCTCCTCTTGAGTTCCTCGTACACTGACAATGCTCGCTGTCATAGCTCCATGGTTGGTTTCGGCTCCAAGAATCGCTATATTGGAGAGGCCGCCAAGACCCAAGAGATCACCAATCTCAAGAACACAGTGAGCTGCTTGAAGCGCCTCGCTGGTCGATCCTTCAACGACCCCGACGTCAAAATTGAGCAGCAGTACATCACCGCCCCACTTGTTGATATCAATGGACAGGTTGGTGTCGAGGTATCCTATCTCGGCAAGACGGAGAAATTCACAGCTACTCAGCTCGTTGCCACCTACTTGAGCAAAATCAAGCAGATTGCTGCTACCGAACTCAAGTTGCCTGTTTCAGATCTCTGCATGAGCGTTCCGCCGTGGTTCTCTGATGTTCAGCGCCGAGCCCTACTTGATGCCGCTGAGATTGCTGGCTTGAAACTCCTCCGCCTCATCAATGACAACACTGCGGCTGCTCTCGGTTGGGGTATCACCAAGCTCGACCTTCCCGCTCCAGAGGAGAAGCCCCGTCGTGTGTGCTTCGTGGACATCGGCCACGCCAACTTCACCTGCTCCGTTGTCGAATTCAAGAAAGGAGAACTCGCCGTCAAGGGTACTGCTTGGGACCACAATTTTGGAGGCCGGGACTTTGACAAAGCCCTTGTTGACCATCTTGCCAAGGAGTTCAAGGGCAAGTATAAGGTCGACATCTACACTCACGGACGCGCCATGGCCCGTACAATCGCCGCCGCCGAGAAGACGAAGAAGATTTTGTCAGCCAACCAACAGGCTCCTGTCAATATTGAGTCTCTAATGAACGATATCGATGTTGCCGCCATGATCACTCGCCAGGAGTTTGAGGCTATGGTTGAACCCCTTCTGAACCGTACGCAGGTACCTCTCGAGCAGGCCTTGGCACAGGCTAAGCTCACCAAGGATGATATTGATATCGTGGAGATTGTCGGTGGCGGCTCTCGTGTTCCTGCTCTCAAGGAGCGTATCCAGGCCTTTTTCGGGAAACCCCTCTCTTATACAATGAATGCTGACGAGGCCGTCGCCCGTGGCTGCGCTTTCAGCTGCGCGATTTTGTCGCCAGTGTTTCGCGTGCGTGACTTCTCAGTCCAAGATATCATCAGCTACCCCATCGAATTTGCCTGGGAGAAAGCTGCCGACATCCCCGACGAAGATACTAGCCTGACTGTCTTCAACAAGGGTAATGTTCTTCCGTCGACTAAGATCTTGACCTTTTACCGCAAGCAACCATTCGATCTCGAAGCTCGGTATGCCAAGCCCGAAGACCTGCCAGGCAAGCAGAACCCTTGGATTGGACGATTCTCTGTCAAGGGCGTCAAGGCCGAGGGTCAGGATGAGTTCATGATTTGCAAACTCAAGGCTCGCGTCAACATTCACGGCATCCTTAATGTCGAAAATGGTTACTATGTCGAAGACCAGGAAGTTGAGGAGGAAATTAAGGAAGACGAAAAGGAGGACGGTGAGAAAAAGGATCCCGATGTAAGTTTCTCTTGCCCTGTTCATGAAATTTTTCCTCCTGTGAATCCCAAATCTGATACTTTACTGCAGGCCATGGATACAGATAAAAAAGAGGATGCCCCTAAGAAGACTAGAAAGGTTAAGAAGCAGGTCCGAAAGGGCGACTTGCCCATTTCCAGTGGAACCTCTTCTTTGGATGCCGCGCAGAAGGCCGCCTTGAGCGAGAAGGAGTCAGCCATGGTCATGGAGGACAAACTCGTCGCTGATACGGAAGAGAAGAAGAACGAGCTTGAAACTTTCATTTATGATCTTCGCGCTAAACTCGACGAACAGTACGCCGAGTTTGCCAGTGACGAAGAGAAGACGAGTATCAAGGCCAAGTTGGAAACTGCCGAGGTAGGCGCATTACCCAAGACCAAAAACGTGATCGTGAGACTAATTTCTCTAGGAATGGCTCTATGATGAGGGCGACGATGCCTCCAAGGGCGTCTATATTGCCAAGCTTGACGAGCTGAGAGCTCTTGCTGGGCCTATCGTTCAGCGCCACTTTGAGAAAATTGAGGCCGAGAGACGTGCCGTTCAGGAGCGTATTGAGGCCGAGCAGGCTGCCAAAAGAGCCGCTGAGGAAGAGGCTCGCAAGGCTGCTGAGGCGGAAAAGGCTGCTCAGCAAGGGTCTAACGACCAGGAGATGAAGGATGCCGACGCCCCTCAGACCCAGCCAGAAGAGCCTGCGGAGTCCAAATAAATAGACATGTTTGAAGAGGATCTGCATGAATAGATGGGAAATAAGTAAATATGGTGGAGAAATGGATGGCACTTACGCATCAAAAATGAAATATACAATACAGGGTGGAATGAAGTTCTCCATGGGGTTTATATCGCAAAAAGAGGACCAATCACAAAAGTAGTATAGAAGATTTCTAAAGGCCAGGAAGTTGTGTTTTTTTTCGTAGACATAACTGTACGCCATTCTTAGCGAGAGAAAGCGAGGGCTGGATAATAATTGCTTACATGCCATTGCTATCGTTACTTAAATATATGCACCTTGAGCCGAAGCTTGCACCCATACACACCTGACGCCATGCTGCATAGTTCGCTTATGCCATTCTAGACATAGGATTAACGTAGCAGAGTTCCATCCATGTGGTATCATCAGAAAGTCATTACATTACGCTGTGGCTGTGACCCATCACAAAGCCCCACCTGTGGCACGCTACCAGATAAGAAGACCTTGAGACATTACACAGTTCAATCTTTCCTTGTATGGTGGCATATTAACAATTTACGTCTAACATTGAACCGTATAATGTCATCCTTAGCTATTGAAATTACAAGCTTAAACCATCAAAGCCGACGATTTTGGCGCAAGGAAGGCTGAGGGGCAACCTTGCTCTCTGGAACCTGCATGGCTCATTTCTTCTCGCCCATATCTTATTGCTGCTGCTGCCCCTACTATCTGCCAGGAAACAATTGCCAGTATAAAGGAAAGAGCTTGAGAAATGCAGCATAACTGACTGCTTCCGTTTTCCATCAACGCTAGCGATATTTCGGCCGACGTTGTACATTTAGTATACCACATCGATGTAAAATAAATCAGGAAATACAGCCGCCTTTCAGGTTCTGTCGTTGAGTTTTCCCAGAACTTGCCTACCTGGAAGCGGGCTAACCGTCCAATTAACTAGTTGATGTCGAAAAGTGGCTTCAACTTAATAATTAGTTGCCACTCATCGGTAGCTACTTCTTTGCGGTAGAACTCCTTCAGGCAGTCAATACTAGCCCGAGAGATCAGACTGTACAAAGTGTCACCTTCCTCGAGCTGTCGGCCATAAGTGGGTTGATGACCACCCATTTCGACCTTGACCGCGACGGATGGCTGACCTTTTTTGCAAACAGGGATCTGCTTGTGCTCTCGCTCGATTGAGGTACTATTGAGACAGACAGACGTCAGCATTCATAACGATATATAGTCCAACCCCCCCCCCCCCTTTCCCCCTCCCAAAAGGTCTTTGATTGAGGGCGGAGGTAAGGAGTAAGCAAGGAATTATGTTCAACTCACACTCTACCAAGATTGATAATCTCCTTGGCGCCGGTGACTGAATTCGTCTTGACAGCGGCAATTGGCGTGTTAATCTTGAGCTGACCTTCGACAACATCAACACCTATGACAATGGGGCTGGTCTTGTTGAACACAGCGACAGGCTTGAGGACACAAGGGAAAACCGCCAGCATCTTGGATTCTTCCTTCTTCTTCTCCAACATTTCGTCCATGTGCTTGGTAAACGAGTCAAACAAGTGGTAGATGATATCAGCAGTAAAGATCTTTATGCCTTGTTCTTCAGCATACACTTGTGCTTCCTTGTCTACCTTGACATCAAAGCAAAGCATGACAGCATAATCTGGAGCCTTTTCCAGCATGATACCGCACTGCATGACATCTCGTTTATAAACGGGACCGATTCCAACATTTGCAACAGGGATCTTACAGTCCTTCAGGAAGTCCAGCAAGGCTTCCAGGGAACCAAGGGTAGATGCCTGGACACTGACCCCTCGACCAGTCTTTTCAACTCTGCTGAGCAGGCTTGCCAGGTCTGCCACTACTTCGTCTTCAATATCTTCTTCGTCATCATCAGGGCCGACAACCATTAGTCGAGAGCCAGCAATGGCGCCTTCAAGGCCAGGGGCACTGATCTTGACACCCAACGCAGCCTTAACTTCCTTATTGTGCACGTACTGTGACTTCAGGCGCAGCTCACGCAGGGGTGCTGGTGTTAGCAAGGCTCTGATATTTGTTTTGATAGCACCTTCCGTGCCACACAATACTATTCGGTCGCCTTCCCGAAGAATACCATTTGATAAAATCACATCGATGGTCATACCAAAACCCTCGATAGCCTTGACTTCGAGAACAGTAGCTTGGACCTCGGAAAGATACATAAGCGAGCCAACCATGCGCTCTTGAGTGAGCTGAACGATCAATTTGAGCATGTCAGGAATACCTTCTCCGGTGTGAGCAGACGTAGGTACCAGAGATACAAACTTGGACATGGACTTGTTCTCGTAAAAGAGTTCAGAATTGAATCCTTGCTCAGCAAACGCAAGTTTGGTCTCGTCCAATCGCTTCTTGAATTCATTGTGGACGGCCTTATTTTGCAAAGCCAGACTCTCGCGGAAACCGTTATTATCAACTTTCTTCCACCCGTAAAGTCTGTCAATCTTGTTGAGGGCAACAATGAATGGAGTTTTACGGTCTCGAAGGAGGCGCATAGACTCAAGAGTTTGAGGCTCTAAACCGTGCATAATATCCACTACTAGGATGGCAATATTGCAAAGAGATGAACCACGGGACCGCAAGTTGGAGAAGGACTCGTGACCAGGCGTGTCAATGACGAGCAGACCGGGTACCTTGAATTCAAACTCGTTGTTCTGGTTGACTACGGCAGTCTTCTGCTTGATAGCATCGACGGGAAAGTATGTAGCACCAATCTGCTGGGTAATGCCACCAGCCTCGCCTTCCTGGACATTGGTTTGACGTATTTTATCGAGCAATTTGGTTTTTCCGGTATCGACATGTCCGAGAATACAGCAAATAGGAGACCGCAGGTTGTCCTTGGATCGGGCTGCCAAGGCAGCTTGATGGGCTTTTTCCCTTCTCTCAGCAGCCTCCTTCTTGCGCTGCATTTCCGCTTGTTGGGCAGCTGAGAGTTCTTCGTCTTCCGATTCGGACTGATCATCATCATCGTCCTCGTCGTCATCGTCGTCGTCCCTTTCTTCATCCTTCTCCACATCGGGCTTGACGTCGCCTTTACCGTTTGTCTTGGTAGCAGCTGAATGTTCTTCTTCCTCGGAATCCGCATCCCAATTATCCTTGACATCGTCTTCTGAGGCAGCGGCGGCTTCCCAGTCATCCTCAATATCACTCTCCGCGGTAGCCTTCTCTGCGGCAGCCTTGGCCTCTGCCTCTGCCTTCTCGAGAGCGGCCTTCTCCTCGGCTTCTTTGAGCGCCTTCTCGGCTTGCAGCCGAGCTCTCTCCGCAGCTTCCGCAAGGGCTGCGTCCTCATCGACCTAGAATACAATTAGCACATGTTCCGCGATATGAGAGACTCGAGACTCTAACACAAGACGGGATCACACTCACTTTCTCGTTTCTGGGCTTCTTCTTCTTGTTATCATAAACCACCTTCTTCTTGGGCTCGTCAGATGACTCTTGTGGCCCGACCTTGATGCCTGCAGCCAACATTTGCTGGAGTTTACGCTCATTTCGGGCCTTTTCTTCTTTCTGAGCCTTAGTAAGGAATTTGCCCTCCTTCTTCAGCTGCTCGATTCTCTCCTTTTCTTTTTGTTTCTTGAGAGCCTTTGCTTCCTCTCTACGCTTGATCTCCTCCTCGGCAAGTCTTTCTTCCTCCTCAGCACGGGCCTTGGCTTCGGCTTGCATACGCTCTTCTTCCTCTCTCCTCTTTCTGAGCTCTTCCTGCTGCTTCTGGAGCATGGCGAGATGTGCAGGAATCTTCTTCTTTTTCCCTCCCGCCTCCGTACCAGCGGCAGGTGCCAGGCTAGCTGGGGCGGCGGTGGCATCTTTGGGGGGAGCTGCTGGTTTGCTTGGTTCTGCAGCCTTTGCTGGAGCAGTGGTCTTCTTCTTAGCGGCCTAATGTGAAAGAGAGAAAGTTGTCAGGCGTTAGCAAGCCGCAGAATTGAGGCGACATAGGGTCTTTGCTCTGAGAACTGGACAAGCTAGGCATCATAGGGCGATGCCCAAGTAGAGCCTTTGACATGCGGAGAAAAGACATACTTGTTCCTTCTTACGCTGCTTCTCACGCTCCTTTTTCAACTTTTCCTTTTCGGCTTTGGTGAGAATTCTGCCACCGTTGACATCATCATCATCATCCTCATCTGCGGGCTCGCCCTTTCTGGCCGCTGGCTTTCCCTTGGCTGCTTTACCTTTCTTTTCAGGCAACGCAAACTCATCCTCCAAGGTAGCCTCTTGTGGTGCCTTGGTGTTCAGCTCCGCCGGGCCGGCACCGGGGGCGTCTTCGCCTTGAACAAAGTCGTCATCTGCCAGGCCCTTCTTCTTTCGCTTCTCCTTGTTCTTTCGTAGCATGGCCATCAAACCACCTCCACCGGTGGCATCATCACCGTTGGCATCAGCATCGACATTGGCGTCAGCAGCAGCGACATTCGGCTCGTTGGCGTGGGGTGCGATGGTTTCACCCAGATCGGCTTCCCAGTCGTCCTGGGCTTTCTTATTGCCCTTCTTCTTTGGCGGCATCTCGATGGATTCGTGCAGTTTAAGAGCGGCCGGAGGACACCAGAGCACAGGAAGGAAAATGAAATGAAATAAAATCAAGTAAAATAAAATAAATAACAATAGTGGTCTGCGACGAGACGAAAGCCAAGGCGTGGTTGGGCCGGCGCGAGAAGACCCTAAAAATTTTTGGTGATGCCTACCTGGGTGTTTGGTTTGTTTCCCCGTGACAAGCGGGACACTTTTTGGAACTTTAGTACGGTGGAGGAGGGGAAGGTGGAGGGGTCAACTGGTGTTGAATGCTGAGGGTTAGTGGACTAGGCCTGTCAACTGCCAGACATTGAGGCTCAGGCTGAAGTACCTAGGTACCTACCTAGGTACCTAGAGGTAGTGAACGGAGCAACTCTTCCGTACATTCAATGGACATATCAGGTAAGCTCCGAGGCGACAAACCCAGGCGGGTGCACTCGAATAATGTCAATATGGCGCCTAGGCGGTATTACTAACCAGACTTTACTGCAGAAGCCGCGCCCAGCAGGACACGCAAGCTGTAAACTGCTGCAAACTTATACCTAGTAGGTATTTTAAATACTCCGTACCGAGATTGCGTACTTACCTACTGTACCGTGGGGGGGGGGTGTTTGCGATATCGCGTTAGACATGCTTTTAGGGCGTGTTAGTACGATATTAACCACGTATAAGGTTAAATTAATTAAACACCGTGTTTTATAATTATTAAGCTTACCCTTAAAGTTAAGAGTTTATATTTATTAAGTCTAATATAATATTAATTAATAAGTATATTATTAGTATAAAGGGATTTATTTAATTTATAAAATATATGTTAATACTTAATAAACTCTTAAAAAATAATATATATACGCTTAAATATATTATTAATTTTTAATAGTTAATTAAAATTAATTAATCTTATTAATAAATATATATTAAATAGAATATATATTCGCCTATTATAACTTTATATTAAAATTTATAGTGAATATTATTACCGCGTAATTAAGGGATATAAAGAGAATAATATAGGTATTTTATTATAAAATTTATAATATTAATTAAAGTAAGGTAAACTTTATATCTTAATATAATTAATAACTAGTAAATGTAATAAAGCTATTATAAAGTAATATAAATAGTTTATATTACTAGTATCTTTTCACTTAAACCTAATATATAAAGATTATTAAAGGCCTTAATTCCCCTAGTAATATAATAGCTTATTATACTTTAAGAAATCTAATACCTTTTAGTATATTTTCTAAATTCTAAAACGCGTAAAAGTGTAAAATTTAAATATAAATAAGTAATTTCTTAATTTCTAGAATAATATTTTCAACTTATATTACTAATTTAATCTACCTATAAATAAAACTATTAAAGTATTAATCTTAAGTTTATCGTATAAATAATTAACGCTAAATAATTATTAAATTATAAAAGTAGCTTCTCTTATACTTCTTAAATAAGATCCCTAAGACTTATAAAAACATTATTTTTAATTAAAATTAGTTTCCCTTAAAACCTTAAAAGTAATCTTATAAAACATTTTATTTTAATTAACGTTTTACTAGTAATTTCTTTTTATACTATTAATAGAGTTTAAAGATGTTATTTAACTATAATTAAAAGGTAATATTTATGTAATTAATAAGTCTAGATTAATTAAAATATTATTAAAACTAATAATAGCGTTTATTTTAAAATTATCGTTTAATCTTTATATAATTATATTATACTTTAACTTAAAAGAACTAGAATTATACGAGTTTATTTAAGGAGTATTTAAGTCTTTATTCTTATCCCTTATATTAAGTTCTATTTCTTAGTAAGTTATTAGTAAGGGATAATAGTTTAGTAATAGCATTAAATTTATTTTTATTTTTAAAGATATGATAGTAGAATTAATTATTAGAATTAATTACTTTATATTTAAACTTTACTTAGATTAAATAGCTTAATTCTTATTACTTAACGCTTTATATTTTATAGATTAATTTAGATTTTATTTAGCTTTTTTATAGCTAGATTTAGCGCCTTAAGTTACATTATTTTTACTATTTATATGTTTATATTAGTAATAGCTTGTAACGACTGTTGCACGGAAGGTCCAATAGGAGTCTTCGACGTGTAACGCTAGGTTCCCAAGGGATAAACTAGGTCGTAGTTTATGTTGGCAGAGCCACTAGGGCAGTCAATCTGAGCAGTTGGGTGTTACGTTGGTAATAGGTCGTAGACCGTAACCAAGTGATCAGAGTCAAAGAGTTGTAAGCGAAGCTTAGTCAATGTAATGATCTGTGTGTTGAAAGCTAAGGAGCTAGAGTCTATCTATGAAGCGAATTTGGGGGTCCCTATATACTACGGTGTTCACCCATTGTTCACTGAAGTCCTGGTGAACTATGGTTACATGCGTGCTACTGGTTCGTCTAGAGTTCACTGAACAGTCAGTGAACTCTTCCTCATTGGCGGCCCGTCCCGACCATTAATCCGTCACCCGCTGTGCCCTGAGCCACTGGGTGGCTCATGCAACCGGCCCATCCTGCGGCCTACGCTGCAGCCTGTGACTGGGTCGTAACACGATGTCCCCTCTCCCATGGTCTTGTCCTCAAGACCCAAGCCTGGTTTCATAAATAGTCCTGTCGCCCTTTCTTCCGTTGGTCGTAAGTTCTCTGCTTCCCCGTAATGTCCTTCTTTCATCATGTCTAACCGTGTGGAAAAACCTAAGAAATCCCGTTCTACCACTAACCGCGCTGCCACCGCCGCCTTCATTCGTGAGCAGGGTTTTGAAGTGTCGCCCTGTAGTCGTTGCTTCGAAAAGAAGGGTCCTTGTTGGGTTGTGGGAAGCATCGGTCGTTGTGCGCTTTGTTATTCCCTGGGTCGTTCTTGTGACAGTTCTCGCGCTCCCATGGCGAATTGTACGTGCGGGGTTTGTCTGTCGTGACGTGTCTTTGGCTGACGTATTCCTAGTAAACCGTATCACCGAGGAGCTTCGTCGGCTTGAGAAGGAGGAGGAGTTAACGGAGGAGCTTTTAATCGAAAGGCGTCGTAAGGCTCAGTTGGAGATAGATGAGGCCTTGAATCGTCTGATGCGCCTTCGGCGTATGCGTCGTCATTTGCGTGAAAAGGGTCTGGAGATGGCCCGTCGTGATTTCGCTTCTCTGGAGGAAATGGAGGATGCGGATCGGAAGAAGGAGGAGGAGGAGGCTCGAAAGCGTGAGCTGGAGCAGGTTCAACAGCAAGAGTCTGAGGCTGTTCGTGATGCTCAAAACTGGGGTGCCTTTGATGTTGTAGACTGGGGCGCGTTGCTTAGCGCTGAGTCGCAAGCTGCTGGTGGTACTGTCTCAACAGTGCCTGGCAATTCTTCAAATTAGTCATAGGCTCCCATGTGTTTTCCTCGTTTCCGTAATTCTTCCATTTAATGAGATATTGGCGCGTTTTGTTCTTTGTTCTCATGTCTAGGATCCGTTCCACTTCGTACTCTGTTTCGTCCATGACTTCGATGTCTTCTTCTGCTGGTGCATTGTTTGGTGCTTCTTCAAGGAGTGAAATGTGTACTATAGGATGATTCCTCATAGTCTTTGGTAATGAAAGTTCGTAGTTGTTCGTCGATATTCGTTTTTTGATAGCGAATGGTCCTAGTTTCTTGTAATCCAATTTGTCGCTTGGTCGCGTTGTTTTGATGTTTCGTCGGAGTAGGTAGACCATGTCTCCCCCCCCAAAGATTGGTCCCTTCAATCTTTTCCGATTATGATATTGTGCCATTCTTTTTCGTACGAATTCCAATTCGCGTCGCATTTCTTCATGCAATTTTTTCAGTTCATCTGCTTGCAACATTGCTCGTTCTGCTTGCGGTCCTTCGCGCTGTGTTCGGAATACTTCGGGATTAAATCCGTAATTGGCGTAGGCTGGTGTCTGCTTTGTCGATTCCGATATCGAGCTATTGTAAGCCAATTGCGCTGTAGGTAACCATTTTACCCAATCATCCTGCTGATAATTGATGTAGCATCGCAGATACTGTTCAAGCGTCTGGTTCAACCTTTCTGTTTGTCCATCTGTCTGTGGATGATATGCAGTGCTTAACTTGTGGTTTGTCCCAAGTTGTGCCATAAGTGCTTGCCAAAACTTAGAGGTAAATGTACTTCCTCTATCCGATATGATTTCCTCTGGCAGCCCATGATTGCTTGCTATTGTTCGTAAGAACACATATGCAAGTTCTTCTGCATTGCTTGCTTCTCTGTACGGTAGAAAGTATCCGTACTTTGTGAGTCTGTCCGTGACCACGAATATGCTGTCATATTCCACATTGGTCATTGGTTCTCTTGACATTGGTAGCTTCGTGATATGATCGAAAGCTATCGATTCCCATGGTCGTGTTGGTACTGGTAATGGTTGTAATTCTCCGTATGGCTTATGTCGAGAAGCCTTACTCTTTCCGCATTGTATGCATTCGTTGACAACCTTTTCGACCATTTTCTTGATTCCTGAGAAATCGTATTGTCGTCGTATCTTGTCCAGTGTTTTGCGGATTCCTTGGTGTCCGTAAACTGGGTGTTCATGCATTTCTTTGATGCATTCTTCTTGTAGTTCTGGAGGTATCCAGGTCTTTCCATGGTACTTTGGGATAGTTCCGGGTTCTGTGAGACATTCTTCTGGCGTGTCTGCAAACCTGACCTTTCTCCTTGCCCATTGTTGGATTTTCTTGTATACTGGGTCTCCGTCTTGTACCTTTAGTATGGCATTCAGTTGTCTCTGCTGAAAATTGCCATTTTTATTGATCTCAAGGAGTTGTCCTGTTGCTGTAGGTACTCCTGTATCGTAGTCGCTTCTTCGACTTAGAGCGTCTGCTCGTCCGTTTTCGGATCCTTTTCGATGGATGATTTCATAGTCGAATTCTGAAAGATATTCGGCCCATCGGATTTGTCGTCCGTTCAACTGTTGCGTCGTCGCAAAATGAGAGATATTTTTATGATCGGTATACACCTTGACTTTGTGTTTGCTTCCCATAAGGTAGTGCCTAAATTCCTTAAAAGCATTGATGATTGCTAGGAATTCCTTGTCGTAGATGGGGTAGTTTAGTTCTGCTCCGTGAAGTTTCTTTGAGTAGAACGCAATAGGGTGCAGTTTTCCGTCATCGTCTCTTTGTCCAACTTGTGCTCCTAGAGCAAAGTCTGATGAATCGGTTTCTAATTCCGTTTCTCTTTCTGGGTCAAAGGTTTTCAAAACAGGTTCGGATGTGATGAGTTCTTTGATCTTGTCAAAGGCACATTGCGCCTCATCGTTCCAATTCCACTGCTTATCCTTCTTGGTGAGTTCATCCAAGGGTGCTGCGATTTCGCCGTAGCTTTTGATGAATCTTCTGTAATAATTCGCAAAGCCTCTAAAGCTTTGTATGTCCTTGACATTCTTCGGTGTTGGCCAGTTTCTTACTGCCTCGATTTTTGTTTTTTCCATTCGTATCTCGTTTGGTCGTATTGTGTGTCCTAGGAAGTCTACTTCCTGTGTATGGAACTTGCTTTTTGCTGGTTCAACTAATAGTTTTGCGTCTTGTAGCGCTTGCAGTACCTTGTGTACGTGCGTCTTGTGGTCTTCTAGGGTTTTCGAGAAGATGAGTATATCATCCAGATATACTACCACAAAGTTGTCCAAATATTCTCGTAGTACGCTGTTAATCATTCGTTGGAATGTTGCTGGTGCGTTGGTAAGCCCAAATGGCATTACCAAGTATTCGAATAGTCCAAACTTCGTTCTGAAGGCTGTTTTCCATTCATGGCCTTTCTTTATTCGAATCAAATTGTATGCTCCTTTTAGATCTAGAGCGGTGAACCAATTCATTCCGTGCAGTCGATCTCGTAATTCGGAGATAAGCGGCAACGGTGTTCGATCCTTCATGGTAATCGCGTTCAATCGTCGATAGTCCACTACTAACCGCAATTTCCCGTTTTTCTTTGGAACAAACATGACTGGGTATCCAGCTTCTGATGTGGATGCTCTGATGTAGCCTTTCGCTAACATCTCGTCGATGTATTCTCGTAGCGTTTCGAGTTCTTTTGCGTTCAAGTTGTAAATCTTATGAAATGTTGTCGACTTTCCATCTATCAATTCGATTTGATGGTCCCATTGACTGTGTTCTGGTAATCCGGTTTCCAATTCTTCTGCGAATAGCTTTTCGTATTTCCGGTATTCCTTAGGGATATTTTTGAGTCTTTCTTCTTTCGTTATTGAGCTTTTGTCGTTTTTATCGTTTTTGTTCTTTTCTCCTTCGAGCTTCTTATTTGTGTTTGCGAGGTCTTTCCGTAAGGCGGCAATAACCTTTCGGATCTTGGCTCTTGTCTTCTTATTATTTATTGTTGTTCGTATTCCGGTTTGTAGCGCCGTCGGGGTCGTTACGGTGGATCCAATCGTTCGTTTCTTTGTATTCGTTGTTTCTGTATTGTTCTTTTGTTGTCGTTGGTCCTTGGATAACTTGCTTGAAGGTTCTTTTTCTTCAGAACTCTGTTCGTGAGCTAAGTTATGACGAAATTTCGTTCTTTCTTCCGAAATCTGCTGATTCTGTTGGCCTGAAGTCTCGTTCCACTTCAGTTGGCCTGTCCTCCAGTTGATCAGTGGGTTACTCTCCCATAACCATGGGTACCCTAACACTAGGTCGTGTTCCGATACGTCCATAACATCGAGTTGAATCACTTCTGAATGATCTTGAATCTGTACTTTGAGATGATCAGTCTCTCTGTTAATGATCCCGTCATTATAATCAAAAGGTTTTCCTTCGATATCAGTTAACTCGTATGGTGCCTCTTTGTGTTTCCACGGTAGTTGGTAACGATTCACAACTCTGGGTGAGATATAGTTGCCCATCGCGCCACTGTCCACAAGTATGCGAACGCGATGTCCCATGACTTCGGCGTCTAATACCATCTTATCGCTTCGTCCGTTCTGGGTTGCGTTGAGGGTCATTAGCGTCTTTCTTTTCATGCCAGCCTGTAGCCCTTTTACAGATGGCGTGCCTCGTTTTTTGAGTTTTCCGGAATAGATTCTTCTGCAATCTGTCGTTTCATTTCCTGGTACCATTCCGTAGGTCCAGTTCCATTCTGTGGGTGTTTAAAGCAAAACCCATCGTTAAACATTTGACATAGGCGGTTGTAAATTTGATCTTTCATTTCTCCATGCTTCTCGCATCTTGGGTTGTCGCAGTTTACCGCATATTTCTTGTTGCATCTGGGGTTGAACTTCTGTTCGTTGTACCACTTATCCAGCCTTTGCTCATTGTGGTATGTTGATTCTGTGATTCCCCTGGGGTCTTTGTGTTCGAGTATGTCTAATGCTCGTTGTGCCCGTTTGTATGCTGCTGGTGTGCCACATTGCCACTTGTGCCATTCCCTGGCCTTATCTACCATATGTTCTGAACAATTGGGTAGTGGGCATACCATGTGGTCTTTCGTTTCACATCGAGGTGACTTGAGTAACAACTCTCTTCTGTGTGTTGGGATTTTTCCCTCATACACATACTGATGCCATTGTTTGTTCTTCGTATACACGTGCAGTTGGCATGTGTCTGATTCACATACATCCGTAGGGTCTGTATGAGCTCGGCATTTGATGGGTGTGTTTGAATCGGGTTCCAAGATCATAGTTTGGTCATCGTTGATTATCTTCACTCTCCATTCTAGGAGTTCCCATCGGAAGTATGGTGCTTTGATCGGATATCCTCTCATTCGGATCGGGAATGCATCCAGTCGTGCCTTGGTTGTAAAATGTGCCTGACACATCATAAATGTGCATGATGCCCATGCTAATCGTGTATGGTCCTTATGTCTTGGTGAGAGTCTGGGGTCGTCCCCTTCTTCCCTCTCTGGGTACCATAGTGTCGGGTTTCTTAACATTGTGGTGGTGTCTACCGCAATGATAGGGATTGCGAAATGTTTTCCTGTTGGTGCGGGAAAATATCGTTGTACAGCTTGTTCTTGTGTGGCTGTTAGCCTTGCAGGCGTTTCTTCCTCGCTTTGTTCGTCTTCGGACGCTTCTGGAGTATCTAGGATTGCGCAGTTGTCGTCGACGCTCATTTCCTTTACTCTATCTTCTGGTTCATCGAGGGTGGTGAGGATTTGTGCGTCCTGTTCCTCCCTATATTGTTGTTCCCTTCGAATCTTCCTTGCTTCTGCTTGTTGTCGCACCCAATCGAGGATTTCTTGGTGCGAGTCTTCGTTCAAATATTCTGGCGATTTTGGTTCGAAAATCTCCTTTCGTCCTGTCATCGCAAGGGTTCTTTTTTCCACTGATTGTTCGTCCAGGTCTTCTTGTACCGCTTGTCGCGCTGCTTGAATTCCTGCGCGTATTTCCTCAAGCTCCGGCGTTGGTATCCTTTGTAGCTTTTCGTGTCTTGGTTTTCGTGGTGGTGGTGTCGTGATTCCCAATGCCCGGTTTATCTGTCTTTGCGTTTTCTTCGGCTTCTTGGGTTCTTTCGGAAACCATCCGGTTCCTTGTTTGCTACTGAGGTGGGTATAGCAGTTGTTATCGTAGCAGAAGGTCCAGCTTAGGTTTTTGTGCTCTACCTCTGGTTCGTAGATTTCGATCTTCTGTTGGTTAGTAGCATTGAGCTGTTTCTTACCTCCTTCTGGTACTGGCTTCCATTCTTTCTTGGGTTTCTTGCATTTGTTGGCGAAATGTCCTGGTTTTCCGCAATTATAACACTTCTTTTCCTTTTTGTCATCTTTTTTGGTAGCGTCAAGCTCCATTCGTCCAGGATTAAGAGTGTGACCATAGGCAATAGGTTCGTCCCGCTTCCTGCGTTGATTGGCTTGGTAACTCTTTCCTTTAGTAGGGTTCCAGGTTCCTTTACCCTGTTTTTTCTGTATGCGTCGCTGATACTGTCTGTCGTCGATCCGTACCGTCATAGCGATGTAGTCCGATAAATTGTCTGGCCTGTTCTCTCTATAGAGTTCATCTTTAACTTCTTCCTTGAGTCCCTTATAGAATGCTGACATAAGAGGTTCGTCCTCCCAGTCAAGCTGAGATGCGAGTTGTCTGAAGCGAGCGGCATAATCGGATGCCGATCCTTTCTGCTTGAGTCCGTCGATATGGTACTCGGCAGCTCTAGCTTCATCAACTGTTCCAAAGGCTTTCTTGATGGCTTTTTCGAACTCATCGTAACTTTCGAAAATGGTGTTGGTTTCGTTTTCGCGGTCGTCTTTTTCCTTGTTAAGGTAGTCCCTCATGATGGGTTCAAACCATGCTAGTGCTATTCCCGTCATACATCCTCCTGCGTGAAGTACCTTGGCAGAGGATTCTTCCATTTTGTTTGGGAATTGTCGGTGGTAAGCCCTGAGTTGAGTGAGGAATCCTTGAAGTGCACCCGGGGATCCGTCGTACGGTCCCGGCGCCCTGGGTCTGAGGATTTCTCCCAAGTCCTTTTTAATTGTGGCAGCAGCCGTGGCTTGTTCCTGTCGTTCTTCTTCCATCTGTTGAACTCGTTCGCGGAGGCGTATGATCTCAGCGAGCATCTCGTGAGCAGAGATGGTTGGTGGCCCCTCCCGAGTTTCGTTCGATCCAGATGCGGTAGTAGCCTCGCGTGGTGCCATGTTTGACAGTTATCAGATATTGCTCAGAGTGACGCAGTAGTAGTCTGAACAAGAGCTTTCAACGTGTAACGACTGTTGCACGGAAGGTCCAATAGGAGTCTTCGACGTGTAACGCTAGGTTCCCAAGGGATAAACTAGGTCGTAGTTTATGTTGGCAGAGCCACTAGGGCAGTCAATCTGAGCAGTTGGGTGTTACGTTGGTAATAGGTCGTAGACCGTAACCAAGTGATCAGAGTCAAAGAGTTGTAAGCGAAGCTTAGTCAATGTAATGATCTGTGTGTTGAAAGCTAAGGAGCTAGAGTCTATCTATGAAGCGAATTTGGGGGTCCCTATATACTACGGTGTTCACCCATTGTTCACTGAAGTCCTGGTGAACTATGGTTACATGCGTGCTACTGGTTCGTCTAGAGTTCACTGAACAGTCAGTGAACTCTTCCTCATTGGCGGCCCGTCCCGACCATTAATCCGTCACCCGCTGTGCCCTGAGCCACTGGGTGGCTCATGCAACCGGCCCATCCTGCGGCCTACGCTGCAGCCTGTGACTGGGTCGTAACATAGCTTAAGAAAATATAAAAGATATAAAAGCGTAAAACGTGTAAACTTACTATTACTATTAGTTTCTATTTATTTTATAAACCTTAAATCTTTAAGATTAGCGTTTATTATATATATTAAAGTAATTTTTAGCTTAAGCGTTTTTATTATAACCTTACGCTTCTTAATTAGCTTATCTTTAATAGCTATAAATAAATACTTCTTCTTATTTATTAAACTTCTTAGTAATACTAAGAGTATACTATTTATATCTTTATACTTAATATTAATATTAAATATCTTAAAGCTACTTATACTCTTTATTAATAGTAGGTTAACCTTAAATCTCTTATTCTTTAGTATTCGTATTTCTCGTATAAAGTAATAGAGAATAGTCGTAATATCTAATATTTATTTATAAATTACTTTTAATTATCTAGAAGAAATACCTTATTTAAGTCTATTATTTCTAGTAATACGCCTATAAATTAAACGGTTATAAGGCCCTTAAATAGCTTATTTAAACTAGCTTTATATATAGTAAGAAAAGCTTAATAAAGTCTATTTATTCTAGTAAAGTCAGACCTCTAAATGTATTGTATTTTTTGTAGTTTTTACTATACTGTATTGTATTGTATTGTATTGTAATATATTACAATACATTACAGGATACGAATACCTATAAATGTATTATAAGGCTATAAAATATCTAATATTATAAATAAATGCTTATATAAGCATATTATATATTAAAATAAAGCTAAAAATCACGTGATTTTAGATCTTTAAGAATTAACCTTAAAATGTGGATATTAAGCGAGATATTAAGCTTTAAAGTTATGTCTTAAAATAAAAAGTAAGTAAAGCGGGGCGAATTTTCAATTGCTTATAACTTTTTAAGATAATAACTTATAGTAATAAAAAGTAAAGCATTTTAAAGAGCTAATTTAGCTCTTTTTAATGATATAAAATTTTCTCTTATAAACCTTATAATTAGCCTTATAATCTTTAGTTTAAGAAAACAGGGGTTTTTTTTACTTATAATACATTTATAGGTATTTTAGTTATGTAATGTAATGTATTTAAATACAATACACGAAAATACAATACAATACAAAATACAATACACAATACACTTGTATTTACTATATTTGTAAGAGCTCTGGTAACTATTACCTAAGATATAAATAAAACGCTTCTTTTAGTTAATTAAGGTTATAACGTTTTATTAATAAGCTTATTTAAATAAAGTAAAGGTAATTAAAAGAACTTTAAATGGTATTATATTACTACGTTTTTACGTTCTAGCTTAAAATAGGTTATTTTCTTTACCTATATTATCGCTTAAATACAAGTAAGTTATAAATAATAGCTAAAAACTTAGATTTAAGGTACTTTTACTTTTATTACTATAAGGTATAATAAACGATAATATTAGAGTTAATCTCTTAAAGCTAATAGCCTATTTAAAGCTTCTTAGTATTAACTAAGAAAATATATTAAAGAGAAGAGAAATATTAGAATAAAAAGATATTTTAAAAAGAAAATAAAGCCTTTTTACTCGTAAAACGTAACGTAAAGGTAAGTGTAAAGCGTATATAGTAAATTATAGTAATATTATTTAATATTAATAGTAATTATAGGAAGAAAGTTATCCCTTTATAAATAAAAAGTAATACTCTACTACTTATACTAAACTTTCACCTTAATACTATCTACTATTTACACTATTATAGTTCGTTTTAATTACATATAATAGATAAGTAAGAAGTGTCTTATTATTACTTAATCTTTATTTTAAAATACCTTATAAAAGAAACTATTAATTAATAAATTTTACTTTTATTTAGCGTAGTAATAATTTAAGTGGTTTTATAAGCTAGTTTACCTAATAATAGCCTAATTATTCTAATATTATAAAAGATATTATATATAAACTTAAGTTAAAATAAAGAAGTAGGTAACGTAAATTATAAAATAATAACACGCTCTTTAATTATTCTATTATACTTAAGAGTTTATAATTACTAGTATAATAAAGGTAAGATCTATGAAATACTTAAGAACGTAATACTTAATAATAAGAAACCCTTAAGAGTTAATTAAACTTTATAATTAATATAATTATTAATATAAACGGTTTTATAGATTTTAATATTAATAGTATAATTAACTTAAGCTTAATTAAATTATTAATTTATAAAAACGTACTAAAAGCTAAGAGTACTTTAAAGGCGATTAATTATATTATATAAAACGTTAAGATAGAATGCTAGCCCTTTAACTATAACTTAAACTTTAAGCTATAGAATTAACTTATATCTATTAATAATATATTATTAAATAATAGTAATTTATAAAACGCTATTAATAATATAGATTATTTTAATTTTAATATTTTAATTATATTCAACGATAATACTAGCTTTATTTTATTTAATTAGTATAATAAAATTAGCTTTAAAAATAAAGATAATAATAAACTTTTAATATAAGATATTTTACCGCTTACCTTAAATATAATAGTAGCTTATAATTTAATAATAAAATTATATTAAAAGCTAACTTCTCTTATACTATTTAATTTTAAGACTACGCTAATATTATAAGAATAGAGTTATATTATATCGCGTTATACGTATTAAGAATTATATAAAGTTCTTACTTTAATTAAAAATATTAAAGAGCTAAGGTATATACTTATATTTAAAGATACACTTAAAAAGAAGTTTAATTATAGCTTATTAATACTCTCTTTTTAATAGCGTATATTAAATTTAAAACTAGAAGTTTTACCTACTTAAAGTAAGTTAACTAAGAATATTCTTATATTTAACTTACGGGAAATTCTTTATATATTTCTTAATTTAAACCTAAACCTTAAACTTATTTATAAGAGTATAGTATATTTAACTAATAATACAAAGATTATAGATTTATAGTAAGCTTAATAATAGAGTAAATTAATACGAATAATAAGCGAATATTATATATATAATTACTTTTAATAATTAATTTAGCCGTTTAACTTTATCTCGTATATATTTAGTATTAAGAACACGTAAATAAAGTTTAAAAGAGTGGTATAATACAGCTATAATTACACCTTAATAGTTAGGGAATAGAATTATTTAAGTTAACTAATAATAAAGATTTAAGAAGTATATTTTATAAATAACCTATTTAAGTTTATTTAGCTAGAGTCTCTTTATTATACCTGGTTTTTATAGATTAGTTTTAAGCACTAAGAGCTAATAATTATAATAGACGTAAATTATCTTATACTCCCCTATAAAATTACTAATTATCTACGAAATGTTTTTCTTAACTATAACTTTAATCCTATATAACTAAAAATAAATATTATACTAATATATAAATATACTATTTAATACTTCTTTAATTAATAAATATAAAGATTTTAACTAACTAAGCTTATTATATTACTTTACGGTAAGTTAAAGATTAATATATATAGTAAAGACTACCTTAAAAAACACTTTATAAATATATTAATAATTTCTTTATTATTCTTCTTATTTATTAATGCATTTAACTTATTTAAAAACATATATTAATCTTTAATAAAAATATATTTATTACTATAATTTTTATAAAAGTTACTTTAAACTTATATTAAAAGTATAATTACTCTTATATTAGAACTATTTAACGTAAAGTTCTTAGATATTATTTAAAGCCTAGCTTATTTATTTAAGCTTAATTAAGAAATAAAGCTAGAAATTAATAGTAAAATAGTTTTTATTTATTTCTTTATTAGTTACTTTCTTAGTAATATACTCTTATAATAATAGCTATTAAAATACGCTAGCTTACGCGTTAATTTATTTTACTAATACTATCTTATAAATGCTAAAAAGCAATTAAATCTTAATTTTAATATTATTGAGTTTAGTTATTATAATTAAGAATTATATTAAGATTAAGCTAGAATATAATAAATACCTATTAAGTTTAAACGTAAAGTTACATGTAAAAAGTTAGGTTTATATAATAATATTAAATTAATAAATATATTAAATACGTAAGATAAATTTATTTTAGTTTTAGAGTCTTAATAAACTAATATTAATCTAAGAGTTTATTTCTTTAAGTCTTAATACAATTTAAAGTTAACTAATTAATATCTTATACTTTAAGTTATTTAAAATTATAAAACTACTTTTTTTAATTATATTTAATAACCTAAAAATATTAATTATAAATATATATAAAGATATTACGCTTATCTTTAATACTTTTATAAACCCGCTTACTTAAAGCTAACTTTAATTACTAATAAAACATATAAACTTATAAAGAATTAAAGAATTTACGTAAAGGGTAATTATTCTTCTTATACTCCTATAAGTTTAGCTATAGTAATATTACGTTAAGAAGAAATACTATTTTATTATACCTTAATTTATTAAAGATTATTTTAACTTCTTTTAATTCTCTTATAATACTTTAAAATTTATATGTGTAAATTAGCTTATAATAGTTTACTAGACCTTTATAAAATCACTTTTACTTACCTATAATTTATTCTTATATAATATACTTTTATAATATTAAAAATATATTATTACTAAACGTCGCGCTATTTAATTTCTAATTTAATTATACTTAAGTATAAGCAGAGCATTGGAAGTAGTGTAGTTTTGTAGTTTTGTAGTTTTTGTAGTTTCGAATATAAAAAATTATATTAAATCTAATAAAATACTTATAGAATTATAAGTTTTACGAATAACTAGCATAAATCTAAAATTATAAGCTTATAATAAAAAAAGTGGGTCCTTATATACTATTATAAGCCTAAAACTTCAAAAACTACATTTTGTAGTTTTTGTAGTGTAGTGTAGTGTAGTAAGTTTTTAGAAAACTATATAATCTAGTTTTTAAGCTTACAAAAAGCTAAGGGGACCCACTTTTTTAAATAAGCTGATTGGCTATAATATTAGCTATTTTATGTATTTATTATTATAATTCAAGTATTTTATTAGATTTATTATTAATTATTTAAGCTTTTTTAAAAAATGAAAATGTAGTTTTCTTGTTAATGCTCTGAGTATAAGTAAACTAAAAAAATATTTATTACTTGCCTTTAAAATTTACCTAATATACTTATTACTTACTACTATAATTTACTTAATACATTTATTACTTACTATTATAATTTACTTAATATATTTATTACTTACTATTATAATTTACCTAATATATTTATTACTTACTATTATAATTTACTAAATATATTTATCACGTATTACTAGAACTTATTTATAATATTTATTACGTATTCTAAAACTTACCTAAAATAATATTACTTATTATAGGAAATTAACTAATATAAGTTTATTTAAATTATTAATTCTTATTCTTTATTTTATAATTACATTATAAAGAAACTTACCTTATTTAAGTGTTACTACTAACTAGTAATTAAGTAATATTTTAAGAGTTTAATAATATATTATTTAAAGTAGCGAGTAATTTCGTAGTTTCTAATAACGCTTTATTAGCGTTAAATAATAGTAAGATAAAATTTAAGAAAGGCCTCTTAAATATATACGTGGGATTATACTATAAAGAAAATTATATTAAGTATAAAAGCGGTAATATAACTTTTATATTACCTAGTAAGATAAAATATAAGTAAGTATAATAAGATAAATTCCTAGCTATACCTTGAAATTTTTATTATTTCTATTACTAATTTGTAATCTTAGACTCTTTAAATATAATATACTTACTATAAACTTTATTAATATTATTATTACCCTGATATATTATAAAAACTATTATTTTACCATCTTATTTCTATTAAATAATTATTATAAGAATATATATTTAAAGTATTATAAGCTATTTAAATAGATTTATAATAATTATCTCTTACTAGTTTATTCCCTTAATCCTAAAGCTAATAATAGTTTAAAGAACCTAAAGTAAATATTAAAGACTCTTATATACGTAAATAAGAACTATAAATCTTTAATTATATAGTAATAATTAAAATTAAATTAATTTTAGTTTAATACGAAAACATTAATTAAAATATAACGAGTAAACTTAATAGATATATCTAGTAAATTTACGTAAGAACTTACTTAAGTATTTTAAGATAATTATAATATTTTTATATTATTATATAAGAAGAAGAGACTATTAAAATAGTATTCATAATTATCGTTTATAAATAAGTATAATACTATAAAATATCTCTCTTATATAAGCATTAATTCTTCTTAGATATAATAAGCGCTTCTTCTTTAAAATTAGTAACTTTATTAAAGTAAGTTTTAGCTATATAAGAATTAAAGCTTTTTTTATTTTTTATTAGGCTATTATATTATATTTATTTACTATAATAAATTATATATTACGTTAAAGAATAAGATAAATTAAGAAGTTTATTCTTAAGATTAATATTCATAATCTTATAAGATAAAGAGAAATCGTAGAATTACCTAGAATCCTTAATTTACGCGTATAAATAATTTTACGCTATAATAATAGCTTCTTATTTATTAACTATAATATTTACTTTATATAATTAAAGTAATATAAATATTTTATTTTTTAATTATAAGAAAACCTATAAATTATATATTTAATATATTACTATAAGTAAAGAACCTAATACCTTTTAATTATAAAACCTATTATATTCTTTTCTTTTAATTCTTATATTATAAATTAAGCTACCTAGAAATTAAATAATATACTATATTCTAGATATAAGTTAAGGTATATACGCTTATTAATTTTATAATAGATACGTAGCTATTCTTACCTAGTCTAGTTAATACTTATTATTACTTTATTAAACCTTATACGTGTCTTTATATATAACTTATAGTTATAATTTAATCTTATTTATATCTCTTATTATACTTGTATTTTATTTAAGGTTAATTATTACATATAATAATTTTCTTTAGGTTTACTCCCTTAAGTAAATATTATTATTATAACGTTCCTATAATATTATACTATTAGTTCTACTATAATATTAGTCTTATACACACGTATTTACGTAAATATTATCTATTACCACGTCTCGCCTTTATTACTTTATAGTTAAAATTATTTATAATATAAAGATTTATATTAATATAATATTATAAATAAAATGATTTTAAGAATTACCTATAAAGCATTTACCTTTTACTTCTCTTCGTATATAATTTTCTTATTATCCCATTAATAAATAAGAAACTTATAATAATAAGAGTCTTAAATAAACGAGAATAAATATTATAAACTTACTAGTACTTAAAGTAAAATATTATAACTTGAAGAATATAAGTTAAAATAATTCTTAATATAAACTTTATTAAATTATTTACCCTTAAGATAAATAACTTAATATAAGTAAAATATATTAAGTATTAATTATATATTTTATAAAAGGCTAATAAGAGATTCTTTTTTAATACCTTAAACTATTTATAAAGCTTTACTAGCTATTAGTATTATAGCTAGGTTATTAGCTTTAACTTATTAAATAATAACTATATAATATATAATAAATACGCCTAAGAATAAAATCTAAGACTATTATATTTCTTGCTTTCATTCCCTTAAAGTAAAACTAACTAATAAGAATTAGAATATTTAGTGTTTTTACGTTAAATAGGTTATTTATAAATTTACTAGTAAGAAATAAATAATTATAATTCTATTTAATACTTAAATATAGTAATATTATTTTAATATACTCTTTATTATAGGTGAGTTTCTTATTACTTAAAATATAGCGATAAATAATAATATATTACTATAAGTTTACTATTATTTAATACTATAAGAATATAACTTATTTATTATTTAGTAAATATTAGCTTATAAAATATAGTATAAAAGTATAAGAGCGTTTATATTATTATAATATCTTTTAAGAGTTTAATTAAAGATAGAATAATTATAGATTTTAATTTTATACCTCTTAAAATATATGTCTTTTATATATTACCCCTAATTAACAGTTAATTTATACTAACTTATTAGATATTATAACCCTAATAAAGAATGCTAGAAGAGGCTATAAAGTCTATTAGAATAAGCTTTTAAAAGAAAGAATATTTAATAAATACTTATTTAAATATTAATTTACTTTAAATAATAATAATAAAGTAATAAAGAATAAACGTTAAGTATTTAAGATAATATTTAACGTTAATTAATTATTAATAAAGATAAGTTAATACTTTTATATATATCTTTTTAAACTTCTCTTATATAACTTTAATTTCTCCTTCTTTAATAATAATAGTATTTTATTTAAAGAATACTAAACTTAAGATAAACTTTAATATCTTATAACCGTTTTATAATAGGAAATAAATAGTAAGCTTTTTAACGTAAGTCTTTTAGTTTATATTTTATAAAATTACCTTCTTATACTTATAAAGTTAATTTTAACTTATTTTTATTTAAATTTATAAGTTATAATAAGGTTATTATTAAGTTCTAGTAATTATACATTTATAATTATAGTAGTAACGTGAAATATAGAATAGATATTTAGGTAAGTGTCCCTAAACGTTTTCTACTATAACGAGTATTTATAAGTAATTTTAAATAAGTTAATTAATTTATAAGACCTATTTTTTACTAGATATAATAGTTTTTAACTAATAAAGGAAAAGATTTAACGTTACCTATTCTTAATACTAAAATTTATTATTATAATATAAATAAAAAGTTTTCTTTAAATTCTTAATAGTAGATTATTTAATAATCTAAAAATAGTTTTCTTTATATTAGTATTAAAACAGGTAATTATTTTATATAGGATATACGATAATATAGGTAAGTTTATTACTATTATTTAAAAACACTATAAAATTCTATTATAATAACCTAATATAACTTTATAAAAAGGTACTTTACCTTATATACTATAAGTATTTTAAAGTATGCTAAGAAAACTCTATTATAATAAATAACCTAAAAATACTATACTATCCCTTATACTATTAATTATACTATTATAAAATAATAGCGTTTAGCTTTATAGTAAGTTTATATTTAAGAAGTTTATAAATATATATTTATTAATTATTAAAGCTCAAAATAAAGAATTATCTTTATAATATATTAAGATATTTTATACTATTAGCGTAAATATTTAAAATAAATAATATATATTTATAGGTAAATTAAAGCTAAATACTATATCTTTTATAAATAGCTATTAGGGATTCTATAATATTAGTAATAGGTATTAGTTTAGTAATATTAATTAATTTATAATATCTTTTATAAATTAATATCTCTTATAATTATAGACCTTTAAAAGCTTAATATATATAATATATAAAAAGGCTACGTATTTAAGTAAGTATATAGAAATTTAAGAGAAATCCGTGAATTTAAAGGGTACTAGCCTTAACTTTTTATTAAGCTTATATATTATATATATAAATAATAGTATATTATAAAGTAAACTATAATACATGTTAATAGCCTTTTACACTTAATATTTATTTGGTTTAATAGAATTATAATAGCTTAATATAATATTCTATTATATAGGTTATCTTATCTTATAATATTATTATGTTAACGCTATTTCACATTTATATAAGCTTTAACACTTTTTTAGCCTCTTAAAGTAATATTACATTAATAAGCTGTTTAGACCAGGACACCATGTCTGACACGGTATTAGACACACCCCCCCCTCCCGCTATAGTAGGTAAGTAGGATGTTTTTTTTTTTTTTTTTGGCGGGGCAGAAGCTGTTGGTTGATCTTCCCACACTTGCGACCACTACCAGTTGTGGTCGAGTATCGAAAGTTGATAGGAATCTGTTCCCCCCCCGGGCGGCGGGTGACATGTGAGAATTCCTCCATCTAGATTCATTCTCAAGAAGAGTCACTAGGTAAGTAGGGACTGAAGCGACTGAAGTCAGTTTTGCCGTTAGACACATCCCAAACTATGCTGTTGTTTCATTGTCTCCTCTTTCGAACGGCCGCGGGTGCAAACCTGCGTGTCACCCTGTTGATAGGTCCCCATTCTTTAGTTCAATCATATACGCCCTTCAAACCCAACTCCTACAATGCACGGTTAGAAGACAAACACGAGCAACAAACATAGGCCGCTGCCACCCTTTTTTTTTTTACATAAAAAATTGGCGTCCTATAAAGCCGGGGCTAAAACATAATTGAGAATATCGTATCCCAAATTGAAGTACGCAGCTTCTCTTTCCTCCTCCGAGTTCCCGATGCCGTCCCTGAACCTGTCTGTCCAGCGGCCACCATCTAGACCATCGAGATACTCACAAAAAAGATCCAGCCCGTCAGCTGTCCCAACAAGCTTCTCGAGAAGTCGGTTTTCCAGACAGCGATACAACAGATCACCGTCAATGTGCATTAGCTTTGGATGTAAGCGCGGTTCAATATCAACGTCGTCGTCTGACCCCGTGCTGTCCGAATCTGAGGGAGATCCAGCCATGGTCTTAAACAGCCTACTACGCTGCGCCAGAATTTGGACTAGGCTCAGAATTCGCCATAGCTCTAAGTTTATCAATGTGAAATGTCGTAGTGAGCCGTCGAGAGAAACCCCAAATACCTCGGATCCTTCTTTGCTGCTGGCCACGACGCCAAATCGATTCCGCGTCTCCGACCCTAACCACAGCGGCCGGCTCCTAGCGTGGGTAAATCGTCGGACGGAAGTGGGAAGTATTGCTTCAAAAATTGTCTGAAATTCCTTGCCTTTTTGGCCCCATGGAATCCATACGCCCACAAGCCCTCCTCTGTGGTCAGAGAGCATGGTAATTGGCCACCTGCCAACAACGTCAGAGTCCCACCCGTCTGTTCCAATGTCCGTCATATGAGTAGTTGTCCTCGATATAGCATCCGTATGTATCAGAGACATCGGACCGTCTTCTCCCGCCCTATGGTCAATTACTTCGAGGGAATGCATAGTAGTCAGCGCAAGAATTTTGCCGTTGAACACGCGAAGAGATATTACAGGAGAATCAACTTCATACTGCTTCATGGGCCGCAGTTTCTTCTCCGTCAGATCCAGGACATCCCAGTGAATAGTCTTATCGACGCAAAATATGATCCCGTCGTTGTCGCCAACAATAGAGTATATAGGCTTGGCCATCACTTTCTTGTAACGAGTCCAATAGTGCAGTCGTTTTCCGCCACCATCACCGGTGCGAGATTCCGATTTGTTCACTGACACGATAAGTAGCCTGCCTTCTTTCGTCGTCACCAAAAGGAAAGCAAAAGTCTTGCCGTCTTTCACATACAACCATTCGTTGAGACCATAAATTCTGTCTCCTGGGTGGCCAAGGCCCGAAATAAACTCCAAAGGGTTCCTATCCTTGTCACAAGCAGATGCAAGATGCATACCACTTTCAGGATCAATGAATGCTAAGGTAGATTTACCATCCTTCAGTAATGCAACCACTAAACAGTTCCACGCTTGCGAGAATATGACACGTGTAGGGGTACCGTTCAGAGGCAGGCTCCTGGGAACCAGGGAGCAGTGCGGCCATATTTCTGCAATCAGAAGCCTGGAGCCGGCAAGAAGCATGAGTGACATGTGACCACTGTAGCCAGATAAGCTAACACCAAGGCCAAACGCGGAATGAATGGGTGGTGACGGCATCGAGGCATCGTTCGAGTCTGTCAGCCAAATGAAATTTTTTTTTTGAAACTTGAGGGTCGACGGTGAAAAGTTCGACATCATCGTAATGTTGTTGTCACAGCAAGCCATGGTTGCGAAACCGCCGTCGAAGAGGCTGTGTGTTGGGAAGACATCGACTGGGGCCACGCCCATAGCTTCACTGTTCCAGGTGACGCGTTCCGACCTTTGGCCTGAGATTCTTAAATTCAATAGGTGTCCGCACCGAGTACCAGCAACAAACTCAGCAGCGTTAGTGCTTTCCCGTACGATACAAATGCTAGTCAGGGGTTCAAACAGGTGTGCTTCACTTGGGGCTTCAAAGGCAGAAGGGCCGACTAATGTACGAAGATTGAATTAGCGGCCTTAGCAATCAGTTTTGAGGGTCGACTTTTTTGGTTTGCCTACCTCTCTTTTTGTCAACAGCTTCAGCGACTATGGCGGTGCCATCCAGCGCATAGGCGAAGACCCATGAGGTGCTGTCAATAACAGAGCCACTGATCACAAAATAATCGCCTGCTGTTTTGAAGAGGGACACGCATGTAACTTCGCCCGCAATATCCCAAGATTTGACGGCTCGGATGCTCATCCCTTCAATTTGCAAAATGTGCAACTGAGAATTCCCATCGTTGTGTGTGGAGAGAACAAGAATGTCGTCTGCGCAAAAAGCATTCTCTGCACGAACACAAGGTATCCCGAGTATACTTTGCAGAGAGTGAAGTGATGTTCGAGAGTCTGATAACAGGGCGACGGAGGACTCAGTAACTTGAAGTATGAGCCCTGACTGGGCTTGGCAAGCATGCAACGTCCGAGACGTCAAGTCAAATGCGGTACTGTCGGGTGCTACTGCATCTACCTGACTGAAGTCACTAGAGAAATGCAGCAGTATGGAAGAATCAGGCAAGGCAAGCAAGCCAAACAATCCGTTCCCTTCCGGGCCGTTCATCGAGAACCCCCAGGCACACCTGATAGGTTCACCGGTCTCGATATCGAGCCCAATCCTGCCTTGGACGCCCCATCTCCATTGAGTTAAATTACCCCGAATGCCGCGACCAGACGCACTGAACAGGCTTTCCGGCTTTAGGGGTAGGTTATTCATTTCAAGGCTTCTTGAATTCGCATTTCGGGGTTCCAAGGCGCTCGAAGCTTTGAGTGGACGCCCGCCAGAGGTAACCAGGTCGACAACCGGTGACCAGTTGGGTAAAACACTGACTTGTTCAAGGTCAGTACGAGGCGCAAGCTGTGTATCAAATACATCAAATTATTAGCACACGAATAATCGTTGAGAAGGAAAAAGACGGAAAAAGAAGGAGCAAAGGAAAAAGGGGGGAGGGAGGTGCAGAGAAGTGGTATCCTCTCTGCTTCGTTTGTACCTTCCAAATGCCGCCTGGGCCAGAATCACCACTTATTATAAGAACGTCGGAGAAAACATCGTACGCAATAGTGAAAGCCGTGTTAATGTTGGTGTTGAGGCAGCCCACATTAGTAACAGAAGGGACTAACTCCGGAGCGTCGATCTCAACGTGAATTATGGCTCCATCCTCACGAGCTAGATAGATAATGTCAGTCTTTTCGAAATATTTCTTCCTGCGGAATGGCCTAGACCAGGCCGTCCAAAGTGGTTTGTCTGCACCGTGATGGAGAGGCGTTCGCCCAGGTGTATCCGTATCGAGGACCTCGAACACCGGGGAGCCAGAAAGACAGTTCTTCACGATACCAATATCTGGCTGGGAAACCGCGAAGAAGGCCGTGTTGAATCGAAGGGGTATGAGAAGAGATGGCATTCGATGCTCCTTAGGTAGCCTATTGCCAGCTTTCTCTTCGGCAAAGATTTCTTTGAGATTGTCCCCTACCTCCCATTCGTAGGTGACCATCCGGGAAACCGGTTCTGCGGATCGTCTTTCCCTTCTTGTTACAATCAGAAGAAGAATGATATGATAATCATCCTCTGGACGGGGATACAGGAACTCCAATTTATGAATCACGCCCTGTATAGAACGAATTCGAATCGATTTGACAGGGTCAAAAAAACCTTGTTGGCGATATTGTTGGTTGAGTCCGGCCATTGATTCAAATTCGTATATGACGAGGACGCCATCGGGCGAAGCTGCGGCCATGTACCGTGATGATGGATCAACGGATAAGTGATATCCAAAATAAGAGAGATTCTTGGGACTTTCTCGCTTATTAAACACAAATTCTAATGTTGAGTCAGGCCTTTCCCGCAGAAACATATACATGGTATCACCAGATTCTAGTATCAGAACTAGTAGTTGCGGTGGCAATCGGTGGCGGGAGTCAAGGCCAGCGTCGAGGGGGTCTCGCATGAGAATGTCTTGGTCCTCGCCTTTTACCATGTCGGCAGGGTCATCGTCATCTAACCCATGCTGGAAGGAGTCTCCTATCACAGCGGCTCCTCGGATCCTGGAGCCAAAATCACTTTTTCGTACAACCTCGTGAACTTGTCCATCTCGCCTAAGCTCGCTTATTTGCACAAAGTGGTCCTATTGAAGCTGTTAGAGATGTCGATACAAGCACACCATTCAACCGCGGATTGCAGATGAGCCATGGACGAAATCGTCCAAGAGGAGGGAAAGAGCCGCAGAACGTAGTATAAACATGCCCAAGTACTGTATAGCTCATTGCTAAGGCCAGAACCTAGTTCGGCCACCAATCTGAAAATGCATATGCTAACACAGCCTTGCCATACGTAGAGGCAGCCGCACACTTATTGCAAAAAAGGGCGGAAGCGGAGGTTTGACGTGACTTACTCCGACAAAAGCTATGTCGTTGTGAGTCTCGGATCTCAAACGAACAGGAAGAATCCGGTGAACGACAGGGCTCTCTACTATGGTCCTGGACAAGATTCCACAGCTTGGTGGCTCCGGGTGAGCTCGTGTAGCGGATTTTGGAGTCGTAGATGCTTGCAGAGCAGCCTGGAGGTTGACAGTCTCGGTCACCCATTCGCCGTCCCGAAGAATGCTCGTTTGAAATGCCATGTCGTTCTAGGCATGACACTCGCCAGATATGCGTATGAATCCGAGGAGAAGCAGTTTTGCTCGGCTTACGCAGAACCTGAACGAGTACCGTTTGACGGATGAAGGGACATGGAGAAGCGTAGTGAAACGTGGAAAGCGTTGCTGAGCCAAGGAAGCATCTTAATGCCCAAGCACGATAATTCTTATCGGCCCGTACATGTAGCTAAATTGCGCTACAGCTCGTACTTTGTTCGAACGAGACGGATCGTTTTCGTGGCGGAAACAAAGACCTCGGTCAGGTTTTGAGGCACAAGGACGACCATGAACGGTATCCACCTGAGGGTAAGAGACTTAAGCGGAAATTGAACGTGAGAGCAATGCAGTAGAGAGGCTCAGGACAACCAACCAGATTTTGTCTGGAATGGGTAAGTATTCCAATTTCAAGAGATCAAAGTCACAGATGGGCTCCCAAAAGACGTAGCTAAGAGAGGAGGAGTAGAGGAAGAGGTGGCACGGAGCGGGAGAAGATGCAGCACTGGGGGGAGAGTCACAGGCGTGCAAGATCTGAATGCAAATCCTGTCAAGTGCAAGTGCCCGGGACCAGACGACGTCTTGAGGAGTGATTAATAGATATGGTCAAAGGGACCATGTGGTTTCTCTTTTTCTCCTTTTTTTCCCTGGGCTTGTTGGGCTCCAGATGTCCTCTTCCGTGCTTGGTAACCTGTAACCTGGCTAAGCTGGTGTGGTTGGTATTGATGGTTGGTCGTGGTCGGTGAAGTCTGGTGCAGCCGCTCTAACTGGCCGACATGCATGTAAACATCCAACGTGCAGCAGCCATGTTCAAATGTCGCAGTAGATGGGGTCTTCATTCAGGCATGGACCAGACGTGACGTGACCACATGCACCAACGTGCTGGGGGTCGCGCCGAACCACCACCGCTGCCGGGGACTGCAGTGTTTGCGACTTATGGTCTGGTGCCTGGCTGCTCAGCTTCCCAGTATATATAATTCCCACCAGACATACGCGCAGGTCACAGTGATCCTTCCTTTGCTTATTGAGTCTGGTACTTCAAGACTCAACACCGTTTGTTTACCTACCTACCTAGGTAGGTACTTAGGAATTTAGGTACATATGTAGACATTGTGATCCATCGCCAGCAGTTCTAAATCGGACATTCCACATTCGACACTGGCAGCCATCTCATGTGCAGAGCGGGACAGTACCCCCAGGACGCACTCAATGTTGGACCGACTAGACGCTGGTGGTTGGCGCCATGCGCTGTGAAGCGCCCGTCCGGTCTGGTCTGGTAGCAGTTGTTGACCAGTTGGACCCGTGAATTCGATGTTCCCAGCCTGCTTGAGCACTGTGGGCAAGCAACCCAGCACTTCGACGTAGTCGCTTGAGCAGGTCGAAACACCACACTCACACTGGTTGAGGCCACTTGTTTGCTCCAGATGCTGTTGGAGCACTTCGCCTTCTGTCACCAATTCACCAAAAAAATTTCATCGGATCCTCGACGTCGACTGATACCTGACTGCAAATGTGCATCACTGGGAGAACGCGACGACTTGCCCATAGGTCCTGACTCCTGAGTCTTGGATACGGCAGCAGTGATCATCGGGATCATGCATTCGGACCCAGAATCCAGCGAGAGACCGGCTCGCTCTGATGGCCGATGCCGCAGCCCAGCCATCCATCATGACTCTCAGCAAAGAACTGCACAAATATCATTGGAAGAAAAGGCCGAGGCGGTCCGTGATGCATGCAAGTGGAAGGACATCGCGAAACTGAGGTCCCTTGCAGAGTCCACAGGCGGATTCCTCACCGATGAGCTACGAAGATCAGCCTGTAGGTTTCGGCGTCGTTTGCCTCGCGGGTGATAGCTATGAATAAAATGCTAACGAGATGCCATTACCTCTTTAATATCAGGGCCTCTCCTGCTTGGACTCTCACCGGATCTCATGAATGATGGCGTCGATACAAGCTTCGATGCTCAAGAAGCTGTGGCCGACTGGGAACAACTAGAACCCCATCGCGATGAAGATCAAGTACAACTTGATGTCAACAGGTCCTTTATATACTATCCAAATGGTATGTCTCCGCTATCCCCATCCCTGTTAGTTAGTGACAAAATGCATCCCTTGATTCACCACTACATTTCCTTGCCGTGGCCCCGTTGATCTAACTCTGTCTCTTTTGTCTACAGACAAATCAGAGGCACAACTTAACAAGTGCAAGTCCGAGCTTTTGGTCCTTATCGTTGAAGTACTACGCCGTCACCCGTACCTCTGCTACTTCCAGGGATTTCATGACATCTGCCAAGTATTTCTCCTGGTATTACAGCCTGGATGGCGGGCACGCGTAGTCGCGAGACTTTCGGTCCTCCGCATCCGAGACTTTATGCTTCCTAGCTTGGGACCGACGACAGCACAATTGCGCTTGCTTCCCGACTTGCTGGCCAAAGCTGATAGCGAACTGCGCAAACATATTGCCACGATAGAACCATTTTATGCACTAGCGGGCACTTTGACCATGTATGCTCACAACATTGAGGCTTATGGCGATATTGCACGGCTATTCGACGTTTTCTTAGCTAGAGAGGCTGTCTTCCCAATCTATGTATTTGCCCAAATTGTCATGAGCCGAAGGAGCGAGATCTTGGATGTTGAAGAGCCAGACATGTTGCAGGTGATGCTCGCAAAAGTACCGCCCAACATGGACTTGGATTCCCTGATAACAAACGCCGCCAGCCTGTTCGATCAGTTTCCACCCGAGTCTTTACCTTCATGGCGGCGAATATCGAAATCGAGTACTCTGAAGACTGCTCGACACATCGAGACATGTGCAAATCAAACCCTTGATGATGGCCGCGCGTTCTTCGAACAGCAGGCCAAGGAAGTCCGATGGGTAGAGACACGGGATAGGATTTCGATGGCAGTCTGGAGATACCGCCGGCCCATCAGAGCCATTGGTATGACCACAGCTGTCGCCGCCATTGCTTTTTATCTGCGGAGAAATCCATCTGCAATTCACTATGTCACGTCTCTCTTTAGCACATTGAGTAAAGCTTAGATCTTGCTTGCATTGTCTCATGCAAAGAGAATTCAGGGAAACTGAAGAGAATTGACAGGCGTTTTTTAGCCTGATACAGATATCTTCTGGTTGTGTATTATTTCCAGTTTGCCTGAAGATATATTACATATTTGTACTATTTGTCTCATCCGGTTAGCTGGAGGATGCTTGCTGGTTTTAAGATGGCCCTTACAGCCACTCCCTAAGTAAAGACTTGGGAATTAACCTAGTACAGTCTTCCTATTAGACGCCGTGCCCGTTCCCGCCTCCCCTCCTTTGGCAGTTCTCTGAACCGACGACAATGGTGTGAACATGCCACCAGGCAAGTGAGCATGGAAATCCTGCCTGCCTACTTCGACTGCATTGTATGTATATTACGATATTTCCTTCGCCTGTCGTGGTTCTACCGCAATATAGCGCTATGCATCAACTTCAAAGGCCAGTTTGAGCTTCTCAAAGTGCTCCTGCTGTTCCTTGGCCAACTTCCCCGATGTATCCCCGATAATAGTCATGATAAGGGAATAATTGTTATAAAGAAACCGATCGCTCTTACGCCTGTCACCGCCATAGGATAGACTCTGCTTAGCCAAGAAGGCCTCGAGTTCGGAGCGTAATCGCCGCAAGCTAGCAACGACTGGCTCATCATCTCCAGCATCAGCACAAAGTTCTAGAAATCCGTGCAAGAGTTGACCAAAGCGCTGAGTAATAACATGAGGCGCGGTTGTCATTTTTGCCACATCAGCCGCTGACCGAGTCAGTTTGCTGGGTAAACTGTTGGTTAATTGACGAACAGATTCGCAATGTCGATCCATGATGACCTGCAATCGTGGCCAAAGAAGCATGCTCGTGCCGTTGATGTATCCGTCCACCACAGGTACTTTACGACGCTGAAGCTCAAACGCAAAGCGTTGGTTGAGGCGAATACAAAGTAAAATACCTAAGGCGTCAAACGTCTCAGCTACCAGGGTCCTTGACAAGGTCTGGCCAAGCTCAAAGGTAGATTCGAATATGTAATTGAAAGTCTTCGAAATTTGGGAATAAGACAACGCTGGTGAAAAAAAGGTGGCTAGAAACGTGTACTCTGCTGTTGCGTTGTCGACTAACGCTAAATTATAGTTTCGAAACTGTACTTCCAGATAATGCGTGGCTTGGTCCTCTTCGGCCAGATACGAGGACATCGCCGCCTGATTGGTCGTTGTAAGAAGGTCTATGCGCCGCCCAAGATTGAAGGCATCGTGCGGCGGCCCAGTTGCTCGGGCACTCGAAAGAACGGCCGTCCTTCTCGTAGTATCATCATGGCCCAGAGTGTCTGTCTTATCAAGAACATGAATCTTGATCTTCGCTAGGGCTCGCTCGTATCTACTGAATTGGTTGTGGTAATACCATCGCATTGTGTTCATGTAGGCAAGGGAGATTTCGTCGGCGAGGGTTGCATGATGCTTATGAAGAAAGGAAAATAGGTCCCTGAAGCGGAGAAAGTTCTGTTGCTGGATGATTTGTGCGTTAATGTGTGGTGATCGAAGTGCCTTTATTTGCGCCACAAGAAAGTCCCGGATGCGCTCGATTGCCTGGATGAATTGTCAATTCACTGTCATTTCATTACAATGACCATCAAGCAGTCAAGCATACCTTTAATGTAAGCTTTTCTAACAGGGGGCCTAGTTCCTCAGACGCTTTGCTGTGTTGCAATGCAGATGATGTCTTCATCTTATACGCCGCCGTTCTCCTGTCCAACTCTGAGAGCATCTTGGCCCATGAGTCGTCGATATGACCGGTTGATATTTTTGATATTACCTCGGGTGACAGGCTGAGCTCTTCTACTAGCGGACCTAGCGCCTTCTCAACCTCCTTGCGGTTCTCCAACCGCCGATTTAATGCAGTCGATCGCTCTTGCAAAGACTCAATATCGGCGGATACGGCGGCCAGATCATTCCGGAAATCAGCCAGGTTGATTTCGACAGAGTTGAGAACGTCGTCACAAGCTGTGATGGACCGATGGAGATCCTCAAACTTGGCACACTGCTGCTGGTCTTGTTGCCCGAATGTTAGTATTATTAGAATGAGGAGGGAAGCTGGCGTCATACACTCTTCAATGGTTTGCGGCTGCCACGATGCTGTCACAGCATGCTCAGGAGGGTGTGACGACGCCAGCTCTTTCAATTCAAGTCCGCCAAAGTCAAAATCGAGGTCGAGATCTGCTTCTACAATGGAGCTTATCCTCGCCTTCGGTGTCTCAGTATCGTTTTCAACATGACCGGGCTGCTTAAGAAGTCTCTCGAGGGTCTCTAGCGGGTCTGGTAGGTTCGGGATGGTTGATGAATGTCGCAATGAAGAACCGTTCGGTCGTCGCGACGTAGGAAGCAGCGATGTAGACGAATCATTGGACGCTAGGGACAACGACGAGCTGCGCGGAGAGTGACCAGCCCGCTGAGACGTCAAATACGGGCTAAGGCTGCTCGACGTTCTGCGTGGGAGAGGCGAGTATGACCTGTTGCCAGGTTGGGGCGTGGACTGACCTGACGCACCTGATGGACCTCCAGCCAGTCTATCAAGCCACATGTTGAAGGTAAGAGGACCAAGCCTCCCAATTTCGTTGTGTAGATTCTATACGGCGGCGGCCATGGTACTTGTGCGGATGTATTTTCTTAGGTAGTCAGTCGTGACTTCTTGTCGCGATGTTCCAGCAATTGTGTCGACGGCTTTTGCACAGATGGCCCAAGCGACTGATTGGAGTCACTGCAGTAAGTTGTGAGGTGCTCATTGGTCCCATTTGCAATGCAAGCCACAAGAGTGAAGCAGGCTGAGCCACAGGGGCAGAACACCGCCGAGTAATTACTTAACCACTCCGTGTAAACCTTGGAACTTACTAAGGTAGGGCTGCAAACTCACGGACCCCGTTCGTTATGAGAAATTCTAGGACACTTTGGACGAAATTGCTTTTCAGATAGCGTATGGATATACAACTGTACACTTACGCGACGTAAATTATAACCGAGAGATGCTTCGTTTAACGAGCCGCCTCATTAGTACCTGCTTCATCTGGGCCCCGATATACAATGGTCTGGCACGCTGAACGGGCTGGGGTCCGCTTCTGCTGGCACCTGGATGACTAGAGTAGAAGACTAACTACTCCGTACACCTAGGTAGCTATTAGAAGTGTCAAATGCAAGAACTGGTCTCGACCCGCCCCAGGGCCCAATCACACCTGCGAAGAAGGGAAAAAACCTGAGACGGAACGCCATTTTCCCCTCCGTCTCTACATTGACTTCTCTCTCCTCCCACTTTTACACTCTTCTTTTTTTTTTTCCTCCGCCCACTGTCCAGCACCATCACTGCTTTTCAGTGCCGGAAAAAAAAAATTAGAAAGGCATCGCTTTCGCTTCCTTTTCCTTCCGCCTCTCACAACTCCGCTTTCTTGCGCATTCATCACCATGGCTGACGAGGTAAGCTGCTGCCATTCTGACGGAATTGTTGATTCTGCTGCTGTATTTTTTTGCGCGGACCTTTTGGGCGGCGGGAAAAATTCACCCCGCATCCCCCTCATCGCTGCACTCAGTGTCTTGCCCCCCCCCCCCTTTCGCGGATGGCGCTGGCTGCGAATTGGGTGCTTTGTGCGCATGACCCACGACCCATCGAAACTCTCAAACCGAAAATATTACTGCGATTGCCATCACCAACCTCGCCATGATGATCCCTGGAAGTGTTGAAATGGAGATGCTTGACAAAATCATGCCGTTAATTTCTCGCCTCTTGTCTGGCATGTTACATCTGGTGTTATTGGCTGACCAAATTCCTTGATACAGCACGATCTTGAATTCGAGTCCGCCGACGCCGGTGCGTCCACGACCTACCCCCGCCAGTGTTCTGCTCTACGCAAGGGCGGTTTCGTCGTTATCAAGGGACGCCCTTGCAAGATTGTAGAAATGTCTACCTCCAAGACTGGCAAGCACGGTCACGCCAAGGTCCACCTGGTTGCCACCGATATCTTCACTGGCAAGAAATACGAAGATTTGTCTCCATCCACCCACAACATGGATGTGCCCGTCGTCAACCGAAAAGAGTACCAGCTGGTGAGTAACAACTCTTTCCTACTACCGTCCCGATACCTTGTGGCCATTCATCCCAAGTCAGCAAAACTCTGCCAGTGTACTAAGTTAGTTGCTAGGTCGACATCTCCGACGACGGTTACCTCTCCCTCATGGATGACAGTGGTAATCTGAAGAATGATGTCAAGAAGCCTGATGATTTAGATCTTATCAAGAAGCTCGATGCGCTCTTCCCCACCCCCGAAACCGAAACCAACAAGCAGAAGGATACCAGTAAGCTGTTCCCCCTAATCCAAAGAAGAGTCATAAACAACATTCTTGTGGGAAACAGGGGTATCCCAGCGTGTGAATATTTTTATTAACAGCTTTGGTAGACGTTATTATCCTTACTGCCATGGGTGAGGAGGCTTGCATCGACGCTAAGGAGGCTCCCAAGGGCGCCTAAGCAGCAATTGAATCGACGAAAAGTTCACGCAGTGCCAATGTTGTACAACCCTTGTTGAGACAATGTCGTCCGCATGGTATCTAGGCAAACTGCAATTAGTTATGATTCTATGCAATGCAAATGTAGATGGGACGATGAATCGAGGTCGACGAGTATGGAGATGCTATATGAAAGGGATTGTATTAGCTGGCTGCGGCTCTGGTCAACTCACCCATAGTTGAGGCGACAGCTCTGAATCATGTTTCCTTTGTTTCGCAACGACTCTTGGCCATTAGTACCACTGCATGAAGTTGCAGCTGGGCAAGTCATTCCCAAAAGAAAAAGAAGAAAAGAAAAGATGAGATATAACGACCGTATATTGAAGTTTCTCCTTTATCATGCAAAGACAGTGAAGAATTGTAGAAAGGTTTGATTTGTTTCTCCCTCTGACCTACAGTGCATTGGACTACTATTTGAGGAGTAAAGTTACGGCACTTTTGTCGAGCTTTACTACAATTTAGAAGAGATGATAGAACGCCTTAAAACTGTCAAGTTGTGTGTGAAAATGGGTGACGTTTGGGAATCGTGGGCGCCCACTTTAATGGTGGGTGAATTCGCAGTGAGACGAAGTCTGATGTGTGCGAGGCACACGCCAACCTTGCCTGACCTCACCTTGCCACTGGAGCACACTCAAATTAGCATCACTGCGCGGCACGTACAACGCAGCTCTTGTCTGCCTCTCTTCTTCATGAAATACCCTACTTGTCCTCAAGCCCGATTTGGGTTTTATTTTCCACCTCCATGTAGCGTTCATGCAACGGGATTGATTTTGTCATTAGAGTGATACAGAGCACTCGGTCACAGGTCAGTCAACATGGAGGACCGACGAGAGCTTCGCAGAATGCCTCGAGGGGAGAGATGCCCTGAATGTGGAAGCCAAAAATGGTACCTACAGGATGGATTGCGATTTTGCTCCAGAGGCCATCAAATAGAGGTAGGGTACTCTTGATGCGCTCTTAAAACGGATAGCCAAAATGGATGGGGAGACTGACAGCTTCCCTGGTAGGGGTTTATTCAATTTGACGTTGGTGATGAAGAAGATGCTGGCAAGATGGGAGCTGTAGCTCGGCGAGAGAAGGAAAAGAGAGAGGTGGAAAAGCGTCAACTCACAGGCCAGGAAGGACGATCGCTGTTCCTAGAGGCAGTTCAGCTACTCTTACGAAAACAAGTCTCGTTTCTGATCCGAAGCAAAGGTCATAGAGAGGAATTAGAAACGGTTGTTAGAGACTTATGGGACTTGCGCATCAGGGGGTATACTTCTAATACCCCAGAAACAAATCTTGCAAACACCGAGCTTGAAATGTTCAGCTCCCAGTCGACCAGGACAGAGGAGGGAGCAAACGTGTATTGGCACTCACGATCCAGGGCCCAGAGTTGGGATCCTGAGCGTGGCACTGACTGGCCTACGCCTCGAATGACAGAGACTATTGTTCTATGCTATCTCGGTTGCTTACTCTTAAGAATACCTACAAGGCTAGCGGACCTGCATGCTTGGGTCTCAAATACCAGCATGCCCTACTTGAGAGCGGTAAGTTTTCTCCATTGTATACCTACTATATTTCCCGAGGGCCTTACGCTTTCTAGTTTCAGGAGCTACCGCGGGAGATGCAAGAACGAATGCCTTCGTCTTATGCCAATACAATAAAACTGTGTTCTCGTTCTGGTTTGGATGGAGAAGACTTGTACCGAACAGTCATGGACACTGTTCTCTCGTACCGATTAAATTACGACATGACGTTTCCGGAGCTAAATTACGTCCCCATGGTCGTGCAGTACGCAAAACATCTTTGCTTACCAGGTTTGTGTACACTTCTCAATGGGTAAGGCTCGGCACTGATTAACCCAAATGTAGTCGAAGCAATTGCGGTAGCAAGACGACTTGCATCAGCTTTGGACCTCGTGTTTCATTTTCCAGTATCAAAAGCGAATCTTCACTTCATCGATAATCCTGAGGTGCAGTTAATTTCACTTCTCGTCGTGGCAGCGAAGATGTGTTTTCCACTTGATCCTAGCCAGCCCTCCCTCCTAGACCCTGCAGGCTGCTGTCTACCTCAATTCGACTGGGCAAGCTGGAAGACCGGTTTCTCGAGCGACGGCTCAAAATCGGGGAAAGATACACAAGAGCAGGCTGAATTTGAACAGATCACACCAAATCAGGTCACGAAAATGAGTGATGAGAAATTCGACGCGTATGTGGCGCATTTATCTGAGTCGATAGGCCATGGAAGTGAGTCGGCGCGGGAGGTACTTCCCATACTTGTAACAGGAGCGCTAACGAATGAGTTGAGGTTATAATGAAATTGCCCAATTCTTCCCAGCCGAAACCGTGGCCGTATCTTCATCGTCGCAGTCTAGCACACCAGAAGAGAAGATTGAGGGGAGAGCTCGTCGTATTTTAGCACAGGCTGTCAAACCAAATGACAAGGACGGTAGACGGAGAGAGGTTACATACGAGGCATTCCGTACAGTTGAAGATATGTCAGATATTTCTTATGCATTTTACAAGGAAGCAGGTTGGTGTACACCCATATTTTTGTCACTCTCCTCTAACACTGCGCTAATATATTCATACTTAGGAAACGCAGCCGGATTGTCGACCGGCACCATGACACGAGCGATTTACATGCTGGAGCAACGGATCGTCTCATGGCAGAAGAAGCACCGGGAGGAAAGATTAACGGAACGATGAGGCGTCTGGTAGACAGCTTCCGTATCAGTGGCCACAAAACCACCTTGTTAGTTGCATGAACTTTAGACCAATGATAGCCGCACGATATTGATAGCGCAGAAAAGGCACAGTGAGAGGCAGCCCTTTGATAATCAACCAGACTGACAAAAATCCCTGCCAAATCCAGGCCCGCAAGTGCTGGAAAGCGCCCTCTCTCTGCAGAAAAGCCGTCCCCACTAGGACTCCTTTCAAAATTTTCACGTGACCTTGCATATGACCTAGGGCTTTTTTTGCATCTGCTCTTTGGCCCCACCAACTTCGCGCAGACTTGTTCGGCTGCACGAAACTTCACCATCGTCAGCGTCACAAAATCAGTCAAGAGTAAGTTTCGGCTTCTGCGGTTAGGCTATGCGTGCATATTGAAAATTACTGACATATTTTTAATAGTGCAGATGTAAGCTCGAATTTTTGGTGACGCCGAGTTTGGATTTCTTAAACTTTGACCGACTTGTACTGACGAAGCAACACAGTTTCGTGAAGACCCTGACGGGCAAGACCATTACCCTTGAGGTCGAGTCCTCCGATACGATCGACAATGTCAAGTCCAAGATCCAGGACAAGGAGGGTATTCCTCCGGACCAGCAGCGTTTGATCTTTGCTGGCAAACAGCTAGAGGATGGCCGAACTCTGTCCGACTACAACATCCAGAAGGTTCGTCCCACATGCGCAATGCAATATCGAGAGAACAGAACAGTTACGGAAGATTTGCTTGAAGTTTTTTTTTTTTTTTTGGGAGGAGGGGGGGAAGAGGGGGGATATTTTATATATCAAGATTGACTGACTGGTTGCTTTGTTCCGACTTGACAGGAGTCCACCCTACACTTGGTCCTTCGTCTCCGTGGTGGTATCATTGAGCCCTCGCTGAAGGCGCTGGCCTCCAAGTTCAACTGTGACAAGATGATTTGCCGCAAGTGCTACGTATGTTACATGCCTTATTCAATTGCTTGCAAATATGCGGCGATGCTTCTCCGCAATGACTGACAAGGTACACAGGCTCGCCTCCCTCCCCGCGCTACCAACTGCCGCAAGCGAAAGTGCGGTCACACCAACCAGCTCCGACCCAAGAAGAAGCTCAAGTAAACGGTTTCACCCATGGATGTGGCGTATTGTTTTTTGGCATTCTGGAGATGGCAAGGACAAAGGCGCTTCACGGTTGACGAGCCTGGCTTTGTTTCTAATTTTTTAGCATCTGCAGCTCAGGCAATCCAATCTAGATGGTGCCCATGAATGAAATTTTTTGCAACAATGACATAGCCTTGTCCAGACGCCCTGATGGACCAGTAATGGTGAGAGGCTGCAATGGGAATGGGGGCATGACTTTTGCAGGAGCGACTGGGTTTCAGAAGTATTGGCATTGTACGCGGTACTAGGCAAAGGAGGGATTCAGCCTGGTAAAAATTAGTCATGGATCAATGGTGCAGACTTGCAGACCTCGTGTAGACAGTTTTTTCTAATGCTATGCCAAGACGGAACCAGCTATGAAATTCTCGCGATCTCATCCTTGCTGCAAGCCTCGGAAGTCAGACTGGAGACAGAAAACGCCGCAATCACGCTTGCACCTATTTGGTGTGCGTCGTACCAGATGAATTACTTAAGCCCCTCCCTAGGTCGGGGCAAGGGGCAGCTTAAGCCATCTGGTGTGCTTGGGTTATGATAACGGGTAAAACCCGGTCTTCCTGGACGACCAGAGCAGCTCTCAATCCGTGGAGCTTTCCCACCCTCCCTTGTTCGCTGACGACAGGCAAATGTGTCCGCAGCGGCGTGCGCCCGATTTGACCGCGTGAATCTTGCAACTTCTTGCTTTAGCGAGTCGCTTCAGAGGTCCCCCCCATCTATATCTTGGTCTTGCATGACTGATTAATACCTTGTTCAATAAACAAGAAGTCCACAACAGCAATACCCCCAATCTTCCCTTGGGATTCAAGATACTGCCATCATGTCTGGGTCAGGATACGACGCCGTGGTGGACGTGGACGACGAGGTATGCGATATTTCTTCAAACCTTCGATTGAGGCAGGCACAGGCTTTTTGTGAAGGCGACCAACTGATGATTCTCCTGCTTCTCTTAATACGTAGCAAACCACTCGGCCTCCAAATCAGCTAACATATCAACATAGGGCGACCTCGGTCACACTGATCTCCAAGAAGATCTCGAATTCCACAACTCCAACTTCACCGATACATCGCACAGTGGCCGCAAGGGCCCTCCATCTGGCCTTCCTCCTCCGGCCACGGCCTCATCGGGGTCGTCGTCGTCGAAGCGCTTCCTATGGACTATATCCTTCTATTCGCAATTCTTCGACGTCGACACATCGGCCGTGCTGTCACGCTGCTGGGCGGCACTCTATCCTCGAGCAAACTTTCTCGATGTCCTTGAGGGTAACCCTGACTTGTACGGCCCATTTTGGATTGCAACGACTGTCGTGTTGATTCTGTTCTTGGGTGGGACGATCAGCGACTGGTTGTCGACGAGAGGGACCACGCAGTTTGCCTATGACTTCAGGCTGTTGAGCGGTATGTGTCCTGCCTGGACGCTCTCTTCTCACTGACACTTAACGCTGCCGTTGCGAGCTACTGAGCGTCACAATAAGTTCCCAGACTAACCACATGTTTTACTATTAGGCGCCGCCGGCCTGGTCTACGGATATACCCTTTTCATTCCCGTAGCGCTCTTCCTCGCCCTCCGATACTTTGGCAGCGAGTCTGCCAACCTCCTCGAATGCTGGGCCCTGTACGGCTACTCTAACCTCATTTGGATCCCAGTCGCCATCATCAGTTGGTCGCCTATCGAAATTCTCAATTGGACCTTTGTGGCCCTTGGCTTTGGACTCTCTGTTGCCTTCCTCCTGCGCAACTTATATCCCGTGCTTAGCGCTACAGATCGCCAAGTCAGTAAGGTTCTCCTGATTATTGTTGTTATCCTACATGCCGGGTTGTCTATCACTATAAAGATCCTCTTCTTTGCGCATAACAGCCCTGTCGCAAAGAAGCCTGCTGGTGACGATGTGCCTGCAAGTGATAAGCCAGCTTTTCTACTCTGAGCAGGCTTTATCAGCTATGAGAAGAGGAGAGAGGGGTCGGTAGGCCGAGCAGAAGGGAACTGTGAATTTATTCCGCACAGACACGGGAACGAAAGGAACCAGGGTTGGCCGGTCCTAGTCAATGTCACACACTGGATGTGGTCAGTATGCCAGTATTGTACATCATATGAAGCGCTATCTACCTAAATCAATCCGACACCCTCGGGTTGAATACCATGCCACATGCCTTTGTCCAAAATGCCCGTACTCTGTCAGCCGACCACAGATGCTGAAAACCCCTCCCGAATAAACCACCCATCATGCCCTCCAGCCACCAACATGACGAAAACCTCGTTTTGTGTATCTAATTCTGTCCGAGCCCCTAGTCACTCTTCACCCTCTCAACAGGACCCTTCTGCGCCTCCCAGTCCAGCCAGCTCCCTGGATATTCACCAACGTTCTCCCACCCAGCGTGCTTCGCCAGCGCCGCCGCCGACTTGGCCCTCACGCCAGCTTTGCAATAGAACAAAAGCGTCGTGTCGCGTGAGGGTCTCTCAAACCCATATGTGTCCTCAAAGTCGGCGTCGGAGATGTGGAAGCTCTGCACGGCCGATGTGACGGGGATATTTATAGCACCGGGAATCTTGCCGGTAGTTTGCAGTTCGAGCGGTTCACGAACGTCTGTACATCATTGTTTCCTTCTTGTTAGCAAAAGGCCACCCTCTTCACGCAAGACAGACATTACGTTTGGGTCTTTGGGCGGGGCAGGAGTACATACCGACAATGACAATGTTCTCGGACGCGCGCTTCCCATCGACCAGTTGCTTAACCTCGTCAAACGACCAAATCCTGCTCCCAGGCACGGCATCCTCATGGCCGGCAGAGAACCACCTTCTCCCGGGGGTGAATCGGGCAGAGACGGCCCGCCGGTTTCGGGGGGCGCTCCGTATGTAATGGGACGAGGCAGAGCCGCAGATGGCCCTGCATGCCGCGGCGGGAGCCGACCGGGCTGTGCTGCGCAGAAGTGCGGGCGCTGCTGTCGTGATGAGCCGGCGGGTGGTGGCCATGCTGATGGTGTCTGATGATGGCGCCGAGGCTCTTCTCAGCGTAAGCCGGGATTGCGTGGGTGTCCTTCTCGGTAGATCTAGCAGATCAACAGGCGGTTGGAATGAGGCATGTTTCGCATCTAGCCTATTAGGCCGACATACCTTGTGTAGTTTGAGTAGGTATGCAACCTCGGATGTGGGCTTGTTGATGGCAAATTGTAGGTTGCTTTCTGAGAATCGGACGTAGGTCGGACAGACAACCTAGAAGACGGTGGAGACCTTGAAGGCTTGCACATGGCACAATGGGGACATGGACCAGAGATCCTTGGTCGCTACCCCAAAATTCGCGGTGGTGCATGGTAGTACCAATATGCACGCATTTGAGCTGGTGTATCCTCTTCCGGGACGCCTACTTTCCGCTCTAGATTTCAAATACCGTCTCAAAATCTTTAAGACTCGATTTTCACCTTGATAAAAAATTCGCTAGTCTACTCAAGACCGCCCTATCGTTCCATGACCCGATCTAGTGTCAAGCCATCCAATAAATACCAGCGTGAGCTGGCATAACTATGTACAAATGCGTAACGAACTTATTACAATTAGATATCCACAAAACTCCTGCCTGCTGGCCCATTCATCCGCGAGATTACTTGTGACCCATGGAACCAACTTGTCTATATGCATGCCAATGGTTCATTACTCAAGTGCGATTCAATATTGTGCTTCGCCGGTTGAATCGGTAAATCGAGCTGATTATCGCTACCTGGTCGATTCATCGTGCAGCTAGCGGTAATGGCCAGTCAACTACACAGGACTGTCGGCTGCTTCCGGCTGTAGCTCAGCCTTGCTCATCGTTTTTAATTTTTGTCCTTTCAGGCGTATTGTCGTTTACCACTCGCGCTTCTCAAAGGTGAGGGGACAGTCATCCTTGGGGAAGATGGTAGCAAACACTTTGATCTCTTCAGAAAGCGGCGTGGGGTGGTGAGTCCATTTCAGCTGAACAGAAGCCTTACCCAGCATCAATGCAAGGTTGAGCTGGGCATAAACTTGGCCAAGACAGTAGTGAGGGCCAGTGCCGAACACCAGATAGTTCTTGGCCCCCTTCACCTCAGCATCTCCAGAGTAGTACCGCTCAGGGTCGAAGTAGTCCGGGTTCTCATAAACCTCAGGATCATGCAGAGCCATGTAGGTGGTAGGGACAACCATAGAACCTATAAAGAGAGTTTAGCTCACCAGAAACACACAAAATATTGAGGTCGCGTTTGGGAATGAATTACTCACCCTTGGGAACAGTGTACGAATCAGTAATAGGGAATGGCTTCTTGACCAGGTAAGGAACCATCAGCACGGGAGGGCGATATCGAAGCAATTCACGAACGACAGCGCGGGTGTAGGTAAGAGACTCAAGCTGATCCATGTTGATATCCGCATCAGGGTCACCGTTGCGGACCTTCATATTCTCCTCGCGAACACGATCCAAAACATCTGGCCGCTGTGCGGTAACCTGGAAGAGCCAAGTGGCAGCGCTGCTCGTAGCATCCTGGGAAGCAAAGAGGAAAGTGAAGACGGTTTGTGATATTTCGTAGTCGGAGAACATGCGGACCAAGGGCGACGGCTTTTCCACGCCCTCCGTATTTTCACCCTTCTCTTGAGCCTCGCGCCAGCGGTCAGACTGAATCATCTGAAGAATCCAGCCATCCATGATGCAGGTCACCTCGCCGCCGGCAGCCATACGGACCTTGCTCTTTGCCGCGCACTTGGCAAACTCGACAAGAACCATGTCAGCGGCCTTTTTGCCGTACCAGGTCTTGGTGAAAGGAATAATGATGGGGAAATTGACAAGCTCGAGAGCAGCGGTGATTAGGTAGTAGTCATCAGCGATCTTCTTGACGGCAGCATCGGACATGTAGTGGCCAACAAAGGTGCGGCAAGACACGGCGCACATCAGTTCGCGGAATTCAGGCATGAAAGGCACGGGCTTTCCGTTGTTCTCTTTGGTGACGCTGAGGAACTTCTTGAAATACGTCTTGTATACTTCCTCCTGGCCAGGCAGGTAGCACTCAAGAGCCTTGCGGGTAAAGAGACCATTTAATCCCTTCCGAAAGTCGACGTGGGCCTTGCCATCGAGGAAAACCCAGTTGTCGTGTCCAAGAAGCTTATGGGCGACATCGACAACGCAAGGCTTGACGTACATGGGCGAATTGAGGACTTTTCGGGCCATATCTCGAGTGGAAGCAATGACGACGAACCTGTGACATTGTTCAAGTACATTGTTAGTTTCGTTCAGTGTAGGAGAAGTATACCCCGACTCAACTAGGCAACTGCGAGGTGTTGGCGCAGTTGGAATTGGACACGAACGTACTTGTGGAAGACAGAGACACAGCTAAGGGGACCACTGGCCCATTTTGCGTAGTATTCCTCAAACTTGGGATCCATAGACTGTAAGAAAGGTCCGATAAATGGCATCTTCCAGGCCGGGCCAACAATTGACCCCTTGTTCAAGAGGTAGCTAACTATGGCACAGGGTCGCCAAGTTAGCAGCGATTCTCCGTCATTTCGATAGCGCAAAGTATGGCCCGGGGGCGACAAGAGTACAGCGCAAGATCAAATTCGATAGCTAGAAAGAAAAAAGAAAAAGAAAAAAACGTACTTTGGTCGTAGACTACACACATGGCCAAGATAGTCAGAAGAATAGTCCAGGCGCTGGCGGTGGTGACGGCCTCGAAGATCATGTCTAGCTGGGGAGGAACATTGACGTTGCCATACTTGGAGCCGGCCAGCATGGATGGGAAGGCAGACGACGAAGTATTGGCGTCCATGATGGGCGATTTCGACGAACTTCTTTAACCGAAGTCTGGAAGAGTCTGACTGAGCAGGAAGAAGAATATTCGCTTGTCGCGAGAAATTAATCGGGGTTCTGTACGGAGTAGAGGACCGGAATCTGGTCGGGGGACACGGCAGAACGGGAAGCGGGCCCTGCTTTGGTGGTGACTTTTTTTTTGGGCTCTTTTAAATTAGGGAGTACCTCCTCCGAAAACCTTTGACGTGCCCACGCCAAAAAAAAAAAGGTTCAGAGAAAGTTTTGAGCGAAGAGAACGAATGCCCAAAGGAAAGGGGGGGATCAAAAAGAGTGTGTGTTATTAAATAATACTTGAGTACGTGCCTAGCTACCTAGGCTAAAAGACAAGCAGAGCGCAAGTAGCAGATGGTTGTCAACGGAGAGTCGGGAGGCCCCGTCGGTGGAGGAAGGCGCATTTCAAGGTGCAATTTCACATTTCACATTTTCATAATTTCACTTGCCATTCGTGTTGAACGGCGCAGGGCAGCGGTTGAGCGGCCCGGTAATTTCTTGGATATTACATACCTACCTAGGTACCTAGGTAGATAGGGGCACGGAGCGTCCAGGCGCCGCGCCAGGTACTACCTACTCAAGTGGCCTACTTAGCCGAAGTCTCATGCAAATATCACAAACAGCGCGGGCAAGGTGGTGTGGTCGACCCGGCGTCGTGGGCAGATGCGGTGCCTGTTTCTGAGCTTTTGCTTGAATGAGGTATGATGCACAGGCCCGATTTGTACTAGTCTCCGATGGGGCTTTATTCTCCAGTTTCGCTCTGTATTCGTATTCGTATTGCCTGCCCGTCACTGGACGCTCAGTCTCAGTGGCCCGTGCCACGGAGTTGCGGAAGGGGCAGCTTCAATGTTGAGTAAAGTGTCAGGCTGGCTGCTAAGCTAGCGCTAGTCGTGTCAAGTGCTGTAAAGATGCTCATGCTGCTCATTACATCATGGTAACATGACACGTCCGTGGTGGCTCAAGACCTTGGCTTTGGCTGCCAACCCATCTTGGCCGAGGCGTAAGCACGTTGTTTCAAGTCTCACAACAGGGACGACAACACGCTCCCAATCTAGATCTACCAACTTCAGACACTCCAGACACCACAATCTCATCTACACTCAACGGTTCTCAACCACCACAGTCGCCAAGATGCCTGGCTATATTGTAAGTCGATAGACTGCCCAAGGGCAACCCTGTCGAGGCTAATGTATCCCATCTCTCTGATAGGTTACCTGCAAAGACGATGCCACTGAAGACCAGATCAAGGCGTATGTTGAACCCCCGCTCCGTGCTGGCCCACGACTAGAAAAGACCAGTTGCGACAGACAAATCAAAGAGCGGCGTAAACAAGGCTAACTGGACCTTGGTTGCTTATAACTGCAGTGCGAAGCAGCATGCCCTCGACCAGGGCGGCAAAATCACCCATGAATATACCCTGATCAAGGGCTTTGCGTAAGTGCCTCGTGCAACATGCAAGACATGCGTCCAGAAGGCGCAAACCCTAGCTAATGAACATGGCCGATTTCCCCAACTTGCAGCGTGTCCTTTCCAGATGATGCCATTGCCACGCTGGAATCAAACGAGCACGTCAAGGCCGTCGAACTGGATGGCGAGGTCAAGGCCTTTTGATCTCGGAGCCAGCTGAAGCCATAGCCGGAGCCGGATGAGCGCCGAACGAGGCATATGTGCGGGGAGAGAGACACGAGGCAAGGAGGCAGAGGCGGGGCAGGAAAGAGAGAAGGGGGGTCGAGCTACCCTATGCCGCCTATCTCGCTACTTGAGCGCTTTGTCCCGTTCCCATGCTACGATAGATAAATCTTGAGGATGCGTATCGGAACAATGATTCGCAACCACGTCTGTGTTGTAAACAAATCAAGCTTCACATGAGGCTGTCCAAGTGCCAATAAAGTATAGGTGCCGTCATCGTCGATGGCGTCGCTCTTCCGGTTACCCCTGTCACTTTCCCCCTCATGTTCTAGGTAGGTCCGTACCCACCACGTACCTAGGTACTCGCTCATATTGGCAGCACATAGGTTGGGCGCGGCCCGCGGCGAATGATCAATGGCAAATCGTTGGAACCATCGTAAAGCAACTACACCAAATAAAACACTACCCTTGGGCCATCTTCACCGCGTGCTCCCGTTCAGCGACAGCCTTGTACCCCAGACGTCACCGACGCCGGCCAGCTACATTGTCCAACGACAAACACCACCGACCGTCATTTTACACCAATTCCACCACATCGCTCCCTATCTCGGCCCCCGGTCCACGCCCGGGTCCTCACGACATCCCCCCTCACGCTTACTCTGGCATCCCGGGACGCCATGTTGCAATGCGGACTTCGGGATCGTCGCCATTGAGGCTCTGCCGCTCCTGCCCTCCGTCGTCTCACTCACAGCCACGTTGTATACAACGCCGAGCACTCCATACATCAGGACTCCTGCGGCACGCACCACCGAACGTGTCTGATGCTGAGATTGCAAGCCCTGGCGAGACAACACCAACATCCCCTCAGCCTCGCAGATCTAGTCAAGTATGCCTGTTCCCTTGCATCGCCGCCCCGTCTGGCTTCTCAAGTCCAACAAACCATGCAGATTGAGTACCTGCCCATCCACACGTCCACGGCACGTAGCTAACAACACACTTTTGTTTTCTCTAGACACGGACGACCACCACTATCCGAAAAGTCGCTGTTGTCATCCGCCAACTTCACACTCTCGCTACTCCCCATCCGACTCGCAAGACGAATTCAAGCCCTCCGAAATCTGCCCTATATCGTCGTCTCCAACCCCAACGTTTCCCGCATCTACAACAACTACCTCCACTCACTATCAATTCTCCTGCCGTATTGGCAAGCAGCAAGCCAAGGCCACCCCATCTCCACCCTCCAGGATGAAATCGAGTTCACAAACGTCCTGGCAGAGCTCGTTGCCACCCACACCGATACCATACCCATCCTGGCCAAAGGCTTTCTGGAATGCCGTAGATATATCTCGCCAGCAGAGGTGACGCGCTTCCTGGATGAGCATCTACGCGCACGAATCGGCACCAGATTAGTTGGCGAGCAGCACATAGCCCTCCATTTCAGTAGTCAGCCTCATTTTGCACCCGAGGACAGCCCGACGCCGTGTCCCGAACACCCGTCATACATTGGCGTCATTGACACTGCTCTGAAGCCATCTCTCACCATTGATTCCTGCGCCGGCTTTGTAGCTGATATCTGTGAGCTACGTTACGGCTCCCGACCCCAGATCTACGTCGACGGCGAGCCGGACACCACATTCGCCTTTGTGCCCATGCACCTTGAATACATTGTAACTGAACTACTTAAAAATGCATTCCGTGCCACTGTAGAAAGCCGGGCTCGTGAACCCGTCGTCGTCACCATCGCACCCGAACCACCGCTCAAAGAACAACCCGGCGGCGCACCACTCATCAAGCAGCCAGACACAGATCGAGGCCAATTCCGCAGCGACGCCATCAAACCCTTGGACGATAACGCTCCAGGAGTAACAATCCGCATCCGAGATCGAGGTGGCGGCATTTCCCCAGACGTTCTGCCCAATATATGGTCCTACTCATTCACCACATTTTCCGACGATGACGGCTTTCCCGGGTCAGGGGGAAACACAGGCGGCGATGGTCTCAGCGCCATCGCCACTGCTAGTACGGGGGGCAGTTCAATTGCTGGCTTGGGATACGGTCTGCCCCTAAGTCGTGCTTACGCCGAGTACTTTGGCGGCGGTATTGCCGTCCAGAGCTTGTACGGCTGGGGCACAGACGTGTACCTGCGACTCAAGGGCGTGGGAAATCTCAACTGAGGCGTCAACGGGGCATCCAGACAGAAGAACATGAGAGCATATAGACCAACTCAACTCACCAAGGACCCAATCATGGATACCATGGCTCCAAATAAGGTGCTGCCAAATGCTATAATAATAGTAGTCTATATAAGCGCTCTCAACAAAGAAAATTGAAAACATGTTCATTGAAACTTCCACATGCACTACTGATCCTTAGGCAAAGCATAAGAAGTACGGATTCCCCCGGGGGGCGGGGGGAGAGGCAGAAAACTAAGAAAACTTCGTTTTGCTGACAACTAATCCGCAAAATACTCATGATTTCAAGAATGTGTGTGCGTGTGTGAGCACGCGCGCGAAGACCTTGAGTCCTCCGGACCCCAATTTCAATTAAATTCTCTCAATATTTGTTGCAATGCCATCAAGTATTAGTGAAGCTATGAAAAAAGTCTGAACCGTTTTCGGTAATGGCCGTGTATAATCGACAGAAATTATATGTCCAAGACTCTAACGCCAGTTACCAAAACATCAAAATAACAAAAAGAGCGAGCAATTTCTCGAGTCTTATCTGCACAATGTTCTGCCCAACGTCACTCGCTCGCTCAATAGTTCTGTGTCGTGAATACAATTAACCATGTACAAAAGCAAAAAAACGACTACGCCCCCGGAGTTGCCCATTTTGACCCAACAATGCACCCCTTTGGACCACGTAAAAGGTTCAAGGCATTACATGTTTTCAAGCTCGCGATCAATCTGTCGGTCCATAAATGTGCGTCTCTCGCCTGTCAGCTCTGTTTGCAGACGCTGTTCAACCAGGGCGCGGACCTGCTTCTTGGTCACCGTGTCAAGATCAATTTCGTGAAGCACAGATTGGATAGCCTCCACAATAGCTGCGTCATCCGCACCGACGTGGCCGCGTTGGAAGTCAAATGAGGTCGTGGATTGCATTGCGTCTGGGCCCATGGGTGGACGGTGACCACCTGTGAAACCCATAGCGGATGACCCTCTGTTTCCTGCCATGCCCAGGGAAGGTGTCATGCTTCCCTGGCCACGCAAATTCATGACGCTACCACGGTTTGTAGGGAAGTCTTGGTACGGCGACTGGCTACGATGCATGTCCTGCATTTGGGTCCCCAGAGACATCATCGATTGCCTACGGATGGAGGCAGGAGCATCGTGATACTGGCCCTGCATTGTGGGAGCACTGTTCATGTTGCTGAAGGGAGCGGGAGACTGAGGTGGCATGTATGTGTTGCGCCCGCCCATTCCAGTCAATACCGAGCCTTGAGGAGCGGCAGAGTAGACCGACTTGATTTCATCCATCTCGTACTGATCAGGATAACCATAATCATGCTTCTCTTGATATCCACCACGACGACCGGGAAGGTTATTGGCGAGGGCGTAATCGTCCCATCTCTGCAGAGGAACGGATCGAGGATCGAACCCTTCGTCGTCAACAGCAACCACTTGCTTATTTCCTTTTTCTCCAATAACGACACGTGTATTACCCCAAGAGAAGTTGTCCTGATTCCAGAATGAATAAATCGGAAGGACGAACGAGTATATTGGGAACGCAATAATGTAGATAATCATCCAGCCAATGTGCTGCCACTGCCTCTTGAGGATGAAGACTAGTGCTTGCAGACCATACACTGCTGCCAACATGGCAATGGAAATGATCGGGAATTGTCCAGTATGCGAGGCCACGCGGTAAATCAAATAGCCGAGGTACACGCATGTAGCCGGCAAAATGATGGTACCAAAAAGATCAATGAAAACGACGAAACGCATACTGAAGCAACAAAAGCCGCACATTTCCTTCAGGCGCATCAGCTCTACCAGGTTATGAATTGTAGAGTTAATCCAGCGACGACGCTGAGACAGAAGAACGCTCCATGATTCAGGTGCGGCAGTTTTGCATTGGGCATCCCCAATAAACTTGTAAGACATGTACGGAAAATGTTTTGTCATCAGTGTGGTGAGATAACGATCCTCACCCAGCGACAGCAGATTCTTTTGATGTAGAGTATCAACGTCACAGACGGCATATTCTTTAATTACAGCATCTGAGATGAGCAGAGGTTTGCCTTTGTCAACGGTTCTGAGACGATACATTGTGAAACTAGATTGAATCTCGTTAATAAAGACTTTGTGATTCGGAGACAGAGTAGTGGACATACCATCCCGGCAAGCAAGTCACGCTGCCAAAGAGGGATTCGAACGCCTTAGCAAGGTGATGAGAAATAAAGTACTCATAGACTTGAATCATAGTTGTCCAAGACTTCTCATCATTTTCCAGGCTAGTCTCGCCACAAATACCAGCAATCTTGGCGTTGTTGGCACAGGCAGACACAAGGCGGTTGAGAGAATCTTCGCTAACAGACGTGTCGGCATCCACCATGAGCATGTACTCGTACAACTCGGGGTCCACACCAATGATATTGTTGATCTGATGAAACATTTCAAGTTCTAGAGGATTCATGGGAGCCCGATGATGGACTCTGTTGAGGAAGCTCATGAGGAGAATCTGGGAGTCTCTCTTGCCGCGGTTGCCAGGCTTCGTCTTACCCTGCTCAGATTCTTTGCCAACCTTGACTACAACAAGGTATGGGACCACGTTGCCTTCGTATTCGTAGAGACCTGAATACACCTTACCGTAGTTAAGCTGCTCACTACCGGGGCCAACTGACTTGAAGGGTAGTGCGGGAGGGTCGACTTTAGGGTCTACACCCAGAATATCCAGAACAATCTTCGGTGTCGGGCGGTCGTTGCCTTGACCCACGATAACTCCATCGCAAATAACACATATCAGCTTTCTTTTATTGTCATACTGCAAGGCTGTGAGAGAGTCCAACGCTTTGCGCAACGATTCTTCGCCTTCTGTGTAGGCAGGGACCTGACAAATGACAAACTTGTCCTGTGGCGAAGGGCGTCGCTTGGATGAGAAGCGAAGAGCTGCAACGAATTTAACCAATATAACAGCGCAGATAATGATTGTGAAGGCAAGTAAAATCCAATTATTCACCGTGCATCTCGGCGAGTCACGGAAGTCCGTAATACCCTTGTAAAAGTTGCGCTGAACGCATAGCCAACTGTTCATGACCTTGGCGTGCTGGGTCTCATTCCCAACTGAGTTCTGAATGACTTGGTCCAGGAGTGATTTGACATTTTGGCCTGGGTTATTCTTAAAAATGTCGCTAACGCTTTCATCCAAAAAGTTGTACATGGCTGCGTCCTTGTATACATCCTTTGTTTTGAAATAATCTGTGAGATCGAAGATTTGGTTGCCGTATATGGCCCAAGGTCGTTGCATATTGTTTCCCTGAGATTGGACGTCTTTTTCACTCCAGACGAGATCACCCTTGTAGTATTCCTTAATTTTTGGCTCAAATACGTTCCAATACCATAAAGGGTCATGCAGCTTGCTGGTTGGATTGCCGTAGAAACCAGAGGTGTGTACCGCAGTGCTAAATTCCGCAGTTTCGTTGAAAATCAGTCTTGTTGTCTCTGCGATGCCCAGACCTTGGCACACTTCATTCAAGGGTGGGAAGATATAGTTATCCAAGTTGAACCCAGCGAGAGGTAGCATATTCTCTGTCGTGGTCTTGACATCGGTGTCACTGTGCTGCTGTCTCCAGAATTTGGTAATGTCGTACACTTTACCGTAATGACTAACCCAAAAATCATCTTCACCCTGATGCGTTTTGACCTCGTTTTGGCTCCAGGCTTTGTCAAAATTGGGGCACAGAAGGCGCCCAAACCAGATAATCCAGAATACGATAATGGCGTTGATCAGGAAAATAAGAAATACTAGAACAAGTTTTTCTCTCCATGCCATGCGGACATCGGGGCGTCGCATTCGACCGACGTGCTGTAATAATGGCGAAGGAAGCCAGAACGTCAAAGCCCAGACAAACCCGACCCAAACGCGGCGCCCGAAGGAGACCTCTTTGGTTTGGAGCTTCTTATTTTTGGCGAGTTCGGGGTCCATAGTTCCTGTGAAATCGCCTTCAGGGTTATAGTAGATGTCATCTTTGTAAGTGTCCCCCTTGTTACCCAGCCCATAGTCGCCATTACTGACGTTACGCATCGCCGTAGGGGCAATAGATGGAGGAGCATGCGGGTTCTGCTGTCCAACTGTCACTTGGCTTTGACTGAAGTTGCGAGAGTGCATAAGCTGTTCATTGCTTCCGTTGAAGCTGGGCTCGATACCCTGAGGTGGGAAGTAGCCGCTTCCATTGGCAGAGTAGCCTGTGTCGAATCCGGATCCAAAGGGATTGATATTCACAGCCGGAGTGTTCATGTCGTTGTGTTCAGGTTTTAGGTCCAGCATGCTCTCGGCTTCCCACCAGGCACCTTCCCGCATCCAGACACGGTCTTTACCAACAAAAACCTCGCCATTGCTCCAACCTCGCTCGAGGACCCAACTTTCGATGCCATCTTTACCGTCTTTGCAGCCCAGGACAGCATAACGGCTGGCGAATTCATCAATATCGAAGTCAGCAGTGAAGTCGAGGTTTCTATTGCGCCGGTTTGCCCACTCAGGAAGTCTCCACGAGCGGAGCTGGCGCGAGACGGTGCCTGCCGACCATGCAGAGGTAATGGATGGTAGAGCAGCAAGTTGCGCTGGGGAATCATCAGTTGGGTGGAGAGAAAGATGATACCAGAGCCGATTGGATCCGAGTACGGCAGGCAGGTCAAATCGGCCTGCGCGGCCGAGGTTGATGCCTTCACCCTCGATAGGGAATAGCAGCTTGCGGAGGAAGCCACCTTCCTCTGCGGCGTAGGCAATCTTTTCTAGCACAACCTCCCGCTTTTCTAGCTCGTGTTGTCGCTCTCGACCCTCTGGGCCTGTCATGATTCCTAAGTCTGGGCCTACATCCGAGACGGCCTGCTGCATCTCTCGAAGAACCGAGGAGCCAGCAGGCGACACATTGACGCCATCTTCAATCATCTCTGCATTGATACCTTGAGAATCATCAAAAATGGAACGCATAGAGAGGGCCTTGCCAAGGGTGATTTGTGGCACCTCCATCACGGTGATAGAGACAGTGTCTCCGGAAGCTTGGTCAGATGTTGGAGTTATTACACCGCGACCATCAGGAGACTCATCGCCATTCCTGATTCGAATCATCTGCGCAGCGATAGCCTCGTTTGCTTTTGAAATGACCCAATCCACAAGAGACTCGTACAAGCCGCCAATGAAAGTCCATCGGTCTTCAGTGCTGCACTGCCTAAGAAGAGTGTCAGGCTCAATACCCAAGAGGCCACTGACATCTTCGCAGATCTCTTCCAGAGCTTCTGATTCTACTCCATAGTCTAGAGTGTTTCCAAGCTTGAGCAGACCAGCCAAAGTGGAGATGAAGTTTCTATGCGCAGAGCCCTTGATACCAATATCCTTTAGTGCTTGGCGGAAGTCGTCAGCCGAAGCACCATCATCCGCGGTAGGGAGATATGAAGGCGGATCATATGTGCCAGATCTCGACAGCAAGGTGTAGGAAGAAGGGGTCTGTAGCCCCAAGAACTCTCTCTCAGCTGGCGTCGAAGCAGATGTCAAGAGGTAGTAAAAGACATCAAATGCGCGATAGCCTGCCTCAGATGGGATATTCAGCAGTCCGTTGACCGTGTCAATACCCCCTTGAGATAAAGCGAGGGACGCGGCAGTAAGATTGCCGGTCAAGTTCAGGGTCAAGGTTACACCCAAGGCTGCTTGGCGAGGTGTGGAAGGATTATACGGAGTGACACATCGCAGAAATGGTTGAACGGCGTCAAGAGCCTTATACAATGTGGAGGGAATGGCAAACGGAAAGCTCGTGAGGAATGGAGTCAAGACTGACGGAGTCGATTGGTGAAGAGAGCTGCAAATTAGATTGTCAGCAGTGCTAGCGAACATGTTGATATGGGAGGCCTAGACATACCCGAGAATCACACATCCGTCTTCGGCTCGCCGGCGTGCGTGCTCCCATGCTTTAGACGAGAGGGTCGAGTCAACCGTGGGATTGCCCTGAGCAGCAGTAAGCCATGTATTGACTACCAAGCTAGTACTGGATTCCAGTTGGTGAGGCTGGGAGGCGAGATAAATGTTATGTATCGCATTCAGCAAAGTTGTTGTTGAAACCTGCGCAGTCTGAGGACCGCCTGCTCGTTGATTTCCTGGGCCTTCAGAGCCCACGGAGAACATGGACATGCGGTTCGCCATCTTGGGCGCGAATTAGACCTGTGAGGTCCGCGAAGGGACGTTCGCCGTTCACAAGTGCTTGAATGCAAAGAATATCGATTCGATGGTTTGAGGATGATCGGTCGATTCTATCTAGACGTTGGATCTGACCTTTTCTTTCTCCTGTTCAATTTTGGTGTTGAATGAATGATTCAGTGGAAAGGCTTGCAACAAGACACTTGGAGAGAGGAGCCGAATGGTAAGTGATGAGTGGTGGTGATCCGAGGGTTCAATGAAAAATACGTGCGGAACTCCTTTTCTCCCCAAGCGGCCCAGAGAAATGGGGATGGAGGAATTAGTAGCGTACGAAGAAACGTAAAGGATATTAAACGATGGAAGGAAGCTGCCAAAGCGAGTGAGGCAGGCCAAAGCAAGGCTTGATGGCAAGAAAATCAGTACTCAACGGGCACAAGTCCACGATGACCTTTTCCGCAAGAGCTGGAATCAACAGAATCAGTACAGGAGCAGATAATAGTACTTTGGGGGTGGGCCCCGGACTGTGGCAGGCACAGGTACAGAGTCCTCCAGTCGTGTTGAAGGAAAATAACAATACTCTGGAAAGTCGTCTCGGGTGATTCGGCAGACGCGATGAACCAAAAGCGCAACTGTGCTCCAGCACGCACTCGCGTACCCAAGTATACGCGCTACACTGGAGGACGCGGTGTGCAAACCGTCTGGTGGTTGACTGGCACAATTGACCACCTAGCACACCACCGAGACGGTTTTAGCAGCAGGAGCCACAACATTGAACGTACTCCGATCGGAGGACAGGCTTGGACTTATTAGGGGCGCTGGGGGGGGACGATAATGGGTCCAGGTCTGGTCAGACCACGCTCACGCTGTCCATGTCGGCTTGGACCAGATGTCAGAACCAGCAGCACTGAGGCTTCAGACGATGGACAACATCCACTACATGTGCCCTAGGCAGTGACTCGAGTCAACCACCCAGGTGCCGAGTTTTGGCGAGTGCACACTGAAGCTCCCGTGGCTACGCCGGACCGTCTTGCACTGCACATGTGGCGACCCAAGCCGGTTTCCCGCCGCCTCCCCCCTCGGAGGTGTTACAGTCTGGTGCTCTTACTCCGTACCTCCGGAGGTCTGCAAACAGCGAACTTGAAGGAACAGAAACCAGCAGCTCAAAGAGTCAGGGGAAACGTTGAGACGCCCAGCTTGTCTCCTCCTGTCTCCTGTTGTCTGTCGCCTATCTCTGCGTGAAGGGCGCCTATCCTCTGTTTGCGGTATCCAGTCTACCTAGGATCTAGCATTCTCGACTGCTTTTTCCCCGTGTGCACCGTGGCAAAGTTCAACATCACAAAAGGATCATGATTGCCTCAAGGATTTGCATGGGATCCATCGTGGTCCCGTCGGTACCACCGTGAGCTGATAATGGCTCGCGAGCCGCATTGAAGCGGAGCTGGCAGCAGCATGACAGAAATACGAATGAGGCGACATGCGACTCCCCCGAAGTCGAAACCTTGTCGCCAACGAGCGCTATCCAGAGCCACCAAGAGCCAGCCCGACAAGGCCAGCTTCAGCCAACCACAAGCCATCCACAACGGCAGTGGCCGCTCGTATCCCGAAAAAGATGTATGGTGCATTGCTCAAGTGAGGGAGGGAGTGGCACAGGGTGGGTGGGAATGCTAAGCGGTGAGTGGTGAGTGGTGAGTGGTGAGTGGTGAGTGGTGAGTGGTGAGTGGGAACAACGCGGCTCACGGGGCCACACGGGCCACACCGTACTCAATGTTGATTCTAAACTTACTTGGACCAGGGTGTGGGGAAGGTCCGGAACAAGTCTGGTGGGCTGCGCCCCAGCAACGGCCAGCCTACACCGTGTGAGCCTCTCGAGAGCCCTCTTTTCGAATTTTAGAAGCATATTGATGGCCGAAGGAGTCTTTTGCCACGCACATGGAAGACATGAAGATACTCCTTAGCTGGCAGGGCTTTTCCTGCTGTCCGCCAATCTTCTGCATACTAATTCGAAACAACAACCCTCCAGACACGCAGGGATCCGCACATGCCTTGAATGTTGGACTTTTTTTGCCTAGGCAATTTTTCACTGGGCCGAATCGAAATTCGCGACGGAGATGGGTCGTTTTAATGCCCTGTCTGAATATTGACAGTAGTGGACTGGGGGTTTTTACTGTTTTGTTTTGTTTTTTTTTTTTTTTTTTTTGGTTGGAAAGGGGGGGGGGGGGGGCTTCTTTTTGGACTTTATTTTGTATTCCGCTGCCCATACATTTTTTTCCCTTTCGCTCGAGTCACAGCACATACTACTATTACTATTACTACCTCATGCTGCGCACTCTGTACTCCATGAAACCTGAAATGTAAGGGGTACAATGCATTAATTTCGTGCGAGCTCATTACTCCCTGGTGCGTGCTGCGCTAGGGAAGGGTTCTGATTCATATCCGGTGTCTGGGCCCATGGAGAAACAGGAGCAATTATGGAGTCTTTCGTGGGGACTGCTCCGTACTATTACTACCCGGTACAATTATGTAGGTATTCAATTAACTACTTAGCAGCTGGGTGACAGAGTGGGAGTTCCCGAGCTTTGAAAGGCTGCAATCCATCTATATTGCACCGTAAATCGTCTTTTGTCTCCATTCTACTGAGTTCGCCTGAGGCAACTGATCAACGTGGGGAAAATGTTTCGTGTCTCACCCCGGAATTATAATAAATTGTCAACACCCACTGCGCCAGCATCTATCTTTGTTGTCCGGTGTAACTATTACATGTGTCGCCAGTTAGGCTTGTGTCACCCCACGGTTGGCATGTACCAGTCTGAGGTTTACGCACGGCCACAAGAGCACACCACCTGCGAACTTGGCGAAATAATCCAGGTATTGGTCTCCTTTGCGTTTCCTATCCTGGAATATCCGCAACCCGTATTCCGTCTTTATGAGCATCGTTACCAATCGGATGGACGAAATTGCGGCCACGCATGGCTTTTAAAACATAGCCATCCTTACCTGTATGGCGTACGGAGTATTTTGAGGGAAAAAATTGCAGCATAAATGTAGGTGTGCTCAGGCTCACTGATCCAGACGATGTTCCAGTGGCCCAGGAATTGGTTAATTTCCCAATCATCGTCCGTCATTTTCTTAAAAAGCATGCATGAGGGCCTCTGCCATCACAGAAAAAAAAAAGGAGAAGATATAATTGCCCAGCAGACCAAAGTCAAATAAATTATATAGAGTGCCATGACATGTTTACGGAAACGCTGGAAAGATGAGATGGAAGGGCTGCTCAAGGGTCAAAATCATGATCAAATGATCCAAGGACTCACGCGGTATGGTGGTAGGGATCCCGGAGTACCGGACTGATTAGCGCGCTAGCATCGTCATTATCCCTGTTGGTTCGATATTGCCATCATCAACATCTGCAGGGACAGACGGCGCAAGCTGAGGTACAAGATATTGTATGCTACAGCACTTTTTTTGAGGCATTCTCATGGTTGCGCAGAAAAAAATGCTGGACCGCTCCCTAAGTCAAATTGACAATACGAACAAGGACAGCCCTATTTTTGAAGCCCACTTACAATTTCCACTGTCCCAAGACGTGCTATCGAATTGTGTAGGTAGTGCAACTTTAATATACGGACTTGTCCTCGGGCCACGCCTGCGCAGGAGTGAGCCTCACCAAACTAGTAGTGTGATTCTCTTCAATGTTGTCTTGCTCGATCGATGAGACTCTCCTGCGGACCATCAGAGTTTTCCAAAGTCCCGGCCCACCCCCCCCCCCCCCAAAGACAGCTCCCAGACACCCCCAAGCCCCTTGCCAGGGCTACCCTGCTAGCTTGAATGTTCAAAGTCGCTTGTTCAGTTGCGGTATCCACAATGCGATGGTGGCCTTGGGAACATCTGCTGCTCTGAAATGTTGCTGTGATGTTTTGACCTGCTGCGGCGTTGAACACGTATGCATCCAGAGGCTGTCTGATGGATGCGCTATGAACAGCATACCAGATAGAAGACAGCTTGCACATGTGAGCTGTGAGGATCGGGGCTTGCAGCACGAGACGTCGGGAACGTTGCGTTTACGGCCCAGACATTACAGAACGTCGAATACGGGCACATCAGATGTTCAATGTTGTCATGACAAGTCCATTCATAGCACTCTCTGCGTTGCCTTGTCCAATGCCATCCATCCGATACACGCCTTTAGTAAGCTTTGGTTGGCCCATCGGCCCGGCGCCAGGGTCATCAATCAATTGATGTTGCTGTGGCTCTATAGCGCCTCGTAGCGCCACACTAGTGGACGATGCCCTGTAAGAACGACCCCGAGAGTCCAAGTACGGGGCGCATGCTGTGCGCTTCTGGTCTCAATGGACCGCCGTATGAGTTTTGCTCGTGTTAGTCCAGGCACGAGCCTGTTCCAGTTCCAGGGCCAGGTGAAGCCAGCCGCTTGCAAACGCCCATGTCACCAGACGCATTCATCCATCTACTACCAGTTCGACCCATTCTGGGCTAGCTTGGGGCAAAGAAAACATCCATCCCTTTTCTTCTGCCGTTGCCAGAGAAGGTGATTTTGATCAAAGTCAGACCATGGCTTGTCTTGCATGAGGGCCTTGGGCTGTGAGCAATCTCGCCAGCGTCATCTTTCTTGATTTCTTACATTCGCTTTCTATTGCTATACAAACCCTGACTGAACTTTCCGCCTCATACTCCGTATAGCGGCCCCAATCTCTCGTTACCTGGCGTCGTACCTCACCATTACTCCTGGCCCTTTGACGTCTTGACCATTGGCCCTCGACTTTCTGAATACATCGATAACGCTCGGTTCCGCCCCGTCGTGCGGTCGTGATACCTTCCCCTCCTATAGTCCGACGTTTTCGAACCTTCGTTTACTCCTAGTCTCTTCACTTTAAATCCTGACTTGAAAACTAATTTGCCAGCGGTCCTGCTGGATTTCGTGCCTACCATGGCATCGACACTTCCTCCCTTGGGTGGCGGCAACGGAGGGCCTCACACTCAACATTCATTACCTTCGCTGCCAGCACATCTACAATCCGACACGCACATCACTGGGCACTTGGCCAGTCGTTTCCACGTGTCCCATCCGACTGCAAAGCTCTCCTCTCACGCTTTGGTTTGCCTAAACACTTATACGTCCTCCAGCAAGGGACCAGATGGCGGCAAACCCGGTAGCGCCATGGCCGGCGCTGAAGACATGGCTGATCGTGCCTGGATAAGACTCGGTCACCGATCTGAGAACCAGGCTGTTGTATTTCTGTACGTTGACCGTTAATTGCTCAACTACGTTTAGAGTGACCCTCTCCGCCGCGACTAACTTGGAGTTTTGTTCAACAGTGGTGAATCTGGATCTGGCAAATCCACCATCCGGAGCCATCTACTCACTGCCCTTTTGGATAAGTCGTCCACACCTCTCTCGAACAAGCTATCTCTGGCCGCATACGTCTTCGATTCTCTCACAACCACCAAAACCGCCACCACTCCTACCGCCTCGAAGTCTGGCCTCTTCTACGAGTTGCAATATGATACCTCAGCGACAACCAATCCAATTTTGATTGGTGGTAAGCTTCTTGATCACCGACTGGAGCGAAGCCGTATTGCCGACGTTCCTACCGGAGAGCGAAACTTCCACGTCCTCTATTATTTGCTGGCTGGTACTAGCCAAGCCGAAAAGACCCATCTTGGTCTTGATGATGGTGCCAGCGGATCAAGACGTTGGAAGTACCTGGGCCACCCCACTCAGCTCAAGGTGGGAATAAACGATTCAGAAGGCTTTCAGCTTTTCAAGACGGCTTTGAAAAAGCTCGAGTTTCCAAGGAGTGATATTGCTGAGATTTGCCAAATCTTGGCCGCCATTCTTCATATTGGCCAGCTCGAGTTCGAGTCTACCAACAACACCAGCGCCACTGGCGATGACAGCGGAGGCTTCTCTCACGAGGGTGGCCAGACTTCGACGACTGTTCGGAACAAAGATGTTCTTGGAATCATTGCCGCCTTCCTGGGTGTCAGCATGGCTGACCTTCAGAGCACCTTGGGTTATAAGACCAAGATGATTCAGAAGGAGCGTGTGACGGTTATGCTCGACCCTGCTGGAGCACGAGCACATGCCAACGAATTGGCTAGAACCCTTTATTCGCTGCTTGTTGCCTGGATTCTGGAGAGTGTGAATCAGAGAACATGTGCCCCAGAGGAGGATATTGCCAATACCATTTCCATAGTCGACTTTCCCGGCTTTGCCCAGCAGACTGCCACTGGCTCCACGCTTGATCAACTGCTCAACAATGCTGCCACCGAGGCCATCTATAACTTTACGCTGTACAACTTTTTCGATCGCAAAGCCGAAATGTTGGAGTCGGAAGAGGTCAGCGTCGCTCCTACTAGTTATTTCGACAACTCGGACGCTGTCAAGGGCCTGCTGAAACCCGGAAATGGTCTCTTGAGTATTCTTGACGACCAAACTCGACGTAACAAGACTGATATGCAATTTCTTGAGAGCCTGAGAAAGCGTTTTGAAGGCAAGAACCCTGCCATCGAGGTGGGTTCTGCTACTGCTAAGCTCCCTGGGAGCAACTTCTATACCGAGAATGCCGCCGCATCCTTCACCGTAAGACATTTCGCCGGTGAAGTCGAATATCCAGTCAAGGGTCTCATCGAGGAGAATGGTGAAGTCGTCTCTGTTGATTTGCTCAACATGTTCAACTCTACCAAGAGCGAGTTCGTTGGCAGATTATTTGGTCAAGACGTCCTCCAAACCGTCAACCATCCGATTGAGAAGTCAACCGTCATGCAAGCAACCATCAGCTCCAAGCCCATGCGTGCCCCTAGCGTCATGTCTCGCAAGGGTGGAAGAGGTCGCGGTATCGCTTCTCAACGTCGTCAACAGGAGAGCAATCTCTTCGACAGTGGCAATACGCATGCTGAGTCTCGAAGTCCCAAGGGAGGTAATAAAGGTGGCATTGATCAAGGCGCCTCTGGACAATTTCTGTCGTCTCTAGACAACGTTCAGAAAGCCGTCACTGACCCAGGCACGAATGCTTATTTTGTCTTTTGCTTGAAGCCCAATGACCGCCGAATTGCAAATCAGTTCGACAGTAAATGTGTCCGTACTCAAGTCCAGACATTCGGCATCGCCGAAATTAGCCAGAGGCTACGATCCGCCGATTTCAGCTTGTTCCTCCCCTTTGGCGAGTTTCTCGGAATGGCTGATGCCGAAACCATTTTGGTCGGCAGCGAAAGAGAACGCGCCGAAATGGTCATCGAAGAAAAGCGCTGGCCTAGTAATGAAGTGCAAATCGGATCCACTGGCGTCTTCCTCAGTGAGCGGTGCTGGATGGAGATTGCTGGCCTTGTTGATGGCTCTGCAGCACAAGGCCGCTTCGCCTTGCCATCATCCGATGGCTATGGGAATGATGGGGCGACGCCCGGAGAGCGCGATGCCTTCGGCGCCTCTAAGGAACAACTACTGTCAGGAGGTAACACCCCTCTCATGTATGGTGAAAAGGGCAAACCTGGCTATTTCGGCTCTGACGATGCTCGGTCGGAAGCTGGCGCCTCCGCCATTGGTGGTGGAGACATGTTCAAAAACTTCGATACGCGTGAACAGATGGCAGAGCGCGGCAATGAAAAGAATCTTGAGGAGATCGAGGAATTCAAGGACTCGCCAAGCCGGAAACGTTGGGTCTTCACGGTCTACTTCCTCACCTGGTTTATTCCCGACTTCCTTATCCGCTGGATCGGCCGCATGCCTCGGAAAGATGTCCGTATGGCATGGAGAGAAAAATTGGCCATCAATATGCTCATTTGGTTCATGTGTCTCGTCGCTGCTTTCTTTATCGTCGTGTTCCCTATGCTTATTTGCCCGAAACAAAACGTCTTCAGCGCGGCCGAGCTCTCTTCTCACAATGGTAAAGATGGAAACTCAGCTTATGTATCCATCCGCGGTCATGTCATCGACCTGGGCAGTTTTGCGGACCGTCATTATCCATCTTTTGTGAGCAGAAAAACAATGTTAAACTATGCTGGCATGGATGTCAGTTCTCTTTTTCCCGTGCAAGTCTCTGCTCTGTGCCAAGGCACGGATGGTTCTGTGGACCAGACGGTGACTTTGGATTATAAGAACACCAACATGACCGGATCGCCAGCCTTGATCAACTCTCAGGATTTGAATGCCCAGTACCACGATTTCCGCTATTTCACCAACGACACACGCCCCGATTGGTATCTGGAACAGCTCATCATGCTCAAAGGAAATTATGGCAAAGGGACCATTGGGTACTCCCCCGAATACATTGCGAAGCTTGGTGCGAAGAGGCAGGTTATTGCGAGCATTGGAAGTCGTGTTTATGACTTGACTACTTACACTGTCGGTGGACGTCGTCTTCGTACCAAACCCGGCGAGTCGCTTCCAAGTGATCCAAAGCTTGCCGACTTCATGGATCGAAAGGTTGTTGAACTTTTTCAGAACCAAGCCGGCGGGGATATAACCAAGTTTTGGAACTCCCTGGCTCTTGCTCCAGACGTCAAAGCCCGCATGCAAACATGCCTTGACCATCTTTTCTACGTTGGTGATGTGGACACGAGGAACTCTACTCGCTGCAAGTTTGCCGAGTACTTGGTTCTTGCCGTCTCTATTCTACTAGTCTCGGTCATTGCCTTCAAATTTTTCGCTGCTCTTCAATTTGGGGGCAAGAACGTTCCTGAAAACCTGGATAAGTTCGTCATGTGCCAGATTCCCGCCTATACCGAAGACGAAGATTCGCTTCGCCGTGCCATTGATTCAGCGGCCAGAATGCGCTATGACGACAAGCGTAAACTTTTGGTCATTATCTGTGATGGTATGATTATCGGCCAAGGCAACGACAGACCTACTCCCCGTATTGTCTTGGATATTCTTGGTGTCTCAGAAACTGTAGACCCTGAACCCCTCAGTTTCGAATCTCTCGGCGAAGGTCTGAAGCAACACAATATGGGCAAGGTCTATTCAGGCCTGTACGAGGTGCAGGGTCACATCGTCCCCTTCCTTGTTATTGTCAAGGTCGGTAAGCCGTCTGAAGTGGCTCGTCCCGGAAATCGTGGCAAGCGTGACTCTCAGATGATCTTGATGCGGTTCTTGAACCGCGTTCACTACAACTTGGCCATGAGTCCTCTGGAATTGGAAATGTACCACCAGATTCGCAATATTATCGGCGTCAACCCTACATTTTATGAGTTTATGCTTCAAATTGATGCTGATACTGTTGTCGCCCCCGACTCTGCCACTCGTATGGTTTCTGCATTTTTGGATGACACGCGCCTGATTGCGGTTTGTGGAGAGACTGCTCTGACGAATGCCAAGTCTTCCTTCATCACTATGATTCAGGTCTATGAGTACTATATTTCTCATAACCTTTCCAAGGCCTTTGAGAGTTTGTTTGGTTCCGTCACTTGCTTACCTGGCTGCTTCTCCATGTATCGAATTCGAGCGGCCGAGACAGGAAAACCTCTCTTTGTCAGTCGGGAAGTGGTTGACTCATACGCTACCATTCGTGTGGACACGCTGCACATGAAGAACCTGCTGCATCTCGGAGAAGATCGATACCTCACGACGCTGCTTCTCAAGTATCATTCCAAGTACAAGACTAAATATTTGTTCAGTGCTCACGCATGGACAATTGCTCCGGATTCTTGGAAAGTTTTCCTTTCCCAGCGACGTCGTTGGATCAATTCTACTGTGCACAATTTGATTGAACTGATTCCGATGGCTCAGCTTTGCGGTTTCTGCTGCTTTAGTATGCGTTTTGTAGTTTTCATCGATTTGCTCAGTACCGTTGTGCAACCTGTTACAATTGCCTATATTGTGTACTTGATTGTCCTCGTCGCCACAAAGACGACTGTTGTTCCAATTACAGCCTTCATCTTACTTGGCGCCATATACGGTTTACAAGCCATCATTTTTATTCTTCGTCGCAAGTGGGAAATGGTTGGCTGGATGATTCTGTATGTCATGGCTGTACCTGTCTTCAGCTTTGGTCTGCCATTGTATGCCTTCTGGCACATGGATGACTTCAACTGGGGTACTACTCGTGTTGTCGCTGGTGAAAAGGGCAAGAAGGTTGTTATTTCAGACGAAGGCAAATTCGACCCTAGCTCTATCCCGCGCAAGAAGTGGGAAGAATACCAGGCCGAGCTGTGGGAGACTCAGACATCCCGCGATGATAGTCGCTCCGAGATTTCTGGCATCAGCTACGGAACCAAGGCCCAGGCTGTTGTATCCGAATACGGATTCCCCAGTCGACCAGATTCTACAACTGGTTTTGCAGCACACGCGTTGCCCTATGACTCCCGCAATAACTCGCGCATGTCTCTTGCTCACTCAGACATGGGTCATCACCGCATGAGTCAATTTGGAGGCTCACAATTCTTCAACCCTGATGATATGGTCGGCCTGCCTAGTGATGATGCTCTATTAGCCGAGATCCGGGATATTCTGAAGACAGCGGACCTGATGACCGTGACTAAAAAGGGCATCAAGCAGGAATTGGAGCGTCGGTTCGACGTGCCCTTAGATGCGAAGAGAGCCTATATTAATAGCGGTAAGTAATTGTATCCTCCCAAAGCTCCTCTCTGTTGGTCATTCAGCTAACTTGGGGTGTGCCCTAGCTACCGAGGCTCTCCTGTCTGGCCAACTATAAATGAAGAATTGTTCGCCGAGCCATTATGGACTGGATAAAAGACGGACTTGGGTACTTGATTTTTAATCACATCTTGTTTCCATTTTTTGAACAAAAAATAAAAAAAGCTATTTTTATCATGATTCTCCTCTCTTTCCAAGAGTCGAGGAAAACGGCGAAATTGGACGGGTAGCGAATGAAAGAAATTGAGTCACCGCTATTTATTTGTAATGGGGCTGTTACGCACCCGAGGCTATTTGGATACCTGACCATATACATATAACATAATCATGGGCTTAAGAAAGCATCGTATTTATAGGAAGACAGTTATCGTTGCCTGAATTTGATTTGAAGAGAGGTTAAGTAAGAGTTGGATTGAGCGGGCGTGTTGAAACTTATACTTTCGGGCTGTTGCGCTTTGGTTGGTCTAGTTGAATTAGCGTACAAACTGCCTTTACAATCATATCTGGCCGCACTGTCTTTGAACGTAGTGATGCTTGTGCTCACAGATTTTTTGGTGACATGGAAAAATTGACTCAGTTTCCCAGCAACTCCACCGACATGGCAAAGTATTCTATAGTCCAAGTACATACATGTGGCGATTCTCTCCATGGACGGAGGCCATGCGGCTTATTTCCCTACGCCAGTTCTTCTCGGCCGCCCTGGCGTCCACGGAATCACTCATCAATGGTAGTATGCTAATTTCCTCGCTGGGCCCCCTGGATCTCACAGCAACTTGAAACCACTCTCATACCAGTCCTCCGCGCCTCAAGCCCTTGACATTTGCTAATAAGCCGTTCTACACGACTCAACGTAATCCCTGCCTATGCGAGTGCGGTTACGGAACCAACTGTTCAACCTCTCGACCTGACCGCCTCTATATCCTTCCCCGTGGGCGTTCATCCAGAGGAGGTAAAAACTCCAACGTGGATACCCGGGCTTGGTGTTGTGGCAAATGTTTATGGGTAGGCATTTTTGTTGGAATGTCGGTCCGTTAGGTGAATTGGGTTCTTCCTGAGGGGGATGGACAGAAAGACAAGGGATTGGGTTGATAGAGTTTTGTTAAACACCTCGGTGAGTTTATGGTATATCATGGACTGGTTTCTGTTCATCTGGCATGGTGGTAGGCTTGGCCTGAAGCTTGTCCCAGGGATACAAACCTCGCATTCGTCATATATACCAAGGTACGTATCACTGACGCACATATTGAGCGGCTTGTTCGGCCTATGTATGATACCCAGTCTCGTCATGGCTGCAGATAGATGGTTCGGACAGTGAAGTGTTTTGCTTTCGTCAGCACTAATACACGACTTCGGGCCGTTGCCGGGTCAGCAATCACCCGAACGGTCACCTTATGCAACAGAGACTGACACAATTGGACGTGGTGTATTGAGCAAGCTTATGCCTTGTCGTATCCTCATGAGCCTCTATGCTAATTTTTTATATGCCCTTTATTCTTTGGATATCTTGTCCAAAAGTCGACCAACACCACCTTTACTCCAAGCGCAAACACGGTCTTGATCGCACGTTTCCCACGCCCTTTTCATGAGGGCCGCGTATATCGCGGCTGTCTCATCTACATCGCAAGAAGCTCGATGAGAGTCCAACCAACTGAGAATACCAAATCTCGTGATCAGAGTTGTACTCCCAGATTCAATACATGTCGCCCTGTATACAAGCTTGAGAAGTCGGGTCCGCAACGCCGAACGCAGATATGGATTGCTCCCTATTGCAAATATCTTCTCAAACCAGCGCTTCTTATGAAATACGCTGAGATCCAGAGGGGTTTTGAGACTATCTAATAGGTAATTGAACAGCCAAGTGAGCTCCGTATAGTATTTGTCATCTTCAGATGGTGTTCCGTGAAGGATATCATGTACCAAAGGAAGCTTATCCAAACCCCAGATAGGGCTGCGTGAAAGATAGGAGTTGACTTTGGGATATAGGGGATGAAGAGGGTTCTTGAGGACGTCCAAGGCGTGAATAACGAATGCGATGAATGCTGAAGGAACGGGGCCGTTGTCAACCTGTGCTCTCGACGACTCTGCTAGTTCCGACAGAAGTAGCCAGATCTGCGTCTTTTCTTCGTATGACGAGTCCTTGATTTGGGCCGCCATTTTGAGAATCCCAGTCAGCGCCTCTTTTCGCAAGTTGATGTGCTCGGAGGCTAAGAGGCGCGCTAGACTTGCTGCCCATCCATCTTCGATCATGTCTTCCAGGCCTTTGGATGCCCATTTTGTAAGTACTGTTGCATCATCATCAGACAACCAAGGCACATGAAGCATCTCCTCCAACGCTGCCTGATTGATAGTGAGCCCTTCGATTCCGCCTTCACCCCCAGAGACTGGTTTACGTGTCGTCCACTGGATTCCGTCGTGCTTCTTTAGCGCCTTGACTTGCTTCGCATTTTCAAGACTAGCAAGATTGGCTGATGTTGTAGAGAAGAGATTCTCTATGTCCTTGTACAAGCGTTCCAGAGGCGCAATAACCTTGCTTGACGCTTGAACAGCGCTAAAATAGAATGACACAAAAGTGGCAAGTTGGTTAGCTGTTTTTTCGTCCCCAGCGTTAAGAGCATACGGCAATTGGTCCATGATCACAACGTTGAGTAAGGAGATGTTGTCGTCCGTTTCCAAGGTACATGGTTTCCAAGAGTAGACTTTCACCATGTCCAAATATTTGATGGGTGAATTGGCGCAACGGTTGACACAGTTATCCAGGAAAGACCACACGGTTTCCATTCCAGCAGCCCCCAAAGTTTCTCTTGTACACCGCAAAGCTTGTAATAAATGTTTAAGTGCCACAGACTTCGTCACGACTTGACTTTCCACAGCAACATCCCCCAGGACAGCTTTAAGTTGACTAAGTGGTGCACCCTCCCGATCACCGCACAACAATTGTAAGAGTGCATTGAATGGTGAGGAAGCACACCCAGAACCAAGAGCCTCAAGTTTTGCAAACCATCTCATTCCAGGTGAGTAACTGGCTATCAAGACCAAGTTTTCTAGCTCCATTAAACCTAGGGCTCTGGGCTCTGCTTCGACGTTATCTCTGTTGAGGCCTGCCAGGATTCCCGCAAAAAAGGGAGACACATCAAAGTTAGCAGCCAGCGCGACTCGAGGGATGACTTCATAGTACAACCGCAGCAGGCGGCTTGTCAGTGTCCTGTGAAGAATGTTCTCCGCTGGAATGCTTTTGTAGCAACGAACAACCTCTTTCATGTCTGGTATCCGCTGACAAAACATGTCCACCAGCCGCCGACTTGCCTCCATCCACACTGCATTCCTTCGCCTTGATTGACCGTCAAGCATTTTGAGTGCTGCCGAAAGCTTTTCCAGTGCTGCAACAAGAATTCTTGTTGCAAAGAAAGACGTCAGGTGCGATTTTGGGGACAGGCAACGGATGAGTACTTTCTGATTGATCGGTCTAGGGATAATGTTGTCGAGAAGAACCGGAGTCGGAGGGGGCATGACTGCATATCGTGAAGGATCACCAAATGATGGAGGGAGTGGGATCATCATAGTATTGAATAAGAATGCTGCGTATCCAATCCATGTCATGGATAATTTGGGCTCGAAAGTGAAAGACTGGTTATTGTGGAAATAGTCCGAAATGAGCTCTGGTGCAGCCCCGAAGATAGCAACCAGGAGCTCGCAGTGCTTCAGGTTGGACCAAGGTCGAAGTTTACCGATGAATTCGGAGAGTACAAAGTTGTAAACAGGAACACTTTCTCGAAGCTTGCCTTCCCAAGGGTCGCCATTAGTCTCATTGTTTCTATTTTTTGCGGAAAGCGCCGAAAATTCGTCGTCAGCTTCTTTCGGATATAGGCCTTTATACGGATAGAGTATCCCGGCACTGTGGGTCGTACAGGCGTATGTTAAGAGTTGGTGCGCCTTTTCGCAGACAAGATCTTTTTCGTCGGCATTGGCAGTCGCGTGAGAATATGAGTAGAGTGACAGGATACGCATTAGAATCTTTGTGTTGAATGCTTTGAACTTGATCTCGCGCGCGATTCTGCTATCAGCCAACACATGCGCCTGCAAAGATTCCAATATCTCGATCACAAGATATGGAGGGTCATTCTTCATCATATATGTCAAGTGTGACAGTTGATCTCGTTGTGACAGCAACTCTCTTCGGCCTTCTGAGTGCAAGTATTTGAGGCAGCTCAAAAAGAAGCGTACGGCATTGGTTCTAACCGAAGCTTTTCGGACATCTTCCTGCATATCTCCCACATGACCAATTTCCAGATTCCGTCCCAGGGATGTAAAGGTGTAGATTCTGGCGCGCACGATTTTCTTTGCACAAGCTCCCCCGTCAAAGCTGACAGCTTCACGCAGCAGCCGTAGAGTGGGGGAAATGATGAATCCTTTCCCTTTTTCAGATCCAAGGTTCCTGGATAAACATTTGAGCTGTGCTTCCTGGACTAAGGTCTGACAGATGCCAAGTCCAAATGGCACAAGATGCAGAGATCCGGACAGCACCTGAAGGACAAGGGCGAGAACAACAGCGACGGAGGACATAACGCCCTCGTTGTTCACCTGAATGGAGAACGACCACATCTCCATGATATCGTGGAGGTGAATGGCTTCCTCGCTGGTGTCCCGCGGTTTGACGCTCTCCAGATATCCTTGCAAGATGGCGAGTTTCTGCTCTCGGTCGTCATTGCTAGAGATTATGTCGTCGAGAAGCCCCTTGAATGATTGAAGTCCTATTTAGGTCGAGAGAATCAGTAAAATACCCAGAAAAGGCCCACGCACCCGAAGGTAGAGAGGCACACACCGTGACGGGCATTGCGCATGTCCTGGTCAAAGGTCAAGAGCTGCCGGAGCTGTTCGCTCGACGTGACTTGCTCACCAGTTGGGATATCCTGAGTGAGCTTCTGGCGCTTGCGGAAAGCGGCAGCACCGTCCGCGCCATGGATCGATCGCTTGACCATTGCGACGGAATCGATTGACGGGCTCGCCGTCCGAATGGATGCGACGCTGGACATCCAAGTAAGGCACCTACATTAGAATTGCTATTCTTGAGAATTTGGAGTTCTGCCAGTCGTCACCGCCGCCCCGCCAGACGAGAATGGGTTAGTCTGGTGCATTTGAAGTTGCAATTCTCTTTATGTACATGAAAGGACTTCAATGTTGCCTCGTTTGATTGCGGCTAGTTAATTAGCTGTTCAGGCTAGACATAAAGGACAACTGTCACCCTTCCAAGCAAATATGCAGTCCCAAGGTTCCTAATCCAGTCATCATTTGTTCAATGCTTCTTAGAGAATATACAACCGGTTGACGGCTGATCAATCAGGTAACTTCTCTCGCCAAGATGGCAAGAGCTGCCTGAGTAAATGCTAGGCGGCAGGCACTGCCAAGTTTGCCCACATTTTCACTCCTCCAAAAACTATCGTCGATGTACCATGTGACTAGTTGTTGCAACAACATGTCACAATGCTGCTCGAAATTACAACAAACTGCGCATGGCATGGAACTGCGACTGCCTAGTTACCTGCCTCCACACACACTTGGTTGCTAGGCTACTACTACTCAACTAATGTACAAAAGTCGCCTGCTATATCTTCCGGCCTGCCCCCCACGGGCTGTGCAAAACACCTTCAATGGACAGAGGCGGCCCGAAGATGTGAGACAAGCATGAGAGGCTTTGCCCTTCACCACCATCTTCGCAGACCACCATAGGCTATCAAGGACGGTCAGCATGAACCTGTTGGTGGACCTCACAAGCATGAGTCCTGACTCAAACACGCCACTGATGCGATGCAAAGATCCAGCAACGTGACGACTTTTGCCATGTGCCATTAACGCTTCCAACGCCATTTTCTGCTTCCGTTACGACCGGAACCCACCTAGTACGAGGTGGTTGATGGATATTAGTCTTCAGCACCGCTTGGCCGTGCGTGGATCCCGTGTACAATTCCCTATGCTTGCTTAGGCACTTAATGGATTATTCTTAGCAACCAACAAACTCATACGTTGCCAGACATGAACACCTCCATTACAGATGCAGCGCCACTCGACAGATCGGCTGGGCCGTTTGGGCCAAGTGCAAGACTACTCAAAGTCCAAATCTCCGACATGTATCAAAACCGGAAGGGACAGGGGCTTTCTTTACAGCGGAATGACAAAGCGGATTCATATTTCCAATAGCTTTTGTCCATCGCAACACCACCACGTCGCCAGGTGGGAGGTTCCTAGGTGAGTGGGCGTGGCCAGGACGTAATTCCAATCGAAACACAGCTCTTCGTGCGGACATGAACACCGGAGCTCCTTGGCCAATGTCTGCAGACCACGAGACCCTCACGGGAGCAGCGCGTGGCAATGCGCCCACAGGCTTGTGAATACGGCGCAGCCATCAAAGGCAGATGCAAGTCATCGACTCGCTGTGCTCAACCGGCCGTCCCACGCTCTTTGTGGGTCTTTGAATCTCAGAGGGTGGTGCCAACCACCCGGACAGTTGTTCTAAGCGCCGACTGGATGGCCTTCATTCGAGCACAGCCTATCAAGTTGCGGCATCATGCACCGTCACGAATGAACTGCCATACCCAGCTGTTGTTGATGGAACAAGGAGTGTTTTTTTTTTTTTTTTTCGGTTTGTATTTTGGGCCACAATGCCTTGGGGCCCCGGCGTTGGGCCAAATGAGGCTCTCCTACGTTAATCGAAGGTCGCGGTGCCAGTCTGAAAAAGATGGCTCAGCCGTTTCCTCGCAGGTCGTCTTCTTGACTGAAGTTATTCTGTTTCTGTTCACGTCTTCGAGCATCCAACTCGCTGGTCGGTTGTCACTCGTCCTCTTGCTTTTCTTGTTTTCTTTGTTCACTATCTTCGCTTTTTTGCAATCCACGATATGCAAGGGCTGAGACAGCACCGTATATCTTACCTGTAGCATGAAAATATCGACTTGTACTGCTAGTGAGGTCACAGTATCGTGGTTCTCAGCTATTATTATGACTTGCTGGTCTCCCTTTGCATCTTGCTTCGAGCGAGAGCCATACTATAGTAAGTAAGCATCTCGCTTCTGGTCTACGCGTCTACCCATTTATTAGTCTCAATACATACCTACTTCAACTCCAAATCACGGTGTAGTTGAGATTCTGACAGGGGCTTTTCTTCTCAGGTAGTGACAAACGGCCTTCAATGATCGTTCACAACCAACCTTCGTTTCAACCTCGTCCAGTAGCTGTGACTGAGGCGGGATATCCGGGTGCTGAGTGGAAGCAACGACCTCCAAGGAAAAGCTTTGGATCAAGCAGGACAGGCTTCAATGGGAGGAATCGATTTTGGTCAGACGGGTCACCGCGCAGGCCGCTCATTTCTGCACCGTCTGATTTTCGACATTTACAGTCAGGTTCACTTCAGTTCCCCCCTGATGTACCCCCCTCCAATTGTCAACCAAGTCCCCGACAAGATCAATGCCATGAGGATGAATTTGCGGGGCATGAGAGCTGCTTTCGTCCACTCGAACTGAACATATACACGATGGACCGCCATATATCACCTCTTCTGCCACATTTTGAGTTTCCCAGAATTACAACTCCTCCACCTCCACCAGCATACTGCGCAGAACGTTCTGAAGACCGTCTTCAATTGTCTCTTCAACGTAGTTACTCTTCTATATCGTTTCACGTTCCTCGAAGACATCCTGTTGACTCCTCTCTATCCGTCACTCCAGAAGAGCTTCCTCCGCAAATTCCGGCCAAGTCTAGATATCGAGTCCGAGCTTATACCGCTCCTGAGGTAGAAGCTATCAAGGAGCGCGTAGCAAGTGCCTTGATTGAAGTTGATATACTGCAAAAGCAAATCGACGACGTCATCGAAAGACAAAGCATCTGCGTCAACAGTCGTCCATCAACCGCGCATTCGATAGCCCGCGCACATGGTATGCCCTCCACCTTTTCATGTAGACATGCCTCTAGTTTCTTGGGCTGTCCAAAATCGGCGCCTTTATATTAACTAGCTGTAGACCTAGAACCTATGCCATCTATTCCGGCTCTGCCGCCGGCGGCCCCGTCATTTGCTGAGCGCCTGAATGCTGATGTAGAGCGACCTCAAACTGCACCAAGTAAGACGTCAGTCAACGCGACGCTGAGTCACAGGAAGACGACGCCTGAGGACAATTTTAGGGTTACCATGAAGCAGAACCAAGCCATGTGTGAAAGCCAGGTTCTGCCGCCGCCACTACCACTTGTCCTTCGACCGCCATTGCGGAAAAAGAAATCCTTTTCGCGTGTGTCCACCTGGCTCTTCCCCGGTCAGGACCAAGGCAAAACCGTAGGTTTTGATGCCGTTACGAACAAGCCGGGGCCGGTTAAGAACAAAGGAGGATTCTATCAAATTGTTTCTTCCGACAACACAGTAGGGCAACGAAGCTGCGAGTCGATTGATAGTATATCAACCTGGCAAACCAGGGATGAACAGCACACGACTCCATCATCGCGCCAAAGCACGCCGGCGTCAAAGCATGAAGAACACCCTGAAATAGCACGGAGAGGAACATTTGGCAAAAACGATGCCAGAATTGGAAAGCCGCCCGTTGGCGTCGTTGCATGGTGAGGCAGAGCCTCACTTTTTCACTTCATGGAGAATACCCTGAGGGAGTTGTATTTCAATGAATGATAACCGTTTTGTATGTACTTGGCGTTAGTATGGATCGACAGGGGATGTAAGTCGCGCACTGATGTTTTAGAAAATCATGAAACGCGTTGCGGCGGGTTTGAATGACTCTAGAGAACGAGGCATAAGGAGTCTGAGACTAAAGAGTAATAAATCTTAAATAATTATAAAGTAAATAAAGTCTTATAACTTTTAAGAGATATAATTATAAATAAGCTTAGAGTATATCTTATTATTATAAGGGAAAAAAATAATATTCTTAAAACCTTAAAATAAAGCTTTTATTAACTTATTAACTTATTAGAAAATTCAAAAAAACGGGCTAGATGGAGGGCATCTAGTAACACTGTATTTGGCCGTACCTAGGCAACTAACCACGCAAGACACCATGAACGCTCGCGATGCGTCAGACTCACTAGCCGATTAGTGAAACTGAAAAAATCCACCGTGGAGCTAGCTAAAAAATGAGCACTGTGAGCTAGTTTATCCTTTTTGCGAAGGGAATAAAGCTTTTATAATAATAAGATTATAATAAATAAGCTTATAATTAAAAAGAATATAATTACGCTTATTAAAGGGTTTATATAAAAAAACACTTTACTTAATAAGTAAAGGTATAATTATTAAAGCATTATTAGTTACGGTTCCCTAGCCTAGGTGTAGTGGCACTGCAGCTAAAATACAGTGTTACTAGATGCCCTTTATCTTGCCCGTTTTTTTGTAAATTAATTAATAAAGGGATTAATTATATTATAATAATAAAAGTCTTTTTTAATTATATAAAGTATAAGAGATATAATCGGAAAACTCTTCTCTTTATATAACGCTATAAATTCGCGATGTAAGTGTTAAGGACTAGCTATACTATACTACTATAAGTATACGTCTTTAAAAAGTAAGAATAAACTTAAGAAAAAAGAAAAAGAGAAAGAAAAGTTTCCCTTTTCTTATCTCTCTTTATATTCTTACCAGAGCATTGGAAGTAGTGTAGTTTTGTAGTTTTGTAGTTTCTGTAGTTTCGAATATAAAAGATTATATTAAATCTAATAAAATACTTATAGAATTATAAGTTTTACGAATAACTAGCATAAATCTAAAATTATAAGCTTATAATAAAAAAAGTGGGTCCTTATATACTATTATAAGCCTAAAACTTCAAAAACTACATTTTGTAGTTTTTGTAGTATAGTGTAGTGTAGTAAGTTTTTAGAAAACTATATAATCTAGTTTTTAAGCTTACAAAAAGCTAAAGGGACCCACTTTTTTGAATAAGCTAATTGGCTATAATATTAGCTATTTTATGTATTTATTATTATAATTCAAGTATTTTATTAGATTTATTATTAATTATTTAAGCTTTTTTAAAAAATGAAAATGTAGTTTTCTTGTTAATGCTCTGATTCTTACTTAACTTATAAATTATTTAAGTTAAGTTTAAGCTACCTTTATATTAGGTTTAGCTTAAGCTTAAGCTATTAGCTTAAGCTTATAATATACCTCTTTACTTACTTAAGCTCTCTTAATATTTAGCTAATAATTATATAAAGCGTATTATACTCTCTTTTTACTTTTATATTTATTTATTTTTATTTCTTTATAAGGGTAAGATAAGTTAAATATAAAATAAATCTTTTATAATATCTTCTTTTTATTCTTTATAACCCTTATTCTTACCCTTTTCTTAAAATAATTTTAAATCTTATTATATACGTTTTCTTATAATATTTATTTATTAAGCTTTTAAATTAATCTCTTTATTCTTACGTTAAGTTAAAAGAAGAAAATAATAATATAGTTAATATTATTAACGCTCTTTTACTCTCTTTTACTTTATACTTTAAGTGTTATTTAAGTAACTTTATTATAAAAGATAACTTTAATAAGAATAATATTTCTAATAGTAAGAAGCTTATTAACTCTTATATATAATATTAAAACTAGCTTTTAAATACTAGCTATTATAAATATACCTTTAATTTTAATATAATATATTAATCTTATTATAATATCTATTAATAGTATAATTAAAAGTTATATATTTACGCGGTAAATTTAAAGCTTTATTATTAATAAAAGAAAGTTAAGCGTATTATTACCTATAATAATTATATTATTATTAAATTATTAAGAAGAGTATTAATATTAAAGCTTCTTAAATTAAGTTCTTATATAAGTTCTTCTTTATAATAAAAAAATTCTAGTTTATACTTACCTATACTTACGTTAACCTTAATTTAATTTAAATAATTAACTCTCTTATTAAGTTTAATTAAAATTCCCTATTTATAGTTTAATAAGCTATTATTCTTAGTATATCTCTTACGCTTATTATCTATTATAAAAGCGCTATTATTTATTAGAATTCTAGCTATTAAGTAATAATTATAGATTTTTATTATAATTAAGCTAATATTACTTAAGCTTTTAATTAGCTTATTAATAATTAACGTTTTAATTATAAAGAACGTATTATATAAATAGCTTATCTTAAAAGAGTAATTAAATCTATTAACTTATTCTTTATTAGCTATAATTAGCATTTTATTCGCGATTTTAATATTATTTTATTAGAATTTCCTTTTATTCTTTTTAACTTTATTACTTATTATTAACCTCTTAAATAATCTCTTAATAATTTTAATAAGCTTATTTTAATTAAGAATCTTTCTTTTATTAATTTTATTATACTTTTAATTACCTTTATTTCTTACTTTATTACGCCTTTACCTTTTATAACTTAATAGCTAATTACTTTTACTTCTTACTTAAATATACCTTTACCTCTTATAATTAAGTAATTAATTACGCTTATCTTAAAATTATAACGTTTCTTTAAGAGAAAAGGGTTTAATATTAATTAAAATTAATATTTTAGTAATTTTCTATTAATAAATAAAAGTAAAATAAGTATAAGAGAAAAGCTTATAATTATTCTTAAAATACCTTTAATTAAGCTTTATTTAATAGCCTTTTCTCTTATAAAATTAACTCTTATACTTATAATATATTATTTTATTAAGGTTTTTTATTACGTGTTAATAGTACTAATATTAGTAGTTTTACTTTTATTAATATTACTTTAAGCTCTTAATTTAATTCTAATTTACGTGCCTTTTATTAAAGGTTTACTTATTTATTAAGTATACTAATCTTATTAACCTATTTTATTTTAAGCTCTTCTTTATTTACTTAATTTAAGGCTAAGAACTTTAATAGTTTTCTCTTAATATTACTCTTAATTACTTTAATAGAAGTTCTTATTACTTTTTACTAATAGCTTACTTTATTTTATCTCTTAATTAATAAGAATTACTTCTTATTAATATTATTAGTTTACTATAATTTAAACGCTATTTTACGTAAGCGTTTTATATTTAAATTAATTACGTGTTATCTCTTTTAATTATATTAATTACCTGTTAAATAAAATAGTTTTTTTTTTATTTCCTTTAATTAATATTTATAATTAATTAATTTAAAAAAATTTACTAGCCTCTTATAGTCTCTTTACTTATACGATTTAAGGCTCTTAAATTATATTATTATTTCTATTACCCTTATTTTAACCTATTATAAGCTCTTATTACTCTTTTTTTTTTATATAAGTGCTATTATAATTATAATAATTTAAGCGTAGCGTAAAGGTAATATAAAGCTATTATTTTACCTTATATTCTCTTATTAGTTTTTAAAACGCTTTAATATTACTATCTCTTATATATTTTTTAATAGCTTTTAAGTTAGCTATATATAATCTATTTATTTTACGTAAGCTTTTTATTTCTTATCTCTTTTTAATACGTTTTTTATTATAAGAATTTTCTTTACCTTAAATTCCTTTATTAATTAATTACTTACCTTATTATTTATTTACGTTAACTTAAAGCCTAATTTAAAGTCTTATAGCTTTTAAGATAAGAGTAAATTATAAGCTATACGTTTTAAAAGATTAACGTAAAATACTAGGTAAATATTACTTAAAACGTTTAATCTTATTATAAGTAATATTAACACGTTTATAACCTTATATTTTATTATAACTTAATTTAACTTTTTACTTAATTAATTTATTTTAATATTTTATAGGTTTAATTAAATATTATCTTTAATCTTAAACTTCTTTATTAAGCGCTATTATTTACTTATTAAGTTTTAAGTATATTATTAAGTAAATATAATTATAGCTTAAGTTAGGTTTATTTCTTCTTATAAGTAATTAATAAATACTATTACCCTTCTCTTTATTAAGGTCTTTAATTTTTATATATTAAGTAACTTTTAAATTATAATTATATTAAATTTATATAAAGCTTTATTTAAGCTTATTTTAATTATAATTAAGTTCTAATTATTTAAGGCTAATTAATAAGCTATAAGATATTTTATTTAATTTAATTACTTAAATAAGATTATAACTTAAAGAATTACTTATACCTTTTAATTTACGCGTTTTATATTATTATTTATTTATAAGTAATATATTATAAAGGGAAGCTAGATTATTCTTATAAGTTTATAAAGTATTATTTAATTTATTAAGCTAATTTAATTTATAATTTATAATAATTTATTTTAAGAAGTTATAAAACTATTATTAATATTACTTAAAACGTTTTATATATATCTTAGCTTTTATTAATATTATAGCCTTTAATTACACGTATTTAAATAATTAATTTATAATAACTATTAAGTATTTAATATTCCTCTTTTTATAAGTAAAAAGATCTATTATAAAGTTAATTAAAATCTATAACTAATACTTATTTATAATTAAAATTAATTATAAAAGTCCCTATTAAAGCTACTTACTCTTATATCTCTTATAATAATAGTAATTATATATAAACTATATAACGTCTTAGAATATTTCTTTTTAGTAATAGTTCTATTAAAGTAACTTAAAGGTATTATTTTTTTTAAGGTAATTTACTATTAAAGAGTTATACACGTGTTATATAAGTATTATTATAAGTAGCTTTTACTTTAAGGCTTAAGTATAGCCTTAAAATAATAGCGTTTTATATATAAAAAGAGTATAATTTATAATTTATTTTTATATATTTACTTTCTTAAAAAACCTTTAAGTATTCTCTTAAATAACTTTAATTTAATATATTATTACCTTATTCTTATATTAATCTTAGTCTTATAAGCTTTAAAGGTAATAATTATTAAATATCTTTATTTTTAATAAGAAATTAATAGTTTTATTAGCCTTTTCTTTATTATTAATAATTAAGGCTAGATTACCTAGTAATATAAGTAATATATTTATTAATTAAATAATACTATTAAAGTATAATAAAAAGGTATTTTAATCTTAGTCTCTTTAAAAGAGTATATTAAAGTATTACGCTTATATTTTAAGTTTATAATAAAGGTAAAAGTTAAATAAGAAAAGTATTTTTCCCTTAATACACTTATCTCTTTAATATTTTCTTTAATAAGATAAAGTATTTTAGGTTTTTATAGTTTATAAGAATAATAAATAATTATATAATACTTTAAAGTTCTATTAATTAAGCTTTTAAGTAAGAGATAATAGCTAAGAGTTTCTTATTATAAATAATATAATTTCTTTTTAAAGTTATAAGCTTTATAAAGTAATATACTATTAAATAAAGAACTTTATTATTAAATTATAATAGGTATTTTTTAAGAGTATTAATTAAGTAATTTACCTTTATAATTATTTTCTTTATAAAATTCTATTACTTTAAAATTAAGTATAATATAAATACTTTTTTTAAAGACTTAAAGGTAATATTACACTTCTTTAATTACTTAAATTAAACGCTTTTTTTTAATAATCTTAAAAGTAAGCTTATAAGAGATAAGAAATTTAATATAAAGTTTTAATAAAAGTTTATAAACCTTAAAAATTCTTAAACTTCTCTTTAATATATAAGGGGTTTTTAATTATATATTACCTTTATTTTCTTTAAGTTAAAATAAATCTCTTTACTTATATAAATAATAAATCTAAGATATTTTACCTTTTACACGTAAAAAGTATATTTCTTAATATTTAAGTATAGCTTTATTACGTAAAGTCTTATTAATACCTTACGTACTTTTCGTATATAATCTTTTTATAAGCTACTTAAGTAAATTACAATATTATTTAAATAGGCTATTATAAAATCCCTTAGTATTTTTTTTAAGGCATTATTAATATAACATTAAAAAAAAAAACAAAAAAAAAAAAAACTTTTACTCTTACTCTTACACTATAACGCTAACTTAAGATCGCCTTTAAAACGGAAAATAACCTAAGATTTAAATTCCTTATACTTAATTACCTCTTATTATAATACTATATTAAGGTTATAATAAGAGTAATATAAAGAATATAATACTAATAGTAATAGATAAAGAAGAAAGGGAGCTTATATAAAGCTATTATTACCTAAATATAAGTAAAGAATAGTTTATAAAATAAGTATTACGTAACTTTAAGTTAAACGCGATTTAAGATAAACTTAATAATAAAAAACGCGCTATTTATAATAAATTAATTAATCTTATTTTAATAGCTTTATTAAAGCGTATATAAAAACTATTTAAGAAGTATACTACTTAAAAAGCGGTATAATATCGTATTAAAGTTATAGCTATTATTAATAATATCTTAATTATAAAAGCGTAGCTTTATAATATAATTATAGCTATAATATAAGAAGCACTTTATAATATTATTTAATAGAGAACTTAAGTAAGTGTTATAACTAGCTTAGCTAAAGCGTAAATCTAAGAATCTCTTCTCTTAGCTATCTTTAATTATTAGTATTATAAAATTATTATTAAAGATATTATAATTATAAAAGCACTTTAAAATTAAACTATTAAAGATATAATAAAGGCTATAAATTAAGCTTTAAGAAGTAACGTAATAATAATCGCGTATAAGTTATTTAGTAAAGATATAATTATTATATTTTAAGATAATATCTTTTTCTTTAAGAAAAATATAAACTAAATCTAAGTTATCTTTAAGTTAAAAGTAATAATTTATATAAGAATTCTTAGTATTATAATAAAGGCCTTTCTTATTTAATATATTAAAAAAGAAAACCTTATAATTAATTTTAATAGGGAAAATAACGCGAAGATTACACGCGTTATAACGTATTACCCTTAAAGTAATATTATAATATAAACGGTTTTAATTTTAGGAGTTAAAGAAATAAAGTAAGTAAATAAGCTATATTAAATTAAACTTATATATAAGGCTAAGATATTTAATATTAAACCCTATAATAAAACTTTTAACTTATATTAATATTATAATTACTATAAGATAAATTATATTACTAAATACTATAAGGTAATATTAAGGTGTAATTAATATACTATTACCTAATATAAAGATAAAGAAAAAAGCTACTTTATTATTATATTAAATACTAAAGAAAAGTGTATTCTTTACTTTAAAGCATATTTAACTTAATTTTACCTTTACCTTATATTAAAGAAATATTAGAATAAAGCTAAAGAAGTATATATAAAACGCTTAATAAGGTTTATTAAGCTATACTATAATAATAAATACTACTTAAAATTAAGAGCTAAGAGTAATTTATTCTTAGCGAAAAATTAACCTTTTATAAAGAAGAGAGAGTACTAACTAGAAAGCTATAATTATTATAACGTTATTAACTTCTAATTAAATAAAATATTATAATATATTAGCTACCTCTTAGCTAATATTAGAGTATTAGAAGTAGTATAGTTTTATAGTTTTTAGTGAATTTTAGTGTAGTATAGTATAGTATAGTTTTACTACACTACATTACATTTTAAAAATTAGTGTAATATGTAGTATTAATTAATTTATAAGCTATTATTAGCTAATATAATTAATAAGCTAAAATAGAGCTAAATTTACTTACTAATATTAGTATTAGTAAGCAGGGATTAGCTAGCTTAGATAAGCTAAAAATAGGGATTAAAAAACTAATAAAAATAAAATAAAAGGGAATTATAAGGGAATTATATTAAGTAAGCAAGTATTATTCTATATTATTATTATAAGTAAAATATTCTAAATATAATAAATTTAAAAATTTCTATTATTTACATATATTTATTTATTTATTTAAGTACCCTAGAGCTATTATAGCTATTCTAATACTTCTATATGTAGTTTAAGTGGGAAAACCCTTTATATAGGAAGAAAAACCCCCTTACTTCTATTCTAAGTCGTTTCCGCCCCGCTATAACTTATAATTATATAAAGCGTATTCTAGATTATATAGGTTAAAGGTACCTATTAAGCTAGCTATTCTAGTAGCGGTTTATTAAAGCGTGTATAGTAAAGGTTTAAGCTAAGTTTAGGTTAGCCTTAATATACTAGTTAGGTAACTATTCTAGTATTTAAGTGTTTAAGGCTATTACGTAGTTTCCTTTAAGTGTTATATTATATCGTATTATCTTAGGCCTAGTATAACGTTATATCCTGGATATTTCTAGTGTAATTAGTGTATTATAGTAAACTTTACTTTATTCTTACTTTTAGGGCTACCTAGCTAGGCTTAGCTAGCTACTATTAGTTGTTCAAGGCTTACTATAGCTTTTATAAGAGCTTTAAATTAAGCTGTTAATTTTCCTTTCTTTCTTTCTTCTTTAAACCCTTAATTTTTATACGTATAGCCTCTTTTTATAACCTTTAATATTAGGCTAGCCTTATAATAGCTTCTAGCTCTTTTTACGAGCTTATTAAAGTCGTGCTTACGTTAGCTCGTTTTCTAGGCGTTTCTTAGGTGGATTTAGCTAACGCGTATTATTTTTTTAGGCTTTTTCTTATCTCTTATAGCTCTTATAAGCTTTTTTTAATTTAAGGTGAGTTCTTACCTGGCGCTAGCTTAGCGCTAGGCGTCCCTCTCCCTTGTCTCGTTCGCTGTTTCTAACCGTATATTAGTCTATTCCACTCCGTGCGCCTACCCGACTCTATTATTTACATATAAATAATAATATTTATAGTATTACCCTATAACTTAAATATAAAATATTAAATATTAAAGTTATAAGAAATATATTAAAGTTATAAATAATATATACAAATACCTTAAACTTTTTCATATAAAATAATATTTTATACTTTCTTTTTATATATATTATTTCTTATATTATAATAGATTTTATATTTCTTACTTTACTTTTTTATTTTTAAATTTTATTATAAAAAAAGTTTTATGAAAAAAAAGCTTATATAAGCATATTATATATTAAAATACAGCTAAAAATCACGTGATTTTAAATCTTTAAAAATTAACCTTAAAATGTGGATATTAAGCGAGATATTAGGCTTTTAATCTCTTATTTTAAAAAAGTAAATCTTAATTTTTAGCTAAGATTTAACCTATTATAACTCGCTTAATATATAAGCTATACGTATAAAAACTAGTGTATTATAAAGAGCTAAATCAGCTTTATTTAAGTATAATAATTATAACCTTATAAGTCTTATAATAAACGTTATATTTATAATTAAAATTTCCCTCTATAATTACATATTACACTATAAATGTAGTTATAGCGTAGTTAAACTACACTAAAACTATAAAAACTACACTATACTAAAAACTACACTAAAATACTACATGTAGTGTAGTTTTTTTATTAATGCTCTAGCTAATACTCTTTTAATAAAAGTATTAATTATAGTTATTTAAACCTTTACCTAATAATAATAAAAATTCTTTATTAGAATATTAATAAGAAGAATACACTTATACTGTAATAGGTGTATTTTATAAGTTTATTTATAATAATTAAAATGCTATTATAAGCTACTCTTATTATAGGTTCTTTTAACTTTAGTAGTTTAATAATAAAGTTTATTATAATAGTTTATTATACTCTTTTAAGTAGTAATATTAATTATAATTCTTTATATAATACGTATCACGCTAATTTTACTTTATTATATGTGTCGTATTTCTTAATAACTTCTTATATTATTTTTCTACTTTCTAAAAAGTTATATAATCTTCTTAGCCTACTAATTGTTTTTCTTACACTTTAATATTCGTGTAATAGGTGCTTATATATTTCCTTAATAAGCTATTCTTAAAGTATACTAGAAATATACTATTATTTATTATATAAGAAGGTTTTACCTTTCTTAAATAAATGTATTTTCGTTTTTTAATTATTTAAGTAACTATTATTCTTAATATATAATATAATCTATTATATTTATATTTTATTTAGCTTAACTTATTAGGTTATATTAATTTCTTAGGTACTTAATATAAGGTTCTTATTCTTAATAGCGCGTAGTAAGGGTATATTACTTACTTACTTATTTAATTTTAAGTCCTCTTTTTAGCTAAGCGCGTTTACTCTTTTATTTTTAAATTCTTTATAGTATATAATTTTAAAGTTATAATTTATAAGGGTTTTATACTATTTAATCTATTATTTATTTAAATTCTTTATAGTTAAGAATAATATAAGATTCTTATAGTTAATATAAACCTTAATTTAATACTTTACTCTTATAAGATAGTATCTTTATTCTTTAAAGCACTTAATAATAGCTATAAGTTCTTTATTATAGATTTTATAGTTAAGTTTAGGTTTATAAAGTTTCTTTAAGAAGAATATAATTAGGTATAATCTTCCTTAATTATCTTATTATTTAAGCTATTCGCTTAATATAAAGTTTAAGGCGTTTATTTTAAGCTTATAAGATTTATTTTAATTAAGTGCTTTTAATATAGGTTTTAATGTAATTAAATCTTTTATCTTTTAAAATACTATAGCTTTTAGTTTATTCTATTAAAAGCTAACTTCTTTCTTTATTAGGTTTATAAGAGGTTATAAAATGTCTTTATATTCGCTTAAAAACTTATAGTAGAAGTTTATAAATACTATAAATTCTTTAACTTCTTTTAAATTTCTTAGTATAAGCTATTTCTTAATAATTTTAATCTTATTTAAGCTTATTTATATTTCTTTATATATAAGCACGTACCCTAAAAAGTATATAGTATTCTAGTGGAACTAATATTTTAAGGCTTTAATTAAGAGTTTATTATTCTATAAAGTTTATAATACCTTATATATATATTATTTATATTTCTTAAGGGTATTTAAGTAAATAAGAATATTATTAAGGTATATAACTATAAATACTTTTAGTTGTTTTTATAAGATTATATTAATTATTCTTTAAAAGGTTACTAATACGTTAGTAAGCCTAAAAGGTATTACTAAATATTTATAGTGTTCTTTATTAGTTTAAAATACTATTATTTACTTATAGCCTTCTTTTATTCGTATAAGGTTATAGGCTTCTTTTAAGTTAAGTGTAATAAACTATTTAGCTTTTTTAACTTTATCTTTAATTTCCGTTATAAGCGGTAATAGGTATTAATTCTTAATTATAATTTTATTTAAGTATTAGTAATTAATGTATAATTATAGTTTCTTATTCTTCTTTAATACCTATAGAATTAAGTATTCTACTAGGGACTCTAATAGTCTTATATATCCCTTTTATAATATATTCTTTAAATACTTCTTAAGTGCTTTATTTTACTTAGGGTTTTAAGAATAAATTTTATTAAATGTTAGTTTAATACTAGGCTAGAGTTTAATCTTATAATTCTAGTATAAATATTCTAATAGTTTTATTTCTAGCTTTTCGCTAAATAGCTTATTATACTTTAAGTATTCCTTAGAAATCTTTATTATCTTAGCTTTAAGCTCTCTAGTAATTATATATATTTCTAAAGGCCTATTATAGTTTAAATAAGATACCCTTTATAAGCTACTCTTAGCTTTATAATTGTATTCTAGTAAATCCTATTAAAGTTAACCGGTTCTTTAATTAACTCGTAGATTACTTACTTATAACTAGGGTATCCCTAATATAATATCGTGTTTTAAAATTATTATAATATCTAGTATAACTTAATATTTCGTGCCTTATATATTAACTAAAAGCTACGTAACTTTTATATTAATTACTTCTTAGCTATACTTTATTATAGTTCCTTCTATAATTATAAGTTAATAAAGCTTATCTTTAGGTATTTAAGGTAATTATAATTTATTAACGAGATTCGGCGAGATAAAATTTCCTTATACTCTACTATTAATTATTACCTAGATTTTTCGTCCTATTATAGTTATATTAATTATAAGATATACTATACTACTAATATTTATAGTATATAAAGACCTATTAAATCTTCGTTAAGAAATCGGTTTTAATTATAATAATAGCTATTATTTCCTAATTTATTAATCCTATTCTTATATTATTCTCTAACGCGTTATTTTAGGCGCTATTATTAGCGATTATCCTTTAACGTATTATTAAAGCTTTCTTAGTAATCGCTTAATCTACTATTTATATTAATTAAACTTAAGCTAAGTAAGTTACTTATAGTTATATAATTCCCTTTCTTCTTATATTATAGGGTTATAACTTAGGTAATATATACGTTATTCTTAGTATAATATAACTTTTCGTTTAATATCTTTAAATTAGTTTATTATAATTTTAATTGTATTATAAGGGTTATTCTCCTTTCCTTTTATTCTTATAGAAACTATCTACTATTTTACTTACTATTAAGGTACGTATAGTAATTATTATTATAATAGAAGGTTTAATTAAGGAGTTTATATTTAATTTTAAGTTTATCTTTCTTAATTAAATAATTCTCTTTTTCTTAGATCTATTCTAGTAAAGGTTTACTTTTTAATAAGAGTGTTTAATATTCCTAAAAGTTATTAGATATTAGTTAGGTTTTAAATTCCTAATCTTTATTTAAACTAATATTATTTATTAACGTAAAGCTTTCTTTATTACTTACTATACTAAGATTTCACGTAAGTAAGTCTTTTTAGTTTATAGTATAAAGCTTTTTACCTTTAGAAATTAGCTTTTATAGCTTCTTTAAGGCTTAATATTTATTCGTAAAGTATCTAGTCTTACTATAATTATAATAAGTCTTTTCTCTTTTCTTATTTATAGCGTTAAGTTTTATAGGTTTAACGTAGTACTTATATACTATTAATATTTAGTATAGCTTATTACTATTAGGTTTATTAAACCTAGTATATAATTTAAATTTTCTATAACTTTTTTCGTAACGTTACTTATATAAACGATTATTTACCTTAATAACTATTTTAATAAAGTTATTAAATAACTTAAAATAATTTTCTTAATAAATATTATTCTTTACTTCTTCTTTAAGTTCTTAATAAAAGACTTTTATTTTAGGTTTAGTATTCTAGTTAAGTTTTATTATAATACGTTTAAACTCCCTAGTGTAATAAGCTATAAATCTAATTTACTTAAGTTAAGTAAGTTATTATATAGCTTTCTTATACTTATTAGAATTTCTAAATATAATAAGAAGTTATTCTTTAAAGGTTTTATAATTAAAGAAGATATAAATAACTTTTACTCTAGCTTTAATATTATACTTAAGATATACGCGAAGGGTTAGCTTCTATTATTCTATTACTTTTCTAATTAAAAGGTTACTAATATAAAGAATTTATAACTTAGGTATTATATAGATTTTTTCGTTAACTTATAGGTAAGCTTAAGCTTATATAAGAAAGTTTCTTATATTACTCTTATAATTATCGTATAATTTAAGCTTAAGGAATTTTAGTATATTATTATTATTAATAGAGAATATAGGTATAAGATTTTAAACTACTATAAGTTTCTCTTCTTATACCTTAAGTTTTTCGTAGAGATTATTTTATTAGTTAAAAAGCTATTAATTTTACTTCTTAAGCTTAATAATCTTATTATAAAGATACTTTATTATCTCCTTAAGGTTAGTAGTCTTTTTACTTAAAGTAAATATCTTAAAAGTTATTATTACTTAAAGTTTTAAGGTAACTTACTAAATAGAATTAATTAAAATATAATAGTAGCTTAGATTCTAAGATATAATAGGTTTATTTCTTAGAAAGTAAGTTAAATTAAATACTATAAAGTAGCTTTTTAAGTAGTATTATAATAAGGCTATTAAGAGTATAACTCTTAATAGTAAAACTATTACTTAAATTAATTAATAGAGATTTAAACTATTTAGCTACGAGAATACCTTCTCCTTAAGTACCCGTTTATCTCTCTATTATAAACTCGAATTATTTAAATTGCCTAATAATCCTAATAATCTCGTCTCGTTAAATCATTTATATAATCTAATAAGCTATCACGTGACCTGTTATCCTTGTTAGTTAGCAGTTGTGCCTACCCTTGTTAGTGCGGCCCAGCTTCCCGCGTCTCGTGTAGTGACGTTCGTAACAATAGGGTTTTAAGGTAAAAAAAGTAGTTACTTGTTACGAACGACACTGTATAAGACACGGGACGGGACTATACCGGCTAGGATAGGCACGACCTATAGGTATAAGAAGAAGGTAAGAGCACGTAATTAGCTACGTAATCTAAGAAGCGATTAAAGAGGTTAATATTTAAATATATTAATTAAAAAGAATAAAACTAATTAAACCTTAAGCTAATTAATTAAGGTTTAAAGGGATTAATAGTTAAGTTAATTAATTTAAGACTATAATAAAGAGATAAATAAGTACTTAAAAAGAAGGTATTCCTATAATTAAATAGTTTAAATCTCTATTAATTAATTTAAGTAATAGTCTTACTATTAAGAGTTATACTCTTAATAGCCTTATTATAATACTACTTAAAAGCTACTTTATAGTATTTAACTTAACTTACTTTTTTAGAAATAAACCTATTATACCTTAAAATTTAAGCTACTATTACATTTTAATTAATTTTATTTAATAAGTTACCTTAAAACTTTAAGTAATAATAACTTTTAAGATATTTACTTTAAGTAAAAAAACTATTAACCTTAAGAAGATAATAAAGTACCTTTATAATAAAATTATTAAGCTTAAAAAGTAAAATTAATAGCTTTTTAATTAATAAAATAATCTCTATAAAAAACTTAAGGTATAAGAAGAGAAACTTATAGTAGTTTAAAATCTTATACTTATATTCTTTATTAATAATAATAATATACTAAAATTCTTTAAGCTTAAATTATATAATAGCTATAAGAGTAATATAAGAAACTTTTTTATATAAGCTTAAGCTTACCTATAAGTTAACGAAAAAATCTATATAATACTTAAGTTATAAATTCTTTATATTAATAACCTTTTAATTAAAAAAGTAATAGAATAATAAAAGCTAACTCTTTATATATATCTTAAATATAATATTAAAGTTAAAGTAAAAGTTATTTATATTTTCTTTAATTATAAAACCTTTAAAGAATAACTTCTTATTATATTTAAAAACACTAATAAGTATAAAGAAGCTATATAATAGCTTACTTAACTTAAGTAAACTAGATTTATAGCTTATTATACTAGGGAATTTAAACGTATTATAATAAAACTTAACTAAAATATTAAACCTAAAATAAAAGTCTTTTATTAAGGACTTAAAGAAGAAGTAAAGAATGATATTTATTAAGAAGATTATCTTAAGTTATTTAATAACTTTATTAAAATAATTATTAAGGTAAATAATCGTTTATATAAGTAATATTATAAAAAAAGTTATAGAAAATTTAAATTATATACTAGGTTTAATAAACCTAATAATAATAAGCTACGTTAAATATTAATAATATATAAGTACTACGCTAAACCTATAAAACTTAACGCTATAAATAAGAAAAGAGAGAAGACTTATTATAATTATAATAAGACTAAATACTTTATAAATAAATATAAAGCCTTAAAGAAGCTATAAAAGCTAATTTTTAAAGGTAAAAAGCTTTATACTATAAACTAAAAAGACTTATTTATATAAAATCTTAGTATAATAAGTAATAAAGAAAGCTTTACGTTAATAAATAATATTAATTTAAATAAAAATTAAAAATTTAAAACCTAACTAATACCTAATAACTTTTAAGAATACTAGATACTCTTATTAAAAAGTAAACCTTTATTAGAATAAATCTAAGAAGAAAAGAATTATTTAATTAAAAAAGATAAACCTAAAATTAAATATAGACTTCTTAATTAAACCTTCTATTATAATAATAATTATTACACGTATCTTAGAGTAAGTAAGGTAATAAATAATTTCTACGAGAATAAAAGGGAAGAAGAATAACCCTTATAATATAACTAAAATTATAATAAACTAATTTAAAGATATTAAACGAGAAGTTATATTATATTAAGAATAACGTATATATTATTTAAGCTATAACCTTATAATATAAGGAGAAAGGGAATTATATAATTATAAGTAACTCGCTTAACTTAAGTTTAATCAATATAAATAATAGATTAAGTAATTATTAAGAAAGCTTTAATAATACGTTAAAGGATAATTACTAATAATAGTACTTAAAGATACGCGCTAAATAATAAGAGAAGAGAAATAATAAATCGGGAAATAATAGCTATTATTATAATTAAAATTAATTTCTTAATAAAAATCTAATAGGTTTTTATATACTATAAATATTAATAGTATAATACACCTTATAATTAATATAACTATAATAGAACGAAAGATTTAAGTAATAATTAATAGTAGAGTATAAGGAAATTTTATCTCGTTAAATCTTATTAATAGATTATAATTACCTTAAATACTTAAAGATAAGCTTTATTAACTTATAATTATAAAAGAAACTATAGTAAAGTATAGCTAAAAAGTAATTAATATAAAAGTAATATAACTTCTTATTAATATATAAGGTATAAAATACTAAGTTATATTAAATATTATAATAATCTTAAAATATAATATTATATTAAAGATACCTTAATTATAAGCGAGTAATTTATAAGTTAATTAAAGAACCAGTTAACTTTAATAGAATTTACTAGAATATAGTTATAAAGCTAAGAGTAGCCTATAAAGAGCATCTTATTTAAATTATAATAGACCTTTAAAAATATAAGTAATTACTAGAGAGCTAAAAGCTAAGATAATAGAGATTTTTAAGAAATACTTAAAGTATAGTAAGCTATTTAATAAAGAGCTAAAAATAGAATTACTAGAGTATTTATATTAGAACTATAAGATTAAACTCTAGCTTAATATTAAACTAACGTTTAATAAAATTTATTCTTAAAACCTTAAGTAAAATAAGATACTTAAGGAGTATTTAAAGGATATATTATAAAAGGGATATATATAACTATTAAAGTTCTTAATAGAATACCTAATTCTATAAGTATTAAAGAAGAATAAAAAACTATAATTATATATTAATTACTAATACTTAAATAAGATTATAATTAAGAATTAATACCTATTACTACTTATAACGAAAATTAAAGATAAAGTTAAAAAAGCTAAATAGTTTATTATACTTAACTTAAAAAAAGCCTATAACCTTATATAAATAAAAGAAAGCTATAAGTAAATAATAGTATTTTAAACTAGTAAAGAACACTATAAATATTTAGTAATACCTTTTAAGCTTATTAACGTACTAATAACCTTTTAAAGAATAATTAATATAATCTTATGAAAATAACTAGAAGTATTTATAATTATATACCTTAATAATATTCTTATTTATTTAAATACTCTTAAAAAATATAAATAATATATATATAAGATACTATAAACTTTATAAAATAATAAACTTTTAATTAAAGCCTTAAAATATTAGTTCTATTAGAATATTATACACTTTTTAAGGTACGTGCTTATATATAAAGAAATATAAATAAGCTTAAATAAGATTAAAACTATTAAGAAATAGCTTATATTAAAGAATTTAAAGAAAGTTAAAGAATTTATAATATTTATAAACTTTTACCGTAAATTCTTAAGCGAATATAAAGATATCTTATAACCTCTTATAAATCTAATAAAGAAAGAAGTTAGCTTTTAATAGAATAAACTAAAAGTTATAGTATTTTAAAAAATAAAAGATTTAATTACGTTAAAACTTATATTAAAAGCACTTAATTAAAATAAATCTTATAAGCTTAAAATAAACGCCTTAAACTTTATATTAGGCGAATAGCTTAAATAATAAGATAATTAAGAAAGATTACACTTAATTATATTCTTCTTAAAGAAACTCTATAAACTTAAACTTAATTATAGGATTTATAATAAAGAACTTATAGCTATTATTAAGTGCTTTAAAGAATAAAGATATTATCTTATAAAAGTAAAGTATTAAATTAAAGTTTATATTAACTATAAGAATCTTATATTATTTTTAATTATAAAGAATTTAAATAAATAATAGATTAAATAGTATAAAACTCTTATAAATTATAACTTTAAGATTATATATTATAAAGAATTTAAAAATAAAAGAGCTAATACGCTTAATTAAAGAGAGAATTTAAAATAAAATAAGTAAGTAAGTAATACACCCTTATTACGCGCTATTAAGAATAAAAACCTTATACTAGGCACTTAAAAAGTTAATATAACCTAATAAATTAAGCTAAATAAAATATAAATATAATAGATTATATTATATATTAAGAATAATAATTACCTAAATAATTAAGAAATAAAAACGTATTTATTTAAGAAAGGTAAAACCTTTTTATATAATAAATAATAGTATATTTCTAGTACACTTTAAGAATAGCTTATTAAAGAAATATATAAGCACTTATTACACGAATATTAGGGTATAAGAAAGATAATTAATAGATTATAAAGATTATATAACTTTCTAAAAAGTAAAAAAATAATATAAGAAGTTATTAAGAAATATAACACGTATAATAAGATAAAGGTAATATAATGCGCACTATATAGTAAACTATAACTAATACTATTACCTAAAAGAGTATAATAAACTATTATAATAGACTTTATTATTAAACTATTAAAGTTAAAAGAACCTATAATAAGAGTAGCTTATAATAGTATTTTAATTATTATAAATAAACTTATAAAATACGCCTATTATATTTTATATAAGAAATTAAGTAATACTAAGAACTGAATATATATATTCTTTAAAATAGTTATTATATAATATAAATTATTAATAAAGCTTATATTAAATCGCGATAAATTATTTACCTTAAACTTTTAAAAATACCTTATAAAAACTATAAAGATTAAATAAAGCTTATTAATAGCATTTTACTTATAATTAAATAAATAAATAAAAATCTTAAACTAAATACTTAAATAATATTTATAAAGCTATATTAACTACTAATAGAATAATTAAGTAAAATGGCTATTACTAGTATAATAGGCTTATAATAGCTTTAAGATTAATAATATAAAGATATTATTATTTAAAGTAGATTACAAATTTAACCCTATTATTAAGATATATATAATATAAAATATAAACGCGCTAATAGCTATAACGTATATAGTAATTATAATAGAAATATAAAAACACTTATAATAGAAATAAATATTCTTATAAAACTAAATAAAATACTACGCGAATAAAAAGAGATTACTAGTATTAATCTTAAAAAAGGGATATAAAGTATACCTTATTCGTAAAAATATTAAAACTAAGTAATCTAATAATAAACTTAACTAAAAGAAGATTAAATTATTTCTTATTAAACGAAAAATCTTAAATACTAACTATAAACTATTATTATTAAATAAAATAAGAATTTACCTTATATTTTATATATTATTATTAGAGAAAGTATTAAATAAATTTATAATTACTATAAATATTATAATAAAAAATACTAATAAATATAAAGTTAAACGAATACTTAAAGTATAAGAAGATATAAAAAATTATTATTATCTTATTAAATAAAAAGGATATTTAAACTTTAAAAACACTTAAGAACTAGCTAAAAATCTTATAAATTACTTAATATTACTTAAATAGTTTTATTTTTAAGAAACGTATTCTAATTAATCTCTTAAGTATTATTTAATAACTTAATATTAAATTTAGTATTTAAGAAATAAACTAAAATAGAATTTAAATTCTTAAAAGAAGTAAAAAGAACCCTTATAATCTTTTAAAGCTATTTTACTTTCTTACGTTTTATACGTTTTAACTCTTTAACGTTATTAATATTACGTGTAATTACACGTATTATTTTCTTAAACTATAATTTCTTTTATTTTTATAAATATAAGACCTTTTAATTCTTAGCTAGAGTATACTTCTTAGCTTCTTTAAGCTCCCTTTTAAGCTTATAATATTAATTTATAATACTATAAAGCTATTAAGGGGTTACCCTCGTAATATTATAATTCTCTTACTTATCTATTATATACTTTATATAATAACTTAAATTAAAAATAAAGGCTTTATATTAGGGAAATTCTATATAAGTATAGCGATTATAAGCCTTTATAAGGGATAAAAATGAATTATTAATTATTATAAAAAAAAGGTTATCTTAGTAAAGGGAAGAAGTAAATAAAGCTTTAAACCACTATTTTAAGATACAATTAGTTAATATAATAGTATATAATAATAAAAGAAAGAAAACGTATAACACTTAAACTAGCCTATTTTAATAGCCTTAAGAATAAAACTAATAAAAAAGGGGTATAATATTATAAATAATACTATATAAGATACGAGATAAGATTATATTAGCTAAAATAAGTATAACCTATAAGTATAAGAAAAAGGTAAGGGTATATAACTAGCTACGTAACCTAAGAAGTAATTAAAGAGGTTAAGATTTAAATATATTAATTAAGAAGAATTAAACTAACTAAACTTTAAGTTAATTAATTAAGATTTAAAGAGATTAATAGTTAAGCTAATTAATTTAAGATTATAATAAAGAGATAAATAAGTACTTAAAAAGAAAGTATTCCTATAATTAAATAGTTTAAATCTCTATTAATTAATTTAAGTAATAATCTTATTATTAAGAGTTATACTCTTAACGGCCTTATTATAATACTACTTAAAAGCTACTCTATAGTATTTAACCTAACTTACTTCCTAAGAAATAGACCTATTATGCCTTAGAACCTAAGCCACCGTTACATTACTATATACCCTAAAAATAGGTTTATTTAGTGAAAAAAAAAGTTTTATTAAAAGTAAGATATTAGTTAAGTTATAGGTGTTAAAGTGTTAGTATAAAAAAAGAGAATTCTAAACTTTAAAGAGGGATAATATAGTTAATATATAAACTTTAAATATAATAAAAGATATTATAAAAACCTTAAATTTCAGGCATTTTTTTAATGCTTAACTTACCCCTAAAACGTGTATATTCGTATAAAAACTAGTGAAAAATTTGCAAGATAAAATACGACTATTATAAAATAGTAGAATATACTAGTGTAGTTATAATGTATAAAGGGCTTTTTATTGTATTACGTTAAGGCGTTTCTTCACCTAAAACATATATATATATACTATAAGAAGTATTTACATTTTTAAACTTTAAGTTAATATAACTTTTATAATATTAAACTTATAAAGATACACTTAATATATAAAGATAAGGCTTTTTAAGAGCTATTAATTAGTTTTATTTTTATCTATTTTAGTCTATTATTAGTAGAGATATTCTAGTTTATATAATATAGCGTTTTTATTAAAGCGAGGTTACGCGAGGTAACTTAAATACTCTACTTTCTTTACACTACTAAATACTATATATAATATCTTTATAATTATTAATGAAAAATAAATAAAAATATTATTTTTAAATAGCTGAGATTATAAGCTTTTAAATGATATTAATTTTATAATAAA